>NC_060123.1:759520095-762020095 GCF_021461395.2 Schistocerca americana
ACTGTTATGCTTTCAATAGATGTGAACTGCACCCTGAAAATGGTATGTCTAGTTTGCAGTTGTACAGAAGCTTTTTATTTTGCAAAATGGTTCAAATGGCTCTAAGCACTATGGGACTTAACATCTGAGGTCAACAGTCCCCCAGACGTAGAACTACTTAAACCTAACTAACCTAAGGACATCCCTGCCTGAGTTAGGATTCGAACCCGCGACCGTAGCAGCAGCACGGTTCCGGACTGAAGTGCCTAGAACCGCTCGGCCACAGTGGTCGGCTTTTATTTTGCAAAGAAATTTTTGATAATAAGATGAACTGATGCTGGTACTCGCTACTGAAACCAGTAGTACTTAGACACAACAAAAATGTGACTACAGAATTAAGAATAATTTTTCCAAACTATGGAGTATTTTTTTCAAATCAACACCACAATAGAGGAAACTTATTTTAAACTAAAGACACAAAAGAAAAAAAGAGAATCTGTAAAGATCTTGAGTCTCATAAGAGTCTCCTGGGAGGAAAATATAAGATATTTAATTGGTAAACTTGCAAGGCATACTTTTTTATGTTGTATAAACTATGAAACTGTTAGCATCGTCAGCTAAAATTTACTTCTTCTGTCTTAATATACCTTCCTTCACTTACAGCTGCAGTGTGGAGACAGGGGTGAGGGTGGGAGCAGGGATGGGGGTGAGGGTGAGGGCGTACTGCTTTAAAATGGTGATTATTGTGTTGATATTCTTAACAACAGATTTATATCTTTTGTTTATGAAAGTCTGCATGCGATGACAGCTGCACTAGTAATACCTTCACAGGTTCGTATTCAAGTTGCAAGGCTAGATCTATGCCAGCCATGACACGCTCCCAGCCTTTCCTCCTCATGATCTGGTTGTAGCGTCGGGTCTGCAGGGTGTCTAAGCTGATGTTCAGACTGTCAAGCCCTGCCCTCTGCAAGGCAACCAGCTGTCTTGTCAACATGAGGCCATTGGTTGTCATTAAGACACTTTTGAGATCTTTCATTTCCTTCAAGGCACCTGTGAAACAGCAAATTATTCTAAAGAAACTGAAACAAATAATTTGTAACATTGCTGCTGCATATGAAACAAAACTCCAGTTGATAAATTGAAAATACAAATTCCTTAAAAGTCAACTGTACATTTGCCCTAATACCAAGAGATATGAAGGGTAAATAAACTGAAGTGAAGAATGCAAGTTAAGATAGCAATGAAAAAATAATTAGAGGCATAAGATCACCTACTGCAACAGGGAAATGGGAATCAATATGAACCATTACCCATCTACTGTCAACTCATTCCATGTCTCCATGCACACTGAATAAACCACTGTGGGTTGTACGACAAAGTACATTGTTGTACCACACATTACGGTTTTTCCCCATTCAATGCTCATGTGGAGTGTGGGAAGAATGATTCTTTAAATGGTTCTGTGCATGCTGTAATTAATCTTGCCTTCATGGTCCCTATAGGAGTGGTACATATGTGGTTATTGTATAATCCCTAAATACCTCACTTAATACAGGTTCCTGAAATTTCATAAATTAGGTTTTGTCATATATTTGGCATCTATCTTCACATGTCTGGCATTTCCAATTTTTAGTAGCTTCTTGATGCTCTCCCATGCATCAAATAAATCTATGATCAATCATGCTACACTATTTTGTATACATTCAATGTCTGCCATTAGCCTTATTTGTTATGGGTCGTACTTAAGCAATATTCTAGAATGGGCCACACAAGTATTTTGTAAGCAATGTCTTCTATAGACTGATTGCATTTTCCAGTATCTTACCAATGAATTGAAGTCTGCATTCTGCTTTGCCTACAAGTGCGTCTATGTCACCATTTCATTTCATCCAGATATTTGTATTAGTTGACCAATTAAAACTGTGATTATTTGATAATGTAGTCATACAATACTGTCTTTTTTTTTGTTTTGTGATGTGCTCCAATTTACATTTCTGAAAACTTAAACTCAGTTGCCTATCTTTGGACCAAATTGAAATGTTATGATCTGACTCAAATTTGTGCAGATTTTTTTCAGGCAATAATTCATTATAGACAACTCTATCATCCAGGAAAAGTATGAGGTTCCTTATAATATCGTCTTCCAGAACATTAAGGTACAACATTAATGTAATGGTATAAATTACTATAACTGTATAAATAAGTTTATAAGTGTGTAAAATACATTCAACTATTTGTTACAACAAAATATTGTACCGGTATACTCAGCAAGATGTTAAATCAGCAGATAGCTACATTTTATGTTCAACATTTTGTGTACAGCATATATGCTGGAAAGGATTTATACCCAAATTAAATAAATCTGAAGAAATGGTAGTGTGTGTCTGGAAAAAAAATCCGTAAAAACTCATACAGTCCAATTTGCTATTATGTCACTGTTACTGAAATATAATACAAAGTAACTGAATTTGATGAACATTCTCAGAGTGCAATATGCCTCAGAGTGAAATGCACAGTAATGTCAACATTATTTTTCAAGGCTATGTTTGTGAAAATGGATGAAAGCAAACCACACATTTTGTTCTCAATCTGCGGAAGCATTATGCACTGTGAAACACTGTACTGCTGTTCTACATAAAAGCTGTCTCATTGCCAACATCTTTCCCCTGCTGGCTGTTCTACACTTCTCATCATTGATTCAACACGTTGTAAGATATTTTATGCTGTATGACACCACAGTCCAGTCTGGTTAGGACAGCATAAAAATAATATATGAATTTCAGTATTGAAACTGGAACAGCAGAACAGTTCTCATCACACTGGATATCAAATCGAGGTTGGATTACAGCCATGGGTACATCATTTCATGCTACTTAACTGTATGTCATATGTCAGAGTTCTTCAACTGTAGTGGCTGGCGACTGGTGGCTGGCGACCGGTGGCATACCCATCTCTTGGCATCCTGTGAACAGACGTTCTCCACAGGTGACAGATTTGAAGAAAATGCTGGATACGGCAACAGTGGAACACTCTCTGTATCGAGGTAGCTCAGTACAGCTCAGGTGATGTGTAGTCTTGCATTATCTTGTTAAAAGATAACATAACGGACCCCTTGAAAATAGGGCACAGCGATAGGCCTTAACAAAACACAAATGCAATGACTGCTGTCCAAATTACTGGATATGTGAACCAGAAGTTGTGACATGTATCCAGTTGCACCCCATACCATCACATCACATGCTGGACCCGCATGAGAATGACAGGTACAATCTGGCCAGGTCTGTTAGCATCAGAGCCTCCACACACAAGTACATCAATTGTGACGATGTTGCAGAACCGAGACTCATCTGATACAATGACACAGTGCCATTCCTTTGTCTGGCATTGTTGTCAGTTGCACCGCTGTCAGTTCAACTCTCTCTAGAGCTGCATTAATGGCTTGACAGTCTGTGCTGCTCCAGATGCCATCACATTGTATGTGTGGATACTTGTCTCACTGTATACAAGCCCACTTCCTGACTAAATGTACACAACTTCACTGCAGGATCATGTACGCATGAGCGAACACTTGTCTGCCCTCTCAGGTGCTAGTTGGATGGCACTACGGAGGCCCTGCAAGGCATTTAGCATGGCCCTCCTGAACCTACCAATTCTATGTTTACACAAATTGAGATTCTGAGCAATGCAAGCAGCAATATAGTGAAACAATAAACCAGAGTCTCAGCAGACCATGAGCCTGCAACTGCCAAATCTGGAATGCTGATAAACATTTCTCCTTCTTCCATTATGCTTAACACGGTCATCGTGTAAACAACCAACACTGAAATAGAAGTCCTGAATGAGAAACCTGCTCCATAAGCTTTTCTTGCATACAGAATATGCATGGGAGTGCTGAAAAGTAATGCCTCTGAATTTTTTATTCTGTTCTCAATATCGGTCGAGGTATGACACATCACGCATATTACTTGGTCAACTTTCCCACTTCACTGACTTTTGGCACACCTCCCTCCCGCAAACAGATGGTGTCGCAATAGGCAGCCCACTCTGACCAGAGATTGTGAATATGTTTACGGTGCGCTTCGAAGAAGAGGCCCTGATGTCATCCAAATGGAAATCCATCTTCTTCTTCTTCTTCTGTTATGTGGATAACACACTTGTCATCTGGCCTCATGGAAGAGACAAACTTCTTGACTTCTTTGTACATCTGAACTCCACACGCCACAAAATCAAATTCACAATGGAGACCAAAGAAGAGGGAAGACTACCATTCCTGGACATCATAGTCAGGAGAATAACGGATAGCACCTTGTGCCACAGCTTGTATCTGACTCTATAAAACACATAAACGCAGTTCTCCCTATGTCACTGTGAATAATTTCAATAACAAAAACTGAGATGAATGTTGCAGCGTACATTTAATTTCCACTTTGGCTTTGCATTCAAGATCAGTCTTACCTGAGAGTGCAACATTACATCTTTGGTTAATTTAATTATATGTTCATTAGATTTTGGTTATAAGGCACGTTTTGGTGCCTAATGTTTCATCTCCAAATACTGGAAACAATCCATGGAGGAAGAGGAGTATGTAAGACTTTGGTGGACCAGGTTGGAAGAATCTGTGAATTTCAATACTCTGTAGAAGAGCTCAATCATTTGAAAATAACTTTCAGACCTTGTGGCTATTCTAACAGATATACATAGGGCACTTCATTCTAAAATATTTGGATCTTTCAGTGAGAAACAAGCAACTAGAGGAAAAGTTCTGTTGCCATTTGTAAAAACTGTCGCAGATAACGACCTCCGTGTGCTATGAAGAGAAGGTATTGACGCAGTGCTTAAACCAAACTGAAGACCACAACAGCAGCCATACTCAAGCAAATTGCTATGCAGTAGTTTCAGTGAATTTGACAATGATGTGGCTGCTTTCATTGTGGCCCAGTCATATTGTGGGGTAGGGAATGCCAGTGACTGGGCTGGATTTGTAGGTGACAGATGGATTTTTGGCAAAGCCTTGTATCAATACCTCCTTAATTATTGAGCTGAAAAACTGTAAAAAACATCATACAGTAAAATCACACAAAAAAATTTCCTATTTCCGCAGGTATTGTGCCTTCTGTTTCTTTTTCATTACAAAAACATATTGATTCAAGTTTATAGAGTCACAACTATGTCACTGTGATTTGTGTAACACACATTCTGGAACATGTTCCAGGAATGTCATGAAACAGACAGCTTTAAATACTTACTCTAGCTCATCTTTCAAGACTTGCATGCCAACAACAACACCATCTATCCATTCTGTTTTTATTTCACTTTCATGTTAAGATTTCTCCACAAAGGATGTCATCTGCCATGTAGGCAGTGCAAGAGGAAATTCCACACTCACATTTGGGTAATCAAGTGGATTCTGTGTCTTGTCAGAACCAAGTACAATCAACCCAATATCATCTTTACCACTGGTAAATATCTGGAAACATATTAAATGGTAAAAATAAGTTTTGTTTATAACAAGTTGTATACCAATAGAAACATCACACACAGATACTCTTTATAAAATTATTTAATTGGATAGATAAAAAATCTACTCACCAAGCAGTGGCAGAACACACACATAAAAGACTGTTGTGATAGGCAAGCGTTTGGAACCAGTGACTCCTTCTTCAGGCTGAATGGTTGCAGGGGAAGCAAGAAGGGTGAAGGAAAAGGACTGGAGAGGTCTAAGAAAAGGGTTAGATTTTGGGAAAGTTACCCAGAACCATGGCTCATGGGTGACTTACCGTACAGGATGAGAAGGAAAGACTAATTGTTGGAGACTGCATCGGGCAAGATTCGGAAACCTGAGAGCTTAAAGGTGGAAGACAGGGTAATATGCAAGACAGAGATTACTACTGAAACTGTACATGATTTAATAAGAGTGAGAAGCTAAGTGTATTGTATGCAACAGCTGTGGGAGGGGGCAGTGAAAATAGACGGAAAAGACAATGAAAGATGTAGAAAGCTAAAACGGAGTGAAGCAAAGAGTAATTACAGTGAAGAAAAGCTGAGACAGGAGAAATTAACGTAAATTGAGGCGAGGTGGGTGGTGAGAACCAAGGACACATTGTAGTGCTAGTTCCCACCTGCGGAGTTCTGAGAAACTGGTGTCTGGCGGAAGAATCCAGGTGGCATGTGTGGTGAAACAAGTGCCGAAGTCATGTATGCCATGTTGTAGAGCATGCTCTGCAACAGGATATTGTGAGTTTCCAGTATATACACTATGACTACGCCAATTTATCCTAACTGATAATTTGGTGGTAGTCATGCAGATGTAGAAAGCTGAACAGTGTTTACATAATAGCTGGTATATGACATGTGTCGTTTCTATTTCTCGCCTGATCCGCAGTTCTGTGTGACTTTCCCAAAATCTACACCTTTTCCTGGAACTCTCCAGGCCTTTTCCTTTACCCTTCTTCCTTCCCCTTCAACGCTTCTGTCTGGAAGAGCCACTGTCTTTTATGTGTATGTTCTGCTGCCGCTTGGTGAGTAGATTTTTTATCTATTCAATTAAATAAATTTATTAGTAATTTATTGTTTTTGTTGTTATAGTTACTCTTTATAACCTACTTAAAATACATCACGTACCCTCCTCTCCACAATTCTTCGAACACATAGTTTTGCCTTTTGTAAAAAATCACTGCGTTTCTGTATAACATACTTGGAGTCAAAGTGTCCAACATCTATTACAATTATAAACAGATGAAAGAAAGTCATTGTATTTATTGGCAGTATTACGCAATCAAATATTTTGAAAGAGTTCCAGTGGTATAAATTTACAATATCTTACAATTAAATATATACGTTTATTCTTTATATCAATTCTTAGCAATAATATAATAGTATAAATTGCAGAATCAATATAGCCAATTTTAATGTAATGACTGCAATATAAATACAAAATAACAGCGGTAAGTTATAACAAATGAGAGGGAGAGAGAGAGAGAAAGAGAGAGAGAGAGAGAGAGAGAGAGAGAGAGAATGAGGCATTTAGACAATGTTTCATTACAGTGTGAAACTTATTAGAATTAAAATGAAGCCATAGTGAATTATTACATTCCAAAAATAATAATTATTGTGTTCTTTCACCCCAAAATAATACATTCATTAGGCAATGTATACTTTTAATTTCAGAAATTTTTACAACAGCTCTGAACTTCACAGTTTCGATGAATTTATTACATGTGTCAATGAATGAGGGTTGATAACATTGCTTTAGTCATTCAATTGTTCATCATGTGATATTCGCAATGTTCTTAATAACTTCTTATGTAAAGTTTTATCATCAAAAAGATAATCTACGTAAGTTTTAAAAGTCGCGAATCTTTAAACAACAACTTGAAAATGGGTATATCAGAATTTTGTATACATTCTAGCATTGCTAGATTTACTTTTAAATTTTAAAGTATATGAGCAGATTGAGCGACTTTCCATCCAGAAAATTTGCTGTTGGCAAGACCTCACTACAAAGAAGAATGGTCTTTCCGGAGTCAAATGCTAAAAAATTCATAAATACCAGCATTGTAAGTGATACAAACAGGTATTAAGCACTGGGCATAAATATCGTTCTGCTTGGCGAGAAAAAAAGTAGGTAGATGAAAGAGTAAATTGGGTGCAAGGATTGAACATAAACTCACCCAAATTGCAAAGGTTAAAAAAAAAAAAAAAAAAAACAATAGGGTCACTGCTCAAGAATTGAGAACTGCCCCCCCCCCCCCCCCCTTTTCTTTTACAGGCTTGCTTTCACTTTTCAGATGAGACCATGTCCCCCATATGTGAAGAAAATAGCCAATATGTAAAGAGAATTACAGATAAAGCGTTTTCTAGAGTGAGATTTTCACTCTGCAGCATAGTGTGCACTGATTTGAAACTTCCTGGCAGATTAAAACTGTGTGCTGGACCAAGACTCAAACATGGTGATCGTAAACACAGACCTGTGCTGCCATTTTGGGAGGTAGATCTCGTATCTGGAAAGAGGAGATGACAGTTAGGGTACTATGGGTGACAAGCTGCCATCAATTTTTGATGGTGCAGAACCCACAATAGTGGAACTGCTGCCTAGTCCAAAGTCACCTGTTACCAGTCTTACCCCACAATAGTGTATCGAATCCAGATGTAATGTCGAAGCTGATAAAAAGTCATATGAGAGATTCCTGTAATCTAGGTGTGACTGCACCAGTGCTGCATACAGCCATATCAAAGTAGAGTGGACCACACCGTGGTCGGTGTCGCTGAGGCATAGAAGAGCATTCAGGTGTGACATACATGTCTGCTTTAGTTGGCAAAGACGGGGAAGCCATGTCAACTAGGCATCAAAGACCGGTCCTAAAAACCACAATGACAGAAATGCATAACGTAGGTCATGGCAGCCAAGAAATGGATGCTATGAGTGAAAGCCCAGGATTGTGCTTGGTGTATTGCTAGCTGCATTCTGCCTCCAGCAATAGCCGTCGCGGACGAACAGAAAAGATGGGGACACCATATGTCATGCAGCTGCCGCCAGATCATTGATAGCCACAAAAAGGAGAGTGACACTCAAAACAGAACCTTGTGAAAGCTCCTTCTCCTGCAGGGGGGGGGGGGGGGGGGGGGATGCTACAGGAGGCACCAACCTGTACCCAAAAAGTGTGACATGGAAGAAAGTTCTGGATAAAAATCAGGAGTGGGCCATGGAGGCCCCACTCCTTTAAGGTGGCAAGGATGTTATGGCACCATGTTGTATCATAAGATATATATGCAGATCAATGAAAACTGCAACAAGGAACTGATGCTGAGCAAAAGCTGTTCAGATAGCACACTTCAAGTGGACTAAATTATCTTCATTAGAGCGCCCTTGGCGAAAAGCACCCTGGATCGAAGCCAAAAGATCCAGGGATTCAAGGACACAATCCAGCCTTCGACTAACCATATGTTCAAGCAACTTGCAGGACACTGAGTAAACAATCTGGACGACAGCTGTCCGTTTGAAGAGGCAATTTATCTGATTTCAAAATTGGAATATCGGCATTTTCTCGCTACTGGGAATAGAATTCTGCATTGCACCAGGGATGGTTAAAGAAAGGCCAGGTACACTGATGGAAAAATTTGCAACACCAAATAATAATTTATGTAGAGTAATGAAATACCAGGAATATGTGGTGTCACCGCCAGACACCACACTTGCTAGGTGGTAGCTTTAAATCGGCCGTGGTCCATTAGTACATGTCGGACCCGCGTGTTGCCACTGTCAGGGATCGCAGACCGAGCGCCACCACAAGGCAGGTCTCGAGATGCGGACTAGCACTCGCCCCAGTTGTACGGACGACGTAGCTAGGGACTAGCAAGTGTGGTGTCTGGCGGTGATACCACATTAAGAAGCTTTGGCTCTCGTGTTTGGTGTTACTAAGTTCCATGATTTCTTGTATGGTCGTCACTTTACCATCATCACCGACGCACAAACAGTTTGTAAATATTGCTGAAACAATGCAGGGGCGGATGCACACCCGAATGGCAGCCTTTTGAATCGGTACAAGTCAAGATGCGTGTTAACCACCAAGACGCGCTGGGATTCGGCGTCCACTGGGACTTGCAAGTACGCATCTGCTAGGTCCAACTTCGAAAAGTATTTACCCCGTCCGCCGGGCGCACTGCACGGCCCAGTAAACTGCCCTCGCACGCGTCCGCGCAGCTGCCGCCTCGCTCTAAACCAGGTGTGCCGTGACAGCATACAACTGCAGTGAAATCATGCCCGCGGTGTGCTACTAGACATTTGCGTGAAAATTACCCGTCACGCCAAGCTATTTGTTTTTACTGTAATAAGAAAGGACATGTTCAAAGTGTTTGCCAGAAAAAGCTCAGATCAGACACTCTTAATCATTCCAAGCCCTTTGCTTCGCGCCGGAATCGAACCAAGAATACTCAGGCTCGTGCACCTTCGCCCATGGACATTCATGTAGTTAATTCCACTTCGTCCAGTGCCACTGTCTCTAACAGTGACTGTGTTCGTCCCACAAATGCTGTGCGTCGACGTTGCCGGAACTCGCGTCAAGTCGCAAGTGCTTCTGTACCAGTGTCAGTTCAAATTGCATGAGACAGTCGCTCTTGTCGTCACCAGGACACTAAACTTTTTGTAGATTTGGACTTAAATGGCAAGGTCATACCATTCCAGCTTGATACCGGAGCTGCAGTTTCATTGCTCAATCATGACACGTACAAACAACTGGGCAAACCTCTGTTGCGTGCCGCAAATGTTAAGTTAAATAGTTATTCAGGTCAGAATATCCCTGTGTTAGGACAGTGCACCCTTCTTGCAACATACAAGGGACAAACAAAACTTGTGTCATTTTACGTTCTTCGTTCTTCTACTGCAGTGAACTTGTTTGGTTTAGATTTATTTCAGTTGTTTAACATGTCTATAGTAAATCAAGACCTATCAGTGAACCAGCCTGTACCTCCGTGTACAGCGCAGAAATTCATTCGCTGGTCTATTTTCCTCTCGCATTACCGCTACGATATCTTTTATCGGTCCACTGCTAAGCACGGAAACGCCGATGCGTTGTCCCGTTTGCCTGTTGCTGAGGATAGAGCATTCGACTCTTCCGAACTTGCTTGTATGCTCATTGATTCGGAAACCGATGACGTGGTCAAATCGTTTCCGATTGATTTTCGTCGTGTAGCTACAGCCACAGCTGCTGACCCGGTCCTTGCTACCGTTTTGCGTTTTGTTGCTACGCAATGGCCTTTGTCAAAGTCTCGGATCGAGGATCCGTTGGTTCGCCGATTTTTTGCTCACAAGAGAGACTTTTTGTTCGACGTGGTGTTTTGTTGTTGCGTTCTGATAATGATCAGTCCAGAGTCGTGGTCCCACGTTCGTTACAGTCCTCTGTTTTACGGCTTCTTCACCAAGGACATTGGGGTATAGTGCGAACGAAACAACTTGCTCGTCAGCACTGTACTTGGTTCGGCATCGATGCTGCGATTACGAATATGTGTTCTTCTTGCATGGCGTGTGCCGAACAACAATCAGCACCGCCGCGGAAAATATTTGCATGGCCAAAAGCCACTTCCCCTTGGCAACGCTTGCACATAGATTTTGCTGGTCCATTCTGGAATGCTCGGTGGTTTATTCTGGTAGATGCCTTCAGTAATTTTCCTTTTGTTGTCCGGATGTCTTCCATGACGTCAACTGCCACCATCCAAGCGTTGTCTGCTATCTTTTGCATTGAAGGTCTTCCGCAGACTATTGTTTCTGACAATGGCCCACAATTCATGTCCGCAGAATTTCAGTCATTCTGCCAGGCCAATGGTATTCAACATCTGACATCCGCGCCGTTTTCGCCTCAGTCAAACGGTGACGCTGAACGATTGGTCCGGACTTTCAAGTCACAGATGTTGAAGTTGAAAGAGTCGCATTCTCGGGAGGACGCGTTGTTGCTCTTTTTGTCTTCGTATTGCTCTCAGCCCCGAGATGGTCGCTCGCCGGCTGAGTTGCTCCACGGTCGTCCTCATCGAACCTTGATGTCTTTGCTGCACCCGCCGCATCAGGTTCCTGTGCAGCGGCAGACTTCTGCTTTTGCTCCAGGCGACGTTGTATTTTATCGCAACCATCGAGGTTCACGGCGTTGGCTCGCAGGGCGCATTCTTCGCTGCCTCGGCCGCGCGATGTATATGGTTTTGGGGGCCTCTGGTGAGGTGCGTCGGCATCTCAATCAGCTGCGCCTCTGTCGTCGCACGGGTTCTGCCGCTCCCCGTCTGCTTTCAGCGACGGTGCCGTCCGGTCAGTGCCCTGGGGACCCATCTACTGGCTCGCCTCATCCCCAGGTGTTACCGACGATGAATTCCATTTTGCCCCATGGCGACGCACCGCTGCCGCCTCCGCCGCCGCCGCCTGTCCTCCAGCCGGCGCCGCCCACAGTGGACGCTTCGCTGCAGCCGCCAAGCGCCTCCCTGGGTCACGCGCCGCCCATCGCTTCCCGTGACCAGCTGTCCTCCACCATGGAACTCTTGCCCGCTCCGGACCACATGGGGTCTTCGCGGTCGACCCTTCGGCCCCTCCTGTCTCTTTACAGGCACATACACCGCATGTTGATGTGCACCCTGGACTAGGTTTTCAGGCGTTTCCTAGATCCCCTCGCACCGAATGGCTGGGTGCGGGTGGCACAGCCTCGCCTGTTGTTAGTTTCCCCACCTCATCGCATACGTCAACATGGGGTCCTCCCCACGGCGGGCGGAAGCCTTATAACACGACCGTTCGCCGATTTGCGGGGGAGGAATGTGGTGTCACCGCCAGACACCACACTTGCTAGGTGGTAGCTTTAAATCGGCCGCGGTCCATTAGTACATGTCGGACCCGCGTGTCGCCACTGTCAGGGATTGCAGACCGAGCACCACCACAAGGCAGGTATCGAGATACGGACTAGCACTCTCCCCAGTTGTACGGACGACATAGCTAGCGACTATACTGACGAAGCCTTGCTCCTTTGTCGAGCCGATAGTTAGAATAGCCTTCAGCTAAGTCAATGGCTACGACCTAGCAAGGCGCCATTAGTAACATTGCATGTATCTAAAGAGTCTCACTTGTATCACCACATTCCCCAGATGTACCAAAAGGATGGATTAAAGTTAAGTATTACAGAAGCTACGTACTTTTCTGTATAGCATTCGTTACGTATCCTGTTTCAGACCTCACGCCCATCTGCGTGAGCGTAGCGCATGCCTTTCGGCTTCCTCTCATTGTGTCTAGGCTGTCTTGTCTACACACAACAGAATATATTTGTTGAGTCAACGTATGTAAAGTGATTAACGTTGCAGGATCAGAGATCAATGTGAGTGTGAGATAAGCCACTGCAAATGTAAATGCAAATGCTGGTACGCCGTTGTACACTTGTCATGTGTAAGTTTGTGGGATGGAGTTTTATGCCTGTTGCACTTGGTTGGCCAATATAAGGACAGTTAATGATGTTTGTGGATGGGTTGAAGCTGTCATCAGATGATGTCCAATATGTGCTCGATTGGAGGTAGAGCTGGTTATCGAGCAAGCCAAGGCAATATGTTGACACACTATAGCATGTTGGCTTACAACAGCAGTATGTGAGCAAGTGTTATCCTATAGAAAAACACCTCCTGGAATGCTGTCAGCGTTCGTGGGATTCATACAGACAGTTTTGTCAGTGGAAAAGCGAAAGCCATTGTTAATGCTCCAGGAGTAAAGACAATCAAGACATTGCTGAAGGTGCCACTAAGTGAGACAGGTTCATAGAGAACTGCAATAGAAGGCAAAATCGTCAAAAAAAAGGGAGCCGGAGATGCCCAGTGGGAGACAGGCCATTATAGGGTTAATGGCGATAGCAAAGAGAATGACACTCAGAATGGAACCCTGAGACACACCATTTTCCTGGATAAAGGTGTCCGACAAGGCAGACCCTTCATGCACCTCGAAAACTCAGTCTTTTAAAAATGTCTGAAGGAAACAGGGTAGGTGGCCATGGAAGCCCCACATGTGAAGAGTATGGAGGGTACTAGCTCTCTAGCAGGTGTCATAGGCCTTCACCAAATCGAAAAACACGGCGACAATCTGGGATTTCTGCAGAAATCCATTCATGACTTTGGTGGGCAAAATAATGAGACGGTCCACTGCAGAATGCCGTGTTGAAAGCCACACTGTGCATTCATCAAAAATTGTGAGACTTGAGCCACCATATCATCCGGGCATGAATCATATGTCCCATCACCTTGCGAACACACTGGTAAGAGAGATGGAGTGGTAGCTAGAAGCTAATTTCAGCAAGAGCTGGATTTCCATCAATAAATTGAGTTGAAGTCTGCTGTTGTGGTCTTCATCCAACTACTGGTTTGGTGCATCTCACCAGCCTATTCCAGCCTTTGTAAGCCTCTTCATCTCTGCATAGTATTTCAACCTAAATCCACTTAGAATGGTGAACCACCATTCAGAGAATAACTTTTTAACAACACAGTTTGACTTCTGTAAAGGCTTCTATACTGAGAATCAAACATAATATCTCACAAATTCAATTCCAGTAGAATTAAATAGTGGAAATTATCCACTCTGTAATCTTGCCAAAGCCTTTGACTGTTTAGATTAAAAAATTCTGTGAGGGGAAGCTAAAATAGTATGGCATTAAAAGTCTTCCCCTTGCATGGATTGAGTTGTACTTTAACTACAGAAAATGGAAGGTCACATTAACAAATGATAAGACAGGAATAAGATTAAACTCAAAAAGGGAGAACATAAAATATGGTGTGGCACACAGTGTTTGCTGCCAAGTCCACAAAAATGATTTACTTCCGGCACTGGAGGGCTTAGGAAAAACTCTAATGTTTTGCAGTGCCACAAACTTATTGATGCAAGATCTAAACTCATCCATACCAGAAACATCCAGGAGAATAACAGAACAGGCGTGTACTGATCCACAGGTACCAGCTTAATGCCTAAAAACTTGTATTGTGCAGTTCTAAAGAAATAAAAGTGACTTACAGATACGAATATCAAAAGTAGGGATAAATAGGCAATTAGGCTCCCGTGTTCTAAGTTCCTGGGTATGCAGATACCACTCACGTGTGAGTTTAGGATGAACTCAGCAATTCAGAACTGCAATACTAGAAGCAAAAATAATTTCCATATATAAAAACCTAACATCAGGGTTGCCACAAGTTTCTCCAAGTGAAATTCCCTGATATCTCTGATTCCACAGACACATTTTAGAATTTTTCCCCGACAAATTTTGAGGTCTCAAGGGGAGGTAAAGACATAAGTCGACAAAAGAATGTAAGGGCTTTGTATTTCTCCCCCATTTTGTTTTAGGGCGCAAAAACAACTAGGGTCATATGTGTCCATGCCAAAACTGTGAAACACAAAGGTGAGGAGAGGAGTTAAAAATGATTACATGTCAACGTTTAATGACAGGAGAGAGGACAGCTACAATCAGGGATGTGGAGAAAGGTCTATGAAGTACGCAATAGGTAAATGGAGGCCCAGAACTAAAAGTTAAATGGCCTTCACCATATTGCTACAACTGATAAGAAGTAAAACACGGTCGACAGCCCACGCATTGTTCACTAAAACGGCCAATAACTCAGATGGCAAACCCAAACGGGAACGTAAACGGTAAAAAAAAAGGGCACCCTCTCAGGAAACAGCAGACAGTTAAAAGTTGGGTGCAATGTACACAAAGTAGTGGGGGAGCACCACTTAACAAATGGTGATGGCTAAAAAGGCAGTGCCCAATATGCAACCTAGTTAAAATGACCTCCTCGCTGCAGGACGACTGAGAGGAGGTTGTCCAAGCCACTGGAAGAGGCTTAATAACCCAGAGCTTATTCCTATGAATGGAGGACCAGTGGCGATGCCAAAGTGACACCACCTCCTGACAGAAAGCAACAAGAGATCATCAGAGGGAATGCAAGAATTATTGGGCTGAAGTACGAGGAATGCAGCTTTGGCAGCAGTGTCAGCAACCTCTTGGACCGATATGACCTGGAACCGACGTAAACATCACAGTGGCTCCATAAAAAGTGAGCAAGTGGAAGCTTTCCTGGAACTGGTGCACTAAGGGATGGACAGTCTACAGTGCACAGAGGCTTTGAAGGGTGCTGAGAGAGTCTGAGCAGTGACACAGTTGAAAAGAGTATGTCACCAGATGTACTCCATGATCTGATACAGGGTGAAGAGCTCTGCTGTAAATACTGAGCAATGTGCCGGAAGTCAGTACCAAAAAATGTTGGTTGACGTTGAAGGCACACCTGACACCATGGTCAGTCCAAGAGCCTTCAGTGTACACAAAGATACTGTTGCAAAAATCCATGCATAGGTCGTGAAACTGAAGGCGAGCCTGAAGGTCAAGGTGAAGATGGGCTGCCGCATGAAGCCAAGATGGTGAAGGGTTCACACCCATCGAAAAAGCTGCAGGGAGCATGAAGTCGGAGGACCAAGATAGTTTTGTATAAAGCGGGAGCCTCAGGAATTTTGTAGTTTCAATGAATGGAAGAGCAACAGGCCTAAGACGTCCGGTGGCTGCACGAAAAGCATTATTCGACACATTGGCATTGCTGTCAGGCTTCCTCAGAGCCATAATCCGTTGGTAGCAGGCACCCACTGCAGTAGTAGCCCTCGGGTGGCCTGAGCAAGGTATGTCACTGATAGTTCCTGTCCCTCTCTATCTCTTCCATGTCCGAACAACATTGCTACGGTTCACTCCACGATGTCTGGACATTACCCTTGCTGAGAGCCCTTCTTGGCAAAGTGTAATAATGCAGATGCAATCGAACTGCAGTAAGGATCATCTAGGCATTGTTGAACTACAGACAACATGCCCTGGATTCCTCATGTCGACAGCAGAAGAAAGCCGACACTTCTGTAGGACCTCATGGAGCAGGATCCTCTTGCCTCTGTGCCCTGTAGCAGTGAGTTTTCGCAGACTGACACTTGGCAGCTGCCGAGGTGACACCCCTTCCTATTGTCCTCATCGTGACTGTCCTCCAATGGAACTTTTGCAGACTTTGATCCAACAAAGAGGATTTATGACTGCTTTTAGAATCGCAGCTTCTACTTGTACTCTGCCTTCAGGAAACAAAATTGCATCCTCACGACTGCTTTGAGCTTTTGTATTTCTTCCTGGTCTGTTTTGACCTTCCGCTCGAGGTTGGCATTCTGTCTCATGAAGGAGTCATGCTGCTCATATGGGATGACATTCATAGTCAACCCATCCATCTCCCTGACTACCTGTCATCAAGCTGTTGCAGTCTGTCTTTTCCTTCCTCACTTGAACTTTTCCCTTTCTACCATTTACATCCCTCAATCATTTGATGTCACCAGGTTCGACTTCCTCCAGCTTATTGGACAGCTTCCTCGCCGATTTCTGCTGCTTGGGGACTTTAATGCACACCATCCCATTTGGGGCTCTTCCAGAACCTATCCGAGAGGTGCCCTCTTCGCTGCCATTCTTAATCAACTTAACCTTTTCATCTTTAACACAGAAGCACCCATGTTGCTTTCAGACTCGTCGCACTCCTATTCCCATTTGGACCTTTCCTTCTTCACTGCCCGTCCTGCACATCATCTTGAACGGTCCGTTCTTTCTGGCACCTACTCGAGCGACCATTTCCTGTGTGCTATCCATTTGCTGACTCCTACCCCACCTTCGTGCACATCGAAATGGCAGCACACCAAGGCTGACTGGAGACTTTACCCCGCCCTGGCGACCTTCAACGAACATGATTTCCACAGTTGTCACAGGTGGAATTTCTTACAAACATTATCCTTACCGTCGCAGAACATTCCATTCCTCACACTTCCTCTTTACCATGCTGTGTCCCAATCCTTTGGTGGACTGAAGCCTGCTGCGATGGAATTCGCATTCTTCAGGATAACCAAAAAGGTAACTGAACTTCATTCACTAGTTCTTTTAACAGTTTCACCCCCCTCTTCCATCGTGTGCACCAACTTCCGATGGTTCTCTGGGAGCAAGATCCATTCCCCAATTTTCATCCTGACAGTAGCAGACAGTATCATCGTGTACCATATTGCTATCTCCAACACCTTGGGTCGCCATTTTGCAGAAATTTTGAGCTCCTCCCACTATCATCCTGCCTACCTCTATTGGAAATGGGCAGAGAAGACTCAGGCAATACCCTTCTCTTCTCAGAATCGTGTGTGTTACTATGCTGCCTTTACTATGAGGAAGCTAGCTCACGTTCTCACTTCATCTCAATCCTCTGCCCTGGACCAGACACTGTTAATTTTCAAATGTTGCAGCACCTTTCTCTTGTGGGCAAGCACTTTTTGCTTAATACGTACAACCGGACCTGGGCAAGGGGCATGTTATTAACACTCTAAGCGCCAAGCCCGTAAAATTTACGGGCCTGGGATCGCGCGAAAATCACCAAGCCCGTAAAATTTACGGGCCGCTACATTTAATTTCATTCAAAACACTGCAACGTTATTTCTACGGGTTTGGCCAGCGCTATACGTTTTTCAGATGTTTATTAACAAAATGCGTCCATAGATGTCACGGCAGCGCTGTAATTCATGTTAAAACTTATCTTTGCGTTCTCAGTCTGTATATCATTCTGTTGTTTGTCATCATGTTTCGGCGCGGTTTATCAGACGCAGAAATTGCGGATTTGATCAATCATAGCGACACTCTGGATAATGTAGAGAGTGATTCAGACGATTCTGAATGCAATGGTGTGTTTGAAGGTACGTATTTCCGAATTTTCCACGTAATTGTGCAGTACGCACATATCTGTTGAACATGTGTAAACGATGTATGTAGTTACACATAATGTGATATTCTTTTTAGAAGACGAGATTGATGACAGTTTGTCTTCAGATGAAGACGAGAATGATGTTGAAGGTGTTGCTTCAAATCCAGCAGCTGTGCCGTATCCGAAAGACAGTGAGTGGACTGCAGTTGACACCTACCGACCTCTGCCTGTCAACACGACACCCAGGCAGATACTAGTGGATATTGATGAGTCGAGTTCTGTACTGGATTGCAGTAAAGTGTTCCTTACTGACAGTGACGTAAATGAACTCAAGAGACAGACAAATTTGTATGCATCACAGACAATACAGAAGAAAAGAAGAGGAAATAATCTGAAGCCCCATTCAGTTTTGAGTTCGTGGAAGCCAGTGACTATAAGTGAGATGAGGCGTTTCTTGGGTATTATTTTCCACATGTGTGTTTCGAAAAAGCCCAAAATTGCGGACCATTGGAGCACTAATCCTGTTCTTAGTTGTAACTTTTGTCCCCATGTCATGAGCCGTTTGCGTTTCACTCAGATACTGTCATGCTTGCATCTTGTTGACAATTCAAATCAGAAAAAACCAGGCGAAGATGGATTTCATCCACTTTACAAAGTTTTGCCATATTATAATAATTTGAAGGAGCGATGTATCCAGGCATATCGTCCCTCAGAAAAAGTGACAATTGATGAAGGAATTTGCCCATTTCGAGGTCGTGTGAGTTTCCGTGTTTACATGCAAAATAAGCCTCATAAGTATGGACTGAAAGTATATGCTGTTGCTGAAGCCAGTAGTGGCTATGTTGTAAATTTTGAAGTTTATGCTGGTAAGCATATTGTTGACAATTCTTCGTCTGCGGTTATTTTGCGATTGTTGTCTGACAGCAGCTTGCTGAACAAAGGCCACACTGTGTATTTAGATCGATTTTATTCCAGTCCAGAGCTATTTCAGCAACTGGCAGAGAAAGGCACTGGAGCTGTTGGTACTGTGAACAAATCCAGGAAAGGATTGCCTAAAGATTTAGTATCTGCTAAGCTGAAAAAGGGCGAAATGTCTTTTCGGCGTAAAGATAATGTATTGGCAATGAAGTGGAAAGATAAGAGAGATGTGTATACATTGTCTACAAGGCATCAAGCAACATTTGGTACGCATACTAAGAGAAATGGGTCTGTAGTATTGAAACCACTTCAGGTACTTGATTACAACCTCAATAAAATTGGAGTGGATATTGGAGACCAACGCCTGCAGTACAATCCGTTCCAGCACAGAACTGTGAAATGGTGGCGAAAATTATATTTCCATTTGCTGCTTATGGGAGTATCAAATGCATTTTGGCTGTACAATGCAGTGCACAGGAAGAAAATTACAATAACAGACTTTATAACAGTGCTTGCAGTTCAGCTTGTTGAAGACGACACACTTGAATTCATTCCAAGAAATGAAGGAACTGTAGGTCGGCTAACAAAGAGACATTTTTTGCAGCACATACCTGCAACTACTAAGAAGTATGCTGCTCGTGTGTGTCACGTGTGCAGTTCCAGGAGCAAGAAACAGAGTGGCAAGGCTTCTCGCAAAGAGACACGATACGAATGTGAACAGTGTGGCGTTGCACTCTGCCTGGAACCTTGCTTTAAAATTTTCCACACTAAAAAACAATATGATTCTGTGTGAAATTTATATGTAATACTGTATACTATCAGAAACATGTAATGTAGTGCCACAATTTTGGTTAAAAATAAATCACAATTGTATTCCCTTATTCGTATGACTTTTTCTAAATTCTTAAAACATCTAAGTGATTTCTATAACTGTACCTTAAAGCTGTGCATTGTAAAGTAGTTTCTTTCACTCAGAATTAAAGTAGAAATGTGCAGCTTCAAGATGGTACCAAATTTGCCACAATCCAAACAGTAGATTTGATGCAGTAATTTTTTTAATATTGGTAAAATTGCCCGGTTTCTAGGGACGGGTGCATAAAATAGGCCTGGTACAGAGAGTGTTAAGCCACTGTTGTGCAGCCACTGTTATACCCACACCTAAGCCCGGTAAGGACAAACAACTTCCTTCTGGCTATCACCCACTTTGTTTACCCATGTCATGAATGGTTTTCTGTGGAAATCCCAGACTGGCTGTGTTTTTCAATTTGGAGAAAGCCTACGACATTTGTTGGGGACTAGTATCGTTTGTACTCTCTACACATGGCGCCCACTTCCTGTCTTATCATTTGTTAATGTGACCTTCCATTTTCTGTAGTTAAAGTACAACTCAATCCATGCAAGGGGAAGACTTTTAATGCCATACTGTTTTAGCTTCCCCTCACAGAATTTTTTAATCTAAACAGTCAAAGGCTTTGGCAAGATGACAGAGGGGTTAATTTCCACTATTTAATTCTACTGGAATTGAATTTGTGAGATATTATGTTGGATTCTCAGTATAGAAGCCTTTAGAGAAGTCGAACTGTGTTGTTAAAAAGTTATTCTCTGAATGGTGGTTCACCATTCTAAGTGGATTTAGGTTGAAATACTATGCAGATGAAGAGGCTTACAAAGGCTGGAATAGGCTGGTGAGATGCACCAAACCAGTAGCTGGATGAAGACCACAACAGCAGACTTCAACTCAGTTTATTGATTGAAATCCAGCTCTTGCCGAAATTAGGTCTCTGTCTCTCTCTCTCACTCTCTCTCTCTCTCTCTCTCTCTCTGACACACACACACACACACACACACACACACACACACACACACACACACTCTTCCTTCTAGCTACCACTCCATCTCTCTTACCAGTGTGTTCGCAAGGTGATGGGACATATGATTCATGCCCGGATGATATGGTGGCTCGAGTCTCACAATTTTTGATGAATGCACAGTGTGGCTTTCAACACGGCATTCTGCAGTGGACCGTCTCATTATTTTGCCCATCCATGTCATGAATGGTTTTCTGCAGAAATCCCATATTGTCGCTGTGTTTTTCGATTTGTGAGAAGGCCTATGACACCTGCTAGAGAGCTAGTACCCTCCATACTCTTCACATGTGGGGCTTCCATGGCCACCTACCCTGTTTCCTTCAGACATTTTTAAAAGACTGAGTTTTCGAGGTGCATGAAGGGTCTGCCTTGTCGGACACCTTTATCCAGGAAAATGGTGTGTCTCAGGGTTCCATTCTGAGTGTCATTCTCTTTGCTATCACCATTAACCCTATAATGGCATGTCTTCCACTGGGCATCTCCGGCTCCCTTTTTTTTGACGATTTTGCCTTCTATTGCAGTTCTCTATGAACCTGTCTCACTTAGTGGCATCTTCAGCAATGTCTTGATTGTCTTTACTCCTGGAGCATTAACAATGGCTTTCGCTTTTCCACTGACAAAACTGTCTGTATGAATCCCACGAATGCTGACTGCAAATTTGTATGTCCGTCTGGTTATTTGACCTGTTGTGCTGCCATTCACAAACAGCATTCCAGGAGGTGTTTTCCTACAGGATAACACTTGCTCACATACTGCTGTTGTAAGCCAACATGCTATAGTGTGTCAACATATTGCCTTGGCTTGCTCGATAACCAGCTCTACCTCCAATCGAGCACATATTGGACGTCATCTGATGACAGCTTCAACCCATCCACAAACATCATTAACTGTCCTTATATTGGCCAACCAAGTGCAACAGGCATGGAACTACATCCCACAAACACACACACATGACACATGTACAACAGCGTATCAGCATTTACATTTACATTTGCAGTGGCTTATCTCACACTCACATTGATCTCTGATCCTGCAACGTTAATCACTTTACATACATTGTCTCAACAAATATATTCCTGGTATTTCATTACTCTACATTAATTATTTTTGGGTGTTGCAAATTTTTCCGTCAGTGTACCTGGCCTTTCTTTAACCATCCCTGGTGCAATGCAGAATTCACTTCCCAGTAGCGAGAAAATGCCGTTTTTCCAGTTTTTAAATCAGATAAATTGCCTCTTCAAACGGACAGCTGTCGTGCAGATTGTTTACTCAGTGTCCTGCAAGTTACTTGAACATATGGTTAGTCGAAGGCTGGATTGTGTCCTTGAATCCCCGGATCTTTTGGCTTCGATCCAGGGTGCTTTTCGCCAAGGGCGCTCTACTGAAGATAATTTAGTCCACTTGAAGTGTGCTATCTGAACAGCTTTTGCTCAGCATCAGTTCCTTGTTGCAGTTTTCATTGATCTGCGTGTATATCTTATGATACCACATGGTGCCATAACGTCCTTTCCACCTTAAAGGAGTGGGGCCTCCATGGCCCACTCCTGATTTTTATCCAGAACTTTCTTCCATGTCACACTTTTTGGGTACAGGTTGGTGCCTCCTGTAGCATCCCCCCCTGCAGGAGAAGGGGCTTGCACAAGGTTCTGTTTTGAGTGCCACTCTCCTTTTTGTGGCTATCAATGATCTGGCGGCAGCTGCATGGCATATGGTGTCCCCATCTTTCCTGTTCATCCACGACGGCTATTGCTGGAGGCAGAATGCAGGGAGCAATACACCAAGCACAATCCTGGGCTTTCACTCATAGCATCCATTTTTTGCCTGCCATGACCTATGTTATGCATTTCTGTCATTGTGTTTTTTAGGACCGGTCTTAGATGCCTAGTTGACATGGGTTCCCCGTCTTTGTCAACTAAAGCAGACATGTAGGTCACACCTGAATGCTCTTCTATGCCTCAGCGACACTGACCACGGTGTGGTCCACTCTACTTTGATATGGCTGTATGCAGCATTGGTGAAGTCACACCTAGATTACAGGAATCTCTCATATGACTTTTCATCAGCTTCGACATTACGTCTGGATTCGATACACTATTGTGGGGTAAGACTGGTAACAGGTGCCTTTGGACTAGGCAGCAGTTCCACTATTGTGGGTTCTGCACCATCAAAAATTGATGGCAGCTGCTCACCCATAGTACCCTAACTGTCATTTCCTCTTTCCAGATACGAGATCTACCTCCCAAATCGGCAACACAGATCTGGGGTTAAGATCACCAAGTTAGAGTCTTGGTCCAGCACACAGTTTTAATCTGCCAGGAAGTTTCATATCAGTGCACACTATGCTGCAGAGTGAAAATCTCATTCTAGAAAAAGCTTTATCTATAATTCTCTTTACGTATTGGCTATTTTCTTCACATATGGGGGACATGGTCTCATCTGGAAAGTGAAAGCAAGCCTGTAAAAGAAAAGGGGGGGGGGGGGGGCAGTTCTCAATTCTTGAGCAGTGACCCTCTTGTTTTTTTTTTTTTTTTTAACCTTTGCAATTTGGGTGAGTTTATGTTCAATCCTTGCACCCAATTTACTCTTTCATCTACCTACTTTTTTTCTCGCCAAGCAGAACGATGTTTATGCCCATTGCTTAATACCTGTTTGTATAACTTACAATGCTGGTATTTATGAATTTTTTAGCATTTGACTCCGGAAAGACCATTTTTCTTTGTAGTGAGGTCTTGCCAACAGCAAATTTTCTGGATGGAAAGTCGCTCAATCTGCTCATATACTTTAAAATTTAAAAGTAAATCTAGCAATGCTAGAATGTATACAAAATACTGATATACCCATTTTCAAGTTGTTGTTTAAAGATTCGCGACTTTTAAAACTTACGTAGATTATGTTTTTGATGATAGAACTTTACATAAGAAGTTATTAAGAACATTGTGCATATCACATGATGAACAATTGAATGACTAAAGCAATGTTATCAACCCTCATTCATTGACACATGTAATAAATTCATCAAAACAGTGAAGTTCAGAGCTGTTATAAAAATTTCTGAAATTAAAAGTATACATTGCCTAATGAATGTATTATTTTGATGTGAAAGAACACAATAATTATTATTTTTGGAATGTAATAATTCACTATGGCTTCATTTTAATTCTAATAAGTTTCGCACTGTAACGAAACATTGTCTAAATTCCTCTCTCTCTCTCTCTCTCTCTCTCTCTCTCTCTCTCTTTCTCTCTCTCTCTCCCTCTCATTTGTAATAACTTACCGCTGTTATTTTTTATTGGTATTGCAGTCATTACATTAAAATTGGCTATATTGATTCTGCAATTTATACTATTATGTTATTGCTAAGAATTGATTTAAAGAATAAACGTATATATTTATTTGTAAGATATTGTAAATTTATACCACTGGAACTCTTTCAAAATATTTGATTGCGTAATACTGCCAATAAATACAATGACTTTCTTTCATCTGTTTATAATTGTAATAGATGTTGGACACTTTGACTCCAAGTATGTTATACAGAAACGCAGTGATTTTTTACAAAAGGCAAAACTATGTGTTCGAAGAATTGTGGAGAGGAGGGTACGTGATGTATTTTAAGTAGGTTATAAAGAGTAACTATAACAACAAAAACAATAAATTATTGATAAATTTATTTAATTGAATAGATAAAAAATCTACTCACCAAGTGGCAGCAGAACATACACATAAAAGACAGTGGCTCTTCCAGACAGAAGCGTTGAAGGGGAAGGAAGAAGGGTAAAGGAAAAGGCCTGGAGAGTTCCATGAAAAGGTGTAGATTTTGGGAAAGTCACACAGAACTGCGGATCAGGCGAGAAATAGAAACGACACATGTCATATACCAGCTATTATGTAAACACTGTTCAGCTTTCTGCATCTGCATGACTACCACCAAATTATCAGTTAGGATAAATGGGCATAGGCGTAGTGTATATACTGGGAACTCGCAATATCCTGTTGCAGAGCATGCTCTTCAACATGGCATACGTGACCTCGGCACTTGTTTCACCACACATGCCACCTGTATTCATCCGCCAGACACCAGTTTCTCAGAACTCCGCAGGTGGGAACTAGCACTAAAACATGTCCTTGGTTCTCACCACCCACCTCACCTTAATTTACGTTAATTTCTCCTGTCTCAGCTATTCTTCACTGTAATTACTCTTTGCTTCACTCCGTTTTAGCTTTCTACATCTTTCATTGTCTTTCCCGTCTGTTTTCACTGCCCCCTCCCACAGCTGTTGCATACAATACACTTAGCTTCTCACTCTTATTAACTCATGTACAGTTTTAGTAGTAATCTCTGTCTTGCATATTACCCTGTCTTCCACCTTTAAGCTCTCAGGTTTCCGAATCTTGCCCGATGCACTCCCCAACAATTAGTCTCTCCTTCTCATCCTGTACGGTAAGTCACCCATGACCCATGTTTCTGGGTAACTTTACCAAAATCTACCCCTTTTTTTAGACCTCTCCAGTCCTTTTCCTTCACCCTTCTTGCTTCCCCTGCAACCCTTCAGCCTGAAGAAGGAGTCACTGGCTCCAAACGCTTGCCTATCACAACAGTGTTTTATGTGTGTGTTCTGCCATTGCTTGGTGAGTAGATTTTTTATCTATCGAATTAAATGATTTTATAAAGAGTACCTGTGTGTGATGTTTTTATTGGTATACAACTTGTTATAAACAAAACTTATTTTTATCATTTAATATGTTTCCAGACATTTACCAGTGGTAAAGATGAAATTGGGTTGATTGTACTTGGTTCTGACAAGACACAGAATCCACTTGGTTACCCAAATGTGAGTGTGGAATTTCCTCTTGCACTGCCTACATGGCAGATGATATCCTTTGTGGAGAAAGCTTTACATGAAAGTGAAATAAAAACAGATTGGATAGATGGTGTTGTTGTTGGCATGCAAGTCTTGAAAGATGAGCTAGAGTAAGTATTTAAAGCTGTCTGTTTCATGGCATTCCTGGAACATGTTCCAGAATGTGTGTTACACAAATCACAGTGACATAGTTGTGACTTTATAAACTTGAATCAATATGTTTTTGTAATGAAAAAGAAACAGAAGGCACAATACCTGCGGAAATAGGAAATTTTTTTGTGTGATTTTACTGTATGATGTTTTTTACAGTTTTTCAGTTCAATAATTAAGGAGGTATTGATACAAGGCTTTGCCAAAAACCCATCTGTCACCTACAATTCCAGCCCTGTCACTGGCATTCCGTACCCCACAATATGACTGGGCCACTATGAAAGCAGCCACATCATTGTCAAATTCACTGAAACTACTGCATAGCAATTTGCTTGAGTATGGCTGCAGTTGTGGTCTTCTGTTTGGTTTAAGCACTGCATCAATACCTTCTCTTTATAGCACTCAGAGGTCGCGATCTGCGACTGTTTTTACAAGTGGCAAGAGAACTTTTCCTCTAGTTGCTTGTTTTGTCACTGAAAGATGCAAATATTTTAGAATGTAGTGCCCTATGTATATCTGTTAGAATAGCCACAAGGTCTGAAAGTTATTTTCAAATGATTGAGCTCTTCTACAGAGTATTGAAATTCACAGATACTTCCAACCTGGTCCACCAATGTCTTACATACTCCTCTTCCTCCATGGATTGTTTCCAGCATTTGGAGATGAAACATTAGGAAGCAAAACGTGCCTTATAACCAAAATCGAATGAACATATAATTAAATTAAACAAAGATGTAATGTTGCACTCTCAGGTAAGACTGATCTTGAATGCAAAGCAAAAGTGGAAATTAAATGTACGCTGCAACATTCATCTCAGTTTTTGTTATTGAAATTATTCACAGTGCCATAGGGAGAACTGAGTTTATGTGTTTTATAGAGTCAGATACACACTGTGGCACAGGGTGCTGTCCGTTATTCTCCTGACTATGATGTCCAGGAATGGTAGTCTTC
The DNA here is from genome assembly GCF_021461395.2 of Schistocerca americana. NCBI lineage: Eukaryota > Metazoa > Arthropoda > Insecta > Orthoptera > Acrididae > Schistocerca > Schistocerca americana. The sequence continues at coordinate 759,547,058 of NC_060123.1, forward strand.
CTTCTTCTTTGGTCTCCATAGTGAATTTGATTTTGTGGCGTGTGGAGTTCAGATGTACAAAGAAGTCAAGAAGTTTGTCTCTTCCATGAGGCCAGATGACAAGTGTGTTATCCACATAACAGAAGAAGAAGAAGAAGATGGATTTCCATTTGGATGACATCAGGGCCTCTTCCTCGAAGTGCACCGTAAACATATTCACAATCTCTGGTCAGAGTGGGCTGCCTATTGCGACTCCATCTGTTAGCGGGAGGGGGGTGTGCCACGAGTCAGTGAAGTGGGAAAGTTGACCAAGTAATATGCGTGACGTGTCATACCTCGACCGATATTGAGAACAGAATAAAAAATTCAGAGGCATTACTTTTCAGCACTCCCATGCATATTCTGTATGCAAGAAAGCCGGTTTCTCATTCAGAAATTCTATTTCAGTGTTGGTTGTGTACACAAAGACCGTGTTAAGCATAATGGAAGAAGGAGAAATGTTTATCAGCATTCCAGATTTGGCAGTGGCAGGCTCATGGTCTGGTGAGACTCTGGTTTATTGTTTCACTATATTGCTGCTTGCATTGCTCAGAATCTCATTTTGTGCGAACATAGATTTGGTAGGTTCAGGAGGGCCATGCTAAATGCCTTGCAGGGCCTCCGTAGTGCCATCCAACTAGCACCTGAGAGGGCAGACAAGTGTTCGCTCATGCGTACATGATCCTCCAGTGAAGTTGTGTACATTTAGTCAGGAAGTGGGCTTGTATACAGTGAGACAAGTATCCACACATACAATGTGATGGCATCTGGAGCAGCACAGACTGTCAAGCCATTAATGCAGCTCTAGAGAGAGTTGAACTGACAGCGGTGCAACTGACAACAATGCCAGACAAAGGAATGGCACTGTGTCATTGTATCAGATGAGTCTCGGTTCTGCAACATCGTCACAATTGATGTACTTGTGTGTGGAGGCTCTGATGCCAACAGACCTGGCCAGATTGTACCTGTCATTCACATGCAGGTCCAGCATGTGATGTGATGGTATGGGGTGCAACTGGATACATGTCACAACCTCTGGTTCACATAGCCAGTAATTTGGACAGCAGCCATTGCATTTGTGTTTTGTTAAGGCCTATCGCTGTACCCTATTTTCAAGGGCTCCGTGATGTTATCTTTTAACAAGATAATGCAAGACGTTACATCACCTGATCTGTACTGAGCTACCTCGATACAGAGAGTGTTCCACTGTTGCCGTATCCAGCATTTTCTTCAAATCTGTCACCTGTGGAGAACGTCTGTTCATAGGATGCCAAGAGATGGGTATGCCACCAGTCGCCAGCCACCAGTCACCAGCCACTACAGTTGGAGAACTCTGACATATGACATACAGTTGAGTAGCATGAAATGATGTACCCACGGCTGTAATCCAACCTCGATTTGATATCCAGTGTGATGAGAGCTGTTCTGCTGTTCCAGTTTCAATACTGAAATTCATATATTATTTTTATGCTGTCCTAACCAGACTGGACTGTGGTGTCATACAGCATAAAATATCTTACAATGTGTTGAATCAGTGATGAGAAGTGTAGAACAGCCAGCAGGGGAAAGATGTTGACAATGAGACAGCTTTTATGTAGAACAGCAGTACAGTGTTTCACAGTGCATAATGCTTCCGCAGATTGAGAACAAAATGTGTGGTTTGCTTTCATCCATTTTCGCAAACATAGCCTTGAAAAATAATGTTGACATTACTGTGCATTTCACTCTGAGGCATATTGCACTCTGAGAATGTTCATCGAATTCAGTTACTTTGTATTATATTTCAGCAACAGTGACATAATAGCAAATTGGACTGTATGAGTTTTTATGGATTATTTTTCCAGAGACACACTACCATTTCTTCAGATTTATTTAATTTGGGTATAAATCCTTTCCAGCATATATGCTGTACACAAAATGTTGAACATAAAATGTAGCTATCTGCTGATTTAACATCTTGCTGAGTATACCAGTACAATGTTTTGTTGTAACAAATAGTTCAATGTATTTTACACACTTATAAACTTATTTATACAGTTATAGTAATTTATACTATTACATTAATGTTGTACCTTAATGTTCTGGAAGATGATATTATAAGGAACGTCATACTTTTCCTGGATGATAGAGTTGTCTATAATGAATTATTGCCTGAAAAAAATCTGCACAAATTTGAGTCAGATCATAACATTTCAAATTGCTCCAAAGATAGGCAACTGAGTTTAAGTTTTCAGAAATGTAAATTGGAGCACATCACAAAACAAATGAAAGACAGTATTGTATGACTACATTATCAAATAATCACAGTTTTAATTGGTCAACTCATACAAATATCTGGATGAAATGAAATGGTGACATAGACTCACTTGTAGGCAAAGCAGAATGCAGACTTCAATTCATTGGTAAGATACTGGAAAATGCAATCAGTCTATAGAGGACATTGCTTACAAAATACTTGTGTGGCCCATTCTAGAATATTGCTTAAGTACGACCCATAACAAATAAGGCTAATGGCAGACATTGAATGTATACAAAATAGTGTAGCATGATTGATCATAGATTTATTTGATGCATGGGAGAGCATCAAGAAGCTACTAAAAATTGGAAATGCCAGACAAGTGAAGATAGACACCAAATATATGACAAAACCCAACTTATGAAATTTCAGGAACCTGTATTAAGCGAGGTATTTAGGGATTATACAATAACTACATATGTATCACTCCTATAGGGACCATGAAGGCAAGATTAATTACAGCATGCACAGAACCATTTAAAGAATCATTCTTCCCACACTCCACATGAGCATTGAATGGAGATAAACCATAATGTGTGGTACAACAATGTACTTTGTCGGACAAACCCACAGTGGTTTATACAGTGTGCATGGAGACATGGAATGAGTTGACAGTAGCTGGGTAATGGTTCATATTGATTCCCATTTCCCTGTTGCAGTAGGTGATCTTATGCCTCTAATTATTTTTTCATTGCTATCTTAACTTGCATTCTCCAATTCAGTTTATTAACCCTTCTTATCTCTTTGTATTAGGGCAAATGTACAGTTAACTTTTAAGGAATTTGTATTTTCAATTTATCAACTGGAGTTTTGTTTCATATGCAGCAACAATGTTACAAATTATTTGTTTCAGTTTCTTTAGAATAATTTGCTGTTTCACAGGTGCCTTGAAGAAAATAAAAGATCTCGAAAGTGTCTTAATGACAACCGATGGCCTCATGTTGACAAGACAGCTGGTTGCCTTGCAGAGGGCAGGGCTTGACGGTCTGAACATCAGCTTAGACACACTGCAGTCCCAACGCTACAACCAGATCATGAGGAGGAAAGGCTGGAAGCGTGTCATGGCTGGCATAGATCTAGCCTTGCAACTTGAATACGAACCTGTGAAGGTATTACTAGTGCAGCTGTCATCGCATGCAGACTTTCATAAACAAAAGATATAAATCTGTTGTTAAGAATATCAATACAAGAATCACCATTTTAAAGCAGTACGCCCTCACCCTAACCCCCATCCCCGCTCCCACCCTCACCGCTGTCTCCACACTGCAGCTGTAAGTGAAGGAAGGTATATTAAGACAGAAGAAGTAAATTTTAGCTGACGATGCTAACAGTTTCGTAGTTTATACAACATAAAAAAGTATGGCTTGCAAGTTTACCAATTATTGTCAACATGAGGCCTACGGTTGTCATTAAGACACTTTTGAGATCTTTTATTTTCTTCAAGGCACCTGTGAAACAGGAAATTATTCTAAAGGAACTGAAACAAATAATTTGTAATTGGTATCTTATATTTTCCTCCCAAGAGAGCATTATGAAACTCAAGATCTTTACAGTTTCTCTTTTTTTCTTTTGTGTCTTTAGTTTAAAATAAGTATCCTCTATTGTGGTGCCATTTTGAAAAAAATACTCGATTGTTTGGAAAAATTATTCTTAATTCTATAGTCACACTTTTGTTGTATCTAAGTACTACTGGTTTCAGTAGCAAGTACCAGCATCAGTTCATCTTATTATCAAAAATTTCTTTGCAAAATAAAAGCTGACCATCGTGGCCAAGCGGTTCTAGGCACTTCAGTCCGGAACCATGCTGCTGCTACGGCTCGCAGGTTCGAATCCTGCCTCAGGCAGGGATGTCCTTAGGTTAGTTAGGTTTAAGTAGTTCTAAGTTTGGGGGACTGATGACCTCAGATGTTAAGTCCCATAGTGCTTAGAGCCATTTGAACCATTTTGCAAAATAAAAAGCTTCTGTACAACTGCAAACTAGACATACCATTTTCAGGGTGCAGTTCACATCTATTGAAAGCACAACAGTGACCTTTACTTTTAGTAGATAAGACACCTACTGGGGTAAGTGACTTGATGACTGCACACAAGAAGTTGTCATTTATTCCATATGTAGCTACCATGTAGACTCACTTTTTTCGTATTTGTTTGTCCTTACTCTTCCAAAAGGTTAAACCTTGTCTCTGCAGCCACAGCTTCCTCTCTTCAGCAGTTGTCTTCATCTCCATGTGTGAAGAAAATCCCATTCATTGATCACATTGTTTAAGTAGGATGTTCTCAGTCATCCCCTTGTTTTCTTACCTACGATCTTGCCTTCAGAAATGTTTTTTAAAAGATTATCGTCTCCAGTTAAGTGTCCAGTGTATTTTGCTTTGCCCTGGCCTATAACTTTCAGTGGTTTTTTCTTCTCTCCTATTTCCTTTAATTTTTCTGTCAATGCAGCTAGTTCTTGTACTTCTCCTCCAGAACCACATTTCAGCAGGTTTGAGGCGAGCTTCCTTTGGCTTTTCTAATGTACAGATTTTGCATCTGTGTGTCAGAACACTCCACACAAAGGTCTTTACAAATATTTTGTTAATGTGGAAGCTGATATGTTTATTCAGTTGCAGCTTCTTCTTATTTTGGAAGGAATTCTTCACCTGTGCTATTCTTTTCTTGAATGCCTTGAAATATTGATTGTTTTCTTGCAAAAAGCTACTGAGATATTGAATTTCAGTTGCTTTCTTGAGTTGCTCATTGCCTGTTCTTGTGTCAGTCCTACCTCCACCTCCTTTCTTGTCTGTAGCCATAACTTTTGTCTTCTTTGTATTCATTTTTAGCTTTAGTTTTACCATTTCTAGATTTAAGGCCTGAAACATTTTATTTAGTTCCTACTTTGATTTACTATTGTGATGTCATCAATCTGCAGTGTATATGCATGCAATTAAGTTTCCATATCAACATCATGCTCCAAAAACCACCTAACTGTGTGTGGCAGGGGGTACGTCTCATGCCACCAACTGATCCCATCTGCCTTGTTCCACTTGTGAACAGTGCTTGAGAAGAATGACTGTCAGTACACTTCTGTATTATCTCTAACTTCTCAAATTTTCTTCACGTGATCATTTCGTGAATTGTATATGAGAGAAACTATTATGTTGTCAGACACTTCTCGGAAACTACTCTCTCGAAATTTGGGTAGTAAATCTTTCCGTGATGCACAACTGCACTCTTATGGCATCTACCACTGGAGTTGCTGAGCATCTCTGTAATGATCTCACAGTGACTAAATGATCCTGTGACAAAACACTCCGCACTTCGTTGGATCTTCTTTCTCTCTTCTGTCAGTCCTACTGGGTAAGGACACAGGGGTAATTTACATTCACTTAAGATTCTTCCTGTGGATGTTAGTCTGGCATCTGCTTTTCTATTGCAGTTTTATGTGGTCATTCCACTTTAAGGTTGCTCTGGATAGTTACTTCTAGATATTTTATGGTAGATTCTGTTTCCAGCAATTTGTCATTAATAGTGTAGTTGTACAGTATTGGATTTCTTTTCCTGTGTGTGTGTGTGTGTGTGTGTGTGTGTGTGTGTGTGTGTGAGTGATATGTTACATTTATTTATGTGCAGGGTCAACTGCCAGAGCCTGCATCATTCACCAATCCTCTGCAGGTCATTGTGCAAATTGATACTGCCTTCTGTTGTTGCTACTTTCTGATGGACAAGTGAGAGTACCTGTGAACAATATTAAGGAGCCTCTGACACTTTCTACTGGATCATTTATATTCATTGTAAATGTAATGGTCCTATCACATTTCCTTGGAGTATTCCAGAAATTACCTTTTGATTCTTGTCATCTTTTCTTTGTTGTTGTTATTACTTCCTTGATGAAAATATTAAGGAAGTAAGGTGATAGAAGGCACCCGTCTCTCACTGCCCTTCTGGTTTTCCTTCTTTCATATCCGGTTCAGTACTCTGACTTTTGTATATACTCAAAATTAATCATCTGTCCTTCCACTTTGGACATTACTTTAAGGAATGATGATATAATGGTAATCTGTTTAATAAACAGTATTTTAACGATACACTTTGCTTTCCAATCATATAGTGGCTTGATGATGGAATTTGATACTGAAATTAGTAATCATTAGACAAAATAAAAGTGAAGCTATAATAAAAAAAAGTAATATTTTGGATCATGTCAGTTGTTGTTCCAAACAACAGCATGTCAGGAATAGGTTCAAATGGCTCTGAGCACTATGCAAGTTAACTTCTGAGGTCATCAGTCACCTAGAACTTAGAACTAATTAAACCTAACTAACCTAAGGACATCACACACATCCATGCCCGAGGCAGGATTCGAACCTGCGAACGTAGCGGTCACTCAGTTCCAGACTGTAGCGCCTAGAACCACACGGCCACTCCGGCTGTCCAGGAATAGGTACTAAATTATTTGTCCGCTGATGACTTCACAGCTTAGAACACTAAAACGCAAATGTTAATTGTTTGTTATGTGCCCTGGTAGAGTTCACAACTGTTTACAGCTCACGATTGGTTGTTGGAGATTGGGCGTTACTCACATAGTGTATTTAGTGCACAGTGCAGAAAAAGGCAGTGTCCAGAAAAAAAAAACAAGTGTAAAGGAAAAAGTTTCATGACAGGATGTTGTGTCACCATACTTGGAAGACAATTATAGCCAAAGACAGAAATTTAAAAGAAACTGGCTCATTTGAGCTGCGGAGACCTAGTCGAGGATTCTCAGTAGATAATTGTTAGCACAGTAGAATTTATAAAGAGACAATGTCAGTTCATGTGAGGGAAGGTTGATTGGTAAGTACCTATCAGCTTTCTCATAAAACTCACAATTTGAAGAATACACATCAAGGAAAAGGTAGAAGTCCAACAGTGTCAAATCTAGACAATAATATCGATCATCCAGCAGTTTTGCAAAATCCCCAGTTGTACTTACTTTACTTACTTACTTACTTACTTACTAACTTACTCAGATTTGCTGTGTACCATACAAGGAACTGGTTTCACAGAGTTCACTCGATCAGCTGCCAAGTTCTCACCTTCCTCCAAGTTTGTGTCCATGCATTGAAGATTCATTGCAAAAGTTCCAGGTGTTAAAAGGTCTTCCTGTACATCTGTATCTGTCCATTGATTTCCACAACAGTGTTGATTTTGGGATTCTTCCACCTTACATGCGTAGAACATAACCTGCAATCTTCAGTCTTCTTTCAACAATAATTACGTGCAGGCTGTGTAGACCTCGTATTCTCAGCACTTCATCGTTTGTAACTTGGTTGGGTTAACATCTTCAGAATTCATCTCTAGCATTGTTGGTGAAAAATATGGAGACTGTGTGCTGATTTTACTGATATTTTCCAAGTCTCACGCATATAAATGATAAAGGAGTACAGTCAAAGCTTTGTTGACATATTACAGACCTAATTACCATATGGACTGATTTTCCAGTTCTGCTGGTGATTTCTGCATCTGTGACCTCATTATTACATATAAAGCTACCGAGATATGGCAATCTGTCAACATCTTGTAGTATCTTCTATTGCACTGTAATCAGGGAAGAGACGAGTAATTTCCACTTACTTTGCACATTCTGTTTGTGCAATTGAAAGGATACCAAATAAATTAAAAGGGTGGTGCACAAAATATGTCAAAACTCAGCTGCAGAAGCAATGAAAAAAAGCATGTCAAAATTTAAAAGAATGCAAAATCTCCAAGATTAGCGATGTTTTACTGAAGCTCGAAACTTAGGGTGGGTTTCAGTGCAAGATGTGTTTAATAGTTCCCATAGTGAAACTTCATTTTGAAATCTGGAAGAAAATCCAAAGAGGTTCTGGTTGCATGTGTAGTACACCAATGGCAAGACACAACCAATACCCTCACTGCTCAATAGCTGTGGTAATGTTACTGATGACAGTGCTACTAAGGCAGGGTTACTAAACACGGATTTCTGAAATTTCTTCACCAAAGACAACAAAGTAAATATTGCAGTATTCAAATCAAGAACAACTGCAACTGTGAGTAACTTAGTAGTAGCTCTCCTCAGTGTAATAAAGCAGTTATGTTTCTTTCAGAGAATGCTGATACAATAGCTCCTTTAGAAATCATATATAGCTGCTCATTTGATAAAGATCCATACCTAGAGACTGAAAAGTTGCACAGGTCACACCAATGCTCAAGAAAGAAAAGAGGAGTAATCTATTAAATAACAGACTCATATCACTAATGTTGATTTGCATTAGGATTTTGGAACATATATTGTGTTTGAATATTATGAATTATCTCAAAGATAATGATTCATTGATAAATAGCCAAGATAGATTCAGAAATATCGACCTTTTAAAACACAGCTAGCTCTTTAGTCACACAAAGTAATAAGTGCTGTCGACTGGGGATCTCAAATTTATTCCATATTTGTAGATTTCCAGAAGACTTTTTGAAACAGTTCCTCACAAGCATTTTCTAATCATATTGTGTGCCTATGGCGTATTGTCTCAGTTGTGCAACTGGATGTGTGGTTTCCTGTCAGAAAGGTCACAGTTCATAGTAATTGATGGAAAATCATCAAGTAAAACAGAAGTGATATCTGAAATTCCCCAAGGAAGTGTTATAGACCACCTGCTGTTGCCGATCTACATTAACAATTTAAGAGAGAATCTGAGCAGTCCTCTTAGATGATGCTATCATTTACAGTCTTGCAAATCATTTACTGTCTTGTAAAGTGATCAGATGATCAAAATGAACTGCAAAATGATTTAGGCTACGTATCCATATGATGCAAAAAGTGGTAACTGACCTTAAATAATAAAAATTGTTATGTCATCCGCATGAGTAGTAAAAGGCATCTACTAAATTTTGGTTACATGATAATTCACGCAGATCTAAAGGCTGTGAAGTCTACTGAATACTTAGGAATTACATTTACAAATAACTTAAATTGGAATGCTCACATAGATAATGCGGTGGGAAAGCAAACAAAAGACTGTGATTTAATAGTAAAACATTTAGAAGATTAGGATTACTAAAGAGACTATCTACAACTATACTTGTCTGTCCTCTTTTGGAGTATTCTGCATGGTGTGGGATCCTTACCAGATAGGACTGACAGAGGACATCATTTAAAAGTTCAAAGAAGGGCAGCTCATTTTGTATTATTGGCAAACAGGAAAGTGCACGCCACAGATATCGCATGTGAATTGGGGTAGCAGTCATTAAAGCAAAAGCAATTTGCTGGAGCAGGTTCTTAAAATTTCAATCATCAACTTTCTCCTCCGAATGTGAAAATATTTTGTTAGAGCCCACTTACATAGGGAGAAATGATCATTGTAATAAAATAGAGAAATCAGAGCTTGTACGGAAATATTGTAGTGTTTGTTTTTCCTCAAATGCTGTAGGGGAGTGGAATGGTAGATAAAGAGGTTGAGGGTGGTTCTCTGAACCCTCTGCCAGCATTTAATTGTGAATTACAGACTAGTCATGCAGATATAGATTATGTAGATAGGCTTTCAATATTGTGCACTGATTCTCTAATTTTATACATTGCTCAAATACTTTCGTGGCGCTTTGGAGTGACCCCTTTAAAATAACACTTTACCAGTGTTCTTAATATGTATTTTGGTAACCAGGTTGATAAGAAGTTACAACAATACTCTCTTATTACTCCCCAGTTTTGGGTTTTGTTAATGAACAAAATCGCCACAGTGTTCCATAACAATTACGGGCTGAAGTTTCCTGCTGATGGAACCAATATGATTTTCTGTGTTTCTGAGCATACAGGTTGTGTACGCTGTTTGGAGTCTGGTGTATGCTGAATCAAATGTTTTTATTGTTGTGATCTTCCATCTGAAGATTGGTTTCATGGAGTTGACCATGCTAGCCTATCCTGTGTGACCCTCTTCACCTCTGCATAACTACTGCAGCGTACAATAACTTGAACTTGCTTACTGCAGTCAGTTTTTGGTCTCCTACAGTTGTTACCCCCATTATATTCACAGAGGACCACATATTGTGGAAATTGCATATTGTAATGTAGGATGCAATAATAACGTACGGAAAGTTTCTGTTGAAAATTACGAATTATTTAGGAATAAAGGAGATGGCTCACCAAAAGGCAGAAGCACTGTCTCATCGATAGGCACATGAACAAAAGATATGTAGAATGAGATTTTCACTGTGCGGTGGAGTGTGCACTGATATGAAAATTTCCTGGCAGATTAAAACTGTGTGCCGGACCAAGAGTCGAACTTGGGACCTTTGCCTTTCATGGGCAAGTGCTCTACCATCTGAGCTATCCATGCACGACTCACAACCCGTACTCACAGCTTTACTTCCACCAGTACCTCGTCTTCTACATTCCAAACTAAAAGGTACGTTGCTTGGCGAGCTTACAGAATGCACTTTCTTTTTCTAGCTGTAGGGAAAACATGCGCACGAGCACACACACACACACACACACACACACACACACACACACACACTCACACACACACACTCACATGCGCATGCACGTCTCCTTATTTTGTGGTCGCTCAACTGCCAGCTCTTTACTGGCCCACGGTGAGTGTTCTGGAGTGAGGTGGGGCTTTAGAGTGGGGTAGGATGGGGTGGGTTGAGGCAATGTGAGGGATGGAGAGAGATGGGAGGGGTTTGGAGGGAAGCATTTAGTGGCTCGTGGGAGAGTGGGGAACCATCTGTGGGCTAGCTAGGGGTGCAGGTAGAGGGGTCAGGTGACAGACAGCTGGGTACTCATAGACTAGGGTGTGACGTGAGATAACAGCACACAACTAGCTGATTGCGAGGGGGGGGGGGAGAGGGGGGGGGAGGGGCGTGTGTGTGTGTGGGGGGGGGGGGGGAGGGGGATGGGAGTTAACTTGGATTTAGACCAGGAAGCAAAGGATGTGCTGTAAGTATGGCTACAAAAGTTGAGTATTCTTAAATAAGATCAGCTGGTGCCAATGTATTGGAAAGTAACTGACACACAAAGTGCAATTGTGGCTCCTTTTTCTTTATGAATTTTAAATAGTCTGCAGAGCAAATTGAATTAGGAGGATCAGGCATTTGTGTGGGTCTAGGAAAGTAAATTGTAGGGCCAGATAAAAGGCGCGCAAGACAGGAGGGGTACTACTGCTCATCACTGCTGTATCGTGCTACTAGTACGTGTCTGTGTGAGTGCACCGAGAGTGGTGTTGCCGTACTTGCGTCTTTAAATTGGTCACCGACTGATCATTGCAGGCTGGCTGCTGGAGGCCGTCTCAGGGAGCCAAGCGTGCCGTGCGGTCCCTGCCATGCCATCTGCTGGCGACTTGCACATATGTAAGTGTGGAACAGTGCTGACTGACTCGCTGTGTGATTCTAGTTTGTAATGTGCACATCAGCGTTCTGTGTCTTGTTGAGTCCTTAGAGGCATATTGTTCGGAGGTTATTATTAAAGCCATATTTGTGCGACTTGGATCACACTTCAGTATTACTTGGTTAGTACATCACCACAAACATAAGGACCGGGGATGTACATGCTTTGACAGTTTGCTACGTCTCTTTCTTCTAGGACTGACATGGTAGCTGCCTTGCATTTCTTAATGACTCTGACCTTGTCAACCACAAACCGAATCGTAGTACAGTCATGATTTCCCTGAAGAGATTACATGACAGCAGAGACTTGTAAAATTGTGTTACCCATTTCTCTAGCCAGTGAAGATTCAATCTATACCTTCAGATACAGTGTCATGTAGGAGTAGAACAGCAAGAAATACGTAGCTCCTCTAACAGTAATGACAGTTTATCACCTCCCAACACTACATGTGCCAATGTTTCAGTGCATTTTTGAATATGTTTGTTGACAGATTCATCAACACAAGAAAAATTTATGATCTCAGTAGCATCTTATTTCTTAACTTATACTTTACTATTCATCAGAATCTTCATCGCTGCTCTTTGATTCGTCAGAGCTCCCTGCTGTACTTTGCTTTATTTCATAGTCAGAATTAGTTGAAATACCACCTATCGTATTTACTCAAATCCAAGCCGCACTCAAACCTGAAAAATGAGACTCGAAATAAAGGAAGGAAAAAAAAAAATTCCCGAATCTAAGCCGCACCTGAAATTTGAGACTCGAAGTTCAAGGGGAGAGAAAAGTTTTAGGCCGCACCTCCAAATCAAAACAAAGTCAGTCCATTGTAATATGAGACACAATTTAGTTCGAGTGAATGACGATACAGCTACAGTAGTTTGGTTCGAGTCGTAAGCGTAGCACTTAAGCTTTACCAGGTAGCCATTGCTATGCGTCAGGCGCTCCGTCCGTATTTATACTGGTACCCTTCCTTTTTCACGTGCTTCATCTGGTTTGAATCGATTGCTTATTTTGCTTTGATCTGATAAGTGCCATTTTCCTTGTTATAGGCGTTTATGTCACTCTAAGCTGAAAATGCATTACTGTACTGTGTCATGCATTGTTTGTTGCATTCTGATAGTGCGTGTTTGCAGCCTTTCGTCGCTCGCGGCATGGCTTGCTTTTGTGCACGCTACCGCCGCTTACAATTAAAAAAAAAAAAGAGAGAGAGAGGGAGAGAAATTGTCTCATTAGCGTAACAATGGCAAGAGACTACTATTTCTTGTTACTTACACTGCTGCTTTCTTTGATAATGATCAACAAGAACCAAATAATAGACTGCGTATGATAGAACATGTTCTGAACGAGAGTTAGGCGAAAATTTTTCTCCATTTGAAAATCTTTGCGGCCGCTTCTTTAGTACATCAAATTCTGAACAGAAATTAGAGTCATCTTAGATATAAAAATCTAGTCAGTTGCCATGCTTCATTTCTGACTGTATCACTATTAGGCATAAGAATAATATGAATATAAACATGACACGATACGTATATTCTTCCGCATTTGCTGTTGTCTCACTCTAGTTTCGTAGTTTATTAGGCAGACAGGATTTAAATAAGATAGCAGCAAACACAAAAGAATACGTGGCAAAATGTTTGTATTCGTATTACTCTTATGATGAAGAGAATACTGCATGTGATTCACATTTCGTCAGGTTCCTATTAGCAACCATCTCTTCTCACAGGTAGGAAAACATTCAGAACGTAGAGTTGGCCATATTGACAAACATCCCAAACAGTCTTGCCAGTCGGATTTTCGTAATACATTGAAGTTCTGCTACATTCGAAGATGAACAATACGGAATTTGTATTTACTTCTTTGGATAATGTATGAAAATTGTCTTCCACCTTTTTTTTTTTAATTTATTTACTGACGCAGAGGTTTTGGCGCCAGTATTTATCTTTGTGCCTATGAAGCATGCCTGTGTAGCGCTACATATATTCGACGGCAGAAGTTAGTTGTTTCAGCACCTACTGACATTTTTCAGAACTTCCACTTGCTTTGCACTCGATTCTAAGCCGCAGGCGGTTTTTTGGATTACAAAAACCGGAAAAAAAGTGCGGCTTGGATTTGAGTAAATACTTCTTAAGTATTATCTTTCAAGTCAACACCTGCTAATCTGTGAGACCGAAATGATGAGCCATACTACTCTATTTCACTGTGCCTGTTTGTTTCATTTGTATAACATTTTATTCCATCATAGATGCTGCACTTACAGTTTCATATATGCATTGCAGCAGCAGACACAATAAAAGTAGCAATCAGCAGTGCTTAGTTTGTTGAATGGGTAAAAAATATGTCATTGTCCCAGTTCCACATATCCCCAAAATTTGATTCTGCCAAATTCTGTACTCCCTGAAATCGAATGTTTAATCCAAAGATGAAAGTGAACAAGTTTGATGCAGTATTGCTAATATTGTTTATTAAGCATCTTGCTGAATGAAGAGCATACCGTGTCTTTTCTGAAAGGTTTGGAGAAGTAATGCACATACCAGTTTTCTAAAAACTTACATTGAGATTGTGCTCTCCTTCCTCTTGTAAAATTAGTAGAGCCCTTCGGATTACTCCACAATATGCCTCTTGGCAAGGTGGTAACGACAGTATTATGAAAAGGATAGATTGGCACTCACTGTATAGTGTAGATGTTGTGTTGCTGGCAGGGGGGGGGGGGGGGGGGGGGAAACACCACCTATTAAACACGTAAGCTTTTGGTGCAAACCCCCCCCCCCCCCCCCCCCCCATTCCCACACACACACACACACACACACACACACACGCGCAAATGCAGATCACACATACATGACCACTGTCTCTGGCTGCTAGGGCCAGACTGGGAGCAACTGCGCATAATGGGAGAAACAACGGTCATGGGTGTGTGTGTGTGTGTGTGTGTGTGTGTGTGTGTGTGTGTGTTTTGTCCACTTACGAAGAAGACTTTCTGATCGAAAGCTTACTTGTTTAGTAGTCTTTTTGTTGTGCTTGTCTGTGACCTAACATTTCCTGTATACAGTGAATAGCAATGTATCTTTTTTATAATATGGTCATTATTCCAGCCTAGATTTTCTATTGTTTGTTTCCTTTTAAGACCTTATAAAGACAGTTACTGACAATTTCTTTTTTTCTTATTGGAGAAAAGTAAAACCATATGGGGGCCAGACGTAGATTGTAAATGAATATGGAATAGAGTATTTTTATTCTCCCTGTATGCAGTGTCAATAACGTCACCTCACACACTTCGTTTCTGGCAGCACCTCCTTCTCAACACATGACTGTCCCCCACCACCTCACCATAGTCTTCAAGTTATATCCTATAGCACTTCTGGGTGGACAAATAGATGAAGGATGTAGTTTAAAACAGTATAACTAAACTTAAAAGTCAAACTGCCCTTTTATAGAGACTGCCATCATTATTTAAACATACTAAACAACATCAAAACAGTCAAAAGAAATTTTTTTTCAAAAGAGCAGAAAATTGTAGTGAAATTCATGAAAGGATTGTTTTAAATTGTTATATCTTAAATCAATAAGTATGTCAGCATTTCCCAGGATTTTCTGGCTTAATTAAGACTAGGTCATGCCACCACAGTGGTCAGACAGTGGACTTGCCTTCGAGAGAACAACGGACCCGAGACCCATCGGGCCACCAAAATTTGGGTTTCCCTTGATTTCCCTAATTGATTTAAGGCAAATGCTGGGATGGTTCCTTTGAAAAAGATGACATTCGGTTGAGGAAGCTAATTTCTGTGGCAGGTCTGATGACACAGTGCTGGTGGAAGCACGAGTATTTCAGAGCACACCAATCATTGCACATTGTTAAACATAGGGCTCTGCTGTAGACAACCCCTGTATGTTCCCATGTTGACAACACTGTTGAATTACAATTTCTGTGGCTCAGGAGCATTGAGATTGGGCAGTGAATCAATAGAAATGTGTCATCTGGTTGAATCATTCGTGTTTCGCATTACACCTGCTTGACGGTTTTGTGCACATACACTGTCAACAGAGTGAATTGGTGCTTGAAAGGTGCACTTTGCTACAGACTTAGGCCAGTGGGAGCAATATTATGCTATGGAGGACATTCACCTGGTGTTCTATGGGTCCTGTGGTAGTAACTGAAGGCTCCATAACAGCTTTGTTCTGTGTGAACATTATTGTGCACTGTCTGCACTCTGTCCCTAATGAAGGTGACATGTTTCAACAATATGACTTTCAGTATCACGAGGCCAGAATCAAATTCACCCCTTCTGAATCTGATGGAATACATCTGCGATGATATCAGATACCAGTTCTGCACCCAGAAACCACTGATCTCCAATTTATGGGAATTACATGATCTGTGCTTAGACATGCGGTGCTGCATAATGCTGGGAACATACCTCACATAATGTTGGGAACATACCTGAAATTTATTGAACTTGTCCCACACAAAATCACTGCTGTATTGTGTTCCAACAGTGGACAAACACATTATCAAACAGGAGGTCATAGTGTTTTGTCTCATCAGTTTATATATTCAATGCTTGAATGAAAGGTGTGCTCTTTTCCTTTTTTCTGCCATTGCGTGTATGTGTAAAGCAGGATGTTCTACCATATGGGCTTGTTTATATGAAGGCTGTCAGTGTTACTACCTGCACAGATACTAAATGCTCCTTTTGTGAAGACCTTTTATCTTGAGAACACTTTTAACTTTGTTTCACAAATGGCAGCACAGTTTCAAGAAAGCTTCATAATTTAATGTAATAGTTAAAATAATACCTTCAGCAAAAGATGTGTGCGTTGGAGTGGGAAAAAGGATTGGAGATGTATGTAGTTTAATTTTCTTAAATTGTTAAGAAGGTTAACAGTTTGGCATGCTAAGATAAATTCCCACATTCTCTAAAAAGAGAGAAAAAGATTAATTTAACAGAATCAGTGAGGTATACAAATATAACAACAGACTTGTAGAACCATTATTTTGTAGGTTAGATTAGATTAGATTCAGCTTTTGTTCCAAGACCCAAAACATGAGATGATTCTCATGGGTGAGTAACATGCCAGAAAGTATAACATAAAAAATATAAAACATTTGAATACCCTGATCATTTGTCAGGAGATTGTCAAACTAGGTGAATACAATACAAACTGTAACAGCTAATATTTTCAGAATTGATACGCTGTCAGACCGAAACATTGTTATGCACTATTCATAAATTTATCAAACAAAAAGTACATAATCTTGACTGTTATGACAAAGTGCTCTCAGAACTGAAATCTAACAGACATTCTTATTTAAGCTGGCCTAACAGCCACTGTTAAGATATTCATGTATAGAGTAGGATGAATTGCCTATCAAAAAGTCTTTCAAACTCTGTTTAAACCATGCTTTATCTGATACCAAGTTTTTAATGGTGTCTTTCTTCCACAGATAAATTGTGTTGTAATGCGAGGTTTTAATGAAGATGAAGTGTGCAGTTTTGTGGAGTTAACAAAAGAGAAAAATGTTGATGTAAGATTTATCGAGTACATGCCTTTCAGCGGCAACAAATGGAATGATGGGAAGATGGTCTCCTTTAGTGAAATGCTCCAAATAATTAGAAAGCAGTGGCCTGATTTTGATCCTCTTCCCAATGGGCCCAATGATACCTCAAAGGTACGTGCAGTATTACATATGAACATACATTGAAAATAATTTAATGTTTATGACTTACTACCGATCACAAGAATACTTCACATCTGCTGGTGGTATGAGAGATGGACTGGTTTAGTTACATATTTCTCATCCCATTCAGTAAGTCTGTCCTGGCCTGGGTTTCTCTGCAGCTTCTCTGCAACTCTCCCCATTTCCTAAACCTTGACAATCCTTTTATTTCTTCCCTTTTCCTTCCCCTTCATTGTTTCTGCCAGAAGAAGAAGCCACTGACTCCAAAAGCTTGCACATTTCCATAACTTTAAGGGGAGTTAGAAGGGGAAAACGTTCTTTTTCACTTTTTTGGGTTTTTATCTGATTATAAAATTTGCAATTCTCCGACTAAAATGATATGTATATTACTTATAAACTTGTGTGGGAAGTATTTTATTTTATTTTCTAAAATATAATCTACACCAGTTGAAAATGTAAAAATTTTTACATGCATTACGTCAAGACCTAATAAAATCGGTAATTTCTTATATACAGGGTAGTCCATTGATTGTGACCGGGCCAAATATCTCACGAAATAAGTGTCAAACGAAAAAACTACAAAGAAAGAAATTTGTCTAGCTCAAAGGGGGAAACCAGCTGGCGCAATGGTTGGCCTGCTATAAGGCGCTGCCATAGCTCAAACTGATATCATCTGTGTTTTTTTTAAATAGGAACCCCATTTTTTATTACATATTCGTGTAATACGTAAAGAAATATGAATGTTTTAGTTGGACCACTTTCTTCGCTTTGTGATAGATGTCACTGTAATAGTCACAAACATATGTTTCATAATTTTAGACGAACAGTTGGTAACAGGTAGGTTTTTTAAATTAAAATACAGAATGTAGGTACATTTGAACATTTTATTTCGGTTGTTCCAATGTGATACATGTACCTTTGTGAACTTATCATTTCTGAGAACGCATGCTGTTATGGCGTGATTACCTGTGAATACCACATTAATGCAATAAATGCTCAAAATGATTTCTGTCAACCTCAATGCCTTTGGCAATACGTGTAATGACATTCCTCTCAACAGTGAGTAGCTCGCCTTCCGTAATGTTCGCACATGCATTGACAATGCACTGACGCATGTTGTCAGGCATTGTCGGTGGATCACGATATCAAATATCCTTCAACTTTCCCCACAGAAAGAAATCCGGGGATGTCAGATCCAGTGAACGTGCGGGCCATGGTATGGTGCTTTGACGACCAATCCACCTTTCATGAAATATGCTATTCAATACTGCTTCAACCGCACGCAAACTATGTGCCGGACATCCATCATGTTGGAAGTACATCGCCATTCTGTCATGCAGTGAAACATCTTGTAGTAACATTGGTAGAACATTACGCAGAAAATCAGCATACATTGCACCATTTAGATTGCCATCGATAAAATGGGGGCCAATTATCCTTCCTCTCTTAATGCCACACCATACATTAACCTGCCAAGGTCGCTGCTGTTCCACTTGTCGCTGCCATCGTAGATTTTCCGTTGCCCAATAGTGCATATTATGGCGGTTTAGGTTACCGCTGTTGGTGAATGATGCTTCATCGCTAAATAGAACGCATGCAAAAAATCTTTCATCGTCCCGTAATTTCTCTTGTGCCCTGTGGCAGAACTGCACATGACGTTCAAAGTCATCATCATGCAATTCATAGTGCATAGAAATATGGTACGGGTGCAATCGATGTTGATGTAGCATTCTCAACACCGACGTTTTTGAGATTCCCAATTCTCGCGCAATTTGTCTGCTACTGATGTGAGGATTAGCTGCCCCAGCAGCTAAGACATCTACTAGGGCATCATCATTTGTTGCAGGTTGTGGTTGGTGTTCCACATGTGGCTGGACACTTCCTGTTTCCTTAAATAATGTAACTATCCGGCGAATGGTTCGGACACTTCGATGATGTCGTCCAGGATACCGAGCAGCATACATAGCACACGCCCCTTGGGCATTTTGATCACAATAGCCATACATCAACATGATATCGACCTTTTCCGCAATTGGTAAACGGTCCATTTTAAATCGGGTAATGTATCATGAAGCAAATACCGTCCGCACTGGCGGAATGTTATGTGATACCACATACTTATATGTTTGTGACTATTACAGCAGCTGGCCGGAGTTGCCGAGCGGTGCTAGGTGCTACAGTCTGGAAACGTGCGACCGCTACGTTCGCAGGTTGGAATCCTGCCTCGGGCATGGATGTGTGTGATGTCCTTAGGTTAGTTAGGTTTAAGTAGTTCTAAGTTCTAGGGGACTGATGACCTCAGAAGTTAAGTCCCATAGTGCTCAGAGCCATTTGAACCATTTTTGACTATTACAGCCCCATCTATCACAAAGCGAAAAAAGTGGTCCAGCTAAAACATTCATATTTCTTTACGTACTACATGAATATGTAATAAAAAATGGGGGTTCCTATTTTAAAAAAATGCAGTTGATATGAGTTTGACCTATGGCAGTGCCATCTAGCAGGCCAACCATAGCGCCATCTGGTTTCTCCCTTCAAGCTAGACGAATTTCATTCTTTGTAGTTTTTTCATTTGATGCTTATTTCGTGAGATATTTGGCCCGGTCACTATCAATGGACCACCCTGTAGAAAGCTGTGGATTACTGTGTTACAAATGTTAAATTATGTGTTTGTATTGGTAGCACTGTCAAAAATAGTATCGTATCTTTTCATAGTATAAACATGCTTTGTATATCGAAGTGCTAACGTTCTTCCGAGGAAAAGTGACGAATAGACTGGTAAATCTCTCAAAAAGTGTGACTCCAAAATGAAGTGTTTTTAAGAAATGTGGGTTTCATGGTAATAAATTTTTGTATAAAGAGAAACTTTGCATTCAGCATGTGGTGTGTGAAGTTACAGACAACGAAATACTGGCAAACTCATGAGTATCTAGCGAAACACCCATTAGTGCTTCGAAGATTAAAATGAAACATAGTGATAACACAGTTATCTCAAAACAAAACTCATGTAAACGGTAGGTTAGGTTATATTCTGATACATTTACACAACCTAACAGGGGTGTTATGTGAATGTGTGTGCTGTATGTATGTGGAGGGCCAGTTAGTTTACATGAAGACATTGAGGTATCAAATGGACTAGCCAGGAAACGTATCATTAATTCTGCCAGTTGTAAATATACTCATTCATTTTGGAATTCTGATAAGTGTAAAGATAATTATTTTGAAATAAATGTTAGGTGGTTTTATGGATTGAGAGCTATTGGCAAAGGACACACTGCAGCAGAAACAATGTGTGTCGTGATGTATATGCCACGCCCACTTTGTAAAATGGACAAGTATGCAGGATTTATTGGAGCTGCTGTGAAATCTGCTGCATGTGAGTCAATTAAGTGTGCTGCAAATGAAGCTGCTGAAATAAACGATGGTATGATTGACATATCCGTAGCTTTTGGGGCGCTTGGTAGTAGCGCAGCTGCATTTCTAAGAATTCTGTTGCTACAGTGACCAGTGTGGATACTGGAAAGCTAATAGATTTCCAGATTTTAACCAAACATTGTTATAAGTATAAATCAGGGCATGAAGAAGGGCATATCTGTGACAGAAATTATGAAGGACAACTAGTCGTACGGAGGCCTGTGCAGCTGTTGAAATTTATAATCGATCTGTAAACTAAAGGCGAGTGTGTTACACTAAGTTCTTAGGTTATGCAGACTCAAATGCATATAACAGTGTAGTAGCCACTCAGCCTTATGGTGAGAAGCTTATCACAGAACTGGAATGTGTTGGTCATGTCCAGAAGAGGATGGGTACCAGATTGAGGAAGTTGAAACAAAGTTTGAGAGACAAGAAACTTTCAGGTGGTAAGACCATAAGAAGCAGGCTGACAGACAACATGATTGATCAACTACAACAGTATTATGAGATTGCCATTAGAAATAATACTGAGGATTTGTTGAAATTGAAGCAGGCAGTACGGGCTACCTTCTTCCAGAGACTGTCAGCTGATGATAAACCAGTACACCATCTTTGCCCTCCTGGATCTGGTTCATGGTGCAATTACCGCAATGCCCAGTACTCAAACAGGTCATACAGCCATAAACATTCTATCCCAGCAGCAGTTGTGGATATCATAAAACCTGTTTACAGAGACCTGGCAATCTGGAATTATTGAAGAAGTGTCTGCATTGTCAGACTCAAAATCCCAATGAGTCGTTCAATAATCTTATAGTGTCAGTGTTGTCGTAACTGCCGTCTGCGTCATGTCTGCTGTGCAGCGAGCTATGCTAATTTAAGTATTAACTCTATTTTTCTTACTTGTCACTTCTTCTTCCATGTGTTTTTGCTTTTAGGAAGCTTTTTATTGTCGAGTGCTAGTAATAGTGTTCCATAGATTTTGTGTTTGTTTTGAATACAGTCAGAGAGAGTCCGTTTAGTAAGCCATAGTGCCAGTAGTGCTAGTGTTTGTTTTCAATACAGTCCAGAGACAGGTAGGGCTATTTTCATTGTTTTCTACAGGAAGTGTCTAGTAACCACAGTTTAGTCAACTATCAGCCACCTTTAGTGAATTAGCAGTCTAGTTATAAGTTGATTAACTCTCTACAGTAAATTGATTTCTTAGGATGGATAGGATGTGTGACTGCTGTGTATGGACACAGGTGGAGCTGGCCACTGTTCGCGAACAGCTGAACGTGTTGATGGCCGCGGTTACCCGTCTTCAGGCTGCTGCCTTGGAGTGTAGCGGCAGTGGGGAGTCTGGTGCTTTGCATGGTACACCCCAGGTGATACATGCTTCACCCACTGACCCTTCTGTCGACACATCTTTGCGGGTACCGGGCGCGGTTGGGCCACCCTCTTCCCAAGGGGAGTGGCGGGTTCAGCAGCATTCGCGGCACACGAGGCGGAGGGTCAGTGTGGAGGCTGGCTGTGTGGCATCGCCCGTTCTGCCTGTGAGTGGACATGTGGCCACTCCTTCAGCAAGGTCTGAGCAGGCACATGGGGGGAGGGGTTTATTAGTTATTGGGAGCTCCAACGTTAGGCAGGTGATGGAGCACCTTAGGGAAATAGCGGAAAGGTCGGGGAAGAAGGACAGTGTTCACTCTGTCTGCTTGCCGGGGGTCTCATCCGAGATGTGGAGGAGGCTGTGCCGGCAGTGATAGAGAGCACTGGGTGCACCCGACTGCAAATTGTTGCTCATGTCGGCACCAATGACTCCTGCCGTCTGGGTTCAGAGGTCATCCTCAGTTCATACAGGCGGTTAGTGGAGTTGGTGAAGGCGGAAAGCCTCGCGGGGTGGAATCTCTGCTAGCTATTTGTAGTATCGTTCCGAGAACCGATAGTGGTCCTCTGGTTTGGAGCCGAGTGGAAGGCTTAAACCAGGGGCTCAGACGATTCTGCGGAGATCTGGGGTGCAAATTCCTCGACATCCGCTATCGGGTGGAGAAATGTAGGGTCCCCCTGAATAGGTCACGCGTGCGCTACATGCAGGAAGTGGCTACAAGTGTAGCGGAGTATGTGTGGAGTGCACATGTGGGTTTTTTAGGTTAGAGAATTCCCTCCCTAGGCCCGACAACACACCTCCTGAGATGCGGCAAGGTAGGAGTAGACAAAATGCAACAGGGAATAACAATATTAATGTGCTAATAGTAAACTGCAGGAGCGTCTATAGAAAGGTCCCAGAACTGCTCTCATTAATAAACGGTCACAATGCCCACATAGTACTAGGGACAGAAAGTTGGCTGAAACCCGATGTAAACAGTAATAAATTCTAAACTCAGATTGGAATGTATACCGCAGAGACAGGCTGGAAAGTGAAGGGGGAGGCATGTTTAAAGTGATAAGAAGTGCAATAGTATCGAAGGAAATTGACGGAGATCCGAAATGTGAAATAATTTAGGTGAAGGTCACGGTTAAACCAGGCTCAGACATAGTAATTGGATGTCTCTATAGGCCCCCTGGCTCAGCAGCTGTTGTGGCTGAGCACCTGAAGGATAATTTGGAAAATATTTCGATTAGATTTGCCCAACATGTTATAGTTCTGGGTGGAGATTTTAATTTGCCCGATATGGACTGGGAGACTCAAACTTTCATAATGGGTGGCAGGGACAAAGAATCCAGTGAAATTTTTTAAGAGCTTTATCTGAAAACTACCTTGAGCAGTTAAACAGAGAACTGACTCATGGCGATAACATATTAGTGACAAACAGACCCGAACTATTTGAAACGGTTAACGCAGAACAGGGAATCAGTGATCATAAAGCGGTTACTGCATCGATGATTTCAGCCATAAATAGAAATATTAAAAAAGGTACGAAAATCTTTCTGGTTAGCAAAAGTGACAAAAATCTGATTTCAGAGTACCTGATGGCTCAACACAAAAGTTTTGTTTTAAGTACAGATAGTGTTGAGGATCAGTGGACAAAGTTCAAAACCATCGTACAATATGCGTTAGATGAGTATGTGCCAATCAAGATCATAAGAGATGGAAAAGAGCCAGCATGGTACAACAACCGAGTTAGAAAACTGCTGAGGAAGCAAACATAAACATAGCCAACACCTTGCAGACAAACAAAAATTACGCGAAGCGAAATGTAATGTGAGGAGGGCCATGCAAGAGGCGTTAAATGAATTCGAAAGTAAAGTTCTATGTACTAACTTGGCAGAAAATCCTAAGAAATTTTGCTCTTATGTCAAAGCGGTAGGTGGATCAAAACAAAATGTCCAGACACTCTGTGACCAAAAAGGTACTGAAACAGAGGATGATGGACTAAAGCCGAAATACTAAATGTCTTTTTCCAAAGCTGTTTCACAGAGGAAGACTGCACTGTGGTTCCTTCTCTAGATTGTCACACTGATGACAAAATGGTAGATATTGAAATAGAGGGATAGAGAAACAATTAAAATCACTCAAAAGAGGAAAGGCCGCTGGACCTGATGGGATACCAGTTCAGTTTTACACAGAGTATGTGAAGGAACTTGCCCCCCTTCTTGCAGTAATGTGCCATAGGTCTCTACAAGAGTGTAGCGTTCCAAAGAATTGGAAAAGGGCACAGGTCATCCCCGTTTTCAAGAAGGGACGTCGAACAGATGTGCAGAACTGTAGACCTATATCTCTAACATCGATCAGTTGTAGAATTTTAGAACATGTATTATGTTTGAATATTATGACTTTTCTGTAAACTAGAAATCTACTCTGTAGGAATCAGCATGGGTTTCGAAAAAGACGATCGTGTGAAACCCAGCTCGCGCTATTCGTCCACGAGAATCAGAGGGCCATGGACACGGGTTCCCAGGTAGATGCTGTGTTTCTTGACTTCCACAAGGCGTTCGATACAGTTCTCCGCAATTGTTTAATGAACAAAATAAGAGCATATGGACTATCAGACCAATTATGTGATTGGATTGAAGAGTTGCTAGATAACAGAACGTAGCATGTCATTCTCAATGGAGAGAAGTCTTCCGAATTAAGAGTGATTTCAGGTGTGCTGCAGGGGAGTGTCGTAGGACCGTTGCTATTCACAATATACATAAATGACCTTGTGAATGACATCGGAAGTTCACTGAGGCTTTTTGCGGATGATGCTGTGGTGTATCGAGAGGTTGCAACAATGGAAAATGGTACTGAAATGCAGGATGATCTGCAGCGAATTGATGCATGGTTTAGGGAATGGCAATTGAATCTCAATGTAGACAAGTGTAATGTGCTGCGAATACATAGAAAGAAAGATCCCATATCATTTAGCTACAATATAGCACATCAGCAATTGGAAGCAGTTAATTCCATAAATTATCTGGGAGTATGCATTAGGAGTGATTTAAAATGGAATGATCATATAAAGTTGATCGTGGGTAAATCAGATGCCAGACTGAGATTCATTGGAAGAATCCTAAGGAAATGCAATCCGAAAACAAAGGAATTAGGTTACAGTACACTTGTTCGCCCACTGTTTGAATACTGCTCAGCAGTGTGGGATCCGTACCAGATAGGGTTGATAGAAGAGATAGAGAAGATCCAACAGAGAGCAGCATGCTTCGTTATAGGATCATTTAGTAATCGCGAAAGAGTTACAGAGATGTTAGATAAACTCCAGTGGAAGACTCTGCAGGGGGGACGCTCAGTAGCTCGGTACGGGCTTTTGTTGAAGTTTCAAGAACATACTTTCACCGAGGAGTCAAGCAGTATATTGCTCCCTCCTACGTATATCTCGCAAAGAGACCATGAGGATAAAATGAGAGAGATTAGAGCCCGCACATAGGCATACCGACAATGCTTCTTTCCACGAACAATACGAGACTGTAATAGAAGGGAGAACCAATAGAGGTACTCAAGGTACCCTACACCATCAGGTGGCTTGAGGAGTATGGATGTAGATGTAGATGTAGACCAAAAAATGTTTTTCTTGTAATGAAGACACTAAAGTGGGGGTCAGTCATGCTGTTATTGCTTTTAATGATGGCAACATTGGTAGCGTGAAAGTGCTACAACATATGGGAATTAATTCTGGAGCAAACTGCATCAGAGAATTTGAATGGATGGACAAGGTTTGCACTGGTAAAGCAGAGTATGCAGCACAGTTGGCCACTACGGAGTCCAGAAAGAAGAAAACAAGAAAAAACTTAAAAAAGATCAAGAGGATGATATACAGTATGGTGCAGGGTGCTTCTGAGTGACTAAAAATAAAATGTTAAGCATATATTGAGTTACAGTCTATTAAAACTTTAAAAACTCTTCCTGAAAATTTACATTTTGTCTTGCATTTTTCCCTAAATCTCAGTAACTAATTCGAATAGCGAATTCAAATTTTCAGTATGTATCCTGAGCCTTCTGAACTAAAAGAAGAACATAATGTTATGTATAAATAAAATTATTTAGAATAACATACAAAAAAGTACACAAAATTTTAACTGTGTAATTAAAAAATTGTATTTCCAAAAGCAGTGGCTGAAATGCAATTATTGTAAGACTCAGAACATATAGTTTAATGTCCTGTAAAAGTTTCTTGTCAATGGCTACAGTTGTTCCTGAAATACGGGGAAGTTAAGTCACTAAATTTAACATTGTCAGGATATGGCGTTCAAACTCCACTTAATGCACATTTTCTCCTTCCTCCACTTGGTGTGCAACACATTTATAGTATTTTCACAACAGCAGTAGCTATTTTCTTACAATTTCTTTTTGCAGGAATACCATGTGCCGGGCTTCAAGGGACATGTGGGATTTATTACCTCAATGAGTGAACACTTCTGTGGCACGTGCAACCGTTTACGGATAACAGCTGATGGCAATTTGAAGGTGTGTCTCTTTGGGAATTCAGAGATATCTCTCAGGTGAGTGATGAAACATAGAATAATTGTGTCCAAGTGAAAATTCATGTGAGGAAACCATAAAATTACTAGAAGACTGACAGACTGATCAGTATTTTACCTCCAGGAGGTGAAATTCCAAAACTTCTTATAGACACATTTGTTCCTCTTGTCCTCACATTAGTCATGGAGTCCGAGTGACCTTTGAGACCTTCAGAAACTTATCCCTCTTTCCTCTCTCATTAAGGAACTGATAGTTCCAAATGCTGAGTATAGAATAATACTTTCAAACTGTTTGCCATGCACATTAGGTATGTGGTTGGTATATGGAAGAGATAAACTGCAGTTAAATCCAGCAGGTATGAAATGAGTAATCTTTTCTTGAAGTTTTCAGCTTGCACCCTCCTCCCTCCCAGACATACAAACCAGATACCTCTAGCTAAATAATTTGTGAGTATATATAATTTGCCTCTGTCAACATCATGTTACACTAACCTATTTGTGAGATTAAATTAAAGGAAAGTAATCAGAACTGGAAATTATGTAAAGACATTTTTAGTTATGTCCCTATGTTGTAATAAAGTTAACACAATATTTCTGTCCATGTGATGGTAACTATGATTCGTCAGCCACTGTTGCCGAGCGGTTCTAGGCGCTTCAGTCCAGAACTGCGCGACTGCTACGGTCGCAGGTTTGAATCCTGCCTTGGCTCAGATGTTAAGTCCTATAGTGCCCAGAGCCATTTGAACTGTGATTCATGATTATCAGAGTCTATATGTTCCAAATAAAAATTGGAACTTCATGTGTATAAATGTACAAATTATTAGACAATGGGACCAACAACTGACACTTTTAAATTGATGACTAGACTAAGAGATTAATAATAGGAAAAAAACTGCAAGATACTTGGCGATAAGTTTGCTTCAGGACAAGGTAAGGGGGGTGAGGGGTGGGAAGAATCAGCTCTCTCTTTGTGAGCATACCAGAAATCCTTTATCAACCGAAGGTAAAATAAGATATAAAAATACAGGGTCAAACAATTAATTTAAGTATCTTAAAAACCAAATGACTAATAAAATTGGAAGCTAAGAAAAGTAAGTTCGTAGTAAGTAGGGTGAAACACAAGGGGCTGCAACATATTGCCATTGTTGTTTGACTTGTCTATCAAAGAAAAAAGAAATGGATCAAAACAAAATAAAAGTGAGAATGGAAATGTATCAGAAGCACATAGGAATAAGCAAGGAACATATTCTTTAATAAAAAAAAAAAAAATGACCTGTGAGGCAGATGTTCCTACAATTTTATGTTCATAGCACAGCAGTCTGTGAAAGCAAAATATTTATGACATTGAAAAAAGAAAATCAGTGAGTGAAAAGTGTGTGTAGGTGAATTGTGGTGAAAGACTGGATATTGGAACTTCTGTTAGGCTGCCCAGTATTAGTTAACTTGGTAGTAAAGGAGCAAGTTTGCAAGGGCAGATAACTGTTTGACTACGTAAAATAGAGTGGGAGTATGGAAAAGCTAGTCCAAGATAGGATGAAAAAGATAACAGCAACTTAAAAAATGAATTGATAAGTTACCATGAACCCCATTCCAATCTAGTGAATGCAGTGGTTGACAATATCTTGTGACATTCGCCTATAAGACTCAAACAATAATTGCTAAATAAAATTACAAAATGTTGACAAGACTGTATCTAAGCTGTCACTCTCTTTTGAAACAAGGGTGTTTAAACCAAGAAACACGCAGGAAAGCAGGGACAACTCGCACACTAGAGGAGGATGGGAAGTATCATTGAAGGAGTGAGCATAAACCGTGTGGAATATGTGTGATACAAGTAAAAAAAAAAAAAAAAAAAAAAAAAAAAGAAGAAGAAGAAGAAGAAGAAGAAGAAGAAGAAGAAGAGGAAGTGGAAAAATCTTGATCTGGAAACAAGGGAATAAAAATTTGCCACGCGAAGAGACAATATGGTACTGTGCTGATGAGTGTGTACAAGTGGTGATATACAATATACATTGATAAAGGAACTCTGCATTGGGCCCAGAAGACCACGCAATGCCCTTCGAGAGATGTCCTCTACTATATATCTATGGAGAGTTAGGGGGTCAGTATACAACTCTCCAGGCTGTTATCAACTTCCAGAAGTTGAAGACACTGCTTCTCACTTGAGTAGCTCCTCAGCTGGAACTACAAGCAGAGTGTACCCTATTCCAGTCCGTCCACCGAGCAGAATTTCCCGGCTCTACAAGGAATTGAACCTGATCCCTTTCTATGGCACCCCTGTGGCATACTGACTGCATAGCTGTGGCAAGAGTCATAATATACACTTGTGAACAATTGAGTTATAACTATTCTGTTTATTGGGGAGAGAGTATGTATATTGCACCGTGAGTGAAACAGTTTAGTGTATCGTAAATGGAATGTATTCAGACCTTGTACTTGTTGTGTGAGAGCGCGGTGTCTTAGACACTTGTAGTGTTTGTCTTAGCATGTACGGACCAGTGAGCCTTACTTTCTAGTATTTTTAATTATATATCATTACTGGTGCCTCTGGCACTTTTGTGCTGCAATAGCAATAGCTTGCAATAGCAAACATTGAGTGAACCATGGTTTTTGGATTAGAAGAAGAGGTCAACTGGGTTGACATTGGGAATAGAGTGATGGGAAGTGGACAATAAGCAGTTATATCGAAGGGTGCATTATTTGATATGTTAAGGTTAATTATAAAATGTGGATTGGAGAATTTTTCACGTTGAGCAGAAGTAAGTTTACAGGACCAGATGTCAAATTACACATGATCCGTGTGAATCCCTATAGTCAGCATGAACACTGGCACACAGAATAATATATAGGTAGCCTTGCTGTATATAAAAAATCAGATTTGTGCTGAACTGTCATGAACAAACTGTCACTTCTCTGGAATAAATAGACTCTGATTTGTTAATTACATCTGTGTAAATGAAAAATATAGGAAAACATAGATTGCTGCTTACTGTAAAGCAGACATGTTACATTGTAGACAGGCACAATTAAAAAGGCACTTACACAAAGCTTTCGGTCACAGCCTTCATCAGCAAAAGAGATACAGAGAAACACACACATTCATACACACAGGCAAGCACATGTCACACACATATGACTGACAACTCCAGTAGCTTGCCCCTAGCTGCTGGACTTGGCAGTTTTTTTTTCTCTGTGTGTGTGTGCGTGCGTGCGCGCGTGGAGTGCTTGCTTGTGTGTTGTGCCTGTGTGCAACTTTGTTTTCTTTACGGTAAATAGTGATCTATCTTTCCCTGCACTGTTGATATTCCTACCTGGAATTTCCATTGTTTAATCAGTGTAAATAAGAAGGACACAGTTACATATATTCTGTCACTTGAAGACTAATACATGAAGTAAGTGGACATTATTTTTTATTGCAGAGGATCTTTGTCACCACTAATTATTAATTTTGTGTTCCAGTTAATTAGACATGGTTTCATCCTTTCGTGGATGTGCTCTTTTTGTTAAATCTTCCTGCAAAAGATCTGATTTACTTCAAATTAATAAACCTGAGTATTCTGAAAAAGGAGGTGCAGCTTACAGCTGCAGTGTGACAGTTGATCACAGGGTGATTTTATCACTGCCATATCGTGGGTAACCATGGCTCGAGACACTTATTCTATAAGGGTGTGTAGTCATTGGGCTTTCTTGTACCACAGTGTCAAAGGTGTACTGTGAGCAGATTTACTCAAGGAAAATACTACCACAATCAGCAGAGTGAACTGCTATGGGCAACAGGATATCATTGACAGGGGTTACCACTGACTAGCATGGCTTTAGCAGCGAACAGGTGGGCCACAATGTAGCAAATGACTCACCAACTCAGTGACAGTCAATAAACAGTAACCATTCATGCCACTGGGAACTGTCACCTCTTTGTGGGATACAAAGATGCAATCTGCACACTGCTCGTCACAGTTACAAAGATTAGCATTGGTTCGGAACAGCACCAGGGGATGCTCGAAGCATGCAGGAAGGTCGTCTGTCTCATGATTTGCGGTACATATTGCCAAGGTGGCAGGGTGCAAAATAAGGAGTGATCAAAAAACTTCCATTTGAAGGCTGCATAGTTCAGACCAGTATGCCACACACACACACACACACACACACACACACACACACACACACACACACACACACACACACTCTCACACACACACACACACACACACACACACACACACACACATATCCATCCACACATATACCCTGCTTGTGTCTGTATATGTGCGGATGGATATATGTGTGTGTGTGTGTGTGTGTGTGTGTGTGTGCGAGTGTATACCTGTCCTTTTTCCCCCCTAAGGTAAGTCTTTCCACTCCCAGGGTTGGAATGACTCCTTACCCTCTCCCTTAAAACCCACATCCTTTCGTCTTTCCCTCTCCTTCCCTCTTTCCTGATGAAGCAACTGTGGGTTGCGAAAGCTTGAATTTTGTGTGTGTGTTTGTTTGTGTGTCTATCAACATACCAATGCTTTCGTTTGGTAAGTTACATCATCTTTGTTTTTAGATATATTTTTCCCATTTGGAATGTTTCCCTGTATTATATTATATATCAGTGCTTTCCTCTCCCACAACTATCCTGCAGACCTTGTCCACAAATAGATCTCCCAAACAATACATTCCTCCCCACCCAACAACAATGTTACTACCCCCAGACCACACAGAAGCATCCCCCTTGTCACCCAATATTATCCTGGCCTCGAATACATCAACTAATTACTCCGCCACGGATATGAATTTCTCAAGTCAAGCCCTGAAGTGAGATCATCCCTTGACAATATTCTCCCCACACCACCCAGAGTTGCCTTTTGCCGACCCCCTAACCTCCGTAACATCCTTGTCAAACCCTACAATATTCCCAGACCACCTTCACTACCCAGCGGTTCCTACCCCTGTAACCGACCCCGATGCAAAACCTGCCCCATGCATCCCCCCACAACCAACTACTCCAGCCCCGCTACTGGTATAACATACACAACTCAAGGCAGGGCCACATGTGAGACAGCACGTCATTTATCAGCTGACATGCCTGCACTGCACAGCCTTTTACATTGGTATGACGACAACTAAACTGGCTGAGCGCATGAATGGGCACAGACGAACTGTCCACCTAGGAGATGTCCAATACCCAGTAGCGGAGCATGCCCTCCAGCATAATTCTAGGGACCTAGGAACCTGCTACACCATATGTGCCATGTCGCTTCTCCCACCCAACACCAGTACCTCGGAACTGCGGAGATGGGAACTTGCACTCCAACACATCCTTTCATCCCGCCATCCCCCTGGACTGAACCTATGTTAACCAACCTCACTCCCATTTACTCTTTAGTCTTCTCCTCTTTCCCTTTCCTCTTTAGCCATTCACGCATCTTTTTATCCTACATAGTTGTGTTTATCTTTATACTATGTACCTCTTTACTTCTGTATTCATCCTCCTTGGTTTGAAGCTGGCACAGTAATTACAGTAGAATATCTTTGGCTTCCCTCTGACATCCATGCCTCCATCTTTGCTACCCTCCCTGTTTACCTTTCCCCTGTTGCTTCATAACCTGGGTTGTGAATAACTGAATCCACTTTCCCTTCTTCCCCTTTTTTCCCCTCTCTCCTCCCTGATGAAGGAACGAAGTTCCGAAAGCTAGGATACGTCAATTTTCTGTTCTGTTTTGTGTATCTATCGGCTGTACTGAGCTGAGGTAAGTACTCACCAGGCCCTCTATCTCTTTGTTAGTATTTGTTTCATATATATAAACACACACATACACACACATACTCACACACACACACACACACACACACACACACACACACACACACACACAGGGTGATGCGTATTAACATTTAAAAACCTCCAAAGCACTGTAGATGACCCTGAGACAAGTAATTTAATACAAAACACATGGGATCACAAATGTTGGATACGATACAAATGTTGGGAAATGTGTCAAAAGCAAATGACAAATGTCACCAGATGATGTACCTTGCCATGCTTGCAGTGGTTGAGCCTCTTGGTCTGTCACACTTGATCATCCCAACCCAAGTCAAGTATTCATATCGTTGTGGCTACGGATACATGTGTGCGACTTTAGTGATGGCGTTCAGGATTTGCGTCTTGCATCTGGCAGGCAGTATTTTTTCATTGTGTTAAACAATTATGTATTTATATTGAAGTTTATTATTTTATTTACCGGTCTTGCAGTTTCCTTGATTTCTTGCAAAGTACAGTACAATGAAAACCTACCATATTGCATAACAAGTAGATGAGTGTAAACTTCAGAATAGCATCATCGCCATTAAATGACCTTTGTTTTCTTTACTAACTAATGTCTGTAAACAAAAAGAGAAGTGACAGAAGCAAAAAACACAAAATCAGAACTGCTTTTGCTTGATTACAGCAGGGACAGTAATTTTGTAACATCTACATTTACAACAGATCATATTTACAAAATGTTTTGAAATTTGCTCTGTTTTCTCAAATGAAAGTATTGCACTGCTCAATCATTTCTTTACACTCAACCCCGACTGCTGCACATGCTGTGGGGTATGTCATCTGGTTACGTCATATGTTCAGTGTTTCTCACCAATTTTTGGGGTATTTTGAAATTTACAAAAAGGCAAATGCAGAAAGTTATCACATTTTGCTGCACAATACCTGTGTCACAGAAAAATAATGTATACAAATCTTCTCAGATTGGCCACTGAATAACTTTGTGCAAGCCTCGCAATATTTCACCAACACAACTGTTCGTCATCTTCAGGTAGTGGTGGGTCCTGTCATCACTGCTGCAAGATGTGACTGGTGATATTCGCACAGCAGAATTGAAATTTGTCAGGCTAGAAGCAGGAGTACGAATGTGTGGACAGGCACTCCCAGTTGGATGGAAATGCCATTCATAGTAGCCTTCTGCTTATGTGTTGTGGGCAATGACTGCACTTCTGGACACTCGTGTGGTTAAAAGCTGAATTAACTCTCTGCAAGGTGCTGCATCAGGTCATACATCGGAGGATCTGGTTTCTACTGTTTTAATTTCATGGCAGTCAGTGCTGGATTCTGGGCAGTGCTTAGTCAAAATTCCATATTCCTGTTGGTAAGATTGCCCACCGTATGGCCTCTTGGGAAACGTGTGGTGCCCTGTATTCAGGCAGTGCTCTGCTACCACTAATTTACTGGGTGGCATTTTTGTCAGTGCTGTTGAACACAGTGTTCTTGCACAATGTGAGGTGTCTGCCCTATATAAGATTTCCCATAATGGCATCAGATCTTATATATGATCTATGTTTTCTAGGGTCAAGATTGTCTTTAACTTAACACAAACACTTCCTTAGTTTCGCTGGTAGACGAAAAACACACTTGATTCTGTTTCTCCTAGCGATTCTTTCTATTTTTGAAAACATGCCACTGAAATATGGCAAGAAAGCCATTTGCAGTGCTTGTCTAAGTATCTTCATTTACATCCCTACACTGAACTTGCTTTGCTCAGAACACATTGCAAATCTGTTTACAAGAATAAACGTTCTGCTGCAACACTGTTATTAGGTTTTACAGTTCACCAGGCAGACTGTTGGTATCTGAGATCACGTGTGCTCTATGTGCCAAGGAGTGTAAGACACTACCACATTGTGCAGGGTGATGGCAACTTTTGGACCGCAAATATAACTCTGCTTGTATCAGTTTGCAGTAGAGACTATGCCCCAGTGTTCTGTCAGCTTTTCTTCTAACTGTGACATCCAGGAATGGTAAGCTGCTATCTTTTTGTACTTCCACAGTGAACTGAATATTCAGATGGAGCGAGTGCAAATGCTGCAGGGACATAGGTAGTGTCTGTATTATGTGGGCCGCACCACAAATGTCTCTTCAGCATTCTGCCAGAAGGAGGAAT
The DNA here is from genome assembly GCF_021461395.2 of Schistocerca americana. Classification (NCBI taxonomy): domain Eukaryota; kingdom Metazoa; phylum Arthropoda; class Insecta; order Orthoptera; family Acrididae; genus Schistocerca; species Schistocerca americana. Next base: position 759,581,623 of record NC_060123.1, read on the forward strand.
GTTGGATATTTACTAAGGGAAATAGAGGATCTCCCATGGGAACACTGTCCACTTGATTAAAGTAGTTGGTGTTACATAAGAAATAGGATGAGGTATGCACATGTTTAAACAGCACCACAATTTCTTTCTCAAACTTGCTGTTAATAACCTCTAATGAGGGCTGCAGGGGCACTTTTGTAAGTAATGATATAACATTTGAGCTAACTAAAAGATCTGAAAGTTCTAGTTTAAGCATCTTCAGGTATTCTATGAAATCCTCTGAATTCTAAATATGATGGTCATAGTCATCCACATGATAAATTTCAAAGCTGTCATGTGGAAATTGCCAGTTGCATCTTGCAGCAGTGATGGTGGAAATCACCACCACCTGTAGATGCCAAAACGTTGTGTCACTTAAATATTGAGGGAGGGACTTGCATAATGTTATCTGGTGGGGAACCCAAAGTGTTTTTGCAACAGATCTATCAGGCAAGCCTGAAAAGTCACATATACTCCAAGCAGTAAGTACCTGTCGTAAAATGATCACATTAGTGAGCTTGGCAATTAATTAAGAGTTTATCAATAAATTTGGCTTCATTTTGCAAGAAATTGTGCTGTGTTCCAGTACTCCCTCTTCAACAAAACTAATGTCAGTTTCTGCTCCACCTCTTCAGCCCAAGATCCTATGTACACTCTTGAGCATTTGTGTAAGATACCTGTTTATTTATAAAAATAAAAGTAACATCTATCATGACTTTCCCATTCTTGTCCAGTGGGTTTGTTATCCTGCTGTTGCCTACTGCAGACTACAAGATTACTGTTGAAGATTTCTGCAAAGTTTTTCTTCCTTTTTAGTGTACCAACATTTCACTGTGTGGTAATTGCCTGGTACTGTTTAACGGGTGTTTTAACAGTTGTTTCAGAGATGCAATACGAAGCAAATGCAGTGAGGATGACTTGCTTGCCATGATTGGGGCAGCAGTGAGAAGAAGGAAGAAACAACATCGAGGTAAGATACATTACAGCAAATGTAACTCTATAGATAGAAAGAAAATTTCTGTTTAACAAGTCATAGCAAACATAAGAGCAAAATAGAACGAAAAACAACAGTGATAGAACCTGTGTTTTTTGTGTAAACTTGGATTTAATTTTTATTTAGTATTCATTCTGATTAATGCCCATTGGTCAACAAGATATTTCAGCCCTAGAATTTGGTTCTGCAAGGTCCACCAGATAACCATATATGGCTGTTGTAACTCCTTTATTGGACTTCAGAAGTTTTCCAGCAACAAATCTTTTTTTTTTCTTTCTTTCTTTCTTTTTTTTTCTTTTTTTAAAAAAAAGCTAAAATGCAGAAAACATCATAAAGCAAACACTCACAGAAAAGCATCAGTGTCCTTGAAACAATGGAAACTCCAGTAGGAATATCAACAATATTGGAAAAGGCAGATTACTACTTACTGGTGAAGGCTGTGGCTGAAAGCTATGTAAGTGTCTTTTAATTCTGCCCATCTGCAGCCTAAGGTATCTTCTTTATGGTAAGTAACAGTCTGTCTTTTCCTTCATTATTCATTAGTGTTCTTTGTTTTTATTGCTGTTTAGCAAGCATCATGTGGTATATAAGGGATGCGAATAGCGTCAGATGAATCATCACTCTGGAGGATATGAAGGTGCTGCATATTGGTGTGAGACAGCATTATCTGATGAGAGTTTGAAAGAAACCTCATTGTGGATGTCCATTTGGTCGCCTGGTTAAACCTTGCAACATCTGTATTTTTGGAGTATTTGGATCTGACAGTGGCCTGATGTTGGAAGTAAGGGCATACTCATCATCAATGTTCCAGTTGACTACATGAGACCACTACAAGGGAGCATCACTGTGTAGTGTACTGAGTACATTGTAACCTGTTCACATCTGTGACTGCCATCTGAGAACAAGTACAGTAAACTCTCGTGCAGCTACACTTTTGGCTAGCTAGATTGACACTTGACAAGTTTCAGTTTGCGTGCACCTGGAGCCAAGCATTTGCTGGTGTTTTTTGGCAATCTACTGCTAATCTGTGCACTGGTGTGTGTCAAAAGTCCAAGTATCGTCAATTCGTGCGTGTGTTGGTTGAAGCTGTAGTGTGTTTCTTATTCGTATTGCATGGTTTCATGCCACTGCCATCTATTGGAACTGCTTGGTAGTACAGTACATACAGTATTGTTCTATGCAGCGCAACGTAGCCCTGTCAAAACCGACAATTAGAGTGCGCTGCCTAACACTTTCCACTTGTTGTCGGTACATCAAAGCTGAGTGTGTAACAGTGAATGTACAACACCCTGTTGTGTTGCCACGTGGGCTTGGGTAGAACAGAGGAAATGGCATAGATGTATCGAATGCTTTCATTTGATGGCTGCCACAGCCTGGTTTCAAAAGTCAAAAGTTTGTCTAGTGCATCTCGAGTGTTGTCAAGTTGTGCATCTGTGTGTTTCTGATTTGAGGTTTCGTGCTCCCACTATGTGCCTTAAAGTGTCCAGAGATAAAAGGGGCCAAAAACCATAAAGGACTCAGTCGAGTGTCTGTAGAAAGAACACTGAACGTGACTACAGGCACGAAACATAAAATGAATGTGATCTTGTTGGAAAAAGAGCTTCACACTTTGCAGAGAATTGATGCTGGTGAGCCACCCACAAAAGTTGCTGCAGAGTAGGAGTACAATTACTGATCGGAAGACAAATTGATCAGGAATTTAAAAATTTTGTTCCATCCAAGCATTGGGCAGCGCAGTGAAATCTTGAAAAGCAATGAGAAAAGGTGCACATCCTCAGTTAGAAGAGGCATTATTTTTGTGGCACGAATAAATAAGAGCCAAAGGTGTGTCAGTTTCAGGTCCTCTACTTTGTCAAAATGAGCTGATGAGCTGATTGAAGGAAAGAAGCAAGAATTGCTCGGAAGTAATGGCCAGCAGGATCGTTTCAAGAAGCAGCGTGGCATTCATGAAATTGCCATCAGTTCCAAATCATTATCTGGGGATGAAGCTGCTACACTGATTTTAAGAAGAAACTGCACACAATCATTGACAAAGGAGGTTATACTGGCAATCAACTTTACAAATGTGATGAAACTGGGTTGAATTACAAAATGCTGCCAATGAAAACCCTTGCCTCTAAAGAAGAAGAAATGGCTTCAGGATACAAAAAAATCCAAGAAAGATTTACTGTCCTTGCTTGCAGTAATGCCACTGGCAATCATAAACTGTGTCTTACTTTAATTGGCAAATCCAAAACACCAAGAGCATTTAGACACCAACCAACCAGTTTGCCACTGAGGTACACGAGTCAGTCTTAAGGCATGTATGAACAGTGCCATCTTCAGAGAGTGGTTCCAGGCAGAGTTTGTTCCAACTGTAGTAAATTACATGGAAGGAAATGGACTTCCTTGAAAAGTGCTACTTCTTGTGGACAATGCTCCTACTCACCCAGGTGATCTGCAAGATGGGGATATCAAAGTTGTATTTCTCCCACAAAATGTCACATCTCTATGTCAACCGATGGACCAAGGTATTCTTGAGGCGATGGAAAAACATTACAGACGCAAGATGCTGGAATAATTAATAGGTGTGATTGATGCTGCAGATGATTTTGTGGAAGCTCTTAAAAAAATCGATGTTTTAAGTGTCATTCATTGATTGCTGAAGCTTGGAATCTAATTCCTCCAGTTCCTCTTGTTAGGTCTTGGAAAAAACTCTTAGATCGTAAGGCAACCTAAGTGGTGGGAAGGAGGAGGCAACACCAAAACTCAAGCTGACATAATTTTGGTGAATTTACTGGAGAAGCTGGTTGTAAAGACACACACTTCGAAGACATTGAAGAGTGGATAGAAAATGGCATTTTTTCATGTGACTGAGGATGAAATCGTCCAAATTGTGACCGATCATAAAGTGTCAGAAGACTATGTTTCTGATGATGAATCAGAGAAAAATATTCCTCACACATTCTGTTACGAAGTGATCCAAACTGCCCTGGAGTACATCAGCCAACAGGCGGAGACGATTTATCTTGAAATAGTTTGATTTCAACGTTGGAGATGTATTGTTGCAGCAATAGTTTCTCAAGCAAAAAAACAAAAGAAAAAGACGTTTGTGACTTCGTTACCAAAAAATAAACTCTAATGAAGCATCCTAGAACTTCTATGTCCATAACTTAAAAAGTTTTTTTTTTTTTTTTAATTTTCTTGAAAGTTCCTCTAGACAGACTTTTTGTTCCTTTGAGTAATCTCTAGATTTGTTTCATAATTTTGTTCAGTAGTTTATTTTTTACTCAAAAGAGTAGGTAATAAAATTAAAACTCCTGTTATTTCCTGCTGCCAAATAAGGGAGATTTTTTCTGTAAGAATGCAAAATAAACGAGCTTTGTTATACAGCACTTAAAAACTTTGAGTTTTCAATCATAGTTTGGTGCCTTTTTAACATGTCAACACAATTTTTTCAGTAAAAAAGTGCAGGGTTATTTGCAACCACATCAGTAACGTTTTACATACCCTACGCACGTTTTACGATCGTATTTCGCAATATTGATGCAATTTGGAGTGTTCACATGTGAAAACAGGGGACTTTGATTTATCTGAAATTTTTGTTATCGGAACCGGCCACCGTCCCGATCATTTAGGATAAACAGGAGTTCACTGTAATAGACTCCTTGCAACATGCTGTGTCATACTGCTAGGAGCAGCCAGACTATGGAATTGCCGTCCTGCACATAGGCTGCCATTAACACCCAAGCAAATGACTGCATGTGAAGTGGTGCCATGATCGAGAAGTACGGACTGCTAATGAATAGTGTCACATTATGTTCACTAATGAGTCCCAGTCCTGCACTGCTCCAAATGACTATCGTGGAGAAGTTCGACAGTGACCCGGGGAGATGGGGAGAGGTCCCATTCTTCCACATTTTGGGGGGGGGGGGGGGGTCACAAAGCAGTCCCATGGTGTGGGGAGCCATTGGGTATGACTTCAGGTCACGGCTTGTAATGGCCGAGGGAACTCTGATGGTACAGCAGTGTGTAATAGTATTGTGGTGCTATTTTTCAACAGGCCAGTGCTTGTCCACATGTAGTGTGTGTCTCTTTAAGTTGTCTGCGTGATGTTGATATACTCCTGTGGCCAGCAAAATCCCCATATCTGTCCCCAATAGAACATTATGGGACCAACATGGACGTCAACTCCATCCCACTGCCTGTATCCATGATTGCAATGTCCAGTTACAACAGTTGTGGATCACCTTTCTCAGGAGGGTATGCAGCAGCTTTACGACATCCTCCCGCACTGTCCAGGCCAGACAGGGTGCATTGCTGTGTTGATAAGTGGGCTCAAACTGATAAGTTCTGTGTAAATTTGACTCTGTTTTGTTATCACTGAAATAACATCGCATACCCTCTAAATTAGCTATGTTTCAATTTGTTTTCTCCCCACCTTCTGAGTGTCTCACTTTTTTTCAAGCAGTGTAATTTAAGACAGACATAAGTATATGAAAATGGGATGGCATAACACATTGCTATTCAACTATGCCCCTAAGAAAATTGTAAGATAATGGAGAAGAGCAGGTGCACTATTACACTGACTAGAATGTAAACTTAAAGATAGAATTATATTGTGTAACCTATACCGATGATGTAATACTAATTGACAAAAACATCACTGATGTGCTAAAGCAATTTGAAATATTAAGGGAGCAATCTAGGAAAATTGGACTAATAATTTCACCTGGATAAAAAATTAATGGACGATACCAAAATGGCACTGGGTGAACTTATATAGGCAACAACATAGTATTCGGTGATAAAGAGTTTAAATAATTAGGTGAAAAAGACCACTGAACATCATAATGAAAAGAAGGCATAGAATCCAGACTTCAGAAAATACAAACTGTCTCTCAGTTAACTAAAAGTATTTTTCCTGGAACTCTAAAATCTAACATTGCACAACAGTGATCAAATTAGAATTTCTTTATGCATGAGAGAGACTCTTTGTCCAACACAAGACATGAAAACAGCAAACTGAATTAGAAGAATGTAAAATTGTAGTAAAAATCTTAGGTCCAAGAATAAAAGATGGAATACATCACACAGAACCCAGTGTGAAATCTCCAGGCAAATTCCTAAAAACTCTTGTTACAATGTGTCTCCAAAGAATCCAACTTGTGGGACATACAGAAAGAACGTATCCAAACAGGCAGCTCATTGGATTCCCACATACTTGAAAAATAAGATCCAACTGATGAAAACAAACAGGAAGAGACCTTACAAAATTGGAATCACCACATTTACAGTATTCTGATGTAGTGATGAGTCACACAGAGTGCAGTTTCACAGTAGCTTGATCGATGCTTGTACTTGTGTATGTAGTATATGCAAGTGTGTACAGCGTCTCTTCTGGTGTACTCACAATATGCTAATTTAGTGGCCGAGCAGTAAACCGGATCCCTACTCGGTTCCAGTGTGCTGTGCTAATTATTCTTCTTCACTATACATTTATGCTTGGAGCTGCAAGAGAGGCCATTTTCCGGATAGTGCCACAAAAACAACAAATTCTCAGATATCAGTTTAACTTAAACTCTTCAACATCATAGACAACATTTCACATTAATATGTTGCAGAGCACTAGATTAGTGTTAAAATTGCCAGAGTAAACATTGTTCTCCATGTGACAGATTGTCACCCGATGTCCAAAATCGATAAATTTTATATCTCTGCACAGAGAAGCAGCTGGTTGCTCATTGTCATCTGTGGTGCTAATCAATGGGTCGAGCTCGTTGCTGGCACAGCGCCACCTCAGAGTAAGTGGCCCCTCATCCCAGCAGGTGGCGATGTTTAAACACCCGTATAGCTCCCAAGACTTACTGTGTCTGTGGATAACTCCGTCTCTGCACAGAACTTCCCACATTTCCCACACAGTGGGCCCTTGTGTCTCTTACACACAATAAATCTTCAAACTTATTTCATTGGCTAAGTTAAATTTCGAGTGTGACGTGCTATTTCGTAAAAAATAGCAAACGGTAGACATGGATGTTATTGTGACACTTTCCTAAGGCAACATTTGTGTATTACACTTGTAGAAGTGCACTGCAACATAAAACAGTAGACCGTAAGTTCAAACAATGGAAACTACAGGTTGGAATATCAGCAGTGTAGGAAAAGATAGAGTGCTAATTACCATAAAGATGGCACGTTAAAATGCAGACAGGCACAGTTAAGACACTTACACATAAGCTTTTGGCCACAACCTTCATCAGAAAAAGAAATAGAAATACACACCATTCATTCACACAAGCAAGCACACCACACACACACATGACCACCAACTCAGACAGCTCAGGCCAGAATGCTAGCCTGTAAGTTTGCTACACAATAAAATAATTATTCTGAGCTACAAGAAAAATGGATTCAAAGAACTAAACTGCTTGAAGAAAAAAAAGGGAAGCTCCCTGAAGCAACGTAGTTTCACGAGTGTGCATACCAGTGGTAAATTATGAGAGTCGCAACCCTCTGAAATGGATAAAAAGGTCACCAGATTGCATTAGCTTTGTTTGTGTCTCGGATTGTTACCGTGAATGGTAGGAGCTATAAGAGATGTGAAGAGCGTAAGATGTTGAGTGATCCCTGTGAAGGACACAGATGCCCTGTACTTCTGTGAGTCAGCATTATCAGCACGTAACAAAATTTGAAGGGGCCTAATTGTGTGTCTCCATTTGCCAGGCTGATTGAATTATGCAGTATGCAGATTTGTGAGACATTCAGATGTGGTAGTGTCCCCATGTTGGACTGCTTGGGTACGTAAGGGCGGCTTGCTTGTCAGCAAGCTTCCGGTTGACCGTGTCTGACGAGCCCATGGGAGAATTGCTGCAAGTACGCCGAGCACATTGTAACCCTTTCACACCTGCACCTGTCATGTGATCAGCAGTGAGTCACATTCTACAAGACCCGCGATGACAGTTGTCAGTGAGTATGACAACGACATAGGGAGAGGGCGTTTGGGGCAGCATCGGATATGACTTCAGGTCACCCTGACAGCACAACAGTATGTCATGGACATCCTACATCCTCATTTGCTACCTCCATGTCCAACGGAGTTACAAGAGACAGAGCAGTGAAAACATATCCAGTTGTTGACTCACAAAACGGTTTTGAGCTGTGACGCATGTAGTCTTAAGTGAATCATTCATACAAAAAGAAAAGAAGAGGAAGCTAAAGTCAGAATCTGAAAAAATTGGAGAATGGAATAGATATTTGAAGACTTCACACTTGAAACTCCCAGTTTTCCTATTGTGAAAGTGCCTTTGTGACCATATGCATTTCACTGATGATAAACTTTTTTTTCCCCCTGGGTCTTGGCTCCATATTTTTTCATCCGGTTGAGTCAGAATACTTGCATAGTATTTGTGAGGTATTGTTTCAGTCTTGCAAGCTAATCTAAAATACAATCCCTTTTGCATCCTAGAAAACAATGACCACTCTTTCTCTCCGATTAAGTCACCTTGGCTATTTTTGTGCAACTGCTGTTTCATTTCATCCACGGGAACAGATTGGTGCATAGAATCAGTTGTGTGTCAGATTGTCCCAAATTGTTTTTCACATTAGGTTGTAGTCAGGCTTCAACAGACATGCCACTCATTTTCTGGTATGGCCACGGCATCAACTGTTTTGCACATCTTTTTAATTACTGATCTTGCAATATCACACTGTGTTCTTTCTCAGCATTTTCATATTTGATTGTAATTCTAGGAAGTAGTTCATGAGTCATCTTACAGAGACATATGCCACATATGAATTCAGCCACCCATTCCTTAACTGTTGACTATGAAGGAACTCCCCCCATGAACCATGGACCTTACCGTTGGTGGGGAGGCTTGTGTGCCTCAGCGATACAGATGGCCGTACCGTAGGTGCAACCACAACGGAGGGGTTTCTGTTGAGAGGCCAGATAAACATGTGGTTCCTGAAGAGGGGCAGCAGCCTTTTCAGTAGTTGCAGGGGCAACAGTCTGGATGATTGACTGATCTGGCCATGTAACATTAACCAAAACACCTTGCTGTGCTGTTACTGCGAACGGCTGAAAGCAAGGGGAAACTACAGCCATAATTTTTCCCGAGGACATGCAGCTCTTCAACTTGACTAGAAGAAGAGATCGGTTGGTAGGACATGTTTTGAGGCATCAAGGGATCACAAATTTAGCATTGGAGGGCAGCGTGGAGGGTAAAAATCGTAGAGGGAGACCAAGAGATGAATACACTAAGCAGATTCAGGAGGATGTAGGTTGCAGTAGGTACTGGGAGATGAAGAAGCTTGCACAGGATAGAGTAGCATGGAGAGCTGCATCAAACCAGTCTCAGGACTGAAGACCACAACAACAACAACAGCATGAAGGAACTGACTCCTAATAAGTAAGATGATGCCTGTAGAAAAGTGCAACAAAACAGTAATCTCAAAAAAGGACAGGATAGACAGTACATTCTGTAGGACATATTAAAAGTGATTGGTAAAAGAGACTTGGTGTGTTAAATGCAGCTTTTGATTACATGATAATTGAATTGGATAGATAAACAACCTACTTGCTAAGTGGCGGCAGAACACACACATAAAAGAAGATTATAATTAGGCGAGCTTCAGAGCCAGTAGCTCATTCTTCAGGCAGAAGGGTTGAAGTGGAAGGAAGAGGGGTGAAGGATAGGTCTAGGAAAAAGGGTAGATTTTGAGAAAGTTACCCAGAACTGCAGATCAAGGGCTGACTTTCCAGATGGGATGTGATTCCACATCTACATACATACTCCACTAGCCACCATATGGTGCATGGCAGAAGGTACCCTGTCTCACTACAATAGTCTGAATAAAATTACTTGATAGTTGACATCAATCACTTGCTGCAACAATGTTGCCACATTGGCTACCAGCTACCGTTTGGTTACAGGTGACAACAAACAAGCAGCTCACTTCACAAATTATGTTAAATGTTTAACACAGAGCAATTTTTCTAGTGGCTGGTGCAAGGTATGTCAGAAATGTTGGATACTCTGTCGACTATTGATTTAAAGTGACCAGTGACTGAACTGGGGCAGACGACCCGTTTTGTATCCCTGACTGTAAACTTGTGTCCTAACCCAGCCGAGAAAATTGTGGTCAACAGTCTGCAGCAGTACTAATATCATGATCGCTTTGTTCATGGCAATTAAAGCTAACCCTTAAGGGTAAACTCACGACAACAAAAACTCAATTTCAGGGCTGAAAGCAAATTGAAATTTCTCCATGTCATTTGTTACCTGTAACTATCCTTACACTAGCTGCACATGCTGCCATGTTAGAAATCAGTGAACAGTCCATGTGGGCACTTGGTCGTGGATTATAGATGGCTGAGGCAGATTCCAAATGAAGAAATAATGACAGGAAGAAAAATAAGACCAAATAGAACAGTCAAAACAATGATGAAAAATGATGCAGCAAATTATTAAAAATAAAAAAAATATATTTAAACCAATTAATTGAATGAAAATAATAATCACACTCTTTTGGTTAGATTTAAAAATAAAAATTTTGCTACATTGATGAGATTCAAACCTACAACATGCTACATATTAGATTAATCTGCCAACCATTGTGCTATGCCACAGCACTGCATGAAGTATTTATATATGTGAATGTAGTGACCCAGTTGCAACTATGAATTGCAACCTTAAAAATTTCAGTTTCACGCAGTGTAGTGAAAAGCTTATCTAATGTAAGATGATCTCTGTGAATATGATAACTATATGTATGATACTGAATCACACCTTGTGCTGAGTTATTCAGTAGTGTTTGGTTAGTGCTATGAATGAAATGTGTGTCTTTCATTAGCATTGTTAATGTGTGTTGTTTTTGGTGTAGGTATCGCGTGTCATGAAATACATAATAAAAGTGTGGGGCTCGTAATTCGGGATACAAATACATCAAGAAAGAATGCTGAACCAGGAATTGGAAGTGACTGGCCAATTTTGGTGGAGTTTGGCAACAGCAGACAGTTCAAGTGTGACGCTGACTACTCTTATTGGCGTTTGAAGTGCCAACTATCAAGTAATTTTATTTCAACTGTAGTCAGTTCCTTTCCCGTTCCATCTGCCAATTGAGTGAGGAAAAAGTGAATGTCTATATGCCTCTCTATGAGTCCTAATTTGTTGTCTCTTATCTTTGTGGTCCTTACGCATAATGTATGTTGGTGCAAGCAGAATTGTTCTGCAGTCAGCACAGTGTTCCTCAAAATCCCTCCAGGGATTCCCATTTGAGTTCCAGAAACATCTCCATAATACTTGTATGTTGTTGTTTCAACCTACTGTTAACAAATCTAGTATCCTGCCTCTGAATTACCTCAATGTCTGCTTTAATTCGACCCCTTGCGGATACCAGACACTCAAACTGTACTCAAGAAGAGATCACACTAGCATCCTATATGTGATGTCCATCACAGCTGAGCCACACTGTAGTAAAATTCACCCAACAAACAAAAGATGATTATTCGCCTTCCCTACCATGACCCTCACACGTTTGTTCCATTTCATATCACATTGCAATGTTACGTCCAGATATTGAAACAATGTGACTTCTTCATTCATGACACTACTAATGCTGGATTCTGGCATTATGGATTTGTTTTTCCAACTCATCTGCAGTAACTTATATTTTTCTACATTTAGGGTTAGCTGTCATTTATCACACCAACTGGGAACTTTGTCCAGGTCATCTTTTATCCTCCTAAATCACTCAACGATGACACCTTCCATACACCACAACATCATCAGCAAACAACCACAGATTACTGTCCACTTTGTCCATCAAATCAGTTATGCACATAGAAAATATGAGTAATAGCGCTCCTATCACACATCCCTGGAACGATCCTAATGATACCCCAGTCACCTGATGGACACTCACCGTCGGGATAATGTAGTGGGTTCTATTACTTCAGAAGTCTTTGAGCCACTCACATGTCTGGGAATGTATTCCATGTGCTTGTACCTTTGTTAAAAGTCTGCATTGAGTCATTATGTCAAATGCTTCTCGGAAATCAAGAAATATGGAATCTGGGTTTGTGAATTTTGTGATGGCAAAGTTAGAGGAGCAATGCATCTGCATTAAATTTTGTGTGAAACTCAAGAAAACCTTTACAGAGACACACCAAATGATGCTGGGAGCCTATAGCGATGAGTACTTAAGCCATACTCGGTGTTATATATTATTCACACGTTTTAAAAATGGCTTTACAAAAGTCAAACATGATCCTTGTTCAGGACGCTCTTAGATGTCCACTGATGATGCTTGTGTCAGGAACGTCAACGAAATTGTGTGTGCCAGTCGAAGATTCACTGTCCGAGAGATTGTAGAAGAATGTAACATTTCAGTTGGATCATGTTATGAAATGACACAGCATCTTGGAATGCATTGTGTTGCCGTCAAGTTCATTCCACGCTCATGAGTCAAGACCAAAAAAACTTTTTGGATCTTACAAATGAGACTGAGATGTTCCTTGTGAGAATAGTATGACCCCTGCAGACTTCTTTTTATTTCCAAAGGTGAAAAGGATGAAGTTTTGCAATGGTAGATGAGATAGAAGAAAATTCGCAGACGGCACTTTATGCGACCCAGCAAGATGTGTGTCAAGACTGCTCCTGGAAGTGGAAATGATATTGGGAGCAGTGTATCAATTTTGGAGTAGAGTATTTTGAAGGAGACAATCCATAGTAACTAAAAGATAAGCATAGAAAATTTTGTGGACAAAGTTCTGGAATTTTTTGAACAGACATTGCATGACAAAAGGGCATGCTGAGTTGCCCATGAGTGATGCTTTGTACTGATTTGTGGACATAAACTTATTGGTCTCTATGAAACTGATTAGATTCAAACCCAGAATATGTTCAAGAATTCTGCAGCAAACTGATGTTACGGGTATTGGTCTGTAATTTCGCGGGTCTGTTCTTTCGCCCTTCGTATATACAGGAGACGCCTCTGTATTTTTTCCCCAGTTGCTTAGGTCTTTCTGCTGGGTGAGAGATTCACAATAAATACAAGCTAAGTAAGGGTCCAGTGCCATATAGCACTCTTTGTAAAACCAAATTGAGATTCCATCTGCAACTGGTGACATTTGTTTTTAATTATTTCAGGTGTCAGGGATGCTTACGAGGGTGGTTTGAAAAGTTCTTGAAACAGAATAGAAAAAAAGTACTTATGTCACTGAAACTTTTTTGTTTTTCAATGTACCCTGCTTGTAGATTAATTCACTTGGTCCAACAGTGTTCCAATACCTTGATCCCATCTCGACAATGATTTTCCTCCAGGCCTACAAAATAGTTGTCAACTCAGGCTATCAATTCTTAATTTAAGTGAATCTTCATCCACAAAGAAAAATTTTCAGTTTAGGGAAGAGGCACGTGTGGCAACAATTCATACCTTAGTTTGTGTAATTTTACCATGGCGATGGCACATGCGTGCGAGCGTGCATTGGCTTGATGCTAGATGACTTTCTTCCTTATTAAACCTGGCCTTTTTCTCATATCTTTTGTTGCAATTTGTCCAGAAGGTTAGCATAGTATTCTCCAGTAATTGTTTGCCCAGTGGGGAGATAAAGTACAAACAGAATCCCCTTCTCATCCCAGAACACTGATGCCATGATCTTCCCCGCTGAAGGAATTTGGTGGCGCATCCCAGAACACTGACGCCATGTCCTTCCCCGCTGAAGGAGTTTGGCGACGGAGATTCAGCATGTTTCCAATGCTTTGATTGTTGCTTTGTCTCTGGGGTATAGTAGTAAACCAAAGTTTCCTCGTGGTCACAAACCAGCACAAAAGTTCTTGTTTGTTTCTCCTAAAACAGGCCAAACATTGTTGTGATATGTCCATTCTCATGTGTTTTTGACCCAGCATCAAGAGTCGCGGCACCCATCTTGTGAATACCTTTCAGATGACATCTGGCAAGCGTGAGCAATTTCATGCACTCTAAATTGGTGATCCTCCTTGATCATTATGCGCACTTTTGCAATGATTTCTAGAGTAGTGACACATCTCGGCTGACCTATTCATGGATGATCATCATCTAAGCTCTCCTGACCAAATTTAAATTCATTTATCCACTTGGCAACAGTTGAAGACAAAGGAGCAGAGCCCCTGGTGTATTCTGGAAATCGGCATGAATGTCCTTCGCTTTCATACCTATCTTTATGAAGTACTTCATCACTGCTTGAATCTCTACCCGTCCCCCCCCGTCTTTGCAGATCACTACACAGGAACAACAACAGAGCCGTGTCACTGCCACAGCTCTCTTCCAAGAGCACTGACATGGCACATGTTTACAGGTGATTGTTGTTAGGTGTCTTTGTACTATTGTCAAATGACGGTATGTTTATATGATTCTCTTGCATGAATTATTTCTTAAATGTAAAATTTAAAACATTTATCTCCTACTGCCACACCAGACTGGTCAAGTGACATGATGGAAACCTTTGACTCACTTAGTGATTTTACATAGGACAATAATTTCCCCTGCTTCTCAGCCAGATCTTTTGCTGAGGTATGACAGTGGTAGTAACCTTTCCTTGTTGCCATTTGGCATTCTCTTTTGAACCAAGAGTGCAGTAGCTTTTCCTTCCTCAGTATTTTCCGAATTTCATTGTTAAACCACAGTGGCTCTTTTGCATCCTTAATTTGTTTACTAGGTACAGACTTGTTGAGAGTGCAATTCACGATCTGTTTAAGCTTTGACCATAATCTCTCTACGTCCATCTTAATGGAACTAAGTGATGTCAGTTCTGTCTAAGTGAGATGCTAACATCTGCTTATCTGCTCTTTCTGGCATGAACGTTTTCCTAGCCTTCTTGACTGATTTATTAATTTTTGTAACCTTAGTTATTATGATGTTATCATGATTATTAATCCCCATCTCTATGCTGAAGTCATTGATGATATCTGGCCTGTTTGTAACTACAAGGTCTAAGATATTTCCATTGCATGTGGCATGCCAAACTAGGTGCTCAAGACAATTTTTGAAAACCACATTCAAAAGTGCTTCACAAGATTGACTGCACCCCCTGCAATGAAGCCATAGGCTACCATCTATACTCAGTAGGCTAAATTAACCTCCAACTAGTATTGCATGATCTAGGTATTGACGTGCTACTGTCTGTAGACTTTCTGTGAATGGCTCCAAAACTGTCATAGCAAAACCGGGTGGCTGATTAAAACATCCATTAATTAACGTGATTTCACATAGACTTGTTATAGGCAACCAGGTAACTTCACTGTCACAATCAGCTTTGACCTCAATAGAGACAATGGACACTCCCTCTCCTACAGTGTCTAACCTGCCTTTCCGATATATATTCCATTAATCACTAAATATGTGAGAGCTTTCTACTCTGGGTTTCAGCCAGCTCTCAGTCTCTGAGAATAATATGAGTGCGAGACTTTCCTGGATGGCAGTAAATTCGAAAACTGTGTTACAAGTACTTTGACAACTGATAAAATTTTGACAATCTACACTGGAGTGAATTCAAAAGATAAACCTCAACCAACATTGAATGTATCTTGGTGATAAAGAGCCCAAATAAATAAATAGATGATTTTATTCCATTTCATCTGATTGAATGAAACACACACAGCATAACTACTCAGAAAACAACTATAGTGCTGATTACATTTAAACCAATAGTAAATGGACTATCTGATCACAACGTGCAGCATCCTGTGTCAAATGTTGAAACTTCTCAGGATAAAAAAAATATTAAATCTGAGTACAGGAGGATAATAAATAAGCCAGAAATTGAGGAATTCAGGAAATTGCTCAAAGACATGAACTGGAGAGATGTTTACCTGACTCAAATGGAAAATACAAAGCATTTATTAATAAAGTTACCTCCTCTTTTGAAAATTGTTTTCCCCTAAAGGTAACTCAGATCACACAGAAGTCAAAAGATAAACCATGGATTACACAAGGAATAAAGATATCATGTGGGGAAAAAGGAGACTGTATCTACTATCTAGGAACATTTCTGATATTAGCATTGTAATGCATTACAAAGAATACTGCAAAATATTGAATCAAGTAATCCAGAAATTGAAGTAGCTTTATTAAGAGAAAAAGATAATTGTATCAACAAAATAAGAACTGTATGGGATATAGTGAAGACAGAGAGAAGTGGGGCCAAAAAGGAAGTGGAACAGATAGCTCTAAAAGTAAATGAGGCTTTGGTAACAAGTGCATGTAGTGTTGTAAATCTCTTAAGCAAGACTTAATTTTTGTTACTGACGGCTCGGGGTTATCAGGTTCGGTGAATGGTGCAATGGAGTATCTGGGACCAGTCTTTGAAGAACATTGTGTAGAACCTATTCGAGGAACTTTGAATTCCGACCATTGCTTCTCAGTATACTTACTCCTTAATGAAATTTGTTGCAAGTTACATATCTATATTTCCAACAAATAGCTCAATACATATTATCAATACTAGGAATAAGAACAATCTACATAAAGACCTAAAATCACTTATGTTGGTCCAAAAGGGGGTCCAATATTCAGGAACACACATTTTCAATAAATTACCAGCACCCATTAAAAACTTGGTTTCAGATAAAGCACAGTTTAAACAGAGTTTGAATGACTTTTTGATAGGCAATGCCGTCTACTCTATAGATGAATATCCTAACAGAGACTGAAAGGCCAGCTTAAGTAAAAATATGTTAGATTTAAGTTTTGACAGCACTTGGTTGCAACAGTCAATATTAAGTATTTTGTGTATGATAAATTTATTAATAGTGCATAACAATGTTTCATTCTGACAGCGTATTAATTCTGTAAATATTAGCTTTTCCAGTTTACTGTATTGTATTCACCTATTTTGACAATCTCGTGACAAATGATCAGGGAAGTATTCATTATATTAAAATGTTTTGTGTTATACATTCTGACATGTTCCACACCCTCGAGAATCATCTCATTTTTTCGGTGTATGTAACAAAAACTGAATCAAATCAAATCCAATCACCATCTCTCGTCATGTAATAACTTCACTTCTTCTTCTTCCCTTGTCGTCTCCTGTTTTTCCAGTACTCGTCCATCTCCTCCTCATGTTTTTCCCCCTTTATTCTATTCGTGTTGTTCTCAATCCCCTATTTCTTCTGCATTGAAAGCCTTTTATTTTTATTTACTTATTTTTTTTATTGAGGTGAGTCTCTACGGACTGCGTGGTAACAACCGACTTCACTCTAGTGTCCAGGTCTTGTTCTTGCTCCAGCTTTGACTTCCTGCCAGTATCTTCTGAGCCCCTCCAAGAAGTGCCTTTTTATGCTCTTCAGATAATGGTCCTCACTGTCTTTCGAATGTTGATGCCATGTTAAAACCTTGGTAGTTGGTCACCAATCTTCTAAATTTGTTCCTTTCAGGAATTTCTCTCTGAGATACCAATCTGCTTAAGATCTTTTTCACATTCTTTGAACCATCTCAGCCTTGTTTTCTTAGATAGGATGAAACTCCGTATTCTTTTTGTTAGTCAATCACCGTCCATTTTCATGAGATGACCATAAAATAACAATCATTTCTTTGTAATGGATGCTGTGATAGGTTCTGTCTCACTGCACGTGTCCTCATTTGCTCTCATTCGTCATTGTCCATCGACCCATCTATTACCTTAGGATTTTCCTTAATATCCTACACTCACGCTTTTCCAGCCACTCAGCTTGACCTTGTCTATTCGTGGTCAAAGTTTTGGATGCTTATAAGCCCTCAGGTTGTACAACTGTATTATAATGTTGGAACTTGGCCCATATACTCATAGACTTTTTGTTATAAGTATTCTTTGTCAGTTGGTATGCTTGGTCTAACTTCCTCATCCCGACAATTGCTTCTTCTTTTAATCCATTCTCCTGGTGGATGACTTCACCGAGATACCTGAAATTCTTAACTCATCCGATTTTTTCCCAGGTTGGTTATCTTCCATTCAGGTCCGTCACAGATGTTCGTCATATATTTTGTCTTTTGAATAGAGATCTGGAGTCTAACTTTTTTCATCAATTTCTGACAGCCTATTTATCTTGTTGATTGCTGACTCTATGTTGTTAGTAAAAATGGCCAGGTCAGCCGCAAAATCTAAGCAGTCAATGCACACCCCTTTGTTCTTAGGACCAAGTCTGAACCACTCTTCATTTGTTTCTTCTTGGGTTAATAACTTTCTCCACTCTCGAATGACCTTTTCCAAGACACAATTGAAAAGGAGAGGGATAGTCCATCTCCTCGTCTTATGTCCGTTCTGATTGTAAAGGGTTCAGATACCTCACCCATAAGTTTAATTTTCGACACTGTGTTAGCAAGAGTTTGTTTGATCAGCTTTCTTGATGTATTATCCACCCCAAACTTTTCCAAAATATTCATTAATGCATGTCAGTCGATGGAGTCATATACTTTCTGAAAATCAACAAACATGACCACATAGTTATTTCTTCCAATTTTTTTTTGTACCTCATGATGTTCTTCAGGTTAAAGATCTGTTCTGCGCAAGAATCACCCTTTTGGAAACCAGCTTGATAGTCCCCAATCAGTTGGTTACAATGATCTTCTATTCTATTCTGTATCACTTTCGAGAGAATCTTATATGGAACAGATACTAATGAGGTACCCCTATAGTTATTGACATTCTATTTATCACCTTTTTTGTGTAGACGATGGATTAAAGCTGACTGCCATTCAGTTGGTATCATCCTAGCTCTCCAGATCTCCTCAAAAAGTTGGACTAGTATATCTAGAGTTTGATTATTTGCCAGCTTCAGTAGTTCCACCACTATTGAATCCTCTCCAGCTGCCTTATTATTCTTAAAGTTGTTGATGATCTCTTTGGTCTCCTCTTTACTAGATGGAGATGAGGGGTAGTTTGTGGATTGGGGCACATACAGGGAATCTTTCTTTCGGTTCATCACAATTAAGTAGGTTTTCAAAGTAACGAGACATTATCTTGCAGTTTTTTTGTTGGTCAGGCCGAGTGTGGTGTGCGTACTGTAAGACCTTCAGTGCACACACCATCAGATTATTTGACTTGTTGCTCTAACAAAGTAAGCGAGTGTCAGCAATATGTCTCGTGGTCTTATCATGGCGTATTTATCTTCTGCCATTAGGTCAGACGATAGAAATGCCACTTGCACGCTGAGAGTAGCAGATTGACGGTGACCAACTTTAAACAGAACTTGATTAGTTTTCACATTCATTTATTAAAATAATAACAAATATAAAAATTACTTAACTTGGTTCTGGATGCTATTTACAATTGACAATCTGAAGTTCCTTTGGTATTGATACATTAATCTTATTCTCACATATATCTCGGGTACTTGACGAAAGTGTCTATACATTTATCTTCATGGCAATGTACAGGAATATGGTAATCTTATTAGGCGCAAACTGAATCTTGACTATGGACTGGTACAGACAATTGTAGAACTCGTACAGACTGGTACAGACTATGCAGACTGGTACAGACTAATGCAGACTGGTGCAGACAAATGCAGACTGACTGGTCGAAGGTCTTTACACTTGTTATAATACCTCGCACGTTCATGTATCACTGCGCGAGTGTGATGCGCGAGGAGAAAGTGTTCTATCTTAGCAGCAATCTCATTGGCTCTGTTACATATTAATACGCGAATCGGCGGAAGCAGAATTTGGTCCGTCTCTGTGGCAGCGCCATCTCGTAGTGCGGAGATGGACGAGTGCTGCGCCTGCGCTGTTGTGCTTAGCGGGGCTCACTCTAGTGGGAAATTTGTGTACACGCTGAATACGCGGAACTATGTACACAACACTGAGCTTTCCATTTTCGTCTCTAAAACAAAAACTAGGGGCTTGGTATCCTTTCAAATTCGATTTGAACGTCTGATAGAAGTCTCTGACATTGTTTATCTGGAAACGCTGATCGATCTGTTATAACTGCTGTTTCACATGCAACTGCTTAGCCCTTCGTAGAGTTCTGGCTGCATATTTTCGAACTTCATGGAATACATCAAAATCATCAGGTCTCCTGGTAGAGTTCCACTTTTTCCATGCACTTGCTGTTTGGCCCACCACCTCACCACAAACCTCATTCCACCATGTATGATTCCTCTTTTTAGCTGTCAGGATTTTAGTATTAGCTGCTTGTTGGATCATGGAGTCAATGTCTGCCCATTTATGGGATTCAACTGTCAGTTACTGGTGGCATTGTTCCAATATGTTTTGATTGATTTTGAGCTTCGCAATATCATATTTATGAATTTTATTTCCGGTTTTCACGGTCTTATTGAAAGGGATGAAATTAATTTTGATCTTGGAGAGGTGATGATCCTTTTAAATTCAGTATTTTATCTGTAAAAAGGTTTCTTTCTATTATTTCTGATTGTTTGATGTTGTTTCTTTCTTATTTCTGTAATCCATGCTATCATTGATTCCTTCTTCCAGAACTACTCATTCAGTAGAGGTCTCTAAAAAAAGATTAATCTTCTTTTAGCCATTACTTCTGATATTTTCTCAAAATTTTTGTAGATCTCCTCATTACTTCTCATTTTCCAGCCATCTGTAGCTTGTATTGCAACCATTATTTTCTAATAATGCTCCTTTGAGGAACCTCTGTTCTGTCCAGCTTATAGTTCATCATTAGGCATCCTCAACCATATAAACATCCTGGTCATACCACTGTGGTATAGTGTCTTCGTTTTGTTTTTTTAGTTGTACATTTCTTGTTGTAAATATCCTTTGTCAAACGATTTGCTCTCTCCAGTTTGCTGACTCTTGCATCTACTGTTAATTCTTCTAGTCCATTTTGTTGTACAGTTTGTCCAATATATTTAAATTTACTTCCTAATGCTATTTTACTTTTTTGTTTTTCTAAGAGTGTTGATGCATTGTTTGAAATTGTCATCAATGTTGTTTTTTCGGCTGAAATTTTGGGACCAG
The DNA here is from genome assembly GCF_021461395.2 of Schistocerca americana. Lineage (NCBI taxonomy): Eukaryota > Metazoa > Arthropoda > Insecta > Orthoptera > Acrididae > Schistocerca > Schistocerca americana. Next base: position 759,602,558 of record NC_060123.1, read on the forward strand.
CTCCCTTTGCTATTTCTTCCAAAAGATTTCTTTCAATAACTGTCTGCCAGATTTTTTGAAAGTATATCAGAATCATCTGCAGAAGCCAGGCAGTTTACCTTAATTCCATTTGTTTTTCATCCTAAAATTATTGGTTCAATTTTGTGATTTTTTTTTCTCCAAATTCCAGATACTTTCTATTTTTTCTAGAATGCAGTGTTACAGTAAAGGTGATAAACTGTCCCCTTGTCTAACATCAGTTTTTATTTCAAATGGTTGAGATACTTCTCCCATAAATTTAGCTTCTGCCATCCTATTTGCTAGTGTTTTGAGGATTATGTTTGCTTTAACACAAAATTCTTTGATGATTTTACCTATAATTTCTCTGCCTACCAAATCAAATGTTTTCTTGAAACCTATACATGATGCTATTATAGGTTTGGTGATTAACAGTATGTGGAGAATTATCGATTTTCTAATAAACATCTGTTCTGTGCAGGGTATTCCCTTTCTAGAGCTCCTTGAGATTCTCCCAGTTATTTGTCTAAAGTTTCTACAACTCTGTCCAGAGAATTTTTGATAATATTTTGTATATCACTGGCAGAAGTGAGGCATCTCTGCAATTGTTGACATTTTGTGTTTCCCCTTTTTTTCATAGCTGTGGATTAATGCTTTCCATAATCTCTTCAGCTTTCCAAATGTTCTCAAACAGCAGTTGTAGATCATTTGTGTGTTCTGACTATTTCAATAATTTTTCTGTAGTGGAATGTTGGAATGATTTGATGGCTTCATGAATTTATTGTTCTGTTAGTGGAAAATCTTCCTCCAGATGTTGTGGGACTGCTATTATATATTGCTACAATGTGCTGTTATTATTATTGTTGTTGTTGTTGTTGTGGTTGTTTGGTTGCCTGTTCTTCAGCACTATCTTTCTGTTTCGTTTATCTATTTGCCGCCATTTTAGCCCATTTACCGGTATTTTCAGCTTGTTTTTCACTTATTTGACCTTTTGGTGGCTCCTCTTGAAGAGATCTTATTTCTCAGCATTTAAAATTACATCATCTGCTGCTCTTTCGCAACTCAATTTCATCATGTCCAGTCTAGTTTTTTCATTCATTTAACCATCCATCTTCCTTGACTCAAGATCCTGAATTTTCATCCTTAATTCTTGAACAGTCTCATTTCTCTTTTTACATTTTCCAGATGAAGAAACTTTTGGTCCTCAAAGCTAAGATTAGTATCAGTTTTTTTATTTGTTTCTGCCTATGGCTGCTATATCTCTTTAGTTAGAATATTTTCTCTCTCTGTATTTGATTATAGTCTAAGTCTGAATATTTTTATAAGTACATTTATTGCTGTAGCAATGAGTAAAATAAATTGTATTGCACTGCCTGTAGCATGTAGCACCATTTTGACTGTTAGTCCTCTTGCTGTACAAAAAGTAGCTTTGATGATTACTTAATGCAAGTATTTTGTAAGAGCTGTGGAATGGTTAGTATCTGTTTATATTTTTCTGATTAATTCAAGCTCGTCAATGCACATCCTCTGTTAAGGAAATATTTGAACTGAATTTACTGTGTGTTAAATATAAGCAGTGGATCCATTGGGGTAGTCTTTTTGGTAGAAATATGTCAAGGTGAACAAAACAGGAGATGAAATTTCCTGGCAGATTAAAACTGTTTGCCCGACCGAGACTCGAACTCGGGACCTTTGCCTTTCGCAGGCAAGTGCTCTACCAAAGCACGACTCACGTCCGGTACTCACAGCTTTACTTCTGCCAGTACCTCGTTTCCGCTGCAGAGTGAAAATCTCATTCTGTAAACAGGAGATGGTGAAGGAAGAGAGGGAAAAGATCAACATTTGCTTCTCATCAGCAATATAACTGGGTTGCAACATTCAGTGAAAATTATCTGTGACAGGAAGTTGTCAGAAATACATTTTTTGAAGAAACTTTATGTTTGTATAAGCATTTATTAAATTTAAAAAGTTGGATTTCATCTGTTAATACAAAAGATAATGTTTTGCATTGCAGGCATGCTAAACCTGTCAAAGATGAAGAATCGGCCAATGATTCTTATTGGAGGATAACAGTATGTATAACTTAAACTTGAGATTCTTGAAAATAAAGCTAGTCAGTATTTCTTAACAGTACTGATTTAAATACATCTAAAGATCGCTGTTACCTAAATGAAAGTTGACGAGCAAAGTCTTAGTGGACATTTGTATAAAATTGTCATAGGTGTTATTTACAAGAAGAGTAAATAGTTTCAATAGGAATGTGGTGAGACATTTAACAAATGTCATGACCACACATTAATAGGACCTTATAACACTACCATTATGATATTAGTATGCTTTTACACAAATAACAGAAACCCTGTCTCTATGTTGCCACGTATAACCCTCTTACTAAAATTTAATTTAGTTTCCAAATAAAATACACTATGGAAGGATAGTCCTGTTTATAGGAAAAGATAATCAATAGAGTTATCCTTCTTACAGGATTTACCATGTGTTGCATCTAATGGATAAGAAAATTTGACTATTCACTTCTTTTCCTAAGATCTTACCCAGTGGCTAGATAGAAACACAGTATGAATAATAATATACTGAAGCTAGGACAACTCATTTCCAAGTTCATTTAGTGGTATGAAACATGTACTTAATGGTCACCAACCTATCCTGGCAATGAAATAGTGAAGTATTGGAGAAGCAGAAATGTGAATTTTGCCTACTTTCTTGCTACTGTTTAGTTTGGCTCTTCAAATAAATTACCCCACTTAAACAATTTTGGGCTACATCTTTATGCATTATGTTTTTAAAAAAGAAAAAGCCCAGTAGATAACTTCGAGGAAGGTAAAAAAAATTAGCCGGGGTGGGGGGGACAACCTTTAGAAAAGCACTTTCCATAATCAAGAAACTTAAATACTTAGACACTAAAGCACACACTTTTTAACTGAACATTTCACTTAAAGAAAACCTCTTTCTTGGTGGAATTAACTTTCAAAAGCTATTATTCTTTGAACTAATTCTGTATAGCCATCTAACAGGTTTTAGTAACTTGGCTTCACTCTGATTGAATTTTATGTAACCAAACTACAACACTTTGCAATAGTTAAGAAAACATTTTTATTATTTACACTAAAGCTATTTAATGGTGCCTCTTTATATTAACTTGGAACTTCATAAGTCTGTAAAACAGGACACTCGGATTAATCAAACACCAGGAAGGAACCCTATACAGATGTATGATTAGGATGAAATAACAGGGTGAACCAGTTTCCGTAAAGTTCAAGAATGATTATTAAAACACAGTTTAAATTAATGGTTCATGCCCTACAAAGGTAAAAATAGAAAAAAATCTTATCTGTGGGCTGTAGGCTTGGGTGTGGCGAACAGTTATGACGGCTAAACTACCCACACTACAGCCTGCAAGTTTCTTGCTGTATGGGCTCAATTTCTCTACTTGGCTTCATTCAGTTTTACATACAGTAGCTCAACAACTCGCAGCTATGCTGCAAGCTGTTTGCAGTCTTCAACAGAGGCATTTTTATGAAAATTTGCAGGCAAAGCTTCTGCTCCACAAAGGAGTTACCTCAATCACTGCTGCCTACAGACAGTGTGACTTACTTCCCGCACTTGCTCAAGGTAGCACGCCAATTCGCCTTTCGAACCTTTTCCACTCTCCATAGCCATTTTCGTTTCAAACAAAAGCACACTGGCTTTTACATAACGCCTATTTCTTATATTGTTCCTAAGCATGACCATTTCTTAAATTGTCAAATTTACATCAACATGAACAATTTATACACACAAATATTTTTAAATACAAAATGTTATCAAAAAATTATTTACACCCTTGGTATCCTTTGTAGAGGACTTGGGCAGGTTTGTCATATCCTAGTACACATTATTTTGTTACTTCCCTTCAGATATTCCATTTAGCTACATCTACAATTATTCCCAATGTTCAGCCTTTTGAGGTGTCCAGTGCGGGTTCCTCTCCACTTCCTGGGTGTATTGTAACGAGTTAGCTCCCAGGAGCCTCTCAAACCACAAACTCTTAGAAGATTCACTCTTCTTGTACTTAAGTCAGCATTGTCAATTTTGTATTCAATCCCAATGCAATTTCTGTGTTTCATAGTCAATGTGAAGGTCCAAGGGATACAGAAAACCTGCACTGGTGCATCAGAATCCAATACTGGTCTCCCAGGAGCCACTGAAAGCACAAACTAAAAGAAGATTCACTCTTCTTGTACTTAAGGCGGCATTGTCTCATTTGTATTCAATCCCGATGCAATTACTGTGTTTCATGGTCAATGTGAAGGTCCAAGTAATACAGTAAACCAGCACTGGTGCATCGGAATCTAATACTGAACTCCCAGGAGCCGCTGAAAGCACAAACTCTTAGAAGATTCAATCTTCTTGTACGTAAGTCAGCATTGTGCAATAAGTATTCAATCCCGATGCGATTTCTGTGTTTCATGGTCAATGTGAAGGTCAAAGGGATACATTTAACGTGCACTGGTGCATCAGAATCTAATACTGGTCTCCCAGGAGCCGCTCAAACCACAAACTCTTAGAAGATTCACTCTCCTTGCACTTAAGTTGGCATTGTTCCTTTTGTACACAATCCCGATGCAATTTCTGTGTTTCATGGTCAATGTGAAGATCCAAGGGATACAGTAAACTTGCACTGGTGCATCGGAATCTAATACTATTCTCCCAGGAGCCGCTGAAAGCACAAATTCCTAGAAGATTCATTCTTCTTGTACTTAAATTGGCATTGTCCATTTTGTATTCAATCCCGATGCAATTACTGTGTTTCAAGGTCAATGTGAAGATCCAAATGATACAGTGAACCTGCACTGGTGCATCGGAATGTAGTACCGGCCTCCCAGGAGCCGCTCAAAGCACAAACTGTTAGACGATCACTCTTCTTGTACTTAAGTCGTCATTGTGCCTTTTGTATTCAATCCCGTTGCGATTTCTGTGATTCATGGTCAATGAGAAGGTCCAAGGGATACAGTAAACCTGCGCTGATGCATCCGAATCCAATACTGGTCTCCCAGGAGCCGCTGAAAGCACAAACTCCTAGAGGATTCATTCTTCTTGTACGTAAGTCACCATTGTCCTATTTGCATTCAATCCCGATGCAATATCTGTATTTCATGGTCAATGTGAAGGTCCAAATGATAGAGTCAACCTGCACTGGTGAATGGGAATGTAATTCTGGTTTCCCAGGAGCCGCTCAAAGCACAAACTCTTAGAAGATTAACTCTTCTTGTACTTAAGTCGGCATTGTGCATTTGATTTCAATCGCGATGCAATTTCTGTGTTTCATGGTCATTGAGAAGTTCCAAGGGATACAGTAAAGCTGCACTGGTTCATCGGAATCCAATACTGGTCTCCCATGAGCCGCTCAAACCACAAACTCTTAGAAGATTCACTCTTCTTGTACTTAAGTCGGCATTGTGCTTTTAGTATTCAATCCCGATGCGATTTCTGTGTTTCATGGTCAATGTGAAGGTCCAAGGGATACAGTAAACCTGCACTGGTGCATTGGAATATATTACTCGTCTCCCAGGAGCCTCTCAAACCAGAAACTCTTAGAAGATTCACTCTTCTTGTACTTAAGTCGGCAGTCCCTTTTGTATTCAATCCCGGTGCAATTTTTGTGTTTCATGGTCAATGTGAAGGTCCAAGGGATACAGTAAACCTGCACTGGTGAATCGGAATCTAATACTGGTCTCCCAGGAGCCGCTCAAAACACAAACAGTTAGAAGATTCACTCTTCTTGTACTTAAGTCGGCATTGTCCCTTTTGTATTCAATCCCGATGAAATTTCTGTGTTTCATGGGCAATGTAAAGGTCATAGGGATACAGTAAACCAGTACTGGTGCATCAGAATGTAATACTGGTCTCCCTGGAGCTGCTCAACCGCCAACTGCTTAGAAAATTCACTCTTCTTGTACTTAAGTCGGCTTTGTCCCGTTTCTATTCAATCTCGATGCGATTTCTGTGTTTCATCTTCAATGTGGGGGTCGAAGGGATACAGTGAACCTGCGCTGGTGCATCAGAATCTAATACTTGTCTCCCAGGAGCCGCTCAAAGCACAAACTCTTAGAAGATTCAATCTCCTTGTACGTAAGTCAGCATTGTGCATTAAGTATTCAATCCCGATGCGATTTCTGTGTTTCATGGTCAATGTGAAGGTCAAAGGGATACATTTAACGTTCACTGGTGCATCGGATTCTAATACTGGTCTCCCAGGAGCCCCTCAAACCACAAACGCTAAGAAGATTCACTCTTCTTTTACTTAATTGGCATTGTGCCTTTTGTATTCAATCCCGATGCAATTTCTATGTTTCATGGTCAATGTGAAGGACCAAGGGATACAGTAAACATGCACTGGTGCATCGGAAACTAATACTGGTCTCCCAGGAGCCGCTCAAACCACAAACTCTTAGAAAATTCACTCTCCTTGTACTGAAGTTAGCATTGTGCCATTTGTACACAATCCCGATGCAATTTCTGTGTTTCATGGTCAATGTGAAGATCCAAGGGATACAGTAAACTTGCACTGGTGCATCGGAATCTAATACTATTGTCCCAGGAGCCGCTGAAAGCACAAATTCCCAGAAGATTCATTCTTCTTGTACTTAAATTGGCATTGTCCATTTTGTATTCAATCCCGATGCAATTACTGTGTTTCATGGTCAATGTGAAGGTCCAAATGATAGACTCAACCTGCACTGGTGAATGGGAATGTAATACTGGTTTCCCAGGAGCCGCTCAAAGCACAAACTCTTAGAAGATTCACTCTTCTTGTACTTAAGTTGGCATTGTGCATTTGATTTCAATCGCGATGCAATTTCTGTGTTTCATGGTCATTGAGAAGTTCCAAGGGATACAGTAAACCTGCACTGGTTCATCGGAATCCAATACTGGTCTCCCATGAGCCGCTCAAACGACAAACTCTTAGAAGATTCACTCTTCTTGTACTTAAGTCGGCATTGTGCATTTAGTATTCAATCCCGATGCGATTTCTGTGTTTCATGGTCAATGTGAAGGTCCAAGGGATACAGTAAACCTGCACTGGTGCATTGGAATATATTACTCGTCTCCCAGGAGCCTCTCAAACCAGAAACTCTTAGAAGATTCACTCTTCTTGTACTTAAGTCGGCATTGTCCCTTTTGTATTCAATCCCGATGAAATTTCTGTGTTTCATGGGCAATGTAAGGGTCCAAGGGATACAGTAAACCAGTACTTGTGCATCAGAATGTAATACTGGTCTCCCTGGAGCTGCTCAACCCACAACCGCTTAGAAAATTCACTCTTCTTGTACTTAAGTCGGCTTTGTCCCGTTTCTATTCAATCTCGATGCAATTTCTGTGTTTCATGGTCAATGTGAAGCTCCAAGGGATACAGTAAACCTGCACTGATGCATTGGAATCTAATACTGGTCTCCCATGAACCGCTCAAATAACAAACTCTTAGAAGATTTACTCTTCTTGTATGTAAGTCGGCATTGTGCATTTGGTATTCAATCCCGATCCAATTTCTGCGTTTCATGGTCAATGTGAAGGTCCAAGGGATACAGTACACCTGCACTGGAGCATCAGAATCCAATACTGGTCTCCAAGGAGCCGCTCAAATCAATTTCTTAGATGATTAACTCTTCTTGTACTTAAGTCGGTAGTCCCTTTTCTGTTCAATCCCAATGCAATTTCTGTGTTTTATGGTCAATGTGAACGTCCAAGGGATACAGTAAACCTGCACTGGTGCATTGGAATCTAATACTGGTCTCCCAGGAATCGCTCAAAGCACAAACTCTTACAAGATTCACTCTTCTTGTACTTATGTCGGTTGTGGTTTTTGTTTTCAATCCCGATGCAATTTCTGTGTTTGATGGTCCGTGTGAAGGTCCGATGGATACAGTAAACCCGCATTGGGTCATCGGGATCTAATACTGGTCTCCCAGGAGCCGCTCATACCACAAACACTTTAAGATTCACTCTTCTTGTACTTAATTTGGCTTTGTGCCTTTTGTATTCAATCCCGATCAAATTTCTGTGTTTCATGGTCAATGTGAAGGTCCAAGGGATACAGTATACCTGCACTGGTGCATCGGAATCGCATATTGGCCCCCAGGTGCCGTTCAAAACACAAACTCTTAGACGATCACTCTTCTTGTACTTAAGTCGTCATTGTGCCTTTTGTATTCAATCCCGATGCAATTTCTGTGTTTCATGATCAATGTGAAGCTCCAAGGGATACAGTAAACCTGCACTGGTGCTTCGGAATCTAATACTGGTCTCCCAGGACCCGCTCAAAGCACAAACTCTTACAAGAATCATTCTTCGCATACTTAAGTGGGCATTGTGCATTTTGTTTTCAATCCCGATGCAATATCTGTGTTTGATGGTCAATGTGAATGTCCAAGGGATACAGTAAACCCGCATTGGGTCATCGGGATCTAATACTGGTCTCCCAGGAGCCGCTCATACCACAAACACTTTAAGATTCACTCTTCTTGTACTTAATTTGGCTTTGTGCCTTTTGTATTCAATCCCGATCAAATTTCTGTGTTTCATGGTCAATGTGAAGGTCCAAGGGATACAGTATACCTGCACTGGTGCATCGGAATCGCATATTGGCCCCCAGGTGCCGTTCAAAACACAAACTCTTAGACGATCACTCTTCTTGTACTTAAGTCGTCATTGTGCCTTTTGTATTCAATCCCGATGCAATTTCTGTGTTTCATGATCAATGTGAAGCTCCAAGGGATACAGTAAACCTGCACTGGTGCTTCGGAATCTAATACTGGTCTCCCAGGACCCGCTCAAAGCACAAACTCTTACAAGAATCATTCTTCGCATACTTAAGTGGGCATTGTGCATTTTGTTTTCAATCCCGATGCAATATCTGTGTTTGATGGTCAATGTGAATGTCCAAGGGATACAGTAAACCCGCATTGGGTCATCGGGATCTAATACTGGTCTCCCAGGAGCCGCTCATACCACAAACACTTTAAGATTCACTCTTCTTGTACTTAATTTGGCTTTGTGCCTTTTGTATTCAATCCCGATCAAATTTCTGTGTTTCATGGTCAATGTGAAGGTCCAAGGGATACAGTATACCTGCACTGGTGCATCGGAATCGCATATTGGCCCCCAGGTGCCGTTCAAAACACAAACTCTTAGACGATCACTCTTCTTGTACTTAAGTCGTCATTGTGCCTTTTGCATTTTATTCCGATGCAAGTTATGTGTTTCAAGGTCATTGTGAAGGTCCAAGGGACACAGTAAACCTGCACAGGTGCATCGGAATCTGATACTGATATCCCAGGAGCCGCTCAAAACACAAACTCTGAAGAAATTCACTCTTCATGTACTTAAGTTGGCATTGTCCCTTTTGTAAACAATCTCGATGCAATATCTGTGTTTCATGGCCAATGTGAAGGACCACGGGATACAGTAAACCTGTACTGGTGCGTCGGAACCTAATACTGGTCTCCCAGGAGCAGTTCAAAGCACAAACTCTTAAAAGATTCACTCTTCTTGTACTTAAGTCGGCATTGTGCATTTTGTATTTAATCCCAATGCAATTTCTTCGTTTCATGGTCAATGTGAAGGGCCAAGGGATACAGTAAACCTGCACTGGTGCATCGGAATCTAATGCTGGTCTCCCAGGGGCCGCTCAAAGCACAACCTCTTAGAAGATTCACTATTCTTGTACTTAAGGCGGCATTGTTCCCTTTGTATTCTATCCCGATTCGATTTCTGAATTTCATGGTGAATGGGGCGGTCCAAGGGATACAGTAAACCTGCACTGGTGCATTGGAATTTAATACTGGTCTCCCAGGAGCCGCTCAAATCACAAACTATTAGGAGATTCACTCTTCTTGTACTTAAGTCGACATTGTATCTTTTGTATTGGTTCCCATGCAATATCTGCGTTTCATGGTCAATGTGAATGTCCAAGGGATACAGTAAACCTACACTGGTGCATCGGAATCTAATATTGGTCTCCAAGGATCCGCTGAAAGCACAAACTCTTAGAAGAATCATTCTTCTTGTACTTATGTCAGCATTGTCCATTTTGTATTCAATCCCGATGCAATTTCTGTGTTTCATTGTCAATGTGAACTTCCAAATGATACAGTGAACCAGCACTGGTGCATCGGAATCTAATACTGGTCTCCCAGGAGCCGCTCAAAGCACAAATTCTTAGAAGATTCACACTTCTTGTACTCAACTCGGTATTGTGCATTTTGTAATCAACCCCGAAGCAAATTCTATGTTGCATGGTCAATGAGAATGTCCAAGGGATACAGAAAACCTGCACTGGTTCATCGGAATCGAATACTGGCCTCCCATGAGCCGCTCAAACCACAAACTCTTAGAAGATTCACTCTTCTTGTACTTAAGATGGTATTGTGCCTCTTGTATTCAATCCCGATGCGATATCTGTGTTTCAAGGTCAATGTGATGGTCCAAGGGATACAGTAAACCTGCACTGGTGCATCGGAATCGAATACTGGTCTCCCAGCAGCCACCCACCACAAACTCTTAGAAAATTTAACTTCTTGTACTTAAGTCGGCATTGTCCCTTTTGTATTCAATCCTGATGCAATTTCTGTGTTTCATTTTCAATGTGAAGGTCAAAGAGATACAGTAAACGTGCACTGGTACATCGGAATGTAATATAGGTCTTCCACGAGACGCTCAAATCACAAACTCTTCGAAGATTCACTCACCTTGTACTTATGTTGGCATTGTGAGTTTTGTATCCAATCCCGATGCAATTTCTTTTTATCATGGTCAAATTGAAGGGCCAAGGGATACAGTAAACCTGTACTGGTGCTGCGGAATCTAATACTGGTCTCCCAGGAGCCGCTCAAAGCACAAACCCTTAGAAGATTTGGTCTTCTCGTACTCAAGTCGGCATTGTGCCTTTTGTATTCAATCCCGATGCGATTTCTGTGTTTCATGGTCATTGTGAATGTCCAAGAGATACAATAAACCTGCACTGGTTCATCGGAATCTAATACTGGTCTCCCAGGAGCAGCTCAAACCACAGACTGTTAGAAAATTCTCTGATCTTGTACTTATGGCGGCATTCTCCATTTTCTATTTAATCCCGATGAATTTTCTGTGTTTCATCGTCAATGTGATGGTCCAAGGGATACAGTAAACCTGCACTGGTGCATCGGAATCTAATACTGGTCTCCCAGGAGACGCTAAAAGCACAAACTCTTAGAAGATTCACTCTTCTTGTAGTTACGTCGGCATTGTGCTTTTTGTATTCAATCCCGATGCAATTTCTGTGTTTCATTGTCAATGTGAAGGTCCAATGGCTACAGTAAACCTGCACTGGTGCATCAGAATCTAATACTGGTCCCCAAGGAGCCGCTCAAAGCACAAACCCTTAGAAGATTAACTCTTCTTGCACTTTAGTCGGCATTTTCCCTTTTGTATTCAATCCCGATGCAATATCTGTGTTTCATGGTCAATGTGAAGGTCGAAGGGATACATTAAACCTGTACTGGTTCATCGGAATCTAATACTAATCTCCCAGGAGCCGCTCAAAGTACAAACTCTTCAAAGATTAACTCTTCTTGTACTTAAGTGGGCAGTCCCTTTTGTCTTCAATCCCAATGCAATTTCTGAGTTTCATGGTCAATGTGAAGATCCAAGGGATACAGTAAAACTACACTGGTGCATCGAAATCTAATACTGGTCTCCCAGGAGCCGCTCAAACACAAACCCGTCGAAGATTCACTCTTCTTCTACTTAAGTCGTCATTGTCCATCTTGTATTCAATCCCGTGCAATTTCTGTGTTTCATGGTCAATGTTAAGGTCCAAGGGATACAGTAAACCTGCGCAGGTGCATCGGAATCTGTTACTGGACACCCAGGAGCCGCTCAAAGCTCAAACTCTTGAATGATACACTCTTCCTGTACTTCAGTCGGCATTGTCCCTTATGTATTCCATCCCGATGCAATTTCTGTGTTTCATGGTCAATGTGAAGGTCCAAGGGATACAGTAAATTTGCACTGGTGCATCGGGATCGAACACTGGTCTCTGAGGAGCCGCTCAAAGCACAAACTCTTAGAAAATTCACTCTTCCTGTACTTAAGTTGGCATTGTATATTTTGTTTTCAATCCCGATGCAATTTCTGTGTTTCATGGTCAAATTGAAGGTCCAGGGGATACAGTAAACCTGCACTGGTACATCGGAATCTAATACTGGTCTCCCAGGAGCCGCTCAAAGCACAAACCCTTAGAAAATTCACTGTTCTTGTACGTATGTTGTTATTGACACTTTTGTATTCACTCCCGATGCAATGTCTGTGTTTCATGGTCAATGTGAAGGTCCAAGGGATACAGTAAACCAGCACAGGTGCATCGGAAACTAATACTGGACACCCAGGAGCCGCTCAAAGCTCAAACTCTTAGAAGATTCACTCTTCTTGTACATAAGTCGGCATTATCCCTTTTGTATTCAATCCGGATGCAAATTATGTGTTTCATGGTCAATGTGAAGGTCGAAGGGATACAGTAAACCTGCACAGGTGCATCGGAATCTAATACTGGTCTGCGAGGAGGCGCTCAAAGCACAATCTCTTAGATGATTACCTCTTCTTGTACTGAAGACGGCAGTCCCTTCTGTATTGAATACCGATGCAATTTCCGTGTTTCATGGTCAATGTGAAGGTCCAAGGGATACAGTAAACCTGCACTGGTGCATCGGAATCCTATACTGGTCTCCCAGGAGCCGCTGAAAGCACAAACCACTCGAAGATTCACTCTTCTTGCTCTTAAGTCGGCGTTGTCCCTCTTGTATTCAATCCCGAGCAATTTCTGTGTTTCATGGTCAAATTGAAGGTCCAAGGGATACAGTAAACCCGCACTGGTGCATCGGAATCGAACACTGGTCTCCGAAGAGCCGCTCAAAGCACAAACTCTTAGAAGATTCGCTCTTCTGGTACTTAAGTCGGCTTTGTCCCTCTTGTATTCAATCCCGATGGAATTTCAGTGTTTCATGGGCAATGTGAAGCTCCAAGGGATATAGTAAACTAGCACTGGTGCATCGGTATCTAATACTCGTCTCCCTGGAGCTCCTCAACAAACAACTTCTCAGAAAATTCACTCTTCTTGTACTAAAGTATGCATTGTCCCGTTTGTATTCAATCTCGATGCAATTTCTGTGTTTCACGGTCAATGTGAACGTCGAACGGATACAGTAAACCTACGCTGGTGCATCGGAATCTAATACTGGTCTCCCAGGAGCCGCTCAAAGCACAAACTTTTAGAACATTCTCTCTTCTTGTACTCAAGCTGGCATTGTGCGTTTTTATTCAATCCCAATGCGATATCTGTGTTTCATGGTCAATGTGAAGGTCCAAGTGATACAATAAACCTGCACTGGTTCATCGGAATGTAATACTGGTCTCTTAGGAGCAGCTCAAACCGCAAACCCTTCGAAAATTCCCTCATCTTGCACTAATGTCAGCTATCTCCATTTTGTATTCAATCCCGATGAAATTTCTGTGTTTCATGGTCAATGTGCAGGTCTATGGGATACAGTAAACCTGCACTGGTGCATCGGAATCTAATACTTGTCCCCCAGGAGCCGCTCAAAACACAAACCCTTAGAAGATTCACTACTCTTCTACTCAAGAAGGCATTGTGCCTTTAGTATTCAATCACGATGCGATTTCTGTGTTTCATGGTCAATGGGAAAGTCCATGGGATACAATAAACCTGCACTGGTTCATCGGAATCTGATAATGGTCTCGCAGGAGTAGCTCAATATACAAACTTTAAAAAATTCTCTCATCTTGTACTTATGTCGGCATTGTCCATTTTGTATTGAATCCCGATGCAATTTCTGTGTTTCATGGTCAATCTGAAGGTCCAAGGGATACTGCAAAGCTGCACTGGTGCATCGGAGTCTATTACTGGTGTCCCAGGAGCCGCTAAAAGCACAAACTCTTATAAGATTCACTTTTCTTGTACTTACGTCGGCATTGTCCCTTTCGTATTCAATCCCAATGCAATTTCTGTGTTTCATGATCAATGTGAAGATACAATGGCTACAGTAAACCTGCACTGGTGCATTAGAATTTAATACTGGTCTCCCAGGAGCCGCTCAAAACACTAACTCAGGGAAGATTAACTCTTCTTGTATTTAAGTGGACATTGTATCTTTCGTATTGGTCCCCATGCAATTTCTGTGTTTCATTGTCAATGTGAAGGTCCAAGGGATACAGTAAACCTGTACTGGTGCATCGGAATCTAATACTGGACTCCCAGGAGCCGCTCAAAGCACAAACTCTTAGAAGATTCACTCCTCTTGTACTAAAGTCGGCAGTCCCTCTTGTATTCAATCCCGATGCAATTTCTGATTTTCATGGTCAATGGGAAGGTCCAAGGGATACAGTAAACCTGCACTGGTGCATCGGAATCTGAAAGTGGTCTACCAGGAACCGCTCAAAGCACAAACCCGTCGAAGATTCACTCTTCTTGTACTTAAGTCAGCATTGTCCGTCCTGTATTCAATCCCGAGCAATTTCTGTCTTTCATGGTCAATGTGAAGGTCCAAGGGATACAGTAAACCTGCACAGGTGCATCGGAATCTAATACTGGACTCCCAGGAGCCGCTCAATGCTCAAACTCTTGAAAGATTCACTCTTCTTGTACTTCAGTCGGCATTGTCCCTTATGTATTCCATCCCGATGCAATATCTGTGTTTCCTTGTCAATGTGAAGGTCGAAGGGATACAGTAAACCTGCACTGGTGCATCGGAATCTAATTCAGGTCTCCAAGGATCCGCTGAAAGCACAAACTCCTAGAAGAATCCTTCTTCTTGTACTTATGTCAGCATTGTCCATTTTGTATTCAATCCCGATGCAATTTCTGTGTTTCATTGTCAATGTGAACTTCCAAATGATACAGTGAACCAGCACTGGTGCATCGGAATCTAATACTGGTCTCCCAGGAGCCGCTCAAAGCACAAATTCTTAGAAGATTCACACTTCTTGTACTCAACTCGGTATTGTGCATTTTGTAATCAACCCCGAAGCAAATTCTATGTTGCATGGTCAATGAGAATGTCCAAGGGATACAGAAAACCTGCACTGGTTCATCGGAATCGAATACTGGCCTCCCATGAGCCGCTCAAACCACAAACTCTTAGAAGATTCACTCTTCTTGTACTTAAGATGGTATTGTGCCTCTTGTATTCAATCCCGATGCGATATCTGTGTTTCAAGGTCAATGTGATGGTCCAAGGGATACAGTAAACCTGCACTGGTGCATCGGAATCGAATACTGGTCTCCCAGCAGCCACCCACCACAAACTCTTAGAAAATTCAACTTCTTGTACTTAAGTCGGCATTGTCCCTTTTGTATTCAATCCTGATGCAATTTCTGTGTTTCATTGTCAATGTGAAGGTCAAAGAGATACAGTAAACGTGCACTGGTACATCGGAATCTAATATAGGTCTTCCACGAGACGCTCAAATCACAAACTCTTCGAAGATTCACTCACCTTGTACTTATGTTGGCATTGTGAGTTTTGTATCCAATCCCGATGCAATTTCTTTTTATCATGGTCAAATTGAAGGGCCAAGGGATACAGTAAACCTGTACTGGTGCAGCGGAATCTAATACTGGTCTCCCAGGAGCCGCTCAAAGCACAAACCCTTAGAAGATTTGGTCTTCTTGTACTCAAGTCGGCATTGTGCCTTTTGTATTCAATCCCGATGCGATTTCTGTGTTTCATGGTCATTGTGAATGTCCAAGAGATACAATAAACCTGCACTGGTTCATCGGAATCTAATACTGGTCTCCCAGGAGCAGCTCAAACCACAGACTGTTAGAAAATTCTCTGATCTTGTACTTATGGCGGCATTCTCCATTTTCTATTTAATCCCGATGAATTTTCTGTGTTTCATCGTCAATGTGATGGTCCAAGGGATACAGTAAACCTGCACTGGTGCATCGGAATCTAATACTGGTCTCCCAGGAGACGCTAAAAGCACAAACTCTTAGAAGATTCGCTCTTCTGGTACTTAAGTCGGCATTGTCCCTCTTGTATTTAATCCCGATGCAATTTCTGTGTTTCATGGGCAATGTGAAGCTCCAAGGGATATAGTAAACTAGCACTGGTGCATCGGAATCTAATACTGGTCTCCCTGGAGCTCCTCAACAAACAACTTCTCAGAAAATTCACTCTTCTTGTGCTAAAGTCGGCATTGTCCCGTTTGTATTCAATCTCGATGCAATTTCTGTGTTTTACGGTCAATGTGAACGTCGAACGGATACAGTAAACCTATGCTCTTGCATCAGAATCTAATACTGGTCTCCCAGGAGCCGCTCAAAGCACAAACTCTTAGAAGATTCACTCCTCTTGTACTAAAGTCGGCAGTCCCTTTTGTATTCAATCCCGATGCAATTTCTGAGATTCGTGGTAAATGGCAAGATCCAAGGGATACAGTAAACCTGCACTGGTGCATCGGAATCTTAAACTGGTCTCCCAGGAACCGCTCAAATCACAAACCCGTCGAAGATTCACTCTTCTTGTACTTAAGTCAGCATTGTCCGTCTTGTATTCAATCCCCAGCAATTTCTGTGTTTCATGGTCAATGTGAAGGTCCAAGGGATACGGTAAACCTGCACAGGTGCATCGGAATCTAATACTGACACCCAGGAGCAGCTTAATGCGCAAACTCTTGAAAGATTCACTCTTCTTGTACTTCAGACGGTATTGTCCCTTGTGTATTAAATCATGATGCAATTTCTGTGTTTCATGGTGAATGTGAAGGTCCAAGGGATACAGTAAACCTGCACTGGTGCATCGGAATCGAACACAGGTCTCTGACGAGCCGCTCAAAGCACAAACTTTTAGAAAATTCACTCTTCTTGTACTTAAGTTGGCATAGTGTATTTTGTATTCAATTCCGATGCAATTTCTGTGTTTCATGGTCAAATTGAAGGTCCAAGGGATTCAGAAAACCTGCACTAGTGCATCGGAATCTAATACTGGTCTCCCAGGAGCTGCTCAACCCATAAACTCTTAGAAAATTCACTCGTCTTGTACTCAAGTCGGCATTGCCCGTTTGTATTCAATCTCGATGCAATTTCTGTGATTCATGGTGAATGTGGCGGTCCAAGGGATACTGTAAACCTTCACTGGTGCATTGGAATTTAATACTAGTCTCCCAGGAGCCGCCCAAATCACAAACTATTAGAAGATTCACTCTTCTTGTACTTATCGGCATTGTGCATTTTGTATTCAATCCCGATGCAATTTCTGTGTTACACGGTCAATGTTGAAGGCCAAGGGATGCAGTAAACCTGCACTAGTGCATCGGAATCTAATTCAGGTCTCCCAGGAGCCGCTCAAAGCATAAACTCATAGAAGATTAACTCTTCTTGTACTAAAGTCGGCAGTCCCTTTTGTATTCAATCCCGATGCAATTTCTGAGTTTCATGGTCAATGGCAAGGTCCAAGGGATACAGTAAACCTGCACTGGTGCATCGGAATCTTAAACTGGTCTCCCAGGAACCGCTCAAAGCACAAACCCGTCGATGATACACTCTTCTTGTACTTAAGTCAGCATTGTCCGTCTTGTATTCAATCCCAAGAAATTTCTGTGTTTCATGGTCAATGTGAAGGTCCAAGGGATACAGTAAACCTGCACAGGTGCATCGGAATCTAATACTGACACCCAGGAGCCGCTTAATGCTCAAACTCTTGAAAGATTCACTCTTCTTGTACTTCAGTCGGCATTGTCCCTTATGTATTCCATCCCGTTGCGATTACTGTGTTTCCTGGTCAATGTGAAGGTCCAAGGGATACAGTAAACCTGCACTGGTGCATCGGAATCGAACACAGGTCTATGAGGAGCCGCTCAAAGTACAAACTCTTAGAAAATTCACTTTTTTTGTACTTAAGTGGGCATTGTGTAATTTGTATTATATCCCGATGGAATTTCTGTGTCTCATGGTCAAATTGAAGGTCCAAGGGATTAAGTAAACCTGCACCGGTGCACCGGAATCTAATACTGGTCACCCAGGAGCTGCTCAACCCACAAACCCTTAGAAAATTCACTCTTCTTGTATTTCAGACGGTATTGTCCCTTATGTATTAAATCATGATGCAATTTCTGTGTTTCATGGTGAATGTGAAGGTCCAAGGGATACAGTAAACCTGCACTGGTGCATCGAAAACGAACACAGATCTCTGAGGAGTCGCTCAAAGCACAAACTCTTAAAAAATTCACTCATCTTGTACTTAAGTTGGCATAATGTATTTTGTATTCAATTCCGATGCAATTTCTGTGTTTCATGGTCAAATTGAAGGTCCAGGGGATACAGTAAACCCGCACTGGTGCATCGGAATCGAACACTGGTCTCTGAGGAGCCGCTCAAAAGCACAAACTCTTAGAAAATTCACTCTTCCTGTACTTAAGTTGCATTGTATATTTTGTATTCAATCCCGATGCAATTTCTGTGTTTCATGGTCAAATTGAAGGTCCAGGGGATACAGTAAACCTGCACTGGTACATCGGAATCTAATACTGGTCTCCCAGGAGCCGCTTAAAGCACAAACCCTTAGAAATTTCACTCTTCTTGTACGTTTGTCGTTATTGACACTTTTGTATTCACTCCCGATGCAATTTCTGTGTTTCATGGTCAATGTGAAGGTCCAAGGGATACAGTAAACCCGCACTGGTGCATCGGAATCGAACATTGGTCTCCGAAGAGCCGCTTAAAGCACAAACTCTTAGAAGATTCGCTCTTCTGGTACTTAAGTCGGCATTGTCCCTCTTGTATTTAATCCCGATGCAATTTCTGTGTTTCATGGGCAATGTGAAGCTCCAAGGGATATAGTAAACTAGCACTGGTGCATCGGAATCTAATACTGGTCTCCCTGGAGCTCCTCAACAAACAACTTCTCAGAAAATTCACTCTTCTTGTGCTAAAGTCGGCATTGTCCCGTTTGTATTCAATCTCGATGCAATTTCTGTGTTTTACGGTCAATGTGAACGTCGAACGGATACAGTAAACCTATGCTCTTGCATCAGAATCTAATACTGGTCTCCCAGGAGCCCCTCAAAGCACAAACTCTTATAAGATTCACTCTTCTTGTGCTTAAGTCGACATTGTATCTTTTGTATTGGTCCCCATGCAATTTCTGTGTTTCATGGTCAATAAGAAGATCTAAGGGGTACAGTGAACCTGTACTGGTGCATCGGAATCTAATACTGGTCTCCCAGGTGCCGCTCAAAGCACAAACTCTTAGAAGATTCACTCCTCTTGTACTAAAGTCGGCAGTCCCTTTTGTATTCAATCCCGATGCAATTTCTGATTTTCATGGTCAATGGGAAGGTCAAAGGGATTCAGTAAACCTGCACTGGTGCATCGGAATCTTAAACTGGTCTCCCAGGAACCGCTCAAAGCACAAAACCGTCGAAGATTCACTCTTCTTGTACTTAAGTCAGCATTGTCCGTCTTGTATTCAATCCCGAGCAATTTCTGTGTTTCATGGTCAATGTGAAGGTCCAAGGTATACAGTGAACCTGCACAGGTGCATCGTAACCTAATACTGGACTCCCAGGAGCCGCTCAATGCTCAAACTCTTGAAAGATTCACTCTTCTTGTGCTTCAGTCGGCATTGTCCCTTATGTATTTCATCGCGATGCAATTTCTGTGTTTCTTGGTCAATGTGAAGGTCGAAGGGATACAGTAATCTGCACCGGTGCATCGGAATCTAATTCAGGTCTCCCAGGAGCCGCTCAAAGCACAAACTCATAGAAGATTAACTCTTCTTGTACTAAAGTCGGCAGTCCCTTTTGTATTCAATCCCGATGCAATTTCTGAGTTTCGTGGTCAATGGCAAGGTCCAAGGGATACAGTAAACCTGCACTGGTGCATCGGAATCTTAAACTGTTCTCCCAGGAACCGCTCAAAGCACAAACCCGTCGATGATACACTCTTCTTGTACTTAAGTCAGCATTGTCCGTCTTGTATTCAATCCCAAGATATTTCTGTGTTTCATGGTCAATGTGAAGGTCCAAGGGATACAGTAAACCTGCACAGGTGCATCGGAATCTAATACTGACACCCAGGAGCCGCTTAATGCTCAAACTCTTGAAAGATTCACTCTTCTTGTACTTCAGTCGGCATTGTCCCTTATGTATTCCATCCCGTTGCAATTACTGTGTTTCCTGGTCAATGTGAAGGTCCAAGGGATACAGTAAACCTGCACTGGTGCATCGAAATCGAACACAGGTCTATGAGGAGCCGCTCAAAGTACTAACTCTTAGAAAATTCACTTTTTTTGTACTTAAGTGGGCATTGTGTAATTTGTATTATATCCCGATGGAATTTCTGTGTCTCATGGTCAAATTGAAGGTCCAAGGGATTAAGTAAACCTGCACTGGTGCACCGGAATCTAATACTGGTCACCCAGGAGCTGCTCAACCCACAAACCCTTAGAAAATTCACTCTTCTTGTATTTCAGACGGTATTGTCCCTTATGTATTAAATCATGATGCAATTTCTGTGATTCATGGTGAATGTGGCGGTCCAAGGGATACAGTAAACCTGCACTGGTGCATTGGAATTTAATACTGGTCTCCGAGGAGCCGCTCAAATCACAGACTATTAGAAGATTCACTCTTCTTGTACTTAAGTCGACATTGTATCTGTGGTATTGGTCCCCATTCAATATCTGTGTTTCATGGTCAATGTGAATGTCCAAGGGATACAGTTAACTTGCACTGGTGCATCGGAATGTAATACTGGTCTCCCAGGAGCCGCTCAAACCAGAAACTCTATAAGATTCACTCATACTGTACTTAGTTTGGCATTGTGCCTTTTATATTCAATCCCGATACAATTTCTGTGTTTCATGGTCAATGTGAAGGTCCAAGGGATACAGTTAACCTCCACTGGGGCATCGGAATCTAATACTGGTCTCCCAGGAGCCGCTCAAAGCACAACCCCGTCGAAGATTCACTCTTCTTGTACTTACGTCGGCATTGTCCCTCTTGAATTCAATCCCGAGCAATTACTGTGTTTCATAGTCAACGTGAAAGTCCAAGCGATACAGTAAACCTGCACAGGTGCATCGGAGTCTAATACTGGTCTCCCAGGAGCAGCTCAAACCACAGACTCTTAAAAAATTCACTCATCTTGTACTTACGTCGGCATTCTCCATTTTGTATTCAATCCCGATGAAATTTCTGTGTTTCATGGTCAATGTGCAGGTCCAAGGGATACCGTAATCCTGCACTGGTGCAACGGAATCTAATACTTGTCCCCCAGGAGCCGCTCAAAACACAAACCCTTAGAAGATTCACTTTTCTTTTACTAATGTCGGCAGTCCCTCTTGTATTCAATCCCGATGCAATTTCTGATTTTCATGGTCAATGGGAAGGTCCAAGGGGTACTGTAAACCTGCACTGGTGCATCGGAGTCTATTACTGGTCTCCCAGGAGCCGCTAAAAGTACAAACTCTTAGAAGATTCACTTTTCCTGTACTTACGTCGGCATTGTCCCTTTCGTATTCAATCCCAATGCAATTTCTGTGTTTCATGATCAATGTGAAGATACAATGGCTACAGTAAACCTGCACTGGTGCATCAGAATTTAATACTGGTCTCCCAGGAGCCGCTCAAAACACTAACTCAGGGAAGATTAACTCTTCTTGTATTTAAGTGGACATTGTATCTTTCGTATTGGTCCCCATGCAATATCTGTGTTTCCTTGTCAATGTGAAGGTCGAAGGGATACAGTAAACCTGCACTGGTGCATCGGAATCTAATTCAGGTCTCCCAGGAGCCGCTCAAAGCATAAACTCATAGAAGATTAACTCTTCTTGTACTAAAGTCGGCAGTCCCTTTTGTATTCAATCCCGATGCAATTTCTGAGTTTCATGGTCAATGGCAAGGTCCAAGGGATACAGTAAACCTGCACTGGTGCATCGGAATCTTAAACTGGTCTCCCAGGAACCGCTCAAAGCACAAACCCGTCGATGATACACTCTTCTTGTACTTAAGTCAGCATTGTCCGTCTTGTATTCAATCCCAAGAAATTTCTGTGTTTCATGGTCAATGTGAAGGTCCAAGGGATACAGTAAACCTGCACAGGTGCATCGGAATCTAATACTGACACCCAGGAGCCGCTTAATGCACAAAACCCTTGAAAGATTCACTCTTCTTGTACTTCAGTCGGCATTGTCCCTTATGTATTCCATCCCGTTGCAATTACTGTGTTTCCTGGTCAATGTGAAGGTCCAAGGGATACAGTAAACCTGCACTGGTGCATCGGAATCGAACACAGGTCTATGAGGAGCCGCTCAAAGTACAAACTCTTAGAAAATTCACTTTTTTTGTACTTAAGTGGGCATTGTGTAATTTGTATTATATCCCGATGGAATTTCTGTGTCTCATGGTCAAATTGAAGGTCCAAGGGATTAAGTAAACCTGCACCGGTGCACCGGAATCTAATACTGGTCACCCAGGAGCTGCTCAACCCACAAACCCTTAGAAAATTCACTCTTCTTGTATTTCAGACGGTATTGTCCCTTATGTATTAAATCATGATGCAATTTCTGTGTTTCATGATGAATGTGAAGGTCCAAGGGATACAGTAAACCTGCACTGGTGCATCGAAAACGAACACAGATCTCTGAGGAGTCGCTCAAAGCACAAACTCTTAAAAAATTCACTCATCTTGTACTTAAGTTGGCATAATGTATTTTGTATTCAATTCCGATGCAATTTCTGTGTTTCATGGTCAAATTGAAGGTCCAGGGGATACAGTAAACCCGCACTGGTGCATCGGAATCGAACACTGGTCTCTGAGGAGCCGCTCAAAAGCACAAACTCTTAGAAAATTCACTCTTCCTGTACTTAAGTTGCATTGTATATTTTGTATTCAATCCCGATGCAATTTCTGTGTTTCATGGTCAAATTGAAGGTCCAGGGGATACAGTAAACCTGCACTGGTACATCGGAATCTAATACTGGTCTCCCAGGAGCCGCTTAAAGCACAAACCCTTAGAAATTTCACTCTTCTTGTACGTTTGTCGTTATTGACACTTTTGTATTCACTCCCGATGCAATTTCTGTGTTTCATGGTCAATGTGAAGGTCCAAGGGATACAGTAAACCCGCACTGGTGCATCGGAATCGAACATTGGTCTCCGAAGAGCCGCTTAAAGCACAAACTCTTAGAAGATTCGCTCTTCTGGTACTTAAGTCGGCATTGTCCCTCTTGTATTTAATCCCGATGCAATTTCTGTGTTTCATGGGCAATGTGAAGCTCCAAGGGATATAGTAAACTAGCACTGGTGCATCGGAATCTAATACTGGTCTCCCTGGAGCTCCTCAACAAACAACTTCTCAGAAAATTCACTCTTCTTGTGCTAAAGTCGGCATTGTCCCGTTTGTATTCAATCTCGATGCAATTTCTGTGTTTTACGGTCAATGTGAACGTCGAACGGATACAGTAAACCTATGCTCTTGCATCAGAATCTAATACTGGTCTCCCAGGAGCCGCTCAAAGCACAAACTCTTATAAGATTCACTCTTCTTGTGCTTAAGTCGACATTGTATCTTTTGTATTGGTCCCCATGCAATTTCTGTGTTTCATGGTCAATAAGAAGATCTAAGGGGTACAGTGAACCTGTACTGGTGCATCGGAATCTAATACTGGTCTCCCAGGTGCCGCTCAAAGCACAAACTCTTAGAAGATTCACTCCTCTTGTACTAAAGTCGGCAGTCCCTTTTGTATTCAATCCCGATGCAATTTCTGATTTTCATGGTCAATGGGAAGGTCAAAGGGATTCAGTAAACCTGCACTGGTGCATCGGAATCTTAACCTGGTCCCCCAGGAACCGCTCAAATCACAAACCCGTCGAAGATTCACTCTTCTTGTACTTAAGTCAGCATTGTCCGTCTTGTATTCAATCCCGAGCAATTTCAGTGTTTCATGGTCAATGTGAAGGTCCAAGGTATACAGTGAACCTGCACAGGTGCATCGTAACCTAATACTGGACTCCCAGGAGCCGCTCAATGCTCAAACTCTTGAAAGATTCACTCTTCTTGTGCTTCAGTCGGCATTGTCCCTTATGTATTTCATCGCGATGCAATTTCTGTGTTTCTTGGTCAATGTGAAGGTCGAAGGGATACAGTAATCTGCACCGGTGCATCGGAATCTAATTCAGGTCTCCCAGGTGCCGCTCAAAGCACAAACTCTTAGAAGATTCACTCCTCTTGTACTAAAGTCGGCAGTCCCTTTTGTATTCAATCCCGATGCAATTTCTGATTTTCATGGTCAATGGGAAGGTCAAAGGGATTCAGTAAACCTGCACTGGTGCATCGGAATCTTAAACTGGTCTCCCAGGAACCGCTCAAAGCACAAACCCGTCGAAGATTCACTCTTCTTGTACTTAAGTCAGCATTGTCCGTCTTGTATTCAATCCCGAGCAATTTCAGTGTTTCATGGTCAATGTGAAGGTCCAAGGTATACAGTGAACCTGCACAGGTGCATCGTAACCTAATACTGGACTCCCAGGAGCCGCTCAATGCTCAAACTCTTGAAAGATTCACTCTTCTTGTGCTTCAGTCGGCATTGTCCCTTATGTATTTCATCGCGATGCAATTTCTGTGTTTCTTGGTCAATGTGAAGGTCGAAGGGATACAGTAATCTGCACCGGTGCATCGGAATCTAATTCAGGTCTCCCAGGAGCCGCTCAAAGCACAAACTCATAGAAGATTAACTCTTCTTGTACTAAAGTCGGCAGTCCCTTTTGTATTCAATCCCGATGCAATTTCTGAGTTTCGTGGTCAATGGCAAGGTCCAAGGGATACAGTAAACCTGCACTGGTGCATCGGAATCTTAACCTGGTCCCCCAGGAACCGCTCAAATCACAAACCCGTCGAAGATTCACTCTTCTTGTACTTAAGTCAGCATTGTCCGTCTTGTATTCAATCCCCAGCAATTTCTGTGTTTCATGGTCAATGTGAAGGTCCAAGGGATACGGTAAACCTGCACAGGTGCATCGGAATCTAATACTGACACCCAGGAGCCGCTTAATGCTCAAACTCTTGAAAGATTCACTCTTCTTGTACTTCAGTCGGCATTGTCCCTTATGTATTAAATCCCGATGCAATTACTGTGTTTCCTGGTCAATGTGAAGGTCCAAGGGATACAGTAAACCTGCACTGGTGCATCAGAATCGAACACAGGTCTACGAGGAGCCGCTCAAAGCACAAACTCTTAGAAAATTCACTTTTTTTGTACTTAAGTGGGCATTGTGTAATTTGTATTATATCCCGATGGAATTTCTGTGTCTCATGGTCAAATTGAAGGTCCAAGGGATTCAGTAAACCTGCACTGGTGCATCGGAATCTAATACTGGTCTCCCAGGAGCTTCTCAACCCACAAACCCTTAGAAAATTCACTCTTCTTGTACTTACGTCGGCATTGTCCCTCTTGAATTCAATCGCGAGCAATTACTGTGCTTCATGGTCAACGTGAAAGTCCCAGGGATACAGTAACTCCTGCACAGGTGCATCGGAATCTAATACTGGACACCGAGGAGCCGCTCAAAGCTCAAACATCCTGAAAGATTCACTCTTCTTGTACTTCAGACGGTATTGTCCCTTTTGTATTAAATCATGATGCAATTTCTGTGTTTCATGGTGAATGTGAAGGTCCAAGGGATACAGTAAACCTGCACTGGTGCATCGGAATCGAACACAGGTCTCTGATGAGCCGCTCAAAGCACAAACTTTTAGAAAATTCACTCTTCTTGTACTTAAGTTGGCATAGTGAATTTTGTATTCAATTCCGATGCAATTTCTGTGTTTCATGGTCAAATTGAAGGTCCAAGGGATTCAGAAAACCTGCACTAGTGCCTCGGAATCTAATACTGGTCTCCCAAGAGCCGCTCAAAGTACAAACTCATAGAAGAATAACTCTTCTTGTACTAAAGTCGGCAGTCCCTTTTGTATTCAATCCCGATGCAATTTCTGAGTTTCATGGTCCATGGCAAGGTCCAAGGGATACAGTAAACCTGCACTGGTGCATCGGAATCTTAAACTGGTCTCCCAGGAACCGCTCAAAGCACAAACCCGTCGAAGATTCACTCTTCTTGTACTTAAGTCAGCATTGTCCGTCTTGTATTCAATCCCGAGCAATTTCTGTGTTTCATGGTCAATGTGAAGGTCCAAGGGATACATTAAACCTGCACAGGTGCATCGGAATCTAATACTGACACCCAGGAGCCGCTTAATGCTCAATCTCTTGAAAGATCCACTCTTCTTGTACTTCAGTCGGCATTGTCCCTTATGTATTCCATCCCGATGCAATTACTGTGTTTCCTGGTCAATGTGAAGGTCCAAGGGATACAGTAAACCTGCACTGGTGCATCAGAATCAAACACAGGTCTACGAGGAGCCGCTCAAAGCACAAACTCTTAGAAAATTCACTTTTTTTGTACTTAAGTGGACATTGTGTAATTTGTATTATATCCCGATGGAATTTCTGTGTCTCATGGTCAAATTGAAAGTCCAAGGGATTCAGTAAACGTGCACTGGTGCATCGGAATCTAATACTGGTCTCCCAGGAGCTGCTCAACCCACAAACCCTTAGAAAATTCACTCTTCTTGTACTTAC
The DNA here is from genome assembly GCF_021461395.2 of Schistocerca americana. Lineage (NCBI taxonomy): Eukaryota > Metazoa > Arthropoda > Insecta > Orthoptera > Acrididae > Schistocerca > Schistocerca americana. The sequence goes on from NC_060123.1 coordinate 759,629,246, forward strand.
GTCGGCATTGTCATTCTTGAATTCAATCGTGAGCAATTACTGTGTTTCATGGTCAACGTGGAAGTCCAAGGGATACAGTAACTCCTGCACAGGTGCATCGCAATCTAATACTGGACACCGAGGAGCCGCTCAAAGCTCAAACATCCTGAAAGATTCACTCTTCTTGTACTTCAGACGGTATTGTCCCTTATGTATTAAATCATGATGCAATTTCTGTGATTCATGGTGAATGTGGCGGTCCAAGGGATACAGTAAACCTGCACTGGTGCATTGGAATTTAATACTGGTCTCCGAGGAGCCGCTCAAATCACAAACTATTAGAAGATTCACTCTTCTTGTACTTAAGTCGACATTGTATCTTTTGTATTGGTCCCCATTCAATATCTGTGTTTCATGGTCAATGTGAATGTCCAAGGGATACAGTTAACTTGCACTGGTGCATCGGAATGTAATACTGGTCTCCCAGGAGCCGCTCAAACCAGAAACTCTATAAGATTCACTCATACTGTACTTAGTTTGGCATTGTGCCTTTTATATTCAATCCCGATACAATTTCTGAGTTTCATGGTCAATGTGAAGGTCCAAGGGATACAGTTAACCTCCACTGGGGCATCGGAATCTAATACTGGTCTCCCAGGAGCCGCTCAAAGCACAACCCCGTCGAAGATTCACTCTTCTTGTGCTTACGTCGGCATTGTCCCTCTTGAATTCAATCCCGAGCAATTACTGTGTTTCATGGTCAACGTGAAAGTCCAAGCGATACAGTAAACCTGCACAGGTGCATCGGAGTCTAATACTGGTCTCCCAGGAGCAGCTCAAACCACAGACTCTTAAAAAATTCACTCATCTTGTACTTACGTCGGCATTCTCCATTTTGTATTCAATCCCGATGAAATTTCTGTGTTTCATGGTCAATGTGCAGGTCCAAGGGATACCGTAATCCTGCACTGGTGCAACGGAATCTAATACTTGTCCCCCAGGAGCCGCTCAAAACACAAACCCTTAGAAGATTCACTTTTCTTTTACTAATGTCGGCAGTCCCTCTTGTATTCAATGCCGATGCAATTTCTGATTTTCATGGTCAATGGGAATGTCCAAGGGGTACTGTAAACCTGCACTGGTGCATCGGAGTCTATTACTGGTCTCCCAGGAGCCGCTAAAAGCACAAACTCTTAGAAGATTCACTTTTCTTGTACTTACGTCGGCATTGTCCCTTTCGTATTCAATCCCAATGCAATTTCTGTGTTTCATGATCAATGTGAAGATACAATGGCTACAGTAAATCTGCACTGGTGCATCAGAATTTAATACTGGTCTCCCAGGAGCCGATCAAAACACTAACTCAGGGAAGATTCACTCTTCTTGTACTTAAGTCGACATTGTATCTTTCGAATTGGTCCCCATGCAATTTCTGTGCTTCATTGTCAATGAGGAGGTCCAAGGGATACAGTAAACCTGTACTGGTGCATCGGAATCTAATACTGGTCTCCCAGGAGCCGCTCAAAGCACAAACTCTTAGAAGATTCACTCCTCTTTTACTAATATTGGCAGTCCCTCTTGTATTCAATCCCGATGCAATTTCTGATTTTCATGGTCAATGGGAAGGTCCAAGGGATACAGTAAACCTGCACTGGTGCATCGGAATTTTAAAGTGGTCTACCAGGAACCGCTCAAAGCACCAACCCGTCGAAGATTTACTCTTCGTGTACTTAAGTCAGCATTGTCCGTCTTGTATTCAATCCCGAGCAATTTCTGTGTTTCATGGTCAATGTGAAGGTCCAAGGGATACAGTAAACCTGCACAGGTGCATCGGAATCTAATACTGGACTCCCAGGAGCTGCTCAATGCTCAAACTCTTGAAAGATTCACTCTTCTTGTACTTCAGTCGGCATGGTCCCTTATGTATTCCATCCCGATGCAATTTCTGTGTTTCCTGGTCAATGTCAAGGTCGAAGGGATACAGTAAACCTGCACTGGTGCATCGGAATCTAATTCAGGTCTCCCAGGAGCCGCTCAAAGCACAAACTCATAGAAGATCAACTCTTCTTGTACTAAAGTCGGCAGTCCCTTTTGTATTCAATCCCGATGCAATTTCTAAGATTCATGGTCAATGGGAAGGTCCAAGGGATACAGTAAACCTGCACTGGTGCATCGGAATCTTAAACTGGTCTCCCAGGAACCGCTCAAAGCACAAACCCGTCGAAGATTCACTCTTCATGTACCTTAGTCGGCATTGTCCCTTATGTATTCCATCCCGATGCAATTACTGTGTTTCCTGCTCAATGTGAAGGTCCAAGGGATACAGTAAACCTGCACTGGTGCATCGGAATCGAACACAGGTCTACGAGGAGCCGCTCAAAGCACAAACTCTTAGAAAATTCACTTTTTTTGTACTTTAGTCGGCATTGTGTAATTTGTATTATATCCCGATGGAATTTCTGTGTCTCATGGTCAAATTGAAGGTCCAAGGGATTCAGTAAACCGGCCCTGGGGCATCGGAATCTAATACTGGTCTCCCAGGAGCCGCTCAAAGCACAACCCCGTCGAAGATTCACTCTTCTTGTACTTACGTCGGCATTGTCCCTCTTGAATTCAATCGCGAGCAATTACTGTGTTTCATGGTCAACGTGAAAGTCCAAGGGATACACTAACTCCTGCACAGGTGCATCAGAATCTAATACTGGAGACCCAGGAGCCGCTCAAAGCTCAAACATCCTGAAAGATTCACTCTTCTTGTACTTCAGACGGTATTGTCCCTTATGTATTAAATCATGATGCAATTTCATTGTTTCATGGTGAATGTGAAGGTCCAAGGGATACAGTAAACCTGCACTGGTGCAACGGAAACGAACACAGGTCTCTGAGGAGCCGCTCAAAGCACAAACTCTTAGAAAATTCACTCATCTTGTACTTAAGTTGGCATAGTGTATTTTTTATTCAACTCCGATGCAATTTCTGTGTTTCATGGTCAAATTGAAGGTCCAGGGGATGGAGTAAACCCGCACTGGTGCATCGGAATCGAACACTGGTCTCTGAGGAGCCGCTCAAAGCACAAACTCTTAGATAATTCACTCTTCCTGTACTTAAGTTGCATTGTGTATTTTGTATTCAATCCCGATGCAATTTCTGTGTTTCATGGTCAAATTGAAGGTCCAGGGGAGACAGTAAACCTGCACTGGTACTTCGGAATCTAATACTGGTCTCCCAGGGGCCGCTCAAAGCACAAACCCTTAGAAAATTCACTCTTCTTGTACGTATGTCGTTATTGACACTATTGTATTCACTCCTGATGTAATTTCTGTGTTTCATGGTCAATGTGAAGGTCCAAGGGATACAGAAAACCAGCACAGGTGCATCGGAAACTAATACTGGACACCCAGGAGCCGCTCAAAGCTCAAACTCTTAGAAGTTTCACTCTTCTTGTACTTAAGACGGCAGTCCCTTTTTGTATTGAATACCGATGCAATTTTTGTGTTTCATGGTCAATGTGAAGGTCCAAGGGATACAGTAAACCTGCACTGGTGCATCGGAATCCAATACTGGTCTCCCAGGAGCCGCTGAACTCACAAACCATTCGAAGATTCACTCTTCTTGTTCTTAAGTCGGCGTTGTCCCTCTTGTATTCAATCCCGAGCAATTTCTGTGTTTCATGGTCAATGTGAAGGTCCAAGGGATACAGTAAACCCGCACTGGTGCATCGGAATCGAACACTGGTCTCCGAAGAGCCGCTCAAAGCACAAACTCTTAGAAGATTCGCTCTTCTGGTACTTAAGTCGGCATTGTCCCTCTTGTATTCAATCCCGATGCAATTTCTGTGTTTCATGGGCAATGTGAAGCTCCAAGGGATATAGTATACTAGTACTGGTGCATCGGAATCTAACACTGGTCTCCGAGGAGCCGCTCAAGGCACAAACTTTTAGAACATTCTCTCTTCTTATACTCAAGCCTGCATTTTGCGTTTTTATTCAATCCCGATGCGATATCTGTGTTTCATGGTCAATGTGAAGGTCCAAGTGATACAGTAAACCTGCACTGGTGCATCGGAATCTAATACTTGTCCCCCTGGAGCCGCTCAAAACACAAACCCTTAGAAGATTCACTACTCTTGTACTCAAGTCGGCATTGTGCCTTTAGTATTCAGTCACGATGCGATTTCTGTGTTTCATGGTCAATGGGAAAGTCCAAGGGATACAATAAACCAGCACTGGTTCATCGGAATCTGATACTGGTCTCGCAGGAGCAGCTCAATCCACAAACTTTTAAAAAATTCTCTCATCTTGTACTTATGTCGGCATTGTCCATTTTGTATTCAATCCCGATGCAATTTCTGTGTTTCATGGTCAATGTGAAGGTCCAAGGGATACTGTAAACCTGCACTGGTGCATCGGAGTCTATTACTGGTCTCCCAGGAGCCGCTAAAAGCACAAACTCTTAGAAGATTCACTTTTCTTGTACTTACTTCGGCATTGTCCTTTTCGTATTCAATCCCCATGCAATATCTGTGTTTCATGGTCAATGTGTATGTCCAAGGGATACAGTAAACCTGCACTGGTGCATCGGAATGTAATACTGGTCTCCCAGGAGCCGCTAAAACCAGAAACTCTATAAGATTCACTCTTCTTGTACTTAGTTTGGCATTGTACCTTTTATAATCAATCCCGATGCAATTTCTGTGTTTCATGGTCAATGTGAAGGTCCAAGGGATACAGTAAACCTGCACTGGGGCATCGGAATCTAATACTGGTCTCCCAGGAGCCGCTCAAAGCACAACCCCGTCGAAGATTCACTCTTCTTGTACTTACGTCGGCATTGTCCCTCTTGAATTAAATCCCGAGCAATTACTGTGTTTCATGGTCATCGTGAAAGTCCAAGGGATACAGTAAACCTGCACAGGTGCATCAGAATCTAATACTGGACACCCAGGAGCCGCCCAAAGCTCAAACATCAACTCTTAGAAGATTCGCTCTTCTGGTAATTAAATCGGCATTGTGCATTTTGTATTTAATCCCAATGCAATTTCTGCGTTTCATGGTCAATGTGAAAGTCCAAGGGATACAGTAAACCTGCACTGGTGCATCGGAATCTTATACTGGTCTTCCATGTGCCGCTCAACGCACAAACTCTTACGAGACTCACACTTCTTGTTATTAAGTCGGCATTTTCCATTTTGTATTCAATCCCGATGCGATTTCTGTGTGTCTTGGTCAATGTGAAGGTCAAAGGGATACAGTTATCCTGCACTGGTGAATCGGAATTTAATACTGGTCTCCCTGGAGCCGCTCAAAGCACATACTCTTACAAAATTCACTCTTCTTGTACTTGAGTCGGCATTGTCCCTTATGTATTCCATCCTGATGCAATTTCTGTGTTTCTGTGTGTGAAGGGCCAAGGGATACGGTAAACCTGCACTGGTGCATCGGAATCTGATACTGGTCTCCGAGGAGCCGCTGAGAGCACAAACCCTTAGAAAATTCACTCTTCTTGCACTTAAGTTGGCATTGTGCATTTTATATTCAATCCCGATGCAATTTCTGTGTTTCATGGTCAATGTAAAGGTCCAAGGGATACAGTAAACCAGCACTGGATCGTCGGAATCTAATACTAGTCTCCCTGGAGCTGCTCAACCAACAACCTCTTAGAAATATCACATTCCTTGTACTTAAGTCGGCATATTCCCGTTTGTTTTCAATATCGATGCAATTTCTGTGCTTCATGGTTAATGTGAAGGTCCAAGGGATACAGTAAACCTGCACTGCTGGATCAGAATCTAATACTGGTCTTCCTGGAGCCGCTCAAAGCACAAACTCTTGGAAGATTCGCTCTTCTGGTACTTAAATCGGCATTGTGCATTTTGTACTTAATCCCAATGCAATTTCTGCGTTTCATGGTCAATGTGAAGGGCCAAGGGATGCAGTAGACCTGCACTGGTGCATCGGAATCTAATACTGGTCTCCCAGGGGCCACTCAAAACACAATCTCTTAGATGATTAACTCTTCTTGTACTTAAGTCGGCAGTCCCTTTTGTATTCTATCCCGATGCAATTTCTGTGTTTCATGGTCAATGTGAAGGTCCGAGGGATACAGTAAACCTGCACTGGTGCATCGGAATCTAATACTGGTCACCCAGGAGCCGCTCAAAAGCACAAACTCTTAGAAGATTCACTATTCTTGTACTTAAGACGGCATTGTTCCCTTTGTGTTCTATCCCGATTCGATTTTTGAATTTCATGGTAAATGTGGCTGTCGAAGGGATACAGTAAACCTGCACTGGTGAATTGGAATTTAATACTGGTCTCCCAGGAGCCGCTCAAAGCACAACACCGTCGAAGATTCACTCTTCTTGTACTTACGTCGGCATTGTCCCTCTCGAATTCAATCCCGAGCAATTACTGTGTTTCATGGTCATCGTGAAAGTCTAAGGGATACAGTAAACCTGCACTGGTGCATCAGAATCTAATACTGGACACCCAGGAGCCGCTCAAAGCTCAAACATCCGGAAAGATTCACTCTTCTTGTACTTCAGACGGTATTGTCCCTTATGTATTAAATCATGATGCAATTTCTGTGTTTCATGGTGAATGTGAAGGTCCAAGGGATACAGTAAACCTGCACTGGTGCATCGGAATCGAACACAGGTCTCTGAGGAGCCGCTCAAAGCACAAACTCTTAGAAAATTCACTCTTCTTGTACTTAAGTTTGCATAGTGTATTTTGTATTCAATTCCGATGCAATTTCTGTGTTTCATGGTCAAATTGAAGGTCTAAGGGATACAGTAAACCTGCACTGGTGCATCCGAATCAAACAGTGGTCTCCAAGGAGTCGCTCAAAGCACAAATTCGTAGAAAACTCACTCTTCTTGTACTTAAGTTGGCATTGTGTATTTTGTAATCGATCCCGATGAAAATTCTTTGTTTCATGGTCAAATTGAAGGTCCAAGGGATTCAGTAAACCTGCACTGGTGCATCGGAATCTAATACTGATCTCCCAGGAGCTGGTCAAACACAAACTCTTAGAGGATTCGCTCTTCTGGTACTTAAGTCGGCATTGACCCGTTTGTATTTAATCTCGATGCAATTTCTGTGTTTCATGGTCAATGTGAAGGTCGAAGGGATACAGTAAACCTGCGCTGGTGCATCTGAATCAAATACTGGTCTCCCAGAACCCGCTCAAAGCACAAACCCTTCGAAGATTCACTCTTCTTGTACTTAAGTCGGCATTGTCCCTCTTGTATTCAATCTCGAGCTATTTCTGTGTTACATGGTCAATGAGAAGGTCCAAGATATACAGTAAATCTGCACAGGTGCGTCGGAATCCAATACTGGACACCCAGGAGCCGCTCAAAGCTCAAACACTTAGAAGATTCACTCTTCTGGTACTTCAGTCGGCATTGTCCCTTATGTATTCCATCCCGATGGAATTTCTGTATTTCATGGTCAATGTGATGGTCCAAGGGATACAGTAAACCTTTACTGGTGCATCGAAATCGAACACTGGTCTCCGAGGAGCCGCTCAAAACACAAACTCTTAGAAAATACACTCTTCTTGTACTTAAGTTGGCATTGTGTATTTTGTATTCAATCCCGATGCAATTTCTGTGTTTCATGGTCAATGGGAGGGTCCAATGGCTACAGTAAACCTGCACTGGTGCATCGAAATCTAATACTGGCCTCCTAGGAGCCGCTCAAAGCACAAACCCTTAGAAGATCACCTCTTTTTGTACTTAAGCCGGCAATGTCCCTTTTGTATTCAATCCCGATGCAATTTCTGTGTTTCATGGTCAATGTGAAGGCCGAAGGGATACAGTAAACCTGCACTGGTAATCGGAATCTAATACTGGTCTCCCAGGAGCCGCTGAAAAGACAAATTCTTAGAAGACTCGCTCTTATGGTACTTAAGTCGGCATTGTCCCTTTTGTGTTCATTCCCGGTGCAATTTCTGAGTTTCATGGGCAATTTGAAAGTCCAAGGGATACAGTACACCAGCACTGGACCATCGGAATCTAATACTGGTCTCCCTGGAGCTGCTCAACCCACAACCTCTTAGAAATATCACTCTCCTTGTACTGAAGTCGGCATATTCCCGTTTGTTTTCAATATCGATGCAATTTCTGTGTTTCATGGTCAATGTGAAGGTCCAAGGGATACCGTAAACTTGCGCTGGTGCATCGGAATCTAATACAGGTCTCCTGAGAGCCGCTCAAAGCGCAAACTCTTAGAAGATTCACTCTTCTCGTACTTAAGTCCTCATTGTTCCCTTTGTATCCAATCCGGATTCGATTTCTGTGTTTCATGGTCTATGTGGTGGTCCAAGGGATACAGTTATCCTTCACTGGTGCACTGGAATTAAATACTGGTCTCCCCGGAGCCGCTCAAATCACAAACTATTAGAAGAATTACTCTTCTTGTACTTAAGTCAACATTGTGTCATTTGTATTGGTCCCAATGCAATATCTGTTTTTCATGGTCACTATGAAGGTCCAAGGGATACAGTAAACCTGTACTAGTGCAGAGGAATCTAATACTGGACTCCCAGGAGCCACTCAATGCACAAACTCTTAGATGATTAACTCTTCTTGTACTTAAGTCGGCAGATCCTTTTGTATTCAATGCCGATGCAATTTCTGTGTTTCATGGTCAATGTGAAGGTCCAACGGATACAGTAAACCTGAACTGGTGCATCGGAATCGAATACTGGTCTCCCAGGAGCCGCTCAAAGCACAAGCCCTTCAAAGATTCACTGTTCTTGTACTTAAGTCGGCATTGTCCATCTTGTATTCAATCCTGAGCAATTTCTGTGATTCATGGTCAATGTGAAGGTCCAAGGGATACAGCAAACCTGCACAGGTGCATCGGAATCTAATACTGGACACCCAGGAGCCGCTTAAAGCTCAAACACTTAGAAGATTCACTCTTCTGGTACTTAAGTCGGAATTGTCCCATTTGTATTCAATCTCGATGCAATTTCTGTGTTTCATGGTCAATGTGAAGATCCAAGGGATATAGTAAACCAGCACAGGTGCATCGTAATCTAATACTGGTCCCCCAGGAACCGCTCAAAGCACAAACCGTTCGAGGATTTACTCTTCTTGTACTTAAGTCGGCATTGTCCCTCTTGTATTCAATCCCGAGCAATTTCTGTGTTTCATGGTCAATGCGAAGGTCCAAGGGATACAGTAAACCTGCACAGGAGCATCGGAATCAAATACTGGACAACCAGGAGTCGCTCAAAGCTCAAACTCCTAGAAGATTCACGCTTCTTGTACTTCAGTCGGCATTGTCCCTTATGTATACCATCACGATGCAATTTCTATGTTTCATGGTCAATGTGAAGCTCCAGGGGATACAGTAAACCTGCACTGGTGCATCGTAATCTAATACTGGTATCTCAGGCGCCGGTCATAGCACAAATTCTGAGGCGATTCACTCTTCTTGTACTTAAGTCGGCATTGTCCCTTTTGTATTCAATCCCGACGCAATATCTGTGTTTCATGGTCAATGTGAAGGACCGATGGATACAGTAAATCTGCACTGGTGCATCGGAACCTAATACTGGTCTCCCATGAGCCGCTCAAAGCACAAACTCTTAGAAGATTCACTCCTCTTGTACTAGAGTTGGCATTGTGCATTTTGTATTTAATCCCTATGCAATTTCTGTGTTTCATGGTCAATGTGAAGGTCCAATGGCTACAGTAAACCTGCACTGGTGCCTCGGAATCTCATACTGGTCTCCCAGGAGCCGCTTAAAGCACAAACCCTTAAAAGATTACCTCTTCATGTACTTAAGTTGGCATTGTCCTTTTGTATTCAATCCCGATGCAATTTCTGTGTTCCATGGTCAATGTGAAGGTCCAAGGGATACAGTAAACCTGCACTGGTGCATCGGAAACGAACACTGGTCGCCGAGGAGCCGCTCGAAGCACAAACTCTTAGAAGATTCACTCTTCTTGTACTTAGGTTGGGATTGTCTCTTTTGTATTCAATCCCGAAGCAATTTCTGTGTTTCATGGTCAATGTGAAGGTCCAAGGGATACAGTAAACCTGCACATGTGCATCGAAATCAAATATTGGTCTCCCATGAGCCGCTCAAAGCACAAACTCTTAGAAGATTCACTCTTCTTGTACGTAAGTCGGCATTGTGCATTTTGTATTCAATCCCAATGTAATTTCTTCACTTCATGGACAAAGTGAAGGTGCAAGGGATGCAGTAAACCTGCACTGGTGCACCGGAATGTAATTCTGGTCTCCCAGGAGCCCCTCAAATCACAAAGTATTAGAAGATTCTCTCTTCCTGTACTTAAGTCGACATTGTATCTTTTGTATTGGTCCGCGTGCAATTTCTGTGTTTGATGGTCAATGTCAAGCTCTAAGGGATAAAGTAAACCTGTACTGGTGCATCGGAATCCAATACTGGTCACCCAGGAGCCTCTCAAAGCACAAACTCTTAGAAGATCAGTCTTCTTGTACTCAAGTCGGCATTGTGCTTTTGTATTCGATCCCGTTGCGATTTCTGTGTTTCATGGTCAATGTAAAGGTCCAAGGAAATCAATAAACCTGCACTGGTGCAACGGAATCTAATATTGGTCTCCCAGGAGACGCTCAAAGCACAATCCCTTAGAAGATTCACTCTTCTTGTTCTTAAGTCGCCATTGTCCTTTTGTATTCAATCCCGATGCAATTACTGTGTTTCATGGTCAATGTGAAGGTCCAAGGGATACAGTAAACCTGCACTGGTGCATCGGAATCTATTACTGGTCTCCCAGGAGCTGTTCAAAACACAAACTCTTAGATGATTAACTCTTCTTGTACATAAGTAGGCTGTCCCTTTTCTATTCAATCCCGATGCAATTTCTGTGTATCATGGTAAATGTGAAGGTCCAAGCGATATAGTAAACCTGCACTGGCGCATCGGAATCTAATACTGATCTCCCATGAGCCGCTCAAAGCACAAACTCTTAGAATATTAACTCATCTTGTACTTAAGACTGCATTGGCATTTTGTATTCAATCCCGATGATATATCTGTGTTTCATGGTCAATTGAAGGTCCAAGGGATACAGTAAACCTGCACCTGTGCATCGCAATCTGATACAGGTGTCCCAGGAGCCGCTCAAAGCACGAACCCTAAGAAGATTCACTCTTCTTTTACTTATGTCGGCATTGTCCCTTTTGTTTTCAATCGCGATGAGATTTCTGTGCTTCATGGTCAATGTGAAGGTGCAAGGGATACAGTAAACCTGCACTGGTGCATCGGAATCTTATACTGGTCTCCCAGGAGCCGCTCAATACACAAACTCTTAGAGTATTAACTCTTCTCGTACTTAAGGCGGCATTGTGCATTTTGTATTCAATCCCGATGCAATTTCTGTGTTTCTTGGTCAATGAGAAGGTCCAAGGGAGAGATTAAATCTGCACTGTTGCATCGGCATCTAATACTGGTATCCCAGGAGCCGCTCAAAGCTCAAACTCTGAAGAGATTCATTCTTCTTGTACTTAAGTCGGCATTGCCCCTTTTGTATAGATTCCCGATGCAAGATCTGTGCTTCATGATCAGTGTGATGGACCATGGGATACAGTAAATCTGCACTGGTGCATCGGAACCAAATAATGGTCTCCCAAGAGCCGCTCAAAACACAAACTCTTAGAAGATTAACTCCTCTTGTACTTAAGACGGCATTGTCTCTTTTGTATTCAATCCCGATGCTATTTCTGTGTTTCATGGTCAATGTGAAAGTCCAAGGGATACAGTAAACCTGCACTCGTGCATCGGAATGTAATTCTGGTCTCCGAGGAGCCGCTCAAAGCACAAACTCTTAGAAAATTCACTCTTCTTGTAATTAAGTTGGCATTGTGCATTTTTTATTGAATTGGGATGCAATTTATGTGTTTCGTGGTCAATGGGAAGGTCTAAGGGATACAGTAAACCTGCACAGGTGCATCGGAATGTAATACTGGACAACCAGGAGCCGCTCAAAGCTCAAACTATTAGAAGATACACTCTTCTTATACTTAAGTCGGCTTGACCCTTTTGTATTCAATCCCGATGCAATTTCTCTGTTTCATGTTCAATGTGAAGGTCCATGGGATACAGTAAACCCGCACTGATGCATCGGAATCTATTACTGGTCTCCTATAATCCGCTCAAACCACAAACCCTTAGAAGATTCACTCTCCTTGTACTTAAATCGGCATTGTGCATATTGTATTCATCCCCGATGCGATTTCTTTTTTTCATGGTCAATGTGAAGGTCCAAGGGATACAGTTAAACTGCACAGGTGCATCGTATTCTAATACTGGACACTCAGGAACCGCTCAAATCCCTAACTCTTAGAGGATTCACTCTTCTTGTACTTATGTCGTTATTTACCCTTTTGTATTCAATCCCGATTCAATTTCTGTGTTTCATGGTCAATGTGAAGGTCGAAGGTATACAGTAAACCAGCACTGGTGCATCAGAATCTGATACTGGTCTCCCAGGAACCGTTCCAAGCACAAACCGTTCGAGGATTCACTTTTCTTGTACTTAAGTCGGCATTGTCCCTCTTGTTTTCAATCCCGAGCAATTTCTGTGTTTCATGGTCTATGCGAAGGTCCAAGGGATACAGTAAACCTGCACAGGTCCATTGGAATCTTATACTGGACTCCCAGGAGCCGCTCAAAGCTCAAACTCTTAGAAGATTCACTCTTCTTGTACTTCAGTCGGCATTGTCCCTTATGTATTGCATCCCAATGCTATTTCTGTGTTTCATGGTCAATGTGAAGGTCCAAGGGATACAGTAAACCTGCACTGGTGCATTGGATTAGAACACTGGTCTCCGAGGAGGCGCTCAAAGCACTAACTCTTAAAAAATTCACTCTTCTTGTACTATAGTTTAATATTGTGTGTCTTGTATTCAATCCTGATGCAGTTTCTGTGTTTCATGGTCAATGTGAACGTCCAATGGATACAGTAAACCTGCACTGGTGCATCGGAATCTAATACTGGTCTCCCAGGAGACGCTCAAAGCACAATCCCTTAGAATATTCACTCTTCTTGTTCTTAAGTCGCCATTGTCCTTTTGTATTCAATCCCGATGCAATTTCTGTGTTTCATGGTCAATGTGAAGTTCCAAGGGATACAGTAAACCTGCACTGGTGCATCGGAAACTAATACCGGTCTCCCAGGAGCTGTTCAAAACACAAACTCTTAGATGATTAACTCTTCTTGTACATAAGTAGGCTGTCCCTTTTCTATTCAATCCCGATGCAATTTCTGTGTATCATGGTAAATGTGATGGTCCAAGGGATATAGTAAACCTGCACTGGCGCATCGGAATCTAATACTGGTCTCCCATGAGCCGCTCAAAGCACAAACTCTTAGAATATTAACTCATCTTGTACTGAAGACCGCATTGTGCGTTTTGTATTCAATCCCGATCTAATATCTGTGTTTCATGGTCAATGTGAAGGACCAACCGATACAGTAAACCAGCACTGGTGCATCGGAATCTAATACTGGTCTCCCATGAGCCGCTCAAACCACAAACCCTTAGAAGATTCACTCTTCTTGTACTTAAGTCGGCATTGGCATTTTGTATTCAATCCCAATGATATATCTGTGTTTCATGGTCAATGTCAAGGTCCAAGGGATACAGTAAACCTGCACCTGTGCATCGCAATCTAACACTGGTGTCCCAGGAGCCGCTCAAAGCACAACCCTAAGAAGAATTACTCTTCTTTTACTTATGTCGGCATTGTCCCTTTTGTTCTCAATCGCGATGAGATTTCTGTGCTTCATGGTCAATGTGAAGGTGCAAGGGATACAGTAAACCTGCACTGGTGCATCGGAATCTTATACTGGTCTCCCAGGAGCCGCTCAATACACAAACTCTTAGAGAATTAACTCTTCTCGTAGTTAAGGCGGCATTGTGCATTTTGTATTCAATCCCGATGCAATTTCTGTGTGTCTTGGTCAATGAGAAGGTCCAAGGGAGAGATTAAATCTGCACTGGTGCATCGGAATCTAATACTGGTATCCCAAGAGCCGTTCCAAGCACAAACCGTTCGAGGATTCACTCTTTTTGTACTTAAGTCGGCATTGTCCCTCTTGTTTTCGATCCCAAGCAATTTCTGTGTTTCATGGTCAATGCGAAGGTCCAAGGGATACAGTAAACCTGCACAGGTCCATCGGAAACTTAAACTGGACACCCAGGAGCCGCTCAAAGCTCAAACTCTTAGAAGATTCACTCTTCTTGTACCTCAGTCGGCATTGTCCCTTATGTATTCCATCCCGATGCTATTTCTGTGTTTCATGGTCAATGTGAAGGTCCAAGGGATACGGTAAACCTGCACTGGTGCATCGGATTAAAACACTGGTCTCCGAGGAGGCGCTCAAAGCACTAACTCTTAGAAAATTCACTTTTCTTGTACTATAGTTTAATATTGTGTATCTTATATTCAATCCCGATGCAGTTTCTGTGTTTCATGGTCAATGTGAGCGTCCAATGGATACAGTAAACCTGCACTGGTGCATCGGAATCTAATACTGGTCTCCCAGGAGACGCTCAAAGCACAATTCCTTAGAAGATTCACTCTTCTTGTTCTTAAGTCGCCATTGTCCTTTTGTATTCAATCCCGATGCGATTTCTGTGTTTCATGGTCAATGTGAAGGTCCAAGGGATACAGTAAACCTGCACTGGTTCATGGAATCTAATACTGGTCTCCCAGGAGCTGTTCAAAACACAGACTCTTAGATGATTAACTCTTCTTGTACATAAGTAGGCTGTCCCTTTTCTATTCAATCCCGATGTAAGTTCTGTGTATCATGGTAAATGTGAAGGCCGAAGGGATATAGTAAACCTGCACTGGCGCATCGGAATCTAATACTGGTCTCCCATGAGCCGCCCAATACACAAACTCTAAGGATATTAACTCATCTTGTACTTAAGACAGCATTGTGCGTTTTGTATTCAATCCCGATCTAATATCTGTGTTTCATGGTCAATGTGAAGGACCAACCGATACAGTAAACCTGCACTGGTGCATCGGAATCTAATACTGGTCTCCCATGAGCCGCTCAAACCACAAACCCTTAGAAGATTCACTCTTCTTGTACTTAAGTCGGCATTGGCATTTTGTATTCAATCCCGATGATATATCTGTGTTTCATGGTCAATGTGAAGGTCCAAGGGATACAGTAAACTTGCACCTGTGCATCGCAATCTAATACTGGTGTCCCAGGAGCGCTCAAAGCACAAACCCTAAGAAGATTCACTCTTCTTTTACTTATTTCGGCATTGTCCCTTTTGTTCTTAATCCCGATGAGTTTTCTGGGCTTCATGGTCAATGCGAAGGTGCAAGGGATACAGTAAACCTGCACTGGTGCATCGGAATCTTATGCTGGTCTCCCAGGAGCTGCTCAATACACAAACTCTTAGAGTATTAACTCTTCTCTTACTTAAGGCGGCATTGTGCATTTTGTATTCAATCTCGATGCAATTTCTGTGTTTCTTGGTCAATGAGAAGATCCAAGGGAGAGATTAAATCTGCACTGGTGCATCGGAATCTAATACTGGTATCCCAGGAGCCGCTCAAAGCACAAATTCTGAAGAGATTCTTTCTTCTTGTACATAAGTAGGCATTGCCCCTTTTGTATAGAATCCCGATGCAATATCTGTGCTTCATGATCAGTGTGATGGACCAATTGATACAGTAAACCTGCACTGGTGCATCGAAACCAAATAATGGTCTCCCAAGAGCCGCTCAAACCACAAACTCTTAGAAGATTCACTCCTCTTGTACTTAAGACGGCATTGTCTCTTTTGTATTCAATCCCGATGCTATTTCTGTGTTTCATGGTCAATGTGAAAGTCCAAGGGATACAGTAAACCTGCACTGGCGCATCGGAATGTAATTCTGGTCTCCGAGGAGCCGCTCAAAGCACAAACTCTTAGAAAATTCACTCTTCTTGTAATTAAGTTGACATTGTGCATTTTGTATTGAATTGCGATGCAATTTATGTGTTTCGTGGTCAATGGGAATGTCTAAGGGATACAGTAAACCTGCACAGGTGCATCGGAATGTAATACTGGACACCAAGGAGCCGCTCAAAGCTCAAACTATTAGAAGATACACTCTTCTTTTACTTAAGTCGGCTTGACCCTTTTGTATTCAATCCCGATGCAATTTCGCTGTTTCATGTTCAATGTGAAGGTCCATGGGATACAGTAAACCCGCACTGATGCATCGGAATCTGTTACTGGTCTCCTATAATCCGCTCAAACCACAAACCCTTAGAAGATTCACTCTTCTTGTACTTAAATCGGCATTGTGCATATTGTATTCATCCCCAATGCAATTTCTTTGTTTCATGGTCAATGTGAAGGTCCAAGGGATACAGTTAAACTGCACCTGTGCATCGTAATCTAATACTGGACACTCAGGAACCGCTCAAATCCCTAACTCTTAGAGGATTCATTCTTCTTGTACTTATGTCGTTATTAACCCTTTTGTATTCAATCCCGATTCAATTTCTGTGTTTCATGGTCAATGTGAAGGTCCAAGGTATACAGTAAACCAGCACTGGTGCATCGGAATCTAATACTGGACACCCAGGAGCCGCTCAAAGCACAAACTCTTAGAAAATTAACTCATCTTGAACTTAAGTTGGCATTGTGCGTTTTGTATTCTATCCCGATCCAATTTCTGTGTATCATGGTCAATGTGAAGGTTCAAGGGATACAGTTAACCTGCGTTGGTGCATCAGAATCTAATGCTGGTATCCCAGGAGCCGCTCAAGCTATAATCTCTGAAGAGATTCACTCTTCTTAGACTTATGTCGGTATTGTCCCATTTGTATTCAATCCTGACGCAATATCTGTGTTTCATGAACAATGTGATGGACCAAGGGATACAGTAAACCTGCACTGGTGCATCGGAATGTAATGCCGGACACGCAGGAGCCGCTCAAAACTCAAACGTTTAGAAGATGCACTCTTCTTGTACTTAAGTTGGCATTGTGCATTTTTTATTCAATCCCGGTGCAATATCTGTGTTTCATGGTCAATGTGAAGGTACAAGGGATACAGTAAACCTGCACTGATGCACCGGAATCTAATACTGGTCCCCCAGCAGCCTTTCAAAGCACGAACTCTTAGAAGATTCACTCTTCTTGTGTCTAAGTCGGCATTGTCCCTTTTGTACTCAATCCCGACGCAATTTCTGTGTTTCATGGTCAATGTGACGGTCCAAGGGATACAGTAAACCAGCACTGGTGCAACGGAATCAAATACTGGTCTCCCAGGAGCCGCTCAGAGCAGAAAGTCTTACAAGATTCACTCTTCTTGTACTTAAGTCGGCATTGTGCCTTATGTATTCATTCCTGGTGCAATTTCTGTGTTTCATGGTCAATGTGAAGGTACAAGGGATACATTAAACCTGCACCTGTGCATTGCAATCTAATACTGGTCTCCCAGGAGCCGCTCAAAGCACAAACCCTAAGAAGATTCACTCTTCTTGTACTTATGTCGGCATTGTCCCTTTTGTTCCCAATCCCGATGCGATTTCTGTGCTTCATGGTAAATGTGAAGGTCCAAGGGATACAGTAAACTATCACAGGCGCATCGGAATCTAACACTGGTCTTCCAGGAGCCGCTCAATACACAAACTCTTAGAATATTAACTCTTCTCGTACTTAAGGCGGCATTGTGGCTTTTGTATTCAATCCCGTTGCAATTTCTGTGTTTCTTGGTCAATGAGAAGGCCCAAGGGAGAGATTAAACCTGCACTGGTGCATCGGAATCTAATACTGGTATCCCAGGAGCCACTCAAAGCAAAAACTCTGAAGAGATTCATTCTTCTTGTACTTAAGTCGGCAATGTCCCTTTTGTATTCAATCCCGATGCAATATCTGTGCTTCATGATGAAAGTGATGGACCAAGGGATACAGTAAACCTACACTGGTGCATCGGAACCAAATACTGGTCTCCCAAGAGCCGCTCAAACACAAACTCTTAGAAAATTCACTCCTCTTGTACTTAAGATGGCATTGTCTCTTTTGTATTCAATCCCGATGCTATTTCTGTGTTTCATGGTCAATGTGAAAGTCCAAGGGATACAGTAAACCTGCACTGGTGCAACGGAATCAAATACTGGTCTACCAGGAGCCGCCCAGAGCAGAAACTCTTAGAAGATTCACTCTTCTTGTACTTAAGTCGGCATTGTGCATTATGTATTCAATCCCGAAGCAATTTCTGTGTGTCATGGTCAATGTGAAGGTCCAAGGGATACAGTAAACCAGCACTGGTGCATCGGAATCTAATACTGGTTTCCCATGTGCCGCTCAAACCACAAACCCTTAGGAGTTTCACTCTTCTTGTACTTAAGTCGCCATTGGCATTTTGTATTCAATCCCGATGCTAGTTCTGTGTTTCATGGTCAATGTGAAGGTCCAAGGGATACAGTAAACCTGCACTGGTGCATCGGAATCTAATAGTGGTCTCCGAGGAGCCGCTCAAAGCACAAACTCTTTGAAAATTCACTCTTCTTGCACTTAAGTTGGCATTGTGCATCTTGTATTAAATCACGATGCAATTACTGTATTTCATGGGCAATGTGAAGGTCCAAGGGATACAATAAACCTGCACCTGTGCATCGCAATCTAATACTGGTTTCCGAGGAGCCGCTCAAAGCAGAAACCCTTAGAAGATTAACTCTTCTTGTACTTATGTCGGCATTGTCTTTTCTGTACTCAATCTCGATGCGATTTCTGTATATCATGGTCAATGTGAATGTCCAAGGGATACAGTAAACCAGCACTTTTGCATCCGAATCTAATACTGGTCTCCCAGGAGCCGCTCAAATCACAATCTCTTAGAAGATTCATTCTTGTACTTAAGTCGGCATTGACCCATTTGTATTCAATCCCGATGCAATTTCTGTGTTTCATGGTCAATGGAAAGGTCCAAGGGATACAGTAAACCTGCAATGGTGCATCGGAATCTTATTCTGGTCTCCCAGGAGCCGCTGAATACACAAAATCTTAGAATATTAACTCTTCTTGTACTTAAGGCGGCAATGTGCCTTTTGTATTCAATGCCGATGCAATTTCAGTGTTTCATGGTCAATGTGAAGGTCCAAGGGATACAGGTAAGCAGGGCTGGTGCATCGAAATCTAACACTGGTCTCCCAGGAGCCGCTCAAAGCACAAACTCTTAGAAGATTCACCATTCTTGTACTTAAGTCGGCATTGTCCCTTTTGTATTCAATCGCGATGCACTTCCTGTGTTTCATGGTCAATGTGAAGGACCAAGTGATACAGTAAACCTGCACTGGTGCATCGGAATCTAACACTGGTATCCCAGGAGCCGCTCAAACCACATACTCTTAGAAGATTCACTTTTCTTGTAATAAAGTCGGCATCGTGAATAATGTATTCAATCCCGAAGCAATTTCTGTGTGTCGTGGTCAATGTGAATGTCCAAGGGATACAGTAAACCAACACTGGTGCATCGGAATCTAATACTGGTCTCCCATGAGTCGCTCAAACCACAAACCCTTAGAAGATTCAGTCTGCTTGTACTTAATTCGGCATTGGCATTTTGTATTCAATCCCGATGCTATTTCTGTGTTTCATGGTCAATGTGAAGGTCCAAGGGATACTGTAAACCTACAGTGGTGCATCGGAATGTAATACTGGTCTCCGAGGAGCCGCTCAAAACACAAACTCTTTGAAAAATCACTCTTCTTGCACTTAAGTTGGCATTGTGCATTTTGTATTCAATCCCGATGCAATATCTGTGTTTCATAGTCAATGTGAAGGTCCAAGGGATACAGTAAACCTGCACTTGTGCATCGCAATCTAATACTGGTCTCCCAGGAGCCGCTCAATGCACAAACCCTTTGAAGATTCACTCTTCTTGTACTTATGTCCGCATTGTCGCTTTTGTTCTCAATCCCGATGCGATTTCTGTGTTTCATGGTCAATGTGATGGTCCAAGGGATACAGTAAATCAGCACTGATGCATCGGAATCTAACACTGATATCCCAGGAGCCGCTCAAACCACAAACTCTTAGAAGATTCACTTTTCTTGTACTAAAGTCGGCATCGTGAATAATGTATTCAATCCCGAAGCAATTTCTGTGTACGTGGTCAATGTGAATGTCCAAGGGATACAGTAAACCAGCACTGGTGCATCGGAATCTAATACCGGTCTCCCATGAGTCGCTCAAACCACAAACCCTTAGTAGATTCACTCTTCTTGTACTTAATTCGGCATTAGCATCTTGTATTCGATCCCTAAGCTATTTCTGTGTTTCATGGTCAATGTGAAGGTCCAAGGGATACTGTAAACCTGCACTGGTGCATCGGAATGTAATACAGGTCTCCGAGGAGCCGCTCAAAACACAAACTCTTTGAAAAATCACTCTTCTTGCACTTAAGTCGGCATTGACCCATTTGTATTCAATCCCGATCCAATTTCTGTGTTTCATGGTGAATGTGAAGGTCGAAGGGTTACAGTAAACCTGCACCGGTGCATCGGAAACTTATACTGGTCTCCCAGGAGCCGCTCAACACACAAACTCTTAGAATATTAACTCTTCTTGTACTTACTGAGGCATTGTGCTTTTTCACTCAATCCCGATTCAATTTCTGTGTTTGTTGGACAATGAGAAGGTCCAAAGGAGAGATTAAACCTGCACTGGTGCATCGGAATCTCATACCGGTATCCCAGGAGCCGCTCAAAGCACAAACTCTGAGGAGATTCATTCATCTTGTACTTAAGTCAGCATTGTCCCTTTTGTATTCAATCCCGATGCAATATCTGTGCTTCATGATCAATGTGATGGACCTAGGGATACAGTAATCCTGCACTGGTGCATCGGAACCTAATATTGGTCTCTCAAGAGCCGCTCAAGTCGCAAACTCTTAGAAGATTCACTCCTCTTGTACTTAAGTCGGCATTGTCTCTTTTGTATTCAATCCCAATTCAATTTCTGTGTTTCATGGTCAATGTGAAGTACCAATTGATATAGTAAACCTGCACTGGTGCATCGGAATCTAACACTGGTCACCAAGGAGCCGCTCTAACCACAAACTCTTAGAAAATTCACTCTTCTTGTACTTAAGTCGGTATTGTCCCTTTTTTATTCAATCCCGAAGCAATGACTGTGTTTCATGGTCAATAGGAAAGTCCAAGGGATACCGTAAACCGACACTGGTGTAACGGATTCAAATACTGGTCTCCCAGCAGCCGATCAGAGCAGAAACCCTTAGAAGATTCACTCTTCTTGTACTTAAGTCGGCATTGTCCCTTATATATTCAATCCCGAAGCAATTTCTGTCGGTCATGGTCAATGTAAAGGTCTAAGGGATACAGCAAACCAGCACTGGTGCATCGGAATCTAATACTGGTCTCCCATGAGCCGCTCAAACCACAAACCCTTAGAAGATTCACTCTTCTAATACTTAAGTCGACATTGGCATTTTGTATTCAATCCCGATGCTATTTCTGTGTTTCATGGTCAATTTGAAGATCCAAGGGATACAGAAAACCAGCACTGGTGCATCGGAATCTAATACTGGTCTCCGAGGAGCTGCTCAAAACACAAAATCTTTGAAAATTCACTCTTCTTGCACTTAAGTTAGCATTGTGCATTTTGTATTCAATCCCGATGCAATTTCTGTGTTTCATGGTCAATGTGAAGGGCCAAGGGATACAGTAAACCTGCACTTGTGCATCGCAATCTAATACTGGTCTCCCAGGAGCCGCTCAATGCACAAACCCTTTGAAGATTCACTCTTCTTGTACTTATGTCGGCATTGTCCCTTTTGTTCTCAATACAGATGCGATTTCTGTGTTTCATATTCAATGTGAAGGTCCAAGGGATACAGTAAACCAGCACTGGTGCATCGGAATCTAATACTGGTCTCCGAGGAGCTGCTCAAAACACAAAATCTTTGAAAATTCACTCTTCTTGCACTTAAGTTGGCATTGTGCATTTTGTATTCAATCCCGATGCAATTTCTGTGTTTCATGGTCATTGTGAAGTTCTAAGAATACAGCAAACCAGCACTGGTGCATCGGAATCTAATACTGGTCTCCCATGAGCCGCTCAAACCACAAACCCTTAGAAGATTCACTCTTCTAATACTTAAGTCGACATTGGCATTTTGTATTCAATCCCGTGCTATTTCTGTGTTTCATGGTCAATTTGAAGGTCCAAGGGATACAGTAAACCAGCACTGGTGCATCGGAATCTAATACTGGTCTCCGAGGAGCTGCTCAAAACACAAAATCTTTGAAAATTCACTCTTCTTGCACTTAAGTTGGCATTGTGCATTTTGTATTCAATCCCGATGCAATTTCTGTGTTTCATGGTCAATGTGAAGGTCCAAGTGATATTGTAAACCTGCACTGGTGCATCGGAATGTAATACTGGTCTCCGAGGAGCCGCTCAAAACACAAACTCTTTGAAAAATCACTCTTCTTGCACTTAAGTCGGCATTGACCCATTTGTATTCAATCCCGAATCAATTTCTGTGTTTCATGGTGAATGTGAAGGTCGAAGGGTTACAGTAAACCTGCACCGGTGCATTGGAAACTTATACTGGTCTCTCAGGAGCCGCTCAACACACAAACTCTTAGAATATTAACTCTTCTTGTACTTAAGGCGGCATTGTGCTTTTTTATTCAATCCCGATTCAATTTCTGTGTTTATTGGTCAATGTGAAGGTCCAAAGGAGAGATTAAACCTGCACTGGTGCATCGGAATCTAATACCGGTATCCCAGGAGCCGCTCAAAGCACAAACTCTGAAGAGATTCATTCATCTTGTACTTAAGTCAGCATTGTCCCTTTTGTATTCAATCCCGATGCAATATCTGTGCTTCATGATCAATGTGATGGACCAAGGTATACAGTAATCCTGCACTGGTGCATCGGAACCTAATACTGGTCTCCCAAGAGCCGCCCAAAACGCAAACTCTTAGAAGGTTCACTCCTCTTGTACTTAAGTCGGCATTGTCTCTTTTGTATTCAATCCCGATTCAATTTCTGTGTTTCAGGGTGAATGTGAACGTCCAAGTGATACAGTAAACCAGCACTGGTGCATCGGAATCTAACACTGGTCACCAAGGAGCCGCTCTAACCACAAACTCTTAGAAAATTCACTCTTCTTGTGCTTAAGTCGGCATTGTCCATTTTGTATTCAATCCCGATGCAATTTCTGTGTTTCATGGTCAATGTGAAGGGCCAAGGGATACAGTAAACCTGCACTTGTGCATCGCAATCTAATACTGGTCTCCCAGGAGCCGCTCAATGCACAAACCCTTTGAAGATTCACTCTTCTTGTACTTATGTCGGCATTGTCCCTTTTGTTCTCAATACCGATGCGATATCTGTGTTTCATATTCAATGTGAAGGTCCAAGGGATACAGTAAACCTGCACTTGTGCATCGCAATCTAATACTGGTCTCCCAGGAGCCGCTCAATGCACAAACCCTTTGAAGATTCACTCTTCTTGTACTTATGTCGGCATTGTCCCTTTTGTTCTCAATACCGATGCGATTTCTGTGTTTCATATTCAATGTGAAGGTCCAAGGGATACAGTAAACCAGCACTGGTGCATCGGAATCTAATACTGGTCTCCGAGGAGCTGCTCAAAACACAAAATCTTTGAAAATTCACTCTTCTTGCACTTAAGTTGGCATTGTGCATTTTGTATTCAATCCCGATGCAATTTCTGTGTTTCATGGTCAATGTGAAGTTCTAAGGGATACAGCAAACCAGCACTGGTGCGTCGGAATCTAATACTGGTCTCCCACGAGTCGCTCAAACCACAAACACTTAGAAGATTCACTCTTCTAATACTTAAGTCGACATTGGCATTTTTTTATTCAATCCCGTGCTATTTCTGTGTTTCATGGTCAATGTGAAGGTCCAAGGTATACAGTAAACCAGCACTGGTGCATCGGAATCTAATACTGGACACCCAGGAGCCGCTCAAAGCTCAAACTCTTAGAAAATTAACTCATCTTGAACTTAAGTTGGCATTGTGCGTTTTGTATTCTATCCCGATCCAATTTCTGTGTATCATGGTCAATGTGAAGGTTCAAGGGATACAGTTAACCTGCGTTGGTGCATCAGAATCTAATGCTGGTATCCCAGGAGCCGCTCAAGCTATAATCTCTGAAGAGATTCACTCTTCTTAGACTTATGTCGGTATTGTCCCATTTGTATTCAATCCTGACGCAATATCTGTGTTTCATGAACAATGTGATGGACCAAGGGATACAGTAAACCTGCACTGGTGCATCGGAATGTAATGCCGGACACGCAGGAGCCGCTCAAAACTCAAACGTTTAGAAGATGCACTCTTCTTGTACTTAAGTTGGCATTGTGCATTTTGTATTCAATCCCGGTGCAATATCTGTGTTTCATGGTCAATGTGAAGGTACAAGGGATACAGTAAACCTGCACTGATGCACCGGAATCTAATACTGGTCCCCCAGCAGCCTTTCAAAGCACGAACTCTTAGAAGATTCACTCTTCTTGTGTCTAAGTCGGCATTGTCCCTTTTGTACTCAATCCCGACGCAATTTCTGTGTTTCATGGTCAATGTGACGGTCCAAGGGATACAGTAAACCAGCACTGGTGCAACGGAATCAAATACTGGTCTCCCAGGAGCCGCTCAGAGCAGAAAGTCTTACAAGATTCACTCTTCTTGTACTTAAGTCGGCATTGTGCCTTATGTATTCATTCCTGGTGCAATTTCTGTGTTTCATGGTCAATGTGAAGGTACAAGGGATACATTAAACCTGCACCTGTGCATTGCAATCTAATACTGGTCTCCCAGGAGCCGCTCAAAGCACAAACCCTAAGAAGATTCACTCTTCTTGTACTTATGTCGGCATTGTCCCTTTTGTTCCCAATCCCGATGCGATTTCTGTGCTTCATGGTAAATGTGAAGGTCCAAGGGATACAGTAAACTATCACAGGCGCATCGGAATCTAACGCTGGTCTTCCAGGAGCCGCTCAATACACAAACTCTTAGAATATTAACTCTTCTCGTACTTAAGGCGGCATTGTGGCTTTTGTATTCAATCCCGTTGCAATTTCTGTGTTTCTTGGTCAATGAGAAGGCCCAAGGGAGAGATTAAACCTGCACTGGTGCATCGGAATCTAATACTGGTATCCCAGGAGCCACTCAAAGCAAAAACTCTGAAGAGATTCATTCTTCTTGTACTTAAGTCGGCAATGTCCCTTTTGTATTCAATCCCGATGCAATATCTGTGCTTCATGATGAAAGTGATGGACCAAGGGATACAGTAAACCTACACTGGTGCATCGGAACCAAATACTGGTCTCCCAAGAGCCGCTCAAACACAAACTCTTAGAAAATTCACTCCTCTTGTACTTAAGATGGCATTGTCTCTTTTGTATTCAATCCCGATGCTATTTCTGTGTTTCATGGTCAATGTGAAAGTCCAAGGGATACAGTAAACCTGCACTGGTGCAACGGAATCAAATACTGGTCTACCAGGAGCCGCCCAGAGCAGAAACTCTTAGAAGATTCACTCTTCTTGTACTTAAGTCGGCATTGTGCATTATGTATTCAATCCCGAAGCAATTTCTGTGTGTCATGGTCAATGTGAAGGTCCAAGGGATACAGTAAACCAGCACTAGTGCATCGGAATCTAATACTGGTTTCCCATGTGCCGCTCAAACCACAAACCCTTAGGAGTTTCACTCTTCTTGTACTTAAGTCGCCATTGGCATTTTGTATTCAATCCCGATGCTAGTTCTGTGTTTCATGGTCAATGTGAAGGTCCAAGGGATACAGTAAACCTGCACTGGTGCATCGGAATCTAATAGTGGTCTCCGAGGAGCCGCTCAAAGCACAAACTCTTTGAAAATTCACTCTTCTTGCACTTAAGTTGGCATTGTGCATCTTGTATTAAATCACGATGCAATTACTGTATTTCATGGGCAATGTGAAGGTCCAAGGGATACAATAAACCTGCACCTGTGCATCGCAATCTAATACTGGTTTCCGAGGAGCCGCTCAAAGCAGAAACCCTTAGAAGATTCACTCTTCTTGTACTTATGTCGGCATTGTCTTTTCTGTACTCAATCTCGATGCGATTTCTGTATATCATGGTCAATGTGAATGTCCAAGGGATACAGTAAACCAGCACTTTTGCATCCGAATCTAATACTGGTCTCCCAGGAGCCGCTCAAATCACAATCTCTTAGAAGATTCATTCTTGTACTTAAGTCGGCATTCACCCATTTGTATTCAATCCCGATGCAATTTCTGTGTTTCATGGTCAATGGAAAGGTCCAAGGGATACAGTAAACCTGCAATGGTGCATCGGAATCTTATTCTGGTCTCCCAGGAGCCGCTGAATACACAAAATCTTAGAATATTAACTCTTCTTGTACTTAAGGCGGCAATGTGCCTTTTGTATTCAATGCCGATGCAATTTCAGTGTTTCATGGTCAATGTGAAGGTCCAAGGGATACAGGTAAGCAGGGCTGGTGCATCGAAATCTAACACTGGTCTCCCAGGAGCCGCTCAAAGCACAAACTCTTAGAAGATTCACCATTCTTGTACTTAAGTCGGCATTGTCCCTTTTGTATTCAATCGCGATGCACTTTCTGTGTTTCATGGTCAATGTCAAGGACCAAGTGATACAGTAAACCTGCACTGGTGCATCGGAATCTAACACTGGTATCCCAGGAGCCGCTCAAACCACATACTCTTAGAAGATTCACTTTTCTTGTAATAAAGTCGGCATCGTGAATAATGTATTCAATCCCGAAGCAATTTCTGTGTGTCGTGGTCAATGTGAATGTCCAAGGGATACAGTAAACCAACACTGGTGCATCGGAATCTAATACTGGTCTCCCATGAGTCGCTCAAACCACAAACCCTTAGAAGATTCAGTCTGCTTGTACTTAATTCGGCATTGGCATTTTGTATTCAATCCCGATGCTATTTCTGTGTTTCATGGTCAATGTGAAGGTCCAAGGGATACTGTAAACCTGCAGTGGTGCATCGGAATGTAATACTGGTCTCCGAGGAGCCGCTCAAAACACAAACTCTTTGAAAAATCACTCTTCTTGCACTTAAGTTGGCATTGTGCATTTTGTATTCAATCCCGATGCAATATCTGTGTTTCATAGTCAATGTGAAGGTCCAAGGGATACAGTAAACCTGCACTTGTGCATCGCAATCTAATACTGGTCTCCCAGGAGCCGCTCAATGCACAAACCCTTTGAAGATTCACTCTTCTTGTACTTATGTCCGCATTGTCGCTTTTGTTCTCAATCCCGATGCGATTTCTGTGTTTCATGGTCAATGTGATGGTCCAAGGGATACAGTAAATCAGCACTGATGCATCGGAATCTAACACTGATATCCCAGGAGCCGCTCAAACCACAAACTCTTAGAAGATTCACTTTTCTTGTACTAAAGTCGGCATCGTGAATAATGTATTCAATCCCGAAGCAATTTCTGTGTACGTGGTCAATGTGAATGTCCAAGGGATACAGTAAACCAGCACTGGTGCATTGGAATCTAATACCGGTCTCCCATGAGTCGCTCAAACCACAAACCCTTAGTAGATTCACTCTTCTTGTACTTAATTCGGCATTGGCATTTTGTATTCGATCCCTAAGCTATTTCTGTGTTTCATGGTCAATGTGAAGGTCCAAGGGATACTGAAAACCAGCACTGGTGCATCGGAATCTAATACTGGTCTCCGAGGAGCTGCTCAAAACACAAAATCTTTGAAAATTCACTCTTCTTGCACTTAAGTTAGCATTGTGCATTTTGTATTCAATCCCGATGCAATTTCTGTGTTTCATGGTCAATGTGAAGGTCCAAGTGATATTGTAAACCTGCACTGGTGCATCGGAATGTAATACTGGTCTCCGAGGAGCCGCTCAAAACACAAAGTCTTTAAAAAATCACTCTTCTTGCACTTAAGTCGGCATTGACCCATTTGTATTCAATCCCGAATCAATTTCTGTGTTTCATGGTGAATGTGAAGGTCGAAGGGTTACAGTAAACCTGCACCGGTGCATTGGAAACTTATACTGGTCTCTCAGGAGCCGCTCAACACACAAATTCTTAGAATTTTAACTCTTCTTGTACTTAAGGCGGCATTGTGCTTTTTTATTCAATCCCGATTCAATTTCTGTGTTTATTGGTCAATGTGAAGGTCCAAAGGAGAGATTAATCCTGCACTGGTGCATCGGAATCTAATACCGGTATCCCAGGAGCCGCTCAAAGCACAAACTCTGAAGAGATTCATTCATCTTGTACTTAAGTCAGCATTGTCCCTTTTGTATTCAATCCCGATGCAATATCTGTGCTTCATGATCAATGTGATGGACCAAGGGATACAGTAATCCTGCACTGGTGCATCGGAACCTAATACTGGTCTCCCAAGAGCCGCCCAAAACGCAAACTCTTAGAAGGTTCACTCTTCTTGTACTTAAGTCGGCATTGTCTCTTTTGTATTCAATCCCGATGCGATTTCTGTGTTTCATATTCAATGTGAAGGGCCAAGGGATACAGTAAACCTGCACTTGTGCATCGCAATCTAATACTGGTCTCCCAGGAGCCGCTCAATGCACAAACCCTTTGAAGATTCACTCTTCTTGTACTTATGTCGGCATTGTCCCTTTTGTTCTCAATACCGATGCGATTTCTGTGTTTCATATTCAATGTGAAGGTCCAAGGGATACAGTAAACCAGCACTGGTGCATCGGAATCTAATACTGGTCTCCGAGGAGCTGCTCAAAACACAAAATCTTTGAAAATTCACTCTTCTTGCACTTAAGTTGGCATTGTGCATTCTGTATTCAATCCCGATGCAATTTCTGTGTTTCATGGTCAATGTGAAGTTCTAAGGGATACAGCAAACCAGCACTGGTGCATCGGAATCTGATACTGGTCTCCCACGAGCCGCTCAAACCACAAACACTTAGAAGATTCACTCTTCTAATACTTAAGTCGACATTGGCATTTTGTATTCAATCCCGTGCTATTTCTGTGTTTCATGGTCAATGTGAAGGTCCAAGGTATACAGTAAACCAGCACTGGTGCATCGGAATCTAATACTGGACACCCAGGAGCCGCTCAAAGCACAAACTCTTAGAAAATTAACTCATCTTGAACTTAAGTTGGCATTGTGCGTTTTGTATTCTATCCCGATCCAATTTCTGTGTATCATGGTCAATGTGAAGGTTCAAGGGATACAGTTAACCTGCGTTGGTGCATCAGAATCTAATGCTGGTATCGCAGGAGCCGCTCAAGCTATAATCTCTGAAGAGATTCACTCTTCTTAGACTTATGTCGATATTGTCCCATTTGTATTCAATCCTGACGCAATATCTGTGTTTCATGAACAATGTGATGGACCAAGGGATACAGTAAACCTGCACTGGTGCATCGGAATGTAATGCCGGACACGCAGGAGCCGCTCAAAACTCAAACGTTTAGAAGATGCAATCTTCTTGTACTTAAGTTGGCATTGTGCATTTTGTATTCAATCCCGGTGCAATATCTGTGTTTCATGGTCAATGTGAAGGTACAAGGGATACAGTAAACCTGCACTGATGCACCGGAATCTAATACTGGTCCCCCAGCAGCCTTTCAAAGCACGAACTCTTAGAAGATTCACTCTTCTTGTGTCTAAGTCGGCATTGTCCCTTTTGTACTCAATCCCGACGCAATTTCTGTGTTTCATGGTCAATGTGACGGTCCAAGGGATACAGTAAACCAGCACTGGTGCAACGGAATCAAATACTGGTCTCCCAGGAGCCGCTCAGAGCAGAAAGTCTTACAAAATACACTCTTCTTGTACTTAAGTCGGCATTGTGCCTTATGTATTCATTCCTGGTGCAATTTCTGTGTTTCATGGTCAATGTGAAGGTACAAGGGATACATTAAACCTGCACCTGTGCATTGCAATCTAATACTGGTCTCCCAGGAGCCGCTCAAAGCACAAACCCTAAGAAGATTCACTCTTCTTGTACTTATGTCGGCATTGTCCCTTTTGTTCCCAATACCGATGCGATTTCTGTGCTTCATGGTAAATGTGAAGGTCCAAGGGATACAGTAAACTATCACAGGCGCATCGGAATCTAACACTGGTCTTCCAGGAGCCGCTCAATACACAAACTCTTAGAATATTAACTCTTCTCGTACTTAAGGCGGCATTGTGGCTTTTGTATTCAATCCCGTTGCAATTTCTGTGTTTCTTGGTCAATGAGAAGGCCCAAGGGAGAGATTAAACCTGCACTGGTGCATCGGAATCTAATACTGGTATCCCAGGAGCCACTCAAAGCAAAAACTCTGAAGAGATTCATTCTTCTTGTACTTAAGTCGGCAATGTCCCTTTTGTATTTAATCCCGATGCAATATCTGTGCTTCATGATGAAAGTGACGGACCAAGGGATACAGTAAACCTACACTGGTACATCGGAACCAAATACTGGTCTCCCAAGAGCCGCTCAAACACAAACTCTTAGAAAATTCACTCCTCTTGTACTTAAGATGGCATTGTCTCTTTTGTATTCAATCCCGATGCTATTTCTGTGTTTCATGGTCAATGTGAAAGTCCAAGGGATACAGTAAACCTGCACTGGTGCAACGGAATCATATACTGGTCTACCAGGAGCCGCCCAGAGCAGAAACTCTTAGAAGATTCACTCTTCTTGTACTTAAGTCGGCATTGTATATTATGTATTCAATCCCGAAGCAATTTCTGTGTGTCATGGTCAATGTGAAGGTCCAAGGGATACAGTAAACCAGCACTGGTGCATCGGAATCTAATACTGGTTTCCCATGTGCCGCTCAAACCACAAACCCTTAGGAGTTTCACTCTTCTTGTACTTAAGTCGCCATTGGCATTTTGTATTCAATCCCGATGCTAGTTCTGTGTTTCATGGTCAATGTGAAGCTCCAAGGGATACAGTAAACCTGCACTGGTGCATCGGAATCTAATAGTGGTCTCCGAGGAGCCGCTCAAAGCACAAACTCTTTGAAAATTCACTCTTCTTGCACTTAAGTTGGCATTGTGCATCTTGTATTAAATCACGATGCAATTACTGTATTTCATGGGCAATGTGAAGGTCCAAGGGATACAATAAACCTGCACCTGTGCATCGCAATCTAATACTGGTTTCCGAGGAGCCGCTCAAAGCAGAAACCCTTAGAAGATTCACTCTTCTTGTACTTATGTCGGCATTGTCTTTTCTGTACTCAATCTCGATGCGATTTCTGTATATCATGGTCAATGTGAATGTCCAAGGGATACAGTAAACCAGCACTTTTGCATCCGAATCTAATACTGGTCTCCCAGGAGCCGCTCAAATCACAATCTCTTAGAAGATTCATTCTTGTACTTAAGTCGGCATTGACCCATTTGTATTCAATCCCGATGCAATTTCTGTGTTTCATGGTCAATGGAAAGGTCCAAGGGATACAGGTAAGCAGGGCTGGTGCATCGAAATCTAACACTGGTCTCCCAGGAGCCGCTCAAAGCACAAACTCTTAGAAGATTCACCATTCTTGTACTTAAGTCGGCATTGTCACTTTTGTATTCAATCGCGATGCACTTTCTGTGTTTCATGGTCAATGTGAAGGACCAAGTGATACAGTAAACCTGCACTGGTGCATCGGAATCTAACACTGGTATCCCAGGAGCCGCTCAAACCACATACTCTTAGAAGATTCACTTTTCTTGTAATAAAGTCGGCATCGTGAATAATGTATTCAATCCCGAAGCAATTTCTGTGTGTCGTGGTCAATGTGAATGTCCAAGGGATACAGTAAACCAACACTGGTGCATCGGAATCTAATACTGGTCTCCCATGAGTCGCTCAAACCACAAACCCTTAGAAGATTCAGTCTGCTTGTACTTAATTCGGCATTGGCATTTTGTATTCAATCCCGATGCTATTTCTGTGTTTCATGGTCAATGTGAAGGTCCAAGGGATACTGTAAACCTACAGTGGTGCATCGGAATGTAATACTGGTCTCCGAGGAGCCGCTCAAAACACAAACTCTTTGAAAAATCACTCTTCTTGCACTTAAGTTGGCATTGTGCATTTTGTATTCAATCCCGATGCAATATCTGTGTTTCATAGTCAATGTGAAGGTCCAAGGGATACAGTAAACCTGCACTTGTGCATCGCAATCTAATACTGGTCTCCCAGGAGCCGCTCAATGCACAAACCCTTTGAAGATTCACTCTTCTTGTACTTATGTCCGCATTGTCGCTTTTGTTCTCAATCCCGATGCGATTTCTGTGTTTCATGGTCAATGTGATGGTCCAAGGGATACAGTAAATCGGCACTGATGCATCGGAATCTAACACTGATATCCCAGGAGCCGCTCAAACCACAAACTCTTAGAAGATTCACTTTTCTTGTACTAAAGTCGGCATCGTGAATAATGTATTCAATCCCGAAGCAATTTCTGTGTACGTGGTCAATGTGAATGTCCAAGGGATACAGTAAACCAGCACTGGTGCATCGGAATCTAATACCGGTCTCCCATGAGTCGCTCAAACCACAAACCCTTAGTAGATTCACTCTTCTTGTACTTAATTCGGCATTGGCATTTTGTTTTCGATCCCTAAGCTATTTCTGTGTTTCATGGTCAATGTGAAGGTCCAAGGGATACTGTAAACCTGCACTGGTGCATCGGAATGTAATACAGGTCTCCGAGGAGCCGCTCAAAACAGAAACTCTTTGAAAAATCACTCTTCTTGCACTTAAGTCGGCATTGACCCATTTGTATTCAATCCCGATCCAATTTCTGTGTTTCATGGTGAATGTGAAGGTCGAAGGGTTACAGTAAACCTGCACCGGTGCATCGGAAACTTATACTGGTCTCCCAGGAGCCGCTCAACACACAAACTCTTAGAATATTAACTCTTCTTGTACTTAGGGAGGCATTGTGCTTTTTCACTCAATCCCGATTCAATTTCTGTGTTTGTTGGACAATGAGAAGGTCCAAAGGAGAGATTAAACCTGCATTGGTGCATCGGTATCTAATACCTATATCCCAGGAGCCGCTCAAAGCACAAACTCTGAGGAGATTCATTCATCTTGTACTTAAGTCAGCATTGTCCCTTTTGTATTCAATCCCGATGCAATATCTGTGCTTCATGATCAATGTGATGGACCTAGGGATACAGTAATCCTGCACTGGTGCATCGGAACCTAATATTGGTCTCTCAAGAGCCGCTCAAGTCGCAAACTCTTAGAAGATTCACTCCTCTTGTACTTAAGTCGGCATTGTCTCTTTTGTATTCAATCCCGATTCAATTTCTGTGTTTCATGGTCAATGTAAAGGTCCAATTGATATAGTAAACCTGCACTGGTGCATCGGAATCTAACACTGGTCACCAAGGAGCCGCTCTAACCACAAACTCTTAGAAAATTCACTCTTCTTGTACTTAAGTCGGCATTGTCCCTTTTGTATTCAATCCCGATGCAATGACTGTGTTTCATGGTCAATGTGAAAGTCCAAGGGATACCGTAAACCGACACTGGTGTAACGGATTCAAATACTGGTCTCCCAGCAGCCGATCAGAGCAGAAACCCTTAGAAGATTCACTCTTCTTGTACTTAAGTCGGCATTGTCCCTTATATATTCAATCCCGAAGCAATTTCTGTGGGTCATGGTCAATGTAGAGGTCTAAGGGATACAGCAAACCAGCACTGGTGCATCGGAATCTAATACTGGTCTCCCATGAGCCGCTCAAACCACAAACCCTTAGAAGATTCACTCTTCTAATACTTAAGTCGACATTGGCATTTTGTATTCAATCCCGATGCTATTTCTGTGTTTCATGGTCAATTTGAAGGTCCAAGGGATACAGAAAACCAGCACTGGTGCATCGGAATCTAATACTGGTCTCCGAGGAGCTGCTCAAAACACAAAATCTTTGAAAATTCACTCTTCTTGCACTTAAGTTAGCATTGTGCATTTTGTATTCAATCCCGATGCAATTTCTGTGTTTCATGGTCAATGTGAAGGGCCAAGGGATACAGTAAACCTGCACTTGTGCATCGCAATCTAATACTGGTCTCCCAGGAGCCGCTCAATGCACAAACCCTTTGAAGATTCACTCTTCTTGTACTTATGTCGGCATTGTCCCTTTTGTTCTCAATACCGATGCGATTTCTGTGTTTCATATTCAATGTGAAGGTCCAAGGGATACAGTAAACCAGCACTGGTGCATCGGAATCTAATACTGGTCTCCGAGGAGCTGCTCAAAACACAAAATCTTTGAAAATTCACTCTTCTTGCACTTAAGTTGGCATTGTGTATTTTGTATTCAATCCCGATGCAATTTCTGTGTTTCATGGTCAATGTGAAGTTCTAAGGGATACAGCAAACCAGCACTGGTGCATCGGAATCTAATACTGGTCTCCCACGAGCCGCTCAAACCACAAACACTTAGAAGATTCACTCTTCTAATACTTAAGTCGACATTGGCATTTTGTATTCAATCCCGTGCTATTTCTGTGTTTCATGGTCAATTTGAAGGTCCAAGGGATACAGTAAACCAGCACTGGTGCATCGGAATCTAATACTGGTCTCCGAGGAGCTGCTCAAAACACAAAATCTTTGAAAATTCACTCTTCTTGCACTTAAGTTGGCATTGTGCATTTTGTATTCAATCCCGATGCAATTTCTGTGTTTCATGGTCAATGTGAAGGTCCAAGGGATATTGTAAACCTGCACTGGTGCATCGGAATGTAATACTGGTCACCGAGGAGCCGCTCAAAACACAAACTCTTTGAAAAATCACTCTTCTTGCACTTAAGTCGGCATTGACCCATTTGTATTCAATCCCGAATCAATTTCTGTGTTTCATGGTGAATGTGAAGGTCGAAGGGTTACAGTAAACCTGCACCGGTGCATTGGAAACTTATACTGGTCTCTCAGGAGCCGCTCAACACACAAACTCTTAGAATATTAACTCTTCTTGTACTTAGGGTGGCATTGTGCTTTTTTATTCAATCCCGATTCAATTTCTGTGTTTATTGGTCAATGTGAAGGTCCAAAGGAGAGATTAAACCTGCACTGGTGCATCGGAATCTAATACCGGTATCCCAGGAGCCGCTCAAAGCACAAACTCTGAAGAGATTCATTCATCTTGTACTTAAGTCAGCATTGTCCCTTTTGTATTCAATCCCGATGCAATATCTGTGCTTCATGATCAATGTGATGGACCAAGGGATACAGTAATCCTGCACTGGTGCATCGGAACCTAATACTGGGCTCCCAAGAGCCGCCCAAAACGCAAACTCTTAGAAGGTTCACTCCTCTTGTGCTTAAGTCGGCATTGTCTCTTTTGTATTCAATCCCGATTCAATTTCTGTATTTCATGGTCAATGTGAAGGTCCAAGTGATACAGTAAACCTGCACTGGTGCATCGGAATATAACACTGGTCACCAAGGAGCCGCTCTAACCACAAACTCTTAGAAAATTCACTCTTCTTGTGCGTAAGTCGGCATTGTCCCTTTTGTATTCAATCCCGATGCAATGACTGTGTTTCATGGTCAATGTGAAAGTCCAAGGGATACCGTAAACCGGCACTTGTGTAACGGATTCAAATACTGGTCTCCCAGCAGCCGATCAGAGCAGAAACTCTTAGAAGATTCACTCATCTTGTACTTAAGTCGGCATTGTCCCTTATAAATTCAATCCCGAAGCAATTTCTGTGGGTCATGGTCAATGTGAAGTTCTAAGGGATACAGCAAACCAGCACTGGTGCATCGCAATCTAATACTAGTCTCCCATGAGCCGCTCAAACCACAAACCCTTAGAAGATTCACTCTTCTAATACTTAAGTCGACATTGGCATTTTGTATTCAATTCCGATGCTATTTCTGTGTTTCATGGTCAATTTGAAGGTCCAAGGGTTACAGTAAACCAGCACTGGTGCATCGGAATCTAATACTGGTCTCCGAGGAGCTGCTCAAAACACAAAATCTTTGAAAATTCACTCTTCTTGCACTTAAGTTGGCATTGTGCATTTAGTATTCAATCCCGATGCAATTTCTGTGTTTCATGGTCAATGTGAAGGGCCAAGGGATACAGTAAACCTGCACTTGTGCATCGCAATCTAATACTGGTCTCCCAGGAGCCGCTCAAACCACAAACCCTTAGAAGATTCACTCTTCTAATACTTAAGTCGACATTGGCATTTTGTATTCAATCCCGATGCTATTTCTGTGTTTCATGGTCAATTTGAAGGTCCAAGGGATACAGTAAACCAGCACTGGTGCATCGGAATCTAATACTGGTCTCCGAGGAGCTGCTCAAAACACAAAATCTTTGAAAATTCACTCTTCTTGCACTTAAGTTGGCATTGTCCCTTTTGTTCTCAATACCGATGTGATTTCTGTGTTTCATATTCAATGTGAAGGTCCAAGGGATACAGTAAACCAGCACTGGTGCATCGGAATCTAATACTGGTCTCCCAGGAGCCGCGCAAATCACAATTTCTTACAAAGTTCCCTCTTCTTGTACTTAAGTCGGCATTGACCCATTTGAATTCAATCCCGATGCAATATCTGTGACCCATGGTCAATGGGAAGGCCCAAGGGATACAGTAAACCTGCGCTGGTGCATCGGAAACTTATATTGGTCTCCCAGGAGCCGCTCACAACACAAACTCTTAGAATATTAACTCTGCTTGTACTTAAGGCGGCATTGTGCCTTTTGTATTCAGTCCCGATGCAATATCTGTGTTTCTGGGTCAATGTGAAGGTCCAAGAGAGAATAAACCTGCACTGGTGCATCGGAATCTAATACTGGTATCTCAGGAGCCGCTCAAAGCACAAACTCTGAAGAGATTCATTCTTCTTGTACTTAAGTCGGCATTGTCCCTTTTGTGTTCTATCCCGATGCAACTTCTGTGTTTCATGGTCAATATGAAGGTCCAAGTAATACAGTAAACCTGCACTGGTGCATCGGAATCTAACACTGGTCTCCCAGGAGCCGCTCAAACTACAAACTCTTAGAAAATTCACTCTTCTTAAACTTAAGTCGGCATTGTCCATTTTGTATTCAATCCCGATGCAATGACTGTGATTCATGGTCAATGTGAAAGTCCAAGGGATTCAGTAAACCTGCACTGGTGCAACGGAATGAAATACTGGTCTCCTAGGAGCCGCTCAGAGCAGAAACTCTTAGAAGATTCACTCTTCTTGTACATAAGTCGGATTTTTGCCTTATGTATTCAGTCCCGAAGCAATTTCTGTGTGTCAAGGTCAATGTGAAGGTCCAAGGGATACAGTAAACAAGCCCAAGTGCGTCGGAATCTAATACTGGTCTCGGAGGAGCCGCTCAAAGCACAAACTCTTAGAAAATTCATTCTTCTTGTACTTAAGTTGGCATTGTGCATTTTTTTTTCAATTGCGATGTAATTTATGTGTTTCATGGACAGTGTGAAGGTCCAAGCGAGACAGTAAACCTGCACAGGTGCATCGGAATCTAATACTGGACACCCAGGAGCCGCTCAAAGCTCATACTCTTAGAAGATTCACCCTTTTTGTACTTAAGTCGGCATTGTCCCTTATGTATTCCATCCCGATGCAATATCTGTGTTTCATGGTCAATATGAAGGTCCGAGGGATACAGTAAACCCGCACTGGTGCATCGGAATCTATTACTGGTCTCCCATGAGCCGCTCAAACCACAAACCCTTACTAGATTCACTCTTCTTATACTGAAATCGTCATTGTGCATTTTGTATTCAATCTCGATTCGATATCTTTGTTTCATGGCCAATGTGAAGGTCCAAGGGATATAGTAAACCTTCACTGGTGCATAGGAATCTAATACTGGAATCCCAGGAACCGCTCAAAGCACAAACCCTTAAAAGTTTCACTCTTCTTGTACTTCAGTCATCATTGTCCCTTTTGTTTTCAATCCCGATGCAATTTCTGTGTTTCATGGCGAATGTGAAGGTCGAAGGGTTACAGTAAACCTGCACCGGTGCATTGGAAACTTATACTGGTCTCTCAGGAGCCGCTCAACACACAAGCTCTTAGAATATTAACTCTTCTTGTACTTAGGGCGGCATTGTGCTTTTTTATTCAATCCCGATTCAATTTCTGTGTTTATTGGTCAATGTGAAGGTCCAAAGGAGAGATTAAACCTGCACTGGTGCATCGGAATCTAATACCGGTATCCCAGGAGCCGCTCAAAGCACAAACTCGGAAGAGATTCATTCATCTTCTACTTAAGTCAGCATTGTCCCTTTTGTATTCAATCCCGATGCAATATCTGTGCTTCATGATCAATGTGATGGACCAAGGGATACAGTAATCCTGCACTGGTGCATCGGAACCTAATACTGGTCTCCCAAGAGCCGCCCAAAACGCAAACTCTTAGAAGGTTCACGCCTCTTGTACTTAAGTCGGCACTGTCTCTTTTGTATTCAAGCCCGATTCAATTTCTGTGTTTCATGGTCAATGTGAAGGTCCAAGTGATACAGTAAACCAGCACTGGTGCATCGGAATCTAACACTGGTCACCAAGGAGCCGCTCTAACCACAAACTCTTAGAAAATTCACTCTTCTTGTGCTTAAGTCGGCATTGTCCCTTTTGTATTCAATCCCGATGCAATGACTGTGTTTCATGGTCAATGTGAAAGTCCAAGGGATACCGTAAACCGGCACTGGTGTAACGGATTCAAATACTGGTCTCCCAGGAGCCGCTCAAAGCACAAACTCTTAGAAGATTCACTCTTCTTGTAATTAAGCCGGGTTTGTGCCCTTTGTATTCAACCCCAATGCAATTTCTGTGCTTCATGGTCAATGTGAAAGTCCAAGAGATACAGTAAACCAGCACTGGTGCATCGGAATCTAATACTGGTCTCCCAGGAGCCGCGCAAATCACAATTTCTTACAAAGTTCCCTCTTCTTGTACTTCAGTCGGCATTGACCCATTTGAATTCAATCTCGATGCAATATCTGTGACCCATGGTCAATGGGAAGGTCCAAGGGATACAGTAAACCTGCGCTGGTGCATCGGAAACTTATATTGGTCTCCCAGGAGCCGCTCACTACACAAACTCTTAGAATATTAACTCTGCTTGTACTTAAGGCGGCATTGTGCCTTTTGTATTCAATCCCGATGCAATATCTGTGTTTCTGGGTCAATGTGAAGTTCCAAAAGAGAATAAACCTGCACTGGTGCATCGGAATCTAATACTGGTATCTCAGGAGCCGCTCAAAGCACAAACTCTGAAGAGATTCATTCTTCTTGTACTTAAGTCGGCATTGTCCCTTTTGTGTTCTATCCTGATGCAACTTCTGTGTTTCATGGTCAATGTGAAGGTCCAAGTAATACAGTAAACCTGCACTGGTGCATCGGAATCTAACACTGGTCTCCCAGGAGCCGCTCAAACTACAAACTCTTAGAAAATTCACTCTTCTTAAACTTAAGTCGGCATTGTCCATTTTGTATTCAATCCCGATGCAATGACTGTGATTCATGGTCAATGTGAAAGTCCAAGGGATACAGTAAACCTGCACTGGTGCAACGGAATCAAATACTGGTCTCCTAGGAGCCGCTCAGAGCAGAAACTCTTAGAAGATTCACTCTTCTTGTACATAAGTCGGATTTTTGCCTTATGTATTCAGTCCCGAAGCAATTTCTGTGTGTCATGGTCAATGTGAAGGTCCAAGGGATACAGTAAACAAGCCCAAGTGCATCGGAATCTAATACTGGTCTCGGAGGAGCCGCTCAAAGCACAAACTCTTAGAAAATTCACTCTTCTTGTACTTAAGTTGGCATTGTGCATTTTTTTTTCAATCGCGATGTAATTTATGTGTTTCATAGTCAGTGTGAAGGTCCAAGCGAGACAGTAAACCTGCACAGGTGCATCGGAATCTAATACTGGACACCCAGGAGCCGCTCAAAGCTCATACTCTTAGATGATTCACCCTTTTTGTACTTAAGTCGGCATTGTCCCTTATGTATTCCATCCCGATGCAATATCTGTGTTTCATGGTCAATGTGAAGGTCCGAGGGATACAGTAAACCTGCACTGGTGCATCGGAATCTAATACTGGTCTCCCAGGAGCCGCCCAAACCACAAACTCTGAGAAAATTTACACTTCTTGTACTTCAGTCGGCTTGACCCTTTTGTATTCAATCCCGATGCAATTTCTCTGTTACATGGTCAATGTGAAGGTCCATGGGATACAGTAAACCCGCACTGGTGCATCGGAATCTTTTACTGGTCTCCCATGAGCCGCTCAAACCACAAACCCTTAGTAGATTCACTCTTCTTATACTTAAATCGTCATTGTGCATTTTGTATTCAATCACGATGCGATATCTTTGTTTCATGGCCAATGTGAAGGTCCAAGGGATATAGTAAACCTTCACTGGTGCATCGGAATCTAATACTGGAATCCCAGCAACCGCTCAAAGCAGAAAACCTTAAAAGTTTCACTCTTCTTGTACTTCAGTCATCATTGTCCCTTTTGTTTTCAATCCCGATGCAATTTCTGTGTTTCATGGTCAGTGTGAAGGTCCAAGGGATACAGTAAACCTGCACAGATGCATCGGAATCTAATACTGGACACCCGGGAGCCGCTCAAAACACAAACTCTTAGAGAATTCACTCATCTTGTACTTATGTTGGCATTGTGCATTTTGTATTCTATTCCGATGCAATTTCTGTGTTTCATGGTCAATGTGAAGGTCCAAGCGAGACAGTAAACCTGCGCAGGTGCATCGGAATCTAATACTGGACACCCAGGAGCCGCTCAAAGCTCATACTCTTAGAAGATTCACTCTTTTTGTACTTAAGTCGGCATTGTACCTATGTATTCCATCCCGATGCAATTCCTGTGCTTCATGGTCAATGTTAAGGGCCAGGGGATACAGTAAACCGCCACTGGTGCATCAGAATCTAATACTGGTCATTGAGGATC
Source organism: Schistocerca americana (assembly GCF_021461395.2). Taxonomy (NCBI): domain Eukaryota; kingdom Metazoa; phylum Arthropoda; class Insecta; order Orthoptera; family Acrididae; genus Schistocerca; species Schistocerca americana. Next base: position 759,670,216 of record NC_060123.1, read on the forward strand.
CGCTCAAAGCACAAACTCTTTGAAAATTCACTCTTCTTGTACTTAAGATGGCATTGTGCATTTTGTTTTCAATCCCGTCGCATTTTCTGTTTTTCATGGTCGATGTGAAGGTGCAAGGGATACAGTATACCAGCACTGGTGCTTTGGAATCTAATACTGGTCTCCCAGGAGCCGCTCGAAGCACAAACTTTTAGAAATTTAACTCTTCTTGTACTTAAGTCGGCATTGTGCCTTTTATATTCAATCCCGAAGCAATTTCTGTGCGTCATGGTCAATGTGAAGGTCTAAGGGATACAGCAAACCAGCACTGGTGCATCGGAATCTAATACTGGTCTCCCATGAGCCGCTCAAGCCACAAACCCTTAGAAGATTCACTCTTCTTATACTTAAGTCGACATTGGCATTTTGTATTCAATCCCGATGCTATTTCTGTGTTTCATGGACAATTTGAAGGTCCAAGGGATACAGTAAACCAGCACTGGTGCATCGGAATCTAATACTGGTCTCCGAGGAGCTGCTGAAAGCATAAACTCTTTGAAAATTCACTCTTCTTGCACTTAAGTTGGCATTGTGCATTTTGTATTCAATCCTGATGCAATTTCTGTGTTTCATGGTCAATGTGAAGGTCCAAGGGATACAGTAAACCTGCACTTGTGCATCGCAATCTAATACTGGTCTCCCTGGAGCCGCTCAATGCACAAACCCTTTGGAGATTCACTCTTCTTGTACTTATGTCGGGATTGTCCCTTTTGTTCTCAATCCCGATGCGATTTCTGTGTTTCATATTCAGTGTGAAGGTCCAAGGGATACAGTAAACCAGCACTGGTGCATCGTAATCTAATACTGGTCTCCCAGGAACCGCGCAAATCACAATCTCTTAGAAGATTCCCTCGTCTTGTACTTAAGTCTTCATTGACCCATTTGTATTCAATCCTGATGCAATATCTGTGTTTCATGGTCAATGGGAAGGTCCAAGGGAGAGAATAAACCTGCACTGGTGCATCGGAATCTAATACTGGTATCCCAGGAGCCGCTCAAAGCACAAATTCTGAAGAGATTCATTCTCCTTGTACTTAAGTCGGCATTGTCCCTTTTGTATTCTATCCCGATGCAACCTCTGTGCTTCATGGTCAATGTGAAGGTCCAAGTGATACAGAAAACCTGCACTGGTGCATCGGAATCTAACACTGGCCTCCCAGGAGCCGCTCAAACTGCAAACTCTTAGAAAATTCACTCTTGTTAAACTTAAGTCGGCATTGTCGATTTTGTATTTTATCCCGATCCAATGACTGTGTTTCATGGTCAATGTGAAAGTCCAAGGGATACAGTAAACCTGCACTGGTGCAACGGAATCAAATACTGGTCTCCTAGGAGCCGCTCAGAGCAGAAACTCTTAGAAGATTCACGCTTCTTGTACATAAGTCGGATTTGTGCCTTATGTGTTCAGTCCCGAAGCAATTTCTGTGTGTCATGGTCAATGTGAAGGTCCAAGGGATACAGTAAACTAGCACAGGTGCATCGGAATCTAATACTGGTCTCCGAGGAGCAGCTCAAAGCACAAACTCTTAGAAAATTCATTCTTTTTGTACTTAAGTTGGCATTGTGCATTTTGTATTCAATCGCGATGCAATTTATGTGTTTCATGGTCAATGGGAAGGTCCACGGGATACAGTAAACCTGCTCTGGTGCATCGGAAACTAACACTGGTCTCCCAGGAGCGGTCCAAACCACAAACTCTGAGAAAATTTACTCTTCTTGTACTTAAGTCGGCTTGACCCTTTTGTATTCAATCCCGATGCAATTTCTCTGTTACATGGGCAATGTGAAGGTCCATGGGATACAGTAAACCTGCACAGGTGCATCGGAATCTAATACTGGACACCCAGGAGCCGCTCAAAACTCAAACTCTTAGAAGATTCACTCTTTTTGCACTTAAGTCGGCATTGTCCCTATGTATTCCATCCCGATGCAATTCCTGTGTATCATGGTCAATGTTAAGGGCCAAGGGATACAGTAAACCCCCACTGGTGCATCGGAATCTAATACTGGTCTTTGAGGAGCCGCTCAAAGCACAAACTCTTTGAAAATTCACTCTTCTTGTACTTAAGATGGCATTGTGCATTTTGTATTCAATCCCGTCGCAATTTCTGTGTTTCATTGTCAATGTGAAGGTGCAAGGGATGCAGTATACCAGCACTGGTGCTTTGGAATCTAATACTGGTCTCCCAGGAGCCGCTCGAAGCACAAACTCTTGGAAGTTTAACTGTTCTTGTACTTAAGTCAGCGTTGTCCCATTTGTATTCAATCCCTATTCCATTTCGGTGTCATGGTCGATGTGAAGGTCCAGGGGATACAGTAAACCTGCACTGGTGCATCTGAAACTAATACTGGTATCCCAGGAGCCGCTCAAAGCACAAACTCTGAAAAGATTCACTCATCTTGTACTTAGGTCGGCATTGTCCCTTTCGTATTCAAACCCGATGCAATATATGATCTTCATGATTTAATGTGATGGACCAAGGGATACAGTAAACCTGAACAGGTGAATCGGGACCTAGTACTGGTCTCCCAGTAGCCGCTCAAAGCACAAACTCTTAAAAGTTTCACTCCTCTTGTACCTAAGTCGGCATTGTCTGTTTTGTATTCAATTCGATGCAATTTCTGTGTTTCATGGTCAATGTGAAGGTCCACGCGATACAGTAAACCTGCTCTGGTGCATCGGAAACTAACACTGGTCTCCCAGGAGCCGCTCAAACCACAAACTCTTAGAAAATTCACTCTTACTGTACTTCAGTCGGCATTGTCCCTTTTGTATTCAATCCCGATGAAATTTCTGTGTTTCATAGTCAATGTGAAGGTACAAGGGATACAGTAAACCTGCACTGGTGCAACAGAATCTAATACTGGACTCCCAGGAGCCGCCCAGAGCACAAACTCTTAAAAGATTCACTCTTCTTGTACTTAAGTTGTCATTGTGCATTTTGTAATCAATCCCGATGCAATATCTGTGTCTCATGGTCAGTGTGAAGGTCCAAGGGATACAGTAAACCTGCACTAATACAACGGAATCTGAGACTGGTCTCACAAGAGCCGCTCAAAGCACAAAGTCTTAGAAGGTTCGATCTGCTTGTACTTAAGTCGGCACTGAGCATTATGTATTCAATCCAGATGCAGTTTCTGTGTTTCATGGTCAGTGTTAAGGGCCAAGGGATACAGTAAACCCCCACTGGTGTATCGGAATGTAATACTGGTCTTTGAGGAGCCGCTCAAAGCACAAACTCTTTGAAAATTCACTCTTCTTGTACATAAGATGGCATTGTGCATTTTGTATTCAATCCCGATGCAATTTCTGTGTTTCATGGTCAATGTGAAGGTGCAAGGGATACAGTATACCAGCACTGGTGCATCGGAATCTAATACTGGACTCCCAGGAGCCGCTCAAATCTCGAACTCTTAGAAGATTCACTCTTCTTGTACATAACTCGGTTGTGCCTTTTGTATTCAATCCCGAAGCAATATCTGTGTCTCATGGTTAATGTGAAGGTCCAAGGGATACAGTAAACCTGCATAGGTGCATCGGAATCTAATACTGGACACCCAGGAGCCGCTCAAATCTCAAACCCATAGAGGATTCACTCTTTTTGTACTTAAATCGGCATTGTACCTATGTATTTAATCCCGATGCAATTTCTGTGTTTCTTGGTCAATGTTAAGGGCCAAGGGATACAGTAAACCAGCACTGGTGCATCGGAATCTAATTCTGGTCTCTGAGGAGCTGCTCAGAGCACAAACTCTTAGAAAATTCACTCTTCATGTTCTTAAGATGGCATTGTGCATTTTGTACTCAATCCCGATGCAATTTCTGTGTTACATGGTCAATGTGAAGGTCCAAGGGATACAGTATACCAGCACTGGTGAATCGGAATCTAACACTTGCCTCCCAGAAGCCGCTCAAACTACAAACTCTTAGGAAATTCACACTTCTTGTACTTAAGTCGGAATTGTCCCTTTTGTAATCACCCCGATGCAGCTCCTGTGTTTCAAGGTCAATGTGAAGGTGCAAGGGATAGAGTAAACCTGCACTGGTGCATCGGAATCTGATACTGGTCTCCGAGGAGAAGCTGAAAGCACAAATTCTTAGAAAATTCACTCCTCTTGTACTTAAGTGGCATTGTGCGTTTTGAAATCAATCCTGATGAAATATCTGTGTTTCATGGTCAATGTGAAGGTCAAGGGATACAGTAAACCTGCACTGGTGCATCGGAATCTGATACTGGTCTCCGAGAAGCCGATCAAAGCACAAACTCTAAGAAAATTCACTCTTCTTGTACTTAATTTGGCATTGTGCATTTTGTATTATATCCCGATGCAATTTCTGTGTTTCAAGGTCAATGTAAAGGTCCAAGGGATACAGTAATCCTGCACTGGTGCATCGGATTCTAATACTGCTCTCCGAGGAGCCGCTCAAAGCACAAACCCTTAGAATATTCACTCTTCTTGCACTTAAGTTGGCATTGTGTATTTGTATTTAATACCGATGCAATTTCTGTGTTTCATGGTCCATGTGTTGGACCAAGGGATACAGTAAAACTGCGCAGATGAATTGGAACCTAATACTGATCTCTCAGAAGCCGCTCAAAGCACAAACTCTTAGAAGAATCCCAGCTCTTGTACTTCAGTAGGCATTGTCTCTGTTTTATTCAATCCCTATGCAATGTCTGTGTGTCATGCTCAATGTGGAGGGCCAAGGGATAGAGTTAACATGGGCTGGTGCATCCGAACCTAATACTGGTCTCCTAGGAGCCGCTCATCGCACAAACTCTTAGAAGACTCACTCCTCTTGTACTTAAGTCGGCATTGTCTCTTCAGTTTTCTATCCCGATGCAATTTCTGTGTTTCATAATCAATGTGAAGGTCCACGCGATACAGTAAACCCGCACTGGTGCATCGGAATCTAACACTGGCCACCCAGAAGCCGCTCAAACCACAAACTCTTAGAAAATTCACACTTCCTGTACGTAAGTCGGCATTGTCCCTTTTGTATTCAATCCCGATGCAGGTCCTGTGTTTCAAGGTCAATGTAAAGGTCCAAGGGATAGAGTAAATCTGCACTGGTGCATCGGAAAATGATACTGGTCTCCGAGGAGCCGCTCAAAGCACAATCTCTTAGAAAATTCACTCCTCTTGTACTTAAGTTGGCATTGTGCGTTTTGAAATCAATGCTGATGAAATATCTGTGTTGCATGGTCAATGTGAAGGCCAAGGGATACAGTAAACCTGCACTGGTGCATCGGAATCTGATACTGGTCTCCGAGGAGCCGATCAAAGCACAAACTCTAAGAAAATTCACTCTTCTTGTACTTAAGTTGGCATTGTGCGTTTTGTATTCCATCCCGATGAAATATCTGTGTTACAAGGTCAATGTAAAGGTCCAAGGGATACAGTAAACCTGCACAGGTGCATCGGAATGTAATACTGGACACTCAGGAGCCGCTCAAAGCACATACTCTTAGAGGATTCACTCTTCTTGTACTGAAGTCGCCATTGTCCCTTATGTATTCCATCCCGATGCAATTTCTGTGTTTCATGGTCAATGTGAAGTTCCAAGGGATATAGCAAACCAGCACTGGTGCATCGCAATCTAATACTGGTCTCCGAGGAGCCGCTCAAAACACTTACTCTTAGAAAATTCACTCTTCTTGTACTTAAGTTGGTATTGTGCCTTTTTTATTCAATCCCGTGCAATTTATGTGTTTCATGGACAATGTGAAGGTCCAAGGGATACAGTAAACCTGCACTGGTGCATCGGAATCTAATACTGGACACCCAGGAGCCGCTCAAAGCTCAAACCCATAGAGGATTCACTGTTTTTGTACTTAAATCGGCATTGTCCCTATGTATTTAATCCCGATGCAATTTCTGTGTTTCATGGTCAATGTTCAGGCCAAGGGATACAGTAAAAATGCACTGGTGCATCGGAATCTAATTCTGGTCTCTCAGGAGCCGCTCAGAGCACAAACTATTAGAAAATTCACTCTTCTTGTACTTAAGAAGGCATTGTGCATTTTGTACTTAATCCCGATGCAATTTCTGTGTTTCATGGTCAATGTGAAGGTCAAAGGGATACAGTATACCAGCACTGGTGCATCGGAATCTAATACTGGGCTCCCATGAGACGCTCAAACCACAAACCCTTAGAAGATTCACTCTTCTTGAACTTATGTCGGCATCGTGCATTATGTATTCAATCCCGATGCGATTTCTGTGTTTCATGGGCAATGTGAAGGCCAAGGGATACAGTAAAGCTGCACAGGTGCATCGTAATCTAATACTGGTCTCCGACGAGCCGCTCAAAGCACAAACCCTTAGAAAATTAACTCTTCTTGCACTTAAGTTAACATTGTGTATTTTGTATTCTATCCCGATGCAATCTCTGTGTTTCATGGTCAATGTGAAGGTCCAAGGGATAGAGTACACCTGCACTGGTGCATCAGAATCTAATACTGGTCTCCCAGGAGCCGCTCAGAGCAGAAAATCTTAGGAGATTCACTCTTCTTCTACTTAAGTCGGCATTGTATATTTTGTATTCAATCCCGATGCAATTTCTGTGTTTCATGGTCAATGTGAAGGTCCAAGGGATACAGTAAACCCGCACTGGTGCATCTGAATCTAAATCTGGTATCCCAAGAGCCGTTAAAATCTCAAACTCTTAGAAGATTCACTGTTCTTGTACTTAAGTTGGCATTGAGCATTATGTATTCAATCCCCAAGCAATTTCTGCGTTTCATGGTCAATTTGAAGGGCCAAGGGATACAGTAAACCTGCACTGGTGCATCGGAATCTAATACCGGTCTCCCATGAGCCACTCAAAGCACAAACTATTAGAAGACTCACTCTTCTTGCACTTAAGTTGGCATTGTGCATTTCGTATTCAATCCCCATGCAATTTCTGTATCTCATGGTCAACGGGAAGGTCCAAGGGATACAGTAAACCTGCACTGGTGCATCTGAATCTAATACTGGTCTCCCAGGAGCCGCTGTATGCACAAATCCTTATAAGATTAACTCTTCTTGTACTTTTGTCGGCATTGTTCCTTTTGAATTCAATCCCGATGCAATTTCAGTGTTTCATCGTCAGTATGAACATCCAAGGGATACCGTAAACCTGCACAGCTGCATCAGAATCTAATACTGGACACACAGGAGCCGCTCAAAGCTCAAACTCTTAGTAGATTCACTCTTCTTGTACCTAAGTCGGCATTGTCCCTTATGTATTCGATCCCGAAGAAATTTCTGTGCTTCATGGTCAATGTGAAGGTCCAAGGGATGCAGTAAACCTGCACTGGTACATCCAAATCTAATACTGGTCTCCCAGGAGCCGCTCAAGGCAAAAATTCTTAGAAAATTCACTCTTCTTTTAGTTAAGTCGGCATTGTCCCTTATGTATTCCACCCCAACGCAATTTTTGTGTGATTCATGGTCAAAGTGAAGGTCCAAGGGATTCAGTAAACCTGCACTGGGGCATCGGAATCTAATACTGGTCTCCGAGGAGCCCCTCAAAGCACAAACTCTTAGAAAATTCACTCTTCTTGTACTTAGGTTGGCATTTTGCATTTTTTATTTAATCCCGATGCAATTTCTGTGTTTCATGGGCAATGTGAAGGTTCAAGGGATACGGTAAACCCTTACAGGTGCAACGGAATCTAATACTGGGCACCAAGGAGCCGCACAAACTGAAACTCTTAGAGGATTTACTGTTTTTGTACTTAAATCGGCATTGTCCTTTACGTATTCCACCCCGACACAATTTCTGTATTTCATGGTCAATGTTAAGGGCCAAGGGATACAGTAAACCAGCACTGGTGCATCGGAATCTAATACAGGTCTCCCAGGAGCCGCTCAAACCACAAATTCGTAGATGACTCACTCCACTTGTACATAAGTTGGCATTGTGCCTTTTGTATTCAATCCCATTGCAATTTCTGTGTTTCATGGTCAATGTGAATGTCCAAGGGATACAGTAAACATGCACTGGTGCATCGGATTCTAATACTGGTCTCCCAGGAGCCACTAAAAACACAAACTCATAGAAGATACAGTCTTTATGTACTTTTGTCCGCATTGTCCCTTTCGCATTCAATGCCGATGAAAATTCTGTGTCTCAGGGTCAATGTGAAGGTCCGAGGGATACAGTAAACCAGCACTGGTGCATCGTAATCTAATACTGGCCTCCAAGGAGCCGCTCAAAGTACAAGCTCTTAGAAGATTCACTCTTCTTGTACTTATGTCGGCATTGTACATTTTGTATTCAATCCCGATGCAACTTCTGTGCTTTATGGTCAATGTGAAGGTCCAAGGGATACAGTAAACCTGCAATGGTGCATCGGATTCTAATACTGGTCTCCTAGGAGCCACTACAAACACAAACTCTTAGAAGATACAGTCTTAATGTACTTATGTCCGCATTGACCCTTTCGCATTCAATGCCGATGAAAATTCTGTGTCTCAGGGTCAATGTGAAGGTCCGAGGGATACAGTAAACCAGCACTGGTGCATCGTAATCTAATACTGGCCTCCAAGGAGCCGCTCAAAGTACAAGCTCTTAGAAGATTCACTCTTCTTGTACTTATGTCGGCATTGTACATTTTGTATTCAGTCCCGATGCAATTGCTGTGCTTTATGGTCAATGTTAAGGGCCAAGGGATACAGTAAACCAGCACTGGTGCATCGGAATCTAATACTGGTCTCCCAAGAGCCGCTCAAACAACAAACCCTTAGAATATTCACTCTTCTTGTACTTAATTAGGCATTGTGCCTTTTGTATTAAATCACGATGCGATTTCTGTGTTTCATGGTCAATGTGAAGGTCCAAAGGATAGAGTAAACCCACACTGGTGCATCGGAATCTAATACTGGTCTCCCAGGAGCCGCTCAAAGCACAAACTCTTAGAAGATTCACTCATTTTGTACATTTGTCGGCATTCTGCTATTTGTATTCAGTTCGATGCAATTTCTGTGTTTCATGGTCTGTGTGAAGGTCCAAGGGATACAGTACACCTGTACTGGTGCATCGGAATCTAATACTGGTCTCCCAGGAGCCGCTGCAATCGCATGCTCTTAGAAGTTTCACTCTTCTTGTCCTTAAGTCGGCATTGTTCCTTTTGTATTCAATCATGATGCAATTTCTGTGTTTCATGGTCAATGTGAAGGTCTAATGGATACAGTAAACCTTCACTGGTGCATCGTAATCTGTTACTAGTCTCCCAGGAGCCGCTCAAACCACAAATTGTTAGAAAACTCACTCTTCTTGTACTTAAGTCGGCATTTTGCATTTTGTATTCAATCCCGATGCAATATCTGTGTTTCATGGTCAAGGTGAAGGTCAAAGGGATACAGTAAACGTGCACTGATGCATCGGATTCTAATATAGGTTTCCCAGAAGCCGCTCAAACCACAAACTCGTAGAAGATTCACTCTTTTTGTACATAAGTTGGCATTGTGCATTTTGTATTCAATTCGAATCAATTTCTGTGTTTCATGGTCAATGTGAAGGTCCAAGGGATACAGTAAACTTGCACTGGTGCAACGGAATCTAATACTGGTCTCCCAGGAGTCGCTCAAAGCACAAACTCTTAGAAGATTTACTCTCCTTGTACTTAAGTCGGCATTGTCCCTTTTGTACTCAATGCCAATGCAATATCTGTGCGTCATGGTCAATGTGAAGGTCCAAGGGATACAGTAAAACTGCACTGCTGCATCGGAATCGAATACTGGTTTCCCAGGAGCCACCAAAAACACAAACTGTTAGAAGATTCACTCTTAATGAACTTAAGTCGTCATTGTCCCTATCGTATTCAATGCCGACGCATATTCTGTGTTTCATGGTCAATGTGAAGGTCCAAGGGATACAGTAAATCGGCACTGGTGCATTGTAATCTAATACTGGTCTCCAAGGAGGCGCTCAAAGCACAAACACTTAGAAGATTCACTCTTCTTGTACTTATGTCGGCATTGTACATTTTGTATTCAATCCCGATGCAATTTTTGTGCTTCATGGTCAATGTGAAGGTCCAAGGTATACAGTAAACCTGCGCTGGTGCATCGGAGTACAATACTGGTCTCCCAGGAACCAGTAAAAGCACAAACTCTTAGAAGATTCACTGTTTATGTACTTAAGTCGGCATTGTCCTTTTCGTATTCAGTGCCGATGCAATTTCTGTGTTTCATTGTCAATGTAAAGGTCCAAGGTATACAGTAAACCTGAAGTGGTGCATCAGAATCTGATACTTGTCTCCCAGGAGCCGCTCAAAGGACAAACTCTTAGATTATTCACTCATCTTGTACGTTTGTCGTCATTATGCCATTTGTATTCAATTCGATGCAATTTCTGTGTTTCATGGTCAATGAGATGGTCTACGGGATACAGCAAATCTGCACTGGTGCATAGGAATCTAATACTGGTCTCCCATGAGCCGCTCAAACCACAAACCCTTAGAAGATTCACTCTTCTTGTACTTTATTCGGCATTGTGCCTTTTGTATTCAATCACGATGCGATTTCTGTGTTTCATGGTCAATGTGAAGGTCCAAGGGATACAGTAAACCTGCTCTGGTGCATCGGAATCTAATACTGGTCTCCGAAGAGCCGCTCAAAGCACGAACTCTTAGAAGTTTCACTCTTCTTGTCCTTAAGTCGGCATTGTCCCTTTTGTATTCAATCACGATGCGATTTCTGTGTTTCATGGTCAATGTGAAGGTCCAAGGGATACAGTAAACCTTCACTGGTGCATCGTAATCTATTGCTAGTCTCCCAGGAGCCGCTCAAACCACAAACTCTTAGAAAACTCACTCTTCTTGTACTTAAGTCGGCATTTTCCATTTTGTATTCAATCCCGATGCAATATCTGTGTTTCATGGTCAAGGTTAAGGTCAATGGGATACAGTAAACGTGCACTGGTGCATCGCATTCTAATATAGGTCCCCCAGGAGCCGCTCAAACCACAAACTCGTAGAAGATTGACTCTTCTTGTGCATAAGTTGGCATTGTGCATTTTGTATTCAATTCGATGCAATTTCTGTGTTTCATGGTCAGTGTGAAGGTCCATGGGATACAGTAAACATGCACTGGTGCATCGGAATCTAATACTGGTCTCCCAGGAGCCACTCAAAGCACAAACTCTTAGAAGATTCACTCTCCTTGTACTTAAGTCGGCATTGTGCCATTTGTAATAATCCCGGTGCAATTTCTGTGTGTCATAGTAAATGTGAAGGTCCAAGGGATACAGTAAACCTGCACTGGTGCATCAGAATCTACTACTGGTCTCCCATGAGCCGCTCAAACAACAAACCCTTAGAAGATTCACTCTTCTTGTACTTAATTCGTCATTGCGCTTCTTTACTTAATCACGATGCAATTTCTTTGTTTCATGGTCAAGGGTTACAGTAGACCTTCACTGGTGCATCGTAATCTATTACTAGCCTACCAGGAGCCGCTCAAACCACAAACTCATAGAAAGCTCACTCTTCTTGTACTTAAGCCGGCATTTCCTATTTTGTATTCAATCCCGATGTAATATCTGTGTTTCATGGTCAAGGTGAAGGTCAAAGGGATACAGTAAACGTGCACTGGTGCATCGGATTCTAATATAGGTCTCCCAGGAGCCGCTAATACCACAAACTCGTAGAAGATTCACTCTTCTTGTACATAAGTTGGCATTGTGCATTTTGTATTCAATTCGATGCAATTTCTGTGCTTCATGGTCAATGTGAAGGCAAAGGGATACAGTAAACGTGCACTGGTGCATCGGCATCTAATACTGGTCTCCCAGGAGCCGCTCAAAGCACAAACTCTTAGAAGATTCACTCCCCTTGTACTTAAGTCGGCAATGTCCCTTTTGTACTCAATGCCAATGCAACATCTGTGTTTCATGGTCATTGTGAAGGTCCAAGGGATACAGTAAAACTGCACTGCTGCATCGGAATCGAATACTGGTCTCCCAGGAGCCGCAGAAATCACAAACTCTTAGGAGATTCTATCTTCTTGTACTTAAGTCGTCATTGGGCTGTTTGTATTCAATCCCGATGCAATTTCTGTGTTTTATGGTCAATGTGAAGGTCCAAGGTATACGGTAAACCAGCACTGGTGCATCAGAATCTAATACTAGACTCTCAGGAGCCGCTCAAAGCACAGACTCTTAGAAGATTCACACTCCTTGTACCTAAGTCGGCATTGTCCCTTTTGTATTCAATGCCGATGCAATTTCTGTGTTTCATGGTCAATGTGAATGTCCAAGGTATACAGTAAACCTGCACTGGTGCATCGGATTCTAATACTGGTTTCCCAGGAGCCACCAAAAACACATACTCTTAGAAGATTCACTCTTAAGGTACTTAAGTCGTCATTGTCCCTTTCGTATTCAATGCCGATGCTTATTCTGTGTTTCATGGTCAATGTGAAGGTCCAAGGGATACAGTAAACCTGCTCTGATGCATCGGAATCAAATACTGGTCTCCGAGGAGCCGCTCAAAGCACATACTCTTAGAAGTTTCACTCTTCTTGACCTTAAGTCGGCATTGTCCCTTTTGTATTCAATCCCGATAAAATTTCTGTGTTTCATGGTCAATGTGCAGGTCCAAGTGATAAAGTAAACCTGCACTGGTGCATAGGAATACAATACTGGTCTCCCAGGAGACGCTCAAAGCAAAAACTCTTAGAAGATTCACTCTTCTTGTACTTTAGTCGGCATTGTGCCTTTTGTATTCAATCCCGATGCAATTTCAGTGTTTCATGGTCAATGCGAAGGTCCAAGGGATACAGTAAATCTCCATTGGTGCATCGCAATGTAATACAGGTCTCCCAGCAGCCGCTCAAAACATGAACTCTTAGAAGATTCACTCTTCTTGTACTTTAGTCGTCATTGTGCCATTTGTATTAATCCCGGTGCAATTTCTGTGTGTCATGGTCAATGTGAAGGTCCAAGGGATACAGTAAACCATCACTGGTGCATCGTAATCTATTACTAGTCTACCAGGAGCCGCACAAACCGCAAACTCTTAGAAAGCTCACTCTTCAAGTCGGCATTTCCCATTTTATATTCAATCCCGATGCAATATCTGTGTTTCATGGTCAAGGTAAAGGTCAAAGGGATACAGTAAACGTGCACAGGTGCATCGGATTCTAATATAGGTCTCCCAGGAGCCGCTCAAACCACAAACTCGTACAAGATTCACTCTTGTTGTACATAAGTTGGCATTGTGCATTTTGTATTCAATTCGATGCAATTTCTGTGCTTCATGGTCAATGTGAAGGTCCAAGGGATACAGTAAACTTGCACTGGTGCATCGGAATCTAATACTGGTCTCCCAGGAGCCGCTCAAAGCACAAACTCTTAGAAGATTCACTCTCCTTGTACTTAAGTCGGCATTGTCCCTTTTGTACTCAATGCCAATGCCACATCTGTGTTTCATGGTCAATGTGAAGGTCCAAGGGATACAGTAAAACTGCACTGCTGCATCGGAATCGAATACTGGTCTCCCAGGAGCCGCAGAAATCACAAACTCTTAGAAGATTCTATCTTCTTGTACTTAAGTCGTCATTGTGCTTTTTGTATTCAATCCCGATGCAATTTCTGTATTTCATGGTCAATGTGTAGGTCCAAGGTATACAGTAAACCAGCACTGGTGCATCGGAATCAAATACTAGTCTCTCAGGAGCCGCTCAAAGCACAGACTCTTAGAAGATTCACTCTCCTTGTACCAAAGTCGGCATTGTCCCTTTTGTTTTCAATGCCGTTGCAATTTCTGTGTTTCATGGTCAATGTGAATGTCCAAGGTATACAGTAAACCTGCACTGGTGCATCGGATTCTAATACTGGTTTCCCAGGAGCCACCAAAACAACAAACTCTTAGAAGATTCACTCTTAAGGTACTTAAGTCGTCATTGTCCCTTTCGTATTCAATGCCGATGCAAATTCTGTGTTTCATGGTCAATGTGAAGGTCCAAGGGATGCAGTAAATCTGCAATGGTGCATTGTAATCTAATACTGGTCTCCAAGGAGGCGCTCAACGTACAAACACTTAGAAGAATCACTCTTCTTGTATTTATGTCGGCATTGTACATTTTGTATTCAGTCCCGATGCAATTTTTGTGCTTCATGGTCAATGTGAAGGTCCAAGGGTTACAGTTGACCTTCACTGGTGTATCGTAATCTATTACTAGTCTACCAGGAGCCGCTGAAACCACAAACTCTGAGAAAGCTCACACTTCTTGTGCTTAAGTCGGCATTTCCGATTTTGTATTCAATCCCGACGCAATATCTGTGTTTCATGGTCAAGGTGAAGGTCAAAGGGATACAGTAAACGTGCACTGGTGTATCGGATTGTAATATAGGTCTCCCAGGAGCCGCTCAAACCACAAACTCGTAGAAGATTCACTCTTGTTGTACATAAGTTGGCATTGTGCATTTTGTATTCAATTCGATGCAATTTCTGTGCTTCATGGTCAATGTGAAGGTCCAAGGGATACAGTAAACTTGCACTGGTGCATCGGAATCTAATACTGGTCTCCCAGGAGCCGCTCAAAGCACAAACTCTTAGAAGATTCACTCTCCTTGTACTTAAGTCGGCATTGTCCCTTTTGTACTCAATGCCAATGCCACATCTGTGTTTCATGGTCAATGTGAAGGTCCAAGGGATACAGTAAAACTGCACTGCTGCATCGGAATCGAATACTGGTCTCCCAGGAGCCGCAGAAATCACAAACTCTTAGAAGATTCTATCTTCTTGTACTTAAGTCGTCATTGTGCTTTTTGTATTCAATCCCGATCGAATTTCTGTGTTTCATGGTCAATGTATAGGTCCAAGGTAAATAATAAACCAGCACTGGTGCATCGGAATCTAATACTAGTCTCTCAGGAGCCGCTCAAATCACAGACTCTTAGAAGATTCACTCTCCTTGTACCAAAGTCGGCATTGTCCCTTTTGTATTCAATGCCGTTGCAATTTCTGTGTTTCATGGTCAATGTGAATGTCCAAGGTATACAGTAAACCTGCACTGGTGCATCGGAATTCAATACTCGTCTCCCAGGAGACGCTCAAATCACATACTCTTAAAGGATGAATACGAAAGGCACAATGCCGTCTTGCGTACAACAAGAATGAATCTTCTAATAGTTTGTGCTTTGAGCGGCTCCTGGGAGACCAGTATTAAATTCCTATGCACCAGTGCAGGTTTACTGTATCCCTCGGACTTTCACGTGGAGAATGAAACACAGATATTGCAATGGTCAATGTGAAGGTCCAAGGAATACAGTGAACGTGAACTGGTGCATCGGAATCTATTACAGGTCTCCCAGGAGCCGCTCAAACCACAAACTCTTAGGTGATTCACTTTTCTTGTACTTAAGTTGGCATTGTGCATTTTGTATTCAATCCCGATGCAATATCTGTGTTTCATGGTCAAGGTGAAGGTCAAAGGGATTCAGTAAACCTGCACTGCTGCATCGGAATCTAATACTGGTCTCCCATGAGCCGCTCAAACCACAAACTCTTAGAAGATTCACTCTTCTTGTACTTAATTCGGCATTGTGCCTTTTGTATTCAATCACGATGAGATTTCTGTGTTTCACGGTCAATGTGAAGGTCCAAATGATACAGTCAACCTGAACTGGTGCATCGGAATCTAAAAGTGGTCTCCCAGGAGCCGCTCAAAGCACATACTCTTAGAGGATTCACTCTTCTTGTACTTAAGTCGTCATTGTGCCATTTGTACTAATCCCGGTGCAATTTCTGTGTGTCATGGTCAATGTGAAGGTCCAAGGGATGCAGTAAACCTGCACTGATGCATCGGAATCTTATACTGGTCTCCCATGAGCCGCAGAAATCACAAACCCTTAGAAGATTCACTCTGCTTGTACTTAATTCGTCATTGCGCTTCGTTACTTAATCACGATGCGATTTCTTTGTTTCATGGTCAATGTGAAGGTCCAAGGGTTACAGTAGACCTTCACTGGTGCATCGTAATCTACACTCCTGGAAATGGAAAAAAGAACACATTGACACCGGTGTGTCAGACCCACCATACTTGCTCCGGACACTGCAAGAGGGCTGTACAAGCAATGATCACACGCACGGCACAGCGGACACACCAGGAACCGCGGTGTTGGCCGTCGAATGGCGCTAGCTGCGCAGCATTTGTGCATCGCCGCCGTCAGTGTCAGCCAGTTTGCCGTGGCATACGGAGCTCCAACGCAGTCTTTAACACTGGTAGCATGCCGCGACAGCGTGGACGTGAACCGTATGTGCAGTTGACGGACTTTGAGCGAGGGCGTATAGTGGGCATGCGGGAGGCAGGGTGGACGTACCGCCGAATTGCTCAACACGTGGGGCGTGAGGTCTCCACAGTACATCGATGTTGTCGCCAGTGGTCGGCGGAAGGTGCACGTGCCCGTCGACCTGGGACCGGACCGCAGCGACGCACGGATGCACGCCAAGACCGTAGGATCCTACGCAGTGCCGTAGGGGACCGCACCGCCACTTCCCAGCAAATTAGGGACACTGTTGCTCCTGGGGTATCGGCGAGGACCATTCGCAACCGTCTCCATGAAGCTGGGCTACGGTCCCGCACACCGTTAGGCCGTCTTCCGCTCACGCCCCAACATCGTGCAGCCCGCCTCCAGTGGTGTCGCGACAGGCGTGAATGGAGGGACGAATGGAGACGTGTCGTCTTCAGCGATGAGAGTCGCTTCTGCCTTGGTGCCAATGATGGTCGTATGCGTGTTTGGCGCCGTGCAGGTGAGCGCCACAATCAGGACTGCATACGACCGAGGCACACAGGGCCAACACCCGGCATCATGGTGTGGGGAGCGATCTCCTACACTGGCCGTACACCACTGGTGATCGTCGAGGGGACACTGAATAGTGCACGGTACATCCAAACCGTCATCGAACCCATCGTTCTACCATTCCTAGACCGGCAAGGGAACTTGCTGTTCCAACAGGACAATGCACGTCCGCATGTATCCCGTGCCACCCAACGTGCTCTAGAAGGTGTAAGTCAACTACCCTGGCCAGCAAGATCTCCGGATATGTCCCCCATTGAGCATGTTTGGGACTGGATGAAGCGTCGTCTCACGCGGTCTGCACGTCCAGCACGAACGCTGGTCAAACTGAGGCGCCAGGTGGAAATGGCAAGCAAGCCGTTCCACAGGACTACATCCAGCATCTCTACGATCGTCTCCATGGGAGAATAGCAGCCTGCATTGCTGCGAAAGGTGGATATACACTGTACTAGTGCCGACATTGTGCATGCTCTGTTGCCTGTGTCTATGTGCCTGTGGTTCTGTCAGTGTGATCATGTGATGTATCTGACCCCAGGAATGTGTCAATAAGGTTTCCCCTTCCTGGGACAATGAATTCACGGTGTTCTTATTTCAATTTCCAGGAGTGTATTACTAGTCTACCAGGAGCCGCTTAAACCACAAACTCTTAGAAAGCTCACTCTTCTTGTACTTAAGTCGGCATTTCCCATTTTGTATTCAATCCCGATGCAATATGTGTGTTTCATGGTCAAGGTGAAGGTCAAAGGGATACAGTAAACGTGTACTGGTGCATCGGATTCTAATATAGGTCTCCCAGGAGCCGCTCAAAGCACAAACTCTTAGAAGATTCACTCTCCTTGTTCTTAAGTCGGCATTGTCCCTTTTGTACTCAATGCCAATGCAACATCTGTGTTTCATGGTCAATATGAAGGTCCAAGGGATACAGTAAAACTGCACTGCTGCATCGGAATCGAATACTGGTCTCCCAGGAGCCGCAGAAATCCCAAACTCTTAGAAGATTCTATCTTCTTGTACTTAAGTCGTCATTGTGTTTTTTGTATTCAATCCCGATGCAATTTCTGTGTTTCATGGTCAATGTGAAGGTCCAAGGTATACAGTAAACCAGCACTGGTGCATCGGAATCTAATACTAGTCTATCAGGTGCCGCTCAAAGCACAGACTCTTAGAAGATTCACTCTCCTTGTACCTAAGTCGGCATTGTCCCTTTTGTATTCAATGCCATTGCAATTTCTGTGTTTCATGGTCAATGTGAATGTCCAAGGTATACAGTAAACCTGCACTGGTGCATCGGATTCCAATACTGGTATCCCAGGAGCCACCAAAAATACAAACTCTTAGAAGATTCACTCTTAAGGTACTTAAGTCGTCATTGTCCCTTTCGTATTCAATGCCGATGCATATTCTGTGTTTCATGGTCAATGTGAAGGTCCAAGGGATACAGTAAATCTGCACTGGTGCATTGCAATCTAATACTTGTCTCCAAGGAGGCGCTCAACGTACAAACACTTAGGAGATTAAATCTTCTTGTATTTATGTCGGCATTGTACATTTTGTATTCAGTCCCGATGCAATTTCTGTGCTTCATGGTCAATGTGAAGGTCCAAGGGATACAGTAAACCTGCACTGGTGCATCGGAGTCTAAAACTGGTCTCCCACTAGCCACTAAAAACACAAACTCTTAGAAGATTCACTCTTTATGTACTTAAGTCGGCATTGTCCTTTTCGTATTCAATGCCGATGCAACTTTTGTGTTTCACTGTCAATGCAAAGGTCCAAGGTATACAGTAAACCTGCTCTGGTGCATCGGAATCTAATACTGGTCTTCGAGGAGCCGCTCAGGGCACAAACTCTTAGAAAATTCACTCTTCTTGACCTTAAGTCGCCATTGTCCCTTTTGTACTCAATCCCGATGCAATTTCTGTGTTTCATGGTCAATGTGCAGGTCCAAGTGATAAAGTAAACATGCACTGGTGCATCGGAATATAATACTGGTCTCCCAGGAGACGCTCAAAGCACATACTCTTAAAGGATTCACTCTTCTTGTACTTAAGTCGGCATTTTCCATTTTGTATTCAATCCCGATGCAATATCTGTGTTTCATGGTCAAGGTGAAGGTCAAAGGGATTCAGTAAACCTGCACTGCTCCATCGGAATCTAATACTGGTCTCCCATGAGCCGCTCAAACCACAAACTCTTAGAAGATTCGCTCTTATTGTACTTAATCCGGCATTGTGCCATTTGTATTCAATCACGATGCGATTTCTGTGTTTCATGGTAAATTTGAAGGTCCAAGTTATACGGTAAACCTTCACTGGTGGGTCGGAATCGAATGCTGGTCTCCCAAGAGCCGCTCAAACCACAAACTCTTAGAAAATTCACTCTTCTTGTTTTTAAGTCGGCATTGTCCTTTTTGTATCCAATCCTGATGCAATTTCTGTACTTGATGGTCAATGAAGGTCAGGGTGATACAGTAAACGTGCACTGGTGCATCGGATTCTAATACTGGTCTCCCAGGAGCCGCGTAAAGCACAAATTCTTAGAAGATTCACTCTTCTTGTACTTAAGTCGTCATTGTGCCTTTTGTAATCAACACCGATGCAAATTATGTGTTTCATGGTCAATGTGAAGGTCCAAGGGATACAGTAAACCTGCACTGGTGCATCGGAATCTAATACTGGTCTCCCAGGAGCCGCACAAATCACAAACTCTTAGACGTTTCACTCTTCCTGTTCTTAAGACGGCATTGTTCCTTTCGTATTCAATCCCGATGCAATTTCTGTTATTCTTGCCAATGTGCAGGTCCAAGTGATAAACTGAACCTGCACTGGTCCATCGGAATATAATACTGGTCTCCCAGGAGACGCTCAAAGCATAAACTCTTAGAAGATACACTCTTCTTGTACTTTAGTCGGCATTGTGCCTTTTGTATTCAATCCCGATGCAATTTCTGTGTTTCATGGTCAATTTGAAGGTCGAAGGGATAAAGTAATCCTCCACTGGTGCATCGGAATGTAGTACTGGTCTCCCAGCAGCTGCTCACAGCACGAACTCTTGGAAGATTCACTCTTCTTCTACTTATGTCGGCATTGTGCCTTTCTTATTCAACCCCCATGCAATTTCTGTGTTTCATGGTCAATGTGAAGGTCCAAGGGATGTGGTAAACCGTCACTGGCGCATCGGAATCTAATACTGGTTTCCCAGGAGCCGCTCAAAACACAAACTCTTAGAAGATTCACTCTTCTTGTACATAATTCGGCATTGTCCCTTTTGTATTCAATCCTAATGCATTTTCTGTGTTTCATGGTCAATGTGAATGTCCAATGGATACGGTAAACCTGCACTGGTGCATCGCAATCTAATACTGGTCTCCCAGGAGCCGCCCAAAGAACAAACTCTTAGAAGATTCACTCTTCTTGTACTTAAGTCGGCATTGTACTTTTGTATTCAATCCCGATGGAATATCTGTGTTTCGTGGTCAATGCGAAGATCCAAGGGATACGGTAAACCTGCAGCGGTGCATCGGAATTTAATACTAGTTCCCAGTAGCCGCTGGAAGCACAAACTCTTAGAAGATTCACTCATCTTGTGCTTAAGTCGGCATTGTGGTTTTTGTGTTCAATCCCGTTGCAATATCTGTGTTTCATTATCAATGTGAATGTCCAAGGGGTAGAGTAAACCTGCACTGGTGCATCGGAATCTAATACTGGTCTCCCGTGAGCCGCTCAAACCACAAACCCTTATAAGATTCACTTTTCTTGTACTTAATTCGGCACTGTGAATTTTGTATTCAGTCACGATGCGAATTCTGTGTTTCATGGTCAATGTGAAGGTCCAAGGGATACAGTAAACCTTCATTGGTGCATCGGAATTTAATACTGGTCTCCCAGGAGCCGCTAAAACCACAAACTCTTAAAAAACTCACTCTCCTTGTACTTTAGTCGGCATTGTCCCGATGCTATTTCTGTGTTTCATGGCCAATGTGCGGGTCCAAGTGATAAAGTAATCCTGCACTAGTGCATCGGAATATAATCTCCCAGGAGATGCTCAAAGCATAATCTCTTAGAAGATTATCTCTTCTTGTACTTTAGTCGGCATTGTGCATTTTGTATTCAGTCCCGATGCAATTTCTGTGTTTCATGGTCAATGTGCAGGTCCAAGTGATAAAGAAAACCTGCCCTGGTGCAACGTAATATAATACTGGTCTCCTAGGAGATGCTCAAAGCAAAAACTCTTAGAAGATTCTCTCTTCTTGTACTTTAGTCGGCATTGTGCCTTGTGTATTCAGTCCCGATGCAATTTCTGTGTTTCATGGTCAATGTAATGGTCCAATGGATATGGTAAACCTGCACTGGTGCATCGGAATCTAATACTGGTCTCCCAGGAGCCACTCAAAGCCCAAATTTTTAGAAGATTCACTCTTCTTTCACTTAAGTCGGCATTGTACCTTTTGTATTAATCTCGATGCAATTTCTGTGTTACATGGACAATGTGAAGGTCCAAAGGATACGGTAAACCTGCAGCGGTGCATCGGAATCTAATACTGGTCTCCCATGAGCCGCTGAAACCACAAGCTCTTAGAAGATTCGCTCTTATTGTACTTTATCCGGCATTGTGCCTTTTGTATTCAATCACGATGCGATTTCTATGTTTCATGGTCAATTTGAAGGTACAAGTTATGCAGTAAACCTTCACTGGTGCATCGGAATCGAATGCTGGTCTCCCAAGAGCCGCTCAAAAAACAAACTCTTAGAAAATTTACTCTACTTGTACTTAAGTCGGCATTGTCCTTTTTGTATCCAACCCCGATGCAATTTCTGTGTGTGATGGTCAATGTGAAGGTAAGAGGGATACAGTAAACGTGCACTGGTGCATCGGATTCTAATACTGGTCACCCAGGAGACGCACAAATCACAAACTCTTAGAAGATTCACTCTTCTTGTACTTAAGTCGACATTGTGCCTTTTGCATTCCATCCCGATGCAATTACTGTGCTTCATGGTCAATGTGAAGGTCCAAGGAATACAGTGAACGAGAACTGGTGCATCGGAATCTATTACAGGTCTCCCAGGAGCCGCTCAAACCACAAACTCTTAGGTGATTCACTCTTCTTGTTCTTAAGTTGGCATTGTGCATTTTGTATTCAATCCCGATGCAATTTCTGTGTTTCATGGTCCACATGAAGGTCCGAGGGATACAGTAAACCTGCACTGGTGCATAGGAATTTAGTACTGGTCTTCCAGGAGCCGCTCAAAGCACAAACTCTTTGAAGATTCACTTTTCTTGTACTTAATTCAGCTTTGTGAATTTTGTATACATTCTCGATGCAATTTCTGTGATTCATGCTCAATGTGAAGGTCCAAGGGATACAGTAAACCTGCACTGGGGCATCGCAAACTAATACTGGTCTCCCATGAGCCGCTCAAAGCACAAACTCTTAGAACATTCATTCTTGTTGTACTTAAGTCGGCATTGTCCCTTTTGTATTCAATCCCGAAGCAATTTTTGTGTTTCATGGAGAATGTGAAGGTCCAAGGGATACAGTAAACCTGCACTTGTGCATCGGAATCTAGTACTGGTCTCCCAGGAGCCGCTCAAAGCACAAACTCTTAGAAGATTCACTCTTCTTGTACTTAAGTCGGTATTGTGCCTTTTGTTTTGAATCCCAATGCAAAATCTGTGTTTCATGGTCAATGTGAAGCTCCAAGGGATACAGTAGACCTGCACTTGTGCATCGGAATCTAATACTGGGCCCCCATGAGCCGCTCAAAGCACATACTTTTAGAAGATTCACTCTTCTTGTACTTAGGACGGTATTGTGCATCTTGTATTCAATCCCGTTGCAACTTCTGTGTTAAATGGACAATGTGAAGGTGCAAGTGATACAGTAAACCTGCACTGGTGCATCGGAATCTAATAATGGTCTGCCAGGAGCCGCTTAAATCTTAAACTCTTAGAAGATTCACTCTTTTTGTACTTAAGTCGGCATTGTGCCTTTTGTATTCAATCCCGATGCAATATCTGTGTTTCATGGTCAACGTGAAGGTCCAAAGAATACAGTAAACCTGCACTGGTGCATCGGAATCTAATACTGGTCTCCCAGGGGCCGCTCAAAGCACAAACTCTTTGAAGATTAACTTTTCTTGTACTTAATTCAGCATTGTCCCTTTTGTATACATTCCCGATGCAAATTCTGTGATTCATGCTCAATGTGAAGGTCCAAGGGATACAGTAAACCTGCACTGGGGCATCGGAATGCAATACTGGTCTCCCAGGAGCCGCTCAAAGCACAAACTCTTAGAAGATTCACTCTTCTTGTACTTAAGTCGGCATTGTGTCTTTTGAATTCAATCCCGATGCTATTTCTGTGTTTGATGGTCAATGTGAAGGTCCAAGGGATACAGTAAACCTGCACTGGTGCATCGGAATCTAATACTGGGCTCCCATGAGCCGCTCAAAGCACATACTTTTAGAAGATTCACTCTTCTTGTACTTAAGACGGTATTGTGCATCTTGTATTCAATCCCGATGCAATTTCTGTGTTAAATGGACAATGTGAAGGTGCAAGTGATACAGTAAACCTGCACTGGTGCGTCGGAATCTAATAATGGTCTGCCAGGAGCCGCTTAAATCTTAAACTCTTAGAAGATTCACTCTTTTTGTACTTAAGTCAGCATTGTGCCTTTTGTATTCAATCCCGATGCAATTTCTGTGTTCCATGGTGAATGTAAAGGTCCAAGGGATACAGTAAACCAGCACTGATGCATCGGAATCAAATACTGGTCTGCCAGGAGCCTCTCAAAGCACAAACTCTTAGAAGATCCACACTTCTTGTACTTAAGTTGGCATTGTGCCTTTTGTATTCAATCCCGATGCAATTTCTGTGTTTCATGGTCAAAGGTAAGGTCCATGGGATACGGTAAACCTGCACTGGTGCGTCGGAAACTAGTACTGGTCTCTCAGGAGCCGCTCAAATCACAAACTCTTAGAAGATTCTCTCATCTTGTATTTAAGTCGGCATTGTGCCTTTTGGATTCAATCCCGATTCAATTTCTGTGTTTCATGGTCAATGTGAAGCTCCAAGGGATACAGTTAACCTGCACTGGTGCATCAGAATCTAATACTGGTCTCCCAGGAGCCGCTCAAAGCACAAACTCTTAGAAGATTCACTCTTCTTGTACTTAAATCAGCATTGTGCCTTTTGTATTCAATCCCGATGATATTTCTGTGTCTCATGGTCAATATGAAGGTCCAAGGGATACAGTAAACCTGCACTTTTGCATCGGAATCTAATACTGGTCTCCCAGGAGCCGCTCATACCACAAACTCTTAGAAGATTCTCTCATCTTGTATTTAAGTTTTCATTGTGCCTTTTGGATTCAATCCCGATACAATGTCTGTGTTTCATGGTCAATGTGAAGCTCCAAGGGATACGGTAAACCTGCACTGGTGCATCAGAATCTAATACTGGTCTCCCAGGAGCCGCTCAAAGCACAAACTCTTAGAAGATTCACTCTTCTTGTACTTAAATCAGCATTGTGCCTTTTGTATTCAATCCCGATGATATTTCTGTGTCTCATGGTCAATGTGAAGGTCCGAGCTGAAATCGTTATAGGTACAGAAAGCTGTCTTAAGCCAGAGATAAATTCTGCCGAAATTTTTACAAAGGTACAGACGGTGTTTAGAAAGGATAGATTGCATGCAACCGGCGATGGAGTGTTCGTCGCTGTTAGTAGTTCTTTATCCTGTAGTGAAGTAGAAGTGGATAGTTCCTGTGAATTATTATGGGTGGAGGTTACACTAAACAACCGAACTAGGTTCATAATTGGCTCCTTTTACCGACCTCCCGACTCAGCAGCATTTGTGGCAGAACACCTGAGAGAAAATTTGGAATACATTTCACATAAATTTTCTCAGCATGTTATAGTCTTAGGTGGAGATTTCAATTTACCAGATATAGACTGGGACACTCAGATGTTTAGGACGGGTGGTAGGGACAGAGCATCGAGTGACATTATACTGAGTGCACTATCCGAAAATTACCTCGAGCAATTAAACAGAGAACCGACTCGTGGAGATAACATCTTGGACCTACTGATAACAAACACACCCGAACTTTTCGACTCTGTATGTACAGAACAGGGAATCAGTGATCATAAGGCCGTTGCAGGATCCCTGAATATGGAAATTAATAGGAATATAAAAAAAGGGAGGAAGGTTTATCTGTTTAGCAAGAGTAATAGAAGGCAGATAACAGACTACCTAACAGATCAAAACGAAAATTTCTGTTCCGAAACTGACAATGTTGAGTGTTTGTGGAAAAAGTTCAAGGCAATCGTAAAATGCGTTTTAGACAGGTACGTGCCGAGTAAAACTGTGAGGGACGGGAAAAACCCACCGTGGTACAACATCAAAGTTAGGAAACTACTGTGAAAGCAAAGAGAGCTCCACTCCAAGTTTAAACGCAGCCAAAACCTTTCAGACAAACAGAAGCTAAACGATGTCAAAGTTAGCGTAAGGAAGGCTATGCGTGAAGCGTTCATTGAATTCGAAAGTAAAATTCTATGTACCGACTTGACAGAAAATCCTAGGAAGTTCTGGTCTTACGTTAAATCAGTAAGTGGCTCGAAACAGCATATCCAGACACTACGGGGTCATGATGGCATTGAAACAGAGGATGACACGCGTAAAGATGAAATACTATACACCTTTTTCCAAAGCTGTTTCACAGAGGAAGACCGCACTGCAGTTCCTACTCTAAATCCTCGCACAAACGAAAAAATGGCTGACATCGAAATAAGTGTCCAAGGAATAGAAAAGCAACTGGAATCACTCAATAGAGGAAAGTCCACTGGACCTGATGGGATACCAATTCGATTCTACACAGAGTACGCGAAAGAACTTGCCCCCCTTCTAACAGCCGTGTACCGCAAGTCTCTAGAGGAACCGAGCGTTCCAAATGATTGGAAAAGAGCACAGGTAGTCCCAGTCTTCAAGAAGGGTCGTCGAGCAGATGCGCAAAACTATAGACCTATATCTCTGACGTCGATCTCTTGTATAATTTTAGAACATGTTTTTTGCTCGCGTATCATGTCATTTCTGGAAACCCAGAATCTACTATGTAGGAATCAACATGGATTCCGGAAACAGCGATCGTGTGAGACCCAACTCGTTTTATTTGTTCATGAGACCCAGAAAATATTAGATACAGGCTCCCAGGTAGATGCTATTTTTCTTGACTTCCGGAAGGCGTTCGATACAGTTCCGCACTGTCGCCTGATAAACAAAGTAAGAGCCTACGGAATATCAGACCAGCTGTGTGGCTGGATTGAAGAGTTTTTAGCAAACAGAACACAGCATGTTGTTATCAATGGAGAGACGTCTACAGACGTTAAAGTAACCTCTGGCGTGCCACAGGGGAGTGTTATGGGACCATTGCTTTTCGCAATATATATAAATGACCTAGTAGATATTGTCGGAAGTTCCATGCGGCTTTTCGCGGATGATGCTGTAGTATACAGAGAAGTTGCAGCATTAGAAAATTGTAGCGAAATGCAAGAAGATCTGCAGCGGATAGGCACTTGGTGCAGGGAGTGGGAACTGACCCTTAACATAGACAAATGTAGTGTATTGCGAAAACATAGAAAGAAGGATCCTTTATTGTATGATTATATGATAGCGGAACAAACACTGGTAGCAGTTACTTCTGCAAAATATCTGGGAGTATGCGTGCAGAACAATTTGAAGTGGAATGATCATATAAAATTAATTGTTGGTAAAGCGGGTACCAGGTTGAGATTCATTGGGAGAGTGCTTAGAAAATGTAGTCCATCAACAAAGGAGGTGACTTACAAAACACTCGATCGACCTATACTTGAGTATTGCTCATCAGTGTGGGATCCATACCAGATCGGTCTGACGGAGGAGATAGAGAAGATCCAAAGAAGAGCGGCGCGCTTCGTCACAGGGTTATTTGGTAACCGTGATAGCGTTACGGAGATGTTTAATAAACTCAAGTGGCAGACTCTGCAAGAGAGGCGCTCTGCATCGCGGTGTAGCTTGCTCGCCAGGTTTCGAGAGGTTGCGTTTCTGGATGAGGTATCGAGTATATTGCTTCCCCCTACTTATACCTCCCGAGGAGATCACGAATGTAAAATTAGAGAGATTAGAGCGCGCACGGAGGCTTTCAGACAGTCGTTCTTCCCGCGAACCATACGCGACTGGAACAGGAAAGGGAGGTAATGACAGTGGCACGTAAAGTGCCCTCCGCCACACACCGTTGGGTGGCTTGCGGAGTATCAATATAGATGTAGATGTAGATGTAGACAGTAAACCTGCACTGGTGCATCGGAATCTAATACTGGTCTCCCAGGAGCCGCTCAAACCACAAACTCTTAGAAGATTTACTGTGCTTGTACTTTAGTCGGCATGGTCCTTTTTGATTTCAATCCCGATGCAATTTCTGTCTTTCTTGGTTAATGTGAAGGTCCAAGGGAAACAGTAAACCTGCACTGGTGCATCGGAATCTAATACTGGTCTCCCAGGCGCCGCTCAAACCACAAACTCTTAGAAGATTCACTGTTCTTGTACATAAGTCCTCATTGTCTGTCGTGTAATCAATCCCGATGCAATTTGTGTGTTTCATGGTCAATATGAAGGTCCAAGGGATACAGTAAACCTGCACTGGTGCATCGGAATCTAATACTGGTCTCCCAGGAGCCGCTCAAACCACAATTTCTTAGAAAATTCATTCCTTTTGTAGTTAAGTCAGCATTGTCCCTTTAGAATTCAATCCCGATGCAATGTCTGTGTTTCATGGTCAATGTGAAGGTCAAAGGGATACAGTAAACGTGCAATGGTGCATCGGAATCTAATACAGGTCTCCCAGGAGCCGCTCAAACCTCAAATTCGTAGATGACACACTCTACTTGTACTTAAGTTGGCATTGTGCCTTTTGTATTCAATTCCGTTGCAATTTCTGTGTTTCATGGTCAATGCGAAAGTCCAAGGGATACAGTAAATCAGCACTGGTGCATCGGATTCTAATACTGGTCTCCCAGGAGCCACCAAAAACACAAACTCTTAGAAGATTCACTCGTTATGTACTTATGTCGGCATTGTTCCTTTCGTGTTCATTGCCGATGAAGATTCTGTTTTTCATGGTCAATGTGAAGGTCCAAGGAATACAGCAAACCTGCACTGGTGCATCGTAATCTAATACTGGTCTGCAAGGAGCCGCTAAAAGTACAAACTCTTAGGAGAATCACTTTACTTGTACCTACGTCAGCATTGTACATTTTGAATTCAATCCCGATGCAAATTCTGTGCTTCATGGTCAATGCGAATGTCCAATGGATACAGTAATTCTGCACTGGTGCATCGGAGACTAATACTGGTCTCCCAAGGAGCCGCTCAAAGCACAAACTCTTAGAAGATTCACTCATCTTGTACTTAAGTAGGCATTGTGCCTTATGTATTCAATACCGATGCAACTTCTGTGTTTCATGGTCATGTTGAAGAACCAAGGGATACAGTAAACCTGCACACGTGTATCAGAATCTAATACTGGTCTCCCAGGGGCCGCTCAAAGGACAAACTCTTAGAAGATTCACTCATCTTGTACTTAAGTCGGCATTGTGCCTTTTGTATTCAATCCCGATGCAATTTCTGTGTTCCACGGTGAATGTAAAGGTCCAAGGGATACAGTAAGACAGCACTGGTGCATCGGAATCTAATACTGGTCTCCCAGGAGCCACTCCAACACAAACTCTTAGAAGACTCACTCTTCTTGTACTTGAGTCGGAATTGTGCATTTTGTATTCAATTCCGATGCAGTGTGTGTGTTTCATGGTCAATGTGAACGTCCGAGGGATACAGTAAACCTGCACTGGTGCATCGGAATCTAATACTGGTCTCCCATCGAGCCACTCAAAGCACAAACTCTTAGAAGATTCACTCTTCTTGTACTTAAGTTGGCATTGTCCCTTTTGTATTCAATCCCGATGCAATTTCAGTGTTTCTTGGTCAATGTGAAGGTCCAAGGGATACAGTAAACCTGCACTGGTGCATCGGAATCTGATACTGGTCTCCAAGGAGGCGTTCAAAGCACAAGCTCTTAGAAGATTCACTCTTCTTTACTGGATTCGGTATTGTGCCTTTTGTATTCAATCACGATCTGATTTCTGTGTTTCATAGTCAATGTGAAGGCCCAAGGGATACAGTAAACCTGCACTGGTGCATCGGAATCTAATACTGGTCTCCTAGGAGCCCCTCAAACACAAATTCATAGATGATTCACTCATCTTGTACCTAAGTCGGCATTGTCCCTTTTGCATTCAGTCCCGAAGCAATTTCTATGTTGCATGGTCAATGTTAAGGCCCAAGGGATACAGTGAGCCAGCACTGGTGCATCGGAATCTCATACTGGTCTCCCAGGAGCCGCTCAAAGTATTAACTCTTAGAAGATTCACTCTTCTTGTACTTAAGACGGAATTGTGCCATTTGTATTCCATCCCGATGCAATTTCTGTGACTCATGGTCAATGTGAAGGCCCAAGGGATACAGTAATCCTGCACTGGTGCATCGGAATCTGATACTGGTCTCCCATGCGATGCTCAAACCACAAGCTCTTTGAAGATTCACTCTTGTAGTTTTTAATTCGGCATTGTGCCTTTTGTATTCAATCACGATGCGAATTCTGTTTTTCATGGTCAATTTGAAGGGCAAGGGATACGGTAAAGCTTCACTGGTGCATCGGAATCTAACACTGGTCTCCCAGGAGCCGCTCAAACCACAAACTCGTAGAAAAATCACTCCTCTTGTACTTAAGTGGGCATGGTCCCTTTTGTATCCGATCCCGATGCAATTTCTGTGTTCATGGTCAATGTGAAGGTCAAAGGGATACGGTAAACTTGCACTCGTGTATCGGAATGTAGAACAGGTCTCCCAGGAGCCGCTCAAAACGCAAACTCGTAGAAGAATCACTCTTCTAGTACTTAAGTTTGCATTGTCCCTTTTGTAATCAATGCCGATGCAATTTCTGTGTTTCATGGTGAACGTGAAAGTCCAAAAGATACAGTAAACCTGCACTGGTGCACCGGAATCTAATACTGGTCCCCAAGGAGCCGCTCAAAGTAGAAACTCTTAGAAGATTAACTCTTCTTGTACTTCAGTCGCCATTGTGACGTTTGGATTCAATCCCGATGCAATTTCTGAGCTCCATGGTCAATGTGAAGGACCAAGGTATACAGTAAACCTGCACTGGTGCATCGGAATCTAATACTGGTCTCCCAGCAGCCGCTCAAACCACAAATTCTTAGTGGGTTCACTCTTCTTGAACTTAAGTCGGCTTTGTTCCTCTTGTATTCAATCCCGATGCAATTTCTGTGTTTCATGGTCAATGTGAAGGTCCAAGGGATACAGTAAACCTGCCCTGTTGCATCGGAATCTAATACTGGTCTCCCATGAGCCGCTCAAATCACAAATTCTTAGAAGGTTCACTCTTCTTGTACTTAAGTCGGCATTGTGCGTTTGTATTCAATCCCAATGCGATATCGGAGTTTCATGGTCAATGTGAAGGTCCAAGGGATACAGTAAACCTGCACTGGTGCATCGGAGTTTAATACTGGTCCTGCAGGAGCCCCAAAAAACCACAAACTCTTAGAAAATTCACTCTTCTTGTAATTAAGTCGGCTTTGTGCCTTTTGTATTCAACCCCGATGCAATTTCTGCGCTTCATGGTCAATCAGTGTGTATCAGAATCTAATACTGGTCTCCCAGGGGCCGCTCAAAGGACAAACTCTTAGAAGATTCACTCATCTTGTACTTAAGTCGGCATTGTGCCTTTTGTATTCAATCCCGATGCAATTTCTGTGTTCCACGGTGAATGTAAAGGTCCAAGGGATACAGTAAGACAGCACTGGTGCATCGGAATCTAATACTGGTCTCCCAGGAGCCACTCAAACACAAACTCTTAGAAGACTCACTCTTCTTGTACTTGAGTCGGAATTGTGCATTTTGTATTCAATTCCGATGCAGTGTGTGTGTTTCATGGTCAATGTGAACGTCCGAGGGATACAGTAAACCTGCACTGGTGCATCGGAATCTAATACTGGTCTCCCATCGAGCCACTCAAAGCACAAACTCTTAGAAGATTCACTCTTCTTGTACTTAAGTTGGCATTGTCCCTTTTGTATTCAATCCCGATGCAATTTCAGTGTTTCTTGGTCAATGTGAAGGTCCAAGGGATACAGTAAACCTGCACTGGTGCATCGGAATCTGATACTGGTCTCCAAGGAGGCGTTCAAAGCACAAGCTCTTAGAAGATTCACTCTTCTTTACTGGATTCGGTATTGTGCCTTTTGTATTCAATCACGATCTGATTTCTGTGTTTCATAGTCAATGTGAAGGCCCAAGGGATACAGTAAACCTGCACTGGTGCATCGGAATCTAATACTGGTCTCCCATCGAGCCACTCAAAGCACAAAGTTTTAGAAGATTCACTCTTCTTGTACCTAAGTCGGCACTGTCCCTTTCGTATTCAATGCCGATGCAACTTCGATGTTTCATGGTCAATGTGAAGGTCCAAGGGATACAGTTAACCTGCGCTGGTGCATCGGAATCTAATACTGGTCTCGAAGGAGCCGCTCAAAGCAAAGGCTCTTAAAGATTCACTCTTCATGTACTTAAGTCGGCATTGTGCTTTTGTATTCGATCCCGACGCAATTTCTGTAATTCATGGTCATATTGAATGTCCAAGGGATACAGTAAACGTGCACTGATGCATCGTAATCTAATACTGGTCTCCCAGGAGCCGCCCAAACCACAAACTCTCAGAAGATTCACTCATCCTGTACTTAAGTCGGCATTGTGCCTTTCGTATTCAATCCCGATGCAATTTCTGTTCTTCATGGTCGATGTGGAAGTCCAAGGGATACAGTTAACCTGCACCAGTGCATCGGAATCTAATACTGCTCTCCCAGGGGCCGCTCAAAGGACAAACTCTTAGAAGATTCACTCTTCTTGTACT
Organism: Schistocerca americana; assembly: GCF_021461395.2. NCBI lineage: Eukaryota > Metazoa > Arthropoda > Insecta > Orthoptera > Acrididae > Schistocerca > Schistocerca americana. The sequence continues at coordinate 759,702,078 of NC_060123.1, forward strand.
TAAGTCGGCATTGTGTCTTTCGTATTCAATCCCAATGCAATTTCTGTGTTTGATGGTCAATGTGAATGTCCGAGGGATAGAGTAAACCTGCACTGGTGCATCGGAGACTAATACTGGTCTCCCAAGGAGCCGCTCAAAGCACAAACTCTTAGAAGATTCACTCATCTTGTACTTAAGTAGGCATTGTGCCTTATGTATTCAATACCGATGCAACTTCTGTGTTTCATGGTCATGTTGAAGAACCAAGGGATACAGTAAACCTGCACACGTGTATCAGAATCTAATACTGGTCTCCCAAGGGCCGCTCAAAGGACAAACTCTTAGAAGATTCACTCATCTTGTACTTAAGTCGGCATTGTGCCTTTTGTATTCAATCCCGATGCAATTTCTGTGTTCCACGGTGAATGTAAAGGTCCAAGGGATACAGTAAGACAGCACTGGTGCATCGGAATCTAATACTGGTCTCCCAGGAGCCACTCAAACACAAACTCTTAGAAGACTCACTCTTCTTGTACTTGAGTCGGAATTGTGCATTTTGTATTCAATTCCGATGCAGTGTGTGTGTTTCATGGTCAATGTGAACGTCCGAGGGATACAGTAAACCTGCACTGGTGCATCGGAATCTAATACTGGTCTCCCATCGAGCCACTCAAACCACAAACTCTTAGAAGATTCACTCTTCTTGTACTTAAGTTGGCATTGTCCCTTTTGTATTCAATCCCGATGCAATTTCAGTGTTTCTTGGTCAATGTGAAGGTCTAAGGGATACAGTAAACCTGCACTGGTGCATCGGAATCTGATACTGGTCTCCAAGGAGGCGTTCAAAGCACAAGCTCTTAGAAGATTCACTCTTCTTTACTGGATTCGGTATTGTGCCTTTTGTATTCAATCACGATCTGATTTCTGTGTTTCATAGTCAATGTGAAGGCCCAAGGGATACAGTAAACCTGCACTGGTGCATCGGAATCTAATACTGGTCTCCCATCGAGCCACCCAAAGCACAAACTTTTAGAAGATTCACTCTTCTTGTACCTAAGTCGGCACTGTCCCTTTCGTAATCAATGCCGATGCAATTTCGATGTTTCATGGTCAATGTGAAGGTCCAAGGGATACAGTTAACCTGCGCTGGTGCATCGGAATCTAATACTGGTCTCGAAGGAGCCGCTCAAAGCAAAGACTCTTAAAGATTCACTCTTCATGTACTTAAGTCGGCATTGTGCTTTTGTATTCGATCCCGACGCAATTTCTGTAATTCATGGTCATATTGAATGTCCAAGGGATACAGTAAACGTGCACTGATGCATCGTAATCTAATACTGGTCTCCCAGGAGCCGCCCAAACCACAACCTCTCAGAAGATTCACTCATCCTGTACTTAAGTCGGCATTGTGCCTTTCGTATTCAATCCCGATGCAATTTCTGTTCTTCATGGTCAATGTGAAAGTCCAAGGGATACAGTTAACCTGCACCAGTGCATCGGAATCTAATACTGCTCTCCCAGGGGCCGCTCAAAGGACAAACTCTTAGAAGATTCACTCTTCTTGTACTTAAGTCGGCATTGTGTCTTTCGTATTCAATCCCAATGCAATTTCTGTGTTTGATGGTCAATGTGAATGTCCGAGGGATAGAGTAAACCTGCACTGGTACATCGGATTCTAATACTGGTCTCCCAGGAGCCGCTCAAACACAAATTCTTAGAAGATTCAGTCTTGTTGTACCTAAATCGGCATTGTCTCCTTTGTATTCAAACCCGATGCCATTACTGTGTTTCATGGTCAATGAGAAGGTCCAAGGGATACAGTAAACCTCTACTGGTGCATCGGAATCTGAAACTGGTCTCCCAGAAGCCGCACAAAGCACTAACTCTTAGAAGATTCACTCTTCTTGTACTTATGTCGGCATTGTGCCTTTTGTATTTAATCCCGAGGCAATTTCTGTGTTTCAAGGTCAATGTAAAGGTCCAAGGGATACGATAAACCGGCATTGGTACATCGGAATCTATTACAGGTCTCGCAGGAGCCGCTCAATATATAAACTGTTAGAAGATTCACTCTTCTTGTACTTAAGTCGGCATTGTGCGTTTTGTATTCAATTCCGATGCAGTGTGTGTGTTTCATGGTCAATGTGCACGTCCGAGGGATACAGTAAACCTGCACTGGTGCATCGGAATCTAATACTGGTCTCCCATCGAGCCACTCAAAGCACAAACTCTTAGAAGATTCACTCTTCTTGTACTTAAGTCAGCATTGTGCTTTTGGATTCAATCCCGATGCAGTTTCTGTGATAAATGGTCAATGTGAAGGTCCAAGGGATACGGTAAGCTTTCACTGGCGCATCGGAATCTAATACTGGTCTCCCAGGAGCCGCTCAAACCACAAACTCTTGGAAAATTCACTCTTCTTGTACTTAAGTCGGCATTGTCCCTTTTGATTTCAATCCCGATGCAATTTCTGTCATTCATGGTCAATGTGAATGTCAAAGGGATACAGTAAACCTGCACTGGCGCCCGGAATCTAATACTTTACTCCCAGGAGCCGCTCAAATCACAAACTCTTAAAATATACATTCAACTTGTACTTATTCGGCATTGTGCCTTTTGTATTCAATCCCAATGCAATTTCTGTGTTTCATGGTCAATGTGAACGTCCAAGGGGTACAGTAAACCTGCAATGGTGCATCGTAATCTGAAACTGGTCTCCCAGGAGCCGCTCAAACTACAACCTCTTAGAGGATTCACTCTTCTTGTACTTAAGGCGGCATTGTCCCTCTTGCATTCAATCCCGATGCAATTTCTGTATTTTATGGTCAATGTGAAGGTCCAAGGGATACAGTAAACGAGCACAGGTGAATCGTAATCTTATCCTGGTCTCCCAGGAACCGCTCAAAGCACAAAATCTTAGAAAATTCACTCCTCTTGTACTTAAGTCAGCATTGTGCTTTTGGTATTCAATTCCGATGCAATTTCTGTGTTTCATGATCAATGTGAAGGTCAAAGGGATACAGTAAACCTGCACTGGTGCATCGGAATCTAATACTGGTCTCGCAGGAGGCGCTCAAATCACAAACTCTTAGACGAATCACACTTCTTGTACTTAATTCAGCATTGTGCCTTTTACATTCAATCACGATGCAATTTCTGTGTTTCGTGGTCAATGTGAAGGTCCAAGGGATACAGTAAACCTGCACTGGTGAAACGGAATCTGATACTGGTCGCCCAGGAGCGGCTTAAACACAAACTCTTAGAAGATTCAGTCTTCTTGTACTAATGTCGGCATTGTCCCTTTTGTATTCAATCCCGATGCAATTTCTGTGTTTAATTGTCAATGTGAAGGTCCAAGGAATACGGTAAACCTGCACTGGTGCATCGGAATCTGATACTGGTCTCCTAGGAGCCCCTCAAACACAAATTCATAGATGATTCACTCATCTTGTACCTAAGTCGGCATTGTCCCTTTTGCATTCAGTCCCGAAGCAATTTCTATGTTGCATGGTCAATGTTAAGGCCCAAGGGATACAGTGAGCCAGCACTGGTGCATCGGAATCTCATACTGGTCTCCCAGGAGCCGCTCAAAGCATTAACTCTTAGAAGATTCACTCTTCTTGTACTTAAGACGGAATTGTGCGATTTGTATTCCATCCCGATGCAATTTCTGTGACTCATGGTCAATGTGAAGGCCCAAGGGATACAGTAATCCTGCACTGGTGCATCGGAATCTGATACTGGTCTCCCATGCGATGCTCAAACCACAAGCTCTTAGAAGATTCACTCTTGTAGTTTTTAATTCGGCATTGTGCCTTATGTATTCAATACCGATGCAACTTCTGTGTTTCATGGTCATGTTGAAGAACCAAGGGATACGGTAAAGCTTCACTGGTGCATCGGAATCTAACACTGGTCTCCCAGGAGCCGCTCAAACCACAAACTCGTAGAAAATTCACTCCTCTTGTACTTAAGTGGGCATGGTCCCTTTTGTATCCAATCCCGATGCAATTTCTGTGTTCATGGTCAATGTGAAGGTCAAAGGGATACGGTAAACTTGCACTCGTGTATCGGAATCTAGAACAGGTCCCCCAGGAGCCGCTCAAAACGCAAACTCGTAGAAGATTCACTCTTCTTGTACTTAAGTCGCTATTGTGACTTTTGTATTCAATCCCGATGAAATGTCTATGTTTCATGGTCGATGTGAAGGTCCAACGGATACGTTAAAGCAGCACTGGTGCTACGGAATCTAATACTGGTATCCCAGGAGCCGCTCAAAGCACAAACTCGCAGAAGATTCACTCTTCTTGTACTGAAGTCGGCATTGCCCCTTTCCTATTCAATCTTGATGCATTTTCTGTGTTTCATGGTCAATGTGAAGGTCCAAGGGAAACGGTAAACCTGCACTGGTGCATCGCAATCTGATACTGGTATCCCAGGAGCCGCTGAAAGCACAAACTCTTGGGAGATTCACTCATCTTGTACTTAAGTCGTCATTGTGCTCTTAGTATTCAATCTAGATGCAATGTCTTTGTTTCATGGTCAATGCGAAAGTCCAAGGGATACAGTAAAAATGCACTGGTGCATCGGAATCTAATACTCGTCTGCCAGGAGCCGCTCAAATCACAAACTCTTTGAAGATTCACTCTTCTTGTACTTTAGTCGGCATTGTGCCTTTTGTATTCAATCCCGATGCAATTTCTTTGTATCATGGTCAATGTGAAGGTTCAAGGGATACAGTAAACCTGCACTGGTGCATCGGTATTTAATACTGGTCTCCCAAGAGCCGCTCATAGCGCAAACTCATAGAAAATTCACTCCTCTTGTACTTAAGTCGGCATTGTCCGATTCGTATTCAATCCCGGTGCAATTTCTGAGTTTCATGGTCAATGTGTAGGTCCAAGGGATACGGTAAACATGCGCTGGTGCATCAGAATCTAAGACGGTACTCCCAGGAGCCGCTCAAACCACAAACTCTTAGAAAATTCACTCTTCTTGTACTTAAGTCGGCATGGTCCTTTTCGTATTCGATCCCGATGCGATTTCCGTGTTTCATGGTCAAAGTGAAGGTCAAACGCATACAGAAAACCTGCACTGGTGCATCTGAGTCTGATACTGTTCTCCCATGTGCCGCTCAAAGCTCAAATTCTTAGAAGATTCACTCTGCTTGTACTTAAGTCGTCATTGTGCCTATCGTATTCAATCCCGATGCAATTTCTGTCTTTCATGGTCAATGTGAAGGTCCAAGGGATACAGTATACCTGCGCAGCTGCATCGGAATCAAATACTGGTCTCTCAGGAGCCGCTCGAAGCACAAACTCTTAGATGACTCACGCTTCTTGTACGTCAGTCGGCATTGTGCATTTTGTAATAAATCCCGATGCAATTTCTGTGTTTCATGGTCAATGTGAAGGTCAAACGGATACAGAAAACCTGCACAGGTGCATCTGAATCTAATACTGGTCTCCCATGAGCCGCTCAAGGCAAAAATTCTTAGAAGATTCACTCTTCTTATACTTAAGTCGGCATTGTGCTTTAGTATACAATCCCTATGCGATTTCTGTGTTTCATGGTCAATATGAGGGTCCAAGGGATACAGTAAACCTGCACTGGTGCCTCGGAATCTAATACTGGTCTCCCAGGAGCCGCTCAAAGAACAAACTCATAGAAGACTCACTCTTCTTGTATTTAAGTCGGCATTGTGCTTTTCTATACAATCCCGATGCAATATCTGTGTTTCATGGTCAATGTGAAGGACCAAGCGATACAGTAAACCAGCACTGGTGCATCGGAAACTAATACTGGTCTCCCATGAGCCGCTCAAAGCACAAACTCTTAGCAGATTCACTCTTCTTGTACTTAAGTCGGCATTGTGCCTTCTGTATTCAATCCCGAAGCAATTTCTTTGTATTATGGTCAATGTGAAGGTCCAAGGTATACAGTAAACCTGCAGTGGTGCATCGGAAACTAATACTGGTTCCCCAGGAGATGCTCAATGCCCAAACGCATAGAAGATTCACTCTTCTTGTACTTAAGTCGGCATTGTCCCTTTCGTATTCAATCCCGACGCATTTTCTGTGTTTCATGGTCAATGTGAAGGTCCAAGGGAAACGGTATACCTGCACTGGTGCATCGGAATCCGTTACTGGTAACCCAGGAGCCGCTGAAATCACAAACTCTTGGGAGAATCACTCATCTTGAACTTAAGTCGTCATTGTGCTCTTAGTATTCAATCCCGATGCAATTTCTTTGTTTCATGGTCAATGTGAAAGCCTAAGGGATACAGTAAAAATGAAGTGGTGCATCGGAATGTAATACTCGTCTGCCAGGAGCCGCTGAAATCACAAATTCTTAGAAGACTTCCTCTTCTTGTACTTAAGTGGGCATTGTGCCTTTTGTATGCAATGCAGATGCAATATTTGTGTTTCATGGTCAATATGAAGGTCCAAGGGATACAGTAAACCTAAACTGGTGCATTGGAATCTAATACTGGTCTCCCATGAGCCGCTCAAAGCACAAATTCTAAGAATGTTCACTCTTCTTGTACTGAAGTCGGCATTGTGCCTTTTGTACTCAATCCCGATGCGATATCTGTGTTTCATGGACAATGTGAAGGTCCGAGGGATACAGTAAACCTCCACTGGTGCATCGGAATCTAATACAGGTCTCCCAGGAGCCGCTCAAACCACAAACTCTTAGAAAATTCACTCTTCTTGTACTTCAGTCGGCATTGTCCCTTTTGTTTTCAATCTCGATGCAATTTCCGTGTTTCATGGTCAAAGTGAAGGTCAAACGGATACAGAAAACCTGCACTGGGGCATCTGAATCTAATACTGGTCTCCCATGTGCCGCTCAAAGCACAAATTCTTATTAGATTCACTCTTCTTGTACTTAAGTCGGCTTTGTGCCTTTTGTATTCATCCCCGATGCAATTTCTTTGCTTCATGGTCAATGAGAAAGTCCATGGTATACAGTAAACCTGCATTGGTGCCTCGGAATCTAATACTGGTCTCCCAAGTAGCAGCTCAAAGCACGAACTCTTAGAAGATTCACAATTCTAGTACTTAAGTCGGCATTGTCCCTTTTGGTTTCATTCTCGATGCAATTTCTGTCTTTCATGGTCAATGTGATGGTCCAAGGTATACAGTAAACCTGAACAGCTGCATCGGAATCAAATACTGGTCTCCCAGGAGCCGCTCGAAACACAAACTCTTAGAAGATTCTCTCTTCTTGTACTTCAGTCGGCATTGTGCATTTTGTATTGATTCTCGATGCAATCTCTGTGTTTCATCGTCAATGTGACGGTCCAAGGGATACAGTAAACCTGCACTGGTGCATCGGAATCTAATACTGGTATCCGAGTAGCCGCTCAAACCACAAACTCTCAGAAGATTCACTCCTCTTGTACTTAAGTCTGCATTGTCCGTTTTGATTTATATCCCGATGCAAGTTCTGTCTTTCATGGTCAATGTGAAGCTCCAAGGGATGCAGTAAACCTGCAGAGCTGCATAGGAATCAAATACTGGTCCCCCAGGAGCCGCTCGAAGCACAAACTCTTAGAAGATTCACTCTTCCTGTACTTAAGTTGGCATTGTGCCTTTTGTATTAACTCCCGATGCAATTTCGTTGTATCATGGTCAATGTGAATGTCCAAGGGATACTGTAAACGTGCACTGGTGCATCGGAATCTTATACTGGTCTCCCAGGAGCCGCTCAAAGCACAAACACATAGAACAATCACTCTTCTTGTACTTAAGTCGGCATTGTCCCTTTTGGTTTCAATCCCGATGCAATTTCTGTCTGTCATGGTCAATGTGAGGCTCCAAGGGATGCAATAAACCTGCACAGCTGCATAGGAATCAAATACTGGTCTCCCAGGCGCCGCTCGAAGCACAAACTCTTAGAAGATTCACTCCTCTTGTACTTAAGTCGGCATAGTCCCTTTCGTAATCTATCCCGATGCAATTTATGTGTTCCATGGTCAATGTGAAGGACAAACGTATACAGTAAACCTGCACTGGTGCATCGGAATCTAATACTGGTCTCCCTGGAGCCGCTCAAAGCACAAACTCTCGGAAGATTCACTTTTCTAGTATTTAATGCGGCATTGTCCGTTTTGTATTCCATCCCGATGCAATTTCTGTGTTTCATGGTCAATGTGAAGGTCCAACAAATACAGTAAACCTGCACAGCTGCATCGGAGTCAAATACTGGTCTCCCAGGAGCCGCTCGAACCACAAAGTCTTAGATGAGTCACTCTTCTTGTACGTCAGTCGGCATTGTGCATTTTGTAGTCAATCCCGATGCAATTTCTGTGTTTCATGGTCAATGTGAAGGTCAAACGGATACAGAAAAGCTGCATTGGTGCATCTGAAACTAATACTGGTCTCCCATGAGCCGCTCAAGGCAAAAATTCTTAGAAGATTCACTCGTCTTGTACTTAAGTCGGCATTGTGCTTTTGTATTCAATCCCGATGCGATTTCTGTGTTTCATGGTAAATATGAGGGTCGAAGGGATACAGTAAACCTGCACTGGTGCCTCGGAATCTAGTACTGGTCTCCCAGGAGCCGCTCAAAGCACAAACATATAGAAGACTCACTCTACTTGTACTTAAGTCGGCATTGTCCCTTTCGTATTCAATCCCGATGCATTTTCTGTGTTTCATGGTCAATGTGAAGGTCCAAGGGAAACGGTAAACCTGCACTGGTGCATCGGAATCTGATAGTGGTATCCCGGGAGCCGCTGCAAGCACAAACTCTTAGGAGATTCACTCATCTTGTACTTAAGTCCTCATTGTGCTCTTAGTATTTAATCCCGATGCAATTTCTTTGTTTCATGGTTAATGTGAAAGTCCAAGGGATACAGTAAAAATGAACTGGTGCAACGCAATCTAATACTCGTCTGCCAGGAGCCGCTCAAATCACAAATTCTTAGAAGACTTCCTCTTCTTGTACTTAAGTGGGCATTGTGGCTTTTGTATGCAATGCAGATGCAATATCTGTGTTTCATGGTCAATATGAAGGTCCAAGGGATACAGTAAACCTAAACTGGTGCATTCGAATCTAATACTGGTATCCCATGAGCCGCTCAAAGCACAAATTCTAAGAAGGTTCACTCTTCTTGTACTGAAGTCGGCATTGTGCCTTTTGTATTCAATCCCGATGCGATATCTGTGTTTCATGGTCAATGTGAAGGTCCGAGGGATACAGTAAACTTCCACTGGTGCATCGGAATCTAATACAGGTCTCCCAGGAGTCGCTCAAACCACAAACTCTTAGAAAATTCGCTCTTCTTGTACTTCAGTCGGCATTGTCTTTTTTGTTTTCAATCCCGATGCAGTTTCCGTGTTTCATGGTCAAAGTGAAGGTCAAACGGATACAGAAAATCTGCACTGGTGCATCTGAATCTAATACTGGTCTCCCATGAGCCGCTCAAAGCACAATTTCTTATTAGATTCACTCTTCTTGTACATAAGTCGGCTTTGTGCCTTTTGTATTCAACCCCGATGCATTTTCTGTGTTTCATGGTCAATGTGAAGGTCCAAGGGATACAGTAAACCTAAACTGGTGCATTCGAATCTAATACTAGAATCCCTGGAGCCGCTCAAAGCACAAACTCTCAGAAGATTCACAATTGTAGTACCTAAGTCGGTATTGTCCCTTTTGGTTTCAATCTCGATGCAATTTCTGTCTTTCATGGTCAATGTGAAGGTCCAAGGTATACAGGAAACCTGAACAGCTGCATCGGAATCAAATACTGGTCTCCCAGGAGCCGCTCAAAACACAAACTCTTAGAAGATTTTCTCTTCTTGTACTTCAGTCGGCATTGTGCATTTTGTATTCATTCTCTATGCAATCTCTGTGTTTCATCGTCAATTTGACGGTCCAAGGGATACAGTAAACCTGCACTGGTGCATCGGAATCTAATACTGGTATCCGAGTAGCCGCTCAAACCACAAACTCTCAGAAGATTCACTCTTCTTGTACTTAAGTCTGCATTGTCCCTTTAGATATATATCCCGATGCAAGTTCTGTCTTTCATGGTCAATGTGAAGGTCTAAGGGATGCAGTAAACCTGCTCAGCTGCATAGGAATCAAATACTGGTCTCCCAGGAGCCGCTCGAAGCACAAACTCTGAGAAGATTCACTCTTCCTGTACTTAAGTCGGCATTGTGCCTTTTTTATTCAATCCCGATGCAATTTCTTTGTATCATGGTCAATGTGAAGGTCCAAGGGATACTGTAAACCTGCACTGGTGCATCGGAATCTAATACTGGTCTCCCAGGAGCCGCTCAAAGCACAAACACATAGAAGAATCACTCTTCTTGTACTTAAGTCGGCATTGTACCTTTTGGTTTCAATCCCGATGCAATTTCTGTGTTTCATGGTCAATGTGAAGGTCCAACAAATACAGTAAACCTGCACAGCTGCATCGGAATCAAATACTGGTCTCCCAGGAGCCGCTCGAACCACCAACTCTTAGATGAAACACTCTTCTTGTACGTCAGTCGGCATTGTGCATTTTGTAATCAATCCCGATGCAATTTCTGTGTTTCATGGTCAATGTGAAAGTCAAACGGATACAGAAAACCTGCACTGGTGCATCAGAATCTAATACTGGTCTCCCATGAACCGCTCAAGGCAAAAATTCTTAGAAGATTCACTCGTCTTGTACTTAAGTCGGCATTGTGCTTTTGTATTCAATCCCGATGCTATTTCTGTGTTTCATGGAAAATATGAGGGTCGAAGGGATACAGTAAACCTGCACTGGTGCCTCGGAATCTAATACTGGTCTCCCAGGAGCCGCTCAAAGCACAAACTCTTAGAAGACTCACTCTTCTTGTACTTAAGTCGGCATTGTGCCTTTCAATACGATCCCGATGCAATATCTGTCTTTCATGGTCAATGTGAAGGTCCAAGGGATACAGTAAACCTGCACTGGTGCATCGGAATCTAATACTGGTCTCCCATGAGCCGCACAAAGCACAAACTCTTAGAAGATTCACTCTTCTTGTACTTAAGTCGGCATAGTGCTTTTATTATTCAATCCCGATGCAATATCTGTGTTTCATGGTCAATGTGAAGGTGATAGGGATACAGAAACAATGCACTGCTGCATCGGAATCTAATACTGGTCTCCCATGAGCCGCTGAAGGCACAACCTCTTAGAAGATTCACTCTTCTTGTACTTAAGTCGGCATTGTGCCTTTGTTATTCAATCCCGATGAAATATCTGTGTCTCATTGTTAATGTGAAGGTCCATTGGATAAAGTAAACCTGCACTGGTGCATCGGAATCTAATACCGGTCTCCCAGGAGCTTCTCAAAGCACAAACTCTTAGAGGAAACACTCTTCTTGTACTGAAGTCGGCATTGTGCCTTCTGTATTCAATCCCGAAGCAATTTCTTTGTATCATGGTCAATATGAAGGACCAAGGGATACTGTAAACCTGCACTGGTGCATCGGAAACTAACATTGGTCTCCCAGGAGCCGCTCAAAGCACAAACTTGTAGAAGATTCACTCTTCTTGCACTTAAGTCGACATTGTCCCTTTCGTATTCAATCCCGATGGATTTTCTGTTTTTCATGGTCAATGTGAAGGTCCAAGGAAACGGTAAAAATGCATTGGTGCATCATAATCTGATAGTGGTATCCCGGGAGCCACTGAAAACACAATCTCTTAGGTGATTCACTCATCTTGTACTTAAGTCCTCATCGTGCTTTTAGTATTTAATCCCGATGCAATTTCTTTGTTTCATGGTCAATGTGAAAGTCCAAGGGATACAGTAAAAATGAACTGGTGCATCGGAATCTAATACTCGCTTGCCAGGAGCCTCTCAAATCACAATTTCTTAAAAGACTTCCTCTTCTTGTACTTAAGTCGGCATTGTGGCTTTTGTATGCAATGCAGATGCAATATCTGTGTTTCATGGTCAATATGAAGGTCCAAGGGATACAGTAAACCTAAACTGGTGCATTGGAATCTAATACTGGTCTCCCATGAGCCGCTCAAAGCACAAATTCTAAGAAGGTTCACTCTTCTTGTACTGAAGTCGGCATTGTGCCTTTTGTATTCACTCCCGATGCGATATGTGTGTGTCTATGGTCAATGTGAAGGTCCGAGGGATACAGTAAACCTGCACTGGTGCATCGGAATCTAATACTGGTATCCGAGTAGCCGCTCAAACCACAAACTCTCAGAAGATTCACTCTTCTTGACAAATACTGGTCTCCAGGGAGCCGCTCGAAGGACAAACTCTTAGAGGATTCACTTTTCCTGCACTTAAGTCGGCATTGTGCGTTTTGTATTCAATCCCGATGCAATTTCTTTGTATCATGGTCAATGTAAAGGTCCAAGGGATACAGTAAACCTGCACTGGTTCCTCGGAATCTAATACTGGTCTCCCAGGAGCCGCTCAAAACACAAACTCATAGAAGACTCACTCTTCTTGTACTTAAGTCAGCATTGTGCTTTTCTATACGATCCCGATGCAATATCTGTGTTTCATGGTCAATGTGAAGGTCCAAGGGATACAGTAAACCTGCACTGGTGCATCGGAATCTAATACTCGTCTCCCATGAGCCGCTCAAAGCACAAACTCACAGAAGACTCACTCTTCTTGTACTTAAGTCGGCATTGTGCTTTTCTATACGATCCCGATGCAATATCTGTGTTTTATGGTCAATGTGTAGGTCCAAGGGATACAGTAAACCTGCACTTGTGCATCGGAATTTAATACTGGTCTCCCAGGAGCCGCTCAAAGCACAATCTCGTAGAAGATTCACTCTTCTTGCACTTAAGTCGACATTGTCCCTTTCGTATTCAATCCCGATGCATTTTCTGTGTTTCATTGTCAATGTGAAGGTCCAAGGGAAACGGTAAACCTGCACTGGTGCATCGGAATCTGATAGTGGTATCCCAGGAGCCGCTGAAAGCTCAAACTCTTTGGAGGTTCACTCATCATGTACTCAAGTCGTCATCGTGCTCTTAGTATTTAATCCCGATGCAATTTCTTTGTTTCATGGTCAATACGAAAGTCCAAGGGATACAGTAAAAAAGCACTGGTGCATAGGGATCTGATACTCGTCTGCCAGGAGCCGCTCAAATCACAAACTCTTAGAAGACTCCCTCTTCTTGTACTTAAGTCGGCATTGTGCCAATTGTATGCAGTCCAGATGCAATATCTGTGTTTCATGGTCAATATGAAGGTCCAAGGGATACAGTAAACCTAAACTGGTGCATTTGAATCTAATACTGGTCACCCATGAGCCGCTCAAAGCACAAATTCTAAGTAGGTTCAGTCTTCTTGTACTTAAGTCGGCATTGTGCCTTTTGTATTCAATCCCGATGCAATTTCTGTGTTTCATCATCAATGTGACGGTCCCAGGGATACAGAAAAAATGCACTGGTACATCGGAATCTAATACTGGTCTCCCTGGAGCCGCTCAGAGCACAACCTCTCACAAGATTCACTCTTCTTGTACTTAAGGCGGCATTGTCCCTTTTGAATTCCATCCCGATGCAATTTCCGTGTTTCATGGTAAATGTGAAGGTCCAAGGGGTACAGTAAACCTGCACTGGTGCATCGGAATCTAATACTGGTCTCCCAGGAGCCTCTCAATGCACAAACCCTTAGCAGATTCACTCTTCTTGTACTTAAGTCGGGTTTGTGCCTTTTGTATTCAACCGCGATGCAATTTCTGTGCTTCATGGTCAATGTGAAAGTCCAAGGGATACAATAAACCTGCATTGGTGCATCGGAAACTAATACTGGTCTCCCAAGTAGCCGCTCGAAACACAAACTCTTAGAAGATTCACTCTTCTTTTACTTAAGTCGGCATTGATCCTTTTGTATTCAATCCCGATGCAATTTCTTTGTATCATGGTCAATGTGAAGGTCCAGGGGATACAGCAAACCTACACTGGTGCGTCGGAATCTATTACTGGAATCCTAGGAGCCGCTCAAAGCACAAATATTTAGAAGATTCACTCTTCTTGTACTTAAGTCGGCATTGTCCCTTTTAATTTATATCCCGATGCACGTTCTGTCTTTCATGGTCACCAAGGGATACAGTAAACCTGCACAGCTGCATCGGAATCAAATACTGGTCTCCTAGGAGCCACTCGAAGCACAAACTCTTAGAAGATTCACTCTTCTTGTACTTAAGTCGGCATTGTGCCTTTTGTATTCAATCCCGATGCAATTTCTTTGTATCATGGCCAATGTGAAGGTCCAAGGGATACAGTAAACCTGCACTGGTGCATCGGAATCTAATACTGGTCTCCCAGGAGCCGCTCAAAGCACAAACTCATAGAAGATTCACTCTTCTTGTCTTTACGTCGGCATTGTCCCTTACGAATTCAATCCCGATGCCATTTCTGTGTTTCATGGTTAATGTGAAGGTCCAAGAGATACGGTACAACTGCACTGAGGCATCGGAATCTAATTCTGGTCTCCCAAGCAGCCGCTCAAAGAACGAACTCTTAGAAGATTCACTCTTCTTGTACTTAAGTCGCCGTTGTGCCTTTTGTATTCCATCCCGATGCAATTTCTATTTTTCATGGTCAATGTGAAGGTCCAAGGGATACGTCAAACCAGCATTGGTGCATCGAAATCTAATACTGGTATCCCAGGAGCCGCTCAAAGCACAAACTATCAGAAGATTCACTCTTCTTGTACTTACGTCGGATTTGTCCCTTTTGGTTTCAATCCCGATGCAATTTCCGTATTTCATGGTCAATGTGAAGGTCCAAGGGATACAGTAAACCTGCACTGGTGCATCGGAATCTAATACTGGTCTCCCAGGAGACGCTCGAAAAACAAACTCTTAGAAGATTCACTCTTCTTGTACTTTTGTCGGCATTGTGTATTTTGTATTCAATCCCGATGCAATTTCTGTGTTTCATGGTCAATGTGAAGGACAAACATATACAGAAAACCTGCACTGGTGCATCTGAATCTAATACTGGTCTCCCATGACCCGCTCGAATCACAAATTATAAATAGATTCACTCTTCTTGTACTTCAGTCGGCATTGTGCATCCCGATACAATTTCTGTAGTTCATCGTCAATGTGACGTTTCAAGGGATACAGAAAACCTGCATTGGTGCATCGGATTCTAATACTGAACTCCCAGGAGCCGCTCGAAGCACAAACTCTTAGAAGATTCACTCTTCTTGTACTTAAGTCGGCATTGTCCATTTTGTATTCAATGCCGATGCAATTTCTGTACTTCATGGACAAAGTGAAGGTCAAACGGATGCAGAAAACCTGCACTGGTGTGTCTGAATCTAATACTGGTCTCCCATGACCCGCTCAAAGAACAAATTATAAATAGATTCACTCTTCTTGTACTTAAGTCGACATTTTGCCTTTAATATTCAATCCCGATGCAATATCTTTGTTTCATGCTCAATGTGAAGGTCCAAGGGATACAGTAAACCTGCACTGGTGCATCAGAATCAAATACTCGTCTCCCTGGAGCCGCTCTAAGCACAAAGTCGTACAAGACTCTCTCTTCTAGTACTTAAGTCGGCATTGTGCCTTTTGTATTCAATCCCGATGCAATATCTGTGTTTCATGGTCAATGTGAAGGTGATAGGGATACAGAAACAAAGCACTGCTGCATCGGAATCTAATACAGGTCTCCCATGAGCCGCTGAAAGGACAACCTCTTAGAAGATTAGGTCTGCTTGTACTTAAGGCCCCATTGTGCCTTTATTATTCAATCCCGATGCAATTTCTATGTTTCATGGTCAATGTGAGGGTCCAAGGGATACTGAAAACCTGCACTGCTGCATCGTAATCAAATACTGGTGTCCCAGGAGCCGCTCAAAGCACAAACCCTTAGAAGATTCACTCTTCTTGTAATTAAGCCGGATTTGTGCCTTTTGTATTCAACCCCAATGCAATTTCTGTGCTTCATGGTCAATGTGAAAGTCCAAGGGATACAGTAAACCTGCACTGGTGCATCGGAATCTAATACTGGTCTCCCAAGGAGCCGCTCAAAACACAAAATCTTAGAAGATTCACTCTTCTTGTACTTATGTCGCCATTGTGCCTTTTGTATTCAATCACGATGTAATTTCTATGTTTCATGGTCGATGTGAAGGTCCAAGGGATACGTTAAATATGCACTGATGCATGGAAATCTATTACGGGTATCCCAAAAGCCGCTCAAAGCACAAATTCTCAGAAGATTCACTCTTCTTGTACTTATGTCGGCATTGTCCCTTTTGATTTCAATCCCGATGCAATATCTGTCTTTCAAGGTCAATGTGAAAGTCCAAGGGATACTGTAAACCTGCACTGCTGCATTGGAATCTAATACTGGTCTCCCAGGAGCCGCTCAAAGCACAATCTCTTAGAAGATTAACTCTTCTTGTACTTCTGTCGGCATTGTGCATTTTGTATTCAATGCCGATGCAATTTCTGTGTTTCATCGTCAATGTGACTGTTCAAGGGATACAGAAAACCTACACTGGTGAATCGGAATCTAATACTGGTCTCCCTGGACCCACTCAAAGCACAAACTCTTAGAAGATTCATTTTTCTAGTACATAAGGCGGCATTGTTCCTTTCTTATTCCATCCCGATCCAATTTCTGTGTTTCATGGTCAATGTGAAGGTCCAAGGGATACAGTAAACCTGCACTGGTGCATCGGAATCTAATACTGAACTCCCAGGAGCCGCTCAATACACAAACTCTTGGAAGATTCACTCTTCTTGTACTTAAGTCAGCGTTGTCTTTTTTGTAATCAATCCCGATGCAATTTCTGTGTTTCATGGTCAATGTGAAGGACAAACACATACAGAAAACCTGCACTGGTGCATCTGAATCTAATACTGGTCTCCCATGGCCCGCTCAAAGCAAAAACTCTTAGAAGATTCACTCTTCTTGTAGTTAAGTCGTCATTGTGAATTTAGTATTCAATCCCGATGCAATTTCTATACTACATGGTCAAAGTGAAGGTCAAACGGATGCAGAAAACCTGCACTGGTGTGTCTGAATCTAATACTGGTCTCCCATGACCCGCTCAAAGCACAAATTATAAACAGATTCCCTCTTCTTGTACCTCAGTTGGCATTGTGCATTTTGTATTCAATTCCGATGCAATTTCTGTATTTCATCGTCAATGTGACGGTTCAAGGGATACAGAAAACCTGCAATGGTGCATCGGAATCTAATACTGGTCTCCCTGTAGTCGCACAAACCACAAACTCTTAGAAGATTCACATTTCCTGTACTTAAGTCGGCATTGTCCATTTTGTATTCCATCCCGATGCAATTTCTGTGTTTCATGGTCAATGTGAAGGTCCAGGGGATACAGTAAACCTGCACTGGTGCATCGGAATCTAATACTGGTCTCCCAGGAGTCGCTCAAATCACAAAATCTTAGAAGATTCACTCATCTTGTATTTAAGTTGGAATTGTCCCTCTTGTGTTTAATCCCGATGCAATATCTGTGTTTTATGGTCAATGTGAAGGTCTAAGAGATACAGTAAACCTGCACTCGTGCATCTGAATTTAGTACTGGTCTCCCAGGAGCCGCGCAAAGCACAAACTCTAAGAAGATTCACACTTCTTGTACTTAAGTCGACATTTTGCCTTTAATATTCAATCCCGATGCAATATCTACTTTTCACGCTCAATGTGAAGGTCCAAGGGATACAGTAAACCTGCACTGGTGCATCAGAATCAAATACTCGTCTCCCAGGAGCCGCTCTAAGCTCAAAGTCGTAGAAGACTCTCTCGTCTAGTACTTAAGTCGGCATTGTGCCTTTTGTATTCAATCCCGATGCAATATCTGTGTTTCATGGTCAATGTAAAGGTGATAGGGATACAGAAACAATGCACTGCTGCATCGGAATCTAATACTGGTCTCCCATGAGCCGCTGAAAGCACAAACTCTTAGAATATTCACTCTTCTAGTACTTAAGTAGGCATTGTGCCTTTTCTATTTAATCCCGATGCGATTTCTGTGTTTCATGGTCAATGTGAAGGTCCAAGGGATGCAGTAAACCTGCACAGCTGCATAGGAATCAAATTCTGGTCTCCCAGGAGCCGCTCAAAGCACAAACTCTTAGAAGATTCACTCTTCTTGTAAGTAAGCCGGATTTGTGCCTTTTGTATTCAACCCCAATGCAATCTCTGTGCTTCATGGTCAATGTGAAAGTCCAAGGGTTACAGGAAACCTGCACTGGTGCATCGGAATCTAATACTGGTCTCAGAAGGAGCCGCTCAAAGCAAAAACTCTTCGAAGATTCACTCTTCTTGTACTTGAGTCGCTATTGTGCCTTTTGTATTCAATCCCGATGCAATTTCTATGTTTCATGGTCGATGTGAAGGTCCAAGGGATACGTTAAATATGCACTGGTGCATCGGAATCTAATACTGGTATCCCAAAAGCCGCTCAAAGCAGAAACTCGTAGAAGACTCACTCTTCTTGTACTGAAGTCGGCATTGTGTGTTTTGTATTCAATCCCGATGCAATATCTGTGTTTCATGTTCAATGTGAAGGTGCAAGGGATACAGTAAACCTGCACTGGTGCATCGGAATCTAATACTGGTATCCCAGGAGCCGCTCAAAGCACAAACTATCAGAAGATTCACTCTTCTTGTACTTACGTCGGATTTGTCCCTTTTGGTTTCAATCCCGATGCAATTTCCGTATTTCATGGTCAATGTGGAGGTCCAAGGGATACAGTAAACATGCACTGGTGCATCGGAATCTAATACTGGTCTCCCAGGAGCCGCTCGAAAAACAAACTCTTAGAAGATTCACTCTTCTTGTACTTTTGTCGGCATTGTGTATTTTGTATTCAATCCCGATGCAATTTCTGTGTTTCATGGTCAATGTGAAGGACAAACATATACAGAAAACCTGCACTGGTGCATCTGCATCTAATACTGGTCTCCCATGACCCGCTCGAATCACAAATTATAAATAGATTCACTCTTCTTGTACTTCAGTCGGCATTGTGCATCCCGATACAATTTCTGTAGTTCATCGTCAATGTGACGTTTCAAGGGATACAGAAAACCTGCATTGGTGCATCGGATTCTAATACTGAACTCCCAGGAGCCGCTCGAAGCACAAACTCTTAGAAGATTCACTCTTCTTGTACTTAAGTCGGCATTGTCCATTTTGTATTCAATGCCGATGCAATTTCTGTACTTCATGGACAAAGTGAAGGTCAAACGGATGCAGAAAACCTGCACTGGTGTGTCTGAATCTAATACTGGTCTCCCATGACCCGCTCAAAGAACAAATTATAAATAGATTCACTCTTCTTGTACTTAAGTCGACATTTTGCCTTTAATATTCAATCCCGATGCAATATCTTTGTTTCATGCTCAATGTGAAGGTCCAAGGGATACAGTAAACCTGCACTGGTGCATCAGAATCAAATACTCGTCTCCCTGGAGCCGCTCTAAGCACAAAGTCGTACAAGACTCTCTCTTCTAGTACTTAAGTCGGCATTGTGCCTTTTGTATTCAATCCCGATGCAATATCTGTGTTTCATGGTCAATGTGAAGGTGATAGGGATACAGAAACAATGCACTGCTGCATCGGAATCTAATACAGGTCTCCCATGAGCCGCTGAAAGGACAACCTCTTAGAAGATTAAGTCTGCTTGTACTTAAGGCCCCATTGTGCCTTTATTATTCAATCCCGATGCAATTTCTATGTTTCATGGTCAATGTGAGGGTCCAAGGGATACTGAAAACCTGCACTGCTGCATCGTAATCAAATACTGGTGTCCCAGGAGCCGCTCAAAGCACAAACCCTTAGAAGATTCACTCTTCTTGTAATTAAGCCGGATTTGTGCCTTTTGTATTCAACCCCAATGCAATTTCTGTGCTTCATGGTCAATGTGAAAGTCCAAGGGATACAGTAAACCTGCACTGGTGCATCGGAATCTAATACTGGTCTCCCAAGGAGCCGCTCAAAACACAAAATCTTAGAAGATTCACTCTTCTTGTACTTATGTCGCCATTGTGCCTTTTGTATTCAATCACGATGTAATTTCTATGTTTCATGGTCGATGTGAAGGTCCAAGGGATACGTTAAATATGCACTGATGCATGGAAATCTATTACGGGTATCCCAAAAGCCGCTCAAAGCACAAATTCTCAGAAGATTCACTCTTCTTGTACTTATGTCGGCATTGTCCCTTTTGATTTCAATCCCGATGCAATATCTGTCTTTCAAGGTCAATGTGAAAGTCCAAGGGATACTGTAAACCTGCACTGCTGCATTGGAATCTAATACTGGTCTCCCAGGAGCCGCTCAAAGCACAATCTCTTAGAAGATTAACTCTTCTTGTACTTCTGTCGGCATTGTGCATTTTGTATTCAATCCCGATGCAATTTCTGTGTTTCATCGTCAATGTGACTGTTCAAGGGATACAGAAAACCTGCACTGGTGAATCGGAATCTAATACTGGTCTCCCTGGACCCACTCAAAGCACAAACTCTTAGAAGATTCATTTTTCTAGTACATAAGGCGGCATTGTTCCTTTCTTATTCCATCCCGATCCAATTTCTGTGTTTCATGGTCAATGTGAAGGTCCAAGGGATACAGCAAACCTGCACTGGTGCATCGGAATCTAATACTGAACTCCCAGGAGCCGCTCAATACACAAACTCTTGGAAGAATCACTCTTCTTGTACTTAAGTCGGCGTTGTCTTTTTTGTAATCAATCCCGATGCAATTTCTGTGTTTCATGGTCAATGTGAAGGACAAACACATACAGAAAACCTGCACTGGTGCATCTGAATCTAATACTGGTCTCCCATGGCCCGCTCAAAGCAAAAACTCTTAGAAGATTCACTCTTCTTGTAGTTAAGTCGTCATTGTGAATTTAGTATTCAATCCCGATGCAATTTCTATACTACATGGTCAAAGTGAAGGTCAAACGGATGCAGAAAACCTGCACTGGTGTGTCTGAATCTAATACTGGTCTCCCATGACCCGCTAAAAGCACAAATTATAAACAGATTCCCTCTTCTTGTACCTCAGTTGGCATTGTGCATTTTGTATTCAATTCCGATGCAATTTCTGTATTTCATCGTCAATGTGACGGTTCAAGGGATACAGAAAACCTGCAATGGTGCATCGGAATCTAATACTGGTCTCCCTGTAGTCGCTCAAACCACAAACTCTTAGAAGATTCACATTTCCTGTACTTAAGTCGGCATTGTCCATTTTGTATTCCATCCCGATGCAATTTCTGTGTTTCATGGTCAATGTGAAGGTCCAGGGGATACAGTAAACCTGCACTGGTGCATCGGAATCTAATACTGGTCTCCCAGGAGTCGCTCAAATCACAAAATCTTAGAAGATTCACTCATCTTGTATTTAAGTTGGAATTGTCCCTCTTGTGTTTAATCCCGATGCAATATCTGTGTTTTATGGTCAATGTGAAGGTCTAAGAGATACAGTAAACCTGCACTCGTGCATCTGAATTTAATACTGGTCTCCCAGGAGCCGCGCAAAGCACAAACTCTAAGAAGATTCACACTTCTTGTACTTAAGTCGACATTTTGCCTTTAATATTCAATCCCGATGCAATATCTACTTTTCATGCTCAATGTGAAGGTCCAAGGGATACAGTAAACCTGCACTGGTGCATCAGAATCAAATACTCGTCTCCCAGGAGCCGCTCTAAGCTCAAAGTCGTAGAAGACTCTCTCGTCTAGTACTTAAGTCGGCATTGTGCCTTTTGTATTCAATCCCGATGCAATATCTGTGTTTCATGGTCAATGTAAAGGTGATAGGGATACAGAAACAATGCACTGCTGCATCGGAATCTAATACTGGTCTCCCATGAGCCGCTGAAAGCACAAACTCTTAGAATATTCACTCTTCTAGTACTTAAGTAGGCATTGTGCCTTTTCTATTTAATCCCGATGCGATTTCTGTGTTTCATGGTCAATGTGAAGGTCCAAGGGATGCAGTAAACCTGCACAGCTGCATAGGAATCAAATTCTGGTCTCCCAGGAGCCGCTCAAAGCACAAACTCTTAGAAGATTCACTCTTCTTGTAAGTAAGCCGGATTTGTGCCTTTTGTATTCAACCCCAATGCAATCTCTGTGCTTCATGGTCAATGTGAAAGTCCAAGGGTTACAGGAAACCTGCACTGGTGCATCGGAATCTAATACTGGTCTCAGAAGGAGCCGCTCAAAGCAAAAACTCTTCGAAGATTCACTCTTCTTGTACTTGAGTCGCTATTGTGCCTTTTGTATTCAATCCCGATGCAATTTCTATGTTTCATGGTCGATGTGAAGGTCCAAGGGATACGTTAAATATGCACTGGTGCATCGGAATCTAATACTGGTATCCCAAAAGCCGCTCAAAGCACAAACTCGTAGAAGACTCACTCTTCTTGTACTGAAGTCGGCATTGTGTGTTTTGTATTCAATCCCGATGCAATATCTGTGTTTCATGTTCAATGTGAAGGTGCAAGGGATACAGTAAACCTGCACTGGTGCATCGGAATCTAATACTGGTCTCCCATGAGCCGCTCAAAGCACAAACTCTTAGAAGATTCACTCTTCTTGTACTTAAGTCGGCATTGTGCCTTTTCTATTTAATCCCGATGTGATTTCTGTGTTTCACGGTCAACGTGAAGGTCCAAGGGATACAGTAAACCTGCACTGGTGCATTGGAATCTAATACAGGTCTCCTAGGAGCCGCTCAAAACACAAACTCTTAGAAAATTCACTCTTCTTTTAGCTAAGTCGGCATTGTCCCTTCTGTATTCAATCCCGATGCAATTTCCGTGTTTCACGGTCAAAGTGAAGGTCAAACGGATACAGAAAACCTGCACTGGTGCGTCGGAATCTAATACTGGTCTCTCATGAGCCGCTCAAAGCACAAATTCTTAGAAGATTCACTCTTCTTGTACCTAAGTCCGCATTGTGCATTTTGTATTCAATCCCGATGCGATATCTGTGTTTCATGGTCAATGTGAAGGTCCAAGGGATACAGTAAACCTGCACTGGTGCATCGGAATCTAATACTGGTCTCTCAGGAGCCGCTCAAACCACAACATCTTAATAAATTCAGTCTTCTTGTTATTAAGTCGGCTTTGTGCTTTTTGTATTCTAACCCGATGCAATTTCTGTGCTTCATGGTCAATGTGAAAGTCGAAGGGACACAGTAAACCTGCACTGGTGCATCGGAATCTAATACTGGTCTCACAATTATCCGCTCAAAGCAAAAACTCTTAGAAGATTCACTCTTCTTGTACTTAAGTCGCCATTGTGCCTTTTGTATTCAATCCCGATGTAATTTCTATGTTTCATGGTCAATGTGAAGGTCCAAGGGATACAGTAAACCTGCACTGGTGCATCGGAATCTAATACTGGTCTCCCAGGAGCCGCTCAAAGCACAAACTCTTAGAAGATTCACTCTTCTTGTAATTAAGCCGGATTTGTGCCTTTTGTATTCAACCCCAATGCGATTTCTGTGCTTCATGGTCAATGTGAAAGTCCAAGGGATACAGTAAACGTGCACTGGTGCATCGGAATCTAATACTGGTTTCCCAAGGAGCCGCTCAAAACACAAAATCTTAGGAGATTCACTCAAATGGCTCTGAGCACTATGGGACTCAACATCTTAGGTCATAAGTCCCCTGGAACTTAGAACTACTTAAACCTAACTAACCTAAGGACATCACACACACCCATGCCCAAGTTGGGATTCGAACCTGCGACCGTAGCAGTCCCGCGGTTCCGGACTGCAGCGCCAGAACCGCTAGACCAACGCGGCCGGCCGGGAGATTCACTCATCTTGTACTTAGGTCGTCATTGTGCCATTTGTATTCAATCCTGATGTAATTTCTGTGTTTCATTGTCAATGTGAAGGTCCATGGGATACAGTAAACATGCAATGGTGCATCGGAATCTAATACCGATCTTCCAGGAGCCGGTCAAAGCACAAACTCTTAGAAGAATCACTCTTCTCTTAAATAAGTGGCCAATGTGCTTTTTGTATTTAAATTCCGAAGCAATTTCTTTCTATTATGCTCAATGTGAAGGTCGAAGGGATACAGCAAACCTGCCCTGGTGCATCGGAATCTAATACTCGTCTCCCAGGAGCCGCTCAAAGAACAAACTCGTAGAAGACTCACTCTTCTTGTACTTAAGTCGACATTGTGCGTTTTGTATTCAATCCCGATGCAATATCTGTGTTTCATGGTCAATGTGAAGGTGCAAGGGATACAGTAAACCTGCACTGGTGCATCAGAATCTAATACTGGTCACCCATGAGCCGCTCAAAGCACAAACTCTTAGAAGATTCACTCTTCTTGTACTTAAGTCGGCATTGTGGCTTTTCTATTTAATCATGATGCGATTTCTATGTTTCACGGTCAATGTGAAGGTCCAAGGGATACAGTAAACCTGCACTGGTGCATTGGAATCTAATACAGGTCTCCTAGGAGCCGCTCAAACCACAAACTCTTAGAAAATTCACTCTTCTTGTACTTAAGTCGGCATTTTCTCTTCTGTATTCAATCCCGATGCAATTTCCGTGTTTCATGGTCAAAGTGAAGGTCAAACGGATACAGAGAACCTGCTTTGGTGCGTCGGAATATAATACTGGTCTCCCATGAGACGCTCAAAGCACAAATTCTTAGAAGATTCACTCTTCTTGTACCTAAGTCGGCATTGTGCATTTTGTATTCAATCCCGATGCCATATCTGTGTTTCATGGTCAATGAGATGGTCCAAGGGATATAGTAAACCTGCACTGGTACATCGGAATGTAATACTGGTCTCCCAGGAGCCGCTCAAACCACAAACTCTTAGAAAATTCACTCTTCTTGTAATTAAGTCGGCATAGTGCTTTTTGTATTCAATCCCGATGCAATCTCTATGTATCATGGTCGATGTGAAGGTCCAGGGGGTAAGTGAAACCTACACTGGTGCATCGGAATCTAATACTGGTATCCCAGGATACGCTCAAAGCACAAACTCTCAGAAGATTCACTTTTCTTGTACTCAAGTCGGCATTGCCCCTTTTGATTTATATCCCGATGGAAGTTCTGTCTTTCATCGTCAATGTGAAGGTCTATGGGATGCAGTAAACCTGCACAGCTGTTTAGGAATCAAATACTGGTCTCCCAGGAGCCGCTCGCAACACAAACTCTTAGAAGATTCACTCTTCCTGTACTTAAGTCGGCATTGTGCCTTTTGTATTCAATCCCGATGCAATTTCTTTGTATCATGGTCAATGTGAAGGTCCAAGGGATACTGTAAACCTGCACTGGTGCATCGGAATCTAATACTGGTCTCCCAGGAGCCGCTCAAAGCACAAACACATAGAAGAATCACTCTTCTTGTACTTAAGTTGGCATTGTCCCTTTTGGTTTCAATCCCGATGCAATTCCTGTCTCTCGTGGTCAATGTAAAAGTCCAAGGGATACAGTAAACCTGCACAGCTGCATCGGAATCAAATACTGGTCTCCCAGGTGCCGCTCGAAGCACAAACTCTTAGAAGATTCACTCTTCCTGTACTTAAGCCGGCATAGTACCTTTCGTAATCAAACCCGATGCAATTTATGTGTTTCATGGTCAATGTGAAGGACAAACGTATACAGTAAACCTGCACTGGTGCATCGGAATCTAATATTGGTCTCCCTGGAGCCGCTCAAAGCACAAACTCTCAGTAGATTCACTTTTCTAGTACTTAAGGCGGCATTGTCCGTTTTGTATTCCATCCCGATGCAATTTCTGTGTTTCATGGTCAATGTGAAGGTCCAAAAAATACAGTAAACTTGCACAGCTGCATCGGAATCAAATACTGGTCTCCCAGGAGCCGCTCAAACCACAAACCCTTAGATGAGTCACTCTTCTTGTACGTCAGTCGGCATTGTGCATTTTGTAATCAATCCCGATGCAATTTCTGTGTTTCATGGTCAATGTGAAGGTCAAACGGATACAGAAAACCTGCAGTGGTGCATCAGAATCTAATACTGGTCTCCCATGAGCCGCTCAAGGCAAAAATTCTTAGAAGATTCACTCGTCTTGTACTTAAGTCGGCATTGTGCTTTTGTATTCAATCCCGATGCGATTTCTGTGTTTCATGGTAAATATGAGGGTCGAAGGAATACAGTAAACCTGCACTGGTGCCTCGGAATCTAATACTGGTCTCCCAGGAGCCGCTCAAAGCACAAACTCATAGAAGACTCACTCCTCTTGTACTTAAGTCGGCATTGTTCCTTTCTATACGATCCCGATGCAATATCTGTGTTTCATGGTCAATGTGAGGGTCCAAGGAAACGGTAAACCTGCATTGGTGCATCATAATCTAATAGTCGTTTCCCGGGAGCCGCTGAAAACACAAACACTTAGGTGTTTCACTCATCTTGTACTTAAGTCCTCATCGTGCTCTTAGTATTTAATCCCGATGCAATTTCTTTGTTTCATGGACAATGTGAAAGTCCAAGGGATACAGTAAAAATGAACTGGTGCATCGGAATCTAATACTCGTCTGCCAGGAGTCGCTCAAATCACAAATTCTTAGAAGACTTCCTCTTCTTGTACTTAAGTCGGCATTGTGGCTTTTGTATGCAATGCAGATGCAATATCTGTGTTTCATGGTCAATATGAAGGTCCAAGGGATACAGTAAACCTAAACTGGTGTTTGGAATCTAATACTGGTCTCCCATGAGCCGCTCAAAGCACAAATTCTAAGAAGGTTAACTCTTCTTGTACTGAAGTCGGCATTGTGCCTTTTGTATTCAATCCCGATGCGATATCTGTGTGTCATGGTCAATGTGAAGGTCCAAGGGATACAGAAAAACCTCCACTGGTGCATCGGAATCTAATACAGGTCTCAAAGGAGCCGCTCAAACCACAAACTCTTAGAAAATTCACTCTTCTTGTACTTCAGTCGGCATTGTCCCTTTCGTATTCAATCCCGACGCATTTTCTGTGTTTCATGGTCAATGTGAAAGTCCAAGATATACAGTAAAAATGAACAGCTGCATCGGAATCAAATACTGGTCTCCCAGGAGCCGCTCGAAACACAAACTCTTAGAAGATTTTCTCTTCTTGTACTTCAGTCGGCATTGTGCATTTTGTATTCATTCTCGATGCAAACTCTGTGTTTCATCGTCAATGTGAAGGTCCAAGGGATACAGTAAACCTGCACTCTTGCATCGGAATCTAATACTGGTATCCAAGTAGCCGCTCAAACCACAAACTCTCAGAAGATTCACTCTTCTTGTCAAATACTGGTCTCCCAGGAGCCGCGCGAAGGACAAACTCTTAGAGGATTCACTTTTCCTGCACTTAAGTCGGCATTGTGCCTTTTGTATTCAATCCCGATGCAATATCTTTGTATCATGGTCAATGTGAAGGTCCAAGGGATACTGTAAACCTGCACTGGTTCCTCGGAATCTAATACTGGTCTCCCAGGAGCCGCTCAGAGCACAAACTCATAGAAGACTCACTCTTCTTGTACTTAAGTCGGCATTGTGCTTTAATATACGATCCCGATGCAATGTCTGTGTTTCATGGTCAATGTGAAGGTCCAAGGGATACAGTAAACCTGCACTGGTGCATCGGAAGGCATTGTGCCTTTTGTATTCAATCCCGATGCAATTTCTTTGTATCATGGTCAATGTGAAGGTCCAAGGGATACTGTAAACCTGCACTGGTACATCGGAATCTAATACTGGTCTCCCGGGAGCCGCTCAGAGCACAACCTCTCACAAGATTCACTCTTCTAGTACTTAAGGCGGCATTGTCCCTTTTGAATTCCATCCCGATGCAATTTCCGTGTTTCATGGTAAATGTGAAGGTCCAAGGGATACAGTAAACCTGCACTGGTGCATCGGAATCTAATACTGGTCTCCCAGGAGCCTCTCAATGCACAAACCCTTAGAAGATTCACTCTTCTTGTACTTAAGTCGGCTTTGTGCCTTTTGTATTCAACCGCGATGCAACTTCTGTGCTTCATGGTCAATGTGAAAGTCCAAGGGATACAATAAACCTGCATTGGTGCATCGGAAACTAATACTGGTCTCCCAAGTAGCCGCTCGAAGCACAAACTCTTAGAAGATTCACTCTTCTTTTCCTTAAGTCGGCATTGATCCTTTTGTATTCAATCCCGATAGAATTTCTTTGTATCATGGTCAATGTGAAGGTCCAGGGGATACAGTAAACCTGCACTGGTGCATCGGAATCTATTACTGGAATCCTAGGAGCCGCTCAAAACACAAATATTTAGAAGATTCACTCTTCTTGTACTTGAGTCGGCATTGTCCCTTTTAATTTATATCGTTCTGTCTTTCATGGTCACCAAGGGATGCAGTAAACCTGCACAGCTGCATCGGAATCAAATACTGGTCTCCCAGGAGCCACTCGAAGCACAAACTCTTAGAAGATTCACTCTTCCTGTACTTAAGTCGGCATTGTGACTTTTGTATTCAATCCCGATGCAATTTCTTTGTATCATGGTCAATGTGAAGGTCCAAGGGATACTGTAAACCTGCACTGGTGCATCGGAATCTAATACTGGTATCCCAGGAGCCGCTCAAGGCACAAACTCATAGAAGATTCACTCTTCTTGTACTTACGTCGGCATTGTCCCTTACGTATTCAATCCCGATGCAATTTCTGTGTTTCATGGTTAATGTGAAGGTCCAAGAGATACGATAAACCTGCACTGAGGCATCGGAATCTAATTCTGGTCTCCCAAGCAGCCGCTCAAAACACGAACTCTTATAAGATTCACTCTTCTTGTACTTAAGTCGCCGTTGTGCCTTTTGTATTCCATCCCGATGCAATTCCTATCTTTCATGGTCAATGTGAAGGTCCAAGGGATACAGCAAACCTGCACTGGTGCATCGGAATCTAATACTGGTCTCCCAGGAGCCGCTCGAAGCACAAACTCTTAGAAGATTCATTCTTCTTGTACTTTTGTCGGCATTGTGCATTTTGTATTCCATCCCGATGCAATTTCTGTGTTTCATCGTCAATGTGACGGTTCAAGGGATACAGAAAACCTGCACTGGTGCATCGAAATCTAATACAGGTCTCCCTGGACCTGCTCAAAGCACTAACTTTCTGAAGATTCATTTTTCTAGTACATAAGGCTTCATTGTCCCTTTCCTATTCCATCCCGATGCAATTTCTGGGTTTCATGGTCAATGTGAAGGTCCAAGGGATACAGTAAACCTGCACTGGTGCATCGGAATCTAATACTGAACTCCCAGGACCCGCTCAATGCACAAACTCTTGGAAGATTCACTCTTCTTGTACTTAAGTCGGCGTTGTCCTTTTCGTAATCAATCCCGATGCAATTTCTGTGTTTCATGGTCAATGTGAAGGACAAACATATACAGACAACCTGCACTGGTGCATCTGAATCTAATACTGGTCTCCCATGACCCGCTCGAAGCACAAATTATAAATAGATTCACTCTTCTTGTACTTCAGTCGGCATTGTGCATTTTGTATTCAATCCCGATACAATTTCTGTATTTCATCGTCAATGTGACGGTTCAAGGGATACAGAAAACCTGCACTGGTGCATCGGAATCTAATACTGGTCTCCCTGGACCTGCTCAAAGCACTAACTCTCAGAAGATTCATTTTTCTAGTACATAAGGCTTCATTGTCCCTTTCCTATTCCATCCCGATGCAATTTCTGTGTTTCATGGTCAATGTGAAGGTCCAGGGGATACAGTAAATCAGCACTGGTGCATCGGAATCTAGTACTGGTCTCCCAGGAGTCGCTCAAAGCACAAAATTTTAGAAGATTCACTCATCTTGTCTTTAAGTTGGAATTGTCCCTCTTGTATTCAATCCCGATGCAATTTGTGTGTTTTATGGTCAATGTGAAGGTCTAAGGGATACATAAAACCTGCACTCGTGCATCGGAATTTAATATTGGTCTCCCAGGAGCCGTTCAAAGCACAAACTCTAAGAAGATTCACACTTCTTGTACTTAAGTCGACATTTTGCCTTTAATATTCAATCCCGATGCAATATCTCTGTTTCATGCTCAATGTGAAGGTCCAAGGGATACAGTAAACCTGCACTGGTGCATCAGAATCAAATACTCGTCTCCCCGGAGCCGCTCTAAGCACAAAGTCGTAGAAGACTCTCTCTTCTAGTACTTAAGTCGGCATTGTGCCTTTTGTATTCAATCCCGATGCAATATCTGTGTTTCATGGTCAATGTGAAGGTGATAGGGATACAGAAACAATGCACTGCTGCATTGGAATCTTATACAGGTCTCTCATTAGCCGCTGAAAGCACAACCTCTTAGGAGATTAAGTCTGCTTGTACTTAAGGCCCCATTGTGCCTTTATTATTCAATCCCGATGCAATTTCTGTGTTTCATGGTCAATGTGAGGGTCCAAGGGATACTGAAAACCTGCACTGCTGCATCGTAATCAAATACTGGTGTCCCAGGAGCCGCTCAAAGCACAAACCCTTAGAAGATTCACTCTTCTTGTAATTAAGCCGGATTTGTGCCTTTTGTATTCTACCCCAATGCAATTTCTGTGCTTCATGGTCAATGCGAAAGTCCAAGGGTTACAGTAAACGTGCACTGGTGCATCGGAATCTAATACTGGTCTCCCAACGAGCCGCTCAAAACACAAACTCTTAGAAGAATCACTCTTCTTGTAATTAAGCCGGATTTGTGCCTTTTGTATTCAACCCCAATGCGATTTCTGTGCTTCATGGTCAATGTGAAAGTCCAAGGGATACAGTAAACGTGCACTGGTGCATCGGAATCTAATACTGGTCTCCCAAGGAGCCGCTCAAAACACAAAATCTTAGGAGATTCACTCAAATGGCTCTGAGCACTATGGGACTCAACATCTTAGGTCATAAGTCCCCTGGAACTTAGAACTACTTAAACCTAACTAACCTAAGGACATCACACACACCCATGCCCAAGTTGGGATTCGAACCTGCGACCGTAGCAGTCCCGCGGTTCCGGACTGCAGCGCCAGAACCGCTAGACCAACGCGGCCGGCCGGGAGATTCACTCATCTTGTACTTAGGTCGTCATTGTGCCATTTGTATTCAATCCTGATGTAATTTCTGTGTTTCATTGTCAATGTGAAGGTCCATGGGATACAGTAAACATGCAATGGTGCATCGGAATCTAATACCGATCTTCCAGGAGCCGGTCAAAGCACAAACTCTTAGAAGAATCACTCTTCTCTTAAATAAGTGGGCAATGTGCTTTTTGTATTTAAATTCCGAAGCAATTTCTTTCTATTATGCTCAATGTGAAGGTCGAAGGGATACAGCAAACCTGCCCTGGTGCATCGGAATCTAATACTCGTCTCCCAGGAGCCGCTCAAAGAACAAACTCGTAGAAGACTCACTCTTCTTGTACTTAAGTCGACATTGTGCGTTTTGTATTCAATCCCGATGCAATATCTGTGTTTCATGGTCAATGTGAAGGTGCAAGGGATACAGTAAACCTGCACTGGTGCATCAGAATCTAATACTGGTCACCCATGAGCCGCTCAAAGCACAAACTCTTAGAAGATTCACTCTTCTTGTACTTAAGTCGGCATTGTGGCTTTTCTATTTAATCATGATGCGATTTCTATGTTTCACGGTCAATGTGAAGGTCCAAGGGATACAGTAAACCTGCACTGGTGCATTGGAATCTAATACAGGTCTCCTAGGAGCCGCTCAAACCACAAACTCTTAGAAAATTCACTCTTCTTGTACTTAAGTCGGCATTTTCTCTTCTGTATTCAATCCCGATGCAATTTCCGTGTTTCATGGTCAAAGTGAAGGTCAAACGGATACAGAGAACCTGCTTTGGTGCGTCGGAATATAATACTGGTCTCCCATGAGACGCTCAAAGCACAAATTCTTAGAAGATTCACTCTTCTTGTACCTAAGTCGGCATTGTGCATTTTGTATTCAATCCCGATGCCATATCTGTGTTTCATGGTCAATGAGATGGTCCAAGGGATATAGTAAACCTGCACTGGTACATCGGAATGTAATACTGGTCTCCCAGGAGCCGCTCAAACCACAAACTCTTAGAAAATTCACTCTTCTTGTAATTAAGTCGGCATAGTGCTTTTTGTATTCAATCCCGATGCAATCTCTATGTATCATGGTCGATGTGAAGGTCCAGGGGATAAGTGAAACCTACACTGGTGCATCGGAATCTAATACTGGTATCCCAGGATACGCTCAAAGCACAAACTCTCAGAAGATTCACTTTTCTTGTACTCAAGTCGGCATTGCCCCTTTTGATTTATATCCCGATGGAAGTTCTGTCTTTCATCGTCAATGTGAAGGTCTATGGGATGCAGTAAACCTGCACAGCTGTTTAGGAATCAAATACTGGTCTCCCAGGAGCCGCTCGCAACACAAACTCTTAGAAGATTCACTCTTCCTGTACTTAAGTCGGCATTGTGCCTTTTGTATTCAATCCCGATGCAATTTCTTTGTATCATGGTCAATGTGAAGGTCCAAGGGATACTGTAAACCTGCACTGGTGCATCGGAATCTAATACTGGTCTCCCAGGAGCCGCTCAAAGCACAAACACATAGAAGAATCACTCTTCTTGTACTTAAGTTGGCATTGTCCCTTTTGGTTTCAATCCCGATGCAATTCCTGTCTCTCGTGGTCAATGTAAAAGTCCAAGGGATACAGTAAACCTGCACAGCTGCATCGGAATCAAATACTGGTCTCCCAGGTGCCGCTCGAAGCACAAACTCTTAGAAGATTCACTCTTCCTGTACTTAAGCCGGCATAGTACCTTTCGTAATCAAACCCGATGCAATTTATGTGTTTCATGGTCAATGTGAAGGACAAACGTATACAGTAAACCTGCACTGGTGCATCGGAATCTAATACTGGTCTCCCTGGAGCCGCTCAAAGCACAAACTCTCAGTAGATTCACTTTTCTAGTACTTAAGGCGGCATTGTCCGTTTTGTATTCCATCCCGATGCAATTTCTGTGTTTCATGGTCAATGTGAAGGTCCAAAAAATACAGTAAACTTGCACAGCTGCATCGGAATCAAATACTGGTCTCCCAGGAGCCGCTCAAACCACAAACCCTTAGATGAGTCACTCTTCTTGTACGTCAGTCGGCATTGTGCATTTTGTAATCAATCCCGATGCAATTTCTGTGTTTCATGGTCAATGTGAAGGTCAAACGGATACAGAAAACCTGCAGTGGTGCATCAGAATCTAATACTGGTCTCCCATGAGCCGCTCAAGGCAAAAATTCTTAGAAGATTCACTCGTCTTGTACTTAAGTCGGCATTGTACTTTTGTATTCAATCCCGATGCGATTTCTGTGTTTCATGGTAAATATGAGGGTCGAAGGAATACAGTAAACCTGCACTGGTGCCTCGGAATCTAATACTGGTCTCCCAGGAGCCGCTCAAAGCACAAACTCATAGAAGACTCACTCCTCTTGTACTTAAGTCGGCATTGTTCCTTTCTATACGATCCCGATGCAATATCTGTGTTTCATGGTCAATGTGAGGGTCCAAGGAAACGGTAAACCTGCATTGGTGCATCATAATCTAATAGTCGTTTCCCGGGAGCCGCTGAAAACACAAACACTTAGGTGTTTCACTCATCTTGTACTTAAGTCCTCATCGTGCTCTTAGTATTTAATCCCGATGCAATTTCTTTGTTTCATGGACAATGTGAAAGTCCAAGGGATACAGTAAAAATGAACTGGTGCATCGGAATCTAATACTCGTCTGCCAGGAGTCGCTCAAATCACAAATTCTTAGAAGACTTCCTCTTCTTGTACTTAAGTCGGCATTGTGGCTTTTGTATGCAATGCAGATGCAATATCTGTGTTTCATGGTCAATATGAAGGTCCAAGGGATACAGTAAACCTAAACTGGTGTTTGGAATCTAATACTGGTCTCCCATGAGCCGCTCAAAGCACAAATTCTAAGAAGGTTAACTCTTCTTGTACTGAAGTCGGCATTGTGCCTTTTGTATTCAATCCCGATGCGATATCTGTGTGTCATGGTCAATGTGAAGGTCCAAGGGATACAGAAAAACCTCCACTGGTGCATCGGAATCTAATACAGGTCTCAAAGGAGCCGCTCAAACCACAAACTCTTAG
The DNA here is from genome assembly GCF_021461395.2 of Schistocerca americana. Classification (NCBI taxonomy): domain Eukaryota; kingdom Metazoa; phylum Arthropoda; class Insecta; order Orthoptera; family Acrididae; genus Schistocerca; species Schistocerca americana. The sequence continues at coordinate 759,736,168 of NC_060123.1, forward strand.
AAAATTCACTCTTCTTGTACTTCAGTCGGCATTGTCCCTTTCGTATTCAATCCCGACGCATTTTCTGTGTTTCATGGTCAATGTGAAAGTCCAAGATATACAGTAAAAATGAACAGCTGCATCGGAATCAAATACTGGTCTCCCAGGAGCCGCTCGAAACACAAACTCTTAGAAGATTTTCTCTTCTTGTACTTCAGTCGGCATTGTGCATTTTGTATTCATTCTCGATGCAAACTCTGTGTTTCATCGTCAATGTGAAGGTCCAAGGGATACAGTAAACCTGCACTCTTGCATCGGAATCTAATACTGGTATCCAAGTAGCCGCTCAAACCACAAACTCTCAGAAGATTCACTCTTCTTGTCAAATACTGGTCTCCCAGGAGCCGCGCGAAGGACAAACTCTTAGAGGATTCACTTTTCCTGCACTTAAGTCGGCATTGTGCCTTTTGTATTCAATCCCGATGCAATATCTTTGTATCATGGTCAATGTGAAGGTCCAAGGGATACTGTAAACCAGCACTGGTTCCTCGGAATCTAATACTGGTCTCCCAGGAGCCGCTCAGAGCACAAACTCATAGAAGACTCACTCTTCTTGTACTTAAGTCGGCATTGTGCTTTAATATACGATCCCGATGCAATGTCTGTGTTTCATGGTCAATGTGAAGGTCCAAGGGATACAGTAAACCTGCACTGGTGCATCGGAAGGCATTGTGCCTTTTGTATTCAATCCCGATGCAATTTCTTTGTATCATGGTCAATGTGAAGGTCCAAGGGATACTGTAAACCTGCACTGGTACATCGGAATCTAATACTGGTCTCCCTGGAGCCGCTCAGAGCACAACCTCTCACAAGATTCACTCTTCTAGTACTTAAGGCGGCATTGTCCCTTTTGAATTCCATCCCGATGCAATTTCCGAGTTTCATGGTAAATTTGAAGGTCCAAGGGATACAGTAAACCTGCACTGGTGCATCGGAATCTAATACTGGTCTCCCAGGAGCCTCTCAATGCACAAACCCTTAGAAGATTCACTCTTCTTGTACTTAAGTCGGCTTTGTGCCTTTTGTATTCAACCGCGATGCAACTTCTGTGCTTCATGGTCAATGTGAAAGTCCAAGGGATACAATAAACCTGCATTGGTGCATCGGAAACTAATACTGGTCTCCCAAGTAGCCGCTCGAAGCACAAACTCTTAGAAGATTCACTCTTCTTTTCCTTAAGTCGGCATTGATCCTTTTGTATTCAATCCCGATAGAATTTCTTTGTATCATGGTCAATGTGAAGGTCCAGGGGATACAGTAAACCTGCACTGGTGCATCGGAATCTATTACTGGAATCCTAGGAGCCGCTCAAAACACAAATATTTAGAAGATTCACTCTTCTTGTACTTGAGTCGGCATTGTCCCTTTTAATTTATATCGTTCTGTCTTTCATGGTCACCAAGGGATGCAGTAAACCTGCACAGCTGCATCGGAATCAAATACTGGTCTCCCAGGAGCCACTCGAAGCACAAACTCTTAGAAGATTCACTCTTCCTGTACTTAAGTCGGCATTGTGACTTTTGTATTCAATCCCGATGCAATTTCTTTGTATCATGGTCAATGTGAAGGTCCAAGAGATACTGTAAACCTGCACTGGTGCATCGGAATCTAATACTGGTATCCCAGGAGCCGCTCAAGGCACAAACTCATAGAAGATTCACTCTTCTTGTACTTACGTCGGCATTGTCCCTTACGTATTCAATCCCGATGCAATTTCTGTGTTTCATGGTTAATGTGAAGGTCCAAGAGATACGATAAACCTGCACTGAGGCATCGGAATCTAATTCTGGTCTCCCAAGCAGCCGCTCAAAACACGAACTCTTATAAGATTCACTCTTCTTGTACTTAAGTCGCCGTTGTGCCTTTTGTATTCCATCCCGATGCAATTCCTATCTTTCATGGTCAATGTGAAGGTCCAAGGGATACAGCAAACCTGCACTGGTGCATCGGAATCTAATACTGGTCTCCCAGGAGCCGCTCGAAGCACAAACTCTTAGAAGATTCATTCTTCTTGTACTTTTGTCGGCATTGTGCATTTTGTATTCCATCCCGATGCAATTTCTGTGTTTCATCGTCAATGTGACGGTTCAAGGGATACAGAAAACCTGCACTGGTGCATCGAAATCTAATACAGGTCTCCCTGGACCTGCTCAAAGCACTAACTCTCTGAAGATTCATTTTTCTAGTACATAAGGCTTCATTGTCCCTTTCCTATTCCATCCCGATGCAATTTCTGGGTTTCATGGTCAATGTGAAGGTCCAAGGGATACAGTAAACCTGCACTGGTGCATCGGAATCTAATACTGAACTCCCAGGACCCGCTCAATGCACAAACTCTTGGAAGATTCACTCTTCTTGTACTTAAGTCGGCGTTGTCCTTTTCGTAATCAATCCCGATGCAATTTCTGTGTTTCATGGTCAATGTGAAGGACAAACATATACAGACAACCTGCACTGGTGCATCTGAATCTAATACTGGTCTCCCATGACCCGCTCAAAGCACAAATTATAAATAGATTCACTCTTCTTGTACTTCAGTCGGCATTGTGCATTTTGTATTCAATCCCGATACAATTTCTGTATTTCATCGTCAATGTGACGGTTCAAGGGATACAGAAAACCTGCACTGGTGCATCGGAATCTAATACTGGTCTCCCTGGACCTGCTCAAAGCACTAACTCTCAGAAGATTCATTTTTCTAGTACATAAGGCTTCATTGTCCCTTTCCTATTCCATCCCGATGCAATTTCTGTGTTTCATGGTCAATGTGAAGGTCCAGGGGATACAGTAAATCAGCACTGGTGCATCGGAATCTAGTACTGGTCTCCCAGGAGTCGCTCAAAGCACAAAATTTTAGAAGATTCACTCATCTTGTCTTTAAGTTGGAATTGTCCCTCTTGTATTCAATCCCGATGCAATTTGTGTGTTTTATGGTCAATGTGAAGGTCTAAGGGATACATAAAACCTGCACTCGTGCATCGGAATTTAATATTGGTCTCCCAGGAGCCGTTCAAAGCACAAACTCTAAGAAGATTCACACTTCTTGTACTTAAGTCGACATTTTGCCTTTAATATTCAATCCCGATGCAATATCTCTGTTTCATGCTCAATGTGAAGGTCCAAGGGATACAGTAAACCTGCACTGGTGCATCAGAATCAAATACTCGTCTCCCCGGAGCCGCTCTAAGCACAAAGTCGTAGAAGACTCTCTCTTCTAGTACTTAAGTCGGCATTGTGCCTTTTGTATTCAATCCCGATGCAATATCTGTGTTTCATGGTCAATGTGAAGGTGATAGGGATACAGAAACAATGCACTGCTGCATTGGAATCTTATACAGGTCTCTCATTAGCCGCTGAAAGCACAACCTCTTAGGAGATTAAGTCTGCTTGTACTTAAGGCCCCATTGTGCCTTTATTATTCAATCCCGATGCAATTTCTGTGTTTCATGGTCAATGTGAGGGTCCAAGGGATACTGAAAACCTGCACTGCTGCATCGTAATCAAATACTGGTGTCCCAGGAGCCGCTCAAAGCACAAACCCTTAGAAGATTCACTCTTCTTGTAATTAAGCCGGATTTGTGCCTTTTGTATTCTACCCCAATGCAATTTCTGTGCTTCATGGTCAATGCGAAGGTCCAAGGGTTACAGTAAACGTGCACTGGTGCATCGGAATCTAATACTGGTCTCCCAACGAGCCGCTCAAAACACGAACTCTTAGAAGATTCACTCTTCTTGTAATTAAGCCGGATTTGTGCCTTTTGTATTCAACCCCAATGCGATTTCTGTGCTTCATGGTCAATGTGAAAGTCCAAGGGATACAGTAAACGTGCACTGGTGCATCGGAATCTAATACTGGTCTCCCAAGGAGCCGCTCAAAACACAAAATCTTAGGAGATTCACTCAAATGGCTCTGAGCACTATGGGACTCAACATCTTAGGTCATAAGTCCCCTGGAACTTAGAACTACTTAAACCTAACTAACCTAAGGACATCACACACACCCATGCCCAAGTTGGGATTCGAACCTGCGACCGTAGCAGTCCCGCGGTTCCGGACTGCAGCGCCAGAACCGCTAGACCAACGCGGCCGGCCGGGAGATTCACTCATCTTGTACTTAGGTCGTCATTGTGCCATTTGTATTCAATCCTGATGTAATTTCTGTGTTTCATTGTCAATGTGAAGGTCCATGGGATACAGTAAACATGCAATGGTGCATCGGAATCTAATACCGATCTTCCAGGAGCCGGTCAAAGCACAAACTCTTAGAAGAATCACTCTTCTCTTAAATAAGTGGGCAATGTGCTTTTTGTATTTAAATTCCGAAGCAATTTCTTTCTATTATGCTCAATGTGAAGGTCGAAGGGATACAGCAAACCTGCCCTGGTGCATCGGAATCTAATACTCGTCTCCCAGGAGCCGCTCAAAGAACAAACTCGTAGAAGACTCACTCTTCTTGTACTTAAGTCGACATTGTGCGTTTTGTATTCAATCCCGATGCAATATCTGTGTTTCATGGTCAATGTGAAGGTGCAAGGGATACAGTAAACCTGCACTGGTGCATCAGAATCTAATACTGGTCACCCATGAGCCGCTCAAAGCACAAACTCTTAGAAGATTCACTCTTCTTGTACTTAAGTCGGCATTGTGGCTTTTCTATTTAATCATGATGCGATTTCTATGTTTCACGGTCAATGTGAAGGTCCAAGGGATACAGTAAACCTGCACTGGTGCATTGGAATCTAATACAGGTCTCCTAGGAGCCGCTCAAACCACAAACTCTTAGAAAATTCACTCTTCTTGTACTTAAGTCGGCATTTTCTCTTCTGTATTCAATCCCGATGCAATTTCCGTGTTTCATGGTCAAAGTGAAGGTCAAACGGATACAGAGAACCTGCTTTGGTGCGTCGGAATATAATACTGGTCTCCCATGAGACGCTCAAAGCACAAATTCTTAGAAGATTCACTCTTCTTGTACCTAAGTCGGCATTGTGCATTTTGTATTCAATCCCGATGCCATATCTGTGTTTCATGGTCAATGAGATGGTCCAAGGGATATAGTAAACCTGCACTGGTACATCGGAATGTAATACTGGTCTCCCAGGAGCCGCTCAAACCACAAACTCTTAGAAAATTCACTCTTCTTGTAATTAAGTCGGCATAGTGCTTTTTGTATTCAATCCCGATGCAATCTCTATGTATCATGGTCGATGTGAAGGTCCAGGGGATAAGTGAAACCTACACTGGTGCATCGGAATCTAATACTGGTATCCCAGGATACGCTCAAAGCACAAACTCTCAGAAGATTCACTTTTCTTGTACTCAAGTCGGCATTGCCCCTTTTGATTTATATCCCGATGGAAGTTCTGTCTTTCATCGTCAATGTGAAGGTCTATGGGATGCAGTAAACCTGCACAGCTGTTTAGGAATCAAATACTGGTCTCCCAGGAGCCGCTCGCAACACAAACTCTTAGAAGATTCACTCTTCCTGTACTTAAGTCGGCATTGTGCCTTTTGTATTCAATCCCGATGCAATTTCTTTGTATCATGGTCAATGTGAAGGTCCAAGGGATGCTGTAAACCTGCACTGGTGCATCGGAATCTAATACTGGTCTCCCAGGAGCCGCTCAAAGCACAAACACATAGAAGAATCACTCTTCTTGTACTTAAGTTGGCATTGTCCCTTTTGGTTTCAATCCCGATGCAATTCCTGTCTCTCGTGGTCAATGTAAAAGTCCAAGGGATACAGTAAACCTGCACAGCTGCATCGGAATCAAATACTGGTCTCCCAGGTGCCGCTCGAAGCACAAACTCTTAGAAGATTCACTCTTCCTGTACTTAAGCCGGCATAGTACCTTTCGTAATCAAACCCGATGCAATTTATGTGTTTCATGGTCAATGTGAAGGACAAACGTATACAGTAAACCTGCACTGGTGCATCGGAATCTAATACTGGTCTCCCTGGAGCCGCTCAAAGCACAAACTCTCAGTAGATTCACTTTTCTAGTACTTAAGGCGGCATTGTCCGTTTTGTATTCCATCCCGATGCAATTTCTGTGTTTCATGGTCAATGTGAAGGTCCAAAAAATACAGTAAACTTGCACAGCTGCATCGGAATCAAATACTGGTCTCCCAGGAGCCGCTCAAACCACAAACCCTTAGATGAGTCACTCTTCTTGTACGTCAGTCGGCATTGTGCATTTTGTAATCAATCCCGATGCAATTTCTGTGTTTCATGGTCAATGTGAAGGTCAAACGGATACAGAAAACCTGCAGTGGTGCATCAGAATCTAATACTGGTCTCCCATGAGCCGCTCAAGGCAAAAATTCTTAGAAGATTCACTCGTCTTGTACTTAAGTCGGCATTGTGCTTTTGTATTCAATCCCGATGCGATTTCTGTGTTTCATGGTAAATATGAGGGTCGAAGGAATACAGTAAACCTGCACTGGTGCCTCGGAATCTAATACTGGTCTCCCAGGAGCCGCTCAAAGCACAAACTCATAGAAGACTCACTCCTCTTGTACTTAAGTCGGCATTGTTCCTTTCTATACGATCCCGATGCAATATCTGTGTTTCATGGTCAATGTGAGGGTCCAAGGAAACGGTAAACCTGCATTGGTGCATCATAATCTAATAGTCGTTTCCCGGGAGCCGCTGAAAACACAAACACTTAGGTGTTTCACTCATCTTGTACTTAAGTCCTCATCGTGCTCTTAGTATTTAATCCCGATGCAATTTCTTTGTTTCATGGACAATGTGAAAGTCCAAGGGATACAGTAAAAATGAACTGGTGCATCGGAATCTAATACTCGTCTGCCAGGAGTCGCTCAAATCACAAATTCTTAGAAGACTTCCTCTTCTTGTACTTAAGTCGGCATTGTGGCTTTTGTATGCAATGCAGATGCAATATCTGTGTTTCATGGTCAATATGAAGGTCCAAGGGATACAGTAAACCTAAACTGGTGTTTGGAATCTAATACTGGTCTACCATGAGCCGCTCAAAGCACAAATTCTAAGAAGGTTAACTCTTCTTGTACTGAAGTCGGCATTGTGCCTTTTGTATTCAATCCCGATGCGATATCTGTGTGTCATGGTCAATGTGAAGGTCCAAGGGATACAGAAAAACCTCCACTGGTGCATCGGAATCTAATACAGGTCTCAAAGGAGCCGCTCAAACCACAAACTCTTAGAAAATTCACTCTTCTTGTACTTCAGTCGGCATTGTCCCTTTCGTATTCAATCCCGACGCATTTTCTGTGTTTCATGGTCAATGTGAAAGTCCAAGATATACAGTAAAAATGAACAGCTGCATCGGAATCAAATACTGGTCTCCCAGGAGCCGCTCGAAACACAAACTCTTAGAAGATTTTCTCTTCTTGTACTTCAGTCGGCATTGTGCATTTTGTATTCATTCTCGATGCAAACTCTGTGTTTCATCGTCAATGTGAAGGTCCAAGGGATACAGTAAACCTGCACTCTTGCATCGGAATCTAATACTGGTATCCAAGTAGCCGCTCAAACCACAAACTCTCAGAAGATTCACTCTTCTTGTCAAATACTGGTCTCCCAGGAGCCGCGCGAAGGACAAACTCTTAGAGGATTCACTTTTCCTGCACTTAAGTCGGCATTGTGCCTTTTGTATTCAATCCCGATGCAATATCTTTGTATCATGGTCAATGTGAAGGTCCAAGGGATACTGTAAACCTGCACTGGTTCCTCGGAATCTAATACTGGTCTCCCAGGAGCCGCTCAGAGCACAAACTCATAGAAGACTCACTCTTCTTGTACTTAAGTCGGCATTGTGCTTTAATATACGATCCCGATGCAATGTCTGTGTTTCATGGTCAATGTGAAGGTCCAAGGGATACAGTAAACCTGCACTGGTGCATCGGAAGGCATTGTGCCTTTTGTATTCAATCCCGATGCAATTTCTTTGTATCATGGTCAATGTGAAGGTCCAAGGGATACTGTAAACCTGCACTGGTACATCGGAATCTAATACTGGTCTCCCTGGAGCCGCTCAGAGCACAACCTCTCACGAGATTCACTCTTCTAGTACTTAAGGCGGCATTGTCCCTTTTGAATTCCATCCCGATGCAATTTCCGTGTTTCATGGTAAATGTGAAGGTCCAAGGGATACAGTAAACCTGCACTGGTGCATCGGAATCTAATACTGGTCTCCCAGGAGCCTCTCAATGCACAAACCCTTAGAAGATTCACTCTTCTTGTACTTAAGTCGGCTTTGTGCCTTTTGTATTCAACCGCGATGCAACTTCTGTGCTTCATGGTCAATGTGAAAGTCCAAGGGATACAATAAACCTGCATTGGTGCATCGGAAACTAATACTGGTCTCCCAAGTAGCCGCTCGAAGCACAAACTCTTAGAAGATTCACTCTTCTTTTCCTTAAGTCGGCATTGATCCTTTTGTATTCAATCCCGATAGAATTTCTTTGTATCATGGTCAATGTGAAGGTCCAGGGGATACAGTAAACCTGCACTGGTGCATCGGAATCTATTACTGGAATCCTAGGAGCCGCTCAAAACACAAATATTTAGAAGATTCACTCTTCTTGTACTTGAGTCGGCATTGTCCCTTTTAATTTATATCGTTCTGTCTTTCATGGTCACCAAGGGATGCAGTAAACCTGCACAGCTGCATCGGAATCAAATACTGGTCTCCCAGGAGCCACTCGAAGCACAAACTCTTAGAAGATTCACTCTTCCTGTACTTAAGTCGGCATTGTGACTTTTGTATTCAATCCCGATGCAATTTCTTTGTATCATGGTCAATGTGAAGGTCCAAGGGATACTGTAAACCTGCACTGGTGCATCGGAATCTAATACTGGTATCCCAGGAGCCGCTCAAGGCACAAACTCATAGAAGATTCACTCTTCTTGTACTTACGTCGGCATTGTCCCTTACGTATTCAATCCCGATGCAATTTCTGTGTTTCATGGTTAATGTGAAGGTCCAAGAGATACGATAAACCTGCACTGAGGCATCGGAATCTAATTCTGGTCTCCCAAGCAGCCGCTCAAAACACGAACTCTTATAAGATTCACTCTTCTTGTACTTAAGTCGCCGTTGTGCCTTTTGTATTCCATCCCGATGCAATTCCTATCTTTCATGGTCAATGTGAAGGTCCAAGGGATACAGCAAACCTGCACTGGTGCATCGGAATCTAATACTGGTCTCCCAGGAGCCGCTCGAAGCACAAACTCTTAGAAGATTCATTCTTCTTGTACTTTTGTCGGCATTGTGCATTTTGTATTCCATCCCGATGCAATTTCTGTGTTTCATCGTCAATGTGACGGTTCAAGGGATACAGAAAACCTGCACTGGTGCATCGAAATCTAATACAGGTCTCCCTGGACCTGCTCAAAGCACTAACTCTCTGAAGATTCATTTTTCTAGTACATAAGGCTTCATTGTCCCTTTCCTATTCCATCCCGATGCAATTTCTGGGTTTCATGGTCAATGTGAAGGTCCAAGGGATACAGTAAACCTGCACTGGTGCATCGGAATCTAATACTGAACTCCCAGGACCCGCTCAATGCACAAACTCTTGGAAGATTCACTCTTCTTGTACTTAAGTCGGCGTTGTCCTTTTCGTAATCAATCCCGATGCAATTTCTGTGTTTCATGGTCAATGTGAAGGACAAACATATACAGACAACCTGCACTGGTGCATCTGAATCTAATACTGGTCTCCCATGACCCGCTCGAAGCACAAATTATAAATAGATTCACTCTTCTTGTACTTCAGTCGGCATTGTGCATTTTGTATTCAATCCCGATACAATTTCTGTATTTCATCGTCAATGTGACGGTTCAAGGGATACAGAAAACCTGCACTGGTGCATCGGAATCTAATACTGGTCTCCCTGGACCTGCTCAAAGCACTAACTCTCAGAAGATTCATTTTTCTAGTACATAAGGCTTCATTGTCCCTTTCCTATTCCATCCGATGCAATTTCTGTGTTTCATGGTCAATGTGAAGGTCCAGGGGATACAGTAAATCAGCACTGGTGCATCGGAATCTAGTACTGGTCTCCCAGGAGTCGCTCAAAGCACAAAATTTTAGAAGATTCACTCATCTTGTCTTTAAGTTGGAATTGTCCCTCTTGTATTCAATCCCGATGCAATTTGTGTGTTTTATGGTCAATGTGAAGGTCTAAGGGATACATAAAACCTGCACTCGTGCATCGGAATTTAATATTGGTCTCCCAGGAGCCGTTCAAAGCACAAACTCTAAGAAGATTCACACTTCTTGTACTTAAGTCGACATTTTGCCTTTAATATTCAATCCCGATGCAATATCTCTGTTTCATGCTCAATGTGAAGGTCCAAGGGATACAGTAAACCTGCACTGCTGCATCAGAATCAAATACTCGTCTCCCCGGAGCCGCTCTAAGCACAAAGTCGTAGAAGACTCTCTCTTCTAGTACTTAAGTCGGCATTGTGCCTTTTGTATTCAATCCCGATGCAATTTCTGTGTTTCATGGTCAATGTGAGGGTCCAAGGGATACTGAAAACCTGCACTGCTGCATCGTAATCAAATACTGGTGTCCCAGGAGCCGCTCAAAGCACAAACCCTTAGAAGATTCACTCTTCTTGTAATTAAGCCGGATTTGTGCCTTTTGTATTCTACCCCAATGCAATTTCTGTGCTTCATGGTCAATGCGAAAGTCCAAGGGTTACAGTAAACGTGCACTGGTGCATCGGAATCTAATACTGGTCTCCCAACGAGCCGCTCAAAACACAAAATCTTAGAAGATTCACTCTTCTTGTACTTATGTCGCCATTGTGGTTTTTGTATTCAATCACGATGCAATTTCTATGTTTCATGGTCGATGTGAAGGTCCAAGGGATACGTTAAATATGCACTGTTGCACGGAAATCTATTACTGGTATCCCAAAAGCCGCTCAAAGCACAAATTCTCAGAAGATTCACTCTTCTTGTACTTAAGCCGGCATTGTCCCTTTTGATTTCAATCCCGATGCAATATCTGTCTTTCATGGTCAATGTGAAAGTCCAAGGGATACTGTAAACCTGCACTGCTGCATCGGAATCAAATACTGGTCTCCCAGGAGCCGCTCAATGCACAATCTCTTAGAAGATTCACTCTTCTTGTACTTCAGTCGGCATTGTGCATTTTGTATTCAATCCGAATGCAATTTCTGTGTTTCATGGTCAATGTGATGGTCCAAGGGTTACAGTAAACCTGCACTGGTGCATCGGAATCTAATACTGGTCTCCCTGGACCCGCTCAAAACACAAAATCTTGGGAGATTCACTCATCTTGAACATAGGTCGTCATTGTGCCTTATGTGTTCAATCCTGATGCAATTTCTGTGTTTCAATGTCAATGTGAAGGTCCATGGGATACAGTAAACCTGGACTGGTGCATCGGAATCTAATACTGGTCTCCCTGGACCCACTCAAAGCACAAACTCTTAGAAGATTCATTTTTCTAGTACATAAGGCGGCATTGTTCCTTTCTTATTCCATCCCGATCCAATTTCTGTGTTTCATGGTCAATGTGAAGGCCCAAGGGATACAGTAAACCTGCACTGGTGCATCGGAATCTTATACTGAACTCCCAGGAGCCGCTCAATACACAAACTCTTGGAAGATTCACTCTTCTTGTACTTAAGTTGGCGTTGTCCTTTTCGTTATCAATCCCGATGCAATTTCTGTGTTTCATGGTCAATGTGATGGACAAACACATACAGAAAACCTGCACTGGTGCATCTGAATCTAATACTGGTCTCCCATGAAGCGCTCAAAGTAAAAAGTCTTAGAAGATTTACTGTTCTTGTAGTTAAGTCGTCATAGTGAATTTAGTATTCAAAACCGATGCAATATCTTAGTTTCATTGTCAAGGCGAAGGTCCAAGGGATACAGTAAAAATGCACTGGTGCATCGGAATTTAATACAGGTCTCCCAGGAGCCGCTCAAACCACAAACTGTTAGAAAATTCACTCTTCTTGTACTTAAGGCGGCATTGTCCATTTTGTATTCAATCCCGATGCAATTTCTATACTACATGGTCAAAGTGAAGGTCAAACGGATGCAGAAAACCTGCACTGGTGTGTCTGAATCTAATACTGGTCTCCCATGACCCGCTCAAAGCACAAATTATAAACAGATTCACTCTTCTTGTACTTCAGTCGGCATTGTGCATTTTGTATTCAATCATGATGCAATTTCTGTATTTCATCGTCAATGTGACGGTTCAAGGGATACAGAAAACCTGCAATGGTGCATCGGAATCTAATACTGGTCTCCCTGTAGCCGCTCAAACCACAAACTCTTAGAAGATTCACTTTTCCTGTACTTAAGTCGGCATTGTCCATATTGTATTCCATCCCGATGCAATTTCTGTGTTTCATGGTCAATGTGTTGGTCCAGGGGATACAGTAAATCTGCACTGGTGCATCGCAATCTAATACTGGTCTCCCAGGAATCGCTCAAATCACAAAATCTTAGAAGATTCACTCATCTTGTATTTAAGTTGGAATTGTCCCTCTTGTATTTAATCCCGATGCAATATCTGTGTTTTATGGTCAATGTGAAGGTGTGAGAGATACAGTAAACCTGCACTCGTGCATCTGAATTTAATACTGGTCTCCCAGGAGCCGCTCAAAGCACAAAGTCTAAGAAGATTCACACTTCTTGTACTTAAGTCGACATTTTGCCTTTAATATTCAATCCCGATGCAATATCTTTTTTTCATGCTCAATGTGAAGGTCCAAGGGATACAGTAAACCTGCATTGGTGCATCAGAATCAAATACTCGTCTCCAGGAGCCGCTCTAAGCTCAAAGACGTACAAGACTCTCTCATCTAGTACTTAATTCGGCATTGTGCCTTTTGTATTCAATCCGAATGCAATTTCTGTGCTTCATGGTCAATGTGATTCTCCATGGGTTACAGTAAACCTGCACTGGTGCATCGGGATCTAATACTGGTCTCCCTGGACCCGCTCAAACACAAAATCTTGGGAGATTCACTCATCTTGTACTTAGATCGTCATTGTGCCTTTTGTGTTCAATCCAGATGCAATTTCTGTCTTTCATTGTCAATGTGAAGGTCCATGGGATACAGTAAACGTGCACTGGTGCTTCGGAATCTAATACTGATCTCTCAGGAGCCGCTCAAAGCACGAACTCGTAGAAGACTCACTCTTCTTATACTTAAGTCGGCATTGTGCGTTTTGTATTCAATCCCGATGCAATATCTGTGTTTCATGGTCAATGTGAAGGTGCAAGGGATACAGTAAACCTGCACTGGTGCATCGGAATCTAATACTGGTCTCCCATGAGCCGCTCAAAACACAAACTCTTAGAAGATTCACTCTTCTTGTACGTAAGTCAGCTTTGTGCCTTTTATATTTATTCCCGAAGCGATTTCTGTGTTTCATGGTCAATGTGAAGGTCCAAGGGATACAGTAAACCTGGACTGGTCCGCCGGATTCTAATACTGGTCTCTCATGATCCGCCCAAAGCACAAATTCTTAGTAGATTCACTCTTCTTGTACCTAAGTCGGCATTGTGCATTTTGTATTCAATCCCGATGCAATTTTTGTACTTCATGGTCAAAGTGAAGGTCAAACGTATGCAGAAAACCTGCACTGGTGTGTCTGAATCTAGTACTGGTCTCCCATGACCCGCACAAAGCACAAATTATAAATAGATTCACTCTTCTTGTACTTCAGTCGGCATTGTGCATTTTGTATTCAATCCCGATGCAATATCTGTATTTCATCGTCAATGTGACGGTTCAAGGGATACAGAAAGCTGCCAATGGTGCATCGAAATAATACTGGTCTCCCTGTAGCCGCTCAAACCACAAACTCTTAGAAGATTCACTTTTCTTGTACTTAAGTCGGCATTCTCCATTTTGTATTCCATCCCGATGCAATTTCTGTGTTTCATGGTCAATGTGAAGGATCAAGGGATACAGTAAACCTGCACTGGTGCATCGGAATCAAATACTGGTCTCCCAGGAGCCGCTCTAAGCACAAAGTCGTAGAAGACTTTCTCTTCTAGTACCTAAGTCGGCATTGTGCCTTTTGTATTCAATCCCGATGCAATATCTGTGTTTCATGGTCAATGTGAAGGATCAAGGGATACAGTAAACCTGCACTGGTGCATCAGAATCAAATACTCGTCTCCCAGGAGCCGCTCAAAGCACAAACCCCTAGAAGATACACTCTTCTTGTAATTAAGCCGGATTTGTGCCTTTTGTATTCAACCCCAATGCAATTTCTGTGTTTCATGGTGTATGTGAAAGTTTAAGGGATACAGTAAACCTGCACTGGTGCATCGGAATCTAATACTGGTCTCCCTGGACCCGCTCAAAGCACAAAATCTTGGGAGATTCACTCATCTTGTACTTAGATCGTCATTGTGCCTTTTGTGTTCAATCCAGATGCAATTTCTGTGTTTCATTGTCAATGTGAAGGTCCATGGGATGCAGTAAACATGCACTGGTGCATCGGAATCTAATACTGATCTCTCAGAAGCCGCTCAAAGCACAAACTCTTATAAGAATCACGCTTCTCTTAACTAAGTCGGCAATGTGCTTTTTGTATTCAAATTCCGAAGCAATTTCTTTCTTTCATGGTCAATGTGAAGGTCCAAAAGATACAGCAAACCTGCACTGGTGCATCGGAATCTAATACTCGTCTCCCAGGAGACGCTCAAAGCACAAACTCGTAGAAGACTCACTCTTCTTGTACTTAAGTCGGCATTGTGCGTTTTGTATTCAATCCCGATGCAATATCTGTGTTTCATGGTCAATGTGAAGGTGCAGGGGATACAGTAAACCTGCACTGGTGCATCGGAATCTAATACTGGTCTCCCATGAGCCACTCAAAGCACAAACTCTTAGAAGATTCATTCTTCTTGTACTTAAGTCTTCATTGTGCCTTTTCTATTTAATCCCGATGTGATTTCTGTGTTTCACGGTCAATGTGAAGGTCCAAGGGATACAGTAAACCTGCACTGGTGCATTGGAATCTAATACAGGTCTCCTAGGAGCCGCTCAAAACACAAACTCTTAGAAAATTCACTCTTCTTTTACCTAAGTCGGCATTGTCCCTTCTGTATTCAATCCCGATGCAATTTCCGTGTTTCACGGTCAAAGTGAAGGTCAAACGGATACAGAAAACCTGCACTGGTGCGTCGGAATCTAATACTGGTCTCTCATGCGCCGCTCAAAGCACAAATTCTTAGAAGATTCACTCTTCTTGTACCTAAGTCCGCATTGTGCATTTTGTATTCAATCCCGATGCGATATCTGTGTTTCATGGTCAATGTGAAGGTCCTAGGGATACAGTAAACCTGCACTGGTGCATCGGAATCTAATACTGGTCTCCCAGGAGCCGCTCAAACCACAACATCTTAGAAAATTCACTCTTCTTGTTATTAAGTCGGGCTTGTGCCTTTTGTATTCAACCCCGATGCAATTTCTTTGTATCATGGTCAATGTGAAGGTCCAAGGGATACAGTAAACCTGCACTGGTGCATCGGAATCTAATACTGGTCTCCCAGGAGCCGCTCAAAGCACAAACTCTTAGAAGATTCATTCTTCTTGTAAGTAAGCCGGATTTGTGCCTTTTGTATTCAACCCCAATGCGATTTCTGTGCTTCATGGTCAATGTGAAAGTCCAAGGGATACAGTAAACTTGCACTGGTGCATCGGAATCTAATACTGGTCTCCCAAGGAGCCGCTCAAAACACAAAATCTTCGAAGATTCACTCTTCTTGTACTTATGTCGCCATTGTGCCTTTTGTATTTAATACCGATGCAATTTCTATGTTTCATGGTCGATGTGAAGGTCCAAGGGATACGTAAATATGCACTGGTGCATCGGAATCTAATACTGGTATCCCAAAAGCCGCTCAAAGCACAAATTCTCAGAAGATTCACTCTTCTTGTACTTAAGTCGGCATTGTCCCTTTTGATTTCAATCCCGATGCAATATCTGTCTTTCATGGTCAATGTGAAAGTCCAAGGGATACTGTAAACCTGCACTGCTGCATCGGAATCAAATACTGGTCTCCCAGGAGCCGTTCAAAGCACAATCTCTTAGAAGATTCACTCTTCTTGTACATCAGTCGGCATTGTGCATTTTGTATTCAATCCGAATGCAATTTCTGTGTTTCATGGTCAATGTGATGGTCCAAGGGTTACAGTAAACCTGCACTGGTGCATCGGAATCTAATACTGGTCTCCCTGGACCCGCTCAAAAAACAAAATCTTGGGAGATTCACTCAAACGGCTCTGAGCACTATGGGACTCAACATCTTAGGTCATATGTCCCCTGGAACTTAGAACTACTTAAACCTAACTAACCTAAGGACATCACACACACCCATGCCCGAGGCAGGACTCGAACCTGCGACCGTAGCAGTACCGCGGTTCCGGACTGCAGCGCCAGAACCGCTAGACCAACGCGGCCGGCCGGGAG
Organism: Schistocerca americana; assembly: GCF_021461395.2. Taxonomy (NCBI): domain Eukaryota; kingdom Metazoa; phylum Arthropoda; class Insecta; order Orthoptera; family Acrididae; genus Schistocerca; species Schistocerca americana. The sequence continues at coordinate 759,752,686 of NC_060123.1, forward strand.
ATTCTCTCATCTTGTACTTAGGTCGTCATTGTGCCATTTGTATTCAATCCTTATGTAATTTCTGTGTTTCATTGTCAATGTGAAGGTCCATGGGATACAGTAAACATGCAATGGTGCATCGGAATCTAATACTGATCTCCCAGGAGCCGCTCAAAGCACCAACTCTTAGAAGAATCACTCTTCTCTTAAATAAGTGGGCAATGTGCTTTTTGTATTCATTTTCCGAAGCAATTTCTTTCTTTTATGCTCAATGTGAAGGTCCAAGGGATACAGCAAACCTGCACTGGTGCATCGGAATCTAATACTCGTCTCCCAGGAGCCGCTCAAAGCACAAACTCGTAGAAGACTCACTCTTCTTGTACTTAAGTCGACATTGTGCGTTTTGTATTCAATCCCGACGCAATATCTGTGTTTCATGGTCAATGTGAAGGTCCAAGGGATACAGTAAACCTGCACAGCTACTTAGGAATCAAATACTGGTCTCCCAGGAGCCGCTCAAAGCACAAACTCTTAGAAGATTCACTCCTCTTGAACTTCAGTCGGCATTGTGCATTTTGTATTCAATCCCGATGCAATTTCTGTGTTTCATCGTCAATGTGACGGTCCAAGGGATACAGAGAACCTGCACTGGTACATCGGAATGTAATACTGGTCTCCCTGGAGCCGCTCAAAGCATAAACTCTCACAAGATTCACTTTTCTAGTACTTAAGGCGGCATTGTCCCTTTTGTATTCCATCCCGATGCAATTTCTGTGTTTCATGGTCAATGTGAAAGTCGAAGGGACATAGTAAACCTGCGCTGATGCATCGGAATCTAATACTGGTCTCACAATTATCCGCTCAAAGCAAAAACTCTTAGAAGATTCACTCTTCCTGTACTTAAGTCGCCATTGTGCCTCTTGTATTCAATCCCGATGCAATTTCTATGTTTCATGGTCGATGTGAAGGTCTAGGGGATAAGTGAAACTTGCACTGGTGCATAGGAATCTAATACTGGTATCCCAGGAGCCGCTCAAAGCACAAACCCTCAGAAGATTCACTCTTCTTGTACTCAAGTCGGCATTGTCCCATTTGATTTATATCCCGATGCAAATTCTGTCTTTCATGGTCAATGTGAAGGTTCAAGGGATGCAGTAAACCTGCACAGCTGCATAGGAATCATATACTGGTCTCCCAGGAGCCGCTCGAAGCACAATCTTTCAGATGATTCACTCTTCTTGTACTTAAGTTGGCCTTGTGCCTTTTGTATTCAACCCCGATGCAATTTCTTTGTATCATGGTCAATGTGAAGGTCCAAGGGATACAGTAAACCTGCACTGGTACATCGGAATCTAATACTGGTCTCCCAGGAGCCGCTCAAAGCACAAACTCTTAGAAGATTCACTCTTCTTGTAATTAAGCCGGGTTTGTGCCTTTTGTATTCAACCCCAATGCAATATCTGTGCTTCATGGTCAATGTGAAAGTCCAAGAGATACAGTAAACTTGCACTGGTGCATCGGAATCTAATACTGGTCTCCCAAGGAGCCGCTCAAAACACAAAATCTTAGAAGATTCACTCTTCTTGTACTTATGTCACCATTGTGCCTTTTGTATTGAATCCCGATGCAATTTCTATGTTTCATGGTCGATGTGAAGGTCCAAGGGATACGTTAAATATGCACTGGTGCATCGGAATCTAATACTGGTATCCCAAAAGCCGCTCAAAGCACAAATTCTCAGAAGATTCACTCTTCTCATACTTAAGTCGGCATTGTCCCTTTTGATTTCAATCCCGATGCAATATCTGTCTTTCATGGTCAATGTGAAAGTCCAAGGGATACTGTAAACCTGCACTGCTGCATCGGAATCAAATACTGGTCTCCCAGGAGCCGCTCAAAGCACAACATCTTAGTAGATTCACTCTTCTTGTACATCAGTCGGCATTGCGCATTTTGTATTCAATCCGAATGCAATTTCTGTGTTTCATGGTCAATGTGATGGTCCAAGGGTTACAGTAAACCTGCACTGGTGCATCGGAATCTAATACTGGGCTCCCTGGACCCGCACAAAAAACAAAATCTTGGGAGATTCACTCAAACGGCTCTGAGCACTATGGGACTCAACATCTTAGGTCATAAGTCCCCTGGAACTTAGAACTACTTAAACCTAACTAACCTAAGGACATCACACACACCCATGCCCGAGGCAGGACTCGAACCTGCGACCGTAGCAGTCCCCGCGGTTCCGGACTGCAGCGCCAGAACCGCTAGACCAACGCGGCCGGCCGGGAGATTCACTCATCTTGTACTTAGGACGTCATTGTGCCATTTGTATTCAATCCTTATGTAATTTCTGTGTTTCATTGTCAATGTGAAGGTCCATGGGATACAGTAAACATGCAATGGTGCATCGGAATCTAATACTGATCTCCCAGGAGCCGCTCAAAGCACAAACTCTTAGAAGAATCACTCTTCTCTTAAATAAGTGGGCAATGTGCTTTTTGTATTCAAATTCCGAAGCAATTTCCTTCTTTTATGCTCAATGTGAAGGTCCAAGGGATACAGCAAACCTGCACTGGTGCATCGGAATCTAATACTCGTCTCCCAGGAGCCGCCCAAAGCACAAACTCGTAGAAGACTCACTCATCTTGTACTTAAGTCGACATTGTGCGTTTTGTATTCAATCCCGATGCAATATCTGTGTTTCATGGTCAATGTGAAGGTGCAAGGGATACAGTAAACCTGCACTGGTGCATCAGAATCTAATACTGGTCTCCCATGAGCCGCTCAAAGCACAAACTCTTAGAAGATTCACTCTTCTTGTACTTAAGTCGGCATTGTGGCTTTTCTATTTAATCCCGATGCGATTTCTATGTTTCACGGTCAATGTGAAGGTCCAAGGGATACAGTAAACCTGCACTGGTGCATTGGAATCTAATACAGGTCTCGTAGGAGCCGCTCAAACCACAAACTCTTAGAAAATTCACTCTTCTTGTACTTAAGTCGGCATTTTCTCTTCTGTATTCAATCCCGATGCAATTTCCGTGTTTCATGGTCAAAGTGAAGGTCAAACAGATACAGAGAACCTGCACTGGTGCGTCGGAATATAATACTGGTCTCCCATGAGACGCTCAAAGCACAAATTCTTAGAAGATACACTCTTCTTGTACCTAAGTCGGCATTGTGCATTTTGTATTCAATCCCGATGCGATATCTGTGTTTCATGGTCAATGAGATGGTCCAAGGAATACACTAAACCTACACTGGTACATCGGAATCTAATACTGGTCTCCCAGGAGCCGCTCAAACCACAAACTCTTAGAAAATTCACTCTTCTTGTAATTAAGTCGGCATAGTGCTTTTTGTATTCAATACCGATGCAATTTCTGTGTTTCATGGTCAATTTGAAGGTCCAAGGGATACAGTAAACCTGCATTGGTGCATCGCAAACTAATACTGGTCTCTCAAGTAGCCGCTCAAGGCACGTACTCTTAGAAGATTCACTCTTCTTGTATTTAAGTCGCCGTTGTGCCTTTTGTATTCAATCTAAACTCCATTTCTATGTATCATGGTCAATTTAAAGGTCCAAGAGATACGTTAAACCAGCACTGGTGCATCGGAATCTAATACTGGTATCCTAGGAGCCGCTCAAAGCACAAATTCTCAGAAGATTCACTCTTCTTGTACTTAAGTCGGCATTGTCCCATTTGATTTATATCCCGATGCACGTTCTGTCTTTCATGCTCAATGTGAAGGTCAAACGGATACAGAAAACCTGCAGTGTTGCATCTGAATCGAATACTGGACTCTCATGACCCGCTCAAAGTTAAAATTCTTAGAAGATTCACTCTTCTTGTACTTAAGTCGGCATTGTCCCTTTAGTATTCAATACCGATGCAATTTCTTTGTTTCATGGTCAATGTGAAGGTCCGTGAGATACAGTAAACCAGCACTGGTGCATCGGAATCTAATACTGGTCTCCCAGGCGCCGCTCAAAGCACAAACTCATAGAAGATTCACTCTTCTTGTACTTTAGTCGGCATTGTGCCTTTTGTATTCAATCCCGATGCGATTACTGTGTTTCATGTTCAATGTGAAGGTCCAAGGGATACAGTGAACCTGCACTGGTGCATCGGAATCTATACAGGTCTCCCAGGAGCCGCTCAAACCACAAACTCTTAGATAATTCACTCTTCTTGTACTTAAGTTAGCATTGTCCATTTTGTATTCAATCCCGATGCAATTTCTGTACCTCATGGTCAAAGTGAAGGTCAAACGGATACAGAAAACCTGCACTGGTGTATCTGAATCTAATACTGGTTTCCCATGACCCGCTCAAAGCACAAATTATAAACAGATTCACTTTCCTTGTACTTCAGTCGGCATTGTGAATTTTGTATTCAATACCGATGCAATTTCTGTTTTTCATGGTTTATGTGATTGTCCAAGGGATACAGTAAACCTGCACTGGTGCATCGGAATCAAATAGAGGACTCCTAGGAGCCGCTCAGACCACAAACACTTAGAAAATTCATTCTTCTTGTGATTAAGTCGGCTTTGTGCTTTTTGTATTCAACCCCGATGCAATTTCTGTGCGTAATGGTCAATGTGAAAGTCCAAGGGATAGAGTAAACCTGCACTGGTGCATCGAAATTTAATACCGGTCTCCCAAGGAGCCGCTCAAAGCAAAATCTCTTAGAAGATTCACTCCTTTTGTACTTACGTCGCAATTGTGCCTTTTGTATTCAATTCCTATGAAATTTCTATGTTTTATGGTCGATGTGAAGGTCCAGGGGATAAGTTAAACCGGCACTGGTGCATCGGAATCTAATACTGGTATCCCAGAAGCCGCTCAAAGAGCAAACTCTCAGAACATTCACTCTTCTTGTACTTAAGTCGGCATTGTCCCTTTTGATTTCAATCCCGATGCAATTTCTGTGTATGATGGTCAATGTGAGGGTCCAAGGGATACTGAAAATGTTCACTGCTGCATCGTAATCAAATACTGGTGTCCCAGGAGCTGCTCAAAGTACAAACTCTTAGAAGATTCACTCTTCTTGTAATTAAGCCGGATTTGTGCATTTTGTATTCAACCCCAATGCAATTTCTGTGCTTCATGGTCAATGTGAAAGTCCAAGGGATACAGTAAACCTGCACTGGTGCATCGGATTCTAATACTGGTCTCCCAAGGAGCCACTCAAAACACAAAATCTTAGAAGATTAACTCTTCTTGTACTTATGTCACCATTGTGCCTTTTGTATTGAATCCCGATGCAATTTCTATGTTTCATGGTCGATGTGAAGGTCCAAGGGATACGTTAAATATGCACTGGTGCATCGGAATCTAATACTGGTATCCCAAAAGCCGCTCAAAGCACAAATTCTCAGAAGATTCACTCTTCTCATACTTAAGTCGGCATTGTCCCTTTTGATTTCAATCCCGATGCAATATCTGTCTATCATGGTCAATGTGAAAGTCCAAGGGATACTGTAAACCTGCACTGCTGCATCGGAATCAAATACTGGTCTCCCAGGAGCCGCTCAAAGCACAACATCTTAGTAGATTCACTCTTCTTGTACATCAGTCGGCATTGCGCATTTTGTATTCAATCCGAATGCAATTTCTGTGTTTCATGGTCAATGTGATGGTCCAAGGGTTACAGCAAACCTGCACTGGTGCATCGGAATCTAATACTGGGCTCCCTGGACCCGCACAAAAAACAAAATCTTGGGAGATTCACTCAAACGGCTCTGAGCACTATGGGACTCAACATCTTAGGTCATAAGTCCCCTGGAACTTAGAACTACTTAAACCTAACTAACCTAAGGACATCACACACACCCATGCCCGAGGCAGGACTCGAACCTGCGACTGTAGCAGTCCCCGCGGTTCCGGACTGCAGCGCCAGAACCGCTAGACCAACGCGGCCGGCCGGGAGATTCACTCATCTTGTACTTAGGACGTCATTGTGCCATTTGTATTCAATCCTTATGTAATTTCTGTGTTTCATTGTCAATGTGAAGGTCCATGGGATACAGTAAACATGCAATGGTGCATCGGAATCTAATACTGATCTCCCAGGAGCCGCTCAAAGCACAAACTCTTAGAAGAATCACTCTTCTCTTAAATAAGTGGGCAATGTGCTTTTTGTATTCAAATTCCGAAGCAATTTCCTTCTTTTATGCTCAATGTGAAGGTCCAAGGGATACAGCAAACCTGCACTGGTGCATCGGAATCTAATACTCGTCTCCCAGGAGCCGCTCAAAGCACAAACTCGTAGAAGACTCACTCATCTTGTACTTAAGTCGACATTGTGCGTTTTGTATTCAATCCCGATGCAATATCTGTGTTTCATGGTCAATGTGAAGGTGCAAGGGATACAGTAAACCTGCACTGGTGCATCAGAATCTAATACTGGTCTCCCATGAGCCGCTCAAAGCACAAACTCTTAGAAGATTCACTCTTCTTGTACTTAAGTCGGCATTGTGGCTTTTCTATTTAATCCCGATGCGATTTCTATGTTTCACGGTCAATGTGAAAGTCCAAGGGATACAGTAAACCTGCACTGGTGCATTGGAATCTAATACAGGTCTCGTAGGAGCCGCTCAAACCACAAACTCTTAGAAAATTCACTCTTCTTGTACTTAAGTCGGCATTTTCTCTTCTGTATTCAATCCCGATGCAATTTCCGTGTTTCATGGTCAAAGTGAAGGTCAAACAGATACAGAGAACCTGCACTGGTGCGTCGGAATATAATACTGGTCTCCCATGAGACACTCAAAGCACAAATTCTTAGAAGATACACTCTTCTTGTACCTAAGTCGGCATTGTGCATTTTGTATTCAATCCCGATGCGATATCTGTGTTTCATGGTCAATGAGATGGTCCAAGGGATACACTAAACCTACACTGGTACATCGGAATCTAATACTGGTCTCCCAGGAGCCGCTCAAACCACAAACTCTTAGAAAATTCACTCTTCTTGTAATTAAGTCGGCATAGTGCTTTTTGTATTCAATACCGATGCAATTTCTGTGTTTCATGGTCAATTTGAAGGTCCAAGGGATACAGTAAACCTGCATTGGTGCATCGCAAACTAATACTGGTCTCTCAAGTAGCCGCTCAAGGCACGTACTCTTAGAAGATTCACTCTTCTTGTATTTAAGTCGCCGTTGTGCCTTTTGTATTCAATCTAAACTCCATTTCTATGTATCATGGTCAATTTAAAGGTCCAAGAGATACGTTAAACCAGCACTGGTGCATCGGAATCTAATACTGGTATCCTAGGAGCCGCTCAAAGCACAAATTCTCAGAAGATTCACTCTTCTTGTACTTAAGTCGGCATTGTCCCATTTGATTTATATCCCGATGCACGTTCTGTCTTTCATGCTCAATGTGAAGGTCAAACGGATACAGAAAACCTGCAGTGTTGCATCTGAATCGAATACTGGACTCTCATGACCCGCTCAAAGTTAAAATTCTTAGAAGATTCACTCTTCTTGTACTTAAGTCGGCATTGTCCCTTTAGTATTCAATACCGATGCAATTTCTTTGTTTCATGGTCAATGTGAAGGTCCGTGAGATACAGTAAACCAGCACTGGTGCATCGGAATCTAATACTGGTCTCCCAGGCGCCGCTCAAAGCACAAACTCATAGAAGATTCACTCTTCTTGTACTTTAGTCGGCATTGTGCCTTTTGTATTCAATCCCGATGCGATTACTGTGTTTCATGTTCAATGTGAAGGTCCAAGGGATACAGTGAACCTGCACTGGTGCATCGGAATCTATACAGGTCTCCCAAGAGCCGCTCAAACCACAAACTCTTAGATAATTCACTCTTCTTGTACTTAAGTTAGCATTGTCCATTTTGTATTCAATCCCGATGCAATTTCTGTACCTCATGGTCAAAGTGAAGGTCAAACGGATACAGAAAACCTGCACTGGTGTATCTGAATCTAATACTGGTTTCCCATGACCCGCTCAAAGCACAAATTATAAACAGATTCACTTTCCTTGTACTTCAGTCGGCATTGTGAATTTTGTATTCAATACCGATGCAATTTCTGTTTTTCATGGTTTATGTGATTGTCCAAGGGATACAGTAAACCTGCACTGGTGCATCGGAATCAAATAGAGGACTCCTAGGAGCCGCTCAGACCACAAACACTTAGAAAATTCATTCTTCTTGTGATTAAGTCGGCTTTGTGCTTTTTGTATTCAACCCCGATGCAATTTCTGTGCGTAATGGTCAATGTGAAAGTCCAAGGTATAGAGTAAACCTGCACTGGTGCATCGAAATTTAATACCGGTCTCCCAAGGAGCCGCTCAAAGCAAAATCTCTTAGAAGATTCACTCCTTTTGTACTTACGTCGCAATTGTGCCTTTTGTATTCAATTCCGATGAAATTTCTATGTTTTATGGTCGATGTGAAGGTCCAGGGGATAAGTTAAACCGGCACTGGTGCATCGGAATCTAATACTGGTATCCCAGAAGCCGCTCAAAGAGCAAACTCTCAGAACATTCACTCTTCTTGTACTTAAGTCGGCATTGTCCCTTTTGATTTCAATCCCGATGCAATTTCTGTGTATGATGGTCAATGTGAGGGTCCAAGGGATACTGAAAATGTTCACTGCTGCATCGTAATCAAATACTGGTGTCCCAGGAGCTGCTCAAAGTACAAACTCTTAGAAGATTCACTCTTCTTGTAATTAAGCCGGATTTGTGCATTTTGTATTCAACCCCAATGCAATTTCTGTGCTTCATGGTCAATGTGAAAGTCCAAGGGATACAGTAAACCTGCACTGGTGCATCGGATTCTAATACTGGTCTCCCAAGGAGCCACTCAAAACACAAAATCTTAGAAGATTAACTCTTCTTGTACTTATGTCACCATTGTGCCTTTTGTATTCAATTCCGATGAAATGTCTATGTTTCATGGTCGATGTGAAGGTCCAGGGGATAAGTTAAACCTGCACTGGGGCATCGGATTTTAATACTGGTATCCCAGAAGCCGCTCAAAGCACTAACTCTCAGAAGATTCACTCTTCTTGTACTTAAGTCGGAATTGTCCCTGTTGATTTCAATCCCGATGCAATATCCGTCTTTCATCGTCAATGTGAAAGTCCATGGGATACTGTAGACCTGCACTGCTGCATCGGAATCAAATACTGGTCTCCCAGGAGCCGCATAAAGCACAATCTCTTAGAACATTCATTCCTCTTGTACTTCAGACGGCATTGTGCATTTTGGATTCAATCCGAATTTTATTTCTGTGTTTCATGGTCAATGTGATGGTCCAAGGGTTCCAGCAAACCTGCACTGGTGCATCGGAATCTGATACTGGTCTCCCTGGACCCACTCAAAGCACAACATCTTGGGAGATTCACTCATCTTGTGCTTAGGTCGTCATCGTGACTTTTGTATTCAATCCTGATGCAATTTTTGTGTTTCATTGTCAATGTGAAGGTCCATGGGATACAGTAAACATGCACTGAAGCATCGGAATCTAATACTGGTCTCCCATGAGCCGCTCAAAGCACAAACTCTTAAAAGATTCACTCTTCTTGTACTTAAGTCGGCATTGTGTGTTTTCTATTTAATCCCGATGCGATTTTTGTGTTTCATGGTCAATGTGAAGGTCCAAGGGATACAGTAAACCTGCACTGGTGCATTGGAAACTAATACATTGCTCCTAGGAGCCGCTCAAACCACAAACTCTTAGAAAATTCACTCTTCTTGTACTTAAGTCGGCACTGCCCCTTCTGTATTCAATCCCGATGCAATTTCCGTGTTTCATGGTCAAAGTGAAGGCCACATGGATACAGAAAAACTGCACTGGTGCATCGGAACCTAATACTGGTCTCCCATGAGCCGCTCAAAGCACAAATTCTTAAAAGATTCACTCTTCTTGTACCTAAGTCGGCATTGTGCATTTTGTATTCAATCCCGATGCGATATCTGTTTTTCATGGTCAATGTGGAAGTCCAAGGGATACAGTAAACCTCAACTGGTGCAACGGAATCTAATACTGGTCTCACAAGGAGCCGCTCAAAGCAAAAACTCTCAGAAGATTCACTCTTCGTGTCCTTAAGTACCCATTGTCCCTTTTGTATTCAATCCCGATGCAATTTCCGTGTTTCATGGTGAAAGTGAAGATCAAACGGATACAGAAAACCTGCACTGGTGCATCGGAAACTAATACTGGTCTCTCATGAGCCGCTCAAGGGCACAAATTCTTAGAAGATTCACTCTTCTTGTACTTAAGTCGGCATTGTGCTTTGGTATTCAATCCCGATGCAGTATCTGTATATCATGATCAATGTGAAGGTCCGAGGGATACAGTAAACCTGCACTGGTGCATCGGAATCTAATACTGGTCTCCCATGAGCCGCTCAAACTACAAACTCTTAGAAAATTCACACTTCTTGTACTTAAGTCGGCATCGTCTCTTTTGTATTCAATCCCGATGCAATTTCCGTGTTTCATGGTCAAGGTGAAGGTCAAACGGATACAGAAAACCTGCACTGGTGCATCGGAATCTAATACTGGTCTCCCATGAGCCGCTCAAAGCACAAATTCTTAGAAGGCTCACTCTTCTTGAACTGAAGTCGGCATTGTTCCTTTTGTATTCAATCCCGATGCGATATCTGTGTTTCATGGTCAATGTGAAGGTCCTAGGGATACAGTAAACCTGCACTGGTGCATCGGAATCTAATAATGGTCTCTCAGGAGCCGCTCAAACCACAAACTCTTAGAAATTCACTCTTCTTGTAATTAAGTCTGCATTGTGCTTTTTGTATTCAACCCTGATGCGATTTCTGTGCTTCATGTTCAATGTGATAGTCCAAGGGATACAGTAAACCTGCACTGGTGCATCGGAATCTAATACTGGTCTCCCAAGGAGCCGCTCAAAGCAAAAACTCTTAGAAGATTCACTCTCCTTGTACTTCAGTTGCCATTGTGCCCTTTGTACTAAATCCCAATACAATTTCTATGTTTCATGGTCGAAGTGAAGGTTTGGGGGATAAGTTAAATCTGCACTTGTGCATCGGAATCTAATACAGGAATCCCAGGAGCCGCTCAAACACAAACTCTTAGAAAATTCACTCTTCTTGTACTTAAGTCGGCATTGTCTCTTTTGATTTCAATCCCGATGCAATTTCTGTGTTTCATGGTCAATGTGAGGGTCCAAGGGATACTGTAAACCTGCACTGCTGCATCGGAATCAAATACTGGTCTTCCAGGATCCGCTCAATGCTTAAACTCTTAGAAGATTCACTCTTCTTGTACTCAAGTCGGCATTGACCCTTTTGATTTCAATCTCGATGCAATTTCTGTGTTTCATTGTCAATGTGAAGGTCCAAGGGATACGGTAATCCTGCACTGGTGCGTCGAAATCTAATACTGGTATCCCAGGAGCCGCTCAAAAAACAAGCTCTTAGAAAATTCACTCTTCTTATAATTAAGCCGGATTTGTGGCTCTTGTATTCAACCCCAATGCAATTTCTGTGCTTCATAGTCGATGTGAAAGTCCAAGGGATACAGTTAACTTGCACTGGTGCATCGGAACTTAGTACTGGTCTCCCAGGTGCCGCTCAAACCACAAACTCTTAGAAAGTTCACTCTTCTTATAATTAAGCCGGATTTGTGCCTTTTGTATTCAATCCCGATGCAATTTCTATGTTTCATGGTTGATGCGAAGGTCCAAGGGATAAGTTCAATATGCTCTGGTGCATCGGAATCTAAAACTGGTATCCCAAAAGCCGCTCAAACCACAAACTCACAGAAGATTCACTCTTCTTGTACTTAAGTTGGCATTGTCCGTTTTGATTTCAATCCCGATGCAATATCTGTCTTTCATAGTCAATGTGAAAGTCCAAGGGAGACTGTAAACTTGCACTGCTGCATCGGAATCAAATATTGGTCTCCCAGCAGCCGCTCAAAGCACAAACTCTTAGAAGATTCACTCTTCTTGTACTTCAGTCGGCATTGTGCATTTTGTATTCAATCCGAATGCAATATCTGTGTTTCATGGTCAATGTGACGGTCGAAGGGTTACAGTAAACCTGCACTGGTGCATTGGAATCTAATACTGGTCTCCCTGGAGCCGCTTATAGCACAACATCTTAGAAGATTAACTTTTCTTGTACTTAGGTCGGCACTGTGCCTTTTGTATTCAATCCCCATGCAATTTCTGTTTTTCATGGTCAATGTGAAGGTCCAAGGGATACAGTAAACCTGCACTGGTGCATCGGAATCTAATACTGGTCTCCGAGGAGCCGCTCAAAGCACAAACTCTTAGAAGATTCACTCTTCTTGTACTTAAGTCGGCATTGTCCCTTGCGTATTCAATCCCGATATAATTTCAGTGTTTCATGGTCAATGTGAAGGTTTAAGGGATACGGTAAACCTTCACTGGTGCATCGGAATCTATAACTGGTATCCCAGGACCCGCTGGAATCACAAACTCATGGAGGACTCACTCTTCTTGTACTTAAGTCGGCATTGTGCCTTCCATATTCAATCCCGAAGGAATATCTGTGTTTCATGGTCAATGTGAAGGTCAAACGGATATAGAAAACCTGCGCTAGTGCATAGGAATCTAATACTGGTCTCCCATGAGCCACTCAAAGCACAAATTCGTAGAAGATTCACTCTTCTTGTACTTAAGTCACAGTGTCAGTTTTGTATTCAATCCCGATGCAATTTCCGTGTTTCTTGTTCAAAGTGAAGGTCAAACGGATACAGAAAACCTGCACTGGTGCATCGGAATCTAATACTGGTCTCCCATGAGCCGCTCAAAGCACAAATACTAAGAAGATTCACTCTTCTTGTACTTAAGTCGGCATTGTGCCTTTCGTATTCAATCCCGATACGATATCTGTGTTTCATGGTCAATGTGAAGTTCCAAGGGATACAGCAAACCTGCTCTGGTGCATCTGAATCAAATACTGGTCTCCCAGGAGCCGCTCAAACCAGAAACTCTTCGAAAAATCACTCCTCTTGTAATTAAGTCTGCTTTGTGCTTTTTGTATTCAACCCCGATGCGATTTCTGTGCTTCATGGTCAATTTGAAAGTCCAAGGGAGACAGTAAACCTGCACTGGTAAATCGGAATCTAATACTGGTCTCCCAAGGAGCCACTCAAAGCAAAAACTCTTAGAAGATTCACTCTTCTTGTACTTAAGTCGCCATTGTGCCTTTTGTATTCAGTCCCGATGCAATTTCTATGTATCATGGTCGATGTGAAGGTCCAGGGGATAAGTTAAACCTGCACTGGTGCATCGGAATCTAATACTGGTATCCCAGGAGCCGCTCAAAGCACAAACTCTCAGAAGATTCACTCTTCTTGTACTTAAGTTGGCATTGTCCGTTTTGATTTCAATCCCGATGCAATTTCTGTGTTTCATGGTCAATGTGATGGTCCAAGGGATACAGTAAACCTGCACTGGTCTACCATAATCAAATACTGGTCTCCCAGGAGCCGCTCAAAGCAGAAACTCTTAGAAGATCACTCTTCTTGTACTTCAGTCGGCATTGTGCATTTTGGATTCAATCCGAATGCAATTTCTGTGGTTCATGGTCAATGTGATGGTCCAAGGGATACAGTAAACCTGCACTGGTGCAACGGCATCCAATACTGGTCTCCCAAGGTGCTGCTCAAAGCACAAACTCTTAGAAGATTCACTCTTCTTGTACCTAAGTCACCATTGTGGTTTTTGAATTCAATCCCGATGAAAATTCTGTGTTTCATGGTCAATGTGAAGGTTTGAGGGATACGGTAAAACTGCACTGGTGCATCAAAATCTAATACTGGTGTCCCTGGAGGCGCTGGAAGCACAAACTCATAGAAGACTCACTCTTCTTGTACTTAAGTCGGCATAGAGCCTTTCGTATTCAATCCCAATGCAACATCTGTGTTTCATGGTCAATGTGAAGGTTCAAGGGATACAGTAAACCTGCACTGGTGCATCTGAATCTAATACTGGTCTCCCAGGAGACGCTCAAACCACAAACTCTTACAAAATTCACCCTTCTTGTAATTAAGTCTGCTTTGTGCTTTTTGTATTGAAACACGATGCGATATCTGTGCTTCATGGTCAATGTGAAGGTCCAAGGGATACAGTAAACCTGCACTGGTGCATCGGAATCTGATACAGGTCTCAGATGAGCCGCTCAAGGGACAAACTTATAGAAGATTCACTCCTCTTGTACTTAAGTCGGCTATGTGCCTTTTTATTCAATCCCGATGCATATTCTTTGTTTCATGGTCAATGTGAATGTCCAAGGGATACAATTAACCTGCACTGGTGCATCGGAATCTAATACTGGTCTCCCATGAGCCGCTCAAAGCACAAATTCATAGAAGATTCACTCTTCTTGTACTTAAGTCGGCATTGTCCCTTTTGTATTCAATGCTGATGCAATGTCCGTGTTTCATGGTCAAAGTGAAGGTCAAACGGATACAGACAACTTGCAGTGGTGCATCGGAATCTAATACTGGTCTCCCATGAGCCGCTCAAAGCACAAATTCTTAGAAGACTCACCCTTCTTGTACTTAAGTCGGCATTGTGCCTTTTGTATTCAATCCCGATGCGATATCTGTGTTTCATGGTCAATGTGAAGGTTCAAGGGATACAGTAAACCTGCACTGGTGCATCTGAATCTAATACTGGTCTCCCAGGAGACGCTCAAACCACAAACTCTTAGAAAATTCACTCTTCTTGTAATTAAGCCTGCTTTGTGCTTTTTGTATTGAACCCCGATGCGATTTCTGTGCTTCATGGTCAATGTGAAAGTCCAAGGGAGACAGTAAACCTGCACTGGTGTTTCGGAACCTAATACTAGTCTCCCAAGGTGCCGCTCAAAGCAAAAACTCTTAGAAGATTCACTCTTCTTGTACTTAAGTCGCCATTGTGCCTTATGTATTCAATCCCGATGCAATTTCTATTTATCATGGTCGATGTGAAGGTCCAGGGGATAAGTTAAACCAGCACTGGTGCATCGCTATCTAATACTGGTATCCCAGGAGCTGCTCAAAGCACAAACTCTCAGAAGATTCACTCTTCTTGTCCTTAAGTCGGCATTGTCCGTTTTGATTTCAATCCCGATGCAGTTTCTGTGTTTCATGGTCAATGTGAAGGTTTAAGGGAAACGGTAAACCTGCACTGGTGCATCAAAATCTAATACTGGTCTCCCAGGAGAAACTCAAACCACAAACTCTTACAAAATTCACTCTTCTTGTAATTAAGTCTGCTTTGTGCTTTTTGTATTGAACCCTGATGCGATTTCTGTGCTTCATGGTCAATGTGATGGTCCAAGGGATACAGTAAACCTGCACTGGTGCAACGGCATCCAATACTGGTCTCCCAAGGTGCTGCTCAAAGCACAAACTCTTAGAAGATTCACTCTTCTTGTACTTAAGTCGCCATTGTGGTTTTTGTATTAAATCCCGATGCAAATTCTGTGTTTCATGGTCAATGTGAAGGTTTAAGGGAAACGGTAAACCTGCACTGGTGCATCAAAATCTAACACTGGTGTCCCTGGAGGCGCTGGAAGCACAAACTCATAGAAGACTCACTCTTCTTGTACTTAAGTCCGCATTTTGCCTTTCGTATTCAATCCCGAAGCAATATCTGTGTTTCATGGTCAATGTGAAGGTTCAAGGGATACAGTAAACCTGCGCTGGTGCATCTGAATCTAATACAGGTCTCCCAGGAGAAGCTCAAACCACAAACTCTTACAAAATTCACTCTTCTTGTAATTAAGTCTGCTTTGTGCTTTTTGTATTAAACCCCGATGCGATTTCTGTGCTTCATGGTCAATGTGAAGGTCCAAGGGATACAGTAAACCTGCACTGGTGCATCGGAATCTGATACAGGTCTCAGATGAGCCGCTCAAAGGAGAAACTCATAGAAGATTCACTCTTCCTGTACTTAAGTCGGCTATGTGCCTTTTTTATTCAATACCGATGCGATTTCTGTGTTTCATGGTCAATAGGAAGGTCCAAGGGATACAGAAAACCCGCACTGGTGCATTGGAATGTAATACAGGTCTTCCACGAGCCGCTCAAACCACAAACTGTTAGAAAATTCACACTTCTTGTACTTAAGTCGGCATTGTCCCTTCTGTATTCAATCCCGATGCAATTTTCGTGTTTCATGGTCAAAGTGAAGGTCAAACGGATACAGTAAACCTGCACTGGTGCCTCGGAATCTAATACTGGTCTCCCATGATCCGCTGAAAGCACAAATTCTTTGAAGATTCACTCGTCTTGTACTTATCTCGGCATTGTGCATTTGTATTAAATCCCAATGCAATTTCTAAGTTTCATGGTCAATGTGAAGTTCCAAGGGATACGGTAAAGCTGCACTGGTGCATTGGAATCTAATACTGGTAACCAAGGAGCCGATGAAAGCACAAACTCTTGGGAGATTCACTCATCGTGTACTTAATTCGTCATTGTGCCTTTAGTAATCAATCACGATGCAATTTCTGTGTTTCATGGTCAATGTGAAAGTCCAAGGGATACTGTAAAACTTCACTGCTGCATCGGAATCAAATACTGGTCTCTCAGGGGCCGCTCAAAACCCAAACTCTTAGAAGATTCACTCTTCTTGTATTTAAGTCGCCATTGTGCTTTTTGTGTTCAATCCCGAAGCAATTTCAATGTTTCATGGTGGATGTGATGGTTGAAGGGATACAGTAAACCTGCATCGGAATCTAATACTAGTCTCCGAGGAGCCGCTCAAGGCACCAACACTTAGTAGATTCACTCTTCTTACACTTAAGTCGGAATTGTCCCTCTTGTTTTCAATACCGATGCAATTTCTGTGTTTCATGGTCAATGTGAACGTCCAACGGATACAGTAAACCTTCACTGGTGCATCGGAATCTAACACTGGTCGCCCAGGGGCCGCTCAAAGCACAAACTCTTAGGTGTTTCACTGTTCTTGTATTTAAGTCGGCATTGTGCCTTTTGTAATAAATCCCGATGCAATTTCTGTGTTTCATGGTCAATGTGAAGGTCCAAGGGATACCGCAAACCTGCACTGCTGGATCGGGATCTTATACTGGTTCCCAGGAAGCACTAAAACCAAAAAATCTTAGATTATTCTCTTTTCTTGTACTTAAGGCGGCATTGTGCATTTTGTATTCGATCCCGTTGCGATTTCTGTGTTTCATGGTCAATGTGAAGGTCAATGGGATACAGTAAACCTGCATGCGTGCATCGGAATCTAATACTGGTCTCCCAGGAGTCCCACAGTGCACAAACTCTTAGAAGATTCACTCTTCTTGTACTTATGTCGGCCATTGTGCCTTTTGTATTCATTCCCGGTGTAATTTCTGTGTTTCACGGTCAATGTGAACGTCTAAGAGATACCGTAATCCTGCACTGGTGCATCGGAATCTAATACTGGTCTCCCAGGGACCGCTCAAAGCACAAACCCTTAGAAGATTCCTCTTCTTTTACATAACTCGGCATTGTGCCTTTTCTCTTCAATCCCGGTGCTATTTATGTGTGTCATGGTCAATGTGAAGGACCAAGGGATACATTAGACCTAAACTGGTGCATGGAAATCTCATACTGGCTTTCCAGGAGCCGCTCAAAACACAAACCCTTAGAAGATTCACTCGTCTTGTACTTAAGTTTGCATTGTGCCTTTTGTATTCAATCCCGATGCAAATTCTCTGTTTCATGGTCAATGTGAAGGTCCAGAGGATACAGTAAAACTGCGCTGGTGTATTGGAATCTAATACCGGTCTCCCAGGAGCCGCTCAAAACACAAACTCTTAGAAGATTCACTCCTCTTGTACTTAAGTCAGCATCGTGCATTTTGTATTCAATCCCGGCACGATTTCTGTGTGTCATGGTCAATGTAAAGGTCCAAGGGACGCAGTAAACCTGTACTGGTGCATCGGAATCTAATACTGGTCTCCCAGGATCCGCTCAAAGCACAAACTCTTCGAAGATTCACTCTTCTTATACTTAAGTCGGCACTGTGCCTTTGGTATTCAATCCCGATGCGATTTCTGTGTTCCATGGTCAATGTGAATGTCTAAGGGATAATGTAAACCCGCACTGGTGCATCGGAATCTAATACTGGTCTCCCAGGAGCCGCTCAGATCATAAACGCTTAGAAGATTCATTCTTCTTGTACTTAAGTCTGCATTGTGCTTTTTGTATTCAATCCCGATGCAATTTCTGTGTTTCTTAGTCAATGTGAAGGTCCAAGGGATACAGTAAACCTCCACTGGTGCATCGGAATCTACTACTGGTCTCCCGGCAGCCGCTCAAACCACAAACTCTTATAAGATTCTCTCCTCTTGCACTTAAAACGTCATGGTCCGTTTGTATTTAATCCAAATGCAATTTCTGTGTTACATGGTCATTGTGAAGGTCCATGGGTTACAGTAATCCTGCACTGGGGCATCGGGATCTAATAATGGTCTTCCAGTAGCCGCTCAAAACACAAACTCTTAGAAGATTCACTCTTCTTGCACTTATGTCGGCATTGTCCATTATGTATTCAATCCAGATGCAATTTCTGTGTTTCATGGTCAATGTGAAGGGCCAAGGGATACAGTTAACTTGCACTGGTGCATCGAAATCGAATACTGGTCTCCCGGCAGCCGCTCAAATCATAAACTCTTAGGAGATTCACTCTTCTTGTACTTAAGTCAGCATTGTCACTTTTGTATTCAATCTTTATGCAATTTCTGTGTTTCATGGTCAATGTGAAGGTCCAAGGGATACAGTAAACCTGCGCTGGTGCATCGGATTCTAGAACTGGTCAGCCAGGAGCCGCTCAAAGCAATGACTCTTAGAAGATTGACTCTTCTGGAACTTAAGTTCTCATTGTCCCTTTTGTAATCAATCCCGATGCAATTACTGTGTTTCATTGCCAATGTGAAGGTCCAAGGGATACAATAAAATTGCACTGGTGCATCGGAATCTAATGCTGGTCTCCCGGCAGCCACACAAACCACAAACTCTTAGAAGATTCACTCTTCTTGTACTTAAGTCGGCATTGTCCCTTTTGTATTCAATCCCGATGCAATTTCGGTGTTTCATGGTCAATGTGAAGGTCCAAGGGATACAGTAAACCTGCACTGGTGCATCGGAGTCTAATACTGGTCTCGCAGCAGACGCTCATAACACAAATTCTTAGAAGATACACTCTTCTTGTACTTAAATCGGATATGTACTATTTGTACCAAGTCCCTATTCAATTTCTGTGTTACATGGTCAATGTGAAGGTCCAAGGGAAACAGTAAACCTTCAGCTGTGCATCGGAATATAATACTGGTCTCCCAGGAGCAGCTCTAAGCTCAAACTCTTAGAAGATTCTTTCTTCTTGTACTTAAGTTGGCATTGTGCCTTTTGTATTGAATCCCGATGAAATTTCTGTGTTTCATGGTCAATGTGAAGGTCCAATGGATACAATAAAATTGCACTGGTGCATCGGAATCTAATGCTGGTCTCCCGGCAGCCACACAAACCACAAACTCTTAGAGGATTCACTCTTCTTGTACTTAAGTCGGCATGCTCCCTTTTGTATTCAATCCCGATGCAATTTCGGTGTTTCATGGTCAATGTGAAGGTCCAAGGGATACAGTAAACCTGCACTGGGGCCTCGGAATCTGATACTGGACTCCCAGGAGGCGCTCAAACCACAAACTCTTACAAGATTCACTCTTCTTGTACTGAAGCCGGCATTGCTCTTTTGTAGTCAATCACGATGCAATTTCTGTGTATCATGGTGAATGTGAAGGTCCAAGAGATACAGCAAACCTGCACTGGCGCATCCGATTCTAATACTGGTCTCCCAGGTGCCGCTCAAAGCACAAATTCATAGAAGATTCCCTCTTCTTGTACTTAAGTCGGCGTTGTGCATTTTGTATTCAAACACGATGCAATTTCTGTGTTTCATGGTCAATGTGAAGGGCCAACGATTACAGTAAAACTGCGCTGGTGTATTGGAATCTAATACTGGTCTCCCAGGAGCCGCTCAAAGCACAAACTCTTAGAAGATTCACTCTTCTTATACTTAAGTCGGCACTGTGCCTTTTGTATTCAATCCCGATGCGATTTCTGTGTTCCATGGTCAATGTGAATGTCCAAGGGATAAAGTAAACCTGCACTGGTGCATCGGAATCTAGTACTGGTCTCCCAGGAGCCGCTCAGATCATAAACGCTTAGAAGATTCACTCTTCTTGTACTTAAGTCGGCATTGTGCTTTTTGTGTTCAATCCCGATGCAATTTCTGTGTTTCATGGTCAATGTGAGGGTCCAAGAGATACAGTAAACCTGCACTGGTGCATCGGAATCTACTACTGGTCTCCCGGCAGCCGCTCAAACCACAAACTCTTATAAGATTCTCTCCTCTTGTACTTTAAACGTCATGGTCCTTTTGTATTCAATCCAAATGCAATATCTGTGTTTCGTGGTCATTGTGAAGGTCCAAGGGAAACAGAAATCCTGCACTGGGGCATGGGAATCTAATAATAGTCTCCCAGGAGCCGCTCAAACCACAAACTCTAAGAAGATACACTCTTCTTGTACTTAAGTCGGTATTGTGACTTTAATATTGAATCCCGATGCAATTTCTGTGTTTCATGGTCAATGTGAAGGTCCAAGGGATACAGTAAACCTGCACTGGTGCATCGGAATCTACTACTGGTCTCCCGGCAGCCGCTCAAACCACAAACTCTTATAAGATTCTCTCCTCTTGTACTTAAGTCGGCATTGTCCCTTTTGTATTAAATCCCGATGCAATTTCTGTGTTTCATGGTCAATGTGAAGGTCCAAGGGATACAGTAAACCAGCACTGGAGCATCGGAATCTACTACTGGTCTCCCGGCAGCAGCTCAAACCACAAACTCTTATAAGATTCTCTCCTCTTGTACTTAAGTCGGCATTGTCCCTTTTGTATTCAATGCCGATGCAATTTCTGTGACTCATGGCCAATGTGAAGGTCCAAGGGATACAGTAAACCTGCACTGGCGCATCGGAATCTAATACTGGTCTCCCAGGAGCAGCTCTAAAAACAAACTCTAAGAAGTTTAACTCTTCTTGTACTTAAATCGGTATTGTGACTTTAATATTGAATCACGATAAAATTTCTGTGTTTCATGGTCAATGTGAAGGTCCAAGGGACACGGTAAACTTGCAGTGGTGCATCGGAATCTAATACTGGTCTCCCAGAAGCCGCTCAAATCATAAACTCTTAGAACATTCACTCTTCTTGTACTTAAGTCGGCATTGTCACTTTTGTATTCAATCTTTATGCAATTTCTGTGTTTCATGGTCAATGTGAAGGTCCAAGGGATACAGTAAACCTGCACTTGTGCATCGGAATGTAATACTGGTCTCCCAGGTCACGCTCAACGCACGAACTCTTAGAAGATTCACTCTTTTTGTACTTTCGTTGGCATTGTGCCGTTTGTATTCAATCCCGATGCAATTTCTGTGTTTCATGATCAATGTGAAGGTCCAAGGGATACAGTAAACCTGCACTGGTGCATCGAATTCTAAAATTGGTCAGCCAGGAGCCGCTCAAAGCAAAGACTCTTAGAAGATTGACTCTTCTTGAACTTAAGTTGGCATTTTCCCTTTTGTATTCAATACCGATGCAATTACTGTGTTTCATGGTCAATGTGAAGGTCCAAGGGATACAGTAAAATTGCACTGGTGCATCGGAATCAAATACTGGTCTCCCAGAAGCCGCTCAAAGCACAAACTCTAAGAAGTTTCACTCTTCTTGTACTTAAGTCGGCATTGTGCCTTTAATATACAATCACGATGCAATTTCTGTGTTTCATGGTCAATGTGAAGGTCCATGGGACACGGTAATCTTGCACTGGTGCATCGGAATCTAATACTGGTCTCCCAGTAGCCGCTCAAAACACAAACTCTTAGAAGATTCACTCTTCTTGCACTTATGTCGGCATTGTCAATTTTGTATCCAATCCCGATGCAATTTCTGTGTTTCATGGTCAATGTGATGGTCCAAGAGATACAGTAAACCTGCACTGGTGCATCGGAGTCTAATACTGGTCTCGCAGCAGACGCTCATAGCACAAATTCTTAGAAGATACACTCTTCTTGTACTTAAATCGGCATTGTACTATTTGTACCTAATCCCTATTCAATTTCTGTGTTTCATGGTCAATGTGAAGGTCCAAGGGAAACAGTAAACCTGCAGCTGTGCATCGGAATGTAATACTGGTCTCTCAGGAGCAGCTCTAAGCTCTAACTCGTAGAAGATTCACTCTTCTTGTACTTAAGTCAGCATTGTGCCTTTGGTATTGAATCCCGATGCAATTTCTGTGTTTCATGGTCAATGTGAAGGTCCAACGGATACAATAAGATTGCACTGGTGCATCGGACTCTAATGCTGGTCTCCCGGCAGCCACACAAACCACAAACTCTTAGAAGATTCACTCTTCTCGTACTTAAGTCGGCATTGTCCCTTTTGTATTCAATCCCGATGCAATTTCGGTGTTTCATGGTCAATGTGAAGGTCCAAGGGATACAGTAAACCTGCACTGGGGCATCGGAATCTGATACTGGTCTCCAAGGAGGCGCTCAAACCACAAACTCTTACAAGATTCACTCTTCTTGTACTGAAGCCGGCATTGCTCTTCTGTAGTCAATCACGATGCAATTTCTGTGTGTCATGGTGAATGTGAACGTCCAAGAGATACAGTAAACCTGCACTGGCGCATTGGAATCTAATACTGGTCTCCCAGGTGCTGCTCAAAGCACAAATTCTTAGAAGACTCCCTCTTCTTGTACTTAAGTCGGCGTTGTGCATTTTGTATTCAAACACGATGCAAATTCTGTGTTTCATGGTGACTGTGAAGGACCAACGATTACAGTAAAACTGTGCTGGTGTATTGGAATCTAATACTGGTCTCCCAGGAGCCGCTCAAAGCACAAACTCTTAGAAGGTTCACTCTTCTTGTACTTAAGTCAGCATCGTGCATTTTGTATTCAATCCCGACACGATTTTTGTGTGTCATGGTCAATGTGAAGGTCCAAGAGATGCAGTAAACCTGTACTGGTGCATCGGAATCTAATACTGGTCTCCCAGGATCCGCTCAAAGCACAAACGCTTCGTAGATTCACTCTTCTTATACTTAAGTCAGCACTGTGCCTTTTGTATTCAATTACGATGCGATTTCTGTGTTCCATGGTCAATGTGAATGTCCAAGGAATAAAGTAAACCTGCACTGGTGCATCGGAATCTAGTACTGGTCTCCCAGGAGCCGCTCAGATCATAAACGCTTAGAAGAATCACTCTTCTTGTACTTAAGTCGGCATTGTGCTTTTTGTATTCAATCCCGATGCAATTTCTGTGTTTCATGGTCAATGTAAAGCTCCAAGGGATACAGTAAACCTGCACTGGTGCATCGGAATCTACTACTGGTCTCCCGGCAGCCGCTCAAACCACAAACTCTTATAAGATTCTCTCCTCTTGTACTTAAGTCGGCATTGTCCCTTTTGTAATCAATGCCGATGCAATTTCTGTGACTCATGGTCAATGTGAAGGTCCAAGGGATACAGTAAACCCTCACTGGCGCATCGGAATCTAATACTGGTCTCCCAGGAGCCGCTCTAAAAACAAACTCTAAGAAGTTTCACTCTTCTTGTACTTAAGTCGGTATTGGGACTTTAATATCGAATCACGATGCAATTTCTGTGTTTCATCTTCAATGTGAAGGTCCAAGGGACACGGTTAACTTGCTGTGGTGCATCGGAATCTAATGGTGGTATCCCAGAAGCCGCACAAAACACAAACTCTTAGAAGATTCACTCTTCTTGCACTTAAGTCGGCATTGTCCATTTTGTGTTCAGTCCCGATGCATTTTCTGTGCTTCATGGTCAATGTGATGGTCCAAGGGATACAGTTAACCTGCACTGGTGCATCGGAATCGAATACTGGTCTCCCGGCAGCCGTTCAAATCATAAACTCTTAGAAGAATCACTCTTCATGTACTTAAGTCGGCATTGTCACTTTTGTATTCAATCTTTATGCAATTTCTTTGTTTCATGGTCAATGTGAAGGTCCAAGGGATACATTAAACCTGCACTTGTGCATCGGAATGTAATACTGGTCTCCCAGGTCACGCTCAAAGCACGAACTCTTAGAAGATTCACTCCTTCTGTACTTACGTTGGCATTGTGCCGTTTGTATTCAATCCCGATGCAATTTCTGTGATTCATGGTCAATGTGAAGGTCCAAGGGATCCAGTAAACCTGCACTGGTGCATCGGAATCTAATACTGGTCTCCCAGGAGTCGCTCAGATCATAAACGCTTAGAAGATTCAGTCTTCTTGTGCTTAAGTCGGCATTGTGCTTTTTGTATTCAATCCAGATGCAATTTCTGTGTTTCATGGTCATCGTGAACGTCCAAGGGATACAGTAAACCTGCACTGGTACATCGGAATCTACTACTGGTCTCCTGGCAGCCGTTCAAACCACAAATTCTTATAAGATTCTCTCCTCTTGCACTTAAAACGTCATGGTCTATTTGTATTCAATCCAAATGCAATATCTGTGTTACATGGTCATTGTGAAGGTCCATAGGTTACAGTGATCCTGCACTGGGGCATCGGAATCTAATAATGGTCTTCCAGTAGCCGCTCAAAACACAAACTCTTAGAAGATTCACTCTTTTTGTACTTACGTTGGCATTGTGCCGTTTGTATTCAATCCCGACGCAATTTCTGTGTTTCATGGTCAATGTGAGGGTCCAAGGGATACGGTAAACCTGCACTGGTGCATCGGAGTCTAATACTGGTCTCCCAGAAGCCGCTCCAAACACAAACTCTTAGAAGATTCACTCTTCTTGCACTTAAGTCGGCATTGTCCATTTTGTATTCAATCCCGATGCATTTTCTGTGTTTTATGGTCAATGTGATGGTCCAAGGGATACAGTTAAGCTGCACTGGTGCATCGTAATCCAGTACTGATCTCCCGGCAGCCGCTCAAATCATAAAACCTTAGAAGATTCACTCTTCTTGTACTTCAGTCGGCATTGTGCTTTTTGTATTCAATCCCGACACGATTTTTGTGTGTCATGGTCAATGTGAAGGTCCAAGGCATGCAGTAAACCTGTACTGGTGCATCGGAATGTATTACTGGTCTCCCAGGATCCGCTCAAAGCACAAACTCTTGGTAGATTCACTCTTCTTATACTTAAGTCGGCACTGTGACTTTTGTATTTAATCCCGATGCGATTTCTGTGTTCCATGGTCAATGTGAATGTCCAAGGGATAAAGTAAACCTGCACTGGTGCATTGGGATCTAGTACTGGTCTCCCAGGAGCCGCTCAGAGCATAAACGCTTAGAAGATTCACTCTTCTTGTACTTAAGTCGGCATTGTGATTTTTGTATTCAATCCCGATGCAATTTCTGTGTTTCATGGTCAATGTGAAGGTCCAAGGGATACAGTAAACCTGCACTGGTGCATCGGAATCTACTACTGGTCTCCCGGCAGCCGCTCAAACCACAAACTCTTATAAGATTCTCTCCCCTTGTACTTAAAACGTCATGGTCCTTATGTATTCAATCCAAATGCGATATCTGTGTTTCATGGTCATTGTGAAGGTCCAAGGGAAACAGTAATCCTGCACTGGGGCATCGGAATCTAATACTGGTTTCCCAGGAGCCGCTCTAAACACAAACTCTAAGAAGTTTCACTCTTTTTGTACCTAAGTCGGTATTGTGACTTTAATATTGAATCACGATGCAATTTCTGCGTTTCATGGTCAATGTGAAGGTCCAAGGGACACGGTAAACTTGCACTGGTGCATCGGAATCTAATACTGGTCTCCCAGAAGCCGCTCCAAACACAAACTCTTAGAAGATTCACTCTTCTTGCACTTAAGTCGGCATTGTCCATTTTGTATTCAATCGCGATGCATTTTCTGTGTTTCATGGTCAATGTGATGGTCCAAGGGATACAGTTAAGCTGCAATGGTGCATCGTAATCCAGTATTGATCTCCCGGCAGCCGCTCAAATCATAAACCCTTAGAAGATTCACTCTTCTTGTACTTCAGTCGGCATTGTCACTTTTGTATTCAATCTTTATGCAATTTCTGTGTTTCATGGTCAATGTGAAGGTCCAAGGGATAGAGTAAACCTGCACTTGTGCATCGAAATGTAATACTGGTCTCCCAGGTCACACTCAAAGCACGAACTCTTAGAAGATTCACTCTTTTTGTACTTACGTTGGCATTGTGCCGTTTGTATTCAATTCCGATGCAATTTCTGTGTTTCATGATCAATGTGAAGGTCCAAGGGATACAGTAAACCTGCACTGGTGCATAGGATTCTAGAACTGTTCAGCCAGGAGCCGCTCAAAGCAAAGACTCTTAGAAGATTGACTCCTCTTGAACTTAAGTTGGCATTGTCCCTTTTGTATTCAATACCGATGCAATTACTGTGTTTCATGGTCATCGTGAACGTCCAAGGGATACAGTAAACCTGCACTGGTGCATCGGAATCTACTACTGGTCTCCTGGCAGCCGTTCAAACCACAAACTCTTATAAGATTCTCTCCTCTTGCACTTAAAACGTCATGGTCCTTTTGTATTCAATCCAAATGCAATATCTGTGTTACATGGTCATTGTGAAGGTCCATGGGTTACAGTAATCCTGCACTGGGGCATCGGAATCTAATAATGGTCTTCCAGTAGCCGCTCAAAACACAAACTCTTAGAAGATTCACTCTTTTTGTACTTACGTTGGCATTGTGCCGTTTGTATTCAATCCCGATGCAATTTCTGTGTTTCATGATCAATGTGAAGGTCCAAGGGATACAGTAAACCTGCACTGGTGCATCGGATTCTAGAACTGGTCAGCCAGGAGCCGCTCAAATCAAAGACTCTTAGAAGATTGACTCTTCTTCAACTTAAGTTGGCATTGTCCTTTTTGTATTCAATACCGATGCAATTACTGTGTTTCATGGTCAATGTGAAGGTCCAAGGGATACAGTAAAATTGCACTGGTGCATCGGAATCTAATACTGGTC
This sequence comes from Schistocerca americana, assembly GCF_021461395.2. NCBI lineage: Eukaryota > Metazoa > Arthropoda > Insecta > Orthoptera > Acrididae > Schistocerca > Schistocerca americana. The sequence goes on from NC_060123.1 coordinate 759,779,712, forward strand.
TCCCAGAAGCCGCTCAAAGCACAGACTCTAAGAAGTTTCACTCTTCTTGTACTTAAGTCGGCATTGTGCCTTTAATATTGAATCACGATGCAATTTCTGTGTTTCATGGTCAATGTGAAGGTCCAAGGGACACGGCAATCTTGCACTGGTGCATCGGAATCTAATACTGGTCTCCCAGTAGCCGCTCAAAACACAAACTCTTAGAAGATTCACTCTTCTTGCACTTATGTCGGCATTGTCCATTTTGAATTCAATCCCGATGCAATTTCTGTGTTTCATGGTCAATGTGACGGTCCAAGGGATACAGTAAACCAGCACTGGTGCATCGGAATCTAATACTGGCCTCCCAGGCGCCGCTCAAAGCACAAATTCTTGGATGGTTCACTCTACCTGTACCTAAGTCGGCATTGTGCCTTTAGTATTCAATCCTGAAACAACATCTGTTTTTCATGGTCAATGTAAGGGTCCATGGGATGCAGTAAACCAGCACTGGTACATCGGAATCTAATACTGGTCTCCCAGGAGCCGCTCAACTCACACACCATAACAAGATTCACTCTTCTAGTTCTTAAGTCGTTATTGTGCTTTGTATTCAATCCTGATGCAATTTCTGGGTTTTTATGGTCAATGTGACGGTCCAAGGGATACAGTAAACCAGCACTCGTGCATCGGAATCTAATACTGGCCTCCCAGGAGCCGCTCAAAGCACAAATTCTTGGATGATTCATTCTACTTGTACTTAAGTCGGCATTGTGCCTTTAGTATTCAATCCCGAAACAATTTCTGTGTTTCATGGTCAATGTGAAGGTCCATGGGATGCAGTAAACCAGCACTGGCGCATCGGAATCTAATACTGGTCTCCCAGGAGCCGCTCAAAACACACACTCTAACAAGATTCACTCTTCTTGTACTTAAGTCGTTATTGTGATTTGTATTCAATCCCGATGCAATTTCTGGGTTTTTATGGTCAATGTGAAGCTCCAAGGGATACAGTATACCTACACTGGTGCATCGGAATCTAATACTGGTCTCCCAGGATCCGCTCAAAGCACAAACTCTTAGAAGATTCAATCTTCTAGTACTTAAGTCGGCATTGTGAATATTGTATTCATTCCCGATGCGATATCTGAGTTTCTCGGCGAATGTGAAGGTCCATGGGATGCAGTAAACGAGGACTGGTGCATCGGTATCTAATTCTGGTCTCCCAGGAGCCGCTCAAAGCACACTTTTTTGGATGGTTCACTCTTCTTGTACTTAAGTCGGCATTGTGAGTTTTGTATTCAATTCCGATGCAATTTCTGTGTTTCATGGTCAATGTGAAGGTCCATGGGATGCTGTAATCCTGCACTGGTGCATCGGAATCTAATACTGGTCTACCAGGAGCCGCTCAAATAACACACTCTTACAAGATCCAATCTTCTTGTACTTAAAAACGGCAATTAGCCCTATACATTCAATCCCGAAGCAACTCCTATGATTCATGGTCAATGTGAAGGCCCAAGGGATACAGTATACCTACACTGGTGCATCGGAATCTAATACTGGTCTCCCAGGAGCCGCTCAAAGCACACACTCTTAGAAGATTCACTCTTCTTGTACTTAAGTCGGCATTGTGCCTTATGTATTCAGTCCCGATGCAGTTTCTGTGTTTCATGATCAATGTGAACGTCCAAGGGTTTCAGTAAACCAGCACTGGTGCATCGGAATCTAAATCTAGTGTCCCAGGAGCCACTCAAATCACAAACTCTTAGAAGATTCACTCTGCTTGTACTTAAGTCGGCATTGTGCCTTTCGTATTCAATCCCGATGCAATTTCTGCGTTTCACGGTCAATGTGAAGGTCCAAGGGATACAGTAAACCTGCACTGATGCATCGCAATCTGATACTGGTCTCCCAGGAGCCGCTCAAAGCACACACTCTTAGATGATTCAATCTTCTTGTACTTAAGTCGGCATTGTGCCTCTTGTATTCCATCCCGATGCAGTTTCTGTGTTTCATGGTCAATGTGAAGGTCCATGGGATGCAGTAAACGTGGACTGGTGCATCGGTATCTAAATATGGTCTCCCAGGAGCCGCTCAAAGCACACACTCTTAGATGATTCAATCTTCTTGTACTTAAGTCGACATTGTGAAATTTGTATTCAATCCCAATGCAATTTCTGTGTTTCATGGTCATTGGGAAGGTCTGAGGGGTTACAGTAAACCTGCACTGGTGCATCGGAATCTAATACTGGTCTTCCAGGAGCCGCTCAAAGAAAAAATTCATAGAAGATTCACTCTTCTTGTACTTAAGTCGGTATTGTGCTTTCAGTATTCAATCCCGATGCAATTACTGTGTTTCATGGTCAATGTGACGGTCCAAAGGATACAGTAAACGTGCACAGATGAGTCGCAAACTAACACAGGCCTCCCAGGAGCCGCTCAAAGCACAAATTCTTAGAAGATTCACTCTACATGTACTTAAGTCGGCATTGTGCCTTTTGTATTCAATCCCGATACAATTTCTGTGTTTCATGGTCAATGCGATGGACCATGGGATGCAGTAAACGTGGACAGGTGCATCGGTATCTAATTCTGGTCTCATAGGAGCCGCTCAAAGCACAAACTCTTAGAAGATTCACTCTCCCAGTACTTAAGACAGCATTTAGCCTTTTGTATACAATCCCGACGCAATTCCTGTGATTCATAGACAATGTGACGGTCCAAGGGATGCGGTATACCTGCACTGGTGCATCGGAATCTAATACCGGTCTCCCAGGAGTCGCTCAAAGCACACACTCTTAGAAGATTCACTTTTCTTTACTTATGTCGGCATTGTGCATTTTGTATTCAATCGCGATGCAATTTCTGTGTTTCATGGTTAATGTGAAGGGCCAAGGATTGCAGTAAACCTGCACTGTTGCTTCGGAATCTAATTCTGATTCCCGAGCATCCACTCAAAGCACAAACTCTTACAAGATTCCTCTTCTTGTATTTAAGCCGGCATTGAGCCTTTTGTATTCAATCCCGATGCAATTTCTTTATTTTATGGTCAATTAGAATGCCCAAGGGATACGGTAAACCTGCACTGCTGCATCGGAATCTAGTACTGGTCTCCCAGGAGCCGCTGAAATCACAAACTCTTGGTAGATTCACTCTTCTTGTACTTAAGACGGCATTTTGCCTTTTGTATTCAATCCCGATGCGATTCCTGTGATTCATGGTCAATGTGACGGTCCAAGGAATACAGTAAGCCAGCACTGGTGCATCGGATTCTAATACTGGAATCCCAGGAGCCGCCCAAAACCCAAAGGCTTGGAAGATTCACTCTACTTGTACTTAAGCCGTCATTGTGCCTTTAGTATTCAATCCCGATACAATTTCTGTGTTTCATGGTCAATGTGAAGGTCCATGGGATGCTGTAAACGTGCACTGGTGCATCGGATTCTATTACTGGTCTCCCAGGAGCCGCTCAAATCACACACTCTTACAAGATCCACTCTTCTTGTACTTAAAACGGCAATGAGCCTTATGCATTCAATCCCGATGCAATTACTATGGTTCATGGGCAATGTGAAGGTCCAAGGGATACAGTAAACCTGCACTGATGCATCGCAATCTAATACTGGCCTCCCAGGAGATGCTCAAACACAAACTCTTAGAAGTTTCACTCTTCTTGTACTTATGTCGGCATTGTACCTTCTGTATTCAATCCCGATACAATTTCTGTCTTTCATGGTCAATGTGAAGGACCATGGGAAGCAGTAAACCAGCACTAGTGCATCGGAATCTGATACCGGTCTCCCAGGAGCCGTTCAAAGCACACACTCTTAGAAGATTCACTCTTCTTGTATTTAAGTCGGCATTGTGCTTTTGTATTCAATCCCTATGCAATTCCTCTGTTTCATGGTCAATGTGAAGGTCTAAGGGATACAGTAAACCTGCACTGATGCATCGGAATCTAATACTGGTTTCCCAGAGACCGTTCAAATCACGAACGCTTAGAGGATTCACTCTTCTTGTACTTAAGTCGGCATTGTTCCGTTTGTATTCAATCCCGATGCAATTTCTGTGTTTCATGGTGAATGTGGAGGTCCAAGGTTTATAGTAAACCTGCACTGGTGCATCGGAATCTAATACTGGTCTCCCAGGAGCCGCTCAAAGAACAAACTCTTAGAAGATTCAGTCTTCTTTTACTTAAGTCGGCATTGTGCATTTTGTATTCAATCCCGATGCAATTACTGTGTATCATGGTCAATGTGAAGGTCCGAGGGTTACAGTAAACCTGCACTGGTGCACCGGAATCTATTTCTGGGCTCCCAGGAGCCGCTCAAAGCACAAATTCTTAGATGATTCACACTTCTTGTACTTTAGTCGGCATTGTGATTTTAGTAATCAATCCCGATGCGATTTCTGCGTTTCGTGGTCAATGTGAAGGGCCAAGGGATACAGTAAACCCGCACTGTTGCATTGAATCCTATACTGGTTTGCGAGGTGTTGCTCAAAGCACAAACTCTTAGAAGAATCACTTTACTTGTACTTAAGATGGCATTGTGCATTTTGTATTCAATCCCGATCCAATTTCTGTGTTTCATGGCCAATGTGAAGGTCCAAGGGATACAGTATACCTACACCGGTGCATCGGAATCTATTACTATTCTCCCAGGAGCCGCTCCAAGCACAACATCTTAGAAGATACACACTTTTTGTACTTAAGACGGCATTTAGCCTTATGTATTTAATCCCGATGCAATTCCTGTGATTCATGGTCAATGTGAATGTCCAAGGGATACAGTATACCTACACTGGTGCATGGGAATCTAATACTGGTCTCCCAGGAGCCGCTCAATGCACAAACTCTTAGAAGATTAACTGTTCTTGTACTTAAGTTGGCATTGTGCCTTTTGTATTCAATCCCGATGGAATTTCTGTGTTACATGGTCAATGTGAAGGTCCAAGGGATACAATAAACCTTCACTGGTGCATCGGAATCTAATACCGGTCTCCCAGGAGTCGCTCAAAGCTCAAACACTTAGAAGATTCAGTCTTCTTTTACTTAAGTCGGCATTGTGCCTTTTGTATTCAATGCCGATGGAATTTCTGTATTTCATGGTCAATGTGAAGGGCCATGGGATACAATATGCCTGCACTGGGGCATCGGAATCTAATACTGGTCTCCCAGAAGCCGTTCAAAGCACAAACTCTTACAATATTCACACTTCGTGTACTTAAGTCGGCATTGTGCTTTTTGTATTCAATCCTGATGTAATATCTGTGATTGATGGTCAATGTGAAGGTCCAAGTTTTACAGTAAACCTGCACTGGTGCATCGGAATCTAATACTTGTCTCCCAGGAGCCGCTCAAAGCACTAACTCTTAGAAGATTCACTCTTCTCGTACATAAGTATTCATCCTGAATTTTGTATTGAATCCCGATGCAATTTCTGTGTTTCATTATAAATGTGAAGGTCCAAGGGATACAGTAAACCTGCACTGATGCATCGGAATCTAATACTGGTTTGCCACTTGTTGCTCAATGCACAAACTCTTAGATGACTCACTCTACTTGTACTTGAGTTGGCATTGTGTCTTTTGCATTCAATCCCGATGCAATATCTGTGTTTTATGGTCAATGTGAAGGTCCTAGGCTTACAGTAAACCTGCACTGGTGCATCGGAATCTAATACTGGTCTCCAAGGAGCCGCTCAAATCACTAACTCTTAGAAGTATCACTCTTATTGTACTTAAGTATGCACTCTGCCATTTATATTCAATCCCGATGCAATTTCTGTGTTTCATCGTCAATAAGAATGTCAGAGGGATACAGTAACCCTGAAGTGAAGCATCGGAATCTATAACTAGTGTCACAGGAATGGTTCAAAACATAGGCAGTAAGAAATGTCAGTTTTCTTGTACTTGAGTCGGCATTGTGCCTTTTGTATTTAATTCCTATGCAATTTCTGTGTTTCGTCGTCAAAAAGAAGGTCCAAGGGATACAGTAAACCTGAAGTGAAGCATCGCAATGTAAAACCGGTCTCACAGGAAACGTTCAAAGCATAGTCAGTAAGAAGTTTCACTCTTCTTGTACTTAAGTCGGCATTGTGCTTTTAACATTGAATCACGATGCAATTTCTGTGTTTCATGGTCAATGTGAAGGTCCAAGGGACACGGTAATCTTGCACTGGTGCATCAGATTCTAATACTGGTCTCCCAGTAGCCGCTCAAAACACAAACTCTTAGAAGATTCACTCTTCTTGCACTTCTGTCGGCATTGTCCATTTCGAATTCAATCCCGACGCAATTTCTGTGTTTCATGGTCAATGTGAGTGTCCAAGGGATACGGTAAACCTGCACTGGTGCATCGGAGTCTAATACTGGTCTCCCAGAAGCCGCTCCAAACACAAACTCTTAGAAGATTCACTCTTCTTGCACTTAAGTCGGCATTGTCCATTTTGTATTCAATCCCGATGCATTTTCTGTGTTTTATGGTCAATGTGATGGTCCAAGGGTTACAGTTAAGCTGCACTGGTGCATCGTAATCCAGTACTGATCTCCCGGCAGCCGCTCAAATCATAAACCCTTAGAAGATTCACTCTTCTTGTACTTCAGTCGGCATTGTGCTTTTTGTATTCAATCCCGACACGATTTTTGTGTGTCATGGTCAATGTGAAGGTCCAAGGCATGCAGTAAACCTGTACTGGTGCATCGGAATGTATTACTGGTCTCCCAGGATCCGCTCAAAGCACAAACTCTTGGTAGATTCACTCTTCTTATACTTAAGTCGGCACTGTGACTTTTGTATTTAATCCCGATGCGATTTCTGTGTTCCATGGTCAATGTGAAGGTCCAAGGGATACAGTAAACCTGCACTGGTGCATCGGAATCTACTACTGGTCTCCCGGCAGCCGCTCAAACCACAAACTCTTATAAGATTCTCTCCCCTTGTACTTAAAACGTCATGGTCCTTATGTATTCAATCCAAATGCGATATCTGTGTTTCATGGTCATTGTGAAGGTCCAAGGGAAACAGTAATCCTGCACTGGGGCATCGGAATCTAATACTAGTCTCCCAGGAGCCGCCCAAACCACAAACTCTAAGAAGATACACACTTCTTGTACTTAAGTCGGCATTGTCCCTTTTGTATTCAATGCCGACGCAATGTCTGTGACTCATGGTCAATGTGAAGGTCCAAGGGATACAGTAAACCTGCACTGGCGCATCGGAGTCTAATACTGGTTTCCCAGGAGCCGCTCTAAACACAAACTCTAAGAAGTTTCACTCTTTTTGTACTTAAGTCGGTATTGTGACTTTAATATTGAATCACGATAAAATTTCTGTGTTTCATGGTCAATGTGAAGGTCCAAGGGACACGGTAAACTTGCACTGGTGCATCGGAATCTAATACTGGTCTCCCAGAAGCCGCTCCAAACACAAACTCTTAGAAGATTCACTCTTCTTGCACTTAAGTCGGCATTGTCCATTTTGTATTCAATCCCGATGCATTTTCTGTGTTTTATGGTCAATGTGATGGTCCAAGGGATACAGTTAAGCTGCACTGGTGCATCGTAATCCAGTACTGATCTCCCGGCAGCCGCTCAAATCATAAACCCTTGGAAGGTTCACTCTTCTTGTTCTTCAGTCGGCATTGTCACTTTTGTATTCAATCTTTATGCAATTTCTGTGTTTCATGGTCAATGTGAAGGTCCAAGTGTTTCAGTAAACCAGCACTGGTGCATCGGAATCTAATTTTGGTCTCCCAGGAGCCGCTCAAAGCACAAATTCTTAGAAGATTCACTATTCTTGTACTGAAGACAGCTTTGTGCGTTTTGTATTCAATCCCAATGCAATTTATGTGTTTCATGGTCAATGTGAAGTTCAAAGGGATACAGTAAACCTGCACTGATGGACCGGAATCTATTACTGGTCTCCCAGGAGACGCTCAAAGCACAAACTCTTAGAAGATTCACTCTTGTTGTACTTCAGAGAGCAATTAGCATTATGTATTCATTCCCGATGCAATTCCTGCGATTCATGGTCAATGTGACGGTCCAAGGGATACAGTAAACCAGCACTGGTGCATCGGAATCTAATACTGGCCTCCCAGGCGCCGCTCAAAGCACAAATTCTTGGATGGTTCACTCTACCTGTACTTAAGTCGGCATTGTGCCTTTAGTATTCAATCCTGAAACAATATCTGTTTTTCATGGTCAATGTAAGGGTCCATGGGATGCAGTAAACCAGCACTGGTACATCGGAATCTAATACTGGTCTCCCAGGAGCCGCTCAACTCACACATCCTAACACGATTCAATCTTCTAGTACTTAAGTCGGCATTGTGAATATTGTATTCATTCCCGATGCGATATCTGAGTTTCTTGGCGAATGTGAAGGTCCATGGGATGCAGTAAACGAGGACTGGTGCATCGGTATCTAATTCTGGTCTCCCAGGAGCCGCTCAAAGCACACTTTCTTGGATGGTTCACTCTTCTTGTACTTAAGTCGGCATTGTGAGTTTTGTATTCAATTCCGATGCAATTTCTGTGTTTCATGGTCAATGTGGAGGTCCATGGGATGCTGTAATCCTGCACTGGTGCATCGGAATCAAATACTGGTCTACCAGGAGCCGCTCAAATAACACACTCTTACAAGATCCAATCTTCTTGTACTTAAAAATGGCAATTAGCCTTATACATTCAATCCCGATGCAACTCCTATGATTCATGGTCAATGTGAAGGCCCAAGGGATACAGTATACCTACACTGGTGCATCGGAATCTAATACTGGTCTCCCAGGAGCCGCTCAAAGCACACACTCTTAGAAGATTCACTCTTCTTGTACTTAAGTCGGCATTGTGCCTTATGTATTCAGTCCCGATGCAGTTTCTGTGTTTCATGATCAATGTGAACGTCCAAGGGTTTCAGTAAACCAGCACTGGTGCATCGGAATCTAAATCTAGTGTCCCAGGAGCCACTCAAATCACAAACTCTTAGAAGATTCACTCTGCTTGTACTTAAGTCGGCATTGTGCCTTTCGTATTCAATCCCGATGCAATTTCTGCGTTTCACGGTCAATGTGAAGGTCCAAGGGATACAGTAAACCTGCACTGATGCATCGCAATCTAATACTGGTCTCCCAGGAGCCGCTCAAAGCACACACTCTTAGATGATTCAATCTTCTTGTACTTAAGTCAGCATTGTGCCTTTTGTAATCCATCCCGATGCAGTTTCTGTGTTTCATGGTCAATGTGAAGGTCCATGGGATGCAGTAAACGTGGACTGGTGCATCGGTATCTAATTATGGTCTCCCAGGAGCCGCTCAAACACACTTTCTTAGATGATTAACTCTTCTTGTACTTAAGTCGACATTGTGAAATTTGTATTCAATCCCGATGCAATTTCTGTGTTTCATGGTCATTGGGAAGGTCTGAGGGGGTACAGTAAACCTGCACTGGTGCATCGGAATCTAATACTGGTCTTCCAGGAGCCGCTCAAAGAAAAAATTCATAGAAGATTCACTCTTCTTGTACTTAAGTCGGTATTGTGCTTTCAGTATTCAATCCCGATGCAATTACTGTGTTTCATGGTCAATGTGACAGTCCAAAGGATACAGTAAACCTGCACAGATGAGTCGCAAACTAACACAGGCCTCCCAGGAGCCGCTCAAAGCACAAATTCTTAGAAGATTCACTCTACATGTACTTAAGTCGGCATTGTGCCTTTTGTATTCAATCCCGATACAATTTCTGTGTTTCATGGTCAATGCGATGGACCATGGGATGCAGTAAACGTGGACTGGTGCATCGGTATCTAATTGTGGTCTCATAGGAGCCGCTGAAAGCACAAACTCTTAGAAGATTCACTCTCCTAGTACTTAAGACAGCATTTAGCCTTTTGTATACAATCCCGACGCAATTCCTGTGATTCATAGACAATGTGACGGTCCAAGGGATGCGGTATACCTGCACTGGTGCATCGGAATCTAATACCGGTCTCCCAGGAGTCGCTCAAAGCACACACTCTTAGAAGATTCACTCTTCTTTACTTATGTCGGCATTGTACATTTTGTATTCAATTGCGATGCAATTTCTGTGTTTCATGGTTAATGTGAAGGGCCAAGGATTGCAGTAAACCTGCACTGTTGCATCGGAATCTAATTCTGGTCCCGAGCATCCACTCAAAGCACAAACTCTTAGACCGAGCGAGGTGGCGCAGTGGTTAGACACTGGACTCGCATTCGGGAGGACGACGGTTCAATCCCGCGTCCGGCCATCCTGATTTAGGTTTTCCGTGATTTCCCTAAATCGCTGCAGGCAAATGCCGGGATGGTTCCTTTCAAAGGGCACGGCCGACTTCCTTCCCCGTCCTTCCCTGATCCGATGAGACCGATGACCTCGCTGTCTGGTCTCCTTCACCAAAACAACCAACCAACCATAAACTCTTAAAAGATTCCTCTTCTTGTATTTAAGCCGGCATTGAGCCTTTTGTATTCAATCCCGATGCAATTTCTGTATTTTATGGTCAATTAGAATGCCCAAGGGATACGGTAAACCTGCACTGCTGCATCGGAATCTAGTACTGGTCTCCCAGGAGCCGCTGAAATCACAAACTCTTGGTAGATTCACTCTTCTTGTACTTAAGACGGCATTTTGGCTTTTGTATTCAATCCCGATGCGATTCCTGTGATTCATGGTCAACGTGACGGTCCAAGGAATACAGTAAACCTGCACTGATGCATCGGAATCTAATACTGGTCTCCCAGAGACCGTTCAAATCACGAACGCTTAGAGGATTCACTCTTCTTGTACTTAAGTCGGCATTGTTCCGTTTGTATTCAATCCCGATGCAATTTCTGTGTTGGATGGTCAATGTGGAGGTCCAAGGTTTATAGTAAACCTGCACTGGTGCATCGGAATCTAATACTGGTCTCCCAGGAGCCGCTCAAAGCACAAACTCTTAGAACATTCAGTCTTCTTTTACTTAAGTCGGCATTGTGCATTTTGTATTCAATCCCGATGCAATTACTGTGTTTCATGGACAATGTGAAGGTCCAAGGGACACAGTAAACCTGCACTGGTGCATCGGAATCTAATTCTGGTCTCCCAGGAGCCGTTCAAAGCAAAAACTCTTAGAAGATTCACTCGTCTTTTCCTTAAGTCGGCATTGCGCTCTTTGTATTCAATGCCGATGGAATTTCTGTGTTTCACGGTCAATGTGAAGGGCCATGGGATACAGTAAACCTGCACTGATGCATCGGAATCTAATACTGGTCTCCCAGATACCGTTCAAATCACGAACGCTTAAAGGATTCACTCTTCCCGTACTTAAGTCGGCATTGTGCCTTTTGTATTCAATCCCGATGCAATTTCTGTGATTCGTGGTCAATGTGAAGGTCCAAGTGATGCAGTTAACCTGCACTGATGCATCCGAATCTAATACCGAACCCCCAGGAGCCGCTCATAGCACACAGTCTTAGAGGATTCAGTCATCTTGTACTTATGTCGTCATTGTGTTTTTGAATTCAATCCCGATGCAATTTCTGTGTTTCATGGTCAATGTGAAGGTCCGAGGGTTACAGTAAACCTGCACTGGTACACCGGAATCTATTTCTGGGCTCCCAGGAGCCGCTCAAAGCACAAATTCTTAGATGATTCACACTTCTTGTACTTTAGTCGGCATTGTGATTTTTGTAATCAATCCCGATGCGATTTCTGCGTTTCGTGGTCAATGTGAAGGGCCAAGGGATACAGTAAACCCGCACTGTTGCATTGAATCTAATACTGGTTTGCGAGGTGTTGATCAAAGCACAAACTCTTAGAAGAATCACTTTACTTGTACTTAAGTTGGCATTGTGCATTTTGTATTCAATCCCGATCCAATTTCTGTGTTTCATGGACAATGTGAAGGTCCAAGGGATACAGTATACCTACACCGGTGCATGGGAATCTAATACTGGTCTCCCAGGAGCCGCTCAATGCACAAACTGTTAGAAGATTAACTGTTCTTGTACTTAAGTTGGCATTGTGCCTTTTGTATTCAATCCCGATGGAATTTCTGTGTTACATGGTCAATGTGAAGGTCCAAGGGATACAATAAACCTTCACTGGTGCATCGGAATCTAATACCGGTCTCCCAGGAGTCGTTCAAAGCTCAAACACTTAGAAGATTCAGTCTTCTTTTACTTAAGTCGGCAATGTGCCTTTTGTATTCAATGCCGATGGAATTTCTGTATTTCATGGTCAATGTGAAGGGCCATGGGATACGATAAGCCTGCACTGGTGCATCGGAATCTAATACTGGTCTCCCAGGAGCCGTTCAAAGCACAAACCCTTACAATATTCACACATCGTGTACTTAAGTCGGCATTGTGCTTTTTGTATTCAATCCCGATGTAATATCTGTGATTGATGGTCAATGTGAAGGTCCAAGTTTTACAGTAAACCTGCACTGGTGCATCGGAATCTAATACTTGTCTCCCAGGAGCCGCTCAAAGCACTAACTCTTAGAAGATTCACTCTTCTCGTACATAAGTATTTATCCTGAATTTTGTATTGAATCCCGATGCAATTTCTGTGTTTCATTATAAATGTGAAGGTCCAAGGGATACAGTAAACCTGCACTGATGCATCGGAATCTAATACTGGTTTGCCACTTGTTGCTCAATGCACAAACTCTTAGATGACTCACTCTACTTGTACTTGAGTTGGCATTGTGTCTTTTGCATTCAATCCCGATGCAATATCTGTGTTTTATGGTCAATGTGAAGGTCCTAGGCTTACAGTAAACCTGCACTGGTGCATCGGAATCTAATACTGGTCTCCAAGGAGCCGCTCAAATCACTAACTCTTAGAAGTATCACTCTTAATGTACTTAAGTATGCACTCTGCCATTTATATTCAATCCCGATGCAATTTCTGTGTTTCATCGTCAATAAGAATGTCAGAGGGATACAGTAACCCTGAAGTGAAGCATCGGAATCTATAACTAGTGTCACAGGAATGGTTCAAAACATAGGCAGTAAGAAATGTCAGTTTTCTTGTACTTGAGTCGGCATTGTGCCTTTTGTATTTAATTCCTATGCAATTTCTGTGTTTCGTCATCAATAAGAAGGTCCAAGGGATACAGTAAACCTGAAGTGAAGCATCGCAATCTGAAACCGGTCTCACAGGAAAGGTTCAAAACATAGACAGTAAGAAGGGCCAGTCCTCTTGTACTTGAGTCAGCATTGTGCCTTTTGTATTGAACTAAAAAGCAATTTCTGTGATTCATCGTCAATAAGGAAATCAGAGGGATACAGTGAACCTGAAGTGAAGCATTGGAATCTATAACTAGTGTCACGGGAATGGTTCAAATCATAGACAGAAAGAAGAGCCAGTCTTCTTGTACTTGAGTCGGCATTGTGCCTTTTGTATTTAATTCCGATGCAATATCTGTGTTTCATCGTCAATAAGGAGGTCAGAGGGATACAGTAAACCTGAAGTGAAGCATCGGAATCTAAAACTAGTGTCACAGAAATGGTTCAAGACATAGACAGTAAGAAGAGTCAGTTTTGTTGTACTTAAGTCGGCATTGTGCCTTTTCTAATTAATTCCGATGCAATTTCTGTGTTTCATCGTCAATAAGAAGGTCAGAGGGATACAGTAAACCTAAAGTGAAGCATCGGAATCTGTAACTAGTGTCACAGGAATGGTTCAAAACATAGACAGTAAGAAAAGTCAGTTTTCTTGTACTTAAGTCAGCATTGTGCCTTTTCTATTTAATTCCAATGCAATTTCTGTGTTTCGTCGTCAATAATGAGGTCCAAGGGATACAGTAAACCTGAAGTGAAGCGTCGGAATCAAAAACCGGTCTCACAAAAAAGGGTTCAAAACATAGACAGTAAGAAGAGCCAGTCCTCTTGTACTTGAGTCGGCATTGTGCCTTTTGTATATCATTCCGATGCAATTTCTGTGTTTCATCGTCAATAAGAAGGTCAGAGGGATACAGTAAACCTGAAGTGAAGCATCGGAATTTATAACTAGTGTCACAGGAATGGTTCAAAACATAGACAATAAGAAGAGTCAGTTTTCTTGTACTTAAGTCGGCATTGTGCCTTTTGTATTTAATTCCGATGCAATTTCTGTGTTTCATCGTCAATAAGAAGGTCAGAGAGATACAGTAAACCTGAAGTGAAGCATCGGAATCTGTAACTAGTGTCACAGGAATGGTTCAAAACATAGACAGTAAGAAGAGTCAGATGTCTTGTACTTAAGTCGGCATTGTGCCTTTTCTATTTAATTCCGATGCAATTTCTGTGTTTCATCGTCAATAAGGAGGTCAGAGGGATACAGTAAACCTGAAGTGAAGCATCGGAATCTATAACTAGTGTCACAGGAATGGTTCAAAACATAGACAGTAAGAAGAGTCAGTTGTCTTGTACTTAAGTCGGCATTGTGCCTTTTCTATTTAATTCCGATGCTATTTCTGTATTTCATCTTCAATAAGGAGGTCAGAAGGATACAGTAAACCTGAAGTGAAGCATCGGAATCCATAATTAGTGTCACAGGAATGGTTCAAAACGTAGACAGTAAGAAGAGTCAGTCTTCTTGTACGTAAGTCGGCATTGTGCCTTTTCTATTTAATTCCGATGCAATTTCTGTGTTTCATCGTCACTACGAAGGTCAGAGGGATACAGTAAACCTGAAGGGGAGCAACGGTATCTATAACTAGTGTCACAGGAGTGGTTCAAAACATAGATAGTAGGAAGAGTCAGTTGTCTTGTACTTCAGTCGGCATTGTGCCTTTTCTATTTAATTCCGATGCAAATTCTGTGTTTCATCGTCAATAAGGAGGTCAGGGGAATACAGTAAACCTGAAGTGATGCATCGGAATCTATAACTAGTGTCACAGGAATGGTTCAAAACGTAGACAGTAAGAAGAGTCAGTCTTCTTGTACTTTAGTCTGCATTGTGCCTTTTCTATTTAATTCCAATGCAATTTCTGCGTTTCGCAGTCAATAAGAAGGTGCAAGGGATACAGTAAACCTGAAGTGAAGCATCGGAATCTAAAACCGGTCTCACAGGAAGGGTTCAAAACATAGACAGTAAGAAGAGCCGGTCCTCTTGTACTTGAGATGGCATTGTGCCTTTTGTATATAATTCCGATGCAATTTCTGTGTTTCATCGCCAATAAGGAAATCAGAGGGATACAGTAAACCTGAAGTGAGGCATCGGAATTTATAACTCGTGTCACAGGAATGGTTCAAAACATTGACAGTAAGAAGAGTCAGTTTTCTTGTACTTAAGTCGGCATTGTGCCTTTTGTATTTAATTCCGATGCAATTTCTGTGTTTCATCGTCAATAAGAAGGTCAGAAAGATGCAGTAAACCTGAAGTGAAGCATCAGAATCTGTAATTAGTGTCACAGGAATGGTTCTAAAACACAGACAGTAAGAAGAGTCAGTTGTCTTGTACTTAAGTCGGCATTGTGCCTTTTCTATTTAATTCCGATGCAATTACTGTGTTTCGTCGTCAATAAGAAGGTCCAAGGGATACAGTAAACCTGAAGTGAAGCATCGGAATCTAAAACCGGTCCCACAGGAGAGGTTCAAAACATAGACAGTAAGAAGAGTCAGTCCTCTTGTTTTTAAGTCGGCATTGTGCCTTTTGTATTTAATTCCGATGCAATTTCTGTGTTTCGTCGTCAATAAGAAGGTACAAGGGATACAGTAAACCTGAAGTGAAGCATCGCAATCTAGAACCGGTCTCACAGAAAAAGGTTCAATACATAGACAGTAAGAAGAGCCAGTCCTCTAGTACTCCAGTCGGCATTGTGCCTTTTGTATTTAATTCCGATGCAATTTCTGTGTTTCATCGTCAATAAGGAGATCAGAGGGATACAGTGAACCTGAAGTGAAGCATCGGAATCTATAACTAGTGTCACAGGAATGGTTCAAAGCATAGACAGAAAGAAGAGCTAGTCTTCTTGTACTTGAGTCGCCATTGTGCCTTTTGTTTTTAATTCCGATGCAATTTCTGTGTTACGTCGTCAATAAGAAGGTCCAAGGGATACAGTAAACCTGAAGTGAATCATCGCAATCTGAAACCGGTCTCACAGGAAAGGTTCAAAACATAGACAGTAAGAAGAGCCAGTCCTCTTGTACTTGAATCGACATTGTGCCTTTTGTATATAATTCCGATGCGATTTCTGTGTTTCATCGGCAATAAGGAGGTCAGAGGGATACAGTAAACATGAAGTGAAGCATCGGAATCTATAACTAGTGTCACAGAAATGGTTTAAAACATAGACAGTAAGAAGAGTCAGTTTTCTTGTATTTAGGTCGGCATTGTGCCTTTTCTATTTAATTCTGTTGCAATTTCTGTGTTTCATCGTCAATAAGAAGGTCAGAGGGATACAGTAAACCTGAAGTGAAGCATCGGAATCTGTAACTAGTGTCACAGGAATGGTTCAAAACATAGACAGTAAGAAGAGTCAGTTTTCTTGTACTTGAATCGGCATTGTGTCTTTTCTATTTAATTCCGATGCAATGTCTGTGTTTCATCGTCAATAAGAATGTCAGAGGGATACAGTACACCTGAAGTGAACCATCGGAATCTATAACTAGTGTCACAGAAATGGTTCAAAACATAGACAGTCAGAAGAGTCAGTTTTCTTGTACTTAAGTCGGCATTGTGCGTTTTCTATTTAATTCCGATGCAATTTCTGTGTTTTATCGTCAATAAGAAGGTCAGAGGGATACTGTAAACCTGAAGTGAAGCATCGGAATCTATAACTAGTGTCACAGAAATGTTTCAAAACATAGACAGTAAGAAGAGTCAGTTTTCTTGTACTTAAGTCGGCATTGTAGCTTTTCTATTTAATTCTGTTGCAATTTCTGTGTTTCATCATCAATAAGAAGGTCAGAGGGATACAGTAAACCTGAAGTGAAGCATCGGAATCTGTAACTAGTGTCACAGGAATGGTTCAAAACATAGACAGTAAGAAGAGTCAGTTTTCTTGTACTTGAATCGGCATTGTGTCTTTTCTATTTAATTCCGATGCAATGTCTGTGTTTCATCGTCAATAAGAATGTCAGAGGGATACAGTACACCTGAAGTGAACCATCGGAATCTATAACTAGTGTCACAGGAATGGTTCAAAACATAGACAGTAAGAAGGGTCAGTTCTCTTGTACTTAAGTCAGCATTGTGCCTTTTGTATTTAATTCCAATGCAATTTCTGTGTTTCATCGTCAATAATGAGGTCCAAGGGATACAGTAAACCTAAAGTGAAGCGTCGGAATCAAAAACCGGTCTCACAGGAAAGGTTCAAAACATAGACAGTAAGAAGAGCCAGTCCTCTTGTACTTGAGTCGGCATTGTGCTTTTTGTATATCATTCCGATGCAATTTCTGTGTTTCATCGTCAATAAGAAGGTCAGAGGGATACGGTAAACCTGAAGCGAAGCATCGAAATTTATATCTAGAGTCACAGGAATGGTTCAAAGCATAGACAGTAAGAAGAGTCAGTTTTCTTGTACTTATGTCGGCATTGTGCCTTTTCTATTTAATTCCGATGCAATTTCTGTGTTTCATCTTCAATAAGGAGGTCAGAGGTATACAGTAAACCTGAAGTGAAACATGGGAACCTATAACTAGTGTCACAGGAATGTTTCAAAACGTAGACAGTAAGAAGAGTCAGTCATCTTGTACGTAAGTCGGCATTGTGCCTTTTCTATTTAATTCCGATGCAATTTCTGTGTTTCGTCGTCAATAAGAAGGTCCAAGGGATACAGTAAACCTGAAGTGAAGCATCGGAATCTAAAACCGGTCTCACAGGAAAGGTTCAAAACATAGACAGTAAGAAGAGCCAGTCCTTTTGTACTTGAGTCGGCATTGTGCCTTTTGTATATAATTCCGATGCAATTTCTGTGTTTCATCGTCAATAAGAAGGTCAGAGGGATACAGTAAACATGAAGTGAAGCATCGGAATCTATAACTATTGTCACAGGAATGGTTCAAAACATAGACAGTAAGAAGAGTCAGTTGTCTTGTACTTAAGTCGGCATTGTGCCTTTTCTATTTAATTCCGATACAATTTCTGTGTTTCGTCGTCAATAAGAAGGTGCAAGGGATACAGTAAACCTGAAGTGAAGCATCGGAATCTAAAACCGGTCTCACAGGAAGGGTTCAAAACATAGACAGTAAGAAGAGCCGGTCCTCTTGTACTTGACTTGGCATTGTGCCTTTTGTACATAATTCCGATGCAATTTCTGTGTTTCGTCGTCAATAAGAAGGTCCAAGGGATACAGTAAACCTGAAGTGAATCATCGCAATCTAAAACCGATCTCACAGGAAAGGTTTAAAACATAGACAGTAAGAAGAGCCAGTCCTCTTGTACTTGAGTCGGCATTGTGCCCTTTGTATATAATTCCGATGCAATTTCTGTGTTTCATCGTCAATAAGGAGGTCAGAGGGATACAGTAAACCTGAAGTGAAGAAACGGAATCTATAACTAGTGTCACAGGAGTGGTCCAAAATATAGACAGTAAGAAGAGTCAGTTGTCTTGTACTTCAGTCCGCAATGTGCCTTTTCTATTTAATTCCGATGCAAATTCTGTGTTTCATCGTCAATAAGGAGGTCAGGGGGATACAGTAAACATGAAGTGAAGCATCGGAATCTATAACTAGTGACACAGGAATGGATCAAAACGTAGACAGTAAGAAGAGTCAGTCTTCTTGTACCTAAGTCGGCATTGTGCCTTTTCTATTTAATTCCAATGCAATTTCTGTGTCTCGTCGTCAATAAGAAGGTCCAAGGGATACAGTAAACATGAAGTGAAGCATCGCAATCTAAAACCGGTCTCTCAGGAAAGGTTCAAAACATAGACAGTGAGAAGAGCCAGTCCTCTTGTACTTGAGTCGGCATTGTGGTCTTTGTATATAATTCCGATGCAATTTCCGTGCTTCGTCGTCGATAAGAAGGTCCAAGGGATACAGTAAACATGAAGTGAAGCATCGCAATCTAAAACCGGTCTCTCAGGAAAGGTTCAAAACATAGACAGTGAGAAGAGCCAGTCCTCTTGTACTTGAGTCGGCATTGTGAGCTTTGTATATAATTCCGATGCAATTTCTGTGTTTCAACGTTAATAAGGAGGTCAGAGTGATACAGTACACCTGAAGTGAAGCAACGGAATCTATAACTAGTGTCACAGGAGTGGTCCAAAACATAGACAGTAAGAAGAGTTAGTTGTCTTGTACTTCAGTCCGTAATGTGCCTTTTCTATTTAATTCCGATGCAAATTCTGTGTTTCATCGTCAATAAGGAGGTCAGGGGGATACAGTAAACCTGAAGTGAAGCATCGGAATCTATAACTGGTGTCACAGGAATGGTTCAAATCATAGACAGGAAGAAGAGCCAGTCTTCTTGTACTTGAGTCGGCATTGTGCCTTTTGTATTTAATTCCGATGCAATTTCTGTGTTACGTCGTCAATAAGAAGGTCAAAGGGATATAGTAAACCTGAAGTGAAGCATCGCAATCTAAAACCGGTCTCACAGGAAAGGTTCAAAACATAGACAGTAAGAAGAGCCAGTCCTCTTGTACTTGAGTCGGCATTGTGCTTTTTGTATATAATTCCGATGCAATTTCTGTGTTTCATCGTCAATAAGGAGGTCAGAGAGATACAGTAAATCTGAAGTGAAGCATCGGAATCTATAACTAGAGTCACAGAAATGGTTCTAAACATAGACAGTAAGAAGAGTCAGTTTTCTTGTACTTAAGTCGGCATTGTGCGTTTTCTATTTAATTCCGATGCAATTTCTGTGTTTCATCGTCAATAAGAAGGTCAGAGGGATACAGTAAACCTGAAGTGAAGCATCGGAATCTATAACTAGTGTCACAGAAATTGTTCAAATCATAGACAGTAAGAAGAGTCTGTTTTCTTGTACTTAAGTCGGCATTGTGCCTTTTCTATTTAATTCTGATGCAATTTCTGTATTTCATCGTCAATAAGAATGTCAGAGGGATACAGTAAACCTGAATTTAACCATCGGAATCTATAACTAGTGTCACAGGAATGGTTCAAAACATAGACAGTAAGAAGAGTCAGTTTTCCTGTACTTAAGTCAGTATTGTGCCTTTTGTATTTAATTCCAATGCAATTTCTGTTTTTCATCGTCAATAATGGGGTCCAAGGGATACAGTGAACCTGAAGTGAAGCGTTGGAATCAAAAACCGGTCTCACATGAAAGGTTCAAAACGTAGACAGTAAGAAGAGCCAGTCCTCTTGTACTTGAGTCAGCTCTGTGCTTTTTGTATATCATTCCGATGCAATTTCTGTGTTTCATCGTCAATAAGATGGTCAGAGGGATACAGTAAACCCGAAGTGAAGCATCGGAATTTATAACTACTGTCACAGGAATGGTTCAAAACATAGACAGTAAGAAGAGTCAGTTTTCTTGTACTTAAGTCGTCATTGTGCCTTTTGTATTTAATTCCGATGCAATTTCTGTGTTTCATCGTCAATAAGAAGGTCAGAGAGATACAATAAACCTGAAGTGAAGCATCGGAATCTGTAACTAGTGTCACAGGAATGGTTCAAAACATAGACAGTAAGAAGGGTCAATTGTCTTGTACTTAAGTCGGCATTGTGCCTTTTCTATTTAATTCCGATGCAATTTCTGTGTTTCATCGTCAATAAGGAGGTCAGAGGGATACAGTAAACCTGAAGTGAAGCATCGGAATCTATAACTAGTGTCTCAGGAATGGTTCAAAACATAGACAGTAAGATGAGTCAGTTGTCTTGTACTTAAGTCGGCATTGTGCCTTTTCTATTTAATTACGATGCAATTTCTGTGTTTCATCTTCAATAAGGAGGTCAGAGGGATACAGTAAACCTGAAGTGAAGCATCGGAATCTATAACTAGTGTCACAGGAATGGTTCAAAACGTAGACAGTTAGAAGAGTCAGTCTTCTTGTACGTAAGTCGGCATTGTGACTTTTCTATTTAATTCCGATGCAATTTCTGTGTTTCGTCGTCAATAAGAAGGGCCAAGGGATACAGTAAACCTGAAGTGAAGCATCGGAATCTAAAACCGGTCTCACAGGAGAGGTTCAAAACATAGACAGTAGGAAGAGCCAGTCCTCTTTTACTTTAGTCGGCATTGTGCCTTTTGTATATAATTCCGATGCAATTTCTTTGTTTCATCATCAATAAGAAGGTCAGAGGGTACAGTAAACATGAAGTGAAGCATCGGAATCTATAACTTGTGTCACAGGAATGGTTCAAAACATAGACAGTAAGAAGAGTCAGTTGTCTTGTACTTAAGTCGGCATTGTGCCTTTTCTGTTTAATTCCGATGCAATTTCTGTGATTCATCGTCACCAAGAAGGTAAGAGGGATACAGTACACCTGAAGTGGAGCAACGGAATCTATACCTGGTGTCACAGGAGTGGTCCAAAACATAGACAGTAAGAAGAGTCAGTTGTCTTGTACTTCAGTCGGCATTGTGCCTTTTCTATTTAATTCCGATGCAAATTCAGTGTTACATCGTCAATAAGGAGGTCAGGGGGATACAGTAAACCTGAAGTGAAGCATCGGAATCTGTAACTACTGTCACAGGAATGGTTCAAAGCATAGACAGTAAGAAGAGGCAGTTTTCATGTACTTGAGTCGTCATTGTGCCTTTTCTATTTAATTCCGATGCAATTTCTGTGTTTCATCGTCAATAAGAAGGTCAGAGGGATACAGTAAACCCGAAGTGAAGCATCGGAATCTGTAACTAGTGTCACAGGAATGGTTCAAAACATAGACAGTAAGAAGAGTCAGTCTTCTTGTTTTTAAGTCGGCATTGTGCCTTTTCTATTTAATTCCAATGCAATTTCTGTGTTTCGTCGTCAATAAGAAGGTCCAAGGGATACAGTAAACCTGAAGTGAAGCATCAGAATCTAAAATCGGTCTCAAAGGAAAGGTTCAAAACATAGACAGTAAGAAGAGCCAGTCCTCTTGTACTTAAGTCGGCATTGTGCCTGTTCTATTTAATTCTGATGCAATTTCTGTGTTTCATCGTCAATAAGAAGGTCAGAGGGATACAGTAAACCCGAAGTGAAGCATCGGAATCTGTAACTACTGTCACAGGAATGGTTCAAAGCATAGACAGTAAGAAGAGGCAGTTTTCATGTACTTGAGTCGTCATTGTGCCTTTTCTATTTAATTCCGATGCAATTTCTGTGTTTCATCGTCAATAAGAAGGTCAGAGGGATACAGTAATCCTGAAGTGAAGCAACGGAATCTATAACTAGTGTCACAGGAATGGTTCGAAAAATAGAGAGTAAGATGAGCCTGCCTTCTTGTACTTGAGTCGGCATTGTGCCTTTTGCATTTAGTTCCGATGCAATTTATGTGTGTCATCGTCAATAAGGAGGTCAGAGGGATACAGTGAACCTGAAGTGAATCATCGGAATCTATAACTAGTGTCACAGGAATGGTTCAAAACATTGACAGAAAGAAAAGCCAGTCTTCTTGTACTTGAGTCGGCATTGTGCCTTTTGTATTTAATTCCGATGCAATTTCTGTGTTTCGTCGTCAATAAGAAGGTCAGAGAGATACAATAAACCTGAAGTGAAGCATCGGAATCTGTAACTAGTGTCACAGGAATGGTTCAAAACATAGACAGTAAGAAGGGTCAATTGTCTTGTACTTAAGTCGGCATTGTGCCTTTTCTATTTAATTCCGATGCAATTTCTGTGTTTCATCGTCAATAAGAAGGTCAGAGAGATACAATAAACCTGAAGTGAAGCATCGGAATCTGTAACTAGTGTCACAGGAATGGTTCAAAATATAGACAGTAAGAAGGGTCAATTGTCTTGTACTTAAGTCGGTATTGTGCCTTTTCTATTTAATGCCGATGCAATTTCTGTGTTTCATCGTCAATAAGGAGGTCAGAGGGATACAGTAAACCTGCAGTGGAGCAACGGAATCTATACCTGGTGTCACAGGAGTGGTTCAAAACATAGACAGTAAGAAGAGTCAGTTCTCTTGTACTTGAATCGGCATTGTGTCTTTTCTATTTAATTACGATGCAATGTCTGTGTTTCATCGTCAATAAGAATGTCAGAGGGATACAGTAAACCTGAAGTGAAGCATCGGAATCTGTAACTAGTGTCACAGGAATGGTACAAAACATAGACAGTAAGAAGAGTCAGTCCTCTTGTTTTTAAGTCGGCATTGTGCCTTTTGTATTTAATTCCGATGCAATTTCTGTGTTTCGTCGTCAATAAGAAGGTACAAGGGATACAGTAAACCTGAAGTGAAGCATCGCAATCTAGAACGGGTCTCACAGAAAAAGGTTCAATACATAGACAGTAAGAAGTCCAGTCCTCTAGTACTCCAGTCGGTATTGTGCCTTTTGTATTTAATTCCGATGCAATTTCTGTGTTTCATCGTCAATAAGGAGATCAGAGGGATACAGTGAACCTGAAGTGAAGCATTGGAATCTATAACTAGTGTCACAGGAATGGTTCAAATCATAGACAGAAAGAAGAGCTAGTCTTCTTGTACTTGAGTCGGCATTGTGCCTTTTGTTTTTAATTCCGATGCAATTTCTGTATTACGTCGTCAATAAGAAGGTCCAAGGGATACAGTAAACCTGAAGTAAATCATCGCAATCTGAAACCGGTCTCACAGGAAAGGTTCAAAACATAGACAGTAAGGAGAGCCAGTCCTCTTGTACTTGAGTCGGCATTGTGCTTTTTGTATATCATTCCGATGCAATTTCTGTGTTTCATCGTCAATAAGAAGGTCAGAGGGATACGGTAAACCTGAAGCGAAGCATCGAAATTTATATCTAGAGTCACAGGAATGGTTCAAAACATAGACAGTAAGAAGAGTCAGTTTTCTTGTACTTAAGTCGGCATTGTGCCTTTTGTATTTCATTCCGATGCAATTTCTGTGTTTCGTCGTCAATAACAAGGTCAGAGAGATACAGTAAACCTGAAGTGAAGCATCGGAATCTGTAACTAGTGTCACAGGAATGGTTCAAAACATAGACAGTACGAAGGGTCAGTTGTCTTGTACTTAAGTCGGCATTGTGCCTTTTCTATTTAATTCCGATGCATTTTCTGTGTTTCATCGTCAATAAGGAGGTCAGAGGCATACAGTAAACCTGAAGTGAAGCATCGCAATCTAAAACCGGTCTCACAGGAATGGTTCGAAACATAGACAGTAAGAAGAGTCAGTTGTCTTGTACTTATGTCGGCATTGTGCCTTTTCTATTTAATTCCGATGCAATTTCTGTGTTTCATCTTCAATAAGGAGGTCAGAGGTATACAGTAAACCTGAAGTGAAACATGGGAACCTATAACTAGTGTCACAGGAATGTTTCCAAACGTAGACAGTAAGAAGAGTCAGTCATATTGTACGTAAGTCGGCATTGTGCCTTTTCTATTTAATTCCGATGCAATTTCTGTGTTTCGTCGTCAATAAGAAGGTGCAAGGGATACAGTAAACCTGAAGTGAAGCATCGGAATCTAAAATTGGTCTCACAGGAAGGGTTCAAAACATAGACAGTAAGAAGAGCCGGTCCTCTTGTACTTGACTTGGCATTGTGCCTTTTGTATATAATTCCGATGCAATTTCTGTGTTTCGTCGTCAATAAGAAGGTCCAAGGGATACAGTAAACCTGAAGTGAAGCATCGCAATCTAAAACCGATCTCACAGGAAAGGTTTAAAACATAGACAGTAAGAAGAGCCAGTCCTCTTGTACTTGAGTCGGCATTGTGCCCTTTGTATATAATTCCGATGCAATTTCTGTGTTTCATCGTCAATAAGGAGGTCAGAGGGATACAGTAAACCTGAAGTGAAGAAACGGAATCTATAACTAGTGTCACAGGAGTGGTCCAAAATATAGACAGTAAGAAGAGTCAGTCGTCTTGTACTTCAGTCCGCAATGTGCCTTTTCTATTTAATTCCGATGCAAATTCTGTGTTTCATCGTCAATAAGGAGGTCGGGGGGATACAGTAAACCTGAAGTGAAGCATCGGAATGTATAACTAGTGTCACAGGAATGGTTCAAATCATAGACAGGAAGAAGAGCCAGTCTTCTTGTACTTGAGTCGGCATTGTGCCTTTTGTATTTAATTCCAATGCAATTTCTGTGTTACGTCGTCAATAAGAAGGTCCAAGGGATATAGTAAACCTGAAGTGAAGCATCGCAATCTGAAACCGGTCTCACAGGAAAGGTTCAAAACATAGACAGTAAGAAGAGCCAGTCCTCTTGTACTTGAGTCGGCATTGTGCCTTTTGTATATAATTCCGATGCAATTTCTGTGTTTCATCGTCAATAAGGAGGTCAGAGAGATACAGTAAATCTGAAGTGAAGCATCGGAATCTATAACTAGTGTCACAGAAATGGTTCAAAACATAGACAGTAAGAAGAGTCAGTTTTCTTGTACTTAAGTCGGCATTGTGCGTTTTCTATTTAATTCCGATGCAATTTCTGTGTTTCATCGTCAATAAGAAGGTCAGAGGGATACAGTAAACCTGAAGTGAAGCATCGGAATCTATAACTAGTGTCACAGAAATTGTTCAAATCATAGACAGTAAGAAGAGTCTGTTTTCTTGTACTTAAGTCGGCATTGTGCGTTTTCTATTTAATTCTGATGCAATTTCTGTATTTCATCGTCAATAAGAAGGTCAGAGGGATACAGTAAACCTGAAGTGAAGCATCGGAATCTGTAACTAGTGTCACAGGAATGGTTCAAAACATAGACAGTAAGAAGAGTCAGTTTTCTTGTACTTGAATCGGCATTGTGTCTTTTCTATTTAATTACGATGCAATGTCTGTGTTTCATCTTCAATAAGGAGGTCAGAGGGATACAGTAAACCTGAAGTGAAGCATCGGAATCTATAACTTGTGTCACAGGAATGGTTCAAAACGTAGACAGTAAGAAGAGTCAGTCTTCTTGTACGTAAGTCGGCATTGTGACTTTTCTATTTATTTCCGATGCAATATCTGTGTTTCGTCGTCAATAAGAAGGGCCAAGGGAAACAGTAAACCTGAAGTGAAGCATCGAAATCTAAAACCGGTCTCACAGGAGAGGTTCAAAACATAGTTAGTAGGAAGAGCCGGTCCTCTTTTACTTGGGTCGGCATTGTGCCTTTTGTATATAATTCCGATGCAATTAATGTGTTTCATCGTCAATAAGAAAGTCAGAGGGATACAGTAAACATGAAGTGAAGCATCGGAATCTATAACTAGTGTCACAGGAATGGTTCAAAGCATAAACAGTAAGAAGAGTCAGTTGTCTTGTACTTAAGTCGGCATTGTGCCTTTTCTGTTTAATTCCGATGCAATTTCTGTGTTTCATCGTCACCACGAAGGTCAGAGGGATACAGTACACCTGAAGTGGAGCAACGGAATCTATACCTGGTGTCACAGGAGTGGTCCAAAACATAGACAGTAAGAAGAGTCAGTTGTCTTGTACTTCAGTCGGCATTGTGCCTTTTCTATTTAATTCCGATGCAAATTCTGTGTTACATCGTCAATAAGGAGGTCAGGGGGATACAGTAAACCTGAAGTGAAGCATCGGAATCTATAACTTGTGTCACAGGAATGGTTCAAAACATAGACAGTAAGAAGGGTCAGTTTTCTTGTACTTGAATCGGCATTGTGTCTTTTCTATTTAATTCCGATGCAATGTCTGTGTTTCATCGTCAATAGGAAGGTCAGAGGGATACAGTAAACCTGAAGTGAAGCATCGGAATCTATAACTAGTGTCACAGAAATGGTTCAAACCATAGACAGTAAGAAGAGTCAGTTTTCTTGTACTTAAGTCGGCATTGTGCCTTTTCTGTTTAATTCTGATGCAATTTCTGTATTTCATCGTCAATAAGAAGGTCAGAGGGATACAGTAAACCTGAAGTGAAGCATCGGAATCTGTAACTAGTGTCACAGGAATGGTTCAAAACATAGACAGTAAGAAGAGTCAGTTTTCTTGTACTTGAATCGGCATTGTGTCTTTTCTATTTAATTCCGATGCAATGTCTGTGTTTCATCGTCAATAAGAATGTCAGAGGGATACAGTAAACCTGAATTGAACCATCGGAATCTATAACTAGTGTCACAGGAATGGTTCAAAACATAGACAGTAAGAAGAGCCAGTTTTCCTGTACTTAAGTCAGTATTGTGCCTTTTGTATTTAATTCCAATGCAATTTCTGTGTTTCATCGTCAATAATGGGGTCCAAGGGATACAGTGAACCTGAAGTGAAGCGTTGGAATCAAAAACCGGTCTCACAGGAAAGGTTCAAAACGTAGACAGTAAGAAGAGCCAGTCCTCTTGTACTTGAGTCAGCACTGTGCTTTTTGTATATCATTCCGATGCAATTTCTGTGTTTCATCGTCAATAAGAAGGTCAGAGGGATACAGTAAACCCGAAGTGATGCATCGGAATTTATAACTACTGTCACAGGAATGGTTCAAAACATAGACAGTAAGAAGAGTCAGTTTTCTTGTACTTAAGTCGGCATTGTGCCTCTTGTATTTAATTCCGATGCAATTTCTGTGTTTCATCGTCAATAAGAAGGTCAGAGAGATACAATAAACCTGAAGTGAAGCATCGGAATCTGTAACTAGTGTCACAGGAATGGTTCAAAACATAGACAGTAAGAAGGGTCAATTGTCTTGTACTTAAGTCGGCATTGTGCCTTTTCTATTTAATTCCGATGCAATTTCTGTGTTTCATCGTCAATAAGGAGGTCAGAGGGATACAGTAAACCTGAAGTGAAGCATCGGAATCTATAACTAGTGTCACAGGAATGGTTCAAAACATAGACAGTAAGATGAGTCAGTTGTCTTGTACTTAAGTCGGCATTGTGCCTTTTCTATTTAATTACGATGCAATTTCTGTGTTTCATCTTCAATAAGGAGGTCACGGGGATACAGTAAACCTGAAGTGAAGCATCGGAATCTATAACTAGTGTCACAGGAATGGTTCAAAACGTAGACAGTAAGAAGAGTCAGTCTTCTTGTACGTAAGTTGGCATTGTGACTTTTCTATTTAATTCTGATGCAATTTCTGTGTTTCGTCGTCAATAAGAAGGGCCAAGGGATACAGTAAACCTGAAGTGAAGCATCGGAATCTAAAACCGGTCTCACAGGAGAGGTTCAAAACATAGACAGTAGGAAGAGCCAGTCCTCTTTTACTTGAGTCGGCATTGTGCCTTTTGTATATAATTCCGATGCAATTTCTGTGTTTCATCATCAATAAGAAGGTCAGAGGGATACAGTAAATATGAAGTGAAGCATCGGAGTCTATAACTTGTGTCACAGGAATGGTTCAAAACATAGACAGTAAGAAGAGTCAGTTGTCTTGTACTTAAGTCGGCATTGTGCCTTTTCTGTTTAATTCCGATGCAATTTCTGTGAATCATCGTCACCAAGAAGGTCAGAGGGATACAGTACACCTGAAGTGGAGCAACGGAATCTATACCTGGTGTCACAGGAGTGGTCCAAAACATAGACAGTAAGAAGAGTCAGTTGTCTTGTACTTCAGTCGGCATTGTGCCTTTTCAATTTAATTCCGATGCAAATTCAGTGTTACATCGTCAATAAGGAGGTCAGGGGGATACAGTAAACCTGAAGTGAAGCATCGGAATCTATAACTACTGTCACAGGAATGGTTCAAAGCATAGACAGTAAGAAGAGGCAGTTTTCATGTACTTGAGTCGTCATTGTGCCTTTTCTATTTAATTCCGATGCAATTTCTGTGTTTCATCGTCAATAAGAAGGTCAGAGGGATACAGTAAACCCGAAGTGAAGCATCGGAATCTGTAACTAGTGTCACAGGAATGGTTCAAAACATAGACAGTAAGAAGAGTCAGTCTTCTTGTTTTTAAGTCGGCATTGTGCCTTTTCTATTTAATTCCAATGCAATTTCTAAGTTTCGTCGTCAATAAGAAGGTCCAAGGGATACAGTAAACCTGAAGTGAAGCATCAGAATCTAAAATCGGTCTCAAAGGAAAGGTTCAAAACATAGACAGTAAGAAGAGCCAGTCCTCTTGTACTTAAGTCGGCATTGTGCCTGTTCTATTTAATTCTGATGCAATTTCTGTGTTTCATCGTCATAAGAAGGTCAGAGGGATACAGTAATCCTGAAGTGAAGCAACGGAATCTATAACTAGTGTCACAGGAATGGTTCGAAAGATGGACAGTAAGATGAGTCAGCCTTCTTGTACTTGAGTCGGCATTGTGCCTTTTGCATTTAATTCCGATGCAATTTCTGTGTGTCATCGTCAATAAGGAGGTCAGAGGGATACAGTGAAAATGAAGTGAATCATCGGAATCTATAACTAGTGTCACAGGAATGGTTCAAAACATAGACAGAAAGAAAAGCCAGTCTTCTTGTACTTGAGTCGGCATTGTGCCTTTTGTATTTAATTCCGATGCAATTTCTGTGTTTCGTCGACAATAAGAAGGTCAGAGAGATACAATAAACCTGAAGTGAAGCATCGGAATCTGTAACTAGTGTCACAGGAATGGTTCAAAACATAGACAGTAAGAAGGGTCAATTGTCTTGTACTTAAGCCGGCATTGTGCCTTTTCTATTTAATTCCGATGCAATTTCTGTGTTTCATCGTCAATAAGGAGGTCAGAGGGATACAGTAAACCTGAAGTGAAGCATCGGACTCTATAACTAGTGTCACAGGAATGGTTCAAACATAGACAGTAAGATGAGTCAGTTGTCTTGTACTTAAGTCGGCATTGTGCCTTTTCTATCTAATTACGATGCAATTTCTGTGTTTCATCTGTAATAAGGAGGTCAGAGGGATACAGTAAACCTGAAGTGAAGCATCGAAATCTTAAACCGGTCTCACAGGAGAGGTTCAAAACATAGACAGTAGGAAGAGCCAGTCCTCTTTTACTTGAGTCGGCATTGTGCCTTTTGTATATAATTACGTTGCAATTTCTGTGTTTCATCGTCAATAAGAAGGTCAGAGGGATACAGTAAACATGAAGTGAAGCATCGGAATCTATAACTAGTGTCACAGGAATGGTTCAAAGCATAGACAGTAAGAAGAGTCAGTTGTCTTGTACTTAAGTCGGCATTGTGCCTTTTCTGTTTAATTCCGATGCAATTTCTGTGTTTCATCGTCACCAAGAAGGTCAGAGGGATACAGTACACCTGAAGTGGAGCAACGGAATCTATACCTGGTGTCACAGGAGTGGTCCAAAACATAGACAGTAAGAAGTGTCAGTTGTCTTGTACTTCAGTCGGCATTGTGCCTTTTGTATTTAATTCCGATGCAATTTTTGTGTTTCGTCGTCAATAAGAAGGTCAGGGGGATACAGTAAACCTGAAGTGAAGCATCGGAATCTATAACTAGTGTCACAGGAATGGTTCAAAACATAGACAGTAAGAAGAGTCAGTTTTCTTGTACTTGAATCGGCATTGTGTCTTTTCTATTTAATTCCGATGCAATGTCTGTGTTTCATCGTCAATAAAAAGGTCAGAGGGATACAGTAAACCCGAAGTGAAGCATCGGAATCTGTAACTAGTGTCACAGGATAGGTTCAAAACATAGACAGTAAGAAGAGTCAGTCTTCTTGTTTTTAAGTCGGCATTGTGCCTTTTCTATTTAATTCCAATGCAATTTCTAAGTTTCGTCGTCAATAAGAAGGTCCAAGGGATACAGTAAACCTGAAGTGAAGCATCAGAATCTAAAATCGGTCTCAAAGGAAAGGTTCAAAACATAGACAGTAAGAAGAGACAGTCCTCTTGTACTTAAGTCGGCATTGTGCCTGTTCTATTTAATTCTGATGCAATTTCTGTGTTTCATCGTCAATAAGAAGGTCAGAGGGATACAGTAGTCCTGAAGTGAAGCAACGGAATCTATAACTAGTGTCACAGGAATGGTTCGAAAGATGGACAGTAAGATGAGTCAGCCTTCTTGTACTTGAGTCGGCATTGTGCCTTTTGCATTTAATTCCGATGCAATTTCTGTGTGTCATCGTCAATAAGGAGGTCAGAGGGATACAGTGAAAATGAAGTGAATCATCGGAATCTATAACTAGTATCACAGGAATGGTTCAAAACATAGACAGAAAGAAAAGCCAGTCTTCTTGTACTTGAGTCGGCATTGTGCCTTTTGTATTTAATTCCGATGCAATTTCTGTGTTTCGTCGTCAATAAGAAGGTCAGAGAGATACAATAAACCTGAAGTGAAGCATCGGAATCTGTAACTAGTGTCACAGGAATGGTTCAAAACATAGACAGTAAGAAGGGTCAATTGTCTTGTACTTAAGTCGGCATTGTGCCTTTTCTATTTAATTCCGATGCAATTTCTGTGTTTCATCGTCAATAAGGAGGTCAGAGGGATACAGTAAACCTGAAGTGAAGCATCGGATTCTATAACTAGTGTCACAGGAATGGTTCAAACATAGACAGTAAGATGAGTCAGTTGTCTTGTACTTAAGTCGGCATTGTGCCTTTTCTATCTAATTACGATGCAATTTCTGTGTTTCATCTGTAATAAGGAGGTCAGAGGGATACAGTAAACCTGAAGTGAAGCATCGAAATCTTAAACCGGTCTCACAGGAGAGGTTCAAAACATAGACAGTAGGAAGAGCCAGTCCTCTTTTACTTGAGTCGGCATTGTGCCTTTTGTATATAATTACGTTGCAATTTCTGTGTTTCATCGTCAATAAGAAGGTCAGAGGGATACAGTAAACATGAAGTGAAGCATCGGAATCTATAACTAGTGTCACAGGAATGGTTCAAAGCATAGACAGTAAGAAGAGTCAGTTGTCTTGTACTTAAGTCGGCATTGTGCCTTATCTGTTTAATTCCGATGCAATTTCTGTGTTTCATCGTCACCAAGAAGGTCAGAGGGATACAGTACACCTGAAGTGGAGCAACGGAATCTATACCTGGTGTCACAGGAGTGGTCCAAAACATAGACAGTAAGAAGTGTCAGTTGTCTTGTACTTCAGTCGGCATTGTGCCTTTTGTATTTAATTCCGATGCAATTTTTGTGTTTCGTCGTCAATAAGAAGGTCAGGGGGATACAGTAAACCTGAAGTGAAGCATCGGAATCTATAACTAGTGTCACAGGAATGGTTCAAAACATAGACAGTAAGAAGAGTCAGTTTTCTTGTACTTGAATCGGCATTGTGTCTTTTCTATTTAATTCCGATGCAATGTCTGTGTTTCATCGTCAATAAGAAGGTCAGATGGATACAGTAAACCTGAAGTGAACCATCGGAATCTATAACTAGTGTCACAGGAATGGTTCATAACATAGACAGTAAGAAGAGTCAGTTTTCCTGTACTTAAGTCAGTATTGTACCTTTTGTATTTAATTCCAATGCAATTTCTGTGTTTCATCGTCAATAATGGGGTCCAAGGGATACAGTGAACCTGAAGTGAAGCGTCGGAATCAAAAACCGGTCTCACAGGAAAGGTTCAAAACGTAGACAGTAAGAAGAGCCAGTCCTCTTGTACTTGAGTCAGCACTGTGCTTTTTGTATATCATTCCGATGCAATTTCTGTGTTTCATCGTCAATAAGAAGGTCAGAGGGATACAGTAAACCCGAAGTGAAGCATCGGAATTTATAACTACTGTCACAGGAATCGTTCAAAACATAGACAGTAAGAAGAGTCAGTTTTCTTGTACTTAAGTCGGCATTGTGCATTTTGTATTTAATTCCGATGCAATTTCTGTGTTTCATCGTCAATAAGAAGGTCAGAGAGATACAATAAACCTGAAGTGAAGCATCGGAATCTGTAACTAGTGTCACAGGAATGGTTCAAAATATAGACAGTAAGAAGGGTCAATTGTCTTGTACTTAAGTCGGCATTGTGCCTTTTCTATTTAATGCCGATGCAATTTCTGTGTTTCATCGTCAATAAGGAGGTCAGAGGGATACAGTAAAGCTGCTGTGGAGCAACGGAATCTATACCTGGTGTCACAGGAGTGGTCCAAAACATAGACAGTAAGAAGAGTCAGTTGTCTTGTACTTCAGTCGGCATTGTGCCTTTTCTATTTAATTCCGATGCAAATTCTGTGTTACATCGTCAATAAGGAGGTCAGGGGGATACAGTAAACCTGAAGTGAAGCATCGGAATCTATAACTAGTGTCACAGGAATGGTTCAAAACATAGACAGTAAGAAGGGTCAGTTTTCTTGTACTTGAATCGGCATTGTGTCTTTTCTATTTGATTCCGATGCAGTGTCTGTGTTTCATCGTGAATAGGAAGGTCAGAGGGATACAGTAAACCTGAAGTGAAGCATCGGAATCTATAACTAGTGTCACAGAAATGGTTCAAATCATAGAGAGTAAGAAGAGTCAGTTTTCTTGTACTTAAGTCGGCATTGTGCCTTTTCTGTTTAATTCTGATGCAATTTCTGTATTTCATCGTCAATAAGAAGGTCAGAGGGATACAATAAACCTGAAGTGAAGCATCGGAATCTGTAACTAGTGTCACAGGAATGGTTCAAAACATAGACAGTAAGAAGAGACAGTTTTCTTGTACTTGAATATTCATTGTGTCTTTTCTATTTAATTCCGATGCAATGTCTGTGTTTCATCGTCAATAAGAATGTCAGAGGGATACAGTAATCCTGAAGTGAACCATCGGAATCTATAACTAGTGTCACAGGAATGGTTCAAAACATAGACAGTGAGAAGAGTCAGTTTTCCTGTACTTAAGTCAGTATTGTGCCTTTTGTATTTAATTCCAATGCAATTTCTGTGTCTCATCGTCAATAATGGGGTCCAAGGAATACAGTGAACCTGAAGTGAAGCGTCGGAATCAAAAACCGGTCTCACAGGAAAGGTTCAAAACGTAGACAGTAAGAAGAGCCAGTCCTCTTGTACTTGAGTCAGCACTGTGCTTTTTGTATATCATTCCGATGCAATTTCTGTGTTTCATCGTCAATAAGAAGGTCAGAGGAATACAGTAAACCCGAAGTGAAGCATCGGAATTTATAACTACTGTCACAGGAATGGTTCAAAACATAGACAGTAAGAAGAGTCTGTTTTCGTGTACTTAAGTCGGCATTGTGCCTTTTGTATTTAATTCCGATGCAATTTCTGTGTTTCATCGTCAATAAGAAGGTCAGAGAGATACAATAAACCTGAAGTGAAGCATCGGAATCTGTAACTAGTGTCACAGGAATGGTTCAAAACATAGACAGTAAGAAGGGTCAATTGTCTTGTACTTAAGTCGGCATTGTGCCTTTTCTATTTAATTCCGATGCAATTTCTGTGTTTCATCGTCAATAAGGAGGTCAGAGGGATACAGTAAACCTGAAGTGAAGCATCGGAATCTATAACTAGTGTCACAGGAATGGTTCAAAACATAGACAGTAAGATGAGTCAGTTGTCTTGTACTTAAGTCGGCATTCTGCCGTTTCTATTTAATTACGATGCAATTTCTGTGTTTCATCTTCAATAAGGAGGACAGAGGGATACAGTAAACCTGAAGTGAAGCATCGGAATCTATAACTTGTGTCACAGGAATGGTTCAAAACGTAGACAGTAAGAAGAGTCAGTCTTCTTGTACGTAAGTCGGCATTGTGACTTTTCTATTTAATTCCGATGCAATTTCTGTGCTTCGTCGTCAATAAGAAGGGCCAAGGGATACAGTAAACCTGAAGTGAAGCATCGGAATCTAAAACCGGTCTCACAGGAGTGGTTCAAAACATAGACAGTAGGAAGAGCCAGTCCTCTTTTACTTGAGTCGGCATTGTGCCTTTTGTATATAATTCCGATGCAATTTCTGTGTTTCATCATCAATAAGAAGGTCAGAGGGATACAGTAAACATGAAGTGAAGCATCGGAATCTATAACTAGTGTCACAGGAATGGTTCAAAACATAGACAGTAAGAAGAGTCAGTTGTCTTGTACTTAAGTCATCATTGTGCCTTTTCTGTTTAATTCCGATGCAATTTCTGTGATTCATCGTCACCAAGAAGGTCAGAGGGATACAGTACACCTGAAGTGGAGCAACGGAATCTATACCTGGTGTCACAGGAGTGGTCCAAAACATAGACAGTAAGAAGAGTCAGTTGTCTTGTACTTCAGTCGGCATTGTGCCTTTTCTATTTAATTCCGATGCAAATTCAGTGTTACATCGTCAATAAGGAGGTCTGGGGGATGCAGTAAACCTGAAGTGAAGCATCGGAATCTATAACTAGTGTCACAGGAATGGTTCAAAACATAGACAGTAAGAAGAGCCAGTCTTCTTGTTTTTAAGTCAGCATTGTGCCTTTTCTATTTAATTCCAATGCAATTTCTGTGTTTCGTCGTCAATAAGAAGGTCCAAGGGATACAGT
Source organism: Schistocerca americana (assembly GCF_021461395.2). NCBI lineage: Eukaryota > Metazoa > Arthropoda > Insecta > Orthoptera > Acrididae > Schistocerca > Schistocerca americana. The sequence goes on from NC_060123.1 coordinate 759,815,002, forward strand.
AAACCTGAAGTGAAGCATCAGAATCTAAAATCGGTCTCAAAGGAAAGGTTCCAAACATATACAGTAAGAAGAGCCAGTCCTCTTGTACTTAAGTCGGCATTGTGCCTGTTCTATTTAATTCTGATGCAATTTCTGTGTTTCATCGTCAATAAGAAGGTGAGAGGGATACAGAAATCCTGAAATGAAGCAACGGAATCCATAACTAGTGTCACAGGAATGTTTCGAAAGATAGACAGTAAGATGAGCCAGCCTTCTTGTACTAGAGTCGGCATTGTGCCTTTTGCATTTAATTCCGATGCAATTTCTGTGTGTCATCGTCAATAAGGAGGTCCGAGGGATACAGTGAACCTGAAGTGAATCATCGGAATCTATAAGTAGTGTCACAGGAATGGTTCAAAACATAGACAGAAAGAAAAGCCAGTCTTCTTGTACTTCAGTCGGCATTGTGCCTTTTGTATTTAATTCCGATGCAATTTTTGTGTTTCGTCGTCAATAAGAAGGTCAGAGAGATACAATAAACCTGAAGTGAAGCATCGGAATCTGTAACTAGTGTCACAGGAATGGTTCAAAACATAGACAGTAAGAAGGGTCAATTGTCTTGTACTTAAGTCGGCAATGTGCCTTTTCTATTTAATTACGATGCAATTTCTGTGTTTCATCTTTAATAAGGAGGTCAAAGGAATACAGTAAACCTGAATTGAAGCATCGGAATCTATAACTTGTGTCACAGGAATGGTTCAAAACGTAGACAGTAAGAAGAGGCAGTCTTCTTGTACGTAAGTGGGCATTGTGAATTTTCTATTTAATTCCGATGCAATTTCTGTGTTTCGTCGTCAATAAGAAGCGCCAAGGGATACAGTAAACCTGAAGTGAAGCATCGAAATCTTAAACCGGTCTCACAGGAGAGGTTCAAAACATAGACAGTAGGAAGAGACAGTCCTATTTTACTTGAGTCGGCATTGTGCCTTTTGTATATAATTCCGATGCAATTTCTGTGTTTCATCGTCAGTAAGAAGGTCAGAGGGATACAGTAAACATGAAGTGAAGCATCGGAATCTATAACTAGTGTCACAGGAATGGTTCAAAGCATAGACAGTAAGAAGAGTCAGTTGTCTTGTACTTAAGTCGGCATTGTGCCTTTTCTGTTTCATTCCGATGCAAATTCTGTGTTTCATCGTCACCAAAAAGGTCAGAGGGATACAGTACACCTGAAGTGGAGCAACGGAATCTATACCTGGTGTCACAGGAGTGGTCCAAAACATAGACAGTAAGAAGAGTCAGTTGTCTTGTACTTCAGTCGGCATTGTGCCTTTTCTATTTAATTCCGATGCAAATTCAGTGTTACATCGTCAATAAGGAGGTCAGGGGGATACAGTAAACCTGAAGTGAAGCATCGGAATCTATAACTAGTGTCACAGGAATGGTTCAAAGCATAGACAGTAAGAAGAGGCAGTTTGCATGTACTTGAGTCGTCATTGTGCCTTTTCTATTTAATTGCGATGCAATTTCTGTGTTTCATCGTCAATAAGAAGGTCAGAGGGATACAGTAAACCCGAAGTGAAGCATCGGAATCTGTAACTAGTGTCACAGGAATGGTTCAAAACATAGACAGTAAGAAGAGTCAGTCTTCTTGTTTTTAAGTCAGCATTGTGCCTTTTCTATTTAATTCCAATGCAATTTCTGTGTTTCGTCGTCAATAAGAAGGTCCAAGGGATACAGTAAACCTGAAGTGAAGCATCAGAATCTAAAATCGGTCTCAAAGGAAAGGTTCAAAACATATACAGTAAGAAGAGCCAGTCCTCTTGTACTTAAGTCGGCATTGTGCCTGTTCTATCTAATTCTGATGCAATTTCTGTGTTTCATCGTCAATAAGAAGGTGAGAGGGATACAGTAATCCTGAAGTGAAGGAACGGAATCTATAACTAGTGTCACAGGAATGTTTCGAAAGATAGACAGTAAGATGAGCCAGCCTTCTTGTACTTGAGTCGGCATTGTGCCTTTTGCATTTAATTCCGATGCAATTTCTGTGTGTCATCGTCAATAAGGAGGTCCGAGGGATACAGTGAACCTGAAGTGAATCATCGGAATCCATAACTAGTGTCACAGGAATGGTTCAAAACATAGACAGAAAGAAAAGCCAGTCTTCTTGTACTTGAGTCGGCATTGTGCATTTTGTATTTAATTCCGATGCAATTTTTGTGTTTCGTCGTCAATAAGAAGGTCAGAGAGATACAATAAACCTGAAGTGAAGCATCGGAATCTGTAACTGGTGTCACAGGAATGGTTCAAAACATAGACAGTAAGAAGGGTCAATTGTCTTGTACTTAAGTTGGCATTGTGCCTTTTCTATTTAATTACGATGCAATTTCTGTGTTTCATCTTTAATAAGGAGGTCAAAGGGATACAGTAAACCTGAAGTGAAGCATCGGAATCTATAACTTGTGTCACAGGAATGGTTCAAAACGTAGACAGTAAGAAGAGTCAGTCTTCTTGTACGTAAGTCGGCATTGTGAATTTTCTATTTAATTCCGATGCAATTTCTGTGTTTCGTCGTCAATAAGAAGCGCCAAGGGATACAGTAAACCTGAAGTGAAGCATCGAAATCTTAAACCGGTCTCACAGGAGAGGTTCAAAACATAGACAGTAGGAAGAGCCAGTCCTATTTTACTTGAGTCGGCATTGTGCCTTTTGTATATAATTCCGATGCAATTTCTGTGTCTCATCGTCAATAAGAAGGTCAGAGGGATACAGTAAACATGAAGTGAAGCATCGGAATCTATAACTAGTGTCACAGGAATGGTTCAAAGCATAGACAGTAAGAAGAGTCAGTTGTCTTGTACTTAAGTCGGCATTGTGCCTTTTCTGTTTAATTCCGATGCAAATTCTGTGTTTCATCGTCACCAAGAAGGTCAGAGGGATACAGTACACCTGAAGTGGAGCAACGGAATCTATACCTGGTGTCACAGGAGTGGTCCAAAACATAGACAGTAAGAAGAGTCAGTTGTCTTGTACTTCAGTCGGCATTGTGCCTTTTCTATTTAATTCCGATGCAAATTCTGTGTTACATCGTCAATAAGGAGGTCAGGGGGATACAGTAAACCTGAAGTGAAGCATCGGAATCTATAACTAGTGTCACAGGAATGGTTCAAAACATAGACAGTAAGAAGAGTCAGTTTTCTAGTACTTGAATCGGCATTGTGTCTTTTCTATTTAATTCCGATGCAATGTCTGTGTTTCATCGTCGGTAAGAAGGTCAGAGGGATACAGTAAACCTGAAGTGAAGCATCGGAATCTATAACTAGTGTCACAGAAATGGTTCAAATCATAGACAGTAAGAAGAGTCAGTTTTCTTGTACTTAAGTCGGCATTGTGCCTTTTCTATTTAATTCTGATGCAATTTCTGTATTTCATCGTCAATAAGAGGGTCAGAGGGATACAGTAAACCTGAAGTGAAGCATCGGAATCTGTAACTAGTGTCACAGGAATGGTTCAAAACATAGACAGTAAGAAGAGTCAGTTTTCTTGTACTTGAATCGGCATTGTGTCTTTTCTATTTAATTTTGGTGCAATGTCTGTGTTTCATCGTCAATAAGAATGTCAGAGGGATACAGTAAACCTGAAGTGAACCATCGGAATCTATAACTAGTGTCACAGGAATGGTTCATAACATAGACAGTAAGAAGAGTCAGTTTTCCTGTACTTAAGTCAGTATTGTACCTTTTGTATTTCATTCCAATGCAATTTCTGTGTTTCATCGTCAATAATGGGGTCCAAGGGATACAGTGAACGTGAAGTGAAGCGTCGGAATCAAAAACCGGTCTCACAGGAAAGGTTCAAAACGTAGACAGTAAGAAGAGCCAGTCCTCTTGTACTTGAGTCAGCACTGTGCTTTTTGTATATCATTCCGATGCAATTTCTGTGTTTCATCGTCAATAAGAGGGTCAGAGGGATACAGTAAACCCGAAGCGAAGCATCGGAATTTATAACTACTGTCACAGGAATGGTTCAAAACATAGACTGTAAGAAGAGTCAGTTTTCTTGTACTTAAGTCGGCATTGTGCCTTTTGTATGTAATTCCGATGCAATTTCTGTGTTTCATCGTCAATAAGAAGGTCAGAGAGATACAATAAACCTGAAGTGAAGCATCGGAATCTGTAACTAGTGTCACAGGAATGGTTCAAAATATAGACAGTAAGAAGGGTCAATTGTCTTGCACTTAAGTCCGCATTGTGCCTTTTCTATTTAATGCCGATGCAATTTCTGTGTTTCATCGCCAATAAGGAGGTCAGAGGGATACAGTAAACCTGCAGTGGAGCAACGGAATCTATACCTGGTGTCACAGGAGTGGTCCAAAACATAGACAGTAAGAAGAGTCAGTTGTCTTGTACTTCAGTCGGCATTGTGCCTTTTCTATTTAATTCCGATGGAAATTCTGTGTTACATCGTCAATAAGGAGGTCAGGGGGATACAGTAAACCTGAAGTGAAGCATCGGAATCTATAACTAGTGTCACAGGAATGGTTCAAAACATAGACAGTAAGAAGGGTCAGTTTTCTTGTACTTGAATCGGCATTGTGTCTTTTCTATTTAATTCCGATGCAATGTCTGTGTTTCATCGTGAATAGGAAGGTCAGAGGGATACAGTAAACCTGAAGTGAACCATCGGAATCTATAACTAGTGTCACAGGAATGGTTCAAAACGTAGACAGTAAGAAGAGTCCGGGTTCTTGTACGTAAGTCGGCATTGTGACTTTTCTATTTAATTCCGATGCAATTTCTGTGTTTCGTCGTCAATAAGAAGCGCCAAGGGATACAGTAAACCTGAAGTGAAGCATCGGAATCTAAAACCGGTCTCACAGGAGAGGTTCAAAACATAGACAGTAGGAAGAGCCAGTCCTCTTTTACTTGAGTCGGCATTGTGCCTTTTGTATATAATTCCGATGCAATTTCTGTGTTTCATCATCAATAAGAAGGTCAGAGGGATACAGTAAACATGAAGTGAAGCATCGGAATCTATAACTAGTGTCACAGGAATGGTTCAAAACATAGACAGTAAGAAGAGTCAGTTGTCTTGTACTTAAGTCGGCATTGTGCCTTTTCTGTTTAATTCCGATGCAATTTCTGTGATTCATCCTCACCAAGAAGGTCAGAGGGATACAGTACACCTGAAGTGGAGCAACGGAATCTATACCTGGTGTCACAGGAGTGGTCCAGAACATAGACAGTGAGAAGAGTCAGTTGTCTTGTACTTCAGTCGGCATTGTGTTTTTTCTATTTAATTCCGATGCAAATTCAGTGTTACATCGTCAATAAGGAGGTCAGGGGGATACAGTAAACCTGAAGGGAAGCATCGGAATCTATAACTAGTGTCACAGGAATGGTTCAAAGCATAGACAGTAAGAAGAGTCAGTTTTTATGTACTTGAGTCGTCATTGTGCCTTTTCTATTTAATTCCGATGCAATTTCTGTGTTTCATCGTCAATAAGAAGGTCAGAGGGATACAGTAAACCCGAAGTGAAGCATCGGAATCTGTAACTAGTGTCACAGGAATGGTTCAAAACATAGACAGTAAGAAGAGTCAGTCTTCTTGTTTTTAAGTGTGCATTGTGCCTTTTCTATTTAATTCCAATGCAATTTCGGTGTTTCGTCGTCAATAAGAAGGTCCACGGGATACAGTAAACCTGAAGTGAAGCATCAGAATCTAAAATCGGTCTCAAAGGAAAGGTTCAAAACATAGACAGTAAGAAGAGCCAGTCCTCTTGTACTTAAGTCGGCATTGTGCCAGTTCTATTTAATTCTGATGCAATTTCTGTGTTTCATCGTCAATAAGAAGGTGAGAGGGATACAGTAATCCTGAAGTGAAGCAACGGAATCTATAACTAGTGTCACAGGAATGTTTCGAAAGATAGACAGTAAGATGAGCCAGCCTTCTTGTACTTGAGTCGGCATTGTGCCTTTTGCATTTAATTCCGATGCAATTTCTGTGTGTCATCGTCAATAAGGAGGTCAGAGGGATACAGTGAACCTGAAGTGAATCATCGGAATCTATAACTAGTGTCACAGCAATGGTTCAAAACATAGACAGAAAGAAAAGCCAGTCTTCTTGTACTTGAGTCGGCATTGTGCCTTTTGTATTTAATTCCGATGCAAGTTCTGTGTTTCGTCGTCAATAAGAAGGTCAGAGAGATACAATAAACCTGAAGTGAAGCATCGGAATCTGTAACTAGTGTCGCAGGAATGGTTCAAAACATAGACAGTAAGAAGGGTCAACTGTCTTGTACTTAAGTCGGCATTGTGCCTTTTCTATTTAATTCCGATGCAATTTCTGTATTTCATCGTCAATAAGGAGGTCAGAGGGATACAGTAAACCTGAAGTGAAGCATCGGAATCTATAACTAGTGTCACAGGAATGGTTCAATACATAGACAGTAAGATGAGTCAGTTGTCTTGTACTTAAGTCGGCATTGTGCCTTTTCTATTTAATTACGATGCAATTTCTGTGTTTCATCTTCAATAAGGAGGTCAGAGGGATACAGTAAACCTGAAGTGAAGCATCAGAATCTATAACTTGTGTCACAGGAATGGTTCAAAACGTAGACAGTAAGAAGAGTCAGTCTTCTTGTACGTAAGTCGGCATTGTGACTTTTCTATTTATTTCCGATGCAATTTCTGTGTTTCGTCGTCAATAAGAAGGGCCAAGGGATACAGTAAACCTGAAGTGAAGCATCGAAATCTAAAACCGGTCTCACAGGAGAGGTTCAAAACATAGACAGTAGGAAGAGCTAGTCCTCTTTTACTTGAGTCTGCATTGTGCCTTTTGTATATAATTCCGATGCAATTTCTGTGTTTCATCGTCAATAAGAAGGTCAGAGGGATACAGTAAACATGAAGTGAAGCATCGGAATCTATTACTAGTGTCACAGGAATGGTTCAAAGCATAGACAGTAAGAAGAGTCAGTTGTCTTGTACTTAAGTCGGCATTGTGCCTTTTGTGTTTAATTCCGATGCAATTTCTGTGTTTCATCGTCACCAAGAAGGTCAGAGGGATAGAGTACACCTGAGGTGGAGCAACGGAATCTATACCTGGTGTCACAGGAGTGGTCCAAAACATAGACAGTAAGAAGAGTCAGTTGTCTTGTACTTCAGTCGGCATTGTGCCTTTTCTATTTAATTCCGATGCAAATTCTGTGTTACATCGTCAATAAGGAGGTCAGGGGGATACAGTAAACCTGAAGTGAAGCATCGGAATCTATAACTAGTGTCACAGGAATGGTTCAAACATAGACAGTAAGAAGAGTCAGTTTTCTTGTACTTCAATCGGCATTGTGTCTTTTCTATTTAATTCCGATGCAATGTCTGTGTTTCATCGTCAATAAGAAGGTCAGAGGTATACAGTAAACCTGAAGTGAAGCATCGGAATCTATAACTAGTGTCACAGAAATGGTTCAAATCATAGACAGTAAGAAGAGTCAGTTTTCTTGTACTTAAGTCGCCATTGTGCCTTTTCTATTTAATTCTGATGCAATTTCTGTATTTCATCGTCAATAAGAAGGTGAGACGGATACAGTAATCCTGAAGTGAAGCATCGGAATCTGTAACTAGTGTCACAGGAATGGTTCAAAACATAGACAGTAAGAAGAGTCAGTTTTCTTGTACTTGAATCGGCATTGTGTCTTTTCTATTTAATTTTGATGCAATGTCTGTGTTTCATCGTCAATAAGAATGTCAGAGGGATACAGTAAACCTGAAGTGAACCATCGGAATCTATAACTAGGAACACAGGAATGGTTCAAAACATAGACAGTAAGAATATTCAGTTTACCTGTACTTAAGTCAGTATTGTGCCTTTTGTATTTAATGCCAATGCAATTTCTGTGTTTCATCGTCAATAATGGGGTCCAAGGGATACAGTGAACCTGAAGTGAAGCGTCGGAATCAAAAACCGGTCTCACAGGAAAGGTTGAAAACGTAGACAGTAAGAAGAGCCAGGCCTCTTGTACTTGAGTCAGCACTGTGCCTTTTTTTGTATATCATTCCGATGCAGTTTCTGTGTTTCATCGTCAATAAGAAGGTCAGAGGGATACAGTAAACCCGAAGTGAAGCATCGGAATTTATAACTACTGTCACAGGAATGGTTCAAAACATAGACAGTAAGAAGAGTCAGTTTTCTTGTAGTTAAGTCGGCATTGTGCCTTTTGTATTTAATTCCGATGCAATTTCTGTGTTTCATCGTCAATAAGAAGGTCAGAGAGATACAATAAACCTGAAGGGAAGCATCGGAATCTGTAACTAGTGTCACAAGAATGGTTCAAAATATAGACAGTAAGAAGGGTCAATTGTCTTGTACTTAAGTCGGCATTGTGCCTTTTCTATTTAATGCCGATGCAATTTCTGTGTTTCATCGTCAATAAGGAGGTCAGAGGGATACAGTAAACCTGAAGTGAAGCACCGGAATCTATAACTAGTGTCACAGGAATGGTTCAAAACATAGACAGTAAGATGAGTCAGTTGTCTTGTACTTAAGTCGGCATTGTGCCTTTTCTATTTAATTACGATGCAATTTCTGTGTTTTATCTTCAATAAGGAGGTCAGAGGGATACAGTAAACCTGAAGTGAAGCATCGGAATCTATAACTAGTGTCACAGGAATGGTTCAAAACGTAGACAGTAAGAAGAGTCAGTCTTCTTGTACGTAAGTCGGCATTGTGACTTTTCTATTTAATTCCGATGCAATATCTGTATTTCGTCGTCAATAAGAAGGGCCAAGGGATACAGTAAACCTGAAGTGAAGCATCGGAATCTAAAACCGGTCTCACAGGAGAGGTTCAAAACATAGACAGTAGGAAGAGCCAGTCCTCTTTTACTTGAGTCGGCATTGTGCCTTTTGTATATAATTCCGATGCAATTTCTGTGTTTCATCATCAATAAGAAGGTCAGAGGGATACAGTAAACATGAAGTGAAGCATCTGAATCTATAACTAGTGTCACAGGAATGGTTCAAAACATAGACAGTGAGAAGAGTCAGTTGTCTTGTACTTAAGTCGGCATTGTGCCTTTTCTGTTTAATTCCGATGCAAATTCTGTGTTTCATCGTCACCAAGAAGGTCAAAGGGATACAGTACACCTGAAGTGGAGCAACGGAATCTATATCTGGTGTCACAGGAGTGGTCCAAAACATAGACAGTAAGAAGAGTCAGTTGTCTTGTACTTCAGTCGCCATTGTGCCTTTTTTATTTAATTCCGATGCAAATTCAGTGTTACATCGTCAATAAGGAGGTCAGGGGGATACAGTAAACCTGAAGTGAAGCATCGGAATCTATAACAAGTGTTACAGGAATGGTTCAAAGCATAGACAGTAGGAAGAGTCAGTTTTCATGTACTTGAGTCGTCATTGTGCCTTTTCTATTTAATTACGATGCAATTTCTGTGTTTCATCGTCAATAAGAAGGTCAGAGGGATACAGTAAACCCAAAGTGAAGCATCGGAATCTGTAACTAGTGTCACAGGAATGGTTGAAAGCATAGACAGTAAGAAGAGCCAGTCCTCTTGTACTTAAGTCGGCATTGTGCCTGTTCTATTTAATTCTGATGCAATTTCTGTGTTTCATCGTCAATAAGAAGGTCAGAGGGATACAGTAATCCTGAAGTGAAGCAACGGAATCTATAACTAGTGTCACAGGAATGGTTCGAAAGATAGACAGTAAGATGAGCCAGCCTTCTTGTACTTGAGTCGGCATTGTGCCTTTTGCATTTAATTCCGATGCAATTTCTGTGTGTCATCGTCAATAAGGAGGTCAGAGGGATACAGTGAACCTGAAGTGAATCATCGGAATCTATAACTAGTGTCACAGGAATGGTTCAAAACATAGACAGAAAGAAAAGCCAGTCTTCTTTTACTTGAGTCGGCATTGTGCCTTTTGTATTTAATTCCGATGCAATTTCTGTGTTTCGTCGTCAATAAGAAGGTCCAAGGGATACAGTAAACCTGAAGTGAAGCATCGCAATCTAAATTCGGTCTCACAGGTAAGGTTCAAAACTTAGACAGTAAGAAGAGCCAGTCCTCTTGTACTTGAGTCGGCATTGTGCCTTTTGTATATAATTCCGATGCAATTTCTGTGTTTCATCGTCAATAAGGAGGTCAGAGGGATACAGTAAACCTGAAGTGAAGCATCGGAAGCTATAACTAGTGTCACAGAAATGGTTCAAAACATAGACAGTAAGAAGAGTCAGTTTTCTTGTACTTAAGTCGGCATTGTGCGTTTTCTATTTAATTCCGATGCAATTTCTGTATTTCATCGTCAATAAGAAGGTCAGAGGGATACAGTAAACCTGAAGTGAAGCATCGGAATCTATAACTAGTGTCACAGAAATGGTTCAAATCATGGACAGTAAGAAGAGTCAGTTTTCTTGTGCTTAAGTTGGCATTGTGCCTTTTCTATTTAATTCTGATGCAATTTCTGTATTTCATCGTCAATAAGAAGGTTAGAGGGATACAGTAAACCTGAAGTGAAGCATCGGAATCTGTAACTAGTGTCACAGGAATGGTTCAAAACATAGACAGTAAGAAGAGTCAGTTTTCTTGTACTTGAATCGGCATTGTGTCTTTTCTATTTAATTCCGATGCAATGTCTGTGTTTCATCGTCAATAAGAATGTCAGAGGGATACAGTAAACCTGAAGTGAACCATCGGAATCTATAACTAGTGTCACAGGAATGGTTCAAAACATAGCCAGTAAGAAGAGTCAGTTTTCTTGTACTTAAGTCAGTATTGTGCCTTTTGTATTTAATTCCAATGCAATTTCGGTGTTTCATCGTCAATAATGGGGTCCACGGGATACAGTGAACCTGAAGTGAAACGTCGGAATCAAAAACCGGTCTCACAGGAAAGGTTCAAAACATAGACAGTAAGAAGAGCCAGTCCTCTTGTACTTGAGTCAGCACTGTGCTTTTTGTATATCATTCCGATGCAATTTCTGTGTTTCATCGTCAATAAGAAGGTCAGAGGGATACAGTAAACCCGAAGAGAAGCATCGGAATTTATAACTACTGTCACAGGAATGGTTCAAAACATAGACAGTAAGAAGAGTCAGTTTTCTTGTACTCAAGTCGGCATTGTGCCTATTGTATTTAATTCCGATGCAATTTCTGTGTTTGATCGTCAATACGAAGGTCAGAGAGATACATTAAACCTGAAGTGAAGCATCGGAATCTGTAGCTAGTTTCACAGGAATGGTTCAAAACATAGGCAGTAAGGAGGGTCAGTTGTCTTGTACTTAAGTCGGCATTGTGCCTTTTCTATTTAATTCCGATGCAATTACTGTGTTTCATCGTCAATAAGGAGGTCAGAGGGATACAGAAAACCTGAAGTGAAGCATCGGAATCTATAACTAGTGTCACAGGAATGGTTAAAAACATAGACAGTAAGATGAGTCAGTTGTCTTGTACTTAAGTCGGCATTGTGCCTTTTCTATTTAATTACAATGCAATTTCTGTGTTTCATCTTCAATATGGAGGTCAGAAGGATACAGTAAACCTGGAGTGAAGCAACGGAATCTATAACTAGTGTCACAGGAATGGTTCGAAAGTTAGGCAGAAAGAAAAGCCAGTCTTCTTGTACTTGAGTCGGCATTGTGCCTTTTGTATTTAATTCCGATGCAATTTCTGTGTTTCTTCGTCAATAAGAAGGTCCAAGGGATACAGTAAACCTGAAGTGAAGCATCGCAATCTAAAACCGGTCTCACAGGAAAGGTTCAAAAGATAGACAGTAAGAAGAGCCAGTCCTCTTGTACTTGAGTCGGCATTGTGCTTTTTGTATTTAATTCCGATCCAATTTCTGTGTTTCATCGTCAATAAGAAGGTCAGTGGGATACAGAAAACCTGAAGTGAAGCATCGGAATCTATAACTAGTGTCACAGAAATGGTTCAAAACATAGACAGTAAGAAGAGTCAGTTTTCTTGTACTTGAATCGGCATTGTGTCTTTTCTATTTAATTCCGATGCAATGTCTGTGTTTCATCGTCAATAAGAATGTCAGAGGGATACAGTAAACCTGAAGTGAACCATCGGAATCTACAACTAGTGTCACAGGAATGGTTCAAAACATAGACAGTAAGAAGAGTCAGTTTTCTTGTACTTAAGTCAGCATTGTGCCTTTTGTATTTAATTCCAATGCAATTTCTGTGTTTCATCGTCAATAATGGGGTCCAAGGGATACAGTGAACCTGAAGTGAAGGGTCGGAATCAAAAACCGGTCTCACAGGAAAGGTTCAAAACATAGACAGTAAGAAGAGCCAGTCCTCTTGTACTTGAGTCGGCACTGTGCTTTTTGTATATCATTCCGATGCAATTTCTGTGTTTCATCGTCAATAAGAAGGTCAGAGGGATACAGTAAACCAGAAGTGAAGCATCGGAATTTATAACTAGTGTCACAGGAATGGTTCAAAACGTAGACAGTAAGAAGAGTCAGTTTTCTTGTACTCAAGTCGGCATTGTGCCTATTGTATTTAATTCCGATGCAATTTCTGTGTTTCATCGTCAATACGAAGGTCAGAGAGATACAATAAACCTGAGGTGAAGCATCGGAATCTGTAACTAGTGTCGCAGGAATGGTTCAAAACATAGGCAGTAAGAAGGGTCAGTTGTCTTGTACTTAAGTCGCCATTGTGCCTTTTCTATTTAATTCCGATGCAATTTCTGTGTTTCATCGTCAATAAGGAGGTCAGAGGGATACAGAAAACCTGAAGTGAAGCATCGGAATCTATAACTAGTGTCACAGGAATGGTTTAAAACATAGACAGTAAGATGAGTCAGTTGTCTTGAAGTTTAGTCTGCATTGTGCCATTTCTATTTAATTACAATGCAATTTCTGTGTTTCATCTTCAATAAGGAGGTCAGAGGGATACGGTAAACCTGAAGTGAAGCAACGGAATCTATAACTAGTGTCACAGGAATGGTTCGAAAGTTAGACAGAAAGAAAAGCCAGTCTTCTTGTACTTGAGTCGGCATTGTGCCTTTTGTATTTAATTCCGATGCAATTTCTGTGTTTCGTCGTCAATAAGAAGGTCCAAGGGATACAGTAAACCTGAAGTGAAGCATCGCATTCTAAAACCGGTCTCACAGGAAAGGTTCAAAAGATAGACAGTAAGAAGAGCCAGTCCTCTTGTACTTGAGTCGGCATTGTGCTTTTTGTATTTAATTCCGATGCAATTTCTGTGTTTCATCGTCAATAAGAAGGTCAGAGGGATACAGAAAACCTGAAGTGAAGCATCGGAATCTATAACTAGTGTCACAGAAATGGTTCAAAACATAGACAGTGAGAAGAGTCAGTTTTCTTGTACTTGAATCGGCATTGTGTCTTTTCTATTTAATTCAGATGCAATGTCTGTGTTTCATCGTCAATAAGAATGTCAGAGGGATACAGTAAACCTGAAGTGAACCATCGGAATCTACAACTAGTGTCACAGGAATGGTTCAAAACATAGACAGTAAGAAGAGTCAGTTTTCATGTACTTAAGTCAGCATTGTGCCTTTTGTATTTAATTCCAATGCAATTTCTTTGTTTCATCGTCAATAATGGGGTCCAAGGGATACAGTGAACCTGAAGTGAAGCGTCGGAATCAAAAACCGGTCTCACAGGAAAGGTTCAAAACATAGACAGTAAGAAGAGCCAGTCCTCTTGTACTTGAGTCGGCACTGTGCTTTTTGTATATCATTCCGATGCAATTTCTGTGTTTCATCGTCAATAAGAAGGTCAGAGGGATACAGTAAACCTGAAGTGAAGCATCGGAATCTATAACTAGTGTCACAGGAATGGTTCAAAGCATAGACAGTAAGAAGAGTCAGTTGTCTTGTACTTAAGTCGGCATTGTGCCTTTTCTATTTAAATCCGATGCAATTTCTGTGTTTCATCGTCACCAAGAAGGTCAGAGGGATACAGTAAACCTGAAGTGAAGCAACGGAATCTATAACTAGTGTCACAGGAGTGGTCCAAAACATAGACAGTAAGAAGAGTCAGTTGTCTTATACTTCAGTCGGCATTGTGCCTTTTCTATTTAATTCCGATTCAAATTCTGTGTTTCATCGTCAATAAGGAGGTCAGGGGGATACAGTAAACCTGAAGTGAAGCATCGGAATCTATAACTAGTGTCACAGGAATGGTTCAAAACGTAGACAGTAAGAAGAGTCAGTCTTCTTGTACTTAAGACGGCATTGTGCCTTTTCTATTTAATTCCAATGCATTTTCTGTGTTTCGTCGTCAATAAGAAGGTGCAAGGGATACAGTAAACCTGAAGTGAAGCATCGGAATCTAAAAACCTGTCTCACAGGAAGGGCTCACAACATAGACAGTAAGAAGAGCCGGTCCTCATGTACTTGAGTTGGCATTGTGCCTTTTGTATATAAATCCGATGCAGTTACTGTGTTTCATCGTCAATAAGGTCAGAGGGATACAGTAAACCTGAGGTGAAGCATCGGAATCTGTAACTAGTGTCACAGGAATGGTTCAAAACATAGACAGTAAGAAGAGTCAGTCTTCTTGCTTTTAAGTCGGCATTGTGCCTTTTCTATTTAATTCCAATGCAATTTCTGTGTTTCGTCGTCAATAAGAAGGTCCAAGGTATACAGCAAACCTGAAGTGAAGCATCAGAAACTAAAATCGGTCTCAAAGGAAAGGTTCAAAACATTGACAGTAAGAAGAGCCAGTCCTCTTGTACTTAAGTCGGCATTGTGCCAGTTCTATTTAATTCTGATGCAATTACTGTGTTTCATCGTCAATAAGAAGGTGAGAGGGATACAGTAATCCTGAAGTGAAGCAACGGAATCTATAACTAGTGTCACAGGAATGTTTCGAAAGATAGACAGTAAGATGAGCCAGCCTTCTTGTACTTGAGTCGGCATTGTGCCTTTTGCATTTAGTTCCGATGCAAATTCTGTGTGTCATCGTCAATAAGGAGGTCAGAGGGATACAGTGAACCTGAAGTGAATCATCGGAATCTATAACTAGTGTCACAGGAATGGTTCAAAACATAGACAGAAAGAAAAGCCAGTCTTCTCGTACTTGAGTCGGCATTGTGCCTTTTGTATTTAATTCCGATGCAAGTTCTGTGTTTCGTCGTCAATAAGAAGGTCAGAGAGATACAATAAACCTGAAGTGAAGCATCGGAATCTGTAACTAGTGTCGCAGGAATGGTTCAAAACATAGACAGTAAGAAGGGTCAACTGTCTTGTACTTAAGTCGGCATTGTGCCTTTTCTATTTAATTCCGATGCAATTTCTGTATTTCATCGTCAATAAGGAGGTCAGAGGGATACAGTAAACCTGAAGTGAAGCATCAGAATCTATAACTTGTGTCACAGGAATGGTTCAAAACGTAGACAGTAAGAAGAGTCAGTCTTCTTGTACGTAAGTCGGCATTGTGACTTTTCTATTTATTTCCGATGCAATTTCTGTGTTTCGTCGTCAATAAGAAGAGCCAAGGGATACAGTAAACCTGAAGTGAAGCATCGAAATCTAAAACCGGTCTCACAGGAGAGGTTCAAAACATAGACAGTAGGAAGAGCTAGTCCTCTTTTACTTGAGTCTGCATTGTGCCTTTTGTATATAATTCCGATGCAATTTCTGTGTTTCATCGTCAATAAGAAGGTCAGAGGGATACAGTAAACATGAAGTGAAGCATCGGAATCTATTACTAGTGTCACAGGAATGGTTCAAAGCATAGACAGTAAGAAGAGTCAGTTGTCTTGTACTTAAGTCGGAATTGTGCCTTTTGTGTTTAATTCCGATGCAATTTCTGTGTTTCATCGTCACCAAGAAGGTCAGAGGGATACAGTACACCTGAGGTGGAGCAACGGAATCTATACCTGGTGTCACAGGAGTGGTCCAAAACATAGACAGTAAGAAGAGTCAGTTGTCTTGTACTTCAGTCGGCATTGTGCCTTTTCTATTTAATTCCGATGCAAATTCTGTGTTACATCGTCAATAAGGAGGTCAGGGGGATGCAGTAAACCTGAAGTGAAGCATCGGAATCTATAACTAGTGTCACAGGAATGGTTCAAACATAGACAGTAAGAAGAGTCAGTTTTCTTGTACTTCAATCGGCATTGTGTCTTTTCTATTTAATTCCGATGCAATGTCTGTGTTTCATCGTCAATAAGAAGGTCAGAGGTATACAGTAAACCTGAAGTGAAGCATCGGAATCTATAACTAGTGTCACAGAAATGGTTCATATCATAGACAGTAAGAAGAGTCAGTTTTCTTGTACTTAAGTCGCCATTGTGCCTTTTCTATTTAATTCTGATGCAATTTCTGTATTTCATCGTCAATAAGAAGGTCAGACGGATACAGTAAACCTGAAGTGAAGCATCGGAATCTGTAACTAGTGTCACAGGAATGGTTCAAAACATAGACAGTAAGAAGAGTCAGTTTTCTTGTACTTGAATCGGCATTGTGTCTTTTCTATTTAATTTTGATGCAATGTCTGTGTTTCATCGTCAATAAGAATGTCAGAGGGATACAGTAAACCTGAAGTGAACCATCGGAATCTATAACTAGGAACACAGGAATGGTTCAAAACATAGACAGTAAGAATATTCAGTTTACCTGTACTTAAGTCAGTATTGTGCCTTTTGTATTTAATGCCAATGCAATTTCTGTGTTTCATCGTCAATAATGGGGTCCAAGGGATACAGTGAACCTAAAGTGAAGCGTCGGAATCAAAAACCGGTCTCACAGGAAAGGTTGAAAACGTAGACAGTAAGAAGAGCCAGTCCTCTTGTACTTGAGTCAGCACTGTGCCTTTTTTTGTATATCATTCCGATGCAGTTTCTGTGTTTCATCGTCAATAAGAAGGTCAGAGGGATACAGTAAAACTGAAGTGAAGCATCGGAATCTATAACTAGTGTCACAGGAATGGTTCAAAACGTAGACAGTAAGAAGAGTCAGTCTTCTTGTACGTAAGTCGGCATTGTGACTTTTCTATTTAATTCCGATGCAATTTCTGTGTTTCATCGTCAATAAGAAGGTCAGAGGGATACAGTAAACCCAAAGTGAAGCATCGGAATCTGTAACTAGTGTCACAGGAATGGTTCAAAGCATAGACATTAAGAAGAGCCAGTCCTCTTGTACTTAAGTCGGCATTGTGCCTGTTCTATTTAATTCTGATGCAATTTCTGTGTTTCATCGTCAATAAGAAGGTCAGAGGGATACAGTAATCCTGAAGTGAAGCAACGGAATCTATAACTAGTGTCACAGGAATGGTTCGAAAGATAGACAGTAAGATGAGCCAGCCTTCTTGTACTTGAGTCGGCATTGTGCCTTTTGCATTTAATTCCGATGCAATTTCTGTGTGTCATCGTCAATAAGGAGGTCAGAGGGATACAGTGAACCTGAAGTGAATCATCGGAATCTATAACTAGTGTCACAGGAATGGTTCAAAACATAGACAGAAAGAAAAGCCAGTCTTCTTTTACTTGAGTCGTCATTGTGCCTTTTCTATTTAATTACGATGCAATTTCTGTGTTTCGTCGTCAATAAGAAGGTCCAAGGGATACAGTAAACCTGAAGTGAAGCATCGGAATCTATAACTAGTGTCACAGAAATGGTTCAAATCATGGACAGTAAGAAGAGTCAGTTTTCTTGTGCTTAAGTTGGCATTGTGCCTTTTCTATTTAATTCTGATGCAATTTCTGTATTTCATCGTCAATAAGAAGGTTAGAGGGATACAGTAAACCTGAAGTGAAGCATCGGAATCTGTAACTAGTGTCACAGGAATGGTTCAAAACATAGACAGTAAGAAGAGTCAGTTTTCTTGTACTTGAATCGGCATTGTGTCTTTTCTATTTAATTCCGATGCAATGTCTGTGTTTCATCGTCAATAAGAATGTCAGAGGGATACAGTAAACCTGAAGTGAACCATCGGAATCTATAACTAGTGTCACAGGAATGGTTCAAAACATAGCCAGTAAGAAGAGTCAGTTTTCTTGTACTTAAGTCAGTATTGTGCCTTTTGTATTTAATTCCAATGCAATTTCTGTGTTTCATCGTCAATAATGGGTCCACGGGATACAGTGAACCTGAAGTGAAACGTCGGAATCAAAAACCTGTGTCACAGGAATGGTTCAAAACATAGACAGTAAGAAGAGCCAGTCCTCTTGTACTTGAGTCAGCACTGTGCTTTTTGTATATCATTCCGATGCAATTTCTGTGTTTCATCGTCAATAAGAAGGTCAGAGGGATACAGTAAACCCGAAGAGAAGCATCGGAATTTATAACTACTGTCACAGGAATGGTTCAAAACATAGACAGTAAGAAGAGTCAGTTTTCTTGTACTCAAGTCGGCATTGTGCCTATTGTATTTAATTCCGATGCAATTTCTGTGTTTGATCGTCAATACGAAGGTCAGAGAGATACATTAAACCTGAAGTGAAGCATCGGAATCTGTAACTAGTTTCACAGGAATGGTTCAAAACATAGGCAGTAAGGAGGGTCAGTTGTCTTGTACTTAAGTCGGCATTGTGCCTTTTCTATTTGATTCCGATGCAATTACTGTGTTTCATCGTCAATAAGGAGGTCAGAGGGATACAGAAAACCTGAAGTGAAGCATCGGAATCTATAACTAGTGTCACAGGAATGGTTAAAAACATAGACAGTAAGATGAGTCAGTTGTCTTGTACTTAAGTCGGCATTGTGCCTTTTCTATTTAATTACAATGCAATTTCTGTGTTTCATCTTCAATATGGAGGTCAGAGGGATACAGTAAACCTGGAGTGAAGCAACGGAATCTATAACTAGTGTCACAGGAATGGTTCGAAAGTTAGGCAGAAAGAAAAGCCAGTCTTCTTGTACTTGAGTCGGCATTGTGCCTTTTGTATTTAATTCCGATGCAATTTCTGTGTTTCTTCGTCAAAAAGAAGGTCCAAGGGATACAGTAAACCTGAAGTGAAGCATCGCAATCTAAAACCGGTCTCACAGGAAAGGTTCAAAAGATAGACAGTAAGAAGAGCCAGTCCTCTTGTACTTGAGTCGGCATTGTGCTTTTTGTATTTAATTCCGATCCAATTTCTGTGTTTCATCGTCAATAAGAAGGTCAGAGGGATACAGAAAACCTGAAGTGAAGCATCGGAATCTATAACTAGTGTCACAGGAATGGTTCAAAACATAGACAGTAAGAAGAGTCAGTTTTCTTGTACTTAAGTCAGCATTGTGCCTTTTGTATTTAATTCCAATGCAATTTCTGTGTTTCATCGTCAATAATGGGGTCCAAGGGATACAGTGAACCTGAAGTGAAGGGTCGGATCAAAAACCGGTCTCACAGGAAAGGTTCAAAACATAGACAGTAAGAAGAGCCAGTCCTCTTGTACTTGAGTCGGCACTGTGCTTTTTGTATATCTTTCCGATGCAATTTCTGTGTTTCATCGTCAATAAGAAGGTCAGAGGGATACAGTAAACCAGAAGTGAAGCATCGGAATTTATAACTAGTGTCACAGGAATGGTTCAAAACGTAGACAGTAAGAAGAGTCAGTTTTCTTGTACTCAAGTCGGCATTGTGCCTATTGTATTTAATTCCGATGCAATTTCTGTGTTTCATCGTCAATACGAAGGTCAGAGAGATACAATAAACCTGAGGTGAAGCATCGGAATCTGTAACTAGTGTCACAGGAATGGTTCAAAACATAGGCAGTAAGAAGGGTCAGTTGTCTTGTACTTAAGTCGCCATTGTGCCTTTTCTATTTAATTCCGATGCAATTTCTGTGTTTCATCGTCAATAAGGAGGTCAGAGGGATACAGAAAACCTGAAGTGAAGCATCGGAATCTATAACTAGTGTCACAGGAATGGTTAAAAACATAGACAGTAAGATGAGTCAGTTGTCTTGTACTTTAGTCGGCATTGTGCCATTTCTATTTAATTACAATGCAATTTCTGTGTTTCATCTTCAATAAGGAGGTCAGAGGGATACGGTAAACCTGAAGTGAAGCAACGGAATCTATAACTAGTGTCACAGGAATGGTTCGAAAGTTAGACAGAAAGAAAAGCCAGTCTTCTTGTACTTGAGTCGGCATTGTGCCTTTTGTATTTAATTCCGATGCAATTTCTGTGTTTCGTCGTCAATAAGAAGGTCCAGGGGATACAGTAAACCTGAAGTGAAGCATCGCATTCTAAAACCGGTCTCACAGGAATGGTTCAAAACATAGACAGTAAGAAGAGCCAGTCCTCTTGTACTTGAGTCGGCACTGTGCTTTTTGTATATCATTCCGATGCAATTTCTGTGTTTCATCGTCAATAAGAAGGACAGAGGGATACAGTAAACCTGAAGTGAAGCATCGGAATCTATAACTAGTGTCACAGGAATGGTTCAAAGCATAGACAGTAAGAAGAGTCAGTTGTCTTGTACTTAAGTCGGCATTGTGCCTTTTCTATTTAAATCCGATGCAATTTCTGTGTTTCATCGTCACCAAGAAGGTCAGAGGGATACAGTAAACCTGAAGTGAAGCAACGGAATCTATAACTAGTGTCACAGGAGTGGTCCAAAACATAGACAGTAAGAAGAGTCAGTTGTCTTATACTTCAGTCGGCATTGTGCCTTTTCTATTTAATTCCGATTCAAATTCTGTGTTTCATCGTCAATAAGGAGGTCAGGGGGATACAGTAAACCTGAAGTGAAGCATCGGAATCTATAACTAGTGTCACAGGAATGGTTCAAAACGTAGACAGTAAGAAGAGTCAGTCTTCCTGTACTTAAGACGGCATTGTGCCTTTTCTATTTAATTCCAATGCATTTTCTGTGTTTCGTCGTCAATAAGAAGGTGCAAGGGATACAGTAAACCTGAAGTGAAGCATCGGAATCTAAAAACCTGTCTCACAGGAAGGGCTCACAACATAGACAGTAAGAAGAGCCGGTCCTCATGTACTTGAGTTGGCATTGTGCCTTTTGTATATAATTCCGATGCAGTTACTGTGTTTCATCGTCAATAAGGTCAGAGGGATACAGTAAACCTGAGGTGAAGCATCGGAATCTGTAACTAGTGTCACAGGAATGGTTCAAAACATAGACAGTAAGAAGAGTCAGTCTTCTTGTTTTTAAGTCGGCATTGTGCCTTTTCTATTTAATTCCAATGCAATTTCTGTGTTTCGTCGTCAATAAGAAGGTCCAAGGTATACAGCAAACCTGAAGTGAAGCATCAGAAACTAAAATCGGTCTCAAAGGAAAGGTTCAAAACATTGACAGTAAGAAGAGCCAGTCCTCTTGTACTTAAGTCGGCATTGTGCCTGTTCTATTTAATTCTGATGCAATTTCTGTGTTTCATCGTCAATAAGAAGGTCAGAGGGATACAGTAATCCTGAAGTGAAGCAACGGAATCTATAACTAGTGTCACAGGAATGGTTCGAAAGATAGACAGTAAGATGAGCCAGCCTTCTTGTACTTGAGTCGGCATTGTGATTTTTGCATTTAATTCCGATGCAATTTCTGTGTGTCATCGTCAATAAGGAGGTCAGAGGGATACAGAAAACCTGAAGTGAAGCATCGGAATCTATAACTAGTGTCACAGGAATGGTTCAAAACATAGACAATAAGAAGAGTCAGTTTTCTTGTACTTGAGTCGGCATTGTGCCTTTTCTATTTAATTTCGATGCAATTTCTGTGTTTCATCGTCAATAACAATGTCAGAGGGATACAGTAAACCTGAAGTGAAGCATCGGAATTTATAACTAGTGTCAGAGGAATGGTTTAAAACATAGACAGTAAGAAGAGCCAGCCTTCTTGTACTTGAGTCGGCATTGAGCTATTTGTATTTATTTCCGATACAATTTCTGTGTTTCATCGTCAATAATGGGGTCCAAGGGATACAGTGAACCTGAAGTGAAGCGTCGGAATCAAAAACCGGTCTCACAGGAAAGGTTCAAAACATAGACATTAGGAAGAGCCAGTCCTCTTGTACTTGAGTCGGCACTGTGCTTTTTGTATATCATTCCGATGCAATTTCTGTGATTCATCGTCAATAAGAAGGTCAGAGGGATACAGTAAAACCGAAGTGAAGCTTTGGAATTTATAACTACTGTCACAGGAATGGTTCAAAACAAAGACAGTAAGAAGAATCAGTTTTCTTGTACTTAAGTCAGCATTGTGTGTTTTGTATTTAATTCCGATGCAATTTCTGTGTTTCATCGTCAATAAGAGGGTCAGAGAGATACAGTAAACCTGAAGTGAAGCATCGGAATCTGTAACTAGTGTCACAGGAATGGTTCAAAACATAGGCAGTAAGAAGGGTCAGTTGTCTTGTACTTATGTCGGCATTGTGCCTTTTCTATTTAATTCCGATGCAATTTCTGTGTTTCATCGTCAATAAGGAGGTCAGAGGGATACAGAAAACCTGAAGTGAAGCAACGGAATCTATAACTAGTGTCACAGGAATGGTTCGAAAGTTAGATAGAAAGAAAAGCCAGTCTTCTTGTACCTGATTCGGCATTGTGCCTTTTGTATTTAATTCCGATGCAATTTCTGTGTTTCGTCGTCAATACGAAGGTCCAAGGGATACAGTAAATCTGAAGTGAAGCATCGCAATCTAAAACCGGTCTCACAGGATGGGTTCAAAAGATGGACAGTAAGAAGAGCCAGTCCTCTTGTACTTGAGTCGGCATTGTGCTTTTTGTATTTAATTCCGATGCAATTTCTGTGTTTCATCGTCAATAAGAAGGTCAGAGGGATACAGAAAACCTGAGGTGAAGCATCGGAATCTATAACTAGTGTCACAGAAATGGTTCAAAACATAGACAGTAAGAAGAGTCATTTTTCTTGTACTTGAATCGGCATTGTGTCTTTTCTATTTAATTCCGATGCAATGTCTGTGTTTCATCGTCAATAAGAATGTCAGAGGGATACAGTAAACCAGAAGTGAAGCATCGGAATTTATAACTAGTGTCACAGGAATGGTTCAAAACGTAGACAGTAAGAAGAGTCAGTTTTCTTGTACTCAAGTCGGCATTGTGCCTATTGTATTTAATTCCGATGCAATTTCTGTGTTTCATCGTCAATACGAAGGTCAGAGAGATACAATAAACCTGAGGTGAAGCATCGGAATCTGTAACTAGTGTCACAGGAATGGTTCAAAACATAGG
Source organism: Schistocerca americana (assembly GCF_021461395.2). NCBI lineage: Eukaryota > Metazoa > Arthropoda > Insecta > Orthoptera > Acrididae > Schistocerca > Schistocerca americana. The sequence goes on from NC_060123.1 coordinate 759,838,109, forward strand.
CAGTAAGAAGGGTCAGTTGTCTTGTACTTAAGTCGCCATTGTGCCTTTTCTATTTAATTCCGATGCAATTTCTGTGTTTCATCGTCAATAAGGAGGTCAGAGGGATACAGAAAACCTGAAGTGAAGCATCGGAATCTATAACTAGTGTCACAGGAATGGTTAAAAACATAGACAGTAAGATGAGTCAGTTGTCTTGTACTTTAGTCGGCATTGTGCCATTTCTATTTAATTACAATGCAATTTCTGTGTTTCATCTTCAATAAGGAGGTCAGAGGGATACGGTAAACCTGAAGTGAAGCAACGGAATCTATAACTAGTGTCACAGGAATGGTTCGAAAGTTAGACAGAAAGAAAAGCCAGTCTTCTTGTACTTGAGTCGGCATTGTGCCTTTTGTATTTAATTCCGATGCAATTTCTGTGTTTCGTCGTCAATAAGAAGGTCCAGGGGATACAGTAAACCTGAAGTGAAGCATCGCATTCTAAAACCGGTCTCACAGGAAAGGTTCAAAACATAGACAGTAAGAAGAGCCAGTCCTCTTGTACTTGAGTCGGCACTGTGCTTTTTGTATATCATTCCGATGCAATTTCTGTGTTTCATCGTCAATAAGAAGGACAGAGGGATACAGTAAACCTGAAGTGAAGCATCGGAATCTATAACTAGTGTCACAGGAATGGTTCAAAGCATAGACAGTAAGAAGAGTCAGTTGTCTTGTACTTAAGTCGGCATTGTGCCTTTTCTATTTAAATCCGATGCAATTTCTGTGTTTCATCGTCACCAAGAAGGTCAGAGGGATACAGTAAACCTGAAGTGAAGCAACGGAATCTATAACTAGTGTCACAGGAGTGGTCCAAAACATAGACAGTAAGAAGAGTCAGTTGTCTTATACTTCAGTCGGCATTGTGCCTTTTCTATTTAATTCCGATTCAAATTCTGTGTTTCATCGTCAATAAGGAGGTCAGGGGGATACAGTAAACCTGAAGTGAAGCATCGGAATCTATAACTAGTGTCACAGGAATGGTTCAAAACGTAGACAGTAAGAAGAGTCAGTCTTCCTGTACTTAAGACGGCATTGTGCCTTTTCTATTTAATTCCAATGCATTTTCTGTGTTTCGTCGTCAATAAGAAGGTGCAAGGGATACAGTAAACCTGAAGTGAAGCATCGGAATCTAAAAACCTGTCTCACAGGAAGGGCTCACAACATAGACAGTAAGAAGAGCCGGTCCTCATGTACTTGAGTTGGCATTGTGCCTTTTGTATATAATTCCGATGCAGTTACTGTGTTTCATCGTCAATAAGGTCAGAGGGATACAGTAAACCTGAGGTGAAGCATCGGAATCTGTAACTAGTGTCACAGGAATGGTTCAAAACATAGACAGTAAGAAGAGTCAGTCTTCTTGTTTTTAAGTCGGCATTGTGCCTTTTCTATTTAATTCCAATGCAATTTCTGTGTTTCGTCGTCAATAAGAAGGTCCAAGGTATACAGCAAACCTGAAGTGAAGCATCAGAAACTAAAATCGGTCTCAAAGGAAAGGTTCAAAACATTGACAGTAAGAAGAGCCAGTCCTCTTGTACTTAAGTCGGCATTGTGCCTGTTCTATTTAATTCTGATGCAATTTCTGTGTTTCATCGTCAATAAGAAGGTCAGAGGGATACAGTAATCCTGAAGTGAAGCAACGGAATCTATAACTAGTGTCACAGGAATGGTTCGAAAGATAGACAGTAAGATGAGCCAGCCTTCTTGTACTTGAGTCGGCATTGTGATTTTTGCATTTAATTCCGATGCAATTTCTGTGTGTCATCGTCAATAAGGAGGTCAGAGGGATACAGAAAACCTGAAGTGAAGCATCGGAATCTATAACTAGTGTCACAGGAATGGTTCAAAACATAGACAATAAGAAGAGTCAGTTTTCTTGTACTTGAGTCGGCATTGTGCCTTTTCTATTTAATTTCGATGCAATTTCCGTGTTTCATCGTCAATAACAATGTCAGAGGGATACAGTAAACCTGAAGTGAAGCATCGGAATTTATAACTAGTGTCAGAGGAATGGTTTAAAACATAGACAGTAAGAAGAGCCAGCCTTCTTGTACTTGAGTCGGCATTGAGCTATTTGTATTTATTTCCGATACAATTTCTGTGTTTCATCGTCAATAATGGGGTCCAAGGGATACAGTGAACCTGAAGTGAAGCGTCGGAATCAAAAACCGGTCTCACAGGAAAGGTTCAAAACATAGACATTAGGAAGAGCCAGTCCTCTTGTACTTGAGTCGGCACTGTGCTTTTTGTATATCATTCCGATGCAATTTCTGTGATTCATCGTCAATAAGAAGGTCAGAGGGATACAGTAAAACCGAAGTGAAGCTTTGGAATTTATAACTACTGTCACAGGAATGGTTCAAAACAAAGACAGTAAGAAGAATCAGTTTTCTTGTACTTAAGTCAGCATTGTGTGTTTTGTATTTAATTCCGATGCAATTTCTGTGTTTCATCGTCAATAAGAGGGTCAGAGAGATACAGTAAACCTGAAGTGAAGCATCGGAATCTGTAACTAGTGTCACAGGAATGGTTCAAAACATAGGCAGTAAGAAGGGTCAGTTGTCTTGTACTTATGTCGGCATTGTGCCTTTTCTATTTAATTCCGATGCAATTTCTGTGTTTCATCGTCAATAAGGAGGTCAGAGGGATACAGAAAACCTGAAGTGAAGCAACGGAATCTATAACTAGTGTCACAGGAATGGTTCGAAAGTTAGATAGAAAGAAAAGCCAGTCTTCTTGTACCTGATTCGGCATTGTGCCTTTTGTATTTAATTCCGATGCAATTTCTGTGTTTCGTCGTCAATACGAAGGTCCAAGGGATACAGTAAATCTGAAGTGAAGCATCGCAATCTAAAACCGGTCTCACAGGATGGGTTCAAAAGATGGACAGTAAGAAGAGCCAGTCCTCTTGTACTTGAGTCGGCATTGTGCTTTTTGTATTTAATTCCGATGCAATTTCTGTGTTTCATCGTCAATAAGAAGGTCAGAGGGATACAGAAAACCTGAGGTGAAGCATCGGAATCTATAACTAGTGTCACAGAAATGGTTCAAAACATAGACAGTAAGAAGAGTCATTTTTCTTGTACTTGAATCGGCATTGTGTCTTTTCTATTTAATTCCGATGCAATGTCTGTGTTTCATCGTCAATAAGAATGTCAGAGGGATACAGTAAACCTGAAGTGAACCATCGGAATCTACAACTAGTGTCACAGGAATGGTTCAAAACATAGACAGTAAGAAGAGTCAGTTTTCTTGTACTTAAGTCAGCATTGTGCCTTTTGTATTTAATTCCAATGCAATTTCTGTGTTTCATCGTCAATAATGGGGTCCAAGGGATACAGTGAACCTGAAGTGAAGCGTCGGAATCAAAAACCGGTCTCACAGGAAAGGTTCAAAACATAGACGGTAAGAAGAGCCAGTCCTCTTGTACTTGAGTCGGCACTGTGCTTTTTGTATATCATTCCGATGCAATTTCTGTGTTTCATCGTCAATAAGCAGGTCAGAGGGATACAGTAAACCTGAAGTGAAGCATCGGAATCTATAACTAGTGTCACAGGAATGGTTCAAAGCATAGACAGTAAGAAGAGTCAGTTGTCTTGTACTTAAGTCGGCATTGTGCCTTTTCTATTTAAATCCGATACAATTTCTGTGTTTCATCGTCACCAAGAAGGTCAGAGGGATACAGTAAACCTGAAGTGAAGCAACGGAATCTATAACTAGTGTCACAGGAGTGGTCCAAAACATAGACAGTAAGAAGAGTCAGTTGTCTTGTACTTCAGTCGGCATTGTGCCTTTTCTATTTAATTCCGATTCAAAATCTTTGTTTCATCGTCAATAAGGAGGTCAGGGGGATACAGTACACCTGAAGTGGAGCAACGGAATCTATACCTGGTGTCACAGGAGTGGTCCAAAACATAGACAGTAAGAAGAGTCAGTTGTCTTGTACTTCAGTCGGCATTGTGCCTTTTCTATTTAATTCCGATGCAAATTCTGTGTTACATCGTTAATAAGGAGGTCAGTGGGATACAGTAAACCCGAAGTGAAGCATCGGAATCTGTAACTAGTGTCACAGGAATGGTTCAAAACATAGACAGTAAGAAGAGTCAGTCTTCTTGTTTTTAAGTCGGCATTGTGCCTTTTCTATTTAATTCCAATGCAATTTCTGTGTTTCGTCGTCAATAAGAAGGTCCAAGGGATACAGCAAACCTGAAGTGAAGCATCAGAAACTAAAATCGGTCTCAAAGGAAAGGTTCAAAACATAGACAGTAAGAAGAGCCAGTCCTCTTGTACTTAAGTCGGCATTGTGCCTGATCTATTTAATTCTGATGCAATTTCTGTGTTTCATCGTCAATAAGGAGGTCAGAGGGATACAGTGAACCTGAAGTGAATCATCGGAATCTATAACTAGTGTCACAGGAATGGTTCAAAACATAGACAGAAAGAAAAGCCAGTCTTCTTGTACTTAAGTCGGCATTGTGATTTTTGCATTTAATTCCGATGCAATTTCTGTGTGTCATCGTCAATAAGGAGGTCAGAGGGATACAGTGAACCTGAAGTGAATCATCGGAATCTATAACTAGTGTCACAGGAATGGTTCAAAACATAGACAGAAAGAAAAGCCAGTCTTCTTGTACTTGAGTCGGCATTGTGCCTTTTGTATTTAATTCCGATGCAATTTCTGTGTTTCGTCGTCATTAAGAAGGTCCAAGGGATACAGTAAACCTGAAGTGAAGTATCGCAATCTAAAACCGGACTCACAGGAAAGGTTCACAACAAAGACAGTAAGAAGAGCCAGTCCTCTTATACTTGAGTCGGCATTGTGCTTTTTGTATTTAATTCCGATGCAATTTCTGTGTTTCATCGTCAATAAGAAGGTCAGAGGGATACAGAAAACCTGAAGTGAAGCATCGGAATCTATAACTAGTGTCACAGGAATGGTTCAAAACATAGACAGTAAGAAGAGTCAGTTTTCTTGTACTTGAGTCGATATTGTGCCTTTTCTATTTAATTTCGATGCAATTTCTGTGTTTCATCGTCAATAAGAATGTCAGAGGGATACAGTAAACCTGAAGTGAAGCATCGGAATTTATAACTAGTGTCAGAGGAATGGTTTAAAACATAGACAATAAGAAGAGCCAGCCTTCTTGTACTTGAGTCGGCATTGTGCCTTTTGTATTTATTTCCGATACAATTTCTGTGTTTCATCGTCAATAAGGGGGTCAGAGGGATACAGTAAACCTGAAGTGAAGCGTCGGAATCAAAAATCGGTCTCACAGGAAAGGTTCAAAACATAGACATTAGGAAGAGCCAGTCCTCTTGTACTTGAGTCGGCACTGTGCTATTTGTATATCATTCCGATGCAATTTCTGTGATTCATCGTCAATAAGAAGAACAGAGGGATACAGTAAACCCGAAGTGAAGCTTTGGAATTTATAACTACTGTCACAGGAATGGTTCAAAACAAAGACAGTAAGAAGAGTCAGTTTTCTTGTACTTAAGTCGGCATTGTGTGTTTTGTATTTAATTCCGATGCAATTTCTGTGTTTCATCGTCAATAAGAGGGTCAGAGAGATACAGTAAACCTGAAGTGAAGCATCGGAATCTGTAACTAGTGTCACAGGAATGGTTCAAAACATAGACAGTAAGAAGGGTCAGTTGTCTTGTACTTAAGTCGACATTGTGCCTTTTCTATTTAATTCCGATGCAATTTCTGTGTTTCATCGTCAATAAGGGGGTCAGAGGGATACAGTAAACCTGAAGTGAAGCATCGGAATCTATAACTAGTGTCACAGGAATGGTTCAAAACGTAGGCAGTAAGAAGAGTCAGTCTTCTTGTACGTAAGTCGGCATTGTGACTTTTCTATTTCATTCCGATGCAATTTCTGTGTTTCGTCGTCAATAAGAAGGGATAAGGGATACAGTAAACCTGAAGTGAAGCATTGGAATCTAAAACCGGTCTCACAGGAGAGGTTCAAAATATAGACAGAAGGAAGAGCCAGTCCTCTTTTACTTGAGTCGGCATTGTGCCTTTTCTATTTAAATCCGATGCAATTTCTGTGTTTCATCGTCACCAAGAAGGTCAGAGGGATACAGTAAACCTGAAGTGAAGCAACGGAATCTATAACTAGTGTCACAGGAGTGGTCCAAAACATAGACAGTAAGAAGAGTCAGTTGTCTTGTACTTCAGTCGGCATTGTGCCTTTTCTATTTAATTCCGATTCAAATTCTGTGTTTCATCGTCAATAAGGAGGTCAGGGGGATACAGTAAACGTGAAGTGAAGCATCGGAATCTATAACTAGTGTCACAGAAATGGTTCAAAACGTAGACAGTGGGAAGAGTCAGTCTTCTTGTACTGAAGTCAGCATTGTGCCTTTTCTATTTAATTCCAATGCAATTTCTGTGTTTCGTCGTCAATAAGAAGGTGCAAGGGATACAGTAAACCTGAAGTGAAGCATCGGAATCTAAAACCGGCCTCACAGGAAGGGCTCAAAACATAGACAGTAAGAAGAGCCGGTCCTCATATACTTGAGTTGGCATTGTGCCTTTTATATATAATTCCGATGCAGTTTCTGTGTTTCATCGTCATTAAGAAGGTCAGAGGGATACAGTAAACCTGAAGTGAAGCATCGGAATCTATAACTAGTGTCACAGGAATGGTTCAAAGCATAGACAGTAAGAAGAGTCAGTTTTCATGTACTTAAGTCGTCATTGTGCCTTTTCTATTTAATTCCGATGCAATTTCTGTGTTTCATCGTCAATAAGAAGGTCAGAGGGATACAGTAAACCCGAAGTGAAGCATCGGAATCTGTAACTAGTGTCACAGGAATGGTTCAAAGCATACACAGTAAGAAGAGTTACTCTTCCTGTTTTTAAGTCGGCATTGTGCCTTTTCTATTTAATTCCAATACAATTTCTGTGTTTCGTCGTCAATACGAAGGACCAAGGGATACAGTAAACCTGAAGTGAAGCATCAGAATCTAAAATCGGTCTCAAAGGAGAGGTTCAAAACATAGACAGTAAGAAGAGCCAGTCCTCGTGTACTTAAATCGGCATTGTGCCTGTTCTATTTAATTCCGATGCAATTTCTGTGTTTCATCGTCAATATGACGGTCAGAGGGATACAGTAATCCTGAAGTGAAGCAACGGAATCTATAACTAGTGTCACAGGAGTGGTCCAAGACATAGACAGTAAGAAGAGTCAGCTGTCTTGTACTTCAGTCGGCATTGTGCCTTTTCTATTTAATTCCGATTCAAATTCTGTGTTTCATCGTCAATAAGGAGGTCAGGGGGATACAGTACACCTGAAGTGGAGCAATGGAATCTATACCTGGTGTCACAGGAGTGGCCCAAAACATAGACAGTAAGAAGAGTCAGTTGTCTTGTACTTCAGTCGGCATTGTGCCTTTTCTATTTAATTCCGATGCAAAATTCTGTGTTACATCGTTAATAAGGAGGTCAGGGGGATACAGTAAACCTGAAGTGATGCATCGGAATCTATAACTAGTGTCACAGGAATGGTTCAAAACGTAGACCGTAAGAAGAGTCAGTCTTCTTGTACTTAAGTCGGCATTGTGCCTTTTCTATTTAATTCCAATGCATTTTCTGTGTTTCGTCGTCAATAAGAAGGTGCAAGGGATACAGTAAACCTGAAGTGAAGCATCGGAATCTAAAAACCGGTCTCAAAGGAAGGGCTCAAAGCATAGACAGTAAGAAGAGCCGGTCCTCATGTACTTGAGTTGGCATTGTGCCTTTTGTATATAATTCCGATGCAGTTTCTGTGTTTCATCGTCAATAAGAAGGTCAGAGGGATACAGTAAACCTGAAGTGAAGCATCGGAATCTATAACTAGTGTCACAGGAATGGTTCAAAGCATAGACAGTAAGAAAAGTCAGTTTTCATGTACTTGAGTCGTCATTGTGCCTTTTCTATTTAATTCCGATGCAATTTCAGTGTTTCATCGTCAATAAGAAGGTCAGAGGGATACAGTAAACCCTAAGTGAAGCATCGGAATCTGTACCTAGTGTCACAGGAATGGTTCAAAACATAGACAGTAAGAAGAGTCAGTCTTCTTGTTTTTAAGTCGGCATTGTGCCTTTTCTATTTAATTCCAATGCAATTTCTGTGTTTCGCCGTCAATAAGAAGGTCCAAGGGATACAGCTAACCTGAAGTGAAGCATCAGAAACTAAAATCGGTCTCAAAGGAAAGGTTCAAAACATAGACAGTAAGAAGAGCCAGTCCTCTTGTACTTAAGTCGGCATTGTGCCTGTTCTATTTAATTCTGATGCAATTTCTGTGTTTCATCGTCAATAAGAAGGGCAGAGGGATACAGTAATCCTGAAGTGAAGCAACGGAATCTATAACTAGTGTCACAGGAATGGTTCGAAAGATAGACAGTAAGATGAGCCAGCCTTCTTGTACTTGAGTCGGCATTGTGATTGTTGCATTTAATTCCGATGCAATTTCTGTGTGTCATCGTCAATAAGTAGGTCAGAGGGATACAGTGAACCTGAAGTGAATCATCGGAATCTATAACTAGTGTCACAGGAATGGTTCAAAACATAGACAGTAAGAAGAGTCAGTTTTCTTGTACTTGAGTCGGCATTGTGCCTTTTCTATTTAATTTCGATGCAATTTCTGTGTTTCGTCGTCAATAAGAAGGTCCAAGGGATACAGTAAACCTGAAGTGAAGCATCGCAATCTAAAACCGGTCTCACAGGAAAGGTTCAAAACATAGACAGTAAGAAGAGCCAGTCCTCTTATACTTGAGTCGGCATTGTGCTTTTTGTATTTAATTCCGATGCAATTTCTGTGTTTCATCGTCAATAAGAAGGTCAGAGAGATACATAAAACCTGAAGTGAAGCATCGGAATCTATAACTAGTGTCACAGGAATGGTTCAAAACATAGACAGTAAGAAGAGTCAGTTTTCTTGTACTTGAGTCGGCATTGTGCCTTTTCTATTTAATTTCGATGCAATTTCTGTGTTTCATCGTCAATAAGAATGTCAGAGGGATACAGTAAACCTGAAGTGAAGCATCGGAATTTATAACTAGTGTCAGAGGAATGGTTTAAAACATAGACAGTAAGAAGAGCCAGCCTTCTTGTACTTGAGTCGGCATTGTGAATTTTGTATTTATTTCCGATACAATTTCTGTGTTTCATCGTCAATAATGGGGTCCAAGGGATACAGTGAACCTGAAGTGAAGCGTCGGAATCAAAAACCGGTCTCACAGGAAAGGTTCAAAACATAGACATTAGGAAGAGCCAGTCCTCTTGTACTTGAGTCGGCACTGTGCTTTTTGTATATCATTCCGATGCAATTTCTGTGATTCATCGTCAATAAGAAGGTCAGAGGGATACAGTAAACCCGAAGTGAAGCTTTGGAATTTATAACTACTGTCACAGGAATGGTTCAAAACAAAGACAGTAAGAAGAGTCAGTTTTCTTGTACTTAAGTCGGCATTGTGTGTTTTGTATTTAATTCCGATGCAATTTCTGTGTTTCATCGTCAATAAGAGGGTCAGAGAGATACAGTAAACCTGAAGTGAAGCATCGGAATCTGTAACTAGTGTCACAGGAATGGTTCAAAGCATAGACAGTAAGAAGGGTCAGTTGTCTTGTACTTAAGTCGACATTGTGCCTTTTCTATTTAATTCCGATGCAATTTCTGTGTTTCATCGTCAATAAGGGGGCCAGAGGGATACAGTAAACCTGAAGTGAAGCATCGGAATCTATAACTAGTGTCACAGGAATGGTTCAAAACGTAGGCAGTAAGAAGAGTCAGTCTTCTTGTACGTAAGTCGGCATTGTGACTTTTCTATTTCATTCCGATGCAATTTCTGTGTTTCGTCGTCAATAAGAAGGGATAAGGGATACAGTAAACCTGAAGTGAAGCATTGGAATCTAAAACCGGTCTCACAGGAGAGGTTCAAAATATAGACAGTAGGAAGAGCCAGTCCTCTTTTACTTGAGTCGGCATTGTGCCTTTTGTATATAATTCCGATGCAATTTCTGTGTTTCATCGTCAATAAGAAGGTCAGAGGGATACAGTAAACATGAAGTGAAGCATCGGAATCTATAACTAGTGTCACAGGAGTGGTCCAAAACATAGACAGTAAGAAGAGTCAGTTGTCTTGTACTTCAGTCGGCATTGTGCCTTTTCTATTTAATTCCGATTCAAATTCTGTGTTTCATCGTCAATAAGGAGGTCAGGGGGATACAGTAAACGTGAAGTGAAACATCGGAATCTATAACTAGTGTCACAGGAATGGTTCAAAACGTAGACAGTGGGAAGAGTCAGTCTTCTTGTACTGAAGTCGGCATTGTGCCTTTTCTATTTAATTCCAATGCAATTTCTGTGTTTCGTCTCGTCAATAAGAAGGTGCAAGGGATACAGTAAACCTGAAGTGAAGCATCGGAATCTAAAACCGGTCTCACAGGAAGGGCTCAAAACATAGACAGTAAGAAGAGCCGGTCCTCATGTACTTGAGTTGGCATTGTGCCTTTTGTATATAATTCCGATGCAGTTTCTGTGTTTCATCGTCATTAAGAAGGTCAGAGGGATACAGTAAACCTGAAGTGAAGCATCGGAATCAATAACTAGTGTCACAGGAATGGTTCAAAGCATAGACAGTAAGAAGAGTCAGTTTTCATGTACTTAAGTCGTCATTGTGCCTTTTCTATTTAATTCCGATGCAATTTCTGTGTTTCATCGTCAATACGAAGGTCCAAGGGATACAGTAAACCTGAAGTGAAGCATAAGAATCTAAAATCGGTCTCAAAGGAGAGGTTCAAAACATAGACAGTAAGAAGAGCCAGTCCTCTTGTACTTAAATCGGCATTGTGCCTGTTCTATTTAATTCCGATGCAATTTCTGTGTTTCATCGTCAATAAGACGGTCAGAGGGGTACAGTAATCCTGAAGTGAAGCAACGGAATATATAACTAGTGTCACAGGAATGGTTCGAAAGATAGACAGTAAGATGAGCCAGCCTCCTTGTACTTGAGTCGGCATTGCGCCTTTTGTATTTATTTCCGATACAATTTCTGTGTTTCATCGTCAATAAGGAGGTCAGAGGGATACAGTAAACCTGAAGTGAAGCATCGGAATCTATAACTTGTGTCACAGAAATGGTTCAAAACATAGACAGTAAGAAGAGTCAGTTTTCTTGTACTTAAGTCGGCATTGTGCCTTTTCTATTTATTTCCGATGCTATTTCTGTGTTTCATCGTCAATAAGAAGGTCAGAGGGATACAGTAAACCTGAAGTGAAGCATGGGAATCTGTAACTAGTGTCACAGGAATGGTTCAAAACATGGACAGTAAGAAGAGTCAGTTTTCTTGTACTTAAGTCAGCTTTGTGCCTTTTCTATTTAATTCCGATGCAATTTCTGTGTTTCATCGTCAATAAGGAGGTCCAAGGGATACAGTAAACCTGAAGTGAAGCATCGGAATCTATAACTAGTGTCACAGAAATGGTTCAAAATATAGACAGTAAGAAGAGCCGGCCTTCTTGTACTTGAGTCGGCATTGTGGCTTTTGTATTTCATTCCGTTGCAATTTCTGTGTGTCATCGTCAATAAGGAGGTCAGAGGGATACAGTGAACCTGAAGTGAAGCATCGGAATCTACAACTAGTGTCACAGGGATGGTTCGAAACATAGACAGAAAGAAAAGCCAGTCTTCTTGTACTTGAGACGGCATTGTTCCTTTTGTATTTAATTCCGATGCAATTTCTGTGTTTCATCGTCAACATGATGGTCAGAGGGATACAGTAAACATGAATTAAAGCATCGGAATCTATAACTAGTGCCACAGGAATGGTTCAAAACATAGACAGTAAGAAGAGTAAGTTTTCTTGTAGTTAAGTCGGCATTTGCCTTTTCTATTTAATTCCGATGCAATTTCTGTGTTTCATCGTCAATAAGGAGGTCAGAGGGATACAGTAAATCTGAAGTGAAGCATCGGAATCTATAACTAGTGTCACAGAAATGGTTCAAAGCATAGACAGTAGGAAGAGTCAGTCTTCTTGTACTTAAGTCGGCCTTGTGCCTTTTCTATTTAATTCCGATTTAATTTCTGTGTTTCATCGTCAATAAGAAGGTCAGAGTGATACAGTAAACCTGAAGTGTAGCAACGGAATCTATAACTAGTGTCACAGGAATGGTTCCAAACATAGACAGTAAGATGAGCCAGTCTTCTTGTACTTTAGTCGGCATTGTGCCTTTTGTATTTAATTCCGATGCAATTTCAGTGTTTCATAGTCAATAAGAGGGTCAGAGGGATACAGTAAACCTGAAGTGAAGCATTGGAATCTACAACTAGTGTCACAGGAAGGGTTCAAAACGTAGACAGTAAGAAGAGTCAGTTTTCTTGTACTTAGGTCGGCATTGTGCCTTTTGTATTTAATTCCGATGCAATTTCTGTGTTTCGTCGTCAATAAGAAGGTCCAAGGGATACAGTAAACCTGTGGTGAAGCATCGGAATCTAAAACCGGTCGCACAGGAAAGGTTCAAAACGTAGACAGTAAGAAGAGCCAGTCCTCTTGTACTTGAGTCGGCATTGTGCCTTTTCTATTGAATTCCGATGCAATTACTGTGTTTCATCGTCAATAAGGAGGTCAGAGGGATACAGTAAACCTGAAGTGAAGCATCGGAAACTATAACTAGTGTCACAGGAAAGGTTCAAAACATAGACAGTAAGAAGGGCCAGTCCTCTTGTACTTGAGTCAGCATTGTGCCTTTTGTATTGAACTAAAAAGCAATTTCTGTGATTCATCGTCAATAAGGAAATCAGAGGGATACAGTGAACCTGAAGTGAAGCATTGGAATCTATAACTAGTGCCACAGGAATGGTTCAAAACATAGACAGTAAGAAGAGTAAGTTTTCTTGTAGTTAAGTCGGCATTTGCCTTTTCTATTTAATTCCGATGCAATTTCTGTGTTTCATCGTCAATAAGGAGGTCAGAGGGATACAGTAAATCTGAAGTGAAGCATCGGAAGCTATAACTAGTGTCGCAGGAAAGGTTCAAAACATAGGCAGTAAAAATAGCCAGCCATCTTGTACTTGAGTCGGCATTGTGCCTTTTGGATTTATTTCCGATGCAATTTCTGTGTTTCGTCGTCAATAAGAAGGTCAGATGGATACAGTAAACCTGAAGTGAAGTATCGGGATATATAACTAGTGTCACAGAAATGGTTCAAAGCATAGACAGTAGGAAGAGTCAGTCTTCTTGTACTTAAGTCGGCCTTGTGCCTTTTCTATTTAATTCCAATTTAATTTCTGTGATTCATCGTCAATAAGAAGGTCAGAGTGATACAGTAAACCTGAAGTGTAGCAACGGAATCTATAACTAGTGTCACAGGAATGGTTCCAAACATAGACAGTAAGATGAGCCAGTCTTCTTGTACTTTAGTCGGCATTGTGCCTTCTGTATTTAATTCCGATGCAATTTCTGTGGTTAATCGTCAATAAGAAGGTCAGAGGGATACAGTAAACCTGAAGTGAAGCATCGGAATCTATAACGAGTGTCACAGGAATGGTTCAAAACATCGACAGTAAGAAGAGTCAGTTTTCTTGTACTTAAGTCGGCATTGTGCCTTTTGTATTTAATTCCGATGCAATTTCTGTGTTTCATAGTCAATAAGAGGGTCAGAGGGATACAGTAAACCTGAAGTGAAGCATCGGAATCTACAACTAGTGTCACAGGAAGGGTTCGAAACATAGACAGTAAGAAGAGTCAGTTTTCTTGTACTTAGGTCGGCATTGTGCCTTTTGTATTTAATTCCGATGCAATTTCTGTGTTTCGTCGTCAATAAGAAGGTCCAAGGGATACAGTAAACCTGTGGTGAAGCATCGGAATCTAAAACCGGTCGCACAGGAAAGGTTCAAAACGTAGACAGTAAGAAGAGCCAGTCCTCTTGTACTTGAGTCGGCATTGTGCCTTTTCTATTGAATTCCGATGCAATTACTGTGTTTCATCGTCAATAAGGAGGTCAGAGGGATACAGTAAACCTGAAGTGAAGCATCGGAATCTATAACTAGTGTCACAGGAAAGGTTCAAAACATAGACAGTAAAAAGAGCCAGCCTTCTTGTACTTGAGTCGGCATTGTGGCTTTTGGATTTATTTCCGATGCAATTTCTGTGTTTCGTCGTCAATAAGAAGGTCAGATGGATACAGTAAACCTGAAGTGAAGTATCGGAATCTATAACTAGTGTCACAGGAATGGTTCAAATCATATACAGTAAGAAGAGTCAGTTTTCTTGTACTTAAGTCGGCATTGTGCCTTTTCTATTTAAATACGATGCAATTTCTGTGTTCAATCGTCAATACGAAGGTCAGAGGGATACAGTAAAACTGAAGTGTAGCATCGGAGTCTATAACTAGTGTCACAGGAATGGTTCAAAGCATAGACAGTAAGAAGAGTCAGTATTCTTGTTCTTAAGTCGGCATTGTGCCTTTTCTATTTCATTTCGATGCAATTTCTGTGTTTCATCGTCAATAAAAAAGTCAGAGGGATACAGTAAACCTGAAGTGAAGCAACGGAATCTATAACTAGTGCCACAGGAATGGTTCAAAACATAGACAGTAAGATGAGCCAGCCTTCTTGTACTTGAGTCGGCATTGTGCCTTTTGTATTTAATTCCGATGCAATTTCTGTGTTTTATCGTCAATAAGGAGGGCAGAGGGATACAGTGAACCTGAAGTGAAGCATCGGAATCTATAACTAGTGTCACAGGAATGTTTAAAAACATAGACAGAAACAAGAGCCAGTCTTCTTGTACTTGAGTCGGCATTGTGCCTTTTGTATTTATTTCCGATGCAATTTCTGTGTTTCATCGTCAATAAGAAGGTCAGAGGGATACAGTAAACCTGTAGTGAAGCATCGGAATCTAAAACAAGTGTCACAGGAATGGTTCAAAACATAAACAGTAAGAAGAATCAGTCTTCTTGTACATAAGTCGGCATTGTGCCTTTTGTATTTAATTCCGATGCAATTTCTGTGTTTCATCGTCAATAAGAAGGTCAGAGGGATACAGTAAACCCGAAGTGTAGCATGGGAAACTGTAACTAGTGTCACAGGAATGGTTCAAAACATAGACAGTAAGATGAGTCAGTTTTCTTGTACTTATGTCGGCATTGTGCCTTTTGTATTTAATTCCGATGCAATTTCTGTGTTTCATCGTTACTAAGAAGGTCGGAGGGATACAGTAAACCTGAAGTGAAGCATCGGAATCTATAACTAGTGGCACAGGAATGGTTCAAAACATAGACAGTAAGAAGAGTCAGTTCTTTTGTACGTAGGTCGGCATTGTGCCTTTGTATTTAAATCCGATGCAATTTCTGTGTTTCATTGTCAATAAGAAGGTCAGAGGGATACAGTAAAAGTGAAGTGAAGCATCGGAATCTGTAACTAGTGTCACAGGAATGGTTCAAACATAGACAGTAGGAAGTGTCAGACTTCTTTTACTTAAGTCGGCATTGTGCCTATCGTATTAATTTCCGATGCAATTTCTGTGTTTCACCGTCAATAAGAAAGTCAGAGGGATACAGTAAACCTGAAGTGAAGCATCGGAACCTATAACTAGAGTCACAGGAATGGTTCAAACATAGACACTAAGAAGAGTTAGTTTTCTTGTTCTTAAGTCGGAATTGTGCCTTTTGTATTTAATTCCCATGAAATTTCTGTGTTTCATCGTCAATAAGAAAGTCAGAAGGATACAGTAAACCTGAAGTGAAGCATCGGAATCTATAACTAGTGTCACAGGAATGGTTCAAAACATAGACAGTATGATGAGCCAGCCTTCTTGTACTTGAGTCGGCATTGTGCCTTTTGTATTTAATTCCGATGCAATTTCTGTGTTTCATCGTCAATAAGGAGGTCATAGTGATACAGTGAAGCTGAAGTGAAGTATGGGAATCCATTACTAGTGTCACAGGAATGGTTCAAAGCATAGACAGTAAGAAGAGCCAGTCGTCTTGTACTTGAGACGGCATTGTGCCTTTTGTATTTAATTCCGATGCAATTTCTGTGTTTCATCGTCAATAAGAAGGTAAGAGGTATACAGTAAACCTAAAATGAAGCATCGCAATCTAAAACTAGTGTCACAGGAGTGGTTCAAAACATAGACAGTAAGAAGAGTCAGTCTACTCGTACTTAAGTCGGCATTGTGCCTGTTGCATTTAATTGCGATGCAATTTCTGTGTTTCATCGTAAATAAGAAAGTCAGAGTTATACAGTAAACATGAAGTGAAGCATCTGAATCTATAACTAGTGTCACAGGAATGGTTCAAAACATAGACAATAAGAAGAGTCAGTTTTCTTGTACTTAAGTCAACATTGTGAATCTTGTATTTAATTCTGATGCAATTTCTGTGTTTCATCGTCAATAAGAAGGTCAGAGGGATACAGTAAACCTGAAGTGAAGCATCGGAATCTATAACTAGTGTCACAGGAATGGTTCAAAACATAGACAGTAAGAAGAGTCAGTTTTCTTTTACTTAAGTCGGCATTGTGCCTTTTGTATTTGATTCCGATGCAATTTCTGTGTTTCATCGTCAATATGAGGGTCAGAGGGATACAGTAAACCTGAAGTGAAGCATCGGAATCTATAACCAGTGTCAGAGGAATGGTTCAAAACATAGACAGTAAGAAGAGTCAGTTTTCTTGTACTTAAGTCGGCATTGTGCCTTTTGGATTTATTTCCGATGCAATTTCTGTGTTTCATCGTCAATAAGAAGGTCAGATGGATACAGTAAACAAGAAGTGAAGCATCGGAATCTGTAACTAGTGTCACAGAAATGGTTCAAAACATAGACAGTAAGAAGAGTCAGTTTTGTTGTACTTATGTCGGCTTTGTGCCTTTTGTATTTAATTCCGATGCAATATATGGTTTTCATCGTCAATAAGAGGGTCAAAGGGATATAGTAAACCTGAAGTGAAGTATCGGAATCTATAACTAGTGTTACAGGAATGGTTCAAATCATAGACAGTAAGAAGAGTCAGTTTTCTTGTACTTAAGTCGGCATTGTGCCTTTTCTATTTAAATACGATGCAATTTCTGTGTTCCATCGTCAATACGAAGGTCAGAGGGATACAGTAAACCTGAAGTGAAGCATCGGAATCTATAACTAGTGTCACAGGAATGGTTCAAATCATAGACAGTAAAAAGAGCCAGCCCTCTTGTACTTGAGTCGGCATTGTGCCTTTTGGATTTATTTCCGATGCAATTTCTGTGTTTCATCGTCAATAAGAAGGTCAGAGGGATACAGTAAACCTCAAGTGAAGCATCGGAATCTATAACTAGTGTCACAGGAATGGTTCAAAACATAGACAGTAAGAAGAGTCAGTTTTCTTGTACTTAAGTCGGCATTGTGCCTTTTGTATTTAATCCCCATGAAATTTCTGTGTTTCATCGTCAATAAGAAAGTCAGAAGGATACAGTAAACCTGAAGTGAAGCATCGGAATCTATAACTAGTGTCACAGGAATGGTTCAAAACATAGACAGTAAGAAGAGTCAGTTTTCTTGTACTTAAGTCGGCATTGTGCCTTTTGTGGTTAATGCCGATGCAATTTCTGTGTTTCATCGTCAATAAGAACGTCAGAGGGATACAGTAAACCTGAAGTGAAGCATCGGAATCTATAACTAGTGTCACAGGAATGGTTCACAACATAGACAGTAAGAAGAGTCAGTTTCCTTGTACTTAAGTCAGCATTGTGCCTATTGTATTTAATTCCGATGCAATTTCTGTGTTTCCTTGTCAATAAGAAAGTCACAGGGATGTAGTAAACCTGAAGTAAAACATCGGAATCTATAACTAGTGTCACAGGAATGGTTCAAAACATAGACAGTAAGAAGAGTCAGTTTTCTTGTACTTAAGTCGGCATTGTGCCTTTTGTATTTAATTCCGATGAAATTTCTGTGTTTCATCGTCAATAAGAGCGTCAGAGGGATACAGTAAACCTGAAGTGAAGCATCGGAATCTATAACTAGTGTCACAGGAATGGTTCACAACGTAGATAGTAAGAAGAGTCAGTTTCCTTGTACTTAAGTCAGCATTGTGCCTATTGTATTTAATTCCGATGCAATTTCTGTGTTTCATCGTCAATAAGAAAGTCAAAGGGATGTAGTAAACCTGAAGTAAAACATAGGAATCTATAACTAGTGTCACAGGAATGGTTCAAAACATAGACAGTAAGAAGAGTCATTTTTCATCTACTTAGGTCGGCATTGTGCCTTTTGTATTTAATTCTGATGCAATTTCTGTGTTTCGTCGTCAATAAGAAAGTCCAAGGGATACATTAAACCTGAAGTGAAGCATCGGAATCTAAAACCGGTCTCACAGGAAAGGTTCAAAACGTAGACAGTAAGAAGAGCCAGTCCTCTTGTACTTGAGTCGGCATTGTGCCTTTTCTATTGAATTCCGATGCAATTACTGTGTTTCATCGTCAATAAGGAGGTCAGAGGGATACAGTAAACCTGAAGTGAAGCATCGGAAACTATAACTAGTGACACAGGAATGGTTCAAATTATAGACAGTAAGAAGAGTCAGTTTTCTTGTACTTAAGTCGGCGTTGTGCCTTTTGTATTTAATTCCGATGCAATATCTGTGTTTCATCGTCAATAAGAAGGTCAGTGGGATACAGTAAACCTGAAGTGAAGCATCGGAATCTATAACTAGTGTCACAGGAATGGTTCAAAACATAGACAGTAAAAAGAGCCAGCCCTCTTGTACTTGAGTCGGCATTGTGCCTTTTGGATTTAATTCCGATGCAATTTCTGTGTTTCATCGTCAATAAGAAGTTCAGATGGATACAGTAAACCTGAAGTGAAGCATCGGAATCTGTAACTAGTGACACAGAAATGGTTCAAACTATAGACAGTAAGAAGAGTCAGTTTTCTTGTACTTAAGTCGGCTTTGTGCCTTTTGTATTAAATTCCGATTCAATTTCTGTGTTTCATCGTCAATAAGGAGGTCAGAGGGATACAGTAAACCTGAAGTGAAGCATCGGAATCTGTAATTAGTGTCACAGGAATGGTTTAAATCATAGACAGTAAGAAGAGTCAGTTTTCTTGTACTTGAGTCGGCATTGTGCCTTTTCCATTTCTTTTTGATTCAAATTCTGTGTTTCATAGTCAATACGAATGTCAGAGGGAAACAGTAAACCTGAAGTGAACCATCGGAACCTATAACTAGTGTCACAGGAATAATTCAAAACATAGACAGTAGGAAGAGTCAGTTTTCTTGTACTTAAGTCGGCATTGTGCCTTTTCTATTTAAATACGATGCAATTTCTGTGTTCCATCGTCAATACGAAGGTCAGAGGGATACAGTAAACCTGAAGTGAAGCATCGGAATCTATAACTAGTGTCACAGGAATGGTTCAAAACATAGACAGTAAAAAGAGCCAGCCCTCTTGTACTTGAGTCGGCATTGTGCCTTTTGGATTTATTTCCGATGCAATTTCTGTTTTTCATCGTCAATAAGGAGGTCAGATGGATACAGTTAACCTGAAGTGAAGCATCGGAATCTGTAACTAGTGTCACAGAAATGGTTCAAAACATAGACAGTAAGAAGAGTCAGTTTTCTTGTACTTAAGTCGGCTTTGTGCCTTTTGTATTAAATTCCGATGCAATTTCTGTGTTTCATCGTCAATAAGGAGGTCAGAGGGATACAGTAAACCTGAAGTGAAGCAACGGAATCTGTAACTAGTGTCACAGGAATGGTTTAAAACATAGACAGAAAGAAGAGTCAGTTTTCTTGTACTTGAGTCGGCATAGTGCCTTTTCCATTTCTTTTTGATTCAAATTCTGTGTTTCATCGTCAATACGAATGTCAGAGGGATACAGTAAACCTGAAGTGAAGCATCGGAACCTATAACTAGTGTCACAGGAATAATTCAAAACATAGACAGTAGGAAGAGTCAGTTTTCTTGTACTTAAGTCGGCATTGTGCCTTTTCCATTTAATTCCGATGCACTTTCTGTGTTTCATCGTCAATAAGGAGGTCAGAGGTATATAGTAAACCTGAAGTGAAGCATCGGAATCTATAACTAGTGTCACAGAAATGGTTCAAAACATAGACAGTAAGAAGAGTCAGTTTTCTTGTACTTAAGTCGGCATTGTGCCTTTTCTATTTAATTCCGATGCTATTTCTGTGTTTCATCGTCAATAAGAAGGGCAGAGCGATACAGTAAACCTGAAGTGAAGTATGGGATTCTATAACTAGTGTCACAGCAGTGGTTCAAAACACAGACAGTAAGAAGAGTCAGTTTTCTTGGTCTTAAGTCGGCATTTTGCCTTTTGTATTTAATTCCGATGCAATTTCTGTGTTTCATCGTCAATAAGAAGGTCAGAGGGATATAGTAAACCCGAAGTGTAGCATCGGAAACTATAACTAGTGTCACAGGAATGGTTCAAAACACAGACAGTAGGAAGAGCCAGTTTTCTTGTACTTAAGTCGGCATTGTGCCTTTTGTATATAATTCCGATGCAATTTCTGTGTTTCATCGTCAATAAGAAGGTCAGAGGGATGCAGTAATCCTGAAGAGAAGCATCGGAATCTATAACTAGTGTCACAGGAATGGTTCAAAACATAGACAGTAAGAAAAGTCAGTTTTCTTGTACTTAAGTTGGCATTGATCCTTTTGTATTTAATTCCGATGAAATTTCCGTGTTTCATCGTCAATACGAAAGTCAGAGGGATACAGTAAACCTGAAGTGAAGCATCGGAATCTATAACTAGTGTCACAGGAATGGTTCAAAACATAGACAGTAAGAAGAGTCAGTTTCCTTGTACTTAAGTCAGCATTGTGCCTATTGTATTTAATTCCGATGCAATTTCTGTGTTTCATCGTCAATAAGAAAGTCACAGGGATGCAGTAAACCTGAAGTAAAGCATCGGAATCTATAACTAGTGTCACAGGAATGGTTCAAAACATAGACAGTAAGAAGAGTCATTTTTCATCTACTTAGGTCGGCATTGTGCCTTTTGTATTTATTTCCGATGCAATTTCTGTGTTTCGTCGTCAATAAGAAAGTCCAAGGGATACATTAAACCTGAAGTGAAGCATCGGAATCTAAAACCGGTCTCACAGGAAAGGTTCAAAACGTAGACAGTAAGAAGAGCCAGTCCTCTTGTACTTGAGTCGGCATTGTGCCTTTTCTATTGAATTCCGATGCAATTACTGTGTTTCATCGTCAATAAGGAGGTCAGAGGGATACAGTAAACCTGAAGTGAAGCATCGGAAACTATAACTAGTGTCACAGGAATGGTTCAAATCATAGACAGTAAGAAGAGTCAGTTTTCTTGTACTTAAGTCGGCGTTGTGCCTTTTGTATTTAATTCCGATGCAATATCTGTGTTTCATCGTCAATAAGAAGGTCAAAGGGATACAGTAAACCTGAAGTGAAGTATCGGAATCTATAACTAGTGTCACAGGAATGGTTCAAATCATAGAGAGTAAGAAGAGTCAGTTTTCTTGTACTTAAGTCGGCATTGTGCCTTTTCTATTTAAATACGATGCAATTTCTGTGTTCCATCGTCAATACGAAGGTCAGAGGGATACAGTAAACCTGAAGTGAAGCATCGGAATCTATAACTAGTGTCACAGGAATGGTTCAAAACATAGACAGTAAAAAGAGCCAGCCCTCTTGTACTTGAGTCGGCATTGTGCCTTTTGGATTTATTTCCGATGCAATTTCTGTTTTTCATCGTCAATAAGGAGGTCAGATGGATACAGTTAACCTGAAGTGAAGCATCGGAATCTATAACTAGTGTCACAGAAATGGTTCAAAACATAGACAGTAAGAAGAGTCAGTTTTCTTGTACTTAAGTCGGCTTTGTGCCTTTTGTATTAAATTCCGATGCAATTTCTGTGTTTCATCGTCAATAAGGAGGTCAGAGGGATACAGTAAACCTGAAGTGAAGCATCGGAATCTGTAACTAGTGTCACAGGAATGGTTTAAAACATAGACAGTAAGAAGAGTCAGTTTTCTTGTACTTGAGTCGGCATAGTGCCTTTTCCATTTCTTTTTGATTCAAATTCTGTGTTTCATCGTCAATACGAATGTCAGAGGGATACAGTAAACCTGAAGTGAAGCATCGGAACCTATAACTAGTGTCACAGGAATAATTCAAAACATAGACGGTAGGAAGAGTCAGTTTTCTTGTACTTAAGTCGGCATTGTGCCTTTTCTATTTAATTCCGATGCAATTTCTGTGTTTCATCGTCAATAAGGAGGTCAGAGGTATATAGTAAACCTGAAGTGAAGCATCGGAATCTATAACTAGTGTCACAGAAATGGTTCAAAACATAGACAGTAAGAAGAGTCAGTTTTCTTGTACTTATGTCGGCATTGTGCCTTTTCTATTTAATTCCGATGCAATTTCTGTGTTTCATCGTCAATAAGAAGGTCAGAGGGATACAGTAAACCTGAAGTGAAGTATGGGATTCTATAACTAGTGTCACAGCAGTGGTTCAAAACACAGACAGTAAGAAGAGTCAGTTTTCTTGGTCTTAAGTCGGCATTTTGCCTTTTGTATTTAATTCCGATGCAATTTCTGTGTTTCATCGTCAATAAGAAGGTCAGAGGGATACAGTAAACCCGAAGTGTAGCATCGGAAACTATAACTAGTGTCACAGGAATGGTTCAAAACATAGACAGTAGGAAGAGCCAGTTTTCTTGTACTTAAGTCGGCATTGTGCCTTTTGTATATAATTCCGATGCAATTTCTGTGTTTCATCGTCAATACGAAAGTCAGAGGGATACAGTAAACCTGAAGTGAAGCATCGGAATCTATAACTAGTGTCACAGGAATGGTTCACAACATAGACAGTAAGAAGAGTCAGTTTCCTTGTACTTAAGTCAGCATTGTGCCTATTGTATTTAATTCCGATGCAATTTCTGTGTTTCATCGTCAATAAGAAAGTCACAGGGATGCAGTAAACCTGAAGTAAAGCATCGGAATCTATAACTAGTGTCACAGGAATGGTTCAAAACATAGACAGTAAGAAGAGTCATTTTTCATCTACTTAGGTCGGCATTGTGCCTTTTGTATTTATTTCCGATGCAATTTCTGTGTTTCGTCGTCAATAAGAAAGTCCAAGGGATACATTAAACCTGAAGTGAAGCATCGGAATCTAAAACCGGTCTCACAGGAAAGGTTCAAAACGTAGACAGTAAGAAGAGCCAGCCCTCTTGTACTTGAGTCGGCATTGTGCCTTTTCTATTGAATTACGATGCAATTACTGTGTTTCATCGTCAATAAGGAGGTCAGAGGGATACAGTAAACCTGAAGTGAAGCATCGGAAACTATAACTAGTGTCATAGGAATGGTTCAAATCATAGACAGGAAGAAGAGTCAGTTTTCTTGTACTTAAGTCGGCGTTGTGCCTTTTGTATTTAATTCCGATTCAATATCTGTGTTTCATCGTCAATAAGAAGGTCAAAGGGATACAGTAAACCTGAAGTGAAGTATCGGAATCTATAACTAGTGTCACAGGAATGGTTCAAATCATAGAGAGTAAGAAGAAACAGTTTTCTTGTACTTAAGTCGGCATTGTGCCTTTTCTATTTAAATACGATGCAATTTCTGTGTTCCATCGTCAATACGAAGGTCAGAGGGATACAGTAAACCTGAAGTGAAGCATCGGAATCTATAACTAGTGTCACAGGAATGGTTCAAAACATAGACAGTAAAAAGAGCCAGCCCTCTTGTACTTGAGTCGGCATTGTGCCTTTTGGATTTATTTCCGATGCAATTTCTGTTTTTCATCGTCAATAAGGAGGTCAGATGGATACAGTAAACCTGAAGTGAAGCATCGGAATCTGTAACTAGTGTCACAGAAATGGTTCAAAACATAGACAGTAAGAAGAGTCAGTTTTCTTGTACTTAAGTCGGCTTTGTGCCTTTTGTATTAAATTCCGATGCAATTTCTGTGTTTCATCGTCAATAAGGAGGTCAGAGGGATACAGTAAACCTGAAGTGAAGCATCGGAATCTGTAACTAGTGTCACAGGAATGGTGTAAAACATAGACAGTAAGAAGAGTCAGATTTCTTGTACTTGAGTCGGCATTGTGCCTTTTCCATTTCTTTTTGATTCAAATTCTGTGTTTCATCGTCAATACGAATGTCAGAGGGATACAGTAAACCTGAAGTGAAGCATCGGAACCTATAACTAGTGTCACAGGAATAATTCAAAACATAGACAGTAGGAAGAGTCAGTTTTCTTGTACTTAAGTCGGCATTGTGCCTTTTCTATTTAAATACGATGCAATTTCCGTGTTCCATCGTCAATACGAAGGTCAGAGGGAAACAGTAAACCTGAAGTGAAGCATCGGAATCTATAACTAGTGTCACAGGAATGGTTCAAAACATAGACAGTAAAAAGTGCTAGCCCTCTTGTACTTGAGTCGGCATTGTGCCTTTTGTATTTAATTCCGATGCAGTTTCTGTGTTTCATCGTCAATAAGAAGGTCAGAGGGATGCAGTAATCCTGAAGAGAAGCATCGGTATCTATAACTAATGTCACAAGAATGGTTCAAAACATAGACAGTAAGAAGAGTCAGCTCTCTCGTACTTAGGTCGGCATTGTGCCTATGTATTTAAATCCGATGGAAATTCTGTGTTTCGTCGTCAATAAGAAGGTCCAAGGGATACAGTAAACCTGAAGTGAAGCATTGGAATCTAAAACCGGTCTCACAGGAAAGGTTCAAAACGTAGACAGTAAGAAGAGCCAGTATTCTTGTACTTGAGTCGGCATTGTGCCTAATCTATTGAATTCCGATGCTATTTCTGTCTTTCATCGTCAATAACAAGGTCAGAGGGATACAGTAAACCTGAAGTGAAGCATCGGAAACTATAACTAGTGTCACAGGAATGGTTCAAAACATAGACACTAAGAAGAGACAGTTTTCTTGTACTTAAGTCGGCTTTGTGCCTTTTGTATTTAATTCCGATGCAATTTCTGTGTTTCATTGTCAATAAGAAGGTCAGTGGGATACAGTACACCTGAAGTGAAGCATCGGAATCTATAACTAGTGTCACAGGAATGGTTCAAAACATAGACAGTAAGAAGTGTCAGACTTCTCTTACTTAAGTCGGCATTGTGCCTATCGTATTAATTTCCGATGCAATTTCTGTGTTTCATCGTCAATAAGAAAGTCAGAGGGATACAGTAAACCTGAAGTGAAGCATCGGAATCTATAACTAGTGTCACAGGAATGGTTCAAAACATAGACACTAAGAAGAGTCAGTTTTCTTGTTCTTAATTCGGAATTGTGCCTTTTCTATTTAATTCCGATGCAATTTCTGAGTTTCATCGTCAATAAGAAGTTCAGAGGGATACAGTAAACCTGAAATGAAGCAACGGAATCAATAACTAGTGTCACAGGAATGGTTCAAAGCATAGACAGTATGATGAGCCAGACCTCTTGTACTTGAGTCGGCATTGTGACTTTTGTGTTTAATTCCGATTCAAAATCTTTGTTTCATCGTCAATAAGGAGGTAAGGGGGATACAGTACACCTGAAGTGGAGCAACGGAATCTATACCTGGTGTCACAGGAGTGGTCCAAAACATAGACAGTAAGAAGAGTCAGTTGTCTTGTACTTCAGTCGGCATTGTGCCTTTTCTATTTAATTCCGATGCAAATTCTGTGTTACATCGTTAATAAGGAGGTCAGTGGGATACAGTAAACCTGAAGTGAAGCATCGCAATCTATAACTAGTGTCACAGGAATGGTTCAAAACGTAGACAGTAAGAAGAATCTAAAACCGGTCTCACAGGAAGGTTCAAAACGTAGACAGTAAGAAGAGAGAGTCTTCTTGTACTTGAGTCGGCATTGTACCTTTTCTAATGAATTCCGATGCAATTTCTGTGTTTCATCGTCAACAAGAAGGTCAGAGGGATACAGTAAACCTGAAGTGAAGCATCAGAATCTATAACTAGTGTCACAGGAATGGTTCAAAACATAGACAGTAAGAAGAGTCAGTTTTCTTGTACTTAAGTCGGCATAGTGAATTTTGTATTTAATTCCGATGCAATTTCTGAGTTTCATCGTAACAAGAAGGTCAGAGGGATACAGTAAACCTGAAGTGAAACATCGGAATATATAACTAGTGTCACAGGAATGGTTTAAAGCACAGACAGTAAGAAGAGTCAGTTTTCTTGTACCTAAGGTGGCATTGTGCCTTTTGTATTTAATTCCGATGTAATTTCTGTGTTTCATCATCAGCAAGAAGGTCAGAGGGATGCAGTAAACCTGAAGTGAAGCATCGGAATCTATAACGAGTGTCACAGGAATGGTTCAAAAGATAGACAGTAAGAAGAAGCAGTTTTCTTGTACTTAAGTCGGCATTTTGCCTTTTGTATTTAATTCCGATGCAATTTCTGTGTTTCGTCGTCAATACGAAGATCCAAGGGATACAGTAAACCTGAAGTGAAGCATCGGAATCTAAAACCGGTCTCACAGGAAAGGTTCAAAACGTAGACAGTAAGAAGAGCCAGTCTTCTTGTACTTGAGTCGGCATTGTGGCTTTTCTATTGAATCCCGATGCAATTTCTGTGTTTCATCGTCAATAAGAAGGTCAGAGGGATACAGTAAACCTGAAGTGAAGCATCGGAATCTATAACTAGTGTCACAGGAATGGTTCAAAACATAGACAGTAAGAAGGGTCAGATTTCTTTTACTTAAGTCGGCATTGTGCCTTTTGTATTTAATTCCGGTGCTATTTCTGTGATTCATCGTCAATAAGAAGGTCAGAGGGATACAGTAAACCTGAAGTGAAGCATCGGAATCTATAACCAATGTCACAGGAATGGTTCAAAATATAGACGGTAAGAAGAGTCAGTTTTCTTGTACTTAAGTCGGCATTGTGCCTTTTGTATTGAATTCCGATGCAATTTCTTTGCTTCATCGTCAATAAGACGGTGGGAGGGATACAGTAAACCTGAAGTGAAGCATCGGAATCTATAACTAGTGTCTTAGGAATGGTTCAAAACATACACAGTAAGAAGAGTCAGTTTACTTGTACTTAATTCGGCATTGTGCCTTTTGTATTTCATTCCGATACAATTTCTGTATTTCATCGTCAATAAGAAGGTCAGAGGGAAACATTAAACTTGAAGTGAGGCATCGGAATCCATAACTAGTGTCACAGAATGGTTCAAAACATAGACAGTAAGAAGAGTCAGTTTACTTGTACTTAAGTTGGCATTGTGCCTTTTGTATTTAATTCCGATCCAATTTCTGTGTTTCATCGTCAATAAGAATGTCAGAGGGATACAGTAAACCTGATGTGAAGCTTCGGAATCTATAACTAGTGTCACAGGAATGGTTCAAACATAGACAGTAAGAAGAGTCAGTTTTCTTGTACTTAAGTCGGCATTGTGCCTATTGTATTTAATTCCGATGCAATTTCTGTGTTTCATCGTCAATAAGAAGGACATAGGGACACAGTAAACCTGAAGTGAAGCATCGGAATCGATAACTAGTGTCACAGGAATATAGACAGTAAGAAGAGTCAGTCTTCTTGTACTTAAGTCGGCATTGCGCCTTTTGCATTTGATTCCGATGAAATTTCTGTGTTTCATCGTCAACAAGAAGGTCAGAGGCATACAGTAAACCTGAAGTGAAGCATCGGAATCTATAACTAGTGTCACAGGAATGGTTCAAAACATACACAGTAAGAAGAGTCAGTTTACTTGTACTTAATTCGGCATCGTGCCTTTTTTATTTAATTCCGATGCAATCTCTGTGTTTCATCGTCAATACGAAGGTCAGAGGGATACACTCAACTTGAAGTGAAGCATCGGAATCCGTAACTAGTGTCACAGGAATGGTTCAAAACATAGACAGTAGGAAGAGTCATTTTACTTGTACTTAAGTTGGCCTTGTGCCTTATGTATTTAATTCCGATGCAATTTCTGTGCTTCATCGTCAATAAGAAGGTCAGAGTGATACAGTAAACCTGGAGTGAAGCATCGGAATCTAAAACCGGTCTGACAGGAAAGGTTCAAAACGTAGACAGTAAGAAGAGCCAGTCTTCTTGTACTTGAGTCGGCATTGTGGCTTTTATATTGAATTCCGATGCAATTTCTGTGTTTCATCGTCAATAAGAAGGTCAGAAGGATACAGTAAACCTGAATTGAAGTATCCGAATCTATAACTAGTGTCTTAGGAATGGTTCAAAACATACACAGTAAGAAGAGTCAGTTTACTTGTACTTAATTCGGCATTGTGCCTTTTGTATTTAATTCCGATACAATTTCTGTATTTCATCGTCAATAAGAAGGTCAGAGGGATACAATAAACTTGAAGTGAGGCATCGGAATCCATAACTAGTGTCACAGGAATGGTTCAAAACATAGACAGTAAGAAGAGTCAGTTTACTTGTACTTAAGTTGCCATTGTGCCTTTTGTATTTAATTCCGATGCAATTTCTATGTTTCATCGTCAATAAGAATGTCAGAGGGATACAGTAAACCTGATGTGAAGCATCGAAATCTATAACTAGTGTCACAGGAATGGTTCAAAACATAGACAGTAAGAAGAGTCAGTTTTCTTGCACTTAAGTCGGCATTGTGCCTATTGCATTGAATTCCGATGCAATTTCAGTGTTTAATCGTCAATACGAAGGTCAGAGGGATACAGTAAACCAGAAGTGAAGCATCGGAATCCATAACTAGTGTCACAGGAATGTTTCAAAACATAGACAGTAAGAAGATTCAGTTTTCTTGTACTTAAGTCGGCATTGTGCCTTTTGTATTTAATTCCGATGCAATTTCTGTGTTTCATCGTCAATAAGAAGGTCAGAGGGATACAGTAAACCTGAAGTGAAGCATCGGAATGTATAACTAGTGTCTCAGGAATAATTCAAAATATAGACAGTAAGAAGAGTCAGTATTCTTGTACTTAAGTCGGCATTGTGCCTTTTGCATTTAATTCCGATGAAATTTCTGTGTTTCATCGTCAATAAGAAGGTCGGACGGATACAGTAAACCTGAAGTTAAGCATCGGAATCTATGACTAGTGTCACAGGAATGGTTCAAAGCATAGACAGTAAGAAGAGTCAGTTTTCTCGTACTTATGTCATCATTGTGCATTTTGTTATTAATTCCGATGAAATTCCTGTGTTTCATCGTCAACAAGAAGGTCAGAGGCATACATTAAACCTGAAGTGAAGCATCGGAATCTATAACTAGTGTCACAGGAATGGTTCGAAACATACACAGTAAGAAGAGTCAGTTTACTTGCACTTAATTCGGCATTTTCCTTTTTTTATTTAATTCCGATGCAATTTCTGTGTTTCATCGCCAATACGAAGGTCAGAGGGATACACTAAACTTGAAGTGAAGCATCGGAATCCGTAACTAGTGTCACAGGAATGGTTCTAAACATAGACAGTACGAAGAGTCAGTTTACTTGTACTTAAGTTGGCATTGTGCCTTATGTATTTAATTCCGATGCAATTTCTGTGTTCGATCGCCAATAAGAAGGTCAGAGGGATACAGTAAACCCGAAGTGAAGCATCGGAATCTATAAGTAGTGTCACAGGAATGGTTCAAAACATAGACTGTAAAAAGAGTCAGTCTTCATGTACTTAAGTCGGCATTGTGCCTATTGCATTTAATTCCGATGCAATTTCTGTGTTTCATCGTCAATAAGAAAGTCAGAGGGATACAGTAAACCTGAAGTGAAGCATCAGAATCTATAACTAGTGTCACAGGAATGGTTCAAAACATAGACAGTAAGAAGAGTCAGTTTTCTTGTACTTAATTCGCATTGTGATTTTTGTATTTAATTCCGATGCAATTTCTGAGTTTCATCGTCAACAAGAAGGTCATAGGGATACAGTGAACCTGAAGTGAAGCATCGGAATCTATAACTAGTGTCACAGGAATGGTTCAAAAGATAGACAGTAAGAAGAAGCAGTTTCCTTGTACTTAAGTCGGCATTTTGCCTTTTGTATTTAATTCCGATGCAATTTCTGTGTTTCGTCGTCAATACGAAGATCCAAGGGATACAGTAAACCTGAAGTGAAGCATCGGAATCTATAACCAGGGTCATAGGAATGGTTCAAAATATAGACGGTAAGAAGAGTCAGTATTCTTGTACTTAGGTCGGCATCATGCCTTTTGTATTTAATTCCGATGCAATTTCTGTGTTTCATCGTCAATAAGAAGGTCAGAGGGATACAGTAAACCTGAAGTGAAGCTTCGGAATCTATAACTAGTATCACAGGAAAGGTTCAAAACACAGACAACAAGAAGAGCTAGTCTTCCTGTACTTAAGTCGGCATTGTGCCTTTTGTATTTAATTCCGATGCAATTTCTAAGTTTCATCGTCAATAAGAAGGTCAGAGGGAAACAGTAATCCTGAAGTGAAGCATCGGAATCTATAACTATTGTTACAGGAATGGTTCAAAGCATAGAGAGTAAGAAGAGTCAGTTTTCTTTTACTTAAGTCGGCATTGTGCCTTTTGTATTTAATTCCGACGCAATTTCTGTGTTTCATCGTCAATAATAAGGTCAGAGGGATACAGTAAACCTGAAGTGAAGCATCGGAATCTATAACCAGTGTCACTGAATCGGTTCAAAACATAGACAGTAAGAAGAGTCATTTTTCTTGTACCTAAGTCGGCATTGTTCCTTTTGTATTTAATTCCGATCCAATTTCTGTGTTTCAACATCAGCAGGAAGGTCAGACGGATACAGTAAACCTGAAGTGAAGCATCGGAATCTATAACTAGTGTCACAGGAATGGTTCAAAAGATAGACAGTAAGAAGAGTCAGTTTTTTTGTACTGAAGTCGGCATTTTGCCTTTTGTATTTAATTCCGATGCAATTTCTGTGTTTCGTCGTCAATACGAAGATCCAAGGGATGCAGTAAACCTGGAGTGAAGCATCGGAATCTAAAACCGGTCTGACAGGAAAGGTTCAAAACGTAGACAGTAAGAAGAGCCAGTCTTCTTGTACTTGAGTCGGCATTGTGGCTTTTATATTGAATTCCGATGCAATTTCTGTGTTTCATCGTCAATAAGAAGGTCAGAAGGATACAGTAAACCTGAATTGAAGTATCGGAATCTATAACTAGTGTCTTAGGAATGGTTCAAAACATACACAGTAAGAAGAGTCAGTTTACTTGTACTTAATTCGGCATTGTGCCTTTTGTATTTAATTCCGATACAATTTCTGTATTTCATCGTCAATAAGAAGGTCAGAGGGATACAATAAACTTGAAGTGAGGCATCGGAATCCATAACTAGTGTCACAGGAATGGTTCAAAACATAGACAGTAAGAAGAGTCAGTTTACTTGTACTTAAGTTGCCATTGTGCCTTTTGTATTTAATTCCGATGCAATTTCTATGTTTCATCGTCAATAAGAATGTCAGAGGGATACAGTAAACCTGATGTGAAGCATCGAAATCTATAACTAGTGTCACAGGAATGGTTCAAAACATAGACAGTAAGAAGAGTCAGTTTTCTTGCACCTAAGTCGGCATTGTGCCTATTGCATTGAATTTCGATGCAATTTCAGTGTTTAATCGTCAATACGAAGGTCAGAGGGATACAGTAAACCAGAAGTGAAGCATCGGAATCCATAACTAGTGTCACAGGAATGTTTCAAAACATAGACAGTAAGAAGATTCAGTTTTCTTGTACTTAAGTCGGCATTGTGCCTTTTGTATTTAATTCCGATGCAATTTCTGTGTTTCATCGTCAATAAGAAGGTCAGAGGGATACAGTAAACCTGAAGTGAAGCATCGGAATGTATAACTAGTGTCTCAGGAATAATTCAAAATATAGACAGTAAGAAGAGTCAGTATTCTTGTACTTAAGTCGGCATTGTGCCTTTTGCATTTAATTCCGATGAAATTTCTGTGTTTCATCGTCAATAAGAAGGTCGGACGGATACAGTAAACCTGAAGTTAAGCATCGGAATCTATGACTAGTGTCACAGGAATGGTTCAAAGCATAGACAGTAAGAAGAGTCAGTTTCCTCGTACTTATGTCATCATTGTGCATTTTGTTATTAATTCCGATGAAATTCCTGTGTTTCATCGTCAACAAGAAGGTCAGAGGCATACATTAAACCTGAAGTGAAGCATCGGAATCTATAACTAGTGTCACAGGAATGGTTCGAAACATACACAGTAAGAAGAGTCAGTTTACTTGCACTTAATTCGGCATTTTCCTTTTTTTATTTAATACCGATGCAATTTCTGTGTTTCATCGCCAATACGAAGGTCAGAGGGATACACTAAACTTGAAGTGAAGCATCGGAATCCGTAACTAGTGTCACAGGAATGGTTCAAAACATAGACAGTACGAAGAGTCAGTTTACTTGTACTTAAGTTGGCATTGTGCCTTATGTATTTAATTCCGATGCAATTTCTGTGTTCGATCGCCAATAAGAAGGTCAGAGGGATACAGTAAACCCGAAGTGAAGCATCGGAATCTATAAGTAGTGTCACAGGAATGGTTCAAAACATAGACTGTAAGAAGAGTCAGTCTTCATGTACTTAAGTCGGCATTGTGCCTATTGCATTTAATTCCGATGCAATTTCTGTGTTTCATCGTCAATAAGAAAGTCAGAGGGATACAGTAAACCTGAAGTGAAGCATCAGAATCTATAACTAGTGTCACAGGAATGGTTCAAAAGATAGACAGTAAGAAGAAGCAGTTTCCTTGTACTTAAGTCGGCATTTTGCCTTTTGTATTTAATTCCGATGCAATTTCTGTGTTTCGTCGTCAATACGAAGATCCAAGGGATACAGTAAACCTGAAGTGAAGCATCGGAATCTATAACCAGGGTCATAGGAATGGTTCAAAATATAGACGGTAAGAAGAGTCAGTTTTCTTGTACTTAGGTCGGCATTGTGCCTATTGTATTTAATTCCGATGCAATTTCTGTGTGTCGTCGTCAATAAGAAGATCCAAGGGTTACAGTAATCCTGAAGTGAAGCATCGGAGTCTAAAACCGGTCTCACAGGAAAGGTTCAAGACGTAGACAGTAAGAAGAGCCAGTCTTCTTTTACTTGGTCGGCATTGTGCCTTTTGTATTGAATTCCGATGCAATTTCTTTGTTTCATCGTCAATAAGAAGGTGGGAGGGATACAGTAAACCTGAAGTGTAGCATCGGAATCTATAACTAGTGTCTTAGGAATGGTTCAAAACATACACAGTAAGAAGAGTCAGTTTACTAGTACTTAATTCGGCATTGTGCCTTTTGTATTTAATTCCGATACAATTTCTGTATTTCATCGTCAAAAAGAAGGTCAGAGGGATACAATAAACTTGAAGTGAGGCATCGGAATCCATAACTAGTGTCACAGGAATGGTTCAAAACATAGACAGTAAGAAGAGTCAGTTTACTTGTACTTAAGTTGGCATTGTGCCTTTTGTATTTAATTCTGATGCAATTTCTGTGTTTCATCGTCAATAGGAAGGTCAGAGGGATACAGTAAA
The DNA here is from genome assembly GCF_021461395.2 of Schistocerca americana. Classification (NCBI taxonomy): domain Eukaryota; kingdom Metazoa; phylum Arthropoda; class Insecta; order Orthoptera; family Acrididae; genus Schistocerca; species Schistocerca americana. Next base: position 759,871,621 of record NC_060123.1, read on the forward strand.
CCTGATGTGAAGCATCGGAATCTATAACTAGTGTCACAGGAATGGTTCAAACATAGACAGTAAGAAGAGTCAGTTTTCTTGTACTTAAGTCGGCATTGTGCCTATTGTATTGAATTCCGATGCAATTTCAGTGTTTCATCGTCAATAAGAAGGTCAAGGGATACAGCAAACCAGAAGTGAAGCATCGGAATCCATAACTAGTGTCACAGGAATGGTTCAAAACATAGACAGTAAAAAGATTGAGTTTTCTTGTACTTAAGTCGGCATTGTGCCTTTTGCATTTAATTCCGATGCAATTTCTGTGTTTCATCGTCAATAAGAAGGTCAGAGGGATACAGTAAACCTGAAGTGAAGCATCGGAATCTATAACTAGTGTCACAGGAATATAGACAGTAAGAAGAGGCAGTTTTCTTGTACCTAAGTCGGCATTGTGCCTTTTGCATTTAATTCTGATGAAATTTCTGTGTTTCATCGTCAATAAGAAGGTCGGAGGGATACAGTAAACCTGAAGTGAAGCATCGGAATCTATGACTAGTGTCACAGGAATGGTTCAAAGCATAGACAGTAAGAAGAGTCAGTTTTCTTGTACTTGAGTCATCATTGTGCATTTTGTTATTAATTCCGATGAAATTCCTGTGTTTCATCGTCAACAAGAAGGTCAGAGGCATACAGTAAACCTGAAGTGAAGCATCGGAATCTATAACTAGTGTCACAGGAATGGTTCAAAACATACACAGTAAGAAGAGTCAGTTTACTTGTACTTAATTCGGCATTGTGCCTTTTTCATTTAATTCCGATGCAATCTCTGTGTTTCATCGTCAATACGAAGGTCAGAGGGATACACTAAACTTGAAGTGAAGCATCGGAATCCGTAACTAGTGTCACAGGAATGGTTCAAAACATAGACCGTAAGAAGAGTCAGTTTTCTTGTACTTAAGTCGGCATCATGCCTTTTGTATTTAATTCCGATTTAATTTCTGTGTTTCGTTGTCAATAAGAAGGTCCAAGGGATACAGTAAACCTGAAGTGAACCATCGGAATCTAAAACCGGTCCCACGGGAAGGTTCAAGACGTAGACAGTAAGAAGAGCCAGTCTTCTTGTACTTGAGTCGGCATTGTGCCTTTTGTATTGAATTCCGATGCAATTTCTGTGTTTCATCGTCAATAAGAAGGTCAGAGGGATACAGTAAACCTGAAGTGAAGCATCGGAATCCATAACTAGTGTCACAGGAATGGTTCAAAACATAAACAGTAAGTAGAGTCAGTTTTCTAGTACTTAAGTCGTCATTGTGATTTTTGTATTTAATTCCGATGCAATTTCTGAGTTTCATCGTCAACAAGAAGGTCAGAGGGATACAGTAAACCTGAAGTGAAGCATCGGAATATATAACTAGTGTCACAGGAATGGTTCAAAACACAGACAGTAAGAAGAGTCAGTTTTCTTGTACCTAAGTCGGCATTGTTCCTTTTGTATTTAATTCCGATGCAATTTCTGTGTTTCAACATCAGCAAGAAGGGCAGACGGATACAGTAAACCTGAAGTGAAGCATCGGAATCTATAACTAGTGTCACAGGAATGGTTCAAAAGATAGACAGTAAGAAGAGTCAGTTTTTTTGTACTGAAGTCGGCATTTTGCCTTTTGTATTTAATTCCGATGCAATTTCTGTGTTTCGTCGTCAATACGAAGATCCAAGGGATACTGTAAACCTGAAGTGAAGCATCGGAATCTAAAACCGGTCTGACAGGAAAGGTTCAAAACGTAGACAGTAAGAAGAGCCAGTCTTCTTGTACTTAAGTCGCATTGTGCCTATTGTATTGAATTCCGATGCAATTTCAGTGTTTCATCGTCAATAAGAAGGTCAGAAGGATACAGTAAACCCGAAGTGAAGCATCGGAACCCATAACTAGTGTCGCAGGAATATAGACAGTAAGAAGAGTCAGTTTTCTTGTACTTAAGTCGGCATTGTGCCTTTTGCATTTAATTTCGATGAAATTTCTGTGTTTCATCGTCAATAAGAAGGTCGGAGGGATACAGTAAACCTGAAGTGAAGCATCGGAATCTATGACTAGTGGCACAGGAATGGTTCAAAGCATAGACAGTAAGAAGAGTCAGTTTTCTTGTACTTAAGTCATCATTGTGCATTTTGTTATTAATTCCGATGAAACTCCTGTGTTTCATCGTCAACAAGAAGGTCAGAGGCATACAGTACACCTGAAGTGAAGCATCGGAATCTATAACTAGTGTCACAGGAATGGTTCAAAACATACACAGTAAGAAGAGTCAGTTTACTTGTACTTAATTCGGCATTGTGCCTTTTTTATTTAATTCCGATGCAATCTCTGTGTTTCATCGTCAATACGAAGGTCAGAGGGATACACTAAACTTGAAGTGAAGCATCGGAATCCGTAACTAGTGTCACAGGAATGGTTCAAAACATAGACAGTAGGAAGAGTCATTTTACTTGTACTTAAGTTGGCCTTGTGCCTTATGTATTTAATTCCGATGCAATTTCTGTGTTTCATCGTCAATAAGAAGGTCAGAGGGATACAGTAAACCTGATGTGAAGCATCGGTATCTATAACTAGTGTCACAGGAATGGTTCAAAACATAGACCGTAAGAAGAGTCAGTTTTCTTGTACTTAAGTCGGCATCATGCCTTTTGTATTTAATTCCGACGCAATTTCTGTGTTTCATCGTCAATAAGAAGGTCAGAGGGATACAGTAAACCTGAAGTGAAGCATCGGAATCCATAACTAGTGTCACAGAATGTTTCAAAACATAGAAAGTAAGAAGATTCAATTTTCTTGTACCTAAGTCGGCATTGTGCCTTTTGTATTTAATTCCGATGCAATTTCTGTGTTTCATCGTCAATAAGAAGGTCAGAGGGATACAGTAAACCTGAAGTGAAACATCGGAATCTATAACTAGTGTCTCAGGACTGATTCAAAATATAGACAGTAAGAAGAGTCAGTTTTATTGTACTCAAGTCGGCATTGTGCCTTTTGCATTTAATTCCGATGAAATTTCTGTGTTTCATCGTCAATAAGAAGGTCGGAGGGATACAGTAAACCTGAAGTGAAGCATTGGAATCTAAGACTAGTGTCACAGGAATGGTTCAAAGCATAGACAGTAAGAAGAGTCAGTTTTCTTGTACTTAAGTCATCATTGTGCATTTTGTTATTAATTCCGATGAAATTCCTGTGTTTCATCGTCAACAAGAAGGCCAGAGGCATACAGTAAACCTGAAGTGAAGTATCGGAATCTATAACTAGTGTCACAGGAATGGTTCGAAACATACACAGTAAGAAGAGTCAGTTTAGTTGTGCTTAATTCGGAATTGTGCCTTTTTTATTTAATTCCGATGCAATTTCTGTGTTTCATCGCCAATACGAAGGTCAGAGGGATACACTAAACTTGAAGTGAAGCATCGGAATTCGTAACTAGTGTCACAGGAATGGTTCAAAACATAGACAGTAGGAAGAGTCAGTTTACTTGTACTTAAGTTGGCATTGTGCCTTATGTATTTAATTCCGATGCAATTTCTGTGTTTCATCGTCAATAAGAAGGTCAGAGGGATACAGTAAACCTGAAGTGAAGCATCGGAATCTATAACTAGTGTCAAAGGAATGGTTCAAAACATGTGTGTTGGGGTTTATGGGCGCTCAACATCGAGGTCATCAGCGCCCTGGTTCAAAACATACACAGTAAGAAGAGTCAGTTTACTTGTACCTAATTCGGCATTGTCCTTTTTGTATGTAATTCCGATGCAATTTCTGTGTTTCATCGTCAATAAGAAGGTCAGAGGGATACAGTAAACCTGATGTGAAGCATCGGATTCTATAACTAGTGTCACAGGAATGGTTCAAAACATAGACAGCCAGAAGAGTCAGTTTTCTTGTACTTAAGTCAGCATTGTGCCTTTTGTATTTAATTCCGATGCAATTTCTGTGTTTCATCGTCAATACGAAGGTCAGAGGGATACAGTAAACCTGAAGTGAGGCATCGGAATCTATAACTAGTGTCACAGGAAAGGTTCAAAACATAGACACTAAGAAGAGTCCGTCTTCTTGTACTTAAGTCAGCATTGAGCCTTTTGTATTTAATTCCGATGCAATTTCTGTGTTTCATCGCCAATAAGAAGGTCAAAGGGATACAGTAATCCTGAAATGACGCATCGGAATCTGTAACTAGTGTCACAGGAATGGTTCAAAGCATAGACAGTAAGAAGTGTCTGTTTACTTGTACTTAAGTCGGCATTGTGCCTTTTCTATTTAATTCCGATGCAATTTCTGTGTTTCATCGTCAATAAGAAGGTCGGAGGGATACAGTCAACCTGAAGTGAAGCATCGGAATCTATAACTAATGTCACAGGAATGGTTCAAAACATAGACAGTACGTAGAGTCAGTTTTCTTGTACTTAAGTCTGCATTGTGCCTTTTGTATTTAATTCCGATGCAATTTCTGTGTTTCATCGTCAATAAGATGGTCAGAGGGATACAGTAAACCTGAAGTGAAACATCGTAATCTATAACTAGTTACACAGGAAAGGTTCAAAACATAGACAGTAACAGGAGTCAGTGTTCTTGTACTTAAGTCGGCATTGTGCCCTTTGTATAGAATTCCATTGCAATTTCTGTGTTTCATCGTCAATAAGAAGGTCAGAGGGATACAGTAAACCTGAAGTGAAGCATCGGAACTGTAACTAGTCACAGGAATGGTTTAAAACATAGACAGTAAGAAAAGTCAGTTTTCTTGTACTTAAGTCGGCATTGCGCGTTTTCTATTTAATTCCGATGCAATTTCTGTGTTTCATCGTCAATAGGAAAGTCAGAGGGATACAGTAAACCTGAAGTGAAGCATCGGAATCTATAACTAGTGTCACAGGAGTGGTTCAAAACACAGACAGTAAGATGAATCAGTTTTCTTGTTCTTAAGTCAGCATTGTGCCTTTTGTATTTAATTCCGATGAAATTTCTGTGTTTCATCGTCAATAAGAAGGTCGGAGGGATACAGTAAACCTGAAGTGAAGCATTGGAATCTAAGACTAGTGTCACAGGAATGGTTCAAAGCATAGACAGTAAGAAGAGTCAGTTTTCTTGTACTTAAGTCATCATTGTGCATTTTGTATTTAATTCCGATGCAATTTCTGAGTTTCATCGTCAACAAGAAGGTCAGAGGGATACAGTAAACCTGAAGTGAAGCATCGGAATATATAACTAGTGTCACAGGAATGGTTCAAAACACAGACAGTAAGAAGTGTCAGTTTTCTTGTACCTAAGTCGGCATTGTTCCTTTTGTATTTAATTCCGATGCAATTTCTGTGTTTCAACATCAGCAAGAAGGGCAGACGGATACAGTAAACCTGAAGTGAAGCATCGGAATCTATAACTAGTGTCACAGGAATGGTTCAAAAGATAGACAGTAAGAAGAGTCAGTTTTTTTGTACTGAAGTCGGCATTTTGCCTTTTGTATTTAATTCCGATGCAATTTCTGTGTTTCGTCGCCAATACGAAGATCCAAGGGATACTGTAAACCTGAAGTGAAGCATCGGAATCTAAAACCGGTCTGACAGGAAAGGTTCAAAACGTAGACAGTAAGAAGAGCCAGTCTTCTTGTACTTAAGTCGCATTGTGCCTATTGTATTGAATTCCGATGCAATTTCAGTGTTTCATGGTCAATAAGAAGGTCAGAAGGATACAGTAAACCCGAAGTGAAGCATCGGAACCCATAACTAGTGTCGCAGGAATATAGACAGTTGGAAGAGTCAGTTTTCTTGTACTTAAGTCGGCATTGTGCCTTTTGCATTTAATTTCGATGAAATTTCTGTGTTTCATCGTCAATAAGAAGGTCGGAGGGATACAGTAAACCTGAAGTGAAGCATCGGAATCTATGACTAGTGGCACAGGAATGGTTCAAAGCATAGACAGTAAGAAGAGTCAGTTTTCTTGTACTTAAGTCATCATTGTGCATTTTGTTATTAATTCCGATGAAACTCCTGTGTTTCATCGTCAACAAGAAGGTCAGAGGCATACAGTACACCTGAAGTGAAGCATCGGAATCTATAACTAGTGTCACAGGAATGGTTCAAAACATACACAGTAGGAAGAGTCAGTTTACTTGTACTTAATTCGGCATTGTGCCTTTTTTATTTAATTCCGATGCAATCTCTGTGTTTCATCGTCAATACGAAGGTCAGAGGGATACACTAAACTTGAAGTGAAGCATCGGAATCCGTAACTAGTGTCACAGGAATGGTTCAAAACATAGACAGTAGGAAGAGTCATTTTACTTGTACTTAAGTTGGCCTTGTGCCTTATGTATTTAATTCCGATGCAATTTCTGTGTTTCATCGTCAATAAGAAGGTCAGAGGGATACAGTAAACCTGATGTGAAGCATCGGTATCTATAACTAGTGTCACAGGAATGGTTCAAAACATAGACCGTAAGAAGAGTCAGTTTTCTTGTACTTAAGTCGGCATCATGCCTTTTGTATTTAATTCCGACGCAATTTCTGTGTTTCATCGTCAATAAGAAGGTCAGAGGGATACAGTAAACCTGAAGTGAAGCATCGGAATCCATAACTAGTGTCACAGAATGTTTCAAAACATAGAAAGTAAGAAGATTCAATTTTCTTGTACCTAAGTCGGCATTGTGCCTTTTGTATTTAATTCCGATGCAATTTCTGTGTTTCATCGTCAATAAGAAGGTCAGAGGGATACAGTAAACCTGAAGTGAAACATCGGAATCTATAACTAGTGTCTCAGGACTGATTCAAAATATAGACAGTAAGAAGAGTCAGTTTTATTGTACTTAAGTCGGCATTGTGCCTTTTGCATTTAATTCCGATGAAATTTCTGTGTTTCATCGTCAATAAGAAGGTCGGAGGGATACAGTAAACCTGAAGTGAAGCATTGGAATCTAAGACTAGTGTCACAGGAATGGTTCAAAGCATAGACAGTAAGAAGAGTCAGTTTTCTTGTACTTAAGTCATCATTGTGCATTTTGTTATTAATTCCGATGAAATTCCTGTGTTTCATCGTCAACAAGTAGGCCAGAGGCATACAGTAAACCTGAAGTGAAGTATCGGAATCTATAACTAGTGTCACAGGAATGGTTCGAAACATACACAGTAAGAAGAGTCAGTTTAGTTGTGCTTAATTCGGAATTGTGCCTTTTTTATTTAATTCCGATGCAATTTCTGTGTTTCATCGCCAATACGAAGGTCAGAGGGATACACTAAACTTGAAGTGAAGCATCGGAATTCGTAACTAGTGTCACAGGAATGGTTCAAAACATAGACAGTAGGAAGAGTCAGTTTACTTGTACTTAAGTTGGCATTGTGCCTTATGTATTTAATTCCGATGCAATTTCTGTGTTTCATCGTCAATAAGAAGGTCAGAGGGATACAGTAAACCTGAAGTGAAGCATCGGAATCTATAACTAGTGTCACAGGAATGGTTCAAAACATAGACACTAAGAAGAGTCAGTCTTCTTGTACTTAAGTCAGCATTGAGCCTTTTGTATTTAATTCCGATGCAATTTCTGTGTTTCATCGCCAATAAGAAGGTCAAAGGGATACAGTAATCCTGAAATGACGCATCGGAATCTGTAACTAGTGTCACAGGAATCGTTCAAAGCATAGACAGTAAGAAGTGTCTGTTTACTTGTACTTAAGTCGGCATTGTGCCTTTTCTATTTAATTCCGATGCAATTTCTGTGTTTCATCGTCAATAAGAAGGTCGGAGGGATACAGTCAACCTGAAGTGAAGCATCGGAATCTATAACTAATGTCACAGGAATGGTTCAAAACATAGACAGTACGTAGAGTCAGTTTTCTTGTACTTAAGTCTGCATTGTGCCTTTTGTATTTAATTCCGATGCAATTTCTGTGTTTCATCGTCAATAAGATGGTCAGAGGGATACAGTAAACCTGAAGTGAAGCATCGTAATCTATAACTAGTTACACAGGAATGGTTCAAAACATAGACAGTAACAGGAGTCAGTGTTCTTGTACTTAAGTCGGCATTGTGCCCTTTGTATAGAATTCCATTGCAATTTCTGTGTTTCATCGTCAATAAGAAGGTCAGAGGGATACAGTAAACCTGAAGTGAAGCATCGGAACTGTAACTAGTCACAGGAATGGTTTAAAACATAGACAGTAAGAAAAGTCAGTTTTCTTGTACTTAAGTCGGCATTGCGCGTTTTCTATTTAATTCCGATGCAATTTCTGTGTTTCATCGTCAATAGGAAAGTCAGAGGGATACAGTAAACCTGAAGTGAAGCATCGGAATCTATAACTAGTGTCACAGGAGTGGTTCAAAACACAGACAGTAAGATGAATCAGTTTTCTTGTTCTTAAGTCAGCATTGTGCCTTTTGTATTTAATTCCGATGCAATTTCTGTGTTTCATCGTCAATAAGAAGGTCAGAGGGATACAGTAAACCTGTAGTGAAGCATCGGAAACTATAACTAGTGTCACAGGAAGGGTTCAAAACATAGACAGTAAAAAGAGTCAGTGTTCTTGTACTTATGCCGGCATTGTGCCTTTTCTATTTAATTCCGATGTTATTTCTGTGTTTCCTCGTCAATAAGAATGTCAGAGGGATACAGTAAACCTGAAGAGAAGCAACGGAATCTATAACTAGTGTCACAGGAATGGTTCAAATCATAGACAGTAAGATGAGCCAGCTTTCTTGTACTTGAGTCGGCGTAGTGCATTTTGTATTTAATTCCAATGCAATTTCTGTGTTTCATCGCCAACAAGTAGGTCAGAGTAATACAGTGAACCTGAAGTGAAGCATCGGAATCTATAACTAGTGTCACAGCAATGGTTCAAACATAGCCAGTAAGAAGAGCCACTCTTCTTGTACTTGATTCGGCATTGTGCCTTTTGTATTTAATTCCGATGCAATTTCTGTGTTTCATCGTCAATACGAAGATCAGAGGGATACAGTAAACCTGAAGTGAAGCATCGGAATCTATAACTAGTGTCACAGGAATGGTTCAAAACATAGACAGTAAGAAGAGTCGGTCTTCTTGTACTTAAGTCGGCATTGTTCCTATTGCATTTAATTCCGATGCAATTTCTGTGTTTCATCGTCAATAAGACTGTCAGAGGGATACAGTAAACCTGAAGTGAAGCATCGGAATCTATAACTAGAGTCACAGGATCGGTTCAAAACATATACAGTAAGAAGAGTCAGTCTTCTTGTACTTAAGTCGGCATTGTTCCTATTGCATTTAATTCCGATGCAATTTTTGTGTTTCATCGTCAATAAAATAGTCAGACGGATACAGTAAACCTGAAGTGAAGCATCGGAATCTATAACTAGTGTCACAGGAATTGTTCAAAACATAGACAGTAAGAAGAGTCAGTTTTCTTCTACTTAAGTCGGGATTGTGCCTTTTGTATTTAATTCTGATGCAATATCTGTGTCTCATCGTCAATAATAAGGTCAGAGGGATACAGTAAACCTGAAGTGAAGCATCGGAATCCATTACTAGTGTCACGGGAATGGTTCAAAGCAAAGACAGTAAGAAGAGTCAGTTTTCATGTACTTATGTCGGCATTGTTCTTTTGTATTGAATTCCGATGCAATTTCTGTGTTTCATCGTCAATAAGAAGGTCAGAGGGACACAGTAAACCTGAAGGGAAGCATCGGAATTAATAACTAATGTCACAGTAATGGTTCAAAACATAGACAGTAAGAAGAGTCAGTTTTCAACTACTTAAGTCGGCATTGTGCCTTTTGTATTTAATTCCGAACCAATTTCTGTGTTTCATCGTCAATAAGAAGGTCAGAGGGATACAGTAAACCTGAAGTGAAGCACTGGAATCTATAACTAGTGTCACAGGAACGGTTCAAAGCATAGACAGTAAGAAAAGTCAGTTTTCTTGTACTTAAGTCATCATTTTGCCTTTTGTAATTAATTCCGATGAAATTTCTGAGTTTCATCGTCAATAAGAAGGTCAGAGGGATACAGTAAACCTGAAGTGAAGCATCGGAATCTATAACTAGAGTCACAGGATCGGTTCAAAACATATACAGTAAGAAGAGTCAGTCTTCTTGTACTTAAGTCGGCATTGTGCCTTTTGTATTTAATTCCGATACAATTTCTGTGTTTCATCGTCAATATGAAGGTCAGAGGGATACAGTAAACCTGAGGTGAAGCATCGGAATCTATAACTAGCGTCACAGGAATGGTTCAAAACATAGACAGTAAGATGAGTCAGTTTTCTTGTACTTAAGTCGGCATTGTGATTTTTGTATTAAATTCCGATGCAATTTCTGTGTTTCATTGTCAATAAGAAGGTCAGAGGAATACAATAAACCTGAAGTGAAGCATCATAATCTATAACTAGTGTCAGAGGAATGGTTCAAAACATAGACAGTAAGAAGAGCCAGTTTTCTCGTACCTAAGTCGGCATTGTGCCTTTTGTATAGAATTTCGATGCAATTTCTGTGTTTCATCGTCAATAAGAAGATCAGAGGGATACAGTAAACCTGAAGTGAAGCTTCGGAATCTATAACTAGTGTCACAGGAATGGTTCAAAACATAGACAGTAAGAAGAGTCAGTTTTCTTGTACTTAAGTCGGCATTGTGCCCTTCGTATACAATTCCGATGCAATTTCTGTGTTTCATTGTCAATAAGAAGGTCAGAGGGATACAGTAAACCTGAAGTGAAGCATCGATATCTATAACTAGTGTCACAGGAATGGTTCAAAACATAGAAAGTAAGAAGAGTCAGTTTTCTTGTACCTAAGTCGGGATTGTGCCTTTTGTATTTAATTCCGATGGAATTTCTGTGTTTCATTGTCAATAAGAAGGTGAGAGGGATACAGTAAACCTGAAGTGAAGCATCGGAATCTATAACTAGTGTCACAGGAATGGTTCAACGCATAGACAGTAAGAAGAGTCGGTTTTCTTGTACTTAGGTCGGCATTGTGCCCTTTGTATTTAATTCCGATGCAATTTCTGTGTTTCATCGTCAATAAGAAGATCAGAGGGATACAGTAAACCTGAAGTGAAGCATCGGAATCTATAACTGGTGTCACAGGAATGGATCAAAACATAGACAGTAAGAAGACTCAGTTTTCTTGTACTTAAGTAGGCATTGTGCCTTTTCTATTGAATTCCGATGCAATTTCTGTGTTTCGTCGTCAATAAGGTCAGAGGGATACAGTAAACCTGAAGTGAAGCATCGGAATCTATAACTAGTGTCACAGGAATGGTTCAAATCATAGACAGTAAGAAGAGTCAGTTTTCTTGTACTTAAGTCGGCATTGTGCCTTTTCTATTAAATTCCGATGCAATTTCGGTGTTTCATAGTCAATAAGAAGGTCAGAGGGATACAGTAAACCTGAAGTGAACCATCGGAATCTATAACTAGTGTCACAGGAATGGTTCAAAACATAGACAGTAAGAAGAGACAGTTTACTTGTACTTAAGTCGGCATTGTGCCTTTTGTATTTAATTCCGATGCAATTTCTGTGTTTCATCGTCAATATGAAGGTCAGAGGGATACAGTAAACCTGAGGTGAAGCATCGGAATCTATAACTAGTGTCACAGGAATGGTTCAAAACATAGACAGTAAGATGGATCAGTTTTCTTGTACTTAAGTCAGCATTGTGATTTTTGTATTTAATTCCGATGCAATTTCTGTGTTTCATTGTCAATAAGAAGGTCAGAGGGATACAATGACCCTGAAGCGAAGCATCGGAATCTATAACTACAGTCACAGGAATGGTTCAAAACATAGGCAGTAAGAAGAGACAGTTTACTTGTACTTAAGTCGGCATTGTGCCTTTTGTATTTAATTCCGATGCAATTTCTGTGTTTCATCGTCAATAGGACAGTCAGAGGGATACAGTAAACCTGAAGTGAAGCATCGGAATCTGTAACTAGTGTCACAGGAGTAGTTCAAAACATAGACAGTAAGATGAATCAGTTTTCTTGTCCTTAAGTCGGCATTGTGCCATTTGTATTTAATTCCGATGCAATTTCTGTGTTTCATCGTCAATAAGAAGGTCAGAGGGATACAGTAATCCTGAAGTGAAGCATCGGAAACTATAACTAGTGTCACAGGAATGGTTCAAAACATAGACAGTAAAAAGTGTCAGTGTTCTTGTACTTATGTCGGCATTGTGCCTTTCCTATTTAATTCCGATGCTATTTCTGTGTTTCATCGTCAATAAGAATGTCAGAGGGATACAGTAAACCTGAAGAGAAGCAACGGAATCTATAACTAGTGTCACAGGAATGGTTCAAATCATAGACAGTAAGATGAGCCAGCCTTCTTGTACTCGAGTCGGCATAGTGCATTTTGTATGTAATTCCGATGCAATTTCTGTGTTTCATCGCCAATAAGGAGGTCAGAGTAATAGAGTGAACCTGAAGTGAATCATCGGAATCTATAACTAGTGTCACAGGAATGGTTCAAACATAGACAGTAAGAAGAGCCACTCTTCTTGTACTTGATTCGGCATTGTGCCTTTTGTATTTAATTCCGATGCAATTTCTGTGTTTCATCGTCAATAAGAAGGTCAGAGGGATACAGTAAACCTGAAGTGAAGCATCGCATCGGAATCTATAACTAGTGTCACAGGAATGGTTCAAAAGATAGACAGTAAGAAGAGTCAGTTTTCTTGTACTTAAGTCGGCATTGTGCCTTTTAAATAGAATTCCGATGCAATTTCTGTGTTTCATCGTCAATAAGAAGGTCAGGGGGATACAGTAAACCTGAAGTGAAGCATCGAAATCTATAACTAGTGTCACAGGAATGGTTGACAACATAGAAAGTAAGAAGAGTCAGTTTTCTTGTACCTAAGTCGGCATTGTGCCTTTTGTATTTAATTCCGATGGAATTTCTATGTTTCATCGTCAATAAGAAGGTCAGAGGGATACAGTAAACCCGAAGTGAAGCATCGGAATCTATAACTAGTGTCACAGGAACGGTTCAAAACATAGACAGTAAGAAGAGTCAGTCTTCTTGTACTTAAGTTGGCATTGTTCCTATTGCATTTAATTCCGATGCAATATCTGTGTTTCATCGGCAATAAGAAAGTCAGAGGGATACAGTAAACCTGAAGTGAAGCATCGGAATCTATAAATAGGGTCACAGAAATGGTTCAAATCATAGACAGTAAGAAGAGTCAGTTTTCTTGTACTTAAGTCGGGATTGTGCCTTTTGTATTTAATTCTGATGCAATTTCTGTGTCTCATCGTCAACAATAAGGTCAGAGGGATACAGTAAACATGAAGTGAAGCATCGGAATCTATTACTAGTGTCACAGGAATGGTTCAAAACAAAGACAGTAAGAAGAGTCAGTTTACTTGTACTTAAGTCGGCATTGTGCCTTTTGTATTTAATTCCGATGCAATTTCTGTGTTTCATCGTCAATATGAAGGTCAGAGGGATACAGTAAACCTGAATTGAAGCATCGGAATCTATAACTAGTGTCACAGGAATGGTTCAATACATAGACAGTAAGATGAGTCAGTTTTCTGCTACTTAAGTCGGCATTGTGATTTTTGTATTTAATTCCGATGCAATTTCTGTGTTTCATTATCAATAATAAGGTCAGAGGGATACAATAAACCTGAAATGAAGCATCGGAATCTTAAACTAGTGTCAGAGGAATGGTTCAAAACATAGACAGTAAGAAGAGCCAGTTTTCTTGTACCTAAGTCGGCATTGTGCCTTTTGTATATAATTCCGATGCAATATCTGTGTTTCATCGTCAATAAGAAGATCAGAGGGATACAGTAAACCTGAAGTAAAGCATCGGAATCTATAACTAGTGTCACAGGAATCTTTCAAAACATAGACAGTAAGAAAAGTCAGTTTTCTTGTACTTAAGTCGGCATTGTGCCTTTTGTATAGAATTCCGATGCAATTTCTGTGTTTCGTCGTCAATAAGAAGGTCAGAGGGATACAGTAAACCTGAAGTGAAGCATCGGAATCTATAACTAGTGTCACAGGAATGGTGCAAACATAGACAGTAAGAAGAGTCGGTTTTCTTGTACTTAGGTCGGCACTGTGCCCTTTGTATTTAATTCCGATGCAATTTCTGTGTTTCATCGTCAATAAGAAGGTCGGAGGGATACAGTAAACTTGAAGTGAAGCATCGGAATCTGTATATAGTGTCACAGGAATGGTTCAAAACATAGAGAGTAAGAAGAATCAGTTTTCTTGTACTTAAGTAGGCATTGTGCCTTTTCTATTGAATTCCGATGCATATTCTGTGTTTCGTCGTCAATAAGAAGGTCAGAGGGATACAGTAAACCTGAAGTGAAGCATCGGAGTCTATAACTAGTGTCACAGGAATGGTTCAAATCATAGACAGTAAGAAGAGTCAGTTTTCTTGTACTTAAGTCGGCATTGTTCCTTTTCTACTTAATTCCGATGCAATTTCTGTGTTTCATCGTCAATAAAAAGGTCAATGAAATACAGTAAACCTGAAATGAAGCATCGGAATCTATACCTTGTGTCACAGGAGTAATTCAAAACATAGACAGTAAGAAGAGTCAGTTTTCCTGTTCTTAAGTCGGCATTGTGCGTTTTGTATTTAATTCCGACGCAATTTCTGTGTTTCATCGTCAATAAGAAGGTCAGAGGGATACAGTAAACCTGAAGTGAAGCATCGGAATCTATAACTAGTGTCACAGGAATGGTTCAAAAGATAGACAGTAAGAAGAGTCAGTTTTCTTGTACTTAAGTCGGCATTGTGCCTTTTGTATAGAATTCCGATGCAATTTCTGTGTTTCATCGTCAATAAGAAGGTCTGAGGGATACAGTAAACATGAAGTGAAGCATCGAAATCTATAAGTAGTGTCACAGGAATGGTTCAAAACATAGACAGTAAGAAGAGTCAGTTTTCTCGTACTTAATTCGGCATTGTGCCTTTTGTATTTAATTCCGATGCAATTTCTGTGTTTCATCGTCAATAAGAAGGTCAGAGGGATACAGTAAACCTGAAGTGAAGCATCGGAAACTATAACTAGTGTCACAGGAATGGTTCAAAACATAGACAGTAAGAGGAGTC
Source organism: Schistocerca americana (assembly GCF_021461395.2). Classification (NCBI taxonomy): domain Eukaryota; kingdom Metazoa; phylum Arthropoda; class Insecta; order Orthoptera; family Acrididae; genus Schistocerca; species Schistocerca americana. The sequence continues at coordinate 759,886,671 of NC_060123.1, forward strand.
AGTCTTCTTGTACTTAAGTCGGCATTGTTCTTATTGCATTTAATTCCGATGCTATTTCTGTGTTTCATCGCCAATAAGAAAGTCAGAGGGATACAGTAAATCTGAAGTGAAGCATCGGAATCTATAACTAGTGTCACAGGAATGGTTCAAATCATAGACAGTAAGAAGAGTCAGTTTTCTTGTACTTAAGTCGGGATTGTGCTTTTTGTATTTAATTCTGATGCAATTTCTGTGTCTCATCGTCAACAATAAGGTCAGAGGGATACAGTAAACCCGAAGTGAAGCATCGGAATCTATTACTAGTGTCACAGGAATGGTTCAAAACAAAGGCAGTAAGAAGAGTCAGTTTTCATGTACTTATTTCGGCATTGTGCCTTTTGTATTTAATTCCGATGAAATTTCTGTGTTTCATCGCGAATAAGAAGGTCATAGGAATACAGTAAACCTGATGTGAAGCATCGGAATCTATAACTAGTGTCCCAGGAATGGTTAAAAGCATAGACAGTAAGAAGGGTCAGTTTTCTTGTACTTCAGTTGGCATTGTGCCTTTTCTATTTAATTCCGATGAAATTTCTGCGTTTCATCGTCAATAAGAAGGTCAGAGGGATACAGTAAACCTGAAGTGAAGGATCGGAATCTATAACTAGTGTCACAGGAATGGTTCAAAACATAGACAGTATGAAGAGTCAGTTTTTTGGACTTAAGTCGGCATTGTGCCATTTGTATTTATTTCCGATGAAATTTCTGTGTTTCATCGTCAATAAAAAGGTCAGAGGGATACAGTAAACCTGAAGTGAAGCATCGGAATCTGTAACTAGTCTCACAGGAATGGTTCAAAGCATAGACAGTAAGAAGAGTCAGTTTACTTGTACTTAAGTCGGCATTGTGCCTTTTGTATTTAATTCCGATGCAATTTCTGTGTTTCATCGTCAATATGAAGGTCAGAGTGATACAGTAAACCTGAGGTGAAGCATCGGAATCTATAACTAGTGTCACAGGAATGGTTCAATACATAGACAGTAAGATGCGTCAGTTTTCTTGTACTTAAGTCGGCATTGTAATTTTTGTATTTAATTCCGATGCAATTTCTGTGTTTCATTATCAATAAGAAGGTCAGAGGGACACAATAAACCTGAAATTAGGCATCGGAATCTTTAACTAGTGTCAGAGGAATGGTTCAAAACATAGACAGTAAGAAGAGCCAGTTTTCTTGTACCTAAGTCGGCATTGTGCCTTTTGTATAGAATTCCGATGCAATTTCTGCGTTTCATCGTCAATTAGAAGATCAGAGGGATACAGTAAACCTGAAGTGGAGCATCGGAATCTATAACTAGTGTCACAGGAATGGTTCAAAACATAGACAGTAAGAAGAATCAGTTTTCTTGTAATTAAGTAGGCACTGTGCCTTTTCAATTGAATTCCGATGCAATTTCTGTGTTTCGTCGTCAATAAGAAGGTCAGAGGGATACAGTAAACCTGAAGTGAAGCATCGGAATCTATAACTAGAGTCACAGGATTGGTTCAAAACATATACAGTAAGAAGAGTCAGTCTTCTTGTACTTAAGTCGGCATTGTGCCTTTTGTATTTAATTCCGATACAATTTCTGTGTTTCATCGTCAATATGAAGGTCAGAGGGATACAGTAAACCTGAGGTGAAGCATCGGAATCTATAACTAGCGTCACAGGAATGGTTCAAAACATAGACAGTAAGATGAGTCAGTTTTCTTGTACTTAAGTCGGCATTGTGATTTTTGTATTAAATTCCGATGCAATTTCTGTGTTTCATTGTCAATAAGAAGGTCAGAGGAATACAATAAACCTGAAGTGAAGCATCGGAATCTATAACTAGTGTCAGAGGAATGGTTCAAAACATAGACAGTAAGAGGAGCCAGTTTTCTCGTACCTAAGTCGGCATTGTGCCCTTTTGTATAGAATTTCGATGCAATTTCTGTGTTTCATCGTCAATAAGAAGATCAGAGGGATACAGTAAACCTGAAGTGAAGCTTCGGAATCTATAACTAGTGTCACAGGAATGGTTCAAAACATAGACAGTAAGAAGAGTCAGTTTTCTTGTACTTAAGTCGGCATTGTGCCCTTTGTATACAATTCCGATGCAATTTCTGTGTTTCATTGTCAATAAGATGGTCAGAGGGATACAGTAAACCTGAAGTGAAGCATCGAAATCTATAACTAGTGTCACAGGAATGGTTCAAAACATAGAAAGTAAGAAGAGTCAGTTTTCTTGTACCTAAGTCGGCATTGTGCCTTTTGTATTTAATTCCGATGGAATTTCTGTGTTTCATCGTCAATAAGAAGGTGAGAGGGATACAGTAAACCTGAAGTGAAGCATCGGAATCTATAACTAGTGTCACAGGAATGGTTCAAAGCATAGACAGTAAGAAGAGTCGGTTTTCTTGTACTTAGGTCGGCATTGTGCCCTTTGTATTTAATTCCGATGCAATTTCTGTGTTTCATCGTCAATAAGAAGGTCGGAGGGATACAGTAAACCTGAAGTGAAGCATCGGAATCTATAACTGGTGTCACAGGAATGGATCAAAACATAGACAGTAAGAAGAATCAGTTTTCTTGTACTTAAGTAGGCATTGTGCCTTTTCTATTGAATTCCGATGCAATTTCTGTGTTTCGTCGCCAATAAGGTCAGAGGGATACGGTAAACCTGAAGTGAAGCATCGGAATCTATAACTAGTGTCACAGGAATGGTTCAAATCATAGACAGTAAGAAGAGTCAGTTTTCTTGTACTTAAGTCGGCATTGTGCCTTTTGTATTTAATTCCGATGCAATTTCTGTGTTTCATCGTCAATATGAAGGTCAGAGGGATACAGTAAACCTGAGGTGAAGCATCGGATTCTATAACTAGTGTCACAGGAATGGTTCAAAACATAGAAAGTAAGAAGAGTCAGTTTTCTTGTACCTAAGTCGGCATTGTGCCTTTTGTATTTAATTCCGATGGAATTTCTGTGTTTCATCGTCAAAAAGAAGGTCAGAGGGATACAGTAAACCCGAAGTGAAGCATCGGAACCTATAACTAGTGTCACAGGAACGGTTCAAAACATAGACAGTAAGAAGAGTCAGTCTTCTTGTACTTAAGTTGACATTGTTCCTATTGCATTTAATTCCGATGCAATTTCTGTGTTTCAACGGCAATAAGAAAGTCAGAGGGATACAGTAAACCTGAAGTGAAGCATCGGAATCTATAACTAGTGTCACAGGAATGGTTCAAATCATAGACAGTAAGATGAGCCAGCCTTCTTGTACTCGAGTCGGCATAGTGCATTTTGTATGTAATTCCGATGGAATTTCTGTGTTTCATCGCCAATAAGGAGGTCAGAGTAATAGAGTGAACCTGAAGTGAATCATCGGAATCTATAACTAGTGTCACAGGAATGGTTCAAACATAGACAGTAAGAAGAGCCACAGTTCTTGTACTTGATTCGGCATTGTGCCTTTTGTATTTAATTCCGATGCAATTTTGTGTTTCATCGTCAATAAGAAGGTCAGAGGGATACAGTAAACCTGAAGTGAGGCATCGCATCGGAATCTGTAACTAGTGTCACAGGAATGGTTCAAAAGATAGACAGTAAGAAGAGTCAGTTTTCTTGTACTTAAGTCGGCATTGTGCCTTTTGTATAGAATTCCGATGCAATTTCTGTGTTTCATCGTCAATAAAATGGTCAGGGGGATACAGTAAACCTGAAGTGAAGCATCGAAATCTATAACTAGTGTCACAGGAATGGTTCAAAACATAGAAAGTAAGAAGAGTCAGTTTTCTTGTACCTAAGTCGGCATTGTGCCTTTTGTATTTAATTCCGAGCAAATTTCTGTGTTTCATCGTCAATAAGAAGGTCAATGGGATACAGTAAACCTGAAATGAAGCATCGGAATCTATACCTTGTGTCACAGGAGTGATTCAAAACATAGACAGTAAGAAGAGTCAGTTTTCCTGTTCTTAAGTCGGCATTGTGCGTTTTGTATTTAATTCCGACGCAATTTCTGTGTTTCATCGTCAATAAGAAGGTCAGAGGGATACAGTAAACCTGAAGTGAAGCATCGGAATCTATAACTAGTGTCACAGGAACGGTTCAAAACATAGACAGTAAGAAGAGTCAGTCTTCTTGTACTTAAGTTGACATTGTTCCTATTGCATTTAATTCCGATGCAATTTCTGTGTTTCATCGGCAATAAGAAAGTCAGAGGGATACAGTAAACCTGAAGTGAAGCATCGGAATCTATAAATAGTGTCACAGAAATGGTTCAAATCATAGACAGTAAGAAGAGTCAGTTTTCTTGTACTTAAGTCGGGATTGTGCCTTTTGTATTTAATTCTAATGCAATTTCTGTGTCTCATCGTCATTAATAAGGTCAGAGGGATACAGTAAACATGAAGTGAAGCATCGGAATCTATTACTAGTGTCACAGGAATGGTTCAAAACAAAGACAGTAAGAAGAGTCAGTTTACTTGTACTTAAGTCGGCATTGTGCCTTTTGTATTTAATTCCGATGCAATTTCAGTGTTTCATCGTCAATATGAAGGTAAGGGGGATACAGTAAACCTGAGGTGAAGCACGGAATCTATAACTAGTGTCACAGGAATGGTTCAATACATAGACAGTAAGATCAGTCAGTTTTCTTGTACTTAAGTCGGCATTGTGATTTTTGTATTTAATTCCGATGCAATTTCTGTGTTTCATATCAATAGTAAGGTCAGAGGGATACAATAAACCTGAAATGAAGCATCGGAATCTTAAACTAGTGTCAGAGGAATGGTTCAAAACATAGACAGTAAGAAGAGCCAGTTTTCTTGTACTTAGGTCGGCATTGTGCCCTTTGTATTTAATTCCGATGCAATTTCTGTGTTTCATCGTCAATAAGAAGGTCGGAGGGATACAGTAAACTTGAAGTGAAGCATCGGAATCTGTATATAGAGTCACAGGAATGGTTCAAAACATAGAGAGTAAGAAGAATCAGTTTTCTTGTACTTAAGTAGGCATTGTGCCTTTTCTATTGAATTCCGATGCATATTCTGTGTTTCGTCGTCAATAAGAAGGTCAGAGGGATACAGTAAACCTGAAGTGAAGAATCGGAGTCTATAACTAGTGTCACAGGAATGGTTCAAATCATAGACAGTAAGAAGAGTCAGTTTTCTTGTACTTAAGTCGGCATTGTTCCTTTTCTACTTAATTCCGATGCAATTTCTGTGTTTCATCGTCAATAAGAAGGTCAATGGGATACAGTAAACCTGAAATGAAGCATCGGAATCTATACCTTGTGTCACAGGAGTGATTCAAAACATAGACAGTAAGAAGAGTCAGTTTTCCTGTTCTTAAGTCGGCATTGTGCGTTTTGTATTTAATTCCGACGCAATTTCTGTGTTTCATCGTCAATAAGAAGGTCAGAGGGATACAGTAAACCTGAAGTGAAGCATCGGAATCTATAACTAGTGTCACAGGAATGGTTCAAATGATAGACAGTAAGAAGAGTCAGTTTTCTTGTACTTAAGTCGGCATTGTGCCTTTTGTATAGAATTCCGATGCAATTTCTGTGTTTCATCGTCAATAAGAAGGTCTGAGGGATACAGTAAACCTGAAGTGAAGCATCGAAATCTATAAGTAGTGTCACAGGAATGGTTCAAAACATAGACAGTAAGAAGAGTCAGTTTTCTTGTACTTAATTCGGCATTGTGCCTTTTGTATTTAATTCCGATGCAATTTCTGTGTTTCATCGTCAACAAGAAGGTCAGAGGGATACAGCAAACCTGAAGTGAAGCATCGGAAACTATAACTAGTGTCACAGGAATGGTTCAAAACATAGACAGTAAGAGGAGTCAGTCTTCTTGTACTTAAGTCGGCATTGTTCCTATTGCATTTAATTCCGATGCAATTTCTGTGCTTCATCGCCAATAAGAAAGTCAGAGGGATACAGTAAACCTGAAGTGAAGCATCGGAATCTATAACTAGTGTCACAGGAATGGTTCAAAACATAGAAAGTAAGAAGAGTCAGTTTTCTTGTACTTAAGTCGCGATTGTGCTTATTGTATTTAATTCTGATGCAATTTCTGTGTCTCATCGTCAACAATAAGGTCAGAGGGATACAGTAAACCCGAAGTGAAGCATCGGAATCTATTACTAGTGTCACAGGAATGGTTCAAAACAAAGACAGTAAGAAGAGTCAGTTTTCATGTACTTATGTCGGCATTGTGCCTTTTGTATTTAATTCCGATGAAATTTCTGTGTTTCAACGCGAATAAGAAGGTCATAGGAATACAGTAAACCTGATGTGAAGCATCGGAATCTATAACTAGTGTCCCAGGAATGGTTAAAAACATAGACAGTAAGAAGGGTCAGTTTTCTTGTACTTCAGTTGGCATTGTGCCTTTTCTATTTAATTCCGATGAAATTTCTGCGTTTCATCGTCAATAAGAAGGTCAGAGGGATACAGTAAACCTGAAGTGAAGGATCGGAATCTATAACTAGTGTCACAGGAATGGTTCAAAACATAGACAGTAAGATGAATCAGTTTTCTTGTACTTAAGTCGGCATTGTGATTTTTGTATTTAATTCCGATGCAATTTCTGTGTTTCATTGTCAATAAGAAGGTCAGAGGGATACAATAACCCTGAAGCGAAGCATCGGAATCTATAACTGGAGTCACAGGAATGGTTCAAAACAAAGACAGTAAGAAGAGTCAGTTTTCTTGTACTTAAGTCGGCATTGCGCGTTTTCTATTCAGTTCCGATGCAATTTCTGTGTTTCATCGTCAATAGGACAGTCAGAGGGATACAGTAAACCTGAAGTGAAGCATCGGAATCTATAACTAGTGTCACAGGAGTAGTTCAAAACATAGACAGTAAGATGAATCAGTTTTCTTGTCCTTAAGTCGGCATTGTGCCATTTGTATTTCATTCCGTTGCAATTTCTGTGTTTCATCGTCAATAAGAAGGTCAGAGGGATACAGTAATCCTGAAGTGAAGCATCGGAAACTATAACTAGTGTCACAGGAATGGTTCAAAACGTAGACAGTAAAAAGTGTCAGTGTTCTTGTACTTATGTCGGCATTGTGCCTTTTCTATTTAATTCCGATGCTACTTCTGTGTTTCATCGTCAATAAGAATGTCAGAGGGATACAGTAAACCTGAAGAGAAGCAACGGAATCTATAACTAGTGTCACAGGAATGGTTCAAATCATAGACAGTAACATGAGCCAGCCTTCTTGTACTCGAGTCGGCATAGTGCATTTTGTATGTAATTCCGATGGAATTTCTGTGTTTCATCGCCAATAAGGAGGTCAGAGTAATAGAGTGAACCTGAAGTGAATCATCGGAATCTATAACTAGTGTCACAGGAATGGTTCAAACATAGACAGTAAGAAGAGCCACTCTTCTTGTACTTGATTCGGCATTGTGCCTTTTGTATTTAATTCCGATGCAATTTCTGTGTTTCATCGTCAATAAGAAGGTCAGAGGGATACAGTAAACCTGAAGTGAAGCATCGCATCGGAATCTATAACTAGTGTCACAGGAATGGTTCAAAAGATAGACAGTAAGAAGAGTCAGTTTTCTTGTACTTAAGTCGGCATTGTGCCTTTTGTATAGAATTCCGATGCAATTTCTGTGTTTCATCGTCAATAAAATGGTCAGGGTGATACAGTAAACCTGAAGTGAAGCATCGAAATCTATAACTAGTGTCACAGGAATGTTTCAAAACATAGAAAGTAAAAAGAGTCAGTTTTCTTGTACCTAAGTCGGCATTGTGCCTTTTGTATTTAATTCCGATGGAATTTCTGTGTTTCATCGTCAAAAAGAAGGTCAGAGGGATACAGTAAACCCGAAGTGAAGCATCGGAACCTATAACTAGTGTCACAGGAACGGTTCAAAACATAGACAGTAAGAAGAGTCAGTCTTCTTGTACTTAAGTTGACATTGTTCCTATTGCATTTAATTCCGATGCAATTTCTGTGTTTCATCGGCAATAAGAAAGTCAGAGGGATACAGTAAACCTGAAGTGAAGCATCGGAATCTATAAATAGTGTCACAGAAATGGTTCAAATCATAGACAGTAAGAAGAGTCAGTTTTCTTGTACTTAAGTCGGGATTGTGCCTTTTGTATTTAATTCTGATGCAATTTCTGTGTCTCATCGTCAACAATAAGGTCAGAGGGATACAGTAAACATGAAGTGAAGCATCGGATTCTGTTACTAGTGTCACAGAAATGGTTCAAATCATAGACAGTAAGATGAGTCAGTTTTCTTGTACTTAAGTCGGCATTGTGATTTTTGTATTTAATTCCGATGCAATTTCTGTGTTTCATATCAGTAATAGGGTCAGAGGGATACAATAAACCTGAAATGAAGCATCGGAATCTTAAACTAGTGTCAGAGGAATGGTTCAAAACATAGACAGTAAGAAGAGCCAGTTTTCTTGTACCTAAGTCGGCATTGTGCCTTTTGTATAAAATTCCGATGCAATTTCTGTGTTTCATCGTCAATAAGAAGATCAGAGGGATACAGTAAACCTGAAGTAAAGCATCGGAATCTATAACTAGTGTCACAGGAATCTTTCAAAACATAGACAGTAAGAAAAGTCAGTTTTCTTGTACTTAAGTCGGCATTGTGCCTTTTGTATAGAATTCCGATGCAATTTCTGTGTTTCGTCGTCAATAAGAAGGTCAGAGGGATACAGTAAACCTGAAGTGAAGCATCGGAATCTATAACTAGTGTCACAGGAATGGTTCAAACATAGACAGTAAGAAGAGTCGGTTTTCTTGTACTTAGGACGGCATTGTTCCTATTGCATTTAATTCCGATGCAATTTCTGTGCTTCATCGCCAATAAGAAAGTCAGAGGGATACAGTAAACCTGAAGTGAAGAATCGGAGTCTATAACTAGTGTCACAGGAATGGTTCAAATCATAGACAGTAAGAAGAGCCAGTTTTCTTGTACCTAAGTCGGCATTGTGCCTTTTGTATAAAATTCCGATGCAATTTCTGTGTTTCATCGTCAATAAGAAGATCAGAGGGATACAGTAAACCTGAAGTAAAGCATCGGAATCTATAACTAGTGTCACAGGAATCTTTCAAAACATAGACAGTAAGAAAAGTCAGTTTTCTTGTACTTAAGTCGGCATTGTGCCCTTTGTATTTAATTCCGATGCAATTTCTGTGTTTCATCGTCAATAAGAAGGTCGGAGGGATACAGTAAACTTGAAGTGAAGCATCGGAATCTGTATATAGTGTCACAGGAATGGTTCAAAACATAGAGAGTAAGAAGAATCAGTTTTCTTGTACTTAAGTAGGCATTGTGCCTTTTCTATTGAATTCCGATGCATATTCTGTGTTTCGTCGTCAATAAGAAGGTCAGAGGGATACAGTAAACCTGAAGTGAAGAATCGGAGTCTATAACTAGTGTCACAGGAATGGTTCAAATCATAGACAGTAAGAAGAGTCAGTTTTCTTGTACTTAAGTCGGCATTGTCCCTTTTCTACTTAATTCCGATGCAATTTCTGTGTTTCATCGTCAATAAGAAGGTCAGAGGGATACAGTAAACCTGAAGTGAAGCATCGGAAACTATAACTAGTGTCACAGGAATGGTTCAAAACATAGACAGTAAGAGGAGTCAGTCTTCTTGTACTTAAGTCGGCATTGTTCCTATTGCATTTAATTCCGATGCAATTTCTGTGCTTCATCGCCAATAAGAAAGTCAGAGGGATACAGTAAACCTGAAGTGAAGCATCGGAATCTATAACTAGTGTCACAGGAATGGTTCAAAACATAGAAAGTAAGAAGAGTCAGTTTTCTTGTACTTAAGTCGGGATTGTGCTTTTTGTATTTAATTCTGATGCAATTTCTGTGTCTCATCGTCAACAATAAGGTCAGAGGGATACAGTAAACCCGAAGTGAAGCATCGGAATCTATTACTAGTGTCACAGGAATGGTTCAAAACAAAGACAGTAAGAAGAGTCAGTTTTCATGTACTTATGTCGGCATTGTGCCTTTTGTATTTAATTCCGATGAAATTTCTGTGTTTCATCGCGAATAAGAAGGTCATAGGAATACAGTAAACCTGATGTGAAGCATCGGAATCTATAACTAGTGTCCCAGGAATGGTTAAAAACATAGACAGTAAGAAGGGTCAGTTTTCTTGTACTTCAGTTGGCATTGTGCCTTTTCTATTTAATTCCGATGAAACTTCTGCGTTTCATCGTCAATAAGAAGGTCAGAGGGATACAGTAAACCTGAAGTGAAGGATCGGAATCTATAACTAGTGTCACAGGAGTGGTTCAAAACATAGACAGTATGAAGAGTCAGTTTTTTGGCTTAAGTCGGCATTGTGCCATTTGTATTTATTTCCGATGAAATTTCTGTGTTTCATCGTCAATAAAAAGGTCAGAGGGATACAGTAAACCTGAAGTGAAGCATCGGAATCTATAACTAGTGTCACAGGAATGGTTCAATACATAGACAGTAAGAAGAGTCAGTTTACTTGTACTTAAGTCGGCATTGTGCCTTTTGTATTTAATTCCGATGCAATTTCTGTGTTTCATCGTCAATATGAAGGTCAGAGTGATACAGTAAACCTGAAGTGAAGCATCGGAATCTATAACTAGTGTCACAGGAATGGTTCAAAAGATAGACAGTAAGAAGAGTCAGTTTTCTTGTACTTAAGTCGGCATTGTGCCTTTTGTATAGAATTCCGATGCAATTTCTGTGTTTCATCGTCAGTAAGAAGGTCTGAGGGATACAGTAAACCTGAAGTGAAGCATCGAAATCTATAAGTAGTGTCACAGGAATGGTTCAAAACATAGACAGTAAGAAGAGTCAGTTTTCTTGTACTTAATTCGGCATTGTGCCTTTTGTATTTAATTCCGATGCAATTTCTGTGTTTCATCGTCAATAAGAAGGTCAGAGGGATACAGTAAACCTGAAGTGAAGCATCGGAAACTATAACTAGTGTCACAGGAATGGTTCAAAACATAGACAGTAAGAGGAGTCAGTCTTCTTGTACTTAAGTCGGCATTGTTCCTATTGCATTTAATTCCGATGCAATTTCTGTGCTTCATCGCCAATAAGAAAGTCAGAGGGATACAGTAAACCAGAAGTGAAGCATCGGAATCTATAACTAGTGTCACAGGAATGGTTCAAAACATAGAAAGTAAGAAGAGTCAGTTTTCTTGTACTTAATTCGGGATTGTGCCTTTTGTATTTAATTCTGATGCAATTTCTGTGTCTCATCGTCAACAATAAGGTCAGAGGGATACAGTAAACCCGAAGTGAAGCATCGGAATCTATTACTAGTGTCACAGGAATGGTTCAAAACAAAGACAGTAAGAAGAGTCAGTTTTCATGTACTTATGTCGGCATTGTGCCTTTTGTATTTAATTCCGATGAAATTTCTGTGTTTCATCGCGAATAAGAAGGTCATAGGAATACAGTAAACCTGATGTGAAGCATCGGAATCTATAACTAGTGTCCCAGGAATGGTTAAAAACATAGACACTAAGAAGGGTCAGTTTTCTTGTACTTCAGTTGGCATATTGCCTTTTCTATTTAATTCCGATGAAATTTCTGCGTTTCATCGTCAATAAGAAGGTCAGAGGGATACAGTAAACCTGAAGTGAAGGATCGGAATCTATAACTAGTGTCACAGGAATGGTTCAAAACATAGACAGTATGAAGAGTCAGTTTTTTGGACTTAAGTCGGCATTGTGCCATTTGTATTTATTTCCGATGAAATTTCTGTGTTTCATCGTCAATAAAAAGGTCAGAGGGATACAGTAAACCTGAAGTGAAGCATCGGAATCTATAACTAGTGTCACAGGAATGGTTCAATGCATAGACAGTAAGAAGAGTCAGTTTACTTGTACTTAAGTCGGCATTGTGCCTTTTGTATTTAATTCCGATGCAATTTCTGTGTTTCATCGTCAATATGAAGGTCAGAGTGATACAGTAAACCTGAGGTGAAGCATCGGAATCAATAACTAGTGTCACAGGAATGGTTCAATACGTAGACAGTAAGATGCGTCAGTTTTCTTGTACTTAAGTCGGCATTGTGATTTTTGTATTTAATTCCGACGCAATTTCTGTGTTTCATTATCAATAAGAAGGTCAGAGGGACACAATAAACCTGAAATTAGGCATCGGAATCTTTAACTAGTGTCAGAGGAATGGTTCAAAACATAGACAGTAAGAAGAGCCAGTTTTCTTGTACCTAAGTCGGCATTGTGCCTTTTGTATAGAATTCCGATGCAATTTCTGCGTTTCATCGTCAATTAGAAGATCAGAGGGATACAGTAAACCTGAAGTGGAGCATCGGAATATATAACTAGTGTCACAGGAATGGTTCAAAACATAGACAGTAAGAAGAATCAGTTTTCTTGTAATTAAGTAGGCATTGTGCCTTTTCTATTGAATTCCGATGCAATTTCTGTGTTTCGTCGTCAATAAGAAGGTCAGAGGGATACAGTAAACCTGAAGTGAAGCATCGGAATCTATAACTAGTGTCACAGGAATGGTTCAAATCATAGAGAGTAAGAAGAGTCAGTTTTCTTGTACTTAAGTCGGCATTTTGCCTTTCCTATTTAATTCCGATGCAATTTCTGTGTTTCATCGTCAATAAGAAGGTCAATGGGATACAGTAAACCTGAAGTGAAGCATCGGAATCTATAACTTGTGTCACAGGAGTGGTTCAAAACATAGACAGTAAGAAGAGTCAGTTTTCCTGTTCTTAAGTCGGCATTGTGCGTTTTGTATTTAATTCCGATGCAATTTCTGTGTTTCATCGTCAATAAGAAGGCAGAGGGATACAGTGAACCTGAAGTGCAGCATCGGAATCTATAACTAGTGTCACAGGAATGGTTCAAAGCATAGACAGTAAGATGAACCAGCCTTCTTGTACTTGAGTCGTCATTGTGCCTTTTGTATTTAATTCCGATGCAATTTCTGTGTTCATCGTCAATAAGAAGGTCAGAGCGATACAGTAAACCTGAAGTGAAGCATCGGAATCTATAACTAGTGTCAGAGGATTGGTTCAAAACATAGACAGTAAGAAGAGTCAGTTTACTTGTACTTATGTCGGCATTGTGGCATTTGTATTTAATTCCGATGCAATTTCTGTGTTTCAGCGTCAATAGGTAGGTCAGAGGGATACAGTAAACCTGAAGTGAAGCATCGGAATCTATAACTAGTGTCACAGGAATGGTTCAAAACATAGACAGTAAGAAGAGTCAGTTTTCTTGTACTTAACCCGGCATTGTACCTTTTCTATTTAATTCCGATGCAATTTCTGTGTTTCGTCATGAATAAGAATGTCCAAGGGATACAGTAAACCTGAAGTGAAGCATCGGAATCTAAAACCGGTCTCACAGGAAAGGTTCAAAACATAGACAGTAAGAAGAGCCAGTCTTCTTGTACTTGAGTCTGCATTGTGCCTTTTGTATTTAATTCCTATGCAATTTCTGTGTTTCATCGTCAATCAGACGGTCAGAGGGATACAGTAAACCTGAAGTGAAGCATCGGAATGTATAACTAGTGTCACAGGAATGGTTCAAAACATTGACAGTAAGAAGGGTCAGTTTTCTTGTACTTAGGTAGGCATTGTGCCTTTTGTATTTAATTCCAATGCAATTTCTGTGTTTCATCTTCAATAAGAAGGTCCAAGGGATACAGTAAACCTGAAGTCAAGCATCGGAATCTAAAAGTGGTCTCAAAGGAAAGGTTCAAAACATATACAGTAAGAAGAGCCAGTATTCCTGTACTTGAATCGTCTAGGTGCCTTTTGTATTTATTTCCGATGCAATTTCTCTGTTTCATCGTCAATAAGAAGGTCAGAGGGATACAGTAAACCTGAAGTGAAGCATAGGAATCCATATCTAGTAGCACAGGAATGTTTCAAAGCATAGACAGTAAGAAGTGTCAGTTTTCCTATAATTAAGTCGGCATTGTGCCTTTTGTATTTAATTCCAATGTAATTTCTGTGTTTCATCGTCAATAAGAATGTCAGAGGGATACAGTAAACCTGAAGTGATGCATCGGAATCTATGACTAGTGTCACAGGAATGGTTCAACAATGACAGTAAGAAGTGTCAGTTTTCTTATACTTAATCCGGCATTGTGCCATTTCTATTTAATTCCGATGCAATTTCTGTGTTTCGTCGTGAATCAGAATGTCCAAGGGATACAGTAAACCTGAAGTGAAGCATCGGAATCTATAACTTATGTCACAGGAATGTTTCAAAATATAGACAGTACGAAGAGTCAGTTTTCTTGTAATTAAGTAGGCATTGTGCCTTTTCTATTGAATTCCGATGCAATTTCTGTGTTTCGTCGTCAATAAGAAGGTCAGAGGGATACAGTAAACCTGAAGTGAAGCATCGGAATCTATAACTAGTGTCACAGGAATGGTTCAAATCATAGAGAGTAAGAAGAGTCAGTTTTCTTGTACTTAAGTCGGCATTTTGCCTTTCCTATTTAATTCCGATGCAATTTCTGTGTTTCATCGTCAATAAGAAGGTCAATGGGATACAGTAAACCTGAAGTGAAGCATCGGAATCTATAACTAGTGTCAGAGGAATGGTTCAAAACATAGACTGTAAGAAGAGTCAGTTTACTTGTACTTAAGTCGGCATTGTGCCTTTAGTATTTAATTCCAATGCAATATCTGTGTTTCATCGTCAATGGGTAGGTCAGAGTGATACAGTAAACCTGAAGTGAAGCATCGGAATCAATAAATAGTGTCACAGGAATGGTTTAAAACATAGACAGTAAGAAGAGTCAGTTTTATTGTACTTAACCCGGCATTGAACCTTTTCTACTTAATTCCGATGCAATTTCTGTGTTTCGTCGTGAATAAGAAGGTCCAAGGGATACAGTAAACCGTAAGTGAAGCATAGAAATCTAAAACCGGTCTCACAGGAAAGGTTCAAAACATAGACAGTAAGAAGAGCCAGTCTTCTGGTACTTGAGTCTGCATTGTACCTTTTGCACTTAATTCCGATGCAATTTCTGTGTTTCATCGTCAATAAGACGGTCAGAGGGATACAGTAAACCTGAAGTGTAGCATCGGAATCTATAACTAGTGTCACAGCAATGGTTCAAAACATAGACAGTAAGAAGGGTCAGTTTTCTTGTACTTAGGTAGGCATTGTGCCTTTTCTATTTAATTCCTATGCAATTTCTGTGTTTCGTCGTCAATAAGAGTGGCCAAGGGATACAGTAAACTTGAAGTGAAGCATCGGAATCTAAAACTGGTCTCATAGGAAAGGTTCAAAGCATAGACAGTAAGAAGAGCCAGTCTTTTTGTACTTGAGGCGGCATTGTGCCTTTTGTATTTATTTCCGATGCAATTTCTCGGTTTCATCGTCAATATGAAGGTCAGAGGGATACAGTAAACCTGAAGTGAAGCATAGGAATCCATATCTAGTGTCACAGGAATGTTTCAAAGCATAGACAGTAAGAAGTGTCACTTTTCCTATAATTAAGTCGGCTTTGTGGCTTTTGTATTTAATTCCGATGTAATTTCTGTGTCTCATCGTCAATAAGAAGGTCAGAGGGATATAGTAAACCTTTAGTGATGCATCGGAATCTATAACTAGTGTCACAGGAATGGTTCAAAACAATGACAGTAAGAAGAGTCAGTTTTCTTGTACTTAATCCGGCATTGTACCATTGCTATTTAATTCCGATGCAATTTCTGTGTTTCGTCGTGAATCAGAAGGTCCAAGGAATACAGTAAACCTGAAGTGAAGCATCGGAATCTAAAACTGGTCTCACGGGAAAGTTTCAAAACATAGACAGTAAGAGGGGCCAGTCTTCTTGTACTTGAGTCTGCATTGTACCTTTTGTATTTAATTCCGATGCAATTTCTGTGTTTCATCGTCAATAAGACGGTCAGAGGGATACAGTAAACCTGAAGTGAAGCATTGGAATCTATAACTAGTGTCACCGGAATGGTTCAAAACATAGACAGTAAGAAGAGTCAGTTTTCTTGTACTTAAGTCGGCATTGTGCCTTTTCTATGTAATTCCGATGCAATTTCTGTGTTTCGTCGTCAATAAGAGGGGCCAAGGGATACAGTAAACCTGAAGTGAAGCATCGGAATCTAAAACCGACCTCATAGGGAAGGTTCAAAACTTAGACAGTAAGAGGAGCCAGTCTTTTTGTACTTCAGTCGGCATTGTGAATTTTGTATTTAATTCCGATGCAATTTCAGTGTTTCATCGTCAATAAGAAAACCAGAGGGATACAGTAAACCTGAAGTGAAGCATCGGAATCTATAACTAGAGTCACAGGAATGGTTCAAATCATAGACAGTAAGAAGAATCAGTTTTCTTGTGCATAAGTAGGCATTGTGCCTTTTGTATTGAATTGCGATGCAAATTCTGCGTTTCGTCCTCAATAAGAAGGTGAGAGGGATACAGGAAACCTGAAGAGAAGCATCGGAATCTAATACCGGTCTCACAGGAAAGGTTCAAAACATAGACAGTAAGAAGAGCCAGTCTTCCTGTACTTGAGTCTGCATTGTGCCTTTTGTATTTAATTCCTATGCAATTTCTGTGTTTCATCGTCAATCAGACGGTCAGAGGGATACAGTAAACCTGAAGTGAAGCATCGGAATGTGTAACTAGTGTCACAGGAATGGTTCAAAACATAGACAGTAAGTAAAGTCAGTTTTCTTGTACTTAAGTCGGCATTGTGCCTTTTATATTTAATTCCGATGCAATTTCTGTGTTTCGTCGTTAATAAGAATGGCCAAGGGATACAGTAAACCTGAAGTGAAGCATCGGAATCTAAAACCAGCCTCATAGGAAAGGTTCAAAACTTAGACAGTAAGAAGAGCCAGTCTTTTTGTACTTGAGGCGGCATTGTGCCTTTTGTATTTAATTCCGATGCAATTTCTGTGTTTCATCGTCAATAAGAAAGTCAGAGGGATACAGTAAACCTGAAGTGAAGCATTGGAATATATAGCTAGTGTCACAGGAATGGTTCAAAACGTAGACAGTAAGAAGAATCAGTCTTCTTGTACTTAAGTCGGTATTGTGCCTTTTGTATTTAATTCCGAAGCAATTTCTGTGTTTCATCGTCAATAAGAAGGTCAGAGGGATACAGTAAACTTGAAGTGAAGCATCGGAATCTATAACTAGTGTAACAGGAATGGTTCAAAACATAGACAGTAAAAAGAGTCAGTTTTCTTGTACTTAAGTCTGCATTGTGCCTTTTCTATTTAATTCCGATGCAATTTCTGTGTTTCATCGTCAATAAGAAGGTAGGAGGGATAGAGTAAACCTGAAGTGAAGCACCGGAATCTATAACTAGTGTCACAGGAATGGTTCAAAACATAGACAGTAAAAAAGAGTCAGTTTTCTTGTACTTAAGTAGGCATTGTGCCTTTTGTATTTAATTCCGATGCAATTTCTGTGTTTCATCGTCAATAAGAAAGTCAGAGGGATACAGTAAACCTGAAGTGAAGCATAGGAATCCATATCTAGTGTCACAGGAATGTTTCAAAGCATAGACAGTAAGAAGTGTCAGTTTTCCTATAATTAAGTCGGCATTGTGCCTTTTGTATTTAATTCCAATGTAATTACTGTGTTTCATCGTCAATAAGAAGGTCAGAGGGATACAGTAAACCTGAAGTGATGCATCGGAATCTATGACTAGTGTCACAGGAATGGTTCAAAACAACGACAGTAAGAAGAGTCAGTTTTCTTGTACTTAATCCGGCATTGTGTCATTTCTATTTAATTCCGATGCATTTTCTGTGTTTCGTCGTGAATCAGAAGGTCCAAGGGATACAGTAAACCTGAAGTGAAGCATCGGAATCCAAAACTGGTCTCACGGGAGAGTTTCAAAACATAGACAGTAAGAAGGTCCAGTCTTCTTGTACTTGAGTCTGCATTGTACCTTTTGCATTTAATTCTGCAGCAATATCTGTGTTTCATCGTCAATAAGACGGTCAGAGGGATACCGTAAACCTGAAGTGAAGCATCGCAATCTATAACTAGTGTCACAGGAATGGTTCAAAACATAGACAGTAAGAAGAGTCAGTTTTCTTGTACTTAAGTCGGCATTGTGCCTTCTCTATGTCATTCCGATGCAATTTCTGTGTCTCGTCGTCAATAAGAGGGGCCAAGGGATACAGTGAACCTGAAGTGAAGCATCGGAATCTAAAACCGGTCTCATACGAAAGGTTCAAAACATAGACAGTAAGAGGAGCCAGTCTTTTTGTACTTCAGCCAGCATTGTGAATTTTGTATTTAATTCCGATGCAATTTCAGTGTTTCATCGTCAATAAGAAAGCCAGAGGGATACAGTAAACTTGAAGTGAAGCATCGGAATCTATAACTAGTGTCACAGGAGTGGTTCAAAACATAGACAGTAACAAGAGTCAGTTTACTTGTACTTAAGTCGGCATTGTGCCTTTCGTATTTCATTCCGATGCAATTTCTGTGTTTCATCGTCAATAAGAAGGTCAGAGGGATACAGTAAACCTGAAGTGAAGCATCGGAATCTATAACTAGTGTAACAGGAATGGTTCAAAACATAGACAGTAAGTAGAGTTAGTTTTCTTGTACTTAAGTCCGCATTGTGCCCTTTGTATTTAATTCCGATGCAATTTCTGTGTTTCATCGTCAATAAGAAGGTCAGAGGGATACAGTAAACCTGAAGTGAAGCATCAGAATCTGTAACTAATGTCACTGGAATGGTTCAAAGCATAGACAGTAAGAAGAGTCAGTTTTCTTGTACCTAAATCGGCATTGTGCCTTTTGTATTTAATTCCGATGCAATTTCTGTGTTTCATCGTCCATTGGAAGGTCAGAGGGATACAGTAAACCTGAAGTGAAGCATCGGAATCTATAACTAGTGTCACAGGAATGGTACAAAACATAGACAGTAAGAAGAGTTAGTTTTCTTGTACATAAGTCGGCATTGTGCCTTTTCTATTTGATTCCGATGCAATTTCTGTGTTTCATCGTCAATAAGAAGGTCAGAGGGATACAGTAAACTTGAAGTGAAGCATCGGAATCTATAACTAGTGTATCAGGAATGCTTCAAAACATAGACAGTAAGAAGAGTCAGTTTTCTTGTACTTAAGTCGGCATTGTGCATTTTCTATTTAATTCCGATGCAATTTCTGTGTTTCATCGTCAATAAGAAGGTAGGAGGGATACAGTAAACCTGAAATGAAGCATCGGAATCTATAACTAGTGTTACAGGAATGGTTCAAAACATAGACAGTAAAAAAGAGTTAGTTTTCTTGTACTTAAGTAGGCATTGTGCCTTTTGTATTTAATTCCGATGCAATTTCTGTGTTTCATCGTCAATAAGAAAATCAGAGGGATACAGTAAACCTGAAGTGAAGCATAGGAATCCATATCTAGTGTCACAGGAATGTTTCAAAGCATAGACAGTAAGAAGTGTCAGTTTTCCTATAATTAAGTCGGCATTGTGCCTTTTGTATTTAATTCCAATGTAATTTCTGTGTTTCATCGTCAATAAGAAGGTCAGAGGGATACAGTAAACCTGAAGTGATGCATCGGAATCTATGACTAGTGTCACAGGAATGGTTCAAAATAATGACAGTAAGAAGAGTCAGTTTTCTTGTACTTAATCCGGCATTGTGCCATTTCTATTTAATTCCCATGCAATTTCTGTGTTTCGTCGTGAATCAGAAGGTCCAAGGGATACAGTAAACCTCAATTGAAGCATCGGAATCTAAAACTGGTCTCACAGGAGAGTTTCAAAACATAGACAGTAAGAAGGGCCAGTCTTCTTGTACTTGAGTCTGCATTGTACCTTTTGCATTTAATTCCGATGCAATTTCTGTGTTTCATCGTCAATAAGACGGTCAGAGGGATACAGTAAACCTGAAGTGAAGCATCGGAATCTATAACTAGTGTCACAGGAATGGTTCAAAACGTAGACAGTAAGAAGAGTCAGTTTTCTTGTACTTAAGTCGGCATTGTGCCTTTTCCCTGTAATTCCGATGCAATTTCTGTGTCTCGTCGTCAATAACAGGGGCCAAGGGATACAGTAAACCTGAAGTGAAGCATCGGAATCTAAAACCGGTCTCATACGAAAGGTTCAAAACATAGACAGTAAGAGGAGCCAGTCTTTTTGTACTTGAGTCAGCATTGTGAATTTTGTATTTAATTCCGATGCAATTTCAGTGTTTCATCGTCAATAAGAAAGCCAGAGGGATACAGTAAACTTGAAGTGAAGCATCGGAATCTATAACTAGTGTCTCAGGAGTGGTTCAAAACATAGACAGTAACAAGAGTCAGTTTACTTGTACTTAAGTCGGCATTGTGCCTTTCGTATTTCATTCCGATGCAATTTCTGTGTTTCATCGTCAATAAGAAGGTCAGAGGGATACAGTAAATCTGAAGTGAAGCATCAGAATCTGTAACTAATGTCACAGGAATGGTTCAAAACATAGACAGTAAGAAGAGTCAGTTTTCTTGTAGTTAAGTCGGCATTGTGCATTTTCTATAGAATTCCGATGCAATTTCTGTGTTTCGTCGTCAATAAGAAGATAAGAGGGATACAGTAAACCAGAAGTGAAGCATCGGAATCTATAACGAGTGTCAGAGGAATGGTTCAAAACATAGACAGTAAGAAGAGTCAGTTTACTTGTACTTAAGTCGGCATTGTGCCTTTTGTATTTAATTCCAATGCAATATCTGTGTTTCATCGTCAATGCGTAGGTCAGAGTGATACAGTAAACCTGAAGTGAAGCATCGGAATCAATAACTAGTGTCACAGGAATGGTTCAAAACATAGACAGTAAGAAGAGTCAGTTTTCTTGTACTTAACCCGGCATTGAATTTTTTCTACTTAATTCCGATGCAAATTCTGTGTTTCGTCGTGAATAAGAAGGTCCAAGGGATACAGTAAACCTAAAGTGAAGCATAGAAATCTAAAACCGGTCTCACAGGAAAGGTTCAAACCATAAACAGTCTTCTTGTACTTGAGTCTGCATTTTGGCTTTTGTATTTAATTCCGCTGCAATTTCTGTGTTTCATCGTCAATCAGACGGTCAGACGGATACAGTAAACCTGAAGTGAAGCATCGGAATCTGTAACTAGTGTCACAGCAATGGTTCAAAACATAGACAGTAAGAAGGGTCAGTTTTCTTGTACTTAGGTAGGCATTGTGCCTTTTCTATTTAATTCCGATGCAATTTCTGTGTTTCGTCGTCAATAAGAATGGCCAAGGGATACAGTAAACCTGAAGTGAAGCATCGGAATCTAAAACTGGTCTCATAGGAAAGGTTCAAAGCATAGACAGTAAGAAGAGCCAGTCTTTTTGTACTTCAGTCAGCATTGTGAATTTTGTCTTTATTTCCGATGCAATTTCAGTGTTTCATCGTCAGTAAGAAAGCCAGAGGGATACAGTAAACCTGAAGTGAAGCATCGGAATCTATAACTAGTGTCACAGGAATGGTTCAAATCGTAGACAGTAAGAAGAGTCAATGTTCTTGTACTTAAGTCGGCTTTGTGCCTTTTGTTTTTAATTCCAATGCAATATCTGTGTTTCATCGTCAATGGGTAGGTCAGAGTGATACAGGAAACCTGAAGTGAAGCATCGGAATCAATAACTAGTGTCACAGGAATGGTTCAAAACATAGACAGTAAGAAGAGTCAGTTTTCTTGTACTTAACCCGGCATTGAACCTTTTCTATTTAATTCCGATGCAGTTTCTGTGTTTCGTCGTCAATAAGAATGGCCAAGGGATACAGTAAACCTGAAGAGAAGCATCGGAATCTATAACTAGTGTCACAGGAATGGTTCAAAACATAGACAGTAAGTAGAGTCAGTTTACTTGTACTTAAGTCGGCATTGTGCCTTTTGTATTTAATTTCGATGCAATTTCTGTGTTTCATCGTCAATAAGAAGGTCAGAGAGATACAGTAAACCTGAAGTGAAGCATCGGAATCTATTACTAGTGTAACAGGAATGGTTCAAAACATAGACAGTAAGAAGTGTCAGTTTTCTTGTACTTAAGTCTGCATTGTGCCCTTTGTATTTAATTCCGATGCAATTTCTGTGTTTCTTCGTCAATAAGAAGGTCAGAGGGATACAGTAAACCTAAAGCGAAGCATCAGAATCTGTAACTAATGTCACAGGAATGGTTCAAAACATAGACAGTAAGAAGAGTCAGTTTTCTTGTACTTAAATCGGCATTGTGCCTTTTCTATTTAATTCCAATGCAATTTCTGTGTTTCGTCGTGAATCTGAAGGTCCAAGGGATACAGTAAACCTGAAGTGAAGCATCGGAATCTAATACCGGTCTCACAGGAAAGTTTCAAAACATAGACAGTAAGAAGGGCCAGTCTTCTTGTACTTGAGTCTGCATTGTGCATTTTGTATTTAATTCCGATGCAATTTCTGTGTTTCATCGGGAATAAGACCGTCAGAGGGATATAGTAAACCTGAAGTGAAGCATCGGAACCTATAACTAGTGTCACCGGAATGGTTCAAAACATAAACAGTAAGAAGAGTTAGTTTTCTTGTACTTAAGTCGGCATTGTGCCTTTTCTATGTAATTCCGATGCAATTTCTGTGTTTCGTCGTCAATAAGACTGGCCAAGGAATACAGTAAACCTGAAGTGAAGCATCGGAATCTAAAACCGGTTTCATAGAAAAGGTTCGAAACATAGACAGTAAGAAGAGCCAGTCTTCTTGTACTTGAGTCGGCATTGTGATTTTTGTATTTAATTCCGATGCAATTTCTGTGTTTCATCGTCAATAAATAGGTCCGAGGGATACAGTAAACCTGAAGTGAAGCATCGGAATATATAACTAGTGTCACAGGAATGGTTCAAAGCATAGACAGTAAGAAGAGTCAGTTTTCTTATACTGAAGTCGGCATTGTGCATTTTGTATTTAATTCCGAGGAAATTTCTGTGTTTCATCGTCAATAACAGGGTCAGAAGGATACAGTAAACCTAAAGTGATGCATCGGAATCTATAACTAGTGTCACAGGAATGATTCAAAACATAGACAGTAAGAAGAGTCAGTTTTCTTGTACTTAAGTCGTCATTGTGCCCTTTCTACTTAATTCCCATGCAGTTTCTGTGTTACGTCGTCAATAAGAAGGTCAGAGGGATACAGTAAACCTGAAGTGAAGCATCGTAATCTAAAACCGGTCTTACAGGAAAGGATCAAAACATAGACAGAAAGAAGGGTCAGTTTTCTTGTACTTAAGTCGGCATTGTGCCTTTTCTAATTCATTCCGATGCAGTTTCTGTGTTTCATCGTCAATAAGAAGGTCGGAGGGATACAGTAAAGCAGAAGTGAAGCATCGGAATCTATAACTAGTGTCACAGGAATGGTTCAAAACATAGACAGTAAGAAGACTCAGTTTCCTTGTGCATAAGTCGGCATTGTGCCTTTTGTATTTAATTCCGAAGCAATTTCTGTTTTTCATCGTCAATAAGAATATCCAAGGGATACAGTAAACCTAAAGTCAAGCATCGGAATCTTAAACTTGTCTCACAGGATAGGTTCAAAATATAGACAGTAAGAAGAGCCAGTCCTCTTGTACTTGAGTCATCATTGTGCCTTTTGTATTTATTTCCGATGCAATTCCTGTGTTTCATCGTCAATAAGAAGGTCAGAGGGATACAGTAAACCTGAAGAGATGCATCGGAATCCATAACTAATGTCACAGGAATGGTTCAAAGCATAAAGAGTAAGAAGTGTCAGTTTTCTTGTACTTAAATCGGCATTGTGCCTTTTCTATTTAATTCCGATGCAATTTCTGTGTTTCGTCGTGAATCTGAAGGTCCAAGGGATACAGTAAACCTGAAGTGAAGCATCGGAATCTAAAACCGGTCTCACAGGAAAGTTTCAAAACATAGACAGTAAGAAGGGCCAGTCTTCTTGTACTTGAGTCTGCATTGTGCCTTTTGTATTTAATTCCGATGCAATTTCTGTGTTTCATCGGGAATAAGACCGTCAGAGGGATACAGTAAACCTGAAGTGAAGCATCGGAATCTATAACTAGTGTCACCGGAATGGTTCAAAACATAGACAGTAAGAAGAGTCAGTTTTCTTTTACTTAAATCGGCATTGTGCCTTTTCTATTTAATTCCGATGCAATTTCTGTGTTTCGTCGTGAATCTGAAGGTCCAAGGGTTACAGTAAACCTGAAGTGAAGCATCGGAATCTAAAACCGGTCTCACAGGAAAGTTTCAAAACATAGACAGTAAGAAGGGCCAGTCTTCTTGTACTTGAGTCTGCATTGTGCCTTTTGTATTTAATTCCGATGCAATTTCTGTGTTTCATCGGGAATAAGACCGTCAGAGGGATATAGTAAACCTGAAGTGAAGCATCGGAATCTATAACTAGTGTCACCGGAATGGTTCAAAACATAGACAGTAAGAAGAGTTAGTTTTCTTGTACTTAAGTCGGCATTGCGCCTTTTCTATGTAATTCCGATGCAATTTCTGTGTTTCGTCGTCAATAAGACTGGCCAAGGAATACAGTAAACCTGAAGTGAAGCATCGGAATCTAAAACCGGTTTCATAGAAAAGGTTCAAAACATAGACAGTAAGAAGAGCCAGTCTTCTTGTACTTGAGTCGGCATTGTGATTTTTGTATTTAATTCCGATGCAATTTCTGGGTTTCATCGTCAATAAGTAGGTCCGAGGGATAGAGTAAACCTGAAGTGAAGCATCGGAATATATAACTAGTGTCACAGGAATGGTTCAAAGCATAGACAGTAAGAAGAGTCAGTTTTCTTATACTGAAGTCGGCATTGTGCATTTTGCATTTAATTCCGAGGAAATTTCTGTGTTTCATCGTCAATAACAGGGTCAGAAGGATACAGTAAACCTAAAGTGATGCATCGGAATCTATAACTAGTGTCACAGGAATGATTCAAAACATAGACAGTAAGAAGAGTCAGTTTTCTTGTACTTAAGTCGGCATTGTGCCTTTTCTAATTCATTCCGATGCAGTTTCTGTGTTTCATCGTCAATAAGAAGGTCGGAGGGATACAGTATAGCAGAAGTGAAGCATCGGAATCTATAACTAGTGTCACAGGAATGGTTCAATACATAGACAGTAAGAAGACTCAGTTTCCTTGTGCATAAGTCGGCATTGTGCCTTTTGTATTTAATTCCGATGCAATTTCTGTTTTTCATCGTCAATAAGAATATCCAAGGGATACAGTAAACCTAAAGTCAAGCATCGGAATCTTAAACTTGTCTCACAGGATAGGTTCAAAATATAGACAGTAAGAAGAGCCAGTCCTCTTGCACTTGAGTCATCATTGTGCCTTTTGTATTTATTTCCGATGCAATTCCTGTGTTTCATCGTCAATAAGAAGGTCAGAGGGATACAGTAAACCTGAAGAGATGCATCGGAATTCATAACTAATGTCACAGGAATGGTTCTAAGCATAAAGAGTAAGAAGTATCAGTTTTCTTGTTCTTAAATCGGCATTGTGCCTTTTCTATTTAATTCCGATGCAATTTCTGTGTTTCGTCGTGAATCTGAAGGTCCAAGGGATACAGTAAACCTGAAGTGAAACATCGGAATCTAAAACCGGTCTCACAGGAAAGTTTCAAAACATAGACAGTAAGAAGGGCCAGTCTTCTTATACTTGAGTCTGCATTGTGCCTTTTGTATTTAATTCCGATGCAATTTCTGTGTTTCATCGGGAATAAGACCGTCAGAGGGATACAGTAAACCTGAAGTGAAGCATCGGAATCTATAACTAGTGTCACCGGAATGGTTCAAAACATAGACAGTAAGAAGAGTTAGTTTTCTTGTACTTAAGTCGGCATTGCGCCTTTTCTATGTAATTCCGATGCAATATCTGTGTTTCGTCGTCAATAAGACTGGCCAAGGAATACAGTAAATCTGAAGTGAAGCATCGGAATCTAAAACCGGTTTCATAGAAAAGGTTCAAAACATAGACAGTAAGAAGAGCCAGTCTTCTTGTACTTGAGTCGGCATTGTGATTTTTGTACTTAATTCCGATGCAATTTCTGTGTTTATCGTCAATAAGAAAGTCAGAGGGATACAGTAGACCTGAAGTGAGGCATCGGAATCTATAACTAGTGTCACAGGAATGGTTCAAAACATAGACAGTAAGAAGAGTCAGTTCTCATGACCTTAACTCGGCATTGTGCCTTTTGTATTTAATTCCGATGCAATTTCTGTGTTTCATCGTCAATAAGAAGGTCCGAGGGATACAGTAAAGCTGAGGTGAAGCATCGGAATGTATAACTAGTGTCACAGGAATGGTTCAAAACATAGACAGTAAGAAGAGTCCGTTTTCTTGTACTTTAGTCGGCATTGTGACTTTTCTATTTAATTCCGATGCAATCTCTGTGTTTCATCGTCTATAAGAATGTCAGAGGGATACAGTAAACCTGAAGCGAAGCATCGGAATCTATAACTAGTGTCACAGGAATGGTTCAAAACATAGACAGTAAGGAGATTCAGTTTTCTTGCACTTACGTCGGCATTGTGCCTTTTGTGTTTAATTCCGATGCAATTTCTGTGTTTCATCGTCAATAAGAAAGTCAGATGGATACAGTAGACCAGAAGTGAAGCATCGGAATCTATAACTAGTGTCACAGGAATGGTTCAAACATAGACAGTAAGAAGAGTCAGTTTTCTTGTACTTAAGTCGGCATTGTGCCTATTCTATTTCATTCCGATGCTATTTCTGTTTTTATCGTCAATAAGAATGTCAGAGGGATACAGTAAACCTGAAGTGAAGAATCGGAATCTATATCTAGTGTCACAGGAGTGGTTCAAAACATAGACAGTAAGAACAGTCAGTTTTCTTGTACTTAAGTCGGCATTGTGCCATTTGTATTGATTTCCGATGCAATTTCTGTGTTTCATCGTCAATAAGAAGGTCAGAGGGATACAGTAAATCTGAAGTGAAGCATCGGAATCTATAACTAGTGTCACAGGAATGGTTCAAAACATAGACAGTAAGAAGGGTCAGTTCTCATGTACGTAAGTCGGCATTGTGCCTTTTGTATTTACTTCCGATGCAATTTCTGTGTTCCATCGTCAATAAGAAGGTCAGAGGGATACAGTAAACCTGAAGTGAAGCATCGGAAACTAAAACTGGTCTCACAGGAATGCTTCAAAACATTGACAGTAAGAAGAGCCAGTCTTCCTGTACATGAGTTGTCAAAGTGCCTTTTGAATTTATTTCCGATGCAATTTCTGTGTTTCATCGTCATTAAGAAGGTCAGAGGGATACAGTAAACCTGAAGTGTAGCATCGGGATCTATAACTAGTGTCACAGGAATGGTTCAAAGCACAGACAGTAAGAAGAGTCAGTTTTCTTATAATTAAGTCGGCATTGTGCATTTTATATTTAATTCCGATGCAATTTCTGTGTTTCATCGTCAATAAGAAGGTCAGAGGGATACAGTAAACTTGAAGTGATGCATCGGAATCTATAACTACTGCCACAGGAATGATTCATAACCTAGACAGTAAGAAGAGTCAGTTTTCTTGTACTTAACCCGGCATTGTGCCTTTTCTATTTAATTCCGATACAATTTCTGTGTTTCGTCGTCAATAAGAAGGGCCAAGGGATACAGTAAAGCTGAGCTAAAGCATCGGAATCTAAAGACGGTCTCACAGGAAAAGTTAAAAACATATACAGAAGAAGAGCCAGTCTTCTTGTACTTGAGTCGGCATAGTGCCTTTTGTATTTAATTCCGATGCAATTTCTGTGATTCATCATCAATAAGAAGGTCAGAGGGATACAGTAAACCTGAAGTGATGCATCGGAATCTATAACTAGTGTCACAAGAATTGTTCAAAACATAGACAGTAAGAAGAGTCAGATTTCTTGTACTTAAGTCGGCATTGTGCCTTTTGTATAGAATTCCATTGCAATTTCTGTGTTTCATCGTCAATAAGAAGGTCAGAGGGATACAGTTAACCTGAAGTGAAGCATCGGAATCTATAACTAGTGTCACAGGAATGGTTCATAGCATAGACAGTAAGAAGAGTCAGTTTTCTTATACTTAAGTCGGCATTGTGGATTTTGTATTTAATTCCGATGCAATTTCAGTGGTTCGTCGTCAATAAGAAGGTCCAAGGGATACAATAAACCTGAAGTGAAGCATCGGAATCGAAAGCCAGTCTCACAGGATAGGTGCAAAACGTAGACATTAAGAAGAGCCAGTCTTCTTGTACTTGAGTCGGCATTGTGCCTATTGTATCTAATTCCGATGCAATTTCTGTGTTTCATCGTCACTAAGAAGGTCAGAGTGATACAGGAAAACTGATGTGAAGCATCGGAATCTGTAACTAATGTCACAGGAATGGTTCAAAACATAGACAGTAAGAAGAGTCAGTTTTCTGGTACTTAAGTGGCATTGTGCCTTTTGTATTTAATTCCAATGCAATTTCTGTGTTTCATCGTCAATAAGAAGGTCAGAGGGATACAGTTAACCTGAAGTGAAGCATCGGAATCTATAACTAGTGTCACAGGAATGGTTCATAGCATAGACAGTAAGAAGAGTCAGTTTTCTTATACTTAAGTCGGCACTGTGGATTTTGTATTTAATTCCGATGCAATTTCTGTGTTTCGTCGTCAATAAGAAGGTCCAAGGGATACAGTAAACCTGAAGTGAAGCATCGGAATCTAAAACCGGTCTCACACGAAAGGTTTATAACATAGACAGTAAGAAGAGCCAGTCTTATTGTACTTGAGTCGGCATTGTGCTTTTTGTATTTAATTCCGATGCAATTTCTGTGTTTCATCGTCAATAAGAAGGTCAGAGTGATACAGTAAACCTGAAGTGAAGCATCGTAATCTATAACTAGTATCACAATAATAGTTCAAACATAGACAGTAAGGAGAGTCAGTCTTCTAGTCCTTAAGTCGGCATTGTGCCTTTTCTTTGTATTCCGATGCAATTTCTGTGTTTCATCGTCATTAAGAAAGTCAGAGGGATACAGTAAACCTGAAGTGAAGCATCGGAATCTATAACTAGTGTCACAGGAATGGTTCAAAACATAGACAGTAAGAAGAGTCAGTTTTCTTGTTCTTAAGTCGGCATTGTGCCTTCTCCATTTAATTCCGATGCAATTTCTGTGTTTCGTCGTCAATAAGAAGGTCCAAGGGATACAGTAAACCTGAAGTCAAGCATAGGAATATAAAACTGGACTCACAGGAAAGGTTCAAAACATAGACAGTAAGATGAGCCAGTCTTCTTGTACTTGAGTCGGCATTGTGCCTTTTATATTTAATTCCAATGCAATTTATGTGTTTCATCGTCAATAAGAAGGTCAGAGGGATACGGTAAACCTGAAGTGAAGCATCGGAATCTATAACTAGTGTCACAGGAGTGGTTCAAAACATAGACGGTAAGAAGAGTCTCTCTTCCTGTACTGAAGTCGGCATTGTGGTTTTTGTATTTATTTAAGTTGCAATTTCTGTGTTTCATCGTCAATAAGAAGGTCAGAGGGATACAGCAAACCTGTAGTGAAGCATCGGAATCTATAACTAGTGTCACAGGAGAGGTTCAAACATAGACAGTAAGAAGAGCCATTCTTCTTGTACTTGAGTCGGCATTGTGCATTTTGTATTCCATTCCGATGCAATTTCTGTGTTTCATCGTCATTAAGACGGTCAGAGGGATATAGTAAACCTGAAGTGAAGCATCGGTATCTATAACTAGTATCACAGGAATGGTTCAAAAAATAGGCGGTAAGAAGAGTCAGTCTTCCTGTACTCAAGTCGGCATTGTGCCTTTTGCATTTAATTAAGATGCTATTTCTGTGTTTCATCGTCAATAAGAAGGTCAGAGGGATACAGTTAACCTGAAGTGAAGCATCGGAATCCATAACTAGTGTCACAGGAATGGTTCAAAACAAAGACAGTAAGAAGAGTCAGTCTTCTTGTAATTAAGCCGGCATTGTGCCTCTTGTATATAATTCCGATGCAATTTCTGTGTTTCATCGTCAATATGAAGGTCAGAGGGATACAGTAAACCTGAAGTGGAGCATCGGAATCTATAACTAGTGTCAGAGGAATGGTTCAAAGCATAGACAGTAATAAGATTCAGTTTTCTTATAATTAAGTAGGCATGGTGCCTTTTGTATTTAATTCCGATGCAACTTCTGTGTTTCATCGTCAATATGAAAGTCAGAGGGATGCAGTAAGCCTGAAGTGATGCATCGGAATCTACAACTAGTGTCACAGGAATGGTTCAAAGCATAGACAGTAAGAAGAGTCAGTTTTCTTGTACTTAACCAGGCATTGTGCCTTTTCTATTTAATTCCGATGCAATTTCTGTGTTTCGTTGTCAATAAGAAGGTCCAAGGGATACAGTAAACCTGAAGTGAAGCATCGGAATCTAAATCCGGTCTCACAGGAAAGGTTCAAAACATAGACAGTAAGAAGAGCCAGTCTTCTTTTACTTGAGTTGGCATTGTGCCTTTTGTATTCAATTCCGATGCAATTTCTGTGTTTCATCGTCAATAAGAAGGTCAGAGGGATACAGTAAACCCGAAGTGAAGCATAGGAATCTAAAACTAGTGTCACAGGAATGGTTCAAAACATAGACAGTAAGAAGAGTCAGTTTTCTTGTTTTTAAGTCGGTATTGTGCCTTTTCTATTTAACTCCGATGCAATTTCTGTGTTCCGTCGTCAATAAGAAGGTCCAGGGGATACAGTAAACCTGAAGTCAAGCATCGGAATCTAAAACTGGTCTCACAGAAAGGTTCAAATCATAGACAGTGAGAAGAGCCCGTCTTCTTGTACTGGAGTCGGCATTGTGCCTTTTGTATTTAATTCCGATGCAATTTATGTGTTTCATCGTCAGTAAGAAGGTCGGAGGGCTACAGTAAACCTGAAGTGAAGCATCGGAATCTATAACTAGTGTCACAGGAATGGTTCAAAACATAGACAGTAAGAAGATTTAGTCTTCTTGTACTTAAGTCGGCATTGTGCCTCTTGTATCTAATTCCGATGCAATTTCTGTGTTTCATCGTCAATATGAAGGTCAGAGGAATACAGTAAACCTGAAGTGAAGCATAGGAATCTAAAACTAGTGTCACAGGAATGGTTCAAAACATAGACAGTAGGAAGAGCCAGTCTTCTTGTACTTGAGTCGGCATTGTGCCTTTTGTATTTAATTCCGAGGCAATTTCTGTGTTTCATCGTCAATAAGAAGGTCAGAGATATACAGTAAACCTGAAGTGAAGCATCTGAATCTATATCTAGTGTCACAGGAATGGTTCAAAACATAGACAATAGGAAGAGTCAGTTTTCTTATACTTAAGTCGGCATTGTGCCTTTTGTATTTAAGTCCGATGCAATTTCTGTGTTTCATCATCAATACGAAGGTCAGAGAGATACAATATAGCTGAAGTGATGCATCGGAATCTATAACTAGCGTCACAGGAATGGTTCAAAACAAAGACTGTAAGAAGAGTCAGTTTTCTTGTACTTAAATCGGCATTGTGCTTTTCTATTTAATTCCGATGCATTTTCTGTGTTTCGTCGTAAATAAGAAGGTCCAAGGGATACAGTATACCTGAAGTGAAGCATTAGAATCTATAACCGGTCTCACAGGAAAGGTTCAAAACATAGACAGTAAGAAGAGCCAGTCCTCTTGTACTTGAGTCGGCATTGTGCCTTTTGTATTTAATTTCGATGAAATTTCTGTGTTTGATCGTCAAAAAGAAGGTCAGAAGGATACAATAGACCTGAAGTGAAGCATCGGAATCTATAACTAGTGTCACAGGAATGGTTCAAAACATAGACGGTAAGAAGAATCAGTCTTCCTGGACTTAAGTCTGCATTGTGGCCTTTGTATTTAATTAAGATGCAATTTCTGTGTTTCATCGTCAAAAAGAAGGTCAGAGGGATACAGTAACCCTGAAGTGATGCATCGGAATCTATAACTCGTGTCACAGGAATGGTTCAAAAAATAGACAGTAAGAAGAGTCAGTTTTCTTATACTTAACACGGCATTGTGCTTTTCTATTTAATTCCGATGCAATTTCTGTATATCATCGTCAATAAGAAGCTCCAAGGGATACAGTAGACCTGAAGTCATGCATAGGAATCAAAAACTGGATTCACGGGAAAGGTTCAAAACATAGACAGTAAGAAGAGCCAGTCTTCTTGTACTTGAGTCGGCATTGTGCCTTTTGTATTTAATTCCGATGCAATTTATGTGTTTCGTCGTCAATAAGAAGGTCAGAGGGAAACAGTAAACCTGCAGTGAAGCATCGGAATCTATAACTAGTGTCACAGGAATGGTTCAAAGCATAGACCGTAAGAAGAGTCACTCTTCTTGTACTTAAGTCGGCTTTGTGCCTTTTGTATTTAATTCTGATGCAGTTTCTGTGTTTCATCGACAATAAGAAGGTCAGAGGGATACAGTAAACCTGAAGTGAAGCATCGGAATCTGTAACTAGTGTCACAGGAATGGTTCAAAGCATAGACAGTAAGAAGAGTCAGTTTTCTTATAATTAAGTCGGCCTTGTGCCTTTTATATTTAATTCCGATGCAATTTCTGTGTTTCATCGTCAATAAGAAGGTCAGAGGGATACAGTAACCCTGACGTGATGCATCGAAATCTGTAACTAGTGTCACAGGAATGGTTCAAAACATAGACAGTAAGAAGAGTCAGTTTTCTTGTACTTAAGTCGACATTGTGCTTTTTCTATTTAATTGCGATGCAGTTTCTGTGTTTCGTCGTCAATAAGAAGGTCCAAGGGATGCAGTAAACCCAAACTGAAGCATCGGAATCTAAAACCGGCCTCACAGGAAAGGTTCAAAACATAGACAGTAAGAAGAGCCAGTCCTCTTGTACTTGAGTCGGCATTGTGCTTTTTGTATTTAATAACGATGCAATTTCTGTGTTTGATCTTCAATTAGAAGGTCAGAGGGATGCAGAAAACCTGAAGTGAAGCATCGGAATCTATAACTAGTGTCACAGGAATGGTTCAAAACATAGACGGTAAGAAGAGTCAGTCTTCCTGTACTGATGTCGGCATTGTGCCTTTTGTATTTAATTAAGATGCAATTTCTGTGTTTCATCGTCAATAAGAAGGTCAGAGGGATACAGTAAACCTTAAGTGAGGCATCGGAATCCGTAACTAGTGTCACAGTAATGGATCAAAACATAGACAGTAGGAAGAGTCAGTTTTCTTATAATTAAGTCGGCCTTGTGCCTTTTATATTTAATTCCGATGCAATTTCTGTGTTTCATCGTCAAAAAGAAGGTCAGAGGGATGCAGTAAACCTGAAGTGAAGCATCGGAATCTATAACTAGTGTCACGGGAATGGTTCATAACATAGACAGTAAGAAGAGTCAGTCTTCCTGTACTTAAGTCGGCATTGTGCCTTTTGTATTTAATTCCGATGCGTTTTCTGTGTTTCATCGTCAGTAAGATGGTCAGAGGGTTACAGTAAACCTGAAGTGAAGCATTGGAATCTATAACTAGTGTCACAGGGATGGTTCACAACTTAGACAGTAAGAAGAGTAAGTTTACTTATACGTAGGTCGGCAATGTTGCTTTTGTATTTAATTCCGATGCCGTTTCTGTGTTTCGTCGTCAATAATAAGGTCCAAGGGATACAGTAATTATAAAGTGAAGCATCGGAATCTAAAACCGGTCTCACAGGAAAGGTTGAAAACATAGACAGTAAGAAGAGCCAGTCCTCTTGTACTTGAGTCGGCATTACGCCTTTTGTATTTAATTCCGATGCAATATCTGTGATTGATCGTCAATAAGAGGGTGAGAAGGATACAGTAAACCTGAAGTGAACAGTCTGACTCTATAACTAGTGTCACAGGAATGGTCCAAAACATAGACAATAGGAAGAGTCAGTCTTCTAGTACTTAAGTCGGCATTGTGCCTTTTGTATTTAATTCCGATGCAATTTCTGTGTTTCATCGTCAATAAGAAGGGCATAGGGATACAGTAAATCTGAAGTGAAGCGTCGGAATCTATTACTAGTGTCACAGGAATGGTTCAAAACATAGACAGTAAGAAGAGTCAGTTTTCTTGTACTTAAGTCGGCATTGTGCCTTTTGATTTTAATTAAGATGCAATTTCTGTGTTTCATCGTCAATAAGAAGGTCAGAGGGATACAGTAAACCTGATGTGAAGCATCGGAATCTATAACTAGTGTCACTGGAATGGTTCAAGACATAGACAGTAAGAAGAGTCAGTCTTCTCGTACTTGAGTTGGCATTGTGCCTTTTGTATTTAATTCCGATGCAATTTCTGTGTTTCATCGTCAATAAGACGGTCGGAGGGATACAGTAAACCTGAAGTGAAGCATCGGAATCTATAACTAGTGTCATAGGAATGGTTCAAAACATACAGAGTAAGAAGAGTCAGTCATTTTGTACTTAAGTCGGCATTGTGCCTTTTGTATTTAATTACATTGCAATTTCTGTGTTTCATTGTCAATACGAAGGTCAGAGGGGTACAGGAAACCTGAAGTGAAGCATCGGAATCTATAACTAGTGTCACAGGAATGGATCAAAACAAAGACAGTAAGAAAGGTCAGTCTTCTTGTACTTAAGTCGGCATTGTGCCTTTTGTATTTAATTCCGATGCAATATCTGTGTTTCATCGTCAATAAGAAGATCAGAGGGATACAGTAAGCCTGAAGTGAAGCATCGGAATCTATAACTAGTGTCAGAGGAATGGTTCAAATCATAAACAGTAAGAAGCGTCAGTTTTCTTGTACTTAAGACGGCATTGTGCCTTTTGTATTTAATTCCGATGCAATTTCTGTGTTTCATCGTCAATATGAAGGTCGGAGGGATACAGTAAACCAGAATTGGAGCATCGCAATCTATAACTAGTGTCACAGGAATGGTTCAAAACATAAACAGTAAGAAGAGTCATTTTTCTTGTACTTAAGTCGGCATTGTGCCTTTTGTATTTAATTCCGATACAATTTCTGTGTGTCATCGTCAATACGTAGATCGGAGGGATACAGTAAACCTGAAGTGAAACATCGGAATCTATAACTAGTGTCACAGGAATGCTTCAAAGCATAGACAGTAAGAAGAGTCAGTTTTCTAATAATTAAGTTGGCATTGTGCCTTTAGCATCTAATTCCGATGCAATTTCTGAGTTTCATCGTCAATAAGAAGGTCAGAGGTATACAGTAACCCTGAAGTGAAGCATCGGAATCTAAAACCGGTCTCACAGGAAAGGTTCAAAACATAGACAGTAAGAAAAGCCAATCTTCTTGTAATTTAGTCGGCATTGTGCCTTTTGTATTTAATTCCGATGCAATTTATGTGTTTCATCGTCAATATGACGGTCAGAGGGATACAGCAAACCAGAAGTGAAGCATCGGAATCCATAACTAGTGTCACAGGAATGGTTCAAAACATAGACAGTAAGAAGAGTCAGATTTCTTGTACTTAAGTCGGCATTGTGCCTTTTGTATTTCATGCCGATGAAATTTCAGTGTTTCATCGTCAATAAGAATGTCAGAGGGATACAGTATTCCTGAAGTGAGGCATCGGAATCTACAACTAGTGTCACAGGAATGGTTCAAACCATAAACAGTAAGAAGCGTCAGTTTTCTTGTACTTAAGACGGCATTGAGCCTTTTGTATTTAATTCCGATGCAATTTCTGTGTTTCATCGTCAATATGAAGGTCAGAGGGATACAGTAAACCAGAACTGGAGCATCGCAATCTATAACTAGTGTCACAGGAATGGTTCAAAACATAAACAGTAAGAAGAGTCAGTTTTCTTGTACTTAAGTCGGCAATGTGCCTTTTGTATTTAATTCCGATGCAATTTCTGTGTTTCATCGTCAATAAGAAGGTCAGAGGAATGCAGTAAACCTGAATTGCAGCATCGGAATCTATAACTAGTGTCACAGGAATGGTTCAAACATAGACAGTTAGAAAAGTCAGTTTACTTGTACTTAAGTCGACATTGTGCCTTTTGTATTTAATACCGATGCAATTTCTGTGTTTCATCGTCAATAGGAAGGTCAGAGGGATACAGTAAACCTGAAGTGAAGCATCGGAATCTATAACTAATGTCACAGGAATGGTTCAAAACATAGACAGTAAGATGAGTCAGTCTTCTGGTACTTAAGTCAGCATTGTGCCTCTTGTATATAATTCCGATGCAATTTCTATGTTTCATCGTCAATATGAAGCTCAGAGTGATACAGTAAACCTGAAGTGAAGCATTGGAATCTATATCTAGTGTCACAGGAATGGTTCAAATCATAGACAGAAAGAAGAGCCAGTCTTCTTGTACTTGAGTCGGCATTGTGCCTTTTGTATTTAATTCGATGCAATTTATGTGTTTCGTCGTCAATAAGAAGGTCAGAGGGAAACAGTAAACCTGCAGTGAAGCATCGGAATCTATAACTAGTGTCACAGGAATGGTTCAAAGCATAGACCGTAAGAAGAGTCACTCTTCTTGTACTTAAGTCGGCATTGTGCCTTTTGTATTTAATTCTGATGCAGTTTCTGTGTTTAATCGACAATAAGAAGGTCAGAGGGATACAGTAAACCTGAAGTGAAGCATCGGAATCTGTAACTAGTGTCACAGGAATGGTTCAAAGCATAGACAGTAAGAAGAGTCAGTTTTCTATTAATTAAGTCGGCCTTGTGCCTTTTATATTTAATTCCGATGCAATTTCTGTGTTTCATCGTCAATAAGAAGGTCAGAGGGATACAGTAACCCTGACGTGATGCATCGAAATCTGTAACTAGTGTCACAGGAATGGTTCAAAACATAGACAGTAAGAAGAGTCAGTTTTCTTGTACTTAAGTCGACATTGTGCTTTTTCTATTTAATTGCGATGCAGTTTCTGTGTTTCGTCGTCAATAAGAAGGTCCAAGGGATGCAGTAAACCCAAACTGAAGCATCGGAATCTAAAACCGGCCTCACAGGAAAGGTTCAAAGCATAGACAGTAAGAAGAGCCAGTCCTCTTGTACTTGAGTCGGCATTGTGCCTTTTGTATTTAATAACGATGCAATTTCTGTGTTTGATCTTCAATTAGAAGGTCAGAGGGATGCAGAAAACCTGAAGTGAAGCATCGGAATCTATAACTAGTGTCACAGGAATGGTTCAAAACATAGACGGTAAGAAGAGTCAGTCTTCCTGTACAGATGTCGGCATTGTGCCTTTTGTATTTAATTAAGATGCAATTTCTGTGTTTCATCGTCAATAAGAAGGTCAGAGGGATACAGTAAACCTGAAGTGAAGCATCGGAATCCATAACTAGTGTCACAGTAATGGATCAAAACATAGACAGTAGGAAGAGTCAGTTTTCTTATAATTAAGTAAGCCTTGTGCCTTTTATATTTAATTCCGATGCAATTTCTGTGTTTCATCGTCAATAAGAAGGTCAGAGGGATACAGTAACCCAGAAGTGAAGCATCGGAATCTATAACTAGTGTGACAGGAATGGTTCAAAACATAGAGAGTAAGAAGAGTCAGTCTTTTTGTACTTAAGTCGGCATTGTGCGTTTTGTATTTAATTCCAATGCAATTTCTGTGTTTCATCGTCAATACGTAGGTCAGAGGGATCCAGTAAACCTGAAGTGAAGCATCGGAATCTATAACTAGTGTCACAGGAATGGTTCAAACATAGACAGTAAGAAGAGTCAGTTTACTTGTAGTAAAGTCGGCATTTTGCCTTTTGTATTTAATTCCGATGCAATTTCTGTGTTTCATCGTCAATAAGAAGGTCAGAGGGATGCAGTAAACCTGAAGTGAAGCATTGGAATCTATAACTAGTGTCACGGGAATGGTTCATAAAATAGACAGTAAGAAGAGTCAGTTTTCTTATAATTAAGTAAGCCTTGTGCCTTTTATATTTAATTCCGATGCGTTTTCTGTGTTTCATCGTCAGTAAGATGGTCAGAGGGTTACAGTAAACCTGAAGTGAAGCATTGGAATCTATAACTAGTGTCACAGGAATGGTTCACAGCTTAGACAGTAAGAAGAGTAAGTTTACTTATACGTAGGTCGGCATTGTGGCTTTTGTATTTAATTCCGATGCCGTTACTGTGTTTCGTCGTCAATAAGAAGGTCCAAGGGATGCAGTAAACCCAAACTGAAGCATCGGAATCTAAAACCGGCCTCACAGGAAAGGTTCAAAACATAGACAGTAAGAAGAGCCAGTCCTCTTGTACTTGAGTCGGCATTGTGCCTTTTGTATTTATTAACGATGCAATTTCTGTGTTTGATCTTCAATTAGAAGGTCAGAGGGATGCAGAAAACCTGAAGTGAAGCATCGGAATCTATAACTAGTGTCACAGGAATGGTTCAAAACATAGACGGTAAGAAGAGTCAGTCTTCCTGTACTGATGTCGGCATTGTGCCTTTTGTATTTAATATAGATGCAATTTCTGTGTT
Source organism: Schistocerca americana (assembly GCF_021461395.2). Taxonomy (NCBI): domain Eukaryota; kingdom Metazoa; phylum Arthropoda; class Insecta; order Orthoptera; family Acrididae; genus Schistocerca; species Schistocerca americana. The sequence goes on from NC_060123.1 coordinate 759,925,059, forward strand.
TCATCGTCAATAAGAAGGTCAGAGGGATACAGTAAACCAGAAGTGAAGCATCGGAATCCATAACTAGTGTCACAGTAATGGATCAAAACATAGACAGTAGGAAGAGTCAGTTTTCTTATAATTAAGTAAGCCTTGTGCCTTTTATATTTAATTCCGATGCAATTTCTGTGTTTCATCGTCAATACGTAGGTCAGAGGGATCCAGTAAACCTGAAGTGAAGCATCGGAATCTATAACTAGTGTCACAGGAATGGTTAAAAACATAGACAGTAAGAAGAGTCAGTTTCCTTGTACTTAAGTCAAAATAGTGCCTTTAGTATTTAATTCCGATGCAATTTCTGTGTTTCATCGTCTATAAGAAGGACACAGGGATACAGTAAACCTGAAGTGAACAATCTGACTCTATAACTAGTGTCACAGGAATGGTCCAAAACATAGACAATAGGAAGAGTCAGTCTTCTAGTACTTAAGTCGGCATTGTGCCTTTTGTATTTAATTCCGATGCAATTTCTGTGTTTCATCGTCAATAAGAAGATCAGAGGGATACAGTAAGCCTGAAGTGAAGCATCGGAATCTATAACTAGTGTCAGAGGAATGGTTCAAAACATAAACAGTAAGAAGCGTCAGTTTTCTTGTACTTAAGGCGGCATTGTGCCTTTTGTATTTAATTCCGATGCAATTTCTGTGTTTCATCGTCAATATGAAGGTCAGAGGGATACAGTAAACCAGAATTGGAGCATCGCAATCTATAACTAGTGTCACAGGAATGGTTCGAAACATAAACAGTAAGAAGAGTCAGTTTTCTTGTACTTAAGTCGGCAATGTGCCTTTTGTATTTAATTCCAATGCAATTTCTGTGTTTCATCGTCAATAAGAAGGTCAGAGGGATGCAGTAAACCTGAAGTGAAGTATCGGAAACTATAACTAGTGTCACAGGAATGGTTCGAAACATAGACAGTAAGAAGAGTCAGTTATCTTGTACTTAAGTCGGCATTGTGCCATCTGTATTTAACTCCGATACAATTTCTGTGTTTCATCGTCAAAAAGAAGGTCAGAGGGATACAGTAAACCTGAAGTGAAGCATCGGAATCTATAACTAGTGTCACAGGAATGGTTAAAACATAGACAGTAAGAAGAGTCAGTTTTCTCGTACTTAAGTCGGCATTGTGCCTTTTGTATTTAATTCCGATACAATTTCTGTGTGTCATCGTCAATACGTAGATCGGAGGGATACAGTAAACCTGAAGTGAAGCATCGGAATCTATAACTAGTGTCACAGGAATGGTTCAAAACATAGACATTAAGAAGAGTGAGTCTTCTTGTACTTAAGTCGGCATTGTGCGTTTTGTATTTAATTCCTATGCAATTTCTGTGTTTCATCGTCAATAAGATGTTCAGAGGGTTACAGTAAACCTAAAGTGAAGCATCGGAATCTATAACTAGTGTCACAGGAATGGTTCAAACATAGACAGTTAGAAGAGTCAGTTTACTTGTACGTAAGTCGACATTGTGCCTTTTGTATTTAATTCCGATGCAATTTCTGTGTTTCATCGTCAATAAGAAGGTCAGAGGGATACAGTAAACATGAAGTGAAGCATCGGTATCTATAACTAGTGTCACAGGAATGCTTCAAAGCATAGACAGTAAGAAGAGTCAGTTTTCTAATAATTAAGTTGGCATTGTGCCTTTAGTATCTAATTCCGATGCAATTTCTGAGTTTCATCGTCAATAAGAAGGTCAGAGGGATACAGTAACCCTGAAGTGAAGCATCGGAATCTAAAACCGGTCTCACAGGAAAGGTTCAAAACATAGACAGTAAGAAAAGCCAATCTTCTTGTAATTTAGTCGCCATTGTGCCTTTTGTATTTAATTCCGATGCAATTTATGTGTTTCATCGTCAATATGACGGTCAGAGGGATACAGCAAACCAGAAGTGAAGCATCGGAATCCATAACTAGTGTCACAGGAATGGTTCAAAACATAGACAGTAAGAAGAGTCAGATTTCTTGTACTTAAGTCGGCATTGTGCCTTTTGTATTTCATGCCGATGAAATTTCTGTGTTTCATCGTCAATAAGAATGTCAGAGGGATACAGTAAACCTGAAGTGAAGCATCGGAATCTGTAACTAGTGTCACAGGAATGGTTCAAATCATAGACAGTAAGAAGAGTCAGTTGTCTTTTACTTAAGTCCTCATTGTGCCTTTTGTATTTAATTCCGATGCAATTTCTGTGTTTCATCGTCAACAAGAAGGTCAGAGGGATACAGTAAGCCTGTAGTGAAGCATCGGAATCTATAACTAGTGTCACAGGAATGGTTCAAAACATAGACAATAAGAAGAGTCAGTATACTTGTACTTAAGTTGGCATTGTTCGTTTTGTGTTCATTCCGAAGCAATATCTGTGTTTCATCGTCAATAAGAAGGTCAGAGGGATACAGTATTCCTGAAGTGAGGCATCGGAATCTACAACTAGTGTCACAGGAATGGTTCAAAACATAAACAGTAAGAAGCGTCAGTTTTCTTGTACTTAAGACGGCATTGTGCCTTTTGTATTTAATTCCGATGCAATTTCTGTGTTTCATCGTCAATATGAAGGTCAGAGGGATACAGTAAACCAGAACTGGAGCATCGCAATCTATAACTAGTGTCACAGGAATGGTTCAAAACATAAACAGTAAGAAGAGTCAGTTTTCTTGTACTTAAGTCGGCAATGTGCCTTTTGTATTTAATTCCGATGCAATTTCTGTGTTTCATCGTCAATAAGAAGGTCAGAGGGATGCAGTAAACCTGAAGTGAAGCATCGTAATCTATAACTAGTGTCGCAGGAATGGTTCAAAACATTGACAGGAAGTAGAGTCAGTTTACTTGTACTTAATTCGGCATTATGCCGTTTGTATTTAATTCCGATGCAATTTCTGTGTTTTATCGTCAACAAGAAGGTCAGAGGGATACAGTAAGCCTGTAGTGAAGCATCGGAATCTATAACTAGTGTCACAGGAATGGTTCAAAACATAGACAATAAGAAGAGTCTGTATACTTGTACTTAAGTTGGCATTGTGCGTTTTGTGTTCATTCCGATGCAATATCTGTGTTTCATCGTCAATACGAAGGTCAGAGGGATACAGTATTCCTGAAGTGAGGCATCGGAATCTGTAACTAGTGACACAGGAATGGTTCAAACCATTGACAATAAGAAGAGTCAATTTTCTTGTACTTAAGTCGGCATTATGCCTTTTGTATATAATTCCGATGCAAAGTCTGTGTTTCATCGTCAATACGAAGGTCAGAGGGATACAGTGAACCTGAAGTGAAGCATCGGAATCTGTAACTAATGTCACAGGAATGGTTCAAAACATAGACAGTAAGAAGAGTCAGTTTTCTTATAATTAAGTCGGCATTGTGCCTTTTGTAATTAATTCCGATGCAATTTCTGTGTTTCATCGTCAATAAGACGGTCAGAGTGATACAGCAAACCTGAAGTGAAGCATCGGAATCTATAAATAGTGTCACAGGAATGGTTCAAAACATAGACAGTATGAGGAGTCAGTTTTCTTGTATTTAAGTCTGCATTGTGCCTTTTCTATATAATTCCGATGCAATTTCTGCGTTTCGTCGTCAATAAGAAGGGCGAAGGGATACAGTGAACCTGAAGTGAAACATCGGAATCTAAAACCGGTCTCACAGGAAAGGTTCAAAACATAGACAGTAAGAAGAGCTAGTCTTCTTGTAGTTGAGTCGGCATTGTGACTTTTGTATTTCATTCCGATGCAATGTCTGTGTCTCATCGTCAATAAGAAGGTCAGAGAGATACAGGAAACCTGAAGTGAAGCATCGGAATCTATAACTAGTGTCACAGGAATGGTTCAAAACATAGACAGTAAGAGGAGTTAGTTTTTTTGAATTTAAGTCGGCATTGTGCTATTTCTATATAATTCCGTTGCAATTTTTGTGTTTCGTCGTCAATAAGAAGGGCCAAGGGATACAGTAAACCTGAAGTGAAGCATCGGAGTCTAAAACCGGTCTCACAGGGAAGGTTCAAAACATAGACAGTAAGAAGAGCTAGTCATCTTGTAGTTGAGTCGGCATTGTGCCTTTTGTATTTAATTCCGATGCAATTTCTGTGTATCATCGTCAATAAGAAGGTCAGAGGGATACAGGAAACCTAACGTGAAGCATCGGAATCTATAACTAGCGTCCTAGGAATGGTTGAAAGCATAGACATTAAGAAGAATCAGTTTTCTTGTACTTAAGTCGGCATTGTTCCTTTTGTATTTAATTCCGATGCAATTTCTGAGTTTCATCGTCAATAAGAAGGTCAGAGGGATACAGTAAACCTGAAGTGATGCATCGGAATCAATAACTAGCGTCACAGGAATGGTTCAAAACATAGACAGTAAGAAGAGTCAGTTTACTTGTACTTAAGTCGGCATTAAGCCTTTTTGTATTAAATTCCGATGCAATTTCTGTGTTTCATCGTCAATAAGGTCAGAGGGATACAGTAAACCTGAAATGAAGAATCGGAATCTATAACAAGTGTCACAGGAATGGTTCAAAATATAGACAGTAGGAAGAGTCAGTTTTTTTGTACTGAAGTCGGCATTGTGCCTTTTGTATTTAATTTCGATGCAATTTCTGTGTTTCATCGTCAATAAGAAGGTCAGAGGGATACAGTAAACCTGAAGTGAAGTATCGGCATCTATAACTAGTGTCACAGGAATGGTTCAAGACATAGACAGTAAGAAGGGTCAGTTTTCTTGTACTTAAGCCCGCATTGTGCCTTTTGTATTTAATTTCGATGCAATTTCTGTGTTTCATCGTCAATAAGAAGGTCAGAGGGATACAGTAAACCTGAAGTGAAGCATCGGAATCTATAACTAGTGTCACAGGAATGGTTAAAAACATAGAGAGTGTGAAGAGTCAGTTTTCTTGTACTTAAGTCGGCATTGTGCCCTTTGTATTTAATTCCGATGCAATTTCTGTGTGTCATCATCAATAAGAAGGTCAGAGGGATACAATAAACCTGAGGTGAAGCAACGGAATCTGTAACTAGTGTCACAGGAATGGTTCAAACCATAGACAGAGAGAAGAGTCAGTTTACTTGTACTTAAGTCGGCATTGTGCCTTTTGTTTTTAATTCCGATGCAATTTCTGTCTTTCATCGTCAATAAGAAGGTCAGAGGGATACAGTTAACCTGAAGTGAAGCATCGGAATCTAAAACCGGTCTCACAGGAAAGGTTCAAAACATAGACAGTAAGAAGAGCCAGTCTTCTTGTACTTGACTCGGCATTGTGCCTTTTGTATTTAATTCCGATGCAATTTCTGTGTTTCATCGTCAATAAGAAGCTCAGAGGAATACAGTAAAACTGAAGTGAAGCATTGGAATGTATAACTAGTGTCACAGCAATGGTTCAAAGCATAGACAGTAAGAAGAGTCAGTCTTCTTTTACTTAAGTCGGCATTATGCCTTTTGTATTTAATTCCGATGCAATTTCTGTGTTTCGTCGTCAAAAAGAAGGTCAGAGGGATACAGTAAGCCTGTAGTGAAGCATTGGCATCTATAACTAGTGTCACAGGAATGGTTCAAAACATAGTCAGTAAGAAGAGTCAGTTTACGTGTACTTAAGTTGGCATTGTGCCTTTTGTATTTAATTCCGATGCAATTTCTGTGTTTCATCGTCAAAAAGAAGGTCAGAGGGATACAGTGAACCTGAAGTGAAGCATCGGAATCTATAACTAGTGTCACACGAATGGTTCAAAACATAGACAGTAAGAAGAGTCAGTCTTCTTGTACTTAAGTCGGCATTGTTCCTTTTGTATTCAATTCCGATGCAATTTCTCTGTGTCATCGTCAATACGAAGGTCAGAGGGTTACAGTAAACCTGAAATGAAGCATCGGAATCTATAACTAGTGTCACACAAATGGTTCAAAGCATAGACATTAAGAAGAATCAGTTTCCTTGACCTGAAGTCGGCATGGTGCCTTTTCTATTTAATTCCGATGCAATTTCGGTGTTTCGTCGTCAATATGAAAATCCAAGAGATACAGTAAACCAGAAGTCAAGCTCCGGAATCTAAAACTGGTCTCACAGGAAAGGTTCAAAACATAGGCATTAAGAAGAGCCAGTCTACTTGTACTTGAGTGTGCATTGTGCCTTTTGTATTTAATTCCGGTGCAATTTCTGTGTTTGATCGTCAATAAGAAGGTCAGAGGGATACAGTAAACCTTAAGTGAAGCATCGGAATCTATAACTAGTGTCACAGGAATGGTTCAAAGCATTTACAGCATGAAGGGTCAGTTTTCTTATAATTCAGTCGTCATTGTGCCTTTTGTATTTACTTCCGATGCAAATTCTGTGTTTCATCGACAATAAGACGGTCAGAGTGGTACAGGAAATCTGAAGTGAAACATCGGAATCTATAACTAGTGTCACAGGAATGGTTCAAATCATAGACACTAAGAAGAATCAGTTTTCTTGACCTTAAGTCGGCATTGTGCCTTTTCTATTTAATTCCTTTGCAATCTCTGTGTTTCGTCGTCAATATGAAAATCCAAGGGATACAGTAAACCAGAAGTCAAGCTTCGGAATCTAAAACTGGTCTCACAGGAAAGGTTCAAAACATAGACAGTAAGAAGAGCTAGTCTTCTTGTACTTGAGTGTGCATTGTGCCTCTAGTATTAAATTCCGATGCAATTTCTGTGTTTGATCGTCAATAAGAAGCTCAGAGGGATACAGTAAAACTGAAGTGAAGCATCGGAATGTATAACTAGTGTCCTAGGAATGGTTCAAAGCATAGACAGTGAGAAGAGTCAGTTTTCTTGTACTTAAGTCGGCATTGTTCCTTTTGTATTTAATTCCGATGCAATTTCTGAGTTTCATCGTCAATAAGAAGGTCTGAGGGATACAGTAAACCTGAAGTTATGCATCGGAATCAATAACTAGTGCCACAGGAATGGTTCAAATCATAGACAGTAAGAAGAGTCAGTTTACTTGTAGTTAAGTGGGCATTGTGCGTTATGTGTTTCACTCCGATGCAATTTCTGTGTTTCATCGTCAATAAGAAGGTCAGAGGGATACAGTATTCCTGAAGTGAGACATCGGTATCTATAACTAGTGTCACAGGAATGGTTCAAAACATAGACAATAAGAAGAGTCAATTTTCTTGTACTGAAGTCGGCATTGTGCCTTTTGTATATAATTCCGATGCAATTTCTGTGTTTCGTCGTCAATAAGACGGTCAGAGTGATACAGCAAACCTGAAGTGATGCATCGGAATCTATAACTAGTGTCACAGGAATGTTTCAAATCATAGACACTAAGAGGAGTTAGTTTTCTTGAATTTAAGTCGGCATTGTGGGTTTGCTATATAATTCCGATGCAATTTTTGTGTTTCGTCGTCAATAAGAAGGGCCAAGGGATACAGTAAACCTGAAGTGAAGCATCGGAATCTAAAACCGGTCTCACAGGAAAGGTTCAAAACATAGACAGTGAGAAGAGCCAGTCTTCTTGTACTTGAGTCGGCATTGCTCCTTTTGTTTATAATTCCTTTGCAATCTCTGTGTTTCATCGAAAATAAGGCGGGCAGAGGGATACACCAAACCTGAAGTGAAGCATCGGAATCTATAACTAGTTCACAGAAATGGTTCAAAACATAGACAGTAAGAAGAGTCAGTTTTCTTGTACTCAAGTAGGCATTGTGCCTTTTCTATTTAATTCCGATGAACTTTCTGTGTTTCGTCGTCAATAAAAAGGGCCAAGGGATACAGTAAACCTGAAGTGAAGCATCGGAATCTAAAACCTGTCTCACAGGAAATGTTCAAAACATAGACAGTAAGAAGAGCCAGTCTTCTTGTACTTAAGTCGGCATTGTGCCTTTTGTTTGTATTCCGATGCAATTTCAGTATTTCATCGTCAATAAGAAGGTCAGAGGGATACAGTGAACCTGAAGTGAAGCATTGGAATCTATAACTAGTGTCACAGGAATGGTTCAAAACACAGACAGTAAGAAGAGTCTGTCTTCTTGTACTTAAGTCGGCATTGTACCTTTTGTATTCAATTCCGATGCAATTTCTCTGTTTCATCGTCAATAAGAGGGTCAGAGGCTTACAGTAAACCTGAAGTGAAGCATCGGAATCTATAATTAGTGTCACACAAATGGTTCAAATCATAGACAGTAAGAAGAGTCAGTTTACTTGTACTTAAGTCGGCATTGTGCCTTTTGTATTTAATTCCGATGCAATTTCTGTGTTTGATCGTCAATAAGAAGGTCAGAGTGACACAGTAAACCTTAAGTGAAGCATCGGAATCTATAACTAGTGTCACAGGAATGGTTCAAAGCATACACAGCATGAAGGGTCAGTTTTCTTATAATTCAGTCGGCATTGTGCCTTTTGTATTTAATTCCGATGCAAATTCTGTGTTTCATCGTCAATAAGACGGTCAGAGTGATACAGCAAACCTGAAGTGAAACATCGGAATCTATAAATAGTGTCACAGGAATGGTTCAAAACATAGACAGTAAGAGGAGTCAGTTTTCTTGTATTTCAGTCGGCATTGTGCCTTTTCTATATATTTCCGATGCAATTTCTGTGTTTCGTCGTCAATAAGAAGGGCCAAGGGATACAGTAAACCTGAAGTGAAGCATCGGAATCTTAAACCGGTCTCTCAGGAAAGGTTCAAAACATAGACAGTAAGAAGAGCTAGTCTTCTTGTAGTTGAGTCGGCATTGTGCCTTTTGTATTTAATTCCGATGCAATTTCTGTGTTTCATCGTCAATAAGAAGGTCAGAGGGATACAGGAAACCTGAAGTGAAGCATCGGAATCTATAACTAGTGTCACAGGAATGGTTGAAAGCATAGACATTAAGGAGAATCAGTTTTCTTGTCCTTAAGTCGGCATTGTGTCTTTTCTATTTAATTTCGATGCAATTTCTGTGTTTCGTCGTCAATATGAAAATCCAAGGGATACAGTAAACCAGAAGTCAAGCTTCGGAATGTAAAACTGGTCTCACAGGAAAGTTTCAAAACATAGACAGTAAGAAGAGCCAGTCTTCTTGTACTTGAGTGTGCATTGTTCCTTTTGTATTTAATTCCGATGCAATTTATGAGTTTCATCGTCAATAAGAAGGTCAGAGGGATACAGTAAACCTGAAGTGATGCATCGGAATCAATAACTAGTGTCACAGGAATGGTTCAAAACATAGACAGTAAGAAGAGTCAGTTTACTTGTACTTAAGTCGGCATTGTGCCATTTTGTATTAAATTCCGGTGCAATTTCTGTGTTTCATCGTCAATAAGAAGGTCACAGGGATACAGTAAATCTGAAGAGAAGCATCGGAAACTATAACTAGTGTCACAGGAGTGGTTCAAAACATAAACAGTAAGAAGCGTCAGTTTTCTTGTATTTAAGTCGGCATTGTGCCTTTTGTATTTAATTCCGATGCAATTTCTGTGTTTTATCGTCAATAAGAACAGCAGAGGGATACAGTAAACCTGAAGTGAAGCATCAGAATCTATAACTAGTGTCACAGGAATGGTTCAATACACGGACAGTAAGAGGATTCAGTTTCCTTGTATTTAAGTCGGCATTGTGCCTTTTGCATTTAATTCCGATGCAATATCTGAGTTTCATCGTCAATAAGAAGGTCAGAGGGATACAGTAAACCTGAAGTGATGCATCGGAATCAATAACTAGTGTCACAGGAATGGTTCAAAACATAGACAGTAAGAAGAGTCAGTTTTCTTGTACTTAAGCCCGCATTGTGCCTTTTGTACTTAATTTCGATGCAATTTCTGTGTTTCATGGTCAATAAAAAGGTCAGAGGGATACAGTAAACCTGAAGTGAAGCATCGGAATCTATAACTAGTGTCACAGGAATGGTTAAAAACATAGAGAGTAAGAAGAGTCAGTTTTCTTGTACTTAAGTCGGCATTGTGCCCTTTGTATTTAATTCCGATGCAATTTCTGTGTGTCATCATCAATAAGAAGGTCAGAGGGATACAATAAACCTGAGGTGAAGCAACGGAATCTGTAACTAGTGTCACAGGAATGGTTCAAACCATAGACAGAGAGAAGAGTCAGTTTACTTGTACTTAAGTCGGCATTGTGCCTTTTGTATTTAATTCCGATGCAATTTCTGTCTTTCATCGTCAATAAGAAGGTGAGAGGGATACAGTTAACCTGAAGTGAAGCATCGGAATCTAAAACCGGTCTCACAGGAAATGTTCAAAACATAGACAGTAAGAAGAGCCAGTCTTCTTGTACTTAAGTCGGCATTGTGCCTTTTGTTTGTATTCCGATGCAATTTCAGTATTTCATCGTCAATAAGAAGGTCAGAGGGATACAGTGAACCTGAAGTGAAGCATCGGAATCTATAACTAGTGTCACAGGAATGGTTCAAAACACAGACAGTAAGAAGAGTCTGTCTTCTTGTACTTATGTCGGCATTGTACCTTTTGTATTCAATTCCGATGCAATTTCTCTGTTTCATCGTCAATAATAGGGTCAGAGGCTTACAGTAAACCTGAAGTGAAGCATCGGAATCTATAATTAGTGTCACACAAATGGTTCAAATCATAGACAGTAAGAAGAGTCAGTTTACTTGTACTTAAGTCGGCATTGTGCCTTTTGTATTTAATTCCGATGCAATTTCTGTGTTTGATCGTCAATAAGAAGGTCAGAGGGACACAGTAAACCTTAAGTGAAGCATCGGAATCTATAACTAGTGTCACAGGAATGGTTCAAAGCATACACAGCATGAAGGGTCAGTTTTCTTATAATTCAGTCGGCATTGTGCCTTTTGTATTTAATTCCGATGCAAATTCTGTGTTTCATCGTCAATAAGACGGTCAGAGTGATACTGCAAACCTGAAGTGAAACATCGGAATCTATAAATAGTGTCACAGGAATGGTTCAAAACATAGACAGTAAGAGGAGTCAGTTTTCTTGTATTTCAGTCGGCATTGTGCCTTTTCTATATATTTCCGATGCAATTTCTGTGTTTCGTCGTCAATAAGAAGGGCCAAGGGATACAGTAAACCTGATGTGAAGCATCGGAATCTTAAACCGGTCTCTCAGGAAAGGTTCAAAACATAGACAGTAAGAAGAGCTAGTCTTCTTGTAGTTGAGTCGGCATTGTGCCTTTTGTATTTAATTCCGATGCAATTTCTGTGTTTCATCGTCAATAAGAAGGTCAGAGGGATACAGGAAACCTGAAGTGAAGCATCGGAATCTATAACTAGTGTCACAGGAATGGTTGAAAGCATAGACATTAAAGAGAATCAGTTTTCTTGTCCTTAAGTCGGCATTGTGTCTTTTCTATTTAATTCCGATGCAATTTCTGTGTTTCGTCGTCAATATGAAAATCCAAGGGATACAGTAAACCAGAAGTCAAGCTTCGGAATGTAAAACTGGTCTCACAGGAAAGTTTCAAAACATAGACAGTGAGAAGAGCCAGTCTTCTTGTACTTGAGTGTGCATTGTTCCTTTTGTATTAAATTCCGATGCAATTTCTGTGTTTCATCGTCAATAAGAAGCTCAGAGGAATACAGTAAAACTGAAGTGAAGCATCGGCATCTATAACTAGTGTCACAGGAATGGTTCAAAACATAGTCAGTAAGAAGAGTCAGTTTACTTGTACTTAAGTTGGCATTGTGCCTTTTGTATTTAATTCCGATGCAATTTCTGTGTTTCATCGTCAATAAGAAGGTCAGAGGGATACAGTAAACCTGAAGTGATGCATCGGAATCAATAACTAGTGTCACAGGAATGGTTCAAAACATAGACAGTAAGAAGAGTCAGTTTTCTTGTACTTAAGCCCGCATTGTGCCTTTTGTACTTAATTTCGATGCAATTTCTGTGTTTCATCGTCAAAAAGAAGGTCAGAGGGTTACAGTAAACCTGAAATGAAGCATCGGAATCTATAACTAGTGTCACACAAATGGTTCAAAGCGTAGACATTAAGAAGAATCAGTTTTCTTGACCTGAAGTCGGCATGGTGCCTTTTCTATTTAATTCCAATGCAATTTCGATGTTTCGTCGTCAATATGAAAATCCAAGAGATACAGTAAACCAGAAGTCAAGCTTCGGAATCTAAAACTGGTCTCACAGGAAAGGTTCAAAACATAGACATTAAGAAGAGCCACTCTTCGTGTACTTGAGTGTGCATTGTGCCTTTTGTATTTAATTCCGATGCAATTTCTGTGTTTGATCGACAATAAGAAGCTCAGAGGGATACAGTAAAACTGAAGTGAAGCATCGGAGTGTATAACTAGTGTCCTAGGAATGGTTCAAAGCATAGACAGTAAGAAGAGTCAGTTTTCTTGTACTTAAGTCGGCATTGTTCCTTTTGTATTAATTCCGATGCAATTTCTGAGTTTCATCGTCTATAAGAAGGTCAGAGGGATACAGTAAACCTGAAGTGATGCATCGGAATCAATAACTAGTGTCACAGGAATGGTTCAAAACATAGACAGTAAGAAGAGTCAGTTTACTTGTACTTAAGTCGGCATTGTGCCATTTTGTATTTAATTCCCATGCAATTTCTGTGTTTCATCGTCAATAAGAAGGTCACAGGGATACAGTAAACCTGAAGAGAAGCATCGGAATCTATAACTAGTGTCACAGGAGTGGTTCAAAACATAACAGTAAGAAGCGTCAGTTTTCTTGTACTTAAGTCGGCATTGTGCCTTTTGTATTTAATTCCGATGCAATTTCTGAATTTCATCGTCAATAAGAAGGTCAGAGGGATACAGTAAACCTGAAGTGAAGCATCGGAATCCAAAACCGGTCTCACAGGAAAAGTTCAAAACATAGACAGTAAGAAGAGCCAGTCTTCTTGTACTTGAGTCGGCATTGTGCCTATTGTATTTAATTCCGATGCAATTTCTGTGTTTCGTCGTCAAAAAGAAGGTCAGAGGGATACAGTGAACCTGAAGTGAAGCATCGGAATCTATAACTAGTGTCACAGGAATGGTTCAAAACATAGACAGTAAGAAGAGTCAGTCTTCTTGTACTTAAGTCGGCATTGTTCCTTTGGTATTCAATTCCGATGCAATTTCTCTGTTTCATCGTCAATAAGAAGGTCAGAGGGTTACAGTAAACCTGAAGTGAAGCATCGGAATCTATAACTAGTGTCACACAAATGGTTCAAATCATAGACAGTAAGAAGAGTCAGTTTACTTGTACTTAAGTCGGCATTGTGCCATTTGTATTTAATTCCGATGCAATTTCTGTGTTTCATCGTCAATAAGAAGGTCAGAGGGATACAGTAAACCTGAAGTGAAGCATCGGAATCTATAACTAGTGTCACAGGAATGGTTCAAAGCATAGACAGTAAGAAGAGTTAGTTTTCTTATAATTAAGTCGGCATTGTGCTTTTTCTATACAATTCCGATGCAATTTTTGTGTTTCGTCGTCAATAAGAAGGGCCAAGGGATACAGTAAACCTTAAGTGAAGCATCGGAACCTAAAACCGGTCTCACAGGAAAGGTTCAAAACATAGACAGTAAGAAGAGCTAGTCTTCTTGTAGTTGAGTCGGCATTGTGACTTTTGTGTTTCATTCCGATGCAATTTCTGTGTTTCATCGTCAATAAGAAGGTCAGAGAGATACAGGAAACCTGAAGTGAAGCATCGGAATCTATAACTAGTGTCACAGGAATTTTTCAAAACATAGCCATTAAGAAGAATCTGTTTTCTTGACCTTAAGTCGGCATTGTGCCTTTTCAATTGAATTCCGATGCAATTTCAGTGTTACGTCGTCAATATGAAAATCCAAGGGATACAGTAAACCATAAGTCAAGCATCGGAATCAACAACTGGTCTCACAGGAAAGGTTCAAAACATAGTCAGTAAGAAGAGCCAGTCTTCTTGTACTTGAGTGTGCATTGTGCCTTTTACATTTAATTCCGATGCAATTTCTGTGTTTGATCGTCAATAAGAAGCTCAGAGGGATACAGTAAAACTGAAGTGAAGCATCGGAATGTATAACTAGTGTCCTAGGAATGGTTCAAAGCATAGACAGTAAGAAGAGTCAGTTTTCTTGTACTTAAGTCGGCATTGTGCCATATTGTATTTAATTCCGATGCAATTTCTGTGTTTCATTTTCAATAAGAAGGTCAGAGGGATACAGTAAACCTGAAGTGAAGCATCGTAATCTATACCTAGTGTCACAGGAATTGTAAAAAGCATAGACAGAAAGAAGAGTCAGTTTTTTTATAATTAAGTCGGCATTGTGCCTTTTGTATTTAATCTCGGTGCAATTTCTGTGTTTCATCGTCAATAAGAAGGTCAGAGGGATACAGTTACCCTGAAGTGATGCATCGGAATCTATAACTAGTGTCACAGGAATGGTTCAAATCATAGACAGTAAGAAGAGTCGGTTTTCTTGGACTTAACCTGGCATTGTGCCTTTTCTATTTAAATCCGATGCAATATCTGTGTTTCGTCGTTAATAAGAAGGTGCAAGGGATACAGTAAACCTGAAGTGAAGCTTCGGAATCTAAAACCGGTCTTACAGGAAAGGTTCAAAACATAGACAGTAAGAAGAGCCAGTATTCTTGTACTTGAGTCGGCATTGTGCCTTTTGTTTATAATTATTTGCAAATTCTGTGTTTCATCGAAAATAAGACGGGCAGAGGGATACAGCAAACCTGAAGTAAAGCATCGGAATCTATAACTAGTTCACAGGAATGGTTCTAAACATAGACAGTACTAAGAGTCAGTCTTCTTCTACTTAAGTCGGCATTGTACCTTTTGTATTCAATTCCGATGCAATTTCTCTGTTTCATCGTGAATAAGAAGGTCAGAGGGTTACAGTAAACCTGAAGTGAAGCATCGGAATCTATAATTAGTGTCACACAAATGGTTCAAATCATAGACAGTAAGAAGAGTCAGTTTACTTGTACTTAAGTCGGCATTGTGCCTTTTGTATTTAATTCCGATGCAATTTCTGTGTTTGATCGTCAATAAGAAGGTCAGAGGGATACAGTAAACCTTAAGTGAAGCATCGGAATCTATAACTAGTGTCACAGGAATGGTTCAAAACACGGACAGTAAGACGATTCACTTTCCTTGTATTTAAGTCGGCATTGTGCCTTTTGTATTTAATTCCGTTGCAATTTCTGTGTTTCATCGTCAATAAGGTCAGAGGGATACAGTAAACCTGAGGTGAAGCAACGGAATCTATAACTAGTGTCACAGGAATGGTTCAAACCATAGACAGTAAGAAGAGTCAATTTACTTGTACTTAAGTCGGCATTGTGCCTTTTGTATTTAATTCCGATGCAATTTCTGAATTTCATCGTCAATAAGAAGGTCAGAGGGATACAGTAAACGTGAAGTGAAGCATCGGAATCTAAAACCGGTCTCACAGGAAAGGTTCAAAACATAGACAGTAAGAAGAGCCAGTCTTCTTGTACTTGTGTCGGCATTGTGCCTTTTGTATGTAATTCCGATGCAATTTCTATGTTTCATCGTCAAAAAAAGGGTCAGAGGGACACAGTGAACCTGAAGTGAAGCATCGGAATCTATAACTAGTGTCACAGGAATGGTTCAAAACATAGACAGTAAGAAGAGTCAGTCTTCTTGTACTTAAGTCGGCATTGTTCCTTTTGTATTCAATTCCGATGCAATTTCTCTGTTTCATCGTCAATAAGAAGGTCAGAGGGTTACAGTAAACCTGAAGTGAAGCATCGGAATCTATAACTAGTGTCACACAAATGGTTCAAATCATAGACAGTAAGAAGAGTCAGTTTACTGTACTTAAGTCGGCATTGTGCCTTTTGTATTTAATTCCGATGCAATTTCTGTGTTTCATCGTCAATAAGAAGGTCAGAGGGATACAGTAAACCTGAAGTGAAGCATCGGAATCTATAACTAGTGTCACAGGGTTGGTTCAAAGCATAGACAGTAAGAAGAGTCAGTTTTCTTATAATTAAGTCGGCATTGTGCCATTTGTATTTAATTCCGATGCAATTTCTGTGTTTCGTCGTCAATACGACGGTCAGAGTGATACAGCAAACCTGAAGTGAAGCATCTGAATCTATAACTAGTGTCACAGGAATGGTTCAAAACATAGACAGTAAGAGGAGTCAGTTTTCTTGAATTTAAGTCGGCATTGCGCTTTCTCTATATAATTCCGATGCAATTTTTGTGTTTCGTCTTCAATAAGAAGGGCCAAGGGAAACAGTAAACCTGAAGTGAAGCATCGGAATCTAAAACCGGTCTCACAGGAAAGGTTCAAAACATAGACAGTAAGAAGAGCTAGTCTTCTTGTAGTTGAATCGGCATTGTGACTCTTGTATTTCATTCCGATGCAATTTTTGTGTTTCATCGTCAATAAGAAGGTCAGAGAGATACAGGAAACCTGAAGTGAAGCATCGGAATCTATAACTAGTGTCACAGGAATGGTTCAAAACATAGCCATTAAGAAGAATCCGTTTTGTTGACCTTAAGTCGGCATTGTGCCTTGTCTATTTAATTCCGATGCAATTTCTGTGTTACGTCGTCAATATGAAAATCCAAGGGATACAGTAAACCAGAAGTCAAGCATCGGAATCTAAAACTGGTCTCACAGGAAAGGTTCAAAACATAGACAGTAAGAAGAGCCAGTCTTCTTGTACTTGAGTGTGCATTGTGCATTTTTCATTTAATTCCGATGCAATTTCTGTGTTTGACCGTCAATAAGAAGCTCAGAGGGATACAGTAAAACTGAAGTGAAGCATCGGAATGTATAATTAGTGTCCTAGGAATGGTTCAATGCATAGACAGAAAGAAGAGTCAGTTTTCTTGTACTTATGTCGGTATTGTGCCTTTTGTATTTAATTCCGATGCAATTTCTGAGTTTCCTCGTCAATAAGAAGGTCAGAGGGATACAGTAAACCTCAAGTGATGCATCGGAATCAATAACTAGTGTCGCAGCAATGGTTCAAACCATAGACAGTAAGAAGAGTCAGTTTACTTGTCCTTAAGTCGGCATTGTGCCATTTTGTATTTAATTCCGATGCAATTTCTGTGTTTCATTTTAAATAAGAAGGTCAGAGGGATACAGTAAACATGAAGTGAAGCATCGTAATCTATACCTAGTGTCACAGGAATTGTAAAAAGGCATAGACAGAAAGAAGAGTCAGTTTTTTTATAATTAAGTCGGAATTGTGCCTTTTGTATTTAATCTCGATGCAATTTCTGTGTTTCATCGTCAATAAGAAGGTCAGAGGGATACAGTTACCCTGAAGTGATGCATCGGAATCTATAACTAGTGTCACAGGAATGGTTCAAATCATAGACAGTAAGAAGAGTCGGTTTTCTTGTACTTAACCTGGCATTGTGCCTTTTCTATTTAAATCCGATGCAATTTCTGTGTTTCGTCGTTAATAAGAAGGAGCAAGGGATACAGTAAACCTGAAGTGAAGCATCGGAATCTAAAACCGGTCTTACAGGAAAGGTTCAAAACATAGACAGTAAGAAGAGCCAGTCTTCTTGTACTTGAGTCGGCATTGTGCCTTTTGTTTATAATTCCTTTGCAAATTCTGTGTTTCATCGACAATAAGACGGGCAGAGGGATACAGCAAACCTGAAGTAAAGCATCGGAATCTATAACTAGTTCACAGGAATGGTTCTAAACATAGACAGTACTAAGAGTCAGTCTTCTTAAACTTAAGTCGGCATTGTACCTTTTGTATTCAATTCCGATGCAATTTCTCTGTTTCATCGTCAATAAGAAGGTCAGAGGGTTACAGTACACCTGAAGTGAAGCATCGGAATCTATAACTAGTGTCACACAAATGGTTCAAATCATAGACAGTAAGAAGAGTCAGTTTACTTGTACTTAAGTCGGCATTGTACCTTTTGTATTCAATTCCGATGCAATTTTTCTGTTTCATCGTCAATAAGAAGGTCAGAGGGTTACAGTAAACCTGAAGTGAAGCATCGGAATCTATAATTAGTGTCACACAAATGGTTCAAATCATAGACAGTAATAAGAGTCATTTTACTTGCACTTAAGTCGGCATTGTGCCTTTTGTATTTAATTCCGATGCAATTTCTGTGTTTGATCGTCAATAAGAAGGTCAGAGAGATACAGTAAACCTTAAGTGAAGCATCGGAATCTATAACTAGTGTCACAGGAATGGTTCAAAGCATACACAGCATGAAGGGTCAGTTATCTTATAATTCAGTCGGCATTGTGCCTTTTGTATTTAATTCCGATGCAAATTCTCTGTTTCATTGTCAATAAGACGGTCAGAGTGATACAGCAAACCTGAGGTGAAGCATCGGAATCTAAAACCGGTCTCACAGGAAAGGTCAAAACGTAGACAGTAAGAAGAGCTAGTCTTCTTGTAGTTGAGTCGGCATTGTGCCTTTTGTATTTAGTTCCGATGCAATTTCTGTGTTTCATCGTCAATAAGAAGGTCAGAGGGATACAGGAAACTTGAAGTGAAGCATCGGAATCTACAACTAGTGTCACAGGAATGGTTCAAAGCATAGACATTAAGAAGAATCAGTTTTCTTGACCTTAAGTCGGCATTGTGCCTCTTCTATTTAATTCTTATGCAATTTCTGTGGTTCGTCGTCAATATGAAAATCCAAGGGATACAGTAAACCAGAAGACAAGCTTCGGAATCTAAAACTGGTCTCACAGGAAAGGTTCAAAACATAGACGGTAAGAAGAGCCAGTCTTCTTGTACCTGAGTGTGCATTGTGCCTTTTGTATTTAATTCCGATGCAATTTCTGTGTTTTATCGTCAATAAGAAGCTCAGAGGGATACAGTAAAACTGAAGTGAAGCATCGGAATGTACAACTAGTGGCCTAGGAATGGTTCAAAGCATAGACAGTAAGAAGAGCTAGTCTTCTTGTAGTTGAGTCGGCATTGTGCCTTTTGTATTTAATTCCGATGCAATTTCTGTGTTTCATCGTCTATAAGAAGGTCAGAGGGAACAGTAAACCTGAAGTGATGCATCGGAATCAATAACTAGTGTCACAGGAATGGTTCAAATCATAGACAGTAAGAAGAGTCGGTTTTCTTGTACTTAACCTGGCATTGTGCCTTTTCTATTTAAATCCGATGCAATTTCTGTGTTTCGTCGTTAATAAGAAGGTGCAAGGGATACAGTGAACCTGAAGTGAAGCATCGGAATCTATAACTAGTGTCACAGGAATGGTTCAAAACATAGACAGTAAGAAGAGTCAGTCTTCTTGTACTTAAGTCGGCATTGTTCCTTTTGTATTCAATTCCGATGCAATTTCTCTGATTCATCGTCAATAAGAAGGTCAGAGGGTTACAGTACACCTGAAGTGAAGTGTCACACAAATGGTTCAAATCATAGACAGTAAGAAGAGTCAGTTTACTTGTACTTAAGTCGGCATTGTGCCTTTTGTACTTAATTCCGATGCAATTTCTGTGTTTCGTCGTCAATAAGAAGGGCCAAGGGATACAGTAAACCTGAAGTGAAGCATCGGAATCTAAAACGGGTCTCACAGGAAAGGTTCAAAACATAGACAGTAAGAAGAGCTAGTCTTCTTGTAGTTGAGTCGGCATTGTGACTTTTGTATTTCATTCCGATGCAATTTATGTGTTTCATCGTCAATAAGAAGGTCAGAGAGATACAGGAAACCTGAAGTGAAGCATCGGAATCTATAACTAGTGTCACAGGAATGGTTCAAAACATAGCCATTAAGAAGAATCTGCTTTCTTGACCTTAAGTCGGCATTGTGCATTTTCTATTTAATTCCGATGCAATTTCTGTGTTACGTCGTCAATATGAAAATCCAAGGGATACAGTAAACCAGAAGTCAAGCATCGGAATCTAAAACTGGTCTCACAGGAAAGGTTCAAAACATAGACAGTAAGAAGAGCCAGTCTTCTTGTACTTGAGTGAGCATTGTGCCTTTTACATTTAATTCCGATGCAATTTCTGTGTTTGATCGTCAATAAGAAGCTCAGAGGGATACAGTAAACGTCAAGTGATGCATCGGAATCAATAACTAGTGTCGCAGGAATGGTTCAAACCATAGACAGTAAGAAGAGTCAGTTTACTTGTACTTAATTTGGCATTGTGCCATTTTGTATTTAATTCCGATGCAATTTCTGTGTTTCATTTTTAATAAGAAGGTCAGAGGGATACAGTAAACCTGAAGTGAAGCATCGTAATCTATTCCTAGTGTCACAGGAATTGTGAAAAGGCATAGACAGAAAGAAGAGTCAGTTTTTTTATAATTAAGTCGGCATTATGCCTTTTGTATTTAATCTCGATGCAATATCTGTGTTTCATCGTCAATAAGAAGGTCAGAGGGATACAGTTACCCTGAAGTGATGCATCGGAATCTATAACTAGTGTCACAGGAATGGTTCAAATCATAGACAGTAAGAAGAGTCGGTTTTCTTGTACTTAACCTGGCATTGTGCCTTTTCTATTTAAATCCGATGCAATTTCTGTGTTTCGTCGTTAATAAGAAGGTGCAAGGGATACAGTAAACCTGAAGTGAAGCATCGGAATCTAAAACCGGTCTTACAGGGAAGGTTCAAAACATAGACAGTAAGAAGAGCCAGTCTTCTTGTACTTGAGTCGGCATTGTGCCTTTTGTTTATAATTTCTTTGCAAATTCTGTGTTTCATCGACAATAAGACGGGCAGAGGGATACAGCAAACCTGAAGTAAAGCATCGGAATCTATAACTAGTTCACAGGAATGGTTCTAAACATAGACAGTACTAAGAGTCAGTCTTCTTGTACTTAATCCGGCATTGTACCTTTTGTATTCAATTCTGATTCAATTTCTCTGTTTCATCGTCAATAAGAAGGTCAGAGGGTTACAGTAAACCTGAAGTGAAGCATCGGAATCTATAATTAGTGTCACACAAATGGTTCAAATCATAGACAGTAAGAAGATTCAGTTTACTTGTACTTAAGTCGGCATTGTGCCTTTTGTATTTAATTCCGATGCAATTTCTGTGTTTGATCGTCAATAAGAAGGTCAGAGGGATACAGTAAACCTTAAGTGAAGCATCGGAATCTATAACTAGTGTCACAGGAATGGTTCAAAGCATACACAGCATGAAGGGTCAGTTTTCTTATAATTCAGTCGGCATTGTGCCTTTTGTATCTAATTCCGATGCAAATTCTCTGTTTCATCGTCAATCAGACGGTCAGAGTGATACAGCAAACCTGAAGAGAAGCATCGGAATCTATAACTAGTGTCACAGGAATGGTTCAAAACATAGACAGAAAGAGGAGTCAGTTTTCTTGTATTTGAGTCGGCATTGTGCCTCTTCTATATATTTCCGATGCAATTTCTGTGTTTCGTCGTCAATAAGAAGGGCGAAGGGATACAGTAAACCTGAAGTGAAACATCGGAATCTAGAACCGGTCTCACAGGAAAGGTCAAAACATAGACAGTAAGAAGAGCTAGTCTTCTTGTAGTTGAGTCGACATTGTGCCTTTTGTATTTAATTCCGATGCAATTTCTGTGTTTGATCGTCAATAAGAAGCTCAGAGGGATACAGTAAAACTGAAGTGAAGTATCGGAATGTATAACTAGTGTCCTAGGAATGGTTCAAAGCATAGACAGTAAGAAGAGTCAGTTTTCTTGTACTTAAGTCGGCATTGTTCCTTTTGTATTTAATTCCGATGCAATTTCTGAGTTTCATCGTCTATAAGAAGGTCAGAGGGATACAGTAAACCTGAAGTGATGCATCGGAATGAATAACTAGTGTCACAGGAATGGTTCAAATCATAGACAGTAAGAAGAGTCGGTTTTCTTGTACTTAACCTGGCATTGTGCCTTTTCTATTTAAATCCGATGCAATTTCTGTGTTTCGTCGTTAATAAGAAGGTGCAAGGGATACAGTAAACCTGAAGTGAAGCATCGGAATCTAAAACCGGTCTTACAGGAAAGGTTCAAAACATAGACAGTAAGAAGAGCCAGTCTTCTTGTACTTGAGTCGGCATTGTACCTTTTGTTTATAATTCCTTTGCAAATTCTGTGTTTCATCGACAATAAGACGGGCAGAGGGATACAGCAAACACGAAGTAAAGCATCGGAATCTATAACTAGTTCACAGGAATGGTTCTAAACATAGACAGTACTAAGAGTCAGTCTTCTTGTACTTAAGTCGGCATTGTACCTTCTGTATTCAATTCCGATGCAATTTCACTGTTTCATCGTCAGTAAGAAGGTCAGAGGGTTACAGTAAACATGAAGTGAAGCATCGGAATCTATAATTAGTGTCACACAAATGGTTCAAATCATAGACAGTAAGAAGAGTCAGTTTACTTGTACTTAAGTCGGCATTGTGCCTTTTGTATTTAATTCCGATGCAATTTCTGTGTTTGATCGTCACTAAGAAGGTCAGAGGGATACAGTAAACCTTAAGTGAAGCATCGGAATCTATAACTAGTGTCACAGGAATGGTTCAAAACACAGACAGTAAGACGATTCTGTTTCCTTGTATTTAAGTCGGCAATTTGCCTTTTGTATTTAATTCCGTTGCAATTTCGGTGTTTCATCGTCAATAAGGTCAGAGGGATACAGTAAACCTTAAGTGAAGCATCGGAATCTATAACTAGTGACACAGGAATGGTTCAAAGCATACACAGCATGAAGGGTCAGTTTTCTTATAATTCAGTCGGCATTGTGCCTTTTGTATTTAATTCCGATGCAAATTCTCTGTTTCATCGTCAATAAGACGGTCAGAGTGATACAGCAAACCTGAAGTGAAGCATCGGAATCTATAACTAGTGTCACAAGAATGGTTCAAAACATAGACAGTAAGAGGAGTCAGTTTTCTTGTATTTCAGTCGGCATTGTGCCTTTTCTATATATTTGCGATGCAATTTCTGTGTTTCGTCGTCAATAAGAAGGGCCAAGGGATACAGTAAACCTGAAGTGAAGCATCGGAATCTAAAACCGGTCTCACAGGAAAGGTCAAAACATAGACAGTAAGAAGAGCTAGTCGTCTTGTAGTTGAGTCGGCATTGTGCCTTTTGTATTTAATTCCGATGCAATATCTGTGTTTCATCGTCAATAAGAAGGTCAGAGGGATACAGTAAACCTGAAGTGAAGCATCAGAATCTGTAACTAGTGTCACAGGAATGGTTCAAAACATAGACAGTAAGAAAGGTCAGTCTTCTTGTACTTAAGTCGGCATAGTGCCTTTTGTATTTAATTCCGATGCAATATCTGTGTTTCATCGTCAATAAGAAGATAAGAGTGATACAGTAAACCTGAAGTGAAGCATCGGAATCTATAACTAGGGTCACAGGAATGGTTCAAACATAGACAGTAAGAAGAGTCAGTTTCCGTGTGCTAGAGTCGGCATTGTACCTTTTCTATTTAATTCCGATGCAATTTCTGTGTTTCGTCGTCAATAAGAAGGTCCCGGGGATAGAGTAAACCTGCAGTGAAGCATTGGAATCTAAAGCCAGTCTCACAAGAAAGGTTCAAAACATAGACAGTAAGAAGAGCCAGTTTTCTTGTACTTGATACGGCATTGTGTATTCTGTATTCTATTCCGATGCAATTTCTGTGTTTCATCGTCAATAAGAGTGTCAGAGGGATGCAGTATACCTGAAGTGAAGTATCGGAATCTATAACTAGTGCCACAGGAATGGTTCAAAACATAGACAGTAAGAAGAGTCAGTCATCTTGTACTTAAGTCGGCATTGTGCATTTTGTTTGTATTCCGATGCATTTTCTGTGTTTGATCGTCAATAAGAAGGTCAGAGGGCTACAGTAAACCTGAAGTGAAGCATCGGAATCTATAACTAGTGTCACAGGAATGGTTCAAAACATAGACAGTAAGAAGAGTCAGATGTCTTGTACTGAAGTCGGCATTGTGCCTACTGTATATAATGCCGATGAAATATCTGTGTTTCATCGTCAATATGAAGGTCAGAGGGATACAGTAAACCTGAAGTGAAGCATCGGAATCTATAACTAGTGTCACAGGAATTGTTCAAAGCATAGACAGTAAGAAGAGTCAGTTTTCTTATAATTAAGTCGGCATTGTGCCTTTTGTATTTAATTCCGACGCAATTTCTGTGTTTCATCGTCAATAAGACGGTCAGAGTGATACAGCAAACCTAAAGTGAAGCATCGGAATCTATAACTAGTGTCACAGGAATGGTAAAAACATAGAAAGAAAGAGGAGTCAGGTTTCATGTAATTAAGTCGGTATTGTGCCTTATCTATATAATTCCGATGCAATTTCTGTGTTTCGTAGTCAATAAGAAGGGCCAAGGGATACAGTAAACCTGAAGTGAAGCATCGGAATCTAAAACCGGTCTCACAGGAAAGGTTCTAAACATAGACACTAAGAAGAGCCAGTCTTATTGTACTTGAGTCGGCATTGTGCCTTTTGTATTTAATTCCGATGCAATATCTGTGTTTCTTCGACAATTAGAAGGTCAGAGGGATACAGTAAACCTGAAGTGAAACATCGGAATCTAGAACTAGTGTCACAGGAATGGTTCAAAATATAGACATTATTTAGAATCAGTTTTCTTGACTTTAAGTCGGCATTGTGCCTTGTCTATGTAATTCCGATGCAATTTCTGTGTTTCGTCGTCAATATGAAGGTCCAAGGGATACAGTAAACCTGAAGTCAAGCATCGGAATCTGAAGCTGGTCTCACAGGAAAGGTTCGAAACATTGACAGTAAGAAGAGAAAGTCTTCTTGTACTTGAGTGTGCATTGTGCCTTTTGTATTTAATTCCGAGGCAATTTCTGTGTTTGATCGTCATTAAGAAGCTCAGAGGGATACAGTTAAACTGAAGTGAAGCATCGGAATGTATAACTAGTGTCACAGGAATGGTTCAAAGCATAGACAGAAAGAGGAGTCAGTTTTCTTGTACTTAAGTCGGCATTGTGCGTTTTTTATTTAATTCCGATGCAATTTCTGTGTTTCATCGTCAATAATAAGGTCGGAGGGATACAGTAAACCTGAAGTGATACATCGGAAACTATAACTAGTCTCACAGGAATGGTTCAAAACATAGGCAGTAAGAAGAGTCAGTTTTCATGTACTTAAGACGGCATTGTGCCTTTTCTTTTTAATCCCGATGAGTTTCTGTGTTTCGTCGTCGTTAAGAAGGTCCAAGGGATATAGTAAACCTGAAGTGAGGCATTGGAATCTAAAACCGGTCTCACAGGAAAGGTTCTAAACATAGACAGTAAGAAGAGCCCGTCTTCTTGTACTTGAGTCGGCATTGTGCTTTTCTATTTAATTCCGATGCAATTTCTGTGTTTCGTCGTCAATAAGAAGGTCAGAGAGGTACAGTGAACATGAAGTGAAGCATCGGAATCTATAACTAGTGACACAGGAATCGTTAAAACCATAGACAGTAAGAAGAGTCAGTTTTCTTGTACTTAAGTCGGCAATGTGCCTTTTGTATCAAATTACGAAGCAATTTCGGTGCTTCATCGTCAATAAGAAAGTCAGAGGGATACAGTAAACCTGAAGTGAAGCATAGGAATCTATAACTAATGGCTCAGGAATGGTTCAAAACATAGACAGTAAGAAAGGTCCGTCTTCTTGTACATAAGTCGGCATTGTGGGTTTTGTATCTAATTCCGATGCAATATCTGTGTTTCATCGTCTATATGAAGGTCAGACGGATACAGTAAACCTGAAGTGAAGCATCGGAATCTATAACTAGTGTCACAGGAATGGTTCAAAACATAGACAGTAAGAAGAGTCAGTTTCCTTGTGCTTAAGTCGGCATAGTGCCTTTAGTATTTAATTCCGATGCAATTTCTGTGTTTCATCGTCTATAAGAAGGACACAGGGATACAGTAAACCTGAAGTGAAGCATCGGAATCTATAACTAGTGTCACAGGAATGGTTCAAAGCATAAACAGTAAGAAGCGTCAGTTTTCTTGTACTTAAGTCGGCATTGTGCCTTTTGTATTTAATTCCGATGCAATTTCTGTGTTTCATCGTCAATAAGAAGGTCATAGGGATTCAGTAAATCTGAAGTGAAGCATCGGAATCTATAACTAGTGTCACAGGAATGGTTCAAATGTAGACATTAAGAAGAGTCAGTTTTCTTGTACTTAAGTCGGCATTGTGCCTTTTGTATTTAATTAAAATGCAATTCCTGTGGTTCATCGTCAATAAGAAGGTCAGAGGGATACAGTAAACCAGAAGTGAAGCATCGGAATCTATAACTAGTGTCACTGGAATGGTTCAGAACATAGACAGTATGAAGAGCAGTCTTCTTGTACTTAAGTCGGCATTGTGCCTCTTGTATATAATTTCGATGAAATATCTGTGTTTCATGGTCAATATGAAGGTCAGAAGGATACAGTAAACCTGAAGTGAAGCATCGGAATCTATAACTAGTGACACAGGAGTGGTTCAAAACATAGACAGTAAGAAGAGCCAGTCTTCTTGTACTTGAGTCGGCATTGTGCCTTTTGTATTTAATTCCGATGCAATTTTTGTGTTTCATCGTCAATAAGACGGTCGGAGGGATACAGTAAACCTGAAGTGAAGCATCAGAATCTATAATTAGTGTCACAGGATTGGTTCAAAACATAGACAGTAAGAAGAGGCAGTCATCTTGTACTTAAGTCGGCATTGTGCATTTTGTTTGTATTCCGATGCAATTTCTGTGTTTGATCGTCAATAAGAAGGTCAGAGGGATGCAGTAAACCTGAAGGGAAGCATCAGAATCTATAACTAGTGTCACAGGAATGGTTCAAAACATAGACAGTAAGAAGAGCCAGTCCTCTTGTACTTGAGTCGGCATTGTGCCTTTTGTATTTAATGCCGATGCAATTTCTGTGTTTCATCGTCAATAAGAAGGTCAGAGGGATGCAGTAAACCTGAAGTCAAGCATCGGAATCTATAACTAGTGTCACAGGAATGGTTCAAAACATAGACAGTAAGAAGAGTCAGTCATCTTGCACATAAGTCGGCATTGTGCATTTTGTTTGTATTCCGATGCAATTTCTGTGTTTGATCGTCAAGAAGAAGATCAGAGGGCTACAGTAAACCTGAAGTGAAGCATCGGAATCTATAACTAGTGTCACAGGAATGGTTAAAACATAGGAAGAAAGAGGAGTCAGGTTTTATGTATTTAAGTCGGCATTGTGCCTTATCTATATGATTCCCATGCAATTTCTGTGTTTCGTCGTCAATAAGAAGGTCAGAGGGATACAGTGAACCTGAAGTGAAGCGTCGGAATCTATAACTAGTGTCACAGGAATGGTTCAAAACATAGACAGTAAGAAGAGTCAGTCTTCCTGTACTTAAGTCGGCATTGTTCCTTTTGTATTCAATTCCGATGCAATTTCTCTGTTTCATCGTCAATAAGAAGGTCAGAGGGTTACAGTAAACCTGAAGTGAAGCATCGGAATCTATAACTAGTGTCACACAAATGGTTCAAATCATAGGCAGTAAGAAGAGGCAGTTTACTTATAATTAAGTCGGCATTGTGCCATTAGTATTTAATTCCGATGCAATTTCTGTGTTTCGTCGTCAATAAGACGGTCAGAGTGATACAGCAAACCTGAAGTGAAGCATCGGAATCTATAACTAGTGTCACAGGAATGGTTCAAATCATAGCCATTAAGAAGAATCTGTTTTCTTGACCTTAAGTCGGCATTGTGCCATTTTGTATTTAATTCCGATGCAATTTCTGTGTTTCATTTTCAATAAGAAGGTCAGAGGGATACAGTAAACCTGATGTGAAGCATCATAATCTATACCTAGTGTCACAGGAATTGTAAAAAGGCATAGACAGAAAGAAGAGTCAGTTTTTTATAGTTAAGTCGGCATTGTGCCTTTTGTATTTAATCTCGATGCAGTTTCTGTGTTTCATCGTCAATACGAAGGTCAGAGGGATACAGTTACCCTGAAGTGATGCATCGGAATCTATAACTAGTGTCACAGGAATGGTTCAAATCATAGACAGTAAGAAGAGTCGGTATTCTTGTACTTAACCTGGCATTGTGCCTTTTCTATTTAAATCCGATGCAATTTCTGTGTTTCTTCGTTAATAAGAAGGTGCAAGGGATACAGTAAACCTCCAGTGAAGCATCGGAATCTAAAACCGGTGTTACAGGAAAGGTTCAAAACATAGACAGTAAGAAGAGCCAGTCTTCTTGTACTTGAGTCGGCAAAGTGCCGTTTGTTCATAATTCCTTTGCAAATTCTGTGTTTCATCGACAATAAGACGGGCAAAGGGATACAGCAAACCTGAAGTAAAGCATCGGAATCTATAACTAGTTCACAGGAATGGTTCTAAACATAGACAGTACTAAGAGTCAGTCTTCTTGTACTAAAGTCGGCATTGTACCTTTTGTATTCAATTCCGATGCAATTTCTGTGTTTGATCGTCAATAAGAAGGTCAGAGGGATACAGTAAACCTTAAGTGAAGCATCAGAATCTATAACTAGTGACACAGGAATATTTCAAAGCATACACAGCATGAAGGGTCAGTTTTCTTATAATTCAGTCGGCATTGTGCCTTTTGTATTTAATTCCGATGCAAATTCTCTGTTTCATCGTCAATAAGACGGTCAGAGTGATACAGCAAACCTGAAGTGAAGCATCGGAATCTATAACTAGTGTCACAGGAATGGTTCAAAACATAGACAGTAAGAGGAGTCAGTTTTCTTGAATTTCAGTCGGCATTGTGCCTTTTCTATATTTTTGCGATGCAATTTCTGTGTTTCGTCGTCAATAAGAAGGGCCAAGGGATACAGTAAACCTGAAGTGAAGCATCGGAATCTAAAACCGGTCTCACAGGAAAGGTCAAAACATAGACAGTAAGAAGAGCTAGTCTTCTTGTAGTTGAGTCGGCATTGTGCCTTTTGTATTTAATTCCGATGCAATATCTGTGTTTCATCGTCAATAAGAAGGTCAGAGGGATACAGGAAACCTGAAGTGAAGCATGAGGATCTGTAACTAGTGTCACAGGAATGGTTCAAAACATAGACAGTAAGAAAGGTCAGTCTTCTTGTACTTAAGTCGGCATAGTGGCTTTTGTATTTAATTCCGATGCAATATCTGTGTTTCATCGTCAATAAGAAGATAAGAGGGATACAGTAAACCTGAAGTGAAGCATCGGAATCTATAACTAGGGTCACAGGAATGGTTCAAACATAGACAGTAAGAAGAGTCAGTTTCCGTGTGCTTGAGTCGGCATTGTACCTTTTCTATTTAATTCCGATGCAATTTCTGTGTTTCGTCGTCAATAAGAAGGTCCCAGGGATAGAGTAAACCTGCAGTGAAGCATTGGAATCTAAAGCCAGTCTCACAAGAAAGGTTCAAAACATAGACAGTAAGAAGAGCCAGTTTTCTTGTACTTAATACGGCATTGTGCATTCTGTATTCTATTCCGATGAAATTTCTGTGTTTCATCGTCAATAAGAAAGTCAGAGGGATGCAGTATACCTGAAGTGAAGTATCGGAATCTATAACTAGTGCCACAGGAATGGTTCAAAACATAGACAGTAAGAAGAGTCAGTCATCTTGTACTTAAGTCGGCATTGTGCATTTTGTTTGTATTCCGATGCAATTTCTGTGTTTGATCGTCAATAAGAAGGTCAGAGGGCTACAGTAAACCTGAAGTGAAGCATCAGAATCTATAACTAGTGTCACAGGAATGGTTCAAAACATAGACAGAAAGAAGGGTCAGATGTCTAGTACTGAAGTCGGCATTGTGCCTACTGTATTTAATGCCGATGAAATATCTGTGTTTCATCGTCAATATTAAGGTCAGAGGGATACAGTAAACCTGAAGTGAAGCATCGGAATCTATAACTAGTGTCACAGGAATTGTTCAAGGCATAGACAGTAAGAAGAGTCAGTTTTCTTATAATTAAGTCGGCATTGTGCCTTTTGTATTTAATTCCGACGCAATTTCTGTGTTTCATCGTCAATAAGACGGTCAGAGTGATACAGCAAACCTAAAGTGAAGCATCGGAATCTATAACTAGTGTCACAGGAATGGTAAAAACATTGAAAGAAAGAGGAGTCAGGTTTCATGTAATGAAGTCGGTATTGTGCCTTATCTATATAATTCCGATGCAATTTCTGTGTTTCGTAGTCAATAAGAAGGGCCAAGGGATACAGTAAACCTGAAGTGAAGCATCGGAATCTAAAACCGGTCTCACAGGAAAGGTTCTAAACATAGACACTAAGAAGAGCCAGTCTTATTGTACTTGAGTCGGCATTGTGCCTTTTGTATTTAATTCCGATGCAGTATCTGTGTTTCTTCGACAATAATAAGGTCGGAGGGATACAGTAAACCTGAAGTGAAACATCGGAATCTAGAACTAGTGTCACAGGAATGGTTCAAAACATAGACAGTAAGAAGAGTCAGATGTCTTGTACTGAAGTCGGCATTGTGCCTACTGTATTTAATGCCGATGAAATATCTGTGTTTCATCTTCAATATTAAGGTCAGAGGGATACAGTAAACCTGAAGTGAAACATCGGAATCTAGAACTAGTGTCACAGGAATGGTTCAAAATATAGACATTATTTAGAATCAGTTTTCTTGACTTTAAGTCGGCATTGTGCCTTGTCTATTTAATTCCGATGCAATTTCTGTGTTTCGTCGTCAATATGAAGGTCCAAGGGATACAGTAAACCTGAAGTCAAGCATCGGAATCTGAAGCTGGTCTCACAGGAAAGGTTCGAAACATAGACAGTAAGAAGAGAAAGTCTTCTTGTACTTGAGTGTGCATTGTGCCTTTTGAATTTAATTCCGAGGCCATTTCTGTGTTTGATCGTCATTAAGAAGCTCAGAGGGATACAGTTAAACTGAAGTGAAGCATCGGAATGTATAACTAGTGTCACAGGAATGGTTCAAAGCATAGACAGAAAGAGGAGTCAGTTTTCTTGTACTTAAGTCGGCATTGTGCGTTTTTTATTTAATTCCGATGCAATTTCTGTGTTTCATCGTCAATAATAAGGTCGGAGGGATACAGTAAACCTGAAGTGATACATCGGAAACTATAACTAGTCTCACAGGAATGGTTCAAAACATAGGCAGTAAGAAGAGTCAGTTTTCATGTACTTAAGACGGCATTGTGCCTTTTCTTTTTAATCCCGATGAGTTTCTGTGTTTCGTCGTCGTTAAGAAGGTCCAAGGGATATAGTAAACCTGAAGTAAGGCATTGGAATCTAAAACCGGTCTCACAGGAAAGGTTCTAAACATAGACAGTAAGAAGAGCCCGTCTTCTTGTACTTGAGTCGGCGTTGTGCTTTTCTATTTAATTCCGATGCAATTTCTCTGTTTCGTCGTCAATAAGAAGGTCGGAGAGGTACAGTGAACATGAAGTGAAGCATCGGAATCTATAACTAGTGACACAGGAATCGGTAAAACCATAGAAAGTAAGAAGAGTCAGTTTTCTTGTACTTAAGTCGGCAATGTGCCTTTTGTATCCAATTCCGAAGCAATTTCTGTGCTTCATCGTCAATAAGAAAGTCAGAGGGATACAGTAAACCTGAAGTGAAGCATCGGAATCTATAACTAATGGCTCAGGAATGGTTCAAAACATAGACAGTAAGAAAGGTCCGTCTTCTTGTACATAAGTCGGCATTGTGGGTTTTGTATCTAATTCCGATGCAATATCTGTGTTTCATCGTCTATATGAAGGTCAGACGGATACAGTAAACCTGAAGTGAAGCATCGGAATCTATAACTAGTGTCACAGGAATGGTTAAAAGCATAGACAGTAAGAAGAGTCAGTTTCCTTGTACTTAAGTCGGCATAGTGCCTTTAGTATTTAATTCCGATGCAATTTCTGTGTTTCATCGTCTATAAGAAGGACACAGGGATACAGTAAACCTGAAGTGAAGCATCGGAATCTATAACTAGTGTCACAGGAATGGTTCAAAGCATAAACAGTAAGAAGCGTCAGTTTTCTTGAACTTAAGTCGGCATTGTGTCTTTTGTATTTAATTCCGATGCAATTTCTGTGTTTCATCGTCAAAAAGAAGGTCATATTGATTCAGTAAACCTGAAGTGAAGCATCGGAATCTATAACTAGTGTCACAGGAATGGTTCAAATGTAGACACTAAGAAGAGTCAGTTTTCTTGTACTTAAGTCGGCATTGTGCCTTTTGTATTTAATTAAAATGCAATTCCTGTGGTTCATCGTCAATAAGAAGGTCAGAGGGATACAGTAAACCTGAAGTGAAGCATCGGAATCTATAACTAGTGTCACAGGAATGGTAAAAACATAGGAAGAAAGAGGAGTCAGGTTTTATGTATTTAAGTCGGCATTGTGCCTTATCTATATGATTCCCACGCAATTTCTGTGTTTCGTCGTCAATAAGAAGGTCAGAGGGATACAGTAAACCTGAAGTCAAGCATCGGAATCTAAGACCGGTCTCACAGGAAAGGTTCTAAACATAGACAGTAAAAAGAGCCAGTCTTCTTGTACTTGAGTCGGCATTGTCCCTTTTGTATTTAACTCCGCTGCAATATCTGTGTTTCTTCGTCAATTAGAAGGTCAGAGGGATACAGTAAACCTGAAGTGAAACATCGGAATCTATAACTAGTGTCACAGGAATGGTTCAAATCATAGACATTAAGTAGAATCAGTTTTCTTGACTTTAAGTCGGCATTGTGCCTTTTCAATTTAGTTCCGATGCAATTTCTGTGTTTCGTCGTCAATATGAAGGTCCAAGGGATACAGTAAACCTGAAGTCAAGCATCGGAATCTAAAGCTGGTCTCACAGGAAAGGTTCGAAACATAGACAGTAAGAAGAGCCAGTCTTCTTGTACTTGAGTGTGCATTGTGCCTTTTGTATTTAATTCCGAGGTAATTTCTGTGTTTGATCGTCATTAAGAAGCTCAGAGGGATACAGTAAAACTGAAGTAAAGCATCGGAATGTATAACTAATGTCACAGGAATGGTTCAAAGCATAGACAGAAAGAGGAGTCAGTTTTCTTGTACTTAAGTCGGCATTGTGCGTTTTTTATTTAATTCCGATGCAATTTCTGTGTTTCATCGTCAATAATAAGGTCGGAGGGATACAGTAAACCTGAAGTGATGCATCGGAATCTATAACTAGTCTCACAGGAATGGTTCAAAACATAGACAGTAAGAAGAGTCAGTTTTCATGTACTTAAGTCGGCATTGTGCCTTTTCTGTTTAATCCCGATGAGTTTCTGTGTTTCGTCGTCAATAAGAAGGTCCAAGGGATATTGTAAACCTGAAGTGAAGCATTGGAATCTAAAACCGGTCTCACAGGAATGGTTCTAAACATAGACAGTAAGAAGAGCCCGTCTTCTTGTACTTGAGTCGGCATTGTGCTTTTCTATTTAATTCCGATGCAGTTTCTGTGTTTCGTCGTCAATAAGAAGGTCAGAGAGATACAGTGAACATGAAGTGAAACATCGGAATCTATAACTAGTGACACAGGAATGGTTAAAACCATAGACAGTAAGAAGAGTCAGTTTTCTTCTACTTAAGTCGGCATTGTGCCTTTTGTATTTAATACCGATGCAATTTCTGCGTTTCATCGTCAATAAGATGGTGACAGGGATACAGTAAACCTGAAGTGAGCCATCGGAATCTATAACTAGTGTCACAGGAATGGTTCTAAACATAGGCAGTAAGAAGAGTCGGTTTTCTAGTACTTAAGTCGGCATTGTGCCTTTTCCATTTAATTCCGACGCAATTTCTGTGTTTCGTCGTCAATATGAAGGTCCAAGGATTACAGTAAGCTTGAAGTGAAGCATCGGAACCTAAAACCGGTCTCACAGGAAAGCTTCAAATCATAGACAGTAAGAAGAGCCAGTCTTCTTGTACTTGAGTCGGCATTGTGCCTTTTGTATTAAATTCCGGTGCAATTTCTGTGTTTCATCGTCAATAAGACGGTCAGAAGGATACAGTAAACCTGAGGTGAAACATCAGAATCTATAACTAGTGTCACAGGAATGGTTCAAACATAGACAGTAAGAAGAGTCAGTTTTCTTGTACTTAAGTCGGCAATGTGCCTTTTGTATCCAATTCCGATGCAATTTCTGTGCTTCATCGTCAATAAGAAAGTCAGAGGGATACAGTAAACCTGAAGTGAAGCATCGGAATCTATAACTAGTGTCTCAGGAATGGTTCAAAACATAGACAGTAAGAAAGGTCCGTCTTCTTGTACTTAAGTCGGCATTGTGGTTTTTGTATCTAATTCCGATGCAATATCTGTGTTTCATCGTCAATATGAAGGTCAGAGGGATACAGTTAACCTGAAGTGAAGCATCGGAATCTATAACTAGTGTCACAGGGGTGGTTCAAAACATAAACGGTAAGAAGCGTCAGTTTTCTTGTACTTATGTCGGCATTAGGCCTTTTGTATTTAATTCCGATGCGATTTCTGTGTTTCATCGTCAATAAGAAGGTCATAGGGATACAGTAAACCTGAAGTGAAGCATCGGAATCTATAACTAGTGTCACAGGAATGGTTCAAATATAGACACTAAGAAGAGTCAGTTTTCTTGTACTTAAGTCGACATTGTGCATTTTGTATTTAATTAAAATGCAATTTCTGTGTTTCATCGTCAATAAGAAGGTCAGAGGGATACAGTAAACCTGAAGTGAAGCATCGGAATCTATAACTAGTGTCACTGGAATGGTTCAGAACATAGACAGTGTGAAGATTCAGTCTTCTTGTACTTAAGTCGGCATTGTGCCTCTTGTATATAATTTCGATGCAATATCTGTGTTTCATCGTCAATATGAAGGTCAGAGGGATTCAGTAAACCTGAAGTGAAGCATCGGAATCTATAACTAGTGTCACAGGAATGGTTCAAAACATAGACAGTAAGAAGAGCCAGTCCCCTTGCACTTGAGTCGGCATAGTGCCTTTTGTATTTAATTCCGATGCAATTTCTGTGTTTCATCGTCAATAAGACGGTCGGAGGGATACAGTAAACCTGAAGTGAAGCATCGGAATCCTTAACTAGTGTCACAGGAATGGTTCAAAACATAGACAGTAAGAAAGGTCAGTCTTCTTGTACATTAGTCTTTATTGTGCCTTTTGTATTTAATTCCGATGCAATATCTGTGTTTCATCGTCAATAAGAAGATCAGAGGGATACAGTAAACCTGAAGTGAAGCATCGGAATCTATAACTAGGGTCACAGGAATGGTTCAAACATATATGGTAAGAAGAGTCAGTTTCCGTGTGCTTAAGTCGGCATTGTACCTTTTCTGTTTAATTCCGATGCAATTTCTGTGTTTCGTCGTCAATAAGAAGGTCCCAGGGATAGAGTAAACCTGCAGTGAAGCATTGGAATCTAAATCTAGTCTCACAAGAAAGGTGCAAAACATAGACAGTAAGAAGAGCAAGTTTTCTTGTACTTAAGGCGGCATTGTGCCTTTTGTATTCTGTTCCGATGCAATTTCTGTGTTTCATCGTCAATAAGAAGGTCAGAGGGATGCAGTAAACCTGAAGTGAAGTATCGGAATCTATAACTAGTGCCACAGGATTGGTTCGAAGCATAGACTGTAAGAAGAGTCAGTTTTCTTGTACTTAAGTCGGCATTGTGCCACTTGTATTTAATTCCGATGCAATATCTGTTCTTCATCGTCAAAAAGAAGGTCAGAGGGATACAGTAAACCTAAAGTGAAGCATCGGAATCTATAACTAGTATCACAGGAATGGTTAAAATATAGACAGTAAGGAGAGTCAGTTTTCTTGTACTTAAGTCAGCATTGTGCCTTTTGTATTTAATTCCGACACAATTTCTGTGTGTCATCGTCAATACGTAGATCAGAGGGATACAGTAAACCTGAAGTGAAGCATCGGAATCTATAACTAGTGTCACAGGAATGGTTCAAAACATAGACAGTAAGAAGAGTCAGTTTTCTTGTACTTAAGTCGGCATTGTGCCTTTTGTATTTAATTCCGATGCAATTTCTGCGTTTCATCGTCAATAAGAAGGTGAGAGGGATACAGTAAACCTGAAGTGAAGCATCGGAATCTATAACTAGCGTCACAGGAATGGTTCTAAACATAGGCAGTAAGAAGAGTCAGTTTTCTAGTACTTAAGTCGGCATTGTGCCTTTTCCATTTAATTCCGATGCAATTTCTGTGTTTCGTCGTCAATACGAAGGTCCAAGGATTACAGTAAACCTGAAGTGAAGCATCGGAATCTAAAACCGGTCACACAGGAAAGCTTCAAATCATGGACAGTAAGAAGAGCCAGTCTTCTTGTACTTGAGTCGGCATTGTGCCTTTTGTATTAAATTCCGGTGCAATTTCTGTGATTCATCGTCAATAAGACGGTCAGAAGGATTCAGTAAACCTGAGGTGAAACATCAGAATCTATAACTAGTGTCACAGGAATGGTTCAAACATAGACAGTAAGAAGAGTCAGTTTTCTTGTACTTAAGTCGGCAATGTGCCTTTTGTATCCAATTCCGATGCAATTTCTGTGCTTCATCGTCAATAAGAAAGTCAGAGGGATACAGTAAACCTGAAGTGAAGCATCGGAATCTATAACTAGTGTCTCAGGAATGGTTCAAAACATAGACAGTAAGAAAGGTCCGTCTTCTTGTACTTAAGTCGGCATTGTGGTTTTTGTATTTAATTCCAATGCAATTTCTGTGTTTCATCGTCAATAAGAAGGTCAGAGGGATACAGTAAACCTGAAGTGAAGCATGAGAATCTATAACTAGTGTCACAGGAATGGTTCAAAACATAGACAGTAAGAAAGGTCAGTCTTCTTGTACTTTAGTCTTTATTGTGCCTTTTGTATTTAATTCCGATGCAATATCTGTGTTTCATCGTCCATAAGAAGATCAGAGGGATACAGTAAACCTGAAGTGAAGCATCGGAATCTATAACTAGGGTCACAGGAATGGTTCAAACATAGATGGTAAGAAGAAACAGTTTCCGTGTGCTTAAGTCGGCATTGTACCTTTTCTATTTAATTCCGATGCAATTTCTGTGTTTCGTCGTCAATAAGAAGGTCCCAGGGATAGAGTAAACCTGCAGTGAAGCATTGGAATCTAAATCCAGTCTCACAAGAAAGGTTCAAAACATAGACAGTAAGAAGAGCAAGTTTTCTTGTACTTAAGGCGGCATTGTGCCTTTTGTAATCTATTCCGATGCAATTTCTGTGTTTCATCATCAATAAGAAGGTCAGAGGGATGCAGTAAACCTGAAGTGAAGTATCGGAATCTATAACTAGTGCCACAGGAATGGTTCGAAGCATAGACTGAAAGAAGAGTCAGTTTTCTTGTACTTAAGTCGGCATTGTGCCAGTTGTATTTAATTCCGATGCAATAACTGTTCTTCATCGTCAAAAAGAAGGTCAGAGGAATACAGTAAACCTAAAGTGAAGCATCGGAATCTATAACTAGTGTCACAGGAATGGTTAAAATATAGACAGTATGGAGAGTCAGTTTTCTTGTACTTAAGTCAGCATTGTGCCTTTTGTATTTAATTCCTATACAATTTCTGTGTGTCATCGTCAATACGTAGATCAGAGGGATACAGTAAACCTGAAGTGAAGCATCGGAATCTATAACTAGTGTCACAGGAATGGTTCAAAACATAGACAGTAAGAAGAGTCAATTTTCTTGTACTTATATCGGCATTGAGCCTTCTGTATTTATTTCGGATGCAATTTCTGTGTTTCATCGTCAATAAGAAGGTCAGAGGGCTACAGTAAACCTGAAGTGAAGCATCGGAATCCATAACTAGTGTCACAGGAGTGGTTCAAATCATAGACATTAAGAAGAGTCAGTTTACTTGTACTTAAGGCGGCATTGTGTCTTTTGTATTTAATTCCGATGCAATTTCTGTGTTTCAACGTCAATAAGAAGGTCAGAGGGATACAGTAAACCTGAAGTGAAGCATCGGAATCTATAACTAGAGTCACAGGAATGGTTCAAAGCATATACAGTAAGAAGTGTCAGTATTCTAATAATGAAGTCGGCATTGTGCCTTTTGTATTTAATTCCGATGCAATTTCTGAGTTTCATCGTCAATAAGAAGGTCAGAGGGATACAGTAACCCTGAAGTGATGCATTGGAATCTATAACTAGTGTCACAGGAAAGGTTCAAAACATAGACAGTAAGAAGAGTCAGTTTTCTTTTACTTAACCCGGCATTGTGCCATTTCAATTTAATTCCGATGCAATTTCTGTGTCTCGTCGTCAATAAGAAGGTCCAAGGGACACAGCAAACCTGAAGTGAAGCATCGGAATCTAAAACCGGTCTCACAGGAATGGTTCAAAACATAGACAGTAAGAAGAGCGAATCTTTTTGTACTTGTGTCGGCATTGTGCTTTTTGTTTTTAATTCCGATGCAATTTCTGTGTTTCATCGTCAATAAGACGGTCACAGGGATACAGCAAACCTGAAGTGAAGCATCGGAATCTATAACTAGTGTCACAGGAATAGTTAAAACATAGACAGTAAGAAGAGTCAGTTTTCTTGTACTTAAGTCGGCATTGTTCCTTTTCTATTTAATTCCGATGCACTTTCTGTGTTTAGTCGTCAATAAGAAGGGCCAAGGTATACAGTAAACCTGAAGTGAAACATCGGAATCTAAAACCGGTCTCACAGTAAAGGTTCAAAACATAGACAGTAACGAGAGCCAGTGTTCTTGAACTTGAGTCGGCATTGTGCCTTTTGTATTTAATTCCGATGCAATTTCTCTGTTTCATCGTCAATAAGAAGGTCAGCGGGATACAGTAAACCAGAAGTGAAGCATCGGTATCTATAACTAGTGTCATAGGAATGGCTCAAAGCATAGGCAGTAAGAAGAGCCAGTCTTCTTGTACTTAAGTCGGCATTGTGCCTTTTGTTAGTATTCTGATGCAATTTCTATGTTTCATCGTCAATATGAAGGTCAGAGGGATACAGTAAACCTGAAGTGAAGCATCGGAATCTATAACTAGTGTCACAGGAATGGTTCAAAACATAGACAGTGAGAAGAGTCAGTTTTCTTGTACATAAGTCGGCATTGTGCCTTTTGTATTTAATTCCGATGCAATTTCTGTGTTTCATCGTCAATAAGATGGTCACAGGGATGCAGTAAACCTGAAGTGAAGCATCGGAATCTATAACTAGTGTCACAGGAGTGGTTCAAAACATAAACAGTAAGAAGCGTCAGTTTTCTTGTACGTAAGTCGGCATTGTGCCTTTTATTTTTAATTCCGATGCAATTTCTGTGTTTAGTCGTCAATAAGAAGGGCCAAGGGATACAGTGAACCTGAAGTGAAGCATCGGAATCTAAAACCGGTCTCACAGTAAAGGTTCAAAACATAGACAGTAAGGAGAGCCAGTCTTCTTTAACTTGAGCCGGCATTGTGCCTTTTGTATTTAATTCCGATGCAATTTCTATGGTTCATCGTCAATAAGAAGGTCAGCGGGATACAGTAAACCAGAAGTGAAGCATCGGTATCTATAACTAGTGTCACAGGAATGGTTCAAAACATAGACAGTAAGAAGAGTCAGTTTTCTTGTACTTAAGTCGGCATTGTGCCTTTTGTATTTAATTCCGATGTAATTTCTGTGTTTAGTCGTCAAAAAGAAGGTCCAAGGGATTCAGTAAACCCGAAGTGAAGCATCGGAATCTAAAACCGTTCCCACTGGAAAGCTTCAAAACATAGACAGTAAGAAGAGCCAGTCTTATTGTACTTGAGTCGGCATTGTGAGTTTTTTTTAATTCCGATGCAATTTCTGTGTTACATCGTCAATAAGACGGTCAGAGGGATACAGCAAACCTGAAGTAAATCATCGGAATCTATAACTAGTGTCACAGGAATGGTTCAAAACATAGACAGTAAGAAGGGTCAGTTTTCTTGTACTTAAGTCGGCATTGTGCCTTTTCTATTTAATTCCGATGCACTTTCTGTGTTTCGTCGTCAATAAGATGGGCCAAGGGATACAGTAAACCTGAAGTGAAGCATCGGAATCTAAAACCGGTCTCACAGGAAAGGTCAAATCATAGACAGTAAGAAGAGCCAGTCTTCGTGTTCTTGAGGCGGCATTGTGCCTTTTGTATTTAATTGCGATGCAATTTCTGCGTTTCATCGTCAATAAGATGGTCAGAGGGATACAGTAAACCTGAAGTGAAGCATCGGAAGCTATAACTAGAGTCACAGGAATGGTTCAAAGCATAGACGGTAAGAAGAGTCAGTTTTCTAATAATTAAGTCGGCATTGTGCCTTTTGTATTTAGTTCCGATGCAATTTCTGTGTCTCATCGTCAATAAGAAGGTCAGAGGGATACAGTAACCCTGAAGTGAAGCATCGGAATCTATAACTAGTGTCACAGGAATGGTTCAAAACATAGACAGTAAGAAGAGTCAGTCTTCTTGTACTTAAGTCGGCATTGTGCATTTTGTTTGTATTCCGATGCAATTTCTGTGTTTGATCGTCAATAAGAAGGTCAGAGGGCTACAGTAAACCTGAAGTGAAATATCGGAATCTATAACTAGTGTCACAGGAGTGGTTCAAATCATAGACAGTAAGAAGAGTCAGTTTACTTGTTCTTAAGGTGCATTGTGCCTTTTGTATTTCATTCCGATGCAATTTCTGTGTTTCATCGTCAATAAGAATTTCAGAGGGATACAGTAAACCTGAAGTGAAGCTTCGGAAGCTATAACTAGAGTCACAGGAATGGTTCAAAGCATAGACGGTAAGAAGAGTCAGTTTTCGAATAATTAAGTCGGCATTGTGCCTTTTGTATTTAGTTCCGATGCAATTTCTGTGTTTCATCGTCAATAAGAAGGTCAAAGGGATACAGTAACCCTGAAGTGATGCATTGGAATCTATAACTAGTGTAACAGGAATGGTTAAAAACATAGACAGTAAGAAGAGTCTGTTTTCTATTACTGAACCCGGCATTGTGCCTTTTCTATTTAATTCCGATGCAATTTCTGTTTCGTCGTCAATAAGAAGGTCCAAGGGATACAGTAAACCTGAAGTGAAGCATCGGAATCTAAAACCGGTCTCACAGGAAAGGTTCAAAACATAGACAGTAAGAAGAGCCAATCTTCTTGTACTTGTGTCGGCATTGTGCCTTTTGTTTATAATTCCGATGCAATTTCTGTGTTTCATCGTCAATAAGACGGTCAGAGGGATACAGTAATCCTGAAGTGAAGCATCGGAATCTATAACTAGTGTCACAGGATTAGTTCAAAACATGGACAGTAAGAAGAGTTAGTTATCTTGTACTAATGTCGGCATTGTGCCTTTTGTATATAATTGCGATGCAATTTCTGTGTTTCATCGTCAATAAGATCGTCACAGGGATGCAGTAAACCTGAAGTGAAGCATCTGAATCTATAACTAGCGTGACAGGAGTGGTTCAAAACATAAACAGTAAGAAGCGTCAGTTTTCTTGTACTTAAGTCGGCATTGTGCCTTTTGTATTTAATTACGATGCAATTTATTTGTTTCATATTCAATAGGAAGGTCATAGGGATAAAGTAATTCTGAAGTGAAGCATCGGAATCAATAACTAGTGTCACAGGAATGGTTCAAAGCATAGTCAGTAAGAAGAGTCAGTTTTCTTGTACTTAAGTCGGCATTGTGCCTTTTGTATTTAATTCCGATGCAATTTCTGTGTTTCATCGTCAATAAGACGGTCGGAGGGATGCAGTAAACCTGAAGTGAAGCATCGGAAACTATAACTAGTGTCACAGGAATGGTTCAAAACATAGAGAGTAAGAAGAGTCAGTCATTTTGTACTTAAGTCGGCATTGGGCCTTTTGTATTTAATTCCAATGCATTTTCTGTGTTTTATCGTCAATAAGAAGGTCAGAGGGATACAGTAAACCTGAAGTGAAGCATCGGAATCTATAACTAGTGTCACAGGAACGGTTCAATACATAGACAAAAAGAAAGGTCAGTCTTCTTGTACTTAATTCGGCATTGTGCCATTTGTATTTAATTCCGATGCAATATCTGTGTTTCATCGTCAATAAGACGATCAAAGGGATGCAGTAAACCTGAAGTGAAGCATCGGAATCTATAACTAGGGTCACAGGAATGGTTCAAAACATAAACAGTAAGAAGCGTCAGTTTTCCTGTACTTAAGTCGGCATTGTGCCTTTTGTATTTAATTCCGATGCAATTTCTGTGTTTCATCGTCAATATGAACGTCAGAGGGATACAGTAAGCCTGAAGGGAAGCATCGCAATCTATAACTAGTGTCATAGGAACAGTTCAATACATAGACAGTAAGAAGAGACAGTTTTCTTGTACTTACGTCGGCATTGTGCCTTTTGTATTTAATTCCGATGCAATTTCAGTGTTTCATCGTCAATAAGAAGGTCAGAGGGATGCAGTAAACCTGAAGTGAAGCATAGGAATCTATAACTAGTGTCACAGGAATGGTTAAAACATAGACAGTAAGAAGAGTCAGTTTTATTGTACTTAAGTCGGGATTGTGCCATTTGTATTTAATTCCGATGCAATTTCTGTGTTTCATCGTCAAAAAGGATGTCAGAGGGATACAGTAAACCTGAAGTGAAGCATCGGAATCTATAACTAGTGCCACAGGAATGGTTAAAACATAGACACTAAGAAGAGTCAGTTTTCTTGTACTTAAGTCGGCATTGTGCCTTTCGTATTTAATTCCTATAAAATTTCTGTGTTTCATCGTAAATACGTAGATGAGAGGGATACACTAAACCTAAAGTGAAGCATCGGAATCTATAACTAGTGTCACAGGAATGGTTCAAAACATAGACAGTAAGAAGAGTCAGTTTACTTGTACACAATTTGGCATTGTGCCTTTCGTATTTAATTCCGATGCAATTTCTGTGTTTCATCGTCAATATGAAGGTCAGAGGGATACAGTAAACCTGAACTGAAGCATCGGAATCTATAACTAGTGTCACAGGAATGGTTCAAAACATAGACAGTAAGAAGAGTCAGTCTTCTTGCACTTAAGTTGGCATTGTGCGTTTTGTACTTAATTCCGATGCAATTTCTGTGTTTCATCGTCAATAAGAAGGTCAGAGGGATACAGTAAACCCTGAAGTGATGCATCGGAATCTATAACTAGTGTCACAGGAATGGTTCAAAACATAGACTGTAAGAAGAGTCAGTTTTCTTCTACTTAAGTCGGCATTGTGCCTTTTCTATTTCATTCCGATGCAATTTCTGTGTTTCATCGTCAATAAGACGGTCGGAGTGATGCAGTAAACCTGAAGTGAAGCATCGGAAACTGTAACTAGTGTCACAGGAATGGTTCAAAACATAGAGAGTAAGAAGAGTCAGTCATTTTGTACTTAAGTCGGCATTGTGCCTTTTGTATTTAATTCCAATACATTTTCTGTGTTTTATCGCCAATAAGAGGATACAGTAAACCTGAAGTGAAGCATCGGAATCTATAACTAGTGTCATAGGAATGGTTCAATACATAGACAGTAAGAAGAGTCAGTTTTCTTGTACTTATGTCGGCATTGTGCCTTTTGTATTTAATTCCGATGCAATTTCTGTGTTTCATCGTCAATAAGAAGGTCAGAGGGATGCAGTAAACCTGAAGTGAAGCATAGGAATCTATAACTAGTGTCACAGGAATGGTTAAAACATAAACAGTAAGAAGAGTCAGTTTTATTGTACTTAAGTCGGAATTGTGGTATTTGTATTTAATTCCGATGCAATTTCTGTGTTTCATCGTCAAAAGGAAGGTCAGAGGGATACAGTAAACCTGAAGTGAAGCATCGGAATCTATAACTAGTGCCACAGGAATGGTTAAAACATAGACACTAAGAGAGGCAGTTTTCTTGTACTTAAGTCGGCATTGTGCCTTTCGTATTTAATTCCGATAAAATTTCTGTGTTTCATCGTAAATACGTAGATCAGAGGGATACACTAAACCTAAAGTGAAGCATCGGAATCTATAACTAGTGTCACAGGAATGGTTCAAAACATAGACAGTAAGAAGAGTCAGTTTTCTAATAATTAAGTCGGCATTGTTCCTTTTGTATGTAATTCCGATGCAATTTCTGTGTTTCATCGTCAATAAGAAAGTCAGAGGGATACAGTAACCCTGAAGTGATGCATTGGAATCTATAACTAGTGTCACAGGAATGGTTCAAAACATAGCTAGTAAGAAGAGTCAGTTTTCTTTTACTTAACCCGGCATTGTGCCTTTTTTATTTATTTCCGATGCAATTTCTGTGTTTCGTCGTCAATAAGAAGGTCCAAGGGATACAGTAAACCTGAAGTGAAGCATCAGAATCTAAAACCGGTCTCACAGGAAAGGTTCAAAACATAGGCAGTAAGAAGAGCCAATCTTCTTGCACTTGTGTCGGCATTGTGCCTTTTGTTTATAATTCCGATGCAATTTCTGTGTTTCATCGTCAATAAGACGGTCAGAGGGATACAGCAAACCTAAAGTGAAGCATCGGAATCTATAACTAGTGTCACAGGAATGGTTCAAAACATAGACAGTAAGAAGAGTCAG
Source organism: Schistocerca americana (assembly GCF_021461395.2). Lineage (NCBI taxonomy): Eukaryota > Metazoa > Arthropoda > Insecta > Orthoptera > Acrididae > Schistocerca > Schistocerca americana. The sequence goes on from NC_060123.1 coordinate 759,969,457, forward strand.
TTTTCTTGTACTTAAGTCGGCATTGTTCCTTTTCTATTTAATTCCGATGCACTTTCTGTGTTTCGTCGTCAATAAAAAGGGCCAAGGGATACAGTAAACCTGAAGTGATGCATCGTAATCTAAAACCGGTCTAACAGGAAAGGTTCAAAACATAGACAGTAAGAAGAGCCAGTCTTCTTGAACTTGAGTCGGCATTGTGCCTTTTGTATTTAATTCTGATGCAATTTCTGTGTTTCATCGTCAATAAGAAGGTCAACGGGATACAGTAATCCAGAAGTGAAGCATCGGAATCTATAACTAGTGTCACAGGAATGGGTCAAAACATAGGCAGTAATAAGAGTCAGGCTTTTTGTACTTAAGTCGGCATTGTGCCTTTTGTTAGTATTCTGATGCAATTTCTGTGTTTCATCGTCAATACGAAGGTCAGAGGGATACAGTAAACCTGAACTGAAGCATCGGAATCTATAACTAGTGTCACAGGAATGGTTCAAAACATAGACAGTAAGAAGAGTCAGTCTTCTTGCACTTAAGTTGGCATTGTGCGTTTTGTACTTAATTCCGATGCAATTTCTGTGTTTCATCGTCAATAAGAAGGTCAGAGGGATACAGTAAACCCTGAAGTGATGCATCAGAATCTATAACTAGTGTCACAGGAATGGTTCAAAACATAGACTGTAAGAAGAGTCAGTTTTCTTGTACTTAAGTCGGCATTGTGCCTTTTCTATTTCATTCCGATGCAATTTCTGCGTTTCGTCGCCAATAAGAATGTCCAAGGGATACAGTAAACCTGAAGTGAAGCATCAGAATCTAAAACCGGTCTCACAGGAAAGGTTCAAAACATAGACAGTAAGAAGACCCAGTCTTCTTGTACTTGAGTCGGCATTGTGAGTTTTTTTTTAATTCCGATGCAATTTCTGTGTTACATCGTCAATGAGACGGTCAGAGGGATACAGCAAACCTAAAGTGAAGCATCAGAATCTATAACAAGTGTCACAGGAATGGTTAAAAACAAAGACAGTAAGAAGAGTCAGTTTTCCTGTACTTAAGTCGGCATTGTGCCTTTACTATTTAATTCCAATGCACTTTCTGTGTTTCGTCGTCAATAAGAAGGGCCAAGGGATACAGTAAACCTGAAGTGAAGCATCGGAATCTAAAACCGGTCTCACAGGAAAGGTTCAATTCATAGACAGTAAGAAGAGCCAGTTTTCTTTTACCTAACCCGGCATTGTGCCTTTTCTATTTAATTCCGGTGCACTTTCTGTGTTTCGTCGTCAATAAGAAGGGCCAAGGGATACAGTAAACCTGAAGTGATGCATCGGAATCTAAAGCCGGTCTCACAGGAAAGGTTCAAAACATAGACAGTAAGAAGACCCAGTGTTCTTGTACTTGAGTCGGCATTGTGAGTTTTTTTTTAATTCCGATGCAATTTCTGTGTTACATCGTCAATGAGACGGTCAAAGGGATACAGCAAACCTAAAGTGAAGCATCAGAATCTATAACAAGTGTCACAGGAATGGTTAAAAACAAAGACAGTAAGAAGAGTCAGTTTTCCTGTACTTAAGTCGGCATTGTGCCTTTACTATTTAATTCCAATGCACTTTCTGTGTTTCGTCGCCAATAAGAATGTCCAAGGGATACAGTAAACCTGAAGTGAAGCATCAGAATCTAAAACCGGTCTCACAGGAAAGGTTCAAAACATAGACAGTAAGAAGACCCAGTCTTCTTGAACTTGAGTCATCATTGTGCCTTTTGTATTTAATTCTGATGCAATTTCTGTGTTTCATCGTCAATAAGAAGGTCAATGGGATACAGTAATCCAGAAGTGAAGCATCGGAATCTATAACTAGTGTCACAGGAATGGGTCAGAACATAGGCAGTAATAAGAGTCTCTCTTCTTGTACTTTAGTCGGCATTGTGCCTTTTGTTAGTATTCTGATGCAATTTCTGTGTTTCAACGTCAATATGAAGGTCAGAGGGACACAGTAAACCTGAAGTGAAGCATCGGAATCTATAACTAGTGTCTCAGGAATTGTTCAAAACATGGACAGTAAGAAGAGTTAGTTTTCTTGTTCTTATTCGGCATTGTGCCTTTTGTATATAATTGCGATGCAATTTCTGTGTTTCATCGTCAATAAAATGGTCAAAGGGATGCAGTAAACCTGAAGTGAAGCATCGGAATCTATAACTAGTGTCACAGGAGTGGTTCAAAACATAAACAGTAAGAAGCGTCAGTTTTCTTGTACTTAAGACGGCATTGTGCCTTTTGTATTTAATTCCGATGCAATTTATGTGTTTCATCGTCAATAAGAAGGTCATAGGGATAAAGTAATCCTGAAGTGAAGCATCGGAATCAATAACTAGTGTCACAGGAATGGTTCAAAACATAGTCAGTAAGAAGAGTCAGTTTTCTTGTACTTAAGTCGGCATTGTGCCTTTTGTATTTAATTAAGATGCAATTTCTGTGTTTCATCGTCATTAAGAGGATCAGAGGGATACAGTAAACCTGAAGTGAAGCATCGGAATCTGTAACTAGTGTCACTGGAATGGTTCAAAACATAGAGAGTAAGAAGAATCAGTCTTCTTGTACTTAAGTCGTCATTGTGCCTCTTGTATATAATTCCGATGCAATTTCTGTGTTTCATCGTCAATATAAAGGTCAGAGGGATACAGTAAACCTGAAGTGAAGCATCGGAACCCATAACTAGTGTCACAGAAATGGTTCAAGACACAGACAGTAAGAAGAGCCAGTCTTCTTGCACTTGAGTCGGCATTGTGCCTTTTGTATTTAATTCCTATGCAATTTCTGTGTTTCCCCGTCAATAAGACGGTCGGAGGGATACAGGAAACCTGAAGTGAAGCATCGGAAACTATAACTAGTGTCACAGGAATGGTTCAAAACATAGAGAGTAAGAAGAGTCAGTCATTTTGTACTTAAGCCGGCATTGTGCCTTTTGTATTTAATTCCAATGCATTTCCTGTGTTTTATCGTCAATAAGAAGGTCAGAGGGATACAGTAAAGCTGAAGTGAAGCATCGGAAACTATAACTAGTGTCACAGGAACGGTTCAATAGATAGACAGTAAGAAAGGTCAGTCTTCTTGTACTTAAGTCGGCAATGTGCCTTTCGTATTTAATTCCGATAAAATTTCTGTGTGTCATCGAAAATACGTAGATCAGAGGGATACACTATACCTGAAGTGAAGCATTGGAATCTATAACTAGTGTCACAGGAATGGTTCAAAACATAGACAGTAAGAAGAGTCTGTTTACATGTACTCAAGTCGGCATTGTGCCTTTTGTATTTAATTCCGATGCAATTTCTGTGTTTCATCGTCAATAAGAAGGTCAGAGGGATACAGTAAACCTTAAGTGAAGCATCGGAATCTGTAACTAGTGTCACAGGAATGGTTCAAAACATAGACAGTAAAAAGAGTCAGTCTTCTTGTACTTATGTCGGCATTGTGCGTTATGTATTTTATTCCGATGCAAATTCTGTGTTTCATCGTCAATAAGAAGGTCAGAGGGATACTTTAAACCCTGAAGTGATGCCACGGAATCTATAACTAGTGTCACAGGAATGGTTCAAGACATAGACTCTAAGAAGAGACAGTTTTCTTGTATTGAAGTCGGCATTGTGCCTTTTCTATTTACTTCCGATGCAATTTCTGTGTTTCGTCGTCAATAAGAAGATCCAAGGGATACAGTAAACCTGAAGTGAAGCATCGGAATCTAAAACCGGTCTCACAGGAAAGGTTCAAAACATAGACAGTAAGAAGAGCCAGTCTTCTTGTACTTGAGTCGGCATTGTGAGTTTTCTTTTAATTCCGATGCAATTTCTGTGTTACATCGTCAATAAGACTGTCAGAGGGATACAACAAACCCAAAGTGAAGCATCGGAATCTGTAACTAGTGTCACAGGAATGGTTAAAAACATAGACAGTAAGAAGAGTCAGTTTTCTTGTACTTAAGTCGGCATTGTGCCTTTTCTATTTAATACCGATGCACTTTCTGTGTTTCGTCGTCAATAAGAAGGGCCATGGGATACAGTAAACCTGAAGTGAAGCATCGCAATCTAAAACCGGTCTCACAGGAAAGGTTCAAATCATAGACAGTAAGAAGAGCCAGTCTTCTTGTACTTGAGTCGGCATTGTGCCTTTTGTATTTAATTCCGATGCCATTTCTGTGTTTCATCGTCAATAAGAAGGTCAGAGGGATACAGTAAACCTGAAGTGAAGCATCGGAATCTATAACTAGTGTCACAGAAATTGTTCAAAACATAGACAGTAAGAAGAGTCAGTCTTCTTGTACTTATGTCGGCATTGTGCCTTTTGTTTGTATTCCGATGCAATTTCTGTGTTTGATCGTCAATAAGAAGGTCAGAGGGATACAGTAAACCTGAAGTGAAGCATCGGATTTTATAACTAGTGTCACAGGAATGGTTCAAGACATAGACAGTAAGAAGAGTCCGTTTTCTTGTACTTAAGTGGGCATTGGGCCTTTTGTATTTTATTCCGATGCCATTTCTGTGTTTCATCGTCAATATGAATGTCAGAGGGATACAGTAAACCTGAAATGAAGCATCGGAATCCATAACTAGTGTCACAGGAATAGTTCACATCATAGACAGTAAGAAGAGTCAGTTTACATGTACTTAATTCGGCATTGTGCCCTTTGTATTTAATTACGATGAATTTTCTGTGTTTCATCGTCAATAAGAAGGTCAGAGGGATACAGTAAACCTGATGTGAAGCATCGGAATCGATAACTAGTGTCACAGGAATGGTTCAAAGCATAGACAGTAAGAAGAGTCAGTTTACTTGTACATAAGTTGGCATTGTCAGTTTTGTATTTCATTCCAATGGAATTTCTGTGTTTTATTGTCAATAAGAAGTTCAGAGGGATACAGTAAACCTGAAGTGAAGCATCGGAATCTGTAACTAGTGTCACAGGAATGGTTCAAACATAGACAGTAAGAAGAGTCAATTTTCTTGTACTTAAGTCGGCATTGCGCCTTTTGTATTTAATTCGGATTCAATTTCTGTGTTTCATCGTCATTAAGAAGGTCAGAGGGCTACAGTAAACCTGAAGTGAAGCATCGGAATCTATAACTAGTGTCACAGGAATGGTTCAAATCATAGACTGTAAGAAGAGTCAGTTTACTTGTACTGAAGTCGGCATTGTGTCTTTTGTATTTAATTCCGATGCAATTTCTGTGTTTCATCGTCAATAAGAAGGTCAGAGGGATACAGTAAACCTGAAGTGAAGCATCGGAATCTATAACGAGAGTCACAGGAATGGTTCAAAGCATAGACAGTAAGAAGAGTCCGTTTTCTCATAATTAAGTTGGCATTTTGCATTTTGTATTTAATTCCGATGCAATTTCTGTGTTTCATCGTCCATAAGAAGGTCAGAGGGATAGAGTAACCCTGAAGTGATGCAACGCAATTTATAAATAGTGTCACAGGAACGGTTCAAAACATAGACAGTAAGAAGAGTCAGTTTTCTTGTACTTAAGAGGGCTTTGGGCCTTTTGTATTTAATTCCGATGCACTTTTTGTGTTTCGTCGTCAATAAGAAGGGCCAAGGGATACAGTAAACCTGAAGTGAAGCATCGGAATCTAAAACCGGTCTCACAGGAAAGGTTCAAATCATAGACAGTAAGAAGAGCAAGTCTTCTTGAACTTGAGTCGGCATTGTGCTTTTGTATTTAATTCCGATGCAATTTTTGTGTTTCATCGTCAATACGAAGGTCGGAAGGGATACAGTAAACCTGAAGTGAAGCATCGGAATCTATAACTAGTGTCACAGGAATGGTTCAAATCATAGGCAGTAATAACAGTCAATCTTCTTGTACTTAAGTAGGCATTGTGCCTTTTGTTAGTATTCTGAAGCAATTTCTGTGTTTCATCGTCAATATGAAGGTCAGAGGGATACAGTAAACCTGAAGTGAAGCATCGGAATCTGTAACTTGTGTCACAGGAGTGGTTCAAAACATAAACAGTAAGAGGAGTCAGTTTTCTTGTACTTAAGTCGGCATTGTGCCTTTTGTATTTAATTCCGATGCAATTTCTGTGTTTCATCGTGAATAAGAAGGTCACAGGGATACAGTAAACCTGAAGTGAAGCATCGGAATCTATAACTAGTGTCACAGGAGTGGTTCAAAACATAAACAGTAAAAGGCGTCAGTTTTCTTGTACTTAAGTTGGCATTGTGCCTTTTGTATTTAATTCCGATGCAATTTCTAAGTTTCATCGTCAATAAGAAGGTCAGAGGGATACAGTAAACCTGAAGTGAAGCATCGGAATCTATAACTAGTGTCACAGAAATTGTTCAAATCATAGACAGTAAGAAGAGTCAGTTTACTTGTACTTAATTCGGCATTGTGCCTTTTGTATTTAATTACGATGCTATTTCTGTGTTTCATCGTCAATAAGAAGGTCAGAGGGATACAGTAAACCTGAAGTGAAGCATCGGAATCTATAACTAGTGTCTCAGGAATTGTTCAAAACATGGACAGTAAGAAGAGTTAGTTTTCTTGTTCTTATTCGGCATTGTGCCTTTTGTATATAATTGCGATGCAATTTCTGTGTTTCATCGTCAATAAAATGGTCAAAGGGATGCAGTAAACCTGAAGTGAAGCATCGGAATCTATAACTAGTGTCACAGGAGTGGTTCAAAACATAAACAGTAAGAAGCGTCAGTTTTCTTGTACTTAAGTCGGCATTGTGCCTTTTGTATTTAATTCCGATGCAATTTATGTGTTTCATCGTCAATAAGAAGGTCATAGGGATAAAGTAATCCTGAAGTGAAGCATCGGAATCAATAACTAGTGTCACAGGAATGGTTCAAAACATAGTCAGTAAGAAGAGTCAGTTTTCTTGTACTTAAGTCGGCATTGTGCCTTTTGTATTTAATTAAGATGCAATTTCTGTGTTTCATCGTCATTAAGAGGATCAGAGGGATACAGTAAACCTGAAGTGAAGCATCGGAATCTGTAACTAGTGTCACTGGAATGATTCAAAACATAGAGAGTAAGAAGAATCAGTCTTCTTGTACTTAAGTCGTCATTGTGCCTCTTGTATATAATTCCGATGCAATTTCTGTGTTTCATCGTCAATATAAAGGTCAGAGGGATACAGTAAACCTGAAGTGAAGCATCGGAACCTATAACTAGTGTCACAGAAATGGTTCAAGACACAGACAGTAAGAAGAGCCAGTCTTCTTGCACTTGAGTCGGCATTGTGCCTTTTGTATTTAATTCCTATGCAATTTCTGTGTTTCCCCGTCAATAAGACGGTCGGAGGGATACAGGAAACCTGAAGTGAAGCATCGGAAACTATAACTAGTGTCACAGGAATGGTTCAAAACATAGAGAGTAAGAAGAGTCAGTCATTTTGTACTTAAGCCGGCATTGTGCCTTTTGTATTTAATTCCAATGCATTTCCTGTGTTTTATCGTCAATAAGAAGGTCAGAGGGATACAGTAAAGCTGAAGTGAAGCATCGGAAACTATAACTAGTGCCACAGGAACGGTTCAATAGATAGACAGTAAGAAAGGTCAGTCTTCTTGTACTTAAGTCGGCAATGTGCCTTTCGTATTTAATTCCGATAAAATTTCTGTGTGTCATCGAAAATACGTAGATCAGAGGGATACACTATACCTGAAGTGAAGCATTGGAATCTATAACTAGTGTCACAGGAATGGTTCAAAACATAGACAGTAAGAAGAGTCTGTTTACATGTACTCAAGTCGGCATTGTGCCTTTTGTATTTAATTCCGATGCAATTTCTGTGTTTCATCGTCAATAAGAAGGTCAGAGGGATACAGTAAACCTTAAGTGAAGCATCGGAATCTGTAACTAGTGTCACAGGAATGGTTCAAAACATAGACAGTAAAAAGAGTCAGTCTTCTTGTACTTATGTCGGCATTGTGCGTTATGTATTTTATTCCGATGCAAATTCTGTGTTTCATCGTCAATAAGAAGGTCAGAGGGATACTTTAAACCCTGAATGATGCCACGGAATCTATAACTAGTGTCACAGGAATGGTTCAAGACATAGACTCTAAGAAGAGACAGTTTTCTTGTATTGAAGTCGGCATTGTGCCTTTTCTATTTACTTCCGATGCAATTTCTGTGTTTCGTCGTCAATAAGAAGATCCAAGGGATACAGTAAACCTGAAGTGAAGCATCGGAATCTAAAACCGGTCTCACAGGAAAGGTTCAAAACATAGACAGTAAGAAGAGCCAGTCTTCTTGTACTTGAGTCGGCATTGTGAGTTTTCTTTTAATTCCGATGCAATTTCTGTGTTACATCGTCAATAAGACTGTCAGAGGGATACAACAAACCCAAAGTGAAGCATCGGAATCTGTAACTAGTGTCACAGGAATGGTTAAAAACATAGACAGTAAGAAGAGTCAGTTTTCTTGTACTTAAGTCGGCATTGTGCCTTTTCTATTTAATACCGATGCACTTTCTGTGTTTCGTCGTCAATAAGAAGGGCCATGGGATACAGTAAACCTGAAGTGAAGCATCGCAATCTAAAACCGGTCTCACAGGAAAGGTTCAAATCATAGACAGTAAGAAGAGCCAGTCTTCTTGTACTTGAGTCGGCATTGTGCCTTTTGTATTTAATTCCGATGCCATTTCTGTGTTTCATCGTCAATAAGAAGGTCAGAGGGATACAGTAAACCTGAAGTGAAGCATCGGAATCTATAACTAGTGTCACAGAAATTGTTCAAAACATAGACAGTAAGAAGAGTCAGTCTTCTTGTACTTATGTCGGCATTGTGCCTTTTGTTTGTATTCCGATGCAATTTCTGTGTTTGATCGTCAATAAGAAGGTCAGAGGGATACAGTAAACCTGAAGTGAAGCATCGGATTTTATAACTAGTGTCACAGGAATGGTTCAAAACATAGACAGTAAGAAGAGTCAGATTTCTTGTACTTAAGTCGGCATTGTGCCTTTTGTATTTAATTCCGATGCAATTTCTGTGTTTAATCGTCAATAAGAAGGTCAGAGGGATACAGTAAACCTGAAGTGAAGCATCGGAATCTATAACTAGTGTCACAGGAATGGTTCAAGACATAGACAGTAAGAAGAGTCCGTTTTCTTGTACTTAAGTGGGCATTGGGCCTTTTGTATTTTATTCCGATGCCATTTCTGTGTTTCATCGTCAATATGAATGTCAGAGGGATACAGTAAACCTGAAATGAAGCATCGGAATCCATAACTAGTGTCACAGGAATAGTTCACATCATAGACAGTAAGAAGAGTCAGTTTACATGTACTTAATTCGGCATTGTGCCCTTTGTATTTAATTACGATGCATTTTCTGTGTTTCATCGTCAATAAGAAGGTCAGAGGGATACAGTAAACCTGATGTGAAGCATCGGAATCGATAACTAGTGTCACAGGAATGGTTCAAAGCATAGACAGTAAGAAGAGTCAGTTTACTTGTACATAAGTTGGCATTGTCAGTTTTGTATTTCATTCCAATGGAATTTCTGTGTTTTATTGTCAATAAGAAGTTCAGAGGGATACAGTAAACCTGAAGTGAAGCATCGGAATCTGTAACTAGTGTCACAGGAATGGTTCAAACATAGACAGTAAGAAGAGTCAATTTTCTTGTACTTAAGTCGGCATTGCGCCTTTTGTATTTAATTCGGATGCAATTTCTGTGTTTCATCGTCATTAAGAAGGTCAGAGGGCTACAGTAAACCTGAAGTGAAGCATCGGAATCTATAACTAGTGTCACAGGAATGGTTCAAATCACAGACTGTAAGAAGAGTCAGTTTACTTGTACTGAAGTCGGCATTGTGCCTTTTGTATTTAATTCCGATGCAATTTCTGTGTTTCATCGTCAATAAGAAGGTCAGAGGGATACAGTAAACCTGAAGTGAAGCATCGGAATCTATAACGAGAGTCACAGGAATGGTTCAAAGCATAGACAGTAAGAAGAGTCCGTTTTCTAATAATTAAGTTGGCATTTTGCCTTTTGTATTTAATTCCGATGCAATTTCTGTGTTTCATCGTCCATAAGAAGGTCAGAGGGATAGAGTAACCCTGAAGTGATGCAACGCAATTTATAAATAGTGTCACAGGAACGGTTCAAAACATAGACAGTAAGAAGAGTCAGTTTTCTTGTACTTAAGTGGGCTTTGGGCCTTTTGTATTTAATTCCGATGCACTTTTTGTGTTTCGTCGTCAATAAGAAGGGCCAAGGGATACAGTAAACCTGAAGTGAAGCATCGGAATCTAAAACCGGTCTCACAGGAAAGGTTCAAATCATAGACAGTAAGAAGAGCCAGTCTTCTTGAACTTGAGTCGGCATTGTGCTTTTGTATTTAATTCCGATGCAATTTTTGTGTTTCATCGTCAATACGAAGGTCGGAAGGGATACAGTAAACCTGAAGTGAAGCATCGGAATCTATAACTAGTGTCACAGGAATGGTTCAAATCATAGGCAGTAATAACAGTCAATCTTCTTGTACTTAAGTAGGCATTGTGCCTTTTGTTAGTATTCTGAAGCAATTTCTGTGTTTCATCGTCAATATGAAGGTCAGAGGGATACAGTAAACCTGAAGTGAAGCATCGGAATCTGTAACTTGTGTCACAGGAGTGGTTCAAAACAGAAACAGTAAGAGGAGTCAGTTTTCTTGTACTTAAGTCGGCATTGTGCCTTTTGTATTTAATTCCGATGCAATTTCTGTGTTTCATCGTGAATAAGAAGGTCACAGGGATACAGTAAACCTGAAGTGAAGCATCGGAATCTATAACTAGTGTCACAGGAGTGGTTCAAAACATAAACAGTAAAAGGCGTCAGTTTTCTTGTACTTAAGTTGGCATTGTGCCTTTTGTATTTAATTCCGATGCAATTTCTAAGTTTCATCGTCAATAAGAAGGTCAGAGGGATACAGTAAACCTGAAGTGAAGCATCGGAATCTATAACTAGTGTCACAGAAATTGTTCAAATCATAGACAGTAAGAAGAGTCAGTTTACTTGTACTTAATTCGGCATTGTGCCTTTTGTATTTAATTACGATGCTATTTCTGTGTTTCATCGTCAATAAGAAGGTTAGAGGGATACAGTAAACCTGAAGTGAAGCATCGGAATCTATAACTAGTGTCACAGGAATGGTTCAAAGCATAGACAGTAAGACGAGTCAGTTTACCTGTACTTAAGTTGGCATTGTGAGTTTTGTATTTCATTCCGATGCTATTTCTGTGTTTCATCGTCAATAAGAAGGTCAGAGGGATACAGTAACCCTGAAGTGATGCATCGGAATCTATAACTATTGTCACGGGAATGGTCCAAAACACAAACAGTAAGAAGCGTCAGTTTTCTTGTACTTAAGTCGGCATTCTGCCTTTTGTATTTAATTCCGAGGCAATTTCTGTGTTTCATCGTCAATAAGAAGGTCAGAGGGATACAGTAAACCTGAAGTGAAGCATCGGAATCTATAATTAGTGTCACAGGAATGGTTCAAAACACAGACAGTAAGAAGAGCCAGTTTCCTTGTACTTAAGTCGGCATTGTGCCTTTTGTATTTAAATCTGATGCAATTTCTGTGTTTCATCGTCAATAAGGTCAGAGGGATACAGTAAACCTGAGATGAAGCATCGGAATCTATAACAAGTGTCACAGGAATGGTTCAAAGTATAGACAGTAAGAAGAGTCAGTTTTCTTGTACTTAAGTCGGCATTGTGCCTTTAATATTTAATTTCGATGCAATTTCTGTGTTTCATCGTCAATAAGAAGGTCAGAGGGATACAGTAAACCTGAAGTGAAGTATCGGCATCTATAACTAGTGTCACAGGAATGTTTCAAAACATAGACAGTAAGAAGAGTCGGTTTTCTTGTACTTAAGTTGGGATTGTGCCTTTTGTATTTAATTCCGATGCAATTTCTCTGTTTCATCGTCAATAAGAAGGTGAGAGGGATACAGTAAACCTGAAGTGAAGCATCGGAATCTATAACTAGTGTCACAGGAATGGTTAAAAACATAGAGAGTAGGAAGAGTCAGTTTTCTTGTACTTAAGTCGGCATTGTGCCTTTTGTATGTAATTCCGATGCAATTTCTGTGTGTCATCGTAATAAGAAGGTCAGAGGGATACAGTAAACCTGAAGTGAAGTATCGGCATCTATAACTAGTGTCACAGGAATGTTTCAAAACATAGACAGTAAGAAGAGTCGGTTTTCTTGTACTTAAGTCGAAATTGTGCTTTTCGTATTTAATTCCGATACAATTTCTGTGTTTCATCGTCAATAAGAAGGTCAGAGGGATACAGTAAACCTAAAGTGAAGCATCGGAATCTATAACTAGTGTCAAAGGAGATGTTCAAAACATGGACAGTAAGAAGAGTCAGATTTGTTGTACTTAAGTCGGCATTGTGCATGCCGATTAAATTGCTGTGTTTCATCGTCAACAAGAAGGTCAGAGGGATACAGTAAACCTGAAGTGAAGCATCGGAATCTATAACTAGTGTCACAGGAATGGTCCAAAGCATAGACAGTAAGAAGAGTCAGTTTTCTTTTACTTAAGTCGGCATTGTGCCTTTCGTATTTAATTCCGATGCAATTTCTGTGTTTCATCGTCAATAAGAATGTCAGAGGTATACAGTATTCCTGAAGTGAGACATCGGAATCTATAACTAGTGTCACAGGAATGGTTCAAAACATAGGCAATAAGAAGAATCAATTTTCTTGTACTTAAGTCGGCATTGTGCCTTTTGTATATAATTCCGATGCAATTTCTATGTTTCATCGACAATAAGAAGGTCAGAGGGATACAGCGAACCAGAAGTGAAGCATCGGAATCTATAACTAGTGTCACAGGAATGGTTCAAAACATAGACAGTAAGAAGAGTCAGTCTTCTTGTACTTAAGTCGGCATTGTGCCTTTTGTATTCAATTCCGATGCAATTTCTCTGTTTCATCGTCAATACAAAGGTCAGAGGGTTACAGTAAACCTGAAGTGAAGCATCGGAATCTATAACTAGTGTCACACAAATGGTTCAAATCATAGACAGTAAGAAGAGTCAGTTTACTTGTGCTTAAGTCGGCATTGTGCCTTTTGTATTTAATTCCGATGCAATTTCGGTGTTTCATCGTCAATAAGAAGGTCAGAAGGATACAGTAAACCTGAAGTGAAGCATCAGAGTCTATAACTAGCGCCACAGGAATGGTTCAAAGCATAGACAGTAAGAAGAGTCAGTTTTATTATAATGAAGTCGGCATTGTGCCTTTTGTATTTAATTCCGATGCAATATCTGTGTTTCATCGTCAATAAGACGGTCAGAGTGATACAGCAAACCTGAAGTGAAGCATCGGAATCTCTAACTAGTGTCACAGCAATGGTTGAAAACATAGACAGTAAGAGGAGTCAGTTTTCTTGTATTTAAGTCGGCATTGTGCCTTTTCTATATAATTCCGATGCAATATCTGTGTTACGTCGTCAATAAGAAGGGCCAAGGGATACAGTAAACCTGAAGTGAAGCATCTGAATCTAAAACCGGACTCACAGGAAAGGTTCAAAATATAGACAGTAAGAAGAGCCAGTCTTCTTGTACTTGAGTCGTCATTGTGCCTTTTGTATTTAATTCCGATGCAATTTCTGTGTTTCATCGTCAATAAGAAGGTCAGAGGGATACAGTAAACCTGAAGTGAAGCATCGTAATCTATAACTAGTGTCACAGGAATGGTTCAAAACATGGACATTAAGAAGAATCAGTTTTCTTGACCTTAAGTCGGCAATGTGCCTTTCCTATTTAATTGCGATGCAATTTCTGTGTTCCGTCGTCAATATGAATGTCCAAGGGATACAGTAAACCTGAAGTCAAGCATCGGAATCTAAAACTGGTCTCACAGGAAAGGTTCAAAACATAGACAGTAAGAAGAGCCAGTCTTCTTGTACTTGAGTGTGCATTGTGCCTTTTGTATTTAATTCCGATGTTATTTCTGTGATTGTTCGTCAATAAGAAGGTCAGAGGGATACTGTAAACCTGAAGTGAAGCATCGGAATCTAAAACCGGTCTCACAATAAAGGTTAAAAACATAGACAGTAAGAAGAGCCAGTCTTCTTGTACTTGGGTCGGCATTGTGCTTTTCTATTTATTTCCGCAGCAATATCTGTGTTTCGTCGTCAATAAGAAGGTCAGAACGATACAGGGAACCTGAAGTGATGCGTCGGAATCTATAACTGGTCTCACAGGAATGGTTCAAAACATAGACAGTAAGGAGAGTCAGTTTTCATGTACTTATGTCGGCATTGTGCCTTTTCTATACAAATCCGATGCAATTTGTGTGTTTCGTCGTCAATAAGAAGGGCCAAGGGATATAGTAAACCTGAAGTGAAGCATTGGAATCTAGAACCGGTCTCACAGGAAAGGTTCAAAACATAGACAGTAAGAAGAGCCAGTCTTCTTGTACTTAAGTCGGCATTGTGCTTTTCTTTTTAATTCGGATGCAATTTCTGTGTTTAATCGTCAATAAGAAGGTCAGAGGGATACAGTGAACCTGAAGTGAAGCATCAGAATCTATAACTAGTGTCACAGGAATGGTTAAAACCATAGACAGTAAGAAGAGTCGGTTTTCTTGTACTTAAGTCGGCATTGTGCATTTTCTGTATAATTCCGATGCAATTTCTGTGTTTCATCATCAATTACTGGGTGGGAGGGATACAGTACACATGAAGTGAAGCATCGGAATCTATAACTAGTGTCACAGGAATGGATCAAAGCATAGACAGTAAGAAGAGTCAGTTTTCTTGTATTTAAGTCGGCATTGTGCCTTTTCTATACAAATCCGATGCAATTTCTGTGTTTCGTCGTCAATAAGAAGGGCCAAGGGATACAGGAAACCTGAAGTGAAGCATCGGAATCTAAAACCGGACTCATAGGAAAGGTTCAAAACATAGACAGTAAGAAGAGCCAGTCTTCTTGTACTTGAGTCGGCGTTGTGCGTTTTGTTTATAATTCCGATGCAATTTCTGTGATTCATCGTCAATAAGACGGTCAGAGGGATACAGCAAATCTGAAGTGAAGCATCGGATTCTATAACTAGTGTCACAGGAATGGTTCAAAACATAGACAGTTAGAAGAGTCAGTTTTCTTGTACTCAAGTAGGCATTGTGCCCTTTCTATTTATTTCCGATCCACTTTCTGTGTTTCGTCGTCAATAAGGAGGGCCAAGGAATACAGTAAACCTCAAGTGAAGCATCGGAATCTAAAACCTGTCTCACAGGAAAGGTTAAAACATAGACAGTAAGAAGAGCCAGTCTTCTTGTACTTGAGTCGGCGTTGTGCCTTTTGTATTTAATTCCGATGCAATTTCGGTGTTTCGTCGTCAATAAGAAGGTAAGAGGGATACAGTAAACCTGAAGTGAAGCTTCGGAATCTATAACTAGTGTTACAGGAATAGTTCAAAACATAGACAGTAAGAAGAGTCAGTCTTCTTGTACTTAAGTCGGCATTGTGCCATTTGTTTATATTCCGATGCAATTTCTGTGTTTCATCGTCCATACGAAGGTCAGAGGGATACAGTAAACCTGAAGTGTAGCATCGGAATCGACAACTAGTGTCACAGGAGTGGTTCAAAACACAAACAGTAAGAAGCGTCAGTTTTCTTGTACTTAAGTCGGCATTGTGCCTTTTGTATTTAATTCCGAGGCAATTTCTGTGTTTCATCGTCAATAAGAAGGTCAGAAGGATACAGTAAACCTGAAGTGAAGCATCGGAATCTATAACTAGTGTCACAGGAATGGTTCAAAACGCAGACAGCAAGAAGAGTCAGTTTCCTTCTACTTAAGTCGGCATTGTGCCTTTTGTATTTAATTCCGATGCAATTTCTGTGTTTCATCGTCAATAAGGTCAGAGGGATACAGTAAACGTGAGATGAAGCATCGGAATCTATAACAAGTGTCACAAGAATGGTTCAAAGAATAGACAGTAAGAAGAGTCAGTTTTCTTGTACTTAAGTCGGCATTGTGCCTTTTATATTTAATTTCGATGCAATTTCTGTGTTTCATCGACAATAAGAAGGTCAGAGGGATACAGTAAACCTGAAGTGAAGTATCGGCATCTATAAATAGTGTCACAGGAATGTTTCAAAACATAGACAGTAAGAGGAGTCAATTTTCTTGTACTAAAGTTGGCCTAGTGCCTTTTGTATTTAATTCCGATGCAATTTCTGTGTTTCATCGTCAATAAGAAGGTCAGAGGGATACAGTAAACCTGAAGTGAAGCATCGGAATCTATAACTAGTGTCACAGGAATGGTTAAAAACATAGAGAATAGGAAGAGTCAGTTTTCTTGTACTTATGTCGGCGTTGTGCCTTTTGTATGTAATTGCGATGCAATTTCTGTTTGTCATCGTCAATAAGAAGGTCAGAGGGATACAGTATACCTGAAGTGGAGCATCGGAATCTATAACTAGTGTCACAGGAATGTTTAAAACCATAGACAGTAAGAAAAGTCAGTTTACTTGTACTTAAGTCGGCATAGTGCCTTTTGTATTTAATTCCCATGTAATTTCTGTGTTTCATCGTCAATAAGAAGGTCAGAGGGATACAGTAAACCTGAAGTGAAGCATCGGAATCTATAACTAGTGTGAAAGGAGATGTTCAAAACATAGACAGTAAGAAGAGTCAGATTTCTTGTACTTAAGTCGGCATTGTGCCTTTTGTATTAAATGCCGATTAAATTTCTGTGTTTCATCGTCAATAAGAGGGTCAGAGGGATACAGTAAACCTGAAGTGAAGCATCGGAATCTATAACTAGTGTCACAGGAATGGTTCAAAACATAGACAGTAAGAAGAGTCAGTTTTCTTTTACTTAAGTCGGCATTGTGCCTTTCGTATTTAATTCCGATGCAATTTCTGTGTTTCATCGTCAATAAGAATGTCAGAGGGATACAGTAAACCAAAAGTGAAGCATCGGAAACTATAACTAGTGTCAAAGGAGATGTTCAAAACATGGACAGTAAGAGGAGTCAGATTTGTTGTACTTAAGTCGGCATTGTGCCTTTTGTATTTAATGCCGATTAAATTTCTGTGTTTCATCGTCAATAAGACGGTCAGAAGGATACAGTAAACCTGATGTGAAGCATCGGAATCTGTAACTAGTGTCACAGGAATGGTCCAAAACATAGTCAGTAAGAAGAGTCAGTTTTCTTTTACTTAAGTCGGCATTGTGCCTTTCGTATTTAATTCCGATGCAATTTCTGTGTTTCATCGTCAACAAGAAGGTCAGAGGGATACAGTATTCCTGAAGTGAGGCATCGGAATCTATAACTAGTGTCACAGGAATGGTTCAAAACATAGGCAATAAGAAGAATCAATTTTCTTGTATTTAAGTCGGCATTGTGCCTTTTGTATATAATTCCGATGCAATTTCTATGTTTCATCGACAATAAGAAGGTCAGAGGGATACAGTGAACCTGAAGTGAAGCATCGGAATCTATAACCAGTGTCACAGGAATGGTTCAAAACATAGACAGTATGAAGAGTCAGTCTTCTTGTACTTAAGTCGGCATTGTGCCTTTTGTAGTCAATTCCGATGCAATTTCTCTGTTACATAGTCAATACGAAGGTCAGAGGGTTACAGTAAAACTGAAGTGAATCATCGGAATCTATAACTAGTGTCACACAAATGGTTCAAATCATAGACAGTAAGAAGAGTCAGTTTACTTGTACTTAAGTCGGCATTGTGCCTTTTGTATTTAATTCCGATGCAATTTCGGTGTTTCATCGTCAATAAGAAGGTCAGAAGGATACAGTAAACCTGAAGTGAAGCATCGGAGTCTATAACTAGTGCCACAGGAATGGTTCAAAGCATAGACAGTAAGAAGAGTCAGTTTTACTATAATGAAGTCGGCATTGTGCCTTTTGTATTTAATTCCGATGCAATTTCTGTGTTTCATCGTCAATAAGACGGTCAGAGTGGTACAGCAAACCTGAAGTGAAGCATTGGAATCTATAACTAGTGTCACAGCAATGGTTCAAAACATAGACAGTAAGAGGAGTCAGTTTTCTTGTATTTAAGTCGGCATTGTGCCTTTTCTATATAATTCCGATGCAATATCTGTGTTACGTCGTCAATAAGAAGGGCCAAGGGATACAGTAAACCTGAAGTGAAGCATCTGAATCTAAAACCGGACTCACAGGAAAGGTTCAAAATATAGACAGTAAGAAGAGCCAGTCTTCTTGTACTTGAGTCGTCATTGTGCCTTTTGCATTTAATTCCGATGCAATTTCTGTGTTTCATCGTCAATAAGAAGGTCAGAGGGATACAGTAAAAGTGAAGTGAAGCATCGGAATCTATAACTAGTGTCACAGGAATGGTTCAAAACATGGACACGAAGAAGAATCAGTTTTCTTGACCTTAAGTCGGCATTGTGCCTTTTCTATTTAATTCCGATGCAATTTCTGTGTTTCGTCGTCAATATGAAGGTCCAAGGGATACAGTAAACCTGAAGTCAAGCATCGGAATCTAAAACTGGTCTCACAGGAAAGGTTCAAAACATAGACAGTAAGAAGAGCCAGTCTTCTTGTACTTGAGTGTGCATTGTGCCTTTTGTATTTAATTCCGATGTTATTTCTGTGTTTGTTCGTCAATAAGAACCTCAGAGGGATACTGTAAACCTGAAGTGAAGCATCGGAATCTAAAACCGGACCCGCAGGAAAGGTTCAAAACATAGACAGTAAGAAGAGCCAGTATTCTTGTACTTGAGTCGGCATTGTGCTTTTCTATTTATTTCCGCAGCAATTTCTGTGTTTCGTCGTCAATAAGAAGGTCAGAACGATACAGGGAAACTGAAGTGATGCGTCGGAATCTATAACTGGTCTCAAAGGAATGGTTCAAAACATAAACAGTAAGAAGAGTCAGTTTTCATGTACTTAAGTCGGCATTGTGCCTTTTCTATTTAATTCCGATGCAGTTTCTGTGTTTCGTCGTCAATAAGAAGGTCCAAGGGATATAGTAAACCTGAAGTGAAGCATTGGTATCTAGAACCGGTCTCACAGGAAAGGTTCAAAACATAGACAGTAAGAAGAGTCAGTCTTCTTGTACTTAAGTCGGCATTGCGCCTTTTGTATTCAATTCCGATGCAATTTCTCTGTTTCATCGTCAATACGAAGGTCAGAGGGTTACAGTAAACCAGAAGTGAAGCATCGGAATGTATAACTAGTGTCACACAAATGGTTCAAATCATAGACAGTAAGAAGAGTCAGTTTACTTGTACTTAAGTCGGCATTGTGCCTTTTGCATTTAATTCCGATGCAATTTCGGTGTTTCATCGTCAATAAGAAGGTCAGAAGGATACAGTAAACCTGAAGTGAAGCATCGGAGTCTATAACTAGTGCCACAGGAATGGTTCAAGGCATAGACAGTAAGAAGAGTCAGTTTTATTATAATGAAGTCGGCATTGTGCCTTTTGTATTTAATTCCGATGCAATTTCTGTGTTTCATCGTCAATAAGAAGGTCAGAGGGATACATTAAACCTGAAGTGAAGCATCGGAATCTATAACTAGTGTCACAGGAATGGTTAAAAACATAGAGCATAGGAAGAGTCAGTTTTCTTGTACTTAAGTCGGCATTGTGCCATTTGTATGTAAATGCGATGCAATTTTTTGTGTCATCGTCAATAAGAAGGTCAGAGGGATACAGTATACCTGAAGTGGAGCATCGGAATCAATAACTAGTGTCAAAGGAGATGTTCAAAACATAGACAGTAAGAAGAGTCAGATTTCATGTACTTAAGTCGGCATTGTGCCTTTTGTATTTAATGCCGATTAAATTTCTGTGTTTCATCGTCAATAAGAAGGTCAGAGGGATACAGTAAACCAGAAGTGAAGCATCGGAATCTATAACTAGTGTCACAGGAATGGTTCAAAACATAGACAGTAAGAAGAGTCAGTTTTCTTTTACTTAAGTCGGCATTGTGCCTTTCGTATTTAATTCCGATGCAATGTCTGTGTTTCATTGTCAATAAGAAGGTCAGAGGGATACAGTAAACCTAAAGTGAAGCATCGGAATCTATAACTAGTGTCAAAGGAGATGGTCAAAACATGGACAGTAGAAGAGTCAGATTTGTTGTACTTAAGTCGGCATTGTGCCTTTTGTATTTAATGCCGATTAAATTTCTGTGTTTCATCGTCAATAAGAAGGTCAGAGGGATACAGTAAACCTGATGTGAAGCATCGGAATCTATAACTAGTGTCACAGGAATTGTCCAAAACATAGTCAATAAGAAGAATCATTTTTCTTGTACTTAAGTCGGCATTGTGCCTTTTGTATTTAATTCCGAGGCAATTTCTGTGTTTCATCGTCAATAAGAAGGTCAGAGGGATACAGTAAACCTGAAGTGAAGCATCAGAACCTATAACTAGTTTCACAGGAATGGTTAAAACACAGACAGTAAGAAGAGTCAGTTTCCTTGTACTTAAGTCGGCATTGTGCCTTTTGTATTTAATTCCGATGCAATTTCTGTGTTTCATCGTCAATAAGGTCAGAGGGATACAGTAAACCTGAGATGAAGCATCGGAATCTATAACAAGTGTCACAGGAATGGTTCAAAGTATAGACAGTAAGAAGAGTCAGTTTTCTTGTACTTAAGTCTGCATTGTGCCTTTTATATTTAATTTCGATGCAATTTCTGTGTCTCATCGTCAATAAGAAGGTCAGAGGGATACAGTATACCTGAAGGGAAGTATCGGCATCTATAACTAGTGTCACAGGAATGTTTCAAAACATAGACAGTAAGAAGAGTCATTTTTCTTGTACTTAAGTTGGCATTGTGCCTTTTGTATTTAATTCCGATGCAATTTCTGTGTTTCATCGTCAATAAGAAGGTCAGAGGGATACAGTAAACCTGAAGTGAAGCATCGTAACCTATAACTAGTGTCACAGGAATGGTTAAAAGCATAGAGAGTAGGAAGTGCCAGTTTTCTTGTACTTAAGTCGGCATTATGCCTTTTGTATTTAATTCGGATGCAATTTCTGTGTGTCATCGTCAATAACAAGGTCAGAGGGATACAGTATACTTGAAGTGGAGCATCGGAATCTGTAACTAGTGTCACAGGAATGGTTAAAACCATAGACAGTAAGAAAAGTCAGTTTACTTGTACTTAAGTCGGCATAGTGCCTTTTGTATTTAATTCCCATGCAATTTCTGTGTTTCATCGTCAATAAGAAGGTCAGACGGATACAGTAAACCTGGAGTGAAGCATCGGAATCTATAACTAGTGTCAAAGGAGATGTTCAAAACAGAGACAGTAAGAAGAGTCGGATTTGTTGCACTTAAGTCGGCATTGTGCCTTTTGTATTTAATGCCGATCCACTTTCTGTGTTTCGTCGTCAATAAGGAGGGCCAAGGGATACAGTAAACCTGAAGTGAAGCATCGGAATCTACAACTAGTGTCACAGGAGTGGTTCAAAACACAAACAGTAAGTAGCGTTAGTTTTCTTGTACTTAAGTTGGCATTGTGCCTTTTGTATTTAATTCCGAGGCAATTTCTGTGTTTCATCGTCAATAAGAAGGTCAGAGGGATACAGTAAACCTGAAGTGAAGCATCGGAATCTATAACTAGTGTCACAGGAATGGTTCAAAACACAGACAGTAAGAAGAGTCAGTTTCCTTGTACTTAAGTCGGCATTGTGCCTTTTGTATTTAATTCCGATGCAATTTCGGTGTTTCATCGTCAATAAGGTCAGAGGGATACAGTAAACCTGAGATGAATCATCGGAATCTATAACAAGTGTCACAGGAATGGTTCAAAGTATAGACAGTAAGAAGAGTCAGTTTTCTTGTACTTAAGTCGGCATTGTGCCTTTTATATTTAATTTCGATGCAATTTCTGTGTTTCATCGTCAATAAGAAGGTCAGAGGGATACAGTAAACCTGAAGTGAAGTATCGGCATCTATAACTAGTGTCACAGGAATGTTTCAAACATAGGCAGTAAGAAGAGTCAGTTTTCTTGTACTTAAGTTGGTATTGTGCCTTTTGTATTTAATTCCGATGCAATTTCTGTGTGTCATCGTCAATAAGAAGGTCAGAGGGATACAGTATACCTGAAGTGGAGCATCGGAATCTATAACTAGTGTCACAGGAATGGTTAAAACCATAGACAGTAAGAAAAGTCAGTGTACTTGAACTTAACTCGGCATAGTGCCTTTTGTATTTAATTCCCACGTAATTTCTGTGTTTCATCGTCAATAAGAAGGTCAGAGGGATACAGTAAACCTGAAGTGAAGCATCGGAATCTATAACTAGTGTCAAAGGAGATGTTCAAAACATACACAGTAAGAAGAGTCAGATTTCTTGTACTTAAGTCGGCATTGTGCATTTTGTATTTAATGTCGATTAAATTTCTGTGTTTCATCGTCAATAAGAAGGTCAGAGGGATACAGTAAACCTGAAGTGAATCATCGGAATCTATAACTAGTGTCACAGGAATGGTTCAAAACATAGACAGTAAGAAGAGTATGTTTTCTTTTACTTAAGTCGACATTGTGCCTTTCGTATTTAATTCCGATGCAATTTCTGTGTTTCATCGTCAATAAGAAGGTCAGAGGGATACAGTAAACCTAAAGTGAAGCATCGGAATCTATAACTAGTGTCAAAGGAGATGTTCAAAACATGGACAGTAAGAAGAGTCAGATTTGTTGTACTTAAGTCGGCATTGTGCCTTTTGTATTTAATGCCGATTAAATTTCTGTGTTTCATCGTCAATAAGAGGGTCAGAGGGATACAGTAAACCTGAAGTGAAGCATCGGAATCTATAACTAGTGTCACAGGAAAGGTCCAAAACATAGACAGTAAGAAGAGTCAGTTTTCTTTTACTTAAGTCGGCATTGTGCCTTTCGTATTTAATTCCGATGCAATTTCTGTGTTTCATCGTCAATAAGAAGGTCAGAGGGATACAGTATTCCTGAAGTGAGGCATCGGAATCTATGACTAGTGTCACAGGAATGGTTCAAAACATAGGCAATAAGAAGAATCAATTTTCTTGTACTTGAGTCGGCATTGTGCCCTTTGTATATAATTCCGATGCAATTTCTATGTTTCATCGACAATAAGAAGTTCAGAGGGATACAGTGAACCTGAAGTGAAGCATCGGAATCTATAACTAGTGTCACAGGAATGGTTCAAAATATAGACAGGAAGAAGAGTCAGTCTTCTCGTACTTAAGTCGGCATTGTGCCTTTTGTATTCAATTCCGATGCAATTTCTCTGTTTCATCGTCAATACGAAGGTCAGAGGGTTACAGTAAACCTGAAGTGAAGCATCGGAATCTATAACTAGTGTCACACAAATGGTTCAAATCATAGACAGTAAGAAGAGTCAGTTTACTTGTACTTAAGTCGGCATTGTGCCTTTTATATTTAATTCCGATGCAATTTCTGTGTTTCATCGTCAATAAGAAGGTCAGAGGGATACAGTAAACCTAAAGTGAAGCATCGGAATCTATAACTAGTGTCAAAGGAGATGTTCAAAACATGGACAGTAGAAGAGTCAGATTTGTTGTACTTAAGTCGGCATTGTGCCTTTTGTATTTAATGCCGATTAAATTTCTGTGTTTCATCGTCAATAAGAAGGTCAGAGGGATACAGTAAACCTGATGTGAAGCATCGGAATCTATAACTAGTGTCACAGGAATGGTCCAAATCATAGTCAGTAAGAAGAGTCAGTTTTCTTTTACTTATGTCGGCATTGTGCCTTTCGTATTTAATTCCGATGCAATTTCTGTGTTTCATCGTCAACAAGAAGGTCAGAGGGATACAGTATTCCTGAAGTGAGGCAACGGAATCTATAACTAGTGTCACAGGAATGGTTCAAAACATAGGCAATAAGAAGTATCAATTTTCTTGTACTTAATTGGGCATTGTGCCTTTTGTATATAATTCCGATGCAATTTCTGTGTTTCATCGACAATAAGAAGGTCAGAGGGATACAGTGAATCTCAAGTGAAGCATCGGAATCTATAACTAGTGTCACAGGAATGGTTCAAAACATAGACAGTAAGAAGAGTCAGTCTTCTTGTACTTAAGTCGGCATTGTGCATTTTGTATTTAATTCCGATGCAATGTCGGTGTTTCATCGTCAATAAGAAGGTCAGAGGGATACAGTAAACCTGAAGTGAAGCATCGGAGTCTATAACTAGTGCCACAGGAATGGTTCAAAGCATAGACAGTAAGAAGAGTCAGTTTTATTATAATGTAGTCGGCATTGTGCCTTTTGTATTTAATTCCGATGCAATTTCTGTGTTTCATCGTCAATAAGACGGTCAGAGTGATACAGCAAACCTGAAGTGAAGCATCGGAATCTATAACTAGTGTCACAGGAATGGTTTATAACATGGACATTAAGAAGAATCAGTTTTCTTGAACTTAAGTCGGCATTGTGCCTTTTCTATTTAATTGCGATGCAATTTCTGTGTTTCGTCGTCAATATGAAGTTCCAAGGGATACAGTATACCTGAAGTCAAGCATCGGAATCTAAAACTGGTCTCACAAGAAAGGTTCAAAACATAGACAGTAGGAAGAGTCAGTTTCTTTGTACTTAAGTCGGCATTGTGCCTTTTGTATTTAATTCCGATGCAATTTCTGTGTTTCGTCGTCAATAAGGTCAGAGGGATACAGTAAACCTGAGATGAAGCATCGGAATCTATAACAAGTGTCACAGGAATGGTTCAAAGTATAGACAGTAAGAAGAGTCAGTTTTCTTGTACTTAAGTCGGAATTGGGCCTTTTATATTTAATTTCGATGCAATTTTTGTGTTTCATCGTCAATAAGAAGGTCAGAGGGATACAGTATACCTGAAGTGAAGTATCGGCATCTATAACTAGTGTCACAGGAATGGTTAAAACCATAGACACTAAGAAAAGTCCGTTTACTTGTACTTAAGTCGGCATAGTGCCTTTTGTATTAAATTCCCATGCAATTTCTGTGTTTCATCGTCAATAAGAAGGTCAGAGGGATACAGTAAAGCTGAAGTGAAGCATCGGAATCTATAACTAGTGTCACAGGAAAGGTTCAAAGCATAGACAGTAAGAAGATCCAGTCTTCTTGTACTTAGTTCGGCATTGTGCTTTTCTATTTAATTCGGATGCAATTTCTGTGTTTAATCGTCAATAAGAAGGTCAGAGGGATACAGTAAACCTGAAGTGAAGCATCGGAACCTATAACTAGTGTCACAGGAGTGGTTCAAAACACAAACAGTAAGAAGCGTCAGTTTTCTTGTACTTAAGTCGGCATTGTGCCTTTTGTGTTTAATTCCGAGGCAATTTCTGCGTTTCATCATCAATTAGAGGGTCGGAGGGATACAGTAAACCTGAAGTGAAGCATCGGAATCTATAACTAGTGTCACAGGAATGGATCAAAGCATAGGCAGTAAGAAGAGTCAGTTTTCTTGTATATAAGTCGGCATTGTGCCTTTTCTATAAAAATCCGATGCAATTTCTGTGTTTCGTCGTCAATAAGGGCCAAGACATACAGTAAACCTGAAGTGAAGCATCGGAATCTAAAACCGGACTCACAGGAAAGGTTCAAAACATAGACAGTAAGAAGAGCCAGTCTTCTTGTACTCGAGTCGACATTGTGCCTTTTGTATTTAATTCCGATGCAATTTCTGTGTTTCGTCGTCAATAAGAAGGTCAGAGGGATACAGTAAATCTGAAGTGAAGCTTCGGAATCTATAACTAGTGTCACAGGAATAGTTCAAAACATAGACAGTAAGAAGAGGCGGTCTTCTTGTACTTAAGTCGGCATTGTGCCTTTCGTATTTAATTCCGATGCAATGTCTGTGTTTCATCGTCAATAAGAAGGTCAGAGGGATACGGTAAACCTAAAGTGAAGCATCGGAATCTATAACTAGTGTCAAAGGAGATGGTCAAAACATGGACAGTAGAAGAGTCAGATTTGTTGTACTTAAGTCGGCATTGTGCCTTTTGTATTTAATGCCGATTAAATTTCTGTGTTTCATCGTCAATAAGAAGGTCAGAGGGATACAGTAAACCTGATGTGAAGCATCGGAATCTATAACTAGTGTCACAGGAATGGTCCAAAACATAGTCAGTAAGAAGAGTCAGTTTTCTTTTACTTAAGTCGGCATTGTGCCTTTCGTATTTAATTCCGATGCAATTTCTGTGTTTCATCGTCAACAAGAAGGTCAGAGGGATACAGTATTCCTGAAGTGAGGCATCGGAATCTATAACTAGTGTAACAGGAATGGTTCAAAACATAGGCAATAAGAAGAATCATTTTTCTTGTACTTAAGTCGGGATTGTGCCTTTTGTATTTAATTCCGAGGCAATTTCTGTGTTTCATCGTCAATAAGAAGGTCAGAGGGATACAGTAAACCTGAAGTGAAGCATCGGAACCTATAACTAGTTTCACAGGAATGGTTAAAACACAGACAGTAAGAAGAGTCAGTTTCCTTGTACTTAAGTCGGCATTGTGCCTTTTGTATTTAATGTCGATGCAATTTCTGTGTTTCACCGTCAATAAGGTCAGAGGGATACAGTAAACCTGAGATGAAGCATCGGAATCTATAACAAGTGTCACAGGAATGGTTCAAAGTATAGACAGTAAGAAGAGTCAGTTTTCTTGTACTTACGTCTGCATTGTGCCTTTTATATTTAATTTCGATGCAATTTCTGTGTTTCATCGTCAATAAGAAGGTCAGAGGGATACAGTATACCTGAAGTGAAGTATCGGCATCTATAACTAGTGTCACAGGAATGGTTAAAACCATAGACACTAAGAAAAGTCCGTTTACTTGTACTTAAGTCGGCATAGTGCCTTTTGTATTAAATTCCCATGCAATTTCTGTGTTTCATCGTCAATAAGAAGGTCAGAGGGATACAGTAAAGCTGAAGTGAAGCATCGGAATCTATAACTAGTGTCACAGGAAAGGTTCAAAGCATAGACAGTAAGAAGATCCAGTCTTCTTGTACTTAGTTCGGCATTGTGCTTTTCTATTTAATTCGGATGCAATTTCTGTGTTTAATCGTCAATAAGAAGGTCAGAGGGATACAGTAAACCTGAAGTGAAGCATCGGAACCTATAACTAGTGTCACAGGAGTGGTTCAAAACACAAACAGTAAGAAGCGTCAGTTTTCTTGTACTTAAGTCGGCATTGTGCCTTTTGTGTTTAATTCCGAGGCAATTTCTGCGTTTCATCATCAATTAGAGGGTCGGAGGGATACAGTAAACCTGAAGTGAAGCATCGGAATCTATAACTAGTGTCACAGGAATGGATCAAAGCATAGGCAGTAAGAAGAGTCAGTTTTCTTGTATATAAGTCGGCATTGTGCCTTTTCTATAAAAATCCGATGCAATTTCTGTGTTTCGTCGTCAATAAGGGCCAAGACATACAGTAAACCTGAAGTGAAGCATCGGAATCTAAAACCGGACTCACAGGAAAGGTTCAAAACATAGACAGTAAGAAGAGCCAGTCTTCTTGTACTCGAGTCGAC
Organism: Schistocerca americana; assembly: GCF_021461395.2. NCBI lineage: Eukaryota > Metazoa > Arthropoda > Insecta > Orthoptera > Acrididae > Schistocerca > Schistocerca americana. Next base: position 759,996,935 of record NC_060123.1, read on the forward strand.
ATTGTGCCTTTTGTATTTAATTCCGATGCAATTTCTGTGTTTCGTCGTCAATAAGAAGGTCAGAGGGATACAGTAAATCTGAAGTGAAGCTTCGGAATCTATAACTAGTGTCACAGGAATAGTTCAAAACATAGACAGTAAGAAGAGGCGGTCTTCTTGTACTTAAGTCGGCATTGTGCCTTTCGTATTTAATTCCGATGCAATGTCTGTGTTTCATCGTCAATAAGAAGGTCAGAGGGATACGGTAAACCTAAAGTGAAGCATCGGAATCTATAACTAGTGTCAAAGGAGATGGTCAAAACATGGACAGTAGAAGAGTCAGATTTGTTGTACTTAAGTCGGCATTGTGCCTTTTGTATTTAATGCCGATTAAATTTCTGTGTTTCATCGTCAATAAGAAGGTCAGAGGGATACAGTAAACCTGATGTGAAGCATCGGAATCTATAACTAGTGTCACAGGAATGGTCCAAAACATAGTCAGTAAGAAGAGTCAGTTTTCTTTTACTTAAGTCGGCATTGTGCCTTTCGTATTTAATTCCGATGCAATTTCTGTGTTTCATCGTCAACAAGAAGGTCAGAGGGATACAGTATTCCTGAAGTGAGGCATCGGAATCTATAACTAGTGTAACAGGAATGGTTCAAAACATAGGCAATAAGAAGAATCATTTTTCTTGTACTTAAGTCGGGATTGTGCCTTTTGTATTTAATTCCGAGGCAATTTCTGTGTTTCATCGTCAATAAGAAGGTCAGAGGGATACAGTAAACCTGAAGTGAAGCATCGGAACCTATAACTAGTTTCACAGGAATGGTTAAAACACAGACAGTAAGAAGAGTCAGTTTCCTTGTACTTAAGTCGGCATTGTGCCTTTTGTATTTAATGTCGATGCAATTTCTGTGTTTCATCGTCAATAAGGTCAGAGGGATACAGTAAACCTGAGATGAAGCATCGGAATCTATAACAAGTGTCACAGGAATGGTTCAAAGTATAGACAGTAAGAAGAGTCAGTTTTCTTGTACTTACGTCTGCATTGTGCCTTTTATATTTAATTTCGATGCAATTTCTGTGTCTCATCGTCAATAAGAAGGTCAGAGGGATACAGTATACCTGAAGGGAAGTATCGGCATCTATAACTAGTGTAACAGGAATGTTTCAAAACATAGACAGTAAGAAGAGTCAGTTCTCTTGTACTTAAGTTTTCATTGTGCCTTTTGTATTTAATTCCGATGCAATTTCTGTGTTTCATCGTCAATAAGAAGGTCAGAGGGATACAGTAAACCTGAAGTGAAGCATCGTAACCTATAACTAGTGTCACAGGAATGGTTAAAAGCATAGAGAGTAGGAAGTGCCAGTTTTCTTGTACTTAAGTCGGCATTATGCCTTTTGTATTTAATTCGGATGCAATTTCTGTGTGTCATTGTCAATAACAAGGTCAGAGGGATACAGTATACTTGAAGTGGAGCATCGGAATCTGTAACTAGTGTCACAGGAATGGTTAAAACCATAGACAGTAAGAAAAGTCAGTTTACTTGTACTTAAGTCGGCATAGTGCCTTTTGTATTTAATTCCCATGCAATTTCTGTGTTTCATCGTCAATAAGAAGGTCAGACGGATACAGTAAACCTGAAGTGAAGCATCGGAATCTATAACTAGTGTCAAAGGAGATGTTCAAAACAGAGACAGTAAGAAGAGTCGGATTTGTTGCACTTAACTCGGCATTGTGCTTTTGTATTTAATACCGATTAAATTTCTGTGTTTCATCGTCAATAAGAAGGTCAGAGGGATACAGTAAACCTGAAGTGAAGCATCGGAATCTATACCTAGTGTCACAGGAATGGTTCAAAACATAGACAGTAAGAAGAGTCAGTTTTCTTTTACTTAAGTCTGCATTGTGCCTTTCGTATTTGATTCCGATGCAATTTCTGTGTTTCATCGTCAATGAGAAGGTCAGAGGGATACAGTAAACCTGAAGTGAAGCATCGGAATCTATAACTAGTGTCAAAGGAGATGTTCCAATCATGGACAGTGAGAAGAGTCAGATTTCTTGTACTTAAGTCGGCATTGTGCCTTTTGTATTTAATTCCGATCCACTTTCTGTGTTTCGTCGTCAATAAGGAGGGCCAAGGGATACAGTAAACCTGAAGTGAAGCATCGGAATCTACAACTAGTGTCACAGGAGTGGTTCAAAACACAAACAGTAAGAAGCGTCAGTTTTCTTGTACTTAAGTTGGCATTGTGCCTTTTGTATTTAATTCCGATGCAATTTCTGTGTTTCGTCGTCAATAAGGTCAGAGGGATACAGTAAACCTGAGATGAAGCATCGGAATCTATAACAAGTGTCACAGGAATGGTTCAAAATATAGACAGTAAGAAGAGTCAGTTTTCTTGTACTTAAGTCGGAATTGGGCCTTTTATATTTAATTTCGATGCAATTTTTGTGTTTCATCGTCAATAAGAAGGTCAGAGGGATACAGTATACCTGAAGTGAAGTATCGGCATCTATAACTAGTGTCACAGGAATGGTTAAAACCATAGACAGTTAGAAAAGTCCGTTTACTTGTACTTAAGTCGGCATAGTGCCTTTTGTATCTAATTCCCATGCAATTTCTGTGTTTCATCGTCAATAAGAAGGGCAGAGGGATACAGTAAAGCTGAAGTGAAGCATCGGAATCTATAACTAGTGTCACAGGAAAGGTTCAAAGCATAGACAGTAAGAAGATCCAGTCTTCTTGTACTTAGTTCGGCATTGTGCTTTTCTATTTAATTCGGATGCAATTTCTGTGTTTAATCGTCAATAAGAAGGTCAGAGGGATACAGTAAACCTGAAGTGAAGCATCGGAACCTATAACTAGTGTCACAGGAGTGGTTCAAAACACAAACAGTAAGAAGCGTCAGTTTTCTTGTACTTAAGTCGGCATTGTTCCTTTTGTGTTTAATTCCGAGGCAATTTCTGTGTTTCATCATCAATTAGAGGGTCGGAGGGATACAGTAAACCTGAAGTGAAGCATCGGAATCTATAACTAGTGTCACAGGAATGGATCAAAGCATAGACAGTAAGAAGAGTCAGTTTTCTTGTATATAAGTCGGCATTGTGCCTTTTCTATAAAAATCCGATGCAATTTCTGTGTTTCGTCGTCAATAAGGGCCAAGACATACAGTAAACCTGAAGTGAAGCATCGGAATCTAAAACCGGACTCACAGGAAAGGTTCAAAACATAGACAGTAAGAAGAGCCAGTCTTCTTGTACTTGAGTCGACATTGTGCCTTTTGTATTTAATTCCGATGCAATTTCTGTGTTTCGTCGTCAATAAGAAGGTCAGAGGGATACAGTAAATCTGAAGTGAAGCTTCGGAATCTATAACTAGTGTCACAGGAATAGTTCAAAACATAGACAGTAAGAAGAGGCAGTCTTCTTGTACTTAAGTCGGCATTGTGCCTTTCGTATTTAATTCCGATGCAATGTCTGTGTTTCATCGTCAATAAGAAGGTCATAGGGATACAGTAAACCTAAAGTGAAGCATCGGAATCTATAACTAGTGTCAAAGGAGATGGTCAAAACATGGACAGTAGAAGAGTCAGATTTGTTGTACTTAAGTCGGCATTGTGCCTTTTGTATTTAATGCCGATTAAATTTCTGTGTTTCATCGTCAATAAGAAGGTCAGAGGGATACAGTAAACCTGAGATGAAGCATCGGAATCTATAACAAGTGTCACAGGAATGGTTCAAAGTATAGACAGTAAGAAGAGTCAGTTTTCTTGTACTTAAGTTGGCATTGTGCCTTTTGTATTTAATTCCGATGCAATTTCTGTGTTTCATCGTCAATAAGGTCAGAGGGATACAGTAAACCTGAGATGAAGCATCGGAATCTATAACAAGTGTCACAGGAATGGTTCAAAGTATAGACAGTAAGAAGAGTCAGTTTTCTTGTACTTAAGTTGGCATTGTGCCTTTTGTATTTAATTCCGATGCAATTTCTGTGTTTCATCGTCAATAAGAAGGTCAGAGGGATACAGTAAACCTGAAGTGAAGCATCGTAACCTATAACTAGTGTCACAGGAATGGTTAAAAGCATAGAGAGTAGGAAGTGCCAGTTTTCTTGTACTTAAGTCGGCATTATGCCTTTTGTATTTAATTCGGATGCAATTTCTGTGTGTCATCGTCAATAACAAGGTCAGAGGGATACAGTATACTTGAAGTGGAGCATCGGAATCTGTAACTAGTGTCACAGGAATGGTTAAAACCATAGACAGTAAGAAAAGTCAGTTTACTTGTACTTAAGTCGGCATAGTGCCTTTTGTATTTAATTCCCATGCAATTTCTGTGTTTCATCGTCAATAAGAAGGTCAGACGGATACAGTAAACCTGAAGTGAAGCATCGGAATCTATAACTAGTGTCAAAGGAGATGTTCAAAACAGAGACAGTAAGAAGAGTCGGATTTGTTGCACTTAAGTCGGCATTGTGCTTTTGTATTTAATGCCGATTAAATTTCTGTGTTTCTTCGTCAATAAGAAGGTCAGAGGGATACAGTAAACCTGAAGTGAAGCATCGGAATCTATACCTAGTGTCACAGGAATGGTTCAAAACATAGACAGTAAGAAGAGTCAGTTTTCTTTTACTTAAGTCGGCATTGTGCCTTTCGTATTTGATTCCGATGCAATTTCTGTGTTTCATCGTCAATGAGAAGGTCAGAGGGATACAGTAAACCTGAAGTGAAGCAACGGAATCTATAACTAGTGTCAAAGGAGAAGTTCCAATCATGGACAGTGAGAAGAGTCAGATTTCTTGTACTTAAGTCGGCATTGTGCCTTTTGTATTTAATGCCGATCCACTTTCTGTGTTTCGTCGTCAATAAGGAGGGCCAAGGGATACAGTAAACCTGAAGTGAAGCATCGGAATCTACAACTAGTGTCACAGGAGTGGTTCAAAACACAAACAGTAAGAAGCGTCAGTTTTCTTGTACTTAAGTTGGCATTGTGCCTTTTGTATTTAATTCCGATGCAATTTCTGTGTTTCGTCGTCAATAAGGTCAGAGGGATACAGTAAACCTGAGATGAAGCATCGGAATCTATAACAAGTGTCACAGGAATGGTTCAAAATATAGACAGTAAGAAGAGTCAGTTTTCTTGTACTTAAGTCGGAATTGGGCCTTTTATATTTAATTTCGATGCAATTTTTGTGTTTCATCGTCAATAAGAAGGTCAGAGGGATACAGTATACCTGAAGTGAAGTATCGGCATCTATTACTAGTGTCACAGGAATGGTTAAAACCATAGACAGTTAGAAAAGTCCGTTTACTTGTACTTAAGTCGGCATAGTGCCTTTTGTATTTAATTCCCATGCAATTTCTGTGTTTCATCGTCAATAAGAAGGTCAGAGGGATACAGTAAACCTGAAGTGAAGCATCGGAATCTGTAACTAGTGTCACAGGAAAGGTTCAAAGCATAGACAGTAAGAAGATCCAGTCTTCTTGTACTTAGTTCGGCATTGTGCTTTTCTATTTAATTCGGATGCAATTTCTGTGTTTAATCGTCAATAAGAAGGTCAGAGGGATACAGTAAACCTGAAGTGAAGCATCGGAACCTATAACTAGTGTCACAGGAGTGGTTCAAAACACAAACAGTAAGAAGCGTCAGTTTTCTTGTACTTAAGTCGGCATTGTGCCTTTTGTGTTTAATTCCGAGGCAATTTCTGTGTTTCATCATCAATTAGAGGTTCGGAGGGATACAGTAAACCTGAAGTGAAGCATCGGAACCTATAACTAGTGTCACAGGAATGGTTCAAAACACAGACAGTAAGAAGAGTCAGTTTCCTTGTACTTAAGTCGGCATTGTGCCTTTTGTATCTAATTCCGATGCAATTTCTGTGTTTCATCGTCAATAAGGTCAGAGGGATACAGTAAACCTGAGATGAAGCATCGGAATCTATAACAAGTGTCACAGGAATGGTTCAAAGTATAGACAGTAAGAAGAGTCAGTTTTCTTGTACTTAAGTCGGAAGTGTGCCTTTTGTATTTAATGACGATTGAATTTCTGTGTTTCATCGTCAATACGAAGGACAGAGGGATACAGTAAACCTGAAGTGAAGCATCGGAATCTGTAACTAGTGTCACACAAATGGTTCAAATCATAGACAGTAAGAAGAATCAGTTTATTTGTACATAAGTCGGCATTGTGCTTTTTGTATTTAATTCCGATGCAATTTCGGTGTTTCATCGTCAATAAGAAGGTCAGAGGGATACAGAAAACCTGAAGTGAAGCATCGGAGACTATAACTAGTGCCACAGGAATGGTTCAAAACATAGACAGTAAGAAGTTTCAGTTGTATTAAAATTAAGTCAGCATTGTGCCTTTTGTATTTAATTCCGATGCAATTTCTGTGTTTCATCGTCAATAAGACGGTCAGAGTGATACAGAAAACCTGAAGTGAAGCATTTGGAATCTATAACTAGTGTCACAGGAATGGTTCAAAACATAGTCAGTAAGAGGAGTCAGTATTCTTGTATTTAAGTCGGCATTGTGCCTTTTCTATATAATTCCGATGCAATATCTGTGTTACGTCGTCAATAAGAAGAACCAAGGGATACAGTAAACCAGAAGTGAAGCATCGGAATCTAAAACCGGACTCACAGGAAAGGTTCAAAATATAGACAGTAAGAAGAGCCAGTCTCCTTGTACTTGAGTCGTTATAGTGCCTTTTGTATTTAATTCCGATGCAATTTCTGTGATTCATCGTCAATAGGAAGGTCAGAGGGATACAGTAAACCTGAAGTGAAGAATCGGAATCTATAACTAGTGTCACAGGAATGGTTCAAAACATGGACATTAAGAAGAATCAGTTTTGTTGACCTTAAGTCGGCATTGTGCCTTTTCTATTTAATTCCGATGCAATTTCTGTGTTTCGTCGTCAATATGAAGGTCCACGGGATGCAGTAAACCTGAAGTCAAGCATCGGAATCTAAAACTGGTCTCACAGGAAAGGTTCAAAACATAGACAGTAAGACGAGTCAGTTTTCTTGTACTTGAGTCGTCATTGTGCCTTTTGTATTTAATCCCGATGCATTATCTGTGTTTCATCGTCAGTAAGAAGGTCAGAGGGATACAGTAAACCTGAAGTCAAGCATCGGAATCCAAAACTGGTCTCACATGAATGGTTCAAAACATAGACAGTAAGAAGAGCCAGTCTTCTTGTACTTGAGTCGTTATTGTGCCTTTTGTATTTAATTCCGATGCAATTTCTGTGTTTCATCGTCAATAAGAAGGGATACAGAAAACCTGAAGTGAAGCATCGGAGTCTATAACTAGTACCACAGGAGTGGTTCAAACCATAGGCAGTAAGAAGAGTCAGTTTTCTTATAATTAAGTCGGCATTGTTCCTTTTGTATTTAATTTTGATGCAATTTCTGTGTTTCATCGTCAATAAGACGGTCAGAGTGATACAGCAAACCTGAAGTGAAGCATCGGAATCTATAACTAGTGTCACAGCAATGGTTCAAAACATAGACAGTAAGAGGAGTCAGTTTTCTTGTATTTAAGTCGGCATTGTGCCTTTTCTATATAATTCCGATGCAATTGCTGTGTTTCGTCGTCAATAAGAAGGTCCAAGGTATACAGTAAACCTGAAGTGAAGCATCGGTATCTAAAACCGGACTCACAGGAAAGGTTCAAAACATAGACAGTAAGAAGAGCCAGTCTTCTTGTACTTGAGTCGTCATTGTGCCTTTTGAATTTAATTCCGATGCAATTTCTGTGTTTCATCGTCAATAAGAAGGCCAGAGGGATACAGTAAACCTGAAGTGAAGCATCGGAATCTTTAACTAGTGTCACAGGAATGGTTCAAAACATGGACATTAAGAAGAATCAGTTTTCTTGACCTTAAGTCGGCATTGTGCCTTTTCTATTTATTTCCGATGCAATTTCTGTGTTTCGTCGTCAATATGAAGGTCCAAGGGATACAGTAAACCTGAAGTCAAGCATCGGAATCTAAAACTGGTCTCACAGGAAAGGTTCAAATCATAGACAGTAAGAAGAGCCAGTCTTCTAGTACTTGAGTGTGCATTGTGCCTTTTGTATTTAATTCCGATGCAATTTCTGTGTTTGATCGCCAATAAGAAGCTCACAGGGATACAGTAAAACTGAAGTGAAGCATCGGAATGTATATCTAGTGTCACAGGAATGGATCAAAGCATAGACAGTAAGAAGAGTCAGTTTTCTTGTACTTAAGTCGGCATTGTGCCTTTTGTATTTAATTCCGATGCAATATCTGTGTTTTATCGTCAATAAGAAGGTCAGAGGGATACAGTAAACCTGAAGTGATGCATCGGAATCTATAACTAGTCTCACAGGAATGGTTCAAAACATAGACAGTAAGAAGAGTCAGTTTTCATGTACTTAAGTCGGCATTGTGCCTTTTCCATTTAATTCCGATGCAGTTTCTGTGTTTCGTCGTCAATAAGAAGATCCAAAGGATATAGTAAACCTGAAATGAAGCATTGGAATCTAAATCCGGTCTCACAGGAAAGGTTCAAAACATAGACAGTAAGAAGAGCCAGTCTTCTTGTACTTAAGTCGGCATTGTGCATTTTCTGTATAATTCCGATGCAATTTCTGTGTTTCATCGTCAGTAAGAAGGGATACAGTAAACCTGAAGTGAAGCATCGGAATCTATAACTAGTGCCACAGGAAATGTTCAAAGCATAGACAGTTAGAAGAGTCACTTTACTTATAATTAAGTCGGCATTGTGCTTTTTTTGTTTGATTCCGATGCAATTTCTGTGTTTCATCGTCAATAAGAAGGTGAAAGTGTTACAGTAAACCTGAAGTCAAGCATCGGAATCTATAACTAGTGTCACAGGAATTGTTCAAAACATAGACAGTAAGAAGAGTCAGTTTTCTTGTACTTATGTCGGCATTGTGCCTTTTCTATTTAATTCCGATGCAATTTCTGTGTTTCGTCGGCAATAAGAAGGTCCAAGGATTATAGTAAACCTGAAGCGATGCATCGGAATCTAAAACCGGTCCCACAGGAAAGGTTCAAATCATAGACAGTAAGAAGAGCCAGTCTTCTTGTACTTGAGTCCGCATTATGCCTTTTGTATTTAATTACGGTGCAATTTCTGTGTTTCATCGTCAATAAGACGGTCGTAGGGATACCATAAACCTGAAGTGGAGCATCGGAATCTATAACTAGTGTCACAGGAACTGTTCAAACATAGACTGCAAGAAGACTTAGTTTCCGTATGCTTATGTCGGCATTGTACCTTTTCTATTTAATTCCGATGCGATTTCTGTGTTTCGTCGCCAAAAAGAAGGTCCAAAGAATACAGTAAACCTGTAGCGAAGCATCGGAATCTAAAACCGGTCTCACAGGAAAGGTTCAAAGCATAGACAGTAAGAAGAGCCAGTCTTCTTGTACTAGAGTCGGCATTGTGCCTTTTTATTTAATTCCGATGCAACTTCTGTGTTTCATCGTCAATAAGAAGGTCAAGAGGCATACAGTAAACCTGAAGTGAACCATCGGAATCTATAACTAGTGTCACAGGAATGGTTCAAACCATAGACAGTAAGAAGAGTCAGTCTTCTTGTACTTAGGTCGGCATTGTGCATTATGTTTGTATTCTGATGCAATTTCTGTGTTTCATCGTCAATAAGAAGGTCAGAGGGATAAAGTAAACCTGAAGTGATGCATCGGAATCTATAACTAGTCTCACAGGAATGGTTCAAAACATAGACAGTAAGAAGAGTCAGTTTTAATGTACTTAAGTCGGCATTGTGCCTTTTCTATTTAATTCCGATGCAGTTTCTGTGTTTCGTCGTCAATAAGAAGTGCAAGGGATACAGTAAACCTGAAGTGAAGCATTGGAATCTACAGCCGGTCTCACAGGAAAGGTTCAAAACATAGACAGTAAGAAGAGCCAGTAAACTTGTACTTGAGTCGGCTTTGTGCCTTTTGTATTTAATTCCGATGCAATTTCTATGTTTCATGGTCAATAAGACGGTCAGAGGTATACAGTAAACCTGAAGTGAAGCATCGGAATCTATAACTAGTGTCACAGGAGTGGTTCAAAACATAGACTGTAAGAAGAGTCAGTTTTCTTGTACCTAAGTCGGCATTGTGCTTATCTATTTAATTCCGATGCAATTTCTGTGTTTCGTCGTCAATACTAAGGTCCAAAGGATACAGTAAACCAGCAGTGAGGCTTTGGAATCTATAACTAGTGTCACAGGATTGGTTTAAAACATAGACAGTAAGAAGAATCAGTTTTCTTATACTTAAGTCGGCATTGTGCATTTTGTATTTAATTCCGATGCAATTTCTGTGTTTCCTCGATAATAAGAACGTCAGAGGGATACAGAAAACCTGAACTGAAGCATCGGAATCTATAACAAGTGTCACAGGAATGGTTCAAAGTATAGACAGTAAGAAGAGTCAGTTTTCTTGTACTTAAGTCGGAAGTGTGCCTTTTATATTTAATTTCGATGCAATTTCTGTGTTTCATCGTCAATAAGAAGGTCAGAGGGATACAGTATACCTGAAGTGAAGTATCGGCATCTATAACTAGTGTCACAGGAATGGTTACAACCATAGACAGTAAGAAAAGTCAGTTTACTTGTACTTAAGTCGGCATAGTGAATTTTGCATTTAATTCCCATGCAATTTCTGAGTTTCATCGTCAATAAGAAGGTCAGAGGGATACAGTAAACCTGAAGTGAAGCATCGGAATCTATAACTAGTGTCACAGGAATTATTCAAAACATAGACAGTAAGAAGAGTCAGTTTTCTTTTACTTAAGTCGGCATTGTGCCTTTCGTATTTAATTCCGATGCAATTTCTGTGTTTCATCGTCAATGAGAAGGTCAGAGGGATACAGTAAACCTGAAGCGAAGCATCGGAATCTATAACTAGTGTCAAAGGTGATGTTCAAAACATGGACAGTAAGAAGAGTCAGATTTCTTGTACTTAAGTCGGCATTGTGCCTTTTGTATTTAATGACGATTGAATTTCTGTGTTTCATCGTCAATAAGAAGGTCAGAGGGATACAGTAAACCTGAAGTGAAGCATCGGAATCTATAACTAGTGTCACAGGATTGGTTTCTAAACATAGACAGTAAGAAGAGTTAGTTTTATTTTACTTAAGTCGGCATTGTGCTTTTTGTATTTAATTCCGATGCAATTTCTGTGTTTCATCGTCAATAAGAAGGTCAGAGGGATACAGTATTACTGAAGTGAGGCATCGGAATCTATAACTAGTGTCACAGGAATGGTTCAAAACATAGACAATAAGAAGAATCAATTTTCTTGTACTTAAGTCAGCATTGTGCCTTTTGTATATAATTCCGATGCAATTTCTATGTTTCATCGACAATAAGAAGGTCACAGGGATACAGTGAACCTGAAGTGAAGCATCGGAATCAATAACTAGTGTCACAGGAATGGTTCAAAACATAGACAGTAAGAAGAGTCAGTCTTCTTGTACTTAAGTCGGCATTGCGTCTTTTGTATTCAATTCCGACGCAATTTCTCTGTTTCATCGTCAATACGAAGGTCGGAGGGTTACAGTAAACCTGAAGTGAAGCATCGGAATCTGTAACTAGTGTCACACAAATTGTTCAAATCATAGACTGTAAGAAGAGTCAGTTTATTTGTACTTAAGTCGGCATTGTGCTTTTTGTATTTAATTCCGATGCAATTTCGGTGTTTCATCGTCAATAAGAAGGTCAGAGGGATACAGAAAACCTTAAGTGAAGCATCGGAGACTATAACTAGTGCCACAGGAATGGTTCAAAACATAGACAGTAAGAAGAGTCAGTTTTATTAAAATTAAGTCGGCATTGTGCCTTTTGTATTTAATTCCGATGCAATTTCTGTGTTTCATCGTCAATAAGACGGTCAGAGTGATACAGAAAACCTGAAGTGAAGCATTTGGAATCTATAACTAGTGTCACAGCAATGGTTCAAAACATAGACAGTAAGAGGAGTCAGTATTCTTGTATTTAAGTCGGCATTGTGCCTTTTCTATATAATTCCGATGCAATAACTGTGTTACGTCGTCAATAAGAAGAACCAAGGGATACAGTAAACCAGAAGTGAAGCATCGGAATCTAAAACCGGACTCACAGGAAAGGTTCAAAATATAGACAGTAAGAAGAGCCAGTCTCCGTGTACTTGAGTCGTCATTGTGCCTTTTGTATTTAATTCCGATGCAATTTCTGTGATTCATCGTCAATAGGAAGGTCAGAGGGATACAGTAAACCTGAAGTGAAGCATCGGAATCTATAACTAGTGTCACAGGAATGGTTCAAAACATGGACATTAAGAAGAATCAGTTTTGTTGACCTTAAGTCGGCATTGTGCCTTTTCTATTTAATTCCGATGCAATTTCTGTGTTTCGTCGTCAATATGAAGGTCCACGGGATGCAGTAAACCTGAAGTCAAGCATCGGAATCTAAAACTGGTCTCACAGGAAAGGTTCAAAACATAGACAGTAAGAGGAGTCAGTTTTCTTGTACTTGAGTCGTCATTGTGCCTTTTGTATTTAATTCCGATGTATTATCTGTGTTTCATCGTCAGTAAGAAGGTCAGAGGGATACAGTAAACCTGAAGTCAAGCATCAGAATCCAAAACTGGTCTCACATGAATGGTTCAAAACATAGACAGTAAGAAGAGCCAGTCTTCTTGTAATAGTGTCGTTATTGTGCCTTTTGTATTTAATTCCGATGCAATTTCTGTGTTTCATCGTCAATAAGAAGGGATACAGTAAACCTGAAGTGAAGCATCGGAGTCTATAACTAGTACCACAGGAGTGGTTCAAACCATAGGCAGTAAGAAGAGTCAGTTTTCTTATAATTAAGTCGGCATTGTTCCTTTTGTATTTAATTCCGATGCAATTTCTGTGTTTCATCGTCAATAAGACGGTCAGAGTGATACAGCAAACCTGAAGTGAAGCATCGGAATCTATAACTAGTGTCACAGCAATGGTTCAAAACATAGACAGTAAGAGGAGTCAGTTTTCTTGTATTTAAGTCGGCATTGTGCCTTTTCTATATAATTCCGATGCAATTTCTGTGTTTCGTCGTCAATAAGAAGGTCCAAGGTATACAGTAAACCTGAAGTGAAGCATCGGTATCTAAAACCGGACTCACAGGAAAGGTTCAAAACATAGACAGTAAGAAGAGCCAGTCTTCTTGTACTTGAGTCGTCATTGTGCCTTTTGAATTTAATTCCGATGCAATTTCTGTGTTTCATCGTCAATAAGAAGGCCAGAGGGATACAGTAAACCTGAAGTGAAGCATCGGAATCTTTAACTAGTGTCACAGGAATGGTTCATAACATGGACATTAAGAAGAATCAGTTGTCTTGACCTTAAGTCGGCATTGTGCCTTTTCTATTTATTTCCGATGCAATTTCTGTGGTTCGTCGTCAATATGAAGGTCCAAGGGATACAGTAAACCTGAAGTCAAGCATCGGAATCTAAAACTGGTCTCACAGGAAAGGTTCAAATCATAGACAGTAAGAAGAGCCAGTCTTCTAGTACTTGAGTGTGCATTGTGCCTTTTGTATTTAATTCCGATGCAATTTCTGTGTTTGATCGCCAATAAGAAGCTCACAGGGATACAGTAAAACTGAAGTGAAGCATCGGAATGTATAACTAGTGTCACAGGAATGGATCAAAGCATAGACAGTAAGAAGAGTCAGTTTTCTTGTACTTAAGTCGGCATTGTGCCTTTTGTATTTAATTCCGATGCAATATCTGTGTTTTATCGTCAATAAGAAGGTCAGAGGGATACAGTAAACCTGAAGTGATGCATCGGAATCTATAACTAGTCTCACAGGAATGGTTCAAAACATAGACAGTAAGAAGAGTCAGTTTTCATGTACTTAAGTCGGCATTGTGCCTTTTCCATTTAATTCCGATGCAGTTTCTGTGTTTCGTCGTCAATAAGAAGATCCAAAGGATATAGTAAACCTGAAGTGAAGCATTGGAATCTAAATCCGGTCTCACAGGAAAGGTTCAAAACATAGACAGTAAGATGAGCCAGTCTTCTTGTACTTAAGTCGGCATTGTGCATTTTCTGTATAATTCCGATGCAATTTCTGTGTTTCATCGTCAGTAAGAAGGGATACAGTAAACCTGAAGTGAAGCATCGGAATCTATAACTAGTGCCACAGGAAATGTTCAAAGCATAGACAGTAAGAAGAGTCACTTTTCTTATAATTAAGTCAGCATTGTGCTTTTTTTGTTTGATTCCGATGCAATTTCTGTGTTTCATCGTCAATAAGAAGGTGAAAGTGTTACAGTAAACCTGAAGTCAAGCATCGGAATCTATAACTAGTGTCACAGGAATTGTTCAAAACATAGACAGTAAGAAGAGTCAGTTTTCTTGTACTTATGTCGGCATTGTGCCTTTTCTATTTAATTCCGATGCAATTTCTGTGTTTCGTCGGCAATAAGAAGGTCCAAGGATTACAGTAAACCTGAAGCGATGCATCGGAATCTAAAACCGGTCCCACAGGAAAGGTTCAAATCATAGACAGTAAGAAGAGCCAGTCTTCTTGTACTTGAGTCCGCATTGTGCCTTTTGTATTTAATTACGGTGCAATTTCTGTGTTTCATCGTAAATAAGACGGTCGTAGGGATACAATAAACCTGAAGTGGAGCATCGGAATCTATAACTAGTTACACAGGAATGGTTCAAACATAGACTGTAAGAAGACTCAGTTTCCGTATGCTTATGTCGGCATGGTACCTTTTCTATTTAATTCTGATGCGATTTCTGTGTTTCGTCGTCAATAAGAAAGTCCAAAGAATACAGTAAACCTGTAGCGAAGCATCGGAATCTAAAACCGGTCTCACAGGAAAGGTTCAAAGCATAGACAGTAAGAAGAGCCAGTCTTCTTGTACTAGAGTCGGCATTGTGCCTTTTTATTTAATTCCGATGCAACTTCTGTGTTTCATGGTCAATAAGAAGGTCAAGAGGCATACAGTAAACCTGAAGTGAACCATCGGAATCTATAACTAGTGTCACAGGAATGGTTCAAACCATAGACAGTAAGAAGAGTCAGTCTTCTTGTACTTAGGTCGGCATTGTGCATTATGTTTGTATTCCGATGCAATTTCTGTGTTTCATCGTCAATAAGAAGGTCAAAGGGATAAAGTAAACCTGAAGTGATGCATCGGAATCTATAACTAGTCTCACAGGAATGGTTCAAAACATAGACAGTAAGAAGAGTCAGTTTTAATGTACTTAAGTCGGCATTGTGCCTTTTCTATTTAATTCCGATGCAGTTTCTGTGTTTCGTCGTCAATAAGATGTGCAAGGGATACAGTAAACCTGAAGTGAAGCATTGGAATCTACAGCCGGTCTCACAGGAAAGGTTCAAATCATAGACAGTAAGAAGAGCCAGTAAACTTGTACTTGAGTCGGCTTTGTGCCTTTTGTATTTAATTCCGATGCAATTTCTATGTTTCATGGTCAATAAGACGGTCAGAGGTATACAGTAAACCTGAAGTGAAGCATCGGAATCTATAACTAGTGTCACATGTGTGGTTCAAAACATAGACTGTAAGAAGAGTCAGTTTTCTTGTACCTAAGTCGGCATTGTGCTTATCTATTTAATTCCGATGCAATTTCTGTGGTTCGTCGTCAATACTAAGGTCCAAAGGATACAGTAAACCAGCAGTGAGGCTTTGGAATCTATAACTAGTGTCACAGGATTGGTTAAAAACATAGACAGTAAGAAGAATCAGTTTTCTTATACTTAAGTCGGCATTGTGCATTTTGTATTTAATTCCAATGCAATTTCTGTGTTTCCTCGATAATAAGAACGTCAGAGGGATACAGAAAACCTGAACTGAAGCATCGGAATCTATAACTAATGTCACAGGAATGGTTCAAAACATAGAAAGTAAGAAAAGTGAGTTTTCTTGTACTTAAGTCGGCAATGTGCCTTTTGTATTTAATTCCGATGCAATGTCTGCGTTTCATCGTCAATAAGAAGGTCAGAGGGGTACAGTAAACCTGAAGTGAAGCATGGGAATCTATAACTAGTGTCACAGGAATGGTTAAAACCATAGACAGTAAGAAGAGTCAGTTTTGGTGTACTTAAGTCGGCATTGTGTCTTTTCTATTTAATTCCGATGCAATATCTGTGTTTCATCGTCAATAAGTAGGTCGGAGGGATACAATAAACGTGAAGTGAAACATAGGAATCTATAACTAGTGTCACAGGAAAGGTTCAAAGCATAGCCAGTTAGAAGAGTCAGTTTTCTTGTACTTAAGTTGGCATTGTGCCTTTTTTAATTAATTCCGATGCAATTTCTGTGTTACATCGTCAATAAGAAGGTCAGAGGGATACAGTAAAACCTGAAGTGAAGCACCGGAATCTATAACTAGTGTCACAGGAATGGTTAAAACCATAGACAGTAAGAAGAGTCAGTTTTCGTGTACTTAAGTCTACATTGTGCCTTTTCTATTTAATTCCGATGCAATATCTGTGTTTCATCGTCAATAAGTAGGTCGGAGGGATACAGTAAACGTGAAGTGAAACATCGGAATCTATAACTAGTGTCACAGGAAAGGTTCAAAGCATAGACAGTAAGAAGAGTCAGTTTTCTTGTACTTAAGACGGCAATGTGCCCTTTGTATTTAATTCCGATGCAATTTCTGTGTTTCATCGTCAATAAGAAGGTCAGAGGGATACAGTAAACCTGAAGTGAAGCATCGGAATCTATAACTACTGTCACAGGAATGGTTAATACCATAGACAGTAAGAAGAGTCAGTTTTCTTGTACTTAAGCCGGCATTGTGGCTTTTGTATTTAATTCCGATGCAAATTCTGTGTTTCATGGTCAATAAGACTGTCAGAGGGATACAGTGGACCTGAAGTGAAGCATCGGAATTTATGTGTAGTGTCACAGGATTGGTTCAAAACATAGACAATAAGAAGAGTCAGTTTTCTTGTACTTAAGTCAGCATTGTGCCTTTTGTATTTAATTCCGATGCAATTTCTGTGTTTCATCGTCAATAAGAAGGTCAGAGGGATACAGTAAACCTGAAGTGATGCATCGGAATCTATAACTAATGTCACAGGAATGGTTCAAAACATAGCCAGTTAGAAGAGTCAGTTTTCTTGTACTTAAGTTGGCATTGTGCCTTTTTTAATTAATTCCGATGCAATTTCTGTGTTACATCGTCAATAAGAAGGTCAGAGGGATACAGTAAAACCTGAAGTGAAGCACCGGAATCTATAACTAGTGTAACAGGAATTGTTAAATCCATAGACAGTACGAAGAGTCAGTTTACTTGTACTTAAGTCGGCATTGTGCCTTTTCTGTTTAATTCCGATGCAATTTCTGTGTTAGAACATCAATAAGAAAGTCGGAGGGGTACAGTAAACCTGAAGTGAAGCATCGGAATCTATAACTAGTGTCACAGGAATGGTTCAAAACATAGACAGTAAGAAGAGTCAGTTTTCTTGTACTTAAGTCTGCATTGTGCCTTTTGTTTGTATTCCGATGCAATTTCTGTGTTTCATCGTCAAAAAGAAGGTGAGACGGACACAGTAAACCTGAAGTGAAGCATCGGAATCTATAACTAGTGTCACAGGAGTGGTTCAAATCATAGACAGTAAGAAGAGTCAGATTTCTTGTACTTAAGTCAGCATTGTGCCTTTTCTGTTTAATTCCGATGCAAATTCTGTGTTTCATCATCAATAAGAAGGTCGGAGGGGTACAGTTAACCTGAAGTGAAGCATCGGAATCTATAACTAGTGTCACAGGAATGGTTCAAAACATAGACAGTAAGAAGAGTCAGTTTTCTTGAACTTAAGTCCGCATTGTGCCTTTTGTATTTAATTCCAATGCAATTTCTGTGTTCCATCGTCAATAAGAAGGTCCAAGGGATTCAGTAAACCTGAAGTGAAGCATCGGAATCTATAACTAGTGTCACAGGAATGGTTCAAAGCATAGACAGCAAGAAGAGTCAGTTTTCTTAAAGTTAAGTCGGCATTGTGTCTTTTGTGTTTAATTCCGATGCAATTTCTGTGTTTCATCGGCAATAAGAAGATGAGAGGGATACAGTAAACCTGAAGTGAAGCATCGGAATCTATAACTAGTGTCACAGGAATGGTTCGAACCATAGACAGTAAGAAGAGTCAGTTTTCTAGAACTTAAGTCGACATTGTGCCTTTTCTATTTAATTCCGATGCAATTTCAGTGTTTCGTCGTCAATAAGAGGGTCCAAGGGATACAGTAAACCTGTAGTGAAGCATTGGGAATCTAAAACTGGTCTCACAGGAAAGGTTCAAACATAGACAGTAAGAAGAGCCGGTCTTCTTGTACTAGAGTCGGCATTGTGCCATTTGTATTTAATTCCTATGCAATTTCTGCGTTTCATCGTCAATAAGAAGGTCAGAGGCATACAGTAAACCTGAAGTGAACCATCGAAATCTATAACTAGTGTCACAGGAATGGTTCAAAGCATAGACAGTAAGAAGAGTCAGTCTTCTTGTACTTAAGTCGGCATTGTGCCTTTTGTTTGTATTCCGATGCAATTTCTGTATTTTATCGTCAATAAGAAGGTCAGAGTGATAGAGTAAACCTTATGTGAAGCATCGGAATCTATAACTAGTGTCACAGGAGTGGTTCAAAACATAGACAGTAAGAAGAGTCTGTTTTCTTGTACTTACGTCGGCATTGTGCTTTTCCATTTAATTCCGATGCAATTTCTGTGTTTCGTCGTTAATAAGAAGGTCCAAGGGATACAGTAAACCTGAAGTGATGCATCGGAATCTATAACTAATGACACAGAAATGATTCAAATCATAGACAGTAAGAAGAGTCAGTTTTCTGTACTTAAGTCGGCATTGTGCCTTTTTTAATTAATTCCGATGCAATTTCTGTGTTTCATCGTCAATAAGAGGGTCCGAAGGATACAGTAAACCTGAAGTGAAGCATCGGAATATATAACTAGTGTCACAGGACAGGTTAAAACCATAGACAGTAAGAAGAGTCAGTTTTCTGGTACTTAAGTCGGCATTGTGCCTTTTCTGTTTAATTCCGATGCAAATTCTGTGTTTCATCATCAATAAGAATGTCGGAGGGGTACAGTAAACCTGAAGTGAAGCATCGGAATCTATAACTAGTGTCACAGGAATGGTTAAAACCATAGACAGTAAGAAGAGTCAGTTTACTTGTACTTAAGTCAACATTGTGCCTTTTCTGTTTAATTCCGATGCAAATTCTGTGTTTCAACATCATTAAGAAGGTCGGAGGGGTACAGTTAACCTGAATTGAAGCATCGGAATCTATAACTAGTGTCACAGGAATGGTTCAAAACATATAGACAGTAAGAAGAGTCAGTTTTCTTGTACTTATGTCGGCAATGTGACTTTTGTATTTAATTCCGATGCAATTTCTGTGTTTCATCGTCAATAAGAAGGTCCAACGGATACATTAAACCTGAACTCAAGCATCGGAATCTAAAACTGGTCTCACAGGAGAGGTTCAAAACATAGACAGTAAGAAGAGCCAGTCTTCCTGTACTTGAGTCGTGACTGTGCCTTTTGTATTTAATTACGATGCAATTTCTGTGTTTCATCGTCAATAAGACGGTCAGAGGGATATAGTAAACCTGAAGTGAAGCATCGGAATCTAAAACCGGTCTCACAGGAAAGGTTCAAATCATAGACAGTAAGAAGAGCCAGTCTTATTGTACTTGAGTCGGCATTGTGCCTTTTGTATGTAATTCCGGTGCAATTTCTGTGTTTCATCGTCAATAAGACGGTCAGAGGGATACATTAAACCTGAAGTGAAGCATCGGAATCCATAACTAGTGTCACAGGAATGGTTCAAATCATAGAGAGTAAGAAGAGTGAGTTTCCGTTTGCTTATGTCGGCATTGTGCCTTTTGTATTTAATTCCGATGCAATTTCTGTATTTCATCGTCAATAAGAAGGTCATAGGGATACAGTAAACCTGAAGTGAAACATCGGAATCTATAACTAGTGTCACAGGAATGGTTCAAAACATATACAGTAAGAAGAGTCAGTCTTCTGTACTTGAGTTGGCTTTGTGCCTTTTGTATTTAATTCCGGTGCAGTTTCTGTGTTTCATCGTCAATAAGACGGTCAGAGGGATACATTAAACCTGAAGTGAAGCATCGGAATCTCTAACTAGTGTCACAGGAATGGTTCGAACCATAGACAGTAAGAAGAGTCAGTTTTCTTGAACTTAAGTCGACATTGTGCCTTTTCTATTTAATTCCGATGCAATTTCAGTGTTTCGTCGTCAATAAGAAGGTCCAAGGGATACAGTAATCCTTTAGTGAAGCATCGGAACCTAAAACTGGTCTCACAGGAAAGGTTCAGAACATAGACAGTAAGAAGAGGCAGTCTTCTTGTACTAGAGTCGGCATTGTGCCTTTTGTATTTAATTCCTATGAAATTCCTGTGTTTCATCGTCAATAAGAAGGTCAGAGGGATACAGTAAACCTGAAGTGAACCATCGGAATCTATAACTAGTGTCACAGGAATGGTCCAAAGCATAGACAGTAAGAAGAGTCAGTCCTCTTGTACTTAAGTCGGCATTGTGCCTTTTCTTTGTATTCCGATGCAATTTCTGCGTTTCATCGTCATTAAGAAAGTCAGAGCGATGCAGTATACCTGAAGCGAAGCATTGGAATCTAAAACCGGTCTCACAGGAAAGGTACAGAATATAGACAGTAAGAAGAGCCAGTCTTCTTGTACAAGAGTCGGGATTGTGCCTTTTGTATTTAATTCCGATGCAATTTTTGTGTTTCATCGTCAATAAGAAGGTCAGAGGGATACAGTAAACCTGAAGTGAAGCATCGGAATCCATAACTAATGTCACAGGAGCGGTTCAAAGCATAGACAGTAAGAAGAGTAAGTTTTCTTGTACTTAAGTCGGCATTGAGCCTTTTGTAATTAATTACGATGCAATTTCTGTGTTTCATCGTCAATAAAAAGGCCAAAGGGGTACGGTAAAACCTGAAGTGAAGCATCGGAATCTATAACTAGTGTCACAGGAATGGTTCGAACCATAGACAGTAAGAAGAGTCAGTTTTCTTGAACTTAAGTCGACATTGTGCCTTTTCTATTTAATTCCGATGCAATTTCAGTGTTTCGTCGTCAATAAGAAGGTCCAAGGGATACAGTAATCCTGTAGTGAAGCATCGGAATCTAAAACTGGTCTCACAGGAAAGGTTCAAAACATAGACAGTAAGAAGAGCCAGTCTTCTTGTACTAGAGTCGGCATTGTGCCTTTTGTATTTAATTCCTATGCAATTCCTGTGTTTCATCGTCAATAAGAAGGTCAGAGGGATACAGTAAAACTGAAGTGAACCATCGGAATCTATAACTAGTGTCACAGGAATGGTTCAAAGCATAGACAGTAAGAAGAGTCAGTCTTCTTGTACTTAAGTCGGCATTGTGCCTTTTGTTTGTATTCCGATGCAATTTCTGCGTTTCATCGTCATTGAGAAAGTCAGAGCGATGCAGTATACCTGAAGCGAAGCATCGGAATCTAAAACTGGTCTCACAGAAGAGGTTCAAACATAGACAGTAAGAGGAGCCAGTCTTCCTGTACTTGAGTCGTGACTGTGCCTTTTGTATTTAATTCCGATGCAATTTCTGTGTTTCATCGTCAATAAGAAGGTCAGAGGGATATAGTAAACCTGAAGTGAAGCATCGGAATCTAAAACCGGTCTCACAGAAAAGGTTCAAATCATAGACAGTAAGAAGAGCCAGTCTTATTGTACTTGAGTCGGCATTGTGCCTTTTGTATTTAATTCCGGTGCAATTTCTGTGTTTCATCGTCAATAAGACGGTCAGAGAGATACAGTAAACCTGAAGTGAAGCATCGGAATCCATAACTAGTGTCACAGGAATGGTTCGAATCATAGCAGTAAGAAGAGTGAGTTTCCGTGTGCTTAAGTCGGCATTGTGCCTTTTCTATTTAATTCCGATGCAATTTCTGTGTTTCGTCGTCAATAAGAAGGTCGGAGGGATACAGTAAACCTGAAGTGAAGAATCGGAATCTATAACTAGTGTCACGGGAATGGTTCAAGACATAGACAGTAAGAAGAGTCAGTTTTCTTGTACTGAAGTCGGCATTGTGCCTTTTGTATTTAATTCCGATGCAATTTCTGTACTTCATCGTCAATAAGAAGGTCATAGGGATACAGTAAACCTGAAGTGAAACATCGGAATCTATAACTAGTGTCACAGGAATGGTTCAAAACATAGACAGTAAGAAGAGTCAGTCTTCTTGTACTTGAGTTGGCTTTGTGCCTTTTGTATTTAATTCCGATGCAATTTCTGTGTTTCATCGTCAATAAGAGGGTCAGAGGGATACAGTAATCCTGAAGTGAACCATCGGAATCAATAACTCGTGTCACAGGAATGGTTCAAAACATAGGTTGTAAGAAGAGTCAGTCTTCTTGTACTTAAATCGGCATTGTGCCTTTTGTTTGTATTCCGATGCAATTTCTGTGTTTTATCGTCAATAGGAAGGTCAGAGTGATAGAGTAAACCTGATGTGAAGCATCGGAATCTATAACTAGTGTCACAGAAGTGGTTCAAAACATAGACATTAAGAAGAGTCAGTTTTCTTGTACTTACGTCGGCATTGTGCTATTCTATTTAATTCCGATGCAATTTCTGTGTTTCATGGGCAATACGACGGTCAGAGGGATACAGTAAACCTGAAGTGAAGCATCGGAATCTATAATAAGTGTCACAGGAGTGGTTCAAAACATAGACAGTAAGAAGAGTCAGTTTTCTTGTACTTAAGTCGGCATTGTGCTTTTCTATTTATTTCCGATGCAATTTCTGTGTTTCGTCGCCAATAAGAACGTCCAAGGGGTACAGTAAACCTGAAGTGAAGCATCGGAATCTATAACTAGTGTCACAGGAATGGTTAAAACATAGACAGAAAGATGAATCAGTTTTCTTGTACTTAAGTCGGCATTGAGTTTTTCTGTTTAATTCCGATGCAATGTCTGTGTTTCGTCGTCAATAAGAAGGTCCATGGGATAGAGTAAACCAGAAGTGAAGCATCGGAATATATAACTAGTGTCACAGGATAGGTTAAAACCATAGACAATAAGAAGAGTCAGTTTTCTGGTACTTAAGTCGGCGTTGTGCCTTTTCTGTTTAATTCCGATGCAAATTCTGCGTTTCATCATCAATAAGAAGGTCGGAGGGGTACAGTAAAAATGAAGTGAAGCATCGGAATCTATAACTAGTGTCACAGGAATGGTTCAAAACATAGACAGTAAGAAGAGTCAGCTTTCTTGTACTTAAGTCTGCATTTTGCCTTTTGTATTTATTTCCGATGCAATTTCTGTGTTCCATCGTCAATAATAAGGTCCAAGGGATTTAGTATACCTGAAGTGAAGCATCGGAATCTATAACTAGTGTCACAGAAATGGTTCAAAGCATAGACAGTAAGAAGAATCATTTTTCTTGTACTTAAGTCAGCATTGTGCCTTTTGTATTTAATTCCGATGCAATTTCTGTGTTTCATCGTCAATATGAATATCAGAGGGATACAGTAAACCTGAAGTGAAGCATCGGAAACTATAACTAATGTCACAGGAATGGTTCAAAGCATAGACAGTTAGAAGAGTCAGTTTTCTTGTACTTAAGTCGGCATTGTGCGTTTTTTAATTAGTTCCGATGCAATTTCAGTGTTTCATCGTCAATAAGAAAGTCAGAGGGATACAGTAAACCTGAAGTGAAGCATCGGAATCTATAACTAGTGTCACAGGAATGGTCAAAACCATAGACAGTAAGAAGAGTCAGTTTTCTTGTACTTAAGTCGGCATTGTGCCTTTTCTGTTTAATTCCGATGCAATTTCTGTGTTTCATCGTCAATATGAAGATCAGAGGGATACAGTAAACCTGAAGTGAAGCATCGGAAACTATAACTAATGTCACAGGAATGGTTCAAAGCACAGACAGTTAGAAGAGTCAGTTTTCTTGTACTTAAGTCGGCATTGTGCGTTTTTTAATTAGTTCCGATGCAATTTCAGTGTTTCATCGTCAATAAGAAAGTCAGAGGGATACAGTAAACCTGAAGTGAAGCATCGGAATCTATAACTAGTGTCACAGGAATGGTCAAAACCATAGACAGTAAGAAGAGTCAGTTTTCTTGTACTTAAGTCGGCATTGTGCCTTTTCTGTTTAATTCCGATGCAATTTCTGTGTTACATCATCAATAAGAAGGTCGGAGGGGTACGGTAAACCTGAAGTGAAGCATCGGAATCTATAACTAGTGTCACAGGAAAGGTTCAAAACATAGACAGTAAGAAGAGTCAGTTTTCTTGTACTTAAGTCGGCATTGTGCCTTATGTATTTAATTCCGATGCAATTTCTGTGTTTCATCGTCAATAAGAAGGTGCAAGGGATACATTAAACCTGAAGTCAAGCATCGGAATCTAAAACCGGTCTCACAGGAGAGGTTCAAAGGATAGACAGTAAGATGAGCCAGTCTTCTTGTATTTAGTCTTTCTTGTGCCTTTTGTATTTAATTCCGATGCAATTTCAGTGTTTCGTCGACAATAAGAATGTCCAAGGGATACAGTAAACCTGTAGTGAAGCATCGGAATCTAAAACCGGTCTCACAGGAAAGGTTCAAAACATAGACAGTAAGAAGAGCCAGTCTTCTTGTACTAGAGTCGGCATTGTGCCTTTTGTACTTAATTCCTATGCAATTTCTGTGTCTCATCGTTAATAAGATGGTCAGAGGGATACAGTAAACCTGAAGTGAACCATCGGAATCTATAACTAGTGCCACAGGAATGGTTCAAAGCATCGACAGTAAGAAGAGTCAGTCTTCCTTTACTTAAGTCGGCATTGTGCCTTTTGTTTGTATTCCGATGCAATTTCTGCGTTTCATCGTCATTAAGAAGGTCAGAGCGATGCAGTATACCTGAAGCGAAGCATCGGAAACTGTAACTAGTGTCACAGGAATGGTTCAAAACATAGACAGTAAGAAGAGTCAGTTTTCTTGTTCTTAAGTCGGCATTGTGCCTTTTCTATTGAATTCCGATGCAATTTCTGTGTTTCGTCGTCAATGAGAAAGTCCAAGGGATACAGTAAACCTGAAGTGAAGCATCGGAATCTAAAACTGGTCACACAGGAAAGGTTCAAAACATAGACAGTTAGAAGAGGCAGTCTTCTTATACTTGGGTCGGCATTGAGCCTTTTCTTTTTAATTCCGTTGCAATTTCTGTGTTTCATCGTCAATACGAAAGTCAGAGGGATACAGTGAACCTAAAGTGAAGCATCGGAATCTGTAACTAGTGTCACAGGAATGGTTCAAGGCATAGACAGTAAGAAGAATCATTTTTCTTGTACTTAAGTCAGCATTGTGCCTTTTGTATTTAATTCCGATGCAATTTCTGTGTTTCATCGTCAATAAGAAGATTAGAGGGATACAGTAAACCTGAAGTGAAGCATCGGAATCTATAACTAATGTCACAGGAATGGTTCAAAGCATAGACAGTAAGAAGAGTCAGTTTTCTTGTACTTAAGTCGGCATTGTGCGTTTTTTAATTAGTTCCGATGCAATTTCTGTGTTTCATCGTCAATAAGAAAGTCAGAGGGATACAGTAAACCTGAAGTGAAGCATCGGAATCTATAACTAGTGTCACAGGAAAGGTTCAAAACATAGACAGTAAGAAGAGTCAGTTTTCTTGTACTTAAGTCGGCATTGTGCCTTATGTATTTAATTCCGATGCAATTTCTGTGTTTCATCGTCAATAAGAAGGTGCAAGGGATACATTAAACCTGAAGTCAAGCATCGGAATCTAAAACCGGTCTCACAGGAGAGGTTCAAAGCATAGACAGTAAGATGAGCCAGTCTTCTTGTATTCAGTCTTTATTGTGCCTTTTGTATATAATTCCGATGCAATTTCTGTGTTTCACTTCAATGAGAAGGTCAGAGGGATACAGTAAACGTGAAGTGAAACATCGGAAACTATAACTAGTGTCACAGGAATGGTTCAAACCATAGACAGTAAGAAGAGTCAGTTTTCTTGTTCTTAAGTCGGCATTGTGCCTTTTCTATTGAATTCCGATGCAATTTCTGTGTTTCGTCGTCAATGAGAAAGTCCAAGGGATACAATAAACCTGAAGTGAAGCATCGGAATCTAAAACCGGTCTCACAGGAAAGGTTCAAAACATAGACAGTAAGAAGAGACAGTCTTCTTGTCCTTAAGTCGGCATTGTGCCTTTTGTTTGTATTCCGATGCTATTTCTGTGTTTCATCGTCAATAAGAAGGTCAGAGGGAAACAGTAAACCTGAAGTGAACCATCGGAATCTATAACTAGTGTCACAGGAATGGTTCAAAGCACGACAGTAAGAAGAGTCAGTCTTCCTTTACTTAAGTCGGCATTGTGCCTTTTGTTTGTATTCCGATGCAATTTCTGCGTTTCATCGTCATTAAGAAGGTCAGAGCGATGCAGTATACCTGAAGCGAAGCATCGGAATCTAAAACCGGTCTCACAGGTAAGGTACAGAACATAGACAGTAGGAAGAGCCTGCCTTCTTGTACTAGAGTCGGGATTGTGCCTTTTGTATTTAATTCCGATGCAATTTCTGTGTTTCGCCGGCAATAAGAAGGTCCAAGGGATACAGTAAACCTGAAGTAAGGCATCGGAATCTAAAACCGGTATCACAGGAAAGGATCACAACATAGACAGTAAGAAAAGCCAGACGTCTTGTACTTGACCCTTCATTCTGCCTTTTGTATTTAATTCCGATGTAATTTCTGTAATTCATCGTCAGTAAGACTATCAGAGGGATACAGAAAACCTGAAGTGAAGCATCGGAATCTATAACTAGTGTCACAGGAATGGTTCAAAGCATAGACAGTAAGAAGAGTCAATTTTCTTATATTTAAGTCGGCATTGTGCCTTTTGTATTCAATTCCGATGCAGTTTCTGTGTGTCGTCGTCAATAACAAGGTCCAAGGGATACAGTAAACCTGAAGTGAAGCATCGGATCTAAAACCGGTATCACAGGAAAGGTTCAAATTATAGACAGTACGAAGAGCCAGTCTTCTCATGCTTGAGTCTGCATTGTGCCCTTTGTATATAATTCCGATGCAATTTCTGTGTTTCATCGACATTAAGAAGGTCAGAGGGATACAGTAAACCGGAAGTGAAGCATCGGAATCTATAACTAGTGTCACAGGAATGGTTCAAAACATAGACAGTAAGATGAGTCAGTTTTCTTGTACTTAAGTCGGCATTGTGCCTTTTGTGTTTAATTCCGATGCAATTTCTGTGTTTCGTCGTCAATAAGAAGGTCCAAGGGATACAGTAAACCTGAAGTGAAGCATCGGAATCTAAAACCAGTCTCACAGGTACGGTTCAAATCATAGTTTGTAAGAAGAATCAGTTTTCTTGTACTTAAGTCGGCATTGTGCCCTTTGTATTTAATTCCGATGCAATTTCTGTGTCTTATCGTCAATAAGAAGGTCAGAGGGATACAGTAAACCTGAAGTGAAGCATCGGAATCTATAACTAGTGTCACAGGGATGGTTCAAAGCATAGACAGTAAGTAGAGTCAGTATTCTTATACTTAAGTAGGCATTGTGCGTTTTGTATTTAATTCCGAAGCATTTTCTGTGTTTCATCGTCAATAAGAAGGTAAAAGGGATACAGTAAACCTGAAGCGATGCATCGGAATCTATATCTAGTCTCACAGGAATGGTTCAAAACATAGATATTAAGAGGAGTCTGTTTTCTTGCACTTAAGTCGGCATTGTGCCTTTTCTATTTAATTCCGATGCAATTTCTGTGTTTTTCGTCGTCAATAAGAGGGTCCAAGGGATACAGCAAACCTGAAGTGAAGCATCGGAATCAAGTCTTCATTGTGCCTTTTCTATTTAATTCCAATGCATATTCTATGTTTCGTCGTCAATAAGATGGTCCAATGGATACAGTAAACCTGAATCAAGCTTCGGAATCTAAAACTGGTCTTACAGGAGAGGTTCAAAACATAGACAGTAAAAAGAACCAGTCTTCTTGTACTTGAGTCGGCATTGTGCCTTTTGTATTTAATTCCGATGCAATTTCTGTGTTTCATCGTCAATAAGAAGGTCAGAGGGATACAGTAAACCTGAAGTGAAGCATCGGAATCAATAACTAGTGTCACAGGAATGGTTCAAAGCATAGACAGTAAGAAGAGTCGGTTTTCTCATACTTAAGTCGGCATTGTGCCTTTTGTATTCAATTCCGATGCAAATTCTGTGTTTCATCGCCAATAAGAAGGGCAGAGGGATACAGTAAACCTGAAGTGATGCATCGGAACCTATACCTAGTGTCACAGGAATGGTTCAAATCATAGACAGTAAGAAGAGTCAGTTTTCTTGTACTTAAGTCGAGATTGTGCCTTTTCTATTTACTTCCGATGTAGTTTCTGTGTTTCGTCGTCAATAAGAAGGTCCAAGGGATACAGAAAACCTGAAGTGAAGGGTCGGAATCTAAAACCGGTAACCCAGGAAAGGTTCAAAACATAGACAGTAAGAAGAGCCTGTCTTCTAGAACTTGTGTCGGCATTGTGCCTTTTATATTTAATTCCGATGCAATTTCTGTGTTTCATCGTCAATACGAAAGTCAGAGGGATACAGTAAACCTGAAGTGAAGCACCGGAATCTATAACTAGTGTCACAGGAATGGTTCAAAGCATAGACAGTAAGAAGAGTCAGTTTTCCTGTACTTAAGTCGACATTGTGCCTTTTCTATTTAATTCCGATGCAGTTTCTGTGTTTCGTCGGCAATAGAAGGTCCAAAGGATACAGTAAACCTGAAGTGAATCATCCGCAGTTAAAACCGGTATCACAGGAAAGGTTCAAAACATTGACAGTAAGAAGAGCCAGTCTTCTTATATTTGAGTCGGCATTGTGCCTTTTGTATTTAATTCCGATGCAATTTCTGTGTTTCATCGTCAATAAGGTCAGAGGGATACAGTAAACCTGATGTGAATCATCCGCAACTAAAACCGGTATCACAGGAAAGGTTCAAAACATAGACAGTAAGAAGAACCAGTCTTCTTGTACTTGAGTCGGAATTGTGCATTTTGTATGTAATTCCGATGCAATTTCTGTGTTTGATCGTCAATAAGAAGGTCCAAGGGATACAGTAAACCTGAAGTGAAGCATCGGAATCTACAACCGGTATCACTGGAAAGGTTCAAAACATAGACAGTAAGAAGAGCCAGTCTTCTTGTACTTGAGTCGGCATTGTGCCTTTTGTATTTAATTCAGATGCAATTTCTGTGATTCATCGTCAATAAGGAGGTCAGAGGGAAACAGTAAACCTGAAGTGAAGCATCGGAGTCTATAACTAGTGTCACAGGAATAGTTCAAACCATAGACATTAAGAAGAGTTAGTTTTCTTGTACTTAAGTCGGCATTGTGCCTTTTCTATTTAATTCCGATGCAATTTCTGTATTTTTCGTCGTCAATATGAAGGTCCAAGGGATACAGTAAACCTGAAGTGAAGCATCGGAATCTAAAACCGGTCTTACAGGAAAGGTTCAAAACATAGACAGTAAGAAGAGCCAGTCTTCTTGTGCTTGAGTCGGCATTGTGCTTTTGAATTTAATTCCGATGCAATTTCGGTGTTCATCGTCAATACGACGGTCAGAGGGATACAGTAAACCTGAAGTGAAGCATCACAATCTATAAGTAGTGTCACAGGAATGGTTCAAAACATAGACAGTAAGAAGAGTCAGTCTTCTTGTACTTAAGTCGGCATTGTGCCATTTGTATTTAATTCCGATGCAATTTCTGTGTTTCATCGTCAATAAGAAGGTCAGCTGGATACAGTAGACCTGAAGTGAAGCATCGGAATCTATAACTAGTGTCACAGGAATGGTTCAAAACATAGACATGAAGAAGAGCCAGTCTTCTTGTACTCGAGTCGGCATTGTGCCTTTTGTATTTAATTACGATGCAATTTCTGTGTTTCATCGTCAATACGACGGTCTGAGGGTACAGTAAACCTGATGTGAAGCATCGGAGTCTATAACTAGTGTCACAGCAATGGTTCAAAACATAGGCAGTAAGAAAAGTCAGTCTTCTAGTACTTGAGTCGGCATTGTGCCTTTTGTATTTAATTCCGATGCAATTTCTGTGTTTCATCGTCAATATGAAGGTCAGGGGGATACAGTAAACCTGAAGTGAAGCATCCGAACCTAAAACTAGTGTCACAGGAATGGTTCAAAACATAGGCAGTAGGAAGAGTCAGTCTTCTTGTACTTAAGACGGCATTCAGCTTTTTGTATTTAATTCCGATGCAATTTCTGTGTTTCATCGTCAATAAGAAGGTCAGAGGGATACAGTAAAACTGAAGTGAAGCATCGGAATCTATAACTTGTGTCACAGGAGTGATTCAAAACATAGACAGTAAGATGAGTCAGTCTTCTTGTACTTAAGTAGGGCATTGTACCTTTTGTATTTAATTCCGATGCAATTTCTGCGTTTCATCGTCAATAAGAAGGTCAGCTGGAGACAGTAAACCTGAAGTGAAGCATCGGAATCTATAACTAGTGTCACAGGAATGGTTCAAAACATAGACAGTAAGAAGAGCCACTCTTCTTGTATTTGAGGCGGCATTGTGCCTTTCGTATTTAATTCCGATCAATTTTCTGTGTTTGATCGTCAATAAGAAGGTAAGAGGGATACAGTAAACCTGAAGTGAAGCATCGGAATCTATAACTAGTGCCACAGGAATGATTCAGAAAATACACAGTAAGAAGAGTCAGTCTGCTTGTACTTAAGTCGGCATTGTGCCTTTTGTATATAATTCCGATGCAATTTCTGTGTTTCATCGTCAATAAGAAGGTCAGAGGGATACTGTAAACCTGAAGTGAAGCATCGAAATCTATAACTAGTGTCACAGGATTGGTTCAACACATAGACAGTAAGAAGAGCCAATCTTCTTGTGGTTGAGTCGGCATTGTTCCATTTGTATTTAATTCCGATGCAATTTCTGTGTTTCATCGTCAATAAGAAGGTCAGAAGGATACAGTAAACCTGAAGTGAAGCATCGAAATCTATAACTAGTGTCACAGGAATGGTTAAAAACATAGACAGTAAGAACAGTCAGTTCTCTTGTACTAAGGTCGGCATTGTGCCTTTTGTATTTCATTCCGATGCAATTTCTGCGTGTCATCGTCAATAAGACGGTCAGAGGGATACAGTAAACCTGAAGTGAAGCATCGGAATCTATAACTAGTGTCACAGGAATGGTTAAAAACATAGACAGTAGCAAGAATCAGTTTTCTTGTACTTAAGTCGGCATTGTGCCTTTTGTATTTAGTTCCGATGCAATTTCTGTGTTTTATCGTCAATAAGAAGGTCAGAGGGATACAGTGAACCTGAAGTGAAGCATCGGAATCTATAACTAGTGTCACAGGAATGTTTCGTAACATAGACAGTAAGAAGAGTCAGTTTCTTGTACTTAAGTCGGCATTGTGCCTTTTGTATTTAATTCCGATTCAATTTCTGTGTTTCGTCGTCAATAAGAAGGTCCAAGGGATACAGTAAACCTGAAGTGAAGCATCGGAATCTAAAACTAGTGTCTCAGGAATTGTTCAAATCATAGACAGTAAGAAGAGTCAGTTTTCCTGTACTTAAGTCGACATTGTGCCTTTTCTATTTACTTCCGATGCAGTTTCTGTGTTTCGTTGTCAATAAGAAGGTCCAAGAGATACAGTAAACCTGAAGTGAAGGGCCGGAATCTAAAACCGGTAACCCAGGAAAGGTTCAAAACATAGACAGTAAGAAGAGCCTGTCTTCTAGTACTTGAGTCGGCATTGTGCCTTTTGTATTTAATTCCGATGCAATTTCTGTGTTTCGTCGTCAATAAGAAGGTCCAAGGGATGCTGTAAACCTGAAGTCAAGCATCAAAATCAAAGACTGGTCTCACAGGAAAGGTTCAAAACATAGACAGTAAGAAGAATCAGTTTTCTTGTACTTAAGTCGGCATTGTGCCTTTTGTATTTAATTCCGATGCAATTTCTGTATTTCATCGTCAATAAGAAGGTCAGAGGGATACAGTAAGCCTGAAGTGAAGCATCGGAATCTATAACTAGTGTCACAGGAATGGTTCAAAGCATAGACAGTAAGAAGAGTCAGTCTCCTTGTACTTAAGTCGGCATTGTGCGTTTTGTATTTAATTCCGATGCAATTTCTGTGTTTGATCGTCAATAAGAAGGTCCAGGGATACAGTAAACCTGAAGTGAAGCATCGGAATCTAAAACCGGTCTCACAGGAAAGGTTCAAAACATTGACAGTAAGAAGAGCCAGTCTTCTTGTATTTCAGTCGGCATTGTGCCTTTTGTATTTAATTCAGATGCTATTTCTGTGTTGCATCGTCAATAAGAAGGTCAGAGGGAAACAGTAAGCCTGAAGTGAAGCATCGGAGTCTATAACTAGTGTCACAGGAATAGTTCAAAACATAGACAGTAAGAAGAGTTAGTTGTCTTGTACTTAAGTCGGCATTGTGCCTTTTCTATTTAATTCCGATGCAATTTCTGTATTTTTCGTCGTCAATAAGAAGGTCCAAGGGATACAGTAAACCTGAAGTGAAGCATCGGAATCTAAAACCGGTCTCACAGGAAAGGTTCAAAACATAGGCAGTAAGAAGAGCCGGTCTTCTTGTGCTTGAGTCGGCATTGTGCTTTTGAATTTAATTCCGATGCAATTTCGGTGTTTCATCGTCAATACGACGCCAGAGGGATACAGTAAACCTGAAGTGAAGCATCAGAATCTATAACTAGTGTCACAGGAATGTTTCAAAACATAGACAGTAAGAAGAGTCAGTCTTCTAGTACTTGATTTGGCTTTGTGGCTTTTGTATATAATTCCGGTGCAATATCTGTGTTTCATCGTCAATACGAAGGTCAGAGGGATACAGTAAAACTGAAGTGAAGCTTCGGAATCTATAACTAGTGTCACAGGAATGGTTCAAAGCATAGACAGTAAGAAGCGTCAGTCTTCTTGTACTTAAGTCGGCATTGTGCCATTTGTATTTATTTAAGATGCAATTTCTGTGTTTCATCGTCAATAAGAAGGTCAGCTGGATACAGTAGTCCTGAAGTGAAGCATCGGAATCTATCACTAGTGTCACAGGAATGGTTCAAAACATAGACAGGAAGAAGAGCCAGTCTTCTTGTACTCGAGTCGGCATTGTGCCTTTTGTATTTAATTCCGATGCAATTTCTGTGTTTCATCGTCAATACAACGGTCTGAGGGATACAGTAAACCTGATGTGAAGCATCGGAGTCTATAACTAGTGTCACAGGAATGGTTCAAAGCATAGGCAGTAAGAAAAGTCAGTCTTCTAGTACTTGAGTCGGCATTGTGCCTTTTGTATTTATTTCCGATGCAATTTCTGTGTTTCATCGTCAATATGAAGGTGAGGGGGATACAGTAAACCTGAAGTGAAGCATCCGAATCTAAAACTAGTGCCACAGGAATGGTTCAAAACATAGGCAGTAGGAAGAGTCAATCTTCTTGTACTTAAGACGGCATTCTGCGTTTTGTATTTAATTCCGATGCAATATCTGTGTTTCATCGTCAATAAGAAGGTCAGAGGGATACAGTAAAACTGAAGTGAAGCATCGGAATCTATAACTTGTGTCACAGGAGTGATTCAAAACATAGACAGTAAGATGAGTCAGTCTTCTTGTACTTAAGTAGGGCTTTGTACCTTTTGTATTTAATTCCGATGCAATTTCTGCGTTTCATCGTCAATAAGAAGGTCAGCTGGATACAGTAAACCTGAAGTGAAGCATCGGAATCTATAACTAGTGTCACAGGAATGGTTCAAAACATAGACAGTTAGAAGAGCCAGTCTTCTTGTACTTGAGTCGGCATTGTGCCTTCAGTATTTAATTCCGATCAATTTTCTGTGTTTGATCGTCAATAAGAAGGTAAGAGGGATACAGTAAACCTGAAGTGAAGCATCGGAATTTATAACTAGTGCCACAGGAATGATTCAAAACATAGACAGTAAGAAGAGTCAGTCCTCTTGTACTTAAGTCGGCATTGTGCCTTTTGTATATAATTCCGATGCAATTTCTGTGTTTCATCGTCAATAAGATGGTCCGAGGGATACTGTAAACCTGAAGTGAAGCATCGGAATCTATAACTAATGTCACAGGAATGGTTCAAAACATAGACAGTAAGAAGAGCCAGTCTTCTTGTGCTTGAGTCGGCATTGTTCCTCTTGTATTTAATTCCGATGCAATTTCTGTGTTTCATCGTCAATAAGATGGTCAGACGGATACAGTAAACCTGAAGTGAAGCATCGGAATCTATAACTGGTGTCACAGGAATGGTTCAATACATAGACAGTAAGAAGAGTCAGTTTTCTTGTACTAAAGTCGGCATTGTGCCTTTTGTATTTAATTCCGATGCAATTTCTGTGTTTCATCCTCAATAAGAAGGTCAGAGGGATACAGTAAACCTGAAGTGAAGTATCGGAATCTATAACTAGTGGCACAGGAATGGTTCAAAATATAGAGAGTAAGAAGAGTCAGTCTTTTGGTACTTATGTCGGCATTGTGCCTTTTGTATTTAATTCCGATGCAATTTCTGTGTTTCGTTGTCAATAAGAAGGTCCAAGGGATACAGTAAACCTGAAGTGAAGCATCGGAATCTAAAACCGGTCTCACAGGAAAGGTTCAAAACATAGAAAGTAAGTAGAGCCAGTCTTCTTGTACTTTAGTCGGCATTGTGCCTTTTGTATTTAATTCTGATGCAATTTCTGTGTTTCATCGTCAATAAGAAGGTCAGAGGGATACAGTAAACCTGAAGTGAAGCATCGGAATCTATAACTAGTGTCACAGGAATGGTTCAAACATAGACAGTAAGAAGACTCTGTTTTCTTGTTCTAAAGTCGGCATTGTGCCATTTCTATTTAATTCCGATGCAATTTCTGTGTTTCGTCGTCAATACGAAGGTCCAAGGGATACTGTAAACCTGAAGTCAAGCATCAAAATCAAAGACGGGTCTCACAGGAAACGTTCAAAACATAGACAGTAAGAAGAATCAGATTTC
This sequence comes from Schistocerca americana, assembly GCF_021461395.2. Lineage (NCBI taxonomy): Eukaryota > Metazoa > Arthropoda > Insecta > Orthoptera > Acrididae > Schistocerca > Schistocerca americana. The sequence goes on from NC_060123.1 coordinate 760,032,034, forward strand.
TTGTACTTAAGTCGGCATTGTGCGTTTTGTATTTAATTCCGATGCAATTTCTGTATTTCATCGTAAATAAGAAGGTCCAAGGGATACAGTAAACCTGAAGTGAAGCATCGGAATCTATAACTAGTGTCACAGGAATGGTTCAAAGCATAGTCAGTAAGAAGAGTCAGCCTTCTTGTACTTAAGTCGGCATTGTGCCTTTTGTATTTAATTCCGATGCGATTTCTGTGTTTGATCGTCAATAAGAAGGTCCAAGGGATACAGTAAACCTGAAGTGAAGCATCGGAATCTAAAACCGAACTCACAGGAAAGGTTCAAAACATAGACAGTAAGAAGAGCCAGTCTTCTTGTACTTGAGTCGGCATTGTGCCTTTTGTATTTAATTCAGATGCAATTTCTGTGTTTCATCGTCAATAAGAATGTCAGAGGGAAACAGTAAACTTGAAGTGAAGCATCGGAATCTATAACTTGTGTCACAGGAGTGATACAAAACATAGACAGTAAGATGAGTCAGTCTTCTTGTACTTAAATAGGGCTTTGTACCTTTTGTATTTAATTCCGATGCAATTTCTGCGTTTCATCGTCAATAAGAAGGTCAGCTGGATACAGTAAACCTGAAGTGAAGCATCGGAATCTATAACTAGTGTCACAGGAATGGTTCAAAACATAGACAGTTAGGAGAGCCAGTCTTCTTGTACTTGAGTCGGCATTGTGCCTTTGGTATTTAATTCCGATCAATTTTCTGTGTTTGATCGTCAATAAGAAGGTAAGAGGGATACAGTAAACCTGAAGTGAAGCATCGGAATCTATAACTTGTGCCACAGGAATGATTCAAAACATAGACAGTAAGAAGAGTCAGTCTTCTTGTACTTAAGTCGGCATTGTGCCTTTTGTATATAATTCCGATGCAATTTCTGTGTTTCATCGTCATTAAGAAGGTCAGAGGGATACTGTAAACCTGAAGTGAAGCTTCGGAATCTATAACTAGTGTCACAGGAATGGTTCAAAACATAGACAGTAAGAAGAATCAGATTTCTTGTACTTAAGTCGGCATTGTGCGTTTTGTATTTAATTCCGATGCAATTTCTGTATTTCATCGTAAATAAGAAGGTCCAAGGGATACAGTAAACCTGAAGTGAAGCATCGGAATCTGTAACTAGCGTCACAGGAATGGTTCAAAACATAGACAGTAAGAAGAATCAGATTTCTTGTACTTAAGTCGGTATTGTGCCTTTTCTATTTAATTCCGATGCAATTTCTGTATTTTTCGTCGTCAATAAGAAGGTCCAAGGGATACAGTAAACCTGAAGTGAAGCATCGGAATCTATAACTAGTGTCACAGGAATAGTTCAAAACATAGGCAGTAAGAAAAGTCAGTCTTCTAGTACTTGAGTCGGCATTGTGCCTTTTGTATTTAATTCCGATTCAAGTTCTGTGTTTCATCGTCAATATGAAGGTGAGGGGGATACAGTAAACCTGAAGTGAAGCATCCGAATCTAAAACTAGTGTCACAGGAATGGTTCAAAACATAGGCAGTAGGAAGAGTCAGTCTTCTTGTACCTAAGACGGCATTCTGCGTTTTGTATTTAATTCCGATGCAATTTCTGTGTTTCATCGTCAATAAGAAGGTCAGAGGGATACAGTAAAACTGAAGTGAAGCATCGGAATCTATAACTTGTGTCACAGGAGTGATTCAAAACATAGACAGTAAGATGAGTCAGTCTTCTTGTACTTAAATAGGGCTTTGTACCTTTTGTATTTAATTCCGATGCAATTTCTGCGTTTCATCGTCAATAAGAAGGTCAGCTGGATACAGTAAACCTGAAGTGAAGCATCGGAATCTATAACTAGTGTCACAGGAATGGTTCAAAACATAGACAGTTAGGAGAGCCAGTCTTCTTGTACTTGAGTCGGCATTGTGCCTTTGGTATTTAATTCCGATCAATTTTCTGTGTTTGATCGTCAATAAGAAGGTAAGAGGGATACAGTAAACCTGAAGTGAAGCATCGGAATCTATAACTTGTGCCACAGGAATGATTCAAAACATAGACAGTAAGAAGAGTCAGTCTTCTTGTACTTAAGTCGGCATTGTGCCTTTTGTATATAATTCCGATGCAATTTCTGTGTTTCATCGTCATTAAGAAGGTCAGAGGGATACTGTAAACCTGAAGTGAAGCTTCGGAATCTATAACTAGTGTCACAGGAATGGTTCAAAACATAGACAGTAAGAAGAGTCAGTTTTCTTGTACTAAAGTCGGCATTGTGCCTTTTGTATTTAATTCCGATGCAATTTCTGTGTTTCATCCTCAATAAGAAGGTCAGAGGGACACAGTAAACCTGAAGTGAAGTATCGGAATCTATAACTAGTGTCACAGGAATGGTTCAAAATATAGAGAGTAAGAAGAGTCAGTCTTTTGGTACTTATGTCGGCATTGTGCCTTTTGTATTTAATTCCGATGCAATTTCTGTGTTTCGTCGTCAATAAGAAGGTCCAAGGGATACAGTAAACCTGAAGTGAAGCATCGGAATCTAAAACCGGTCTCACAGGAAAGGTTCAAAACATAGAAAGTAAGTAGAGCCAGTCTTCTTGTACTTGAGTCGGCATTGTGCCATTTGTATTTAATTCTGATGCAATTTCTGTGTTTTATCGTCAATAAGAAGGTCAGAGGGAAACAGTAAGCCTGAAGTGAAGCATCGGAGTCTATAACTAGTGTCACAGGAATAGTTCAAAACATAGACAGTAAGAAGAGTTAGTTTTCTTGTACTTAAGTCGGCATTGTGCATTTTCTATTAAATTCCGATGCAATTTCTGTATTTTTCGTCGTCAATAAGAAGGTCCAAGGGATACAGTAAACGTAAAGTGAAGCATCGGAATCTAAAACCGGTCTCACAGGAAAGGTTCAAAACATAGGCAGTAAGAAGAGTCAGTCTTCTAGTACTTGATTTGGCTTTGTGCCTTTTGTATATAATTCCTGTGCAATAACTGTGTTTCATCGTCAATACGAAGGTCAGAGGGATACAGTGAAACTGAAGTGAAGCTTCGGAATCTATAACTAGTGTCACAGGAATGGTTCAAAGCATAGACAGTAAGAAGCGTCAGTCTTCTTGTACTTAAGTCGGCATTGTGCCATTTGTATTTATTTCCGATGCAATTTCTGTGTTTCATCGTCAATAAGAAGGTCAGCTGGATACAGTAGTCCTGAAGTGAAGCAGCGGAATCTATAACAAGTGTCGCAGGAATGGTTCAAAACATAGACAGGAAGAAGAGCCAGTCTTCTTGTACTCCAGTCGGCATTTTGCCTTTTGTATTTAATTCCGATGCAATTTCTGTGTTTCAGCGTCAATACAACGGTCTGAGGGATACAGTAAACCTGATGTGAAGCATCGGACTCTATAACTAGTGTCACAGGAATGGTTCAAAACATAGGCAGTAAGAAAAGTCAGTCTTCTAGTACTTGAGTCGGCATTGTGCCTTTTGTATTTAATTCCGATGCAATTTCTGTGTTTCATCGTCAATATGAAGGTGAGGGGGATACAGTAAACCTGAAGTGAAGCATCCGAATCTAAAACTAGTGTCACAGGAATGGTTCAAAGCATAGGCAGTAGGAAGAGTCAGTCTTCTTGTACTTAAGACGGCATTCTGCGTTTTGTATTTAATTCAGATGCAATTTCTGTGTTTCATCGTCAATAAGGTCAGAGGGATACAGTAAAACTGAAGTGAAGCATCGGAATCTATAACTTGTGTCACAGTAGTGATTCAAAACATAGACACTAAGATGTGTCAGTCTTCTTGTACTTAAGTAGGGCTTTGTACCTTTTGTATTTAATTCCGATGCAATTTCTGCGTTTCATCGTCAATAAGAGGGTCAGCTGGATACAGTAAACCTGAAGTGAAGCATCGGAATCTATAACTAGTGTCACAGGAATGGTTCAAAACATAGACAGTTAGAAGAGCCAGTCTTCTTGTACTTGAGTCGGCATTGTGCCTTTAGTATTTAATTCCGATGAATTTTCTGTGTTTGATCGTCAATAAGAAGGTAAGAGGGATGCAGTAAACCTGAAGTGAAGCATCGGAATCTATAACTAGTGTCACAGGAATGGTTCAAAACATAGACAGTAAGAAGAGTCAGTTTTCTTGTACTAAAGTCGGCATTGTGCCTTTTGTATTTAATTCCGATGCAATTTCTGTGTTTCATCCTCAACAAGAAGGTCAGAGGGACACAGTAAACCCGAAGTGAAGTATCGGAATCTATAACTAGTGTCACAGGAATGGTTCAAAATATAGAGAGTAAGAAGAGTCAGTCTTTTGGTACTTATGTCGGCATTGTGCCTTTTGTATTTAATTCCGATGCAATTTCTGTGTTTCGTCGTCAATAAGAAGGTCCAAGGGATACAGTTAACCTGAAGTGAAGCATCGGAATCTAAAACCGGTCTCACAGGAAAGGTTCAAAACATAGAAAGTAAGTAGAGCCAGTCTTCTTGTACTTGAGTCGGCATTGTGCCTTTTGTATTTAATTCTGATGCAATTTCTGTGTTTTATCGCCAATAAGAAGGTCAGAGGGAAACAGTAAGCCTGAAGTGAAGCAGCGGAGTCTATAACTAGTGTCACAGGAATAGTTCAAAACATAGACAGTAAGAAGAGTTAGTTTTCTTGTACTTAAGTCGGCATTGTGCCTTTTCTATTTAATTCCGATGCAATTTCTGTATTTTTCGTCGTCAATAAGAAGGTCCAAGGGATACAGTAAACCTGAAGTGAAGCATCGGAATCTAAAACCGGTCTCACAGGAAAGGTTCAATACAAAGGCAGTAAGAAGAGCCAGTCTTCTTGTGCTTGAGTCGGCATTGTGCTTTTGAATTTAATTCCGATGCAATTTCGGTGTTTCATCGTTAATACGACGGTCAGAGGGATACAGTAAACCTGAAGTGAAGCATCAGAATCTAGAACTAGTGTCACAGGAATGGTTCAAAACATAGACAGTAAGAAGAGTCAGTCTTCTAGTACTTGATTTGGCTTTGTGCCTTTTGTATATAATTCCGGTGCAATATCTGTGTTTCATCGTCAATACGAAGGTCAGAGGGATACAGTAAAACTGAAGTGAAGCTTTTGAATCTATAACTAGTGTCACAGGAATGGTTCAAAGCATAGACAGTAAGAAGCGTCAGTCTTCTTGTACTTAAGTCGTCATTGTGCCATTTGTATTTATTTCCGATGCAATTTCTGTGTTTCATCGTCAATAAGAAGGTCAGCTTGATACAGTAGTCCTGAAGTGTAGCATCGGAATCTATCACTAGTGTCGCAGGAATGGTTCAAAACATAGACAGGAAGAAGAGCCAGTCTTCTTGTACTCGAGTCGGCATTGTGCCTTTTGTATTTAATTCCGATGCAATTTCTGTGTTTCATCGTCAATACAACGGTCTGAGGGATACAGTAAACCTAATGTGAAGCATCGGAGTCTATAAGTAGTGTCACAGGAATGGTTCAAAACATAGGCATTAAGAAAAGTCAGTCTTCTAGTACTTGAGTCGGCATTGTGCCTTTTGTATTTAATTCCGATGCAATTTCTGTGTTTCATCGTCAATATGCCCGCCCCAGTAGCTGAGTGGTCAGCGTGACGGATTGCCGTCCTCTGGGCCCGGGTTCGATTCCCGGCGGGGTCGGAGATTTTCTCCGCTCAGGGACTGGGTGTTGTGTTGTGTTCATCATCATTTCATCCCCATCCGGCGTGCAGGTCGCCCAATGTGGCGCCGAATGTAATAAGACCTGCGGTATGGCGGCCGGACCAGCCCCACGAGGGGCCTCCCGTCCAATGACGCCAAACGCTCATTTCCATTCCATTTCCATCGTCAATATGAAGGTGAGGGGGATACAGTAAACCTGAAGTGAAGCATCCGAATCTAAAACTAGTGTCACAGGAATGGATCAAATCATAGGCAGTAGGAAGAGTCAGTCTTCTTGTACTTAAGACGGCATTCTGCGTTTTGTATTTAATTCCGATGCAATTTCTGTGTTTCATCGTCAATAAGAAGGTAAGAGGGATACAGTAAACCTGAAGTGAAGCATCAGAATCTATAACTAGTGCCACAGGAATGATTCAAAACATAGACAGTAAGAAGAGTCAGTCTTCTTGTACTTAAGTCGGCATTGTGCCTTTTGTATATAATTCCGATGCAATTTCTGTGTTTCATCGTCATTAAGAAGGTCAGAGGGATACTGTAAACCTGAAGTGAAGCATCGGAATCTATAACTAGTGTCACAGGAATGGTTCAAAACATAGACAGTAAGAAGAGCCAGTCTTCTTGTGCTTGAGTCGGCATTGTTCCTCTTGTATTTAATTCCGATGCAATTTCTGTGTTTCATCGTCAATAAGATGGACAGACGGATACAGTAAACCTGAAGTGAAGCATCGGAATCTATAACTAGTGTCACAGGAATGGTTCAAAACATAGACAGTAAGAAGAGTCAGTTTTCTTGTACTAAAGTCGGCATTGTGCCTTTTGTATTTAATTCCGATGCAATTTCTGTGTTTCATCCTCAATAAGAAGGTCAGAGGGATACAGTAAACCTGAAGTGAAGTATCGGAATCTATAACTAGTGTCACAGGAATGGTTCAAAATATAGAGAGTAAGAAGAGTCAGTCTTTTGGTACTAATGTCGGCATTGTGCCTTTTGTATTTAATGCCGATGCAATTTCTGTGTTTCGTCGTCAATAAGAAGGTCCAAGGGATACAGTAAACCTGAAGTGAAGCATCGGAATCTAAATCCGGTCTCACAGGAAAGGTTCAAAACATAGACAGTAAGAAGACTCTGTTTTCTTGTTCTAAAGTCGGCATTGTGGCTTTTCTATTTAATTCCGGTGCAATTTCTGTGTTCGTCGTCAATAAGAAGGTCCAAGGGATACTGTAAACCTGAAGTGAAGCATCGGAATCTAAAACCGGTCTCACAGGAAAGGTTCAAAACATAGACAGTAAGAAGAGCCAGTCTTCTTGTACTTGAGTCGGCATTGTGCCTTTTGTATTTAATTCCGATGCAATTTCTGTATTTTTCGTCGTCAATAAGAAGGTCCAAGGGATACAGTAATCCTGAAGAGAAGCATCGGAATCTAAAACCGGTTTCACAGGAATGGTTCAAAACATAGACAGTAAGAAGAGTCAGTCTTCTAGTACTTGATTTGGCTTTGTGCCTTTTGTATATAATTCCGATGCAATATCTGTGTTTCATCGTCAATACGAAGGTCAGAGGGATACAGTAAAACTGAAGTGAAGCTTCGGAATCTAAAACTATTGTCACAGGAATGGTTCAAAGCATAGAAAGTAAGAAGAGTCAGTCTTCTTGTACTTAAGTCGGCATTGTGCCTTTTGTATTTAATTCCGATGCAATTTCTGTGTTTTATCGTCAATAAGAAGATCATCTGGATACAGTAGACCTGAAGTGAAGCATCGGAATCTATAACTAGTGTCACAGGAATGGTTCAAAACATAGACAGGAAGAAGAGCCAGTCTTCTTGTACTCGAGTCGGCATTGTGCCTTTTGTATTTTATTCCGATGCAATTTCTGTGTTTCATCGTCAATACGACGGTCTGAGGGATACAGTAAACCTGATGTGAAGCATCGGAGTCTATAACTAGTGTCTCAGGAATGGTTCAAAACATAGGCAGTAAGCAAAGTCAGTCTTCTAGTACTTGAGTCGGCATTGTGCCTTTTGTATTTAATTCCGATGCAATTTCTGTGTTTCATCGTCAATATGAAGGTCAGGGGGATACAGTAAACCCAAAGTGAAGCATCCGAATCTAAAACTAGTGTCACAGGAATGGTTCAAAACATAGGCAGTAGGAAGAGTCAGACTTCTTGTACATAAGACGGCATCCTGCTTTTTGTATTTAATTCCGATGCAATTTCTGTGTTTCATCGTCAATAAGAAGGTCAGAGTGATACAGTAAAACTGAAGTGAAGCATCGGAATCTATAACTTGTGTCACAGGAGTGATTCAAACATAGACAGTAAGATGAGTCAGTCTTCTTCTACTTAAGTAGGGCATTGTACCTTTTGTATTTAATTCCGATGCAATTTCTGCGTTTCATCGTCAATAAGAAGGTCAGCTGTATACAGTTAACCTGAAGTGAAGCATCGGAATCTATAACTATTGTCACAGGAATGGTTCAAAACATAGACAGTAAGAAGAGCCAGTCTTCTTGTACTTGAGTCGGCATTGTGTCTTTCGTATTTAATTCCGATCAATTTTCTGTGTTGGATCGTCAAAAAGAAGGTAAGAGGGATACAGTAAACCTGAAGTGAAGCATCGGAATCTGTAACTAGTGCCACGGGAATAATTCAAAACATAGACAGTAAGAAGAGTCAGTCTCCTTGTACTTAAGTCGGCATTGTGCCTTTTGTACATAATTCCGTTGCAAGTTCTGTGTTTCATCGTCAATAAGAAGGTCAGAGGGATACTGTAAACCTGAAGTGAAGCATCGGAATCTATAACTAGTGTCACAGGAATGGTTCAAAACATAGACAGTAAGAAGAGTCAGTTTTCTTGTACTAAAGTTAGCATTGTGCCTTTTGTATTTAATTCCGATGCAATTTCTGTGTTTCATCCTCAATAGGAAGGTCAGAGGGATACAGTAAACCTGAAGTGAAGTATCGGAATCTATAACTAGTGTCACAGGAATGGTTCAAAATATAGAGAGTAAGAAGAGTCGGTCTTTTGGTACTTAAGTCGGCATTGTGCCTTTTGTATTTAACTTCGATGCAATTTCTGTGTTTCGCCGTCAATAAGAATGTTAGAGGGAAACAGTGAACCTGAAGTGAAACATCGGAATCTATATCTAGTGTCACAGGAATGGTTCAAAACATAGACAGAAAGAAGAGTCAGTCATCTTGTACTTAAGTCGGCATTATGCCTTTTGTATTTAATTCCGATGCAATATCTGTGTTTCATCGTCAATAAAAAGATCAGAGGGATACAGTAAACCTGAAGTGAAGCGTGGGAATCTATAACTAGTGTCACAGGAATGGTTAAAAACATAGACAGTAGCAAGAATCAGTTTTCTTGTACTTAAGTCGGCATTGTGCCTTTTGTATTTAGTTCCGATGCAATTTCTGTGTTTTATCGTCAATAAGAAGGTCTGAGGGATACAGTAAACCTGAAGTGAAGCATCGGAATCTATAACTTGTGTCACAGGAATGTTTCGTAACATAGACAGTAAGAAGAGTCAGTTTCTTGTACTTAAGTCGGCATTGTGCCTTTTGTATTTAATTCCGATTCAATTTCTGTGTTTCGTCGTCAATAAGAAGGTCCAAGGGATACAGTAAACCTGAAGTGAAGCATCGGAATCTAAAACTAGTGTCTCAGGAATTATTCAAATCATAGACAGTAAGAAGAGTCAGTTTTCTTGTACTTAAGTCGACATTGTGCCTTTTCTATTTACTTCCGATGCAGTTTCTGTGTTTCGTTGTCAATAAGAAGGTCCAAGGGATACAGTAAACCTGAAGTGAAGGGCCGGAATCTAAAACCGGTAACCCAGGAAAGGTTCAAAACATAGACAGTAAGAAGAGCCTGTCTTCTAGTACTTGAGTCGGCATTGTGCCTTTTGTATTTAATTCCGATGCAATTTCTGTGTTTCGTCGTCAATAAGAAGGTCCAAGGGATGCTGTAAACCTGAAGTCAAGCATCAAAATCAAAGACTGGTCTCACAGGAAAGGTTCAAAACATAGACAGTAAGAAGAATCAGTTTTCTTGTACTTAAGTCGGCATTGTGCCTATTGTATTTAATTCCGACGCAATTTCTGTATTTCATCGTCAATAAGAAGGTCAGAGGGATACAGTAAGCCTGAAGTGAAGCATCGGAATCTATAACTAGTGTCACAGGAATGGTTCAAAGCATAGACAGTAAGAAGAGTCAGTCTCCTTGTACTTAAGTCGGCATTGTGCGTTTTGTATTTAATTCCGCTGCAATTTCTGTGTTTGATCGACAATAAGAAGGTCCAGGGATACAGTAAACCTGAAGTGAAGCATCGGAATCTAAAACCGGTCTCACAGGAAAGGTTCAAAACATTGACAGTAAGAAGAGCCAGTCTTCTTGTATTTGAGTCGGCATTGTGCCTTTTGTATTTAATTCAGATGCTATTTCTGTGTTTCATCGTCAATAAGAAGGTCAGAGGGAAACAGTAAGCCTGAAGTGAAGCATCGGAGTCTATAACTAGTGTCACAGGAATAGTTCAAAACATAGACAGTAAGAAGAGTTAGTTTTCTTGTACTTAAGTCGGCATTGTGCCTTTTCTATTTAATTCCGATGCAATTTCTGTATTTTTCGTCGTCAATAAGAAGGTCCAAGGGATACAGTAAACGTGAAGTGAAGCATCGGAATCTAAAACCGGTCTCACAGGAAAGGTTCAAAACATAGGCAGTAAGAAGAGCCGGTCTTCTTGTGCTTGAGTCGGCATTGTGCTTTTGAATTTAATTCCGATGCAATTTCCGTGTTTCATCGTCAATACGACGGTCAGAGGGATACAGTAAACCTGAAGTGAAGCATCAGAATCTATAACTAGTGTCACAGGAATGGTTCAAAACATAGACAGTAAGAAGAGTCAGTCTTCTAGTACTTGATTTGGCTTTGTGCCTTTTGTATATAATTCCGGTGCAATATCTGTGTTTCATCGTCAATACGAAGGTCAGAGGGATACAGTAAAACTGAAGTGAAGCTTCGGAATCTATAACTAGTGTCACAGGAATGGTTGAAAGCATAGACAGTAAGAATCGTCAGTCTTCTTGTACTTAAGTCGGCATTGTGCCATTTGTATTTATTTCCGATGCAATTTCTGTGTTTCATCGTCAATAAGAAGGTCAGCTGGATACAGTAGTCCTGAAGTGAAGCATCGGAATCTATAACTAGTGTCACAGGAATGGTTCAAAACATAGACAGGAAGAAGAGCCAGTCTTCTTGTACTCGAGTCGGCATTGTGCCTTTTGTATTTAATTCCGATGCAATTTCTGTGTTTCATCGTCAATAAGAAGGTCAGAGTGATACAGTAAAACTGAAGTGAAGCATCGGAATCTATAACTTGTGTCACAGGAGTGATTCAAAACATAGACAGTAAGATGAGTCAGTCTTCTTGTACTTAAGTAGGGCATTGTACCTTTTGTATTTAATTCCGATGCAATTTCTGCGTTTCATCGTCAATAAGAAGGTCAGCTGGATACAGTAAACCTGAACTGAAGCATCGGAATCTATAACTAGTGTCACAGGAATGGTTCAAAACATAGACAGTTAGAAGAGCCAGTCTTCTTGTACTTGAGTCGGCATTGTGCCTTTAGTATTTAATTCCGATCAATTTTCTGTGTTTCATCGTCAATAAGAAGGTAAGAGGGATACAGTAAACCTGAAGTGAAGCATCGGAATATATAACTAGTGCCACAGGAATGATTCAAAACATAGACAGTAAGAAGAGTCAGTCTCCTTGTACTTAAGTCGGCATTGTGCCTTTTGTATATAATTCCGATGCAATTTCTGTGTTTCATCGTCAATAAGATGGTCAGAGGGATACTGTAAACCTGAAGTGAAGCATCGGAATCTATAAGTAGTGTCACAGGAATGGTTCAAAACATAGACAGTAAGAAGAGCCAGTCTTCTTGTGCTTGAGTCGGCATTGTTCCTCTTGTATTACATTCCGATGCAATTTCTGTGTTTCATCGTCAATAAGATGGTCAGACGGATACAGTAAACCTGAAGTGAAGCATCGGAATCTATAACTGGTGTCACAGGAATGGTTCAAAACATAGACAGTAAGAAGAGTCAGTTTTCTTGTACTAAAGTCGGCATTGTGCCTTTTGTATTTAATTCCGATGCAATTTCTGTGTTTCATCCTCAATAAGAAGGTCAGAGGGATACAGTAAACCTGAAGTGAAGTATCGGAATCTATAACTAGTGTCACAGGAATGGTTCAAAATATAGAGAGTAAGAAGAGTCAGTCTTTTGGTACTTATGTCGGCATTGTGCCTTTTGTATTTAATTCCGATGCAATTTCTGTGTTTCGTTGTCAATAAGAAGGTCCAAGGGATACAGTAAACCTGAAGTGAAGCATCGGAATCTAAAACCGATCTCACAGGAAAGGTTCAAAACATAGAAAGTAAGTAGAGCCAGTCTTCTTGTACTTTAGTCGGCATTGTGCCTTTTGTATTTAATTCTGATGCAATTTCTGTGTTTCATCGTCAATAAGAAGGTCAGAGGGATACAGTAAACCTGAAGTGAAGCATCGGAATCTAAAACCGAACTCACAGGAAACGTTCAAAACATAGACAGTAAGAAGAGCCAGTCTTCTTGTACTTGAGTCGGCATTGTGCCTTTTGTATTTAATTCAGATGCAATTTCTGTGTTTCATCGTCAATAAGAAGGTCAGAGGGAAACAGTAAACTTGAAGTGAAGCATCGGAATCTATAAGTAGTGTCACAGGAATAGTTCAAAACATAGACAGTAAGAAGAGTTAGTTTTCTTGTACTTAAGTCGGCATTGTGCCTTTTCTATTTAATTCCGATGCAATTTCTGTATTTTTCATCGTCAATAAGAAGGTTCAAGGGATACAGTAAACCTGAAGTGAAGCATCGGAATCTAAAACCGGTCTCACAGGAAAGGTTCAAAACATAGGCAGTAAGAAGAGCCGGTCTTCTTGTGCTTGAGTCGGCATTGTGCTTTTGAATTTAATTCCAATGCAATTTCGGTGTTTCATCGTCAAACGACGGTCAGAGGGATACAGTGAAACTGAAGTGAAGCATCAGAATCCATAACTAGTGTCACAGGAATGGTTCAAAGCACAGACAGTAAGAAGCGTCAGTCTTCTTGTACTTAAGTCGGCATTGTGCCATTTGTATTTATTTCCGATGCAATTTCTGTGTTTCATCGTCAATAAGAAGGTCAGCTGGATACAGGAGTCCTGAAGTGAAGCAGCGGAATCTATAACTAGTGTCGCAGGAATGGTTCAAAACATAGACAGGAAGAAGAGCCAGTCTTCTTGTACTCGAGTCGGCATTGTGCCTTTTGTATTTAATTCCAATGCAATTTCTGTGTTTCGGCGTCAATACAACGGTCTGAGGGATACAGTAAACCTGATGTGAAGCATCGGACTCTATAACTAGTGTCACAGGAATGGTTCAAAACATAGGCAGTAAGAAAAGTCAGTCTTCTAGTACATGAGTCGGCATTGTGCCTTTTGTATTTAATTCCGATGCAATTTCTGTGTTTCATCGTCTATATGAAGGTGAGGGGGATACAGTAGACCTGAAGTGAATCATCCGAATCTAAAACTAGTGTCACAGGAATGGTTCAAAACATAGGCAGTAGGAAGAGTCAGTCTTCTTGTACTTAAGACGGCATTCTGCGTTTTGTATTTAATTCAGATGCAATTTCTGTGTTTCATCGTCAATAAGGTCAGAGGGATACAGTAAAACTGAAGTGAAGCATCGGAATCTATAACTTGTGTCACAGTAGTGATTCAAAACATAGACAGTAAGATGAGTCAGTCTTCTTGTACTTAAGTAGGGCTTTGTACCTTTTGTATTTAATTCCGATGCAATTTCTGCGTTTCATCGTCAATAAGAAGGTCAGCTGGATACAGTAAACCTGAAGTGAAGCATCGGAATCTATAACTAGTGTCACAGGAATGGTTCAAAACATAGACAGTTAGAAGAGCCAGTCTTCTTGTACTTGAGTCGGCATTGTGCCTTTAGTATTTAATTCCGATGAATTTTCTGTGATTGATCGTCAATAAGAAGGTAAGAGGGATGCAGTAAACCTGAAGTGAAGCATCGGAATCTGTAACTAGTGCCACAGGAATGATTCAAAACATAGACAGTAAGAAGAGTCAGTCTTCTTGTACTTAAGTCGGCATTGTGCCTTTTGCATATAATTCCGATGCAATTTCTGTATTTCATCGTCATTTAGAAGGTCAGAGGGATACTGTAAACCTGAAGTGAAGCATCGGAATCTATAACTAGTGTCACAGGAATGGTTCAAAACATGGACAGTAAGAAGAGCCAGTCTTCTTGTGCTTGAGTCGGCATTGATCCTCTTGTATTTAATTCCGATGCAATTTCTGTGTTTCATCGTCAATAAGAAGGTCAGACGGATACAGTAAACCTGAAGTGAAGCATCGGAATCTATAACTAGTGTCACAGGAATGGTTCAAAACATAGACAGTAAGAAGAGTCAGTTTTCTTGTACTAAAGTCGGCATTGTGCCTTTTGTATTTAATTCCGATGCAATTTCTGTGTTTCATCCTCAATAAGAAGGTCAGAGGGACACAGTAAACCCGAAGTGAAGTATCGGAATCTATAACTAGTGTCACAGGTATGGTTCAAAATATAGAGAGTAAGAACAGTCAGTCTTTTGGTACTTATGTCGGCATTGTGCCTTTTGTATTTAATTCCGATGCAATTTCTGTGTTTCTTCGTCAATAAGAAGGTCCAAGGGATACAGTAAACCTGATGTGAAGCATCGGAATCTAAAACCGGTCTCACAGGAAAGGTTCAAAACATAGAAAGTAAGTAGAGCCAGTCTTCTTGTACTTGAGTCGGCATTGTGCCTTTTGTATTTAATTCTGATGCAATTTCTGTGTTTTATCGCCAATAAGAAGGTCAGAGGGAAACAGTAAGCCTGACGTGAAGCAGCGGAGTCTATAACTAGTGTCACAGGAATAGTTCAAAACATAGACAGTAAGAAGAGTTAGTTTTCTTGTACTTAAGTCGGCATTGTGCCTTTTCTATTTAATTCCGATGCAATTTCTGTATTTTTCGTCGTCAATAAGAAGGTCCAAGGGATACAGTAAACCTGATGTGAAGCATCGGAATCTAAAACCGGTCTCACAGGAAAGGTTCAAAACATAGAAAGTAAGTAGAGCCAGTCTTCTTGTACTTGAGTCGGCATTGTGCCTTTTGTATTTAATTCCGATGCAATTTCGGTGTTTCATCGTCAATAAGAAGGTCAGCTGGATACAGTAGTCCTGAAGTGTAGCATCGGAATCTATCACTAGTGTCGCAGGAATGGTTCAAAACATAGACAGGAAGAAGAGCCAGCCTTCTTGTACTCGAGTCGGCATTGTGCCTTTTGTATATAATTCCGGTGCAATATCTGTGTTTCATCGTCAATACGAAGGTCAGAGGGATACAGTAAAACTGAAGTGAAGCTTCGGAATCTATAACTAGTGTCACAGGAATGGTTCAAAGCATAGACAGTAAGAAGCGTCAGTCTTCTTGTACTTAAGTCGTCATTGTGCCATTTGTATTTATTTCCGATGCAATTTCTGTGTTTCATCGTCAATAAGAAGGTCAGCTGGATACAGTAGTCCTGAAGTGTAGCATCGGAATCTATCACTAGTGTCGCAGGAATGGTTCAAAACATAGACAGGAAGAAGAGCCAGCCTTCTTGTACTCGAGTCGGCATTGTGCCTTTTGTATTTAATTCCGATGCAATTTCTGTGTTTCATCGTCAATACAACGGTCTGAGGGATACAGTAAACCTAATGTGAAGCATCGGAGTCTATAACTAGTGTCACAGGAATGGTTCAAAACATAGGCAGTAAGAAAAGTCAGTTTTCTAGTACTTGAGTCGGCATTGTGCCTTTTGTATTTAATTCCGATGCAATTTCTGTTTCATCGTCAATATGTCCGCCCCAGTAGCTGAGTGGTCAGCGTGACGGATTGCCGTCCTCTGGGCCCGGGCTCGATTCCCGGCTGGGTCGGAGATTTTCTCCTCTCAGGGACTGGGTGTTGTGTTGTGTTCATCATCATTTCATCCCCATCCGGCGTGCAGGTCGCCCAATGTGGCGCCGAATGTAATAAGACCTGCGGTATGGCGCCGGACCTGCCCCGCGAGGGGCCTCCCGTCCAATGACGCCAAACGCTCATTTCCATTCCATTTCCATCGTCAATATGAAGGTGAGGGGGATACAGTAAACCTGAAGTGAAGCATCCGAATCTAAAACTAGTGTCACAGGAATGGATCAAAGCATAGGCAGTAGGAAGAGTCAGTCTTCTTGTACTTAAGACGGCATTCTGCGTTTTGAATTTAATTCCGATGCAATTTCTGTGTTTCATCGTCAATAAGAAGGTAAGAGGGATACAGTAAACCTGAAGTGAAGCATCGGAATCTATAACTAGTGCCACAGGAATGATTCAAAACATAGACAGTAAGAAGAGTCAGTCTTCTTGTACTTAAGTCGGCATTGTGCCTTTTGTATATAATTCCGATGCAATTTCTGTGTTTCATCGTCATTAAGAAGGTCAGAGGGATACTGTAAACCTGAAGTGAAGCATCGGAATCTATAACTAGTGTCACAGGAATGGTTCAAAACATAGACAGTAAGAAGAGCCAGTCTTCTTGTGCTTGAGTCGGCATTGTTCCTCTTGTATTTAATTCCGATGCAATTTCTGTGTTTCATCGTCAATAAGATGGACAGACGGATACAGTAAACCTGAAGTGAAGCATCGGAATCTATAACTAGTGTCACAGGAATGGTTCAAAACATAGACAGTAAGAAGAGTCAGTTTTCTTGTACTAAAGTCGGCATTGTGCCTTTTGTATTTAATTCCGAAGCAATTTCTGTGTTTCATCCTCAATAAGAAGGTCAGAGGGATACAGTAAACCTGAAGTGAAGTATCGGAATCTATAACTAGTGTCACAGGAATGGTTCAAAATATAGAGAGTAAGAAGAGTCAGTCTTTTGGTACTAATGTCGGCATTGTGCCCTTTGTATTTAATGCCGATGCAATTTCTGTGTTTCGTCGTCAATAAGAAGGTCCAAGGGATACAGTAAACCTGAAGTGAAGCATCGGAATCTAAATCCGGTCTCACAGGAAAGGTTCAAAACATAGACAGTAAGAAGACTCTGTTTTCTTGTTCTAAAGTCGGCATTGTGCCTTTTCTATTTAATTCCGATGCAATTTCTGTGTTTCGTCGTCAATAAGAAGGTCCAAGGGATACTGTAAACCTGAAGTGAAGCATGGGAATCTAAAATCGGTCTCACAGGAAAGGTTCAAAACATAGACAGTAAGAAGAGCCAGTCTTCTTGTACTTGAGTCGGCATTGTGCCTTTTGTATTTAATTCAGATGCAATTTCTGTGTTTCATCGTCAATAAGAAGGTCAGAGGGAAACAGCAAACCTGAAGCGAAGCATCGGAATCTATAACTAGTATCACAGGAATAGTTCAAAACATAGACAGTAAGAAGAGTTAGTTTTCTTGTACTTAAGTCGGCATTGTGCCTTTTCTATTTAATTCCGATGCAATTTCTGTATTTTTCGTCGTCAATAAGAAGGTCCAAGGGATACAGTAATCCTGAAGAGAAGCATCGGAATCTAAAACCGGTTTCACAGGAATGGTTCAAAACATAGACAGTAAGAAGAGTCAGTCTTCTAGTACTTGATTTGGCTTTGTGCCTTTTGTATATAATTCCGATGCAATATCTGTGTTTCATCGTCAATACGAAGGTCAGAGGGATACAGTAACACTGAAGTGAAGCTTCGGAATCTAAAACTATTGTCACAGGAATGGTTCAAAGCATAGAAAGTAAGAAGAGTCAGTCTTCTTGTACTTAAGTCGGCATTGTGCTTTTGTATTTAATTCCGATGCAATTTCAGTGTTTCATCGTCAATAAGAAGATCATCTGGATACAGTAGACCTGAAGTGAAGCATCGGAATCTATAACTAGTGTCACAAGAATGGTTCAAAACATAGACAGGAAGAAGAGCCAGTCTTCTTGTACTCGAGTCGGCATTGTGCCTTTTGTATTTTATTCCGATGCAATTTCTGTGTTTCATCGTCAATACGACGGTCTGAGGGATACAGTTACCCTGATGTGAAGCATCGGAGTCTATAACTAGTGTCTCAGGAATGGTTCAAAACATAGGCAGTAAGCAAAGTCAGTCTTCTAGTACTTGAGTCGGCATTGTGCCTTTTGTATTTAATTCCGATGCAATTTCTGTGTTTCATCGTCAATATGAAGGTCAGGGGGATACAGTAAACCCGAAGTGAAGCATCCGAATCTAAAACTAGTGTCACAGGAATGGTTCAAAACATAGGCAGTAGGAAGAGTCAGTCTTCTTGTACTTAAGACGGCATCCTGCTTTTTGTATTTAATTCCGATGCAATTTCTGTGTTTCATCGTCAATAAGAAGGTCAGAGTGATACAGTAAAACTGAAGTGAAGCATCGGAATCTATAACTTGTGTCACAGGAGTGATTCAAAACATAGACAGTAAGATGAGTCAGTCTTCTTGTACTTAAGTAGGGCATTGCACCTTTTGTATTTAATTCCGATGCAATTTCTGCGTTTCATCGTCAATAAGAAGGTCAGCTGTATACAGTTAACCTGAAGTGATGCATCGGAACCTATAACTAGTGTCACAGTAGTGGTTCAAAACATAGACAGGAAGAAGATTCGGTTCTCTTGCACTTAAGTCGGCATTGTGCCTTTTCTATTTAATTCCGATGCAATTTCTGTGTTTCGTCGTCATTAAGAAGGTCCAAGGGATACAGTAAACCTGAGGTGAAGCATCGGAATATAGAACCGGTATCACAGGAAAGGTTCAAAATATAGACAGTAAGAAGAGCAAGACTGCTTGTATTTCACTCTTCATTGTGCCTTTTGTATTTAATTCCGATGCAATTTCTGTGTTTCATCATCAATATGAACGTCAGAGGGATACAGTAAACCTGAAGTGAAGCATCGGAATCTATAACTAGTGTCACAGGAACGGTTAAAAACATAGACAGTAAGAAGAATCAGTTTTCTTGTACTTAAGTCGACATTGGGCCTTTTGTATTTAATTCCGATGCAATTTCTGTGTTTCATCGTCAATAAGAAGGTCAGAGGGATACAGTGAACCTGAAGTGATGCATCGGAATCTATAACTAGTGTCACAGTAGTGGTTCAAAACATAGACAGGAAGAATATTCAGTTCTCTTGCACTTAAGTCGGCATTGTGCCTTTTCTATTTTATTCCGATGCAATTTCTGTGTTTCGTTGTCATTAAGAAGGTCCAAGGGATACAGTAAACCTGAAGTGAAGCATCGGAATATAGAACCGGTATCACAGGAAAGGTTCAAAATATAGACAGTAAGAAGAGCAAGACTGCTTGTACTTCACTCTTCATTGTGAGTTTTGTATTTAATTCCGATGCAATTTCTGTGTTTCATCGTCAATAAGACTGTCAGAGGGATACAGTAAACCTGAAGTGAAGCATCGGAATCTATAACTAGTGTCACAGGAATGGTTCAAAGCATAGACAGTAAGAAGAGCCAGTCTTCTTGTACTTGAGTCGGCATTGTTTCTTTTGTATTTAATTCCGACCAATTTTCTGTGTTTGATCGTCAATAAGAAGGTCAGAGGGATACAGTAAACCTGAAGTGAAGCATCGGAATCTAAAACTAGTGTCACAGGAATTGTTCAAATCATAGACAGTAAGAAGAGTCAGTTTTCTTGTACTTAAGTCGACATTGTGCCTTTTGTATTTAATTCCGATGCAATTTCTGTGTTTAGTCGTCAATAAGACGGTCAGAGGGATACAGTAAACCTGAAGTGAAGCATCGGAATCTTTAACTAGTGTCACAGGAATGGTTAAAAACATAGACAGTAAGAAGAATCAGTTTTCTTGTACTTAAGTCTGCATTGTGCCTTTTGTATTTAATTCCGATGCAATTTCTGTGTTTCAGCGTCAATAAGAAGGTCAGAGGGATACAGTAAACCTGAAGTGAAGCAACGGACTCTATAACTAGTGTCACGGGAATGGTTCATAACATAGACAGTAAGAAGAGTCAGTTTTCTTGTACTTAAGTCGCCATTGTGCCTTTTGTATTTAATTCCGATGCAATTTGTGTGTTTCGTCGTCAATAAGAAGGTCCAAGGGATACAGTAAACCTATAGTGAAGCATCGGAATCTAAACCGGTCTCACAGGAAAGGTTAAAAACATAGAAAGTAAGTAGAGCCAGTCTTCTTATACTTGAGTCGGCATTGTGCCTTTTGTATTTAATTCTGATGAAATTTCTGTGTTTCATCGTCAATAAGAAGGTCAGAGGGATACAGTAAACCTGAAGTGAAGCATCGGAATCTATAACTAGTGTCACAGGAATGGTTCAAACATAGACAGTAAGAAGACTCTCTTTTCTTGTTCTAATATCGGCATTGTGCCTTCTCTATTTAATTCCGATGCAATTTCTGTGTTTCGTCGTCAATAAGAAGGTCCAAGGGATACTGTAAACCTGAAGTCAAGCATCAAAATGAAAGACTGGTCTCACAGGAACGGTTCAAAACATATACAGTAAGAAGAATCAGTTTTCTTGTACTTAAGTCGTAATTGTGCCTTTTGTATTTAATTCCGATGCAATTTCTGTATTTCATCGTCAATAAGAAGGTCAGAGGGATACAGTAAACCTGAAGTGAAGCATCGGAATCTATAACTAGTATCACAGGAATGGTTCAAAGCGTAGACAGTAAGAAGAGTCAGTCTCCTTGTACTTAAGTCGGCATTGTGCGTTTTGTATTTAATTCCGATGCAATTTCTGTGTTTGATCGTCAATAACAAGGTCGAGGGATACAGTAAACCTGAAGTGAAGTATCGGAATCTAAAACCGGTCTCACAGGAAAGGTTCAAAACATAGACAGTAAGAAGAGCCAGTCTTCTTGTACTTGAGTCGGCATTGTGCCTTTTGTATTTAATTCAGATGCAATTTCTGTGTTTCATCGTCAATAAGAAGGTCAGAGGGAAACAGTAAACCTGAAGTGAAGCATCGGAGTCTATAACTAGTGTCACAGGAATAGATCAAAACATAGACAGTAAGAAGAGTTAGTTTTCTTGTACTTAAGTCGGCATTGTGCCCATTCTATTTAATTCCGATGCAATCTCTGTATCTTTCGTCGTCAATAAGAAGGTCCAAGGGAAACAGTAAACCTGAAGTGAAGCATCGGAATCTAAAACCGGTCTCACAGGAAAGGTTCAAAACATAGGCAGTAAGAATAGCCAGTCTTCTTGTGCTTGAGTCGGAATTGTGCGTTTGAATTTAATTCCGATGCAATTTCGGTGTTTCATCGTCAATACGACGGTCAGAGGGATACAGTAAATCCGAAGTGAAGCTTCAGAATCTATAACTAGTGTCACAGGAAAGGTTCAAAACATAGGCAGTAAGAAGAGCCAGTCTTCTTGTGCTTGAGTCGGAATTGTGCGTTTGAATTTAATTCCGATGCAATTTCGGTGTTTCATCGTCAATACGACGGTCAGAGGGATACAGTAAATCCGAAGTGAAGCTTCAGAATCTATAACTAGTGTCACAGGAATGGTTCAAAACATAGACAGTAAAAAGAGTCAGTCTTCTTGTACTTAAGCCGGCATTGTGCCATTTGTATTAACTTCCGATGCATTTCTGTGTTTCATCGTCAATAAGAAGGTCAGCTGGATACAGTAGTCCTGAAGTGAAGCATAGGAATCTATAACTAGTGTCGCAGGAATGGTTCAAAACATAGACAGGAAGAAGAGCCAGTCTTCTTGTACTCGAGTCGGCATTGTGCCTTTTGTATTTAATTCCGACGCAATTTCTGTGTTTCATCGTCAATACAACGGTCTGAGAGATACAGTAAACCTGATGTGAAGCATCGGAGTCTATAACTAGTGTCACAGGAATGGTTCAAAACATAGGCAGTATGAAAAGTCAGTCTTCTAGTACTTGAGTCGGCATTGTGCCTTTTGTATTTAATTCCGATGCAATTTCTGTGTTTCATCGACAATATGAAGGTGAGGGGGATACAGTAAACCTGAAGTGAACCATCCGAATCTAAAACTAGTGTCACAGGAATGGTTCAAAACATAGGCAGTGGGAAGAGTCAGTCTTCTTGTACTTAAGACGGCATTCTGCGTTTTGTATTTAATTCCGATGCAATTTCTGTGTTTCATCGTCAATAAGAAGGTCAGAGGGATACAGTAAAACTGAAGTGAAGCATCGGAATCTATAACTTGTGTCACAGGAGTAATTCAAAACATAGACAGTAAGATGAGTCAGTCTTCTTGTACTTAAGTAGGGCATTGTACCTTTTGTATTTAATTCCGATGCAATTTCTGCGTTTCATCGACAATAAGAAGGTCATCTGGATACAGTAAACCTGAAGTGAAACATCGGAATCTATAACTAGTGTCACAGGAATGGTTCAAAACATAGACAGTTAGAAGAGGCAGTCTTCTTGTATTTGAGTCGGCATTGTGCCTTTAGTATTTAATTCCGATCAATGTTCTGTGTTTGATCGTCAATAAGAAGGTAAGAGGGATACAGTAAACCTGAAGTGAAGCATTGGAATCTATAAATAGTGCCACAGGAATTATTCAAAACATAGACAGTAAGAAGAGTCAGTCTTCTTGTACTTAAGTCGGCATTGTGCCTTTTGTATATAATTCCGATGCAATTTCTGTGTTTCATCGTCAATAAGAAGGTCAGAGGGATTCTGTAAACCTGAAGTGAAGCATCGGAATCTATAACTAGTGTCACAGGAATGGTTCAAAACATAGACAGTAAGAAGAGCCAGTCTTCTTGTGCTTTAGTCGGCATTGTTCCTCTTGTATTTAATTCCGATGCAATTTCTGTGTTTCATCGTCAATAAGAAGGTCACAGGGAAACAGTAAACCTGAAGGGAAGCTTCGGAATCTATAACTAGTGTCACAGGAATGGTTCAAAACATAGACAGTAAGAAGAGTCAGTTTTCTTGTACTAAAGTCGGCATTGTGCCTTTTGTATTTAATTCCGATGCAATTTCTGTGTTTCATCCTCAATAAGAAGGTCAGAGGGATACAGTAAGCCTGAAGTGAAGTATCGGAATCTATAACTAGTGTCACAGGACTGGTTCAAAATATAGAGAGTAAGAAGAGTCAGTCTTTTGGTACTTAAGTCGGCATTGTGCCTTTTGTATTTAATTCCGATGCAATTTCTGTGTTTCGTCGTCAATAAGAAAGTCCAAGGGATACAGTAAACCTGAAGTGAAGCATCGGAATCTAAAACCGGTCTCACAGGAATGATTCAAAACATAGAAAGTAAGTAGAGCCAGTCTTCTTGTACTTGAGTCGGTATTGTGCCCTTTGTATTTAATTCTGATGCAATTTCTGTGTTTCATCGTCAATAATAAGGTCAGAGGGATACAGTAAACCTGAAGTGAAGCATCGGAATCTATAACTAGTGTCACAGGAATGGTTCAAACATAGACAGTAAGAAGACTCTGTTTTCATGTTCTAAAGTCGGCATTGTGCCTTTTCTATTTAATTCCGATGCAATTTCTGTGTTTCGTCGTCAATAATAAGGTCCAAGGGATACTGTAAACCTGAAGTCAAGCATCAAAATCAAAGACTGGTCTCACAGGAAAGGTTCAAAACATAGACAGTAAGAAGAATCAGATTTCTTGTACTTAAGTCGGCATTGTGCCTTTTGTATTTAATTCCGATGCAATTTCTGTATTTCATCGTCAATACGAAGGTCAGAAGGATACAGTACAACTGAAGTGAAGCTTCGGAATCTAAAACTAGTGTCACAGGAATGATTCAAAGCATAGACAGTAAGAAGAGTCAGTCTTCTTGTACTTAAGTCGGCATTGTGCCATTTGTATTTAATCCCGATGCAATTTCTGTGTTTCATCGTCAATAAGAAGGTCATCTGGATGCAGTAGACCTGAAGTGAAGCATCGGAATCTATAACTAGTGTCACAGGAATGGTTCAAAACATAGACAGGAAGAAGAGCCAGTCTTTTTGTTCTCGAGTCGGGATTGTGCCTTTTGTATTTAATTCCGATGCAATTTCTGTGTTTCATCGTCAATACGACGGTCTGAGGGATACAGTAAACCTGATGTGAAGCATCGGAGTCTATAACTAGTGTCACAGGAATGGTTCAAAACATAGGCAGTAAGCAAAGTCAGTCTTCTAGTACTTGAGTCGGCATTGTGCCTTTTGTATTTAATTCCGATCCAATTTCTCTGTTTCATCGTCTATATGAAGGTGAGGGGGATACAGTAAATCCGAAGTGAAGCATCCGAATCTAAAACTAGTGTCACAGGAATGGTTCAAAACATAGGCAGTAGGAAGAGTCAGTCTTCTTGTACTTAAGACGGTATTCTGCTTTTTGTATTTAATTCCGATGCAATTTCTGTGTTTCATCGTCAATAAGAAGGTCAGAGGGATACAGTAAAACTGAAGTGAAGCATCGGAATCTATAACTTGTGTCACAGGAGTGATTCAAAACATAGACAGAAAGATGAGTCAGTCTTCTTGTACTTAAGTAGGGCATTGTACCTTTTGTATTTAATTCCGATGAAATTTCTGCGTTTCATCGTCAATAAGAAGGTCAGCTGTATACAGTAAACCTGAAGTGAAGCAACGGAATCTATAACTAGTGTCACAGGAATGGTTCAAATCATAGACAGTAAGAAGAGCCAGTCTTCTTGTACTTGAGTCGGCATTGTGTCTTTCGTATTTAATTCCGATCAATTTTCTGTGTTTGATCGTCAATAAGAAGGTAAGAGGGATACAGTAAACCTGAAGTGAAGCATCGGAATCTATAACTAGTGCCACAGGAATGATTCAAAACAAAGACAGTAAGAAGAGTCAGTCTTCTTGTACTTAAGTCGGCATTGTGCCTTTTGTATATAATTCCGATGCAATTTCTGTGTTTCATCGTCAATAAGAAGGTCAGAGGGATAGTGTAAACCTGATGTGAAGCATCGGAATCTATAACTAGTGTCACAGGGATAGTTCAAAGCATAGACAGTAAGAAGAGTCAGTTTTCTTGTACTAAAGTTAGCATTGTGCCTTTTGTATTTAATTCCGATGCAATTTCTGTTTTCATCCTCAATAAGAAGGTCAGAGGGATACAGCAAACCTGAAGTGAAGTATCGGAATCTATAACTAGTGTCACAGGAATGGTTCAAAATATAGAGATTAAGAAGAATCAGTCTTTTGGTACTTAAGTCGGCATTGTGCCTTTTGTATTTAATTTCGATGCAATTTCTGTGTTTCGTCGTCAATAAGAATGTTAGAGGGAAACAGTAAACTTGAAGTGAAACATCGGAATCTATAACTAGAGTCACAGGAATGGTTCAAAACATAGACAGTAAGAAGAGTCAGTCATCTTGTACTTAAGTCGGCATTATGGTCTTTTGTATTTAATTCCGATGCAATATCTGTGTTTCATCGTCAATAAAAAGATCAGAGGGATACAGTAAACCTGAAGTGAAGCATCGGAATCTATAACTAGTTTCACAGGAGTGGTTCAAAACATAGACAGTAAGAAGAGCCAGTCTTCTCGTACTTATGTCGGCATTGTGCCTTTTGTATTTAATTCCGATGCAATTTCTGTGTTTCATCGTCAATAAGAAGGTCAGAGGGATAGAGTAAACCTGAAGTGAAGCATCGGAATCTATAACTAGTGTCACAGGAATACTTCAAAATATAGACAGAAAGAAGAGTCAGTTTTCTTGTACTTAAGTCGGCATTGTGCCTTTTGTAATTAATTCCGAAGCAATTTCTGTGGTTCATCGTCAATAAGAAGGTCAGCGGGATACAGTAAACGTGAAGTGATGCATCGGAACCTATAACTAGTGTCACAGTAGTGGTTCAAAACATAGACAGGAAGAAGATTCAGTTCTCTTGCACTTAAGTCGGCATTGTGCCTTTTATATTTAATTCCGATGCAATTTCTGTGTTTCGTCGTCATTAAGAATGTCCAAGGGATACAGTAAACCTGAGGTGAAGCATCGGAATATAGAACCGGTATCACAGGAAAGGTTCAAAATATAGACAGTAAGAAGAGCAAGACTGCTTGTACTTCACTCTTCATTGTGCCATTTGTATTTAATTCCGATGCAATTTCTGTGTCTCATCGTCAATATGAAGGTCAGAGGGATACAGTAAACCTGAAGTGAAGCATCGTAATCTATAACTAGTGTCACAGGAATGGTTTAAAACATAGAAAGTAAGAAGAATCAGTTTCCTTGTACTTAAGTCGACATTGGGCCTTTTGTATTTAATTCCGATGCAATTTCTGTGTTTCATCGTCAATAAGAAGGTCAGAGGGATACAGTGAACCTGAAGTGATGCATCGGAATCTATAACTAGTGTCACAGTAGTGGTTCAAAACATAGACAGGAAGAAGATACAGTTCTCTTGCACTTAAGTCGGCATTGTGCCTTTTCTATTTAATTCCGATGCAATTTCTGTGTTTCGTTGTCATTAAGAAGGTCCAAGGGATACAGTAAAGCTGAAGATAAGCATCGGAATATAGAACCGGTATCACAGGAAAGGTTCAAAATATAGACAGTAAGAAGAGCAAGACTGCTTGTACTTCACTCTTCATTGTGCCTTTTGTATTTAATTCCGATGCAATTTCTGTGTTTCATCGTCAATAAGACTGTCAGAGGGATACAGTAAACCTGAAGTGAAGCATCGGAATCTATAACTAGTGTCACAGGAATGGTTCAAAGCATAGACAGTAAGAAGAGTCAGTCTTCTTGTACATAAGTCGACATTGTGCCTTTAGTATTTAATTCCGATGCAATTTCTGTGTTTCAACGTCAATAAGAAGGTCAGCTGGATACAGTAAACCTGAAGTGAAGCATCAGAATCTATGACTAGTGTCACAGGAATGGTTCAAAACATAGACAGTAAGAAGAGCCAGTCTTCTTGTTCTTAAGTCGGCATTGTGCCTTTTGTAATTAATTCCGATGCAATTTCTGTGTTTTATCGTCAATAAGAAGGTCTGAGGGATACAGTAAACCTGAAGTGAAGCATCGGAATCTATAACTAGTGTCACAGGAATGGTTCAAAATATAGACAGCAAGAAGAGTCAGTTTTCTTGTACTTAAGTCGGCATTGTTCCTCTTGTATTTAATTCCGATGCAATTTCTGTGTTTCATCGTCAATAAGAATGTCAGAGGGATACAGTAAACCTGAAGGGAAACATCGGAATCTATAACTAGTGTCACAGGAATGGTTCAAAACATAGACAGTAAGAAGAGTCAGTTTTCTTGTACTAAAGTCGGCATGTGCCTTTTGTATTTAATTCCGATGCAATTTCTGTGTTTCATCCTCAATAAGAAGGTCAGAGGGATACAGTAAACCTGAAGTGAAGTATCGGAATCTATAACTAGTTTCACACGAATGGTTCAATATATAGAGAGTAAGAAGAGTCAGTCTTTTGGTACTCAAGTCGGCATTGTGCCTTCTGTATTTAATTCCGATGCAATTTCTGTGTTGCGTCGTCAATAAGAAGGTCCAAGGGATACAGTAAACCTGAAGTGAAGCATCGGAATCTAAAACCGGTCTCACAGGAAAGGTTCAAAACATAGAAAGTAAGTAGAGCCAGTCTTCTTGTACTTGAGTCGGCAATGTGCCTTTTGTATTTAATTCTGATGTAATTTCTGTGTTTCATCGTCAATAATAAGGTCAGAGGGATACAGTAAACTTGAAGAGAAGCATCGGAATCTATAACTAGTGTCACAGGAATGGTTCAAACATAGACAGTAAGAAGACTCTGTTTTCTTGTTCTAAAGTCGGCATTGTGATTTTTCTATTTAATTCCGATGCAATTTCTGTGTTTCGTCGTCAATAATAAGGTCCAAGGGATACTGTAAACCTGAAGTCAAGCATCAAAATCAAAGACTGGTCTCACAGGAAAGGTTCAAAACATAGACAGTAAGAAGAATCAGATTTCTTGTACTTAAGTCGGCATTGTGCCTTTTGCATTTAATTCCGATGCAATTTCTGTATTTCATCGTCAATAAGAAGGTAGGAGGGATACAGTAAACCTGAAGTGAAGCATCGGAATCTATAACTAGTGTCACAGGAATGGTTCAAAGCATAGACAGTAAGAAGAGTCAGTCTTCTTGTACTTAATTCGGCATTGTGCATTTTGTATTTAATTCCGATGCGATGTCTGTGTTTGATCGTCAATAAGAAGGTCCAAGGGATACAGTAAACCTGAAGTGAAGCATCGGAATCTAAAACCGGTCTCACAGGAAAGGTTCAAAACATAGACAGTAAGAAGAGTTAGTTTTCTTGTACTTAAGTCGGCATTGTGCCTTTTCTATTTAATTCCGATGCAATTTCTGTATTTTTCGTCGTCAATGAGAAGGTCCAAGGGATACAGTAAACCTGAAGTGAAGCATCGGAATCCTAACCCGGTCTCACAGGAATAGTTCAAAACATAGACAGTAAGAAGAGTCTGTCTTCTAGTACTTGATTTGGCTTTGTGCCTTTTGTATATAATTCCGATGCAATACCTGTGTTTCATCGTCAATACGAAGGTCAGAGGGATACAGTAAAACTGAAGTGAAGCTTCGGAATCTATAACTAGTGTCACAGGAATGGTTTAAAGCATAGACAGTAAGAAGAGTCAGTCTTCTTGTACTTAAGTCGGCATTGTGCCATTTGTATTTAATCCCGATGCAATTCCTGTGTTTCATCGTCAATAAGAAGGTCATCTGGATACAGTAGAACTGAAGTGAAGCACCGGAATCTATAACTAGTGTCACAGGAATGGTTAAAAACATAGACAGGAAGAAGAGCCAGTCTTTTTGTTCTCGAGTCGGCATTGTGCCTTTTGTATTTAATTCCGATGCAATTTCTGTGTTTCATCGTCAATACGACGGTCTGAGGGATACAGCAAACCTGATGTGAGGCATCGGAGTCTATAACTAGTGTCACAGGAATGGTTCAAAACATAGGCAGTAAGCAAAGTCAGTCTTCTAGTACTTGAGTCGGCATTGAGCCTTTTGCATTTAATTCCGATCCAATTTCTGTGTTTCATCGTCAATATGAAGGTCAGGGGGATACAGTAAACCCGAAGTGAAGCATCCGAATCTAAAACTAGTGTCACAGGAATGGTTCAAAACGTAGACAGTAAGAAGAGCCAGTCTTCTTGTACTTATGTCGGCATTGTGCCTTTTGTATTTAATTCCGATGCAATTTCTGTGTTTCATCGTCAATAAGAAGGTCAGAGGGATACAGTAAACCTGAAGTGAAGCATCGGAATCTATAACTAGTGTCATAGGAATGGTTCAAAATATAGACAGTAAGAAGAGTCAGTTTTCTTGTACTTAAGTCTGCATTGAGCCTTTTGTAATTAATTCCGATGCAATTTCTGTGGTTCATCGTCAATAAGAAGGTCAGCGGGATACAGTAAACCTGAAGTGATGCATCGGAACCTATAACTAGTGTCACAGTAGTGGCTCAAAACATAGACAGGAAGAAGATTCAGTTCTCTTGCACTTAAGTCGGCATTGTGCCTTTTCTATTCAATTCCGATGCAATTTCTGTGTTTCGTCGTCATTAAGAATGTCCAAGGGATACAGTAAACCTGAGGTGAAGCATCGGAATATAGAACCGGTATCACAGGAAATGTTCAAAATATAGACAGTAAGAAGAGCAAGACTGCTTGTACTTCACTATTCATTGTGCCTTTTGTATTTAATTCCGATGCAATTTCTGTGCTTCATCGTCAATATGAAGGTCAGAGGGATACAGTAAACCTGAAGTGAAGCATCGGAATCTATAACTAGTGTCACAGGAATGGTTTAAAACATAGACAGTAAGAAGAATCAGTTTTCTTGTACTGAAGTCGACATTGGGCCTTTTGTATTTAATTCCGAGGCAATTTCTGTGTTTCATCGTCAATAAGAAGGTCAGAGGGATACAGTGAACCTGAAGTGATGCATCGGAATCTATAACTAGTGTCACAGTATTGGTTCAAGACATAGACAGGAAGAAGATTTTGTTCTCTTGCACTTAGTCGGCATTGTGCCTTTTCTATTTAATTCCGATGCAATTTCTGTGTTTCCTTGTCATTAGGAAGGTCCAAGGGATACAGTAAACCTGAAGTGAAGCATCGGAATATAGAACCGGTATCACAGGAAAGGTTCAAAATATAGACAGTAAGAAGAGCAAGACTGCTTGTACTTCACTCTTCATTGTGCCTTTTGTATTTAATTCCGAAGCAATTTCTGTGTTTCATCGTCAATAAGACTGTCAGAGGGATACAGTAAACCTGAAGTGAAGCATCGGAATCTATAACTAGTGTCACAGGAATGGTTCAAAGCACAGACAGTAAGAAGAGCCAGTCTTCTTGTACTTGAGTCGGCATAGTGCCTTTTGTATTTAATTCCGATCAATTTTCTGTGTTTGATCGTCAATAAGAAGGTCAGAGGGATACAGTAAACCTGAAGTGTCGCATCGGAATCTATAACTAGTGTCACAGGAATGGTTCAAAGCATAGACAGTAAGAAGAGTCAGTCTTCTTGTACATAAGTCGGCATTGTGCCTTTTGTATTTAATTCCGATGCAATTTCTGTGTTTCATCGTCAATAAGAAGGTCAGCTGCATACAGTAAACCTGCAGTGAAGAATCAGAATGTATGACTAGTGTCACAGGAATGGTTCAAAACATAGATAGTAAGAAGAGCCAGTCTTCTTGTACTTGAGTTCGCATTGTGCCTTTTGTATTTTATTCCGATCAATTTTCTGCGTTTGATCATCAATAAGAAGGTCAGAGGGATATAGTAAACCTGAAGTGAAGCATCGGAATCTAAAACTAGAGTCACAGGAATGGTTCAAAACATAGACAGTAAGAAGAGTCAGTCTTCTTGTACTTAAGTCGGCATTGTGCCTTTTGCATATAATTCCGATGCAATATCTGTATTTCATCGTCAATAAGAAGGTCAGAGGGATTCAGTAAACCTGAAGTGAAGCATCGGAATCTATAACTACTGTCACAGGAATGGTTCAAAACATAGACAGTAAGAAGAGCCAGTCTTCTTGTACTCCAGTCGGCATTGTGCCTTTTGTATTAAATTCCGATGCAATTTCTGTTTTTCATCGTCAGTACGACGGTCAGAGGGATACAGTAAACCTGAAGTGAAGCATCGGAATCTAAAACTAGTGTCACAGGAATGGTTCAAAGCATAGGCAGTAGGAAGAGTCAGTCTTCTTGTACTTAAGTCGGCATTGTGCCTTTTGTATTTAATTCCGATGCAATTTCTGTGTTTCATCGTCAATATGAAGGTCAGAGGGATACAGTAAACCTGAAGTGATGCATTGGAACCTATTACTAGTGTCACAGGAATGGTTCAAAACATAGACAGTAAGAAGAGTCAGTTTTCTTGTACAAAAGTCGGCATTGTGCCATTTGTATTTAATTCCGATGCAGTTTCTGTGTTTCGTCGTCAATAAGAAGGGCCAAGGGATACAGTAAACCTGACGTGAAGCATCGGAATCTAAAACCGGTATCACAGGAAAGGTTCAAAACATAGACAGTAAGAAGCGCCAGTCGTCTTGTACTTTAGTCGGCATTGTGCCTTTTGTATTTAATTCCGATGCAATTTCTGTGTTTCTTGGTCAATAAGACGGGCAGAGTGATACAGTAAACCTGAAGTGAAGCATCGGAATCAATAACTAGTGTCACAGGAATGGTTCAAATCGTAGACAGAAAGAAGAATCAGTTTTCTTGCACTTAAGTCGACATTGTGCATTTTGTATTTAATTCCGATGCAATTTCTGTGTTTCTTCGTCAATAAGAAGGTCAGAGGGATACAGTAAACCTGAAGTGATGCATCGGAATCTAAAACCAGTCTCACAGGAAAGGTTTAAAGTATAGACGGTAAGAAGAGCCAGTCTTCTTGTACTCGAGTCGGCATTGTGCCATTTGTATTTAATTCCGTTACAATTTCTGTGTTTCATCGTCAATACGACGGTCAGAGGGATGCAGTAAACCTGAAGTGAAGCATCGGACTCTATAACTAGTGTCACAGGAATGGGTAAAACATAGACAGTAAGAAGAGTCAGTCTTCTAGTACTTGAGTCGGCATTGTGCCGTTTGTATTTAATTCCGATGCAATTTCTGTGTTTCATCGGCAATAAGAAGGTCAGAGGGATACAGTAAAACTGAAGTGAAGCATCGGAATCTATAACTAGTGTCACAGGAATGGTTCAAAACATGGTCAGTAAGAAGAGTCAGTGTTCTTGTACTTAAGTCGCCATTGTGCCTTTTGTATATACTTCCGATGCAATTTCTGTGTTTCATCGTCAATAAGAAGGTCAGAGAGATACAGTAAACCTGAAGTGAAGCATCGGAATCTATAACTAGTGTCACAGGAATGGTTCAAAGTATAGACAGTAAGAAGAGTCAGTTTTCTTGTACTTAAGTCGGCATTGTGCCTTTTGTAATTAATTCCGATGCAATTTCTGTGGTTCATTGTCAATAAGAACTTCAGCGGGATACAGTAAACCTGAAGTGATGCATCGGAACCTATAACTAGTGTCACAGTAGTGGTTCAAAACATGGACAGGAAGAAGATTCAGTTCTCTTGCACTTAAGTCGGCATTGTGCCTTTTCTATTTAATTCCGATGCAATTTCTGTGTTTCGTTGTCATTAAGAAGGTCCAAGGGATACAGTAAACCTGAAGTGAAGCATCGGAATATAGAACCGGTATCACAGGAAAGGTTCAAAATATAGACAGTAAGAAGAGCAAGACTGCTTGTATTTCTCTCTTCATTGTGCCTTTTGTATTTAATTCCGATGCGATTTCTGTGATTCATCATCAATAAGACTGTCAGAGGGATACAGTAAACCTGAAGTGAAGCATCGGAATCTATAACTAGTGTCACAGGAATAGTTCAAAGCATAGACAGTAAGAAGAGCCAGTCTTCTTGTACTTGGGTCGGCATTGTGCCTTTTGTATTTAATTCCGATCAATTTTCTGTGTTTGATCGTCAATAAGAAGGTCAGAGGGATACAGTAAACCAGAAGTGTCGCATCGGAATCTATAACTAGTGTCACAGGTATGGTACAAAGCATAGACAGTAAGAAGAGTCAGTCTTCTTGTACATAAGTCGGCATTGTGCCTTTTGTATTTTATTCCGATGCAATTTCTGTGTTTCATCGTCAATAAGAAGGTCAGCTGGATACAGTAAACCTGAAGTGAAACATCAGAATCTATGACTAGTGTCACAGGAATGGTTCAAAACATAGACAGTAAGAAGAGCCAGTCTTCTTGTACTTGAGTCCGCATTGTGCCTTTTGTATTTTATTCCGATGCAATTTCTGTGTTTCATCGTCAGTACGACGGTCAGAGGGATACAGTAAACCTGAAGTGAAGCATCGGAATCAAAAACTAGTGTCACAGGAATGGTTCAAAGCATAGGCAGTAGTAAGAGTCAGTCTTCTTGTACTTAAGTCGGCATTGTGCCTTTTGTATTTAATTCCGATGCAATTTAAGTGTTTCATCGTCAATAAGATGGTCAGAGGGATACAGCAAAACTGAAGTGAAGCATCGGAATCTATAACTTGTGTCACAGGAAGGTTCAAAACATAGTCGCTTTAGAAGAGTCGGTTTTCTTGTACTTAAGTCGGCATTGTGCCTATTGTATTTAATGCTGATGCAATTTCTGTGTTTCATCGTCAATAAGAATGTCAAAGGGCTACAGTAAACCTGAAGTGATACATCGGAATCTGTAACTAGTGTCGTAGGAATGGTTCATAACATAGACATTAAGAAGAGTCAGTCTTCTTGTACTTAAGTCGGCATTGTGCTTTTTGTATTTAATTCCGATGCAATTTCTGTGTTTCATCGTCAATGAGAAGGTCAGAGTGATACAGTAAACCTGAAGTGAAGCATCGCAATCTATAATTAGTGTCACAGGAATGGTTCAAAGCATAGACAGTAAGAAGAGTCAGTTTTCTTATATATAAGTCGGCATTGTGCCTTTTGTATTTAATTCCGATGCAATTTCTGTGTTTCATCGTCTATAAGAAGGTCAGCTGGATACAGTAAACATGAAGTGAAGCATCGGAATCTATGACTAGTGTCACAGGAATGGTTCAAAACATAGAGAGTAAGAAGAGCCAGTCTTCTTGTACTAGAGTCGGCATTGTGCCTTTTGTATTTAATTCCGGTCAATTTTCTGTGTTTGATTGTCAATAAGAAGGTCAGAGGGATACAGTAAACCTGAAGTGAAGCATCGGAATCTAAAACTAGTGTCACAGGAATGGTTCAAAACATAGACAGGAAGAAGAGTCAGTTTTCTTGTACTTAAGTCGCCATTGTGCCTTTTGTATTTAATTCCGATGCACTTTTTGTGTTTCATCGTCAATAAGAAGGTCAGCTGGATACAGTAAACCTGAGGTGAAGCATCGGAATCTATAACTTGTGTCACAGGAATGGTTCAAAACATAGACAGTAAGAAGAGTCAGTCTCCTTGTACTTAAGTCGCCATTGTGCCTTTTGTATTTAATTCCGATGCAATTTTTGTGTTTCATCGTCAATAAGAAGGTCAGCTGGATACAGAAAACCTGAGGTGAAGCATCGGAACCTATAACTTGGGTCACAGGAATGGTTCAAAACATAGATATCAAGAAGAGTCAGTTTTCTTGTACTTAAGTCGGCATTGTGCCTTTTCAATTTAATTCCGATGCAATTTCTGTGTTTCGTCGTCAATAAGAAGAACCAAGGGATACAGTATACCAGAAGTGAAGCATCGGAATCTAAAACCGGTCTCACAGGAAAGGTTCAAAACATAGACAGGAAGAAGAGCCAGACCTCTTGTACCTGAGTCGGCATTGTGCATTCTGTATTTAATTCCGATGCAATCTCTGTGTTTCATCGTCAAAAAGACGGTCAGAGGGATACAGTAAACCTGAAGTGAAGCATCGGAATCTATAACTAGTGCCACAGGAATGGTTCAAAACATAGACAGTAAGAAGAGTCAGTTTTCTTGTACAAAAGTCTGCATTGTGCCTTTTGTATTTAATTCCGATGCAGTTTCTGTGTTTCGTCGTCAATAAGAAGGACCAAGGGATACAGTAAACCTGACGTGAAGCATCGGAATCTAAAACCGGTATCACAGGAAAGGTTCAAAACATAGACAGTAAGAAGCGCCAGTCTTCTTGTACTTTAGTCGGCATTGTGCTTTTTGTATTTAATTCCGATGCAATTTCTGTTTTTCTTCGTCAATAAGACGGTCTGAGGGATACAGTAAACCTGAAGTGAAGCATCGGAATCAATAACTAGTGTCACAGGAATGGTTCCAATCGTAGACAGTAAGTAGAATCAGTTTTCTTGTACTTAAGTCGACATTGTGCATTTGTGTTTAATTCCGTTACAATTTCTGTGTTTCATCGTCAATACGACGGTCAGAGGGT
Source organism: Schistocerca americana (assembly GCF_021461395.2). Classification (NCBI taxonomy): domain Eukaryota; kingdom Metazoa; phylum Arthropoda; class Insecta; order Orthoptera; family Acrididae; genus Schistocerca; species Schistocerca americana. The sequence continues at coordinate 760,067,227 of NC_060123.1, forward strand.
TGCAGTAAACCTGAAGTGAAGCATCGCATTCTATACCTAGTGTCACAGGAATGGGTAAAACGTAGACAGTAAGAAGAGTCAGTCTTCTAGTACTTGAGTTGGCATTGTGCCGTTTGTATTTAATTCCGATGCAATTTCTGTGTTCATCTTCAATACGACGGTCAGGGGGATACAGTAAATATGAAGTGAAGCATCGGAATGGTTCAAAACTTAGACAGTAAGAAGAGTCAGTCTTCTAATACTTGATTCGGCATTGTGCCTTTTGTATTTAATTCCGATGCAATTTCTGTGTTTCATCGTCAATAAGAAGGTCAGGGTGATACAGTAAAAATGAAGTGAAGCATCGAAATCTATAACTTGTGTCACAGGAATGGCTCAAAGCATAGACAGTAAGAAGAGTCAGTCTTCTTGAACTTAACTCGGCATTGTGCCTTTTGTATATAATTCCGATGCAATTTCTGTGTTTCATCGCCAATAAGAAGGTCAGCTGGATACAGTAAATCTGAAGTAAAGCATCGAAATCTATAACTAGGGTCACAGGAATGGTTCAAAATATAGACGGTAAGAAGAGCCAGTCTTCTTGTACTCGAGTCGGCATTGTGCCATTTGTATTTAATTCCGTTACAATTTCTGTGTTTCATCGTCAATACGACGGTCAGAGGGATGCAGTAAACCTGAAGTGAAGCATCGGACTCTATAACTAGTGTCACAGGAATGGGTAAAACATAGACAGTAAGAAGAGTCAGTCTTCTAGTACTTGAGTCGGCATTGTGCCTTTTGTATTTAATTCCGATGCAATTTCTGTGTTTCATCGTCAATATGAAGATCAGAGGGATACAGTAAACCTGAAGTGAAGCATCGGAATCTATAACTAGTGTCACAGGAATGGTTTAAAACTAGACAGTAAGAAGAATCTGTTTTCTTGTGCTTAAGTCGACATTGGGCCTTTTGTATTTAATTCCGAGGCAATTTCTGTGTTTCATCGTCCATAAGAAGGTCAGAGGGATACAGTGAACCTGAAGTGATGCATCGGAATCTATAACTAGTGTCACAGTAGCGGTTCAAAACATAGACAGGAAGAAGATTCAGTTCTCTTGCACTTAAGTCGGCATTGTGCCTTTTCTATTTAATTCCGATGCAATTTCTGTGTTTCGTTGTCATTAAGAAGGTCCAAGGGATACAGTAAACCGGAAGTGAAGCATCGGAATATAGAACCGGTATCACAGGAAAGGTTCAAAATATAGACAGTAAGAAGAGCAAGACTGCTTGTATTTCACTCTTCATTGTGCCTTTTGTATTTAATTCCGATGCGATTTCTGTGATTCATCGTCAATAAGACTGTCAGAGGGATACAGTAAACCTGAAGTGAAGCATCGGAATCTATAACTAGTGTCACAGGAATGGTTTAAAACATAGACAGTAAGAAGAATCAGTTTCCTTGTACTTAAGTCGACATTGGGCCTTTTGTATTTAATTCCGATGCAATTTCTGTGTTTCATCGTCAATAAGAAGGTCAGAGGGATACAGTGAACCTGAAGTGATGCATCGGAATCTATAACTAGTGTCACAGGAATGGTTTAAAAAATAGACAGTAAGAAGAATCAGTTTCCTTGTACTTAAGTCGACATTGGGCCTTTTGTATTTAATTCCGATGCAATTTCTGTGTTTCATCGTCAATAAGAAGGTCAGAGGGATACAGTGAACCTGAAGTGATGCATCGGAATCTATAACTAGTGTCACAGTAGTGGTTCAAAACATAGACAGGAAGAAGATTCAGTTCTCTTGCACTTAAGTCGGCATTGTGCCTTTTCTATTTAATTCCGATGCAATTTCTGTGTTTCGTTGTCATTAAGAAGGTCCAAGGGATACAGTAAACCTGAAGTGAAGCATCGGAATATGGAACCGGTATCACAGGAAAGGTTCAAAATATAGACAGTAAGAAGAGCAAGACTGCTTGTACTTCACTCTTCATTGTGCCTTTTGTATTTAATTCCAATGCAATTTCTGTGTTTCATCGTCAATAAGACTGTCACAGGGATACAGTAAACCTGATGTGAAGCATCGGAATCTATAAGTAGTGTCACAGGAATGGTTCAAAGCATAGACAGTAAGAAGAGCCAGTCTTCTTGTACTTGAGTCGACATTTTGCCTTTTGTATTTAATTTCGATCAATTTTCTGAGTTTGATCGTCAATAAGAAGGTCAGAGTGATACAGTAAACCTGAAGTGTCGCATCGGAATCTATAACTAGTGTCACAGGAATGGTTCAAAGCATAGACAGTAAGAAGAGTCAGTTTTCTTGTACATAAGTCGGCATTGTGCCTTTTGTATTTAATTCCGATGCAATTTCTGTGTTTCATCGTCAATAAGAAGGTCAGCTGGATACAGTAAACCTGAAGTGAAGCACCAGAATCTATGACTAGTGTCACAGGAATGGTTCAAAAATAGACAGTAAGAAGAGCCAGTCTTATTGTACTTAAGTCGGCATTGTGCCTTTTGTATTTAATTCCGATGCAATTTCTGTGTTTCATCGTCAATAAGAAGGTCTGAGGGATACAGTAAACCTGAAGTGAAGCATCAGAATCTATAACTAGTGTCACAGGAATAGTTCAAAATATAGACAGCAAGAAGAGTCAGTTTTCTTGTACGTAAGTCGGCATTGTGCTCTTTGTAATTAATTCCGATGCAATTTCTTTGTTTCATCGTCAATAAGAAGGTCAGCGGGACACAGTAAACCTGAATTGATGCATCGGAACCTATAACTAGTGTCACAGTAGTGGTTCAAAACGTAGACAGTAAGAAGAATCAGTTTTCTTGTACTTAAGTCGACATTGTGCATTTGTGTTTAATTCCGTTACAATCTCTGTGTTTCATCGTCAATACGACGGTCAGAGGGATGCAGTAAACCTGAAGTGAAGCATCGCATTCTATACCTAGTGTCACAGGAATGGTTCAAAACATGGACAGTAAGAAGAGTCAGCCTTCTTGTACTTAAGTCGGCATTGTGCCTTTTGTATTTAATTCCGATGCAATTTCTGTGTTTCATTGTCTATAAGAAGGTCAGCTGGATACAGTAAACATGAAGTGAAGCATCGGAATCTATGACTAGTGTCACAGGTATGGTTCAAAACATAGAGAGTAAGAAGAGCCAGTCTTCTTGTACTAGAGTCGGCATTGTGCCTTTTGTATTTAATTCCGGTCAATTTTCTGTGTTTGATTGTCAATAAGAAGGTCAGAGGGATACAGTAAACCTGAAGTGAAGCATCGGAATCTAAAACTAGTGTCACAGGAATGGTTCAAAACATTGACAGGAAGAAGAGTCAGTCTTCTTGTACTTAAGTCGCCATTGTGCCTTTTGTATTTAATTCCGATGCAATTTTTGCGTTTCATCGTCAATAAGAAGGTCAGCTGGATACAGTAAACCTGAGGTGAAGCATCGGAATCTATAACTTATGTCACAGGAATGGTTCAAAACATAGACAGTAAGAAGAGTCAGTCTCCTTGTACTTAAGTCGCCATTGTGCCTTTTGTATTTAATTCCGATGCAATTTCCGTGTTTCATCGTCAATAAGAAGGTCAGAGGGATACAGCAAAACTGAAGTGAAGCATCGGAATCTATAACTTGTGTCACAGGAATGGTGCAAAACATAGTCGCTATGAAGAGTCGGTTTTCTTGTACTTAAGTCGGCATTGTGCCTATTGTATTTAATGCTGATGCAATTTCTGTGTTTCATCGTCAATAAGAATGTCAAAGGGATACAGTAAACCTGAAGTGATACATCGGAATCTATAACTAGTGTCGTAGGAATGGTTCGTAACATAGACAGTAAGAGTCAGTCTTCTTGTACTTAAGTCGGCATTGTGCTTTTTGTATTTAATTCCGATGCAATTTCTGTGTTTCATCGTCAATGAGAAGGTCAGAGTGATACAGTAAACCTGAAGTGAAGCATCGCAATCTATAATTAGTGTCACAGGAATGGTTCAAAGCATAGACAGTAAGAAGAGTCAGTTTTCTTATACATAAGTCGGCATTGTGCCTCATGTATTTAATTCCGATGCAATTTCTGTGTTTCATCGTCAATATGAAGGTCAGAGGGATACAGTAAACCTGAAGTGATGCATTGGAACCTATTACTAGTGTCACAGGAATGGTTCAAAACATAGACAGTAAGAAGAGTCAGTTTTCTTGTACAAAAGTCTGCATTGTGCCTTTTGTATTTAATTCCGATGCAGTTTCTGTGTTTCGTCGTCAATAAGAAGGACCAAGGGATACAGTAAACCTGACGTGAAGCATCGGAATCTAAAACCGGTATCACAGGAAAGGTTCAAAACATAGACAGTAAGAAGCGCCAGTCTTCTTGTACTTTAGTCGGCATTGTGCTTTTTGTATTTAATTCCGATGCAATTTCTGTGTTTCTTCGTCAATAAGACGGTCTGAGGGATACAGTAAACCTGAAGTGAAGCATCGGAATCAATAACTAGTGTCACAGGAATGGTTCAAATCGTAGACAGTAAGAAGAATCAGTTTTCTTGTACTTAAGTCGACATTGTGCATTTGTGTTTAATTCCGTTACAATTTCTGTGTTTCATCGTCAATACGACGGTCAGAGGGATGCAGTAAACCTGAAGTGAAGCATCGCATTCTATACCTAGTGTCACAGGAATGGGTAAAACGTAGACAGTAAGAAGAGTCAGTCTTCTAGTACTTGAGTCGGCATTGTGCCGTTTAGATTTAATTCCGATGCAATTTCTGTGTTTCATCGTCAATAAGAAGGTCAGAAGGATACAGTAAAACTGAAGTGAAGCATCGCAATCTATAACTAGTGTCACAGGAATGGTTCAAAACATGGACAGTAAGAAGAGTCAGTCTTCTTGTACTTAAGTCGGCATTGTGCCTTTTGTATTTAATTACGATGCAATTTCTGTATTTCATCGTCAATAAGAGGTCAGAGGGATACAGTAAACCTGAAGTGAAGCATCGGAATCTATAACTAGTGTCACAGGAATGGTTCAAATCATAGACAGAAAGAAGAGTCAGTCTTCTTGTACTTAAGTCGGCATTGTGCCTTTTGTATATAATTCCGATGCAATTTCTGTGTTTCATCGTCTAGAAGAAGGTCAGAGGGATACAGTAAACCTGAAGTGAAGCATCGGAATCTTAAACTAGTGTCACAGGAATGGTTCAAAACATAGACAGTAGGAAGAGTCAGTCTTCTTGTACTAAAGTCGGCATTGTGCCTTTTGTATTTAATTCCGATGCAATTTCTGTGTTTCATCGTCTATAAGAAGGTCAGCTGGATACAGTAAACATGAAGTGAAGCATCGGAATCTATGACTAGTGTCACAGGAATGGTTCAAAACATAGAGAGTAAGAAGAGCCAGTCTTCTTGTACTAGAGTCGGCATTGTGCCTTTTGTATTTAATTCCGGTCAATTTTCTGTGTTTGATTGTCAATAAGAAGGTCAGAGGGATACAGTAAACCTGAAGTGAAGCATCGGAATCTAAAACTAGTGTCACAGGAATGGTTCAAAACATTGACAGGAAGAAGAGTCAGTCTTCTTGTACTTAAGTCGCCATTGTGCCTTTTGTATTTAATTCCGATGCAATTTTTGTGTTTCATCGTCAATAAGAAGGTCAGCTGGATACAGTAAACCTGAGGTGAAGCATCGGAATCTATAACTTATGTCACAGGAATGGTTCAAAGCATAGACAGTAAGAAGAGTCAGTCTCCTTGTACTTAAGTCGCCATTGTGCCTTTTGTATTTAATTCCGATGCAATTTTTGTGTTTCATCGTCAATAAGAAGGTCAGCTGGATACAGTAAACCTGAGGTGAAGCATCGGAAAATATAACTTGTGTCACAGGAATGGTTCAAAACATAGATAATAAGAAGAGTAAGTTTTCTTGTACTTAAGTCGGCATTGTGCCTTTTCAATTTAATTCCGATGCAATTTCTGTGTTTCGTCGTCAATAAGAAGATCCAAGGGATACAGTAAACCTGAAGTGAAGCATCGGAATCTAAAACCGGTCTCACAGGAAAGGTTCAAAACATAGACAGGAAGAAGAGCCAGACCTCTTGTACCTGAGTCGGCATTGTGCATTCTGTATTTAATTCCGATGCAATCTCTGTGTTTCATCGTCAATAAGACGGTCAGAGGGATACAGTAAACCTGAAGTGAAGCATCGGAATCTATAACTAGTGTCACAGGAAAGGTTCAAAACATAGACAGTTGGAAGAGTCAGTCTTCTTGTACTTAAGTCGGCATTGTGCCTTTTGTATTTAATTCCGATGCAATTGCTGTGTTTCATCGTCAATAATAAGGTCAGCTGGATACAGTAAACCTGAAGTGAAGCATCGGAATCTATAACTAGTGTCACAGGAATGGTTCAAAACATAGACAGGAAGAAGAGTCATACATAAGTCGGCATATTGCCTTTTCTATTTAATTCCGATGCAATTTCTGTGTTTCGTCGTCAATAAGAAAGTCCAAGTGATACAGTAAACCTGAAGTGAAGCATCGGAATCGAAAACCGGTCTCACAGGAAAGGTTCAAAACATAGACAGTAAGAAGAGCCAGACTTCTTGTTCTTGAATCGGCATTGTGCCTTTTGTATTTAATTCCGATGCTATTTCTGCGTTTCATCATCAATAAGACGGTCAAAGGGATACAGTAAAACTGAAGTGAAGCATCGGAATCTATAACTAGTGTCACAGGAATGGTTCAAAGCATAGGCAGTAGTAAGAGTCAGTCTTCTTGTACTTAAGTCGGCATTGTGCCTTTTGTATTAAATTCCGATGCAATTTCCGTGTTTCATCGTCAATAAGAAGGTCAGAGGGATACAGCAAAACTGAAGTGAAGCATCGGAATCTATAACTTGTGTCACAGGAATGGTTCAAAACATAGTCGCTAAGAAGAGTCGGTTTTCTTGTACTTAAGTCGGCATTGTGCCTATTGTATTTAATGCTGATGCAATTTCTGTGTTTCATCGTCAATAAGAATGTCAAAGGGATACAGTAAACCTGAAGTGATACATCGGAATCTATAACTAGTGTTGTAGGAATGGTTCATAACATAGACAGTAAGAAGAGTCAGTCATCTTGTACTTAAGTCGGCATTGTGCTTTTTGTATTTAATTCCGATGCAATTTCTGTGTTTCATCGTCAATGAGAAGGTCAGAGTGATACAGTAAACCTGAAGTGAAGCATCGCAATCTATAATTAGTGTCACAGGAATGGTTCAAAGCATAGACAGTAAGAAGAATCAGTTTTCTTATACATAAGTCGGCATTGTGCCTCATGTATTTAATTCCGATGCAATTTCTGTGTTTCATCGTCAATATGAAGGTCAGAGGGATACAGTAAACCTGAAGTGATGCATTGGAACCTATTACTAGTGTCACTGGAATGGTTCAAAGCATAGACAGTAAGAAGAGTCAGTTTTCTTGTACAAAAGTCTGCATTGTGCCTTTTGTATTTAATTCCGATGCAGTTTCTGTGTTTCGTCGTCAATAAGAAGGACCAAGGGATACAGTAAACCTGACGTGAAGCATCGGAATCTAAAACCGGTATCACAGGAAAGGTTCAAAACATAGACAGTAAGAAGCGCCAGTCTTCTTGTACTTTAGTCGGCATTGTGCTTTTTGTATTTAATTCCGATGAAATTTCTGTGTTTCTTCGTCAATAAGACGGTCTGAGGGATACAGTAAACCTGAAGTGAAGCATCGGAATCAATAACTAGTGTCACAGGAATGGTTCAAATCGTAGACAGTAAGAAGAATCAGTTTTCTTGTACTTAAGTCGACATTGTGCATTTGTGTTTAATTCCGTTACAATTTCTGTGTTTCATCGTCAATACGACGGTCAGAGGGATGCAGTAAACCTGAAGTGAAGCATCGCATTCTATACCTAGTGTCACAGGAATGGGTAAAACGTAGACAGTAAGAAGAGTCAGTCTTCTTGTACTTAAGCCGGCATTGTGCCTTTTGTATTTAATTACGATGCAATTTCTGCATTTCATCGTCAATAAGAAGGTCAGAGGGATACAGTAAACCTGAAGTGAAGCATCGGAATCTATAACTAGTGTCACAGGAATGGTTCAAATCATAGACAGAAAGAAGAGTCAGTCTTCCTGTACTTAAGTCGGCATTGTGATTTTTGTATATGATTCCGATGCAATTTCTGTGTTTCATCGTCTAGAAGAAGGTCTGAGGGATACAGTAAACCTGAAGTGAAGCATCGGAATCTAAAACTAGTGTCACAGGAATGGTTCAAAACATAGACAGTAGGAAGAGTCAGTCTTCTTGTACTAAAGTCGGCATTGTGCCTTTTGTATTTAATTCCGATGCAATTTCTGTGTTTCATCGTCTATAAGAAGGTCAGCTGGATACAGTAAAACTGAAGTGAAGCATTGGAATCTATAACTAGTGTCACAGGAATGGTTCAAAACATAGACAGTAAGAAGAGTCACTCAACTTTTACTTAAGTCGCCATTGTGCCTTTTGTATTTAATTCCGATGCAATTTCTGTGCTTCATCGTCAATACGAAATTCAGCTGGATACAGTAAAGCTGAAGTGAAGCATCGGAATCTATAACTAGTGTTACAGGAATGGTTCAAAACATAGTCAGTAAGAAGTTTCAGTCTTCTAGTACTTGAGTCGGCATTGTGCCTTTTGTATTTAATTCCGATGCAATTTCTGTGTTTCATCGTCAATAAGAAGGTCCAAGGGAGACAGTAATCCAGAAGTGAGGCATCGGAATCTAAAACCGGTCTCACAGGAGAGGTTCAAAACATAGACAGTAATAAGAGCCAGACTTCTTGTACCTGAGTCGACATTGTGCCTTTTGTATTTAATTCCGTGGCAATCTCTGAGTTTCAACGTCAATAAGACGGTCAGAGGGATACAGTAAACCTGAAGTGAAGCATCGGAATCTATAACTAGTGCCACAGGAATGGTTCAAATCATAGAAAGTAAGAAGAGTCAGTCTTCTAATACTTGAGTCGGCATTGTGCCATTTGTATTTAAATCCGATGCAATTTGTGTGTTTCATCGTCAATAAGAAGGTCAGGGTGATACAGTAAAAATGGAGTGAAGAATCGGAATCTATAACTAGTGTCACAGGGATGGTTCAAAACTTAGACAGTAGGAAGAGTCAGTCTTCTTGTACGTAAGTCGGCATTTTGCCTTTTGTATTTAATTCCGATGCAAAATCTGTGTTTCGTCGTCAATAAGAAAGTCCAAAGGATACAGTAAACCTGAAGTGAAGCATCGGAATCAAAAACCGGGCTCACAGGAAAGGTTCAAAACACAGACAGTAAGAAGAGCCGGACTTTTTGTACTTGTATTTAATTCCGATTCAATTTCTGTGTTTCATCATCAATAACACGGTCAGAGGGATACAGTAAAACTGAAGTGAAGCATCGAAATTTATAACTAGTGTCACAGGAATGGTTCAAATCATAGAAAGTAAGAAGAGTCAGTTTTCTTGTACATAAGTCGCCATTGTGCCTCATGTATTTAATTCCGATGCAATTTCTGTGTTTCATCGTCAATATGAAGGTCAGAGGGATACAGTAAACCTGAAGTGATGCATTGGAACCTATTACTAGTGTCACTGGAATGGTTCAAAGCATAGACAGTAACAAGAGTCAGTTTTCTTGTACAAAAGTCTGCATTGTGCCTTTTGTATTTAATTCCGATGCAGTTTCTGTGTTTCGTCGTCAATAAGAAGGACCAAGGGATACAGTAAACCTGACGTGAAGCATCGGAATCTACAACCGGTATCACAGGAAAGGTTCAAAACATAGACAGTAAGAAGCGCCAGTCTTCTTGTACTTTAGTCGGCATTGTGCTTTTTGTATTTAATTCCGATGCAATTTCTGTGTTTCTTCGTCAATAAGACGGTCTGAGGGATACAGTAAACCTGAAGTGAAGCATCGGAATCAATAACTAGTGTCACAGGAATGGTTCAAATCGTAGACAGTAAGAAGAATCAGTTTTCTTGTACTTAAGTCGACATTGTGCATTTGTGTTTAATTCCGTTACAATTTCTGTGTTTCATCGTCAATACGACGGTCAGAGGGATGCAGTAAACCTGAAGTGAAGCATCGCATTCTATACCTAGTGTCACAGGAATGGGTAAAACGTAGACAGTAAGAAGAGTCAGTCTTCTAGTACTTGAGTCGACATTGTGCCGTTTGTATTTAATTCCGATGCAATTTCTGTGTTTCATCGTCAATAAGAAGGTCAGAGGGATACAGTAAAACTGAAGTGAAGCATAGCAATCTATAACTAGTGTCACAGGAATGGTTCAAAACATGGACAGTAAGAAGAGTCAGTCTTCTTGTACTTAAGCCGGCATTGTGCCTTTTGTATTTAATTACGATGCAATTTCTGTATTTCATCGTCAATAAGAAGGTCAGAGGGATACAGTAAACCTGAAGTGAAGCATCGGAATCTATAACTAGTGTCACAGGAATGGTTCAAATCATAGACAGAAAGAAGAGTCAGTCTTCCTGTACTTAAGTCGGCATTGTGCCTTTTGTATGTGATTCCGATGCAATTTCTGTGTTTCATCGTCTAGAAGAAGGTCTGAGGGATACAGTAAACCTGAAGTGAAGCATCGGAATCTAAAACTAGTGTCACAGGAATGGTTCAAATCATAGACAGTAGGAAGAGTCAGTCTTCTTGTACTAAAGTCGGCATTGTGCCTTTTGTATTTAATTCCGATGCAATTTCTGTGTTTCATCGTCTATAAGAAGGTCAGCTGGATACAGTAAAACTGAAGTGAAGCATTGGAATCTATAACTAGTGTCACAGGAATTGTTCAAAACATAGACAGTAAGAAGAGTCACTCAACTTTTACTTAAGTCGCCATTGTGCCTTTTGTATTTAATTCCGATGCAATTTCTGTGCTTCATCGTCAATAAGAAATTCAGCTGGATACAGTAAAGCTGAAGTGAAGCATCGGAATCTATAACTAGTGTTACAGGAATGGTTCAAAACATAGTCAGTAAGAAGATTCAGTCTTCTAGTACTTGAGTCGGCATTGTGCCTTTTGTATTTAGTTCCGATGCAATTTCTGTGTTTCATCGTCAATAAGAAGGTCCAAGGGAGACAGTAATCCAGAAGTGAGGCATCGGAATCTAAAACCGGTCTCACAGGAGAGGTTCAAAACATAGACAGTAATAAGAGCCAGACTTCTTGTACCTGAGTCGACATTGTGCCTTTTGTATTTAATTCCGTGGCAATCTCTGAGTTTCAACGTCAATAAGACGGTCAGAGGGATACAGTAAACCTGAAGTGAAGCATCGGAATCTATAACTAGTGCCACAGGAATGGTTCAAAACATAGACAGTAGGAAGAGTCAGTCTTCTTGTACTGAAGTCGACATTTTGCCTTTTGTATTTAATTCCCATGCAATTTCTGTGTTTCATCGTCAATAAGAAGGTCAGCTGGATACAGTAAACCTGAAGTGAAGCATCAGAATCTATAACTAGTGTCACAATAATGATTCAAAACATAGACAGTAAGAAGAGTTAATTGTCTTGTACTTAAGTCGGCATTGTGCATTTTCTATTTAATTCGGATGCAATTTCTGTGTTTCGTCGTCAATAAGAAAGTCCAAGGGAAACAGTAAACCTGAAGTGAAGCATCGGAATCGAAAACTGGTCTCACAGGAAAGATAAAAAACATAGACAGTAAGAAGAGCCAGTCTTCTTGTACTTGAGTCGGCATTGTGCCTTTTGTATTTAATTCCGATGCAATTTCTGTGTTCATCGTCAATACGACGGTCAGGGGGATACAGTAAATCTGAGGTGAAGCATCGGAATGGTTCAAAACTTAGACAGTAAGAAGAGTCAGTCTCCTAATACTTGAGTCGGCATTGTGCCTTTTGTATTTGATTCCGATGCAATTTCTGTGGTTCATCGTCAATAAGAAGGTCAGGGTGATACAGTAAAAATGAAGTGAAGCATCGAAATCTATAACTTGTGTCACAGGAATGGCTCAAAGCATAGACAGTAAGAAGAGTCAGTCTTCTTGTACTTAACTCGGCGTTGTGCCTTTTGTATATAATTCCGATGCAATATCTGTGTTTCATCGTCAATGAGAAGGTCAGAGTGATACAGTAAACCTGAAGTGAAGCATCGCAATCTATAATTAGTGTCACAGGAATGGTTCAAAGCATAGACAGTAAGAAGAATCAGTTTTCTTATACATAAGTCGCCATTGTGCCTCATGTATTTAATTCCGATGCAATTACTGTGTTTCATCGTCAATATGAAGGTCAGAGGGATACAGTAAACCTGAAGTGATGCATTGGAACCTATTACTAGTGTCACTGGAATGGTTCAAAGCATAGACAGTAATAAGAGTCAGTTTTCTTGTACAAAAGTCTGCATTGTGCCTTTTGTATTTAATTCCGATGCAGTTTCTGTGTTTCGTCGTCAATAAGAAGGACCAAGGGATACAGTAAACCTGACGTGAAGCATCGGAATCTACAACCGGTATCACAGGAAAGGTTCAAAACATAGACAGTAAGAAGCGCCAGTCCTCTTGTACTTTAGTCGGCATTGTGCTTTTTGTATTTAATTCCGATGCAATTTCTGTGTTTCTTCGTCAATAATAAGGTCAGAGGGATACATTAAACCTGAAGTGAAGCATCGGAATCTATAACTAGTATCACAGGAATGGTTCAAAACATAGACAGTAAGAAGAGTCAGTTTTCTTGTAGTTAAGTCGGCATTCTGCCTTTTGTATTTAATTCCGATGCTATTTATGTGTTTCATCGACAATAAGAAGGTCAGAGTGATGCGGTAAACCTGAAGTAAAGCATCGGAATCTATAACTAGTGTCACAGAAATGGTTCAAAACATAGACAGGAAGAAGAGCCAGTCTTCTTGTACTTGAGTCGGCATTGTGCCTCTTGTATTTAATTCCTATGCAAGTTCTGTGTTTCATCGTCAATAAGAAGGTCAGAGAGATACAGTAAACCTGAAGTAAAGCATCGGAATCTATAACTAGTGTCACAGGAATGTTTCAAAACATAGACGGTAAGAAGAGTCAGTCTTCTTGTACTTAAGTCGGCATTGAGCCTTTTGTATTTAATTCCGATGCAATTTACGTGTTTCATCGTCAATAAGAAGGTCAGAGGGATACAGTAAACCTGAAGTGAAGCATCGGAATCTATAACTGGTGTCACAGGAATGGTTCAAAACATAGTCAGTAAAGAGAGTCACTTTTCTTGTACTTAAGTCGTCATTGTGAATTTTGTATTTAATTCCGATGCAATTTCTGTGTTTCATCGTCAATAAGAAGGTCACAGGGATACAGTAAACCTGAAGTGAAGCATCGAAATTTATAACTAGTGTCACAGGAATGGTTCAAATCATAGAAAGTAAGAAGAGTCAGTCTATTTGTACTTGAGTCGGCATTGTGCCTTTTGTATTTAATTCCGATGCAATTTCTGTGTTTCATCGTCAATAAGAAGGTCAGCTGGATACAGTAGACCTGAAGTGAAGCACTGGAATCTATAACTAGTGTCAAGGGAATGGTTCAAATCATAGACAGTAGGAAGAGCCAGTCTTCTTGAACTTGAGTCGGCATTGTGCCTTTTGTATTTAATTGCGATGAAATATCTGTGTTTGATAGTCAATGAGAAGGTCAGAGGGATACAGTAAACCTGAAGTGGAGCATCGGAATCTACAACTAGTGTCTCAGGAATGGTTCAAAACATAGACAGTAAGAACCGTCAGTCTTCTTGTACTTAAGTCAGCATTGTGCCTTTTGTATTCAATTAAGATGCAATTTCTGTGTTTCATCGTCAATAAGAAGGTCAGGGGGATACAGAAAACCTGAAGTGAAGCATCGGAATATATAACTAGTGTCACCGGAATGGTTCAAAACATAGACAGTAAGAAGAGTCAGTCTTCTTGTACTTAAGTCGGCATTGTGCCTTTTGCATTTACTTCCGATGCAATTTCTGTGCTTCATCGTCAATAAGATGCTCAGCTGGATACAGTAAACCTGAAGTGAAGCATCGGAATCTATAAATAGTGTCACAGGAATGGTTCAAAACATAGACAGTAAGAAGAGCCAGTCTTCTTTTACTTGAGTCGGCATTGTGCCTTTTGTATTTAATTTCGATGAATTTTCTGTGTTTGATCGTCAATACGAAGGTCAGCGGGATACAATAAACCTGAAGTGAAGCATCGGAATCTATAACTAGTGGCACAGGAATGGTTCAAACCATAGACAATAAGAAGAGACAGTGTTCTTGTACTGAAGTCGGCATTCTGCCTTTTGTATTTAATTAAAATGCAATTTCAGTGTTTTATCGTCAATAAGAAGGTCAGAGGGATACAGTAACCCTGAAGTGAAGCATCGGAATCCATAACTAGTGTCACAGGAATGGTTCAAAACATAGACAGTACGAAGAGTCAGTCTTCTTGTACTTAAGTCTTCATTGTGCCTTTTGTATATAATTCCGATGCAATATCTGTGTTTCATCGTCAATAAGAAGGTCAGCTGGATACAGTAAACCTGAAGTGAAGCATCGGAAATTATAACGAGTGCCACAGGAATGGTTCGAAACATAGGTAGTAAGAAGAGCCAGTTTTCTTGTACTTGAGTCGGCATTGTGCCTTTTGTATTTAATTCCGATCAATTTTCTGTGTTTGATCGTCGATACTAAGGTCAGAGGGATACAGTAAACCTGAAGTGAAGCATCGGAATTTATAACTAGTGTCACAGGAATGGTAGAAATCATTGACAGTAGGAAGAGTCAGTCTTCTTGTACTTAAGTAGGCATTGTGTCTGTTGTATTTAATTAAGATGCAATTTCTGTGTTTCATCGTCAATAAGGAGGTCAGAGGTATACAGAAAACCTGAAGTGAATCATCGGAATCTATAACTAGTGTCACAGGAATGGTTCAAAACATAGACAGTGGGAAGAGTCAGTCATCTTTTACTTAAGTCGGCATTGTGCCTTTTGTATTTAATTCCGATGCAATTTCTGTGTTTCATCGTCAATAAGAAGGTCAGAGGTATACAGTAAAACTAAAGTAAAGCATCGGAATCTATAACTAGTGTCACAGGAGTGGTTCAAAACATAGACAGTAAAAAGAGTCAGTCGTCTTTTACTTAAGTTGGCTTTGTGCCTTTTGTATTTAATTCCGATGCAATTTCTGTCCTTCATCGTCAATAAGAAGGTGACCTGGATACAGTAAACCTGAAGTGAAGCATCGGAATCTATAAGTAGTGTCACAGGAATGGTTCAAAACGTAGACAGTAAGAAGAGCCAGTCTTCTTGTACATGAGTCGGCATTGTGCCTTTTGTATTTAATTTCGATGCAATTTCTGTGTTTCATCGTCAATAAGAAGGTCAGAGGGGTACAGTAAGCCTGAAGTGAAGCATCGGAATCTATAACTAGTGTCACAGGAATGGTTCAAAACATAGACAGAATGAAGAGTTGGTTTCCTTGTACTTATGTCGGCATTGTGACTTATGAATTTATTTCCGATGCAATTTCTGTGTTTGATCATCAATAAGAAGATCAGAGGGATACAGTAAACCTGAAGTGAAGCATCGGAATCTATAACTATAATCACAGGAATGGTTCAAAACATAGACAGTAAGAAGAGTCAGTTTTCTTGTAGTTAAGTCGGCATTGTGCCTTTTGTATTTAATTCCGATTCTATTTATGTGTTTCATCGTCAATAAGAAGGTCACAGGGATACAGTAAACCTGAAGTGAAGCATCGGAATTTATAACTAGTGTCACAGGAATGGTTCAAAACATAGACAGTAAGAGGAGTTAGTCTTCTCGTACTTACGTCTGGATTGTGCTTTTTGTATTTAATTATGATGCAATTTCTGTGTTTCATCGTCAATAATAAGGTCAGGGGGATACATTAAACCTGAAGTGAAGCATCGGAATCTATAACTAGTATCACAGGAATGGTTCAAAACATAGACAGTAAGAAGAGTCAGTTTTCTTGTAGTTAAGTCGGCATTCTGCCTTTTGTATTTAATTCCGATGCTATTTATGTGTTTCATCGACAATAAGAAGGTCAGAGTGATGCGGTAAACCTGAAGTAAAGCATCGGAATCTATAACTAGTGTCACAGAAATGGTTCAAAACATAGACAGTAAGAAGAGCCAGTCTTCTTGTACTTGAGTCGGCATTGTGCCTTTTGTATTTAATTCCTATGCAAGTTTTGTGTTTCATCGTCAATAAGAAGGTCAGAGGGATACAGTAAACCTGAAGTAAAGCATCGGAATCTATAACTAGTGTCACAGGAATGTTTCAAAACATAGACGGTAAGAAGAGTCAGTCTTCTTGTACTTAAGTCGGCATTGAGCCTTTTGTATTTAATTCCGATGCAATTTACGTGTTTCATCGTCAATAAGAAGGTCAGAGGGATACAGTAAACCTGAAGTGAAGCATCGGAATCTATAACTGGTGTCACAGGAATGGTTCAAAACATAGTCAGTAAAGAGAGTCACTTTTCTTGTACTTAAGTCGTCATTGTGAATTTTGTATTTAATTCCGATGCAATTTCTGTGTTTCATCGTCAATAAGAAGGTCACAGGGATACAGTAAACCTGAAGTGAAGCATCGGAATCTATAACTAGTGTCACAGGAATGGTTCAAAACATAGACAGTAAGAAGAGTCAGTTTTCTTGTACTTAAGTCGGCATTGTGCCTTTTGTATGTAATTCCAATGCAATTTCTGTGTTTCATCGTCAATAAGAAGGTCAGAGGGATACAGTAAACATGAAGTGAAGAATCGGAATCTATAACTAGTGTCGCAGGAATGGTTCAAACATAGACAGTAAGAAGAGTCAATTTTCTTGTACTTAAGTCGGCATTATGCCTTTTCTATTTAATTCCGATGCAATTTCTGTGTTTCGGCGTCAATAGGAAGGTCAGCTGGATACAGTAAACCTGAAGTGAAGCATCGGAATCTATAACTAGTGTCACAGGAATGGTTCAAAACGTAGACAGTAAGAAGAACCAGTCTTCTTGTACATGAGTCGGCATTGTGCCTTTTGTATTTAATTTCGATGCAATTTCTGTGTTTCATCGTCAATAAGAAGGTCAGAGGGATACAGTAAGCCTTAAGTGAAGCATCGGAATCTATAACTAGTGTCACAGGAATGGTTCAAAACATAGACAGTAAGAAGAGTCAGTCTTCTTGTACTTAAGTCGGTATTGTGCCTTTTGTATTTAATTCCGATGCAATTTCTGTGCTTCTTCGTCAATAAGAAGCTCAGCTGGATACAGTAATCCTGAAGTGAAGGATCGGAATCTATAACTAGTGTCACAGGAATGGTTCAAATCATAGACAGTAAGGAGAGCCAGTCTTCTTGTACATGAGTCGGCATTGTGCCTTTTGTATTTAATTCTGATGAATATTCTGTGTTTAATCGTCAATAAGAAGGTCGGAGGGATACAGTAAACCTGAAGTGAAGCATCGGAATCTATAACTAGCGCCAAAGAAATAATTCAAAACATAGGCAGTAAGAAGAATTAGTCTTCTTGTACTTAAGTCGGCATTGTGCCTTTTGTATATAACTCCGATGCAATTTCTGTGTCTCATCGTCAATAAGAAGCTCAGAGGGATACAATAAACCTGAAGTGAAGCATCGGAATCTATAACTAGTGTCACAGGAATGGTTCAAAACATAGACAGTAAGAAGAGTCAGTTTTCTTGTACTTAAGTCGGCATTGTGTCTTTTGTATTTAATTCCGATGCAATTTCTGTGTTTCATCGTCAATAAGATGGTCAGAGGGGTACAGTAAACCTGACATGAAGCATCGGTATCTATAACTAGTGTCACAGGAATGGTTCAAACCATAGACAGTAAGAAGAGTCTTTCTTTTTGTACTTAAGTCGGCATTGTGCCTTTTGTATTTCATTCCGATGCATTTTCTGTGTTTCATCGTCAATACGAAGGTCAGAGGGATACAGAATACTGAAGTGAAGCATCGGAATCTATAACTAGTGTCACAGGAATGGTTCAAAACATAGACAGTAAGAAGGGTCAGTCTTATTGTACTTAAGTCGGCATTGTGCCTTTTGTATTTAATTCCGATGCAATATCGGTGTTTCTTCGTCAATAAGAAGGTCAGAGGGATACAGTAAGCCTGAAGTGAAGCATCGGAATCTATAACTAGTGTCACAGGAATGGTTCAAAACATAGACAGTAAGAAGAGTCAGTCTTCTTGTACTTAAATCGGCATTGTGCCTTTTGTATTTAATTCCGATGCAATTTCTGTGCTTCATCGTCAATAAGAAGCTCAGCTGGATACAGAAATCGTGAAGTGAAGGATCGGAATCTATAACAAGTGTCACAGGAATGGTTCAAATCATAGACAGTAAGGAGAGCCAGTCTTCTTGTACATGAGTCGGCATTGTGCCTTTTTTTTTTAATTCTGATGAATTTTCTGTGTTTGATCGTCAATAAGAAGGTCAGAGTGATACAGTAAACCTGAAGTGACGCATCGGAATCTATAACTAGCGCCAAAGGATTAATTCAAAACATAGGCAGTAAGAAGAGCCAGTCTTCTTGTACTTAAGTCGGTATTGTGCCTTTTGTATTTAATTCCGATGCAATTTCTGTGTTTCATCGTCAGTACGACGGTCAGAGGGATACAGTAAACCTGAAGTGAAGCATCGGAATCAATAACTAGTGTCACAGGAATGGTACAAAACATAGACAGTAAGAAGAGTCAGTCTTCTTGCACTTAAGTCGGCATTGTGCCTTTTGTATATAACTCCGATGCAATTTCTGTGTCTCATCGTCAATAAGAAGCTCCGAGGGATACAATAAACCTGAAGTGAAGCATCAGAATCTATAACTAGTGTCACAGGAATGGTTCAAAACATAGACAGTAAGAAGAGTCAGTTTTCTTGTACTTAAGTCGGCATTGTGTCTTTTGTATTTAATTCCGATGCAATTTCTGTGTTTCATCGTCAATGAGATGGTCAGAGGGGTACAGTAAACCTGACGTGAAGCATCGGAATCTATAACTAGTGTCACAGGAATGGTTCAAACCATAGACAGTAAGATGAGCCGGTCTTCTTGTACTTGAGTCGGCATTGTGAGTTTTGTAATTAATTCCGATGCAATTTCTGTGTATCATCGTCAATAAAAAGGTCATAAGGATACAGTAAACCTGAAGTGAAGCATCGGAATCTATAACTAGTGTCACAGGAATGGTTCAAAACATTGATATTAAGAAGAGTCTGTTTTCTTGTACTTAGGTCGGCATTGTGCCTTTTGTATTTAATTCCGATGCAATATCTGTGTTTCTTCGTCAATAAGAAGGTCAGAGGGATACAGTAACCTGAAATGAAGCATCGGAATCTATAAATAGTGTCACAGGTATGGTTCAAGACATTGACAGTAAGAAGAGTCAGTTTTCTTGTCAGAGGGATACAGTAAACCTTGTGTATGTAATTCCGATGCGATTTCTGTGTTTCATCGTCAATAAGAAGGTCAGAGGTATACAGTAAACCTGAAGTGAAGCATCGGAATCTATAACTAGAGTCACAGGAATGGTTCAAAACATAGACAGTAAGAAGAGTCAATTTGCTTGTACGTAAGTCGGCATTGTGCCTTTTCTATTTAATTCCGATGCAGTTTCTGTGTTTCATCGTCAATTCGACGGTCAGAGGGATACAGTAAACCTGAAGTGAAGCATCCGAATCTATAACTAGTGTCACAGGAATGGTTCAAACTATAGACAGTAAGAAGAGTCTTTCTTTTTGTACTTAAGTCGGCATTGTGCCTTTTGTATTTAATTCCGATGCATTTTCTGTGTCTCATCGTCAATAAAGGGTCAGAGGGATACAGTAAACCTGAAGTGATGCATCGGAATCTATAACTAGTGTCACAGGAATGGTTCAAAACATAGTTATTAAGAAGAGTCTGTTTTCTTGTACATAAGTCGGCATTGTGCCTCTTCTATTTAATTCCGATGCAATTTCTGTATTTCGTCGTCAATAACAAGGTCCAAGGGATACAGTAAACCTGAAGTGAAGCATCAGAATCTAAAACCGGTCTCACAGGAAAGGTTCAAAACATAGACAGTAAGAAGAGCAAGTCTTCTTGTACTTGAGTCGGCATTGTGCATTTTGTATTTAATTCCGATGCAAGTACTGTGCTTCATCGTCAATAAGAAGGTGAGCTGGGTACAGTAAACCTGAAGTGAAGGATCGGAATCTATAACTAGTGTCACAGGAATGGTTCAAAACATAGACAGTAAGAAGGGTCAGTTTTCTTGTACTGAAGTCGGCATTGTGTCTTTTGTATTTAATTCCGATGCAATTTCTGTGTTTCATCGTCAATAAGAAGGTCAGTGGGGTACAGTAAAGCTGAAGTGAAGAATCGGAACCTATAACTAGTGTCACCGGAATGGTTCATAACATCGATAATAGAAAGAGTCAGTCTTCTTGTACTGAAGTCGGCATTGTGCCTTTTGTATTTAATTCCGATCCAATTTCTGTGCTTCATCGTCAATAAGAAGGTCAGCTGGATATAGTAAACCTGAAGTGAAGCATCGGAATCTATAACTAGTGCCACATTAATGGTTCAAAACGTAGACAGTAAGAAGGGCCAGTCTTCTTGTACAGGAGTCGGCATTGTGCCTTTTGTATTTAATTCCGATGAATCTTCTGTGTTTGATCGTCAATACGAAGGTCAGAGGGATACAGTAAACCTGAAGTGAAGCATCGGAATCTATAACTAGTGGCACAGGAATGGTTCAAACCATAGACAGTAAGAAGAGACAGTGTTCTTGTACTGAAGTCGGCATTCTGCCTTTTGTGTTTAATTAAAATGCAATTTCGGTGTTTCATCGTCAATAAGAAGGTCAGAGGGATACAGTAAACCTGAAGTAAAGCATCGGAATCTATAACTAGTGTCACAGGAATGGTTCAAAACATAGACAGTAAGAAGAGTCAGTCTTCTTGTACTTAAGTCGGCATTGTGCCTTTTGTATATAATTCCGATGCAATTTCTGTGTTTCATCGTCAATAAGAAGGTCAGCTGGATATAGTAAACCTGAAGTGAAGCATCGGAATCTATAACTAGTACCACAGGAATATTTCAAAGCATAGGCAGTAAGAAGAGCCAGTATATTTGTACTTGAGTCGGAATTGTGCCTTTTGTATCTAATTCCGATGAATTTTCTGTGTTTGATCGACAATAGTAAGGTCAGAGGGATACAGTAAACCTGAAGTGAAGCATCGGAATTTATAACTAGTGCCACAGGAATGGTAGAAAACATTGACAGTATGAAGAAACAGTCTTCTTGTACTTAAGTCGGCATTGTGCCTTTTGTGTTTAATTAAGATGCAATTTCTGTGTTTCATCATCAATAAGGAGGTCAGAGGGATACAGAAAACCTGAAGTGAATCACCGGAATCTATAACTAGTGTCACAGGAATGGTTCAAAACATAGACAGTGGGAGGAGTCAGTCGTCTTGTACTTAATTCGGCATGGTGAATTTTGTATTTAATTCCGATGCAATTTCTGTGCTTCATCGTCAATAAGAAGGTGAGCTGGATACAGTAAACCTGAAGTGAAGCATCGGAATCTATAACTAGTGTCACAGGAATGGTTCAAAACGTAGACAGTAAGAAGGGCTAGTCTTCTTGTACAGGAGTCGGCATTGTGCCTTTTGTATTTAATTTCGATGCAATTTCTGTGTTTCATCGTCAATAAGTAGGTCAGAGGAATACAGTAAGCCTGAAGTGAAGCATCGGAATCTATAACTAGTGTCACAGGAATGTTTCAAAACATAGACACTATGAATAGTTAGTTTTCTTGTACTTATGTCGGCATTGTGACTTACGAATTATTTTTCCGATGCAAGTTCTGTGTTTCATCGTCAGCAAGCAGGTCAGCTGGATACAGTAAACCTGAAGTGAAGCATCGGAATCTAAAACTAGTGTCCCACGAATGGTTCAAAACATCGACAGGAAGTATAGCCAGTCTTCTCGTACTTGAGTCGGCATCGTGCATTTTGTATCTAATTCCGATGCAAGTTCTGTGTTTCATCGCCAATACGACGGTCAGAGGGAAACAGTAAACCTGAAGTGAAGCATCGGAATCTATAACTAGTGTCACAGGAATGGTTCAAAGCATAGACTGTAAGAAGAGTCAGTCTTCTAGTACTTAAGTCGGCATTGTGCCTTTTGTATTTAATTCCGATGCAATTTCTGTGCTTCATCGTCAATAAGAAGGTCAGCTGGATATAGTAAACCTGAAGTGAAGCATCGGAATCTATAACTAGTGCCACAGGAATGGTTCAAAACGTAGACAGTAAGAAGGGCCAGTCTTCTTGTACAGGAGTCGGCATTGTGCCTTTTGTATTTAATTCCGATGAATCTTCTGTGTTTGATTGTCAATACGAAGGTCAGAGGGATACAGTAAACCTGAAGTGAAGCATCGGAATCTATAACTAGTGGCACAGGAATGGTTCAAAACATAGACAGTAAGAAGAGACAGTGTTCTTGCACTGAAGTCGGCATTCTGCCTTTTGTATTTAATTAAAATGCAATTTCGGTGTTTCATCGTCAATAAGAAGGTCAGAGGGATACAGTAAACCTGAAGTGAAGCATCGGAATCTATAACTAGTGTCACAGGAATGGTTCAAAACATAGACAGTAAGAAGAGTCAGTCTTCTTGTACTTAAGTCGGCATTGTGCCTTTTGTATATAATTCCAATGCAATTTCTGTGTTTCATCGTCAATAAGAAGGTCAGCTGGATATAGTAAACCTGAAGTGAAGCATCGGAATCTATAACTAGTACCACAGGAATGGTTCAAAACATAGGCAGTAAGAAGAGCCAGTCTTCTTGTACTTGAGTCGGCTTTGTGCCTTTTGTATTTAATTCCGATGAATTTTCTGTGTTTGATCGTCAATAGTAAGGTCAGAGGGATACAGTAAACCTGAAGTGAAGCATCGGAATTTATAACTAGTGCCACAGGAATGGTAGAAAACAATGACAGTAGGAAGAGTCAGTCTTCTAGTACTTAAGTCGGCATTGTGCCATTTGTGTTTAATTAAGATGCAATTTCTGTGTTTCATCGTCAATAAAGAGGTCAGAGGGATACAGAAAACCTGAAGTGAATCATCGGAATCTATAACTAGTGTCACAGGAATGGTTCAAAACATAGACAGTGGGAAGAGTCAGTCGTCTTGTACTTAAGTCGGCATTGTGCCTTTTGTATTTAATTCCGATGCAATTTCTGTGCTTCATCGTCAATAAGAAGGTGAGCTGGATACAGTAAACCTGAAGTGAAGCATCGGAATCTATAACTAGTGTCACAGGAATGGTTCAAAACGTAGACAGTATGAAGGGCCAGTCTTCTTGTACAGGAGTCGGCATTGTGCCTCTTGTATTTAATTTCGATGCAATTTCTGTGTTTCATCGTCAATAAGAAGGTCAGAGGGATACAGTAAGCCTGAAGCGAAGCATCGGAATCTATAACTAGTGTCACAGGAATGTTTCAAAACATAGACAGTATGAAGAGTTAGTTTTCTTGTACTTATGTCGGCATTGTGCATTTTGTATTTAATTCCGATGCAATTTCTGTGTTTCATCGTCAGTACGACGGTCAGAGGGATACAGTAAACCTGAAGTGAAGCATCGGAATCAAAAACATGTGTCACAGGAATGGTTCAAAACATAGACAGTAAGAAGAGTCAGTCTTCTAGTACTTAAGTCGGCATTGTGCCTATTGTATTTAATTCAGATGCATTTTCTGTGTCTCATCGTCAATAAGAGGGTCGGAGGGATACAGTAAACCTGAAGTGATGCTTCGGAATCTATGACTAGTGTCACAGAAATGGTTCAAAACATAGTTATTAAGAAGAGTCTGTTTCCTTGTACATAAGTCGGCATTGTGCCTCTTCTATACAATTCCGATGCAATTTCTGTGTTGCGTCGTCAGAATCAAGGTCCAAGGGACACAGTAAACCTGAAGTGAAGCATCGGAATCTAAAGCCGGTCTCACAGGAAAGCTTCAAAACAAAGACAGTAAGAAGAGCCAGTCTTCTTGTACTTGAGTCGGCATTGTGCATTTTGTATTTAATTCCGATGCAATTTCTGTGTTTCATCGTCAGTACGACGGTCAGAGGGATACAGTAAACCTGAAGTGAAGCATCGGAATCAAAAACATGTGTCACAGGAATGGTTCAAAACATAGACAGTAAGAAGAGTCAGTCTTTTTGTACTTAAGTCGGCATTGTGCCTTTTGTACATAACTCCGATGCAATTTCTGTGTTTCATCGTCAATAAGAAGCTCAGAGGGATACAATAAACCAGAAGTGAAGCATCAGAATCTATTACTAGTGTCACAGGAATGGTTCAAAACATAGGCAGTAGGAAGAGTCGGTTTTCTTGTACTTAAGTCGGCATTGTGTCTTTTGTATTTAATTCCGATGCAATTTCTGTGTTTCGTCGTCAATAAGAAGGTCAGTGGGATACAGTAAATCTGAAGTGAAGCATCGGAATCTGTAACTAGTGTCACAGGAATTGTTCAAAACATAGACAGTAAGAAGAGTCAGTCTTTTTGTACTTAAGTCGGCATTGTGCCTTTTTTATTTAATTCCGATGCAATTTCTGTGTTCGTCGTCAATAAGAAGGTCCAAGGGATACAGTAAACCTGAAGTGAAGCATCGGAATCTAAAACCGGTCTCAGAGGAAAGGTTTAAATCGTAGACAGTAAGAAGAGCCAGTCTTCTTGTACATGGGTCAGCATTGTGCCTTTTGTATTTAATTCCAATTGCAATTTCTGTTTTTCATCGTCAATAAGATGGTCAGCTGGATACAGTAAACCTGAAGTGAAGCATCGGAATCTATAACTAGTGTCACAGGAATGGTTCAAAACATAGACTGAAAGAAGAGTCAGTCTTCTAGTACTTAAGTCGGCATTGTGCCTTTTGTATTTAATTCCGATGCAATTTCTGTGCTTCATCGTCAATAAGAAGGTCAGCTGGATATAGTAAACCTGAAGTGAAGCATCGGAATCTATAACTAGTGCCACAGGAATGGTTCAAAACGTAGACAGTAAGAAGGGCCAGTCTTCTTGTACAGGAGTCGGCATTGTGCCTTTTGTATTTAATTCCGATGAATCTTCTGTGTTTGATCGACAATACGAAGGTCAGAGGGATACAGTAAACCTGAAGTGAAGCATCGGAATCTATAACTAGTGGCACAGGAATGGTTCAAAACATAGACAGTAAGAAGAGAAAGTGTTATTGTACTGAAGTCAGCATTCTGCCTTTTGTATTTAATTAAAATGCAATTTCGGTGTTTAATCGTCAATAAGAAGGTCAGAGGGATACAGGAAACCTGAAGTGAAGCATCGGAATCTATAACTAGTGTCACAGGAATTGTTCAAACATAGACAGTAAGAAGAGTCAGTCTTTTTGTACTTAAGTCGGCATTGTGCCTTTTTTATTTAATTCCGCTGCAATTTCTGTGTTCGTCGTCAATAAGAAGGTACCAGGGATACAGTAAACCTGAAGTGAAGCATCGGAATCTAAAACCGGTCTCAGAGGAAAGATTTAAATCATAGACAGTAAGAAGAGCCATTCTTCTTGTACATGGGTCAGCATTGTAAAACTGAAGCGAAGCATCGGAATCTATAACTAGTGTCACAGGAATGGTTCAAAACATAGAGAGTAAGAAGAGTCAGTCTTCTTGTACTTGAGTCGGCATTGTGCCTTTTGTATTTAATTCCGATGCAATTTCTGTGTTTCATCGTCAATAAGAAGGTCAGAAGGATACAGTAAAACTGAAGTGAAGCATCGGTATCTATAACTAGTGTCACAGGAGTGGTTCAAAACATAGACAGTAAGAAGAGCCTGTCCTCTTGTACTTGAGTCGGCATTGTGATTTTTGTATTTAATTCCAATGCAATTTCTGTGTTTCATCGTCAGTAAGACGGTCAGAGGGATACAGTAAACCTGAAGTGAAGCATCGGAATCTATAACTAGTGTCTCAAAGTGGTTCAAAACATATCCAGTAGGAAGAGTCAGTTTTCTTGGCTTAAGTCGGCATTGTGCGTTTTGTATTTAATTCCGATGCAATTTCTGTGTTTCATCAACAATAAGAAGGTCACAGGGATACATTAAAACTGAAGTGAGGCATCGGAATTTATAACTAGTGTCACAGGATTGGTTCAAAACATAGGCAGTAAGAAGAGTCAGTTTTCTAGTACTTAAGTCTGCATTGTGCCTTTTGTATTAATTGCCGATGCAATTTCTGTGATTCATCGTCAATAAGAAGGTCAGCTGGATACAGTAAACCTGTAGTGAAGCATCGGAAACTATAACTAGTGTCACAGGAATGGCTCAAAACATAGACAGTAGGAAGAGTCAGTTTTCTTGTACTTAAGTCGGCATTGTGCCTTTAGTATTTAATTCCGTTGCAATTTCTGTGTTTCATCAACAATAAGATGGTCAGATGGATACAGTAAAACTGAAGTGAAGCATCGGAATCTATAACTAGTGTCACAGGAATGGTTCAAAGCATAGACAGTAAGAAGTGTCAGTCTTCTTGTACTTGAGTCGGCATTGTGTCTTTTGTATTTATTTCTGATGCAATTTCTGTGTTTCATCGTCAATAACAAGGTCAGCTGGATACAGTAAACCTGTAGTGAAGCATCGGAAACTATAACTAGTGTCACAGGAATGGCTCAAAACATAGACAGTAGGAAGAGTCAGTCTTCTTGTACTTGATTCGGCATTGTGCCTTTTGTCTTTAATTCCAATGCAATTTCTGTGTTTCATCGTCAGTACGACGGTCAGAGGGATACAGTAAACCTGAAGTGAAGCATCGGAATCTATAACTAGTGTCACAGGAGTGGTACAAAACATAGACAGTAAGAGGAGTCAGTCTTCTTGTACTTGAGTAGGCATTGTGCCTTTTGTGTTCAATTCCGATGCAATTTATGTGTTTCATCGTCAATAAGAAGGTCAGAAGGATACAGTAAAACTGAAGTGAAGCATCGGAATCTATAACTAGTGTCACAGGAATGGTTCAAAACATAGACAGTAAGAAGTGTCAGTCTTCTTGTACTTGAGTGGGCATTGTGCCTTTTGTATTTATTTCTGATGCAATTTCAGAGTTTCATCGTCAATAAGAAGGTCAGAAGGATAAAGTAAAACTGAAGTGAAGCATCGGAACCTATAACTAGTGTCACAGGAATGGTTCAAAACATAGAAAGTGAGAAGAGTCAGTCTTCTTGTACTTGACTCGGCATTGTGCCTTTTGTATTTAATTCCGATGCAATTTCTGTGTTTCATCGTCAATAAGAGGGTCAGCTGGATAAGGTAATCCTGAAGTGAAGCATCGGAATCCATAACTAGTGTCACATTAATGGTTCAAAACAAAGACAGGAAAAAGAGACAGTTATGTTGTACTGAAGTCGGCATTGTGCATTTTCTATATAATTCCGATGCAATTTCTGTGTTCGTCGTCAATAAGAATGTCCAAGGGATACAGTAAACCTGAAGTGAAGCATCGGAATCTGAAACCGGTCTCACAGGAAATGTTCAAAACATAGACAGTAAGAAGAGCCAGACTACTTGTACTTGGGTCGGCATTGTGCCTTTTGTATTTAATTCCGATGCAATTTGTGTGTTTCATCGTCAATAAGACGGTCAGAGGGATTCATTAAAACTGAAGTGAAGCATCGGAATTTATAACTAGTGTCACAGGAATGGTTCAAAACATAGACAGTAAGAAGAGTCAGTTTTCTTGTACTTAAGTCGGCATTGTGCCTTTTGCATTTAATTCCGATGCAATTTCTGTGATTCATCGTCAATAAGAAGGTCAGCTGGATACAGTAAACCTGTAGTGAAGCATCGGAATCTATAACTAGTGTCACAGGAATGGTTCAAAACATAGACAGTAAGAAGAGTCAGTTTTCTTGTACTTACGTCGGCATTGTGCCTTTTCTATTTAATTCCGATGCAATTTCTGTGTTTTTCTGCGTCAATAAGAATGTCCAAGGGATACAGTAAACCTGAAGTGAAGCATCGGAATCTAAAACCGGTCTCACAGGAAAGGTTCAAAACATAGACAGTAAGAAGAGTTAGTCTCCTTGTACTTGAGTCGGCATTGTGCCTCTTGTATTTAATTCAGATGCAATTTCTGTGTTTCATCGTCAATAAGAAGGTCAGAATTATACAGTAAAACTGAAGTGAAGCATCGGAATCTATAACTAGTGTCACAGGAGTGGTTCAAAACATAGACAGTAGGAGGAGTCGGTCTTCTTGTACTTAAGTCGGCATTGTGCCTTTTGTATTTAATTCCGATGCAATTTCTGTGTTTCATCGTCAATAAGAAGGTCAGCTGGATAAGGTAATAATGAAGTGAAGCATCGGAATCTATAACTAGTGTCACAGGAATGGTTCAAAGCAAAATCGGGAAAAAGAGACAGTTATCTTGTACTGAAGTCGGCATTGTGCATTTTCTATATAATTCCGATGCAATTTCTGTGTTCGTCGTCAATAAGAAGGCCCAAGGGATACAGTAAACCTGAAGTGAAGCATCGGAATCTGAAACCGGTCCCACAGGAAAGGTTCAAAACTTAGACAGTAAGAAGACCCAGACTACTTGTACTTGGGTCGGCATTGTGCCTTTTGTATTTAATTCCGATGCAATTTGTGTGTTTCATCGTCAATAAGACGGTCAGAGCGATTAATTAAAACTGAAGTGAAGCATCGGAATTTATAACTAGTGTCACAGAAATGGTTCAAACCATAGACGGTAAGAAGAGTCAGTTTTCTTGTACTTAGGTCGGCATTGTGCCTCTTCTATTGAATTCCGATGCAATTTCTGTGGTTCATCGTCAATAAGAAGGTCAGAGGGATACGGTAAACCTGAAGTGAAGCTTCGGAATCTATAACTAGTGTCACAGGAATGGTTCAAAACATAGACAGTAAGAAGAGTCAATTTGCTTGTACTTAAGTCGGCATTGTGCCTTTTCTATTTAATTCCGATGCAATTTCTGTGTTTCATCGTCAATACGACGGTCAGAGGGATACAGTAAACCTGAAGTGAAGCATCCGAATCTATAACTAGTGTCACAGGAATGGTTCAAAATATAGACACTAAGAAGAGTCAGTCTTCTAGTACTTAAGTCGGTATTGTGCCTTTTGTATTTAATTCCGATGCATTTTCTGTGTTTCATCGTCAATAAGAGGGTCAGAGGGATACAGTAAACCTGAAGTGATGCTTCGGAATCTGTGACTAGTGTCACAGAAATGGTTCAATACATAGTTATTAAGAAGAGTCTGTTTCCTTGTACATAAGTCGGCATTGTGCCTCTTCTATTCAATTCCGATGCAATTTCTGTGTTTCGTCGTCAGAAACAAGGTCCAAGGGACACTGTAAACCTGAAGTGAAGCATCGGAATCTAAAGCCGGGCTCACAGGAAAGGTTCAAAACATAGACAGTAAGAAGAGCCAGTCTACTTGTACTTCAGTCGGCATTGTGCATTTTGTATTTAATTCCGATGCAATTTCTGTGTTTCATCGTCAGTACGACGGTCAGAGGGATACAGTAAACCTGAAGTGAAGCATCGGAATCAAAAACTAGTGTCACAGGAATGGTTCAAAACATAGACAGTAAGAAAAGTCAGTCTTTTTGTACTTAAGTCGGCATTGTGCCTTTTGTATATAACTCCGATGCAATTTCTGTGTTTCATCGTCAATAAGAAGCTCAGAGGGATACAATAAACCAGAAGTGAAGCATCAGAATCTATTACTAGTGTCACAGGAATGGTTCGAAACATAGACAGTAAGAAGAGTCGGTTTTCTTGTACTTAAGTCGGCATTGTGTCTTTTGTATTTAATTCCGATGCAATTTCTGCGTTTCGTCGTCAATAAGAAGGTCAGTGGGATACAGTAAACCTGAAGTGAAGCATCGGAATCTGCAACTAGTGTCACAGGAATTGTTCAAAACATAGACAGTAAGAAGAGTCAGTCATTTTGTACATAAGTCGGCATTTTTAATTCCGATGCAATTTCTGTGTTTCATCGTCAATACTGAGGTCAGAGGGATACAGTAAACCGGAAGGGATGCATCGGATTCTATAACTAGTGTCACAGGAATGGTTCAAAACATAGACAGTAAGAAGGGTCAGTCTTCTTGTACTTAAGTCGGCATTGTGCCTTTTGTATTTAATTCCGATGCAATATCTGTGTTTCTTCGTCAATAAGAAGGTCAGAGGGATATAGTAAACCTGAAGTGAAGCATCGGAATCTATAACTAGTGTCACAGAAATGGTTCAAACCATAGACAGTAAGAAGAGCCAGTCTTCTTGTACGTAAGGCGGCATTGTGCCGTTTGTATTTAATTCCGATGCAATTTCTGTGTTTCATCGTCAATAAGAAGGTCCGAGGGATACAGTAAGCCTGAAGTGAAGCATCGGAATCTATAACTAGTGTCACAGGAGTGGCTCAAAACATAGACAGTAAGAGGAGTCAGTCTTCTTGTACTTAAGTCGGCATTGTGCCTTTTGTATTTAATTCCGATGCAATTTATGTGTTTCATCGTCAATAAGAAGGTCACAGGGATACAGTAAACCTGAAGTGAAGCATCGGAATCTATAACTAGTGTCACAGGAATGGTTCAAAACATAGACAGTAAGAAGAGTCAGTTTTCTTGTACTTAAGACGGCATTGTGCCTTTTGTATTTAATTCCGATGCAATATCTGTGTTTCATAGTCAATAAGAAGGTCACAGGGATTCAGTAAACCTGAAGTGAAGCATCGGGGTCTATAACTAGTGTCACAGGAATGGTTCAAAACATAAACAGTAAGAAGAGTCAGTTTTCTTGTACTTAGGTCGGCATTGTGCCTCTTGTATATAATTCCGATGCAATTTCTGTGGTTCATCGTCAATAAGATGGTCAGAGGGATACAGTAAACCTGAAGTGAAGCTTCGGAATCAATAACTAGTGTCACAGGAATGGTTCAAAACATAGCCAGTAAGAAGAGTCAGTTTTCTTGTCAGAGGGATACAGTAAACCGTTTGTATGTAATTCCGATGCAATTTCTATGTTTCATCGTCAATAAGAAAGTCAGAGGGATACAGTAAACCTGAAGTGAAGCATCCGAATCTATAACTAGTGTCACAGGAATGGTTCAAAACATAGACACTAAGAAGAGTCAGTCTTCTAGTACTTAAGTCGGCATTGTGCCTTTTGTATTTAATTCCGATGCATTTTCTGTGTTTCATCGTCAATAAGAGGGTCAGAGGGATACAGTAAACCTGAAGTGATGCTTCGGAATCTATGACTAGTGTCACAGAAATGGTTCAAAACATAGTTATTAAGAAGAGTCTGTTTCCTTGTACATAAGTCGGCATTGTGCCTCTTCTATTCAATTCCGATGCAATTTCTGTGTTTCGTCGTCAGAAACAAGGTCTAAGGGACACTGTAAACCTGAAGTGAAGCATCGGAATCTAAAGCCGGGCTCACAGGAAAGGTTCAAAACATAGACAGTAAGAAGAGCCAGTCTTCTTGTACTTGAGTCGGCATTGTTCATTTTGTATTTAATTCCGATGCAATTTCTGTGTTTCATCGTCAGTACGACGGTCAGAGGGATACAGTAAACCTGAAGTGAAGCATCGGAATCAAAAACTAGTGTCACAGGAATGGTTCAAAACATAGACAGTAAGAAGAGTCAGTCTTTTTGTACTTAAGTCGGCATTGTGAATTTGTATATAACTCCGATGCAATTTCTGCGTTTCATCGTCAATAAGAAGCTCAGAGGGATACAATAAACCAGAAGTGAAGCATCAGAATCTATTACTAGTGTCACAGGAATGGTTCGAAACATAGACAGTAAGAAGAGTCGGTTTTCTTGTACTTAAGTCGGCATTGTGTCTTTTGTATTTAATTCCGATGCAATTTCTGTGTTTCGTCGTCAATAAGAAGGTCAGTGGTATACAGTAAACCTGAAGTGAAGCATCGGAATCTGTAACTAGTGTCACAGGAATTGTTCAAAACATAGACAGTAAGAAGGGTCAGTCTTTTTGTACATAAGTCGGCATTTTTAATTCCGATGGAATTTCTGTGTTTCATCGTCAATACTAAGGTCACAGGGATACAGTAAACCTGAAGGGATGCATCGGATTCTATAACTAGTGTCACAGGAATGGTTCAAAACATAGACAGTAAGAAGGGTCAGTCTTCTCGTACTTAAGTCGGCATTGTGCCTTTTGTATTTAATTCCGATGCAATATCTGTGTTTCTTCGTCAATAAGAAGGTCAGAGGGATATAGTAAACCTGAAGTGAAGCATCGGAATCTATAACTAGTGTCACAGAAATGGTTCAAACCATAGACAGTAAGAAGAGCCAGTCTTCTTGTACGTAAGGCGGCATTGTGCCTTTTGTATTTAATTCCGATGAAATTTCTGTGTTTCATCGTCAATAAGAAGGTCCGAGGGATACAGTAAGCCTGAAGTGATGCATCGGAATCTATAACTAGTGTCACAGGAATGGTTCAAAACATAGACAGTAAGAAGAGTCAGTTTTCTTGTACATAAGACGGCATTGTGCCTTTTGTATTTAATTCCGATGCAATATCTGTGTTTCATAGTCAATAAGAAGGTCACAGGGATACAGTAAACCTGAAGTGAAGCATCGGGATCTATAACTAGTGTCACAGGAATGGTTCAAAGCATAAACAGTAAGAAGAGTCAGTTTTCTTGTACTTAGGTCGGCATGGTGCCTCTTGTATTTAATTCCGATGCAATTTCAATGGGTTCATCGTCAATAAGAAGGTCAGAGGGATACCGTAAACCTGAAGTGAAGCTTCGGAGTCTATAACTAGTGTCACAGGAATGGTTCAAAACATAGCCAGTAAGAAGAGTCAGTTTTCTTGTCAGAGGGATACAGTAAACCTTTTGTATGTAATTCCGATGCAATTTCTATGTTTCACCGTCAATAAGAAAGTCAGAGGGATACAGTAAACCTGAAGTGAAGCATCGGAATCTATAACTAGTGTCACAGGAATGGTTCAAAACATAGACAGTAAGAAGAGTCAATTTGCTTGTACTTAAGTCGGCATTGTGGCTTTTCTATTTAATTCCGATGCAATTTCTGTGTTTCATCGTCAATACGACGGTCAGAGGGATACAGTCAACCTGAAGTGAAGCATCATAATGTGTAACTAGTGTCACAGGAATTGTTCAAAACATAGACAGTAAGAAAAGTCAGTCTTTTTGTACTTAAGTCGGCATTGTGCCTTTTGTATTTAATTCCGATGCAATTTATGTGTTTCATCGTCAATACTAGGGTCAGAGGGATACAGTAAACCTGAAGGGAAGCATCGGATTCTATAACTAGTGTCACAGGAATGGATCAAAACATAGACAGTAAGAAGGGTCAGTCTTCTTGTACTTAAGTCGGCATTGTGCCTTTTGTATTTAATTCCGATGCAATATCTGTGTTTCTTCGACAATAAGAAGGTCAGAGGGATCTAGTAAACCTGAAGTGAAGCATCGGAATCTATAACTAGTGTCACAGAAATGGTTCAAACCATAGACAGTAAGAAGAGCCAGTCTTCTTGTACGTAAGGCGGCATTGTGCCTTTTCTATTTAATTCCGATGCAATTTCTGTGTTTCATCGTCAATAAGAAGGTCCGAGGGATACAGTAAGCCTGAAGTGAAGCATCGGAATCTATAACTAGTGTCACAGGAGTGGTTCAAAACATAGACAGTAAGAGGAGTCAGTCTTCTTGTACTTAAGTCGGCATTGTGCCTTTTGTATTTAATTCCGATGCAATTTAAGTGTTTCATCGTCAATAAGAAGGTCAGAGGGATACAGTAAACCTGAAGTGAAGCATCGGAATCTATAACTAGTGTCACAGGAAAGGTTCAAAACATAGACAGTAAGAAGAGTCAGTTTTCTTGTACTTAAGACGGCATTGTGCCTTTTGTATTTCATTCCGATGCAATATCTGTGTTTCATCGTCAATAAGAAGGTCAGACGGTTACAGTAAACCTGAAGTGAAGCATCGGAATCTATAACTAGTGTCACAGGAATCGTTCATAACATAGACTGTAAGAAGAGTCAGTTTTCTTGTACATAAGTCGGCATTGTGCCGTTTGTATTTAATTCCCATGCAATTTCTGTGTTTCATCGTCAATAAGAAGGTCAGAGGGATACAGTAAACCTGAAGTGAAGAATCTCAATCTATAGCTAGTGTCACAGGAATGGATCAAAACATATTCAGTAAGAAGAGTCACTTTTCTTGTACTTAAGTCGGCATTGTGCCGTTTGTATTTAATTCCCATGCAATTTCTGTGTTTCATCGTCAATAAGGAGGTCAGAGCGATACAGTAAACCTGAAATGAAGCATCGGAATCTATAACTAGTGTCACAGGAGTGGTTCAAAACATAGACAGTAAGAGGAGTCAGTCTTCTTGTACTTAAGTCGGCATTGTGCCTTTTGTATTTAATTCCGATGCAATTTAAGTGTTTCATCGTCAATAAGAAGGTCAGAGGGATCTAGTAAACCTGAAGTGAAGCATTGGAATCTATAACTAGTGTCACAGAAATGGTTCAAACCATAGACAGTAAGAAGGGCCAGTCTTCTTGTACGTAAGGCGGCATTGTGCCTTTTCTATTTAATTCCGATGCAATTTCTGTGTTTCATTGTCAATAAGAAGGTCCGAGGGATACAGTAAGCCTGAAGTGAAGCATCGGAATCTATAACTAGTGTCACAGGAGTGGTTCAAAACATAGACAGTAAGAGGAGTCAATCTTCTTGTACTTAAGTCGGCATTGTGCCTTTTGTATTTAATTCCGATGCAATTTAAGTGTTTCATCGTCAATAAGATGGTCCAAGGGATACAGCAAACCTGAAGACAAGTATCGGAATCTAAAACTGGTCTCACAGGAATGGTTCAAAGCATAGACAGTAAGAAGAGGCAGTCTTCTTCTACTTAAGTCGGTATTGTGCCTTTTGTATTTAATTCCGATGCATTTTCTGTGTTTCATCGTCAATTAGAAAGTCAGAGGGATACAGTAAACCTGAAGTGATGCATCGGAATCAATAACTAGTGACACAGGAATGGTTCAAATCATAGACAGGAAGAAGAGTCAGTTTTCTTGTACTTATGTCGGCATTGTGCATTTTCTATTTAATTCCTATGCAATTTCCTTGTTTCGTCGTTAATAAGAAGGTCCAAGGGATACAGTAAACCTGAAGTGAAGCATCGGAATCTAAAACCGGTCTCACAGGAAAGGTTCAAAACATAGACAATAAGAAGAGCCAGTCTTCTTGTACTTGAGTCGACATTGTGCCTTTTGTATTTAATTCCGATGCAGTAATCTGTGTTTCATCGTCAATAAGACGGTCAGAGGGATACAGTAAACCAGAAGGGAAGCATCGGGATCTATAACTAGTGACACAGGAATGGATCAAAACATAGACAGTAAGAAGAGTCAGTCTTCTTGTACTTAAGTCAGCATTGTGCCTTTTGTATTTAATTCCGAAACAATTTCTGTGATTCATCGTCAATAAGAAGGTCAGAGGGATACAGTAAACCTGGAGTAAAACATCGGAATCTATAACTAGTGTCACATGAATGGTTCAAAACATAGACAGTAAGAAGAGTCAGTTTTCTTGTACATAAGTCGGCATTGTGCCTTTTGTATGTAATTCCGATGCAATTTCTGTGTTTCATCGTCAATAAGAACTTCAGAGGGATACAGTAAACCTGAAGTGAAGCTTCGGAATCTATAACTAGTGTCACAGGAAAGGTTCAAAACATAGACAGTAAGAAGAGTCAGTTTTCTTGTACTTAAGTCGGCATTGTGCCTTTTGTATTTAACTCCGATGCAATTTCTGTGTTTCATCGTCAATAAGATGGTCAGAGGGACACAGTAAACCTGAATTGAAGCATCGGAATCTATAACTAGTGTCACAGGAATGGTTCAAACATAGACAGTAAGAAGAGTCAGTTTTCTTGTACTTAAGTCGGCACTGTGCCTTTTGTATTTAATTCCGATGCAATTTCTGTGTTTCATCGTGAATAAGAAGGTCAGAGGGATACAGTAAACCTGAAGTGAAGCATCGGAATCTATAGCTAGTGTCACAGGAATGGTTCAAACATAAACAGTAAGAAGAATCAGTTTTCTTGTACATCAGTCGGCATTGTGCCTTTTGTATTTAATTCCGATGCAATTTCTTTGTTTCATCGTCAATAAGAAGGTCAGAGGGATACAGTAAACCTGAAGTGAAGCATCGGACTCTATAATTAGTGTCACATGAATGGTTCAAAACATAGACAGTAAGAAGAGTCAGTTTTCTTGTACTTAAGTCGGCATTGTGCCTTTTGTATTTAATTACGATGCAATTTCTGTGTTTCATCGTCAATAAGAAATTCAGAGGGATACAGTAAACCTGAAGTGAAGCATCGGAAGCTATAACTAGTGTCACAGGAATGGTTCAAATCATAGACATTAAGAAGAGTCAGATTTCTTGTACTTAAGTCGGCATTGTGCCTTTTGTATTTAATTACGATGCAATTTCTGTGTTTCATCGTCAATAAGAAGGTCAGAGGGATACAGTAAAGCTGAAGTGAAGCTTCGGAATCTTTAAGTAGTGTCACAGGAATGGTTCAAAGCATAGACAGTAAGAGGAGTCAGTTTTCATGTACTTAAGTCGGCATTGTGCCTTTTGTATTAAATCCGATGCAATTTCTGTGTTTCATCGTCAATAAGAAGGTCAGAGGGATACAGTAACCCTGAAGTGAAGCATCGGAATCTATAACTAGTGTCTCAGGAATGGTTCAAAACATAGACAGTAAGAAGAGTCATTTTTCTTGTACTTAAGTCGACATTGTGCCCTTTGTATTTAATTCCGTTGCAATTTAAGTGTTTCATCGTCAATAAGAAGGTCAGAGGGATACAGCAAACCTGAGGCGAAGCATCGGATCTATAACTAATGTCACAGGAATGGTTCAAAACATGGACAGTAAGAAGAGTCAGTTTTCTTGTACTTAAGGCGGCATTGTGCCTTTTGTATTTAATTCCGCGGAAATTTCTGTGTTTCTATGTCAATATGAAGGTCAGAGGGATACAGTGAACCTGAAGTGAAGCATCGAATCTATAACTAGTGTCACAGGAATGGTTCAAAGCATAGACAGTAAGAAGAGTCAGTTTTATTGTACTTAAGTCGGCATTGTGCCATTTCTATTTAATTCCGATGAAATTTCTGTTTGATCGTCAATAAGAAGGTCAGAGGGACACAGTAAACCTGAACTAAAGCATCGGAATCTATAACTAGTGTCACAGGAATGGTTCAAAGCATAGACAATAAGAAGAGTCAGTATTCTTGTACTTAAATTGGCATTGTGCTTTTGTATTTAATTAAGATGCAACATCTCTGTTTCATCGTCAATAAGGAAATCAGAGGTATACAGTAAACCCGAAGTGAAGCTTCGGAATCTAAAACTAGTGTCACAGGAATGGTTCAAAACATAGACAGTAGGAAGAGTCAGTCTTCTTGAGCTTGAGTCGGCATTGTGCCTTTTGTATTTAATTCCGATGCAATATCTGTGTTTCATCGTCATTAAGAAGGTCAGAGGGATACAGTAAAACTAAAATGAAGCATCGGAAACTATAACTAGTGTCACAGGAATGGTTTAAAACATAGACAGTAAGAAGAGTCAGTCTCCTTGTACTAAAGTCCGCATTGTGCCTTTTGTATTTAACTCCGATGGAATTTCTGTGCTTCATCATCAATAAGAAGGTCAGCTGGATACAGTGTTCCTGAAGTGCAGCATCTGAATCTATAACTAGTGTTACAGGAATGGTTCAAACCATAGACAGTAAGAAGAGTCAGTCTTCTTGTACTTAAGTCGGCATTGTGCCTTTTGTATCTAATTAAGACGCAATTTCTGTGTTTCATCGTCAATAAGAAGGTCTGAGGGATACAGTAAACCTGAAGTGACGCATCGGAATCTATAACTAGTGTCACAGGAATGGTTCAAACCGTAGACAGTAAGAAGAGTCAGTCTTCTTGTACTTAAGTCGGCATTGTGCCTTTTGTATATAGTTCCGATGCAATTTCTGTGTTTCATCGTCAATAAGAAGGTCAGAGGGATACAGTAAACCTGAAGTGAAGCATCGGAAACTATAACTAGTGTCACAGGAATGGTTCAAACATAAAAAGTAAGAAGAATCAGTTTTCTTGTACTTATGTAGGCATTGTGCCTTTTGTATTTAATTCCGATGCTATATCTGTGTTTCATCAACAATAAGATGGTCAGAAGGATACAGTAAACCTGAAGGGAAGCATCGGATTCTATAACTAGTGACACAGGAATGGATCAAAACATAGACAGTAAGAAGAGTCAGTTTTCTTGTATTTAAGTCGGCATTGTGCTTTTTGTATCTAATTCCGAAACAATTTCTGTGATTCATCGTCAATAAGAAGGTCAGAGGGATACAGTAAACCTGGAGTAAAGCATCGGAATCTTCAACTAGTGTCACATGAATGGTTCAAAACATAGACAGTAAGAAGAGTTAGTTTTCTTGTACATAAGTCGGCATTGTGCCTTTTGTATGTAATTCCGATGCAAGTTCTGTGTTTCATCGTCAATAAGAAGGTCAGAGGGATACAGTAAACCTGAAGTGAAGCTTCGGAATCTATAACTAGTGTCACAGGAATGGTTCAAAACATAGACAGTAAGAAGAGTCAGTTTTCTTGTACTTAAGTCGGCATTGTGCCTTTTGTATTTAACTCCGATGCAATTTCTGTGTTTCATCGTCAATAAGAAGGTCAGAGGGATACAGTAAACCTGAAGTGAAGCATCGGAATCTATAACTAGTATCACAGGAATGGTTCAAAACATAGACAGTATGAAGAGTCAGTTTTCTTGTACTTAAGTCGGCATTGTGCCTTTTGTATTTAACTCCGATGCAATTTCTGTGCTTTTGATCGCCAATAAGAAGGTCAGGGGGATACAGTAAACCTGAAGTGAAGCATCGGAATCTATAACTAGTGTCACAGGAATGGTTGAAAACATAGACAGTTAGAAGAGTCAGTTTCCTTGTACTTAAGTCGGCATTGTGCCATTTGTATTTAACTCCGATGCAATTTCTGTGTTTCATCGTCAATAAGATGGTCAGAGGGACACAGTAAACCTGAATTGAAGCATCGGAATCTATAACTAGTGTCACAGGAATGGTTCAAACATAGACAGTAAGAAGAGTCAGTTTTCTTGTGCTTAAGTCGGCACTGTGCCTTATGTATTTAATTCCGATGCAATTTCTGTGTTTCATCGTGAATAAGAAGGTCAGAGGGATACAGTAAACCTGAAGTGAAGCATCGGAATCTATAACTAGTGTCACAGGAATGGTTCAAACATAAACAGTAAGAAGAATCAGTTTTCTTGTACATCAGTCGGCATTGTGCCTTTTGTATTTAATTCCGATGCAATTTCTTTGTTTCATCGTCAATAAGAAGGTCAGAGGGATACAGTAAACCTGAAGTGAAGCATCGGACTCTATAATTAGTGTCACATGAATGGTTCAAAACACAGACAGTAAGAAGAGTCAGATTTCTTGTACTTATGTCGGCATTGTGCCTTTTGTATTTAATTACGATGCAATTTCTGTGTTTCATCGTCAATAAGAAGGTCAGAGGGATACAGTAAAGCTGAAGTGAAGCTTCGGAATCTTTAAGTAGTGTCACAGGAATGGTTAAAAGCATAGACTGTAAGAGGAGTCAGTTTTCATGTACTTAAGTCGGCATTGTGCCTTTTGTATTAAATCCGATGCAATTTCTGTGTTTCATCGTCAATAAGAAGGTCAGAGGGATACAGTAACCCTGAAGTGAAGCATCGGAATCTATAACTAGTGTCTCAGGAATGGTTCAAAACATAGACAGTAAGAAGACTCATTTTTCTTGTACTTAAGTCGACATTGTGCCCTTTGTATTTAATTCCGTTGCAATTTAAGTGTTTCATCGTCAATAAGAAGGTCAGAGGGATACAGCAAACCTGAGGCGAAGCATCGGATCTATAACTAGTGTCACAGGAATGGTTCAAAACATAGACAGTGAGAAGAGTCAGTTTTCTTGTACTTAAGGCGGCATTGTGCCTTTTGTATTTAATTCCGCGGAAATTTCTGTGTTTATATGTCAATATGAAGGTCAGAGGGATACAGTAAACCTGAAGTGAAGCATCGAATCTATAACTAGTGTCACAGGAATGGTTCAAAGCATAGACAGTAAGAAGAGTCAGTTTTATTGTACTTAAGTCGGCATTGTGCCATTTCTATTTAATTCCGATGAAATTTCTGTTTGATCGTCAATAAGAAGGTCAGAGGGACACAGTAAACCTGAACTAAAGCATCGGAATCTATAACTAGTGTCACAGGAATGGTTCAAAGCATAGACAATAAGAAGAGTCAGTATTCTTGTACTTAAATTGGCATTGTGCTTTTGTATTTAATT
Organism: Schistocerca americana; assembly: GCF_021461395.2. Taxonomy (NCBI): domain Eukaryota; kingdom Metazoa; phylum Arthropoda; class Insecta; order Orthoptera; family Acrididae; genus Schistocerca; species Schistocerca americana. The sequence goes on from NC_060123.1 coordinate 760,107,738, forward strand.
AAGATGCAACATCTCTGTTTCATCGTCAATAAGGAAATCAGAGGTATACAGTAAACCCGAAGTGAAGCTTCGGAATCTAAAACTAGTGTCACAGGAATGGTTCAAAACATAGACAGTAGGAAGAGTCAGTCTTCTTGAACTTGAGTCGACATTGTGCCTTTTGTATTTAATTCCGATGCAATATCTGTGTTTCATCGTCATTAAGAAGGTCAGAGGGATACAGTAAAACTAAAATGAAGCATCGGAAACTATAACTAGTGTCACAGGAATGGTTTAAAACATAGACAGTAAGAAGAGTCAGTCTCCTTGTACTAAAGTCGGCATTGTGCCTTTTGTATTTAACTCCGATGGAATATCTGTGCTTCATCATCAATAAGAAGGTCAGCTGGATACAGTGTTCCTGAAGTGCAGCATCTGAATCTATAACTAGTGTTACAGGAATGGTTCAAACCATAGACAGTAAGAAGAGTCAGTCTTCTTGTACTTAAGTCGGCATTGTGCCTTTTGTATCTAATTAAGACGCAATTTCTGTGTTTCATCGTCAATAAGAAGGTCTGAGGGATACAGTAAACCTGAAGTGACGCATCGGAATCTATAACTAGTGTCACAGGAATGGTTCAAACCGTAGACAGTAAGAAGAGTCAGTCTTCTTGTACTTAAGTCGGCATTGTGCCTTTTGTATATAGTTCCGATGCAATTTCTGTGTTTCATCGTCAATAAGAAGGTCAGAGGGATACAGTAAACCTGAAGTGAAGCATCGGAAACTATAACTAGTGTCACAGGAATGGTTCAAACATAAAAAGTAAGAAGAATCAGTTTTCTTGTACATCAGTCGGCATTTTGCCTTTTGTATTTAATTCCAATGCAATTTCTGTGTTTCATCGTCAATAAGAAGGTCAGACGGATACAGTAAACATGAAGAGAAGCATCGGAATCTATAACTAGTGTCACAGGAATGGTTCAAATCATAGACAGTAAGAAGTGTCAGTTTTCTTGTACTTATGTAGGCATTGTGCCTTTTGTATTTAATTCCGATGCTATATCTGTGTTTCATCACTAATAAGATGGTCAGAAGGATACAGTAAACCTGAAGGGAAGCATCGGAATCTATAACTAGTGACACAGGAATGGATCAAAACATAGACAGTAAGAAGAGTCAGTTTTCTTGTATTTAAGTCGGCATTGTGCTTTTTGTATTTAATTCCGAAACAATTTCTGTGATTCATCGTCAATAAGAAGGTCAGAGGGATACAGTAAACTTGGAGTAAAGCATCGGAATCTTCAACTAGTGTCACATGAATGGTTCAAAACATAGACAGTAAGAAGAGTCAGTTTTCTTGTACATAAGTCGGCATTGTGCCTTTTGTATGTAATTCCGATGCAAGTTCTGTGTTTCATCGTCAATAAGAAGGTCGGAGGGATACAGTAAACCTGAAGTGAAGCTTCGGAATCTATAACTAGTGTCACAGGAATGGTTCAAAACATAGACAGTAAGAAGAGTCAGTTTTCTTGTACTTAAGTCGGCATTGTGCCTTTTGTATTTAACTCCGATGCAATTTCTGTGTTTCATCGTCAATAAGAAGGTCAGAGGGATACAGTAAACCTGAAGTGAAGCATCGAATCTATAACTAGTGTCACAGGAATGGTTCAAAGCATAGACAGTAAGAAGAGTCAGTTTTATTGTACTTAAGTCGGCATTGTGCCATTTCTATTTAATTCCGATGAAATTTCTGTTTGATCGTCAATAAGAAGGTCAGAGGGACACAGTAAACCTGAACTAAAGCATCGGAATCTATAACTAGTGTCACAGGAATGGTTCAAAGCATAGACAATAAGAAGAGTCAGTATTCTTGTACTTAAATTGGCATTGTGCTTTTGTATTTAATTAAGATGCAACATCTCTGTTTCATCGTCAATAAGGAAATCAGAGGTATACAGTAAACCCGAAGTGAAGCTTCGGAATCTAAAACTAGTGTCACAGGAATGGTTCAAAACATAGACAGTAGGAGGAGTCAGTCTTCTTGAACTTGAGTCGACATTGTGCCTTTTGTATTTAATTCCGATGCAATATCTGTGTTTCATCGTCATTAAGAAGGTCAGAGAAATACAGTAAAACTAAAATGAAGCATCGGAAACTATAACTAGTGTCACAGGAATGGTTTAAAACATAGACAGTAAGAAGAGTCAGTCTCCTTGTACTAAAGTCGGCATTGTGCCTTTTGTATTTAACTCCGATGGAATTTCTGTGCTTCATCATCAATAAGAAGGTCAGCTGGATACAGTGTTCCTGAAGTGCAGCATCTGAATCTATAACTAGTGTTACAGGAATGGTTCAAACCATAGACAGTAAGAAGAGTCAGTCTTCTTGTACTTAAGTCGGCATTGTGCCTCTTGTATCTAATTAAGACGCAATTTCTGTGTTTCATCGTCAATAAGAAGGTCTGAGGGATACAGTAAACCTGAAGTGACGCATCGGAATCTATAACTAGTGTCACAGGAATGGTTCAAACCGTAGACAGTAAGAAGAGTCAGTCTTCTTGTACTTAAGTCGGCATTGTGCCTTTTGTATATAGTTCCGATGCAATTTCTGTGTTTCATCGTCAATAAGAAGGTCAGAGGGATACAGTAAACCTGAAGTGAAGCATCGGAAACTATAACTAGTGTCACAGGAATGGTTCAAACATAAAAAGTAAGAAGAATCAGTTTTCTTGTACATCAGTCGGCATTTTGCCTTGTGTATTTAATTCCAATGCAATTTCTGTGTTTCATCGTCAATAAGAAGGTCAGACGGATACAGTAAACATGAAGAGAAGCATCGGAATCTATAACTAGTGTCACAGGAATGGTTCAAATCATAGACAGTAAGAAGTGTCAGTTTTCTTGTACTTATGTAGGCATTGTGCCTTTTGTATTTAATTCCGATGCTATATCTGTGTTTCATCACTAATAAGATGGTCAGAAGGATACAGTAAACCTGAAGGGAAGCATCGGAATCTATAACTAGTGACACAGGAATGGATCAAAACATAGACAGTAAGAAGAGTCAGTTTTCTTGTATTTAAGTCGGCATTGTGCTTTTTGTATTTAATTCCGAAACAATTTCTGTGATTCATCGTCAATAAGAAGGTCAGAGGGATACAGTAAACTTGGAGTAAAGCATCGGAATCTTCAACTAGTGTCACATGAATGGTTCAAAACATAGACAGTAAGAAGAGTCAGTTTTCTTGTACATAAGTCGGCATTGTGCCTTTTGTATGTAATTCCGATGCAAGTTCTGTGTTTCATCGTCAATAAGAAGGTCAGAGGGATACAGTAAACCTGAAGTGAAGCTTCGGAATCTATAACTAGTGTCACAGGAATGGTTCAAAACATAGACAGTAAGAAGAGTCAGTTTTCTTGTACTTAAGTCGGCATTGTGCCTTTTGTATTTAACTCCGATGCAATTTCTGTGTTTCATCGTCAATAAGAAGGTCAGAGGGATACAGTAAACCTGAAGTGAAGCATCGGAATCTATAACTAGTATCACAGGAATGGTTCAAAACATAGACAGTATGAAGAGTCAGTTTTCTTGTACTTAAGTCGGCATTGTGCCTTTTGTATTTAACTCCGATGCAATTTCTGTGTTTTTGATCGCCAATAAGAAGGTCAGGGGGATACAGTAAACCTGAAGTGAAGCATCGGAATCTATAACTAGTGTCACAGAAATGGTTGAAAACATAGACAGTAAGAAGAGTCAATTTCCTTGTACTTAAGTCGGCATTGTGCCATTTGTATTTAACTCCGATGCAATTTCTGTGTTTCATCGTCAATAAGATGGTCCGAGGGACTCAGTAAACCTGAATTGAAGCATCGGAATCTATAACTAGTGTCACAGGAGTGGTTCAAACATAGACAGTAAGAAGAGTCAGTTTTCTTGTACTTAAGTTGGCACTGTGCCTTTTGTATTTAATTCCGATGCAATTTCTGTGTTTCATCGTCAATAAGAAGGTCAGAGGGATACAGTAAACCTGAAGTGAAGCATCGGAATCTATAACTAGTGTCACAGGAATGGTTCAAACATAAACAGTAAGAAGAATCAGTTTTCTTGTACATCAGTCGGCATTGTGCCTTTTGTATTTAATTCTGATCCAATTTATTTGTTTCATCGTCAATAAGAAGGTCAGAGGGATACAGTAAACCTGAAGTGAAGCATCGGACTCTATAATTTGTGTCACATGAATGGTTCAAAACATAGACAGTAAGAAGAGTCAGTTTTCTTGTACTTAAGTCGGCATTGTGATTTTTGTATTTAATTACGATTCAATTTCTGTGTTTCATCGTCAATAAGAAGGTCAGAGGGATACAGTAAACCTGAAGTGAAGCATCGGAATCTATAACTAGTGTCACAGGAATGGTTCCAATCATAGACAGTAAGAAGAGTCAGATTTCTTGTACTTAAGTCGGCATTGTGCCTTTTGTATTTAATTACGATGCAATTTCTGTGTTTCATCGTCAATAAGAAGGTCAGAGGGATACAGTAAAGCTGATGTGAAGCTTCGGAATCTTTAAGTAGTGTCACAGGAATGGTTCAAAGCATAGACAGTAAGAGGAGTCAGTTTTCCTGTACTTAAGTCGGCATTGTGCCTTTTGTATTAAATCCGATGCAATTTCTGTGTTTCATCGTCAATAAGAAGGTCAGAGGGATACAGTAACCCTGTAGTGAAGCATCGGAATCTATAACTAGTGTCTCAGGAATGGTTCAAAACATAGACAGTAAGAAGAGTCATTTTTCTTGTACTTAAGTCGACATTGTGCCCTTTGTATTTAATTCCGTTGCAATTTCAGTGTTTCATCGTAAATAAGAAGGTCAGAGGGATACAGCAAACCTGAGGCGAAGCATCGGATCTATAACTAGTGTCACAGGAATGGTTCAAAACATAGACAGTAAGAAGAGTCAGTTTTCTTGTACTTAAGGCGGCATTGTGCCTTTTGTATTTAATTCCGCGGAAATATCTGTGTTTCTATGTCAATATGAAGGTCAGGGGGATACAGTAAACCTGAAGTGAAGCATCGAATCTATAACTAGTGTCACAGGAATGGTTCAAAGCATAGACAGTAAGAAGAGTCAGATTTCTTGTACTTAAGTCGGCATTGTGCCATTTCTATTTAATTCCGATGAAATTTCTGTGTTTAATCGTCAATAAGAAAGTCAGAGGGATACAGTAAATATGAAGTGAAGCATCGGAAACAATCACTAGTGGCACAGGAATGGTTCAAAACATAGTAAGAAGAGTCAGTTTTCTTGTACTTATGTCGGCATTGTGCCTTTCGTATTTAACTCCAATGCAATTTCTGTGTTTCATCGTCAACAAGAAGGTCAGAGGGATACAGTAAACCCGAAGTGAAGCATCGGAATCTATAACTAGTGTCACAGGAATGGTTCAAAGAATAGACAGTAAGAAGAGTAAGTTTTTTTGTACTTAAGTCGGCATTGTGCCTTTTGTATTTAACTCCGATGCAATTTCTGTGTTTCATCGTCAATAAGAAAGTCAGAGGGATACAGTAAACCTCAAGTGAAGCATCGGAATCAATAACTAGTGTCACAGGAATGGTTCAATCATAGACAGTAAGAAGAGTCAGTTTTCTTGTACTTAAGTCGGCATTGTGCCTTTTGTATTTATTTACGATGCAATAACTGTGTTTCATCGTCAATAAGAAGGTCAGAGGGATACAGTGAACCTCAAGTGAAACATCGGAATCTATAACTAGTGTCACGGGAATGGTTCAATCATAGACAGTAAGAAGAGTCAGTTTTCTTGTACATAAGTCGGCATAGTGCCATTTGTATTTAATTCCGATACAAATTCTGTGTTTCATCGATAATAAGAAGGTCAGATGGATACAGTAAACCTGAAGTGAAGCATCGGAAGCTATGCCTAGTGTCACATGAATGGTTCAAAACATAGACAGTAAGAAGAGTCTGTTTTCTTGTACTTAAGTCGGCATTGTGCCTTTTGTATTTAATTCTGATGCAATTTCTGTGTTTCATCGTCCATAACAAGGTCAGAGGGATACAGTAAACATGAAGAGAAGCATCGGAATCTATAACTAGTGTCACAGGAATGGTTCAAATCATAGACAGTAAGAAGTGTCAGTTTTCTTGTACTTATGGAGGCATTGTGCCTTTTGTATTTAATTCCGATGCTATATCTGTGTTTCATCAACAATAAGATGGTCAGAAGGTCAGAGTAAACCTGAAAAGAAGCATCGGAATCTATAACTAGTGTAACAGGAATGGTTCCAAACATAGACAGTAAGAAGAGTCAATTTTCTTGTACTTCTGACGGCATTTTTCCTTTTCTATTTAATTCCGATGCAATTTCTATGTTTCATCGTCAATAAGAAGGTCAGAGGGATACAGTAAACCTGAAGTGAAGCATCGGAATCTATAACTAGTGACACATGAATGGATCAAAACATAGACAGTAAGAAGAGTCAGTTTTCTTGTACTTAAGTCGGCATTGTGCCTTTTGTATTTAATTCCGAAGCAATTTCTGTGTCTCATCGTCAATAAGAAGGTCAGAGGGATACAGTAAACCTGGGGTAAAGCATCGGAATCTATAACTAGTGTCACATGAATGGTTCAAAACATAGACAGTAAGAAGAGTCAGTTTTCTTGTACATAAGTCGGCATTGTGCCTTTTGCATTTATTTCCGATCCTATGTCTGTGTATCATCAACAATAAGATGGTCAGAGGGATACAGTAAACCTGAAGTGAAGTATCGGAATCTATAACTAGTGTCACATGAATGGTTCAAACATAGACAGTAACAAGAGTCAGTTTTCTTGTACTTAAGTCGGCATTATGCCTTTTGTATTTAATTCCGATGCAATATCTGTGTTTCATCTTCAATAAGAAGGTCAGAGGTATACAGTAAACCTGAAGTGAAGCATCGGAATCTATAACTAGTGTCACATGAATGGTTCAAAACATAGGCAGTAGGAAGAGTCAGTCTTCTTGTACTTAAGTCGGCATTGTGCCTTTTGTATTTAATTCCGATGCAATTTCTGTGTTTCATCGTCAATAGGAAGGTCAGAGGGATACAGTAAACTTAATGTGAAGCATCGACATCTATAACTAGTGTCACAGGAATGGTTCAAATCTTAGACAGTAAGAAGAGTCAGTTTTCTTGTACTTAAGTCAGCATTGTGCCTTTTGTATTCATTTCCGATGCAGTTTTTGCGTTTCGTCGTCAATAAGAAGGTACACGGGATACAGTAAACCTGAAGTGATGCATCGGAATCTAAAACCGGTCTCACAGGAAAGGTTCAAAACATAGACAGTAAGAAAAGCCAGTGTTCTTGTACTTGAGTCGGTATTGTGCCTTTTGTATTTAATTCCGATGCAATTTCTGTGTTTCATCGTCAATAAGAAGGTCAGTGGGATACAGTAAACCTTAAGTGATATATCGGAATCTATAACTAGTGTCACAGGAATGGTTCAAAACATAGACTGTAAGAAGAGTCCGTTATCTTGTACTTAAGTTGGCAATGTGCCTTTTGTATTTAATCCCGATGCAATTTCTATGTTTCATCGTCAATAAGAAGGTCAGAGGGATACAGTAAACCTGAAGTGAAGCATCGGAATCTAAAACCGGTCTCACAGGAAAGGTTCAAAACATAGACAGTAAGAAGAGCCAGTCTTCTTGTACTTGGGTCGGCATTGTGCCTTTTGTATTTAATTCCGATGCAATTTCTGTGCTTTATCGTCAAGAAGAAGGTCAGAGGGACACAGTAAACCTGAAGTCAAGCATCGGAATCTATAACTAGTGTCACAGGAATGGTTCAAATCATATTCAGTAAGAAGAGCCAGTCTTCTTGTACTTGAGTCGGCATTGTGCCTTTTGTATTTGATTCCGATGAAATTTCTGTGTTTGATCGTCAATAAGAAGGTCAGAGGGACACAGTAAACCTGAAGTAAAGCATCGGAATCTATAAGTAGTGTCACAGGAATGGCTCAAAGCATAGACAATAAGAAGAGTCTGTATTCTTGTACTTAAATTGGCATTGTGCCTTTTGTATTTAATTAAGATGCAACTTCTGTGTTTCATCGTCAATAAGGAAATCAGAGGTATACTGTAAACCTGAAGTGAAGCATCGGAATCTAAAACTAGAGTCACAGGAGTGGCTCAAAACATAGTCAGTAGGAAGAGTCAGTCTTCTTGTACTTGAGTCGGCATTGTGCCTTTTGTATTTAATTCCGGTGCAATATCTGTGTTTCATCGTCAATAAGAATTTCAGAGGGATACAGTAAAACTGAAATGAAGCATCGGAAACTATAACTAGTGTCACAGGAATGGTTTAAAACATAGACAGTAAGAAGAGTCAGTCTCCTTGTACTAAAGTCGGCATTGTGCCTTTTGTATTTAACTCCGATGAAATTTCTGTGCTTCATCATCAATAAGAAGGTCAGCTGGATACAGTGTTCCTGAAGTGCAGCATCTGAATCTATAACTAGTGTTACAGGAATGGTTCAAACCATAGACAGTAAGAAGAGTCAGTCTTCTTGTACTTAAGTCGGCATAGTGCCTTTTGTATCTAATTAAGACGCAATTTCTGTGTTTCATCGTCAATAAGAAGGTCTGAGGGATACAGTAAACCTGAAGTGACGCATCGGAATCTATAACTAGTGTCACAGAAATGGTTCAAACCGTAGACAGTAAGAAGAGTCAGTCTTCTTGTACATAAGTCGGCATTGTGCCTTTTGTATACAGTTCTGATGCAATTTCTGTGTTTCATCGTCTATAAGAAGGTCAGAGGGATATAGTAAACCTGAAGTGAAGCATCGGAATCTATAACTAGTGTCACAGGAATCGTTCAAAACATAGACAGTAAGGGGAGGCAGTCTTCTTGTACTTGAGTCAGCATTGTGCCTTTTGTATTTAATTCCGATGCAATTTCTGAGTTTCATCGTCAATAAGAAGGTCAGAGGGATACAGTAAACCTGAAGTGAAGCATCGGAATCTATAACTAGTGTCACAGGAAAGGTTCAAAACATAGACAGTAAGAAGAGTCAGTTTTCTTGTACTTAAGTCGCCGTTGTGCCTTTTGTATTTAATTCCGATGCAATTTCTGTGTTTCATCGTCAATTAGAAAGTCAGAGGGATACAGTAAACCTGAGGCGAAGCTTCCGAATCTATAACAAGTGTCACAGGAATGGTTCAAACATAGACAGTAAGAAGAGTCAGTTTTCTTGTACTTAAGTCGGCATTGTGCCTTTTGTATTTAATTCCGATGCAATTTCTGTGTTTCATCGTCAATAAGAAGGTCAGAGGGATACAGTAAGTCTGAAGTGAAGCATCGGAAACTATAACTAGTGTCCCAGGAATGGTTCAAACATAAAAAGTAAGAAGAATCAGTTTTCTTCTACATCAGTCGGCATTGTGCCTTTTGTATTTAATTCCGATGCAATTTCTGTGTTTCATCGTCAATAAGTAGGTCAGAGGGATACAGTAAACCTGAAGTGAAGCATCGGAATCTATAATTAGTGTCACATGAATGGTTCAAACGTAGACAGTAAGAAGAGTCAGTTTTCTTGTACATAAGTCGGCATTGTGCCTTTTGTATTTAATTCCGATGCAAATTCTGTGTTTCATCGATAATAAGAAGGTCGGATGGATACAGTAAACCTGAAGTGAAGCATCGGAAGCTATGCCTAGTGTCACATGAATGGTTCAAAATATAGACAGTAGGAAGAGTCAGTTTTCTTGTACTTAAGTCGGCATTGTGCCTTTTGTATTTAATTCCGATGCAATTTCTGTGTTTCATAGTCAATAAGAAGGTCAGAGGGATACAGTAAACATGAAGAGAAGCATCGGAATCTATAACTAGTGTCACAGGAATGGTTCAAATCATAGACAGTAAGAAGTGTCAGTTTTCTTGTACTTATGTAGGGATTGTGCCTTTTGTATTTAATTCCGATGCTATATCTGTGTTTCATCAACAATAAGATGGTCAGAAGGAAACAGTAAACCTGAGAAGAAGCATCGGAATCTACAACTAGTGTCACAGGAATGGTTCAAAAGATAGACAGTAAGAAGAGTCTTTTTTTTTGTACTTACGTCGGCATTGTTCCTTTTCTATTTAATTCCGATGCAATTTCTATGTTTCATCGTCAATAAGAAGGTCAGAGGGATACAGTAAACCTGAAGTGAAGCATCGGAATCTACAACTAGTGACACAGGAATGGATCAAAACATAGACAGTAAGAGGAGTCAGTTTTCTTGTACTTAAGTCGGCATTGGGCCTTTTGTATTTGATTCCGAAACAATTCCTGTGCTTCATCGTCAATAAGAAGGTCAGAGGGATACAGTAAACCTGGAGTAAAGCATCGGAATCTATAACTAGTGTCACATGAATGGTTCGAAACATAGACAGTAAGAAGAGTCAGTTTTCTTGTACATAAGTCGGCATTGTGCTTTTTGTATGTAATTCCGATGCAATATCTGTGTTTCATCGTCAATAAGAAGGTCAGAGGGATACAGTAAACCTGAAGTGAAGCTTCGGAATCTATAACTAGTGTCACAGGAAAGGTTCAAAACATAGACAGTGTGAAGAGTCAGTTTTCTTGTACTTAAGTCGGCATTGTGCCTTTTGTATTTAACTACGATGCAATTTCTGTGTTTTTGATCGTCAATAAGAGGGTCAGAGGGATACAGTAAACCTGAAGTGAAGCGTCGGAATCTATAACTAGTGGCACAGGAATGGTTCAAAACATAGACAGTAAGAAGAGTCAGTTTTCTTGTACTTAAGTCGGCATTGTGCCTTTTGTATTTAATTACGATACAATTTCTGTGTTTCATCGTCAGTAAGAAGGTCAGAGGGATACAGTAAAGCTGAAGTGAAGCTTCGGAATCTATAAGTAGTGTCACAGGAATGGTTCAAAGCATAGACAGTAAGAGGAGTCAGTTTTCATGTACTTAAGTCGGCATTGTGCCTTTTGTATTAAATCCGATGCAATTTCTGTGTTTCATCGTCAATAAGAAGGTCAGAGGGATACAGTAAACTTGAAGTGAAGCATCGGAATCTATAACTAGTATCTCAGGAATGGTTCAAAACATAGACAGTAAGAAGAGTCATTTTTCTTGCACTTAAGTCGACATTCTGCCTTTTGCATTTAATTCCGTTGCAATTTGAGTGTTTCATCGTCAATAAGAAGGTCAGAGGGATACAGCAAACCTGAGGCGAAGCATCGGAACTATAACTGGTGTCACAGGAATGGTTCAAAACATAGACAGTAAGAAGAGTCAGTTTTCTTGTACTTAAGGCGGCATTGTGCCTTTTGTACTTAATTCCGCGGAAATTTCTGTGTTTCTATGTCAATATGAAGGTCAGAGGGATACAGTAAACCTGAAGTGAAGCATCGAATCTATAACTAGTGTCACATTAATGGTTCAAAGCATAGACAGTAAGAAGAGTCAGTTTTCTTGTACTTAAGTCGGCATTGTGCCATTTCTATTCAATTCCGATGAAATTTCTGTGTTTAATCGTCAATAAGAAAGTCAGAGGGATACAGTAAATATGAAGTGAAGCATCGGAAACAATCACTAGTGGCACAGGAATGGTTCAAAACATAGACAGTAAGAAGAGTCAGTTTTCTTGTACCTTTGTCGGCATTGTCCCCTTTGTATTTAACTCCGATGTAATTTCTGTGTTTCATCATCAATAAGAAGGTCAGAGGGATACAGTAAACCTGAAGTGAAGCATCGGAATCTATAACTAGTGTCACAGGAATGGGTCAAAGAATAGACAGCAAGAAGAGTCAGTTTTCTTGTACTTAAGTCGGCATTGTGCCTTTTGCATTTAACTCCGATGCAATTTCTGTGTTTCATCGTCAATAAGAAAGTCAGAGGGATACAGTAAACCTCAAGTGAAGCACCGGAATCTATAACTAGGGTCACAGGAATGGTTCAATCATAGTTAGTGAGAAGAGTCAGTTTTCTTGTACTTAAGTCGGCATTGTGCCTTTTGTATTTATTTACGATGCAATTTCTGTGTTTCATCGTCAATAAGAAGGTCAGAGGGATACAGTAAACCTTAAGTGAAACATTGGAATCTATAACTAGTGTCACAGGAATGGTTCAATCATAGACAGTAAGAAGAGTCAGTTTTCTTGTACTTAAGTCGGCATTGTACCAATTGTATTTAATTCCGATGCAATTTCTGTGTTTTATCGTCAATAAGAGGGTCAGAGGGATACAGTAAACCTGAAGTGAAGCATCGGAAACTATAACTAGTGTCGCAGGAATGGTTCAAACATAAAAAGTAAGAACAATCAGTTTTCTTGTACATCAGTCGGCATTGTGCCTTTTGTATTTAATTCCGATCCAATTTCTGTGTTTCATCGTCAATAAGAAGGTCAGAGGGATTCAGTAAACCTGAAGTGAAGCATCGGAATCTATAACTAGTGTCACATGAATGGTTCAAACGTAGACAGTAAGAAGAGTCAGTTTTCTTGTACATAAGTCGGCATAGTGCCTTTTGTATTTAATTCCGATACAAATTCTGTGTTTCATCGATAATAAGAAAGTCAGATGGATACAGTAAACCTAAAGTGAAGCATCGGAAGCTATGCCTAGTGTCACATGAATGGTTCAAACATAGACAGTAAGATGAGTCTGTTTTCTTGTACTTAAGTCGGCATTGTGCCTTTTGTATTTAATTCTGATGCAATTTCTGTGTTTCATGGTCAATAAGAAGGTCAGAGGGATACAGTAAACCTGAAGTGAAGCATCGGAATCTATAACTAGTGTCACAGGAATGGTTCAAAACATAGACAGTGTGAAGAGTCAGTTTTCTTGTACTTAAGTCGGCATTGTGCCTGTTGTATTTAACTCCGATGCAATTTCTGTGTTTTTGATCGTCAATAAGAAGGTCAGAGGGATACAGTAAACCTGAAATGAAGCATCGAAATCTATAACTAGTGTCACAGGAATGGTTGAAAGCAAAGACAGTAAGAAGAGTCAGTTTTCTTGTACTTAAGTCGGCATTGTGCCTTTTGTATTTAATTACGATACAATTTCTGTGTTTCATCGTCAGTAAGAAGGTCAGAGGGATACAGTAAAGCTGAAGTGAAGCTTCGGAATCTATAAGTAGTGTCACAGGAATGGTTCAAAGCATAGACAGTAAGAGGAGTCAGTTTTCATGTACTTAAGTCGGCATTGTGCCTTTTGTATTAAATCCGATGCAATTTCTGTGTTTCATCGTCAATAAGAAGGTCAGAGGGATACAGTAAACTTGAACTGAAGCATCGGAATCTATAACTAGTATCTCAGGAATGGTTCAAAACATAGACAGTAAGAAGAGTCATTTTTCTTGTACTTAAGTCGACATTGTGCCTTTTACATTTAATTCCGTTGCAATTTCAGTGTTTCATCGTCAATAAGAAGGTCCGAGGGATACAGCAAACCTGAGGCGAAGCATCGGAACTATAACTAGTGTCACAGGAATGGTTCAAAACATAGACAGTAAGAAGAGTCAGTTTTCTTGTACTTAAGGCGGCATTGTGCCTTTTGTTCTTAATTCCGCGGAAATTTCTGTGTTTCTATGTCAATATGAAGGTCAGAGGGATACAGTAAACCTGAAGTGAAGCATCGAATCTATAACTAGTGTCACAGGAATGGTTCAAAGCATAGACAGTAAGAAGAGTCAGTTTTCTTGTACTTAAGTCGGCATTGTGCCATTTCTATTTAATTCCGATGAAATTTCTGTGTTTAATCGTCAATAAGAAAGTCAGAGGGATACAGTAAATATGAAGTGAAGCATCGGAAACAATCACTAGTGGCACAGGAATGGTTCAATCATAGACAGTAAGAAGAGTCAGTTTTCTTGTAATAATGTCGGCATTGTCCCTTTTGTATTTAACTCCGACGCAATTTCTGTGTTTCATCGTCAATAAGAAGGTCAGAGGGATACAGTAAACCCGAAGTGAAGCATCGGAATCTATAACTAGTGTCACAGGAATGGGTCAAAGAATAGACAGTAAGAAGAGTCAGTTTTCTTGTACTTAAGTCGGCATTGTGCCTTTTGCATTTAACTCCGATGCAATTTCTGCGTTTCATCGTCAATAAGAAAGTCAGAGGGATACAGTAAACCTCAAGTGAAGCACCGGAATCTATAACTAGTGTCACAGGAATGGTTCAATCATAGACAGTAAGAAGAGTCAGTTTTCTTGTACTTAAGTCGGCATTGTGCCTTTTGTATTAATTTACGATGCAATTTCTGTGTTTCATCGTCAATAAGAAGGTCAGAGGGATACAGTAAACCTTAAGTGAAACATCGGAATCTATAACTAGTGTCACAGGAATGGTTGAATCATAGACAGTAAGAAGAGTCAGTTCTCTTGTACTAAAGTCGGCATTGTACCAATTGTATTTAATTCCGATGCAATTTCTGTGTTTTATCGTCAATAAGAGGGTCAGAGGGATACAGTAAACCTGAAGTGAAGCATCGGAAACTATAACTAGTGTCGCAGGAATGGTTCAAACATAAAAAGTAAGAAGAATCAGTTTTCTTGTACATCAGTCGGCATTGTGCCTTTTGTATTTAATTCCGATCCAATTTCTGTGTTTCATCGTCAATAAGAAGGTCAGAGGGATTCAGTAAACCTGAAGTGAAGCATCGGAATCTATAACTAGTGTCACATGAATGGTTCAAACGTGGACATTAAGAAGAGTCAGTTTTCTTGTACATAAGTCGGCATAGTGCCTTTTGTATTTAATTCCGATACAAATTCTGTGTTTCATCGATAATAAGAAGGTCAGATGGATACAGTTAACCTGAAGTGAAGCATCGGAAGCTATGCCTAGTGCACATGAATGGTTCAAACATAGACAGTAAGATGAGTCTGTTTTCTTGTACTTAAGTCGGCATTGTGCCTTTTGTATTTAATTCTAATGCAATTTCTGTGTTTCATCGTCAATAAGAAGGTCAGAGGGATACAGTAAACATGAAGAGAAGCATCGGAATCTATAAATAGTGTCACAGGAATGGTTCAAATCATAGACAGGAAGAAGTGTCAGTTTTCTTGTACTTATGTAGGCATTGTGCCTTTTGTATTTAATTCCGATGCTATATCTGTGTTTCATCTACAATAAGATGGTCAGAAGGTCACAGTTAACCTGAAAAGAAGCATCTGAATCTATAACTAGTGTCACAGGAATGGTTCAAAACATAGACAGTAAGAAGAGTCAATTTTCTTGTACTTAAGACGGCATTTTTCCTTTTCTATTTAATTCCGATGCAATTTCTATGTTTCATCGTCAATAGGAAGGTCAGAGGGATACAGTATACCTGAAGTGAAGCATCGGAATCTATAACTAGTGACACTAATGGATCAAAACGTAGACAAGAAGAAGAGTCAGTTTTCTTGTACTTAAGTCGGCATTGTGCCGTTTGTATTTAATTCCGAAGCAATTTCTGTGATTCATCGTCAATAAGAAGGTCAGAGGGATACAGGAAACCTGGGGTAAAGCATCGGAATCTATAACTAGTGTCACATGAATGGTTCAAACATAGACAGTAAGAAGAGTCAGTTTTCTTGTACTTAAGTCGGCATTATGCCCTTTGTATTTAATTCCGATGCAATATCTGTGTTTCATCTTCAATAAGAAGGTCAGAGGGATACAGTAAACCTGAAGTGAAGCATCGGAATCTATAACTAGTGTCACAGGAATGGTTCAAAGCATAGACAGTGTGAAGAGTCAGTTTTCTTGTAATTAAGTCGACATTGTATCTTTTGTATTTAACTCCGATGCAATTTCTGTGTTTCATCGTCAATAAGAAAGTCAGAGGGATACAGTAAACCCAAAGTGAAGCATCGGAATCTATAACTAGTGTCACAGGAATGGTTCAATCATAGACAGTAAGAAGAGTCAATTATCTTGTACTTAAGTCGGCATTGTGCCTTTTGTATTTAATTCCGATGCAAATTCTGTGTTTCATCGTCAACAAGAAGGTCCGAGGGATACAGTAAACCTGAAGAGAAGCTTCGGAATCTATAACTAGTGTCACAGGAATGGTTCAAATCATAGACAGTAAGAAGAGTCAGTTTTCTTGTACTTATGTAGGCATTGTGCCCTTTGTATTTAATTCCGATGCTATATCTGTGTTTCATCTTCAATAAGAAGGTCAGAGGGATACAGTAAACCTGAAGTTAAGAATCGGAATCTATAACTAGTGTCACAGGAAAGGTTCAAAGCACAGACAGTAAGAAGAGTCAGTTTTCTTGTACTTAAGTCGGCGTTGTGCCTTTTGTATTTAATTCCGATGCAATTTCTGTGTTTCATCGTCAATAAGAAGGTCAGAGGGATACAGTAAACCTAAAGTGAAGCATCGGAATCTATAACTAGTGTCACAGGAATGGTTCAAAACATAGACAGTAAGAGGAGTCAGTTTTCTTGTACTTAAGTCGGCGTTGTGCCTTTTGTATTTAACTCCGATGCAATTTCTGTGTTTCATCGTCAATAAGAAGGTCAGAGGGATACAGTAAACCTGAAGTGAAGCATCGGAATCTATAACTAGTATCACAGGAATGGTTCAAAACATAGACAGTAAGAAGAGTCAGTTTTCTTGTACTTAATTCGGCATTGTGCCTTTTGTATTTAATTCCGATGCAATTTCTGTGTTTCATCATCAATAAGATGGTCGGAGGGATACAGTAAACCTGAAGTGAAGCATCCGAATCTATAACTAGTGTCACACGAATGGTTCAAACATAGACAGTAAGAAGAGTCAGTTTTCTTGTACTTAAGTCAACATTGTGCCTTTTGTATTTAATTCCGATGCAATTTCTGTGTTTCATCGACAATAAGAACGTCAGAGGGATACAGTAAACCTGAAATGAGGCATCGGAATCTATAACTAGTGTCACAGGAATGGTTCAAACATAAACAGTAAGAAGAATCAGTTTTCTTGTACATCAGCCGGCATTGTGCGTTTTGTATTTCATTCCGATGCAATTTCTGTGTTTCATCGTCCATAAGAAAGTCAGAGGGATACAGTAAACCTGAAGTGAAGCATCGGACTCTATAATTAGTGTCACAGGAATGGTTCAAAACATAGACAGTAAGAAGAGTCAGTTTTCTTGTACTTAAGTCGGCATTGTCCCTTTTGTATTTAATTCCGATGCTATATCTGTGTTTCATCAACAATAAGATGGTCAGAAGGATACAGTAAACCTGAAAAGAAGCATCGGAATCTATAACTAGTGTCACAGGAGTGGTTCAAAACATAGACAGTAAGAAGAGTCAATTTTCTTGTACTTAGGTCGGCATTGTTCCTTTTCTATTTAATTCCGAAGCAATTTCAATGTTTCATCGTCAATAAGAAGGTCAGAGGGATACAGTAAACCTGAAGTGAAGCTTCGGAATCTAAAACTAGTGTCACAGGAATGGTTCAAACATAGACAGTAGGAAGTGTCAGTCTTCTTGTACTTGAGTCGGCATTGTGCCTGTTGTATTTAATTCCGATGCAATATCTGTGTTTCATCGTCAAAAAAAATGGCTCTGAGCACTATGGGACTTAACTGCTGTGGTCATAAGTCCCCTAGAACTTAGAACTACTTAAACATAACTAACCTAAGGACAGCACACAACACCCAGCCATCACGAGGTAGAGAAAATCCCTGACCCCGCCGGGAATCGAACCCGGGAACCCGGGCGTGGGAAGCGAGAACGCTACCGCACGACCACGAGATGCGGGCTTTCATCGTCATTAAGAAGGTCAGAGGGATACAGTAAAACTAAAATGAAGCATCGGAAACTATAACTAGTGTCACAGGAATGGTTTAAAACATAGACAGTAAGAAGAGTCAGTCTCCTTGTACTAAAGTCGGCATTGTGCGTTTTGTATTTAACTCCGATGGAATTTCTGTGCTTCATCATCAATAAGAAGGTCAGCTGGATACAGTGTTCCAGAAGTGCAGCATCTGAATCTATAACTAGTATTACAGGAATGGTTCAAACATAAACAGTAAGAAGAATCAGTTCTCTTGTACATCAGTCGGCATTGTGCCTTTTGTATTTAATTCCGATGCAATTTCTGAGTTTCATCGTCAATAAGAAGGTCAGAGGGATACAGTAAACCTAAAGTGAAGCATCGGAAACTATAACTAGTGTCACAGGAATGGTTCAAACATAAAAAGTAAGAAGAATCAGTTTTCTTGTACATCGGTCGACATTTTGCCTTTTGTATTTAATTCCAATGCAATTTCTGTGTTTCATCGTCAATAAGAAGGTCAGAGGGATACAGTAAACATGAAGAGAAGCATCGGAATCTATAACTAGTGTCACAGAATGGTTCAAATCATAGACAGTAAGAAGTGTCAGTTTTCTTGTACTTATGTAGGCATTGTGCCTTTTGTATTTAATTCCGATGCTATATCTGTGTTTCATCAACAATAAGTTGGTCAGAAGGATACAGTAAACCTGAAGGGAAGCATCGGAATCTATAACTAGTGACACAGGAATGGATCAAAACATAGACAGTAAGAAGAGTCAGTTTTCTTGTATTTAAGTCGGCATTGTGCTTTTTGTATTTAATTCCGAAACAATTTCTGTGATTCATCGTCAATAAGAAGGTCAGAGGGATACAGTAAACCTGGAGTAAAGCATTGGAATCTTCAACTAGTGTCACATGAATGGTTCAAAACATAGACAGTAAGAAGAGTCAGTTTTCTTGTACATAAGTCGGCATTGTGCCTTTTGTATGTAATTCCGATGCAAGTTCTGTGTTTCATCGTCAATAAGAAGGTCAGAGGGATACAGTAAACCTAATGTGAAACTTCGGAATCTATAACTAGTGTCACAGGAATGGTTCAAAACATAGACAGTAAGAAGAGTCAATTTCGTTGTACTTAAGTCGGCTTTGTGCCATTTGTATTTAACTCCGATGCAATTTCTGTGTTTCATCGTCAATAAGATGGTCAGAGGGACTCAGTAAACCTGAATTGAAGCATCGGAATCTATAACTAGTGTCACAGGAATGGTTCAAACATAGACAGTAAGAAGAGTCAGTTTTCTTGTACTTAAGTCGGCACTGTGCCTTTTGTATTTAATTCCGATGCAATTTCTGTGTTTCATCGTCAATAAGAAGGTCAGAGGGATACAGCAAACCTGAAGTGAAGCATCGGAATCTATAACAAGTGTCACAGGAATGGTTCAAACATAAACAGTAAGAAGAATCAGTTCTCTTGTACATCAGTCGGCATTGTGCCTTTTGTATTTAATTCCGATCCAATTTCTTTGTTTCATCGTCAATAAGAAGGTCAGAGGGATACAGTAAAACTGAAGTGAAGCATCGGACTCTATAATTTGTGTCACATGAATGGTTCAAAACATAGACAGTAAGAAGAGTCAGTTTTCTTGTACTGAAGTCGGCATTGTGATTTTTGTATTTAATTACGTTTCAATATCTGTGTTTCATCGTCAATAAGAAGGTCAGAGGGATACAGTAAGCCTGAAGTGAAGCATCGGAATCTATAACTAGTGTCACAGGAATGGTTCAAATCATAGACAGTAAGAAGAGTCAGATTTCTTGTACTTAAGTCGGCATTGTGCCTTTTGTATTTAATTACGATGCAATTTCTGTGTTTCATCGTCAATAAGAAGGTCAGAGGGATACAGTAAAGCTGAAGTGAAGCTTCGGAATCTTTAAGTAGTGTCACAGGAATGGTTCAAAGCATAGACAGTAAGAGGAGTCAGTTTTAATGTACTTAAGTCGGCATTGTGCCTTTTGTATTAAATCCGATGCAATTTCTGTGTTTCATCGTCAATAAGAAGGTCAGAGGGATACAGTAACCCTGAAGTGAAGCATCGGAATCTATAACTAGTGTCTCAGGAATGGTTCAAAACATAGACAGTAAGAAGAGTCATTTTTCTTGTACTTAAGTCGACATTGTGCCCTTTGTATTTAATTCCGTTGCAATTTCAGTGTTTCATCGTCAATAAGAAGGTCAGAGGGATACAGCAAACCTGAGGCGAAGCTTCGGATCTATAACTAGTGTCACAGGAAGGGTTCAAAACATAGACAGTTAGAAGAGTCAGTTTTCTTGTACTTAAGGCGGCATTGTGCATTTTGTATTTAATTCCGCGGAAATTTCTGTGTTTCTATGTCAATATGAAGGTCAGAGGGATACAGTAAACCTGAAGTGAAGCATCGAATCTATAACTAGTGTCACAGGAATGGTTCAAAGCATAGACAGTAAGAAGAGTCAGTTTTCTTGTACTTAAGTCGGCATTGTGCCATTTCTACTTAATTCCGATGAAATTTCTGTGTTTAATCGTCAATAAGAAAGTCAGAGGGATACAGTAAATATGAAGTGAAGCATCGGAAACAATCACTAGTGGCACAGGAATGGTTCAAAACATAGTAAGAAGAGTCAGTTTTCTTGTACTTATGTCGGCATTGTGCCTTTCGTATTTAACTCCAATGCAATTTCTGTGTTTCATCGTCAACAAGGAGGTCAGAGGGATACAGTAAACCCGAAGTGAAGCATCGGAATCTATAACTGGTGTCACAGGAATGGTTCAAAGAATAGACAATAAGAAGAGTAAGTTTTTTTGTACTTAAGTCGGCATTGTGTCTTTTGTATTTAACTCCGATGCAATTTCTGTGTTTCATCGTCAATAAGAAAGTCAGAGGGATACAGTAAACCTCAAGTGAAGCATCGAAATCTATAACTAGTGTCACAGGAATGGTTCAATCATAGACAGTAAGAAGAGTCAGTTTTCTTGTACTTAAGTCGGCATTGTGCCTTTTGTATTTATTTACGATGCAATAACTGTGTTTCATCGTCAATAAGAAGGTCAGAGGGATACAGTAAACCTCAAGTGAAACATCGGAATCTATAACTAGTGTCACAGGAATGGTTCAATCATAGACAGTAAGAAGAGTCAGTTTTCTTGTACATAAGTCGGCATAGTGCCTTTTGTATTTAATTCCGATACAAATTCTGTGTTTCATCGATAATAAGAAGGTCAGATGGATACAGTAAACCTGAAGTGTAGCTTCGGAAGCTATGCCTAGTGTCACATGAATGGTTCAAAACATAGACAGTAAGAAGAGTCTGTTTCCTTGTACTTAAGTCGGCATTGTGCCTTTTGTATTTAATTCTGATGCAATTTCTGTGTTTCATCGTCAATAAGAAGGTCAGAGGGATACAGTAAACATGAAGAGAAGCATCGGAATCTATAACTAGTGTCACAGGAATGGTTCAAATCATAGACAGTAAGAAGTGTCAGTTTTCTTGTACTAATGGAGGCATTGTGCCTTTTGTATTTAATTCCGATGCTATATCTGTGTTTCATCAACAATAAGATGGTCAGAAGGTCAGAGTAAACCTGAAAAGAAGCATCGGAATCTATAACTAGTGTCACAGGAATGGTTCCAAACATAGACAGTAAGAAGAGTCAATTTTCTTGTACTTAAGACGGCATTTTTCCTTTTCTATTTAATTCCGATGCAATTTCTATGTTTCATCGTCAATAAGAAGGTCAGAGGGATACAGTAAACCTGAAGTGAAGCATCGGAATCTATAACTAGTGACACAGGAATGGATCAAAACATAGACAGTAAGAAGAGTCAGTTTTCTTGTACTTAAGTCGGCATTGTGCCTTTTCTATTTAATTCCGAAGCAATTTCTGTGTCTCATCGTCAATAAGAAGGTCAGAGGGATACAGTAAACCTGGGGTAAAGCATCGGAATCTATAACTAGTGTCACATGAATGGTTCAAAACATAGACAGTAAGAAGAGTCAGTTTTCTTGTACATAAGTCGGCATTGTGCCTTTTGCATTTATTTCCGATCCTATGTCTGTGTATCATCAACAATAAGATGGTCAGAGGGATACAGTAAACCTGAAGTGAAGCATCGGAATCTAAAACTAGTGTCACATGAATGGTTCAAACATAGACAGTAACAAGAGTCAGTTTTCTTGTACTTAAGTCGGCATTATGCCCTTTGTATTTAATTCCGATGCAATATCTGTGTTTCATCTTCAATAAGAAGGTCAGAGGTATACAGTAAACCTGAAGTGAAGCATCGGAATCTATAACTAGTGTCACATGAATGGTTCAAAACATAGGCATTAGGAAGAGTCAGTCTTCTTGTACTTAAGTCGGCATTGTGCCTTTTGTATTTAATTCCGATGCAATTTCTGTGTTTCATCGTCAATAGGAAGGTCAGAGGGATACAGTAAACCTAATGTGAAGCATCGAAATCTATAACTAGTGCCACAGGAATGGTTCAAATCTTAGACAGTAAGAAGAGTCAGTTCTCTTGTACTTGAGTCGGCATTGTGCCTTCTGTATATAATTCCGAAGCAATTTCTATATTTCGTCGTCAATAAGAAGATCACAGGGATACAGTTAACCTGAAGTGAAGCATCGGAATCTACAACTAGTGTCCCAGTAATGGTTCAAAACATAAACAGTAAGAAGAGTCAGTTTTCTTGGACTTATTTCTTCATTGTGCCTTTTCTATTTAATTCCGATGCAATTTCTGTGATTCATCGTCAATAAGAAGGACAGAGGGATACAGTAAACCTGAAGTGAAGCATCGGAATCTATAACTAGTGTCACAGGAATGGTGCAAAACATAGACAGTAAGAAGTGTCAGTTTTCTTGTACTTAAGTCAGCATTCTGCCTTTTGTATTCATTTCCGATGCAGTTTTTGCGTTTCGTCGTCAATAAGAAGGTACACGGGATACAGTAAACCTGAAGTGATGCATCGGAATCTAAAACCGGTCTCACAGGAAAGGTTCAAAACATAGACAGTAAGAAAAGCCAGTGTTCTTGTACTTGTGTCGGTATTGTGCCTTTTGTATTTAATTCCGATGCAATTTCTGTGTTTCATCGTCAATAAGAAGGTCAGTGGGATACAGTAAACCTTAAGTGATATATCGGAATCTATAACTAGTGTCACAGGAATGGTTCAAAACATAGACTGTAAGAAGAGTCCGTTATCTTGTACGTAAGTTGGCAATGTGCCTTCTGTATTTAATCCCGATGCAATTTCTATGTTTCATCGTCAATAAGAAGGTCAGAGGGATACAGTAAACCTGAAGTGAAGCATCGGAATCTAAAACCGGTCTCACAGGAAAGGTTCAAAACATAGACAGTAAGAAGAGCCAGTCTTCTTGTACTTGGGTCGGCATTGTGCCTTTTGTATTTAATTCCGATGCAATTTCTGTGCTTTATCGTCAAGAAGAAGGTCAGAGGGACACAGTAAACCTGAAGTCAAGCATCGGAATCTATAACTAGTGTCACAGGAATGGTTCAAATCATATTCAGTAAGAAGAGCCAGTCTTCTTGTACTTGAGTCGGCATTGTGCCTTTTGTATTTGATTCCGATGAACTTTCTGTGTTTGATCGTCAATAAGAAGGTCAGATGGACGCAGTAAACCTGAAGTAAAGCATCGGAATCTATAACTAGTGTCACAGGAATGGCTCAAAGTGTAGACAATAAGAAGAGTCTGTATTCTTGTACTTAAATTGGCATTGTGCTTTTGTATTTAATTAAGATGCAACTTCTGTGTTTCATCGTCAATAAGGAAATCAGAGGTATACTGTAAACCTGAAGTGAAGCATCGGAATCTAAAACTAGTGTCACAGGAGTGGCTCAAAACATAGACAGTAGGAAGAGTCAGTCTTCTTGTACTTGAGTCGGCATTGTGCCTTTTGTATTTAATTCCGATGCAATATCTGTGTTTCATCGTCAATAAGAAGGTCAGAGGGATACAGTAAAACTGAAATGAAGCATCGGAAACTATAACTAGTGTCACAGGAATGGTTCAAATCATATTCAGTAAGAAGAGTCAGTCTCCTTGTACTAAAGTCGGCATTGTGCCTTTTGTATTTAACTCCGATGAAATTTCTGTGCTTCATCATCAATAAGAAGGTCAGCTGGATACAGTGTTCCTGAAGTGCAGCATCTGATCTATAACTAGTGTTACAGGAATGGTTCAAACCATAGACAGTAAGAAGAGTCAGTCTTCTTGTACTTAAGTCGGCATAGTGCCTTTTGTATCTAATTAAGACGCAATTGCTGTGTTTCATCGTCAATAAGAAGGTCTGAGGGATACAGTAAACCTGAAGTGACGCATCGGAATCTATAACTAGTGTCACAGAAATGGTTCAAACCGTAGACAGTAAGAAGAGTCAGTCTTCTTGTACTTAAGTCGGCATTGTGCTTTTCGTATACAGTTCCGATGCAATTTCTGTGTTTCATCGTCTATAAGAAGGTCAGAGGGATATAGTAAACCTGAAGTGAAGCATCGGAATCTATAACTAGTGTCACAGGAATCGTTCAAAACATAGACAGTAAGAGGAGGCAGTCTTCTTGTACTTGAGTCGGCATTGTGCCTTTTGTATTTAATTCCGATGCAATTTCTGAGTTTCATCGTCAATAAGAAGGTCAGAGGGATACAGTAAACCTGAAGTGAAGCATCGGAATCTATAACTAGTGTCACAGGAAAGGTTCAAAACATAGACAGTAAGAAGAGTCAGTTTTCTTGTACTTAAGTCGCCGTTGTGCCTTTTGTATTTAATTCCGATGCAATTTCTGTGTTTCATCGTCAATTAGAAAGTCAGAGGGATACAGTAAACCTGAGGTGAAGCTTCCGAATCTATAACAAGTGTCACAGGAATGGTTCAAACATAGACAGTAAGAAGAGTCAGTTTTCTTGTACTTAAGTCGGCAATGTGCCTTTTGTATTTAATTCCGATGCAATTTCTGTCTTTCATCGTCAATAAGAAGGTCACAGGGATACAGTAAACCTGAAGTGAACCATCGGAAACTATAACTAGTGTCACAGGAATGGTTCAAAATTAAAAAGTAAGAAGAATCAGTTTTCTTCTACATCAGTCGGCATTGTGCCCTTTGTATTTAATTCCGATGCAATTTCTGTGTTTCATCGTCAATAAGAAGGTCAGAGGGATACAGTAAACCTGAAGTGAAGCATCGGAATCTATAATTAGTGTCACATGAATGGTTCAAACGTAGACAGTAAGAAGAGTCAGTTTTCTTGTACATAAGTCGGCATTGTGCCTTTTGTATTTAATTCCGATGCAAATTCTGTGTTTCATCGATAATAAGAAGGTCGGATGGATACAGTAAACCTGAAGTGAAGCATCGGAAGCTATGCCTAGTGTCACATGAATGGTTCAAAACATAGATAGTAAGAAGAGTCAGTTTTCTTGTACTTAAGTCGGCATTATGCCTTTTGTATTTAATTACGATACAATTTCTGCGTTTCATCGTCAGTAAGAAGGTCAGAGGGATACAGTAAAGCTGAAGTGAAGCTTCGGAATCTATAAGTAGTGTCACAGGAATGGTTCAAAACATAGACAGTAAGAGGAGTCAGTTTTCATGTACTTAAGTCGGCATTGTGCCTTTTGTATTAAATCCGATGCAATTTCTGTGTTTCATCGTCAATAAGAAGGTCAGAGGGATACAGTAAACTTGAAGTGAAGCATCGGAATCTATAACTAGTGTCTCAGGAATGGTTCAAAACATAGACAGTAAGAAGAGTCATTTTTCTTGTACTTAAGTCGACATTGTGCCTTTTGCATTTAATTCCGTTGCAATTTCAGTGTTTCATCGTCAATAAGAAGGTCAGAGGGATACAGCAAACCTGAGGCGAAGCATCGGATCTATAACCAGTGTCACAGGAACGGTTCAAAACATAGACAGTAAGAAGAGTCAGTTTTCTTGTACTTAAGGCGGCATTGTGCCTTTTGTACTTAATTCCGCGGAAATTTCTGTGTTTCTATGTCAATATGAAGGTCAGAGGGATACAGTAAACCTGAAGTAAAGCATCGGAATCTATAACTAGTGTCACAGGAATGGCTCAAAGCATAGACAATAAGAAGAGTCTGTATTCTTGTACTTAAATTGGCATTGTGCTTTTGTATTTAATTAAGATGCAACTTCTGTGTTTCATCGTCAATAAGGAAATCAGAGGTATACTGTAAACCTGAAGTGAAGCATCGGAATCTAAAACTAGTGTCACAGGAGTGGCTCAAAACATAGACAGTAGGAAGAGTCAGTCTTCTTGTACTTGAGTCGGAATTGTGCCTTTTGTATTTAATTCCGATGCAATATCTGTGTTTCATCGTCAATAGGAAGGTCAGAGGGATACAGTAAAACTGAAATGAAGCATCGGAAACTATAACTAGTGTCACAGGGATGGTTTATAACATAGACAGTAAGAAGAGTCAGTCTCCTTGTACTAAAGTCGGCATTGTGCCTTTTGTATTTAACTCCGATGAAATTTCTGTGCTTCATCATCAATAAGAAGGTCAGCTGGATACAGTGTTCCTGAAGTGCAGCATCTGAATCTATAACTAGTGTTACAGGATTGGTTCAAACCATAGACAGTAAGAAGAGTCAGTCTTCTTGTGCTTAAGTCGGCATAGTGCCTTTTGTATCTAATTAAGACGCAATTTCTGTGTTTCATCGTCAATAAGAAGGTCTGAGGGATACAGTAAACCTGAAGTGACGCATCGGAATCTATAACTAGTGTCACAGAAATGGTTCAAACCGTAGACAGTAAGAAGAGTCAGTCTTCTTGTACTTAAGTCGGCATTGTGCTTTTTGTATACAGTTCCGATGCAATTTCTGTGTTTCATCGTCTATAAGGTCAGAGGGATATAGTAAACCTGAAGTAAAGCATCGGAATCTATAACTAGTGTCACAGGAATCGTTCAAAACATAGACAGTAAGAGGAGGCAGTCTTCTTGTACTTGAGTCGGCATTGTGCCTTTTGTATTTAATTCCGATGCAATTTCTGAGTTTCATCGTCAATAAGAAGGTCAGAGGGATACAGTAAACCTGAAGTGAAGCATCGGAATCTATAACTAGTGTCACAGGAAAGGTTCAAAACATAGACAGTAAGAAGAGTCAGTTTTCTTGTACTTAAGTCGCCGTTGTGCCTTTTGTATTTAATTCCGATGCAATTTCTGTGTTTCATCGTCAATTAGAAAGTCAGAGGGATACAGTAAACCTGAGGTAAAGCTTCCGAATCTATAACAAGTGTCACAGGAATGGTTCAAACATAGACAGTAAGAAGAGTCAGTTTTCTTGTACTTAAGTCGGCAATGTGCCTTTTGTATTTAATTCCGATGCAATTTCTGTCTTTCATCGTCAATAAGAAGGTCAGAGGGATACAGTAAACCTGAAGTGAAGCATCGGAAACTATAACTAGTGTCACAGGAATGGTTCAAAATTAAAAAGTAAGAAGAATCAGTTTTCTTCTACATCAGTCGGCATTGTGCCTTTTGTATTTAATTCCGATGCAATTTCTGTGTTTCATCGTCAATAAGAAGGTCAGAGGGATACAGTAAACCTGAAGTGAAGCATCGGAATCTATAATTAGTGTCACATGAATGGTTCAAACGTAGACAGTAAGAAGAGTCAGTTTTCTTGTACATAAGTCGGCATTGTGCCTTTTGTATTTAATTCCGATGCAAATTCTGTGTTTCATCGTCAATAAGAAGGTCAGAGGGATACAGTAAACTTGAAGTGAAGCATCGGAATCTATAACTAGTGTCTCAGGAATGGTTCAAAACATAGACAGTAAGAAGAGTCATTTTTCTTGTACTTAAGTCGACATTGTGCCTTTTGCATTTAATTCTCTTGCAATTTCAGTGTTTCATCGTCAATAAAAAGGTCAGAGGGATACAGCAAACCTGAGGCGAAGCATCGGATCTATAACCAGTGTCACAGGAATGGTTCAAAACATAGACAGTAAGAAGAGTCAGTTTTCTTGTACTTAAGGCGGCATTGTGCCTTTTGTACTTAATTCCGCGGAAATTTCTGTGTTTCTATGTCAATATGAAGGTCAGAGGGATACAGTAAACCTGAAGTGAAGCATCGAATCTATAACTAGTGTCACAGGAATGGTTCAAAGCATAGACAGTAAGAAGAGTCAGTTTTCTTGTACTTAAGTCTGCATTGTGCCATTTCTATTTAATTCCGATGAAATTTCTGTGTTTAATCGTCAATAAGAAAGTCAGAGGGATACAGTAAATATGAAGTGAAGCATCGGAAACAATCACTAGTGGCACAGGAATGGTTCAAAACATAGACAGTAAGAAGAGTCAGTTTTCTTGTACTTATGTCGGCATTGTCCCTTTTGTATTTAACTCCGATGCAATTTCTGTGTTTCATCGTCAATAAGAAGGTCAGAGGGATACAGTAAACCCGAAGTGAAGCATCGGAATCTATAACTAGTGTCACAGGAATGGGTCAAAGAATAGACAGTAAGCAGAGTCAGTTTTCTTGTACTTAAGTTGGCATTGTGCCTTTTGCATTTAACTCCGATGCAATTTCTGTGTTTCATCGTCAATAAGAAAGTCAGAGGGATACAGTAAACATCAAGTGAAGCACCAGAATCTATAACTAGTGTCACAGGAATGGTGCAATCATAGGCAGTAAGAAAAGTCAGTTTTCTTGTACTTAAGTCGGCATTGTACCAATTGTATTTAATTCCGATGCAATTTCTGTGTTTTATCGTCAATAAGAGGGTCAGAGGGATACAGTAAACCTGAAGTGAAGCATCGGAAACTGTAACTAGTGTCGCAGGAATGGTTCAAACATACAAAGTAAGAAGAATCAGTTTTCTTGTACATCAGTCGGCATTGTGAATTTTGTATTTAATTCCGATGCAATTTCTGTGTTTCGTCGATAATAAGAAGGTCAGATGGATACAGTAAACCTGAAGTGAAGCATCGGAAACTATAACTAGTGTCACATGAATGGTTCAAACGTAGACAGTAAGAAGAGTCAGTTTTCTTGTACATAAGTCGGCATAGTGCCTTTTGTATTTAATTGCGATACAAATTCTGTGTTTCATCGATAATAAGAAGGTCAGATGGATACAGTAAACCTGAAGTGAAGCATCGGAAGCTATGCCTAGTGTCACATGAATGGTTCAAACATAGACAGTAAGATGAGTCTGTTTTCTTGTACTTAAGTCGGCATTGTGCCTTTTGTATTTAATTCCGATGCAATTTCTGTGCTTTATCGTCAAGAAGAAGGTCAGAGGGACACAGTAAACCTGAAGTCAAGCATCGGAATCTATAACTAGTGTCACAGGAATGGTTCAAATCATATTCAGTAAGAAGAGCCAGTCTTCTTGTACTTGAGTCGGCATTGTGCTTTTTGTATTTGATTCCGATGAAATTTCTGTGTTTGATCGTCAATAAGAAGGTCAGAGGGACACAGTAAACCTGAAGTAAAGCATCGGAATCTATAACTAGTAGTGTCACAGGAATGGCTCAAAGCATAGACAATAAGAAGAGTCTGTATTCTTGTACTTAAATTGGCATTGTGCTTTTGTATTTCATTAAGATGCAACTTCTGTGTTTCATCGTCAATAAGGAAATCAGAGGTATACTGTAAACCTGAAGTGAAGCATCGGAATCTAAAACTAGTGTCACAGGAGTGGCTCAAAACATAGACAGTAGGAAGAGTCAGTCTTCTTGTACTTGAGTCGGCATTGTGCCTTTTGTATTTAATTCCGATGCAATATCTGTGTTTCATCGTCAATAAGAAGGTCAGAGGGATACAGTAAAACTGAAATGAAGCATCGGAAACTATAACTAGTGTCACAGGAATGGTTTATAACATAGACAGTAAGAAGAGTCAGTCTCCTTGCACTAAAGTCGGCATTGTGCCTTTTGTATTTAACACCGATGAAATTTCTGTGCTTCATCATCAATAAGAAGGTCAGCTGGATACAGTGTTCCTGAAGTGCAGCATCTGAATCTATAACTAGTGTTACAGGAATGGTTCAAACCATAGACAGTAAGAAGAGTCAGTCTTCTTGTACTTAAGTCGGCATAGTGCCTTTTGTATCTAATTAAGACGCAATTTCTGTGTTTCATCGTCAATAAGAAGGTCTGAGGGATACAGTAAACCTGAAGTGACGCAACGGAATCTATAACTAGTGTCACAGAAATGGTTCAAACCGTAGACAGTAAGAAGAGTCAGTCTTCTTGTACTTAAGTCGGCATTGTGCTTTTTGTATACAGTTCCGATGCAATTTCTGTGTTTCATCGTCTATAAGAAGGTCAGAGGGATATAGCAAACCTGAAGTGAAGCATCGGAATCTATAACTAGTGTCACAGGAATCGTTCAAAACATAGACAGTAAGAGGAGGCAGTCTTCTTGTACTTGAGTCGGCATTGTGCCTTTTGTATTTAATTCCGATGCAATTTCTGAGTTTCATCGTCAATAAGAAGGTCAGAGGGATACAGTAAACCTGAAGTGAAGCATCGGAATCTATAACTAGTGTCACAGGAAAGGTTCAAAACATAGACAGTAAGAAGAGTCAGTTTTCTTGTACTTAAGTCGCCGTTGTGCCTTTTGTATTTAATTCCGATGCAATTTCTGTGTTTCATCGTCAATTAGAAAGTCAGAGGGATACAGTAAACCTGAGGTGTAGCTTCCGAATCTATAACAAGTGTCACAGGAATGTTTCAAACATAGACAGTAAGAAGAGTCAGTTTTCTTGTACTTAAGTCGGCAATGTGCCTTTTGTATTTAATTCCGATGCAATTTCTGTCTTTCATCGTCAATAAGAAGGTCAGAGGGATACAGTAAACCTGAAGTGAAGCATCGGAAACTATAACTAGTGTCACAGGAATGGTTCAAAATTAAATAGTAAGAAGAATCAGTTTTCTTCTACATCAGTCGGCATTGTGCCTTTTGTATTTAATTCCGATGCAATTTCTGTGTTTCATCGTCAATAAGAAGGTCAGAGGAATACAGTAAACCTGAAGTGAAGCATCGGAATCTATAATTAGTGTCACATGAATGGTTCAAACGTAGACAGTAAGAAGAGTCAGTTTTCTTGTACATAAGTCGGCATTGTGCCTTTTGTATTTAATTCCGATGCAAATTCGGGGTTTCATCGATAATAAGAAGGTCGGATTGATACAGTAAACCTGAAGTGAAGCATCGGAAGCTATGCCTAGTGTCACATGAATGGTTCAAAACATAGACAGTAAGAAGAGTCAGTTTTCTTGTACTTAAGTCGGCATTGTGCCTTTTGTATTTAATTACGATACAATTTCTGTGTTTCATCGTCAGTAAGAAGGTCAGAGGGATACAGTAAAGCTGAAGTGAAGCTTCGGAATCTATAAGTAGTGTCACAGGAATGGTTCAAAGCATAGACAGTAAGAGGAGTCAGTTTTGATGTACTTAAGCTGCATTGTGCCTTTTGTATTAAATCCGATGCAATTTCTGTGTTTCATCGTCAATAAGAAGGTCAGAGGGATACAGTAAACTTGAAGTGAAGCATCGGAATCTATAACTAGTGTCTCAAGAATGGTTCAAAACATAGACAGTAAGAAGAGTCATTTTTCTTGTACTTAAGTCGACATTGTGCCTTTTGCATTTAATTCCGTTGCAATTTCAGTGTTTCATCGTCAATAAGAAGGTCAGAGGGATACAGCAAACCTGAGGCGAAGCATCGGATCTGTAACCAGTGTCACAGGAATGGTTCAAAACATAGACAGTAAGAAGAGTCAGTTTTCTTGTACTTAAGGCGGCATTGTGCCTTTTGTACTTAATTCCGCGGAAATTTCTGTGTTTCTATGTCAATATGAAGGTCAGAGGGATACAGTAAACCTGAAGTGAAGCATCGAATCTA
Source organism: Schistocerca americana (assembly GCF_021461395.2). NCBI lineage: Eukaryota > Metazoa > Arthropoda > Insecta > Orthoptera > Acrididae > Schistocerca > Schistocerca americana. The sequence continues at coordinate 760,139,433 of NC_060123.1, forward strand.
TAACTAGTGTCACAGGAATGGTTCAAAGCTTAGACAGTAAGAAGAGTCAGTTTTCTTGTACTTAAGTCGGCATTGTGCCATTTCTATTTAATTCCGATAAAATTTCTGTGTTTAATCGTCAATAAGAAAGTCAGAGGGATACAGTAAATATGAAGTGAAGCATCGGAAACAATCACTAGTGGCACAGGAATGGTTCAAAAGATAGACAGTAAGAAGAGTCAGTTTTCTTGTACTTATGTCGGCATTGTCCCTTTTGTATTTAACTCCGATGCAATTTCTGTGTTTCATCGTCAATAAGAAGGTCAGAGGGATACAGTAAACCCGAAGTGAAGCATCGGAATCTATAACTAGTGTCACAGGAATGGGTCAAAGAATAGACAGTAAGCAGAGTCAGTTTTCTTGTACTTAAGTCGGCATTGTGCCTTTTGCATTTAACTCCGATGCAATTTCTGTGTTTCATCGTCAATAAGAAAGTCAGAGGGATACAGTAAACCTCAAGTGAAGCACCAGAATCTATAACTAGTGTCACAGGAATGGTTCAATCATAGACAGTAAGAAGAGTCAGTTTTCTTGTACTTAAGTCGGCATTGTGCCTTTTGTATTTATTTACGATGCAATTTCTGTGTTTCATCGTCAATAAGAAGGTCAGAGGGATACAGTAAACCTTAAGTGAAACATCGGAATCTATAACTAGTGTCACAGGAATGGTTCAATCATAGGCAGTAAGAAAAGTCAGTTTTCTTGTACTTAAGTCGGCATTGTACCAATTGTATTTAATTCCGATGCAATTTCTGTGTCTCATCGTCAATAAGAGGGTCAGAGGGATACAGTAAACCTGAAGTGAAGCATCGGAAACTATAACTAGTGTCGCAGGAATGGTTCAAACATACAAAGGAAGAAGAATCAGTTTTCTTGTACATCAGTCGGCATTGTGCCTTTTGTATTTAATTCCGATGCAATTTCTGTGTTTCATCGTCAATAAGAAGGTCAGAGGGATTCAGTAAACCTGAAGTGAAGCATCGGAATCTATAACTAGTGTCACATGAATGGTTCAAACGTAGACAGTAAGAAGAGTCAGTTTTCTTGTACATAAGTCGGCATAGTGAATTTTGTATTTAATTCCGATACAAATTCTGTGCTTCATCGATAATAAGAAGGTCAGATGGATACAGTAAACCTGAAGTGAAGCATCGGAAGCTATTCCTAGTGTCACATGAATGGTTCAAACATAGACAGTAAGATGAGTCTGTTTTCTTGTACTTAAGTCGGCATTGTGCCTTTTGTATTTAATTCTGATGCAATTTCTGTGTTTCATCGTCAATAAGAAGGTCAGAGGGATACAGTAAACATGAAGAGAAGCATCGGAATCTATAACTAGTGTCACAGGAATGGTTCAAATCATAGACAGTAAGAAGTGTCAGTTTTCTTGTACTTATGTAGGCATTGTGCCTTTTGTATTTAATTCCGATGCTATATCTGTGTTTCATCTACAATAAGATGGTCAGAAGGTCACAGTAAACCTGAAAAGAAGCATCTGAATCTATAACTAGTGTCACAGGAATGGTTCAAAACATAGACAGTAAGAAGAGTCAATTTTCTTGTACTTAAGACGGCATTTTTCCTTTTCTATTTAATTCCGATGCAATTTCTATGTTTCATCGTCAATAAGAAGGTCAGAGGGATACAGTATACCTGAAGTGAAGCATCGGAATCTATAACTAGTGACACTAATGGATCAAAACATAGACAGTATGAAGAGTCAGTTTTCTTGTGCTTAAGTCGGCATTGTGCCTTTTGTATTTAATTCCGAAGCAATTTCTGTGATTCATCGTCAATAAGAAGGTCAGAGGGATACAGTAAACCTGGGGTAAAGCATCGGAATCTATAACTAGTGTCACATGAATGGTTCAAAACATAGACAGTAAGAAGAGTCAGTTTTCTTGTACATAAGTCGGCGTTGTGCCTTTTGTATTTAATTCCGATCCTATGTCTGTGTATCATCAACAATAAGATGGCAGAGGGATACAGTAAACCTGAAGTGAAGCATCGGAATCTATAACTAGTGTCACAGGAATGGTTCAAAGCATAGACAGTGTGAAGAGTCAGTTTTCTTGTAATTAAGTCGACATTGTGCCTTTTGTATTTAACTCCGATGCAATTTCTGTGTTTCATCGTCAATAAGAAAGTCAGAGGGATACAGTAAACCCAAAGTGAAGCATCGGAATCTATAACTAGTGTCACAGGAATGGTTCAATCATAGACAGTAAGAAGAGTCAATTATCTTGTACTTAAGTCCTCATTGTGCCTTTTGTATTTAATTCCGATGCAAATTCTGTGTTTCATCGCCAACAAGAAGGTCCGAGGGATACAGTAAACCTGAAGAGAAGCTTCGGAATCTATAACTAGTGTCACAGGACTGGTTCAAATCATAGACAGTAAGAAGAGTCAGTTTTCTTGTACTTATGTAGGCATTGTGCCCTTTGTATTTAATTCCGATGCTATATCTGTGTTTCATCTTCAATAAGAAGGTCAGAGGGATACAGTAAACCTGAAGTTAAGAATCGGAATCTATAACTAGTGTCACAGGAAAGGTTCAAAGCATAGACAGTAAGAAGAGTCAGTTTTCTTGTACTTAAGTCGGCGTTGTGCCTTTTGTATTTAATTCCGATGCAATTTCTGTGTTTCATCGTCAATAAGAAGGTCAGAGGGATACAGTAAACCTGAAGTGAAGCGTCGGAATCTATAACTAGTGGCACAGGAATGGTTCAAAACATAGACAGTAAGAAGAGTCAGTTTTCTTGTACTTAATTCGGCATTGTGCCTTTTGTATTTAATTCCGATGCAATTTCTGTGTTTCATTGTCATTAAGATGGTCGGAGGGATACAGTAAACCTGAAGTGAAGCATCCGAATCTATAACTAGTGTCACAGGAATGGTTCAAACATAGACAGTAAGAAGAGTCAGTTTTCTTGTACTTAAGTCAACATTGTGCCTTTTGTATTTAATTCCGATGCAATTTCTGTGTTTCATCGACAATAAGAACGCCAGAGGGATACAGTAAACCTGAAGTGAGGCATCGGAATCTATAACTAGTGTCACAGGAATGGTTCAAAGCATAGACAGTGTGAAGAGTCAGTTTTCTTGTAATTAAGTCGACATTGTGCCTTTTGTATTTAACTCCGATGCAATTTCTGTGTTTCATCGTCAATAAGAAAGTCAGAGGGATACAGTAAACCCAAAGTGAAGCATCGGAATCTATAACTAGTGTCACAGGAATGGTTCAATCATAGACAGTAAGAAGAGTCAATTATCTTGTACTTAAGTCCTCATTGTGCCTTTTGTATTTAATTCCGATGCAAATTCTGTGTTTCATCGCCAACAAGAAGGTCCGAGGGATACAGTAAACCTGAAGAGAAGCTTCGGAATCTATAACTAGTGTCACAGGACTGGTTCAAATCATAGACAGTAAGAAGAGTCAGTTTTCTTGTACTTATGTAGGCATTGTGCCCTTTGTATTTAATTCCGATGCTATATCTGTGTTTCATCTTCAATAAGAAGGTCAGAGGGATACAGTAAACCTGAAGTTAAGAATCGGAATCTATAACTAGTGTCACAGGAAAGGTTCAAAGCATAGACAGTAAGAAGAGTCAGTTTTCTTGTACTTAAGTCGGCGTTGTGCCTTTTGTATTTAATTCCGATGCAATTTCTGTGTTTCATCGTCAATAAGAAGGTCAGAGGGATACAGTAAACCTGAAGTGAAGCGTCGGAATCTATAACTAGTGGCACAGGAATGGTTCAAAACATAGACAGTAAGAAGAGTCAGTTTTCTTGTACTTAATTCGGCATTGTGCCTTTTGTATTTAATTCCGATGCAATTTCTGTGTTTCATTGTCATTAAGATGGTCGGAGGGATACAGTAAACCTGAAGTGAAGCATCCGAATCTATAACTAGTGTCACAGGAATGGTTCAAACATAGACAGTAAGAAGAGTCAGTTTTCTTGTACTTAAGTCAACATTGTGGCTTTTGTATTTAATTCCGATGCAATTTCTGTGTTTCATCGACAATAAGAACGCCAGAGGGATACAGTAAACCTGAAGTGAGGCATCGGAATCTATAACTAGTGTCACAGGAATGGTTCAAAGCATAGACAGTGTGAAGAGTCAGTTTTCTTGTAATTAAGTCGACATTGTGCCTTTTGTATTTAACTCCGATGCAATTTCTGTGTTTCATCGTCAATAAGAAAGTCAGAGGGATACAGTAAACCCAAAGTGAAGCATCGGAATCTATAACTAGTGTCACAGGAATGGTTCAATCATAGACAGTAAGAAGAGTCAATTATCTTGTACTTAAGTCCTCATTGTGCCTTTTGTATTTAATTCCGATGCAAATTCTGTGTTTCATCGCCAACAAGAAGGTCCGAGGGATACAGTAAACCTGAAGAGAAGCTTCGGAATCTATAACTAGTGTCACAGGACTGGTTCAAATCATAGACAGTAAGAAGAGTCAGTTTTCTTGTACTTATGTAGGCATTGTGCCCTTTGTATTTAATTCCGATGCTATATCTGTGTTTCATCTTCAATAAGAAGGTCAGAGGGATACAGTAAACCTGAAGTTAAGAATCGGAATCTATAACTAGTGTCACAGGAAAGGTTCAAAGCATAGACAGTAAGAAGAGTCAGTTTTCTTGTACTTAAGTCGGCGTTGTGCCTTTTGTATTTAATTCCGATGCAATTTCTGTGTTTCATCGTCAATAAGAAGGTCAGAGGGATACAGTAAACCTGAAGTGAAGCGTCGGAATCTATAACTAGTGGCACAGGAATGGTTCAAAACATAGACAGTAAGAAGAGTCAGTTTTCTTGTACTTAATTCGGCATTGTGCCTTTTGTATTTAATTCCGATGCAATTTCTGTGTTTCATTGTCATTAAGATGGTCGGAGGGATACAGTAAACCTGAAGTGAAGCATCCGAATCTATAACTAGTGTCACAGGAATGGTTCAAACATAGACAGTAAGAAGAGTCAGTTTTCTTGTACTTAAGTCAACATTGTGCCTTTTGTATTTAATTCCGATCCTATGTCTGTGTATCATCAACAATAAGATGGCAGAGGGATACAGTAAACCTGAAGTGAAGCATCGGAATCTATAACTAGTGTCACAGGAATGGTTCAAAGCATAGACAGTGTGAAGAGTCAGTTTTCTTGTAATTAAGTCGACATTGTGCCTTTTGTATTTAACTCCGATGCAATTTCTGTGTTTCATCGTCAATAAGAAAGTCAGAGGGATACAGTAAACCCAAAGTGAAGCATCGGAATCTATAACTAGTGTCACAGGAATGGTTCAATCATAGACAGTAAGAAGAGTCAATTATCTTGTACTTAAGTCCTCATTGTGCCTTTTGTATTTAATTCCGATGCAAATTCTGTGTTTCATCGCCAACAAGAAGGTCCGAGGGATACAGTAAACCTGAAGAGAAGCTTCGGAATCTATAACTAGTGTCACAGGACTGGTTCAAATCATAGACAGTAAGAAGAGTCAGTTTTCTTGTACTTATGTAGGCATTGTGCCCTTTGTATTTAATTCCGATGCTATATCTGTGTTTCATCTTCAATAAGAAGGTCAGAGGGATACAGTAAACCTAAAGTGAAGCATCGGAATCTATAACTAGTGTCACAGGAATGGTTCAAAACATAGACTGTAAGAGGAGTCAGTTTTCTTGTACTTAAGTCGGCGTTGTGCCTTTTGTATTTAACTCCGATGCAATTTCTGTGTTTCATCGTCAATAAGAAGGTCAGAGGGATACAGTAAACCTGAAGTGAAGCGTCGGAATCTATAACTAGTGGCACAGGAATGGTTCAAAACATAGACAGTAAGAAGAGTCAGTTTTCTTGTACTTAATTCGGCATTGTGCCTTTTGTATTTAATTCCGATGCAATTTCTGTGTTTCATTGTCATTAAGATGGTCGGAGGGATACAGTAAACCTGAAGTGAAGCATCCGAATCTATAACTAGTGTCACAGGAATGGTTCAAACATAGACAGTAAGAAGAGTCAGTTTTCTTGTACTTAAGTCAACATTGTGCCTTTTGTATTTAATTCCGATGCAATTTCTGTGTTTCATCGACAATAAGAACGCCAGAGGGATACAGTAAACCTGAAGTGAGGCATCGGAATCTATAACTAGTGTCACAGGAATGGTTCAAACATAAACAGTAAGAAGAATCAGTTTTCTTGTACATCAGCCGGCATTGTGCGTTTTGTATTTCATTCCGATGCAATTTCTGTGTTTCATCGTCCATAAGAAGGTCAGAGGGATACAGTAAACCTGAAGTGAAGCATCTGACTCTATAATTAGTGTCACATGAATGGTTCAAAACATAGACAGTAAGAAGCGTCAGTTTTCATGTACTTAAGTCGGCATTGTCCCTTTTGTATTTAATTACGATGCAATATCTGTGTTTCATCGTCAATAAGAAGGTCAGAGGGATACAGTAAACCTGAAGTGAAGCATCGGAGTCTGTAACTAGTGTCACAGGAATGGTTCAAAGCATAGACAGTAAGAAGAGTCAGTTTTCTTCTACTTTAGTCGGCATTGTGCCTTTTGTATTTAATTCCGATGCAATTTCGGTGTTTCATCGTCAATAAGAAGGTCAGAGGGACACCGTAAACCTCAAGTGAAGCATCGGAATCTATAATTAGTGTCACAGGAATGGTTCAATCATAGAGAGTAAGAAGAGTCAGTTTTCTTGTACTTAAGTCGGCATTGTGCCATTTCAATTTAATTCCGATGAAATTTCTGTGTATAATCGTCAATAAGAAAGTCAGAGGGATACAGTAAATATGAAGTGAAGCATCGGAAACAATCACTAGTGGCACAGGAATGGTTCAAAACATAGACAGTAAGAAGAGTCAGTTTTCTTGTACTTATGTCGGCATTGTGCCTTTTGTATTTAACTCCGATGCAATTTCTGTGTTTCATCGTCAATAAGAAGGTCAGAGGGATACAGTAAACCCGAAGTGAAGCATCGGAATCTATAACTAGTGTCACAGGAATGGGTCAAAGAATAGACAGTAGGAAGAGTCAGTTTTCTTGTACTTAAGTCGGCATTGTGCCTTTTGCATTTAACTCCGATGCAATTTCTGTGTTTCATCGTCAATAAGAAAGTCAGAGGGATACAGTAAACCTCAAGTGAAGCACCGGAATCTATAACTAGTGTCACAGGAATGGTTCAATCATAGACAGTAAGAAGAGTCAGTTTTCTTGTACTTAAGTCGGCATTGTGCCTTTTGTATTTATTTACAATGCAATTTCTGTGTTTCATCGTCAATAAGAAGGTCAGAGGGATACAGTAAACCTTAAGTGAAACATCGGAATCTATAACTAGTGTCACAGGAATGGTTCAATCATAGACAGTAAGAAGAGTCAGTTTTCTTGTACTTAAGTCGGCATTGTACCAATTGTATTTAATTCCGATGCAATTTCTGTGTTTCATCGTCAATAAGAGGGTCAGAGGGATACAGTAAACCTGAAGTGAAGCATCGGAAACTATAACTAGTGTCACAGGAATGGTTCAAACATAAAAAGTAAGAAGAATCAGTTTTCTTGTACATCAGTCGGCATTGTGCCTTTTGTATTTAATTCCGATGCAATTTCTGTGTTTCATCGTCAATAAGAAGGTCAGAGGGATTCAGTAAACCTGAAGTGAAGCATCGGAATCTATAACTAGTGTCACATGAATGGTTCAAACGTAGACAGTAAGAAGAGTCAGTTTTCTTGTACATAAGTCGGCATAGTGCCTTTTGTATTTAATTCCGTTACAAATTCTGTGTTTCTTCGATAATAAGAAGGTCAGATGGATACAGTAAACCTGAAGTGAAGCATCGGAATCTATAACTAGTGACACTAATGGATCAAAACATAGACAGTAAGAAGAGTCAGCTTTCTTGTACTTAAGTCGGCATTGTGCCTTTTGTATTTAATTCCGAAGCAATTTCTGCGATTCATCGTCAATAAGAAGGTCAAAGGGATACAGTAAAAATGGGGTAAAGCATCGGAATCTATAACTAGTGTCACATGAATGGTTCAAATCATAGACAGTAAGAAGAGTCAGTTTTCTTGTACATAAGCCGGCATTGTGCCTTTTGTATTTAATTCCGATCCTATGTCTGTGTATCATCAACAATAAGATGGCAGAGGGATACAGTAAACCTGAAGTGAAGCATCGGAATCTATAACTAGTGTCACATGAATGGTTCAAACATAGACAGTAAGAAGAGACAGTTTTCTTGTACTTAAGTCGGCATTATGCCCTTTGTATTTAATTCCGATGCAATATCTGTGTTTCATCTTCAATAAGAAGGTAAGAGGGATACAGTAAACCTGAAGTGAAGCATCGGAATCTATAACTAGTGTCACAGGAATGGTTCAAAACATAGACAGTATGAAGAGTCAGTTTTCTTGTAATTAAGTCGGCATTGTGCCTTTTGTATTTCATTCCGATGCAATTTCTGTGTTTCATCGTCAATTAGAAAGTCAGAGGGATACAGTAAACCTGAGGTGAAGCTTCCGAATCTATAACAAGTGTCACAGGAATGGTTCAAACATAGACAGTAAGAAGAGTCAGTTTTCTTGTACTTAAGTCGGCAATGTGCCTTTTGTATTTAATTCCGATGCAATTTCTGTCTTTCATCGTCAATAAGAAGGTCAGAGGGATTCAGTAAACCTGAAGTGAAGCATCGGAAACTATAACTAGTGTCACAGGAATGGTTCAAACATAAAAAGTAAGAAGAATCAGTTTTCTTGTACATCAGTCGGCATTGTGCCTTTTGTATTTAATTCCGATGCAATTTCTGTGTTTCATCGTCAATAAGAAGGTCAGAGGGATTCAGTAAACCTGAAGTGAAGCATCGGAATCTATAACTAGTGTCACAGGAAAGGTTCAAAACATAGACAGTAAGAAGAGTCAATTTTCTTGTACTTAAGTCGCCGTTGTGCCTTTTGTATTTAATTCCGATGCAATTTCTGTGTTTCATCGTCAATTAGAAAGTCAGAGGGATACAGTAAACCTGAGGTGAAGCTTCCGAATCTATAACAAGTGTCACAGGAATGGTTCAAACATAGACAGTAAGAAGAGTCAGTTTTCTTGTACTTAAGTCGGCAATGTGCCTTTTGTATTTAATTCCGATGCAATTTCTGTCTTTCATCGTCAATAAGAAGGTCAGAGGGATACAGTAAACCTGAAGTGAAGCATCGGAAACTATAACTAGTGTCACAGGAATGGTTCAAAATTAAAAAGTAAGAAGAATCAGTTTTCTTCTACATCAGTCGGCATTGTGGCTTTTGTATTTAATTCCGATGCAATTTCTGTGTTTCATCGTCAATAAGAAGGTCAGAGGGATGCAGTAAACCTGAAGTGAAGCATCGGAATCTATAATTAGTGTCACATGAATGGTTCAAACGTAGACAGTAAGAAGAGTCAGTTTTCTTGTACATAAGTCGGCATTGTGCCTTTTGTATTTAATTCCGATGCAAATTCTGTGTTTCATCGATAATAAGAAGGTCGGATGGATACAGTAAACCTGAAGTGAAGCATCGGAAGCTATGCCTAGTGTCACATGAATGGTTCAAAACATAGACAGTAAGAAGAGTCAGTTTTCTTGTACTTAAGTCGGCATTGTGCCTTTTGTATTTAATTACGATACAATTTCTGTGTTTCATCGTCAGTAAGAAGGTCAGAGGGATACAGTAAAGCTGAAGTGAAGCTTCGGAATCTATAAGTAGTGTCACAGGAATGGTTCAAAGCATAGACAGTAAGAGGAGTCAGATTTCATGTACTTATGTCGGCATTGTGCCTTTTGTATTAAATCCGATGCAATTTCTGTGTTTCATCGTCAATAAGAAGGTCAGAGGGATACAGTAAACTTGAAGTGAAGCATCGGAATCTATAACTAGTGTCTCAGGAATGGTTCAAAACATAGACTGTAAGAAGAGTCATTTTTCTTGTACTTAAGTCGACATTGTGCCTTTTGCATTTAATTCTCTTGCAATTTCAGTGTTTCATCGTCAATAAGAAGGTCAGAGGGATACAGCTAACCTGAGGCGAAGCATCGGATCTATAACCAGTGTCACAGGAATGGTTCAAAACATAGACAGTAAGAAGAGTCAGTTTTCTTGTACTTAAGGCGGCATTGTGCCTTTTGTACTTAATTCCGCGGAAATTTCTGTGTTTCTATGTCAATATGAAGGTCAGAGGGATACAGTAAACCTGAAGTGAAGCATCGAATCTATAACTAGTGTCACAGGAATGGTTCAAAGCATAGACAGTAAGAAGAGTCATTTTTCTTGTACTTAAGTCGGCATTGTGCCATTTCTATTTAATTCCGATGAAATTTCTGTGTTTAATCGTCAATAAGAAAGTCAGAGGGATACAGTAAATATGAAGTGAAGCATCGGAAACAATCACTAGTGGCACAGGAATGGTTCAAAACATAGACAGTAAGAAGAGTCAGTTTTCTTGTACTTATGTCGGCATTGTCCCTTTTGTATTTAACTCCGATGCAATTTCTGTGTTTCATCGTCAATAAGAAGGTCAGAGGGATACAGTAAACCCGAAGTGAAGCATCGGAATCTATAACTAGTGTCACAGGAATGGGTCAAAGAATAGACAGTAAGCAGAGTCAGTTTTCTTGTACTTAAGTCGGCATTGTGCCTTTTGCATTTAACTCCGATGCAATTTCTGTGTTTCATCGTCAATAAGAAAGTCAGAGGGATACAGTAAACCTCAAGTGAACCACCAGAATCTATAACTAGTGTCACAGGAATGGTTCAATCATAGACAGTAAGAAGAGACAGTTTTCTTGTACTTAAGTCGGCATTGTGCCTTTTGTATTTATTTACGATGCAATTTCTGTGTTTCATCGTCAATAAGAAGGTCAGAGGGATACAGTAAACCTTAAGTGAAACATCGGAATCTATAACTAGTGTCACAGGAATGGTTCAATCATGGGCAGTAAGAAAAGTCGGTTTTCTTGTACTTAAGTCGGCATTGTACCAATTGTATTTAATTCCGATGCAATTTCTGTGTTTCATCGTCAATAAGAGGGTCAGAGGGACACAGTAAACCTGAAGTGAAGCATCGGAAACTATAACTAGTGTCGCAGGAATGGTTCAAACATACAAAGTAAGAAGAATCAGTTTTCTTGTACATCAGTCGGCATTGTGCCTTTTGTATTTAATTCCGATGCAATTTCTGTGTTTCATCGTCAATAAGAAGGTCAGAGGGATTCAGTAAACCTGAAGTGAAGCATCGGAATCTATAACTAGTGTCACATGAATGGTTCAAACGTAGACAGTAAGAAGAGTCAGTTTTCTTGTACATAAGTCGGCATAGTGCCTTTTGTATTTAATTCCGATACAAATTCTGTGTTTCATCGATAATAAGAAGGTCAGATGGATACAGTAAACCAGAAGTGAAGCATCGGAAGCTATGCCTAGTGTCACATGAATGGTTCAAACATAGACAGTAAGATGAGTCTGTTTTCTTGTACTTAAGTCGGCATTGTGCCTTTTGTATTTAATTCCGGTGCAATTTCTTTGCTTTATCGTCAAGAAGAAGGTCAGAGGGACACAGTAAACCTGAAGTCAAGCATCGGAATCTATAACTAGTGTCACAGGAATGGTTCAAATCATATTCAGTAAGAAGAGCCAGTCTTCTTGTACTTGAGTCGGCATTGAGCCTTTTGTATTTGATTCCGATGAAATTTCTGTGTTTGATCGTCAATAAGAAGGTCAGAGGGACACAGTAAACCTGAAGTAAAGCATCGGAATCTATAACTAGTGTCACAGGAATGGCTCAAAGCATAGACAATAAGAAGAGTCTGTATTCTTGTACTTAAATTGGCATTGTGCTTTTGTATTTAATTAAGATGCAACTTCTGTGTTTCATCGTCAATAAGGAAATCAGAGGTATACTGTAAACCTGAAGTGAAGCACCGGAATCTAAAACTAGTGTCACAGGAGTGGCTCAAAACATAGACAGTAGGAAGAGTCAGTCTTCTTGTACTTGAGTCGGCATTGTGCCTTTTGTATTTAATTCCGATGCAATATCTGTGTTTCATCGTCAATAAGAAGGTCAGAGGGATACAGTAAAACTGAAATGAAGCATCGGAAACTTTAACTAGTGTCACAGGAATGGTTTATAACATAGACAGTAAGAAGAGTCAGTCTCCTTGTACTAAAGTCGGCATTGTGCCTTTTGTATTTAACTCCGATGAAATTTCTGTGCTTCATCATCAATAAGAAGGTCAGCTGGATACAGTGTTCCTGAAGTGCAGCATCTGAAACTATAACTAGTGTTACAGGAATGGTTCAAACCATAGACAGTAAGAAGAGTCAGTCTTCTTGTACTTAAGTCGGCATAGTGCCTTTTGTATCTAATTAAGACGCAATTTCTGTGTTTCATCGTCAATAAGAAGGTCTGAGGGATACAGTAAACCTGAAGTGACGCATCGGAATCTTTAACTAGTGTCACAGAAATGGTTCAAACCGTAGACAGTAAGAAGAGTCAGTCTTCTTGTACTTAAGTCGGCATTGTGCTTTTTGTATACAGTTCCGATTCAATTTCTGTGTTTCATCGTCTATAAGAAGGTCAGAGGGATATAGTAAACCTGAAGTGAAGCATCGGAATCTATAACTAGTGTCACAGGAATCGTTCAAAACATAGACAGTAAGAGGAGGCAGTCTTCTTGTACTTGAGTCGGCATTGTGCCTTTTGTATTTAATTCCGATGCAATTTCTGAGTTTCATCGTCAATAAGAGGGTCAGAGGGATACAGTAAACCTGAAGTGAAGAATCGGTATCTATAACTAGTGTCACAGGAAAGGTTCAAAACATAGACAGTAAGAAGAGTCAATTTTCTTGTACTTAAGTCGCCGTTGTGCCTTTTGTATTTAATTCCGATGCAATTTCTGTGTTTCATCGTCAATTAGAAAGTCAGAGGGATACAGTAAACCTGAGGTGAAGCTTCCGAATCTATAACAAGTGTCACAGGAATGGTTCAAACATAGACAGTAAGAAGAGTCAGTTTTCTTGTACTTAAGTCGGCAATGTGCCTTTTGTATTTAATTCCGATGCAATTTCTGTCTTTCATCGTCAATAAGAAGGTCAGAGGGATACAGTAAACCTGAAGTGAAGCATCGGAAACTATAACTAGTGTCACAGGAATGGTTCAAAATTAAAAAGTAAGAAGAATCAGTTTTCTTCTACATCAGTCGGCATTGTGCCTTTTGTATTTAATTCCGATGCAATTTCTGTGTTTCATCGTCAATAAGAAGGTCAGAGGGATGCAGTAAACCTGAAGTGAAGCATCGGAATCTATAATTAGTGTCACATGAATGGTTCAAACGTAGACAGTAAGAAGAGTCAGTTTTCTTGTACATAAGTCGGCATTGTGCCTTTTGTATTTAATTCCGATGCAAATTCTGTGTTTCATCGATAATAAGAAGGTCGGATGGATACAGTAAACCTGAAGTGAAGCATCGGAAGCTATGCCTAGTGTCACATGAATGGTTCAAAACATAGACAGTAAGAAGAGTCAGTTTTCTTGTACTTAAGTCGGCATTGTGCCTTTTGTATTTAATTACGATACAATTTCTGTGTTTCATCGTCAGTAAGAAGGTCAGAGGGATACAGTAAAGCTGAAGTGAAGCTTCGGAATCTATAAGTAGTGTCACAGGAATGGTTCAAAGCATAGACAGTAAGAGGAGTCAGATTTCATGTACTTATGTCGGCATTGTGCCTTTTGTATTAAATCCGATGCAATTTCTGTGTTTCATCGTCAATAAGAAGGTCAGAGGGATACAGTAAACTTGAAGTGAAGCATCGGAATCTATAACTAGTGTCTCAGGAATGGTTCAAAACATAGACTGTAAGAAGAGTCATTTTTCTTGTACTTAAGTCGACATTGTGCCTTTTGCATTTAATTCTCTTGCAATTTCAGTGTTTCATCGTCAATAAGAAGGTCAGAGGGATACAGCAAACCTGAGGCGAAGCATCGGATCTATAACCAGTGTCACAGGAATGGTTCAAAACATAGACAGTAAGAAGAGTCAGTTTTCTTGTACTTAAGGCGGCATTGTGCCTTTTGTACTTAATTCCGCGGAAATTTCTGTGTTTCTATGTCAATATGAAGGTCAGAGGGATACAGTAAACCTGAAGTGAAGCATCGAATCTATAACTAGTGTCACAGGAATGGTTCAAAGCATAGACAGTAAGAAGAGTCATTTTTCTTGTACTTAAGTCGGCATTGTGCCATTTCTATTTAATTCCGATGAAATTTCTGTGTTTAATCGTCAATAAGAAAGTCAGAGGGATACAGTAAATATGAAGTGAAGCATCGGAAACAATCACTAGTGGCACAGGAATGGTTCAAAACATAGACAGTAAGAAGAGTCAGTTTTCTTGTACTTATGTCGGCATTGTCCCTTTTGTATTTAACTCCGATGCAATTTCTGTGTTTCATCGTCAATAAGAAGGTCAGAGGGATACAGTAAACCCGAAGTGAAGCATCGGAATCTATAACTAGTGTCACAGGAATGGGTCAAAGAATAGACAGTAAGCAGAGTCAGTTTTCTTGTACTTAAGTCGGCATTGTGCCTTTTGCATTTAACTCCGATGCAATTTCTGTGTTTCATCGTCAATAAGAAAGTCAGAGGGATACAGTAAACCTCAAGTGAACCACCAGAATCTATAACTAGTGTCACAGGAATGGTTCAATCATAGACAGTAAGAAGAGTCAGTTTTCTTGTACTTAAGTCGGCATTGTGCCTTTTGTATTTATTTACGATGCAATTTCTGTGTTTCATCGTCAATAAGAAGGTCAGAGGGATACAGTAAACCTTAAGTGAAACATCGGAATCTATAACTAGTGTCACAGGAATGGTTCAATCATAGGCAGTAAGAAAAGTCGGTTTTCTTGTACTTAAGTCGGCATTGTACCAATTGTATTTAATTCCGATGCAATTTCTGTGTTTCATCGTCAATAAGAGGGTCAGAGGGACACAGTAAACCTGAAGTGAAGCATCGGAAACTATAACTAGTGTCGCAGGAATGGTTCAAACATACAAAGTAAGAAGAATCAGTTTTCTTGTACATCAGTCGGCATTGTGCCTTTTGTATTTAATTCCGATGCAATTTCTGTGTTTCATCGTCAATAAGAAGGTCAGAGGGATTCAGTAAACCTGAAGTGAAGCATCGGAATCTATAACTAGTGTCACATGAATGGTTCAAACGTAGACAGTAAGAAGAGTCAGTTTTCTTGTACATAAGTCGGCATAGTGCCTTTTGTATTTAATTCCGATACAAATTCTGTGTTTCATCGATAATAAGAAGGTCAGATGGATACAGTAAACCTGAAGTGAAGCATCGGAAGCTATGCCTAGTGTCACATGAATGGTTCAAACATAGACAGTAAGATGAGTCTGTTTTCTTGTACTTAAGTCGGCATTGTGCCTTTTGTATTTAATTCCGATGCAATTTCTTTGCTTTATCGTCAAGAAGAAGGTCAGAGGGACACAGTAAACCTGAAGTCAAGCATCGGAATCTATAACTAGTGTCACAGGAATGGTTCAAATCATATTCAGTAAGAAGAGCCAGTCTTCTTGTACTTGAGTCGGCATTGTGCCTTTTGTATTTGATTCCGATGAAATTTCTGTGTTTGATCGTCAATAAGAAGGTCAGAGGGACACAGTAAACCTGAAGTAAAGCATCGGAATCTATAACTAGTGTCACAGGAATGGCTCAAAGCATAGACAATAAGAAGAGTCTGTATTCTTGTACTTAAATTGGCATTGTGCTTTTGTATTTAATTAAGATGCAACTTCTGTGTTTCATCGTCAATAAGGAAATCAGAGGTATACTGTAAACCTGAAGTGAAGCACCGGAATCTAAAACTAGTGTCACAGGAGTGGCTCAAAACATAGACAGTAGGAAGAGTCAATCTTCTTGTACTTGAGTCGGCATTGTGCCTTTTGTATTTAATTCCGATGCAATATCTGTGTTTCATCGTCAATAAGAAGGTCAGAGGGATACAGTAAAACTGAAATGAAGCATCGGAAACTTTAACTAGTGTCACAGGAATGGTTTATAACATAGACAGTAAGAAGAGTCAGTCTCCTTGTACTAAAGTCGGCATTGTGCCTTTTGTATTTAACTCCGATGAAATTTCTGTGCTTCATCATCAATAAGAAGGTCAGCTGGATACAGTGTTCCTGAAGTGCAGCATCTGAAACTATAACTAGTGTTACAGGAATGGTTCAAACCATAGACAGTAAGAAGAGTCAGTCTTCTTGTACTTAAGTCGGCATACTGCCTTTTGTATCTAATTAAGACGCAATTTCTGTGTTTCATCGTCAATAAGAAGGTCTGAGGGATACAGTAAACCTGAAGTGACGCATCGGAATCTTTAACTAGTGTCACAGAAATGGTTCAAACCGTAGACAGTAAGAAGAGTCAGTCTTCTTGTACTTAAGTCGGCATTGTGCTTTTTGTATACAGTTCCGATTCAATTTCTGTGTTTCATCGTCTATAAGAAGGTCAGAGGGATATAGTAAACCTGAAGTGAAGCATCGGAATCTATAACTAGTGTCACAGGAATCGTTCAAAACATAGACAGTAAGAGGAGGCAGTCTTCTTGTACTTGAGTCGGCATTGTGCCTTTTGTATTTAATTCCGATGCAATTTCTGAGTTTCATCGTCAATAAGAAGGTCAGAGGGATACAGTAAACCTGAAGTGAAGAATCGGTATCTATAACTAGTGTCACAGGAAAGGTTCAAAACATAGACAGTAAGAAGAGTCAGTTTTCTTGTACTTAAGTCGCCGCTGTGCCTTTTGTATTTAATTCCGATGCAATTTCTGTGTTTCATCGTCAATTAGAAAGTCAGAGGGATACAGTAAACCTGAGGTGAAGCTTCCGAATCTATAACAAGTGTCACAGGAATGGTTCAAACATAGACAGTAAGAAGAGTCAGTTTTCTTGTACTTAAGTCGGCAATGTGCCTTTTGTATTTAATTCCGATGCAATTTCTGTCTCTCATCGTCAATAAGAAGGTCAGAGGGATACAGTAAACCTGAAGTGAAGCATCGGAAACTATAACTAGTGTCACAGGAATGGTTCAAAATTAAAAAGTAAGAAGAATCAGTTTTCTTCTACATCAGTCGGCATTGTGCCTTTTGTATTTAATTCCGATGCAATTTCTGTGTTTCATCGTCAATAAGAAGGTCAGAGGGATACAGTAAACCTGAAGTGAAGCATCGGAATCTATAATTAGTGTCACATGAATGGTTCAAACGTAGACAGTAAGAAGAGTCAGTTTTCTTGTACATAAGTCGGCATTGTGCCTTTTGTATTTAATTCCGATGCAAATTCTGTGTTTCATCGATAATAAGAAGGTCGGATGGATACAGTAAACCTGAAGTGAAGCATCGGAAGCTATGCCTATGGTCACATGAATGGTTCAAAACATAGACAGTAAGAAGAGTCAGTTTTCTTGTACTTAAGTCGGCATTGTGCCTTTTGTATTTAATTACGATACAATTTCTGTGTTTCATCGTCAGTAAGAAGGTCAGAGGGATACAGTAAAGCTGAAGTGAAGCTTCGGAATCTATAAGTAGTGTCACAGGAATGGTTCAAAGCATAGACAATAAGAGGAGTCAGTTTTCATGTACTTAAGTCGGCATTGTGCCTTTTGTATTAAACCCGCAGCAATTTCTGTGTTTCATCGTCAATAAGAAGGTCAGAGGGATGCAGTAAACTTGAAGCGAAGCATCGGAATCTATAACTAGTGTCTCAGGAATGGTTCAAAACATAGACAGTAAGAAGAGTCATTTTTCTTGTACTTAAGTCGACATTGTGCCTTTTGCATTTTATTCCGTTGCAATTTCAGTGTTTCATCGTCAATAAGAAGGTCAGAGGGATACAGCAAACCTGAGGCGAAGCATCGGATCTATAACCAGTGTCACAGGAATGGTTCAAAACATAGACAGTAAGAAGAGTCAGTTTTCTTGTACTTAAGGCGGCATTGTGCCTTTTGTACTTAATTCCGCGGAAATTTCTGTGTTTCTATGTCAATATGAAGGTCAGAGGGATACAGTAA
The DNA here is from genome assembly GCF_021461395.2 of Schistocerca americana. NCBI lineage: Eukaryota > Metazoa > Arthropoda > Insecta > Orthoptera > Acrididae > Schistocerca > Schistocerca americana. Next base: position 760,157,582 of record NC_060123.1, read on the forward strand.
ACCTGAAGTGAAGCATCGAATCTATAACTAGTGTCACAGGAATGGTTCAAAGCATAGACAGTAAGGAGAGTCAGTTTTCTTGTACTTAAGTCGGCAGTGTGCCATTTCTATTTAATTCCGATGAAATTTCTGTGTTTAATCGTCAATAAGAAAGTCAGAGGGATACAGTAAATATGAAGTGAAGCATCGGAAACAATCACTAGTGGCACAGGAATGGTTCAAAACATAGACAGTAAGAAGAGTCAGTTTTCTTGTACTTATGTCGGCATTGTCCGTTTTGTATTTAACTCCGATGCAATTTCTGTGTTTCATCGTCAATAAGAAGGTCAGAGGGATACAGTAAACCCGAAGTGAAGCATCGGAATGTATAACTAGTGTCACAGGAATGGGTCAAAGAATAGACAGTAAGCAGAGTCAGTTTTCTTGTACTTAAGTCGGCATTGTGCCTTTTGCATTTAACTCCGATGCAATTTCTGTGTTTCATCGTCAATAAGAAAGTCAGAGGGATACAGTAAACCTCAAGTGAAGCACCAGAATCTATAACTAGTGTCACAGGAATGGTTCAATCATAGGCAGTAAGAAAACTCAGTTTTCTTGTACTTAAGTCGGCATTGTACCAATTGTATTTAATTCCGATGCAATGTCTGTGTTTCATCGTCAATAAGAGGGTCAGAGGGATACAGTAAACCTGAAGTGAAGCATCGGAAACTATAACTAGTGTCGCAGGAATGGTTCAAACATACAAAGTAAGAAGAATCAGTTATCTTGTACATCAGTCGGCATTGTGCCTTTTGTATTTAATTCCGATGCAATTTCTGTGTTTCATCGTCAACAAGAAGGTCAGAGGGATTCAGTAAACCTGAAGTGAAGCATCGGAATCTATAACTAGTGTCACATGAATGGTTCAAACGTAGACAGTAAAAAGAGTCAGTTTTCTTGTACATAAGTCGGCATAGTGCCTTTTGTATTTAATTCCGATACAAATTCTGTGTTTCATCGATAATAAGAAGGTCAGATGGATACAGTAAACGTGAAGTGAAGCATCGGAAGCTATGCCTAGTGTCACATGAATGGTTCAAACATAGACAGTAAGATGAGTCTGTTTTCTTGTACTTAAGTCGGCATTGTGCCTTTTGTATTTAATTCTGATGCAATTTCTGTGTTTCATCGTCAATAAGAAGGTCAGAGGGATACAGTAAACATGAAGAGAAGCATCGGAATCTATAACTAGTGTCACAGGAATGGTTCAAATCATAGACAGTAAGAAGTGTCAGTTTTCTTGTACTTATGTAGGCATTGTGCCTTTTGTATTTAATTCCGATGCTATATCTGTGTTTCATCTACAATAAGATGGTCAGAAGGTCACAGTAAACCTGAAAAGAAGCATCTGAATCTATAACTAGTGTCACAGGAATGGTTCAAAACATAGACAGTAAGAAGAGTCAATTTTCTTGTACTTAAGACGGCATTTTTCCTTTTCTATTTAATTCCGATGCAATTTCTATGTTTCATCGTCAATAAGAAAGTCAGAGGGATACAGTATACCTGAAGTGAAGCATCGGAATCTATAACTAGTGACACTAATGGATCAAAACATAGACAGTAAGAAGAGTCAGTTTTCTTGTGCTTAAGTCGGCATTGTGCCTTTTGTATTTAATTCCGAAGCAATTTCTGTGATTCATCGTCAATAAGAAGGTCAGAGGGATACAGTAAACCTGGGGTAAAGCATCGGAATCTATAACTAGTGTCACATGAATGGTTCAAATTATAGACAGTAAGAAGAGTCAGTTTTCTTGTACATAAGTCGGCATTGTGCCTTTTGTATTTAATTCCGATCCTATGTCTGTGTATCATCAACAATAAGATGGCAGAGGGATACAGTAAACCTGAAGTGAAGCATCGGAATCTATTACTAGTGTCACATGAATGGTTCAAACATAGACAGTAAGAAGAGTCAGTTTTCTTATACTTAAGTCGGCATTATGCCCTTTGTATTTAATTCCGATGCAATATCTGTGTTTCATCTTCAATAAGAAGGTCAGAGGGATACAGTAAACCTGAAGTGAAGCATCGGAATCTATAACTAGTGTCACAGGAATGGTTCAAAGCATAGACAGTGTGAAGAGTCAGTTTTCTTGTAATTAAGTCGACATTGTGCCTTTTGTATTTAACTCCGATGCAATTTCTGTGTTTCATCGTCAATAAGAAAGTCAGAGGGATACAGTAAACCCAAAGTGAAGCATCGGAATCTATAACTAGTGTCACAGGAATGGTTCAATCATAGACAGTAAGAAGAGTCAATTATCTTGTACTTAAGTCGGCATTGTGCCTTTTGTATTTAATTTCGATGCAAATTCTGTGTTTCATCGTCAACAAGAAGGTCAGAGGGATACAGTCAACCTGAAGAGAAGGTTCGGAATCTATAACTAGTGTCACAGGAATGGTTCAAACATAGACAGTAAGAAGAGTCAGTTTTCTTGTACTTAAGTCAACATTGTGCCTTTTGTATTTAATTCCGATGCAATTTCTGTGTTTCATCGACAATAAGAACGTCAGAGGGATACAGTAAACCTGAAGTGAGGCATCGGAATCTATAACTAGTGTCACAGGAATGGTTCAAACATAAACAGTAAGAAGAATCAGTTTTCTTGTACATCAGCCGGCATTGTGCGTTTTGTATTTCATTCCGATGCAATTTCTGTGTTTCATCGTCCATAAGAAGGTCAGAGGGATACAGTAAACCCGAAGTGAACCATCGGAATCTATAACTAGTGTCACAGGAATGGGTCAAAGAATAGACAGTAGGAAGAGTCAGTTTTCTTGTACTTAAGTCGGCATTGTGCCTTTTGCATTTAACTCCGATGCAATTTCTGTGTTTCATCGTCAATAAGAAGGTCAGAGGGACACCGTAAACCTCAAGTGAAGCATCGGAAACTATAATTAGTGTCACAGGAATGGTTCAATCATAGAGAGTAAGAAGAGTCAGTTTTCTTGTACTTAAGTCGGCATTGTGCCATTTCAATTTAATTCCGATGAAATTTCTGTGTTTAATCGTCAATAAGAAAGTCAGAGGGATACAGTAAATATGAAGTGAAGCATCGGAAACAATCACTAGTGGCACAGGAATGGTTCAAAACATAGACAGTAAGAAGAGTCAGTTTTCTTGTACTTATGTCGGCATTGTGCCTTTTGTATTTAACTCCGATGCAATTTCTGTGTTTCATCGTCAATAAGAAGGTCAGAGGGATACAGTAAACCCGAAGTGAAGCATCGGAATCTATAACTAGTGTCACAGGAATGGGTCAAAGAATAGACAGTAGGAAGAGTCAGTTTTCTTGTACTTAAGTCGCCATTGTGCCTTTTGCATTTAACTCCGATGCAATTTCTGTGTTTCATCGTCAATAAGAAAGTCAGAGGGATACAGTAAACCCGAAGTGAAGCACCGGAATCTATAACTAGTGTCACAGGAATGGTTCAATCATAGACAGTAAGAAGAGTCAGTTTTCTTGTACTTAAGTCGGCATTGTGCCTTTTGTATTTATTTACAATGCAATTTCTGTGTTTCATCGTCAATAAGAAGGTCAGAGGGATACAGTAAACCTTAAGTGAAACATCGGAATCTATAACTAGTGTCACAGGAATGGTTCAATCATAGACAGTAAGAAGAGTCAGTTTTCTTGTACTTAAGTCGGCATTGTACCAATTGTATTTAATTCCGATGCAATTTCTGTGTTTCATCGTCAATAAGAGGGTCAGAGGGATACAGTAAACCTGAAGTGAAGCATCGGAAACTATAACTAGTGTCACAGGAATGGTTCAAACATAAAAAGTAAGAAGAATCAGTTTTCTTGTACATCAGTCGGCATTGTGCCTTTTGTATTTAATTCCGATGCAATTTCTGTGTTTCATCGTCAATAAGAAGGTCAGAGGGATTCAGTAAACCTGAAGTGAAGCATCGGAATCCATAACTAGTGTCACATGAATGGGTCAAACGTAGACAGTAAGAAGAGTCAGTTTTCTTGTACATAAGTCGGCATTGTGCCTCTTGTATTTAATTCCGGTGCAAATTCTGTGTTTCATCGTCAACAAGAAGGTCCGAGGGATACAGTAAACCTGAAGAGAAGCATCGGAATCTATAACTAGTGTCACAGGAATGGTTCAAACCATAGAAAGTAAGAAGAGTCAGGTTTCTTGTACTTATGCAGGCATTGTGCCTTTTGTATTTAATTCCGATGCTATATCTGTGTTTCATCTTCAATAAGAAGGTCAGAGGGATACAGTAAACCTGAAGTGAAGAATTGGAATCTATAACTAGTGTCACAGGAAAGATTCAAAGCATAGACAGTAAGAAAAGTCAGTTTTCTTGTACTTAAGTCGGCGTTGTGCCTTTTGTATTTAATTCCGATTCAATTTCTGTGTTTCATCGTCAATAAGAAGGTCAGAGGGATACAGTAAACCTGAAGTGAAGCATCGGAATCTATAACTAGTGTCACAGGAATGGTTCAAACCATAGACAGTAAGAGGAGTCAGTTTTCTTGTACTTAAGTCGGCGTTGTGCCTTTTGTATTTAACTCCGATGCAATTTCTGTGTTTCATCGTCAATAAGAAGGTCAGAGGGATACAGTAAACCTGAAGTGAAGCATCGGAATCTATAACTAGTGTCACAGGAATGGTTCAAAACATAGACAGTAAGAAGAGTCAGTTTTCTTGTACTTAAGTCAACATTGTGCCTTTTGTATTTAATTCCGATGCACATTCTGTGTTTCATCGTCAATAAGATGGTCAGAGGAATACAATAAACCTGAAGTGAAGCATCGGAATCTATAACTAGTGTCACAGGAATGGTTCAAACATAAACAGTAAGAAGAATCAGTTTTCTTGTACATCAGCCGGCATTGTGCGTTTTGTATTTAATTCCGATGCAATTTCTGTGTTTCATCGTCCATAAGAAGGTCAGAGGGATACAGTAAACCTGAAGTGAAGCATCGGACTCTATAATTAGTGTCACATGAATGGTTCAAATCATAGACAGTAAGAAGTGTCAGTTTTCTTGTACTTAAGTCGGCATTGTGCCTTTTGTATTTAATTACGATGCAATTTCTGTGTTTCATCGTCAATAAGAAGGTCAGAGGGATACAGTAAACCTGAAGTGAAGCATCGGAATCTATAACTAGTGTCACAGGAATGGTTCAAACCATAGACAGTAAGAAGAGTCAGTTTTCTTGTACTTTAGTCGGCATTGTGCCTTTTGTATTTAATTCCGATGCAATTTCTGTGTTTCATCGTCAATAAGAAGGTCAGAGGGACACCGTAAACCTCAAGTGAAGCATCGGAATCTATAATTAGTGTCACAGGGATGGTACAATCATAGACAGTAAGAAGAGTCAGTTTTCTTGTACTTACGTCGGCATTGTGCCTTTTGTATTTAATTCCGATGCAATTTCTGTATTTCATCGTCGATAAGAAGGTCAGAGGGATACAGTAAACCTGAAGTGAAGCATCGAAATCTATAACTAGTGTCACAGGAATGGTTCAAAACATAGAGAGTAAGAAGAGTCTGTTTTCTTGTACTTAAGTCGGCATTGTGCCTTTTGTATTCAATTCCGATGCAATTTCTGTGTTTCATCGTCAATAAGAAGGTCAGAGGGATACAGTAAACCTGAAGTGAAGCATCGGAATCCACAACTAGTGTCACAGGAATGGTTCAATCATAGACAGTAAGAGGAGTCAGTTTTCTTGTACTTAAGTCGGCATTGTGCCTTTTGTATTTAATTCCGATGCAATTTCTGTGTTTCATCGTCGATAAGAAGGTCAGAGGGATACAGTAAACCTGAAGTGAAGCATCGGAATCTATAACTAGTGTCACAGGAATGGTTCAATTATAGACAGTAAGAAGAGTCTGTTTTCTTGTACTTAAGTCGGCATTGTGCCTTTTGTATTCAATTCCGATGCAATTTCTGTGTTTCTTCGTCAATAAGAAGGTCAGAGGGATACAGTAAACCTGAAGTGAAGCATCGGAATCCACAACTAGTGTCACAGGAATGGTTCAATCATAGACAGTAAGAGGAGTCAGTTTTCTTGTACTTAAGTCGGCATTGTGCCTTTTGTATTTAATTCCGATGCAATTTCTGTGTTTCATCGTCGATAAGAAGGTCAGAGGGATACAGTAAACCTGAAGTGAAGCATCGGAATCTATAACTAGTGTCACAGGAATGGTTCAAATCATAGACAGTAAGAAGAGTCAGTTTTCTTGTACTTATGTAGGCATTGTGCCTTTTGTATTTAATTCCGACGCTATATCTGTGTTTCATCTTCAATAAGAAGGTCAGAGGGATACAGTAAACCTGAAGTGAAGAATCGGAATCTATAACTAGTGTCACATGAAAGGTTCAGAGCATAGACAGTAAGAAGAGTCAGTTTTCTTGTACTTAATTCGGCATTGTGCCTTTTGTATTTAATTCCGATGCAATTTCTGTGTTTCATCGTCAATAAGAAGGTCAGAGGGATACAGTAAACCTGAAGTGAAGCATCGGAATCTATAATTAGTGTCACATGAATGGTTCAAACGTAGACAGTAAGAAGAGTCAGTTTTCTTGTACATAAGTCGGCATTGTGCCTTTTGTATTTAATTCCGATGCAAATTCTGTGTTTCATCGATAATAAGAAGGTCGGATGGATACAGTAAACCTGAAGTGAAGCATCGGAAGCTATGCCTATGGTCACATGAATGGTTCAAAACATAGACAGTAAGAAGAGTCAGTTTTCTTGTACTTAAGTCGGCATTGTGCCTTTTGTATTTAATTACGATACAATTTCTGTGTTTCATCGTCAGTAAGAAGGTCAGAGGGATACAGTAAAGCTGAAGTGAAGCTTCGGAATCTATAAGTAGTGTCACAGGAATGGTTCAAAGCATAGACAATAAGAGGAGTCAGTTTTCATGTACTTAAGTCGGCATTGTGCCTTTTGTATTAAATCCGAAGCAATTTCTGTGTTTCATCGTCAATAAGAAGGTCAGAGGGATGCAGTAAACTTGAAGTGAAGCATCGGAATCTATAACTAGTGTCTCAGGAATGGTTCAAAACATAGACAGTAAGAAGAGTCATTTTTCTTGTACTTAAGTCGACATTGTGCCTTTTGCATTTTATTCCGTTGCAATTTCAGTGTTTCATCGTCAATAAGAAGGTCAGAGGGATACAGCAAACCTGAGGCGAAGCATCGGATCTATAACCAGTGTCACAGGAATGGTTCAAAACATAGACAGTAAGAAGAGTCAGTTTTCTTGTACTTAAGGCGGCATTGTGCCTTTTGTACTTAATTCCGCGGAAATTTCTGTGTTTCTATGTCAATATGAAGGTCAGAGGGATACAGTAAACCTGAAGTGAAGCATCGAATCTATAACTAGTGTCACAGGAATGGTTCAAAGCATAGACAGTAAGAAGAGTCAGTTTTCTTGTACTTAAGTCGGCATTGTGCCATTTCTATTTAATTCCGATGAAATTTCTGTGTTTAATCGTCAATAAGAAAGTCAGAGGGATACAGTAAATATGAAGTGAAGCATCGGAAACAATCACTAGTGGCACAGGAATGGTTCAAAACATAGACAGTAAGAAGAGTCAGTTTTCTTGTACTTATGTCGGCATTGTCCGTTTTGTATTTAACTCCGATGCAATTTCTGTGTTTCATCGTCAATAAGAAGGTCAGAGGGATACAGTAAACCCGAAGTGAAGCATCGGAATGTATAACTAGTGTCACAGGAATGGGTCAAAGAATAGACAGTAAGCAGAGTCAGTTTTCTTGTACTTAAGTCGGCATTGTGCCTTTTGCATTTAACTCCGATGCAATTTCTGTGTTTCATCGTCAATAAGAAAGTCAGAGGGATACAGTAAACCTCAAGTGAAGCACCAGAATCTATAACTAGTGTCACAGGAATGGTTCAATCATAGGCAGTAAGAAAACTCAGTTTTCTTGTACTTAAGTCGGCATTGTACCAATTGTATTTAATTCCGATGCAATGTCTGTGTTTCATCGTCAATAAGAGGGTCAGAGGGATACAGTAAACCTGAAGTGAAGCATCGGAAACTATAACTAGTGTCGCAGGAATGGTTCAAACATACAAAGTAAGAAGAATCAGTTATCTTGTACATCAGTCGGCATTGTGCCTTTTGTATTTAATTCCGATGCAATTTCTGTGTTTCATCGTCAACAAGAAGGTCAGAGGGATTCAGTAAACCTGAAGTGAAGCATCGGAATCTATAACTAGTGTCACATGAATGGTTCAAACGTAGACAGTAAAAAGAGTCAGTTTTCTTGTACATAAGTCGGCATAGTGCCTTTTGTATTTAATTCCGATACAAATTCTGTGTTTCATCGATAATAAGAAGGTCAGATGGATACAGTAAACCTGAAGTGAAGCATCGGAAGCTATGCCTAGTGTCACATGAATGGTTCAAACATAGACAGTAAGATGAGTCTGTTTTCTTGTACATAAGTCGGCATTGTGCCTTTTGTATTTCATTCTGATGCAATTTCTGTGTTTCATCGTCAATAAGAAGGTCAGAGGGATACAGTAAACATGAAGAGAAGCATCGGAATCTATAACTAGTGTCACAGGAATGGTTCAAATCATAGACAGTAAGAAGTGTCAGTTTTCTTGTACTTATGTAGGCATTGTGCCTTTTGTATTTAATTCCGATGCTATATCTGTGTTTCATCTACAATAAGATGGTCAGAAGGTCACAGTAAACCTGAAAAGAAGCATCTGAATCTATAACTAGTGTCACAGGAATGGTTCAAAACATAGACAGTAAGAAGAGTCAATTTTCTTGTACTTAAGACGGCATTTTTCCTTTTCTATTTAATTCCGATGCAATTTCTATGTTTCATCGTCAATAAGAAGGTCAGAGGGATACAGTATACCTGAAGTGAAGCATCGGAATCTATAACTAGTGACACTAATGGATCAAAACATAGACAGTAAGAAGAGTCAGTTTTCTTGTGCTTAAGTCGGCATTGTGCCTTTTGTATTTAATTCCGAAGCAATTTCTGTGATTCATCGTCAATAAGAAGGTCAGAGGGATACAGTAAACCTGGGGTAAAGCATCGGAATCTATAACTAGTGTCACATGAATGGTTCAAATTATAGACAGTAAGAAGAGTCAGTTTTCTTGTACATAAGTCGGCATTGTGCCTTTTGTATTTAATTCCGATCCTATGTCTGTGTATCATCAACAATAAGATGGCAGAGGGATACAGTAAACCTGAAGTGAAGCATCGGAATCTATAACTAGTGTCACATGAATGGTTCAAACATAGACAGTAAGAAGAGTCAGTTTTCTTGTACTTAAGTCGGCATTATGCCCTTTGTATTTAATTCCGATGCAATATCTGTGTTTCATCTTCAATAAGAAGGTCAGAGGGATACAGTAAACCTGAAGTGAAGCATCGGAATCTATAACTAGTGTCACAGGAATGGTTCAAAGCATAGACAGTAAGAAGAGTCAATTATCTTGTACTTAAGTCGGCATTGTGCCTTTTGTATTTAATTTCGATGCAAATTCTGTGTTTCATCGTCAACAAGAAGGTCAGAGGGATACAGTCAACCTGAAGAGAAGGTTCGGAATCTATAACTAGTGTCACAGGAATGGTTCAAACATAGACAGTAAGAAGAGTCAGTTTTCTTGTACTTAAGTCAACATTGTGCCTTTTGTATTTAATTCCGATGCAATTTCTGTGTTTCATCGACAATAAGAACGTCAGAGGGATACAGTAAACCTGAAGTGAGGCATCGGAATCTATAACTAGTGTCACAGGAATGGTTCAAACATAAACAGTAAGAAGAATCAGTTTTCTTGTACATCAGCCGGCATTGTGCGTTTTGTATTTCATTCCGATGCAATTTCTGTGTTTCATCGTCCATAAGAAGGTCAGAGGGATACAGTTAACCCGAAGTGAACCATCGGAATCTATAACTAGTGTCACAGGAATGGGTCAAGGAATAGACAGTAGGAAGAGTCAGTTTTCTTGTACTTAAGTCGGCATTGTGCCTTTTGCATTTAACTCCGATGCAATTTCTGTGTTTCATCGTCAATAAGAAGGTCAGAGGGACACCGTAAACCTCAAGTGAAGCATCGGAAACTATAATTAGTGTCACAGGAATGGTTCAATCATAGAGAGTAAGAAGAGTCAGTTTTCTTGTACTTAAGTCGGCATTGTGCCATTTCAATTTAATTCCGATGAAATTTCTGTGTTTAATCGTCAATAAGAAAGTCAGAGGGATACAGTAAATATGAAGTGAAGCATCGGAAACAATCACTAGTGGCACAGGAATGGTTCAAAACATAGACAGTAAGAAGAGTCAGTTTTCTTGTACTTATGTCGGCATTGTGCCTTTTGTATTTAACTCCGATGCAATTTCTGTGTTTCGTCGTCAATAAGAAGGTCAGAGGGATACAGTAAACCCGAAGTGAAGCATCGGAATCTATAACTAGTGTCACAGGAATGGGTCAAAGAATAGACAGTAGGAAGAGTCAGTTTTCTTGTACTTAAGTCGGCATTGTGCCTTTTGCATTTAACTCCGATGCAATTTCTGTGTTTCATCGTCAATAAGAAAGTCAGAGGGATACAGTAAACCCGAAGTGAAGCACCGGAATCTATAACTAGTGTCACAGGAATGGTTCAATCATAGACAGTAAGAAGAGTCAGTTTTCTTGTACTTAAGTCGGCATTGTGCCTTTTGTATTTATTTACAATGCAATTTCTGTGTTTCATCGTCAATAAGAAGGTCAGAGGGATACAGTAAACCTTAAGTGAAACATCGGAATCTATAACTAGTGTCACAGGAATGGTTCAATCATAGACAGTAAGAAGAGTCAGTTTTCTTGTACTTAGGTCGGCATTGTACCAATTGTATTTAATTCCGATGCAATTTCTGTGTTTCATCGTCAATAAGAGGGTCAGAGGGATACAGTAAACCTGAAGTGAAGCATCGGAAACTATAACTAGTGTCACAGGAATGGTTCAAACATAAAAAGTAAGAAGAATCAGTTTTCTTGTACATCAGTCGGCATTGTGCCTTTTGTATTTAATTCCGATGCAATTTCTGTGTTTCATCGTCAATAAGAAGGTCAGAGGGATTCAGTAAACCTGAAGTGAAGCATCGGAATCCATAACTAGTGTCACATGAATGGTTCAAACGTAGACAGTAAGAAGAGTCAGTTTTCTTGTACATAAGTCGGCATAGTGCCTTTTGTATTTAATTCCGTTACAAATTCTGTGTTTCTTCGATAATAAGAAGGTCAGATGGATACAGTAAACCTGAAGTGAAGCATCGGAATCTATAACTAGTGACACTAATGGATCAAAACATAGACAGTACGAAGAGTCAGTTTTCTTGTACTTAAGTCGGCATTATGCCCTTTGTATTTAATTCCGATGCAATATCTGTGTTTCATCTTCAATAAGAAGGTAAGAGGGATACAGTAAACCTGAAGTGAAGCATCGGAATCTATAACTAGTGTCACAGGAATGGTTCAAACATAGACAGTATGAAGAGTCAGTTTTCTTGTAATTAAGTCGGCATTGTGCCTTTTGTATTTAACTTCGATGCAATTTCTGTGTTTCATCGTCAATAAGAAGGTCAGAGGGATACAGTAAACCCAAAGTGAAGCATCGGAATCTATAACTAGTGTCACAGGAATGGTTCAATCATAGACAGTAAGAAGAGTCAGTTATCTTGTACTTAAGTCGGCATTGTGCCTCTTGTATTTAATTCCGGTGCAAATTCTGTGTTTCATCGTCAACAAGAAGGTCCGAGGGATACAGTAAACCTGAAGAGAAGCATCGGAATCTATAACTAGTGTCACAGGAATGGTTCAAACCATAGAAAGTAAGAAGAGTCAGGTTTCTTGTACTTATGCAGGCATTGTGCCTTTTGTATTTAATTCCGATGCTATATCTGTGTTTCATCTTCAATAAGAAGGTCAGAGGGATACAGTAAACCTGAAGTGAAGAATTGGAATCTATAACTAGTGTCACAGGAAAGATTCAAAACATAGACAGTAAGAAAAGTCAGTTTTCTTGTACTTAAGTCGGCGTTGTGCCTTTTGTATTTAATTCCGATTCAATTTCTGTGTTTCATCGTCAATAAGAAGGTCAGAGGGATACAGTAAACCTGAAGTGAAGCATCGGAATCTATAACTAGTGTCACAGGAATGGTTCAAACCATAGACAGTAAGAGGAGTCAGTTTTCTTGTACTTAAGTCGGCGTTGTGCCTTTTGTATTTAACTCCGATGCAATTTCTGTGTTTCATCGTCAATAAGAAGGTCAGAGGGATACAGTAAACCTGAAGTGAAGCATCGGAATCTATAACTAGTGTCACAGGAATGGTTCAAAACATAGACAGTAAGAAGAGTCAGTTTTCTTGTACTTAATTCGGCATTGTGCCTTTTGTATTTAATTCCGATGCAATTTCTGTGTTTCATCGTCAATAAGATGGTCGGAGGGATACAGTAAACTTGAAGTGAAGCATCCGAGTCTATAACTAGTGTCACAGGAATGGTTCAAACATAGACAGTAAGAAGAGTCAGTTTTCTTGTACTTAAGTCAACATTGTGCCTTTTGTATTTAATTCCGATGCACTTTCTGTGTTTCATCGTCAATAAGATGGTCAGAGGAATACAATAAACCTGAAGTGAAGCATCGGAATCTATAACTAGTGTCACAGGAATGGTTCAAACATAAACAGTAAGAAGAATCAGTTTTCTTGTACATCAGCCGGCATTGTGCGTTTTGTATTTAATTCCGATGCAATTTCTGTGTTTCATCGTCCATAAGAAGGTCAGAGGGATACAGTAAACCTGAAGTGAAGCATCGGACTCTATAATTAGTGTCACATGAATGGTTCAAATCATAGACAGTAAGAAGTGTCAGTTTTCTTGTACTTAAGTCGGCATTGTGCCTTTTGTATTTAATTACGATGCAATTTCTGTGTTTCATCGTCAATGAGAAGGTCAGAGGGATACAGTAAACCTGAAGTGAAGCATCGGAATCTATAACTAGTGTCACAGGAATGGTTCAAACCATAGACAGTAAGAAGAGTCAGTTTTCTTGTACTTTAGTCGGCATTGTGCCTTTTGTATTTAATTCCGATGCAATTTCTGTGTTTCATCGTCAATAAGAAGGTCAGAGGGACACCGTAAACCTCAAGTGAAGCATCGGAATCTATAATTAGTGTCACAGGGATGGTACAATCATAGACAGTAAGAAGAGTCAGTTTTCTTGTACTTACGTCGGCATTGTGCCTTTTGTATTTAATTCCGATGCAATTTCTGTATTTCATCGTCGATAAGAAGGTCAGAGGGATACAGTAAACCTGAAGTGAAGCATCGAAATCTATAACTAGTGTCACAGGAATGGTTCAAAACATAGAGAGTAAGAAGAGTCTGTTTTCTTGTACTTAAGTCGGCATTGTGCCTTTTGTATTCAATTCCGATGCAATTTCTGTGTTTCATCGTCAATAAGAAGGTCAGAGGGATACAGTAAACCTGAAGTGAAGCATCGGAATCCACAACTAGTGTCACAGGAATGGTTCAATCATAGACAGTAAGAGGAGTCAGTTTTCTTGTACTTAAGTCGGCATTGTGCCTTTTGTATTTAATTCCGATGCAATTTCTGTGTTTCATCGTCGATAAGAAGGTCAGAGGGATACAGTAAACCTGAAGTGAAGCATCGGAATCTATAACTAGTGTCACAGGAATGGTTCAATTATAGACAGTAAGAAGAGTCTGTTTTCTTGTACTTAAGTCGGCATTGTGCCTTTTGTATTCAATTCCGATGCAATTTCTGTGTTTCTTCGTCAATAAGAAGGTCAGAGGGATACAGTAAACCTGAAGTGAAGCATCGGAATCCACAACTAGTGTCACAGGAATGGTTCAATCATAGACAGTAAGAGGAGTCAGTTTTCTTGTACTTAAGTCGGCATTGTGCCTTTTGTATTTAATTCCGATGCAATTTCTGTGTTTCATCGTCGATAAGAAGGTCAGAGGGATACAGTAAACCTGAAGTGAAGCATCGGAATCTATAACTAGTGTCACAGGAATGGTTCAAATCATAGACAGTAAGAAGAGTCAGTTTTCTTGTACTTATGTAGGCATTGTGCCTTTTGTATTTAATTCCGACGCTATATCTGTGTTTCATCTTCAATAAGAAGGTCAGAGGGATACAGTAAACCTGAAGTGAAGAATCGGAATCTATAACTAGTGTCACATGAAAGGTTCAGAGCATAGACAGTAAGAAGAGTCAGTTTTCTTGTACTTAATTCGGCATTGTGCCTTTTGTATTTAATTCCGATGCAATTTCTGTGTTTCATCGTCAATAAGATGGTCGGAGGGATACAGTAAACCTGAAGTGAAGCATCCGAATCTATAACTAGTGTCACAGGAATGGTTCAAACATAGACAGTAAGAAGAGTCAGTTTTCTTGTACTTAAGTCAACATTGTGCCTTTTGTATTTAATTCCGATGCACTTTCTGTGTTTCATCGTCAATAAGAAGGTCAGAGGGATACAATAAACCTGAAGTGAAGCATCGGAATCTATAACTAGTGTCACAGGAATGGTTCAAACATAAACAGTAAGAAGAATCAGTTTTCTTGTACATCAGCCGGCATTGTGCGTTTTGTATTTAATTCCGATGCAATTTCTGTGTTTCATCGTCCATAAGAAGGTCAGAGGGATACAGTAAACCTGAAGTGAAGCATCGGACTCTATAATTAGTGTCACATGAATGGTTCAAAACATAGACAGTAAGAAGTGTCAGTTTTCTTGTACTTAAGTCGGCATTGTGCCTTTTGTATTTAATTACGATGCAATTTCTGTGTTTCATCGTCAATAAGAAGGTCAGAGGGATACAGTAAACCTGAAGTGAAGCATCGGAATCTATAACTAGTGTCACAATAATGGTTCAAAGCATAGACAGTAAGAAGAGTCAGTTTTCTTGTACTTTAGTCGGCATTGTGCCTTTTGTATTTAATTCCGATGCAATATCTGTGTTTCATCGTCAATAAGAAGGTCAGAGGGACACCGTAAACCTCAAGTGAAGCATCGGAATCTATAATTAGTGTCACAGGAATGGTTCAATCATAGACAGTAAGAAGAGTCAGTTTTCTTGTACTTAAGTCGGCATTGTGCCTTTTGTATTTAATTCCGATGCAATTTCTGTATTTCATCGTCGATAAGAAGGTCAGAGGGATACAGTAAACCTGAAGTGAAGCATCGGAATCTATAACTAGTGTCACAGGAATGGTTCAAAGCATAGACAGTAAGAAGAGTCTGTTTTCTTGTACTTAAGTCGGCATTGTGCCTTTTTTATTCAATTCCGATGCAATTTCTGTGTTTCAACGTCAATAAGAAGGTCAGAGGGATACAGTAAACCTGAAGTGAAGCATCGGATTCCACAACTAGTGTCACAGGAATGGTTCAATCATAGACAGTAAGAGGAGTCAGTTTTCTTGTACTTAAGTCGGCATTGTGCCTTTTGTATTTAATTCCGATGCAATTTCTGTGTTTCATCGTCGATAAGAAGGTCAGTGGGATACAGTAAACCTGAAGTGAAGCATCGGAATCTATAACTAGTGTCACAGGAATGGTTCAATCATAGACAGTAAGAAGAGTCTGTTGTCTTGTACTTAAGTCGGCATTGTGCCTTTTGTATTCAATTCCGATGCAATTTCTGTGTTTCTTCGTCAATAAGTAGGTCAGAGGGATACAGTAGACCTGAAGTGAAGCATCGGAATCCACAACTAGTGTCACAGGAATGGTTCAAAACATAGACAGTAAGAGGAGTCAGTTTTCTTGTACTTAAGTCGGCGTTGTGCCTTTTGTATTTAACTCCGATGCAATTTCTGAGTTTCCTCGTCAATAAGTAGGTCAGGGGGATACAGTAAACCTGAAGTGATGCATCGGAATCTATAACTAGTGTCACAGGAATGGTTTAAAACATAGACAGTAAGAAGAGTCAGTTTTCTTGTACTTAAGTCGGCATTGTGCCTTTTGTATTTAATTCCGATGCAATTTCTGTGTTTCATCGTCAATAAGATGGTCGGAGGGATACAGTAAACCTGAAGTGAAGCATCCGAATCCATAACTAGTGTCACAGGAATGGTTCAAACATAGACAGTAAGAAGAGTCAGTTTTCTTGTACTTAAGTCAACATTGTGCCTTTTGTATTTAATTCCGATGCACTTTCTGTGTTTCATCGTCAATAAGAAGGTCAAAGGGATACAGTAAACCTGAAGTGAAGCATCGGAATCTATAACTAGTGTCACAGGAATGGATCAAACATAAACAGTAAGAAGAATCAGTTTTCTTATACATCAGCCGGCATTGTGCGTTTTGTATTTAATTCCGATGCAATTTCTGTGTTTCATCGTCCATAAGAAGGTCAGAGGGATACAGTAAACCTGAAGTGAAGCATCGGAATCTATAACTAGTGTCACAGGAATGGTTCAAAGCATAGACAGTAAGAAGAGTCAATTTTCTTGTACTTTAGTCGGCATTGTGAGTTTTGTATTTAATTCCGATGCAATTTCTGTGTTTCATCGTCAATAAGAAGGTCAGAGGGACACCGTAAACCTCAAGTGAAGCATCGGAATCTATAATTAGTGTCACAGGAATGGTCCAATCATAGACAGTAAGAAGAGTCAGTTTTCTTGTACTTAAGTCGGCATTGTGCCTTTTGTATTTAATTCCGATGCAATTTCTGTGTTTCATCGTCGATAAGAAGGTCAGAGGGATACAGTAGACCTGAAGTGAAGCATCGGAATCTATAACTAGTGTCACAGGAATGGTTCAAAACATAGACCGTAAGAAGAGTCTGTTTTCTTGTACTTAAGTCGGCATTGTGCCTTTTGTATTCAATTCCGATGCAATTTCTGTGTTTCATCGTCAATAAGAAGGTCAGAGACATACAGTAAACCTGAAGTGAAGCATCGGAATCCACAACTAGTGTCACAGGAATGGTTCAATCATAGACAGTAAGAGGAGTCAGTTTTCTTGTACTTAAGTCGGCATTGTGCCTTTTGTATTTAATTCCGATGCAATTTCTGTGTTTCATCGTCGATAAGAAGGTCAGAGGGAAACAGTAAACCTGAAGTGAAGCATCGGAATCTATAACTAGTGTCACAGGAATGGATCAAACATAAACAGTAAGAAGAATCAGTTTTCGTATACATCAGCCGGCATTGTGCGTTTTGTATTTAATTCCGATGCAATTTCTGTGTTTCATCGTCCATAAGAAGTCAGAGGGATACAGTAAACCTGAAGTGAAGCATCGGAATCTATAACTAGTGTCACAGGAATGGTTCAAAGCGTAGACAGTAAGAAGAGTCAATTTTCTTGTACTTTAGTCGGCATTGTGAGTTTTGTATTTAATTCCGATGCAATTTCTGTGTTTCATCGTCGATAAGAAGGTCAGAGGGATACAGTAAACCTGAAGTGAAGCATCGGAATCTATAACTAGTGGACATGAATGGTTCAAACATGGACAGTAAGAAGTGTCAGTTTTCTTGTACATAAGTCGGCATTGTGCCTTTTGTTTTTAATTCCGATGCAAATTCTGTGTTTTATCGATAACAAGAAGGTCAGATGGATACAGTAAACCTGAAGTGAAGCATCGGAAACTATGCCTAGCGTCATATGAATGGTTCAAAACACAGACAGCAAGAAGAGTCTGTTTTCTTGTACTTAAGTCGGCATTGTGCCTTTTGTATTTAATTCCGATGCAATATCTGTGTTTCATCGTCAATACGAAGGTCAGAGGGATACAGTAAACCTGAAGTGAAGCATCGGAATCTATAACTAGTGTCACATGAATAGTTCAAACATAGACAGTAAGAAGCGTCAGGTACCTTGTACTTAAGTCGGCATTATGCCCTTTGTATTTAATTCCGATGCAATATCTGTGTTTCATCTGCAATAAGAAGGTCAGAGGGATACAGTAAACCTGAAGTGAAGCATCGGAATCTATAACTAGTGTCACAGGGATGGTTCAAAACATAGACAGTATGAAGAGTCAGTTTTCTTGTAATTAAGTCGGCGTTCTGCCTTTTGTATTTAACTCCGATGCAATTTCTGTGTTTCATCGCCAATAAGAAAGTCAGAGGGATACAGTAAACCCAAAGTGAAGCATCGGAATCTATTACTAGTGTCACAGGAATGGTTCAATCATAGACAGTAAGAAGAGTCAGTTATCTTGTACTTAGGTCGGCATTGTGCCTTTTGTATTTAATTCCGATGCAATTTCTGTGTTTCATCGTCAATAAGAAGGTCAGAGGGATACAGTAAACCTGAAGTGAAGCATCGGAATCTATAACTAGTGTCACAGGAATGGTTCAAAACATAGACAGTATGAAGAGTCAGTTTTCTTGTACTTAAGTCGGCGTTGTGACTTTTGTATTTAACTCCGATGCAATTTCTGTGTTTCATCGTCAATAAGAAGGTCAGAGGGATACAGTAAACCTGAAGTGAAGCATCGGAATCTATAACTAGTGTCACTGGAATGGTTCAAAACATAGACAGTAAGAAGAGTCAGTTTTCTTGTACTTAATTCGGCATTGTGCCTTTTGTATTTAATTCCGATGCAATTTCTGTGTTTCATCGTCAATAAGATGGTCGGAGGGATACAGTAAACCTGAAGTGAAGCATCCGAACCTATAACTAGTGTCACAGGAATGGTTCAAACATAGACAGTTAGAAGCGTCAGTTTTCTTGTACTTAAGTCAACATTGTGCCTTTTGTATTTAATTCCGATGCAATTTCTGTGTTTCATCGTCAATAAGAAGGTCAGAGGGATACAGTAAACCTGAAGTGAAGCATCGGAATCTATAACTAGTGTCACAGGAATGGTTCAAACATAAACAGTAAGAAGAATCAGTTTTCTTGTACATCAGCCGGCATTGTGCGTTTTGTATTTAATTCCGATGCAATTTCTGTGTTTCATCGTCCATAAGAAGGTCAGAGGGATACAGTAAACCTGAAGTGAAGCATCGGACTCTATAATTAGTGTCACATGAATGGTTCAAAACATAGACAGTAAGAAGAGTCAGTTTTCTTGTACTTAAGTCGGCATTGTGCCTTTTGTATTTTATTACGATGCAATTTCTGTGTTTCATCGTCAATAAGAAGGTCAGATGGATACAGTAAACCTAAAGTGAAGCATCGGAATCTATAACTAGTGTCACAGGAATGGTTCAAAGCATAGACAGTAAGAAGAGTCAGTTTTCTTGTACTTTAGTCGGCATTGTGCCTTTTGTATTTAATTCCGATGCAATTTCTGTGTTTCATCGTCGATAAGAAGGTCAGAGGGATACAGTAAACCTGAAGTGAAGCATCGTAATCTATAACTAATGTCACATGAATGGTTCAAACATAGACAGTAAGAAGAGTGAGTTTTGTTGTACATAAGTCGGCATTGTGCCTTTTGTATTTAATTCCGATACAAATTCTGTGTTTCATCGATAATAAGAAGGTGAGATGGATACAGTAAACCTGAAGTGAAGCATCGGAAGCTATGCCTAATGTCACATGAATGGATCAAATCATAGACAGTAAGAAGAGTCTGTTTTCTTGTAATTAAGTCTACATTGTGCTTTTTGTATTTAATTCTGATGCAATTTCTGTGTTTCATCGTCAATAAGAAGGTCAGAGGGATACAGTGAACCTGAAGAGAAGCATCGGAATCTATAACTAATGTCACATGAATGGTTCAAACATAGACAGTAAGAAGAGTGAGTTTTCTTGTACATAAGTCGGCATTGTGCCTTTTGTATTTAATTCCGATGCAAATTCTGTGTTTTATCGATAATAAGAAGGTCAGATGGATACAGTAAACCTGAAGTGAAGCATCGGAAACTATGCCTAGCGTCATATGAATGGTTCAAAACACAGACAGCAAGAAGAGTCTGTTTTCTTGTACTTAAGTCGGCATTGTGCCTTTTGTATTTAATTCCGATGCAATATCTGTGTTTCATCGCCAATACGAAGGTCAGAGGGATACAGTAAACCTGAAGTGAAGCATCGGAATCTATAACTAGTGTCACATGAATAGTTCAAACATAGACAGTAAGAAGCGTCAGGTATCTTGTACTTAAGTCGGCATTATGCCCTTTGTATTTAATTCCGATGCAATATCTGTGTTTCATCTGCAATAAGAAGGTCAGAGGGATACAGTAAACCTGAAGTGAAGCATCGGAATCTATAACTAGTGTCACAGGGATGGTTCAAAACATAGACAGTATGAAGAGTCAGTTTTCTTGTAATTAAGTCGGCGTTCTGCCTTTTGTATTTAACTCCGATGCAATTTCTGTGTTTCATCGTCAATAAGAAAGTCTTACGGATACAGTAAACCCAAAGTGAAGCATCGGAATCTATTACTAGTGTCACAGGAATGGTTCAATCATAGACAGTAAGAAGAGTCAGTTATCTTGTACGTAGGTCGGCATTGTGCCTTTTGTATTTAATTCCGATGCAATTTCTGTGTTTCATCGTCAATAAGAAGGTCAGAGGGATACAGTAAACCTGAAGTGAAGCATCGGAATCTATAACTAGTGTCACAGGAATGGTTCAAAACATAGACAGTATGAAGAGTCAGTTTTCTTGTACTTAAGTCGGCGTTGTGACTTTTGTATTTAACTCCGATGCAATTTCTGTGTTTCATCGTCAATAAGAAGGTCAGAGGGATACAGTAAACCTGAAGTGAAGCATCGGAATCTATAACTAGTGTCACAGGAATGGTTCAAAACATAGACAGTAAGAAGAGTCAGTTTTCTTGTACTTAATTCGGCATTGTGCCTTTTGTATTTAATTCCGATGCAATTTCTGTGTTTCATCGTCAATAAGATGGTCGGAGGGATACAGTAAACCTGAAGTGAAGCATCCGAACCTATAACTAGTGTCACAGGAATGGTTCAAACATAGACAGTTAGAAGCGTCAGTTTTCTTGTACTTAAGTCAACATTGTGCCTTTTGTATTTAATTCCGATGCAATTTCTGTGTTTCATCGTCAATAAGAAGGTCAGAGGGATACAGTAAACCTGAAGTGAAGCATCGGAATCTATAACTAGTGTCACAGGAATGGTTCAAACATAAACAGTAAGAAGAATCAGTTTTCTTGTACATCAGCCGGCATTGTGCGTTTTCTATTTAATTCCGATGCAATTTCTGTGTTTCATCGTCCATAAGAAGGTCAGAGGGATACAGTAAACCTGAAGTGAAGCATCGGACTGTATAATTAGTGTCACATGAATGGTTCAAAACATAGACAGTAAGAAGAGTCAGTTTTCTTGTACTTAAGTCGGCATTGTGCCTTTTGTATTTTATTACGATGCAATTTCTGTGTTTCATCGTCAATAAGAAGGTCAGAGGGATACAGTAAACCTAAAGTGAAGCATCGGAATCTATAACTAGTGTCACAGGAAAGGTTCAAAGCATAGACAGTAAGAAGAGTCAGTTTTCTTGTACTTTAGTCGGCATTGTGCCTTTTGTATTTAATTCCGATGCAATTTCTGTGTTTCATCGTCAATAAGAAGGTCAGAGGGACACCGTAAACCTCAAGTGAAGCATCGGAATCTATAATTAGTGTCACAGCAATGGTTCAATCATAGACAGTAAGAAGAGTCAGTCCTCTTGTACTTAAGTCGGCATTGTGCCTTTTGTATTTAATTCCGATGCAATTTCTGTGTTTCATCGTCGATAAGAAGGTCAGAGGGATACAGTAAACCTGAAGTGAAGCATCGTAATCTATAACTAATGTCACATGAATGGTTCAAACATAGACAGTAAGAAGAGTGAGTTTTCTTGTACATAAGTCGGCATTGTGCCTTTTGTATTTAATTCCGATACAAATTCTGTGTTTCATCGATAATAAGAAGGTGAGATGGATACAGTAAACCTGAAGTGAAGCATCGGAAGCTATGCCTAATGTCACATGAATGGATCAAATCATAGACAGTAAGAAGAGTCTGTTTTCTTGTAATTAAGTCTACATTGTGCTTTTTGTATTTAATTCTGATGCAATTTCTGTGTTTCATCGTCAATAAGAAGGTCAGAGGGATACAGTGAACCTGAAGAGAAGCATCGGAATCTATAACTAGTGTCACAGGAATGGTTCAAATCATAGACAGTAAGAGGAGTCAGTTTACTTGTACTTATGTAGGCATTGTGCCTTTTGTATTTAATTCCGATGCTATAACTGTGTTTCATCAACAATAAGATGGTCAGAGGGATACAGTAAACCTGAAGTGAAGCATCGGAATCTATAACTAGTGTCACAGGAATGGTTCAAAACATAGACAGTAAGAAGAGTCTGTTTTCTTGTACTTAAGTCGGCATTGTGCCTTTTGTATTCAATTCCGATGCAATTTCTGTGTTTCATCGTCAATAAGAAGGTCAGAGGGATACAGTAAACCTGAAGTGAAGCATCGGAATCTATAACTAGTGTCACAGGAATGGATCAAAAGATAGACAGTAAGAAGAGTCAGTTTTCTTGTACTTAAGTCGGCATTGTGCCTTTTGTATTTTATTACGATGCAATTTCTGTGTTTCATCGTCAATAAGAAGGTCAGAGGGATACAGTAAACCTAAAGTGAAGCATCGGAATCTATAACTAGTGTCACAGGAATGGTTCAAAGCATAGACAGTAAGAAGAGTCAGTTTTCTTGTACTTTAGTCGGCATTGTGCCTTTTGTATTTAATTCCGATGCAATTTCTGTGTTTCATCGTCAATACGAAGGTCAGAGGGATACAGTAAACCTGAAGTGAAGCATCGGAATCTATAACTAGTGTCACAGGAATGGTTCAAAACATAGACAGTATGAAGAGTCAGTTTTCTTGTACTTAAGTCGGCGTTGTGCCTTTTGTATTTAACTCCGATGCAATTTCTGTGTTTCATAGTCAATAAGAAGGTCAGGGGGATACAGTAACCCTGAAGTGAAGCATCGGATTCTATAACTAGTGTCACAGGAATGGTTCAAAACATAGACAGTAAGAAGAGTCAGTTTTCTTGTACTTAAGTCGGCATTGTGTCTTTTGTATTTAATTCCGATGCAATTTCTGTGTTTCATCGTCAATAAGATGGTCGGATGGATACAGTAAACCTGAAGTGAAGCATCCGAATCTATAACTAGTGTCACAGGAATGGTTCAAACATAGACAGTAAGAAGAGTCAGTTTTCTTGTACTTAAGTCAACATTGTGCCTTTTGTATTTAATTCCGATGCACTTTCTGTGTTTCATCGTCAATAAGAAGGTCAAAGGGATACAGTAAACCTGAAGTGAAGCATCGGAATCCATAACTAGTGTCACAGGAATGGATCAAACATAAACAGTAAGAAGAATCAGTTTTCTTATACATCAGCCGGCATTGTGCGTTTTGTATTTAATTCCGATGCAATTTCTGTGTTTCATCGTCCATAAGAAGGTCAGAGGGATACAGTAAACCTGAAGTGAAGCATCAGAATCTATAACTAGTGTCACAGGAATGGTTCAAGGCATAGACAGTAAGAAGAGTCAATTTTCTTGTACTTTAGTCGGCATTGTGAGTGTTGTATTTAATTCCGATGCAATTTCTGTGTTTCATCGTCAATAATAAGGTCAGAGGGACACCGTAAACCTCAAGTGAAGCATCGGAATCTATAATTAGTGTCACAGGAATGGTTCAATCATAGACAGTAAGAAGAGTCAGTTTTCTTGTACTTAAGTCGGCATTGTGCCTTTTGTATTTAATTCCGATGCAATTTCTGTGTTTCATCGTCGATAAGAAGGTCAGAGGGATACAGTAGACCTGAAGTGAAGCATCGGAATCTATAACTAGTGTCACAGGAATGGTTCAAAACATAGACAGTGAGAAGAGTCTGTTTTCTTGTACTTAAGTCGGCATTGTGCCTTTTGTATTCAATTCCGATGCAATTTCTGTGTTTCATCGTCAATAAGAAGGTCAGAGGGATACAGTAAACCTGAAGTGAAGCATCGGAATCCACAACTAGTGTCACAGGAATGGTTCAATCATAGACAGTAACAGGAGTCAGTTTTCCTGTACTTAAGTCGGCATTGTGCCTTTTGTATTTAATTCCGATGCAATTTCTGTGTTTCATCGTCGATAAGAAGGTCAGAGGGAAACAGTAAACCTGAAGTGAAGCATCGGAATCTATAACTAGTGTCACAGGAATGATTCAAAACATAGACAGTAAGGAGAGTCTGTTTTCTTGTACTTAAGTCGGTATTGTGCCTTTTGTTTCAATTCCGATGCAATATCTGTGTTTCATCGTCAACAAGAAGGTCAGAGGGATACAATAAACCTGAAGTGAAGCATCGGAATCCACAACTAGTGTCACAGGAATGGTTCAATCATAGAGAGTAAGAGGAGTCAGTTTATTTGTACTTAAGTCGGCATTGTGCCTTTTGTATTTAATTCCGATGCAATTTCCGTGTTTCATCGTCGATAAGAAGGTCAGAGGGATACAGTAAACCTGAAGTGAAGCATCGGAATCTATAACTAGTGGACATGAATGGTTCAAACATTGACAGTAATAAGTGTCAGTTTTCTTGTACATAAGTCGGCATTGTGCCTTTTGTATTTAATTCCGATGCAAATTCTGTGTTTTATCGATAATAAGAAGGTCAGATGGATACAGTAAACCTGAAGTGAAGCATCGGAAACTATGCCTAGCGTCACATGAATGGTTCAAAACACAGACAGCAAGAAGAGTCTGTTTTCTTGTAATTAAGTCGGCGTTCTGCCTTTTGTATTTAACTCCGATGCAATTTCTGTGTTTCATCGTCAATAAGAAAGTCAGAGGGATACAGTAAACCCAAAGTGAAGCATCGGAATCTATAACTAGTGTCACAGGAATGGTTCAATCATAGACAGTAAGAAGAGTCAGTTATCTTGTACTTAGGTCGGCATTGTGCCTTTTGTATTTAATTCCGATGCAATTTCTGTGTTTCATCGTCAATAAGAAGGTCAGAGGGACACCGTAAACCTCAAGTGAAGCATCGGAATCTATAATTAGTGTCACAGGAATGGTTCAATCATAGACAGTAAGAAGAGTCAGTCCTCTTGTACTTAAGTCGGCATTGTGCCTTTTGTATTTAATTCCGATGCAATTTCTGTGTTTCATCGTCGATAAGAAGGTCAGAGGGATACAGTAAACCTGAAGTGAAGCATCGTAATCTATAACTAATGTCACATGAATGGTTCAAACATAGACAGTAAGAAGAGTGAGTTTTCTTGTACATAAGTCGGCATTGTGCCTTTTGTATTTAATTCCGATACAAATTCTGTGTTTCATCGATAATAAGAAGGTGAGATGGATACAGTAAACCTGAAGTGAAGCATCGGAAGCTATGCCTAATGTCACATGAATGGATCAAACCATAGACAGTAAGAAGAGTCTGTTTTCTTGTAATTAAGTCTACATTGTGCTTTTTGTATTTAATTCTGATGCAATTTCTGTGTTTCATCGTCAATAAGAAGGTCAGAGGGATACAGTGAACCTGAAGAGAAGCATCGGAATCTATAACTAGTGTCACAGGAATGGTTCAAATCATAGACAGTAAGAGGAGTCAGTTTACTTGTACTTATGTAGGCATTGTGCCTTTTGTATTTAATTCCGATGCTATAACTGTGTTTCATCAACAATAAGATGGTCAGAGGGATACAGTAAACCTGAAGTGAAGCATCGGAATCTATAACTAGTGTCACAGGAATGGTTCAAAACATAGACAGTAAGAAGAGTCTGTTTTCTTGTACTTAAGTCGGCACTGTGCCTTTTGTATTCAATTCCGATGCAATTTCTGTGTTTCATCGTCAATAAGAAGGTCAGAGGGATACAGTAAACCTGAAGTGAAGCATCGGAATCTATAACTAGTGTCACAGGAATGGATCAAAAGATAGACAGTAAGAAGAGTCAGTTTTCTTGTACTTAAGTCGGCATTGTGCCTTTTGTATTTTATTACGATGCAATTTCTGTGTTTCATCGTCAATAAGAAGGTCAGAGGGATACAGTAAACCTAAAGTGAAGCATCGGAATCTATAACTAGTGTCACAGGAATGGTTCAAAGCATAGACAGTAAGAAGAGTCAGTTTTCTTGTACTTTAGTCGGCATTGTGCCTTTTGTATTTAATTCCGATGCAATTTCTGTGTTTCATCGTCAATAAGAAGGTCAGAGGGATACAGTAAACCTGAAGTGAAGCATCGGAATCTATAACTAGTGTCACAGGAATGGTTCAAAACATAGACAGTATGAAGAGTCAGTTTTCTTGTCCTTAAGTCGGCGTTGTGCCTTTTGTATTTAACTCCGATGCAATTTCTGTGTTTCATCGTCAATAAGAAGGTCAGGGGGATACAGTAACCCTGAAGTGAAGCATCGGATTCTATAACTAGTGTCACAGGAATGGTTCAAAACATAGACAGTAAGAAGAGTCAGTTTTCTTGTACTTAAGTCGGCATTGTGTCTTTTGTATTTAATTCCGATGCAATTTCTGTGTTTCATCGTCAATAAGATGGTCGGATGGATACAGTAAACCTGAAGTGAAGCATCCGAATCTATAACTAGTGTCACAGGAATGGTTCAAACATAGACAGTAAGAAGAGTCAGTTTTCTTGTACTTAAGTCAACATTGTGCCTTTTGTATTTAATTCCGATGCACTTTCTGTGTTTCATCGTCAATAAGAAGGTCAAAGGGATACAGTAAACCTGAAGTGAAGCATCGGAATCCATAACTAGTGTCACAGGAATGGATCAAACATAAACAGTAAGAAGAATCAGTTTTCTTATACATCAGCCGGCATTGTGCGTTTTGTATTTAATTCCGATGCAATTTCTGTGTTTCATCGTCCATAAGAAGGTCAGAGGGATACAGTAAACCTGAAGTGAAGCATCAGAATCTATAACTAGTGTCACAGGAATGGTTCAAAGCATAGACAGTAAGAAGAGTCAATTTTCTTGTACTTTAGTCGGCATTGTGAGTTTTGTATTTAATTCCGATGCAATTTCTGTGTTTCATCGTCAATAATAAGGTCAGAGGGACACCGTAAACCTCAAATGAAGCATCGGAATCTATAATTAGTGTCACAGGAATGGTTCAATCATAGACAGTAAGAAGAGTCAGTTTTCTTGTACTTAAGTCGGCATTGTGCCTTTTGTATTTAATTCCGATGCAATTTCTGTGTTTCATCGTCGATAAGAAGGTCAGAGGGATACAGTAGACCTGAAGTGAAGCATCGGAATCTATAACTAGTGTCACAGGAATGGTTCAAAACATAGACAGTGAGAAGAGTCTGTTTTCTTGTACTTAAGCCGGCATTGTGCCTTTTGTATTCAATTCCGATGCAATTTCTGTGTTCCATCGTCAATAAGAAGGTCAGAGGGATACAGTAAACCTGAAGTGAAGCATCGGAATCCACAACTAGTGTCACAGGAATGGTTCAATCATAGACAGTAACAGGAGTCAGTTTTCTTGTACTTAAGTCGGCATTGTGCCTTTTGTATTTAATTCCGATGCAATTTCTGTGTTTCATCGTCGATAAGAAGGTCAGAGGGAAACAGTAAACCTGAAGTGAAGCATCGGAATCTATAACTAGTGTCACAGGAATGATTCAAAACATAGACAGTAAGAAGAGTCTGTTTTCTTGTACTTAAGTCGGTATTGTGCCTTTTGTTTCAATTCCGATGCAATATCTGTGTTTCATCGTCAACAAGAAGGTCAGTGGTATACAATAAACCTGAAGTGAAGCATCGGAATCCACAACTAGTGTCACAGGAATGGTTCAATCATAGAGAGTAAGAGGAGTCAGTTTATTTGTACTTAAGTCGGCATTGTGCCTTTTGTATTTAATTCCGATGCAATTTCCGTGTTTCATCGTCGATAAGAAGGTCAGAGGGATACAGTAAACCTGAAGTGAAGCATCGGAATCTATAACTAGTGGACATGAATGGTTCAAACATTGACAGTAATAAGTGTCAGTTTTCTTGTACATAAGTCGGCATTGTGCCTTTTGTATTTAATTCCGATGCAAATTCTGTGTTTTATCGATAATAAGAAGGTCAGATGGATACAGTAAACCTGAAGTGAAGCATCGGAAACTGTGCCTAGCGTCACATGAATGGTTCAAAACACAGACAGCAAGAAGAGTCTGTTTTCTTGTAATTAAGTCGGCGTTCTGCCTTTTGTATTTAACTCCGATGCAATTTCTGTGTTTCATCGTCAATAAGAAAGTCAGAGGGATACAGTAAACCCAAAGTGAAGCATCGGAATCTATAACTAGTGTCACAGGAATGGTTCAATCATAGACAGTAAGAAGAGTCAGTTATCTTGTACTTAGGTCGGCATTGTGCCTTTTGTATTTAATTCCGATGCAATTTCTGTGTTTCATCGTCAATAAGAAGGTCAGAGGGATACAGTAAACCTGAAGTGAAGCATCGGAATCTATAACTAGTGTCACAGGAATGGTTCAAAACATAGACAGTATGAAGAGTCAGTTTTCTTGTACTTAAGTCGGCGTTGTGACTTTTGTATTTAACTCCGATGCAATTTCTGTGTTTCATCGTCAATAAGAAGGTCAGAGGGATACAGTAAACCTGAAGTGAAGCATCGGAATCTATAACTAGTGTCACAGGAATGGTTCAAAACATAGACAGTAAGAAGAGTCAGTTTTCTTGTACTTAATTCGGCATTGTGCCTTTTGTATTTAATTCCGATGCAATTTCTGTGTTTTATCGTCAATATGATGGTCGGAGGGATACAGTAAACCTGAAGTGAAGCATCCGAATCTATAACTTGTGTCACAGGAATGGTTAAAACATAGACAGTTAGAAGCGTCAGTTTTCTTGTACTTAAGTCAACATTGTGCCTTTTGTATTTAATTCCGATGCAATTTCTGTGTTTCATCGTCAATAAGAAGGTCAGAGGGATACAGTAAACCTGAAGTGAAGCATCGGAATCTATAACTAGTGTCACAGGAATGGTTCAAACATAAACAGTAAGAAGAATCATTTTTCTTGTACATCAGCCGGCATTGTGCGTTTTGTATTTAATACCGATGCAATTTCTGTGTTTCATCGTCCATAAGAAGGTCAGAGGGATACAGTAAACCTGAAGTGAAGCATCGGACTCTATAATTAGTGTCACATGAATGGTTCAAAACATAGACAGTAAGAAGAGTCAGTTTTCTTGTACTTAAGTCGACATTGTGCCTTTTGTATTTTATTACGATGCAATTTCTGTGTTTCATCGTCAATAAGAAGGTCAGAGGGATACAGTAAACCTAAAGTCAAGCATCGGAATCTATAACTAGTGTCACAGGAATGGTTCAAAGCATAGACAGTAAGAGGAGTCAGTTTACTTGTACTTATGTAGGCATTGTGCCTTTTGTATTTAATTCCGATGCTATAACTGTGTTTCATCAACAATAAGATGGTCAGAGGGATACAGTAAACCTAAAGTCAAGCATCGGAATCTATAACTAGTGTCACAGGAATGGTTCAAAGCATAGACAGTAAGAGGAGTCAGTTTTCTTGTACTTTAGTCGGCATTGTGCCTTTTGTATTTAATTCCGATGCAATTTCTGTGTTTCATCGTCAATAAGAAGGTCAGAGGGACACCGTAAACCTGAAGTGAAGCATCGGAATCTATAATTAGTGTCACAAGAATGGTTCAATCATAGACAGTAAGAAGAGTCAGTCCTCTTGTACTTAAGTCGGCATTGTGCCTTTTGTATTTAATTCCGATGCAATTTCTGTGTTTCATCGTCGATAAGAAGGTCAGAGGGATACAGTAAACCTGAAGTGAAGCATCGTAATCTTTAACTAATGTCACATGAATGGTTCAAACATAGACAGTAAGAAGAGTGAGTTTTCTTGTACATAAGTCGTCATTGTGCCTTTTGTATTTAATTCCGATACAAATTCTGTGTTTCATCGCTAATAAGAAGGTGAGATGGATACAGTAAACCTGAAGTGAAGCATCGGAAGCTATGCCTAATGTCACATGAATGGATCAAATCATAGACACTAAGAAGAGTCTGTTTTCTTGTAATTAAGTCTACATTGTGCTTTTTGTATTTAATTCTGATGCAATTTCTGTGTTTCATCGTCAATAAGAAGGTCAGAGGGATACAGTGAACCTGAAGAGAAGCATCGGAATCTATAACTAGTGTCACAGGAATGGTTCAAATCATAGACAGTAAGAGGAGTCAGTTTACTTGTACTTATGTAGGCATTGTGCCTTTTGTATTTAATTCCGATGCTATAACTGTGTTTCATCAACAATAAGATGGTCAGAGGGATACAGTAAACCTGAAGTGAAGCATCGGAATCTATAACTAGTGTCACAGGAATGGTTCAAAACATAGACAGTAAGAAGAGTCTGTTTTCTTGTACTTAAGTCGGCATTGTGCCTTTTGTATTCAATTCCGATGCAATATCTGTGTTTCATCGACAAAAAGAAGGTCAGAGGGATACAGTAAACCTGAAGTGAAGCATCGGAATCGACAACTAGTGTCACAGGAATGGTTCAATCATAGACAGTAAGAGGAGTGAGTTTTCTTGTACTTAAGTCGGTCTTGTGCCTTTTGTATTTAATTCCGATGCAATTTCTGTGTTCCATCGTCGATAAGAAGGTCAGAGGGATACAGTAAACCTGAAGTGAAGCATCGGAATCTATAACTAGTTGTACATGAATAGTTCAAACATTGACAGTAAGAAATGTCAGTTTTCTTGTACATAAGTCGGCATTGTGCCTTTTGTATTTAATTCCGATGCAAATTCTGTGTTTTATCGATAATAAGAAGGACAGATGGATACAGTAAACCTGAAGTGAAGCATCGGAAACTATGCCTAGCGTCACATGAATGGTTCAAAACACAGACAGCAAGAAGAGTCTGTTTTCTTGTACTTAAGTCGGCATTGTGCCCTTTGTATTTAATTCCGATGCAATATCTGTGTGTCATCGTCAATAAGAAGGTCAGAGGGATACAGTAAACCTGAAGAGAAGCATCGGAATCTATAACTAGTATCACAGTAGTGGTTCAAATCGTAGACAATAAGTAGAGTCAGTTTTCTTGTACTTATGTAGGCATTGTGCCTTTTGTATTTAATTCCGATGCTATATCTGTGTTTCATCAACAATAAGATGGTCAGAGGGATACAGTAAACCTCAAGTGAAGCAGCGGAATCTATAACTAGTGTCACATGAATGGTTCAAACATAGACAGTAAGAAGCGTCAGTTTTCTTGTACTTAAGTCGGCATTGTGCTCTTTGTATTTAATTCCGATGCAATATCTGTGTTTCATCTTCAATAAGAAGGTCATAAGGACACAGTAAACCTGAAGTGAAGCATCGGAATCTATAACTAGTGTCACAGGAAAGGTTCAAAACATAGACAGTAAGATGAGTCAGTTTTCTTGTACTTAAGTCGGCGTTGTGTCTTTTGTATTTAATTCCGATGCAATTTCTGTGTTTCATCGTCAGTAAGTAGGTCAGAGGGATACAGTAAACCTCAAGAGAAGCATCGGAATCTATAACTAGTGTCACAGGAATGGTTCAAATCATAGACAGTAAGAAGAGTCAGTTTTCTTGTACTTATGTAGGCATTGTGCCTTTTGTATTTAATTCCGATGCTATATCTGTGTTTCATCAACAATAAGATGGTCAGGGGGATACAGTAAACCTGAAGTGAAGCATCGGAATCTATAACTAGTATCACACGAATGGTTCAAACATAGACAGTAAGAAGAGTCAGTTTTCTTGTACTTAAGTCGGCATTGTGCCCTTTGTATTTAATTCCGATGCAATATCTGTGTTTCATCTTCAATAAGAAGGTCAGAGGGATACAGTAAACCTGAAGTGAAGCGTTGGAATCTATAACTAGTGTCACAGGAATGGTTCAAATCATAGACAGTAAGAAGAGTCAGTATTCTTGTACTTAAGTCGGCATTGTTCCTTTTCTATTTAATTCCGATGAAATTTCTATGTTTCATCGTCAATAAGAAGGTCAGAGGGATACAGTAAACCTGACGTGAAGCGTCGGAATCTATAACTAGTGTCACAGGAATGGTTCAAGACATAGAAAGTAAGAAGAGTCAGTTTTCTTGTACTTAAGTCGACATTGTGCCTTTTGTATTTAACTCCGATGCAATGTCTGTGTTTCATCGTCAATAAGAAGGTCAGAGAGATACAGTAAACCTGAAGTGAAGCATCGGAATCTATAACTAGTGTCACAGGAATGGTTCAAATCATAGACAGTATGAAGAGTCAGTTTTCTTGTACATAAGTCGGCATTGTGCCTTTTGTATTTAATTCCGATGCAATTTCTGTGTTTCATCGTCAATAAGAAGGTCAGAGGGATACAGTAAACCTGAAGTGAAGCATCGGAATCTATAACTAGTGTCACAGGAATGGTTCAATCATAGACAGTAAGAGGAGTCAGTTTTCTTGTACTTAAGTCGGCATTGTGCCTTTTGTATTTAATTCCGATGCAATTTCAGTGTTTCATCGTCGATAAGAAGGTCAGAGGGGTACAGCAAACCTGAAGCGAAGCATCGGAATCTATAACTAGTGTCACATGAATGGTTCAAACAAAGACAGTAAGAAGTATCAGTTTTCTTGTACATATGTCGGCATTGTGCCTTTTGTATTTAATTCCGATGCAAATTCTGTGTTTTATCGATAATAAGAAGGTCAGATGGATACAGTATACATGAAGTGAAGCATCGGAAGCTATGCCTAGTGTCACATGAATGGTTCAAAACACAGACAGTAAGAAGAGTCTGTTTTCTTGTACTTAAGTCGGCATTGTGCCTTTTGTGCTTAATTCCGATGCAATTTCTGTGTTTCATCGTCGATAAGAAGGTCAGAGGGATACAGTAAACCTGAAGTGAAGCATCGGAATCTATAACTAGTGTCACAGGAATGGTTCAAAACATAGACAGGTAGAGAAGTCAGTTTTCTTGTACTTAAGTCGGCATTGTGCCTTTTGTATTTAATTCCGATGCAATTTCTGTGTTTCATCGTCAATAAGAATGTCAGAGGGATACAGAAAACCTGAAGTGAAGCATCGGAATCTATAACTAGTGTCACATGAATGGTTCAAACATAGACAGTAAGAAGAGTCAGTTTTCTTGTACTTAAGTCGGCATTGTGCCTTTTGTATTTATCTCCGATGCAATATCTGTGTTTCATCGTCAATAAGAAGGTCAGAGGGATACAGTAAACCTGAACTGAAGCATCGGACTCTATAATTAGTGTCACATGAATGGTTTAAAACATAGACAGTAAGAAGAGTCAGTTTTCTTGTACTGAAGTCGGCAACATGCCTTTTGTATTTAATTACGATGCAATACCTGTGTTTCATCGTCAATAAGAAGGTCAGAGGGATACAGTAAACCTGAAGTGAAGCATCGGAATCTATAACTAGTGTCACAGGAATGGTTCAAAACCTAGGCAGTAAGAAGAGTCAGTCTACTTGTACTTAAGTCGGCATTGTGACTTTTGTATTTAATTCCGATGCAATTTCTGTGTTTCATCGTCAATAAGAAGGTCAGAGGGATACAGTAAAGCTGAAGTGAAGCTTCGGAATCTATAACTAGTGACACAGGAATGGTTCTAAACATAGACAGTAAGAGGAGTCAGTTTTCTTGTACTTAAGACGGCATTGTGCCTTTTGTATTAAATCCGATGCAATTTCTGTGTTTCATCGTCAATAAGAAGGTCATAGGGATACAGTAAACCTGAAGAGAAGCATCGGAAGCTATGCCTAGTGTCACATGAATGGTTCAAAACACAGACAGTAAGAAGAGTCTGTTTTCTTGTACTTAAGTCGGCATTGTGCCTTTTGTATTTAATTCCGATGGAATTTCTGTGTTTTATCGTCAATAAGAAGGTCAGAGGGAAACAGTAAACCTGAAGAGAAGCATCGGAATCTATAACTAGTGTCACAGGAATGGTTCAAATCATAGACTTTAAGAAGAGTCAGTTTTCTTGTACTTATATAGGCATTGTGCCTTTTGTATTTCATTCCGATGCTATATCTGTGTTTCATCAACAATAAGATGGTCAGAGGGATACAGTAAACCTGAAGTGAAGCATCGGAATCTATAACTAGTGTCACATGAATGGTTCAAACATAGACAGTAAGAAGAGTCAGTTTTCTTGTACTTAAGTCGGCATTGTGCCTTTATATTTAATTCCGATGCAATATCTGTGTTTCATCTTCAATAAGAAGGTCAGAGGGATACAGTAAACCTGAAGTGAAGCATCGGAATCTATAACTAGTGTCACAGGAAAAGTTCAAAACATAGACAGTAAGATGAGTCAGTTTTCTTGTACTTAAGTCGGCGTTGTGCCTTTTGTATTTAATTCCGATGCAATTTCTGTGTTTCATCGTAAATAAGAAGGTCAGAGGGATACAGTAAACCTGAAGAGAAGCATCGGAATCTATAACTGGTGTCACAGGAATGGTTCAAATCATAGACAGTAAGAAAAGTCAGTTTTCTTGTACTTATGTAGGCATTGTGTCTTTTGTATTTAATTCCGATGCTATATCTGTGTTTCATCAACAATAAGGTGGTCAGAGGGATACAGTAAACCTGAAGTGAAGCATCGGAATCTATAACTAGTGTCACAGGAATGGTTCAAAACATAGACGGTAAGAAGAGTCAGTTTTGTTGTACTTAAGTAGGCATTGTGCCTTTTGTATTTTACTCCGATGCAATGTCTGTGTTTCATCGTCAATAAGAAGGTCAGAGGGATACAGTAAACCAGAAGTGAAGCATCGGAATCTATAACTAGTGTCACAGGAATGGTTCCAAACATAGACAGTAAGAAGTGTCAGTTTTCTTGTATTGAAGTCTGCATTGTGCCTTTTGTATTTAATTCCGACGCTATTTCTGTGTTTCATCGTCAATATGAAGGTCAGAGGGATACAGTAAACCTCAAGCGAAGCATCGGAATATATAACTAGTGTCACAGGAATGTTTCAATCATAGACAGTAAGAGGAGTCAGTTTTCTTGTACTTAAGTCGGCATTGTGCCTTTTGTATTTAATTCCGATGCAATTTCTGTGTTTCATCGTCGATAAGAAGGTCAGAGGGATACAGTAAACCTGAAGTGAAGCATCGGAATCTATAACTAGTGTCACATGAATGGTTCAAACATAGACAGTAAGAAGAGTCAGTTTTCTTGTACTTAAGTCGGCATTGTGCCTTTTGTACTTAATTCCGATGCAAATTCTGTGTTTCATCGATAATAAGAAGGTCAGATGTATACAGTAAACCTGAAGTGAAGTATCGGAAGCTACGCCTATTGTCACATGAATGGTTCAAAACACAGACAGTAAGAAGAGTCAGTTTTCTTGTACCTAAGTCGGCATTGTGCCTTTTGTATTAAATCCGATGCAATTTCTGTGTTTCATCGTCAATAAGAAGGTCAGAGGGATACAGTAAACCTGAAGAGAAGCATCGGAATCTATAACTAGTGTAACAGGAATGGTTCTAACATAGACAGTAAGAAGAGTCAGTTTTATTGTACTTCTGTAGGCATTGTGCCTTTTGTATTTAATTCCGATGCTATATCTGTGTTTCATTAACAATAAGATGGTCAGAGGGATACAGTAAACCTGAAGTGAAGCATCGGAAGCTATGCCTAGTGTCACATGAATGGTTCAAAACACAGACAGTAAGAAGAGTCTGTTTTCTTGTACTTAAGTCGGCATTGTGCTTTTTGTATTTAATTCCGATGCAATTTGTGTGTTTTATCGTCAATAAAAAGGTCAGAGGGATACAGTAAACCTGAAGTGAAGCATCGGAATCCATAACTAGTGTCACTGGAATGGTTCAAATCATAGACAGTAAGAAGAGTCAGTTTTCTTGTACTTATGTAGGCATTGTGCCTTTTGTATTTAATTCCGATGCTATATCTGTGTTTCATCAACAATAAGATGGTCAGAGGGTTACAGTAAACCTGAAGTGAAGCATCGGAATCTATAACTAGTGTCACATCAATGGTTCAAACATAGACAGTAAGAAGAGTCAGTTTTCTTGTACTTAAGTCGGCATTGTGCCCTTTGTATTTAATTCCGATGCAATATCTGTGTTTCATCTTCACTAAGAAGGTCAGAGGGATACAGTAAACCTGAAGTGAAGCATCGGGGTCTATAACTAGTGTCACAGGAAAGGTTCTAATCATAGACAGTAAGATGAGTCAGTTTTCTTGTACTTAAGTCGGCGTTGTAACTTTTGTATTAAATTCCGATGCAAATTCTGTGTTTCATCGTCAATAAGAAGGTATGAGGGATACAGTAAACCTGAAGAGAAGCATCGGAATCTATAACTAGTGTCACAGGAATGGTTCAAATCATAGACAGTAAGAAGAGTCAGTTTTCTTGTACTTATGTAGGCATTGTGCCTTTTGTATTTAATTCCGATGCTATATCTGTGTTTCATCAACAATAAGATGGTCAGAGGGATACAGTAAACCTGAAGTGAAGCATCGGAATCTATAACTAGTGTCACATGAATGGTTCAAACATAGACAGTACGAAGAGTCAGTTTTCTTGTACTTAAGTCGGCATTGTGCCCCTTGTATTTAATTCCGATGCAATATCTGTGTTTCATCTTCAATAAGAAGGTCAGACTGATACAGTAAACCTGAAGTGAAGCATCGGAATCTATAACTAGTGTGACAGGAAAGGTTCAAAACATAGACAGTAAGAAGAGTCAGTTTTCTTGTACATAAGCCGGCATTGTGCCTTTTGTATTTAATTCCGATGCAAATTATGTGTTTCATCGATAATAAGAAGGTCAGATGGATACAGTTAACCTGAAGTCAAGCATCGGAAGCTATGCCTAGTGTCACATGAATGGTTCAAAACACAGACGGTAAGAAGAGTCTGTTTTCTTGTACTTAAGTCGGCATTGTGCCTTTCGTATTTAATTCCGATGCAATGTCTGTGTTTCATCGTCGATAAGAAGGTCAGAGTGGTACGGTAAACCTGAAGTAAAGCATCGGAATCTATAACTAGTGTCACAGAAATGGTTCAAACATAGACAGTAAGAAGAGCCAGTCTTCTTGTACTTGAGTCGGCATTGTGCCTTTTGTATTTAATTCCGATGCAATTTCTGTGTTTCATCGTCAATAAGAAGGTCAGAGGGATACAGTAAAGCTGAAGTGAAGCTTCGGAATCTATAACTAGTGTCACAGGAATGGTTCAAAGCATAGACAGTAAGAAGAGTCAGTTTTCATGTACTTAAGTCGGCATTGTGCCTCTTGTATTTAATTCCGATGCTATATCTGT
The DNA here is from genome assembly GCF_021461395.2 of Schistocerca americana. Classification (NCBI taxonomy): domain Eukaryota; kingdom Metazoa; phylum Arthropoda; class Insecta; order Orthoptera; family Acrididae; genus Schistocerca; species Schistocerca americana. The sequence continues at coordinate 760,194,923 of NC_060123.1, forward strand.
GTTTCATCAACAATAAGATGGTCAGAGGGATACAGTAAACCTGAAGTGAAGCATCGGAATCTATAACTAGTGTCACATGAATGGTTCAAACACAGACAGTAAGAAGAGTCAGTTTTCTTGTACTTAAGTCGGCATTGTGCCTTTTGTATTTAATTCCGATGCAATATCTGTGTTTCATCTTCAATAAGAAGGCCAGAGGGATACAGTAAACCTGAAGTGAAGCATCGGAATCTATAACTAGTGTCACATGAAAGGTTCAAAACATAGACAGTAAGATGAGTCAGTTTTCTTGTAATTAAGTCGGCGTTGTGCCTTTTGTATTTAATTCCGATGCAATTTCTGTGTTTCATCGTCAATAAGAAGGTCAGAGGGATACAGTAAACCTGAAGAGAAGCATCGGAATCTATAACTAGTGTCACAGGAATGGTTCAAATCATAGACAGTAAGAAGAGTCAGTTTTCTTGTACTTATGTAGGCATTGTGTCTTTTGTATTTAATTCCGATGCTATATCTGTGTTTCATCAACAATAAGATGGTCAAAGGGATACAGTAAACCTGAAGTTAAGCATCGGAATCTATAACTAGTGTCACAGGAATGGCTCCAAACAAAGTCAGTAACAAGAGTCAGTCTTCTTGCACTTAATTCGGCATTGTGCCTTTTCTATTTATTTCCGATGCAATTTCTGTGTTTCATCGTCAATAAGAAGGTCCAAGGGATACAGTAAACCCGAAGTGAAGCATCGGAATCTATAATTAGTGTCACAGGAGTGGTTCAAAACATAGTCAGTACGAAGACTCAGTCTACTTGTACTTAAGTCGGCATTGTGCCTTTTGTATTTAATTTCGATGCAATTTTTGTGTTTCATCATCAATAAGAAGGTCCAAGGGATACAGTAAACCTGAAGTGAAGCATCGGAATCTATAACTAGTGTCACAGGAGTGGTTCAAAACATAGTCACTACGAAGAGTCAGTCTTCTTGCACTTAAGTCAGCATTGTGCCTTTTGAATTTAATTCCGATGCAATTTCTGTGTTTCAGCGTCAATAAGAAGGTCCAAGGGATACAGTAAACCTGAAGTGAAGCATCGGAATCTATAACTAGTGTCACAGGAGTGATTCAAAACATAGTCATTACGAAGAGTCAGTCTTCTTGCACTTAAGTCGGCATTGTGCATTTTTAAATTTAATTCCGATGCAATTTCTGTGTTTCATCGTCAATAAGAAGGTCAGAGGGATACAGTAAACCTGAAGTGAAGCATCGGAATCTATAGCTAGTGTCACAGGAATGGTTCAAATCATAGACAGTAAGAAGAGTCAGTCATCTTGTACTGAAGTCGGCATTATGCGTTTTATATTTAATTCCGATGCAATTTCTGTTTTTCATCGTCAACAAGAAGGTCAGAGGGATACAGTAAACCTGAAGTGAAGCATCGGAATCTGTAACTAGCGTCACAGGAATGGTTCAAAACATAGACAGTAAAAAGAGTTAGTCTTCTTGTACTTAAGTCGGCATTGTGTCTTTTCTATTTAATTCCGATGCAATTTCTGTGTTTCATCGTCAATAAGAAGGTCCAAGGTTTACAGTAAATCTGAAGTGAAGCATCGGATTCTATAACTAGTGTCACAGGAATAGTTCAAATCATAGACAGTAAGAAGAGTCAGTCTTCTTGTACTTAAGTCGGCATTACGCCTTTTCTATTTAATTCCAATGCAATTTCTGTGTTTCATCGTCAATATGAAGGTCAGAGGGATACAGTAAACCTGAAGTGAAGCATCGGAATCTGTAACTAGTGTCAGAGGAATGGTTCAAATTATAGTCAGTAAGAAGAGTCAGTCTTCTTGTACTTAAGTCGGCATTGTGCCTTTTCTATTTAATTCCGATGCAATTTCTGTGTTTCATCGTCAATAAGAAGGTCAGAGGGATACAGTAAACCTGAAGTGAAGCATCAGAATCTATAACTAGTGTCACAGGAATGGCTCCAAACAAAGTCAGTAACAAGAGTCAGTCTTCTTGCACTTAAGTCGGCATTGTGGCTTTTCTATCTATTTCCGATGCAATTTCTGTGTTTCATCGTCAATAAGAAGGTCAGAGGGATAAAGTAAACCTGAAGATAAGCATCAGAATTTGTAACTAGCGTCACAGGAATGGTTCAAAACATAGAGAGTAAGAAGAGTCAGTCTTCTTGTACTTAAGTCGGCATTGTGCCATTTCTATTTAATTCCGATGCAATTTCTGTGTTTCATCGTCAATAAGAAGGTCCAAGGGATACAGTAAACCTGAAGTGAGGCATCGGAATCTATAACTAGTGTCACAGGAATGGTTCAAATCATAGTCAGTAAGAAGAGTCAGTCTTCTTGTACTTAAGTCGGCATTGTGCCTTTTCTATTTCATTCCGATGCAATATCGGTGTTTCAGCGTCAATACGAAGGCCAGAGGGATACAGTAAACCTAAAGTGAAGCATCGGAATCTATAACTAGTGTCAGGGGAATGGTTCCAAACTTAGTCAGTAAGAAGAGTCAGTCTTCTTGCACTTAAGTCGGCATTGTGCCATTTCTATTTAATTCCGATGCAATTTCTGTGTTTCATCGTCAATAAGAAGGTCCAAGGGATACAGTAAACCTGATGTGAAGCATCGGAATCTATAACTAGTGTCACAGGAGTGGTTCAAAACATAGTCATTACGAAGAGTCAGTCTTCTTGCACTTAAGTCGGCATTGTGCATTTTTAAATTTAATTCCGATGCAATTTCTGTGTTTCATCGTCAATAAGAAGGTCAGAGGGATTCAGTAAACCTGAAGTGAAGCATCGGTATCTATAACTAGTGTCACAGGAATGGTTCAAATAATAGTCAGTAAGAAGAGTCAGTCTTCTTGTACTTAAGTCGGCATTGTGCCTTTTGTATTTAATTCCGATGCAATTTCTGTGTTTCATCGTCAATAAGAAGGTCAGAGGGATACAGTAAACCTGAAGTGAAGCATCGGAATCTATAGCTAGTGTCACAGGAAAGGTTCAAATCATAGTCAGTAAGAAGAGTCAGTTTTCTTGTACATAAGCCGGCATTGTGCCTTTTGTATTTAATTCCGATGCAATTTCTGTGCTTCATCGTCAATAAGAAGGTCCAAGGGATACAGTAAACCTGAAGTGAGGCATCGGAATCTATAACTAGTGTCACAGGAATGGTTCAAATCATAGTCAGTAAGAAGAGTCAGTCATCTTGTACTTAAGTCGGCATTATGCGTTTTCTATTTAATTCCGATGCAATTTCTGTTTTTCATCGTCAATAAGAAGGTCAGAGGGATACAGTAAACCTGACGTGAAGCATCGGAATCTGTAACTAGCGTCACAGGAATGGTTCAAAACATAGACAGTAAGAAGAGTTAGTCTTCTTGTACTTAAGTCGGCATTGTGCCTTTTCTATTTAATTCCGATGCAATTTCTGTGTTTCATCGTCAATAAGAAGGTCAGAGGGATACAGTAAACCTGAAGTGAAACATCGGAATCTATAACTAGTGTCACAGGAATGGCTCCAAACAAAGTCAGTAACAAGAGTCAGTCTTCTTGCACTTAAGTCGGCATTGTGCCTTTTCTATTTATTTCCGATGCAATTTCTGTGTTTCATCGTCAATAAGAAGGTCAGAGGGATACAGTAAACCTGAAGTAAAAAATCGGAATCTAAAATTAGTGTCACAGGAATGGTTCAAAACATAGTCAGTACGAAGAGTCAGTCTTCTTGTACTTAAGTCGGCATTGTGCCATTTGTATTTAATTTCGATGCAATTTTTGTGTTTCATCGTCAATAAGAATGTCCAAGGGATACAGTTAACCTGAAGTGTAGCATCTGAATCTATAACTAGTGTCACAGGAATGGTTCAAATCATAGACAGTAAGAAGAGTCAGTCTTCTTGTACTTAAGTCGGCATTGTGCCCTTTTCAATATAATTCCGATGCAATACTGTGTTTCATCGCCAATAAGATGGTCAGTGGGATACAGTAAACCTGAAGTGAAGCATCGGAATCTGTAACTAGCGTCACAGGAATGGTTCAAAATATAGACAGTAAGAAGAGTCAGTCTTCTTGTACTTAAGTCGGCATTGTGCTTTTTCTATTTAATTCCGATGCAATATCTGTTTTTCATCGTCAATAAGAAGGTCCAAGGGATACAGTTAACCTGAAGTGAAGCATCGGAATCTATGACTGGTGTCACAGGAATGGTTCAAAGCATAGACAGTTAGAAAGGTCAGTCTTTTTGTACTTAAGTCGGCATTGTGCCATTTCTATTTAATTCCGATGCAATTTCTGTGTTTCATCGTCAATAAGAAGGTCCAAGGGATACAGTAAACCTGATGTGAAGCATCGGAATCTATAACTAGTGTCACAGGAGTGGTTCAAAACATAGTCATTACGAAGAGTCAGTCTTCTTGCACTTAAGTCGGCATTGTGCATTTTTAAATTTAATTCCGATGCAATTTCTGTGTTTCATCGTCAATAAGAAGGTCAGAGGGATTCAGTAAACCTGAAGTGAAGCATCGGTATCTATAACTAGTGTCACAGGAATGGTTCAAATAATAGTCAGTAAGAAGAGTCAGTCTTCTTGTACTTAAGTCGGCATTGTGCCTTTTGTATTTAATTCCGATGCAATTTCTGTGTTTCATCGTCAATAAGAAGGTCAGAGGGATACAGTAAACCTGAAGTGAAGCATCGGAATCTATAGCTAGTGTCACAGGAAAGGTTCAAATCATAGTCAGTAAGAAGAGTCAGTTTTCTTGTACATAGGCCGGCATTGTGCCTTTTGTATTTAATTCCGATGCAATTTCTGTGCTTCATCGTCAATAAGAAGGTCCAAGGGATACAGTAAACCTGAAGTGAGGCATCGGAATCTATAACTAGTGTCACAGGAATGGTTCAAATCATAGTCAGTAAGAAGAGTCAGTCATCTTGTACTTAAGTCGGCATTATGCGTTTTCTATTTAATTCCGATGCAATTTCTGTTTTTCATCGTCAATAAGAAGGTCAGAGGGATACAGTAAACCTGACGTGAAGCATCGGAATCTGTAACTAGCGTCACAGGAATGGTTCAAAATATAGACAGTAAGAAGAGTTAGTCTTCTTGTACTTAAGTCGGCATTGTGCCTTTTCTATTTAATTCCGATGCAATTTCTGTGTTTCATCGTCAATAAGAAGGTCAGAGGGATACAGTAAACCTGAAGTGAAGCATCGGAAACTATAACTAGTGTCACAGGAGTGGTTCAAAACATAGTCAGTTCGAAGAGTCAGTCCTCTTGCACTTAAGTCGACACTGTGCCTTTTGAATTTAATTCCGATGCAATTTCTGTGTTTCAGCGTCACTAAGAAGGACGGAGGGATACAGTAAACCTGAAGTGAAGCATCGGAATCTATAACTAGTGTCACAGGAATGGTTCAAATCATAGTCAGTAAGAAGAGTCAGTCTTCTTGTACTTAAGTCGGCATTGTGCCTCTTGTATTTAATTCCGATGCAATTTCTGTGTTTCATCGTCAATAAGAAGGTCCAAGGGATACAGTTAACCTGAAGTGAAGCATTGGAATCTATAACTAGTGTCACAGGAACGGTTCAAAGCATAGACAGTAGGAAGAGTCAGTCTTCTTGTACTTAAGTCGGCATTGCGCCTTTTCTATTTAATTCCGATGCAATTTCTGTGTTTCATCGTCAATAAGAAGGTCAGAGGGATACAGTAAACCTGAAGATAAGCATCGGAATATGTAACTAGCGTCACAGGAATGGTTCAAAACATAGAGAGTAAAAAGAGTCAGTCTTCTTGTACTTATGTCGGCATTGTGCCATTTCTATTTAATTCCGATGCAATTTCTGTGTTTCATTGTCAATAAGAAGGTCCAAGGGATACAGTAAACCTGAAGTGAAGCATCGGAATCTATAACTAGTGTCAGGGGAATGGTTCCAAACATAGTCGGTAAGATGAGTCAGTCTTCTTGCACTTAAGTCGGCTTTGTGCCTTTTCTATTTATTTCCGATGCAATTTCTGTGTTTCATCGTCAATAATAAGGTCCAAGGGATAGAGTAAACCTGAAGTGTATCATCGGAATCTATAACTAGTGTCACAGAAATGGTTAAAAACATAGTCAGTACGAAGAGTCAGTCTTCTTGTACTTAAGTCGGCATTGTGCCATTTGTATTTAATTTCGATGCAATTTTTGTGTTTCATCGTCAATAAGAATGTCCAAGGGATACAGTTAACCTGAAGTGTAGCATCTGAATCTATAACTAGTGTCACAGGAATGGTTCAAATCATAGACAGTAAGAAGAGTCAGTCTTCTTGTACTTAAGTCGGCATTGTGCCCTTTTCAATATAATTCCGATGCAATACTGTGTTTCATCGCCAATAAGATGGTCAGTGGGATACAGTAAACCTGAAGTGAAGCATCCGAATCTATATCTAGTGTCACAAGAATGGTTCAAATCATAGCCAGTAAGAAGTGTCAGTCTTCTTGTACTTAAGTCGGCATTGTGCTTTTTCTATTTCATTCCGATGCAATTTCAGTGTTTCATCGTCAATAAGATTGTCAGAGGGATACAGTAAACCTGAAGTGAAGCATCGGAATCTATAACTAGTGTCACAGGAATGGCTCCAAACAAAGTCAGTAATAAGAGTCAGTCTTCTTGCACTTAAGTCGGCATTGTGCCTTTTCTATTTATTTCCGATGCAATTTCTGTGTTTCATCGCCAATAAGAAGGTCAGAGGGATACAGTAAACCTGAAGTGAAAAATCGGAATCTAAAATTAGTGTCACAGGAATGGTTCAAAACATAGACAGTAAGAAGAGTTAGTCTTCTTGTACTTAAGTCGGCATTGTGCCTTTTCTATTTATTTCTGATGCAATTTCTGTGTTTCATCGTCAATAAGAAGGTCCAAGGGATAGAGTAAACCTGAAGTGAATCATCGGAATCTATAACTAGTATCACAGGAATGGTTTAAAACATAGTTAGTACGAAGAGTCAGTCTTCTTGTACTTAAGTCGGCATTGTGCCTTTTGTATTTAATTCCGATGCAATTTCTGTGTTTCATCGTCAATAAGAAGGTCCAAGGGATACAGTAAACCTGAAGTGAAGCATCGGAATCTATAACTAGTGTCTCAGGAGTGGTTCAAAACATAGTCATTACGAAGAGTCAGTCTTCTTGCACTTAAGTCGGCATTGTGCATTTTTAAATATAAATTCCGATGCAATTTCAGTGTTTCATCGTCAATAAGAAGGTCAGAGGGATACAGTAAACCTGAAGTGAAGCATCGGAAACTATAACTAGTGTCACAGGAATGGTTCAAATCATTGTCAGTAAGAAGAGTCAGTCTTCTTGTACTTAAGTCGGCATTGTGCCTTTTGTATTTATTTCCAATGCAATTTCTGTGTTTCATCGACAATAAGAAGGTCAGAGGGATACAGTAAACCTGAAGTGAAGCATCGGAATCTGTAACTAGCGTCACAGGAATGGTTCAAAATATAGACAGTAAGAAGAGTCAGTCTTCTTGTACTTAAGTCGGCATTGTGCTTTTTCTATTTAATTCCGATGCAATATCTGTGTTTCATCGTCAATAAGAAGGTCCAAGGGATACAGTTAACCTGAAGTGAAGCATCGGAATCTATGACTAGTGTCACAGGAATGGTTCAAAGCATAGACAGTTAGAAAGGTCAGTCTTTTTGTACTTCAGTCGGCATTGTGCCTTTTGTATTTAATTCCGATGCAATTTCTGTGTTTCATCGTCAATAGGAAGGTCAGGGGGATACAGTAAACCTGAAGATAAGCATCGGACTATGTAACTAGCGTCACAGGAATGGTTCAAAACATAGAGAGTAAAAAGAGTCAGTCTTCTTGTACTTAAGTCGGCATTGTGCCATTTCTATTTAATTCCGATGCAATTTCTGTGTTTCATTGTCAATAAGAAGGTCCAAGGGATACGGTAAACCTGAAGTGAAGCATCGGAAACTATAACTAGTGTCACAGGAATGGTTCGAATCAAAGTCAGTAAGAAGAGTCAGTCTTCCTGTACCTAAGTAGGCATTGTGCCTTTTCTATTTCATTGCGATGCAATATCTGTGTTTCATCGTCAATACGAAGGTCAAAGGGATACAGTAAACCTGAAGTGAAGCATCGGAATCTATAACTAGTGTCACAGGAGTGGTTCAAAACATAGTCATAACGAACAGTCAGTCTTCTTGCACATAAGTCGGCATTGAGCATTTTTAAATTTAATTCAGATTCAATTTCTGTGTTTCATCGTCAATAAGAAGGTCAGAGGGATACAGTAAACCTGAAGTGATGCATCGGAATCTATAACTAGTGTCACAGGAATGGTTCAAATCATAGTCAGTAAGAAGAGTCAGTCTTCTTGTACTTAAGTCGGCATTGTGCCCTTTGTATTTAATTCCGATGCAATTTCTGTGTTTCATCGTCAATAAGAAGGCAGAGGGATACAGTAAACCTGAAGTGAAGCATCGGAAACTGTAGCTAGTGTCACAGGAATGGTTCAAATCATAGTCAGTAAGAAGAGTCAGTCATCTTGTACTTAAGTCGGCATTATGCGTTTTAATTTAATTTCGATGCAATATCTGTGTTTCATCGTCAATAAGAAGGTCAGAGGTATACCGTAAACCTCAAGTGAAGCATCGGAATCTATAACTAGTGTCACAGGAATGGCTCCAAACAATGTCAGTAACAAGAGTCAGTCTTCTTGCACTTAAGTCGGCATTGTGCCTTTCCTATTTATTTCCGATTCAACTTCTGTGTTTCATCGTCAATAAGAAGGTCCAAGGGATACAGTAAACCTGAAGTGACCCATCGGTATCTATAATTAGTGTCACAGGAATGGTTCAAAACATAGTCAGTACGAAGAGTCAGTCTTCTTGTACTTAAGTCGGCATTGTGCCTTTTGTATTTAATTTCGATGCAATTTTTGTGTTTCATCGTCAATAAGAAGGTCCAAGGGATGCAGTAAACCTGAAGTGAAGCATCGGAATCTATAACTAGAGTCACAGGAGTGGTTCAAAACATAGTCAGTTCGAAGAGTCAGTCCTCTTGCACTTAAGTCGACACTGTGCCTTTTGTATTAATTCCGATGCAATTTCTGTGTTTCATCGTCAATAAGAAGGTCCAAGGGATACAGTAAACCTGAAGTGAAGCATCGGAATCTATAACTAGTGTCACAGGAACGGTTCGAATCAAAGTCAGTAAGAAGAGTCAGTCTTCCTGTACTTAAGTCGGCATTGTGCCTTTTCTATTTCATTGCGATGCAATATCTGTGTTTCATCGTCAATACGAAGGTCAAAGGGATACAGTAAACCTGAAGTGAAGCATCGGAATCTATAACTAGTGTCAGGGGAATGGTTCCAAACATAGTCGGTAAGAAGAGTCAGTCTTCTTGCACTTAAGTCGGCTTTGTGCCTTTTCTATTTATTTCCGATGCAATTTCTGTGTTTCATCGTCAATAATAAGGTCCAAGGGATAGAGTAAACCTGAAGTGTATCATCGGAATCTATAACTAGTGTCACAGAAATGGTTCAAAACATAGTCAGTACGAAGAGTCAGTCTTCTTGTACTTAAGTCGGCATTGTGCCTTTTGTATTAATTCCGATGCAATTTCTGTGTTTCATCGTCAATAAGAAGGTCCAAGGGATACAGTAAACCTGAAGTGATGCATCGGAATCTATAACTAGTGTCACAGGAATGGTTCAAATCATAGTCAGTAAGAAGAGTCAGTCTTCTTGTACTTAAGTCGGCATTGTGCCTCTTGTATTTAATTCCGATGCAATTTCTGTGTTTCATCGTCAATAAGAAGGTCAGAGGGGTACAGTAAACCTGAAGTGAAGAATCGGAATCTGTAACTAGCGTCACAGGTATGGTTCAAAACATAGACAGTAAGAAGAGTTAGTCTTCTTGTACTTAAGTCGGCATTGTGCCTTTTCTATTTACTTCCGATGCAATTTCTGTGTTTCATCGTCAATAAGAAGGTCCCAGGGATACAGTAAACCTGGAGTGAAGCATCGGAATCTATAACTAGTGTCACAGGAATGGCTCAAATCATAGACAGTAAGAAGAGTCAGGCTTCTTGTACTTAAGTCGGCATTGTGCCTTCTCTATTTAATTCCGATGCAATTTCTGTGTTTCATGGTCAATAAGAAGGTCTGAGGGATACAGTAAACCTGAAGTGAAGCATCGGAATCTGTAACTAGTGTCACAGGAATGGTTCCAAACATAGTCAGTAAGAGGAGTCAGTCTTCTTGCACTTAAGTCGGGATTGTGCCTTTTCTATTTATTTCCTATGCAATTTCTGTGTTTCACCGTCAATAAGATGGTCCAAGGGATAGAGTAAACCTCAAGTAAATCATCGGAATCTATAACTAGTGTCACAGGGATGGTTCAAAACATAGTCAGTACGAAGAGTCAGTCTTCTTGTACTTAAGTCGGCATTGTGCCTTTTGTATTTAATTCCGATGCAATTTCTGTGTTTCATCGTCAATTAGAAGGTCCAAGGGATACAGTTAACCTGAACTGAAGCACCGGAATCTATATCTAGTGTCACAGGAGTGGTTCAAACATAGTCAGTACGAAGAGTCAGTCTTCTTGCACTTAAGTCGACATTGTGCATTTTTAAATTAAATTCCGATGCAATTTCTGTGTTTCAGCGTCAATAAGAAGGTCAGAGGGATACAGTAAACCTGCAGTGAAGCATCGGAATCTATAACTAGTGTCACAGGAATGGTTCCAAGAATACTCAGTAAGAAGAGTCAGTGTTCTTGTACTTAAGTCGGCACTTTGCCTTTTGTATTTAATTCCGATGCAATTTCTGTGTTTCATCGTCAATAAGAAGTTCAGAGGGATACAGTAAACCTGGAGTGAAGCATCGGAATCTATAGCTAGTGTCACAGGAATGGTTCAAAACATAGTCAGTAAGAAGAGTCAGTCTTCTTGTACTTATGTCGGCATTGTGCCTTTTCTATTTAATTCCGATGCAATTTCTGTGTTTCATCGTCAATAAGAAGGTCAGAGGGTGACAGTAAACCTGAAGTGAAGCATCGGAATCTGTAACTAGCGTCACAGGAATGGTTCAAAACATAGACGGTAAGAAGAGTTAGTCTTCTTGTACGTAAGTCGGCATTGTGCCTTTTCTATTTAATTCCAATGCAATTTCTGTGTTTCATCGCCAATAAGATGGTCAGAGGGATACAGTAAACCTGAAGTGAAGCATCGGAATCTGTAACTAGCATCAAAAGAATGGTTCAAAACATAGAAATTAAGAAGAGTCAGTCTTCTTGTACTCAAGTCGGCATTGTGCCTTTTCTATTTAATTCCGATGCAATTTCTGTGTTTCTTCGTCAATAGGAAGGTTCAAGGGATACAGTAAACCTGAAGTGAAGCATGGGAATCTATAACTAGTGTCACAGGAATGGTTCAAATCATAGACAGTAAGAGGTGACAGTCTTCTTGTACTTAAGTCGGCATTGTGCCATTTCTATTTAATTCCGATGCAATTTCTGTGTTTCATCGTCAATACGAAGGTCAGAGGGATACAGTAAACCTGAAGTGAAGCATTGGAATCCATAACTAGTGTCACAGGAATGGTTCAAATATAAGTCAGTTAGAAGAGTCAGTCTTCTTGTACTTAAGTCGGCATTGTACCTTTTCTATTTAATTCCGATGTAATATCTGTGTTTCATCGTCAATAAGAAGGTCAGAGGGATACAGTAAACTTGAAGTGAAGCATCGGAATCTATAACTAGTGTCACAGGAATGGTTCCAAACATAGTCGGTAACGAGAGTCAGTCTTCTTGCATTTAAGTCGGCAGTGTGCCTTTTCTATTTATTTCCGATGCAATATTTGTGATTCATCGTCAATAAGAAGGTCCAAGGGATACAGTAAACCTGAAGTGAACCATCGGAATCTATAATTAGTGTCACAGGAATGGTTAAAACATAGTCAGTATAAAGAGTCAGTCTTCTTGTACTTAAGTCGGCATTGTGCCTTTTGTATTTAATTCCGATGCAATTTCTGTGTTTCATCGTCAATAAGAAGGTCCAAGGGATACAGTAAACCTGAAGTGTAGCATCGGAATCTTTAACTAGTGTCACAGAATTGGTTCAAATCATAGACAGTAAGAAGAGTCAGTCTTCTTGTACTTAAGTCGGCATTGTGCCATTTTCAATTCAATTCCGATGCAATTACTGTGTTTCATCGTCAATAAGATGGTCATAGGGATACAGTAAACCTGAAGTGAAGCATCGGAATCTCTAACTAGTGTCACAGGAATGGTTCAAAACATAGTCAGTAAGAAGAGTCAGTTGTCTTGTACTTACGTCGAAATTGTGCCTTTTGTATTTAATTCCGATGCAATATCTAGGTTTCATCGTCAGTAAGAAGGTCAGAGGGATACAGTAAACCTGAAGTGAAGCATCGGAATCTATAGTTAGTGTCACAGGAATGGATCAAAACATACTCAGAGAGAAGAGTCAGTCTTCTTGTACTTAAGTCGGCATTGTGCCTTTTCTATTTAATTCCGATGCAATTTCTATGTTTCATCGTCAATAAGAAGGTCAGAGGGATACAGTAAACCTGAAGTGAAGCGTCGGATTCTATAACTAGTGTCACAGGAATGGTTCAAATCATAGTCAGTAAGAAGAGTCAGTCCTCTTGTACTTAAGTCGGCATTGTGCTTTTTCTATTTCATTCCGATCCAATTTCAGTGTTTCATCGTCAATAAGAAGGTCCAGGGGATACAGTGAACCTGAAGTGAAGCATCGGAAACTGTAACTTGCGTCAGAGGAATGGTTCAAAACATAGACAGTAAGAGGAGTCAGTCTTCTTGTACTTCAGTCGGCATTGTGCAATTTCTATTTAATTCCGATTATTTTCTGTGTTTCATCGTCAATAAGAAGGTCCAAGGGATACAGTAAACCTGAAGTGAAGCATCGGAATCTATATTTAGTGTCACAGGAATGGTTCAAAACATAGACATAAGGAGAGTCAGTCTTCTTGTACTTAAGGCGGCATTGTGCCATTTCTATTTAATTCCGACGCAATTTCTAGGTTTCAACGTGAATAAGAAGGTCAGAGGAATACAGTACACCTGAAGTGGAGCATCGGAATCTTTAACTAGTGTTACAGGAATGGTTCAAAGCAGTCAGTAAGAAGAGTCAGTCATCTTGTACTTATGTCGGCCTTGTGCCTCTTCAATTTAATTCCGATGCAATTTCTGTGTTTCATCGTCAATAAGAACGTCCAAGGGATACAGTAAACCTGAAGTGAAGCATTGGAATCTATTACTAGTGTCACAGGAATGGCTCAAAACATAGACATTAGGAAGAGTCAGTCTTCTTGTACTTAAGTCGGCATTGTGCCTTTTATATTTCATTCCGATGCAATTTCTGTGTTTCATCGTCAATAAGACGGTCCAAGGGATACAGTAAACCTGAAGTGAGGCATCGGAATCTATAACTAGTGTCACAGGAGTGGTTCAAAACATAGTCAGTACGAAGAGTCAGTGTTCTTGCACTTAAGTCGGCATTGTGGCTTTTGAATTTAATTCCAATGAAATTTCTGCGTTTCAGGGTCAATAAGAAAGACAGAGGGATACAGTAAACCCGAAGGGAAGCATCGGTATCTATAACTAGTGTCACAGGAATGGTTCAAATCATAGTCAGTAAGAAGAGTCAGTCTTCTTGTACTTAAGTCGGCATTGTGCCCCTTGTATTTAATTCCGATGCAATTTCTGTGTTTCATCGTCAATAAGAAGGTCCAAGGGATACAGTAAACCTGAAGTGAAGCATCGGAATCTATAACTAGTGTCACAGGAATGGTTCAAAACATAGACAGTAAGGAGAGTCAGTCTTCTTGTACTTAAGTCGGCATTGTGCCATTTGTATTTAATTCCGATGCAATTTCTGGTTTTCAACGTGAATAAGAAGGTCAGAGGGATACTGTAAACCTGAAGTGAGGCATCGGAATCTGTAACTAGTGTCACAGGAATGGTTCAAAGCAGTCAGTAAGAAGAGTCAGTCTTCTTGTACTTAAGTCGGCATTGTGGCTTTTGCATTTAATTCCGTAGCAATTTCTGTGTTTCATCGTCAATAAGAAGGTCCAAGGGATATAGTTAACCTGAAGTGTAGCATCTGAATCTATAACTAGTGTCACAGGAATGGTTCAAATCATAGACAGTAAGTAGAGTCAGTCTTTTTGTACTTAAGTCGGCATTGTGCCCTTTTCAATATAATTCCGATGCAATACTGTGTTTCATCGCCAATAAGATGGTCAGTGGGATACAGTAAACCTGAAGTGAAGCATCCGAATCTATATCTAGTGTCACAGGAATGGTTCAAATCATAGACAGTAAGTAGAGTCAGTCTTCTTGTACTTATGTCGGCATTGTGGCTTTTGTATTTAATTCCGTAGCAATTTCTGTGTTTCATCGTCAATAAGAAGGTCCAAGGGATACAGTTAACCTGAAGTGTAGCATCTGAATCTATAACTAGTGTCACAGGAATGGTTCAAATCATAGACAGTAAGTAGAGTCAGTCTTTTTGTACTTAAGTCGACATTGTGCCCTTTTCAATATAATTCCGATGCAATTTCTGTGTTTCATCGCCAATAAGATGGTCAGTGGGATACAGTAAACCTGAAGTGAAGCATCGGAATCTATAACTAGTGTCACAGGAATGGTTCAAAACATAGACAGTAAGGAGAGTCAGTCTTCTTGTACTTAAGTCGGCATTGTGCCATTTGTATTTAATTCCGATGCAATTTCTGGTTTTCAACGTGAATAAGAAGGTCAGAGGGATACTGTAAACCTGAAGTGAGGCATCGGAATCTGTAACTAGTGTCACAGGAATGGTTCAAAGCAGTCAGTAAGAAGAGTCAGTCTTCTTGTACTTAAGTCGGCATTGTGGCTTTTGTATTTAATTCCGTAGCAATTTCTGTGTTTCATCGTCAATAAGAAGGTCCAAGGGATACAGTTAACCTGAAGTGTAGCATCTGAATCTATAACTAGTGTCACAGGAATGGCTCAAATGATAGACAGTAAGAAGAGTCAGGCTTCTTGTACTTAAGTTGCCATTGTGCCTTCTCTATTTAATTCCGATGCAAAATCTGTGTTTCATCGTCAATAAGAAGGTCTGAGGGATACATTAAACCTGAAGTGAAGCATCGGAATCTGTAACTAGTGTCACAGGAATGGTTACAAACATAGTCAGTAAGAAGAGTCAGTCTTCTTGCACTTAAGTCTTGATTGTGCCTTTTCTATTTATTTCCGATGCAATTTCTGTGTTTCATCGTCAATAAGATGGTCCAAGGGATGGAGTAAACCTCAAGTGAATCATCGGAATCTATAACTAGTGTACAGGAATGGTTCAAAACATAGTCAGAGAGAAGAGTCAGTCTTTTTGTACTTAAGTCGGCATTGTGCCATTTTCAATTCAATTCCGATGCAATTACTGTGTTTCATCGTCAATAAGATGGTCATAGGGATACAGTAAACCTGAAGTGAAGCATCGGAATCTCTAACTAGTGTCACAGGAATGGTTCAAAACATAGTCAGTAAGAAGAGTCAGTTTTCTTGTACTTACGACGAAATTGTGCCTTTTGTATTTAATTCCGATGCAATATCTAGGTTTCATCGTCAGTAAGAAGGTCAGAGGGATACAGTAAACCTGAAGTGAAGCATCGGAATCTATAGTTAGTGTCACAGGAATGGATCAAAACATACTCAGAGAGAAGAGTCAGTCTTCTTGTACTTAAGTCGGCATTGTGCCTTTTCTATTTAATTCCGATGCAATTTCTATGTTTCATCGTCAATAAGAAGGTCAGAGGGATACAGTAAACCTGAAGTGAAGCGTCGGATTCTATAACTAGTGTCACAGGAATGGTTCAAATCATAGTCAGTAAGAAGAGTCAGTCCTCTTGTACTTAAGTCGGCATTGTGCTTTTTCTATTTCATTCCGATCCAATTTCAGTGTTTCATCGTCAATAAGAAGGTCCAGGGGATACAGTGAACCTGAAGTGAAGCATCGGAAACTGTAACTTGCGTCAGAGGAATGGTTCAAAACATAGACAGTAAGAGGAGTCAGTCTTCTTGTACTTCAGTCGGCATTGTGCAATTTCTATTTAATTCCGATTATTTTCTGTGTTTCATCGTCAATAAGAAGGTCCAAGGGATACAGTAAACCTGAAGTGAAGCATCGGAATCTATATTTAGTGTCACAGGAATGGTTCAAAACATAGACATAAGGAGAGTCAGTCTTCTTGTACTTAAGGCGGCATTGTGCCATTTCTATTTAATTCCGACGCAATTTCTAGGTTTCAACGTGAATAAGAAGGTCAGAGGAATACAGTACACCTGAAGTGGAGCATCGGAATCTTTAACTAGTGTTACAGGAATGGTTCAAAGCAGTCAGTAAGAAGAGTCAGTCATCTTGTACTTATGTCGGCCTTGTGCCTCTTCAATTTAATTCCGATGCAATTTCTGTGTTTCATCGTCAATAAGAACGTCCAAGGGATACAGTAAACCTGAAGTGAAGCATTGGAATCTATTACTAGTGTCACAGGAATGGCTCAAAACATAGACATTAGGAAGAGTCAGTCTTCTTGTACTTAAGTCGGCATTGTGCCTTTTATATTTCATTCCGATGCAATTTCTGTGTTTCATCGTCAATAAGACGGTCCAAGGGATACAGTAAACCTGAAGTGAGGCATCGGAATCTATAACTAGTGTCACAGGAGTGGTTCAAAACATAGTCAGTACGAAGAGTCAGTGTTCTTGCACTTAAGTCGGCATTGTGGCTTTTGAATTTAATTCCAATGAAATTTCTGCGTTTCAGCGTCAATAAGAAAGACAGAGGGATACAGTAAACCCGAAGGGAAGCATCGGAATCTATAACTAGTGTCACAGGAATGGTTCAAATCATAGTCAGTAAGAAGAGTCAGTCTTCTTGTACTTATGTCGGCATTGTGCCCCTTGTATTTAATTCCGATGCAATTTCTGTGTTTCATCGTAAATAAGAAGGTCCAAGGGATACAGTAAACCTGAAGTGAAGCATCGGAATCTATAACTAGTGTCACAGGAATGGTTCAAAACATAGACAGTAAGGAGAGTCAGTCTTCTTGTACTTAAGTCGGCATTGTGCCATTTGTATTTAATTCCGATGCAATTTCTGGTTTTCAACGTGAATAAGAAGGTCAGAGGGATACTGTAAACCTGAAGTGAGGCATCGGAATCTGTAACTAGTGTCACAGGAATGGTTCAAAGCAGTCAGTAAGAAGAGTCAGTCTTCTTGTACTTAAGTCGGCATTGTGGCTTTTGTATTTAATTCCGTAGCAATTTCTGTGTTTCATCGTCAATAAGAAGGTCCAAGGGATATAGTTAACCTGAAGTGTAGCATCTGAATCTATAACTAGTGTCACAGGAATGGTTCAAAACATAGACAGTAAGTAGAGTCAGTCTTTTTGTACTTAAGTCGGCATTGTGCCCTTTTCAATATAATTCCGATGCAATACTGTGTTTCATCGCCAATAAGATGGTCAGTGGGATACAGTAAACCTGAAGTGAAGCATCCGAATCTATATCTAGTGTCACAGGAATGGTTCAAATCATAGACAGTAAGTAGAGTCAGTCTTCATGTACTTAAGTCGGCATTGTGGCTTTTGTATTTAATTCCGTAGCAATTTCTGTGTTTCATCGTCAATAAGAAGGTCCAAGGGATACAGTTAACCTGAAGTGTAGCATCTGAATCTATAACTAGTGTCACAGGAATGGTTCAAATCATAGACAGTAAGTAGAGTCAGTCTTTTTGTACTTAAGTCGACATTGTGCCCTTTTCAATATAATTCCGATGCAATTTCTGTGTTTCATCGCCAATAAGATGGTCAGTGGGATACAGTAAACCTGAAGTGAAGCATCGGAATCTATAACTAGTGTCACAGGAATGGTTCAAAACATAGACAGTAAGGAGAGTCAGTCTTCTTGTACTTAAGTCGGCATTGTGCCATTTGTATTTAATTCCGATGCAATTTCTGGTTTTCAACGTGAATAAGAAGGTCAGAGGGATACTGTAAACCTGAAGTGAGGCATCGGAATCTGTAACTAGTGTCACAGGAATGGTTCAAAGCAGTCAGTAAGAAGAGTCAGTCTTCTTGTACTTAAGTCGGCATTGTGGCTTTTGTATTTAATTCCGTAGCAATTTCTGTGTTTCATCGTCAATAAGAAGGTCCAAGGGATACAGTTAACCTGAAGTGTAGCATCTGAATCTATAACTAGTGTCACAGGAATGGCTCAAATGATAGACAGTAAGAAGAGTCAGGCTTCTTGTACTTAAGTTGCCATTGTGCCTTCTCTATTTAATTCCGATGCAAAATCTGTGTTTCATCGTCAATAAGAAGGTCTGAGGGATACATTAAACCTGAAGTGAAGCATCGGAATCTGTAACTAGTGTCACAGGAATGGTTACAAACATAGTCAGTAAGAAGAGTCAGTCTTCTTGCACTTAAGTCTTGATTGTGCCTTTTCTATTTATTTCCGATGCAATTTCTGTGTTTCATCGTCAATAAGATGGTCCAAGGGATGGAGTAAACCTCAAGTGAATCATCGGAATCTATAACTAGTGTACAGGAATGGTTCAAAACATAGTCAGTACGAAGAGTCAGTCTTCTTGTACTTATGTTGGCATTGTGCCTTTTGTATTTATTTCCGACGCAATTTCTGTGTTTCGTCGTCAATAAGAAGGTCAAAGGTATACAGTAAACCTGAAGTGAAGCACCGGAATCTATAATTAGTGTCACAGGAGTGGTTCAAAACATAGTCAGTATGAAGAGTCAGTCTTCCTGCACTTAAGTCAGCATTGTGCATTTTTAAATTAAATTCCGATGCAATTTCTGTGTTTCAGCGTCAATAAGAAGGTCAGAGGGATACAGTAAACCTTCAGTGAAGCATCGGAATCTATATGTTTTGAACCATTCCTGTGACACTAGTTAGTCAGTAAGAAGAGTCAGTGTTCTTGTACTTAAGTCGGCACTGTGCCTTTTGTATTTAATTCCGATGCAATTTCTGTGTTTCATCGTCAATAAGAAGGTCAGAGGGATACAGTAAACCTGAAGTGAAGCATCGGAATCTATAGCTAGTGTCACAGGAATGGTTCAAATCATAGTCAGTAAGAAGAGTCAGTCTTCTTGTACTGATGTCGGCATTGTTCCTTTTCGATTTAATTCCGATGCAATTTCTGTGTTTCATCGTCAATACGAAGGTCAGAGGGATACAGTAAACCTGAAGTGAAGCATCGGAATCTGTAACTAGCGTCACAGGAATGGTTCAAAACATAGACGGTAAGAAGAGTTAGTCTTCTTGTACTTAAGTCGGCATTGTGCCTATTCTATTTAATTCCAATGCAATTTCTGTGTATCATCGCCAATAAGATGGTCAGAGGGATACAGTAAACCTGAAGTGAAGCATCGGAATCTGTAACTAGCGTCAATGGAATGGTTCAAAGCATAGAAAGTAAGAAGAGTCAGTCTTCTTGTACTTAAGTCGGCATTGTGCCTTTTCTATTTAATTCCGATGCAATTTCTGTGTTTCATCGTCAATACCAAGGTCCAAGGGATACAGTAAACCTGAAGTGAAGCATGGGAATCTATAACTAGTGTCACAGGAATGGTACAAACCATAGAAAGTAAGAGGTGTCAGTCTTCTTGTACGTAAGTCGGCATTGTGCCTTTTCTATTTAATTCCGATGCAATTTCTGTGTTTCATCGTCAATAAGAAGGTCAGAGGGATACAGTAAACCTGAAGTGAAGCATTGGAATCTATAACTAGTGTCACAGGAATGGTTCAAATTATAGTCAATAAGATGAGTCAGTCTTCTTGTACTTAAGTCGGCATTGTGCCTTGTCTATTTAATTCCGATGTAATATCTGTGTTTCATCGTCAATAAGAAGGTCAGAGGGATACAGTAAACCTGAAGTGAAGCATCGGAATCTATAACTAGTGTCACAGGAATGGTTCCAAACATAGTCGGTAACAAGAGTCAGTCTTCTTGCACTTAAGTCGGCATTGTGCCTTTTCTATTTATTTCCGAAGCAATATCTGTGATTCATCGTCAATAAGAAGGTCCAAGGGATACAGTAAACCTGAAGTGAACCATCGGAATCCATACTTAGTGTCACAGGAATGGTTCAAACATAGTCAGTATGAAGAGTCAGTCTTCTTGTACTTAAGTCGGCATTGTGCCTTTTGTATTTAATTCCGATGCAATTTCTGTGTTTCATCGTCAATACGAAGGTCCAAGGGATACAGTAAACCTGAAATGAAGTATCGGAATCTATAACTAGTGTCACAGAATTGGTTCAAATCAAAGACAGTTAGAAGAGTCAGTCTACTTGTACTTACGTCGGCATTGTGCCCTTTTCAATTTAATTCCGATGCAATTACTGTGTTTTATCGTCAATAAGATGGTCAGAGGGATACAGTAAACCTGAAGTGAAGCATCGGAATCTCTAACTAGTGTCACAGGAATGGTTCAAAACATAGTCAGTAAGAAGAGTCAGTCTTCTTGTACTTACGTCGGCATTGTGCCTTTTGTATTTAATTCCGATGCAGTATCTAGGTTTCATCGTCAATAAGGTCAGAGGGATACAATAAACCTGAAGTGAAGCATCGGAATCTATAGATAGTGTCACAGGAATGGTTCAAAACATAGTCAGAGAGAAGAGTCAGTCTTCTTGTACTTAAGTCGTCATTGTGCCTTTTCTATTTAATTCCGATGCAATTTCTGTGTTTCATCGTCAATAAGAAGGTCAGAGGGATACAGTAAACCTGAAGTGAAGCATCGGATTCTATAACTAGTGTCACAGGAATGGTTCAAATCATAGTCAGTAAGAAGAGTCAGTCGTCTTGTACTTAAGTCGGCATTGTGCTTTTTCTATTTCATTCCGATCCAATTTCAGTGTTTCATCGTCAATAAGAAGGTCCAAGGGATACAGTAAACCTGAAGTGAAGCATCGGAAACTGTAACTTGCGTAAGAGGATGGTTCAAAACATAGACAGTAAGAAGAGTCAGTCTTCTTGTACTTCAGTCGGCATTTTGCCCTTTCTATTTAATTCCGATACATTTTCTGTGTTTAATCGTCAATAAGAAGGACCAAAGGAAAACAGTAAACCTGAAGTGAAGCATCGGAATCTATATTTAGTGTCACAGGAATGGTTCAAAACATAGACAGTAAGGATAGTCAGTCTTCTTGTACTTAAGGCGGCATTGTGCCATTTCTATTTAATTCCGATGCAATTTCTAGGTTTCAACATGAATAAGAAGGTGAGAGGGATACAGTACACCTGAAGTGAAGCATCGGAATCTATAACTAGATACACAGGAATGGTTCAAAGCAGTCAGTAAGAACAGTCAGTCATCTTGTACTTATGTCGGCATTGTGCCTCTTCTATTCATTTCCGATGCAATTTCTGTGTTTCATCGTCAATAAGAAGGTCCAAGGGATACAGTAAACCTGAAGTGAAGCATCGGAATCTATAAATAGTGTCACAGGAATGGTTCAAAACATAGACAGTAAGGAGAGTCAGTCTTCTTGTACTTAAGTCGGCATTGTGCCATTTGTATTTAATTCCGATGCAATTTCTGGGTTTCAACGTGAATAAGAAGGTCAGAGGGATACTGTAAGCCTGAAGTGAGGCATCGGAATCTATAACTAGTGTCACAGGAATGGTTCAAAGCAGTCAGTAAGAAGAGTCAGTCTTCTTGTACTTAAGTCGGCATTGTGGCTTTTGTATTTAATTGCGTAGCAATTTCTGTGTTTCATCGTCAATAAGAAGGTCCAAGGGATACAGTTAACCTGAAGTGTAGCATCTGAATCTATAACTAGTGTCACAGGAATGGTTCAAATCATAGACAGTAAGTAGAGTCAGTCTTTTTGTACTTAAGTCGGCATTGTGCCCTTTTCAATATAATTCCGATGCAATACTGTGTTTCATCGCCAATAAGATGGTCAGTGGGATACAGTAAACCTGTAGTGAAGCATCTGAATCTATATCTAGTGTCACAGGAATGGTTCAAATCATAGCCAG
The DNA here is from genome assembly GCF_021461395.2 of Schistocerca americana. Lineage (NCBI taxonomy): Eukaryota > Metazoa > Arthropoda > Insecta > Orthoptera > Acrididae > Schistocerca > Schistocerca americana. Next base: position 760,217,019 of record NC_060123.1, read on the forward strand.
TAAGATGTGTCAGTCTTCTTGTACTAAAGTCGGCATTGTGCTTTTTCTATTTCATTCCGATGCAATTTCAGTGTTTGATCGTCAATAAGAGTGTCAGAGGGATACAGTAAACCTGAAGTGAAGCATCGGAATCTATAACTAGTGTCACAGGAATGGTTCAAATCATAGTCAGTAAGAAGAGTCAGTCTTCTTGTACTTATGTCGGCATTGTCCCTGTTCTATTTAATTCCGATGCAATTTCTGTGTTTCATCGTCAATAAGAAGGTCAGAGGGATACAGTAAACCTGAAGTGAAGAATCGGAATATGTAACTGGCGTCAAAGGAATGGTTCAAAACATAGACAGTAAGAAGAGTCAGTCTTCTTGTACTTAAGTCGGCATTGTGCCTTTTCTATTTACTTCCGATGCAATTTCTGTGTTTCATCGTCAATAAGATGGTCCCAGGGATCCAGTAAACCTGGAGTGAAGCATCGGAATCTATAACTAGTGTCACAGGAATGGCTCAAATCATAGACAGTAAGAAGAGTCAGGCTTCTTGTACTTAAGTCGCCATTGTGCCTTCTCTATTTAATTCCGATGCAAAATCTGTGTTTCATCGTCAATAAGAAGGTCTGAGGGATACATTAAACCTGAAGTGAAGCATCGGAATCTGTAACTAGTGTCACAGGAATGGTTCCAAACATAGTCAGTAGGAAGAGTCAGTCTTCTTGCACTTAAGTCGGGATTGTGCCTTTTCTATTTATTTCCGATGCAATTTCTATGTTTCATCGTCTATAAGATGGTCCAAGGGATAGAGTAAACCTCAAGTGAATCATCGGAATCTATAACTAGTGTACAGGAATGGTTCAAAACATAGTCAGTACGAAGAGTCAGTCTTCTTGTACTTATGTCGGCATTGTGCCTTTTGTATTTATTTCCGACGCAATTTCTGTGTTTCATCGTCAATAAGAAGGTCCAAGGGATACAGTAAACCTGAAGTGAAGCACCGGAATCTATAACTAGTGTCACAGGAGTGGCTCAAAACATAGTCAGTACGAAGAGTCAGTCTTCCTGCACTTAAGTCGGCATTGTGCATTTTTAAATTAAATTCCGATGCAATTTCTGTGTTTCATCGTTAATAAGAAGGTCCAAGGGATACAGTAAACCTGAAGTGAAGCATCGGAATCTATATTTAGTGTCACAGGAATGGTTCAAAACATAGACAGTAAGGATAGTCAGTCTTCTTGTACTAAAGTCGGCATTGTGCTTTTTCTATTTCATTCCGATGCAATTTCAGTGTTTGATCGTCAATAAGAGTGTCAGAGGGATACAGTAAACCTGAAGTGAAGCATCGGAATCTGTAACTAGCGTCACAGGAATGGTTCAAAACATAGACGGTAAGAAGAGTTAGTCTTCTTGTACTTAAGTCGGCATTGTGCCTATTCTATTTAATTCCAATGCAATTTCTGTGTTTCATCGCCAATAAGATGGTCAGAGGGATACAGTAAACCTGAAGTGAAGCATCGGAATCTGTAACTAGCGTCAAAGGAATGGTTCAAAGCATAGAAAGTAAGAAGAGTCAGTCCTCTTGTACTTAAGTCGGCATTGTGCCTTTTCTATTTAATTCCGATGCAATTTCTGTGTTTCATCGTCAATACGAAGGTCCAAGGGATACAGTAAACCTGAAGTGAAGCATGGGAAATATATAACTAGTGTCACAGGAATGGTTCAAATCATAGAAAGTAAGAGGTGTCAGTCTTCTTGTACTTAAGTCGGCATTGTGCCTTTTCTATTTAATTCCGATGCAATTTCTGTGTTTCATCGTCAATAAGAAGGTCAGAGGGATACAGTAAACCTGAAGTGAAGCATTGGAATCTATAACTAGTGTCACAGGAATGGTTCAAATTACAGTCAGTAAGAAGAGTCAGTCTTCTTGTACTTAAGTCGGCATTGTGCCTTGTCTATTTAATTCCGATGTAATATCTGTGTTTCATCGTCAATAAGAAGGTCAGAGGGATACAGTAAACCTGAAGTGAAGCATCGGAATCTATAACTAGTGTCACAGGAATGGTTCCAAACATAGTCGGTAACAAGAGTCAGTCTTCTTGCACTTAAGTCGGCATTGTGCCTTTTTTATTTATTTCCGAAGCAATATCTGTGATTCATCGTCAATAAGAAGGTCCAAGGGATACAGTAAACCTGAAGTGAACCATCGGAATCCATAATTAGTGTCACAGGAATGGTTCAAACATAGTCAGTATGAAGAGTCAGTCTTCTTGTACTTAAGTCGGCATTGTGCCTTTTGTATTTAATTCCGATGCAATTTCTGTGTTTCATCGTCAATACGAAGGTCCAAGGGATACAGTAAACCTGAAATGAAGTATCGGAATCTATAACTAGTGTCACAGAATTGGTTCAAATCAAAGACAGTAAGAAGAGTCAGTCTACTTGTACTTAAGTCGGCATTGTGCCCTTTTCAATTTAATTCCGATGCAATTACTGTGTTTTATCGTCAATAAGATGGTCAGAGGGATACAGTGAACCTGAAGTGAAGCATCGGAATCTCTAACTAGTGTCACAGGAATGGTTCAAAACATAGTCAGTAAGAAGAGTCAGTCTTCTTGTACTTCAGTCGGCATTTTGCTCTTTCTATTTAATTCCGATATATTTTCTGTGTTTCATCGTCAATAAGAAGGTCCAAGGGATGCAGTAAACCTGAAGTGAAGCATCGGAATCTATATTTAGTGTCACAGGAATGGTTCAAAACATAGACAGTAAGGATAGTCAGTCTTCTTGTACTTAAGGCGCCATTGTGCCATTTCTATTTAATTCCGATGCAATTTCTAGGTTTCAACGTGAATAAGAAGGTGAGAGAGATACAGTACACCTGAAGTGAAGCATCGGAATCTATAACTAGGTACACAGGAATGGTTCAAAGCAGTCAGTAAGAAGAGTCAGTCATCTTGAACTTAATTCGGCATTGTGCGTCTTCTATTAATTTCCGATGCAATTTCTGTGTTTCATCGTCAATAAGAACGTCCAAGGGATACAGTAAACCTGAAGTGAAGCATTGGAATCTATTACTAGTGTCACAGGAATGGCTCAAAACATAGACAGTAGGAAGAGTCAGTCTTCTTGTACTTAAGTCGGCATTGTGCCTTGTCTATTTAATTCCGATGCAATTTCTGTGTTTGATCGTCAATAAGAAGGTCAGAGGGATACAGTAAACTTGAAGTGAAGCATCGGAATCTGTAACTAGCGTCACAGGAATGGTTCAAACATAGGCAGTAAGAAGAGTCAGTCTTCTTGTACTTAAGTCGGCATTGTGCCTTTTATATTTAATTCCGATGCAATTTCTCTGTTTCATCGTCAATAAGAAGGTCCAAGGGATACAGTAAACCTGAAGTGAAGCATCGGAATCTATAACTAGTGTCACAGGAATGGTTCAAATCATAGACAGCAAGAAGAGTCAGGTTTCTCGTACTTAAGTCGGCGCTGTGCCTTTTCTATTTAATTCCGATGCAATTTCTGTGTATCATCCTCAATAAGAAGGTCAGAGGGATACAGTGAACCTGACGTGAAGCATCGGAATCTATAACTAGTGTCACGGGAATGGTTCAAATAATAGTCAGTCAGAAGAGGCAGTCTTCTTGTACTTAAGTCGGCATTGTGGTTTTTCTATTTCATTCCGATGTTATTTCAGTGTTTCATCGTGAATAAGAATGTCAGAGGGTTACAGTAAACCTGAAGTGAAGCATCGGAATCTGTAACTTGCGTCAGAGGAGTGGTTCAAATCATAGACAGTAAGAAGAGTCAGTCTTCTTGTACTTAAGTCGGCATTGTGCCTTTTCTATTTAATTCCGATGCAATTTCTGTGTTTCATCGTCAATACCAAGGTCCAAGGGATACAGTAAACCTGAAGTGAAGCATGGGAATCTATAACTAGTGTCACAGGAATGGTTCAAACCATAGAAAGTAAGAGGTGTCAGTCTTCTTGTACTTAAGTCGGCATTGTGCCTTTTCTATTTAATTCCGATGCCATTTCTGTGTTTCATCGTCAATAAGAAGGTCAGAGGGATACAGCAAACCTGAAGTGAAGCATTGGAATCTATAACTAGTGTCACAGGAATGGTTCAAATTATAGTCAATAAGATGAGTCAGTCTTCTTGTACTTAAGTCGGCATTGTGCCTTGTCTATTTAATTCCGATGTAATATCTGTGTTTCATCGTCAATAAGAAGGTCAGAGGGATACAGTAAACCTGAAGTGAAGCATCGGAATCTATAACTAGTGTCACAGGAATGGTTCCAAACATAGTCGGTAACAAGAGTCAGTCTTCTTGCACTTAAGTCGGCATTGTGCCTTTTCTATTTATTTCCGAAGCAATATCTGTGATTCATCGTCAATAAGAAGGTCCAAGGGATACAGTAAACCTGAAGTGAACCATCGGAATCCATACTTAGTGTCACAGGAATGGTTCAAACATAGTCAGTATGAAGAGTCAGTCTTCTTGTACTTAAGTCGGCATTGTGCCTTTTGTATTTAATTCCGATGCAATTTCTGTGTTTCATCGTCAATACGAAGGTCCAAGGGATACAGTAAACCTGAAATGAAGTATCGGAATCTATAACTAGTGTCACAGAATTGGTTCAAATCAAAGACAGTTAGAAGAGTCAGTCTACTTGTACTTACGTCGGCATTGTGCCCTTTTCAATTTAATTCCGATGCAATTACTGTGTTTTATCGTCAATAAGATGGTCAGAGGGATACAGTAAACCTGAAGTGAAGCATCGGAATCTCTAACTAGTGTCACAGGAATGGTTCAAAACATAGTCAGTAAGAAGAGTCAGTCTTCTTGTACTTACGTCGGCATTGTGCCTTTTGTATTTAATTCCGATGCAATATCTAGGTTTCATCGTCAATAAGGTCAGAGGGATACAATAAACCTGAAGTGAAGCATCGGAATCTATAGATAGTGTCACAGGAATGGTTCAAAACATAGTCAGAGAGAAGAGTCAGTCTTCTTGTACTTAAGTCGTCATTGTGCCTTTTCTATTTAATTCCGATGCAATTTCTGTGTTTCATCGTCAATAAGAAGGTCAGAGGGATACAGTAAACCTGAAGTGAAGCATCGGATTCTATAACTAGTGTCACAGGAATGGTTCAAATCATAGTCAGTAAGAAGAGTCAGTCATCTTGTACTTAAGTCGGCATTGTGCTTTTTCTATTTCATTCCGATCCAATTTCAGTGTTTCATCGTCAATAAGAAGGTCCAAGGGATACAGTAAACCTGAAGTGAAGCATCGGAATCTGTAACTTGCGTAAGAGGATGGTTCAAAACATAGACAGTAAGAAGAGTCAGTCTTCCTGTACTTCAGTCGGCATTTTGCCCTTTCTATTTAATTCCGATACATTTTCTGTGTTTCATCGTCAATAAGAAGGACCAAAGGAAAACAGTAAACCTGAAGTGAAGCATCGGAATCTATATTTAGTGTCACAGGAATGGTTCAAAACATAGACAGTAAGGATAGTCAGTCTTCTTGTACTTAAGGCGGCATTGTGCCATTTCTATTTAATTCCGATGCAATTTCTAGGTTTCAACATGAATAAGAAGGTGAGAGGGATACAGTACACCTGAAGTGAAGCATCGGAATCTATAACTAGATACACAGGAATGGTTCAAAGCAGTCAGTAAGAAGAGTCAGTCATCTTGTACTTATGTCGGCATTGTGCCTCTTCTATTCATTTCCGATGCAATTTCTGTGTTTCATCGTCAATAAGAAGGTCCAAGGGATACAGTAAACCTGAAGTGAAGCATCGGAATCTATAAATAGTGTCACAGGAATGGTTCAAAACATAGACAGTAGGGAGAGTCAGTCTTCTTGTACTTAAGTCGGCATTGTGCCATTTGTATTTAATTCCGATGCAATTTCTGGGTTTCAACGTGAATAAGAAGGTCAGAGGGATACTGTAAGCCTGAAGTGAGGCATCGGAATCTATAACTAGTGTCACAGGAATGGTTCAAAGCAGTCAGTAAGAAGAGTCAGTCTTCTTGTACTTAAGTCGGCATTGTGCCTTTTCTATTTACTTCCGATGCAATTTCTGTGTTTCATCGTCAATAAGATGGTCCCAGGGATCCAGTAAACCTGGAGTGAAGCATCGGAATCTATAACTAGTGTCACAGGAATGGCTCAAATCATAGACAGTAAGAAGAGTCAGGCTTCTTGTACTTAAGTCGCCATTGTGCCTTCTCTATTTAATTCCGATGCAAAATCTGTGTGTCATCGTCAATAAGAAGGTCTGAGGGATACATTAAACCTGAAGTGAAGCATCGGAATCTGTAACTAGTGTCACAGGAATGGTTCCAAACATAGTCAGTAGGAAGAGTCAGTCTTCTTGCACTTAAGTCGGGATTGTGCCTTTTCTATTTATTTCCGATGCAATTTCTATGTTTCATCGTCTGTAAGATGGTCCAAGGGATAGAGTAAACCTCAAGTGAATCATCGGAATCTATAACTAGTGTACAGGAATGGTTCAAAACATAGTCAGTACGAAGAGTCAGTCTTCTTGTACTTATGTCGGCATTGTGCCTTTTGTATTTATTTCCGACGCAATTTCTGTGTTTCATCGTCAATAAGAAGGTCCAAGGGATACAGTAAACCTGAAGTGAAGCACCGGAATCTATAACTAGTGTCACAGGAGTGGCTCAAAACATAGTCAGTACGAAGAGTCAGTCTTCCTGCACTTAAGTCGGCATTGTGCATTTTTAAATTAAATTCCGATGCAATTTCTGTGTTTCATCGTTAATAAGAAGGTCCAAGGGATACAGTAAACCTGAAGTGAAGCATCGGAATCTATATTTAGTGTCACAGGAATGGTTCAAAACATAGACAGTAAGGATAGTCAGTCTTCTTGTACTAAAGTCGGCATTGTGCTTTTTCTATTTCATTCCGATGCAATTTCAGTGTTTGATCGTCAATAAGAGTGTCAGAGGGATACAGTAAACCTGAAGTGAAGCATCGGAATCTGTAACTAGCGTCACAGGAATGGTTCAAAACATAGACGGTAAGAAGAGTTAGTCTTCTTGTACTTAAGTCGGCATTGTGCCTATTCTATTTAATTCCAATGCAATTTCTGTGTTTCATCGCCAATAAGATGGTCAGAGGGATACAGTAAACCTGAAGTGAAGCATCGGAATCTGTAACTAGCGTCAAAGGAATGGTTCAAAGCATAGAAAGTAAGAAGAGTCAGTCCTCTTGTACTTAAGTCGGCATTGTGCCTTTTCTATTTAATTCCGATGCAATTTCTGTGTTTCATCGTCAATACGAAGGTCCAAGGGATACAGTAAACCTGAAGTGAAGCATGGGAAATATATAACTAGTGTCACAGGAATGGTTCAAATCATAGAAAGTAAGAGGTGTCAGTCTTCTTGTACTTAAGTCGGCATTGTGCCTTTTCTATTTAATTCCGATGCAATTTCTGTGTTTCATCGTCAATAAGAAGGTCAGAGGGATACAGTAAACCTGAAGTGAAGCATTGGAATCTATAACTAGTGTCACAGGAATGGTTCAAATTACAGTCAGTAAGAAGAGTCAGTCTTCTTGTACTTAAGTCGGCATTGTGCCTTGTCTATTTAATTCCGATGTAATATCTGTGTTTCATCGTCAATAAGAAGGTCAGAGGGATACAGTAAACCTGAAGTGAAGCATCGGAATCTATAACTAGTGTCACAGGAATGGTTCCAAACATAGTCGGTAACAAGAGTCAGTCTTTTTGCACTTAAGTCGGCATTGTGCCTTTTTTATTTATTTCCGAAGCAATATCTGTGATTCATCGTCAATAAGAAGGTCCAAGGGATACAGTAAACCTGAAGTGAACCATCGGAATCCATAATTAGTGTCACAGGAATGGTTCAAACATAGTCAGTATGAAGAGTCAGTCTTCTTGTACTTAAGTCGGCATTGTGCCTTTTGTATTTAATTCCGATGCAATTTCTGTGTTTCATCGTCAATACGAAGGTCCAAGGGATACAGTAAACCTGAAATGAAGTATCGGAATCTATAACTAGTGTCACAGAATTGGTTCAAATCAAAGACAGTAAGAAGAGTCAGTCTACTTGTACTTAAGTCGGCATTGTGCCCTTTTCAATTTAATTCCGATGCAATTACTGTGTTTTATCGTCAATAAGATGGTCAGAGGGATACAGTGAACCTGAAGTGAAGCATCGGAATCTCTAACTAGTGTCACAGGAATGGTTCAAAACATAGTCAGTAAGAAGAGTCAGTCTTCTTGTACTTCAGTCGGCATTTTGCCCTTTCTATTTAATTCCGATATATTTTCTGTGTTTCATCGTCAATAAGAAGGTCCAAGGGATGCAGTAAACCTGAAGTGAAGCATCGGAATCTATACTTAGTGTCACAGGAATGGTTCAAAACATAGACAGTAAGGATAGTCAGTCTTCTTGTACTTAAGGCGCCATTGTGCCATTTCTATTTAATTCCGATGCAATTTCTAGGTTTCAACGTGAATAAGAAGGTGAGAGAGATACAGTACACCTGAAGTGAAGCATCGGAATCTATAACTAGGTACACAGGAATGGTTCAAAGCAGTCAGTAAGAAGAGTCAGTCATCTTGAACTTAATTCGGCATTGTGCGTCTTCTATTAATTTCCGATGCAATTTCTGTGTTTCATCGTCAATAAGAACGTCCAAGGGATACAGTAAACCTGAAGTGAAGCATTGGAATCTATTACTAGTGTCACAGGAATGGCTCAAAACATAGACAGTAGGAAGAGTCAGTCATCTTGTACTTAAGTCGGCATTGTGCCTTGTCTATTTAATTCCGATGCAATTTCTGTGTTTGATCGTCAATAAGAAGGTCAGAGGGATACAGTAAACTTGAAGTGAAGCATCGGAATCTGTAACTAGCGTCACAGGAATGGTTCAAACATAGGCAGTAAGAAGAGTCAGTCTTCTTGTACTTAAGTCGGCATTGTGCCTTTTATATTTAATTCCGATGCAATTTCTCTGTTTCATCGTCAATAAGAAGGTCCAAGGGATACAGTAAACCTGAAGTGAAGCATCGGAATCTATAACTAGTGTCACAGGAATGGTTCAAATCATAGACAGCATGAAGAGTCAGGCATCTCGTACTTAAGTCGGCGCTGTGCCTTTTCTATTTAATTCCGATGCAATTTCTGTGTATCATCCTCAATAAGAAGGTCAGAGGGATACAGTGAACCTGACGTGAAGCATCGGAATCTATAACTAGTGTCACGGGAATGGTTCAAATAATAGTCAGTCAGAAGAGGCAGTCTTCTTGTACTTAAGTCGGCATTGTGGTTTTTCTATTTCATTCCGATGTTATTTCAGTGTTTCTTCGTGAATAAGAATGTCAGAGGGTTACAGTAAACCTGAAGTGAAGCATCGGAATCTGTAACTTGCGTCAGAGGAGTGGTTCAAATCATAGACAGTAAGGAGAGTCAGTCTTCTTGTACTTAAGTCGGCATTGTGCCTTTTCTATTTAATTCCGATGCAATTTCTGTGTTTCATCGTCAATACCAAGGTCCAAGGGATACAGTAAACCTGAAGTGAAGCATGGGAATCTATAACTAGTGTCACAGGAATGGTTCAAACCATAGAAAGTAAGAGGTGTCAGTCTTCTTGTACTTAAGTCGGCATTGTGCCTTTTCTATTTAATTCCGATGCAATTTCTGTGTTTCATCGTCAATAAGAAGGTCAGAGGGATACAGTAAACCTGAAGTGAAGCATTGGAATCTATAACTAGTGTCACAGGAATGGTTCAAATTATAGTCAATAAGATGAGTCAGTCTTCTTGTACTTAAGTCGGCATTGTGCCTTGTCTATTTAATTCCGATGTAATATCTGTGTTTCATCGTCAATAAGAAGGTCAGAGGGATACAGTAAACCTGAAGTGAAGCATCGGAATCTATAACTAGTGTCACAGGAATGGTTCCAAACATAGTCGGTAACAAGAGTCAGTCTTCTTGCACTTAAGTCGGCATTGTGCCTTTTCTATTTATTTCCGAAGCAATATCTGTGATTCATCGTCAATAAGAAGGTCCAAGGGATACAGTAAACCTGAAGTGAACCATCGGAATCCATACTTAGTGTCACAGGAATGGTTCAAACATAGTCAGTATGAAGAGTCAGTCTTCTTGTACTTAAGTCGGCATTGTGCCTTTTGTATTTAATTCCGATGCAATTTCTGTGTTTCATCGTCAATACGAAGGTCCAAGGGATACAGTAAACCTGAAATGAAGTATCGGAATCTATAACTAGTGTCACAGAATTGGTTCAAATCAAAGACAGTTAGAAGAGTCAGTCTACTTGTACTTACGTCGGCATTGTGCCCTTTTCAATTTAATTCCGATGCAATTACTGTGTTTTATCGTCAATAAGATGGTCAGAGGGATACAGTAAACCTGAAGTGAAGCATCGGAATCTCTAACTAGTGTCACAGGAATGGTTCAAAACATAGTCAGTAAGAAGAGTCAGTCTTCTTGTACTTACGTCGGCATTGTGCCTTTTGTATTTAATTCCGATGCAATATCTAGGTTTCATCGTCAATAAGGTCAGAGGGATACAATAAACCTGAAGTGAAGCATCGGAATCTATAGATAGTGTCACAGGAATGGTTCAAAACATAGTCAGAGAGAAGAGTCAGTCTTCTTGTACTTAAGTCGTCATTGTGCCTTTTCTATTTAATTCCGATGCAATTTCTGTGTTTCATCGTCAATAAGAAGGTCAGAGGGATACAGTAAACCTGAAGTGAAGCATCGGATTCTATAACTAGTGTCACAGGAATGGTTCAAATCATAGTCAGTAAGAAGAGTCAGTCGTCTTGTACTTAAGTCGGCATTGTGCTTTTTCTATTTCATTCCGATCCAATTTCAGTGTTTCATCGTCAATAAGAAGGTCCAAGGGATACAGTAAACCTGAAGTGAAGCATCGGAATCTGTAACTTGCGTAAGAGGATGGTTCAAAACATAGACAGTAAGAAGAGTCAGTCTTCTTGTACTTCAGTCGGCATTTTGCCCTTTCTATTTAATTCCGATACATTTTCTGTGTTTCATCGTCAATAAGAAGGACCAAAGGAAAACAGTAAACCTGAAGTGAAGCATCGGAATCTATATTTAGTGTCACAGGAATGGTTCAAAACATAGACAGTAAGGATAGTCAGTCTTCTTGTACTTAAGGCGGCATTGTGCCATTTCTATTTAATTCCGATGCAATTTCTAGGTTTCAACATGAATAAGAAGGTGAGAGGGATACAGTACACCTGAAGTGAAGCATCGGAATCTATAACTAGATACACAGGAATGGTTCAAAGCAGTCAGTAAGAAGAGTCAGTCATCTTGTACTTATGTCGGCATTGTGCCTCTTCTATTCATTTCCGATGCAATTTCTGTGTTTCATCGTCAATAAGAAGGTCCAAGGGATACAGTAAACCTGAAGTGAAGCATCGGAATCTATAAATAGTGTCACAGGAATGGTTCAAAACATAGACAGTAAGGAGAGTCAGTCTTCTTGTACTTAAGTCGGCATTGTGCCATTTGTATTTAATTCCGATGCAATTTCTGGGTTTCAACGTGAATAAGAAGGTCAGAGGGATACTGTAAGCCTGAAGTGAGGCATCGGAATCTATAACTAGTGTCACAGGAATGGTTCAAAGCAGTCAGTAAGAAGAGTCAGTCTTCTTGTACTTAAGTCGGCATTGTGGCTTTTGTATTTAATTGCGTAGCAATTTCTGTGTTTCATCGTCAATAAGAAGGTCCAAGGGATACAGTTAACCTGAAGTGTAGCATCTGAATCTATAACTAGTGTCACAGGAATGGTTCAAATCATAGACAGTAAGTAGAGTCAGTCTTTTTGTACTTAAGTCGGCATTGTGCCCTTTTCAATATAATTCCGATGCAATACTGTGTTTCATCGCCAATAAGATGGTCAGTGGGATACAGTAAACCTGAAGTGAAGCATCTGAATCTATATCTAGTGTCACAGGAATGGTTCAAATCATAGCCAGTAAGATGTGTCAGTCTTCTTGTACTAAAGTCGGCATTGTGCTTTTTCTATTTCATTCCGATGCAATTTCAGTGTTTGATCGTCAATAAGAGTGTCAGAGGGATACAGTAAACCTGAAGTGAAGCATCGGAATCTATAACTAGTGTCACAGGAATGGTTCAAATCATAGTCAGTAAGAAGAGTCAGTCTTCTTGTACTTATGTCGGCATTGTCCCTGTTCTATTTAATTCCGATGCAATTTCTGTGTTTCATCGTCAATAAGAAGGTCAGAGGGATACAGTAAACCTGAAGTGAAGAATCGGAATCTGTAACTGGCGTCAAAGGAATGGTTCAAAACATAGACAGTAAGAAGAGTCAGTCTTCATGTACTTAAGTCGGCATTGTGCCTTTTCTATTTACTTCCGATGCAATTTCTGTGTTTCATCGTCAATAAGATGGTCCCAGGGATCCAGTAAACCTGGAGTGAAGCATCGGAATCTATAACTAGTGTCACAGGAATGGCTCAAATCATAGACAGTAAGAAGAGTCAGGCTTCTTGTACTTAAGTCGCCATTGTGCCTTCTCTATTTAATTCCGATGCAAAATCTGTGTTTCATCGTCAATAAGAAGGTCTGAGGGATACATTAAACCTGAAGTGAAGCATCGGAATCTGTAACTAGTGTCACAGGAATGGTTCCAAACATAGTCAGTAGGAAGAGTCAGTCTTCTTGCACTTAAGTCGGGATTGTGCCTTTTCTATTTATTTCCGATGCAATTTCTATGTTTCATCGTCTATAAGATGGTCCAAGGGATAGAGTAAACCTCAAGTGAATCATCGGAATCTATAACTAGTGTACAGGAATGGTTCAAAACATAGTCAGTACGAAGAGTCAGTCTTCTTGTACTTATGTCGGCATTGTGCCTTTTGTATTTATTTCCGACGCAATTTCTGTGTTTCATCGTCAATAAGAAGGTCCAAGGGATACAGTAAACCTGAAGTGAAGCACCGGAATCTATAACTAGTGTCACAGGAGTGGCTCAAAACATAGTCAGTACGAAGAGTCAGTCTTCCTGCACTTAAGTCGGCATTGTGCATTTTTAAATTAAATTCCGATGCAATTTCTGTGTTTCATCGTTAATAAGAAGGTCCAAGGGATACAGTAAACCTGAAGTGAAGCATCGGAATCTATATTTAGTGTCACAGGAATGGTTCAAAACATAGACAGTAAGGATAGTCAGTCTTCTTGTACTAAAGTCGGCATTGTGCTTTTTCTATTTCATTCCGATGCAATTTCAGTGTTTGATCGTCAATAAGAGTGTCAGAGGGATACAGTAAACCTGAAGTGAAGCATCGGAATCTGTAACTAGCGTCACAGGAATGGTTCAAAACATAGACGGTAAGAAGAGTTAGTCTTCTTGTACTTAAGTCGGCATTGTGCCTATTCTATTTAATTCCAATGCAATTTCTGTGTTTCATCGCCAATAAGATGGTCAGAGGGATACAGTAAACCTGAAGTGAAGCATCGGAATCTGTAACTAGCGTCAAAGGAATGGTTCAAAGCATAGAAAGTAAGAAGAGTCAGTCCTCTTGTACTTAAGTCGGCATTGTGCCTTTTCTATTTAATTCCGATGCAATTTCTGTGTTTCATCGTCAATACGAAGGTCCAAGGGATACAGTAAACCTGAAGTGAAGCATGGGAAATATATAACTAGTGTCACAGGAATGGTTCAAATCATAGAAAGTAAGAGGTGTCAGTCTTCTTGTACTTAAGTCGGCATTGTGCCTTTTCTATTTAATTCCGATGCAATTTCTGTGTTTCATCGTCAATAAGAAGGTCAGAGGGATACAGTAAACCTGAAGTGAAGCATTGGAATCTATAACTAGTGTCACAGGAATGGTTCAAATTACAGTCAGTAAGAAGAGTCAGTCTTCTTGTACTTAAGTCGGCATTGTGCCTTGTCTATTTAATTCCGATGTAATATCTGTGTTTCATCGTCAATAAGAAGGTCAGAGGGATACAGTAAACCTGAAGTGAAGCATCGGAATCTATAACTAGTGTCACAGGAATGGTTCCAAACATAGTCGGTAACAAGAGTCAGTCTTCTTGCACTTAAGTCGGCATTGTGCCTTTTTTATTTATTTCCGAAGCAATATCTGTGATTCATCGTCAATAAGAAGGTCCAAGGGATACAGTAAACCTGAAGTGAACCATCGGAATCCATAATTAGTGTCACAGGAATGGTTCAAACATAGTCAGTATGAAGAGTCAGTCTTCTTGTACTTAAGTCGGCATTGTGCCTTTTGTATTTAATTCCGATGCAATTTCTGTGTTTCATCGTCAATACGAAGGTCCAAGGGATACAGTAAACCTGAAATGAAGTATCGGAATCTATAACTAGTGTCACAGAATTGGTTCAAATCAAAGACAGTAAGAAGAGTCAGTCTACTTGTACTTAAGTCGGCATTGTGCCCTTTTCAATTTAATTCCGATGCAATTACTGTGTTTTATCGTCAATAAGATGGTCAGAGGGATACAGTGAACCTGAAGTGAAGCATCGGAATCTCTAACTAGTGTCACAGGAATGGTTCAAAACATAGTCAGTAAGAAGAGTCAGTCTTCTTGTACTTCAGTCGGCATTTTGCCCTTTCTATTTAATTCCGATATATTTTCTGTGTTTCATCGTCAATAAAAAGGTCCAAGGGATGCAGTAAACCTGAAGTGAAGCATCGGAATCTATATTTAGTGTCACAGGAATGGTTCAAAACATAGACAGTAAGGATAGTCAGTCTTCTTGTACTTAAGGCGCCATTGTGCCATTTCTATTTAATTCCGATGCAATTTCTAGGTTTCAACGTGAATAAGAAGGTGAGAGAGATACAGTACACCTGAAGTGAAGCATCGGAATCTATAACTAGGTACACAGGAATGGTTCAAAGCAGTCAGTAAGAAGAGTCAGTCATCTTGAACTTAATTCGGCATTATGCGTCTTCTATTAATTTCCGATGCAATTTCTGTGTTTCATCGTCAATAAGAACGTCCAAGGGATACAGTAAACCTGAAGTGAAGCATTGGAATCTATTACTAGTGTCACAGGAATGGCTCAAAACATAGACAGTAGGAAGAGTCAGTCTTCTTGTACTTAAGTCGGCATTGTGCCTTGTCTATTTAATTCCGATGCAATTTCTGTGTTTGACCGTCAATAAGAAGGTCAGAGGGATACAGTAAACTTGAAGTGAAGCATCGGAATCTGTAACTAGCGTCACAGGAATGGTTCAAACATAGGCAGTAAGAAGAGTCAGTCTTCTTGTACTTAAGTCGGCATTGTGCCTTTTATATTTAATTCCGATGCAATTTCTCTGTTTCATCGTCAATAAGAAGGTCCAAGGGATACAGTAAACCTGAAGTGAAGCATCGGAATCTATAACTAGTGTCACAGGAATGGTTCAAATCATAGACAGCAAGAAGAGTCAGGCTTCTCGTACTTAAGTCGGCGCTGTGCCTTTTCTATTTAATTCCGATGCAATTTCTGTGTATCATCCTCAATAAGAAGGTCAGAGGGATACAGTGAACCTGACGTGAAGCATCGGAATCTATAACTAGTGTCACGGGAATGGTTCAAATAATAGTCAGTCAGAAGAGGCAGTCTTCTTGTACTTAAGTCGGCATTGTGGTTTTTCTATTTCATTCCGATGTTATTTCAGTGTTTCATCGTGAATAAGAATGTCAGAGGGTTACAGTAAACCTGAAGTGAAGCATCGGAATCTGTAACTTGCGTCAGAGGAGTGGTTCAAATCATAGACAGTAAGAAAAGTCAGTCTTCTTGTACTTAAGTCGGCATTGTGCTTTTCTATTTATTTCCGATGCAATTTTTGTGTTTCATCGTCAATAAGAAGGTCCAAGGGATACAGTAAACCTGAAGTGAAGCATCGGAATCTATATCTAGTGTCACAGGAATGGTTCGAAACATAGACAGTAAAGAGATTCAGTTTTCTTGTACTTAAGTCAGCATTGTGCCATTTGTATTTAATTCCGATGCAATTTCTGTGTTTCAACGTCAATAAGAAGGTCAGAGGGATACAGTAAACCTGAAGTGAACCATCGGAAGCTACAACTAGTGTCACAGGAATGGTTCAAAACAGTCAGTAAGATAAGTCAGTCTTATTGTACTTAAGTCGGCATTGTGCCTTTTGTATTTAATTCCAATGCAATATCTGTGTTTCATCGTCACTAAGAAGCTCAGAGGGATACAGTAAACCTGAAGTGTAGCATCGGAATCTATAACTAGTGTCACAGGAATGGTTCAACACATAGACAGTAAGAAGAGTCAGTCCTCCTGTATTTAAGTCGGCATAGTGCCTTTTGGATTTAATTTCGATCCAATTTCTGTGTTTCATCTTGAATAAGAAGGTCCAAGGGATACAGTTAACCTGAAGAGAAGCATCGGAATCTACAACTTGTGTCACAGGAATGGTTCAAAGCATAGACAGTAGGAAGAGTCAGTCTTCTTGTACTTACGTCGACATTGTGCATTTTGTATTTAACTCCGATGCACTATCTGTATTTCATCGTCAATAAGAAGATCCAAGGGATACAGTAAACCTGAAATGAAGCATCGGAATCTATAACTAGTGACACAGGAATGGTTCAAAACATAGACTGTAGGAAGAGTCAGCCTACATGTACTTAAGTCGGCATTGTGCCTTTTGTATTTAATTCCGATGCAATTTTGTATTTCATCGTCAATAAGAAGGTCAGAGGGATACAGTAAACCTGAAGTGGAGCATCGGAATCTATAACTAGTGTCACAGGAATGGTTCAACCATAGTCGGTAAGAAGAGTCAGTCTTGTTGTACTTAAGTTGGCATTGTGCCATTTTTATTTCATTCCGATGCAATCTCTGTGTTTCATCGTCAATAAGAAGGTCCAAGGGATACAGTAAACATGCAGTGAAGCATCGGAATCTATAACTTGTGTCACAGGAACGGTTCAAAACATAGACAGTAAGAAGAGTCAGTCTTCTTGTACTTAAGTCGGCATTGTGCCTTTTCTATTTAATTCCGATGCAATTTCTGTGTTTCATCGTCAATAAGAAGGTCAGAGGGATACAGTAAACCTGAAGTGAAGCATCGGAATCCTTAGCTAGTGTACAGGAATGGTTTAAAACATATTCAGAAAGAAGAGTTAGTCTTCTTGTACTTAAGTCGGCATTGTGCCTTTTCTATTTAATTCCGATGCAATTTCTGTGTTTCATCGTCAATAAGAAGGTCAGAGGGATACAGAAAACCTGAAGTGTGGCATCGGAATCTATAACTAGTGTCACAGGAATGGTTCAAATCATAGTCAGTAAGTAGAGTCAGTCTTCTTGTACTTAAGTCGGCATTGTGCTTTTTCTATTTCATTCCGATGCAATTTCAGTGTTTCATCGTCAATAAGAATGTCAGAGAGATAGAGTAAACCTGATGTGAAGCTTCTGAATCTGTAACTTGCGTCAGAGGAATGGTTCAAATCGTAGACAGTAAGAAGGGTCAGTCTTCTTGTACTTAAGTCGGCATTGTGCCTTTTCTATTTAATTTCGATGCAATTTCTGTGTCTCATCGTCAATAAGAAGGTCCAAGAGATACAGTAAACCTGAAGTGAAGCATCGGAATCTATATCTAGTGCCACAGAAATGGTTCAAAACATAGATAGTAAGCAGAGTCAGTCTTCTTGTACTTAAGTCGGAGTTGTGCCATTTGCATTTAATTCCGATGCAATTTCTGTGTTTCAACGTCAATAAGAAGGTCAGAGGGATACAGTAAACCTGAAGTGAAGCATCGGAATCTATACCTAGTGTCACAGGAATGGTTCAAAGCAGACAGTAAGAAGAGTCAGACTTCTTGTACTTAAGTCGGCATTGTGAGTTTTCTATTTAATTCCAATGCAATTTCTGTGTTTCATCGTCAATAAGAAGGTCCAAGGGATACAGTAAACCTGAAGTGAAGCATCGGAATCTATATCTAGTGTCACAGGAATGGTTCAAAACATAGACAGTAAGGAGAGTCAGTCTTCTTGTACTTAAGTCGGCATTGTGCCTTTTGTATTTAATTCCGATGCAATTTCTGTGTTTCATCGTCAATGAGAATGTCAGAGGGATATAGTAAACCTGAAGTGTAGCATCGGAATCTATAACTAGTGTCACAAGAATGGTTCAAAACATAGACAGTAGGAAGAGTCAGTCTACTTGTACTTAAGTCGGCATTGTGACTTTTGTATTTAATTCCGATCCAATTTCTGTGTTTCATCTTCAATAAGAAGGTCCAAGGGATACAGTTAACCAGAAATGAAGAATCGGAATCTATAACTAGTGTCACAGGAATGGTTCAAAGCACAGACAGTAAGAAGAGTCAGTCTTCTTGTACTTAAGTCGGCATTGTGCCTTTTCTATTTAACTCCGATGCAATTTCTGTGTTTCATCGTCAATAAGAAGACCAGAGGGATACAGAAAACCTGAAGTGAAGCATCGGAATCTATAACTAGTGTCACAGGAATGGTTCAAAACATAGACAGTAAGAAGAGTCAGTCTTCTTGTACTTAAGTCAGCATTGTGCCTTTTCTATATAATTCCGATGCACTTTCAGTGTTTCATAGTCAATAAGATGGTCCACGGGATACAGTAAACCTGAAATGAAGCATCGGAATCTATAACTAGTGTCACAGGAATGTTTCAAAACATAGCCAGTAGGAAGAGTCAGTCTACACGTACTTAAGTCGGCATTGTGCCTTTCTATTTAATTCCGATGCAATTTCTGTGTTTCATCGTCAATAAGAAGGTCAGAGGGATACAGAAAACCTGAAGTGAAGTATCGGAAACTTTAACTAGCGTCACAGGAATGGTTCAAAACATAGACATTACGAAGAGTCAGTCTTCTTGTACTTAAGTCGGCATTGTGCCTTTTGTATTTAATTCCGATCCAATTTCTGTGTTTCATCTTCAATAAGAAGGTCCAAGGGATACAGTTAACCTGAAGCGAAGCATCGGAATCTGAAACTAGCGTCACAGGAATGGTTCAAAGCATAGACATTAAGTAGAGTCAGTCAGCGTGTACTTAGAACGGCATTGTGCCTTTTCTATTTAATTCCCATGCGCTTTCTGTGTTTCATCGTCAATAAGAAGTTCAGAGGATTACAGTAAACCTGAAGTGAAGCATCGGAATCTGTAGCTAGTGTACAGGAATGGTTTAAAACATAGTCAGAAAGAAGAGTCAGTCTTCTTGTACTTAAGTCGGCATTGTGCCTTTTCTATTTAATTCCGATGCAATTTCTGTGTTTCATCGTCAATAAGAAGGTCAGAGGGATACAGAAAACATCACGTGTAGCATCGAAATCTTTAACTAGTGTCACAGGAATGGTTCAAGTCATAGTCAGTAAGAAGAGTCAGTCTTCTTGTACTTATGTCGGCATTGTGCCTTTTCTATTTAATTCCGATGCAATTTCTGTGTTTCATCGTCAATAAGAAGGTCAGAGGGATACAGTAAACCTGAAGTGAAGCATCGGAATCTATAGCTAGTGTACAGGATTGGTTTAAAACATAGTCAGAAAGAAGAGTCAGTCTTCTTGTACTTAAGTCGGCATTGTGAATTTTCTATTTATTTCCGATGCAATTTCTGTGTTTCATCGTCAATATGAAGGTCTGAGGGATACAGACAACCTGAAGTGTAGCATCGGAATCTATAACTAGTGTCACAGGAATGGTTCAAATCATAGTCAGTAAGTAGAGTCAGTCTTCTTGTACTTAAGTCGGCATTGTGCTTTTTCTATTTCATTCCGATGCAATTTCAGTGTTTCATCGTCAATACGAATGTCAGAGAGATACAGTAAACCTGATGTGAAGCATCGGAATCTGTAACTTGCGTCAGAGGAATGGTTCAAAACATAGACAGTAAGAAGAGTCAGTCTTCTTGTATTTAAGTCGTCATAGTGCCTTTTGTATTTAATTCCGATCCAATTTCTGTGTTTCTTCTTCAATAAGAAGGTCCAAGGGATACAGTTAGCCTGAAGTGAAGCATCGGAATCTATAACTAGTGTCACAGGAATGGTTCAAAGCGTAGACAGTAGGAAGAGTCAGTCTTCTTGTACTTAAGTCGGCATTGTGCATTTTGTATTTAACTCCGATGAACTATCTGTATTTCATCGTCAATATGAAGATACAAGGGATACAGTAAACCTGAAATGATGCATCGGAATCTATAACTAGTGTTACAGGAATGGTTCAAAACATAGACAGTAGGAAGAGTCAGTCGTCTTGTACTTAAGTAGCATTGTGCCTTTTCTATTTAATTCCGATGCAATTTCTGTATTTCATCGTCAATAAGAAGGTCAGAGGTATACAGTAAACCTGAAGTGAAGTATCGGAAACTTTAACTAGCGTCACAGGAATGGTTCAAAACATAGACATTAAGAAGAGTCAGTCTTCTTGTGCTTAAGTCGACATTGTGCCTTTTCTATTTAATTCCGATGCAATTTCTGTGTTTCATCGTCAATAAGAGGGTCCAAGGGATACAGTAAACCTGAAGTGTAGCATCGGAATCTATAACTAGGGTCACAGGAATGGTTCAAAACACAGTCAGTAAGAAGAGTCAGTCTTCTTGTACTTAAGTCGGCATTGTGCCTTTTCTATTTAACTCCGATGCAATTTCTGTGTTTCATCGTCAATAAGAAGGTCCAAGGGTTACAGTAAACCTGAAGTGAAGCATCGGAATCTATATCTAGTGTCACAGGAATGGTTCAAAACATAGACAGTAAGGAGAGTCAGTCTTCTTGTAATTAAGTCGGCATTAAGCCATTTGTGTTTAATTCCGATGCAATTTCTGTGTTTCAACGTCAATAAGAAGGTCAGAGGGATACAGTAAACCTGAAGTGAAGCATCGGAATCTATAACTAGTGTCACAGGAATGGTTCAAAACAGACAGTAAGAAGAGTCAGTCTTCTTGTACCTAAGTCGGCATTGTGCGTTTTGTATTTAATTCCGATGCAATTTCTGTGTTTCATCGTCAATGAGAAGGTCAGAGGGATACAGTAAACCTGAAGTGTAGCATCGGAATCTATAATTAGTGTCACAGGAATGGTTCAAAACATAGACAGTAGGAAGAGTCAGTCATCTTGTACATAAGTCGGCATTGTGCCTTTTGTATTAATTCCGATCCAATATCTGTGGTTCATCTTCAATAAGAAGGTCCAAGGCATACAGTTAACCTGAAGTGAAGCATCGGAATCTATAACTAGTGTCACAGGAATGGTTCAAAGCACAGACAGTAAGAAAGGTCAGTCTTCTTGTACGTAAGTCAGCATTGTGCCTTTTGTATTTAATTCCGATGCAATTTCTGTGTTTCATCGTTAATGAGAAGATCAGAGGGATACAGTAAACCTGAAAGGTGCATCGGAATCTATAACTAGTGTCACGGGAATGGTTCAAAACATAGACAGTAGGAAGAGTCAGTCTTCTTGTACTTAAGTCAGCATTGTGCCTTTTCTATATAATTGCGATGCACTTTCTGTGTTTCAGGGTCAATAAGATGGTGCAAGGGATACAGTAAACCTGAAATGAAGCATTGGAATCTATAACTAGTGTCACAGGAATGTTTCAAAACATAGGCAGTAGGTGGAGTCAGTCTACATGTACTTAAGTCGGCATTGTGCCTTTTGTATTTAATTCAGATGCAATTTCTGTGTTTCATCGTCAATAAGTAGGTCAGAGGGTTACAGTGAGCCTGACGTGAAGCATCGGAATCTATAACTTGTGTCACAGGAATGGTTCAAAACATAGGCAGAAAGAAGAGTCAGTCTTCTTGTACTTAAGTCGACATTGTGCCTTTTCTATTTAATTCCGATGCAATTTCTGTGTTTCATCGTCAATAAGAAGGTCCAAGGGATACAGTAAACCTGATGTGAAGCATCGGAATCTATAGCTAGTGTACAGGATTGGTTTAAAACATAGTCAGAAAGAAGAGTCTGTCTTCTTGTACTTAAGTCGGCATTGTGCCTTTTCTATTTAATTCCGATGCAATTTCTGTGTTTCATCGTCAATAAGGAGGTCTGAGGGATACAGACAACCTGAAGTGTAGCATCGGAATCTATAACTAGTGTCACAGGAATGGTTCAAATCATAGTCAGTAAGAAGAGTCAGTCTTCTTGTACTTAAGTCGGCATTGTGCTTTTTCTATTTCATTCCGATGCAATTTCAGTGTTTCATCGTCAATAAGAATGTCAGAGAGATACAGGAAACCTGATGTGAAGCATCGGAATCTGTAACTTGCGTCAGAGGAATGGTTCAAAACATAGACAGTAAGAAGAGTCAGTCTTCTTGTATTTAAGTCGTCATAGTGCCTTTTGTATTTAATTCCGATCCAATTTCTGTGTTTCATCGTCAATAAGAAGATACAAGGGATACAGTAAACCTGAAATGATGCATCGGAATCTATAACTAGTGTTACAGGAATGGTTCAAAACATAGACAATAGGAAGAGTCAGTCGTCTTGTACTTAAGCAGCATTGTGCCTCTTCTATTTAATTCCGATGCAATTTCTGTGTTTCATCGTCAATAAGAAGGTCAGAGGGATACAGTAAACCTGAAGTGAAGCATCGGAATCCTTAGCTAGTGTACAGGAATGGTTTAAAACATATTCAGAAAGAAGAGTTAGTCTTCTTGTACTTAAGTCGGCATTGTGCCTTTTCTATTTAATTCCGATGCAATTTCTGTGTTTCATCGTCAATAAGAAGGTCAGAGGGATACAGAAAACCTGAAGTGTAGCATCGGAATCTATAACTAGGGTCACAGGAATGGTTCAAAACACAGTCAGTAAGAAGAGTCAGTCTTCTTGTACTTAAGTCGGCATTGTGCCTTTTCTATTTAATTCCGATGCAATTTCTGTGTTTCATCGTCAATAAGAAGGTCAGAGGGATACAGTAAACCTGAAGTGAAGCATCGGAATCTATAGCTAGTGTAGAGGATTTGTTTAAAACATAGTCAGAAAGAAGAGTCAGTCTTCTTGTACTTAAGTCGGCATTGTGCCTTTTCTATTTAATTCCGATGCAATTTCTGTGTTTCATCGTCAATAAGAAGGTCCAAGGGTTACAGTAAACCTGAAGTGAAGCATCGGAAACTATATCTAGTGTCACAGGAATGGTTCAAAACATAGACAGTAAGGAGAGTCAGTCTTCTTGTACTTAAGTCGGCATTGTGCCATTTGTGTTTAATTCCGATGCAATTTCTGTGTTTCAACGTCAATAAGAAGGTCAGAGGGATACAGTAAACCTGAAGTGAAGCTTCGGAATCTATAACTAGTGTCACAGGAATGGTTCAAAACAGACAGTAAGAAGAGTCAGTCTTCTTGTACTTAAGTCGGCATTTAGTCTTTTGTATTTAATTCCGATGTAATTTCTGTGTTTCATCGTCAATGAGAAGGTCAGAGGGATACAGTAAACCTGAAGTGTAGCATCGGAATCTATAACTAGTGTCACAGGAATGGTTCAAAACATAGACAGTAGGAAGAGTCAGTCATCTTCTACTTAAGTCGGCATTGTGCCTTTTGTATTAATTCCGATCCAATGTCTGTGGTTCATCTTCAATAAGAAGGTCCAAGGCATACAGTTAACCTGAAGTGAAGCATCGGAATCTATAACTAGTGTCACAGGAATGGTTCAAAGCATAGACAGTAAGAAAGGTCAGTCTTCTTGTACGTAAGTCAGCATTGTGCCTTTTGTATTTAATTCTGATGCAATTTCTGTGTTTCATCGTTAATAAGAAGATCAGAGGGATACAGTAAACCTGAAATGGAGCATCGGAATCTATAACTAGTGTCACAGGAAGAAAGAAGAGTCAGTCTTCTTGTACTTAAGTCGGCATTGTGCCTTTTCCATTTATTTACGATGCAATTTCTGTGTTTCATCGTCAATAAGAAGGTCCAAGGGTTACGGTAAACCTGAAGTGAAGCATCGGAATCTATATCTAGTGTCACAGGAATGGTTCAAAACATAGACAGTAAGTAGAGTCAGTCTACATGTACTTAAGTCGGCATTGTGCCTTTTGTATTTAATTCAGATGCAATTTCTGTGTTTCATCGCCAATAAGAAGGTCAGAGGGATACAGTGAACCTGACGTGAAGCATCGGAATCTATAACTAGTGTCACAGGAATGGTTCAAAACATAGGCAGAAAGAAGAGTCAGTCTTCTTGTACTTAAGTCGACATTGTGCCTTTTCTATTTAATTCCGATGCAATATCTGTGTTTCATCGTCAATAAGAAGGTCAGAGGGATACAGTGAACCTGACGTGAAGCATCGGAATCTATAACTAGTATCACAGGAATGGTTCTAAACATAGTCAGAACGAAGAGTCAGTCTTTTTGTACTTAAGTCGGCATTGTGCCATTTGTATTTAATTCCGATGCAATTTCTGTGTTTCATCGTCAATAAGAAGGCCCAAGGGATACAGTAAACATGAAGTGAAGCATCGGAATCTAAAACTAGTGTCACAGGAATGGTTCAAAACATAGACAGTAAATAGAGTCAGTCTTCTTGTACTTAAATCGGCATTGTGCCTTTTTCAATTTAATTCCGATGTAATTACTGTGTTGCATCGTCAATAAGAAGGTCAGAGGGATACCGTAAACCTGATGTGAAGCATCGGAATCTCTAACTAGTGTCACAGTAATGGGTCAAAACATAGTCAGTAAGAAGATTCAGTCTTCTTGTACTTACGTCGGCATTTTGCCTTTTGTAGTTAATTCCGATGCAATATCTGTGTTTCATCGTCAATAAGAAGGCCCAAGGGATAGAGTAAACCTGAAGTGAAGCATCGGACTCTGTAACTAGCGTCACAGGAATGGTTCAAAACATAGACAGTAAGAAGAGTCAGTCTTCTTGTACTTAAGTCGGCATTGTGCCTTTTCTATTTAATTCCGATGCAATTTCTGTGTTTCATCGTCAATAAGAAGGTCCAAGGGTTACAGTAAACCTGAAGTGAAGCATCGGAATCTATATCTAGTGTCACAGGAATGGTTCAAAACATAGACAGTAAGGAGAGTCAGTCTTCTTGTACTTATGTCGGCAATGTGCCATTTGTGTTTAATTCCGATGCAATTTCTGTGTTTCAACGTCAATAAGAAGGTCAGAGGGATACAGTAAACCTGAAGTGAAGCATCGGAATCTATAACTAGTGTCACAGGAATAGTTCAAAACAGACAGTAAGAAGAGTCATTCTTCTTGTACTTAAGTCGGCATTGTGCGTTTTGTATTTAATTCCGATGCAATTTCTGTGTTTCATCGTCCATGAGAAGGTCAGAGGGATACAGTAAACCTGAAGTGTAGCATCGGAATCTATAACTAGTGTCACAGGAATGGTTCAAATCATAGTCAGTAAGAAGAGTCAGTCTTCTTGTACTTATGTCGGCATTGTGCTTTTTCTGTTTCATTCCGATGCAATTTCGGTGTTTCATCGTCAATAAGAATGTAAGAGAGATACAGTAAACCTGAAGTGAAGCATCGGAATCTGTAACTTGCGTCAGAGGAATGGTTCAAATCATAGACAGTAAGAAGAGACAGTCTTCTTGTACTTAAGTCGGCATTGTGCCTTTTCCATTTAATTCCGATGCAATTTCTGTGTTTCATCGTCAATAAGAAGGTCCAAGGGTTACAGTAAACCTGAAGTGAAGCATCGGAATCTATATCTAGTGTCACAGGAATGATTCAAAACATAGACAGTAAGGAGGGTCAGTCTACATGTACTTAAGTCGTCATTGTGCCTTTTGTATTTAATTCAGATGCAATTTCTGTGTTTCATCGCCAATAAGAAGGTCAGAGGGATACAGTGAACCTGACGTGAAGCATCGGAATCTATAACTAGTGTCACAGGAATGGTTCAAAACATAGGCAGAAAGAAGAGTCAGTCTTCTTGTACTTAAGCCGACTTTGTGCCTTTTCTATTTAATTCCGATGCAATTCTGTGTTTCATCGTCAATAAGAAGGTCAGAGGGATACAGTGAACCTGACGTGAAGCGTCGGAATCTATAACTAGTATCACAGGAATGGTTCTAAACATAGTCAGAAAGAAGAGTCAGTTTTCTTGTACTTAAGTCGGCATTGTGCCATTTGTATTTAATTGCGATGCAATTTCTGTATTTCATCGTCAATAAGAAGGTCCAAGGGATACAGTAAACATGAAGTGAAGCATCGGAATCTAAAACTAGTGTCACAGGAATGGTTCAAAACATAGACAGTAAATAGAGTCAGTCTTCTTGTACTTAAATCGGCATTGTGCCTTTTTCAATTTAATTCCGATGTAATTACTGTGTTGCATCGTCAATAAGAAGGTCAGAGGGATACCGTAAACCTGATGTGAAGCATCGGAATCTCTAACTAGTGTCACAGTAATGGGTCAAAACATAGTCAGTAAGAAGATTCAGTCTTCTTGTACTTACGTCGGCATTTTGCCTTTTGTAGTTAATTCCGATGCAATATCTGTGTTTCATCGTCAATAAGAAGGCCCAAGGGATAGAGTAAACCTGAAGTGAAGCATCGGACTCTGTAACTAGCGTCACAGGAATGGTTCAAAAAATAGACAGTAAGAAGAGTCAGTCTTCTTGTACTTAAGTCGGCATCGTGCCTTTTCTATTTAATTCCGATGCAATTTCTGTGTTTCATCGTCAATAAAAAGGTCCAAGGGATACAGAAAACCTGAAGTGAAGCATCGGAATCTATATCTAGAGTCACAGGAATGGTACAAAACATAGACAGTAAGGAGAGTCAGTCTTCTTGTACTTAAGTCAGCATTGTGCCATTTGTATTTAATTCCGATGCAATATCTGTGTTTCAACGGCAATAAGAAGGTCTGATGGATACAGTAAACCTGAAGTGAAGCATCGGAATCTATAAAGAAGGTCACAGGAATGGTTCATAACAGACAGTAAGAAGAGACAGACTTCTTGTACTTAAGTCGGCATTGTGCCTTTTCTATTTAATTCCGATGCAATATCTGTGTTTCATCATCAATAAGAAGGTCCAAGGGATACAGTAAACCTGAAGTGAAGCATCGGAATCTTTATCTAGTGTCACAGGAATGGTTCAAAACATAGACAGTAATTAGAGTCAGTCTTCTTGTACTTAAGTCGGCATTGTGCCTTTTGTATTTAATTCCGATGCAATTTCTGTGTTTCATCGTCAATGAGAAGGTCAGAGGGATACAGTAAACCTGAAGTGTAGCTACGGAATCTATAACTAGTGTCACAGGAATATTTCAAAACATAGACAGTAAGAAGAGTCAGCCTTCTTGTACTTAAGTCGGCATTGCGCCTTTTGTATTTAATTCCGATGCAATTTCTGTGTTTCATTCTCCATAAGAAGGACAGAGGGATACAGTAAACCTGAAGGGAAGCATCGGAATCTCTAACTAGTGTCACAGGAATGGTTCAAAACATAGTCAGTAAGAAGAATCAGTCTTCTTGTACTTAAGTCGGCATCGTGCCTTCTGTATTTAATTCCGATGCAATTTCTGTGTTTCATCGTCCATAAGAAGGTCCAAGGGATACAGTAAACCTGAAGTGAAGCATCGGAATCTGTAACTAGCGTCACAGGAAAGGTTCAAAGCATAGACACTAAGAAGAGTCAGTCAGCGTGTACTTAAGACGGCATTGTGACTTTTCTATTTAATTCCCATGCTATTTCTGTGTTTCATCGTCAATCAGAAGGTCAGAGGGATACAGTAAACCTGAAGTGAAGCATCGGCATCTATAGCTAGTGTACAGGATTGGTTTAAAACATAGTCAGAAAGAACAGTCAGTCTTCTTGTACTTAAGTCAGCGTTGTGCTTTTTCTATTTAGTTCCGATGCAATTTCTGTGTTTCATCGTCAATAAGAAGGTCAGAGGGATACAGAAAACCTAAAGTGTAGCATCGGAATCTATAACTAGTGTCACAGGAATGGTTCAAAGCATAGACAGTAAGGAGAGTCAGTCTTCTTGTACTTAAGTCGGCATTGTGCCATTTGTATTTAATTCCGATGCAATTTATGTGTTTCAGCGTCAATACGAAGGTCAGAGGGATACAGTAAACCTGAAGTGAAGCATCGGAATCTATAACTAGTGTCACAGGAATGGTTCATAACAGACAGTAAGAAGAGTCAGAATTCTTGACTTAAGTCGGCATTGTGCCATTTCTATTTAATTCCGATGCAATTTCTGTGTTTCATCGTCAATAAGAAGGTCCAAGGGATACAGTAAACCTGAAGTGAAGCAACGGAATCTATATCTACTGTCACAGGAATGGTTCAAAACATAGACAGGAAGGAGGGTCAGTCTTCTTGTACTTAAGTCGGCATTGTGCCTCTTGTATTTTATTCCGATGCAATTTCTGTGTTTCATCGTCAATGAGAAGGTCAGAGGGATACAGTAAACCTGAAGTGTAGCATCGGAATCTATAACTAGTGTCACAGGAATGGTTCAAAACATAGACAGTAGGAAGAGTCAGTCTTCTTGTACTTAAGTCGGCATTGTGCATTTTGTATTTAATTCCGATCCAATTTCTGTGTTTCATCTTCAATAAGTAGGTCCAAGGGATACAGTTAACCTGAAGTGAAGAATCGGAATCTATAACTAGTGTCACAGGAATGGTTTAGAGCATAGACAGTAAAAAAGGTCAGTCTTCTTGTACTTAAGTCGGCATTGCGCCTTTTCTATATAATTCCGATGCACTTTCTGTGTTTCATGGTCAATAAGATGGTCCAAGGGATACAGTAAACCTGAAATGAAGCATCGGAATCTATAACTAGTGTCAGAGGAACGTTTCAAAACATAGACAGTTGGAAGAGTCAGTCTACATGTACTTAAGTCGGCATTGTGCCTTTTCTATTTAATTCCAATGCAATTTCTGTGTTTCATCGTCAATAAGAAGGTCAGAGGGATACAGAAAACCTGAAGTGAAGCATCGGAATCTATAACTAGTGTCACAGGAGTGGTTCAAAACATAGTAAGTTAGAAGAGTCAGTCTTCTTGTACTTATGTCGGCATTGTGCCATTTGTATTTAATTCCGATGCAATTTCTGTGTTTCATCGTCAATAAGAACGTCCAAGGGATACAGTAAACCTGAAGTGAAGCATCGGAATCTATAACTAGTGTCACAGGAACGGTTCAAAACATAGACAGTAGGAAGAGTAAGTCGTCTTGTACTTAAGTAGCATTGTGCCTTTTCTATTTAATTCCAATGCAATTTCTGTATTTCATCGTCAATAAGAAGGACAGAGGTATACAGTAAACCTGAAGTGAAGCATCGGAAACTTTACCTAGCGACACAGGAATGGTTCAAAACATAGACATTTAGAAGATTCAGTCTTCTTGTACTTAAGTCGGCATTGAGCCTTTTCTATTTAATTCCTATGCGATTTCTGTCTTTCGTCGTCAATAAGAAGGTCAGAGGGATACAGTGAACCTGAGGTGAAGCATCGGAATCTATAACTAGTGTCACAGGAATGGTTCAAAACATAGACAGTAGGGAGAGTCAGTCTTCTTGTACATAAGTCGGCATTGTGCATTTTCTATTTAATTCCGATGCAATTTCTGTATTTCGTCGCCAATAAGAAGGTCAGAGGGATACAGTAAACCTGAAGTGAAGCATCGGAATCTATAACTAATGTCACACGAATCGTTCAAAACATAGACAGTAGGAAGAGTCAGTCTTCTTGAATTTGAGTCGGCATTGTGCCTTTTGTATTTAATTCCGATGCAATTTCTGTGTTTCATCGTCAAAAAAAAGGTCAGAGGGATACAGTAAACCTGAAGTGAGGCATCGGAATCTATAACTAGTGTCACAGAAATGGTTCAAATCATAGTCAGTAAGAAGAGTCAGTCTTCTTGTACTTATGTAGGCATTGTGCTATTTCTATTTCATTTCGATGCAATTTCAGTGTTTCATCGTCAATAAGAATGTCAGAGAGATACAGTAAACCTGAAGTAAAGCATCGGAATCTGTAACTTGCGTCAGAGGAATGGTTCAAAACATAGACAGTGAGAAGAGACAGTCTTCTTGTACTTAAGTCGGCATTGTGTCTTTTCTATTTAATTCCGATGCAATTTCTGTGTTTCATCGTCAATAAGATGGTCCAAGGGATACAGTAAACCTGAAGTGAAGCATCGGAATTTGTAACTAGCGTCACAGGAATGTTTCAAAGCATAGACACTAAGAAGAGTCAGTCAGCGTGTACTTAAGACGGCATTGTGCCTTTTCTAATTAATTCCCATGCGATTTCTGTGTTTCATCGTCAATTAGAAGGTCAGGGGATTACAGTAAACCTGAAGTGAAGCATCGGAATCTATAGCTAGTGTACAGGAATGGTATAAAACATAGTCAGAAAGAAGAGTCAGCCTTCTTGTACTTAAGTCGGCATTGTGCCTTTTCTATTTAATTCCGATGCAATTTCTGTGTTTCATCGTCAATAAGAAGGTCAGAGGGATACAGTAAACCTGAAGTGAAGCATCGGAATATATAGCTAGTGTACAGGATTGGTTTAAAACATAGTCAGTAAGATGAGTCAGTCTTCTTGTACTTAAGTCGGCATTGCGCCTTTTCTATTTAATTCCGATGCAATTTCTGTGTTTCATCGTCAATAAGAAGGTCAGAGGGATACAGAAAACCTGAAGTGTAGCATCGGAATATATAACTAGTGTCACAGGAATGGTTCAAATCATAGTCAGTAAGAAGAGTCAGTCTTCTTGTACTCAAGTCGGCATTGTGCTTTCTCCGTTTCATTCCGATGCAATTTCAGTGTTTCATCGTCAATAAGAATGTCAGAGAGATACAGTAAACCTGATGTGAAGCATCGGAATCTGTAACTTGCGTCAGATAAATGGTTCAAATTATAGACAGTAAGAAGAGTCAGTCTTCTTGTACTTAGGTCAGCTTTGTGCCTTTTCTATTTAATTCCGATGCAATTTCTGTGTTTCATCGTCATTAAGAAGGTCCAAGGGATACAGTAAACCTGAAGTGAAGCATCGGAATCTATATCTAGTGTCACAGGAATGGTTCAAAACATAGACAGTAAGGGGAGTCAGTCTTCTTGTACTTAAGTCGGCATTGTGCCTTTTGTATTTAATTCCGATGCACTTTCAGTGTTTGATGGTCAATAAGATGGTCCAAGGGATACAGTAAACCTGAAGTGAAGCATCGGAAACTGTAACTAGCGTCTCAGGAATGGTTCAAAGCATAGACACTAAGAAGAGTCAGTCAGCGTGTACTGAAGACGGCATTGTGCCTTTTCTAATTAATTCCCATGCGATTTCTGTGTTTCATCGTCAAAAAGAAGGTCAGAGGGATACAGTAAACCTGAAGTGAAGCATCGGAGTCTGTAACTTGCGTCAGAGGAATGGTTCAAATCATAGACAGTAGGAGGAGTCAGTCTACATGTACTTAAGTCGGCATTGGGCCTTTTGTATTTAATTCAGATGCAATTTCTGTGTTTCATCGTCAATAGGAAGGTCAGGGGGATACAGTAAACTTGAAGTGAAGCATCGGAATCTATAACTAGTGTCACAGGAGTGGTTCAAAACATAGTCAGTAAGAAGAGTCAGTCTTCTTGTACTTATGTCGGCATTGTGCCTTTTGTATTTAATTCCGATGCAATTTCTGTGTTTAATCGTCAATAAGAACGACCAAGGGATACAGTAAACCTTAAGTGAAGCATCGGAATCTGTAACTAGTGTCACAGGAACGGTTCAAAACATAGACAGTAGGAAGAGTCAGTCTTCTTGGACTTAAGTAGCATTGTGCCTTTTGTATTTAATTCCGATTCAATTTCTGTGTTTCATCGTCAATAAGAAAGTCCAAGGGATACAGTAAACCTGAAGTGAAGCATCGTAATCTATAACTTGTGTGACAGGAACGGTTCAAAACATAGACAGTAGGAAGAGTCAGTCTTCTTGTACTTAAGTAGCATTGTGCCTTTTCTATTTAATTCCGATGCAATTTCTGTGTTTCTTCGTCAAGAAGAAGGTCCAAGGGATACAGTAAACCTAAAGTGAAGCATCGGAATCTGTAACTAGCGTCACAGGAGTGGTTCAAAACATAGTCAGTAAGAAGAGACAGTCTTCTTGTACTTAAGTCGGCATTGTGCCTTTTCTATTTAAATCCGATGCAATTTCTGTGTTTCATCGTCAATAAGAAGGTCAGAGGGATACAGTAACCCTGAAGTGTAGCATCGGAATCTATAACTAGTGTCACAGGAATGGTTCAAATCATAGTCAGTAAGAAGGGTCAGTCTTCTTGTACTTAAGTCGACATTGTGCTTTTTCTATTTCATTCCGATGCAATTTCAGTGTTTCTTCGTCAATAAGAATGTCAGAGGGATACAGTAAACCTAAAGTGAAGCATCGTAATCTATATCTAGTGTCACAGGAATGGTTCAAAACATAGACAGTAAGGAGAGTCAGTCTTCTTGTACTTAAGTCGACATTGTGATATTTGTATTTAATTCCGATGCAATTTCTGTGTTTCAACGTCAATAAGAAGGTCAGAGGGATACTGAAAAAATGAAGCGAAGCATCGGAATCTATAACTAGTGTTACAGCAATATTTCAAACATAGACAGTGTGAAGAGTCAGTCTTCTTGTACTTAAGTCAGCATTGTGCCTTTTGTATTTAATTCCGATGCAATTTCTGTGTTTCATCGTCAATAAGAAAGTCAGAGAATTACAGAAAACCTGAAGTGATGCATCGGAATATATAACTAGTGTCACAGGAATACTTCAAAACATAGACAGTAAGAAAGGTCAATCTTCGTGTACTTGAGTCGGCATTGTGCATTTTATATTTAATTCCGATGCAATTTCTGTGTTTTATCGTCAATAAGAAGATCCGAGGGATACAGAAAACCTGAAGTGAAGCATCAGAATCTATAACTAGTGTCATAGGAATGGTTCAAAACAAAGACAGTAGGAAGAGTCAGTCTTCTTGTACTTAAGCCAGCATTGTGGCTTTCCTATATAATTCCGATGCACTGTCTGTGTTTCATGGTCAATACGATGGTCCAATGGATACAGTAAACCTGAAATGAAGCATCGGAATCTATAACTAGTGTCACAGGAATGTTTCAAAACATAGACAGTAGGAAGAGTCAGTCTACACGTACTTAAGTCGGCATTGTGCCTTTTGTATTTAATTCAGATGCAATTTCTGTGTTTCATTGTCAATAAGAGGATCAGAGGGATACAGTAAACCTGAAGGGAAGCATCGGAATCTATAACTATTGTCACAGGAGTGGTTCAAAACATAGTCAGTATGAAGTGTCAGTCTTCTTGTACATATGTCGGCATTGTGCCTTTTGTATTTAATTCCGATGCAGTTTCTGTGTTTCATCGTCGATAAGAACGTCCAAGGGATACAGTAAACCTGAAGTGAAGCATCGGAATCTATAACTAGAGTCACAGGAATGGTTCAAAACATAGTCAGTAAGAAGAGTCAGTCTTCTTGTACTTAAGTCGGCATTGTGCCTTTTCTATTTAATTCCGATGCAATTTCTGTGTTTCATCGTCAATAAGAAGGTCCAAGGGATACAGTAAACCTGAAGTGAAGCATCGGAATCTATAACTAGTGTCACAGGAATGGTTCAAAACATAGTCAGTAAGAAGAGTCAGTCTTCTAGTACTTAAGTCGGCATTGTGCCTTTTGTATTTAATTCAGATGCAATTTCTGTGTTTCATTGTCAATAAGAAGGTCAGAGGGATACAGAAAACCTGAAGGGAAGCATCGGAATCTATAACTAGTGTCACAGGAGTGGTTCAAAATATAGACAGTAGGAAGAGTCAGTCTTCTGGTACTTAAGTAGCGTTGTGCCTTTTCTATTTAATTCCATTGCCATTTCTGTATTTCATCGTCAATAAGAAGGTCAGAGGTATACAGTAAACCTGAAGTGAAGCATCGGAACTTTAACTAGCGTCACAGGAATGGTTCAAAACATAGACATTAAGAAGAGTCAGTCTTCTTGTACTTAAGTCGGCATTGTGCCATTTCTATTTATTTCCGATGCAATTTCTGTGTTTCATCGTCAATAAGAAGGTCCAAGGGATACAGTGAACCTGAAGTGAAGCATCGGAATCTATAACTAGTGTCACAGGAATGGTTCAAATTATAGTCAGTGAGAAGAGTCAGTCTTCTTGTACTTAAGTAGCATTGTGCCTTTTCTATTTAATTCCATTGCAATTTCTGTGTTTCATCGTCAAAAAGAAGGTCAGAGGGATACAGTAAACCTGAAGTGAAGCATCGGAATCTATAAATAGTGTCACAGGAATGGATCAAAGCATAGGCAGTAGGAAGAGTCGGTCTTCTTGTACTTAAGTCGGCATTGTGCCTTTTGTATTTAATTCCGATGCAATACCTGTGTTTCATCGTCAATAAGAAGGTCCAAGGGCTACAGTAAACCTGAAGTGAAGCATGGGAATCTGTAACCAGCGTCACAATAGTGGTTCAAAACATAGTCAGTAAGAGGATTCAGTCTTCTTGTACTTAAGTCGGAATACTGCCTTTTCTATTTAATTCCGATGCAATTTCTGTGTTTCATCGTCAATAAGAAGGTCAGAGGGATACAGTAAACCTGAAGTGTAGCAACGGAATCTATAACTAGTGTCACACAATGGTTCAAATCATAGTCAGTAAGAAGTGTCAGTCTTCTTGTACTTAAGTCGGCATTGTGCTTTTTCTATTTCATACCGATGCAATTCCAGTGTTTCATCGTCAATAAGAATGTCAGAGGGATACAGTAAACCTGAAGTGAAGCATCGGAATCTCTAACTTGCGTCAGAGGAATAGTTCAAAACATAGACAGTAAGAAGAGTCAGTCTTCTTGTACTTAAGTCGGCATTGTGCTTTTCTATTTAATTCCGATGCAATATCTGTGTTTCATCGTCAATAAGAAGGTCCAAGGGATACAGTAAACGTGAAGTGAAGCATCGGAATCTATATCTAGTGTCACAGGAATGGTTCAAAACGTAGACAGTAGGAAGAGTCAGTCGTCTTGTACTTAAGTCAGCATCGTACCCTTTTCTATATAATTCCGATGCACTTTCTCTGTTTCATGGTCAATAAGATGGTCCAAGGGATACAGTAAACCTGAAATAAATCATCGGAATCTATAACTAGTGTCACAGGAATGCTTCAAAACATAGACAGTGGGAAGAGTCAGTCAACATGTACTTAAGTCGGCATTGTGCCTTTTGTATTTAATTCAGATGCAATTTCTGTGTTTCGTCGTCAATAGGAAAGTCAGAGGGATACAGTAAACTTGAAGTGAAGCATCGGAATCTACAACTAGTGTCACAGGAGTGGTTCAAAACATAGTCAGTAAGAAGAGTCAGTCTTCTTGTACTTAAGTCGGCATTGTGCCTTTTGTATTTCATTCCGATGCGATTTCTGTGTTTCATCGTCAATAAGAACGTCCAAGGATTACAGTAAACCTGAAGTGAAACATCGGAATCTATAACTAGTGTCACAAGAACGGTTCAAAACATAGACAGTAGGGAAAGTCAGTCTTCTTGTACTTAAGTAGCATTGTGCCTTTTCTATTTAATTCCGATGCAATGTATGTGTTTCATCGTCAATAAGAAGGTCCAAGGGATACAGTAAACCTGAAGTGAAGCATCGGAATCTGTAACTAGCGTCACAGGAGTGCTTCAAAACATAGTCATTAAGAAGAGTCAGTCTTATTGTACTTAAGTCGGCATTGTGCCTTTTCTATTTAAATCCGAAGCAATTTCTGTCTTTCATCGTCAATAAGAAGGTCGGAGGGATACAGTAAACCTGAAGTGTAGCATCGGAATCTATAACTAGTGTCACAGGAATGGTTCAAATCACAGTCAGTAAGAAGAGTCAGTCTTCTTGTACTTAAGTCGGCATTGTGCTTTTTCTATTTAATTCCGATGCAATTTCAGTGTTTCATCGTCAATAAGAATGTCAGTGGGATACAGTAAACCTGAAGTGAAGCATCGGAATCTATATCTAGTGTCACAGGAATGGTTCAAAACATAGACAATAAGGAGAGTCAGTCTTCTTGTACTTAAGTCGGCATTGTGCCATTTGTATTTAATTCCGATGCAATTTCTGTGCTTCAACGTCAGTAAGAAGGTCAGAGGGATACAGTAAACCTGAAGTGAAGCATCGGAATCTATAAGTAGTGTCACAGGAATGGTTCAAAACAGTCAGTAAGAAGAGTCAGTCTCCTTGTACTTAAGTCGGCATTGTGCCTTTTGTATTTAATTCCGATGCAATTTCTGTGTTTCATCGTCAATAAGAAGGTCAGAGGGATACTAAAAACCTGAAGTAAAGCATCGGAATCTATAACTAGTGTCACAGGAATGGATGAAACATGGACAGTGTGAAGAGTCAGTCTTCTTCTACTTAAGTCAGCATTGTGCCTTGTGTATTTAATTCCGAAGCAATCTCTGTGTTTCATCGTCAATAAGAAGGTCAGAGAGATTCAGTAAACCTGAAGTGAAGCATCTGAATCTATAACTAGTGTCACAGGAATGGTTCAAAGCATAGACAGTAAGAAAGGTCAGTCTTCTTGTACTTAAGTCGGCATTGTGACTTTTATATTTAATTCCGATGCAATTTCTGTGTTTTATCGTCAATAAGAAGATCAGAGGGATACAGAAAACCTGAAGTGAAGCATCGGAATCTATAACTAGTGTCATAGGGATGGTTCAAAACATAGACAGTAGGAAGAGTCAGTCCTCTTGTACTTAAGTCGGCATTGTGCTTTTCTATTTAATTCTGATGCAATTTCTGTGTTTATCGTCAATAAGACCGTCCAAGGGATACAGTAAACCTGAAGTGAAACATCGGAATCTATAACTAGTGTCACAAGAACGGTTCAAAACATAAACAGTAGGAAAAGTCAGTCTTCGTGTACTTAAGTATCATTGTGCCTTTTCTTTTTAATTCCGATGCAATTTCTGTGTTTCATCGTCAATAAGAAGGTCCAAGGGATACAGTAAACCTGAAGTGAAGCATTTGAATCTAAAACTAGTGTCACAAGAACGGTTAAAAATATAGACAGTAGGAAGAGTCAGTCTTTTTGTACTTAAGTAGCATTGTGCCCTTTCTATTTAATTCCGATGCAATTTCTGTGTTTCATCGTCAATAAGAAGGTCAGAGGTATACAGTAAACCTGAAGTGTAGCAACGGAATCTATAACTTGTGTCACAGGAATGGTTCAAATCATAGTCAGTAAGAAGAGTCAGTCTTCTTGTACTTAAGTCGGCATCGTGCTTTTTATATTTCATACCGATGCAATTCCAGTGTTTCATCGGCAATAAGAATGTCAGAGGGATACAGTAAACCAGAAGTGAAGCATCGGAATCTGTAACTTGCGTCAGAGGAATAGTTCAAAACATTGACAGTAAGAAGAGTCAGTCTTCTTGTACTTAAGTCGGCATTGTGCTTTTCTATTTAATTCCGATGCAATTTCTGTGTTTATCGTCAATAAGACCGTCCAAGGGATACAGTAAACCTGAAGTGAAACATCGGAATCTATAGCTAGTGTCACAAGAACGGTTCAAAACATAGACAGTAGGAAAAGTCAGTCTTCTTGTACTTAAGTAGCATTGTGCCTTTTCTTTTTAATTCCGATGCAATTTCTGTGTTTCATCGTCAATAAGAAGGTCCAAGGGATACAGTAAACCTGAAGTGAAGCATCGGAATCTGTAACTAGCGTCACAGGAGTGGTTCAAAACATAGTCATTAAGAAGAGTCAGTCTTCTTGTACTTAAGTCGGCATTGTGCCTTTTCTACTTAAATCCGATGCAATTTCTGTGTTTCATCGTCAATAAGAAGGTCAGAGGGATACAGTAAACCTGAAGTGAAGCATCGGAATCTATAACTAGTGTCATAGGAATGGTTCAAAACATAGACAGTAGGAAGAGTCAGTCTTCTTGTACTTAAGTCAGCATTGTGCCTTTTCTATATGATTCCGATGCACTTTCTGTGTTTCATGGTCAATAAGATGGTCCAATGGATACAGTAAACCAGAAATGAAGCATCGGAATCTATAACTAGTGTCACAGGAATGTTTCAAAACATAGACAGTAGGAAGAGTCAGTCTACACGTACTTAAGTCGGCATTGTGCCATTTGTATTTAATTCAGATGCAATTTCTTTGTTTCATTGACAATAAGAAGGTCAGAGGGATACTGTAAACCTGAAGGGAAGCATCGGAATCTATAACTAGTGTCACAGGAGTGGTTCAAACCAAAGTCAATAAGAAGAGTCAGTCTTCCTGTACATATGTCGGCTTTGTGCCTTTTGTATTTAATTCCGGTGCAGTATCTGTGTTTCATCGTCGATAAGAACGTCCAAGGGATACAGTGAACCTGAAGTGAAGCATTTGAATCTAAAACTAGTGTCACAGGAACGGTTAAAAATATAGACAGTAGGAAGAGTCAGTCTTCTTGTACTTAAGTAGCGTTGAGCCTTTTCTATTTCATTCCGATGCAATTTCTGTATTTCATTGTCAATAAGAAGGTCAGAGGTATACAGTAAACCTGAAGTGAAGCATCGGAATCTCTAACTTGCGTCAGAGGAATAGTTCATAACATAGACAGTAAGAAGAGTCAGTCTTCTTGTACTTAAGTCGGCATTGTGCCCTTCTGTATATAATTCCGATGCACTTTCTTTGTTTCATGGTCAATATGATGGTCCAAGGGATACAGTAAACCTGAAATAAATCATCGGAATCTATAACTAGTGTCACAGGAATGCTTCAAAACATAGTCAGTAGGAAGAGTCAGTCTACATGTACTTAAGTCGGCATTGTGCCTTTTGTATTTAATTCAGATACAATTTCTGTGTTTCGTCGTCAATAGGAAGGTCAGAGGGATACAGTAAACCTGAAGTGAAGCATCGGAATCTATAACTAGTGTCACAGGAGTGGTTCAAAACATAGTCAGTAAGAAGAGTCAGTCTTCTTGTACTTAAGTCGGCATTGTGCCTTTTGTATTTTATTCCGATGCGATTTCTGTGTTTCATCGTCAATAAGAACGTCCAAGGATTACAGTAAACCTGAAGTGAAACCTCGGAATCTATAACTAGTGTCACTAGAACGGTTCAAAACATAGACAGTAGGGAAAGTCAGTCTTCTTGTACTTAAGTAGCATTGTGCCTTTTCTATTTAATTCCGATGCAATTTATGTGTTTCATCGTCAATAAGAAGGTCCAAGGGATACAGTAAACCTGAAGTGAAGCATCGGAATCTGTAACTAGCGTCACAGGAGTACTTCAAAACATAGTCATTAAGAAGAGTCAGTCTTCTTGTACTTAAGTCGGCATTGTGCCTTTTCTATTTAAATCCGATGCAATTTCTGTCTTTCATCGTCAATAGGAAGGTCAGAGGGATACAGTAAACCTGAAGTGAAGCATCGGAATCTATAACTAGTGTCACAGGAGTGGTTCAAAACATAGTCAGTAAGAAGAGTCAGTCTTCTTGTACTTAAGTCGGCATTGTGCCTTTTGTATTTCATTCCGATGCACTTTCTGTGTTTCATGGTCAATAAGAAGGTCCAAGGGATACAGTAAACCTGAAATGAAGCATCGGAATCTATAACTAGTGTCACAGGAATGTTTCAAAACATACACAGTAGGAAGTGTCAGTCTACATGTACTTAGGTTGGTATTGTGCCTTTTGTATTTAATTACGATGCAATTTCTGTGTATCATCGTCAATAAGAAGGTCAGAGGGATACAGTAAACCTGAAGTGAAGCATCGGAATCTATAACTAGTTTCACAGGAATGGTTCAAATCATAGACAGTAAGAAAGGTCAGTCTTCTTGTACTTAAGTCGGCATTGTGACTTTTATATTTAATTCCGATGCAATTTCTGTGTTTTATCGTCAATAAGAAGATCAGAGGGATACAGAAAATCCTGAAGTGAAGCATCGGAATCAATAACTAGTGTCACAGGAATGGTCAAAACATAGACAGTAGGAAGAGTCAGTCTTCTTGTACTTAAGTCAGCATTGTGCCTTTTCTATATAATTCCGATGCACTTTCTGTGATTCATGGTCAATAAGATGGTCCAATGGATACAGTAAACCTGAAATGAAGCATTTGAATCTAAAACTAGTGTCACAGGAACGGTTAAAAATATAGACAGTATGAAGAGTCAGTCTACACGTACTTGAGTCGGCATTGTGCCCTTTGTATTTAATTCAGATGCAATTTCTGTGTTTCATTGTCAATAAGAGGATCAGAGGGATACAGTAAACCTGAAGGGAAGCATCGGAATCTATAACTATTGTCACAGGAGTGGTTCAAAACATAGTCAGTATGAAGTGTCAGTCTTCTTGTACATATGTCGGCATTGTGCCTTTTGTATTTAATTCCGATGCAGTTTCTGTGTTTCATCGTCGATAAGAACGTCCAAGGGATACAGTAAACCTGAAGTGAAGCATCGGAATCTATAAGTAGTGTCACAGGAATGGTTCAAAACATAGTCAGTAAGAAGAGTCAGTCTTCTTGTACTTAAGTCGGCATTGTGCCTTTTCTATTTAATTCCGATGCAATTTCTGTGTTTCATCGTCAATAAGAAGGTCCAAGGGATACAGTAAACCTGAAGTGAAGCATCGGAATCTATAACTAGTGTCACAGGAATGGTTCAAAACATAGTCAGTAAGAAGAGTCAGTCTTCTAGTACTTAAGTCGGCATTGTGCCTTTTGTATTTAATTCAGATGCAATTTCTGTGTTTCATTGTCAATAAGAAGGTCAGAGGGATACAGAAAACCTGAAGGGAAGCATCGGAATCTATAACTAGTGTCACAGGAGTGGTTCAAAATATAGACAGTAGGAAGAGTCAGTCTTCTGGTACTTAAGTAGCGTTGTGCCTTTTCTATTTAATTCCATTGCCATTTCTGTATTTCATCGTCAATAAGAAGGTCAGAGGTATACAGTAAACCTGAAGTGAAGCATCGGAACTTTAACTAGCGTCACAGGAATGGTTCAAAACATAGACATTAAGAAGAGTCAGTCTTCTTGTACTTAAGTCGGCATTGTGCCATTTCTATTTATTTCCGATGCAATTTCTGTGTTTCATCGTCAATAAGAAGGTCCAAGGGATACAGTGAACCTGAAGTGAAGCATCGGAATCTATAACTAGTGTCACAGGAATGGTTCAAATTATAGTCAGTGAGAAGAGTCAGTCTTCTTGTACTTAAGTAGCATTGTGCCTTTTCTATTTAATTCCATTGCAATTTCTGTGTTTCATCGTCAAAAAGAAGGTCAGAGGGATACAGTAAACCTGAAGTGAAGCATCGGAATCTATAAATAGTGTCACAGGAATGGATCAAAGCATAGGCAGTAGGAAGAGTCGGTCTTCTTGTACTTAAGTCGGCATTGTGCCTTTTGTATTTAATTCCGATGCAATACCTGTGTTTCATCGTCAATAAGAAGGTCCAAGGGCTACAGTAAACCTGAAGTGAAGCATGGGAATCTGTAAACAGCGTCACAATAGTGGTTCAAAACATAGTCAGTAAGAGGATTCAGTCTTCTTGTACTTAAGTCGGAATACTGCCTTTTCTATTTAATTCCGATGCAATTTCTGTGTTTCATCGTCAATAAGAAGGTCAGAGGGATACAGTAAACCTGAAGTGTAGCAACGGAATCTATAACTAGTGTCACAGAATGGTTCAAATCATAGTCAGTAAGAAGTGTCAGTCTTCTTGTACTTAAGTCGGCATTGTGCTTTTTCTATTTCATACCGATGCAATTCCAGTGTTTCATCGTCAATAAGAATGTCAGAGGGATACAGTAAACCTGAAGTGAAGCATCGGAATCTCTAACTTGCGTCAGAGGAATAGTTCAAAACATAGACAGTAAGAAGAGTCAGTCTTCTTGTACTTAAGTCGGCATTGTGCTTTTCTATTTAATTCCGATGCAATATCTGTGTTTCATCGTCAATAAGAAGGTCCAAGGGATACAGTAAACGTGAAGTGAAGCATCGGAATCTATATCTAGTGTCACAGGAATGGTTCAAAACGTAGACAGTAGGAAGAGTCAGTCGTCTTGTACTTAAGTCAGCATCGTACCCTTTTCTATATAATTCCGATGCACTTTCTCTGTTTCATGGTCAATAAGATGGTCCAAGGGATACAGTAAACCTGAAATAAATCATCGGAATCTATAACTAGTGTCACAGGAATGCTTCAAAACATAGACAGTGGGAAGAGTCAGTCAACATGTACTTAAGTCGGCATTGTGCCTTTTGTATTTAATTCAGATGCAATTTCTGTGTTTCGTCGTCAATAGGAAGGTCAGAGGGATACAGTAAACTTGAAGTGAAGCATCGGAATCTACAACTAGTGTCACAGGAGTGGTTCAAAACATAGTCAGTAAGAAGAGTCAGTCTTCTTGTACTTAAGTCGGCATTGTGCCTTTTGTATTTCATTCCGATGCGATTTCTGTGTTTCATCGTCAATAAGAACGTCCAAGGATTACAGTAAACCTGAAGTGAAACATCGGAATCTATAACTAGTGTCACAAGAACGGTTCAAAACATAGACAGTAGGGAAAGTCAGTCTTCTTGTACTTAAGTAGCATTGTGCCTTTTCTATTTAATTCCGATGCAATGTATGTGTTTCATCGTCAATAAGAAGGTCCAAGGGATACAGTAAACCTGAAGTGAAGCATCGGAATCTGTAACTAGCGTCACAGGAGTGCTTCAAAACATAGTCATTAAGAAGAGTCAGTCTTATTGTACTTAAGTCGGCATTGTGCCTTTTCTATTTAAATCCGAAGCAATTTCTGTCTTTCATCGTCAATAAGAAGGTCGGAGGGATACAGTAAACCTGAAGTGTAGCATCGGAATCTATAACTAGTGTCACAGGAATGGTTCAAATCACAGTCAGTAAGAAGAGTCAGTCTTCTTGTACTTAAGTCGGCATTGTGCTTTTTCTATTTAATTCCGATGCAATTTCAGTGTTTCATCGTCAATAAGAATGTCAGTGGGATACAGTAAACCTGAAGTGAAGCATCGGAATCTATATCTAGTGTCACAGGAATGGTTCAAAACATAGACAATAAGGAGAGTCAGTCTTCTTGTACTTAAGTCGGCATTGTGCCATTTGTATTTAATTCCGATGCAATTTCTGTGCTTCAACGTCAGTAAGAAGGTCAGAGGGATACAGTAAACCTGAAGTGAAGCATCGGAATCTATAACTAGTGTCACAGGAATGGTTCAAAACAGTCAGTAAGAAGAGTCAGTCTCCTTGTACTTAAGTCGGCATTGTGCCTTTTGTATTTAATTCCGATGCAATTTCTGTGTTTCATCGTCAATAAGAAGGTCAGAGGGATACTAAAAACCTGAAGTAAAGCATCGGAATCTATAACTAGTGTCACAGGAATGGATGAAACATGGACAGTGTGAAGAGTCAGTCTTCTTCTACTTAAGTCAGCATTGTGCCTTTTGTATTTAATTCCGAAGCAATCTCTGTGTTTCATCGTCAATAAGAAGGTCAGAGAGATTCAGTAAACCTGAAGTGAAGCATCTGAATCTATAACTAGTGTCACAGGAATGGTTCAAAGCATAGACAGTAAGAAAGGTCAGTCTTCTTGTACTTAAGTCGGCATTGTGACTTTTATATTTAATTCCGATGCAATTTCTGTGTTTTATCGTCAATAAGAAGATCAGAGGGATACAGAAAACCTGAAGTGAAGCATCGGAATCTATAACTAGTGTCATAGGGATGGTTCAAAACATAGACAGTAGGAAGAGTCAGTCCACTTGTACTTAAGTCGGCATTGTGCTTTTCTATTTAATTCTGATGCAATTTCTGTGTTTATCGTCAATAAGACCGTCCAAGGGATACAGTAAACCTGAAGTGAAACAT
Source organism: Schistocerca americana (assembly GCF_021461395.2). NCBI lineage: Eukaryota > Metazoa > Arthropoda > Insecta > Orthoptera > Acrididae > Schistocerca > Schistocerca americana. The sequence goes on from NC_060123.1 coordinate 760,260,905, forward strand.
CGGAATCTATAACTAGTGTCACAAGAACGGTTCAAAACATAAACAGTAGGAAAAGTCAGTCTTCGTGTACTTAAGTATCATTGTGCCTTTTCTTTTTAATTCCGATGCAATTTCTGTGTTTCATCGTCAATAAGAAGGTCCAAGGGACACAGTAAACCTGAAGTGAAGCATTTGAATCTAAAACTAGTGTCACAAGAACGGTTAAAAATATAGACAGTAGGAAGAGTCAGTCTTTTTGTACTTAAGTAGCATTGTGCCTTTTCTATTTAATTCCGATGCAATTTCTGTGTTTCATCGTCAATAAGAAGGTCAGAGGTATACAGTAAACCTGAAGTGTAGCAACGGAATCTATAACTTGTGTCACAGGAATGGTTCAAATCATAGTCAGTAAGAAGAGTCAGTCTTCTTGTACTTAAGTCGGCATCGTGCTTTTTATATTTCATACCGATGCAATTCCAGTGTTTCATCGGCAATAAGAATGTCAGAGGGATACAGTAAACCAGAAGTGAAGCATCGGAATCTGTAACTTGCGTCAGAGGAATAGTTCAAAACATTGACAGTAAGAAGAGTCAGTCTTCTTGTACTTAAGTCGGCATTGTGCTTTTCTATTTAATTCCGATGCAATTTCTGTGTTTATCGTCAATAAGACCGTCCAAGGGATACAGTAAACCTGAAGTGAAACATCGGAATCTATAGCTAGTGTCACAAGAACGGTTCAAAACATAGACAGTAGGAAAAGTCAGTCTTCTTGTACTTAAGTAGCATTGTGCCTTTTCTTTTTAATTCCGATGCAATTTCTGTGTTTCATCGTCAATAAGAAGGTCCAAGGGATACAGTAAACCTGAAGTGAAGCATCGGAATCTGTAACTAGCGTCACAGGAGTGGTTCAAAACATAGTCATTAAGAAGAGTCAGTCTTCTTGTACTTAAGTCGGCATTGTGCCTTTTCTACTTAAATCCGATGCAATTTCTGTGTTTCATCGTCAATAAGAAGGTCAGAGGGATACAGTAAACCTGAAGTGAAGCATCGGAATCTATAACTAGTGTCATAGGAATGGTTCAAAACATAGACAGTAGGAAGAGTCAGTCTTCTTGTACTTAAGTCAGCATTGTGCCTTTTCTATATGATTCCGATGCACTTTCTGTGTTTCATGGTCAATAAGATGGTCCAATGGATACAGTAAACCAGAAATGAAGCATCGGAATCTATAACTAGTGTCACAGGAATGCTTCAAAACATAGACAGTAGGAAGAGTCAGTCTACATGTACTTAAGTCGGCATTGTGCCTTTTGTATTTAATTCAGATACAATTTCTGTGTTTCGTCGTCAATAGGAAGGTCAGAGGGATACAGTAAACCTGAAGTGAAGCATCGGAATCTATAACTAGTGTCACAGGAGTGGTTCAAAACATAGTCAGTAAGAAGAGTCAGTCTTCTTGTACTTAAGTCGGCATTGTGCCTTTTGTATTTCATTCCGATGCGATTTCTGTGTTTCATCGTCAATAAGAACGTCCAAGGATTACAGTAAACCTGAAGTGAAACCTCGGAATCTATAACTAGTGTCACTAGAACGGTTCAAAACATAGACAGTAGGGAAAGTCAGTCTTCTTGTACTTAAGTAGCATTGTGCCTTTTCTATTTAATTCCGATGCAATTTATGTGTTTCATCGTCAATAAGAAGGTCCAAGGGATACAGTAAACCTGAAGTGAAGCATCGGAATCTGTAACTAGCGTCACAGGAGTACTTCAAAACATAGTCATTAAGAAGAGTCAGTCTTCTTGTACTTAAGTCGGCATTGTGCCTTTTCTATTTAAATCCGATGCAATTTCTGTCTTTCATCGTCAATAGGAAGGTCAGAGGGATACAGTAAACCTGAAGTGAAGCATCGGAATCTATAACTAGTGTCACAGGAGTGGTTCAAAACATAGTCAGTAAGAAGAGTCAGTCTTCTTGTACTTAAGTCGGCATTGTGCCTTTTGTATTTCATTCCGATGCACTTTCTGTGTTTCATGGTCAATAAGAAGGTCCAAGGGATACAGTAAACCTGAAATGAAGCATCGGAATCTATAACTAGTGTCACAGGAATGTTTCAAAACATACACAGTAGGAAGTGTCAGTCTACATGTACTTAGGTTGGTATTGTGCCTTTTGTATTTAATTACGATGCAATTTCTGTGTATCATCGTCAATAAGAAGGTCAGAGGGATACAGTAAACCTGAAGTGAAGCATCGGAATCTATAACTAGTTTCACAGGAATGGTTCAAATCATAGACAGTAAGAAAGGTCAGTCTTCTTGTACTTAAGTCGGCATTGTGACTTTTATATTTAATTCCGATGCAATTTCTGTGTTTTATCGTCAATAAGAACATCAGAGGGATACAGAAAATCCTGAAGTGAAGCATCGGAATCAATAACTAGTGTCATAGGAATGGTCAAAACATAGACAGTAGGAAGAGTCAGTCTTCTTGTACTTAAGTCAGCATTGTGCCTTTTCTATATAATTCCGATGCACTTTCTGTGATTCATGGTCAATAAGATGGTCCAATGGATACAGTAAACCTGAAATGAAGCATTTGAATCTAAAACTAGTGTCACAGGAACGGTTAAAAATATAGACAGTAGGAAGAGTCAGTCTACACGTACTTGAGTCGGCATTGTGCCTTTTGTATTTAATTCAGATGCAATTTCTGTGTTTCATTGTCAATAAGAAGGTCAGAGGGATACAGTAAACCTGAAGGGAAGCATCGGAATCTATAACTAGTGTCACAGGAGTGGTTCAAAGCAAAGTCAATAAGAAGAATCAGTCTTCTTGTACATATGTCGGCTTTGTGCCCTTTTGTATTTAATTCCGATGCAGTTTCTGTGTTTCATCGTCGATAAGAACGTCCAAGGGATACAGTAAACCTGAAGTGAAGCATTTGAATCTAAAACTAGTGTCACAGGAACGGTTAAAAATATAGACAGTAGGAAGAGTCAGTCTTCTTGTACTTAAGTAGCATTGTGCCTTTTCTATTTAATTCCGATGCAATTTCTGTGTTTCATCGTCAATAAGAATGTCAGAGGGATACAGTAAACCTGAAGTGTAGCAACGGAAACTATAACTTGTGTCACAGGAATGGTTCAAATCATAGTCAGTAAGAAGAGTCAGTCTTCTTGTACTTAAGTCGGCATCGTGCTTTTTCTATTTCATACCGATGCAATTCCAGTGTTTCATCGTCAATAAGAATGTCAGAGGGATACAGTTAACCTGAAGTGAAGCATCGGAATCTGTAACTTGCGTCAGAGGAATAGTTCAAAACATTGACAGCAAGAAGAGTCAGTCTTCTTGTACTTAAGTCGGCATTGTGCTTTTCTATTTAATTCCGATGCAATTTCTGTGTTTATCGTCAATAAGACCGTCCAAGGGATACAGTAAACCTGAAGTGAAACATCGGAATCTATAACTAGTGTCACAAGAACGGTTCAAAACATAGACAGTAGGAAAAGTCAGTCTTCTTGTACTTAAGTAGCATTGTGCCTTTTCTATTTAATTCCGATGCAATTTCTGTGTTTCATCGTCAATAAGAAGGTCCATGGGATACAGTAAACCTGAAGTGAAGCATCGGAATCTGTAACTAGCGTCACAGGAGTGGTTCAAAACATAATCATTAAAAAGAGTCAGTCTTCTTGTACTTATGTCGGCATTGTGCCTTTTCTATTTAATTCCGATGCAATTTCAGTGTTTCATCGTCAATAAGAATGTCAGTGGGATACAGTAAACCTGAAGTGAAGCATCGGAATCTATTTCTAGTGTCACAGGAATGGTTCAAAACATAGACAGTAAGGAGAGTCAGTCTTCTTGTACTTAAGTCGGCATTGTGCCATTTGTATTTAATTCCGATGCAATTTCTGTGCTTCAACGTCAATAAGAAGGTCAGAGGGATACAGTAAACCTGAAGTGAAGCATCGGAATCTATAACTAGTGTCACAGGAATGGTTCAAAACAGTCAGTAAGAAGAGTCAGTCTCCTTGTACTTAAGTCGGCATTGTGCCTTTTGTATTTAATTCCGATGCAATTTCTGTGTTTCATCGTCAATAAGAAGGTCAGAGGGATACTGAAAACCTGAAGTGAAGCATCGGAATCTATAACTAGTGTCACAGGAATGGATCAAACATGGACAGTGTGAAGAGTCAGTTTTCTTGTACTTAAGTCAGCATTGTGCCTTTTGTATTTAATTCCGATGCAATTTCTGTGTTTCATCGTCAATAAGAAGGTCAGAGAATTACAGAAAACCTGAAGTGAAGCATCGTAATATATAACTAGTGTCACAGGAATGGTTCAAAACATAGACAGTAGGAAGAGTCAGTCTTCTTATACTTAAGTCATCATTGTGCCTTTTGTATTTCATTCCGATGCACTTTCTGTGTTTTATCGTCAATACGAAGATCAGAGGGATACAGAAAACCTGAAGTGAAGCAGCGGAATCTATTACTAGTGTCATAGGAATAGTTCAAAACATAGACAGTAGGAAGAGTCAGTCTTCTTGTACATAAGTCAGCATTGTGCCTTTTCTATAAAATTCCGATGCACTTTCTGTGTTTCATGGTCAATAAGATGGTCCAATGGATACAGTAAACCTGAAATGAAGCATCGGAATCTATAACTAGTGTCACAGGAATGTTTCAAAACATAGACAGTAGGAAGAGTCAGTCTACACGTACTTAAGTCGGCATTGTTCCTTTTGTATTTAATTCAGATGCAATTTCTGTGTTTCATTGTCAATAAGAATGTCAGAGGGATACAGTAAACCTGAAGTGTAGCAACGGAATCTATAACTTGTGTCACAGGAATGGTTCAAATCATAGTCAGTAAGAAGAGTCAGTCTTCTTGTACTTAAGTCGGCATCGTGCTTTTTCTATTTAATTCCGATGCAATTTCTGTGTTTATCGTCAATAAGACCGTCCAAGGGATACAGTAAACCTGAAGTGAAACATCGGAATCTATAACTAGTGTCACAAGAACGGTTCAAAACATAGACAGTAGGAAAAGTCAGTCTTCTTGTACTTAAGTAGCATTGTGCCTTTTCTATTTAATTCCGATGCAATTTCTGTGTTTCATCGTCAATAAGAAGGTCAGAGGTATACAGTAAACCTGAAGTGTAGCAACGGAATCTATAACTTGTGTCACAGGAATGGTTCAAATCATAGTCAGTAAGAAGAGTCAGTCTTCTTGTACTTAAGTCGGCATCGTGCTTTTTATATTTCATACCGATGCAATTCCAGTGTTTCATCGGCAATAAGAATGTCAGAGGGATACAGTAAACCAGAAGTGAAGCATCGGAATCTGTAACTTGCGTCAGAGGAATAGTTCAAAACATTGACAGTAAGAAGAGTCAGTCTTCTTGTACTTAAGTCGGAATTGTGCTTTTCTATTTAATTCCGATGCAATATCTGTGTTTATCGTCAATAAGACCGTCCAAGGGATACAGTAAACCTGAAGTGAAACATCGGAATCTATAGCTAGTGTCACAAGAACGGTTCAAAACATAGACAGTAGGAAAAGTCAGTCTTCTTGTACTTAAGTAGCATTGTGCCTTTTCTTTTTAATTCCGATGCAATTTCTGTGTTTCATCGTCAATAAGAAGGTCCAAGGGATACAGTAAACCTGAAGTGAAGCATCGGAATCTGTAACTAGCGTCACAGGAGTGGTTCAAAACATAGTCATTAAGAAGAGTCAGTCTTCTTGTACTTAAGTCGGCATTGTGCCTTTTCTACTTAAATCCGATGCAATTTCTGTGTTTCATCGTCAATAAGAAGGTCAGAGGGATACAGTAAACCTGAAGTGAAGCATCGGAATCTATAACTAGTGTCATAGGAATGGTTCAAAACATAGACAGTAGGAAGAGTCAGTCTTCTTGTACTTAAGTCAGCATTGTGCCTTTTCTATATGATTCCGATGCACTTTCTGTGTTTCATGGTCAATAAGATGGTCCAATGGATACAGTAAACCAGAAATGAAGCATCGGAATCTATAACTAGTGTCACAGGAATGCTTCAAAACATAGACAGTAGGAAGAGTCAGTCTACATGTACTTAAGTCGGCATTGTGCCTTTTGTATTTAATTCAGATACAATTTCTGTGTTTCGTCGTCAATAGGAAGGTCAGAGGGATACAGTAAACCTGAAGTGAAGCATCGGAATCTATAACTAGTGTCACAGGAGTGGTTCAAAACATAGTCAGTAAGAAGAGTCAGTCTTCTTGTACTTAAGTCGGCATTGTGCCTTTTGTATTTCATTCCGATGCGATTTCTGTGTTTCATCGTCAATAAGAACGTCCAAGGATTACAGTAAACCTGAAGTGAAACCTCGGAATCTATAACTAGTGTCACTAGAACGGTTCAAAACATAGACAGTAGGGAAAGTCAGTCTTCTTGTACTTAAGTAGCATTGTGCCTTTTCTATTTAATTCCGATGCAATTTATGTGTTTCATCGTCAATAAGAAGGTCCAAGGGATACAGTAAACCTGAAGTGAAGCATCGGAATCTGTAACTAGCGTCACAGGAGTACTTCAAAACATAGTCATTAAGAAGAGTCAGTCTTCTTGTACTTAAGTCGGCATTGTGCCTTTTCTATTTAAATCCGATGCAATTTCTGTCTTTCATCGTCAATAGGAAGGTCAGAGGGATACAGTAAACCTGAAGTGAAGCATCGGAATCTATAACTAGTGTCACAGGAGTGGTTCAAAACATAGTCAGTAAGAAGAGTCAGTCTTCTTGTACTTAAGTCGGCATTGTGCCTTTTGTATTTCATTCCGATGCACTTTCTGTGTTTCATGGTCAATAAGAAGGTCCAAGGGATACAGTAAACCTGAAATGAAGCATCGGAATCTATAACTAGTGTCACAGGAATGTTTCAAAACATACACAGTAGGAAGTGTCAGTCTACATGTACTTAGGTTGGTATTGTGCCTTTTGTATTTAATTACGATGCAATTTCTGTGTATCATCGTCAATAAGAAGGTCAGAGGGATACAGTAAACCTGAAGTGAAGCATCGGAATCTATAACTAGTTTCACAGGAATGGTTCAAATCATAGACAGTAAGAAAGGTCAGTCTTCTTGTACTTAAGTCGGCATTGTGACTTTTATATTTAATTCCGATGCAATTTCTGTGTTTTATCGTCAATAAGAAGATCAGAGGGATACAGAAAATCCTGAAGTGAAGCATCGGAATCAATAACTAGTGTCATAGGAATGGTCAAAACATAGACAGTAGGAAGAGTCAGTCTTCTTGTACTTAAGTCAGCATTGTGCCTTTTCTATATAATTCCGATGCACTTTCTGTGATTCATGGTCAATAAGATGGTCCAATGGATACAGTAAACCTGAAATGAAGCATTTGAATCTAAAACTAGTGTCACAGGAACGGTTAAAAATATAGACAGTAGGAAGAGTCAGTCTACACGTACTTGAGTCGGCATTGTGCCTTTTGTATTTAATTCAGATGCAATTTCTGTGTTTCATTGTCAATAAGAAGGTCAGAGGGATACAGTAAACCTGAAGGGAAGCATCGGAATCTATAACTAGTGTCACAGGAGTGGTTCAAAGCAAAGTCAATAAGAAGAATCAGTCTTCTTGTACATATGTCGGCTTTGTGCCCTTTTGTATTTAATTCCGATGCAGTTTCTGTGTTTCATCGTCGATAAGAACGTCCAAGGGATACAGTAAACCTGAAGTGAAGCATTTGAATCTAAAACTAGTGTCACAGGAACGGTTAAAAATATAGACAGTAGGAAGAGTCAGTCTTCTTGTACTTAAGTAGCATTGTGCCTTTTCTATTTAATTCCGATGCAATTTCTGTGTTTCATCGTCAATAAGAATGTCAGAGGGATACAGTAAACCTGAAGTGTAGCAACGGAAACTATAACTTGTGTCACAGGAATGGTTCAAATCATAGTCAGTAAGAAGAGTCAGTCTTCTTGTACTTAAGTCGGCATCGTGCTTTTTCTATTTCATACCGATGCAATTCCAGTGTTTCATCGTCAATAAGAATGTCAGAGGGATACAGTTAACCTGAAGTGAAGCATCGGAATCTGTAACTTGCGTCAGAGGAATAGTTCAAAACATTGACAGCAAGAAGAGTCAGTCTTCTTGTACTTAAGTCGGCATTGTGCTTTTCTATTTAATTCCGATGCAATTTCTGTGTTTATCGTCAATAAGACCGTCCAAGGGATACAGTAAACCTGAAGTGAAACATCGGAATCTATAACTAGTGTCACAAGAACGGTTCAAAACATAGACAGTAGGAAAAGTCAGTCTTCTTGTACTTAAGTAGCATTGTGCCTTTTCTATTTAATTCCGATGCAATTTCTGTGTTTCATCGTCAATAAGAAGGTCCAAGGGATACAGTAAACCTGAAGTGAAGCATCGGAATCTGTAACTAGCGTCACAGGAGTGGTTCAAAACATAATCATTAAAAAGAGTCAGTCTTCTTGTACTTAAGTCGGCATTGTGCCTTTTCTATTTAATTCCGATGCAATTTCAGTGTTTCATCGTCAATAAGAATGTCAGTGGGATACAGTAAACCTGAAGTGAAGCATCGGAATCTATTTCTAGTGTCACAGGAATGGTTCAAAACATAGACAGTAAGGAGAGTCAGTCTTCTTGTACTTAAGTCGGCATTGTGCCATTTGTATTTAATTCCGATGCAATTTCTGTGCTTCAACGTCAATAAGAAGGTCAGAGGGATACAGTAAACCTGAAGTGAAGCATCGGAATCTATAACTAGTGTCACAGGAATGGTTCAAAACAGTCAGTAAGAAGAGTCAGTCTCCTTGTACTTAAGTCGGCATTGTGCCTTTTGTATTTAATTCCGATGCAATTTCTGTGTTTCATCGTCAATAAGAAGGTCAGAGGGATACTGAAAACCTGAAGTGAAGCATCGGAATCTATAACTAGTGTCACAGGAATGGATCAAACATGGACAGTGTGAAGAGTCAGTTTTCTTGTACTTAAGTCAGCATTGTGCCTTTTGTATTTAATTCCGATGCAATTTCTGTGTTTCATCGTCAATAAGAAGGTCAGAGAATTACAGAAAACCTGAAGTGAAGCATCGTAATATATAACTAGTGTCACAGGAATGGTTCAAAACATAGACAGTAGGAAGAGTCAGTCTTCTTATACTTAAGTCATCATTGTGCCTTTTGTATTTCATTCCGATGCACTTTCTGTGTTTTATCGTCAATACGAAGATCAGAGGGATACAGAAAACCTGAAGTGAAGCAGCGGAATCTATTACTAGTGTCATAGGAATGGTTCAAAACATAGACAGTAGGAAGAGTCAGTCTTCTTGTACATAAGTCAGCATTGTGCCTTTTCTATAAAATTCCGATGCACTTTCTGTGTTTCATGGTCAATAAGATGGTCCAATGGATACAGTAAACCTGAAATGAAGCATCGGAATCTATAACTAGTGTCACAGGAATGTTTCAAAACATAGACAGTAGGAAGAGTCAGTCTACACGTACTTAAGTCGGCATTGTTCCTTTTGTATTTAATTCAGATGCAATTTCTGTGTTTCATTGTCAATAAGAATGTCAGAGGGATACAGTAAACCTGAAGTGTAGCAACGGAATCTATAACTTGTGTCACAGGAATGGTTCAAATCATAGTCAGTAAGAAGAGTCAGTCTTCTTGTACTTAAGTCGGCATCGTGCTTTTTCTATTTAATTCCGATGCAATTTCTGTGTTTATCGTCAATAAGACCGTCCAAGGGATACAGTAAACCTGAAGTGAAACATCGGAATCTATAACTAGTGTCACAAGAACGGTTCAAAACATAGACAGTAGGAAAAGTCAGTCTTCTTGTACTTAAGTCGGCATTGTGCCTTTTCTATTTAATTCCGATGCAATTTCTGTGTTTCATCGTCAATAAGAAGGTCCAAGGGATACAGTAAACCTTAAGTGAAGCATCGGAATCTATAACTACTGTCATAGGAATGGTTCAAAACGTAGACAGTAGGAAGAGTCGGTCTTCTTGTACTTAAGTCGGCATTGTGCCTTTTGCATTTTATTCCGATGCCATATCTGTGTTTCATCGTCAATAAGAAGGTCCAAGGGATACAGTAAACCTGAAGTGAAGCATCGGAATCTGTAACTAGCGTCACAGGAGTGGTTCAAAACATAGTCAGTAAGAGGAGTCGGTCTTCTTGTACTTAAGTCGGCATTGTGCCTTTTGCATTTTATTCCGATGCCATATCTGTGTTTCATCGTCAATAAGAAGGTCCAAGGGCTACAGTAGACCTGAAGTGAAGCATCGGAATCTGTACTCTAGCGTCACAGGAGTGGTTCAAAACATAGTCAGTAAGAGGAGTCAGTCTTCTTGTACTTTAGTCGGCATTGTGCCTTTTCTATTTAATTCCGATGCAATTTCTGTGTTTCATCGTCAGTAAGAAGGTCAGAGGGATACAGTAAACCTGTAGTGTAGCAACGGAATCTATAACTAGTGTCACAAGAACGGTTCAAAACATAGACAGTAGGAAAAGTCAGTCTTCTTATACTTAAGTAGCATTGTGCCTTTTCTATTTAATTCCGATGCATTTTCTGTGTTTCATCGTCAATAAGAAGGTCCAAGGGATACAGTAAACCTGAAGTGAAGCATCGGAATCTGTAACTAGCGTCACAGGAGTGGTTCAAACATAGTCATTAAGAAGAGTCAGTCTTCTTATACTTAAGTTCGCATTGTGCCTTTTCTATTTAAATCCGATGCAATTTCTGTGTTTCATCGTCAATAAGAAGGTCAGAGGGAAACAGTAAACCTGAAGTGTAGCATCGGAATCTATAACTAGTGTCACAGGAATGGTTCAAATCATAGTCAGTAAGAAGAGTCAGTCTTCTTGTACTTAAGTCGGCATTGTGCTTTTTCCATTTAATTCCGATGAAATTTCAGTGTTTCATCGTCAATAAGAATGTCAGAGGGAAACAGGAAACGTGAAGTGAAGCATCGGAATCTATATCTAGTGTCACAGGAATGGTTCAAAACATAGACAGTAAGGAGAGTCAGTCTTCTTGTACTTAAGTCGGCATTGTGCCATTTGTATTTAATTCCGATGAAATTTCTGTAATTCAACGTCGATAAGAAGGTCAGAGGGATACAGTAAACCTGAAGTGAAGCATCGGAATCTATAGCTAGTGTCACAGGAATGGTTCAAAACAGTCAGTAAGAAGAGTCAGTCTCCTTGTACTTAAGTCGGCATTGTGCCTTTTGTATTTTATTCAGATGCAATTTCTGTGTTTCATCGTCAATAAAAAGGTCAGAGCCATACTGAAAACCTGAAGTGAAGCATCGGAATCTATAACTAGTGTCACAGGAATGGTTCAAACATAGACAGTGTGAAGAGTCAGTCTTCTTGTACTTAAATCAGCATTGTGCCTTTTGTATTTAATTCCGATGCAATTTCTGTGTTTCATCGTCAATAAGAAGGTCAGAGAATTACAGAAAACCTGAAGTGAAGCATCGGAATATATAACTGGTGTCACAGGAATGGTTCAAAACATAGACAGTAGGAAGAGTCAGTCCTCATGTACTTAAGTCAGCATTGTGCCTTTCCTATATAATTCCGATGCACTTTCTGTGTTTCATGGTCAATAAGATGGTCCAATGGATACAGTAAACCTGAAATGAAGCATCGGAATCTATAACTAGTGTAACAGAAATGTTTCAAAACATAGACAGTAGGAAGAGTCAGTCTACACGTACTTAAGTCGGCGTTGTGCCTTTTGTAATTAATTCAGATGCAATGTCTGTGTTTCATTGTCAATAAGAAGGTCAGAGGGATACAGTAAACCTGAAGTGTAGCAACGGAATCTATAACTTGTGTCACAGGAATGGTTCAAATCATAGTCAGTAAGAAGAGTCAGTCTTCTTGTACTTAAGTCGGCATCGTGCTTTTTCTATTTAATTCCGATGCAATTTCTGTGTTTATCGTCAATAAGACCGTCCAAGGGATACAGTAAACCTGAAGTGAAACATCGGAATCTATAACTAGTGTCACAAGAACGGTTCAAAACATAGACAGTAGGAAAAGTCAGTCTTCTTGTACTTAAGTCGGCATTGTGCCTTTTCTATTTAATTCCGATGCAATTTCTGTGTTTCATCGTCAATAAGAAGGTCCAAGGGATACAGTAAACCTTAAGTGAAGCATCGGAATCTATAACTACTGTCATAGGAATGGTTCAAAACGTAGACAGTAGGAAGAGTCGGTGTTCTTGTACTTAAGTCGGCATTGTGCCTTTTGCATTTTATTCCGATGCCATATCTGTGTTTCATCGTCAATAAGAAGGTCCAAGGGATACAGTAAACCTGAAGTGAAGCATCGGAATCTGTAACTAGCGTCACAGGAGTGGTTCAAAACATAGTCAGTAAGAGGAGTCGGTCTTCTTGTACTTAAGTCGGCATTGTGCCTTTTGCATTTTATTCCGATGCCATATCTGTGTTTCTTCGTCAATAAGAAGGTCCAAGGGCTACAGTAGACCTGAAGTGAAGCATCGGAATCTGTACTCTAGCGTCACAGGAGTGGTTCAAAACATAGTCAGTAAGAGGAGTCAGTCTTCTTGTACTTTAGTCGGCATTGTGCCTTTTCTATTTAATTCCGATGCAATTTCTGTGTTTCATCGTCAGTAAGAAGGTCAGAGGGATACAGTAAACCTGTAGTGTAGCAACGGAATCTATAACTAGTGTCACAAGAACGGTTCAAAACATAGACAGTAGGAAAAGTCAGTCTTCTTATACTTAAGTAGCATTGTGCCTTTTCTATTTAATTCCGATGCATTTTCTGTGTTTCATCGTCAATAAGAAGGTCCAAGGGATACAGTAAACCTGAAGTGAAGCATCGGAATCTGTAACTAGCGTCACAGGAGTGGTTCAAACATAGTCATTAAGAAGAGTCAGTCTTCTTATACTTAAGTTCGCATTGTGCCTTTTCTATTTAAATCCGATGCAATTTCTGTGTTTCATCGTCAATAAGAAGGTCAGAGGGAAACAGTAAACCTGAAGTGTAGCATCGGAATCTATAACTAGTGTCACAGGAATGGTTCAAATCATAGTCAGTAAGAAGAGTCAGTCTTCTTGTACTTAAGTCGGCATTGTGCTTTTTCCATTTAATTCCGATGAAATTTCAGTGTTTCATCGTCAATAAGAATGTCAGAGGGAAACAGGAAACGTGAAGTGAAGCATCGGAATCTATATCTAGTGTCACAGGAATGGTTCAAAACATAGACAGTAAGGAGAGTCAGTCTTCTTGTACTTAAGTCGGCATTGTGCCATTTGTATTTAATTCCGATGAAATTTCTGTAATTCAACGTCGATAAGAAGGTCAGAGGGATACAGTAAACCTGAAGTGAAGCATCGGAATCTATAGCTAGTGTCACAGGAATGGTTCAAAACAGTCAGTAAGAAGAGTCAGTCTCCTTGTACTTAAGTCGGCATTGTGCCTTTTGTATTTTATTCCGATGCAATTTCTGTGTTTCATCGTCAATAAAAAGGTCAGAGCCATACTGAAAACCTGAAGTGAAGCATCGGAATCTATAACTAGTGTCACAGGAATGGTTCAAACATAGACAGTGTGAAGAGTCAGTCTTCTTGTACTTAAATCAGCATTGTGCCTTTTGTATTTAATTCCGATGCAATTTCTGTGTTTCATCGTCAATAAGAAGGTCAGAGAATTACAGAAAACCTGAAGTGAAGCATCGGAATATATAACTGGTGTCACAGGAATGGTTCAAAACATAGACAGTAGGAAGAGTCAGTCCTCATGTACTTAAGTCAGCATTGTGCCTTTCCTATATAATTCCGATGCACTTTCTGTGTTTCATGGTCAATAAGATGGTCCAATGGATACAGTAAACCTGAAATGAAGCATCGGAATCTATAACTAGTGTAACAGAAATGTTTCAAAACATAGACAGTAGGAAGAGTCAGTCTACACGTACTTAAGTCGGCGTTGTGCCTTTTGTAATTAATTCAGATGCAATGTCTGTGTTTCATTGTCAATAAGAAGGTCAGAGGGATACAGTAAACCTGAAGGGAAGCATCGGAATCTATAACTAGTGTCACAGGAGTGGTTCAAAGCAAAGTCATTAAGAAGAGTCAGTCTTCTTGTACATATGTTGGCATTGTGCCTTTTGTATTTAATTCCGATGCAGTTTCTGTGTTTCATCGTCGATAAGAACGTCCAAGTGATACAGTAAACCTGACGTGAAGCATTTGAATCTAAAACAAGTGTCACAGGAACTGTTCAAAATATAGAGAGTAGGAAGAGTCAGTCTTCTTGTACTTAAGTAGCATTGTGCCTTTTCTATTTAATTTCGATGCAATTTCTGTACTTCATCGTCAATAAGAAGGTCGGAGGTATACAGTAAACCTGAAGTGAAACATCGGAAACTTAGCTAGCGTCACAGGAATGGTTCAAAACATAGACATTCAGAAGAGTCAGTCTTCTTGTACTTAAGACGGCATTGTGCCTTTTCTATTTAATTCCGATGTAATTTCTGTGTTTCATCGTCAATAAGAAGGTCCAACGTAAACAGTAAACCTGAAGTGAAGCATCGGAATCTATAACTAGTGTCACAGGAATGGTTCAAAACATAGTCAGTAAGAAGAGTCAGTCTGCTTGTACTTAAGTCGGCATTGTGCCTTTTCCATTTAATTCCGATGCAATATCTGTATTTCGTCGCCAATAAGAAGGTCCAAAGGATACAGTAAACCTGAAGTGAAGCATCGGAAACTATAACTAGTGTCACAGGAATGGTTCAAAACATAGACAGTAGGAAGAGACGGTCTTCTTGTACTTAAGTCGGCATTGTGCCTTTTGCATTTTATTCCGATGCCATATCTGTGTTTCATCGTCAATAAGAAGGTCCAAGGGCTACAGTAAACCTGAAGTGAAGCATCGGATTCTGTAACTAGCGTCACAGGAGTCATTCAAAACATAGACAGTAAGAAGAGTCAGTCTTCTTGTACTTAAGTCGGCATTGTGCCTTTTCTATTTAATTCCGTTGTAATTTCTGTATTTCGTCTTCAATAAGAAGGTCCAAGGGATACAGTAACCCTGAAGTGAAGCATCGGAATCTATTTCTAGTGTCACAGGAATGGTTCAAATTATAGACAGTAAGGAGAGTCAGTCTTCTTGTACTTAAGTCGGCATTGTGCCATTTGTATTTAATTCCGATGCAATTTCTGTGTTTCAACGTCAGTGAGAAGGTCAGAGGGATACAGTTATCCTGAAGTGAAACATCGAAATCTATAACTAGTTTCACAGGAATGGTTCAAAACAGTCAATAAGGAGAGTCAGTCTTCTTGTACTGAAGTCGGCATTGTGCCTTTTGTTTATAATTCCGATGCAATTTCTGTGTTTCATCGTCAAAAAGGAGGTCAGAGGGATACAGTAAACCTGAAGTGAAGCATCGGAATCTATAACTAGTGTCACAGAAATGGTTCAAAACATAGACAGTAGGAAGAGTCAGTCTTCTTGTACTTAAGTCGGCATTGTGCCTTTTGTATTTAATTCCGATGCAATTTCAGTGTTTCATCGTCAATAATTATGTCAGAGGGATACAGGAAACCTGAACTGAAACATCGGAATCTGTAACTAGCGTCACAGGGATTGTTCAAAACATAGAAAGTAGGATGAGTCAGTCTTCTTGTACATAAGTCGGCATTGTGCCTTTTGTATTTAATTCCGATGCAATTTCTGTGTTTCATCGTAATAAAGAAGGTCAGAGGGATACAGAAAACCTGAAGTGAAGCAGCGGAATCTATTACTAGTGTCATAGGAATGGTTCAAAACATAGACAGTAGGAAGAGTCAGTCTTCTTGTACATAAGTCAGCATTGTGCCTTTTCTATAAAATTCCGATGCACTTTCTGTGTTTCATGGTCAATAAGATGGTCCAATGGATACAGTAAACCTGAAATGAAGCATCGGAATCTATAACTAGTGTCACAGGAATGTTTCAAAACATAGACAGTAGGAAGAGTCAGTCTACACGTACTTAAGTCGGCATTGTTCCTTTTGTATTTAATTCAGATGCAATTTCTGTGTTTCATTGTCAATAAGAATGTCAGAGGGATACAGTAAACCTGAAGTGTAGCAACGGAATCTATAACTTGTGTCACAGGAATGGTTCAAATCATAGTCAGTAAGAAGAGTCAGTCTTCTTGTACTTAAGTCGGCATCGTGCTTTTTCTATTTAATTCCGATGCAATTTCTGTGTTTATCGTCAATAAGACCGTCCAAGGGATACAGTAAACCTGAAGTGAAACATCGGAATCTATAACTAGTGTCACAAGAACGGTTCAAAACATAGACAGTAGGAAAAGTCAGTCTTCTTGTACTTAAGTCGGCATTGTGCCTTTTCTATTTAATTCCGATGCAATTTCTGTGTTTCATCGTCAATAAGAAGGTCCAAGGGATACAGTAAACCTTAAGTGAAGCATCGGAATCTATAACTACTGTCATAGGAATGGTTCAAAACGTAGACAGTAGGAAGAGTCGGTCTTCTTGTACTTAAGTCGGCATTGTGCCTTTTGCATTTTATTCCGATGCCATATCTGTGTTTCATCGTCAATAAGAAGGTCCAAGGGATACAGTAAACCTGAAGTGAAGCATCGGAATCTGTAACTAGCGTCACAGGAGTGGTTCAAAACATAGTCAGTAAGAGGAGTCGGTCTTCTTGTACTTAAGTCGGCATTGTGCCTTTTGCATTTTATTCCGATGCCATATCTGTGTTTCATCGTCAATAAGAAGGTCCAAGGGCTACAGTAGACCTGAAGTGAAGCATCGGAATCTGTACTCTAGCGTCACAGGAGTGGTTCAAAACATAGTCAGTAAGAGGAGTCAGTCTTCTTGTACTTTAGTCGGCATTGTGCCTTTTCTATTTAATTCCGATGCAATTTCTGTGTTTCATCGTCAGTAAGAAGGTCAGAGGGATACAGTAAACCTGTAGTGTAGCAACGGAATCTATAACTAGTGTCACAAGAACGGTTCAAAACATAGACAGTAGGAAAAGTCAGTCTTCTTATACTTAAGTAGCATTGTGCCTTTTCTATTTAATTCCGATGCATTTTCTGTGTTTCATCGTCAATAAGAAGGTCCAAGGGATACAGTAAACCTGAAGTGAAGCATCGGAATCTGTAACTAGCGTCACAGGAGTGGTTCAAACATAGTCATTAAGAAGAGTCAGTCTTCTTATACTTAAGTTCGCATTGTGCCTTTTCTATTTAAATCCGATGCAATTTCTGTGTTTCATCGTCAATAAGAAGGTCAGAGGGAAACAGTAAACCTGAAGTGTAGCATCGGAATCTATAACTAGTGTCACAGGAATGGTTCAAATCATAGTCAGTAAGAAGAGTCAGTCTTCTTGTACTTAAGTCGGCATTGTGCTTTTTCCATTTAATTCCGATGAAATTTCAGTGTTTCATCGTCAATAAGAATGTCAGAGGGATACAGTAAACGTGAAGTGAAGCATCGGAATCTATATCTAGTGTCACAGGAATGGTTCAAAACATAGACAGTAAGGAGAGTCAGTCTTCTTGTACTTAAGTCGGCATTGTGCCATTTGTATTTAATTCCGATGCAATTTCTGTGTTTCAACGTCAGTGAGAAGGTCAGAGGGATACAGTTATCCTGAAGTGAAACATCGAAATCTATAACTAGTTTCACAGGAATGGTTCAAAACAGTCAATAAGGAGAGTCAGTCTTCTTGTACTGAAGTCGGCATTGTGCCTTTTGTGTATAATTCCGATGCAATTTCTGTGTTTCATCGTCAAAAAGGAGGTCAGAGGGATACAGTAAACCTGAAGTGAAGCATCGGAATCTATAACTAGTGTCACAGAAATGGTTCAAAACATAGACAGTAGGAAGAGTCAGTCTTCTTGTACTTAAGTCGGCATTGTGCCTTTTGTATTTAATTCCGATGCAATTTCAGTGTTTCATCGTCAATAATTATGTCAGAGGGATACAGGAAACCTGAACTGAAACATCGGAATCTGTAACTAGCGTCACAGGGATTGTTCAAAACATAGACAGTAGGATGAGTCAGTCTTCTTGTACATAAGTCGGCATTGTGCCTTTTGTATTTAATTCCGATGCAATTTCTGTGTTTCATCGTAATAAAGAAGGTCAGAGGGATACAGTAAACCTGAAGTGAAGCATCGGAATCTATAACTAGTGTCACAGGAATGGTTCAAAACATAGACAGTAGGAAGAGTCAATCTTCTTGTACTTAAGTCGGCATTGTGCCTTTTGTATTTAATTCCGATGCAATATCTGTGTTTCATCGTCAATAGGAAGGTCCAAGGGCTACAGTAAACCTGAAGTGAAGCATCGGAATCTGTAACTAGCGTCACAGGAGTGGTTCAAAACATAGACAGTAAGAAGAGTCAGTCTTCTTGTACTTAAGTCAGCACTGTGCCTTTTCTATCTAATTCCGATGCACTTTCTGTGTTTCGTGGACAATTAGAAGGTCCGAGGGATACAGTAAACCTGAAATGAAGCATCGGAATCTATAACTAGTGTCACAGGGATGTTTCAAAACATACACAGTAGAGAGAGTCAGTCTACGTGTACTTATGTCGTCATTGTGACTTTTGTATTTAATTACGATGCAATTTTTGTGTTTCATCGTCAATAAGAAGGTCCAACGGATACAGTAAACCTGAAGTGAAGCATCGGAATCTATAACTAGTGTCACAGGAAAGGTTCAAAACATAGACAGTAGGAAGAGTCAGTCTTCTTGTACTTAAGTCGGCATTGCGCTTTTTCTATTTCATTCCGATGCAATTTCAGTGTTTCATCGTCAATAAGAATGTCAGAGTGATACAGTAAACCTGAAGTGAAACATCGGAATCTGTAACTTGCGTCACAGGAATCGTTCAAAACATAGACAGTAGGAAGAGTCAGTCTTCGTGCACTTAAGTCGGCATTGTGCCTTTTGTATTTAATTCCGTAGCAATATCTGTGTTTCATCGTCAATAAGAAGGTCCAAGGGATACAGTTATCCTGAAGTGAAGCATCGGAATCTGTAACTAGCGTCAGAGGAGGGGTTCAAATCATAGTCAGTAAGATGAGTCAGTCTTCTTGTACTTAAGTCGGATTTGTGCCTTTTCTATTTAATTCCGATGCAATTTCTGTGTTTCATTGTCAATAAGAACGCCCAAGGGCTACAGTAAACCGGAAGTGAAGCATCGGAATCTATAACGAGTGTCACAGGAATGGTTCAAAGCATAGACAAAAAGAAGAGTCAGTCTTCTTGTACTTAAGTCGGCATTGGGCCTTTTGTATTTAATTCCGATGCAATTTCTGTGGTTCATCGTCAATATGAAGAACAGAGAGATACAGTATACCTGAAGTGAAGCATCGGAATCTATAACTAGTGTCACCGGAATGGTTCAAAACATAGACAGTAGGAAGAGTCAGTCTTCTTGTACTTTACTCGGCATTGTGCCTTTTCTATTTAATTCCGATGCAATTTCTGTATTTCGTCGCCAATAAGAAGGTCCAAAGGATACAGTAAACCTAAAGTGAAGCATCGGAATCTATAACTAATGTCACAGGAATCGTTCAAAACAAAGACAGTCTGAAGAGTCAGTCTTCTTGTAAATAAGTCGGCATTGTGCCTTTTGTATTTAATTCCGATGCAATTTCTGTGTTTCATCGTCAAAAAGTAGGTCAGAGGGTACAGTAAACCTGAAGTGAAGCATCGGAATCTATAACTAGTGTCACAGGAAAGGTTCAAAACATAGACAGTAGGAAGAGTCAGTCTTCTTGTACTTAAGTCGGCATTGCGCTTTTTCTATTTCATTCCGATGCAATTTCAGTGTTTCATCGTCAATAAGAATATCAGAGTGATACAGTAAACCTGAACTGAAACATCGGAATCTGTAACTTGCGTCACAGGAATCGTTCAAAACATAGACAGTAGGAAGAGTCAGTCTTCTTGTACTTAAGTCAGCATAGTGCCTTTTCTATTTAATTCCGATGCACTTTCTGTGTTTCATGGACAATAAGAAGGGCCGAGGGATACAGTAAACCAGAAATGAAGCATCGGAATCTATAACTAGTGTCACAGGTATGTTTCAAAACATAGACAGTAGGAAGAGTCAGTCTACGTGTACTTAAGTCGGCATTGTGCCTTTTGTATTTAATTACGATGCAATTTCTGTGTTTCATCGTCAATAAGAAGGTCCAACGGATACAGTAAACCTGAAGTGAAGCATCGGAATATGTAACTTGCGTCACAGGAAAGGTTCAAAACATGGACACTAAGAAAAGTCAGTGTGCTTGTACTTAAGACGGCATTGTGCCTTTTCTATTTAATTCCGATGCGATTTCTGTGTTTCATCGTAAATAAGAAGGACAGAGGGATACAGAAAACCTTAAGTGAAGCATCGGAATCTATAACTAATGTCACAGGAATGGTTCAAAGCATAGACAGTGTGAAGAGTCAGTCTTCTTGTACTTAAGTCAGCATTGTGCCTTTTGTATTTATTTGCGATGCAATTTCTGTGTTTCATCATCAATAAGAAGGTCAGTGGGATACAGAAAACCTGTAGTGAAGCATCGGAATCTATAACTAGGGTCACAGGAATGGTTCAAAACATAGACAGTAGGAAGAGTCAGTCTTCTTGTACTTAAGTCAGCATTGTGCTTTTCTATTTAATTCCGATGCACATTCTGTGTTTCATGGTCAATAAGAAGGTCCAAGGGATACAGTAAACCTGAAACGAAGCATCGGAATCTATAACTAGTGTCACAGGAATGTTTCGAAACATAGACAGTAGGAAGGGTCAGTCTACATGTACTTAAGTCGGCATTGTGCCTTTTGTATTTAATTCCGATGCAATTTCTGTGTTTCATTGTCAATAAGAACGTCCAAGGGCTACAGTGAACCGGAAGTGAAGCATCGGAATCTATAACGAGTGTCACAGGAATGGTCCAAAACATAGACAGTAGGAAAAGTCAGTCTTCTTGTACTTAAGTCGGCATTGTGCCTTTTCTATTTAATTCCGATGCAATTTCTGTGTTTCATCGTTAATAAGAAGGTCCAAGGGATACAGTAAACATGAAGTGAAGCATCGGAATCTATAACTAGTGTCACAGGAGTTGTTCAAAACATAGACAAAAAGAAGAGGCAGTCTACTTGTACTTTTGTCGGCATTGTGCCTTTTGTATTTAATTCCCATGCAATTCCTGTGATTCATCGTCAATATGAAGGTCAGAGGGATACAGTATACCTGAAGTGAAGCATCGGAATCTATAACTAGTGTCACAGGAATGGTTCAAATCATAGTCAGTAAGAAAAGTCAGTCTACTTGTACTTAAGTCGGCATTGTGCATTTTCTATTTCATTCCGATGCAATGTCAGTGTTTCATCGTCAATAAGAATGTCAGAGGGATACAGTAAACCTGAAGGGAAGCATCGGAATCTGTAACTTGCGACAGAGGATTGGTTCAAAACATAGACAATAAGAAGAGTCAGTCTTCTTGTACTTAAGTTGGCATTGTGCCTTTTCTATTTACTTCCGCTGCAATTTCTGTGTTTCATCTTCAATAAGAAGGTCCAAGGGATACAGTAAACCTGAAAAGAAGCATCGGAATCTATATCTAGTGTCACAGGAATGGTTCAAATGATAGACAGTAAGGAGGGTCAGACTTCTTGTACTTAAGTCGGCATTGTGCCATTTGTATTTAATTCCGATGCAATTTCTGTGTTTCAACGTCAATAAGAAGGTCAGAGTGATACAGTAAACATGAAGTGAAGCATCGAAATCTATAACTAGTGTCACAGGAATGGTTCATAGCAGTCAGTAAGAAGAGCCAGTCTTCTTGTACTTAAGTCGGCATTGTGCCTTTTGTATTTAATTCCGATGCAATTCCTGTGTTTCATCGTCAATAAGTAGTTCAGAGGGATACAGAAAACCTGAAGTGAAGCATCGGAATCTATAACTAGTGTCACAGGAATGGTTCAAAGCATAGTCAGTAAGAAGAGTCAGTCTTCTTGTACTTATGTCGTCATTGTGTCTTTTGTATTTAATTCCGATGTAATTTCTGTGTTTCATCGTCAATAAGAAGGTCAGAGGGATACACTAAACCTGAAATGAAGCATCGGAATCTATAACTAGTGTCAAAGGAATGGTTCAAAACATAGACAAAAAGAAGAGTCAGTGTTCTTTTACTTAAGTCGGCATTGTGTCTTTTGTATTTAATTCCGATGCAATTTCTGTGATTCATCGTCAATAAGAAGGTCAGAGGGATACAGTAAACCTGAAGTGAAGCATCGGAATCTATAACTAGTGTCACAGAAATGGTTCAAAACAGTCAGTAAGAAGAGTCAGTCTTCTTGGACTTAAGTCGGCATTGTGCCTTTTGTATTTAATTCGGATGCAATTTCTGTGTTTCATCGTCAATAAGAAGGTCCAAGGGATACAGTAAATCTGAAGTGAAGCATCGGAATCTATAACTAGTGTCACAGGAATGGTTCAAATCATAGACTGTAAGAAGAGTCAGTCCTCTTATACTTAAGTCGGCATTGTGCCTTTTCTATTTAATTCCGATGCGATTTCTGTGTTTCATCGTCAATAAGAAGGTCAGAGGGATACAGTGAACCTGAGGTGAAGCATCGGAATCTATAACTAGTGCCACAGGAATGGTTCAAAACATAGACCGTAGGATAGTCAGTCTTCTTGAACTGAAGTCGGCATTGTGCCTTTTCTATTTCATTCCGATGCAATTTCTGTGTTTCATCGTCAATAAGAAGGTCCAAGGGATACAGTAAACCTGAAGTGAAGCATCGGAATCTATAACTAGTGTCACAGGATAGGTTCAAAACATAGACAAAAAGAAGAGTCAGTCTTCTTGTACTTAAGTCGGCATTGTGCCTTTTCTATTTCATTCCGATGCAATTTCTCTGTTTCATCGTCAATAAGAAGGTCCAAGGGATACAGTAAACCTGAAGTGAAGCATCGGAATCTATAACTAGTGTCACAGGAATGGTTCAAAACATAGACAAAAAGAAGAGTCAGTCTTCTTGCACTTAAGTCGGCATTGTGCCTTTTGAATTTAATTCCGATGCATTTTCTGTGATTCATCGTCAATAAGGAGGTCAGAGGGATACAGTAAACCTGAAGTGAAGCATCGGAATCTATAACTAGTGTCACCGGAATGGTTCAAAACATGGACAGTAGGAAGAGTCAGTCTTCTTGTACTTAAGTCGGCATTGTTCCTTTTCTATTTAATTCCGATGCAATTTCTATATTTCGTCGCCAATAAGAAGGTCCAAAGAATACAGTAAACCTGAAGTGATGCATCGGAATCCATAACTAGTGGCACAGGAATCGTTCAAAACATAGACAGTCGGAAGAGTCAGTCTTCTTGTACTTAAGTCGGCATTGTGCCTTTTGTATTTAATTCCGATGCAATTTCTGTGATTCATCGACAAAAAGAAGGTCAGAGGGATACAGTAAACCTGAAGTGAAGCATCGGAATCTATAACTAGTGTCACAGGAATGGTTCAAAACATAGACAGTAGGAAGAGTCAGTCTTCTTGTACTTAAGTCGGCATTGTGCCTATAGTATTTAATTCCGATGTAATTTCTGTGTATCATCGTTAAAAAGAAAGTCGGAGGGAAACAGTAAACCTGAAGTGAAGCATTGGAATCTATAACTAGTGTCACAGGAATGGTTCAAAACATAGACAGTAGGAAGAGTCAGACTTCTTGTACTTAAGTCAGCATTGTGCCTTTTCTATTTAATTCCAATGCACTTTCTGTGCTTCATGGACAATAAGAAGGTCCGAAGGATACAGTAAACCTGAAATGAAGCATCGGAATCTATAACTAGTGTCACAGGAATGTTACAAATCATAGACAGTAGGAAGAGTCAGTCTACATGTACTTAAGCCGGCATTGTGAATTTTGTATTTAATTACGATGCAATTTCTGTGTTTCATCGTCAATAAGAAGGTCCAACGGATACAGTAAACCTGAAGTGAAGCATCGGAATCTGTAACTTGCGTCACAGGAATGGTTCAAAGCATAGACACTAATAAGAGTCAGTCTGCTTGTACTTAAGACGGCATTGTGCCCTTTCTATTTAATTCCGATGCGATTTCTGTGTTTCATCGTCAATAAGAAGGTCAGAGGGATACAGTGAACCTGAGGTGAACCATTGGAATCTATAACTAGTGTCACAGGAATGGTTCCAAACATAGACATTAGGAAGAGTCAGTCTTCTTGTACCTAAGTCGGCATTGTAACTTTATATTTAATCCCGATGCAATTTCTGTATTTCGTCGCCAATAAGATGGTCCAAAGGATACAGTAAACCTGAAGTGAAGCATTGGAATCTATAACTAATGTCACAGGAATCGTTCAAAACATAGACAGTAGGAAGAGTCAGTCTTCTTGCACTTAAGTCGGCATTGTGCCTTTTGTATTTAATTCCGATACAATTTCTGTGTTTCATCGTCAATAAGAAGGCCTAAGGGATACAGTAAACCTGAAGTGAAGCATCGGAATCTATAACTAGTGTCACAGGTATGGTTCAAAACATAGACAAAAAGAAGAGTCAGTCTTCTTGTACTTAAGTCGGCATTGTTCCATTTGTATTTAATTCCGATGCAATTTCTGTGATTCATCGTCAATATGAAGGTCAGAGGGATACAGTATACCTGAAGTGATGCATCGGAATGTATAACTAGTGTCACCGGAATGGGTCAAAACATAGACAGTAGGAAGAGTCAGTCTTCTTGTACTTTAGTCGGCATTGTGCCTTTTCTATTTAATTCCGATGCAATTTCTGTATTTCGTCGCCAATAGGAAGGTCCAAAGGTTACAGTAAACCTGAAGTGAAGCATCGGAATCTATAACTAATGACACAGGAATCGTTCAAAACAAAGACAGTGGGAAGAGTCAGTCTTCTTGCAATTAAGTCGGCATTGTGCCTTTTGTATGTAATTCCGATGCAATTTCTGTGTTTCATTGTCAATACGAAGGTCAGAGGGATACAGTAAACCTGAAGTGAAGCATCGGAATCCACAACTAGTGTCACAGGAATGGTTCAAAACATAGTCAGTAAGAAAAGTCAGTCTTCTTGTACTTATGTCGGCATTGTGAGTTTTGTGTTTAATTCCGATGCGATTTCTGTGTTTCATCGTCAATAAGAAGGTCCAGGGGATACAGTAAATCTGAAGTGAAGCATCGGAATCTATAACTAGAGTCACAGGAATGGTTCAAAACATAGACAGTAAGAAGAGTCAGTCTTCTTGTGCCTTTTCTATTTAATTCCGATGCAATTTCTGTGTTTCATCGTCAAAAAGAAGGTCAGAGTGATGCAGTAAACCTGAAGTGAAGCATCGGAATCTATAACTTGTTTCACAGGAATGGTTCAAAACATAGTCAGTAAGATGAGTCAGTCTTATTGTGCTTAAGTCGATATTGTACCTATTGTGTTTAACTCCGATGCACTATCTGTGTTTCATCGTCAATAAGAAGATCCATGGGATACAGTAAACCTGAAATGAAGCATCGGAATCTATAACTAGTGTCACAGGAATGGTTCAAAACATAGACAGTAGGAAGATTCAGTCTAGATGTACTTGAGTCGGCATCGTGCCTTTTGTATTTATTTCCGATGCAATTTCAGTGTTTCATCGTCAATAAGAATGTCAGAGTGATACAGTAAACCTGAAGTGAAACATCGGAATCTGTAACTTGCGTCACAGGAATCGTTCAAAACATAGACAGTAGGAAGAGTCAGTCTTCTTGTACTTAAGTCAGCATAGTGCCTTTTCTATTTAATTCCGATGCACTTTCTGTGTTTCATGGACAATAAGAAGGGCCGAGGGATACAGTAAATCTGAAGTGAAGCATCGGAATCTATAACTAGTGTCACAGGAATGGTTCAAAACATAGACAGTAGGAAGAGTCAGTCTTCGTGCACTTAAGTCGGCATTGTGCCTTTTGTATTTAATTCCGTAGCAATATCTGTGTTTCATCGTCAATAAGAAGGTCCAAGGGATACAGTAATCCTGAAGTGAAGCATCGGAATCTGTAACTAGCGTCACAGGAGGGGTTCAAATCATAGTCAGTAAGATGAGTCAGTCTTCTTGTACTTAAGTCGGATTTGTGCCTTTTCTATTTAATTCCGATGCAATTTCTGTGTTTCCTTGTCAATAAGAACGCCCAAGGGCTACAGTAAACCGGAAGTGAAGCATCGGAATCTATAACGAGTGTCACAGGAATGGTTCAAAGCATAGACAAAAAGAAGAGTCAGTCTTCTTGTACTTAAGTCGGCATTGGGCCTTTTGTATTTAATTCCGATGCAATTTCTGTGGTTCATCGTCAATATGAAGGTCAGAGAGATACAGTATACCTGAAGTGAAGCATCGGAATCTATAACTAGTGTCACCGGAATGGTTCAAAACATAGACAGTAGGAAGAGTCAGTCTTCTTGTACTTTAGTCGGCATTGTGCCTTTTCTATTTAATTCCGATGGAATTTCTGTATTTCGTCGCCAATAAGAAGGTCCAAAGGATACAGTAAACCTAAAGTGAAGCATCGGAATCTATAACTAATGTCACAGGAATCGTTCAAAACAAAGACAGTCTGAAGAGTCAGTCTTCTTGTAAATAAGTCGGCATTGTGCCTTTTGTATTTAATTCCGATGCAATTTCTGTGTTTCATCGTCAAAAAGTAGGTCAGAGGGTACAGTAAACCTGAAGTGAAGCATCGGAATCTATAACTAGTGTCACAGGAAAGGTTCAAAACATAGACAGTAGGAAGAGTCAGTCTTCTTGTACTTAAGTCGGCATTGCGCTTTTTCTATTTCATTCCGATGCAATTTCAGTGTTTCATCGTCAATAAGAATGTCAGAGTGATACAGTAAACCTGAACTGAAACATCGGAATCTGTAACTTGCGTCACAGGAATCTTTCAAAACATAGACAGTAGGAAGAGTCAGTCTTCTTGTACTTAAGTCAGCATAGTGCCTTTTCTATTTAATTCCGATGCACTTTCTGTGTTTCATGGACAATAAGAAGGGCCGAGGGATACAGTAAACCAGAAATGAAGCATCGGAATCTATAACTAGTGTCACAGGTATGTTTCAAACATAGACAGTAGGAAGAGTCAGTCTACGTGTACTTAAGTCGGCATTGTGCCTTTTGTATTTAATTACGATGCAATTTCTGTGTTTCATCGTCAATAAGAAGGTCCAACGGATACAGTAAACCTGAAGTGAAGCATCGGTATATGTAACTTGCGTCACAGGAATGGTTCAAAACATAGACACTAAGAAAAGTCAGTGTGCTTGTACTTAAGACGGCATTGTGCCTTTTCTATTTAATTCCGATGCGATTTCTGTGTTTCATCGTAAATAAGAAGGACAGAGGGATACAGAAAACCTTAAGTGAAGCATCGGAATCTATAACTAATGTCACAGGAATGGTTCAAAGCATAGACAGTGTGAAGAGTCAGTCTTCTTGTACTTAAGTCAGCATTGTGCCTTTTGTATTTATTTGCGATGCAATTTCTGTGTTTCATCATCAAAAAGAAGGTCAGTGGGATACAGAAAACCTGTAGTGAAGCATCGGAATCTATAACTAGTGTCACAGGAATGGTTCAAAACATAGGCAGTAGGAAGAGTCAGTCTTCTTGTACTTAAGTCAGCATTGTGCTTTTCTATTTAATTCCGATGCACATTCTGTGTTTCATGGTCAATAAGAAGGTCAAAGGGATACAGTAAACCTGAAACGAAGCATCGGAATCTATAACTAGTGTCACAGGAATGTTTCGAAACATAGACAGTAGGAAGAGTCAGTCTGCATGTACTTAAGTCGGCATTGTGCGTTTTGTATTTAATTCCGATGCAATTTCTGTGTTTCATTGTCAATAAGAACGTCCAAGGGCTACAGTGACTAGGAAGTGAAGCATCGGAATCTATAACGAGTGTCACAGGAATAGTCCAAAACATAGACAGTAGGAAAAGTCAGTCTTCTTGTACTTAAGTCGGCATTGTGCCTTTTCTATTTAAATCCGATGCAATTTCTGTGTTTCATCGTTAATAAGAAGGTCCAAGGGATACAGTAAACATGAAGTGAAGCATCGGAATCTATAACTAGTGTCACAGGAGTGGTTCAAAACATAGACAAAAAGAAGAGGCAGTCTTCTTGTACTTAAGTCGGCATTGTGCCTTTTGTATTTAATTCCGATGCAATTCCTGTGATTCATCGTCAATATGAAGGTCAGAGGGATACAGTATACCTGAAGTGAAGCATCGGAATCTATAACTAGTGTCACAGGAATGGTTCAAATCATAGTCAGTAAGAAAAGTCAGTCTACTTGTACTTAAGTCGGCATTGTGCATTTTCTATTTCATTCCGATGCAATGTCAGTGTTTCATCGTCAATAAGAATGTCAGAGGGATACAGTAAACCTGAAGGGAAGCATCGGAATCTGTAACTTGCGACAGAGGATTGGTTCAAAACATAGACAATCAGAAGAGTCAGTCTTCTTGTACTTAAGTTGGCATTGTGCCTTTTCTATTTACTTCCGATGCAATTTCTGTGTGTCATCTTCAATAAGAAGGTCCAAGGGATACAGTAAACCTGAAGTGAAGCATCGGAATCTATAACTAGTGTCACAGGAATGGTTCAAAACATAGACAAAAAGAAGAGTCAGTCTTCTTGCACTTAAGTCGGCATTGTGCCTTTTTAATTTAATTCCGATGCATTTTCTGTGATTCATCGTCAATAAGGAGGTCAGAGGGATACAGTAAACCTGAAGTGAAGCATCGGAATCTATAACTAGTGTCACCGGAATGGTTCAGAACATGGACAGTAGGAAGAGTCAGTCTTCTTGTACTTAAGTCGGCATTGTTCCTTTTCTATTTAATTCCGATGCAATTTCTATATTTCGTCGCCAATAAGAAGGTCCAAAGAATACAGTAAACCTGAAGTGATGCATCGGAATCCATAACTAGTGGCACAGGAATCGTTCAAAACATAGACAGTCGGAAGAGTCAGTCTTCTTGTACTTAAGTCGGCATTGTGCCTTTTGTATTTAATTCCGATGCAATTTCTGTGATTCATCGACAAAAAGAAGGTCAGAGGGATACAGTAAACCTGAAGTGAAGCATCGGAATCTATAACTAGTGTCACAGGAATGGTTCAAAACATAGACAGTAGGAAGAGTCAGTCTTCTTGTACTTAAGTCGGCATTGTGCCTATAGTATTTAATTCCGATGTAATTTCTGTGTATCATCGTTAAAAAGAAAGTCGGAGGGAAACAGTAAACCTGAAGTGAAGCATTGGAATCTATAACTAGTGTCACAGGAATGGTTCAAAACATAGACAGTAGGAAGAGTCAGACTTCTTGTACTTAAGTCAGCATTGTGCCTTTTCTATTTAATTCCGATGCACTTTCTGTGCTTCATGGACAATAAGAAGGTCCGAAGGATACAGTAAACCTGAAATGAAGCATCGGAATCTATAACTAGTGTCACAGGAATGTTACAAATCATAGACAGTAGGAAGAGTCAGTCTACATGTACTTAAGCCGGCATTGTGAATTTAGTACTTAATTACGATGCAATTTCTGTGTTTCATCGTCAATAAGAAGGTCCAACGGATACAGTAAACCTGAAGTGAAGCATCGGAATCTGTAACTTGCGTCACAGGAATGGTTCAAAGCATAGACACTAATAAGAGTCAGTCTGCTTGTACTTAAGACGGCATTGTGCCTTTTCTATTTAATTCCGATGCGATTTCTGTGTTTCATCGTCAATAAGAAGGTCAGAGGGATACAGTGAACCTGAGGTGAACCATCGGAATCTATAACTAGTGTCACAGGAATGGTTCCAAACATAGACATTAGGAAGAGTCAGTCTTCTTGTACTTAAGTCGGCATTGTATCTTTATATTTAATCCCGATGCAATTTCTGTATTTCGTCGCCAATAAGATGGTCCAAAGGATACAGTAAACCTGAAGTGAAGCATTGGAATCTATAACTAATGTCACAGGAATCGTTCAAAACATAGACAGTAGGAAGAGTCAGTCTTCTTGTACTTAAGTCGGCATTGTTCCTTTTGTATTTAATTCCGATGCAATTTCTGTGATTCATCGTCAATATGAAGGTCAGAGGGATACAGTATACCTGAAGTGAAGCATCGGAATGTATAACTAGTGTCACCGGAATGGGTCAAAACATAGACAGTAGGAAGAGTCAGTCTTCTTGTACTTTAGTCGGCATTGTGCCTTTTCTATTTAATTCCGATGCAATTTCTGTATTTCGTCGCCAATAGGAAGGTCCAAAGGTTACAGTAAACCTGAAGTGAAGCATCGGAATCTATAACTAATGTCACAGGAATCGTTCAAAACAAAGACAGTGGGAAGAGTCAGTCTTCTTGCAATTAAGTCGGCATTGTGCCTTTTGTATTTGATTCCGATGCAATTTCAGTGTTTCATCGTCAAAAAGGTCAGAGGGATACAACAAACCTGAAATGAAGCATCGGAATCTATAACTAGTGTCACAGGAATTTTTCAAAACAAAGACAGTGGGAAGAGTCAGTCTACATGTACTTAAGTCGGCATTGTGCCTTTTGTATTTAATTCCGATGCAATTTCTGTGTTTCATCGTCAATACGAAGGTCAGAGGGATACAGTAAACCTGAAGTGAAGCATCGGAATCCACAACTAGTGTCACAGGAATGGTTCAAAACATAGTCAGTAACAAAAGTCAGTCTTCTTGTACTTATGTCGGCATTGTGAGTTTTGTGTTTAATTCCGATGCGATTTCTGTGTTTCATCGTCAATAAGAAGGTCCAGGGGATACAGTAAATCTGAAGTGAAGCATCGGAATCTATAACTAGAGTCACAGGAATGGTTCAAAACATAGACAGTAAGAAGAGTCAGTCTTCTTGTGCCTTTTCTATTTAATTCCGATGCCATTTCTGCGTTTCATCGTCAAAAAGAAGGTCAGAGGGATGCAGTAAACCTGAAGTGAAGCATCGGAATCTATAACTTGTTTCACAGGAATGGTTCAAAACATAGTCAGTAAGAAGAGTCAGTCTTATTGTACTTAAGTCGATATTGTGCCTATTGTATTTAACTCCGATGCACTATCTGTGTTTCATCGTCAATAAGAAGATCCATGGGATACAGTAAACCTGAAATGAAGCATCGGAATCTATAACTAGTGTCACAGGAATGGTTCAAAACATAGACAGTAGGAAGATTCAGTCTAGATGTACTTGAGTCGGCATCGTGCCTTTTGCATTTATTTCCGATGCAATTTCTGTATTTCATCGTCACTAAGAAGGTCAGAGGGATACAGTAAACCTGAAGTGAAGCATCAGAATCTATAACTAGTGTCACAGGAATGGATCAAAACAGTCAGTAAGAAGAGTCAGTCTTCTTGTACTTACGTCGGCATTGTGCCTTTTGTATTTAATTCCGATGCAATTTCTGTGTTCCATCGTCAATAAGAAGGTCAGAGGCATACAGTGAACCTGAAGTGTTGCATCGGAATCTATAACTAGTGTCACAGGAATGGTTCAAAACATAGACAGTAGGATGAGTCAGTCTTCTTGTACTTAAGTCGGCATTGTGCCTTTTGTGTTTAATTCCGATGCAATTTCTGTATTCCTTCGTCAATAAGAAGGTCCAAGGGATTCAGTAAACCTGAAGTGAAGCAACAGAATCTAAAACTAGTGTCACAGGAATGTTTCAAAACAGAGACAGTAGGAAGAATCAGTCTACATGTACTTAAGTCGGCAATGTGACTTTTGTTTGTAATTCCGATGCAATTTCTGTGTTTCATCGTTAATAAGAAGGTCAGAGGGATACAGTAAACCTGAAGTGAAGCATCGGAATCAATAACTAATGTCACAGGAATCGTTCAAACATAGACTGTAGGAAGAGTCAGTCTTCTTGTACTTAAGTCGGCATTGTGCCTTTTGTATTTAATTCCGATGCAATTTCTACGTTTAATCGTCAAAACGAAGGTCAGAGGGATACAGTAAACCAGAAGTGAAGCATCGGAATCTGTAACTAGTGTCACAGGAATGGTTCAAAACATCGACAGTAGGAAGAGTCAGTCTTCTTGTACTTAAGTCGGCATTGTGCCTTTTCTATTTAAATCTGATGCCATTTCTGTGTTTCATCGTCAATAAGAAGGTCCAAGGGATACAGATAACTTGATGTGAAGCATCGGAATCTGTAACTAGTGTCACAGGAATATTTCAAATCATAGACAAAAAGAAGAGTCAGTCTTCTTGTACTCAAGTCGGCATTGTGCATTTTGCATTTAATTCCGATGCAATTTCTGTGATTCATCGTCAATAAGAAGGTCAGAGGGGTACAGTAAACCTGAAGTGAAGCATCGGAATCTATAACTAGTGTCACAGGAATGGTTCAAAACAGTCGGTAAGAAGAGTCAGTCTTCTAGTACTTAGGTCGTCATTGTGCCTTTTGTATTTAATTCCGATGCAATTTCTGTGTTTCATCGTCAATAAGAAGGTCCAAGGGATACAGTAAATCTGAAGTGAAGCATCGGAATCTCTAACTAGTGTCACAGGCATGGTTCAAAACATAGTCAGTAAGAAGAGTCAGTGTTCTTGTACTTAAGTCGGCATTGTGCCTTTTGTATTTAATTCCGATGCAATATCTGTGTTTCATCGTCAATAAGAAGGTCCAAGGGATACAGTAAACCTCAAGTGAAGCATCGGAATCTATATCTAGTGTCACAGGAATGGTTCAAAACATAGTCAGTAAGGAGAGTCAGTCTTCTTAGACTTAAGTCGGCTTTGTGCCATTTGTATTTAATTCACATGCAATTTCTGTGTTTCGTCGTCAATAAGATGGTCTGAGGGATACAGTAAACCTGAAGTGAAGCATCGGAATCTATAACTAGTGTCACAGGAATGGTTCAAAACACTCAGTAAGAAGAGACAGTCTTCTTGTACTTAAGTCGGCATTGTGCCTTTTGTATTTAATTCCGATGCAATTTCTGTGTTTCATCGCCAATAAGAAGGTCCAAGGGACTCAATAAACCTGAAGTGAAGCAATGGAATCTATATCTAGTGTCACAGGAATGGTTCAAATCATAGACAGTAATAAGAGTCAGCCTTCTTGTACTTAAGTCGCCATTGTGCCTTATGTATTTAATTCCGATTCAATTTCTGTGTTTCATCGTCAATAAGAACGTCCAAGGGATACAGTAAACCTGAAGTGAAGCATCGGAATCTATAAGTAGTGGCCCAGGAATGGTTCAAAATTTAGACAGTAATAAGAGTCAGTCTTCTTGTCCTGAAGTCGGCATTGTGCGTTTCCTATTTAATTCCGATGCAATGTCTGTGTTTCATCGTCAATAAGAAGGTCCAAGGGATACAGTAAACCTGAAGTGAAGCATCGGAATCTATAACTGGTGACACAGGAATGGTTCAAATAATAGACAAAAAGATGAGTCAGTCTTCTTGTACTTAAGTCGGCATTGTGCCTTTTGTATTCAATTCCGATGCAATTTCTGTGATTCATCGTCAATAAGAAGGTCCAAGGGGTACAGTAAACCTGAAGTGAAGCATCGGAATCTATAACTAGTGTCACAGGAATGGTTCAAAACATAGACAGTAGGAAGAGGGACAGTCTTCTTGTACTTAAGTCGGCATTGTGCCTTTTGTATTTAATTCCGATGCAATTTCTGTGTTTCATCGTCAATAGGAAGGTCCAAGGGACTGAGTAAACCTGAAGTGAAGCATCGAAATCTATAACTAGTGTCACAGGAATGGTTCAAAGCATAGACAGTAAGTAGAGTCAGTCTTCTTGTACTTAAGTCGGCATTGTGCCATTTGTATATAATTCCGATGCAATGTCTGTGTTTCAACGACAATAAGAAAGTCAGAAGGATACAGTAAGCCTGAAGTGAAGCATCGGAATCTATAACTAGTGTCACAGGAATGGTTCAAAACAGTCAGTAAGAAGAGTCGGTCTTCTTGTACTTAAGTCGGCATTGTGCCTTTTCTATTTAATTCCGATGCAATTTCTGTTTTTCATCTTCAATAAGAAGGTCAGAGGGATAAAGTAAACCTGAAATGAAGCATCGGAATCTGTAACTAGCGTCACAGGAATTGTTCAAAGCGTAGACAGTAGGAAGAGTCAGTCTTCTTGTACTTAAGTCGGCATTGTGCCATTTGTATTTAATTCCGATGCAATTTCTGTGTTTCATCGTCAATAAGAAGGTCCAAGGGATACAGTAAACCTGAAGTGAAGCATCGGAATCTCTAACTAGTGTCACAGGAATGGTTCAAAACATAGACAGTAGGAACAGTCAGTCTTCTTGTACCTAAATCGGCATTGTGCCTCTTGTATTTAACTCCGATGCACTATCTGTGTATCATCGTCAATAAGAAGGTCCAAGAGATACAATAAACCTGAAATGATGCATCTGATTCTATAACTAAGGTCTTAGGACTGTTTCAAAACATAGACAGTAGGAAAAGTCAGTCTTGTTGTACTTAAGTCGGCATTGTGCCTTTTCTATTTAATTCCGATGCAATTTATGTGTTTCATCGTCAATAAGAAGGCCAGAGGGATACATTAAACCTGAAGTGAAGTTTCGGAATCTATAACTAGTGTCACAGGAATGGTTCAAATCATAGTCAGTAACAAGAGTCAGTCTTCTTGTACCTAAGTCGGCATTGTGCCTTTTCTATTACATTCCGATGCAATATCTGTGTTTCATCGTCAATACGAAGGTCAGAGGGATATAGTAAACCTGAAGTGAAGCATCGGAATCTGTAACTAGTGTCACAGGACTGGTTCCAAACATAGTCAGTAAGAAGAGTCAGTTTCCTTGTACTTAAGTCGGCATTGTGTCTTTTGTATTTAATTCCGATGCAATTTCTGTGTTTCATCGTCAATAGGAAGGTCAGAGGGATACTGTAATACTGAAGTGAAGCATCGGAACCTATAACTAGTATCACAGGAATGGTTAAAACATAGACAAAAAGAAGTGTCAGTCTTCTTGTACTTAAGTCGGCATTGTGCCTTTTGTATCTAATTCCGATGCAATTTCTGTGTTTCATCGTCAATAAGAAGGTCAGAGGGATACAGTAAACCTTAAGTGAAGCATCGGAATCCATAACTAGTGTCACAGGAATGGATCAAAACAGTCAGTAAGAAGAGTCAGTCTCCTTGTACTTATGTCGGCATTGTGCCTTTGTATTTTATTCCGATGCAATTACTGTGTTTCACCGTCAATAAGAAGGTCCAAGGGATACAGTAAATCTGAAGTGAAGCATCGGAATCTATAACTAGTGTCACAGGAATGGTTCAAAACATAGACAGTAAGAAGAGTCAGTCTTCCTGTACTTAAGTCGGCAAATTGCCTTTTGTATTTAATTCCGATCCAATTTCTGTGTTTCATCGTCAGAAAGAAGGTCAGAGGGATACAGTAAACCTGAAGTGAAGCATCGGAATCTATAACTAGTGTCACAGGAATGGTTCAAAACATAGACAGTAGGAAGAGTCAGTCTTCTTGTACTTAAGTCGGCATTGTGCCTTATCTATTTAATTCCGATGCACTTTCTGTGTTTCATCGTCAATTAGAAGGTCCAAGGGAAACAGCAAACCTGAAGTGAAGCATCGGAATCTATAACTAGTGTCATAGGAATGGTTCAAACATAGACAAAAAGAAGAGTCAGTCTTCTTGTACTTAAGTCGGCATTGTGCCTTTTGTATTTAATGCCGTTGCAATTTCTGTATTTCATCGTCAATAAGAACGTCCAAGGGATACAGTAAACCTGAGGAGAAGCGTCGGAATCTATAACTAGCGTCACAGGAATGGTTCAAAATATAGACAGTAAGAAGAGTCAGAAATATTGTAGTTAAGTCGGCATTATGCCCTTTTCAATGTAATTCCGATGCAATTACTGTGTTTCACCGTCAATAAGAAGGTCAGAGGGATACAGTATACCTGAAGTGAAGCATCGGAATCTCTAACTAGTGTCACAGGAATGGTTCAAAACATAATCAGTAAGAAGAGACAGTCTTCTTGTACATAAGTCGGCATTGTGCCTTTTGTATTTAATTCCAATGCAATATCTGAGTTTAATCGTCAATAAGAAGGTCAGAGGGATACAGTAAACCTGAAGTGAAGCATCGGAATCTGTAACTAGTGTCACAGGAATGGTTCAAAACATAATCAGTAAGAAGAGTCAGTCTTCTTGTACTTAAGTCGGCATTGTGCCTTTTGTATTTAATTCCGATGCAATTTCTGTGTTTCATCGTCAATAAGAAGGTCCAAGGGATACAGTAAACCTGAAGTGAAGCATCGGAATCTATATCTAGTTTCACAGGAATGGTTCAAAATATAGACAGTAAGAAGAGTCAGAAATCTTGTACTTAAGTCGGCATTATGCCCATTTCAATTTAATTCCGATGCAATTTCTGTGTTTCACTGTCAATAAGAAGGACAGAGGGATACAGTAAACCTGAAGTGAAGCATCGGAATCTCTAACTAGTGTCACAGGAATGGTTCAAAACATAATCAGTAAGAAGAGACAGTCTTCTTGTACATAAGTCGGCATTGTGCCTTTTGTATTTAATTCCGTTGCAATATCTGTGTTTCATCGTCAATAAGAAGGTCTAAGGGATACAGTAAACTTGAAGTGAAGCATCGAAATTAGTAACTAGCGTCGCAGGAATGGTTCAAATCATTGTCAGTAAGAAGAGTCAGTCTTCTGGTACTTAAGTCGGCATTGTGCCTTTTCTATTTACTTCCGATGCAATTTCTGTGTTTCATCGTCAATAAGAACGTCCAAGGGATACAGTGAACCTGAAGTGAAGCATCGGAATCTATAACTAGTGTCACAGGAATGGTTCAAAACATAGACAGTAGGAAGAGACAGTCTTCTTGTACCTAAGTCGGCATTGTGCCTTTTCAATTTAATTCCGATGCAATTGCTGTGTTTCATCGTCAATACGAACGTCAGAGGGATACAGTAAACCT
The DNA here is from genome assembly GCF_021461395.2 of Schistocerca americana. Taxonomy (NCBI): domain Eukaryota; kingdom Metazoa; phylum Arthropoda; class Insecta; order Orthoptera; family Acrididae; genus Schistocerca; species Schistocerca americana. The sequence goes on from NC_060123.1 coordinate 760,297,944, forward strand.
GAAGTGAACCATCGGAATCTGTAACTAGCGTCACAGGAATGGTTCAAATCATAGACAGTAAGAAGAGTCAGTCTTCTTGTACTTAAGTCGGCATTGTGCCTTTTCTATTTAATTCCGATGCAATTTCTGTGTTTCATCGTCAATAAGAAGGTCAGAGGGATACAGTAAACCTGAAGTGAAGCATCGGAATCTATAACTAGTGGCATAGGAATGGTTCAAAACATAGACAAAAAGAAGAGTCAGTCTTCTTGTACTTAAGTCGGCATTGTGCCTTTTGTATTTAATTCCGATGCAATTTCTGTGTTTCATCGTCAATAAGAAGTTCCAAGGGATACAGTAAACCTGAAGTGAAGCATCGGAATCTATAACTAGTGTCACAGGAATGGTTCAAAACATAGACAGTAGGAAGAGTCAGTCTTCTTGTACCTAAGTCGGCATTGTGCCTCTTGTATTTAACTCCGATGCACTATCTGTGTATCATCGTCAATAAGAAGGTCCAAGGGATACAATAAACCTGAAATGAAGCATCTGATTTTATAACTAAGGTCATAGAACTGTTTCAAAACATGGACCGTAGGAAAAGTCAGTCTTGTTGTACTTAAGTCGGCATTGTGCCTTTTCTATTTAATTCCGATGCAATTTCTGTGTTTCATCGCAATAAGTAGGTCCAAGGGAAAAAGTAAACCTGAAGTGAAGCATCGGAATCAATAACTAGTGTCACAGGAATGGTTCAAAACATAGACAAAAAGAAGAGTCAGTCTTTTTGTACTTAAGTTGGCATTGTGAATTTTGTATTTAATTCCGATGCAATTTCTGTGTTTCATCGTCAATAAGAAGGTCAGAGAGATACAGTAAACCTGAAGTGAAGCATCGGAATCCATAACTAGTGTCACAGGAATGTTTCAAAACAGTCAGTAAGAAGAGTCAGTCTTCTTGTACTTATGTCGGCATTGTGCCTTTTGTATTTAATTCCGATGCAATTTCTGTGTTTCATCGTCAATAAGAAGGTCCAAGGGATACAGTAAATCTGAAGTGAAGCATCGGAATCTATAACTAGTGTCACAGGAATGGTTCAAAACATAGACAGTAAGAAGAGTCAGTCTTCTTGTACTTAAGTCGGCATTGTGCCTTTTGTATTTAATTCCGATCCAATTTCTGTGTTTCATCGTCAGAAAGATGGTCAGAGGGATACAGTAAACCTGAAGTGAAGCATCGGAATCTATTCCTAGTGTCACAGGAATGGTTCAAAATATAGACAATAGGGCCCGCATCTCGTGGTCGTGCGGTAGCGTTCTCGCTTCCCACGCCCGGGTTCCCGGGTTCGATTCCCGGCGGGGTCAGGGATTTTCTCTGCCTCGTGATGGCTGGGTGTTGCGTGATGTCCTTAGGTTAGTTAGATTTCAGTAGTTCTAAGTTCTAGGGGACTGATGACCATAGATGTTAAGTCCCATAGTGCTCAGAGCCATTTGAACCATTTTATAGACAATAGGAAGAGTCAGTCTTCTTGTATTTAAGTCAGCATTGTGCCTTATCTATTTAATTTCGATGCACTTTCTGTGTTTCATCGTCAATTAGAAGGTCCAAGGGATACAGCAAACCTGAAGTGGAGCATCGGAATCTATAACTAGTGTCACAGGAATGGTACAAAACATAGTCAGTAAGAAGAGTGAGTCTTCTTGTACTTATGTCGGCATTGTGCCTTTTGTATTTAATTCCGATGCAATTTCAGTGTTTCATCGTCAATAAGAAGGTCAGAGGGATACAGTAAACCTGAAGTGAAGCATCGGAATCTGTAACTTGCGTCACAGGATTGGTTCAAAACATAGACAGTAGGAAGAGTCAGTCTTCTTGTACTTAAGTCGGCATTGTGCCTTTTCTATTACATTCCGATGCAATATCTGTGTTTCATCGTCAATTAGAAAGTCAGACGGATACAGTATACCTGAAATGAAGCATCGCAATCTCTAACTAGTGTCACAGGGATGGTTCAAAACATAATCAGTAATAAGAGACAGTCTTCTTGTACATAAGTCGGCATTGTTCCTTTTGTATTCAATTCCGATGCAATATCTGTGTTTAATCGTCAATAAGAAGATCAGAGGGATACAGTAAACCTGAAGTGAAGCATCGGAATCTGTAACTAGTGTCACAGGAATGGTTCAAAACATAATCAGTAAGAAGAGTCAGTCTTCTTGTACTTAAGTCGGCATTGTGCCATTTGTATATAATTCCGATGCAATGTCTGCGTTTCAACGACAATAAGAAAGTCAGAAGGATATAGTAAACCTGAAGTGAAGCATCGGAATCTATAACTAGTGTCACAGGAATGGTTCAAAACAGTCAGTAAGAAGAGTCAGTCTTCTTGTACTTAAGTCGTCATTGTGCCTTTTCTATTTAATTCCGATGCAATTTCTGTTTTTCATCTTCAATAAGAAGGTAAGAGGGATAGAGTAAACCTGAAGTGAAGCATCGGAATCTGTAACTAGCGTCACAGGAATGGTTCAAAGCATAGACAGTAGGAAGAGTCAGTCTTCTTGAACTTAAGTCGGCATTGTGCCTTTTGTATTTAATTCCGATGCAATTTCTGTATTTCATCGTCAATAAGAACGTCCAAGGGATACAGTAAACCTGAGGAGAAGCATCAGAATCTATAACTAGCGTCACAGGAATGGTTCAAAACATAGACAGTAGGAAGAGTCAGTCTTCTTGTACTTAAGTCGGCATTGTGCCTTTTGTATTTAATTCCGATGCAATTTCTGTATTTCATCGTCAATATGAACGTCCAAGGGATACAGTAAACCTGAGGAGAAGCATCGGAATCTGTAACTAGTGTCACACGAATGGTTCAAAACATAGACAGTAAGAAGTGTCAGAAATATTGTACTTAAGTCGGCATTATGCCCTTTTCAATTTAATTCCGATGCAATTACCGTGTTTCACCGTCAATAAGAAGGTCAGAGGGATACAGTAAACCTGAAGTGAAGCATCGGAATCTCTAACTAGTGTCACAGGGATGGTTCAAAACATAATCAGTAAGAAGAGTCAGTCTTCTTATACATAAGCCGGCATTGTTCCTTTTGTATCTAATTCCGATGCAATATCTGTGTTTAATCGTCATTAAGAAGATCAGAGGGATACAGTAAACCTGAAGTGAAGCATCGGAATCTGTAACTAGTGTCACAGGAATGGTTCAAAACATAATCAGTAAGAAGAGTCAGTCTTCTTATACATAAGCCGGCATTGTGCATTTTGTATCTAATTCCGATGCAATATCTGTGTTTAATCGTCATTAAGAAGATCAGAGGGATACAGTAAACCTGAAGTGAAGCATCGGAATCTGTAACTAGTGTCACAGGAATGGTTCAAAACATAATCAGTAAGAAGAGTCAGTCTTCTTGTACTTAAGTCGGCATTGTGCCATTTGTATATAATTCCGATGCAATGTCTGCGTTTCAACGACAATAAGAAAGTCAGAAGGATATAGTAAACCTGAAGTGAAGCATCGGAATCTATAACTAGTGTCACAGGAATGGTTCAAAACAGTCAGTAAGAAGAGTCAGTCTTCTTGTACTTAAGTCGTCATTGTGCCTTTTCTATTTAATTCCGATGCAATTTCTGTTTTTCATCTTCAATAAGAAGGTAAGAGGGATAGAGTAAACCTGAAGTGAAGCATCGGAATCTGTAACTAGCGTCACAGGAATGGTTCAAAGCATAGACAGTAGGAAGAGTCAGTCTTCTTGAACTTAAGTCGGCATTGTGCCTTTTGTATTTAATTCCGATGCAATTTCTGTATTTCATCGTCAATAAGAACGTCCAAGGGATACAGTAAACCTGAGGAGAAGCATCAGAATCTATAACTAGCGTCACAGGAATGGTTCAAAACATAGACAGTAGGAAGAGTCAGTCTTCTTGTACTTAAGTCGGCATTGTGCCTTTTGTATTTAATTCCGATGCAATTTCTGTATTTCATCGTCAATATGAACGTCCAAGGGATACAGTAAACCTGAGGAGAAGCATCGGAATCTGTAACTAGTGTCACACGAATGGTTCAAAACATAGACAGTAAGAAGTGTCAGAAATATTGTACTTAAGTCGGCATTATGCCCTTTTCAATTTAATTCCGATGCAATTACCGTGTTTCACCGTCAATAAGAAGGTCAGAGGGATACAGTAAACCTGAAGTGAAGCATCGGAATCTCTAACTAGTGTCACAGGGATGGTTCAAAACATAATCAGTAAGAAGAGTCAGTTTCCTTGTACTTAAGTCGGCATTGTGCCTTTTCTATTTAATTCCGAAGCAATTTCGGTGTCTCATCGTCAATAAGAAGGTCCAAAGGATACAGTAAACCTAACGTGAATCATCGGAATCTGTAACTAGTGTCACAGGAATGGTTCAATGAACAGTCTGTACGAAGAGTCAGTCTTCTTGTACTTAATTCAGCATTGTGCGTTTTGTATTTAATTCCGATGCAATTTCTGTGTTTCATCGTCAATAAGAAGGCCAGAGGGATACATTAAACCTGAAGTGAAGCTTCCGAATCTATAACTAGTGTCACAGGAATGGTTCAAATCATAGTCAGTAAGAAGAGTCAGTCTTCTTGTACCTAAGTCGGCATTATGCCTTTTCTATTACATTCCGATGCAATATCTGTGTTTCATCGTCAATAAGAAGGTCAGAGGGATATAGTAAACCTGACGTGAAGCATCGGAATCTGTAACTAGTGTCACAGGAATGGTTCCAAACATAGTCAGTAAGAAGAGTCAGTTTCCTTGTACTTAAGTCGGCATTGTGCCTTTTCTATTTAATTCCGAAGCAATTTCGGTGTTTCATCGTCAATAAGAAGGTCCAAAGGATACAGTAAACTTAAAGTGAATCGTCGGAATCTATAACTAGTGTCACAGGAATGGTTCAAAAAATAGTCTGTACGAAGAGTCAGTCTTCTTGTACTTATCTCGGCATTGTGCCTTTTGTATTTAATTCCGATGCAATTTCTGTGTTTCATCGTCAATAAGAAGGTCCAAGGGAAACAGTAAAAATGAAGTGAAGCATCGGAATCTATAAGTAGTGTCACAGGAATGGTTCAAAACATAGACAAAAAGAAGAGTCAGTCTTTTTGTACTTAAGTTGGCATTGTGCCTTTTGTATTTAATTCCGATGCAATTTCTGTGTTTCATCGTCAATAAGAAGGTCAGAGGTATACAGTAAACCTGAAGTGAAGCATCGGAATCCATGACTAGTGTCACAGGAATGTTTCAAAACAGTCAGTAAGAAGAGTCAGTCTTCATGTACTTATGTCGGCATTGTGCCTTTTGTATTTAATTCCGATGCAATTTCTGTGTTTCATCGTCAATAAGAAGGTCGAAGGGAAACAGTAAACCTGAAGTGAAGCATCGGAATATATAACTAGTGTCACAGGAATGATTCAAAACATAGACAGTAAGAAGAGTCAGTCTTCTTGTACTTAAGTCGGCATTGTGCCTTTTGTATTTAATTCCGATCCAATTTCTGTGTTTCATCGTCAGAAAGAAGGTCAGAGGGATACAATAAACCTGAAGTGAAGCATCGGAATCTGTAACTAGTGTCACAGGAATGGTTCAAAACATATTCAGTAAGAAGAGTCAGTCTTCTTGTACTTAAGTCGGCATTGTGCATTTTGTATTTAATTCCGATGCAATTTCTGTGTTTCATCGTCAATAAGAAGGTCCAAGGGATACAGTAAACCTGAAGTGAAGCATCGGAATCTATAACTAGAGTCACAGGAATGGCTCAAAATATAGACAATAAGAAGAGTCAGAAATCTTGTACTTATGTCGGCATTATGCCCTTTTCAATTTAATTCCGATGCAATTTCTGTGTTTCGCCGTCAATAAGAAGGACAGAGGGATACAGTAAACCTGAAGTGAAGCATCGGAATCTGTAACTAGTGTCACAGAAATGGTTCCAAACATAGTCAGTAAGAAGAGTCAGTTTCCTTGTACTTAAGTCGGCATTGTGCCTTTTCTATTTAATTCCGAAGAAATTTCGGTGTCTCATCGTCAATAAGAAGGTCCAAAGGATACAGTAAACCTAACGTGAATCATCGGAATCTATAACTAGTGTCACAGGAATGGTTCAAAGAACAGTCTGTACGAAGAGTCAGTCTTCTTGTACTTAATTCAGCATTGTGCGTTTTGTATTTAATTCCGATGCAATTTCTGTGTTTCATCGTCAATAAGAAGGCCAGAGGGATACATTAAACCTGAAGTGAAGCTTCCGAATCTATAACTAGTGTCACAGGAATGGTTCAAATCATAGTCAGTAAGAAGAGTCAGTCTTCTTGTACCTAAGTCGGCATTATGCCTTTTCTATTACATTCCGATGCAATATCTGTGTTTCATCGTCAATAAGAAGGTCAGAGGGATATAGTAAACCTGACGTGAAGCATCGGAATCTGTAACTAGTGTCACAGGAATGGTTCCAAACATAGTCAGTAAGAAGAGTCAGTTTCCTTGTACTTAAGTCGGCATTGTGCCTTTTCTATTTAATTCCGAAGCAATTTCGGTGTTTCATCGTCAATAAGAAGGTCCAAAGGATACAGTAAACTTAAAGTGAATCGTCGGAATCTATAACTAGTGTCACAGGAATGGTTCAAAAAATAGTCTGTACGAAGAGTCAGTCTTCTTGTACTTATCTCGGCATTGTGCCTTTTGTATTTAATTCCGATGCAATTTCTGTGTTTCATCGTCAATAAGAAGGTCCAAGGGAAACAGTAAAAATGAAGAGAAGCATCGGAATTTATAACTAGTGTCACAGGAATGGTTCAAAACATAGACAAAAAGAAGAGTCAGTCTTTTTGTACTTAAGTTGGCATTGTGCCTTTTGTATTTAATTCCGATGCAATTTCTGTGTTTCATCGTCAATAAGAAGGTCAGAGGTATACAGTAAACCTGAAGTGAAGCATCGGAATCCATGACTAGTGTCACAGGAATGTTTCAAAACAGTCAGTAAGAAGAGTTAGTCTTCATGTACTTATGTCGGCATTGTGCCTTTTGTATTTAATTCCGATGCAATTTCTGTGTTTCATCGTCAATAAGAAGGTCGAAGGGAAACAGTAAACCTGAAGTGAAGCATCGGAATATATAACTAGTGTCACAGGAATGGTTCAAAACATAGACAGTAAGAAGAGTCAGTCTTCTTGTACTTAAGTCGGCATTGTGCCTTTTGTATTTAATTCCGATCCAATTTCTGTGTTTCATCGTCAGAAAGAAGGTCAGAGGGATACAATAAACCTGAAGTGAAGCATCGGAATCTATAACTAGTGTCACAGGAATTGTTCAAAGCACAGAAAGTAGGAAGAGTCAGTCTTCTTGTACTTAAGTCAGCATTGTGCCTTATCTATTTAATTCCGATGCACTTTCTGTGTTTCATCGTCAATTAGAAGGTCCAAGGGATACAGCAAACCTGAAGTGAAGCTTTGGAATCTATAACTAGTGTCACAGGAATGGTTCATAACATAGTCAGTAAGAAGAGTGAGTCTTCTTGTACTTAAGTCGGCATTGTGCTTTTGTATATAATTTCCGATGTAATTTCTGTGTTTCATCGTCAATAAGAAGGTCCAAGGGATACAGTCAACCTGAAGTGAAGCATCGGAATCTGTAACTAGGGTCACAGGAATGGTTCAAAACGTAGACTGTAAGAAGAGTCAGTCTTCTTGTACATAAATCGGCATTGTAACTTTTCTATTTAATTCCGATGCAATTTCCGTATTTCATCGTCAATAAGAAGGTAAGAGGGATACAGTAAACCTGAAGTTAAGCATATGAATCTATAACTAGTGTCACAGGAATGGTCCAAAACATAGTCAGTACGAAGAGTCAGTCTTATTGTACTTAAGAAGGCATTGTGCCTTTTGTATTTAATTCCGATGCCATTTCTGTGTTTCATCGTCAATAAGAAGGCCAGAGGGATACAGTAAACATGAAGTGAAGCATCCGAATCTCTAACTAGTGTCACAGGAATGGTTCAAAATATAGTCAGTAAGAAGAGTCAGTCTTCTTGTACTTTAGTCGGCATTGGGCCCTTTGTATTTAATTCCGATGCAATATCTGTGTTTCATCGTCATAAGAAGGTCCAAGGGATACAGTAAACCTGAAGTTAAGCATCGGAATCTGTAACTAGCGTCACAGGAGTGGTTCGAAACATAGTCAGTAAGAAGAGTCAGTCTTCTTGTACTTATGTGGGCATTGTGCCTTTTCTATTTAATTCCGATGCAATTTCTGTGTTTCATCGCTAATAAGAACGTCCAAGGGATACAGTACACCTGAAGTGAACCTTTGGAATCTGTAACTAGTGTCACAGGTGTGGTTCAAGACACAGTCAGTAGGAAGGGTCAGTCTTCTTGTACTTACGTCGGCATTGTGCAATTTCTATTTAATTCCGATGCAATATCTGTGTTTCATCGTCAATAAGAAGGTCCAAGGGATACAGTAAACCTGAAGTGAAGCATCGGAATCTATAACTAGTGTCACAGTATTGATTCAAAACATAGACAGTGGGAACAGTCAGTCTTCATGTACTTAAGTCGGCTTTGTGCCTTTTCTATTTAATTCCGATGCAATTTCTGTGTTTCATCGTCAATAAGAAGGTCAGAGGGATACAGTAAATCCTAAGTGAAGCATCGGAATCTGTAACTAGCGTCACAGGAATGGTTCAAAACATAGACAGTAAGAAGAGTCAGTCTTCTTGTAGTTAAGTCGGCATTGTGCCTTTTCTATTTAATTCCGTTGACATTTCTGTGTTTCATCGTCAATAAGAAGGTCCAAGTAATACAGTAAACCTGAAGTGAAGCATTGGAATCTATAACTAGTGTCACAGGAATGCTTCAAAACATAGTCAGTAAGAAGAGTCAGTCTTCTTGTACTTAAGTCGGCATTGTGCAATTTCTATTTAATTCCGATGCAATTTCTTTGTTTCATCGTCAATAAGAAGGACAGAGGGATACAGTAAACCTGAAGTGAAGCATCGGAATCTATAACTAGTGACACAGGAATGGTTCAAAACATAGACAGTAAGAAGAGTCAGTCTTCTCGTACTTAAGTCGGCATTGTGCCTTTTGTATTTAATTCCGATGCAATTTCTGTATTTCATCGTCAATAAGAAGGTCAGAGGGATACAGTAAACCTGAAGGGAAGCATGAGAATCTCTAACTAGTGTCACAGGAATGGTTCAAATTATAGACAATAAGAAGAGTCAGTCTTCTTGTACTTAAGTCGGCATTGTGCCTTTTGTATTTAATTCCGATACAATTTCTGTGATTCATCGTCAATTAGAATGTCAGAGGGATACAGTAAACCTGAAGTGAAGCATCGGAATCTATAACTAGTGTCACAGGAATGGTTCAAAGCAGTCAGTAAGAAGAGTCAGTCTTGTTGTACTTAAGTCGTCATTGAGCCTTTTGTATTTAATTCCGATGCAATTTCTGTGTTTCAGAGTCAATAAGAAGGTCCAAGGGATACGGTAAGCCTGAAGTGAAGCATCGGAATCTATAAGTAGTGTCACAGGAATGGTTCAAAACATAGACAAACAGAAGAGGCGGTCTTCATGTACCTAAGTCCGCATTGTGCCTTTTGTATTTGATTCCGATGCAATATCTGTGTTTCATCGTCAATACGATGGTCAGAGGGATATAGTAAACCTGAAGTGAAGCATCGGAATCTATAACTAGTGTCACAGGAATGGTTCAAAAAATAGTCAGTAAGAAGAGTCAGTCTTCCTGTACTGAAGTCGGCATTGTGGCTTTTCTATTTAATTCCGATGCAATTTCTGTGTTTCATCGTCAATAAGAAGGTCCAAGGATACAGTGAACCTGAAGTGAAGCATCGGAATCTATAACTAGTGTCACAGGAATGGTTCAAATCATAGACAGTAGGAAGAGTCAGTCTTCTTGTACTTAAGTCGGCATTGTGCCTTTTCTATTTAATTCCGATGCAATTTCTGTGTTTCATCGTCAATAAGAAGGTCAGAGGGATACAGTAAATCCTAAGTGAAGCATCGTAATCTGTAACTAGCGTCACATGAATGGTTCAAAACATAGACAGTAAGAAGAGTCAGTCTTCTTGTAGTTAAGTCGGTATTGTGCCTTTTCTATTTAATTCCGTTGACATTTCTGTGTTTCATCGTCAATAAGAAGGTCCAAGTAATACAGTAAACCTGAAGTGAAGCATTGGAATCTATAACTAGTGTCACAGGAATGCTTCAAAACATAGTCAGTAAGAAGAGTCAGTCTTCTTGTACTTAAGTCGGCATTGTGCAATTTCTATTTAATTCCGATGCAATATCTTTGTTTCATCGTCAATAAGAAGGTCAGAGGGATACAGTAAACCTGAAGTGAAGCATCGGAATCTATAACTAGTGACACAGGAGTGGTTCAAAAAATAGACAGTAAGAAGAGTCAGTCTTCTTGTACGTAAGTCGGCATTGTGCCTTTTCTATTTAATTCCGATGCAATTTCTGTATTTCATCGTCAATATGAACGTCCAAGGGATACAGTAAACCTGAAGTGAAGCATCGGAATCTATAAGTAGTGTCACAGGAATGGTTCAAAGCATAGACAAAAAGAAGAGTCGGTCTTCATGTACCTAAGTCGGCATTGTGCCTTTTGTATTTGATTCCGATGCAATATCTGTGTTTCATCGTCAATACGAAGGTCAGAGGGATATAGTAATCCTGAAGTGAAGCATCGGAATCTATAACTAGTGTCACAGGAATGGTTCAAAAAATAGTCAGTAAGAAGAGTCAGTCTTCTTGTACTTAAGTCGGCATTGTGCCTTTTGTATTTAATTCCGATGCAATTTCTGTGTTTCATCGTCAATAAGAAGGTCCAAGGGATACAGTAAACCTGAAGTGAAACATTGGAATCTATAACTAGTGTCACAGGAATGGTTCCAAACATAGACAGTAAGAAGAGTCAGTCCTCTTGTACTTAAGTCGGCATTGTGCCTTTTCTATTTAATTCCGATGCAATTTCTGTATTTCATCGTCATTGAGAAGGTCAGAGGGATACAGTAAACCTGAAGGGAAGCTTCGGAATCTCTAACTAGTGTCACAGGAATGGTTCAAATAATAGACAGTAAGAAGAGTCAGTCTGCTTGTACCTAAGTCGGCATTGTGCCTTTTGTATTTAATTCCGATACAATTTCTGTGATTCATCGTCAATTAGAATGTCAGAGGGATTCAGTAAACCTTAAGTGAAGCATCGGAATCTATAACTAGTGTCACAGGAATGGTTCAAAACAGTCAGTAAGAAGAGTCAGTCTTCTTGTACTTAAGTCGTCATTGAGCCTTTTGTATTTAATTCCGATGCAATTTCTGTGTTTCAGCGTCAATAAGAAGGTCCAAGGGATACGGTAAGCCTGAAGTGAAGCATCGGAATCTATAACTAGTGCCACAGGAATGGTTCAAAACACAGACAAAAAGAAGAGTCGGTCTTCATGTACCTAAGTCGGCATTGTGCCTTTTGTATTTGATTCCGATGCAATATCTGTGTTTCATCGTCAATACGAAGGTCAGAGGGATATAGTAAACCTGAAGTGAAGCATCGGAATCTATAACTAGTGTCACAGGAATGGTTCAAAAAATAGTCAGTAAGAAGAGCCAGTCTTCCTGTACTGAAGTCGGCATTGTGGCTTTTCTATTTAATTCCGATGCAATTTCTGTGTTTCATCGTCAATAAGACGGTCCAAGGATACAGTGAACCTGAAGTGAAGCATCGGAATCTATATCTAGTGCCACAGGAATGGTTCAAATCATAGACAGTAGGAAGAGTCACTCTTCTTGTACTTAAGTCGGCATTGTGCCTTTTCTATTTAATTCCGATGCAATTTCTGTGTTTCATCGTCAATACGAAGGTCCAAGGTGTACAGTAAACCTGACGTGAAGCATCGGAATCGATAACTGGTGTCACAGGAATGGTTCAAAACATAGACAGTAAGAAGAGTCAGTCTTCTTGTACTTAAGTCGGCATTGTGCCTTTTGTATTTAAGTCCGATCCAATTTCTGTGTTTCATCGTCAATAAGAAGGTCAGAGGGATACAGTAAACCTGAAGTGAAGCATCGGAATCTATAACTAGTGTCACAGGAATGGTTCAAAGCAGTCTGTAAGAAGAGTCAGTCTTCTTGTACTTAAGTCGGCATTGTGCCTTTTGTATTTAATTCCGATGCAATTTCTGTATTTCGTCGCCAATAAGAAGGTCCAAAGGATACAGTAAACCTGAAGTGAAGCATCGGAATCTATAACTAATGTCACAGGAATCGTTCAAAACATAGACAGTAGGAAGAGTCAGTCTTCTTGTACTTAAGACGGCATTGTGCCTATTCTATTTAATTCCGATGCAATTTTTATTGATTCATCGTCAATAAGAATGTCAGAGTTCTACAGTACCCCTGAAGTGAAGCATCGGAATCTGTAACTAGCGTCACAGGAAAGGTTCAAAACATACACAGAAAGAAGAGTCAGTCTTCTTGTACTTAAGTCGGCATTGTGCCTATTCTATTTAATTCCGATGCAATTTCTGTGTTTCATCGTCAATAAGAAGGTTCAAGGGATACAGTAAACCTGAAGTGAGGCATCGGAATCTATAACTAGTGTCACAAGAATGGTTCTAAACATAGTCAGTACGAAGAGTCAGTCTTCTTGTACTTAAGTCGGCATTGTGCCTTTTGTATTTAATTCCGATGCAATTTATGTGTTTCATCGTCAATAAGAAGGTCAGAGGGATAGAGTAAACCTGAAGTGAAGCATCGGAATCTATAACTAGTGTCACAGGAATGGTTCAAAACAGTCAGTAAGAAGAGTCAGTCTTCTTGTACTAATGTCGGCATTGTGCCTTTTGTATTTAATTCCGATGCAATTTCTGTGTTTCATCGTCAATAAGAAGGTCAGAGGGATACAGTAAACCTGAAGTGAAGCATCGGAATCTATAACTAGTGTCACAGGAATGGTTCAAAACATAGACAGTAAGAAGTGTCAGTCTTCTTGTACTGAAGTCGGCATTGTGCCTTTTGTATTTAATTCCGAGGCAATTTCTGTGTTTCATCGTCAATAAGAAGGTCCGAGGGATATAGTAGACCTGAAGTTAAGCATCGGAACCTATAACTAGTGTCACAGGAATGGTTCATATCATTGACAGTAAGAAGAGTCAGTCTTCTTGTACTTAAGTCGGCATTGTGCCTTTTGTATTTAATTCCGATGCAATTTCCTTGTTTCATCGTCAAAAAGAAGGTCAGAGGGATACAGTACACCTGAATTGAAGCATCGGAATCAATAACTAGTGTCACAGGAATGGTTCAAACATAGACAGTAGGAAGAGTCAGTCTTCTTGTACTTAAGTCGGCATTGTGCCTTTTCTATTTAATTCCGATGCAATTTATGTGTTTCATCGTCAATAAGAAGGTCAGAGGGATAGAGTAAACCTGAAGTGAAGCATCGGAATCTATAACTAGTGTCACAGGAATTGTTCAAAACAGTCAGTAAGAAGAGTCAGTCTTCTTGTACTTATGTCGGCATTGTGCCTTTTGTATTTAATTCCGATGCAATTTCTGTTTTTCATCGTCAATAAGAAGGTCAGAGGGATACAGTAAACCTGAAGTGAAGCATCGGAATCTATAACTAGTGTCACAGGAATGGTTCAAAACATAGACAGTAAGAAGTGTCAGTCTTCTTGTACTGAAGTCGGCATTGTGCCTTTTGTATTTAATTTCGAGGCAATTTCTGTGTTTCATCGTCAATAAGCAGGTCCAAGGGATGTAGTAGACCTGAAGTGAAGCATCGGAATCTATAACTAGTGTCACAGGAATGGTTCATATCATTGACAGTAAGAAGAGTCAGTCTTCTTGTACTTAAGTCGGCATTGTGCCTTTTGTATTTAATTCCGATGCAATTTCTGTGTTTCATCGTCAAAAAGAAGGTCAGAGGGATACAGTACACCTGAATTGAAGCATCGGAATCAATAACTAGTGTCACAGGAATGGTTCAAACACAGACAGTAGGAAGAGTCAGTCTTCTTGTACTTAAGTCGGCATTGTGCCTTTTCTATTTAATTCCGATGCAATTTCTGTGTTTCATCGTCAATAAGAAGGTCCAAGGATACAGTGAACCTGAAGTGAAGCATCGGAATCTATAACTAGTGTCACAGGAATGGTTCAAATCATAGACAGTAGGAAGAGTCAGTCTTCTTGTACTTAAGTCGGCATTGTGCCTTTTCTATTTAATTCCGATGCAATTTCTGTGTTTCATCGTCAATACATAGGTCCAAGGGGTACAGTAAACCTGACGTGAAGCATCGGAATCTATAACTGGTGTCACAGGAATGGTTCAAAACATAGACAGTAAGAAGAGTGAGTCTTCTTGTCCTTTAGTCGGCATTGTGCCTTTTGTATTTAATTCCGATCCAATTTCTGTGTTTCGTCGCCAATAAGAAGGTCCAAAGGATACAGTAAACCTAAAGTGAAGCATCGGAATCTATTACTAATGTCACAGGAATCGTTCAAAACATAGATAGTAGGAAGAGTCAGTCTTCTTGTACTTAAGACGGCATTGTGCCTATTCTATTTAATTCCGATGCAATTTCTATGATTCATCGTCAATAAGAATGTCAGAGTTCTACAGTACCCCTGAAGTAAAGCATCGGAATCTGTAACTAGCGTCACAGGAAAGGTTCAAAACATACACTGAAAGAAGAGTCAGTCTTCTTGTACTTAAGTCGGCATTGTGCCTTTTCTATTTAATTCCGATGCAATTTCTGTGTTTCATCGTCAATAAGAAGGTCAGAGGGATACAGTAAACCTGAAGTTAAGCATCGGAATCTATAACTAGTGTCACAGGAATGGTTCAAAGCAGTCTGTAAGAAGAGTCAGTCTTCTTGTACTTAAGTCGGCATTGTGCCTTTTGTATTTAATTCCGATGCAATTTCTGTATTTCGTCGCCAATAAGAAGGTCCAAAGGATACAGTAAACCTGAAGTGAAGCATCGGAATCTATAACTAATGTCACAGGAATCGTTCAAAACATAGACAGTAGGAAGAGTCAGTCTTCTTGTACTTAAGACGGCATTGTGCCTATTCTATTTAGTTCCGATGCAATTTCTGTGATTCATCGTCAATAAGAATGTAAGAGTTCTACAGTACCCCTGAAGTGAAGCATCGGAATCTGTAACTAGCGTCACAGGAAAGGTTCAAAACATACACAGAAAGAAGAGTCAGTCTTCTTGTACTTAAGTCGGCATTGTGCCTCTTCTATTTAATTCCGATGCAATTTCTGTGTTTCATCGTCAATAAGAAGGTTCAAGGGATCCAGTAAACCTAAAGTGAAGCATCGGAATCTATAACTAGTGTCACAGGAATGGTTCAAAACATAGACAGTAGGAAGAGTCATCCTTCTTGTACTTATGTCGGCATGGTGCCTTTTGTATTTAGTTCCGATGCAATTTCTGTGTTTCATCGTCAATAAGAAGGTCCTAGGTATAGAGTAAACCTGAAGTGAAGCATCGGAATCTATATCTAGTGTCACAGGAATGGTTCAAATCATAGTCAGTATGAAGAGTCAGTCTTCTTGTACTTAAGTCGGCATTGTGCATTTTGTATTTAATTCCGATGCAATTTCTGTGTTTCATCGTCAATACAAAGGTCCAAGGGATACAGTAAACCTTAAGTGAAGCATCGGAATCTAAAACTAGTCTAACAGGAATTGATCAAAACATAGTCAGTAAGAAGAGTCAGTCTTCTTGTACTTAATTTGGCATTGTGCCTTTTGTATTTAATTCCGATGCAATTTCTGTGTTTCATCGTCAATAAGAAGGTCCAAGGGATACAGTAGACCTGAAGTGAAGCATCGGAATCTATAACTAGTGTCACAGGAATGGTTCATATCATAGACAGTAAGAAGAGTCAGTCTTCTTGTACTTAAGTCGGCATTGTGCCTTTTGTATTTAATTCCGATGCAATTTCTGTGTTTCATCGTCAAAAAGAAGGACAGAGGGATACAGTACACCTGAAGTGAAGCATCGGAATCTATAACTAATGTCACAGGAATGGTTCAAACATAGACAGTAGGAAGAGTCAGTCTTCTTGTACTTAAGTCGGCATTGTGCCATTTCTATTTAATTCCGATGCAATTTCTAAGTTTCATCGCCAATAAGAAGGTCCAAGGATACAGTGAACCTGTAGTGAAGCATCGGTATCTATAACTAGTGTCACAGGTATGGTTCAAAACATAGACAGTAGGAAGAGTCAGTCTTCTTATACTTAAGTCGGCATTGTGCTTTTTCTATTTAATTCCGATGCAATTTCTGTGTTTCATCGTCAATACGAAGGTCCACGGGGTACAGTAAACCAGACGTGAAGCATCGGAATCTATAACTAGTGTCACAGGAATGGTTCAAAAGATAGTCAGTAAGAAGAGTCAGTCTTCTTTTGCTTAAGTCGGCATTGTGCCTTTTCCATTTAATTCCGATGCAATATCTGTGTTTCATCGTCAATAAGAAGGTCCAAGATATACAGTGAACCAGAAGTGAGGCATCGGAATCTATAACTAGTGTCACAAGAATGGTTCTAAACATAGTCAGTACGAAGAGTCAGTCTTCTTGTACTTAAGTCGGCATTCTGCCTTTTCTATTTAATTCCGATGCAATTTCTGTGTTTCATCGTCAATAAGAAGGTCCAAGGATACAGTGAACCTGAAGTGAAGCATCGGAATCTATAACTAGTGTCACAGGAATGGTTCAAATCATAGACAGTAGGAAGAGTCAGTCTTCTTGTACTTAAGTCGGCATTGTGCCTTTTCTATTTAATTCCGATGCAATTTCTGTGTTTCATCGTCAATACATAGGTCCAAGGGGTACAGTAAACCTGACGTGAAGCATCGGAATCTATAACTGGTGTCACAGGAATGGTTCAAAACATAGACAGTAAGAAGAGTGAGTCTTCTTGTCCTTAAGTCGGCATTGAGCCTTTTGTATTTAATTCCGATCCAATTTCTGTGTTTCGTCGCCAATAAGAAGGTCCAAAGGATACAGTAAACCTAAAGTGAAGCATCGGAATCTATAACTAATGTCACAGGAATCGTTCAAAACATAGACAGTAGGAAGAGTCAGTCTTCTTGTACTTAAGACGGCATTGTGCCTATTCTATTTAATTCCGATGCAATTTCTATGATTCATCGTCAATAAGAATGTCAGAGTTCTACAGTACCCCTGAAGTAAAGCATCGGAATCTGTAACTAGCGTCACAGGAAAGGTTCAAAACATACACTGAAAGAAGAGTCAGTCTTCTTGTACTTAAGTCGGCATTGTGCCTTTTCTATTTAATTCCGATGCAATTTCTGTGTTTCATCGTCAATAAGAAGGTCAGAGGGATACAGTAAACCTGAAGTTAAGCATCGGAATCTATAACTAGTGTCACAGGAATGGTTCAAAGCAGTCTGTAAGAAGAGTCAGTCTTCTTGTACTTAAGTCGGCATTGTGCCTTTTGTATTTAATTCCGATGCAATTTCTGTATTTCGTCGCCAATAAGAAGGTCCAAAGGATACAGTAAACCTGAAGTGAAGCATCGGAATCTATAACTAATGTCTCAGGAATCGTTCAAAACATAGACAGTTGGAAGAGTCAGTCTTCTTGTACTTAAGACGGCATTGTGCCTATTCTATTTAGTTCCGATGCAATTTCTGTGATTCATCGTCAATAAGAATGTAAGAGTTCTACAGTACCCCTGAAGTGAAGCATCGGAATCTGTAACTAGCGTCACAGGAAAGGTTCAAAACATACACAGAAAGAAGAGTCAGTCTTCTTGTACTTAAGTCGGCATTGTGCCTTTTCTATTTAATTCCGACGCAATTTCTGTGTTTCATCGTCAATAAAAAGGTTCAAGGGATCCAGTAAACCTAAAGTGAAGCATCGGAATCTATAACTAGTGTCACAGGAATGGTTCAAAACATAGACAGTAGGAAGAGTCATCCTTCTTGTACTTATGTCGGCATTGTGCCTTTTGTATTTAGTTCCGATGCAATTTCTGTGTTTCATCGTCAATAAGAAGGTCCTAGGTATAGAGTAAACCTGAAGTGAAGCATCGGAATCTATAACTAGTGTCACAGGAATGGTTCAAATCATAGTCAGTATGAAGAGTCAGTCTTCTTGTACTTAAGTCGGCATTGTGCCTTTTCTATTTAATTCCGATGCAATTTCTGTGTTTCATCGTCAATAAGAAGGTCAGAGGGATACAGTAAACCTGAAATGAAGCATCGGAATCTATAAGTAGTGTCATAGGAATGGTTCAAACATAGACAGTATGAAGAAGCAGTTTTCTTGTACTTAAGTCGACATTGTGACTTTTGTAATCAATTAAGATGCAATTTCAGTGTTTCATCGTCAATAAGAAGGTCCAAGGATACAGTGAACCTGAAGTGAAGCATCGGAATCTATAACTAGTGTCACAGGAATGGTTCAAATCATAGACAGTAGGAAGAGTCAGTCTTCTTGTACTTAAGTCGGCATTGTGCCTTTTCTATTTAA
Organism: Schistocerca americana; assembly: GCF_021461395.2. Taxonomy (NCBI): domain Eukaryota; kingdom Metazoa; phylum Arthropoda; class Insecta; order Orthoptera; family Acrididae; genus Schistocerca; species Schistocerca americana. The sequence continues at coordinate 760,316,483 of NC_060123.1, forward strand.
TTCCGATGCAATTTCTGTGTTTCATCGTCAATAAGAAGGTCAGAGGGATACAGTAAATCCTAAGTGAAGCATCGTAATCTGTAACTAGCGTCACATGAATGGTTCAAAACATAGACAGTAAGAAGAGTCAGTCTTCTTGTAGTTAAGTCGGTATTGTGCCTTTTCTATTTAATTCCGTTGACATTTCTGTGTTTCATCGTCAATAAGAAGGTCCAAGTAATACAGTAAACCTGAAGTGAAGCATTGGAATCTATAACTAGTGTCACAGGAATGCTTCAAAACATAGTCAGTAAGAAGAGTCAGTCTTCTTGTACTTAAGTCGGCATTGTGCAATTTCTATTTAATTCCGATGCAATATCTTTGTTTCATCGTCAATAAGAAGGTCAGAGGGATACAGTAAACCTGAAGTGAAGCATCGGAATCTATAACTAGTGACACAGGAATGGTTCAAAAAATAGACAGTAAGAAGAGTCAGTCTTCTTGTACGTAAGTCGGCATTGTGCCTTTTCTATTTAATTCCGATGCAATTTCTGTATTTCATCGTCAATATGAACGTCCAAGGGATACAGTAAACCTGAAGTGAAGCATCGGAATCTATAACTAGTGTCACAGGAATGGTTCAAAACATAGACAAAAAGAAGAGTCGGTCTTCATGTACCTAAGTCGGCATTGTGCCTTTTGTATTTGATTCCGATGCAATATCTGTGTTTCATCGTCAATACGAAGGTCAGAGGGATATAGTAATCCTGAAGTGAAGCATCGGAATCTATAACTAGTGTCACAGGAATGGTTCAAAAAATAGTCAGTAAGAAGAGTCAGTCTTCTTGTACTTAAGTCGGCATTGTGCCTTTTGTATTTAATTCCGATGCAATTTCTGTGTTTCATCGTCAATAAGAAGGTCCAAGGGATACAGTAAACCTGAAGTGAAACATTGGAATCTATAACTAGTGTCACAGGAATGGTTCCAAACATAGACAGTAAGAAGAGTCAGTCCTCTTGTACTTAAGTCGGCATTGTGCCTTTTCTATTTAATTCCGATGCAATTTCTGTATTTCATCGTCATTAAGAAGGTCAGAGGGATACAGTAAACCTGAAGGGAAGCTTCGGAATCTCTAACTAGTGTCACAGGAATGGTTCAAATAATAGACAGTAAGAAGAGTCAGTCTTCTTGTACCTAAGTCGGCATTGTGCCTTTTGTATTTAAGTCCGATCCAATTTCTGTGTTTCATCGTCAATAAGAAGGTCAGAGGGATTCAGTAAACCTTAAGTGAAGCATCGGAGTCTATAACTAGTGTCACAGGAATGGTTCAAAACACAGACAAAAAGAAGAGTCGGTCTTCATGTACCTAAGTCGGCATTGTGCCTTTTGTATTTGATTCCGATGCAATATCTGTGTTTCATCGTCAATACGAAGGTCAGAGGGATATAGTAAACCTGAAGTGAGGCATCGGAATCTATAACTAGTGTCACAGGAATGGTTCAAAAAATAGTCAGTAAGAAGAGTCAGTCTTCCTGTACTGAAGTCGGCATTGTGGCTTTTCTATTTAATTCCGATGCAATTTCTGTGTTTCATCGTCAATAAGACGGTCCAAGGATACAGTGAACCTGAAGTGAAGCATCGGAATCTATATCTAGTGTCACAGGAATGGTTCAAATCATAGACAGTAGGAAGAGTCACTCTTCTTGTACTTAAGTCGGCATTGTGCCTTTTCTATTTAATTCCGATGCAATTTCTGTGTTTCATCGTCAATAAGAAGGTTCAAGGGATACAGTAAACCTGAAGTGAGGCATCGGAATCTATAACTAGTGTCACAAGAATGGTTCTAAACATAGTCAGTACGAAGAGTCAGTCTTCTTGTACTTAAGTCGGCATTGTGCCTTTTGTATTTAATTCCGATGCAATTTCTGTGTTTCGTCGTCAATAAGAAGGTCTGAGGGATACAGTAAACCTGAAGTGAAGCATCGGAATCTATAACTAGTGTCAATGGAATGGTTCAAAACATAGTCAGTAAGAAAAGTCAGTCTTCTTGTACTTAAGTCGGCATTGTGCCTTTTGTATTTAATTCCGATGCAATTTATGTGTTTCATCGTCAATAAGAAGGTCAGAGGGATAGAGTAAACCTGAAGTGAAGCATCGGAATCTATAACTAGTGTCACAGGAATGGTTCAAAACAGTCAGTATGAAGAGTCAGTCTTCTTGTACTAATGTCGGCATTGTGCCTTTTGTATTTAATTCCGATGCAATTTCTGTGTTTCATCGTCAATAAGAAGGTCAGAGGGATACAGTAAACCTGAAGTGAAGCATCGGAATCTATAACTAGTGTCACAGGAATGGTTCAAAACATAGACAGTAAGAAGTGTCAGTCTTCTTGTACTGAAGTCGGCATTGTGCCTTTTGTATTTAATTCCGAGGCAATTTCTGTGTTTCATCGTCAATAAGAAGGTCCGAGGGATATAGTAGACCTGAAGTGAAGCATCGGAACCTATAACTAGTGTCACAGGAATGGTTCATATCATTGACAGTAAGAAGAGTCAGTCTTCTTGTACTTAAGTCGGCCTTGTGCCTTTTGTATTTAATTCCGATGCAATTACTGTGTTTCATCGTCAAAAAGAAGGTCAGAGGGATACAGTACACCTGAATTGAAGCATCGGAATCAATAACTAGTGTCACAGGAATGGTTCAAACATAGACAGTAGGAAGAGTCAGTCTTCTTGTACTTAAGTCGGCATTGTGCCTTTTCTATTTAATTCCGATGCAATTTATGTGTTTCATCGTCAATAAGAAGGTCAGAGGGATAGAGTAAACCTGAAGTGAAGCATCGGAATCTATAACTAGTGTCACAGGAATTGTTCAAAACAGTCAGTAAGAAGAGTCAGTCTTCTTGTAGTTATGTCGGCATTGTGCCTTTTGTATTTAATTCCGATGCAATTTCTGTGTTTCATCGTCAATAAGAAGGTCAGAGGGATACAGTAAACCTGAAGTGAAGCATCGGAATCTATAACTAGTGTCACAGGAATGGTTCAAAACATAGACAGTAAGAAGTGTCAGTCTTCTTGTACTGAAGTCGGCATTGTGCCTTTTGTATTTAATTTCGAGGCAATTTCTGTGTTTCATCGTCAATAAGCAGGTCCAAGGGATGTAGTAGACCTGAAGTGAAGCATCGGAATCTATAACTAGTGTCACAGGAATGGTTCATATCATTGACAGTAAGAAGAGTCAGTCTTCTTGTACTTAAGTCGGCATTGTGCCTTTTGTATTTAATTCCGATGCAATTTCTGTGTTTCATCGTCAAAAAGAAGGTCACAGGGATACAGTACACCTGAATTGAAGCATCGGAATCAATAACTAGTGTCACAGGAATGGTTCAAACACAGACAGTAGGAAGAGTCAGTCTTCTTGTACTTAAGTCGGCATTGTGCCTTTTCTATTTAATTCCGATGCAATTTCTGTGTTTCATCGTCAATAAGAAGGTCCAAGGATACAGTGAACCTGAAGTGAAGCATCGGAATCTATAACTAGTGTCACAGGAATGGTTCAAATCATAGACAGTAGGATGTGTCAGTCTTCTTGTACTTAAGTCGGCATTGTGCCTTTTCTATTTAATTCCGATGCAATTTCTGTGTTTCATCGTCAATACATAGGTCCAAGGGGTACAGTAAACCTGACGTGAAGCATCGGAATCTATAACTGGTGTCACCGGAATGGTTCAAAACTTAGACAGTAAGAAGAGTGAGTCTTCTTGTCCTTAAGTCGGCATTGTGCCTTTTGTATTTAATTCCGATCCAATTTCTGTGTTTCGTCGCCAATAAGAAGGTCCAAAGGATACAGTAGACCTAAAGTGAAGCATCGGAATCTATAACTAATGTCACAGGAATCGTTCAAAACATAGACAGTAGGAAGAGTCAGTCTTCTTGTACTTAAGACGGCATTGTGCCTATTCTATTTAATTCCGATGCAATTTCTATGATTCATCGTCAATAAGAATGTCAGAGTTCTACAGTACCCCTGAAGTAAAGCATCGGAATCTGTAACTAGCGTCACAGGAAAGGTTCAAAACATACACTGAAAGAAGAGTCAGTCTTCTTGTACTTAAGTCGGCATTGTGCCTTTTCTATTTAATTCCGATGCAATTTCTGTGTTTCATCATCAATAAGAAGGTCAGAGGGATACAGTAAACCTGAAGTTAAGCATCGGAATCTATAACTAGTGTCACAGGAATGGTTCAAAGCAGTCTGTAAGAAGAGTCAGTCTTCTTGTACTTAAGTCGGCATTGTGCCTTTTGTATTTAATTCCGATGCAATTTCTGTATTTCGTCGCCAATAAGAAGGTCCAAAGGATACAGTAAACCTGAAGTGAAGCATCGGAATCTATAACTAATGTCACAGGAATCGTTCAAAACATAGACAGTAGGAAGAGTCAGTCTTCTTGTACTTAAGACGGCATTGTGCCTATTCTATTTAGTTCCGATGCAATTTCTGTGATTCATCGTCAATAAGAATGTAAGAGTTCTACAGTACCCCTGAAGTGAAGCATCCTAATCTGTAACTAGCGTCACAGGAAAGGTTCAAAACATACACAGAAAGAAGAGTCAGTCTTCTTGTACTTAAGTCGGCATTGTGCCTCTTCTATTTAATTCCGATGCAATTTCTGTGTTTCATCGTCAATAAGAAGGTTCAAGGGATCCAGTAAACCTAAAGTGAAGCATCGGAATCTATAACTAGTGTCACAGGAATGGTTCAAAACATAGACAGTAGGAAGAGTCATCCTTCTTGTACTTATGTCGGCATTGTGCCTTTTGTATTTAGTTCCGATGCAATTTCTGTGTTTCATCGTCAATAAGAAGGTCCTAGGTATAGAGTAAACCTGAAGTGAAGCATCGGAATCTATATCTAGTGTCACAGGAATGGTTCAAATCATAGTCAGTATGAAGAGTTAGTCTTCTTGTACTTAAGTCGGCATTGTGCCTTTTGTATTTAATTCCGATGCAATTTCTGTGTTTAATCGTCAATACAAAGGTCCAAGGGATACAGTAAACCTTAAGTGAAGCATCGGAATCTAAAACAAGTGTAACAGGAATTGATCAAAACATAGTCAGTAAGAAGAGTCAGTCTTCTTGTACTTAATTTGGCATTGTGCCTTTTGTATTTAATTCCGATGCAATTTCTGTGTTTCATCGTCAATAAGAAGGTCCAAGGGATACAGTACACCTGAAGTGAAGCATCGGAATCTATAACTAGTGTCACAGGAATGGTTCATATCATAGACAGTAAGAAGAGTCAGTCTTCTTGTACTTAAGTCGGCATTGTGCCTTTTGTATTTAATTCCGATGCAATTTCTGTGTTTCATCGTCAAAAAGAAGGACAGAGGGATACAGTACACCTGAAGTGAAGCATCGGAATCTATAACTAATGTCACAGGAATGGTTCAAACATAGACAGTAGGAAGAGTCAGTCTTCTTGTACTTAAGTCGGCATTGAGCCATTTCTATTTAATTCCGATGCAATTTCTGAGTTTCATCGTCAAAAAGTAGGTCAGAGGGATACAGTAAATCTGAAGTGAAGCATCGGAATCTATAACTAGTGTCACAGGAATGGTTCTAAACATAGACTGTAGGAAGAGTCAGTCTTCCTGTACTGAAGTCGGCATTGTGGCTTTTCTATTTAATTCCGATGCAATTTCTGTGTTTCATCGTCAATAAGAAGGTCCAAGGATACTGTGAACCTGTAGTGAAGCATCGGTATCTATAACTAGTGTCACAGGTATGGTTCAAAACATAGACAGTAGGAAGAGTCAGTCTTCTTATACTTAAGTCGGCATTGTGCTTTTTCTATTTAATTCCGATGCAATTTCTGTGTTTCATCGTCAATACGAAGGTCCAAGGGGTACAGTAAACCAGACGTGAAGCATCGGAATCTATAACTAGTGTCACAGGAATGGTTCAAAAGATAGTCAGTAAGAAGAGTCAGTCTTCTTTTGCTTAAGTCGGCATTGTGCCTTTTCCATTTAATTCCGATGCAATATCTGTGTTTCATCGTCAATAAGAAGGTCCAAGATATACAGTGAACCAGAAGTGAGGCATCGGAATCTATAACTAGTGTCACAAGAATGGTTCTAAACATAGTCAGTACGAAGAGTCAGTCTTCTTGTACTTAAGTCGGCATTCTGCCTTTTCTATTTAATTCCGATGCAATTTCTGTGTTTCATCGTCAATAAGAAGGTCCAAGGATACAGTGAACCTGAAGTGAAGCATCGGAATCTATAACTAGTGTCACAGGAATGGTTCAAATCATAGACAGTAGGAAGAGTCAGTCTTCTTGTACTTAAGTCGGCATTGTGCCTTTTCTATTTAATTCCGATGCAATTTCTGTGTTTCATCGTCAATACATAGGTCCAAGGGGTACAGTAAACCTGACGTGAAGCATCGGAATCTATAACTGGTGTCACAGGAATGTTTCAAATCATAGACAGTAAGAAGAGTGAGTCTTCTTGTCCTTAAGTCGGCATTGTGCCTTTTGTATTTAATTCCGATCCAATTTCTGTGTTTCGTCGCCAATAAGAAGGTCCAAAGGATACAGTAAACCTAAAGTGAAGCATCGGAATCTATAAATAATGTCACAGGAATCGTTCGAAACATAGACAGTAGGAAGAGTCAGTCTTCTTGTACTTAAGACGGCATTGTGCCTATTCTATTTAATTCCGATGCAATTTCTATGATTCATCGTCAATAAGAATGTCAGAGTTCTACAGTACCCCTGAAGTAAAGCATCGGAATCTGTAACTAGCGTCACAGGAAAGGTTCAAAACATACACTGAAAGAAGAGTCAGTCTTCTTGTACTTATGTCGGCATTGTGCCTTTTCTATTTAATTCCGATGCAATTTCTGTGTTTCATCGTCAATAAGAAGGTCAGAGGGATACAGTAAACCTGAAGTTAAGCATCGGAATCTATAACTAGTGTCACAGGAATGGTTCAAAGCAGTCTGTAAGAAGAGTCAGTCTTCTTGTACTTAAGTCGGCATTGTGCCTTTTGTATTTAATTCCGATGCAATTTCTGTATTTCGTCGCCAATAAGAAGGTCCAAAGGATAAAGTAAACCTGAAGTGAAGCATCGGAATCTATAACTAATGTCTCAGGAATCGTTCAAAACATAGACAGTTGGAAGAGTCAGTCTTCTTGTACTTAAGACGGCATTGTGCCTATTCTATTTAGTTCCGATGCAATTTCTGTGATTCATCGTCAATAAGAATGTAAGAGTTCTACAGTACCCCAGAAGTGAAGCATCGGAATCTGTAACTAGCGTCACAGGAAAGGTTCAAAACATACACAGAAAGAAGAGTCAGTCTTCTTGTACTTAAGTCGGCATTGTGCCTTTTCTATTTAATTCCGATGCAATTTCTGTGTTTCATCGTCAATAAGAAGGTTCAAGGGATCCAGTAAACCTAAAGTGAAGCATCGGAATCTATAACTAGTGTCACAGGAATGGTTCAAAACATAGACAGTAGGAAGAGTCATCCTTCTTGTACTTATGTCGGCATTGTGCCTTTTGTATTTAGTTCCGATGCAATTTCTGTGTTTCATCGTCAATAAGAAGGTCCTAGGTATAGAGTAAACCTGAAGTGAAGCATCGGAATCTATAACTAGTGTCACAGGAATGGTTCAAATCATAGTCAGTATGAAGAGTCAGTCTTCTTGTACTTAAGTCGGCATTGTGCCTTTTGTATTTAATTCCGATGCAATTTCTGTGTTTCATCGTCAATACAAAGGTCCAAGGGATACAGTAAACCTTAAGTGAAGCATCGGAATCTAAAACTAGTGTCACAGGAATTGATCAAAACATAGTCAGTAAGAAGAGTCAGTCTTCTTGTACTTAAGTTGGCATTGTGCCTTTTGTATTTAATTCCGATGCAATTTCTGTGTTTCATCGTCAATAAGAAGGTCCAAGGGATACAGTAGACCTGAAGTGAAGCATCGGAATCTATAACTAGTGTCACAGGAATGGTTCATATCATAGACAGTAAGAAGAGTCAGTCTTCTTGTACTTAAGTCGGCATTGTGCCTTTTGTATTTAATACCGATGCAATTTCTGTGTTTCATCGTCAATACGAAGGTCCAAGGGGTACAGTAAACCAGACGTGAAGCATCGGAATCTATAACTAGTGTCACAGGAATGGTTCAAAAGATAGTCAGTAAGAAGAGTCAGTCTTCTTTTGCTTAAGTCGGCATTGTGCCTTTTCCATTTAATTCCGATGCAATATCTGTGTTTCATCGTCAATAAGAAGGTCCAAGATATACAGTAAACCAGAAGTGAGGCATCGGAATCTATAACTAGTGTCACAAGAATGGTTCTAAACATAGTCAGTACGAAGAGTCAGTCTTCTTGTACTTAAGTCGGCATTCTGCCTATTGTATTTAATTCCGTTGCAATTTCTGTGTTTCGTCGTCAATAGGAAGGTCTGAGGGATACAGTAAACCTGAAGTGAAGCATCGGGATCCATAAATAATGTCACAGGAATGGTTCAAATCATAGACAGTAAGAAGGGTCAGTCTTCTTGTACCTAAGTCGGCATTGTGCCTTTTGTATTTAATTCAGGTGCCATATCTGTGTTTCATCGTCAATATGAAGGTGCAAGGGATACAGTAAACCTTACGTGAAGCATCGGAATCTATAACTAGTGTCACAGGAATGGTTCAAAACATAGACAGTAAGAAGAGTCAGTCTTCTTGTTCTTAAGTCGGCATTGTGCCTTTTGTATTTAATTCCGATGCAATTTATGAGTTTCATCGCCAATAAGAAGGTCAGAGGAATACAGTAAACCTGAAGTGTATTTAATTCCGATGCATTTTCTGTGTTTCATCGTCAATAAGAAGGTCCGAGGGATACAGTAAACCTGAAGTGAAGCATCGGAATCTATAACTAGTGCCACAGGAATGGTTCAAAACAGTCAGTAAGAAGAGTCAGTCTTCTTGTACTTAAGTCGGCAGTGTGCCTTTTGTATTTCATTCCGATGCATTTTCTGTGTTTCATCGTCAATAAGAAGGTCCAAGGGATACAGTAAACCTGAAGTGAAGCATCGGAATCTTTAACTAGTGTAACAGGAATAGTTCAAAAGATAGTCAGTAAGAAGAGTCAGTCTTCTTGTGCTTAAGTCGGCATTGTGCCTTATCCATTTAATTCCGATGCAATATTTGTGTTTCATCGTCAATAAGAACGTAAGAGGGATACAGTAAACCTGAAGTGAGGCATCGGAATCTATAACTAGTGTCACAGGAATGGTTCCAAACATAGTCAGTAAGAAGAGTCAGTCTTCTTGTACTTAAGTCGGCATTGTGCCTTTTCTATTTATTTCCGATGCAATATCTGTGTTTCATCGTCAATAAGAACGTCCAAGGGATACAGTAAACCTGAAGTGAATCATCGTAATCTGTAACTAGTGTCACAAGAATGGTTCTACACATAGTCTGTACGAAGAGTCAGTTTTCTTGTACTTAACTCGGCATTGTGCCTTTGGATTTAATTCCGATGCAATTTCTGTGTTTCGTCGTCAATAAGAAGGTCTGAGGGATACAGTAAACCTGAAGTGAAGCATCGGAATCAATAAATAGTGTCACAGGAATGGTTCAAAACATAGACAGTAAGAAGAGTCAGTCTTCTTGTTCTTAAGTCGGCATTGTGCCTTTTGTATTTAATTCCGATGCAATTTATGTGTTTCATCGTCAATAAGAAGGTCAGAGGAATACAGTAAACCTGAAGTGAAGCATTGGGATCTATAACTAGTGTCACAGGAATAGTTCAAAACAGTCAGTAAGAAGAGTCAATCTTCTTGTACTTAAGAAGGCATTGTGCCTTTTGTATTTAATTCCGATGCATTTTCTGTGTTTCATCGTCAATAAGAAGGTCCGAGGGATACAGTAAACCTGAAGTGAAACATCGGAATCTATAACTAGTGTCACAGGAATGGTTCAAATCATGGACAGTAAGAAGAGTCAGTCTTCTTGTACTTAAGTCGGCAATGTGCTTTTTCTATTTAATTTCAATGCAATTTCTGTATTTCGTCGCCAATAAGAAGGTCCAAAGGATACAGTAAACCTGAAGTGAAGCATCGGAATCTATAACTAATGTCACAGGAATCGTTCAAAGCATAGACAGTAGAAAGAGTCAGTCTTCTTGTACTTAAGTCGGCATTGTGCCTTTTGTATTTAATTCCGAAGCAATTTCAGTGTTTCATCGTCAAAAAGAAGGTCGGAGGGATACAGTAAACCTAAAGTGAACCATCGGAATCTATAACTAGTGTCACATGAATGGTTCAAAACATAGACAGTAAGAAGAGTCCGTCTTCTTGTACTTAAGTCGGCATTGTGCCTTTTCTATTTAATTCCGATGCAATTTCTGTGTTGCATCGACAATAAGAAGGTCAGAGGGATACAGTAAACCAGAAGTGAAGCATCGGAATCTATAACTAGTGTCACAGGAATGGTTCAAAGCATAGTCAGTAAGAAGAGTCGGTCTTCTTGTTCTTAAGTCGGCATTGTGCCTTTTCTATTTAATACCGATGGAATATCTGTGTTTCATCGTCAATAAGAAGGTCAGAGGGATAGAGTAAACCTGAAGTGAAGCATCGTAATCTATAACTAGTGTCACAAGAATGGTTATAAACATAGTCAGTACGAAGAGTCAGTCTTCTTGTACTTAAGTCTGCATTGTGCCTTTTGTATTTAATTCCGATGCAATTTCTGTATTTCGTCGTCAATAAGAAGGTAAGAGGGATACAGTAAACCTGAAGTGAAGCATCGGAATCTATAACTAGTGTCACAGGAATGGTTCAAAACATAGACAGTAAGAAGGGTCAGTCTTCTTGTACTTAAGTCGGCATTGTGCCTTTTGTACTTAATTGTGTTGCAATATCTGTGTTTCATCGTCAATAAGGAGGTGCCAGGGAGAAAGTAAACCTGAAGTGAAGCATCGGAATCTATAACTAGTGTCACAGGAATGGTCAAATCATAGACAGTAAGAAGAGTCAGTCTTATTGTACTTAAGTCGGCAATGTGCGTTTTCTATTTAATTCCAATGCAATTTCTGTATTTCGTCGCCAATAAGAAGGTCCAAAGGATACAGTAAACCTGAAGTGAAGCATCGGAATCTATAACTAATGTCACAGGAGTCGTTCAAAACATAGACAGTAGGAAGAGTCAGTCTTCTTGTACTTAAGTCGGCGTTGTGCCTTTTGTATTTAATTCCGATGCAATATCTGTGTTTCATCGTCAAGAAGAAGGTCAGAGGGATACAGTAAACCTGAAGTGAATCATCGTAATCTATAACTAGTGTCACAAGAATGGTTCAAAACATAGTCGGTACGAAGGGTCAGTGTTCTTGTACTTAAGTCGGCATTGTGCCTTTTGCATTTAATTCCGATGCAATTTCTGTGTTTCGTCGTCAATAAGAAGGTAAGAGGGATACAGTAAACCCGAAGTGAAGCATCGGAATCTATAACTAGTGTCACAATAATGGTTCAATTCATAGACAGTAAGAAGATTCAGTCTTCTAGTACTTAACTCGGCATTGTGCCTTTTGTATTTAATTCCGATGCAATTTCTGTGTTTCATCGTCAATAAGAAGGTCAGAGGGATACAGTAAACCTGAAGTGAAGCATCGGAATCTATAACTAGTGCCACAGGAATGGTTCAAAACAGTCAGTAAAAAGAGTCAATCTTCTAGTACTTATGTCGGCAATGTGCCTTTTGTATTTAAATCCGATGCATTTTCTGTGATTCATCGTCAATATGAAGGTCCAGGGGATACAGTAAACCAGAAGTGAAGCATCGGAATCTATAACTAGTGTCACAGGAATGGTTCCAAACATAGTCAGTAAGAAGACTAAGTCTTCTTGTACTTAAGTCGGCATTGTACCTTTTCTATTTAATTCCGATGCAATTTCTGTGTTTCATCGTCAATAAGAAGGTCCAAGGGATACAGTAAACCTGAAGTGAATCATCGTAATCTATAACTAGTGTCACAGGAATGGTTCAAAACATAGTCAGTACGATGAGTCATTCTTGTACTAAAGTCGGTATTGTGCCTTTTGTATTTATTTCCGATGCTATTTCTGTGCTTCATGGTCAATAAGAAGGTCAGAGGGATACAGTAAACCTGAAGTGAAGCATCGGAATCTATAACTAGTGTCACAGGAATGGTTCAAAACATAGAGAGTAAGAAGGGTCAGTCTTCTTGTACTTTAGTCGGCATTGTGATTTTTGTATTTAATTCCGATGCAATATCTGTGTTTCATCGTCAAGAAGAAGGTGCAAGGGATACAGTAAACCTGAAGTGAAGCATCGGAATCTATAACTAGTGTCACAGGAATGGTTCAAAACATAGTCAGTAAGAAGAGTCAGTCTTCTTGTGCATATGTCGGCATTGTGCCTTTTCTATTACATTCCAATGCAATATCTGTGTTTCATCGTCAATAAGAAGGTCAGAGGGATACAGTAAACCTGAAGTGAGGCATCGCAATCTATAACTAGTGTCACAGGAATGGTTCCAAAAATAGTCAGTACGAAGAGTCAGTCTTCTTGTACTTAAGTCGGCATTGTGCCTTTTGTATTTAATTCCGGTGCAATTTCTGTGTTTCGTCGTCAATAAGAAGGTACGAGAGATACAGTAAACTTGAAGTGAACCAACGGAATCTATAACTAGTGTCACAGGAATGGTTCAAAACATAGACAGTAAGAAGGGTCGGTCTTTCTGTACTTAAGTCGTCATTGTGCCTTTTGTATTTAATTCTGATGCAATTTCTGTGTTTCATCGTTAATAAGAAAGTGCAAGGGATACAGTAAGCCTAAAGTGAAGCATCGGAATCTATAACTAGTGTCACAGGAATGGTTCAAAACATAGACAGTAGGAAGAGTCAGTCTTCTTGTACTGAAGTCGGCAATGTGCCTTTTGTATTTAATTCCGATGCAATCTCTGTGTTTCATCGTCAATAAGAAGGTGAGAGGGATACAGTAAACCTGAAGTGAAGCATCGGAATCTGTAACTAGCGTCACAGAAATGGTTCAAAACATAGTCTGTAAGAAGAGTCAGTCTTCTTGTACTTAAGTCGGCATTGTGCCTTTTCTATTTAATTCCGATTCAATTTCTGTGTTTCATCGTCAATAAGAAGGTCCAAGGGATACAGTAAACCTGAAGTGAATCATCGTAACCTATAACTAGTGTCGCAGGAATTTTTCAAATCATAGTCAGTACTAAGAGTCAGCCTTCTTGTACTTAAGTCGGCATTGTGCCTTTTGTATTTGATTCCGATGCAATTTCTGTGTTTCATCGTCAAGAAGAAGGTGCAAGGGATACAGTAAACCTGAAGTGAAGCATCGGAATTTATAACTAGTGTCACAGGAATGGTTCAAGCATAGACAGTAAGAAGGGTCTGTCTTCTTGTACTTTAGTCGGCATTGTGCCTTTTGTATTTAATTCCGATGCAATATCTATGTTTCATCGTCAAGAAGAAGGTGCAAGGGATACAGTAAACCTGAAGTGAAGCATCGGAATCTATAACTAGGGTCACAGGAATGGTTCAAAACATGGTCAGTAAGAAGAGTCAGTCTTCTTGTGCATATGTCGGCATTGTGCCTTTTCTATTACATTCCAATGCAATATCTGTGTTTCATCGTCAATAAGAAGGTCAGAGGGATACAGTAAACCTGAAGTGAGGCATCGCAATCTATAACTAGTGTCACAGGAATGGTTCCAAAAATAGTCAGTACGAAGAGTCAGTCTTCTTGTACTTAAGTCGGCATTGTGCCTTTTGTATTTAATTCCGGTGCAATTTCTGTGTTTCGTCGTCAATAAGAAGGTACGAGAGATACAGTAAACTTGAAGTGAACCAACGGAATCTATAACTAGTGTCACAGGAATGGTTCAAAACATAGACAGTAAGAAGGGTCGGTCTTTCTGTACTTACGTCGTCATTGTGCCTTTTGTATTTAATTCTGATGCAATTTCTGTGTTTCATCGTTAATAAGAAAGTGCAAGGGATACAGTAAGCCTAAAGTGAAGCATCGGAATCTATAACTAGTGTCACAGGAATGGTCCAAAACATAGACAGTAAGAAGAGTCAGTCTCCTTGTACTGAAGTCGGCAATGTGCCTTTTGTATTTAAGTCCGATGCAATCTCTGTGTTTCATCGTCAATAAGAAGGTGAGAGGGATACAGTAAACCTGAAGTGAAGCATCGGAATCTGTAACTAGCGTCACAGGAATGGTTCAAAGCATAGACAGAAAGAAGAGTCAGTCTTCTTGTACTTAAGTCGGCATTGTGCCTTTTCTATTTAATTCCGATGCAATTTCTGTAATTCGTCGCCAATAAGAAGGTCCAAAGGATACAGTAAACCTGAAGTAAAGCATCGGAATCAATAACTAATGTCACAGGAATCGTTCAAACATAGACAGTAGGAAGAGTCAGTCTTCTTGTACTGAAGTCGGCATTGTGCCTTTTGTATTTAATTCCGAAACAATTTCTGTGTTTCATCGTCAAAAAGAAGGTCAGAGGGATACAGTAAACCTGTAGTGAAGCATCGGAATCTATAACTGGTGTCACAGGAATGGTTCAAAACAATCAGTAAGAAGAGTCAGTCTTCTTATACTTAAGTCGGCATTGTGCCTTTTGTATTTAATTCCGAAGCAATTTCTGTATTTCGTCGCCAAAAGAAGGTCCAAAGGATACAGTAAACCTGAAGTGAAGCATCGGAATCAATAACTAATGTCACAGGAATCGTTCAAACATAGACAGTAGGAAGAGTCAGTGTTCTTGTACTTAAGTCGGCATTGTGTCTTTTGTATTTAATTCCGATGCAATTTCTATGTTTCATCGTCAAAAAGAAGGTCAGTGGGATACAGTAAACCAGAAGTCAAGCATTGGAATCTGTAACTAGTGTCACAGGAATGGTTCAAAACATAGACAGTAGGAAGAGTCAGTCTTTTTGTAATTAAGTCGGCATTGTGCCTTTTGTATTTAATTCCGATGCAATATCTGTGTTTCGTCGTCTAGAAGTAGGTCCAAGAGATACAGTAAACCTGAAGTGAAGCATCGGAATCTGTAACTAGCGTCACAGGAATGGTTCAAAACATAGTCTGTAAGAAGAGTCAGTCTTCTTGTACTTAAGTCGGCATTGTGCCGTTTCTATTTAATTACGATGCAATCTCTGTGTTTCATCGTCAATAAGAACTTCCGAGGGATACAATAATCCTGAAGTGAAGCATCGGAATCTATAACTAGTGTCACAGGAATGGCTCAAAACATAGACAGTAAGAAGTTTCAGTCTTCTTGTACTTAAGTCGGCATTGTGCCTTTTGTATTTAATTCCGATGCAATATCTGTGTTTCATCGTCAATAAGAAGGTCGGAGGGATACAGTAAACCTGAAGTGAGGCATCGCAATCTATAACTAGTGTCACAGGAATGGTTCCAAAAATAGTCAGTACGAAGAGTCAGTCTTCTTGTACTTAAGTCGGCATTGTGCCTTTTGTATTTAATTCCGGTGCAATTTCTGTGTTTCGTCGTCAATAAGAAGGTACGAGAGATACAGTAAACTTGAAGTGAACCAACGGAATCTATAACTAGTGTCACAGGAATGGTTCAAAACATAGACAGTAAGAAGGGTCGGTCTTTCTGTACTTAAGTCGTCATTGTGCCTTTTGTATTTAATTCTGATGCAATTTCTGTGTTTCATCGTTAATAAGAAAGTGCAAGGGATACAGTAAGCCTAAAGTGAAGCATCGGAATCTATAACTAGTGTCACAGGAATGGTTCAAAACATAGACAGTAAGAAGAGTCAGTCTTCTTGTACTGAAGTCGGCAATGTGCCTTTTGTATTTAATTCCGATGCAATCTCTGTGTTTCATCGTCAATAAGAAGATGAGAGGGATACAGTAAACCTGAAGTGAAGCATCGGAATCTGTAACTAGCGTCACAGGAATGGTTCAAAGCATAGACAGAAAGAAGAGTCAGTCTTCTTGTACTTAAGTCGGCATTGTGCCTTATCTATTTAATTCCGATGCAATTTCTGTAATTCATCGCCAATAAGAAGGTCCAAAGGATACAGTAAACCTGAAGTAAAGCATCGGAATCAATAACTAATGTCACAGGAATCGTTCAAACATAGACAGTAGGAAGAGTCAGTCTTCTTGTACTTAAGTCGGCATTGTGCCTTTTGTATTTAATTCCGAAACAATTTCTGTGTTTCATCGTCAAAAAGAAGGTCAGAGGGATACAGTAAACCTGTAGTGAAGCATCGGAATCTATAACTGGTGTCACAGGAATGGTTCAAAACAATCAGTAAGAAGAGTCAGTCTTCTTATACTTTAGTCGGCATTGTGCCTTTTGTATTAAACTCCGAAGCAATTTCTGTGTTTCATCGTCAATAAGAATGTCAGAGGGATACAATAATCCTGAAGTGAAGCATCGGAATCTATAACTAGTGTCACAGGAATGGTTTAAATCATAGACAGGAAGAAGAGTCAGTCTTCTTGTACTTAAGTCGGCATTGTGCCTTTTCTATTTAATTTCGATGCAATTTCTGTGTTTCATCGTCAATAAGAAGGTCCAAGGGATACAGTAAACCTGAAGTGAAACATCGGAATCTATAACTAGTGTCACAGGAATGGTTCAAACATAGACAGTAAGAAGAGTCAGTCTTCTTGTACTTAAGTCGGCATTGTGCCTTTTCTATTTAATTCCGATGCAATTTCTGTGTTTCATCGTCAATAAGAAGGTCCAAGGGATGCAGTAAACCTGAAGTGAAACATCGGTATCTATAACTAGTGCCACAGGAATGGATCCAAACATAGTCAGTAAGAAGAGTCAGTCTTCTTGTACCTAAGTCGGCATTGTGCTTTTTCTATTTAATTCCGATGCAATTTCTGCGTTTCATCGTCAATAAGAAGGTCCAAGGGATACAGTAAACCTGAAGTGAATCATCGTAACCTATAACTAGTGTCACAGGAATTTTTCAAATCATAGTCAGTACTAAGAGTCAGCCTTCTTGTACTTAAGTCGGCATTGTGCCTTTTGTATTTGATTCCGATGCAATTTCTGTGTTTCATCGTCAATAAGAATGTCAGAGGAATACAGTAAACTTGAAGTGAAGCATCGGAATCTATAACTAGTGTCACAGGAATGGTTCAAATCATAGACACTAAGAAGAGTCAGTCTTCTTGTACTTAAGTCGGCAATGTGCCTTTTGTATTTAATTCCAATGCAATTTCTGTATTTCGTCGCCAATAAGAAGGTCCAAAGGATACAGTAAACCTGAAGTGAAGCATCGGAATCTATAACTAGTGTCACAGGAATGGTTCAAAACAGTCAGTAAGAAGAGTCAGTCTTCTTGTACATAAGTCGGCATTGTGCCTTTTGTATTTAATTCCGATGCAATTTCTGTACTTCGTCGCCAATAAGAAGGTCCAAAGGATACAGTAAACCTGAAGTGAAGCGTCGGAATCTATAACTAATGTCACAGGAATCGTTCAAAACATAGACAGTAGGAAGTGTCAGTCTTCTTGTACTTAAGTCGGCATTGTGAGTTTTGTATTTAAGTCCGATGAAATTTCTGTGTTTCATCGTCAAAAAGAAGGACAGAGGGATACAGTAAACCTGAAGTGAAGCATCGGAATCTGTAACTAGTGTCACAGAAATGGTTCAAAACATAGTCAGTAAGAAGAGTCGGTCTTCTTGTACTTAAGTCGGCATTGTGCATTTTGTGTTTAATTCCGATGCAATATCTGTGTTTCCTCGTGAAGAAGTAGGTCCAAGAGATACAGTAAAGCTGAAATGAAGCATCGGAATCTGTAACTAGCGTCACAGGAATGGTTCAAAACATAGTCTGTAAGAAGAGTCAGTCGTCTTGTACTTATGTCGGCATTGTGCCGTTTCTATTTAATTCCGATGCAATTTCTGTGTTTCATCGTCAATAAGAACGTCCAAGGGATACAGTAAACCTAAAGTAAAGCATCGGAATCTATAACTAGTGTCAATCGAATGGTTCAAAACATAGACAGTGGAAAGAGTCAGTCTTCTTGTACTGAAGTCGGCATTGTGCCTATTCTATTTAATTCCGGTGCAATTTCTGTGTTTCATCGTCAATAAGAATGTCAGAGGGATGCAGTAACCCTGAAGTGAAGCATCGGAATCTGTAACTAGCGTCACAGGAATGGTTCAAAACATAGACAGAAAGAAGAGTCAGTCTTCTTGTACTTAAGTCGGCATTGTGCCTTTTCTATTTAATTCCGATGCAATTTCTGTGTTTCATCGTCAATAAGAAGGTCCAAGGGATACAGTAAACCTGAAGTGAAACATCGGAATCCATAACTAGAGTCACAGGAATGGTTCAAACATAGACAGTAAGAAGAGTCAGTCTTCTTGTACTTAAGTCGGCATTGTGCCATTTCTATTTAATTCCGATGCAATTTCTGTGTTTCATCTTAAATAAGAAGGTCAGAGGGATACAATAAACCTGAAGTGAGGCATCGTAATCTATAACTAGTGTCACAGTAATGGATCCAAACAAAGTCAGTAAGAAGAGTCAGTCTTCTTGTACTTAAGTCGGCATTGTGCCTCTTCTATTTAATTCCGATTCAATATCTGTGTTTCATCGTCAATAAAAAGGTCCAAGGGATACAGTAAACCTGAAGTGAATCTACGTAACCTATAACTAGTGTCACAGGAATGGTTCAAATCATAGTCAGTACTAAGAGTCAGTCTTCTTGTACTTAAGTCGGCATTGTGCCTTTTGTATTTAATTCCGATGCAATTTCTATGTTTCATCGTCAAAAAGAAGGTCAGAGGGATACAGTAAACCAGAAGTGAAACATCGGAATCTGTAACTAGTGTCACAGGAATGGTTCAAAACATAGACAGTAGGAAGAGTCAGTCTTCTTTTACTTAAGTCGGCATTGTGCCTTTTGTATTTAATTCCGATGCAATATCTGTGTTTCGTCGTGAAGAAGTAGGTCCAAGAGATACAGTAAAGCTGAAATGAAGCATCGGAATCTGTAACTAGCGTCACAGGAATTGTTCAAAACATAGTCTGTAAGAAGAGTCAGTCTTCTTGTACTTATGTCGGCATTGTGCCGTTTCTATTTAATTCCGATGCAATTTCTGTGTTTCATCTTCAATAGTTAGGTCAGAGGGATACAGTAAACCTGAAGTGAAGAATCGGAATCTATAACTAGTGTCACAGGAATGGTTCAAAACAGTCAGTAAGAAGGGTCAGTCTTTTTGTACTTAAGTCGGCATTGTGCCTTTTGTATTTAATTCCGATGCAATATCTGTGTTTCATCGTAAATAAGAAGGTGCAAGGGATACAGTAAACCTGAAGTGAAGCATCGGAATCTATAACTAGTGTCACAGGAATAGGTCAAAACATAGACAGTAAGAAGAGTCAGTCTTCTTGTACTTAAGTCGGCATTGTGCCTTTTGTATTTAATTCCGATGCAATTTCTGTGTTTCATCGTCAATAAGACGGTAAGAGGGAAACAGTAAACCTGAAGTGAAGCATCGGAAGCTATAGCTAGTCTCACAGGAATGGTTCAAAGCAGTCAGTAAAAAGAGTCAATCTTCTTGTACTTAAGTCGGCATTGTGCCTTTTGTATTTAATTCCGATGCATTTTCTGGGTTCATCGTCAATAAGAAGGTCCAAGGGATACAGTAAACCTGAAGTGAAGCATCGGAATCTATAACTAGTGTCACAGGAATGGTTCAAATCATAGACACTAAGAAGAGTCAGCCTTCTTGTACTTAAGTCGGCAATGTGAGTTTTGTATTTAATTCCAATGCAATTTCTGTATTTCGTCGCCAATAAGAAGGTCCAAAGGATACAGTAAACCTGAAGTGAAGAATCGGAATCTATAACTAGTGTCACAGGAATGGTTCAAAACAGTCAGTAAGAAGAGTCAGTCTTCTTGTACATAAGTCGGCATTGTGCCTTTTGTATTTAATTCCGATGCAATTTCTGTACTTCGTCGCCAATAAGAAGGTCCAAAGGATACAGTAAACCTTAAGTGAAGCGTCGGAATCTATAACTAATGTCACAGGAATCGTTCAAAACATAGACAGTAGGAAGTGTCAGTCTTCTTGTACTTAAGTCGGCATTGTGCCTTTTGTATTTAAGTCCGATGAAATTTCTGTGTTTCATCGTCAAAAAGAGGGTCAGAGGGATACAGTAACCCTGAAATGAAGCATCGGAATCTGTAACTAGTGTCACAGGAATGGTTCAAAACATAGACAGAAAGAAGAGTCAGTCTTCTTGTACTTAAGTCGGCATTGTGCATTTTCTATGTAATTCCGATGCAATTTCTGTGTTCCATCGTCAATAAGAAGGTCCCAGGGATACAGTAAACCTGAAGTGAAGCATCGGAATCTATAACTAGTGTCACAGGAATGGTTCAAAACATAGACAGTAAGAAGAATCAGTCTTCTTGTACTTAAGTCGGCATTGTGCCTTTTCTATTAACTCCGATGCAATTTATGTGTTTCGTCGTCAATAAAAGGGTCACAGGGATACAGTAAACCTCAAGTGAAACATCGGAATTTATAACTAGTGTCACAGGAATGGTTCATAACATAGTCAGTAAGAAGAGTCAGTCTTCCTGTACTTAAGTCGGCATTGTGCCTTATCTATTTAATTCCGATGCAATATCTGTGTTTCATCGTCTATAAGAAGGTCAGAGGGATACAGTAAACCTGAAGTGAATCATCGTAATCTATAACTAGTGTCACAGGAATGGTTCAAAACATAGTCAGTACGAAGAGTCAGTCTTCTTGTACTTAAGTCGGCATTGTGCCTTTTGTATTTAATACCGATGCTATTTCTGTGTTTCATGGTCAATAAGAAGGTCAGAGGGATACAGTAAACCTGAAGTGAAGCATCGGAATCTATAACTAGTGTCACAGGAACGGTTCAAAACATAGACATTAAGAAGGGTTAGTCTTCTTGTACTTAAGTCGGCATTGTGCCTTTTGTACATAATTCCGATGCAATATCTGTGTTTCATCGTCAATAAGAAGGTGCAAGGTTATACAGTAAATCTGAAGTGAAGCATTGAAATCTATAACTAGTGTCACAGGATTGGTTCAAAACTTAGACAGTAAAAAGAGTCAGTCTTCTTGTACTTAAGTCGGCATTGTGCTTATTGTATTTAATTCCGATGCATTTTCTGTGTTTCATCGTGAATAAGAAGGTCCATAGGATACAGTAAACCTGAAGTGAAGCATCGGAATCTATATTTAATGTCACAGGAATCGTTCAAAACATAGACAGTAGGAAGAGTCAGTCTTCTTGTACTTAAGTCGGCATTGTGCCTTTTGTATTTAATTCCGATGCAATTTCTGTGTTTCATCGTCAAAAAGAAGGTCAGAGGGATACAGTAAACCTGAAGTGAAGCCACGGAATCTATAACAAGTGTCACAGGAATGGTTCAAAACAGTCCGTAAGCAGAGTCAGTCTTCTTGTACTTAAGTCGGCATTGTGCGTTTTGTATTTAATTCCGAAGCTATTTCTGCATTTCGCCGCCAATTAGAAGGTCCAAAGGATACAGTAAACCTGAAGTGAAGCATCGGAATCAATAATTAATGTCACAGGAATCGTTCAAAACATAGACAGTAGGAAGCGTCAGTCTTCTTGTACTTAACTTGGCATTGTGACTTTTGTATTTAATTCCGATGCAATTTCTGTGTTTCATCGTCAAAAAGAAGGTCAGAGGGATACAGTTAACCTGAAGTGAAGCATCGGAATCTGTAACTAGTGACACAGGAATGGTTCAAAACATAGACAGTAGTAAGAGTCAGTCTTCTTGTACTTAAGTCGGCATTGTGCCTTTTGTATTTAATTCCGATGCAATATCTGTGTTTCATCGTCAATAAGAAGGTCCAAGGGTTACAGTAAACCTGAAGTAAAGCATCGGAATCTGTAACTAGCGTCACAGGAATGGTTCAAAACATAGTCAGTAAGAAGAGTCAGTCTTCTTGTACGTAAGTCGGCATTGTGCCTTTTGTATTTAATTCCGATGCAATTTCTGTGTTTCATCGTCAAAACGAAGGTCAGAGGGATACAGTAAACCTGAAGTGAAGCTTCGGAATCCGTAACTAGTGTCACAGGAATGGTTCAAAACATAGCCAGTAGGAAGAGTCAGACTTGTTGTACTTAATTCGGCATTGTGCCTTTTCTATTTAATTCCGATGCAATTTCTGTGTTTCGTCGTCAATAAAAAGGTCACAGGGATACAGTAAACCTGAAGTGAAACATTGGAATTTATAACTAGTGTCACATTAATGGTCCCAAACATAGTCAGTAAGAAGAATCAGTCTTCTTGTACTTAAGTCAGCATTGTGCCTTTTCTATTTTTTTCCGATGCAATTTCTGTGTTTCATCGTCAATAAGAAGGATCCAAGGGATACAGTAAACCTGAAGTGAATCATCGTAATCTATAACTAGTGTCACAGGAATGGTTCAAAACATAGTCAGTACGAAGAGTCAGTCTTCTTGTACTTAAGTCGGCATTGTGCCTTTTGTATTTAATTCCGATGCAATTTCTGTCTTTCATCGTCAAAACGAAGGTCAGAGGGATACAGTAAACCTGAAGTGAAGCCACGGAATCTATAACAAGTGTCACAGGAATGGTTCAAAACAGTCAGTAAGAAGACTCAGTCTTCTTGTACTTAAGTCGGCATTGTGCCTTTTGTATTTAATTCCGAAGCTATTTCTCTATTTCGTCGCCAATTAGAAGGTCCAAAGGATACAGTAAACCTGAAGTGAAGCATCGGAATCAATAACTAATGTCACAGGAATCGTTCAAAACATAGACAGTAGGAAGAGTCAGTCTTCTTGTACTTATGTCGGCATTGTGCCTTTTGAATTTAATTCCGATGCAATTTCTGTGTTTCGTCGTCAAATAGAAGGTCAGAAGGATACAGTACACCTGAAGTGAAGCATCGGAATCCGTAACTAGTGTCAGAGGAATGGTTCAAAGCATAGCCAGTAGGAAGAGTCAGTCTTTTTGTACTTAAGTCGGCATTGTGCCTTTTGTATTTAATTCCGATGCAATATCTGTGTTTCATCGTCAATAAGAAGGTCCAAGGGATACAGCAAACCTGAAGTGAAGCATCAGAATCTGTAACTAGCGTCACAGGAATGGTTCAAAACATAGTCAGTAAGAAGAGTCTGTCATCTTGTACTTAAGTCGGCATTGTCGCTTTTCAATTTAATTCCGATGCAATTTCTGTGTTTCATCATCAATAAGAACGTCCAAGGGATACAGTAAACCTGAAGTGGAGCTTCGGAATATAAAAACTAGTGTCACAGGAATGGTTCAAAACATAGACAGTAGGATGAGTCAGTCTTATTGTACTTAAGTCGATATTGGACCTATTCTATTTAACTCCGTTGCAATTTTAGTGTTTCATCGTCAATAAGAATGTCAGAGGGATACACTATCCCAGAAGTGAAGCATCGGAATCTGTAACTAGCGTCACAGGAATTGTTCAAAACATAGACAGATAGAAGAGTCAGTCTTCTTGTACTTAAGTCGGCATTGTGCCTTTTCTATTTAATTCCGATGCAATTTCTGTGTTTCATCGTCAATAAGAAGGTCCAAGGGATACAGTAAACCTGAAGTGAAGCATCGGAATCTATAACTAGTGTCACAGGAATGGTTCAAAACATAGACAGTAGGAAGAGTCAGTCTTCTTGTACTTAAGTCGGCATTGTACCTTTTCTATTTAATTCCGATGCAATATCAGTGTTTCATCGTCATTAAGAATGTCAGAGGGAT
Source organism: Schistocerca americana (assembly GCF_021461395.2). Taxonomy (NCBI): domain Eukaryota; kingdom Metazoa; phylum Arthropoda; class Insecta; order Orthoptera; family Acrididae; genus Schistocerca; species Schistocerca americana. The sequence continues at coordinate 760,340,293 of NC_060123.1, forward strand.
ACAGTAACCCTGAAGTGAAGCAGCGGAATCTGTAACTAGCGTCACAGGAATGGTTCAAAGCATAGACAGAAAGAAGAGTCAGTCTTCTTGTACTTAAGTCGGCATTGTGCCTTTTGTATTTAATTCCGATGCAATATCTGTGTTTCATCGTCAATAAGGTCCAAGGGATACAGTAAACCTGAAGTGGAGCATCGGAATCTGTAACTAGCGTCACAGGAATGGTTCAAATCATAGTCAGTAAGAAAAGTCAGTCATCTTGTACTTAAGTCGGCATTGTCGCTTTTCTATTTAATTCCGATGCAATTTCTGTGTTTCATCATTAATAAGAACGTCCAAGGGATACAGTAAACCTGAAGTGAAGCTTCGGAATCCATAACTAGTGTCACAGGAATGGTTCAAAACATAGACAGTAGAATGAGTCAGTCTTATTGTACTTAAGTCGGCAATGGACCTTTTCTATTTAATTCCGATGCAATATCAGTGTTTCATCGTCAATAAGAATGTCAGAGGGATACAGTAACCCTGAAGTGAAGCATCGGAATCTGTAAATAGCGTCACAGGAATGGTTCAAAGCATAGACAGAAAGAAGAGTCAGTCTTCTTGTACTTAAGTCGGCATTGTGCCTTTTCTATTTAATTCCGATGCAATTTCTGTGTTTCATCGTCAATAAGAAGGTCCAAGGGATACAGTAAACCTGAAGTGAAGCATCGGAATCTATAACTAGTGTCACTGGAATGGTTCAAAACATGGAAAGTAAGAACAGTCAGTCTTCTTGTACTTAAGTCGGCATTGTGCCTTTTCTATTAATTCCGATGCAATTTCTGTGTTTCGTCGTCAATAAAAAGGTCACAGGGATACAGTAAACCTCAAGTGAAACATCGGAATTTATAACTAGTGTCACAGGAATGGTTCAAAACATAGTCAGTAAGAAGAGTCAGTCTTCCTGTACTTAAGTCGGCATTGTGCCTTATCTATTTAATTCCGATGCAATATCTGTGTTTCATCGTCTATAAGAAGGTCAGAGGGATACAGTAAACCTGAAGTGAATCATCGTAATCTATAACTAGTGTCACAGGAATGGTTCAAAACATAGTCAGTACGAAGAGTCAGTCTTCTTGTACTTAAGTCGGCATTGTGCCTTTTGTATTTAATACCGATGCTATTTCTGTGTTTCATGGTCAATACGAAGGTCAGAGGGATACAGTAAACCTGAAGTGAAGCATCGGAATCTATAACTAGTGTCACAGGAACGGTTCAAAACATAGACATTAAGAAGGGTTAGTCTTCTTGTACTTAAGTCGGCATTGTGCCTTTTGTACATAATTCCGATGCAATATCTGTGTTTCATCGTCAATAAGAAGGTGCAAAGTTATACAGTAAATCTGAAGTGAAGCATTGAAATCTATAACTAGTGTCACAGGATTGGTTCAAAACTTAGACAGTAAGAAGAGTCAGTCTTCTTGTACTTAAGTCGGCATTGTGCTTTTTGTATTTAATTCCGATGCATTTTCTGTGTTTCATCGTGAATAAGAAGGTCCATAGGATACAGTAAACCTGAAGTGAAGCATCGGAATCTATAATTAATGTCACAGGAATCGTTCAAAACATAGACAGTAGGAAGAGTCAGTCTTCTTGTACTTAAGTCGGCATTGTGCCTTTTGTATTTAATTCCGATGCAATTTCTGTGTTTCGTCGTCAAAAAGAAGGTCAGAGGGATACAGTAAACCTGAAGTGAAGCCACGGAATCTATAACAAGTGTCACAGGAATGGTTCAAAACAGTCAGTAAGCAGAGTCAGTCTTCTTGTACTTAAGTCGGCATTGTGCCTTTTGTATTTAATTCCGAAGCTATTTCTGCATTTCGTCGCCAATTAGAAGGTCCAAAGGATACAGTAAACCTGAAGTGAAGCATCGGAATCAATAATTAATGTCACAGGAATCGTTCAAAACATAGACAGTAGGAAGAGTCAGTCTTCTTGTACTTAAGTCGGCATTGTGCCTTTTGTATTTAATTCCGATGCAATTTCTGTGTTTCATCGTCAAAAAGAAGGTCAGAGGGATACAGTTAACCTGAAGTGAAGCATCGGAATCTGTAACTAGTGACACAGGAATGGTTCAAAACGAAGACAGTAGTAAGAGTCAGTCTTCTTGTACTTAAGTCGGCATTGTGCCTTTTGTATTTAATTCCGATGCAATATCTGTGTTTCATCGTCAATAAGAAGGTCCAAGGGTTACAGTAAACCTGAAGTAAAGCATCGGAATCTGTAACTAGCGTCACAGGAATGGTTCAAAACATAGTCAGTAAGAAGAGTCAGTCTTCTTGTACGTAAGTCGGCATTGTGCCTTTTGTATTTAATTCCGATGCAATTTCTGTGTTTCATCGTCAAAAAGAAGGTCAGAGGGATACAGTAAACCTGAAGTGAAGCTTCGGAATCCGTAACTAGTGTCACAGGAATGGTTCAAAACATAGCCAGTAGGAAGAATCAGTCTTCTTGTACTTAGTTCGGCATTGTGCCTTTTCTATTTAATTCCGATGCAATTTCTGTGTTTCGTCGTCAATAAAAAGGTCACAGGGATACAGTAAACCTGAAGTGAAACATTGGAATTTATAACAAGTGTCACATTAATGGTCCCAAACATAGTCAGTAAGAAGAATCAGTCTTCTTGTACTTAAGTCAGCATTGTGCCTTTTCTATTTTTTTCCGATGCAATTTCTGTGTTTCATCGTCAATAAGAAGGATCCAAGGGATACAGTAAACCTGAAGTGAATCATCGTAATCTATAACTAGTGTCACAGGAATGGTTCAAAACATAGTCAGTACGAAGAGTCAGTCTTCTTGTACTTAAGTCGGCATTGTGCCTTTTGTATTTAATTCCGATGCAATTTCTGTCTTTCATCGTCAAAACGAAGGTCAGAGGGATACAGTAAACCTGAAGTGAAGCCACGGAATCTATAACAAGTGTAACAGGAATGGTTCAAAACAGTCAGTAAGAAGACTCAGTCTTCTTGTACTTAAGTCGGCATTGTGCCTTTTGTATTTAATTCCGAAGCTATTTCTGCATTTCGTCGCCAATTAGAAGGTCCAAAGGATACAGTAAACCTGAAGTGAAGCATCGGAATCAATAACTAATGTCACAGGAATCGTTCAAAACATAGACAGTAGGAAGAGTCAGTCTTCTTGTACTTAAGTCGGCATTGTGCCTTTTGAATTTAATTCCGATGCAATTTCTGTGTTTCGTCGTCAAATAGAAGGTCAGAAGGATACGGTACACCTGAAGTGAAGCATCGGAATCCTTAACTAGTGTCAGAGGAATGGTTCAAAGCATAGCCAGTAGGAAGAGTCAGTCTTTTTGTACTTAAGTCGGCATTGTGCCTTTTGTATTTAATTCCGATGCAATATCTGTGTTTCATCGTCAATAAGAAGGTCCAAGGGATACAGTAAACCTGAAGTGAAGCATCAGAATCTGTAACTAGCGTCACAGGAATGGTTCAAAACATAGTCAGTAAGAAGAGTCTGTCATCTTGTACTTAAGTCGGCATTGTCGCTTTTCTATTTAATTCCGATGCAATTTCTGTGTTTCATCATCAATACGAACGTCCAAGGGATACAGTAAACCTGAAGTGGAGCTTCGGAATATAAAAACTAGTGTCACAGGAATGGTTCAAAACATAGACAGTAGGCTGAGTCAGTCTTATTGTACTTAAGTCGGTATTGGACCTATTCTATTTAACTCCGATGCAATTTTAGTGTTTCATCGTCAATAAGAATGTCAGAGGGATACACTATCCCAGAAGTGAAGCATCGGAATCTGTAACTAGCGTCACAGGAATGGTTCAAAACATAGACAGATAGAAGAGTCAGTCTTCTTGTACTTAAGTCGGCATTGTGCCTTTTCTATTTAATTCCGATGCAATTTCTGTGTTTCATCGTCAATAAGAAGGTCCAAGGGATACAGTAAACCTGAAGTGAAGCATCGGAATCTATAACTAGTGTCACAGGAATGGTTCAAAACATAGACAGTAGGAAGAGTCAGTCTTCTTGTACTTAAGTCGGCATTGTGCCTTTTGTATTTAATTCCGATGCAATTTCTGTGTTTCGTCGTCAAAAAGAAGGTCAGAGGGATACAGTAAACCTGAAGTGAAGCCACGGAATCTATAACAAGTGTCACAGGAATGGTTCAAAACAGTCAGTAAGCAGAGTCAGTCTTCTTGTACTTAAGTCGGCATTGTGCCTTTTGTATTTAATTCCGAAGCTATTTCTGCATTTCGTCGCCAATTAGAAGGTCCAAAGGATACAGTAAACCTGAAGTGAAGCATCGGAATCAATAATTAATGTCACAGGAATCGTTCAAAACATAGACAGTAGGAAGAGTCAGTCTTCTTGTACTTAAGTCGGCATTGTGCCTTTTGTATTTAATTCCGATGCAATTTCTGTGTTTCATCGTCAAAAAGAAGGTCAGAGGGATACAGTTAACCTGAAGTGAACCATCGGAATCCGTAACTAGTGTCACAGGAATGGTTCAAAACATAGCCAGTAGGAAGAATCAGTCTTCTTGTACTTAATTCGGCATTGTGCCTTTTCTATTTAATTCCGATGCAATTTCTGTGTTTCGTCGTCAATAAAAAGGTCACAGGGATACAGTAAACCTGAAGTGAAACATTGGAATTTATAACAAGTGTCACATTAATGGTCCCAAACATAGTCAGTAAGAAGAATCAGTCTTCTTGTACTTAAGTCAGCATTGTGCCTTTTCTATTTTTTTCCGATGCAATTTCTGTGTTTCATCGTCAATAAGAAGGATCCAAGGGATGCAGTAAACCTGAAGTGAATCATCGTAATCTATAACTAGTGTCACAGGAATGGTTCAAAACATAGTCAGTACGAAGAGTCAGTCTTCTTGTACTTAAGTCGGCATTGTGCCTTTTGTATTTAATTCCGATGCAATTTCTGTCTTTCATCGTCAAAACGAAGGTCAGAGGGATACAGTAAACCTGAAGTGAAGCCACGGAATCTATAACAAGTGTCACAGGAATGGTTCAAAACAGTCAGTAAGAAGACTCAGTCTTCTTGTACTTAAGTCGGCATTGTGCCTTTTGTATTTAATTCCGAAGCTATTTCTGCATTTCGTCGCCAATTAGAAGGTCCAAAGGATACAGTAAACCTGAAGTGAAGCATCGGAATCAATAACTAATGTCACAGGAATCGTTCAAAACATAGACAGTAGGAAGAGTCAGTCTTCTTGTACTTAAGTCGGCATTGTGCCTTTTGAATTTAATTCCGATGCAATTTCTGTGTTTCGTCGTCAAATAGAAGGTCAGAAGGATACGGTACACCTGAAGTGAAGCATCGGAATCCGTAACTAGTGTCAGAGGAATGGTTCAAAGCATAGCCAGTAGGAAGAGTCAGTCTTTTTGTACTTAAGTCGGCATTGTGCCTTTTGTATTTAATTCCGATGCAATATCTGTGTTTCATCGTCAATAAGAAGGTCCAAGGGATACAGTAAACCTGAAGTGAAGCATCAGAATCTGCAACTAGCGTCACAGGAATGGTTCAAAACATAGTCAGTAAGAAGAGTCTGTCATCTTGTACTTAAGTCGGCATTGTCGCTTTTCTATTTAATTCCGATGCAATTTCTGTGTTTCATCATCAATAAGAACGTCCAAGGGATACAGTAAACCTGAAGTGGAGCTTCGGAATATAAAAACTAGTGTCACAGGAATGGTTCAAAACATAGACAGTAGGCTGAGTCAGTCTTATTGTACTTAAGTCGGTATTGGACCTATTCTATTTAACTCCGATGCAATTTTAGTGTTTCATCGTCAATAAGAATGTCAGAGGGATACACTATCCCAGAAGTGAAGCATCGGAATCTGTAACTAGCGTCACAGGAATGGTTCAAAACATAGACAGATAGAAGAGTCAGTCTTCTTGTACTTAAGTCGGCATTGTGCCTTTTCTATTTAATTCCGATGCAATTTCTGTGTTTCATCGTCAATAAGAAGGTCCAAGGGATACAGTAAACCTGAAGTGAAGCATCGGAATCTATAACTAGTGTCACAGGAATGGTTCAAAACATAGACAGTAGGAAGAGTCAGTCTTCTTGTACTTAAGTCGGCATTGTACATTTTCTATTTAATTCCGATGCAATATCAGTGTTTCATCGTCATTAAGAATGTCAGAGGGATACAGTAACCCTGAAGTGAAGCAGCGGAATCTGTAACTAGCGCCACAGGAATGGTTCAAAGCATAGACAGAAAGAAGAGTCAGTCTTCTTGTACTTAAGTCGGCATTGTGCCTTTTCTATTTCATTCCGATGCAATATCTGTGTTTCATCGTCAATAAGAAGGTCCAAGGGATACAGTAAACCTGAAGTAAAGCATCGAAATCTGTAACTAGCGTCACAGGAATGGTTCAAAACATAGTCAGTAAGAAGAGCCAGTCTTCGTGTACTTAAGTCGGCATTGTGCCTTTTCTATTTTTTTCCGATGCAATTTCTGTGTTTCATCGTCAATAAGAAGGTCCAAGGGATACAGTAAACCTGAAGTGAATCATCGTAATCTATAACTAGTGTCACAGGAATGGTTCAAAACATAGTCAGTACGAAGAGTCAGTCTTGTTGTACTTAAGTCGGCATTGTTCCTTTTGTATTTAATTCCGATGCAATTTCTGTCTTTCTTCGTCAAAAAGAAGGTCAGAGGGATACAGTAAACCTGAAGTGAAGCCACGGAATCTATAACAAGTGTCACAGGAATGGTTCAAAACAGTCAGTAAGAAGAGTCAGTCTTCTTGTACTTAAGTCGGCATTGTGCCTTTTCTATTTCATTCCGATGCAATATCTGTGTTTCGTCGCCAATTAGAAGGTCCAGAGGATACAGTAAACCTGAAGTGAAGCATCGGATTCAATAACTAATGTCACAGGAATCGTTCAGAACATAGACAGTAGGAAGAGTCAGTCTTCTTGTACTTAAGTCGGCATTGTGCCTTTTGTATTTAATTCCGATGCAATATATGTGTTTCATCGTCAATAAGAAGGTCCAAGGGATACAGTAAACCTGAAGTGGAGCATCGGAATCTGTAACTAGCGTCACAGGAATGGTTCAATTCATAGTCAGTAAGAAAAGTCAGTCATCTTGTACTTAAGTCGGCATTGTCGTTTTTCTATTTAATTCCGATGCAATTTCTGTGTTTCATCATTAATAAGAACGTCCAAGGGATACAGTAAACCTGAAGTGAAGCTTCGGAATCCATAACTAGTGTCACAGGAATGGTTCAAAACATAGACAGTAGAATGAGTCAGTCTTATTGTACTTAAGTCGGCATTGGACCTTTTCTATTTAATTCCGATGCAATATCAGTGTTTCATCGTCAATAAGAATGTCAGAGGGATACAGTAACCCTGAAGTGAAGCATCGGAATCTGTAAATAGCGTCACAGGAATGGTTCAAAGCATAGACAGAAAGAAGAGTCAGTCTTCTTGTACTTAAGTCGGCATTGTGCCTCTTCTATTTAATTCCGATGCAATTTCTGTGTTTCATCGTCAATAAGAAGGTCCAAGGGATACAGTAAACCTGAAGTGAAGCATCGGAATCTATAACTAGTGTCACTGGAATGGTTCAAAACATGGACAGTAAGAACAGTCAGTCTTCTTGTACTTAAGTCGGCATTGTGCCTTTTGTATTTATTTCCGATGCATTTTCTGTGTTTCATCGTCAATAAGAAGGTCCATAGGATACAGTAAACCTGAAGTGAAGCATCGGAATCTATAAATAATGTCACAGGAATCGTTCAAAACATAGACAGTAGGAAGAGTCAGTCTTCTTGTACTTAAGTCGGCATTGTTCCTTTTCTATTTAATTCCGGTGCAATTTCTGTGTTTCATCCTCAAAAAAAATGTCAGAGGGATACAGTAACCCTGAAGTGAAGCATCGGAATCTGTAACTAGCGTCACAGGAATGGTTCAAAACATAGACAGAAAGAAGTGTCAGTCTTCTTGTACTTAAGTCGGCATTGTGCCTTTTCTATTTAATTCCAATGCAATTTCTGTGTTTCATCGTCAATAAGAAGGTCCAAGGGATACAGTAAACCTGAAGTGAAACATCGGAATCCATAACTAGAGTCACAGGAATGGTTCAAACATAGACAGTAAGAAGAGTCAGTCTTCTTGTACTTAAGTCGGCATTGTGCCTTTTCTATTTAATTCCGATGCAATATCTGTGTTTCATCGTCAATAAGAAGGTCCAAAGGATACAGTAAACCTGAAGTGAATCATCGTAACCCATAACTAGTGTCACAGGAATGGTTCAAATCATAGTCAGTACTAAGAGTCAGTCTTCTTGTACTTAAGTCGGCATTGTGCCTTTTGTATTTAATTCCGATGCAATTTCTGTGTTTCATCGTCAATAAGAATGTCAGAGGGATACAGTAAACCAGAAGTGATGCATCGGAATCTATAAGTAGCGTCACAGGAATCGTTCTAAACATAGACATTAAGAAGGGTCAGTCTTCCTGTACTTAAGTCGGCATTGTGCATTTTGTATTTAATTCCGATGCAATATCTGTGTTTCATCGTAAATAAGAAGGTGCAAGGGATACAGTAAACCTGAAGTGAAGCCACGGAATCTATAACAAGTGTCACAGGAATGGTTCAAAACAGTCAGTAAGCAGAGTCAGTCTTCTTGTACTTATGTCGGCATTGTGCCTTTTGTATTTAATTCCGAAGCTATTTCTGCATTTCGTCGCCAATTAGAAGGTCCAAAGGATACAGTAAACCTGAAGTGAAGCATCGGAATCAATAACTAATGTCACAGGAATCGTTCAAAGCATAGACAGTAGGATGAGTCAGTCTTCTTGTACTCAAGTCGGCATTGTGCGTTTTGTATTTAATTCCGATGTAATTTCTGTGTTTCATCGTCAAAAAGAAGGACAGAGGGATACAGTAAACCTAAAGTAAAGCATCGGAATCTGTAACTAGTGACACAGGAGTGGTTCAAAACATAGACAGTAGTAAGAGTCAGTCTTCTTGTACTTAAATCGGCATTGTGCCTTTTGTATTTAATACGGAAGCTATTTCTGCATTTCGTCGCCAATTAGAAGGTCCAAAGGATACAGTAAACCTGAAGTGAAGCATCGGAATCAATAACTAATGTCACAGGAATCGTTCAAAACATAGACAGTAGGAAGAGTCAGTCTTCATGTACTTAAGTCAGCATTGTGCCTTTTGTATTTAATTCCGATGCAATTTCTGTGTTTCATCGTCAAAAAGAAGGTCAGAAGGATACAGTACACCTGAAGTGAAGCTTCGGAATCCGTAACTAGTGTCAGAGGAATGGTTCATAACATAGCCAGTAGGGAGAGTCAGTCTTATTGTACTTAAGTCGTTATTGTGCCTTTTGTATTTAATTCCGATGCAATATCTGTGTTTCATCGTCTATAAGAAGGTCCAAGGGATACAGTAAACCTGAAGTGAAGCATCGGAATCTGTAACTAGCGTCACAGGAATGGTTCAAAGCATAGTCAGTAAGAAGAGTCAGTCTTCTTGTACTTAAGTCGGCATTGTCGCTTTTCTATTTAATTCCGATGCAATTTCTGTGTTTCATCATCAATAAGAACGTCCAAGGGATACAGTAAACCTGAAGTGAAGCTTCGGAATCTGTAACTAGTGTCACAGGAATGGTTCAAAACATAGACAGTAGGATGAGTCAGTCTTATTGTACTTAAATCGACATTGGACCTTTTCTATTTAATTCCGATGCAATTTCAGTGTTTCATCGTCAATAAGAATGTCAGAGGGATACAGTAACCCTGAAGTGAAGCATCGGATTCTGTAACTAGCGTCACAGGAATGGTTCAAAACATAGACAGAAAGAAGAGTCAGTCTGCTTGTACTTAAGTCGGCATTGTGCCTTTTCTATGTAATTCCGATGCAATTTCTGTGTTTCATCGTCAATAAGAAGGTCAGAGGGATACAGTAAACCTGAGGTGAGGCATCGGAAACTATAACTAGTGTCACAGGAATGGATCTAAACAAAGTCAGTAAGAAGAGTCAGTCTTCTTGTACTTAAGTCGGCATTGTGCCTTTTCTATTTAATTCCGATGCAATATCTGTATTTCATCGTCAATAAAAAGGTCCAAGGGATACAGTAAACCTGAAGTGAATCATCGTAACCTGTAACTAGTGTCACAAGAACGGTTCAAATCATAGTCAGTAAGAAGAGTCAGTCTTCTTGTACTTAAGTCGGCATTGTGCCTTTTGTATTTAATTCCGATGCAATTTCTGTGTTTCATCGTCAATAAGAATGTGAGAGGGATACACTAAACCAGAAGTGATGCATCGGATTCAATAACTAGTGTCATAGGAATGGTTCTAAACATAGACAGTAAGAAGGGTCAGTCTTCTTGTACTTAAGTCGGCATTGTGCCTTTTGTATTTAATTCCGATGCAATATCTGTGTTTCATCGTAAATAAGAAGGTGCAAGTGATACAGTAAACCTGAAGTGAAGCATCGGAATCTATAACTAGTGTCACAGGAATAGGTCAAAACATAGACAGTAAGAAGAGCCAGTCTTCTTGTACTTAAGTCGGCATTGTGCCTTTTGTATTTAATTCCGATGCAATTTCTGTGTTTCATCGTCTATAAGAAGGTCCGAGGGAAACAGTAAACCTGAAGTGAAGCATCGGAATCAATAGCTAGTGTCACAGGAATGGTTCAAAGCAGTCAGTAAGAAGAGTCAATCTTCTTGTACTTAAGTCGGCATCGTGCCTTTTGTATTTAATTCCGATGCATTTTCTGTGTTTCATCGTCAATAAGAAGGTCCAAGGGATACAGTAAACCTAAAGTAAAGCATCGGAATCTATAACTAGTGTCACAGGAATGGTTCTAAACAGTCAGTAAGAAGAGTCAGTCTTCTTGTACATAAATCGGCATTGTCCCTTTTGTATTTAATTCCGATGCAATTTCTGTACTTCGTCGCCAGTAAGAAGGTCCAAAGGACACAGTAAACCTGAAGTGAAGCGTCGGAATCTATAACTAATGTCACAGGAATCGTTCAAAACATAGTCAGTAAGAAGAGTCAGTCTTCTTGTACTTAAGTCGGCATTGCGCCTTATCTATTCAATTCCGATGCAATATCTGTGTTTCATCGTCAAGGTCAGAGGGATACAGTAAACCTGAAGTGAGTCATCGTAATGTATAACTAGTGTCACAGGAATGGTTCAAAACATAGTCAGTACGAAGAGTCAGTCTTCTTGTACTTAAGTCGGCATTGTGCCTTTTGTATTTAATACCGATGCTATTTCTGTGTTTCATGGTCAATAAGAAGGTCAGAGGGATACAGTAAACCTGAAGTGAAGCATCGGAATCTATAACTAGTGTCACAGGAATGGTTCAAAACATAGACATTAAGAAGGGTTAGTCTTCTTGTACTTAAGTCGGCATTGTGCCTTTTGTACTTATTTCCGATGCAATATCTGTGTTTCATCGTCAATAAGAAGGTGCAAGGTTATACAGTAAATCTGAAGTGAAGCATCGAAATCTATAACTAGTGTCACAGAATTGGTTCAAAACTTAGACAGTAAGAAGAGTCAGTCTTCTTGTACTTAAGTCGGCATTGTGCTTTTTGTATTTAATTCCGATGCATTTTCTGTGTTTCATCGTCAATAAGAAGGTCCATAGGATACAGTAAACCTGAAGTGAAGCATCGGAATCTATAATTAATGTCACAGGAATCGTTCAAAACATAGACAGTAGGAAGAGTCAATCTTTTTGTACTTAAGTCGGCATTGTGCCTTTTGTATTTAATTCGGAAGCTATTTCTGCATTTCGTCGCCAATTAGCAGGTCCAAAGGATACAGTAAACCTGACGTGAAGCATCGGAATCAATAACTAATGTCACAGGAATCGTTCAAAACATAGACAGTAGGAAGAGTCAGTCATCTTGTACTTAAGTCAGCATTGTGCCTTTTGTATTTAATTCCGATGCAATTTCTGTGTTTCATCGTCAAAAAGAAGGTCAGAAGGATACAGTACACCTGAAGTGAAGCATCGGAATCCGTAACTAGTGTCAGAGGAATGGTTCATAACATAGCCAGTAGGGAGAGTCAGTCTTATTGTACTTAAGTCGGCATTGTGCCTTTTGTATTTAATTCCGATGCAATATCTGTGTTTCATCGTCTATAAGAAGATCCAAGGGATACAGTAAAGCTGAAGTGAAGCATCGGAATCTGTAACTAGCGTCACAGGAATGGTTCAAAACATAGTCAGTAAGAAGAGTCAGTCTTCTTGTACTTAAGTCGGCATTGTCGCTTTTCTATTTAATTCCGATGCAATTTCTGTGTTTCATCATCAATAAGAACGTCCAAGGGATACAGTAAACCTGAAGTGAAGCTTCGGAATCTGTAACTAGTGTCACAGGAATGGTTCAAAACATAGACAGTAGGATGAGTCAGTCTTATTGTACTTAAGTCGACATTGGACCTTTTCTATTTAATTCCGATGCAATTTCAGTGTTTCATCGTCAATAAGAATGTCAGAGGGATACAGTAACCCCGAAGTGAAGCATCGGATTCTGTAACTAGCGGCACAGGAATGGTTCAAAACATAGACAGAAAGAAGAGTCAGTCTGCTTGTACTTAAGTCGGCATTGTGCCTTTTCTATTTAATTCCGATGCAATTTCTGTGTTTCATCGTCAATAAGAAGGTCCAAGGGATACAGTAAACCTGAAGTGAAGCATCGGAATCTATAACTAGTGTCACTGGAATGGTTCAAAACATGGACAGTAAGAACAGTCAGTCTTCTTGTACTTAAGTCGGCATTGTGCCTTTTGTATTTATTTCCGATGCATTTTCTGTGTTTCATCGTCAATAAGAAGGTCCATAGGATACAGTAAACCTGAAGTGAAGCATCGGAATCTATAAATAATGTCACAGGAATCGTTCAAAACATAGACAGTAGGAAGAGTCAGTCTTCTTGTACTTAAGTCGGCATTGTTCCTTTTCTATTTAATTCCGGTGCAATTTCTGTGTTTCATCCTCAAAAAAAATGTCAGAGGGATACAGTAACCCTGAAGTGAAGCATCGGAATCTGTAACTAGCGTCACAGGAATGGTTCAAAACATAGACAGAAAGAAGTGTCAGTCATCTTGTACTTAAGTCGGCATTGTGCCTTTTCTATTTAATTCCAATGCAATTTCTGTGTTTCATCGTCAATAAGAAGGTCCAAGGGATACAGTAAACCTGAAGTGAAACATCGGAATCCATAACTAGAGTCACAGGAATGGTTCAAACATAGACAGTAAGAAGAGTCAGTCTTCTTGTACTTAAGTCGGCATTGTGCCTTTTCTATTTATTTCCGATGCAATTTCTGTGTTTCATCGTCAAGAAGAAGGTCAGACGGATACAGTAAACCTGAGGTGAGGCATCGGAATCTATAACTAGTGTCACAGGAATGGATCCAAACAAAGTCAGTAAGAAGAGTAAGTCTTCTTGTACTTAAGTCAGCATTGTGCCTTTTCTATTTAATTCCGATGCAATATCTGTGTTTCATCGTCAATAAGAAGGTCCAAAGGATACAGTAAACCTGAAGTGAATCATCGTAACCCATAACTAGTGTCACAGGAATGGTTCAAATCATAGTCAGTACTAAGAGTCAGTCTTCTTGTACTTAAGTCGGCATTGTGCCTTTTGTATTTAATTCCGATGCAATTTCTGTGTTTCATCGTCAATAAGAATGTCAGAGGGATACAGTAAACCAGAAGTGATGCATCGGAATCTATAAGTAGCGTCACAGGAATCGTTCTAAACATAGACATTAAGAAGGGTCAGTCTTCCTGTACTTAAGTCGGCATTGTGCCTTTTGTATTTAATTCCGATGTAATTTCTGTGTTTCATCGTCAAAAAGAAGGACAGAGGGATACAGTAAACCTAAAGTAAAGCATCGGAATCTGTAACTAGTGACACAGGAGTGGTTCAAAACATAGACAGTAGGAAGAGTCAGTCTTCATGTACTTAAGTCAGCATTGTGCCTTTTGTATTTAATTCCGATGCAATTTCTGTGTTTCATCGTCAAAAAGAAGGTCAGAAGGATACAGTACACCTGAAGTGAAGCTTCGGAATCCGTAACTAGTGTCAGAGGAATGGTTCATAACATAGCCAGTAGGGAGAGTCAGTCTTATTGTACTTAAGTCGTTATTGTGCCTTTTGTATTCAATTCCGATGCAATATCTGTGTTTCATCGTCTATAAGAAGGTCCAAGGGATACAGTAAACCTGAAGTGAAGCATCGGAATCTGTAACTAGCGTCACAGGAATGGTTCAAAGCATAGTCAGTAAGAAGAGTCAGTCTTCTTGTACTTAAGTCGGCATTGTCGCTTTTCTATTTAATTCCGATGCAATTTCTGTGTTTCATCATCAATAAGAACGTCCAAGGGATACAGTAAACCTGAAGTGAAGCTTCGGAATCTGTAACTAGTGTCACAGGAATGGTTCAAAACATAGACAGTAGGATGAGTCAGTCTTATTGTACTTAAGTCGACATTGGACCTTTTCTATTTAATTCCGATGCAATTTCAGTGTTTCATCGTCAATAAGAATGTCAGAGGGATACAGTAACCCTGAAGTGAAGCATCGGATTCTGTAACTAGCGTCACAGGAATGGTTCAAAGCATAGACAGAAAGAAGAGTCAGTCTGCTTGTACTTAAGTCGGCATTGTGCCTTTTCTATTTAATTCCGATGCAATCTCTGTGTTTCATCGTCAATGAGAAGGTCAGAGAAATACAGTAAACCTGAAGAGAAGCATCGGAATCTATAACTAATGTCACAGGAATCGTTCAAAAACATAGACAGTAGGAAGAGTCAGTCTTCTTGTACTTATGTCGGCATTGTGTCATTTGTATTTAATTCCGATGCAATTTCTGTGTTTCATCGTCAATAAGAAGGTCCAAGTGATACAGCAAACCTGAAGTGAAGCATCGGAATCTATAACTAGTGTCATTGGAATGGTTCAAAACTTAGACAGTGAGAAGAGTCAGTCTTCTTGTACTTAAGTCGGCATTGTGCCTTTTCTATGTAATTCCGATGCAATTTCTGTGTTTCATCGTCAATAAGAAGGTCAGAGGGATACAGTAAACCTGAGGTGAGGCATCGGAAACTATAACTAGTGTCACAGGAATGGATCTAAACAAAGTCAGTAAGAAGAGTCAGTCTTCTTGTACTTAAGTCGGCATTGTGCCTTTTCTATTTAATTCCGATGCAACATCTGTATTTCATCGTCAATAAAAAGGTCCAAGGGATACAGTAAACCTGAAGTGAATCATCGTAACCTATAACTAGTGTCACAAGAATGGTTCAAATCATAGTCAGTAAGAAGAGTCAGTCTTCTTGTACTTAAGTCGGCATTGTGCCTTTTGTATTTAATTCCGATGCAATTTCTGTGTTTCATCGTCAATAAGAATGTGAGAGGGATACAGTAAACCAGAAGTGATGCATCGGATTCTATAACTAGTGTCATAGGAATGGTTCTAAACATAGACAGTAAGAAGGGTCAGTCTACTTGTACTTAAGTCGGCATTGTGCCTTTTGTATTTAATTCCGATGCAATATCTGTGTTTCATCGTAAATAAGAAGGTGCAAGTGATACAGTAAACCTGAAGTGAAGCATCGGAATCTATAACTAGTGTCACAGGAATAGGTCAAAACATAGACAGTAAGAAGAGCCAGTCTTCTTGTACTTAAGTCGGCATTGTGCCTTTTGTATTTAATTCCGATGCAATTTCTGTGTTTCATCGTCTATAAGAAGGTCCGAGGGAAACAGTAAACCTAAAGTGAAGCATCGGAATCAATAGCTAGTGTCACAGGAATGGTTCAAAGCAGTCAGTAAGAAGAGTCAATCTTCTTGTACTTAAGTCGGCATCGTGCCTTTTGTATTTAATTCCGATGCATTTTCTGTGTTTCATCGTCAATAAGAAGGTCCAAGGGATACAGTAAACCTGAAGTAAAGCATCGGAATCTATAACTAGTGTCACAGGAATGGTTCTAAACAGTCAGTAAGAAGAGTCAGTCTTCTTGTACATAAATCGGCATTGTCCTTTTGTATTTAATTCCGATGCAATTTCTGTACTTCGTCGCCAATTAAGAAGGTCCAAAGGACACAGTAAACCTAAAGTGAAGCGTCGCAATCTATAACTAATGTCACAGGAATCGTTCAAAACATAGTCAGTAAGAAGAGTCAGTCTTCTTGTACTTAAGTCGGCATTGCGCCTTATCTATTCAATTCCGATGCAATATCTGTGTTTCATCGTCAAGGTCAGAGGGATACAGTAAACCTGAAGTGGTCATCGTAATGTATAACTAGTGTCACAGGAATGGTTCAAAACATAGTCAGTACGAAGAGTCAGTCTTCTTGTACTTAAGTCGGCATTGTGCCTTTTCTATTTAATTCCGATGCTATTTCTGTGTTTCATGGTCAATAAGAAGGTCAGAGGGATACAGTAAACCTGAAGTGAAGCATCGGAATCTATAATTAATGTCACAGGAATCGTTCAAAACATAGACAGTAGGAAGAGTCAATCTTTTTGTACTTAAGTCGGCATTGTGCCTTTTGTATTTAATTCGGAAGCTATTTCTGCATTTCGTCGCCAATTAGCAGGTCCAAAGGATACAGTAAACCTGACGTGAAGCATCGGAATCAATAACTAATGTCACAGGAATCGTTCAAAACATAGACAGTAGGAAGAGTCAGTCTTCTTGTACTTAAGTCAGCATTGTGCCTTTTGTATTTAATTCCGATGCAATTTCTGTGTTTCATCGTCAAAAAGAAGGTCAGAAGGATACAGTACACCTGAAGTGAAGCATCGGAATCCGTAACTAGTGTCAGAGGAATGGTTCATAACATAGCCAGTAGGGAGAGTCAGTCTTATTGTACTTAAGTCGGCATTGTGCCTTTTGTATTTAATTCCGATGCAATATCTGTGTTTCATCGTCTATAAGAAGGTCCAAGGGATACAGTAAACCTGAAGTAAAGCATCGGAATCTGTAACTAGCGTCACAGGAATGGTTCAAAACATAGTCAGTAAGAAGAGTCAGTCTTCTTGTACTTAAGTCGGCATTGTCGCTTTTCTATTTAATTCCGATGCAATTTCTGTGTTTCATCATCAATAAGAACGTCCAAGGGATACAGTAAACCTGAAGTGAAGCTTCGGAATCTGTAACTAGTGTCACAGGAATGGTTCAAAACATAGACAGTAGGATGAGTCAGTCTTATTGTACTTAGGTCGACATTGGACCTTTTCTATTTAATTCCGATGCAATTTCAGTGTTTCATCGTCAATAAGAATGTCAGAGGGATACAGTAACCCTGAAGTGAAGCATCGGATTCTGTAACTAGCGGCACAGGAATGGTTCAAAACATAGACAGAAAGAAGAGTCAGTCTGCTTGTACTTAAGTCGGCATTGTGCCTTTTCTATTTAATTCCGATGCAATCTCTGTGTTTCATCGTCAATGAGAAGGTATGAGGGATACAGTAAACCTGAAGAGAAGCATCGGAATCTATAACTAATGTCACAGGAATCGTTCAAAAACATAGACAGTAGGAAGAGTCAGTCTTCTTGTACTTATGTCGGCATTGTGTCATTTGTATTTAATTCCGATGCAATTTCTGTGTTTCATCGTCAATAAGAAGGTCCAAGTGATACAGCAAACCTGAAGTGAAGCATCGGAATCTATAACTAGTGTCATTGGAATGGTTCAAAACTTAGACAGTGCGAAGAGTCAGTCTTCTTGTACTTAAGTCGGCATTGTGCCTTCTCTATGTAATTCCGATGCAATTTCTGTGTTTCATCGTCAATAAGAAGGTCAGAGGGATACAGTAAACCTGAGGTGAGGCATCGGAAACTATAACTAGTGTCACAGGAATGGATCTAAACAAAGTCAGTAATAAGAGTCAGTCTTCTTGTACTTAAGTCGGCATTGTGCATTTTCTATTTAATTCCGATGCAATATCTGTGTTTCATCGTCAATAAGAAGGTCCAAGGGAAACAGTAAACCTGAAGTGAATCATCGTAACCTATAACTAGTGTCACAAGAATGGTTCAAATCATAGTCAGTACTAAGAGTCAGTCTTCTTGTACTTAAGTCGGCATTGTGCCTTTTGTATTTAATTCCGATGCAATTTCTGTGTTTCATCGTCAATAAGAATGTGAGAGGGATACAGTAAACCAGAAGTGATGCATCGGAATCTATAACTAGTGTCACAGGAATGGTTCTAAACATAGACAGTAAGAAGGGTCAGTCTTCTTGTAATTAAGTCGGCATTGTGCCTTTTGTATTTAATTCCGATGCAATATCTGTGTTTCATCGTAAATAAGAAGGTGCAAGTGATACAGTAAACCTGAAGTGAAGCATCGGAATCTATAACTAGTGTCACAGGAATGGTTCAAAACATAGACATTAAGAAGGGTTAGTCTTCTTGTACTTAAGTCGGCATTGTGCCCTTTGTACTTAATTCCGATGCAATATCTGTGTTTCATCGTCAATAAGAAGGTGCAAGGTTATACAGTAAATCTGAAGTGAAGCATCGAAATCTATAACTAGTGTCACAGGATTGGTTCAAAACTTAGACAGTAAGAAGAGTCAGTCTTCTTGTACTTAAGTCGGCATATTGCCTTTTCTATTAATTCCGATGCAATTTCTGTGTTTCGTCGTCAATAAAAAGGTCACAGGGATACGGTAAACCTGAAGTGAAACATCGGAATTTATAACTAGTGTCACAGGAATGGTTCAAAACATAGTCAGTAAGAAGAGTCAGTCTTCTTGTACTTAAGTCGGCATTGTGCCTTATCTATTCAATTCCGATGCAATATCTGTGTTTCATCG
The DNA here is from genome assembly GCF_021461395.2 of Schistocerca americana. Lineage (NCBI taxonomy): Eukaryota > Metazoa > Arthropoda > Insecta > Orthoptera > Acrididae > Schistocerca > Schistocerca americana. Next base: position 760,359,160 of record NC_060123.1, read on the forward strand.
TCAATAAGAATGTCAGAGGGATACAGTAAACCTGAAGTGAGTCATCGTAATGTATAACTAGTGTCACAGGAATGGTTCAAAACATAGTCAGTACGAAGAGTCAGTCTTCTTGTACTTAAGTCGGCATTGTGCCTTTTGTATTTAATACCGATGCTATTTCTGTGTTTCATGGTCAATAAGAAGGTCAGAGGGATACAGTAAACCTGAAGTGAAGCATCGGAATCTATAACTAGTGTCACAGGAATGGTTCAAAACATAGACATTAAGAAGGGTTAGTCTTCTTGTACTTAAGTCGGCATTGTGCCCTTTGTACTTAATTCCGATGCAATATCTGTGTTTCATCGTCAATAAGAAGGTGCAAGGTTATACAGTAAATCTGAAGTGAAGCATCGAAATCTATAACTAGTGTCACAGGATTGGTTCAAAACTTAGACAGTAAGAAGAGTCAGTCTTCTTGTACTTAAGTCGGCATTGTGCTTTTTGTATTTAATTCCGATGCATTTTCTGTGTTTCATCGTCAATAAGAAGGTCCATAGGATACAGTAAACCTGAAGTGAAGCATCGGAATCTATAATTAATGTCACAGGAATCGTTCAAAACATAGACAGTAGGAAGAGTCAATCTTCTGGTACTTAAGTCGGCATTGTGCCTTTTGTATTTAATTCCGATGCAATTTCTGTGTGTCATCGTCAAAAAGAAGGTCAGAGGGATACAGTTAACCTGAAACGAAGCCACGGAATCTATAACAAGTGTCACAGGAATGGTTCAAAACAGTCAGTAAGCTAAGTCAGTCTTCTTGTACTTAAGTCGGCATTGTGCCTTTTGTATTTAATTCCGAAGCTATTTCTGCATTTCGTCGCCAATTAGAAGGTCCAATGGATACAGTAAACCTGAAGTGAAGCATCGGAATCAATAACTCATGTCACAGGAATCGTTCAAAACATAGACAGTAGGATGAGTCAGTCTTCTTGTACTTAAGTCGGCATTGTGCCTCTTGTATTTGATTCTGATGCAATTTCTGTGTTTCATCGTCAAAAAGAAGGTCAGAGGGATACAGTAAACCTGAAGTGAAGCATCGGGATCTGTAACTAGTGACACAGGAATGGTTCAAAACATAGACAGTAGTAAGAGTCAGTCTTCTTGTACTTAAGTTGGCATTGTGCCTTTTCTATTTAATTCCGATGCAATATCTGTGTTTCATCGTCAATAAGAAGGTCCAAGGGTTACAGTAAACCTGAAGTAAAGCATCGGAATCTGTAACTAGCGTCACAGGAATGGTTCAAAACATAGTCGGTAAGAAGAGTCAGTCTTCTTGTACTTAAGTCGGCATTGTGCCTTTTGTATTTAATTCCGATGCAATTTCTGTGTTTCATCGTCAAAAAGAAGGTCAGAGGGATACAGTAAACCTGAAGTGAAGCATCGGAATCCGTAACTCGTGTCACAGGAATGGTTCAAAGCATAGCCTGTAGGAAGAGTCAGTCTTCTTGTACTTAAGTCGGCATTGTGCCTTTCTATTTAATTCCGATGCAATTTCTGTGTTTCGTCGTCAATAAAAAGGTCACAGGGATACAGTAAACCTGAAGTGAAACATCGGAATTTATAACTAGTGTCACAGGAATGGTTCCAAACATAGTCAGTAAGAAGAATCAGTCTTGTTGTACTTAAGTCGGCATTGTGCCTTTTCTATTTTTTTCCGATGCAATTTCTGTGTTTCATCGTCAATAAGAAGTTCCAAGGGATACAGTAAACCTGAAGTGAATCATCGTAATCTATAACTAGTGTCACAGGAATGGTTCAAAACATAGTCAGTACGAAGAGTCGGTCTTCTTGTACTTAAGTCGGCATTGTGCCTTTTGTATTTAATTCCGATGCAATATCTGTGTTTCGTCGCCAAAAAGAAGGTCAGAGGGATACAGTAAACCTGAAGTGAAGCCACGGAATGTATAACAAGTGTCACAGGAATGGCTCAAAACAGTCAGTAAGAAGAGTCAGTCATCTTGTACTTAAGTCGGCATTGTGCCTTTTGTATTTAATTCCGATGCAATTTCTGTGTTTCATCGTCAATAAGAATGTGAGAGGGATACAGTAAACCAGTAGTGATGCATCGGAATCTATAACTAGTGTCACAGGAAAGGTTCTAAACATAGACAGTAAGAAGGGTCAGTCTTCTTGTACTTAAGTCGGCATTGTGCCTTTTGTATTTAATTCCGATGCAATATCTGTGTTTCATCGTAAATAAGAAGGTGCAACTGATACAGTAAACCTGAAGTGAAGCATCGGAATCTATAACTAGTGTCACAGGAATAGGTCAAAACATAGACAGTAAGAAGAGTCAGTCTTCTTGTACTTAAGTTGGCATTGTGCCTTTTGTATTTAATTCCGATGCAATTTCTGTGTTTCATCGTCAATAAGAAGGTCCGAGGGAAACAGTAAACCTGAAGTGAAGCATCGGAATCTATAGCTAGTGTCACAGGAATGGTTCAAAGCAGTCAGTAAGAAGAGTCAATCTTCTTGTACTTAAGTCGGCATCGTGCCTTTTGTATTTAATTCCGATGCATTTTCTGTGTTTCATCGTCAATAAGAAGGTCCAAGGGATACAGTAAACCTGAAGTGAAGCATCGGAATCTATAACTAGTGTCACAGGAATGGTTCAAATCATAGACTGTAAGAAGAGTCAGCCTTCTTGTACTTAAGTCGGCAATGTGAGTTTTGTATTTAATTCCAATGCAATTTCTGTATTTCGTCGCCAATAAGAAGGACCAAAGGATACAGTAAACAAGAAGTGAAGCATCGGAATCTATAACTAGTGTCACAGGAATGGTTCTAAACAGTCAGTAAGAAGAGTCAGTCTTCTTGTACATAAGTCGGCATTGTCCCTTTTGTATTTAATTCCGATGCAATTTCTGTACTTCGTCGCCAATAAGAAGGTCCAAAGGACACAGTAAACCTGAAGTGAAGCGTCGGAATCTATAACTAATGTCACAGGAATCGTTCAAAACATAGACAGTAGGAAGTGTCAGTCTTCTTGTACTTAAGTCGGCATTGTGCCTTTTGTATTTAAGTCCGATGAAATTTCTGTGTTTCATCGTCAAAAAGAAGGTCAGAGGGATACATTAAACCTGAAGTGAAGCATCGGAATCTGTAACTAGTGTCACAGGAATGATTCAAAACATAGACAGTAGGATGAGTCAGTCTTTTTGTACTTAAGTCGGCATTGTGCCTTTTGTATTTAATTCCGATGCAATTTCTCTGTTTCATTGTCAATAAGAATGTCAGAGGGATACAGTAACCCTGAAGTGAAGCATCGGAATCTGTAACTAGCGTCACAGGAATTGTTCAAAACATAGACAGAAATAAGAGACAGTCTTCTTGTACTTAAGTCGGCATTGTGCCTTTTCTATGTAATTCCGATGCAATTTCTGTGTTTCATCGTCAATAAGAAGGTCCCAGGGATACAGTAAACCTGAAGTGAAGCATCGGAATCTATAACTATTGTGAAAGGAATGGTTCAAAACATAGACAGTAAGAAGAGTCAGTCTTCTTGTACTTAAGTCGGCATATTGCCTTTTCTATTAATTCCGATGCAATTTCTGTGTTTCGTCGTCAATAAAAAGGTCACAGGGATACAGTAAACCTGAAGTGAAACATCGGAATTTATAACTAGTGTCACAGGAATGGTTCAAAACATAGTCAGTAAGAAGAGTCAGTCTTCTTGTACTTAAGTCGGCATTGTGCCTTATCTATTCAATTCCGATGCAATATCTGTGTTTCATCGTCAAGGTCAGAGGGATACAGTAAACCTGAAGTGAGTCATCGTAATGTATAACTAGTGTCACAGGAATGGTTCAAAACATAGTCAGTACGAAGAGTCAGTCTTCTTGTACTTAAGTCGGCATTGTGCCTTTTGTATTTAATACCGATGCTATTTCTGTGTTTCATGGTCAATAAGAAGGTCAGAGGGATACAGTAAACCTGAAGTGAAGCATCGGAATCCATAACTAGTGTCACAGGAATGGTTCAAAACATAGACATTAAGAAGGGTTAGTCTTCTTGTACTTAAGTCGGCATTGTGCCTTTTGTACTTAATTCCGATGCAATATCTGTGTTTCATCGTCAATAAGAAGGTGCAAGGTTATACAGTAAATCTGAAGTGAAGCATCGAAATCTATAACTAGTGTCACAGGATTGGTTCAAAACTTAGACAGTAAGAAGAGTCAGTCTTCTTGTACTTAAGTCGGCATTGTGCCTTTTGTATTTAATTCCGAAGCTATTTCTGCATTTCGTCATCAATTAGAAGGTCCAAAGGATACAGTAAACCTGAAGTGAAGCATCGGAATCAATAACTACTGTCACAGGAATCGTTCAAAACATAGACAGTAGGATGAGTCAGTCTTCTTGTACTTAAGTCGGCATTGTGCCTCTTGTATTTGATTCTGATGCAATTTCTGTGTTTCATCGTCAAAAAGAAGGTCAGAGGGATACAGTAAACCTGAAGTGAAGCATCGGGATCTGTAACTAGTGATACAGGAATGGTTCAAAACATAGACAGTAGTAAGAGTCAGTCTTCTTGTACTTAAGTCGGCATTGTGCCTTTTCTATTTAATTCCGATGCAATATCTGTGTTTCATCGTCAATAAGAAGGTCCAAGGGTTACAGTAAACCTGAAGTAAAGCATCGGAATCTGTAACTAGCGTCACAGGAATGGTTCAAAACATAGTCAGTAAGAAGAGTCAGTCTTCTTGTACTTTAGTCGGCATTGTGCCTTTTGTATTTAATTCCGATGCAATTTCTGTGTTTCATCGTCAAAAAGAAGGTCAGAGGGATACAGTAAACCTGAAGTGAAGCATCGGAATCCGTAACTAGTGACACAGGAATGGTTCAAAGCATAGCCAGTAGGAAGAGTCAGTCTTCTTGTACTTAAGTCGGCATTGTGCCTTTTCTATTTAATTCCGATGCAATTTCTGTGTTTCGTCGTCAATAAAAAGGTCACAGGGATACAGTAAACCTGAAGTGAAACATCGGAATTTATAACTAGTGTCACAGGAATGGTTCCAAACATAGTCAGTAAGATGAATCTGTCTTGTTGTACTTAAGTCGGCATTGTGCCTTTTCTATTTTTTTCCGATGCAATTTCTGTGTTTCATCGTCAATAAGAAGTTCCAAGGGATACAGTAAACCTGAAGTGAATCATCGTAATCTATAACTAGTGTCACAGGAATGGTTCAAAACATAGTCAGTACGAAGAGTCGGTCTTCTTGTACTTAAGTCGGCATTGTGCCTTTTGTATTTAATTCCGATGCAATTTCTGTGTTTCGTCGTAAAAAAGAAGGTCAGAGGGATACAGTAAACCTGAAGTGAAGCCACGGAATCTATAACAAGTGTCACAGGAATGGCTCAAAACAGTCAGTAAGAAGAGTCAGTCATCTTGTACTTAAGTCGGCATTGTGCCTTTTGTATTTAATTCCGGAGCTATTTCTGCATTTCGTCGCCAATTAGAAGGACCAAAGGATACAGTAAACCTGAAGTGAAGCATCGGAATCAATAACTAATGTCACAGGAATCGTTCGAAACATTGACAGTAGGAAGAGTCAGTCTTATTGTACTTAAGTCGGCAATGGACCTTTTCTATTTACTTCCGATGCAACTTCAGGTTCTCATCGTCAATAAGAATGTCAGAGGGATACAGTAACCCTGAAGTGAAGCATCGGAATCTGTAACTAGCGTCACAGGAATGGTTCAAAACATAGACAGAAAGAAGAGTCAGTCTGCTTGTACTTAAGTCGGCATTGTGCCTTTTCTATTTAATTCCGATGCAATTTCTGTGTTTTATTGTCAATGAGAAGGTCAGAGGGATACAGTAAACCTGAAGTGAAGCATCGGAATCTATATCTAATGTCACAGGAATCGTTCAAAAACATAGACAGTAGGAAGAGTCAGTCTTTTTGTAGTTATGTCGGCATTGTGCCTTTTGTATTTAATTCCGATGCAATTTCTGTATTTCATCGTCAATAAGAAGGTCCTAGGGATACAGTAAAAATTGAAGTGAAGCATCGGAATCTATAACTAGTGTCACAGGAATGGTTCAAAACATAGACAGTAGGAAGAGTCAGTCTTCTTGTACTTAAGTCGGCATTGTACCTTTTCTATTTATTTCCGATGCAATATCAGTGTTTCATCGTCAATAAGAATGTCAGACATAAACAGTAACCCTGAAGTGAAGCATCGGAATCTGTAACTAGCGTCACAGGAATGGTTCAAAGCATAGACTGAAAGAAGAGTCAGTCTTCTTGTACTTAAGTGGGCATTGTGCCTTTTCTATTTAATTCCGATGCAATTTCTGTGTTTCATCGTCGATAAGAAGGTCCAAGGGATACAGTAAACCTGAAGTGAAGCATCGGAATCTATAACTAGTGTCACTGGAATAGTTCAAAACATAGACAGTAAGAAGAGTCAGTCCTCTTGTACTTAAGTCAGCATTGTGCCTTATCTATTTAATTCCGATGCAATATCTGTGTTTCATCGTCAATAAGAAGGTCAGAGGAATACAAAAATCCTGAAGTGAGGCATCGGAATCTGTAACTAGTGTCACAGGAATGGTTCCAAACATAGTCAGTAAGTAGAGTCAGTCATCTTGTACTTAAGTCGGCATTGTGCCTTTTCTATTTTTTTCCCACGCAATTTATGTGTTTCGTCGTCAATAAGAAGGTCCAAGGGATACAGTAAACCTGAAGTGAATCATCGTAATCTATAACTAGTGTCACAGGAATGGTTCAAAACATAGACATTAAGAAGGGTTAGTCTTCTTGTACTTAAGTCGGAATTGTGCCATTTGTACTTAATTCCGATGCAATTTCTGTGTTTCATCGTCAATAAGATGGTGCAAGGTTATACAGTAAACCTGAAGTGAAGCATCGGAATCTATAATTAGTGTCACAGGATTGGTTCAAAACTTAGACAGTAAGAAGAGTCAGTCTTCTTGTACTTAAGTCGGCATTGTGCCTTTTGTATTTAATTCCGATGCATTTTCTGTGTTTCATCGTCAATAAGAAGGTCCATAGGATACAGTAAACCTGAAGTGAAGCATCGGAATCTATAATTAATGTCACTGGAATCGTTCAAAGCATAGACAGTAGGAAGAGCCAGTCTTCTTGTACTTAAGTCGGCATTGTGCCACTTGTATTTAATTCCGGTGCAATTTCTGTGTTTCATCGTCAAAAAAAAGGTCAGAGGGATACAGTAAACCTGAAGTGAAGCCACGGAATCTATAACAAGTGTCACAGGAATGGTTCAAAGCAGTCAGTAAGAAGAGTCAGTCTTCTTGTACTTAAGTCGGCATTGTGCCGTTTGTATTTAATTCCGAAGCAATTTCTGCATTTCGTCGGCAATTAGAAGGTCCAAAGGATACAGTAAACCTGAAGTGAAGCATCGGAATCAATGACTAATGTCACAGGAATCGTTCAAAACATAGACAGTAGGAAGAGTCAGTCTTCTTGCACTTAAGTCGGCATTGTGCCTTTTGTATTTAATTCCGATGCAATTTCTGTGTTTCATCGTCAAAAAGAAGGTCAGAGGGATACAGTAAACCTGAAGTGAAGCATCGGAATCTGCAACTAGCGTCACAGGAATGGTTCAAAACATAGTCAGTAAGAAGAGTCAGTCTTCTTGTACTTAAGTCGGCATTGTGCCTTTTGTATTTTATTCCGATGCAATTTCTGTGTTTCTTCGTCAACAAAAAGGTCGGAGGGATACAGTAAACCTGAAGTGAAGCATCGGAATCCGTAACTAGTGTCACAGGAATGGTTCAAAACATAGCCAGTAGGAAGAGTCAGTCTTTTTGTACTTAAGTCGGCATTGTGCCTTTTGTATTTAATTCCGGTGCAATATCTGTGTTTCATCGTCAATAAGAAGGTCAGAGGGATACAGGAAAAATGAAGTGAAGCATCGGAATCTATAACTGGTGTCACAGGAATGGTTCAAAACATAGACAGTAAGAATAGTCAGTTTTCTTGTACTTAAGTCGTCATTGTGCCATTTGTATTTAGTTCCGACGCAATATCTGTGTTTCATCGTCAATAAGAAGGTCAGAGGGATACAGTAAACCTGAAGTGAAGCATCGGAATCTATAACTTGTGTCACAGGAATGGTTCAAAGCATAGACTGTAAGAAAAGTCAGTTTTCTTGTACTTAAGTCGACATTGTTCCTTTTGTATTTAACTCCGATGCAATTTCTGTGTTTCATCGTCAATATGAAGGTCAGAGGGATACAGTAAACCAGAAGTGAAGCATCGGAATATATAACTAGTGTCACAGGAATGGTTAAAACATAGACAGTAAAGAAGAGTCAGTTTTCGTGTACTTAAGTCGGCATTGTGCATTTTGTATTTAATTCCGATGCAATTTCTGTGTTCATCGTCAATAAGAAGGTCAGAGGGATTCAGTAAAAATGAAGTGGAGCATCGGAATCTATAACTGGTGTCACATGAATGGTTCAACACATAGACAGTAAGAAGAGTCAGTTATCTTGTACTTAAGTCGGCATTGTGCCTTTTGAATTTAATTCCGATGCTATCTCTGTGTTTCATCGTCAATAAGAAGGTCAGAGGGATACAGCAAACCGGAAGTGAAGCATCGGAATCTATAACTAGTGTCACAGGAATGGTTCAAAACATAGACAGTAACAAGAGTCAGTTTTCTTGTACTTAAGTCGGAATTGTGCCTTATGTATTTAATTCCGATGAAATTTCTGTGTTTCATCGTCAATAACAAGGCCAGAGGGATACAGTAAAGCTGAAGTGAATCATCGGAAACTATATCTAGTGTCACAGGAATGGTTCAAGACTTAGACAGTAAGAAGAGTCAGTTTTCTTGTACTTAAGTCGGCATTTTGCTTTTTGTATTTAATTCCGATGGAATATCTGTGTTTCATCGTCAATAAGAAGGTCAGATAGATAGAGTAAACCTGAAGTGAAGCATCGGAATCTATAACTATTGTGACTGGAATGGTTCAAATCATAGACAGTAGGAAGAGTCAGTCTTCTTGTACTTAAGTCGGCATTGTACCTTTTCTATTTAATTCCGATGCAATTTCTGTGTTTTATTGTCAATGAGAAGGTCAGAGGGATACAGTAAACCTGAAGTGAAGCATCGGAATCTATATCTAATGTCACAGGAATCGTTCAAAAACATAGACAGTAGGAAGAGTCAGTCTTTTTGTAGTTATGTCGGCATTGTGCCTTTTGTATTTAATTCCGATGCAATTTCTGTATTTCATCGTCAATAAGAAGGTCCTAGGGATACAGTAAAAATTGAAGTGAAGCATCGGAATCTATAACTAGTGTCACAGGAATGGTTCAAAACATAGACAGTAGGAAGAGTCAGTCTTCTTGTACTTAAGTCGGCATTGTACCTTTTCTATTTATTTCCGATGCAATATCAGTGTTTCATCGTCAATAATAATGTCAGACATAAACAGTAACCCTGAAGTGAAGCATCGGAATCTGTAACTAGCGTCACAGGAATGGTTCAAAGCATAGACAGAAAGAAGAGTCAGTCTTCTTGTACTTAAGTGGGCATTGTGCCTTTTCTATTTAATTCCGATGCAATTTCTGTGTTTCATCGTCGATAAGAAGGTCCAAGGGATACAGTAAACCTGAAGTGAAGCATCGGAATCTATAACTAGTGTCACTGGAATAGTTCAAAACATAGACAGCAAGAAGAGTCAGTCCTCTTGTACTTAAGTCAGCATTGTGCCTTATCTATTTAATTCCGATGCAATATCTGTGTTTCATCGTCAATAAGAAGGTCAGAGGAATACAAAAATCCTGAAGTGAGGCATCGGAATCTATAACTAGTGTCACAGGAATGGTTCCAAACATAGTCAGTAAGTAGAGTCAGTCATCTTGTACTTAAGTCGGCATTGTGCCTTTTCTATTTTTTTCCCACGCAATTTATGTGTTTCGTCGTCAATAAGAAGGTCCAAGGGATACAGTAAACCTGAAGTGAATCATCGTAATCTATAACTAGTGTCACAGGAATGGTTCAAAACATAGTCAGTACGAAGAGTCAGTCTTCTTGTACTTAAGTCGGCATTGTGCCTTTTGTATTTAATACCGATGCTATTTCTGTGTTTCATGGTCAATAGGAAGGTCAGAGGGATACAGTAAACCTGAAGTGAAGCATGGGAATCTATAACTAGTGTCACAGGAATGGTTCAAAACATAGACATTAAGAAGGGTTAGTCTTCTTGTACTTAAGTCGGAATTGTGCCATTTGTACTTAATTCCGATGCAATTTCTGTGTTTCATCGTCAATAAGATGGTGCAAGGTTATACAGTAAACCTGATGTGAAGCATCGGAATCTATAATTAGTGTCACAGGATTGGTTCAAAACTTAGACAGTAGGAAGAGTCAGTCTTCTTGTACTTAAGTCGGCATTGTGCCTTTTGTATTTAATTCCGATGCATTTTCTGTGTTTCATCGTCAATAAGAAGGTCCATAGGATACAGTAAACCTAAAGTGAAGCATCGGAATCTATAATTAATGTCACTGGAATCGTTCAAAGCATAGCCAGTAGGAAGAGCCAGTCTTCTTGTACTTAAGTCGGCATTGTGCCACTTGTATTTAATTCCGGTGCAATTTCTGTGTTTCATCGTCAAAAAAAAGGTCAGAGGGATACAGTAAACCTGAAGTGAAGCCACGGAATCTATAACAAGTGTCACAGGAATGGTTCAAAGCAGTCAGTAAGAAGAGTCAGTCTTCTTGTACTTAAGTCGGCATTGTGCCGTTTGTATTTAATTCCGAAGCAATTTCTGCATTTCGTCGCCAATTAGAAGGTCCAAAGGATACAGTAAACCTGAAGTGAAGCATCGGAATCAATGACTAATGTCACAGGAATCGTTCAAAACATAGACAGTAGGAAGAGTCAGTCTTCTTGCACTTAAGTCGGCATTGTGCCTTTTGTATTTAATTCCGATGCAATTTCTGTGTTTCATCGTCAAAAAGAAGGTCAGAGGGATACAGTAAACCTGAAGTGAAGCATCGGAATCTGCAACTAGCGTCACAGGAATGGTTCAAAACATAGTCAGTAAGAAGAGTCAGTCTTCTTGTACTTAAGTCGGCATTGTGCCTTTTGTATTTTATTCCGATGCAATTTCTGTGTTTCTTCGTCAAAAAAAAGGTCGGAGGGATACAGTAAACCTGAAGTGAAGCATCGGAATCCGTAACTAGTGTCACAGGAATGGTTCAAAACATAGCCAGTAGGAAGAGTCAGTCTTTTTGTACTTAAGTCGGCATTGTGCCTTTTGTATTTAATTCCGGTGCAATATCTGTGTTTCATCGTCAATAAGAAGGTCAGAGGGATACAGGAAAAATGAAGTGAAGCATCGGAATCTATAACTGGTGTCACAGGAATGGTTCAAAACATAGACAGTAAGAATAGTCAGTTTTCTTGTACATAAGTCGTCATTGTGCCATTTGTATTTAGTTCCGACGCAATATCTGTGTTTCATCGTCAATAAGAAGGTCAGAGGGATACAGTAAACCTGAAGTGAAGCATCGGAATCTATAACTTGTGTCACAGGAATGGTTCAAAGCATAGACTGTAAGAAAAGTCAGTTTTCTTGTACTTAAGTCGACATTGTTCCTTTTGTATTTAACTCCGATGCAATTTCTGTGTTTCATCGTCAATATGAAGGTCGGAGGGATACAGTAAACCAGAAGTGAAGCATCGGAATATATAACTAGTGTCACAGGAATGGTTAAAACATAGACAGTAAAGAAGAGTCAGTTTTCGTGTACTTAAGTCGGCATTGTGCATTTTGTATTTAATTCCGATGCAATTTCTGTGTTCATCGTCAGTAAGAAGGTCAGAGGGATTCAGTAAAAATGAAGTGGAGCATCGGAATCTATAACTGGTGTCACATGAATGGTTCAACACATAGACAGTAAGAAGAGTCAGTTATCTTGTACTTAAGTCGGCATTGTGCCTTTTGTATTTAATTCCGATGCTATCTCTGTGTTTCATCGTCAATAAGAAGGTCAGAGGGATACAGCAAACCGGAAGTGAAGCATCGGAATCTATAACTAGTGTCACAGGAATGGTTCAAAACATAGACAGTAACAAGAGTCAGTTTTCTTGTACTTAAGTCGGAATTGTGCCTTATGTATTTAATTCCGATGAAATTTCTGTGTTTCATCGTCAATAACAAGGCCAGAGGGATACAGTAAAGCTGAAGTGAATCATCGGAATCTATATCTAGTGTCACAGGAATGGTTCAAAACTTAGACAGTAAGAAGAGTCAGTTTTCTTGTACTTAAGTCGGCATTTTGCTTTTTGTATTTAATTCCGATGGAATATCTGTGTTTCATCGTCAATAAGAAGGTCAGATAGATAGAGTAAACCTGAAGTGAAGCATCGGAATCTATAACTATTGTGACTGGAATGGTTCAAATCATAGACAGTAAGGAGAGTCAGTTTTCTTGTACTTAAGTCGGCATTGTGCCTTTTGTATTTAATTCCGATGCAATTTCTGTGTTTCCTCGTCAATAAGAAGGACAGAGGGATACAGTAAACCTGAAGTGAAAAACCGGAATCTATAACTAGTGTCACAGGAATGGTTAAAATATAGACAGTAAGAAGAGTCAGTTTTCTTGTACTTAAGTCGGCATTGTGCCTTTTGTATTTAATTTCGATGCAATTTCTGTGATTCATCGTCAATAAGAAGGTCGGAGGGATACAGTAAAATTGTAGTGAAGCATCGGAATCTATAACTGGTGTCACATGAATGGCAGAACACATAGACAGTAAGAAGAGTCAGTTATCTTGTACCTAAGTCGGCATTGTGCCTTTTGTATTTAATTCCGAAGCTGTTTCTGTGTTTCATCGTCAATAAGAAGGTCAGAGGTATACAGTAAACCTGAAGTGAAGCATCGGAATCTATTACTAGTCTCACATGAATAGTTCAAAATATAGACAGTAAGAAGAGTCAGTTTTCTTGTACATAAGTCGGCATTGTGCCTTTTGTATTTAATTCCGAAGCTATTTCTGTGTTTCATCGTCAATAAGAAGGTCAGAGGGATAGAGTAAACCGGATGCGAAGCAACGGAATCTATAACTAGTGTCACAGGAATGGTTCAAAACACAGACAGTAAGAAGAGTCAGTTTTCTTGTACGTAAGTCGGCATTGTGCCATTTGTATTTAATTCCGATGCAATTTCTGTGTTTCATCGTCAATAAGAAGGTCAGAGGTATACAGCAAACCTGAAGTGAAGCATCGGAATCTATTACTAGTCTTACATGAATAGTTCAAAATATAGACAGTAAGGAGAGTCAGTTTTCTTGTACATAAGTCGGCATTGTGCCTTTTGTATTTAATTCCGAAGCTATTTCTGTGTTTCATCGTCAATAACAAGGTCAGAGGGATACAGTAAACCGGATGCGAAGCAACGGAATCTATAACTAGTGTCACAGGAATGGTTCAAAACACAGACAGTAAGAAGAGTCAGTTTTCTTGTACTTAAGTCGGCATTGTGCCATTTGTATTTAATTCCGATGCAATTTCTGTGTTTCATCGTCAATAAGAAGGTCAGAGGTATACAGTAAACCTGAAGTGAAGCATCGGAATCTATTACTAGTCTCACATGAATAGTTCAAAATATAGACAGTAAGAAGAGTCAGTTTTCTTGTACATAAGTCGGCATTGTGCCTTTTGTATTTAATTCCGATGCAATTTCTGTGTTTCATCGTCAATAAGAAGTTCATAGGGATACAGTAAACCTGAAGTGAATCATCGGAAACTATAACTAGTGTCACAGGAATGGTTCAAAACATAGACAATAAGAAGAGTCAGTTTTCATGAACTTAAGTCGGCATTGTGCCTTTTTTATGTAATTCCGTTGCAATTTCAGTGTTTCATCGTCAATAAGAAGGTCAGAGGGATACAGTAAACCTGAAGTGAAGCATCGGAATCACTATTTAGTGTCACAGGAATGGTTCAAACATAGACAGTAAGAAGAGTCAGTTTTCTTGTACTTAATTCGGCATTGTTCCTTTTCTATTTAATTCCGATGCAATTTCTATGTTTCGTCGTCAATAAGAAGGTCAGAGGGATACAGTAAACCTGAAGTGAAGCATCGGAATCCACAACTAGTGTCACAGGAGTGGATCAAATCATAGACAGTAAGAAGAGTCAGTTTTCTTGTACTTAAGTCGGCGTTGTGCCTTTTTTATTTAATTCCGGTGCAATTTCTGTGTTTCATCAACAATAAGAAGGTCAGAGGTATGCAGTAAACCTGAAGTGAAGAGTCGGCAACTATAACTAGTGTCAGAGGAATGGTTCAAAACATAGACAGTAAGAAGCGTCAGTTTCCTTGTACTTAAGTCGGCAATGTGCCTTTTGTATTTAATTCCGATGCAATTTCTGTGTTTCATCGTCAATAAGACGGTCAGAGGGATACAGTAAACCTGAAGTTATGCATCGGAATTTATAACTAGTGTCACAGGAATAGTTCAAAACATAGACAGTAAGAAGAGTCAGTTTTCTTGTACTTATGTCGGCATTGTGCCTTTTGTATTTAATTCCGATGCAATTTCTGTCTTTCATCGTCACTAAGAGGGTCAGAGGAATACAGTAAACTTGAAATGAAGCATCGGAATCTGTAACTAGTGTCACAGGAATGGTTCAAACATAGACTGTAAGAAGAGTCAGTTTTCTTGTACTTAAGTCGGCGTTGTGCCTTTTGTATTTATTTGCGGTGCAATTTCTATGTTTCATCAACAATAAGAAGGTCAGAGGTATGCAGTAAACCTGAAGTGAAGAGTCGGCAACTATAACTAGTGTCACAGGAATGATTCAAAACATAGACAGTAGGAAGAGTCAGCCTTTTTGTACTTAAGTCGGCATTGTGCCTTTTGTATGTAATTCTGATGCAATTTCTCTGTTTCATCGTCAATAAGAATGTCAGAGGGATACAGTAACCCTGAAGTGAAGCATCGGAATCTGTAACTAGCGTCACAGGAATGGTTCAAAACATAGACAGAAAGAAGAGTCAGTCTTCTTGCACTTAAGTCGGCATTGTGCCTTTTCTATGTAATTCCGATGCAATGTCTGTGTTTCATCGTCAATAAGAAGGTCCCAGGGATACAGTAAACCTGAAGTGAAGCATCGGAATCTGTAACTAGTGTCACAGGAATGGTTCAAAACATAGACAGTAAGGAGAGTCAGTCTTCTTGTACTTAAGTCGGCATTGTGCCTTTTGTATTTAATTCCGATGCAATTTCTGTCTTTCATCGTCAAAAAGAAGGTCAGAGGGATACAGTAAACCTGAAGTGAAACATCGGAATTTATACTAGTGTCACAGGAATGGTTCAAAACATAGTCAGTAAGAAGAGTCAGTCTTCTTGTACTTAAGTCGGCATTGTACCTTATCTATTTAATTCCGATGCAATATCTGTGTTTCATCGTCAATAAGAAGGTCCGAGGGATACAGTAAACCTGAAGTAAAGCATCGGAATCTGTAACTAGCGTCGCGGGAATGGTTCAAAACATAGTCAGTAAGAAGAGTCAGTCTTCTTGTACTTAAGTCGGCATTGTGCCTTTTGTATTTAATTCCGATGAAATTTCTGTCTTTCATCGTCAAAAAGAAGGTTAGAGGGATACAGTAAACCTGAAGTGAAGCATCGGAATCCGTAACTAGTGTCACAGGAATGGTTCAAAACATAGCCAGTAGGAACAGTCAGTCTTCTTGTACTTAAGTCGGCATTGTGCCTTTTCTATTTAATTCCGATGCAATTTCTGTGTTTCGTCGTCAATAAAAAGGTCACAGGGATACAGTAAACCTGAAGTGAAACATCGGAATTTATAACTAGTGTCACAGGAATGGTTCCAAGCATAGTCAGTAAGAAGAATCAGTCTTCTTGTACTTAAGTCGGCATTGTGCCTTTTCTATTTTTTCCGATGCAATTTCTGTATTTCATCGTCAATAAGAAGGTCCAAGGGATTTAGTAAACCAGAAGTGAATCATCGTAATCTATAAGTAGTGTCACAGGAATGGTTCAAAACATAGTCAGTGCGAAGAGTCAGTCTTCTTGTACTTAAGTCAGCATTGTGCCATTTGTATTTAATTCCAATGCAATATCTGTGTTTCATCGTCAAAAAGAAGATCAGAGGGATACAGTAAACCTGAAGTTAAGCCATGGAATCTATAACAAGTGTCACAGGAATAGTTCAAAACAGTCAGTAAGAAGAGTCAGTCTTCTGGTACTTAAGTCGGCATTGTGCCTTTTCTATTTTTTTCCCATGCAATTTCTGTGTTTCATCGTCAATAAGAAGGTCCAAGGGATACAGTAAACCTGAAGTGAATCATCGTAATCTATAACTAGTGTCACAGGAATGGTTCAAAACATAGTCAGTACTAAGAGTCAGTCTTCCAGTACTTAAGTCGGCATTGTGCCTTTCGTATTTAATACCGATGCTATTTCTGTGTTTCATGGTCAATAGGAAGGTCAGAGGGATACAGTAAACCTGTAGTGAAGCATCGGAATCTATAACTAGTGTCACAGGAGTGGTTCAAGACATAGACATTAAGAAGGGTTAGTCTTCTTGTACTTAAGTCGGCATTGTGCCTTTTGTACTTAATTCCGATGCATTATCTGTGTTTCATCGTCAGTAAGAAGGAGCAAGGTTATACAGTAAACCTGAAGTGAAGCATCGGAATCTATAACTGGTGTCACAGGAATGGTTCAAAACAGTCAGTAAGAAGAACCAGTCTTCTTATACATAAGTCGGCATTGTGCCTTTTGTGTTTAATTCCGATGCAATTTCTGTGTTTCATCGTCAATAAGAATGTCAGAGGGATACAGTAACCCTGAAGTGAAGCATCGGAATCTGTAACTAGCGTCACAGGAATGGTTCAAATCATAGACAGAGAGAAGAGTCAGTCTTCTTGTACTTAAGTCGGCATTGTGCCTTTTCTATGTAATTCCGATGCAATTTCTGTGTTTCATCGTCAATAAGTAGGTCCCAGGGATACAGTAAACCTGAAGTGAAGCATCGGAATCTATAACTAGTGTCACAGGAATGGTTCAAAACATAGACAGTAAGAAGAGTCAGGCTTCTTGTACTTAAGTCGGCATTGTGCCTTTTCTATTTAATTCCGATGCAATTTCTGTGTTTCGTCGTCAATAAGAAGGTCACAGGGATACAGTGAACCTGAAGTGAAACATCGGAATCTATAACTAGTGTCACAGGAATGGTTCAAAACATAGTCAGTAAGAAGAGTCAGTCTTCTTGTACTTAAGTCGGCATTGTGCCTTATATATTTAATTCCGAGGCAATATCTGTGATTGATCGACAATAAGAAGGACAGAGGGATACAGAAAACCTGAAGTGAGGCATCGGAATCTATAACTAGTGTCACAGGAATGGTTCCAAACATGGTCAGTAAGAAGAGTCAGTCTTCTTGTACTTAAGTCGGCATTGTGCCTTTTCTAATTTTTTCCGATGCAATTTCTGTGTTTCATCGTCAATAAGATGGTCCAAGGGATACAGTAAACCTGTAGTGAATCATCGTAATCTATAACTAGTGTCACAGGAATGGTTCAAAACATAGTCAGTAAGAAGTGTCAGTCTTCTTGTACTTAAGTCGGCATTGTGCCATTTGTATTTAATACCGATGCTATTTCTGTGCCTCATGGTCAATAAGAAGGTCAGAGGGATACAGTAAACCTGAAGTGAAGCCACGGAATCTATGACAAGTGTCACAGGAATGGTTCAAAACAGACAGTAAGAAGAGTCAGTCTTCTTGTACTTAAGTCGGCATTGTGCCTTTTGTATTTAATTCCGAAGCTTTTTCTGCATTTCGTCGCCAATTAGACGGTCCAAAGGATGCAGTAAACCTGAAGTGAAGCATCGGAATCTGTAACTAGTGACACAGGAATGGTTCAAATTACAGACAGTAGTAAGAGTCAGTCTTCTTGTACTTAAGTCGTCATTGTGCCTTTTGTATTTAATTCTGATGCAATATCTGTGTTTCATCGTCAATAAGAAGGTCCAAGGGATACAGTAAACCTGAAGTGAAGCATCGGAATCTGTAACTAGCGTCACAGGAATGGTTCAAAACATAGTCAGTAAGAAGAGTCAGTCTTCTTGTACTTAAGTCGGCATTGTGCCTTTTCTATTTAATTCCGATGCAATTTCTGTGTTTCATCGTCAATAAGATCGTCCAAGGGATACATTAAACCTGAAGTGAAGCATTGGAATCTATAACTAGTGTCACAGGAATGGTTCAAATCATAGACAGTAGGAAGAGTCAGTCTTCTTGTACTTAAGTCGGCATTGTGCCTTTTCTATTTAATTCCGATGCAATTTCAGTGTTTCATCGTCAATAAGAATGTCAGAGGGATACAGTAACCCTGAAGTGGAGCCTTGGAATCTGTAACTAGCGTCACAGGAATGGTTCAAAACATAGACAGAAAGAAGTGTCAGTCTTCTTGTACTTAAGTCGGCATTGTGCATTTTGTATTTAATTCCGATGCAATTTCTGTGTTTCATTGTCAATAAGGAGGTCCAAGGGATACAGTAAACCTGAAGTGAAGCATCGGAATCTATAACTAGTGTCACAGGAATGGTTCGAAACATAGACAGTAAGAAGAGTCAGTCTTCTTGTAGTTAAGTCAGCATTGTGCCTTTTCTATTTACTTCCGATGCAATTTCTGTGTTTCATCGTCAATAAGAAGGTCAGAGGGATTGAGTAAACCTGAAGGGAAGCATCGGAATCTATAACTAGTGTCACAGGAATGGTTCAAAACATAGTCAGTAAGAATAGTCAGTCTTCTTGTACTTAAGTCGGTATTGTGCCATTTCTATTTAATTCCGATGCAATATCTGTGTTTCATCGTCAATAAGAACGTCCAAGGGATACAGTAAACCTGAAGTGAAGCATCGGAATCTATAACAAGTGTCACAGGAATGGTTCAAAACAGTCAGTAAGAAGAGTCAGTCTTCTTGTACTTAAGTCGGCATTGTGCCTTTTGTATTTAGTTTCGAAGCTATTTCTGCATTTCGTCGCCAATTAGAAGGTCCAAAGGATACAGTAAACCTGAAGTGAAGCATCGGAATCAATAACTAATGTCACTGAAATCGTTCAAAACATAGACAGTAGGAAGAGTCAGTCTTCTTGTACTTAAGTCGGCATTGTGCCTTTTGTATTTAATTCTGATGCAATATCTGTGTTTCATCGTCAATAAGAAGGTCCAAGGGATACAGTAAACCTGAAGTGAAGCATCGGAATCTGTAACTAGTGACACAGGAATGGTTCAAAACACAGACAGTAGTAAGAGTCAGTCTTCTTGTACTTAAGTCGGCATTGTGCCTTTTGTATTTAATTCTGATGCAATATGTTTCATCGTCAATAAGATGGTCCAAGGGATACAGTAAACCTGAAGTGAAGCATCGGAATCTGTAACTAGCGTCACAGGAATGGTTCAAAACATAGTCAGTAAGAAGAGTCAGTCTTCTTGTACTTAAGTCGGCATTGTGCCTTTTCTATTTAATTCCGATGCAATTTCTGTGTTTCATCGTCAATAAGATGGTCCAAGGGATACAGTAAACCTGAAGTGAAGCATCGGAATCTATAACTAGTGTCACAGGAATGGTTCAAAACATAGACAGTAAGAAGAGTCAGTCTTCTTGTACTTAAGTCAGCATTGTGAATTTTCTATTTACTTCCGATGCAATTTCTGTGTTTCATCGTCAATAAGAAGGTCAGAGGGATTGAGTAAACCTGAAGTGAAGCATCGGAATCTATAACTAGTGTCACAGGAATGGTTTAAATCATAGTCGGTAAGAAGAGTCAGTCTTCTTGTACTTAAGTCCGCATTGTGCCTTTTCTATTTAATTCCGATGCAATATCTGTGTTTCATCGTCAATAAGAAGGTCCAAGGAATACAGTAAACCTGATGTGAATCATCGTAATCTATAACTAGTGTCGCAGGAATGGTTCAAAACATGGTCAGTACGAAGAGTCAGTCTTCTTGTACTTAGGTCGGCATTGTGCATTTTGTATTTATTTCCGATGCAATCTCTGTATTTCATCGTCAAAAAGAAGGTCAGAGGGATACAGTTAACCTGAAGTGAAGCATCGGAATCTATAACAAGTGTCACAGGAATGGTTCAAAACAGTCAGTAAGAAGAGTCAGCCTTCTTGTACTTAAGTCGGCATTGTGCCTTTTGTATTTAATTTCGAAGCTATTTCTGCATTTCGTCGCCAATTAGAAGGTCCAAAGGATACAGTAAACCTGAAGTGAAGCATCGGAATCAATAACTAATGTCTCAGAAATCGTTCAACACGTAGACAGTAGGAAGAGTCAGTCGTCTTGTACTTAAGTCGGCATTGTGCCTTTTCTATTTAATTCCGATGCAATTTCAGTGTTTCATCGTCAATAAGAATGTCAGAGGGATACAGTAACCCTGAAGTGGAGCATTGTAATCTGTAACTAGCGTCACAGGAATGGTTCAAAACATAGACAGAAAGAAGTGTCAGTCTTCTTGTACTTAAGTCGGCATTGTGCCTTTTCTATTTAATTCCGATGCAATTTCTGTGTTTCATCGTCAATAAGAAGGTCCAAGGGGTACAGTAAACCTGAAGTGAAGCATCGGAATCTATAACTAGTGTCACAGGAATGGTTCAAAACATAGACAGTAAGAAGAGTTACTCTTCTTGTACTTAAGTCAGCATTTTGCCTTTTCTATTTACTTCCGGTCCAATTTCTGTGTTTCATCGTCAATAAGAATGTCAGAGGGATTGAGTAAACCTGAAGTGAAGCATCGGAATCTATAACTAGTGTCACAGGAATGGTTCAAAACAGTCAGTACGAAGAGTCAGTCTTCTTGTACTTAAGTCGTTATTGTACCTTTTGTATTTAGTTTCGAAGCTATTTCTGCATTTCGTCGCCAATTAGAAGGTCCAAAGGATACAGTAAACCCGAAGTGAAGCATCGGAATCAATAACTAATGTCACAGAAATCGTTCAAAACATAGACAGTAGGAAGAGTCAGTCTTCTTGTACTTAAGTCGGAATTGTGCCTTATGTATTTAATTCCGATGCAATATCTGTGTTTCATCGTTAATAAGAAGGTCCAAGGGATACAGTAACCCTGAAGTGAAGCATCGGAATCTGTAACTAGCGTCACAGGAATGGTTCAAAACATAGACAGATAGAAGAGTAGGTCTTCTTGTACTTAAGTCGGCATTGTGCCTTTTCTATTTAATTCCGATGCTATTTCTGTGTTTCATCGTCAATAAGAAGGTCCAAGGGATACAGTAAACCTGAAGTGAATCATCGTAATCTATAACTAGTGTCACAGGTATGGTTCAAAGCATAGTCAGTAAGAAGGGTCAGTCTTCTTGTCCTTAAGTCGGCATTGTGCCTTTTGTATTTAATTCCGATGCAATATCTGCGTTTCATCCTGAATAAGAAGGTGCAAGGGATACAGTAAACCTGAAGTGAAGCATCGGAATCTGTAACTAGTGACACAGGAATGGTTCAAAACACAGACAGTAGTAAGAGTCAGTCTTCTTGTACTTCAGTCGGCATTGTGCCTTTTGTATTTAATTCTGATGCAATATCTGTGTTTCATCGTCAATAAGAAGGTCCAAGGGATACAGTAAACCTGAAGTGAAGCATCGGAATCTATAACTAGTGTCACAGGAATGGTTCAAAACATAGACAGTAGGAAGAGTCAGTCTTCTTGTACTTAAGTCGGCATTGTGCCTTTTGTATTTAATTCTGATGCAATATCTGTGTTTCATCGTCAGTAAGAAGGTCCAAGGGATACAGTAAACCTGAAGTGAAGCATCGGAATCTGTAACTAGCGTCACAGGAATGGTTCAAACCATAGTCAGTAAGTTGAGTCAGTCTTCTTGTACTTAATTCGGCATTGTGCCTTTTCTATTTAATTCCGATGCAATTTCTGTGTTTCATCGTCAATAAGAACGTCCAAGGGATACAGTAAACCTGAAGTGAAGCATCGGAATCTATAACTAGTGTCACAGAAATGGTTCAAAACATAGACAGTAGGAAGAGTCAGTCTTCTTGTACTTAAGTCGGCATTGTGCCTTTTGTATTTAATTCCGATGCAATTTCAGTGTTTCATCGGCAATAAGAATGTCAGAGGGATACAGTAAACCTGAAGTGAATCATCGTAATCTATAACTAGTGTCACAGGAATGGTTCAAAACATGGTCAGTACGAAGAGTCAGTCTTCTTGTACTTAGGTCGGCATTGTGCATTTTGTATTTAATTCCGATGCAATCTCTGTATTTCATCGTCAAAAAGAAGGTCAGAGGGATACAGTTAACCTGAAGTGAAGCATCGGAATCTATAACAAGTGTCACAGGAATGGTTCAAAACAGTCAGTAAGAAGAGTCAGCCTTCTTGTACTTAAGTCGGCATTGTGCCTTTTGTATTTAATTTCGAAGCCATTTCTGCATTTCGTCGCCAATTAGAAGGTCCAAAGGATACAGTAAACCTGAAGTGAAGCATCGGAATCAATAACTAATGTCTCAGAAATCGTTCAAAACGTAGACAGTAGGAAGAGTAAGTCTTCTTGTACTTAAGTCGGCATTGTGCCTTATGTATTTAATTCCGATGCAATATCTGTGTTTAATCGTCAATAAGAAGGTCCAAGGGATACAGTAACCCTGAAGTGAAGCATCGGAATCTGTAACTAGCGTCACAGGAATGGTTCAAAACATAGACAGATAGAAGAGTAGGTCTTCTTGTACTTAAGTCGGCATTGTGCCTTTTCTATTTAATTCCGATGCTATTTCTGTGTTTCATCGTCAATAAGAAGGTCCAAGGGATACAGTAAACCTGAAGTGAATCATCGTAATCTATAACTAGTGTCACAGGAATGGTTCAAAACATAGTCAGTAAGAAGGGTCAATCTTCTTGTCCTTAAGTCGGCATTGTGCCATTTTTATTTAATTCCGATGCAATATCTGCGTTTCATCCTGAATAAGAAGGTGCAAGGGATACAGTAAACCTGAAGTGAAGCATCGGAATCTGTAACTAGTGACACAGGAATGGTTCAAAACACAGACAGTGGTAAGAGTCAGTCTTCTTGTACTTAAGTCGGCATTGTGCCTTTTGTATTTAACTCTGATGCAATATCTGTGTTTCATCGTCAATAAGAAGGTCCAAGGGATACAGTAAACCTGAAGTGAAGCATCGGAATCTGTAACTAGCGTCACAGGAATGGTTCAATACATAGTCAGTAAGAAGAGTCAGTCTACTTGTACTTAAGTCGGCATTGTGCCTTTTCTATTTAATTCCGATGCAATTTCTGTGTTTCATCGTCATTAAGATCGTCCAAGGGATACATTAAACCTGAAGTGAAGCATCGGAATCTATAACTAGTGTCACAGGAATGGTTCAAAACATAGACAGTAGGAAGAGTCAGTCTTCTTGTACTTAAGTCGGCATTGTGCCTTTTCTATTTAATTCCGATGCAATTTCAGTGTTTCGTCGTCAATAAGAATGTCAGAGGGATACAGTAACCCTGAAGTGGAGCATTGGAATCTGTAACTAGCGTCACAGGAATGGTTCAAAACATAGACAGAAAGAAGTGTCAGTCTTCTTGTACTTAAGTCGGCATTGTGCCTTTTCTATTTAATTCCGATGCAATTTCTGTGTTTCATCGTCAATAAGAAGGTCCAAGGGGTACAGTAAACCTGAAGTGAAGCATCGGAAACTATAACTAGTGTCACAGGAATGGTTCAAAACATAGACAGTAAGAAGAGTTACTCTTCTTGTACTTAAGTCAGCATTTTGCCTTTTCTGTTTACTTCCGATTCAATTTCTGTGTTTCATCGTCAATAAGAATGTCAGAGGGATTGAGTAAACCTGAAGTGAAGCATCGGAATCTATAACTAGTGTCACAGGAATGGTTCAAAACAGTCAGTAAGAAGAGTCAGTCTTCTTGTACTTGAGTCGTTATTGTACCTTTTGTATTTAGTTTCGAAGCTATTTCTGCATTTCGTCGCCAATTAGAAGGTCCAAAGGATACAGTAAACCCGAAGTGAAGCATCGGAATCAATAACTAATGTCACAGAAATCGTTCAAAACATAGACAGTAGGAAGAGTCAGTCTTCTTGTACTTAATTCGGCATTGTGCCTTATGTATTTAATTCCGATGCAATATCTGTGTTTCATCGTCAATAAGAAGGTCCAAGGGATACAGTAACCCTGAAGTGAAGCATCGGAATCTGTAACTAGCGTCACAGGAATGGTTCAAAACATAGACAGATAGAAGAGTAGGTCTTCTTGTACTTAAGTCGGCATTGTGCCTTTTCTATTTAATTCCGATGCTATTTCTGTGTTTCATCGTCAATAAGAAGGTCCAAGTGATACAGTAAACCTGAAGTGAATCATCGTAATCTATAACTAGTGTCACAGGAATGGTTGAAAACATAGTCAGTAAGAAGGGTCAGTCTTTTTGTCCTTAAGTCGGCATTGTGCCTTTTGTATTTAATTCCGATGCAATATCTGCGTTTCATCCTGAATAAGAAGGTGCAAGGGATACAGTAAACCTGAAGTGAAGCATCGGAATCTGTAACTAGTGACACAGGAATGGTTCAAAACACAGACAGTAGTAAGAGTCAGTCTTCTTGTACTTAAGTCGGCATTGTGCCTTTTCTATTTAATTCCGATGCAATTTCTGTGTTTCATCGTCAATAAGAAGGTCCAAGGGATACAGTAAACATGAAGTGAAGCATCGGAATCTGTAACTAGCGTCACAGGAATGGTTCAAACCATAGTCAGTAAGATGAGTCAGTCTTCTTGTACTTAAGTCGGCATTGTGCCTTTTCTATTTAATTCCGATGCAATTTCTGTGTTTCATCGTC
The DNA here is from genome assembly GCF_021461395.2 of Schistocerca americana. NCBI lineage: Eukaryota > Metazoa > Arthropoda > Insecta > Orthoptera > Acrididae > Schistocerca > Schistocerca americana. The sequence goes on from NC_060123.1 coordinate 760,384,062, forward strand.
AATAAGAACGTCCAAGGGATACAGTAAACCTGAAGTGAAGCATCGGAATCTATAACTAATGTCACAGGAATGGTTCAAAACATAGACAGTAGGAAGAGTCAGTCTTCTTGTACTTAAGTCGGCATTGTGCCTTTTGTATTTAATTCCGATGCAATTTCTGTATTTCATCGTCAAAAGGAAGGTCAGAGGGATACAGTAAACCTGAAGTGAAGCATCGGAATCTACAACAAGTGTCACAGGAATGGTTCAAAACAGTCAGTAAGAAGAGTCAGTCTTCTTGTACTTATGTCGGCATTGTGCCTTTTGTATTTAGTTTCGAAGCTATTTCTGCATTTCGTCGCCAATTAGAAGTTCCAAAGGATACAGTAAACCTGAAGTGAAGAATCGGAATCAATAACTAATGTCACAGAAATCGTTCAAAACATAGACAGTAGGAAGAGTCAGTCTTCTTGTACTTAAGTCGGCATTGTGCCTTTTGTATTTAATTCTGATGCAATATCTGTGTTTCATCGTCAATAAGAAGGTCCAAGGGATACAGTAAACCTGAAGTGAAGCATCGGAATCTGTAACTAGCGTCACAGGAATGGTTCAAACCATAGTCAGTAAGTTGAGTCAATCTTCTTGTACTTAAATCGGCATTGTGCCTTTTCTATTTAATTCCGATGCAATTTCTGTGTTTCATCGTCAATAAGAACGTCCAAGGGATACAGTAAACCTGAAGTGAAGCATCGGAATCTATAACTAGTGTCACAGGAATGGTTCAAAACATAGACAGTAGGAAGAGTCAGTCTTCTTCTACTTAAGTCGGCATTGTGCCTTTTGTATTTAATTCCGATGCAATTTCAGTGTTTCATCGTCAATAAGAATGTCAGAGGGATACAGTAAACCTGAAGTGAATCATCGTAATCTATAACTAGTGTCACAGGAATGGTTCAAAACATGGTCAGTACGAAGAGTCAGTCTTCTTGTACTTAGGTCGGCAATGTGCATTTTGTATTTAATTCCGATGCAATCTCTGTATATCATCGTCAAAAAGAAGGTCAGAGGGATACAGTTAACCTGAAGTGAAGCATCGGAATCTATAACAAGTGTCACAGGAATGGTTCAAATCAGTCAGTAAGAAGAGTCAGCCTTCTTGTACTTAAGTCGGCATTGTGCCTTTTGTATTTAATTTCGAAGCTATTTCTGCATTTCGTCGCCAATTAGAAGGTCCAAAGGATACAGTAAACCTGAAGTGAAGCATCGGAATCAATAACTAATGTCTCAGAAATCGTTCAAAACGTAGACAGTAGGAAGAGTCAGTCTTCTTGTACTTAAGTCGGCATTATGCCTTATGTATTTAATTCCGATGCAATATCTGTGTTTCATCGTCAATAAGAAGGTCCAAGGGATACAGTAACCCTGAAGTGAAGCATCGGAATCTGTAACTAGCGTCACGGGAATGGTTCAAAACATAGACAGATAGAAGAGTAGGTCTTCTTGTACTTAAGTCGGCATTGTGCTTTTTCTATTTAATTCCAACGCTATTTCTGTGTTTCATCGTCAATAGGATGGTCCAAGGGATACAGTAAACCTGAAGTGAATCATCGTAATCTATAACTAGTGTCACAGGAATGGTTCAAAACATAGTCAGTAAGAAGGGTCAGTCTTCTTGTCCTTATGTCGGCATTGTGCCTTTTGTATTTAATTCCGATGCAATATCTGCGTTTCATCCTGAATAAGAAGGTGCAAGGGATACAGTAAACCTGAAGTGAAGCATCGGAATCTGTAACTAGTGACACAGGAATGGTTCAAAACACAGACAGTAGTAAGAGTCAGTCTTCTTGTACTTAAGTCGGCATTGTGCCTTTTGTATTTAACTCTGATGCAATATCTGTGTTTCATCGTCAATAAGAAGGTCCAAGGGATACAGTAAACCTGAAGTGAAGCATCGGAATCTGTAACTAGCGTCACAGGAATGGTTCAAAACATAGTCAGTAAGAAGAGTCAGTTTTCTTGTACTTAAGTCGGCATTGTGCCTTTTCTATATAATTCCGATGCAATTTCTGTGTTTCATCGTCAATAAGATCGTCCAAGGGATACATTAAACCTGAAGTGAAGCATCGGAATCTATAACTAGTGTCACAGGAATGGTTCATAACATAGACAGTAGGAAGAGTCAGTCTTCTTGTACTTAAGTCGGCATTGTGCCTTTTCTATTTAATTCCGATGCAATTTCTGTGTTTCATCGTCAATAAGAAGGTCCAAGGGGTACAGTAAACCTGAAGTGAAGCATCGGAATCTATAACTAGTGTCACAGGAATGGTTCAAAACATAGACAGTAAGAAGAGTCACTCTTCTTGTACTTAAGTCAGCATTTTGCCTTTTCTATTTACTTCCGATTCAATATCTGTGTTTCATCGTCAATAAGAAGGTCAGAGGGATTGAGTAAACCTGAAGTGAAGCATCGGAATCTATAACTAGTGTCACAGGAATGGTTCAAAACATAGTCAGTAAGAAGAGTCAGTCTTCTTGTACTTAAGTCGGCATTCTGCCTTTTCTATTTAATTGCGATGCAATATCTGTGTTTCATCGTCAATAAGAAGGTCCAAGGGATACAGTAAACCTGAAGTGAATCATCGTAATCTATAACTACTGTCACAGGAATGGTTCAAAACAAGGTTAGTACGAAGAGTCAGTCTTCTTGTACTTAAGTCGGCATTGTTCCTTTTGTATTTAATTCCGATGCAATTTCTGTATTTCATCGTCAAAAAGAAGGTCAGAGGGATACAGTAAACCTGAAGTGAAGCATCGGAATCTATAACAAGTGTCACAGGAATGGTTCAAAACAGTCAGTAAGAAGAGTCAGTCTTCTTGTACTTAAGTCGTTATTGTACCTTTTGTATTTAGTTTCGAAGCTATTTCTGCATTTCGTCGCCAATTAGAAGGTCCAAAGGATACAGTAAACCTGAAGTGAAGCATCGGAATCAATAACTAATGTCACAGAAATCGTTAAAAACATAGACAGTAGGAAGAGTCAGTCTTCTTGTACTTAAGTCGGCATTGTGCCTTTTGTATTTAATTCTGATGCAATATCTGTGTTTCATCATCAATAAGAAGGTCCAAGGGATATAGTAAACCTGAAGTGAAGCATCGGAATCTGTAACTAGCGTCACAGGAATGGTTCAAACCATAGTCAGTAAGAAGAGTCAGTCTTCTTGTACTTAAGTCGGCATTGTGCCTTTTCTATTTAATTCCGATGCAATTTCTGTGTTTCATCGTCAATAAGAACGTCCAAGGGATACAGTAAACCTGAAGTGAAGCATCGGAATCTATAACTAGTGTCACAGGAATGGTCCAAAACATAGACAGTAGGAAGAGTCAGTCTTCTTGTACTTAAGTCGGCATTGTGCCTTTTGTATTTAATTCCGATGCAATTTCAGTGTCTCATCGTCAATAAGAATGTCAGAGGGATACAGTAAACCTGAAGTGAATCATCGTAATCTATAACTAGTGTCACAGGAATGGTTCAAAACATGGTCAGTACGAAGAGTCAGTCTTCTTCTACTTAGGTCGGCATTGTGCATTTTGTATTTAATTCCGATGCAATCTCTGTATTTCATCGTCAAAAAGAAGGTCAGAGGGATACAGTTAACCTGAAGTGAAGCATCGGAATCTATAACAAGTGTCACAGGAATGGTTCAAAACAGTCAGTAAGAAGAGTCAGCCTTCTTGTACTTAAGTCGGCATTGTGCATTTTCTATTTAATTTCGAAGCTATTTCTGCATTTCGTCGCCAATTAGAAGGTCCAAAGGATACAGTAAACCTGAAGTGAAGCATCGGAATCAATAACTAATGTCTCAGAAATCGTTCAAAACGTAGACAGTAGGAAGAGTCAGTCTTCTTGTACTTAAGTCGGCATTGTGCCTTATGTATTTAATTCCGATGCAATATCTGTGTTTCATCGTCAATAAGAAGGTCCAAGGGATACAGTAACCCTGAAGTGAAGCATCGGAATCTGTAACTAGCGTCACAGGAATGGTTCAAAACATAGACAGATAGAAGAGTAGGTCTTCTTGTACTTAAGTCGGCATTGTGCCTTTTCTATTTAATTCCGATGCTATTTCTGTGTTACATCGTCAAAAATTAGGTCCAAGGGATACAGTAAACCTGAAGTGAATCATCGTAATCTATAACTAGTGTCACAGGAATGGTTCAAAACATAGTCAGTAAGAAGGGTCAGTCTTCTTGTCCTTAAGTCGGCATTGTGCCTTTTGTATTTAATTCCGATGCAATATCTGCGTTTCATCCTCAATAAGAAGGTGCAGGGAATACAGTAAACCTGAAGTGAAGCATCGGAATCAATAACTAGTGTCACAGGAATGGTTCAAAAAATAGACAGTAAGAAGGGTCAGTCTTCTTGTACTTAAGTCGGCATTGTGCCTTTTGTATTTAATTCCGATGCAATTTCTGTGTTTCATCGTCAATAAGATGGTCCAAGGGATACAGTAAACCTGAAGTGAAGCATCGAAATCTGTAACTAGTGACACAGGAATGGTTCAAAACACAGACAGTAGTAAGAGTCAGTCTTCTTGTACTTAAGTCGGCATTGTGCCTTTTGTATATAACTCTGATGCAATATCTGTGTTTCATCGTCAATAAGAAGGTCCAAGGGATACAGTAAACCTGAAGTGAAGCATCGGAATCTGTAACTAGCGTCACAGGAATGGTTCAAAACATAGTCAGTAAGAAGAGTCAGTCTTCTTGTACTTAAGTCGGCATTGTGCCTTTTCTATATAATTCCGATGCAATTTCTGTGTTTCATCGTCAATAAGATCGTCCAAGGGATACATTAAACCTGAAGTGAAGCATCGGAATCTATAACTAGTGTCACAGGAATGGTTCAAAACATAGAAAGTAGGAAGAGTCAGTCTTCTTGTACTTAAGTCGGCATTGTGCCTTTTCTATTTAATTCCGATGCAATTTCAGTGTTTCATCGTCAATAAGAATGTCAGAGGGATACAGTAACCCTGAAGTGGAGCATTGGAATCTGTAACTAGCGTCACAGGAATGGTTCAAAACATAGACAGAAAGAAGTGTCAGTCTTCTTGTACTTAAGTCGGCATTGTGCCTTTTCTATTTAATTCCGATGCAATTTCTGTGTTTCATCGTCAATAAGAAGGTCAGAGGGATTGAGTAAACCTGAAGTGAAGCATCGGAATCTATAACTAGTGTCACAGGAATGGTTCAAAACATAGTCAGTAAAAAGAGTCAGTCTTCTTGTACTTAAGTCGGCATTCTGCCTTTTCTATTTAATTCCGATGCAATATCTGTGTTTCATCGTCAATAAGAAGGTCCAAGGGATACAGTACACCTGAAGTGAATCATCGTAATCTATAACTACTGTCACAGGAATGGTTCAAAACAAGGTCAGTACGAAGAGTCAGTCTTCTTGTACTTAAGTCGGCATTGTTCCTTTTGTATTTAATTCCGATGCAATTTCTGTATTTCATCGTCAAAAAGAAGGTCAGAGGGATACAGTAAACCTGAAGTGAAGCATCGGAATCTATAACAAGTGTCACAGGAATGGTTCAAAACAGTCAGTAAGAAAAGTCAGTCTTCTTGTACTTAAGTCGTTATTGTACCTTTTGTATTTAGTTTCGAAGCTATTTCTGCATTTCGTCGCCAATTAGAAGGTCCAAAGGATACAGTAAACCTGAAGTGAAGCATCGGAATCAATAACTAATGTCACAGAAATCGTTAAAAACATAGACAGTAGGAAGAGTCAGTCCTCTTGTACTTAAGTCGGCATTGTGCCTTTTGTATTTAATTCTGATGCAATATCTGTGTTTCATCGTCAATAAGAAGGTCCAAGGGATACAGTAAACCTGAAGTGAAGCATCGGAATCTGTAACTAGCGTCACAGGAATGGTTCAAACCATAGTCAGTAAGAAGAGTCAGTCTTCTTGTACTTAAGTCGGCATTGTGCCTTTTCTATATAATTCCGATGCAATTTCTGTGTTTCATCGTCAATAAGATCGTCCAAGGGATACATTAAACCTGAAGTGAAGCATCGGAATCTATAACTAGTGTCACAGGAATGGTTCAAAACATAGAAAGTAGGAAGAGTCAGTCTTCTTGTACTTAAGTCGGCATTGTGCCTTTTCTATTTAATTCCGATGCAATTTCAGTGTTTCATCGTCAATAAGAATGTCAGAGGGATACAGTAACCCTGAAGTGGAGCATTGGAATCTGTAACTAGCGTCACAGGAATGGTTCAAAACATAGACAGAAAGAAGTGTCAGTCTTCTTGTACTTAAGTCGGCATTGTGCCTTTTCTATTTAATTCCGATGCAATTTCTGTGTTTCATCGTCAATAAGAAGGTCAGAGGGATTGAGTAAACCTGAAGTGAAGCATCGGAATCTATAACTAGTGTCACAGGAATGGTTCAAAACATAGTCAGTAAAAAGAGTCAGTCTTCTTGTACTTAAGTCGGCATTCTGCCTTTTCTATTTAATTCCGATGCAATATCTGTGTTTCATCGTCAATAAGAAGGTCCAAGGGATACAGTACACCTGAAGTGAATCATCGTAATCTATAACTACTGTCACAGGAATGGTTCAAAACAAGGTCAGTACGAAGAGTCAGTCTTCTTGTACTTAAGTCGGCATTGTTCCTTTTGTATTTAATTCCGATGCAATTTCTGTATTTCATCGTCAAAAAGAAGGTCAGAGGGATACAGTAAACCTGAAGTGAAGCATCGGAATCTATAACAAGTGTCACAGGAATGGTTCAAAACAGTCAGTAAGAAGAGTCAGTCTTCTTGTACTTAAGTCGTTATTGTACCTTTTGTATTTAGTTTCGTAGCTATTTCTGCATTTCGTCGCCAATTAGAAGGTCCAAAGGATACAGTAAACCTGAAGTGAAGCATCGGAATCAATAACTAATGTCACAGAAATCGTTAAAAACATAGACAGTAGGAAGAGTCAGTCCTCTTGTACTTAAGTCGGCATTGTGCCTTTTGTATTTAATTCTGATGCAATATCTGTGTTTCATCGTCAATAAGAAGGTCCAAGGGATACAGTAAACCTGAAGTGAAGCATCGGAATCTGTAACTAGCGTCACAGGAATGGTTCAAACCATAGTCAGTAAGAAGAGTCAGTCTTCTTGTACTTAAGTCGGCATTGTGCCTTTTCTATTTAATTCCGATGCAATTTCTGTGTTTCATCGTCAATACGAACGTCCAAGGGATACAGCAAACCTGAAGTAAAGCATCGGAATCTATAACTAGTGTCACAGGAATGGTCCAAAACATAGACAGTAGGAAGAGTCAGTCTTCTTGTACTTAAGTCGGCATTGTGCCTTTTGTATTTAATTCCGATGCAATTTCAGTGTTTCATCGTCAATAAGAATGTCAGAGGGATACAGTAACCCTGAAGTGGAGCATTGGAATCTGTAACTAGCGTCACAGGAATGGTTCATAACATAGACAGAAAGAAGTGTCAGTCTTCTTGTACTTAAGTCGGCATTGTGCCTTTTCTATTTAATTCCGATGCAATTTCTGTGTTTCATCGTCAATAAGAAGGTCCAAGGGGTACAGTAAACCTGATGTGAAGCATCGGAATCTATAACTAGTGTCACAGGAATGGTTCAAAACATAGACAGTAAGAAGAGTCACTCTTCTTGTACTTAAGTCAGCATTTTGCCTTTTCTATTTACTTCCGATTCAATTTCTGTGTTTCATCGGCAATAAGAAGGTCAGAGGGATTGAGTAAACCTGAAGTGAAACATCGGAATCTATAACTAGTGTCACAGGAATGGTTTAAAACATAGTCAGTAAGAAGAGTCAGTCTTCTTGTACTTAAGTCGGCATTCTGCCTTTTCTTTTTAATTCCGATGCAATATCTGTGTTTCATCGTCAATAAGAAGGTCCAAGGGATACAGTAAACCTGAAGTGAATCATCGTAATTTATAACTACTGTCACAGGAATGGTTCAAAACAAGGTCAGTACGAAGAGTCAGTCTTCTTGTACTTAAGACGGCATTGTTCCTTTTGTATTTAATTCCGATGCAATTTCTGTATTTCATCGTCAAAAAGAAGGTCAGAGGGATACAGTAAACCTGAAGTGAAGCATCGGAATCTATAACAAGTGTCACAGGAATGGTTCAAAACAGTCAGTAAGAAGAGTCAGTCTTCTTGTACTTAAGTCGTTTTGTACATTTTGTATTTAGTTTCGAAGCTATTTCTGCATTTCGTCGCCAATTAGAAGGTCCAAAGGATACAGTAAACCTGAAGTGAAGCATCGGAATAAATAACTAATGTCACAGAAATCGTTCAAAACATAGACAGTAGGAAGAGTCAGTCTTCTTGTACTTAAGTCGGCATTGTGCCTTTTGTATTTAATTCTGATGCAATATCTGTGTTTCATCGTCAATAAGAAGGTCCAAGGGATACAGTAAACCTGAAGTGAAGCATCGGAATCTGTAACTAGCGTCACAGGAATGGTTCAAACCATAGTCAGTAAGAAGAGTCAGTCTTCTTGTACTTAAGTCGGCATTGTGCCTTTTCTATTTAATTCCGATGCAATTTCTGTGTTTCATCGTCAATAAGAACGTCCAAGGGATACAGTAAACCTGAAGTGAAGCATCGGAATCTATAACTAGTGACATAGGAATGGTCCAAAACATAGACAGTAGGAAGAGTCAGTCTTCTTGTACTAAAGTCGGCATTGTGCCTTTTCTATTTAATTCCGATGCAATTTCAGTGTTTCATCGTCAATAAGAATGTCAGAGGGATACAGTAACATTGAAGTGGAGCATTGGAATCTGTAACTAGCGTCACAGGAATGGTTCAAAACATAGACAGAAAGAAGTGTCAGTCTTCTTGTACTTAAGTCGGCATTGTGCCTTTTCTATTTAATTCCGATGCAATTTCTGTGTTTCATCGTCAATAAGAAGGTCCAAGGGGTACAGTAAACCTGAAGTGAAGCATCGGAATCTATAACTAGTGTCACAGGAATGGTTCAAAACATAGACAGTAAGAAGAGTCACTCTTCTTGTACTTAAGTCAGCATTTTGCCTTTTCTATTTACTTCCGATTCAATTTCTGTGTTTCATCGTCAATAAGAAGGTCAGAGGGTTTGAGTAAACCTGAAGTGAAGCATCTTAATCTATAACTAGTGTCACAGGAATGGTTCAAAACATAGTCAGTAAGAAGAGTCAGTCTTCTTGTACTTAAGTCGGCATTCTGCCTTTTCTTTTTAATTCCGATGCAATATCTGTGTTTCATCGTCAATAAGAAGGTCCAAGGGATACAGTAAACCTGAAGTGAATCATCGTAATCTAAAACTACTGTCACAGGAATGGTTCAAAACAAGGTCAGTACGAAGAGTCAGTCTTCTTGTACCTAAGTCGGCATTGTTCCTTTTGTATTTAATTCCGATGCAATTTCTGTATTTCATCGTCAAAAAGAAGGTCAGAGGGATACAGTAAACCTGAAGTGAAGCATCGGAATCTATAACAAGTGTCACAGGAATGGTTCAAAACAGTCAGTAAGAAGAGTCAGTCTTCTTGTACTTAAGTCGTTATTGTACCTTTTGTATTTAGTTTCGAAGCTATTTCTGCATTTCGTCGCCAATTAGAAGGTCCAAAGGATACAGTAAACCTGAAGTGAAGCATCGGAATCAATAACTAATGTCACAGAAATCGTTCAAAACATAGACAGTAGGAAGAGTCAGTCTTCTTGTACTTAAGTCGGCATTGTGCCTTTTGTATTTAATTCCGATGCAATTTCAGTGTTTCATCGTCAATAAGAATGTCAGAGGGATACAGTAAACCTGAAGTGAATCATCGTAATCTATAACTAGTGTCACAGGAATGGTTCAAAACATGGTCAGTACGAAGAGTCAGTCTTCTTCTACTTAGGTCGGCATTGTGCATTTTGTATTTAATTCCGATGCAATCTCTGTATTTCATCGTCAAAAAGAAGGTCAGAGGAATACAGTTAACCTGAAGTGAAGCATCGGAATCTATAACAAGTGTCACAGGAATGGTTCAAAACAGTCAGTAAGAAGAGTCAGCCTTCTTGTACTTAAGTCGGCATTGTGCATTTTCTATTTAATTTCGAAGCTATTTCTGCATTTCGTCGCCAATTAGAAGGTCCAAAGGATACAGTAAACCTGAAGTGAAGCATCGGAATCAATAACTAATGTCTCAGAAATCGTTCAAAACGTACACAGTAGGAAGAGTCAGTCTTCTTGTACTTAAGACGGCATTGTGCCTTATGTATTTAATTCCGATGCAATATCTGTGTTTCATCGTCAATAAGAAGGTCCAAGGGATACAGTAACCCTGAAGTGAAGCATCGGAATCTGTAACTAGCGTCACAGGAATGGTTCAAAACACAGACAGATAGAAGAGTAGGTCTTCTTGTACTTAAGTCGGCATTGTGCCTTTTCTATTTAATTCCGATGCTATTTCTGTGTTTCATCGTCAATAAGAAGGTCCAAGGGATACAGTAAACCTGAAGTGAATGATCGTAATCTATAACTAGTGTCACAGGAATGGTTCAAAACATAGTCATTAAGAAGGGTCAGTCTTCTTGTACTTAAGTCGGCATTGTGCCTTTTGTATTTAATTCCGATGCAATTTCTGTCTTTCATCGTCAATAAGATGGTCAGAGGGATACAGTAAACCTGAAGTGAAACATCGTAATCTATAACTAGTGTCACAGGAATGGTTCAAAACAGTCAGTAAGAAGAGTCAATCTTCTTGTACTTAAGTCGGCATTGTGCCTTTTGTATTTAATTCCGATGCATTTTCTGTGTTTCATCGTCAATAAGAAGGTCCAAGGGATACAGTAAACCTTTAGTGAAGCATCGGAATCTATAACTAGTGTCACAGGAAAGGTTCAAAACATAGACAGTAAGAAGGGTCAGTCTTCTTGTACTTACGTCGGCAATGTGCCTTATCTATTTAATTCCAATGCAATTTCTGTATTTCGTCGCCAATAAGAAAGTCCAAAGGATATAGTAAACCTGAAGTGAAGCATCGGAATCTATAACTAATGTCACAGGAATTGTTCATACATAGACAGTAGGAAGAGTCAGTCTTCTTGTACTTAAGACGGCATTGTTCCTTTTGTATTTAATTCCGATGCAATTTCTGTATTTCATCGTCAAAAAGAAGGTCAGAGGGATACAGTAAACCTGAAGTGAAGCATCGGAATCTATAACAAGTGTCACAGGAATGGTTCAAAACAGTCAGTAAGAAGAGTCAGTCTTCTTGTACTTAAGTCGTTTTGTACCTTTTGTATTTAGTTTCGAAGCTATTTCTGCATTTCGTCGCCAATTAGAAGGTCCAAAGGATACAGTAAACCTGAAGTGAAGCATCGGAATCAATAACTAATGTCACAGAAATCGTTCAAAACATAGACAGTAGGAAGAGTCAGTCTTGTTGTACTTAAGTCGGCATTGTGCCTTTTGTATTTAATTCTGATGCAATATCTGTGTTTCATCGTCAATAAGAAGGTCCAAGGGATACAGTAAACCTGAAGTGAAGCATCGGAATCTGTAACTAGCGTCACAGGAATGGTTCAAACCATAGTCAGTAAGAAGAGTCAGTCTTCTTGTACTTAAGTCGGCATTGTGCCTTTTCTATTTAATTCCGATGCAATTTCTGTGTTTCATCGTCAATAAGAACGTCCAAGGGATACAGTAAACCTGAAGTGAAGCATCGGAATCTATAACTAGTGTCATAGGAATGGTCCAAAACATAGACAGTAGGAAGAGTCAGTCTTCTTGTACTAAAGTCGGCATTGTGCCTTTTCTATTTAATTCCGATGCAATTTCAGTGTTTCATCGTCAATAAGAATTTCAGAGGGATACAGTAACCCTGAAGTGGAGCATTGGAATCTGTAACTAGCGTCACAGGAATGGTTCAAAACATAGACAGAAAGAAGTGTCAGTCTTCTTGTACTTAAGTCGGCATTGTGCCTTTTCTATTTAATTCCGATGCAATTTCTGTGTTTCATCGTCAATAAGAAGGTCCAAGGGGTACAGTAAACCTGAAGTGAAGCATCGGAATCTATAACTAGTGTCACAGGAATGGTTCAAAACATAGACAGTAAGAAGAGTCACTCTTCTTGTACTTAAGTCAGCATTTTGCCTTTTCTATTTACTTCCGATTCAATTTCTGTGTTTCATCGTCAATAAGAAGGTCAGAGGGATTGAGTAAACCTGAAGTGAAGCATCTTAATCTATAACTTGTGTCACAGGAATGGTTCAAAACATAGTCAGTAAGAAGAGTCAGTCTTCTTGTACTTAAGTCGGCATTCTGCCTTTTCTTTTTAATTCCGATGCAATATCTGTGTTTCATCGTCAATAAGAAGGTCCAAGGGATACAGTAAACCTGAAGTGAATCATCGTAATCTAAAACTACTGTCACAGGAATGGTTCAAAACAAGGTCAGTACGAAGAGTCAGTCTTCTTGTACCTAAGTCGGCATTGTTCCTTTTGTATTTAATTCCGATGCAATTTCTGTATTTCATCGTCAAAAAGAAGGTCAGAGGGATACAGTAAACCTGAAGTGAAGCATCGGAATCTATAACAAGTGTCACAGGAATGGTTCAAAACAGTCAGTAAGAAGAGTCAGTCTTCTTGTACTTAAGTCGTTATTGTACCTTTTGTATTTAGTTTCGAAGCTATTTCTGCATTTCGTCGCCAATTGGAAGGTCCAAAGGATACAGTAAACCTGAAGTGAAGCATCGGAATCAATAACTAATGTCACAGAAATCGTTCAAAACATAGACAGTAGGAAGAGTCAGTCTTCTTGTACTTAAGTCGGCATTGTGCCTTTTGTATTTAATTCCGATGCAATTTCAGTGTTTCATCGTCAATAAGAATGTCAGAGGGATACAGTAAACCTGAAGTGAATCATCGTAATCTATAACTAGTGTCACAGGAATGGTTCAAAACATGGTCAGTACGAAGAGTCAGTCTTCTTCTACTTAGGTCGGCATTGTGCATTTTGTATTTAATTCCGATGCAATCTCTGTATTTCATCGTCAAAAAGAAGGTCAGAGGAATACAGTTAACCTGAAGTGAAGCATCGGAATCTATAACAATTGTCACAGGAATGGTTCAAAACAGTCAGTAAGAAGAGTCAGCCTTCTTGTACTTAAGTCGGCATTGTGCATTTTCTATTTAATTTCGAAGCTATTTCTGCATTTCGTCGCCAATTAGAAGGTCCAAAGGATACAGTAAACCTGAAGTGAAGCATCGGAATCAATAACTAATGTCTCAGAAATCGTTCAAAACGTACACAGTAGGAAGAGTCAGTCTTCTTGTACTTAAGACGGCATTGTGCCTTATGTATTTAATTCCGATGCAATATCTGTGTTTCATCGTCAATAAGAAGGTCCAAGGGATACAGTAACCCTGAAGTGAAGCATCGGAATCTGTAACTAGCGTCACAGGAATGGTTCAAAACACAGACAGATAGAAGAGTAGGTCTTCTTGTACTTAAGTCGGCATTGTGCCATTTGTATTTAATTCCGATGCATTTTCTGTGTTTCATCGTCAATAAGAAGGTCCAAGGGATACAGTAAACCTTTAGTGAAGCATCGGAATCTATAACTAGTGTCACAGGAAAGGTTCAAAACATAGACAGTAAGAAGGGTCAGTCTTCTTGTCCTTACGTCGGCAATGTGCCTTATCTATTTAATTCCAATGCAATTTCTGTATTTCGTCGCCAATAAGAAAGTCCAAAGGATATAGTAAACCTGAAGTGAAGCATCGGAATCTATAACTAATGTCACAGGAATTGTTCATACATAGACAGTAGGAAGAGTCAGTCTTCTTGTACTTAAGTCGGCATTGTGCCTTTTGTATTTAGTTCCGATGCAATTTCTGTGTTTCATCGTCAATAAGAAGGTCCTAGGGATAGAGTAAACCTTAAGTGAAGCATCGGAAACTATAACTAGTGTCACAGGAATGGTTCAAAACATATTCAGTAAGAAGAGTCAGTCTTCTTGTACTTAAGTCGACATTGTGCCTTTTGTATTTAATTCCGATGCAATTTCTGTGTTTCATCGTCAAAAAGAAGGTCAGAGGGATACAGTAAACCTGAAGTGAAGCATCGGAATCTATAGCTAGTGTCACAGGAATGGTTCAAAACATAGACAGTAGGAAAAGTCAGTCTCCTTGTACTTAAGTCGGCATTGTGCCTTTCCTATTTAATTCCGATGCAATTTCTGTGTTCTTCGGCAATACGAAGGTCCAAGGGATACAGTAAACCTAAAGTGAAGCGTTGGAATCTATAACTAGTGTCACAGGAATCGTTCAAACATAGACAGTAGGAAGGGTCAGTCTTCTTGTACTTAAGTCAGCAATGTGCCTTTTGTATTTAGTTCCGATGCAATTTCTGTGTTTCATCGTCAATAAGAAGGTCCTAGGGATAGAGTAAACCTGAAGTGAAGCATCGGAATCTATAACTAGTGTCACAGGAATGGTTCAAAACGTAGACAGTAAGAAGGGTCTGTCTTCTTGTATATAAGTCGGCATTGTGCCTTTTGTATTTAATTCCGATGCAATATCTGTGTTTCACCGTCAATAAGAAGGTGCAAGGGATACAGTAAACCTGAAGTGAAGCATCGGAATCTATAACTAGTGTCACAGGAATGATTCAAAACATAGTCAGTAAGAAGAGTCAGTCTTCTTGTGCTTAAGTCGGCACTGTGCCTTTTCTATTTAATTCCAATGCAATATCTGTGTTTCATCGTCAATAAGGTCAGAGGGATATAGTAGACCTGAAGTGAAGCCTCGGAATCTATAACAAGTGTCACAGGAATGGTTCAAAGCAGTCACTAAGAAGAGTCAGTCTTCTTGTACTAAAGTCGGAATTGTGCCTTTTGTATTTAATTTCGAAGCTATTTCTGCATTTCGTCGCCAATTAGAAGGTCCAAAGGATACAGTAAACCTGAAGTGAAGCATCGGAAATAATAACTAATGTCACAGTAATCGTTCAAACATAGACAGTAGGAAGAGTCAGTCTTCTTGTACTTAAGTCGGCGTTGTGCCTTTTGTATTTAATTCCGATGCAATTTCTGTGTTTCATCGTCAAATAGAAGTTCAGAGGGATACAGTAAACCTGAAGTGAAGCATCGGAATCTGTAACTAGCGTCACAGGAATGGTTCAAAACATAGACAGAAAGAAGAGTCAGTCTTCTTGTACTTAAGTCGGCATTGTGACTTTTCTATTTAATTCCGATGCAATTTCTGTGTTTCATCGTCAATAAGAAGGTCCAAGGGATACAGTAAACCTGAAGTGAAGCATCGGAATCTATAACTAGTGCCACAGGAATGGTTCAAAACGTAGACAGTAAGAAGAGTCAGTCTTCTTGTACTTAAGTCGGCATTGTGCCTTTTCTATTTAATTCCGATGCAATTTCTGTGTTTCATCGTCAATAAGAAGGTCAGAGGGATACAGTAAACCTGAAGTGAGGCATCGGAATCTATAACTAGTGTCACAGGAATGGTTCCAAACATAGTCAGAAGAAGAATCAGTCTTCTTGTACTTAAGGCGGCATTGTGCCTTTTCTATTTAATTCCGATGCAATTTCTGTGTTTCATTGTCAATGAGAAGGTCCACGGGATACAGTAAACCTGAAGTGAAGCATCGAAATCTATAACTAGTGTCACAGGAATGGTTCTAAACATAGACAGTAAGAAGGGTCAGTCTTCTTGTACTTAAGCCGGCATAGTGCCTTGTGTATTTAATTCCGATGCAATATCTGTGTTTCATCGTCAATAAGAAGGTGCAAGGCATACAGTAAACATGAAGTGAAGCATCGGAATCTATAACTAGTGTCACAGGAACGGTTCTAAACATTGACAGTAAGAAGGGTCAGTCTTCTTGTACGCAAGTCGGCATTGTGCCTTTTGTATTTAATTCCGATGCAATTTCTGTGTTTCATCGTCAATAACAAGGTCAGAGGGATACAGTAAAGCTGAAGTGATGCATCGGAATCTATGACTAGTGTCACTGGAATGGTTCAAAACAGTCAGTAAAAGAGTCAATCTTCTTGTACTTAAGTCGGCATTGTGCCTTTTGTACATAATTCTGATGCATTTTCTGTGTTGCATCGTCAATAAGAAGGTCCAAGGGATACAGTAAACCTTATCTGAAGCATCGGAATCTATAACTAGTGTCACAGGAATGGTTCTAAACATAGACAGTAAGAAGGGTAAGTCTTCTTGTACTTACGTCGGCATTGTGCCTTTTGTATTTAATTCCGATGCAATTTCTGTGTTTCATCGTCAATAAGTAGGTCCTAGGGATAGAGGAAACTTGAAGTGAAGCATCTGAATCTATAACTAGTGTCACAGGAATGGTTCAAAACATAGTCAGTAAGAAGAGTCAGTCTTCTTGTACTTAAGTCGGCATTCTGCCTTTTCTTTTTAATTCCGATGCAATATCTGTGTTTCATCGTCAATAAGAAGGTCCAAGGGATACAGTAAACCTGAAGTGAATCATCGTAATTTATAACTACTGTCACAGGAATGGTTCAAAACAAGGTCAGTACGAAGAGTCAGTCTTCTTGTACTTAAGACGGCATTGTTCCTTTTGTATTTAATTCCGATGCAATTTCTGTATTTCATCGTCAAAAAGAAGGTCAGAGGGATACAGTAAACCTGAAGTGAAGCATCGGAATCTATAACAAGTGTCACAGGAATGGTTCAAAACAGTCAGTAAGAAGAGTCAGTCTTCTTGTACTTAAGTCGTTTTGTACCTTTTGTATTTAGTTTCGAAGCTATTTCTGCATTTCGTCGCCAATTAGAAGGTCCAAAGGATACAGTAAACCTGAAGTGAAGCATCGGAATCAATAACTAATGTCACAGAAATCGTTCAAAACATAGACAGTAGGAAGAGTCAGTCTTCTTGTACTTAAGACGGCATTGTGCCTTTTCTATTTAATTCCGATGCAATTTCAGTGTTTCATCGTCAATAAGAATGTCAGAGGGATACAGTAACCCTGAAGTGGAGCATTGGAATCTGTAACTAGCGTCACAGGAATGGTTCAAAACATAGACAGAAAGAAGTGTCAGTCTTCTTGTACTTAAGTCGGCATTGTGCCTTTTCTATTTAATTCCGATGCAATTTCTGTGTTTCATCGTCAATAAGAAGGTCCAAGGGGTACAGTAAACCTGAAGTGAAGCATCGGAACCTATAACTAGTGTCACAGGAATGGTTCAAAACATAGACAGTAAGAAGAGTCACTCTTCTTGTACTTAAGTCAGCATTTTGCCTTTTCTATTTACTTCCGATTCAATTTCTGTGTTTCATCGTCAATAAGAAGGTGAGAGGGATTGAGTAAACCTGAAGTGAAGCATCTTAATCTATAACTAGTGTCACAGGAATGGTTCAAAACATAGTCAGTAAGAAGAGTCAGTCTTCTTGTACTTAAGTCGGCATTCTGCCTTTTCTTTTTAATTCCGATGCAATATCTCTGTTTCATCGTCAATAAGAAGGTCCAAGGGATACAGTAAACCTGAAGTGAATCATCGTAATCTGAAACTACTGTCACAGGAATGGTTCAAAACAAGGTCAGTACGAAGAGTCAGTCTTCTTGTACTTAAGTCGGCATTGTTCCTTTTGTATTTAATTCCGATGCAATTTCTGTATTTCATCGTCAAAAAGAAGGTCAGAGGGATACAGTAAACCTGAAGTGAAGCATCGGAATCTATAACAAGTGTCACAGGAATGGTTCAAAACAGTCAGTAAGAAGAGTCAGTCTTCTTGTACTTAAGTCGTTATTGTACCTTTTGTATTTAGTTTCGAAGCTATTTCTGCATTTCGTCGCCAATTAGAAGGTCCAAAGGATACAGTAAACCTGAAGTGAAGCATCGGAATCAATAACTAATGTCACAGAAATCGTTCAAAACATAGACAGTAGGAAGAGTCAGTCTTCTTGTACTTAAGTCGGCATTGTGCCTTTTGTATTTAATTCCGATGCAATTTCAGTGTTTCATCGTCAATAAGAATGTCAGAGGGATACAGTAAACCTGAAGTGAATCATCGTAATCTATAACTAGTGTCACAGGAATGGTTCAAAACATGGTCAGTACGAAGAGTCAGTCTTCTTCTACTTAGGGCGGCATTGTGCATTTTGTATTTAATTCCGATGCAATCTCTGTATTTCATCGTCAAAAAGAAGGTCAGAGGAATACAGTTAACCTGAAGTGAAGCATCGGAATCTATAACAAGTGTCACAGGAATGGTTCAAAACAGTCAGTAAGAAGAGTCAGCCTTCTTGTACTTAAGTCGGCATTGTGCATTTTCTATTTAATTTCGAAGCTATTTCTGCATTTCGTCGCCAATTAGAAGGTCCAAAGGATACAGTAAACCTGAAGTGAAGCATCGGAATCAATAACTAATGTCTCAGAAATCGTTCAAAACGTACACAGTAGGAAGAGTCAGTCTTCTTGTACTGAAGACGGCATTGTGCCTTATGTATTTAATTCCGATGCAATATCTGTGTTTCATCGTCAATAAGAAGGTCCAAGGGATACAGTAACCCTGAAGTGAAGCATCGGAATCTGTAACTAGCGTCACAGGAATGGTTCAAAACATAGACAGATAGAAGAGTAGGTCTTCTTGTACTTAAGTCGGCATTGTGCCTTTTCTATTTAATTCCGATGCTATTTCTGTGTTTCATCGTCAATAAGAAGGTCCAAGGGATACAGTAAACCTGAAGTGAATCATCGTAATCTATAACTAGTGTCACAGGAATGGTTCAAAACATAGTCAGTAAGAAGGGTCAGTCTTCTTGTACTTAAGTCGGCATTGTGCCTTTTGTATTTAATTCCGATGCAATTTCTGTCTTTCATCGTCAATAAGATGGTCAGAGGGATACAGTAAACCTGAAGTGAAACATCGTAATCTATAACTAGTGTCACAGGAATGGTTCAAAACAGTCAGTAAGAAGAGTCAATCTTCTTGTACTTAAGTCGGCATTGTGCCTTTTGTATTTAATTCCGATGCATTTTCTGTGTTTCATCGTCAATAAGAAGGTCCAAGGGATACAGTAAACCTTTAGTGAAGCATCGGAATCTATAACTAGTGTCACAGGAAAGGTTCAAAACATAGACAGTAAGAAGGGTCAGTCTTCTTGTACTTACGTCGGCAATGTGCCTTATCTATTTAATTCCAATGCAATTTCTGTATTTCGTCGCCAATAAGAAAGTCCAAAGGATATAGTAAACCTGAAGTGAAGCATCGGAATCTATAACTAATGTCACAGGAATTGTTCATACATAGACAGTAGGAAGAGTCAGTCTTCTTGTACTTAAGTCGGCATTGTGCCTTTTGTATTTAGTTCCGATGCAATTTCTGTGTTTCATCGTCAATAAGAAGGTCCTAGGGATAGAGTAAACCTTAAGTGAAGCATCGGAATCTATAACTAGTGACACAGGAATGGTTCAAAACATATTCAGTAAGAAGAGTCAGTCTTCTTGTACTTAAGACGACATTGTGCCTTTTGTATTTAATTCCGATGCAATTTCTGTGTTTCATCGTCAAAAAGAAGGTCAGAGGGATACAGTAAACCTGAAGTGAAGCATCGGAATCTATAGCTAGTGTCACAGGAATGGTTCAAAACATAGACAGTAGGAAAAGTCAGTCTCCTTGTACTTAAGTCGGCATTGTGCCTTTCCTATTTAATTCCGATGCAATTTCTGTGTTCTTCGGCAATACGAAGGTCCAAGGGATACAGTAAACCTAAAGTGAAGCGTTGGAATCTATAACTAGTGTTACAGGAATCGTTCAAACATAGACAGTAGGAAGGGTCAGTCTTCTTGTACTTAAGTCAGCAATGTGCCTTTTGTATTTAGTTCCGATGCAATTTCTGTGTTTCATCGTCAATAAGAAGGTCCTAGGGATAGAGTAAACCTGAAGTGAAGCATCGGAATCCATAACTAGTGTCACAGGAATGGTTCAAAACGTAGACAGTAAGAAGGGTCTGTCTTCTTGTATATAAGTCGGCATTGTGCCTTTTGTATTTAATTCCGATGCAATATCTGTGTTTCACCGTCAATAAGAAGGTGCAAGGGATACAGTAAACCTGAAGTGAAGCATCGGAATCTATAACTAGTGTCACAGGAATGATTCAAAACATAGTCAGTAAGAAGAGTCAGTCTTCTTGTGCTTAAGTCGGCATTGTGCCTTTTCTATTTAATTCCAATGCAATATCTGTGTTTCATCGTCAATAAGGAGGTCAGAGGGATACAGTAAACCTGAAGTGAAGCCTCGGAATCTATAACAAGTGTCACAGGAATGGTTCAAAACAGTCAGTAAGAAGAGTCAGTCTTCTTGTACTTAAGTCGGCACTGTGCCTTTTGTATTTAATTCCGAAGCTATTTCTGCATTTCGTCGCCAATTAAAAGGTCCAAAGGATACAGTAAAGCTGAAGTGAAGCATCGGAATCAATAACTAATGTCACAGGAATCGTTCAAAACATATACAGTAGGAAGAGTCTGTCTTCTTGTACTTAAGTCGGCATTGGGCCTTTTGTATTTAATTCCGATGCAATTTCTGTGTTTCATCGTCCAAAAGACGTTCAGAGGGATACAGTAAACCTGAAGTGAAGCATCGGAATCAGTAACTAGTGCCACAGGAATGGTTCAAAACATAGACAGTAGGAAGAGTCAGTCTTCTCGTACATAAGTCGGCAATGTGCCTTTTGTATTTAATTCCGATGC
The DNA here is from genome assembly GCF_021461395.2 of Schistocerca americana. Lineage (NCBI taxonomy): Eukaryota > Metazoa > Arthropoda > Insecta > Orthoptera > Acrididae > Schistocerca > Schistocerca americana. The sequence goes on from NC_060123.1 coordinate 760,404,798, forward strand.
AATATCTGTGTTTCATCGTCAGTAGGAAGGTCCAAAGGATACAGTAAACCTGAAGTGAATCATCGTAATCTATAACTAGTGTCACAGGAATGGTTCAAAACATAGTCAGTACGAACAGTCAGTCTTCTTGTACTTAAGTCGGCATTGTGCCTTTTGTATTTAATTCCGATGCAATTTCTGTGTTTCACCGTCAATAAGAAGGTCAGAGGGATACAGTAAACCTGAAGTGAAGCATCGGAATCCTTAACTAGTGTCACAGGAATGGTTCTAAACATAGACAGTAAGAAGGGTCAGTCTTCTTGTACTAAAGCCGGCATTGTGAGTTTTGTATTTTATTCCGATGCAATATCTGTGTTTCATCGTCAATAAGAAGGTGTAACGGATACAGTAAACGTGAAGTGAAGCATCGGAATGTATAACTAGTGTCACAGGAATGGTTCTAAGCATAGACAGTAAGAAGGGTCAGTCTTCTTGTACTTAAGTCGGCATTGCGCCTTTTGTATTTAATTCCGATGCAATTTCTGTGTTTCATCGACAATAACAAGGTCAGAGGGATACAGACAACCTGAAGTGAAGCATCGAAATCTATAATTAGTGTCACAGGAATGGTTCAAAACAGTCAGTAAGAAGAGTCAATCTTCTTGTACTTAATTCGGCACTGTGCCTTTTGTATTTAATTCCGATGCATTTTCTGTGTTTCATCGTCAATAAGAAGGTCCAAGGGATACAGTAAACCTGAAGTGAAGCATCGGAATCTATAACTAGTGCCACAGGAATGGTTCAAAACGTAGACAGTAAGAAGAGTCAGTCTTCTTGTACTTAAGTTGGCATTGTGCCTTTTCTATTTAATTCCGATGCAATTTCTGTGTTTCATCGTCAATAAGAAGGTCAGAGGGATACAGTAAACCTGAAGTGAGGCATCGGAATCTATAACTAGTGTCACAGGAATGGTTCCAAACATAGTCAGAAGAAGAATCAGTCTTCTTGTACTTAAGGCGGCATTGTGCCTTTTCTATTTAATTCCGATGCAATTTCTGTGTTTCATCGTCAATGAGAAGGTCCACGGGATACAGTAAACCTGAAGTGAAGCATCGAAATCTATAACTAGTGTCACAGGAATGGTTCTAAACATAGACAGTAAGAAGGGTCAGTCTTCTTGTACTTAAGCCGGCATAGTGCCTTGTGTATTTAATTCCGATGCAATGTCTGTGTTTCATCGTCAATAAGAAGGTGCAAGGGATACAGTAAACATGAAGTGAAGCATCGGAATCTATAACTAGTGTCACAGGAACGGTTCTAAACATTGACAGTAAGAAGGGTCAGTCTTCTTGTACGCAAGTCGGCATTGTGCCTTTTGTATTTAATTCCGATGCAATTTCTGTGTTTCATCGTCAATAACAAGGTCAGAGGGATGCAGTAAAGCTGAAGTGATGCATCGGAATCTATGACTAGTGTCACTGGAATGGTTCAAAACAGGCAGTAAGAGAGTCAATCTTCTTGTACTTAAGTCGGCATTGTGCCTTTTGTACATAATTCTGATGCATTTTCTGTGTTGCATCGTCAATACGAAGGTCCAAGGGATACAGTAAACCTTATCTGAAGCATCGGAATCTATAAGTAGTGTCACAGGAATGGTTCTAAACATAGACAGTAAGAAGGGTAAGTCTTCTTGTACTTACGTCGGCATTGTGCCTTTGGTATTTAATTCCGATGCAATTTCTGTGTTTCATCGTCAATAAGTAGGTCCTAGGGATAGAGTAAACTTGAAGTGAAGCATCTGAATCTATAACTAGTGTCACAGGAATGGTTCAAAACATATTCAGTAAGAAGAGTCAATCTTCTTGTACTTAAATCGGCATTGTGCCTTTTGTATTTAGTTCCGATGCAATTTCTGTGTTTCATCGTCAATAAGAAGGTCCTAGGGATAGAGTAAACCTGAAGTGAAGCATCGGAGTCTATAACTAGTGTCACAGGTATGTTTCTAAGCATAGACAGTAAGAAGGGTCAGTCTTCTTGTGCAAAAGTCGGCATTGTGCCTTTTGTATTTAATTCCGATGCAATTTCTGTGTTTCATCGTCAATAACAAGGTGAGAGGGATACAGTAAACCTGAAGTGAAGCATCGGAATCTATAACTAGTATCACAGGAATGGTTCAAAACAGTCAGTAAGAAGAGTCAGTCTTCTTGTACTTAAGTCGTTTTGTACCTTTTGTATTTAGTTTCGAAGCTATTTCTGCATTTCGTCGCCAATTAGAAGGTCCAAAGGATACAGTAAACCTGAAGTGAAGCATCGGAATCAATAACTAATGTCACAGAAATCGTTCAAAACATAGACAGTAGGAAGAGTCAGTCTTCTTGTACTTAAGTCGGCATTGTGCCTTTTGTATTTAATTCTGATGCAATATCTGTGTTTCATCGTCAATAAGAAGGTCCAAGGGATACAGTAAACCTGAAGTGAAGCATCGGAATCTGTAACTAGCGTCACAGGAATGGTTCAAACCATAGTCAGTAAGAAGAGTCAGTCTTCTTGTACTTAAGTCGGCATTGTGCCTTTTCTATTTAATTCCGATGCAATTTCTGTGTTTCATCGTCAATAAGAACGTCCAAGGGATACAGTAAACCTGAAGTGAAGCATCGGAATCTATAACTAGTGTCATAGGAATGGTCCAAAACATAGACAGTAGGAAGAGTCAATCTTCTTGTACTAAAGTCGGCATTGTGCCTTTTCTATTTAATTCCGATGCAATTTCAGTGTTTCATCGTCAATAAGAATGTCAGAGGGATACAGTAACCCTGAAGTGGAGCATTGGAATCTGTAACTAGCGTCACAGGAATGGTTCAAAACATAGACAGAAAGAAGTGTCAGTCTTCTTGTACTTAAGTCGGCATTGTGCCTTTTCTATTTAATTCCGATGCAATTTCTGTGTTTCATCGTCAATAAGAAGGTCCAAGGGGTACAGTAAACCTGAAGTGAAGCATCGGAACCTATAACTAGTGTCACAGGAATGGTTCAAAACATAGACAGTAAGAAGAGTCACTCTTCTTGTACTTAAGTCAGCATTTTGCCTTTTCTATTTACTTCCGATTCAATTTCTGTGTTTCATCGTCAATAAGAAGGTGAGAGGGATTGAGTAAACCTGAAGTGAAGCATCTTAATCTATAACTAGTGTCACAGGAATGGTTCAAAACATAGTCAGTAAGAAGAGTCAGTCTTCTTGTACTTAAGTCGGCATTCTGCCTTTTCTTTTTAATTCCGATGCAATATCTCTGTTTCATCGTCAATAAGAAGGTCCAAGGGATACAGTAAACCTGAAGTGAATCATCGTAATCTGAAACTACTGTCACAGGAATGGTTCAAAACAAGGTCAGTACGAAGAGTCAGTCTTCTTGTACTTAAGTCGGCATTGTTCCTTTTGTATTTAATTCCGATGCAATTTCTGTATTTCATCGTCAAAAAGAAGGTCAGAGGGATACAGTAAACCTGAAGTGAAGCATCGGAATCTATAACAAGTGTCACAGGAATGGTTCAAAACAGTCAGTAAGAAGAGTCAGTCTTCTTGTACTTAAGTCGTTATTGTACCTTTTGTATTTAGTTTCGAAGCTATTTCTGCATTTCGTCGCCAATTAGAAGGTCCAAAGGATACAGTAAACCTGAAGTGAAGCATCGGAATCAATAACTAATGTCACAGAAATCGTTCAAAACATAGACAGTAGGAAGAGTCAGTCTTCTTGTACTTAAGTCGGCATTGTGCCTTTTGTATTTAATTCCGATGCAATTTCAGTGTTTCATCGTCAATAAGAATGTCAGAGGGATACAGTAAACCTGAAGTGAATCATCGTAATCTGTAACTAGTGTCACAGGAATGGTTCAAAACATGGTCAGTACGAAGAGTCAGTCTTCTTCTACTTAGGGCGGCATTGTGCATTTTGTATTTAATTCCGATGCAATCTCTGTATTTCATCGTCAAAAAGAAGGTCAGAGGAATACAGTTAACCTGAAGTGAAGCATCGGAATCTATAACAAGTGTCACAGGAATGGTTCAAAACAGTCAGTAAGAAGAGTCAGCCTTCTTGTACTTAAGTCGGCATTGTGCATTTTCTATTTAATTTCGAAGCTATTTCTGCATTTCGTCGCCAATTAGAAGGTCCAAAGGATACAGTAAACCTGAAGTGAAGCATCGGAATCAATAACTAATGTCTCAGAAATCGTTCAAAACGTACACAGTAGGAAGAGTCAGTCTTCTTGTACTGAAGACGGCATTGTGCCTTATGTATTTAATTCCGATGCAATATCTGTGTTTCATCGTCAATAAGAAGGTCCAAGGGATACAGTAACCCTGAAGTGAAGCATCGGAATCTGTAACTAGCGTCACAGGAATGGTTCAAAACATAGACAGATAGAAGAGTAGGTCTTCTTGTACTTAAGTCGGCATTGTGCCTTTTCTATTTAATTCCGATGCTATTTCTGTGTTTCATCGTCAATAAGAAGGTCCAAGGGATACAGTAAACCTGAAGTGAATCATCGTAATCTATAACTAGTGTCACAGGAATGGTTCAAAACATAGTCAGTAAGAAGGGTCAGTCTTCTTGTACTTAAGTCGGCATTGTGCCTTTTGTATTTAATTCCGATGCAATTTCTGTCTTTCATCGTCAATAAGATGGTCAGAGGGATACAGTAAACCTGAAGTGAAACATCGTAATCTATAACTAGTGTCACAGGAATGGTTCAAAACAGTCAGTAAGAAGAGTCAATCTTCTTGTACTTAAGTCGGCATTGTGCCTTTTGTATTTAATTCCGATGCATTTTCTGTGTTTCATCGTCAATAAGAAGGTCCAAGGGATACAGTAAACCTTTAGTGAAGCATCGGAATCTATAACTAGTGTCACAGGAAAGGTTCAAAACATAGACAGTAAGAAGGGTCAGTCTTCTTGTACTTACGTCGGCAATGTGCCTTATCTATTTAATTCCAATGCAATTTCTGTATTTCGTCGCCAATAAGAAAGTCCAAAGGATATAGTAAACCTGAAGTGAAGCATCGGAATCTATAACTAATGTCACAGGAATTGTTCATACATAGACAGTAGGAAGAGTCAGTCTTCTTGTACTTAAGTCGGCATTGTGCCTTTTGTATTTAGTTCCGATGCAATTTCTGTGTTTCATCGTCAATAAGAAGGTCCTAGGGATAGAGTAAACCTTAAGTGAAGCATCGGAATCTATAACTAGTGTCACAGGAATGGTTCAAAACATATTCAGTAAGAAGAGTCAGTCTTCTTGTACTTAAGACGACATTGTGCCTTTTGTATTTAATTCCGATGCAATTTCTGTGTTTCATCGTCAAAAAGAAGGTCAGAGGGATACAGTAAACCTGAAGTGAAGCATCGGAATCTATAGCTAGTGTCACAGGAATGGTTCAAAACATAGACAGTAGGAAAAGTCAGTCTCCTTGTACTTAAGTCGGCATTGTGCCTTTCCTATTTAATTCCGATGCAATTTCTGTGTTCTTCGGCAATACGAAGGTCCAAGGGATACAGTAAACCTAAAGTGAAGCGTTGGAATCTATAACTAGTGTTACAGGAATCGTTCAAACATAGACAGTAGGAAGGGTCAGTCTTCTTGTACTTAAGTCAGCAATGTGCCTTTTGTATTTAGTTCCGATGCAATTTCTGTGTTTCATCGTCAATAAGAAGGTCCTAGGGATAGAGTAAACCTGAAGTGAAGCATCGGAATCCATAACTAGTGTCACAGGAATGGTTCAAAACGTAGACAGTAAGAAGGGTCTGTCTTCTTGTATATAAGTCGGCATTGTGCCTTTTGTATTTAATTCCGATGCAATATCTGTGTTTCACCGTCAATAAGAAGGTGCAAGGGATACAGTAAACCTGAAGTGAAGCATCGGAATCTATAACTAGTGTCACAGGAATGATTCAAAACATAGTCAGTAAGAAGAGTCAGTCTTCTTGTGCTTAAGTCGGCATTGTGCCTTTTCTATTTAATTCCAATGCAATATCTGTGTTTCATCGTCAATAAGGAGGTCAGAGGGATACAGTAAACCTGAAGTGAAGCCTCGGAATCTATAACAAGTGTCACAGGAATGGTTCAAAACAGTCAGTAAGAAGAGTCAGTCTTCTTGTACTTAAGTCGGCACTGTGCCTTTTGTATTTAATTCCGAAGCTATTTCTGCATTTCGTCGCCAATTAAAAGGTCCAAAGGATACAGTAAAGCTGAAGTGAAGCATCGGAATCAATAACTAGTGTCACAGGAATCGTTCAAAACATATACAGTAGGAAGAGTCTGTCTTCTTGTACTTAAGTCGGCATTGGGCCTTTTGTATTTAATTCCGATGCAATTTCTGTGTTTCATCGTCCAAAAGACGTTCAGAGGGATACAGTAAACCTGAAGTGAAGCATCGGAATCAGTAACTAGTGCCACAGGAATGGTTCAAAACATAGACAGTAGGAAGAGTCAGTCTTCTCGTACTTAAGTCGGCAATGTGCCTTTTGTATTTAATTCCGATGCAATATCTGTGTTTCATCGTCAGTAGGAAGGTCCAAAGGATACAGTAAACCTGAAGTGAATCATCGTAATCTATAACTAGTGTCACAGGAATGGTTCAAAACATAGTCAGTACGAACAGTCAGTCTTCTTGTACTTAAGTCGGCATTGTGCCTTTTGTATTTAATTCCGATGCAATTTCTGTGTTTCATCGTCAATAAGAAGGTCAGAGGGATACAGTAAACCTGAAGTGAAGCATCGGAATCCTTAACTAGTGTCACAGGAATGGTTCTAAACATAGACAGTAAGAAGGGTCAGTCTTCTTGTACTAAAGCCGGCATTGTGAGTTTTGTATTTTATTCCGATGCAATATCTGTGTTTCATCGTCAATAAGAAGGTGTAACGGATACAGTAAACGTGAAGTGAAGCATCGGAATGTATAACTAGTGTCACAGGAATGGTTCTAAGCATAGACAGTAAGAAGGGTCAGTCTTCTTGTACTTAAGTCGGCATTGCGCCTTTTGTATTTAATTCCGATGCAATTTCTGTGTTTCATCGACAATAACAAGGTCAGAGGGATACAGACAACCTGAAGTGAAGCATCGAAATCTATAATTAGTGTCACAGGAATGGTTCAAAACAGTCAGTAAGAAGAGTCAATCTTCTTGTACTTAATTCGGCACTGTGCCTTTTGTATTTAATTCCGATGCATTTTCTGTGTTTCATCGTCAATAAGAAGGTCCAAGGGATACAGTAAACCTGAAGTGAAGCATCGGAATCTATAACTAGTGCCACAGGAACGGTTCAAAACGTAGACAGTAAGAAGAGTCAGTCTTCTTGTACTTAAGTTGGCATTGTGCCTTTTCTATTTAATTCCGATGCAATTTCTGTGTTTCATCGTCAATAAGAAGGTCAGAGGGATACAGTAAACCTGAAGTGAGGCATCGGAATCTATAACTAGTGTCACAGGAATGGTTCCAAACATAGTCAGAAGAAGAATCAGTCTTCTTGTACTTAAGGCGGCATTGTGCCTTTTCTATTTAATTCCGATGCAATTTCTGTGTTTCATCGTCAATGAGAAGGTCCACGGGATACAGTAAACCTGAAGTGAAGCATCGAAATCTATAACTAGTGTCACAGGAATGGTTCTAAACATAGACAGTAAGAAGGGTCAGTCTTCTTGTACTTAAGCCGGCATAGTGCCTTGTGTATTTAATTCCGATGCAATGTCTGTGTTTCATCGTCAATAAGAAGGTGCAAGGGATACAGTAAACATGAAGTGAAGCATCGGAATCTATAACTAGTGTCACAGGAACGGTTCTAAACATTGACAGTAAGAAGGGTCAGTCTTCTTGTACGCAAGTCGGCATTGTGCCTTTTGTATTTAATTCCGATGCAATTTCTGTGTTTCATCGTCAATAACAAGGTCAGAGGGATGCAGTAAAGCTGAAGTGATGCATCGGAATCTATGACTAGTGTCACTGGAATGGTTCAAAACAGGCAGTAAGAGAGTCAATCTTCTTGTACTTAAGTCGGCATTGTGCCTTTTGTACATAATTCTGATGCATTTTCTGTGTTGCATCGTCAATACGAAGGTCCAAGGGATACAGTAAACCTTATCTGAAGCATCGGAATCTATAAGTAGTGTCACAGGAATGGTTCTAAACATAGACAGTAAGAAGGGTAAGTCTTCTTGTACTTACGTCGGCATTGTGCCTTTTGTATTTAATTCCGATGCAATTTCTGTGTTTCATCGTCAATAAGTAGGTCCTAGGGATAGAGTAAACTTGAAGTGAAGCATCTGAATCTATAACTAGTGTCACAGGAATGGTTCAAAACATATTCAGTAAGAAGAGTCAATCTTCTTGTACTTAAATCGGCATTGTGCCTTTTGTATTTAGTTCCGATGCAATTTCTGTGTTTCATCGTCAATAAGAAGGTCCTAGGGATAGAGTAAACCTGAAGTGAAGCATCGGAGTCTATAACTAGTGTCACAGGTATGTTTCTAAGCATAGACAGTAAGAAGGGTCAGTCTTCTTGTGCAAAAGTCGGCATTGTGCCTTTTGTATTTAATTCCGATGCAATTTCTGTGTTTCATCGTCAATAACAAGGTGAGAGGGATACAGTAAACCTGAAGTGAAGCATCGGAATCTATAACTAGTATCACAGGAATGGTTCAAAACAGTCAGTAAGAAGAGTCAATCTTCTTGTACTTAAGTCGGCATTGTGCCTTTTGTATTTAATTCCGATGCATTTTCTGTGTTTCATCGTCAATAAGAAGGTCCAAGGGATACAGTAAACCTGAAGTGAAGCCTCGGAATCTATAACAAGTGTCACAGGATTGGTTCAAAACAGTCAGTAAGAAGAGTCAGTCTTCCTGTACTTAAGTCGGCATTGTGCCTCTCGTATTTAATTCCGAAGCTATTTCTGCATTTCGCCGCCAGTTAGAAGGTCCAAAGGATACAGTAAACCTGAAGTGAAGCATCGGAATCAATAACTAATGTCACAGGAATCGTTCAAAACATAGACAGTTTGAAGAGTCAGTCTTCTTGTACTTAAGCCGGCATTGTGCCTTTTGTATTTAATTCCGATGCAATATCTGTGTTTCATCGTCAATAAGAAGGTCAGACGGATACAGTAAACCTGAAGTGAAGCATCGGAATCCATAACTAGTGTCACAGGAATGGTTCAAATCATAGTCAGTAAGAAGAGTCAGTCTTCTTGTACTTAAGTCGGCATTGTGCCTTTTCTATTTAATTCCGATGCAATTTCTGTGTTTCATCGTCAATAAGAAGGTCAGACGGATACAGTAAACCTGAAGTGAAGCATCGGAATCCATAACTAGTGTCACAGCAATGGTTCAAATCATAGTCAGTAAGAAGAGTCAGTCTTCTTGTACTTAAGTCGGCATTGTGCCTTTTCTATTTAATTCCGATGCAATATCTGTGTTTCATCGTCAATAAGAAGGTCAGAGGGATACAGTAAACCTGAAGTGAGGCATCGGAATCTATAACTAGTGTCACAGGAATGGTTCCAAACATAGTCAGAAGAAGAATCAGTCTTCTTGTACTTAAGGCGGCATTGTGCCTTTTCTATTTAATTCCGATGCAATTTCAGTGTTTCATCGTCAATGAGAAGGTCCAAGGGATACAGTAAGCCTTAAGTGAAGCATCGGAATCTATAACTAGTGTCACAGGAATGGTTCTAAACATAGACAGTAAGAAGGGTCAGTCTTCTTGTACTTAAGCCGGCATTGTGCCTTTTGTATTTAATTCCGATGCAATATCTGTGTTTCATCGTCAATAAGAAGGTGCAAGGGATGCAGTAAACATGTAGTGAAGCATCGGAATCTATAACTAGTGTCACAGGAATGGTTCCAAACATAGACAGTAAGAAGGGTCAGTCTTCTTGTACTTAAGTCAGCATTGTGCCTTTTGTATTTAATTCCGATGCAATTTCTGTGTTTCATCGTCAATAAGAAGGTCAGAGGGATACAGTAAACCTGAAGTGAAGCATCGGAATCTAAAACTAGTGTCGCAGGAATGGTTCAAAACAGTCAGTAAGAAGAGTCAATCATCTTGTACTTAAGTCGGCATTGTGCCTTTTGTATTTAATTCCGATGCAATATCTGTGTTTCATCGTCAATAAATATACCCTAGGGATAGAGTAAACCTGAAGTGAAGCATCGGAATCTATAACTAGTGTCACAGGATTGGTTGAAAACATATTCAGTAAGAAGAGTCAGTCTTCTTGTACTTAAGTCGGCATTGTGCCTTTTGTATTTAGTTCCGATGCAATTTCTGTGTTTCATCGTCAATAAGAAGGTCCTAGGGATAGAGTAAACCTGAAGTGAAGCATCGGATTCTATAACTAGCGTCACAGGAATGGTTCAAAACATAGACAGTAAGAAGGGTCAGTCTTCTTGTACATAAGTCGGCATTGTGGCTTTTGTATTTAATTCCGATGCAATATCTGTGTTTCACCGTCAATAAGAAGGTGCAAGGGATACAGTAAACCTGAAGTGAAGCGTTGGAATCTATAACTAGTGTCACAGGAATGGTTCAAAACATAGTCAGTAAGAAGAGTCGGTCTTCTTGTGCTTACGTCGGCATTGTGCCTTTTCTATTTAATTCCAATGCAATATCTGTGTTTCATCGTCAATAAGGTCAGAGGGATACAGTAAACCTGAAGTGAAGCCTCGGAATCTATAACAAGTGTCACAGGAATGGTTCAAAGCAGTCACTAAGAAGAGTCAGTCTTCTTGTACTAAAGTCGGCATTGTGCCTTTTGTATTTAATTTCGAAGCTATTTCTGCATTTCGTCGCCAATTAGAAGGTCCAAAGGATACAGTAAACCTGAAGTGAAGCATCGGAATCTATATCTAATGTCACAGGAATCGTTCAAAACGTAGACAGTAGGAAGAGTCAGTCTTCTTGTGCTTAAGTCGGCATTGTGCCTTTTGTATTTAATTCCGATGCAATTTCTGTGTTTCATCGTCAAATAGAAGTTCAGAGGGATACATTAAACCTGAAGTGAAGCATCGGAATCTGTAACTAGCGTCACAGGAATGGTTCAAAACATAGACAGAAAGAAGAGTCAGTCTTCTTGTACTTAAGTCGGCATTGTGACTTTTCTATTTAATTCCGATGCAATATCTGTGTTTCATCGTCAATAAGAAGGTCAGAGGGATACAGTAAACCTGAAGTGAGGCATCGGAATCTATAACTAGTGTCACAGGAATGGTTCCAAACATAGTCAGAAGAAGAATCAGTCTTCTTGTACTTAAGACGGCATTGTGCCTTTTCTATTTAATTCCGATGCAATTTCTGTGTTTCATCGTCAATGAGAAGGTCCAAGGGATACAGTAAACCTGAAGTGAAGCATCGGAATCTATAACTAGTGTCACAGGAATGGTTCTAAACATAGACAGTAAGAAGGGTCAGTCTTCTAGTACTTAAGCCGGCATTGTGCCTTTTGTATTTAATTCCGATGCAATATCTGTGTTTCATCGTCAATAAGAAGGTGCAAGGGATACAGTAAACATGAAGTGAAGCATCGGAATCTATAACTAGTGTCACAGGAATGGTTCTAAACATAGACAGTAAGAAGGGTCAGTCTTCTTGTACTTAAGTCGGCATTGTGCCTTTTGTATTTAATTCCGATGCAATATCTGTGTTTCATCGTCAATAACAAGGTCAGAGGGACACAGTAAAGCTGAAGTGATGCATCGGAATCTATGACTAGTGTCACTGGAATGGTTCAAAACAGTCAGTAAAAGAGTCAATCTTCTTGTACTTAAGTCGGCATTGTGCCTTTTGTACATAATTCTGATGCATTTTCTGTGTTGCATCGTCACTATGAAGGTCCAAGGGATACAGTGAACCTTATCTGAAGCATCGGAATCTATAACTAGTGTCACTGGAATGGTTCTAAACATAGACAGTAAGAAGGGTCAGTCTTCTTGTACTTAAGTCGGCATTGTGCCTTTTGTATTTAATTCCGATGCAATTTCTGTGTTTCATCGTAAATAAGTAGGTCCTAGGGATAGAGTAAACTTGAAGTGAAGCATCTGAATCTATAACTAGTGTCACTGGAATGGTTCAAAACAGTCAGTAAAAGAGTCAAACTTCTTGTACTTAAGTCGGCATTGTGCCTTTTGTATTTAGTTCCGATGCAATTTCTGTGTTTCATCGTCAATAAGAAGGTCCTAGGGATAGAGTAAACCTGAAGTGAAGCATCGGAGTCTATAACTAGTGTCACAGGAATGTTTCTAAGCATAGACAGTAAGAAGGGTCAGTCTTCTTGTACAAAAGTCGGCATTGTGCCTTTTGTATTTAATTCCGATGCAATTTCTGTGTTTCATCGTCAATAACAAGGTGAGAGGGATACAGTAAACCTGAAGTGAAGCATCGGAATCTATAACTAGTGTCACAGGAATGGTTCAAAACAGTCAGTAAGAATAGTCAATCTTCTTGTACTTAAGTCGGCATTGTGCCTTTTGTATTTAATTCCGATGCATTTTCTGTGTTTCATCGTCAATAAGAAGGTCCAAGGGATACAGTAAACCTGAAGTGAAGCCTCGGAATCTATAACAAGTGTCACAGGATTGGTTCAAAACAGTCAGTAAGAAGAGTCAGTCTTCTTGTACTTAAGTCGGCATTGTGCCTTTCGTATTTAATTACGAAGCTATTTCTGCATTTCGCCGCCAGTTAGAAGGTCCAAAGGATACAGTAAACCTGAAGTGAAGCATCGGAATCAATAACTAATGTCACAGGAATCGTTCAAAACATAGACAGTAGGCAGAGTCAGTCTCCTTGTACTTAAGTCGGCATTGTGCCTTTTGTATTTAATTCCGATGCAATTTCTGTGTTTCATCGTCAATAAGAAGGTCACAGGGATTCAGTAAACCTGAAGTGAAGCATCGGAATCTATAACTAGTGTCACAGGAATGGTTCAAAACATACTTAGTAAGAAGAGTCAGTCTTCTTGTACTTAAGTCGGCATTGTGCCTTTTGTATTTAATTCGGATGAAATTTCTGTGCTTTATTGTCAAAATGAAATTCAGAGGGCTACAGTAAACCTGAAGTGAAGCATAGGAATCTGTAACTAGTGTCACAGAAATGGTTCAAAACATAGTCAGTAAGAAGAGTCAGTCTTCTTGTACTTAAGTCGGCATTGTGCCTTTTCTATTTAATTCCGATGAAATTTCTGTGCTTTATTGTCAAAATGAAATTCAGAGGGATACAGTAAACCTGAAGTGAAGCATAGGAATCTGTAACTAGTGTCACAGGAATGGTTCTAAACATAGACAGTAAGAAGGGTCAGTCTTCTTGTACTTAAGTCGGCATTGTGCCTTTTGTATTTAATTCCGATGCAATTTCTGTGTTTCATCGTCAATAAGAAGGTCAGAGCGATACAGTAAACCTGAAGTGAAGCATCGGAATCTATAACTAGTGTCACAGGAATGATTCAAAACAGTCAGTAAGAAGAGTCAATCTTCTTGTACTTAAGTCTGCATTGTGCCTTTTGTATTTAATTCCAATGCATTTTCTGTGTTTCGTCGTCATTAAGAATGTCCAAGGGATACAGTAAACCTGAAGTGAAGCATCGGAATCTATAACTAGTGTCACAGGAAAGGTTCAAAGCATAGACAGTAAGAAGAGTCAATCTTCTTGTACTTACGTCGGCAATGTGCGTTTTCTATTTAATTCCAATGCAATTTCTGTATTTCGTCGCCAATAAGAAAGTCCAAAGGATATAGTAAACCTGAAGTGAAGCATCGGAATCTATAACTAGTGTCACAGGAATGGTTCAAAACATAGACAGTAGGAAGAGTCAGTCTTCTTGTACTTAAGTCTGCATTGTGCCTTTTCTATTTAATTCCGATGCAATTTCTGTGTTTCATCGTCAGTAAGAAGGTCGTAGGGATACAGTAAACCTGAAGTGAAGCATCGGAATCTATAACAAGTGTCACAGGGATGGTTTAAAACAGTCAGTAAGAAGAGTCAGTCTTCTTGTACTTAAGTCGGCATTGTGCCTTTTATATTTAATTTCGAAGCTATTTCTGCATTTCGTCGCCTATTAGAAGGTCCAAAGGATACAGTAAACCTAAAGTGAAGCATCGGAATCAATAACTAATGTCACAGGAATCGTTCAAAACATAGACAGTGGGAAGAGTCAGTCTTCTTGTACTTAAGTCGGCATTGTGCCTTTTGTATTTCATTCCGATGCAATTTCTGTGTTTCATCGTGAAAAAGAACGTCAGAGGGATACAGTAAACCTGAACTGAAGCATCGGAATCTGTAACTAGTGTCACAGGAATGGTTCAAAACATAGACAGTAGGAAGAGTCAGTCTTCTTGTACTTAAGTCGGCACTGTGCCTTTTCTATTTAATTCCAATGCAATTTCTGTGTTTCATCGTCAATAAGAAGGTCCAAGGGATACAGAAAACGTGAAGTGAATCATCTTAATCTATAACTAGTGTCACAGGAATGGTTCAAAACATAGTCAGTACGAAGAGTCAGTCTTCTTGTACTTAAGTCGGCATTGTGCCTTTTGTATTTAATTCCGATGCAATGTCTGTGTTTCATCGTCAATTAGAAGGTCAGAGGAATACAGTAAACCTGAAACGAAGCATCGGAATCTGTAACTAGTGTCACAGGAATGGTTTTAAACATAGACAGTATGAAGGGTCTGCCTTCTTGTACTTAAGTCGGCATTGTGCGTTTTGTATTTATGACCGATGCAATATCTGTGTTTCATCGTCAATAAGAAGGTGCAAGGGATACAGTAAACCTGAAGTGAAGCATAGGAATCTATAACTAGTGTCACAGGAATGGTTCTAAACACAGACGGTAAGAAGGGTCAGACTTCTTGTACTTAAGTCGGCATTGTGCCTTTTGTATTTAATTCCGATGCAATATCTGTGTTTCATCGTCAAAAAGAAGTTCAGAGGGATACAGTAAACCTGAAGTGAAGCATCGGAAACTCTAACTAGTGTCACAGGAATGGTTCAAAACATGGACATTAGGAAGAGTCAGTCTTGTTGTACTTAAGTCGGCATTGTGCCTTTTGTATTTAATTCCGATGCAATATCTGTGTTTCATCGTCAATAAGAAGGTCCAAGGGAAACGGTAACTTTGAAGTGAAGCATCGGAATCTGTAACTAGCGTCACAGGAATGGTTCAAAACATAGACAGAAAGAAGAGTCAGTCTTCTTGTACTTAAGTCGGCATTGTGCCTTTTCTATTGAATTCCGACGCAATTTCTGTGTTTCATCGTCAATAAGAAGGTCCAAGGGATACAGTAAACCTGAAGTGAAGCATCGGAATCTATAACTAGTGTCACAGGAATGGTTCAAAACATAGACTGTAAGAAGAGTCAGTCTTCTTGTACTTAGGTCGGCATTGTGCCTTTTCTATTTAATTCCGATGCAATTTCTGTGTTTCATCATCAATAAGAAGGTCAGAGGGATACAGTAAACCTGAAGTGAAGCATCGGAATCTATAACTAGTGTCACAGGAATGTTTCAAAACATAGTCAGTAAGAAGAGTGAGTCTTCTTGTACTTAAGTCGGCATTGTGCCCTTTCTATTTAATTCCGATGCAATTTCTGTGTTTCATCGTCAATACGACGGTCCAAGGAATACTGTAAACCTGAAGTGAATCATCGTAATCGAAAACTAGTGTCACAGGAATGGTTCAAAACATAGTCAGTACGAAGAGTCAGTCTTCTTGTACTTTAGTCGGCATTGTGCCTTTTGTATTTAATTCCGATGCAATTTCTGTGTTTCGACATCAATAAGAAGGTCAGAGGGATACAGTAAACTTGAAGTGAAGCATCGGAATCTATAACTAGTGTCACAGGAATGGTTCATAACATAGGCAGTAAGAAGAGTCAGTCTACTTGTACTTAAGTCGGCATTGTGCCTTTTGCATTTAATTCCGATGCAATATCAGTGTTTCATCGTCAATAAGAAGGGCCAAAGGATACAGTAAACCTGATGTGAATCATCGGAATCTATAACTAATGTCACAGGAATCGTTCAAAACATAGACAGTAGGAAGATTCAGTCTTCTAGTACTTAAGTCGGATTTGTGCCTTCTGTATTTCATTGCGATGCAATTTCTGTGTTTCATCGTCAAAAAGAAGGTCAGAGGGATACAGTAAACCTGACGTGAAGCCTCGGAATCTATAACAAGTGTCACAGGAATGGTTCAAAGCAGTCAGTACTAAGAGTCAATCTTCTTGTACTTAAGTCGGTATTGTGCCTTTTGTATTAAATTCCGAAGCTATTTCTGCATTTCGTCGCCAATTAGAAGGTCCAAAGGATACAGTAAACCTGAAGTGAAGCATCGGAACCAATAACTAATGTCACAGGAATCGTTGAAAAGATAGACAGTAGGAAGAGTCAGTCTTCTTGTACTTAAGTCGGCATTGTGCCTTTTGTATTTAATTCCGATGCAATTTCTGTGTTTCATCGTCAAAAAGAAGGTCAGAGGGATACAGTAAACCTGAAGTGAAGCATCGGAATCTGTAACTAGTGTCACAGGAATGGTTCAAAACATAGACAGTAAGAAGGGTCAGTCTTCTTGTACTTAAGTCGGCATTGTGCCTTTTGTATTTAATTCCGATGCAATTTCTGTGTTTCATCATCAATAAGAAGGTCCAAGGGATACAGTAACCCTGAAGTGAAGCATCGGAATCTGTAATTTGCGTCACAGGTATGGTTCAAACATAGACAGAAAGAAGAGTCAGTCTTCTTGTACTTAATTCGGCTATGTGCCTTTTCTATTTAATTCCGATGCAATCTCTGTGTTTCATCGTCAATAAGAAGGTCCAAGGGATACAGTAAACCAGAAGTGAAGCATCGGAATCTATAACTAGTGTCACAGGAATGATTCAAAACAGTCAGTAAGAAGAGTCAATCTTCTTGTACTTAAGTCGGCATTGTGCTTTTTCTATTTAATTCCGATGCAATTTCTGTGTTTCATCGTCAATAAGTAGAACCAAGGGATACAGTAAACCTGAAGTGACGCATCGGAATCGATAACTAGTGTCACAGGAATGGTTCAAAACATAGACAGTAAGAAGAGTGAGTCTTCTTGTACTTAAGTCGGCATTGTGCCTTTTCTATTTTATTCCGATGCAATTTCTGTGTTTCATCGTCAAAAAGAAGGTCAGAGAGTACAGTAAACCTGAAGTGAGGCATCGGAATCTATAACTAGTGTCAAAGGAATGGTTCAAAACATAGTCAGTAAGAAGAGTCAGTCTTCTTGTACTTAAGTCGGCATTGTGCCTTTTGTATTTAATTCCGATGCAATTTCTGTGTTTCATCGTCAATAAGAAGGTCAGAGGGATACAGTAAACCTGAAGTGAAGCATCGGAATCTATAACTAGTGTCACAGGAATGATTCAAAACAGTCAGTAAGAAGAGTCAATCTTCTTGTACTTAAGTCTGCATTGTGCCTTTTGTATTTAATTCCAATGCATTTTCTGTGTTTCGTCGTCATTAAGAATGTCCAAGGGATACAGTAAACCTGAAGTGAAGCATCGGAATCTATAACTAGTGTCACAGGAAAGGTTCAAAGCATAGACAGTAAGAAGAGTCAATCTTCTTGTACTTACGTCGGCAATGTGCGTTTTCTATTTAATTCCAATTCAATTTCTGTATTTCGTCGCCAATAAGAAAGTCCAAAGGATATAGTAAACCTGAAGTGAAGCATCGGAATCTATAACTAGTGTCACAGGAATGGTTCAAAACATAGACAGTAGGAAGAGTCAGTCTTCTTGTACTTAAGTCTGCATTGTGCCTTTTCTATTTAATCCCGATGCAATTTCTGTGTTTCATCGTCAGTAAGAAGGTCGTAGGGATACAGTAAACCTGAAGTGAAGCATCGGAATCTATAACAAGTGTCACAGGGATGGTTTAAAACAGTCAGTAAGAAGAGACAGTCTTTTGTACTTAAGTCGGCATTGTGCCTTTTATATTTAATTTCGAAGCTATTTCTGCATTTCGTCGCCTATTAGAAGGTCCAAAGGATACAGTAAACCTAAAGTGATGCATCGGAATCAATAACTAATGTCACAGGAATCGTTCAAAACATAGACAGTGGGAAGAGTCAGTCTTCTTGTACTTAAGTCGGCATTGTGCCTTTTGTTTTTCATTCCGATGCAATTTCTGTGTTTCATCGTGAAAAAGAACGTCAGAGGGATACAGTAAACCTGAACTGAAGCATCGGAATCTGTAACTAGTGTCACAGGAATGGTTCAAAACATAGACAGTAGGAAGAGTCAGTCTTCTTGTACTTAAGTCGGCATTGTGCCACTTGCATTTAATTCCGATGCAATATCTGTGTTTCATCGTGAATAAGAATGTCCAAGGGATACAGTAACCCTGAAGTGATGCATCGGAATCTGTAACTAGCGTCACAGGAATGGTTCAAATCATAGACAGCAAGAAGAGTCCGTCTTCTTGTACTTAAGTCGGCATTGTGCCTTTTCTATTTAATTCCGATGCAATTTCTGTGTTTCATCGTCAATACGAATGACAGAGGGATACAATAAACGTGAAGTGAAGCATCGTAATCTATAACTAGTGTCACAGGAATGGTTCCAAACATAGTCAGTAAGAAGAGTCAGTCTTCTTGTACTTAAGTCGGCACTGTGCCTTTTCTATTTAATTCCAATGCAATTTCTGTGTTTCATCGTCAATAAGAAGGTCCAAGGGATACAGAAAACCTGAAGTGAATCATCTTAATCTATAACTAGTGTCACAGGAATGGTTCAAAACATAGTCAGTACGAAGAGTCAGTCTTCTTGTACTTAAGTCGGCATTGTGCCTTTTGTATTTAATTCCGATGCAATTTCTGTGTTTCATCGTCAATTAGAAGGTCAGAGGAATACAGTAAACCTGAAACGAAGCATCGGAATCTGTAACTAGTGTCACAGGAATGGTTCAAAACATGGACATTAGGAAGAGTCAGTCTTGTTGTACTTAAGTCGGCATTGTGCCTTTTGTATTTAATTCCGATGCAATATCTGTGTTTCATCGTCAATAAGAAGGTCCAAGGGAAACGGTAACTTTGAAGTGAAGCATCGGAATCTGTAACTAGCGTCACAGGAATGGTTCAAAACATAGACAGAAAGAAGAGTCAGTCTTCTTGTACTTAAGTCGGCATTGTGCCTTTTCTATTGAATTCCGACGCAATTTCTGTGTTTCATCGTCAATAAGAAGGTCCAAGGGATACAGTAAACCTGAAGTGAAGCATCGGAATCTATAACTAGTGTCACAGGAATGGTTCAAAACATAGACTGTAAGAAGAGTCAGTCTTCTTGTACTTAGGTCGGCATTGTGCCTTTTCTATTTAATTCCGATGCAATTTCTGTGTTTCATCATCAATAAGAAGGTCAGAGGGATACAGTAAACCTGAAGTGAAGCATCGGAATCGAAAACTAGTGTCACAGGAATGGTTCAAAACATAGTCAGTACGAAGAGTCAGTCTTCTTGTACTTAAGTCGGCATTGTGCCTTTTGTATTTAATTTCGATGCAATTTCTGTGTTTCGACATCAATAAGAAGGTCAGAGGGATACAGTAAACTTGAAGTGAAGCATCGGAATCTATAACTAGTGTCACAGGAATGGTTCATAACATAGGCAGTAAGAAGAGTCAGTCTACTTGTACTTAAGTCGGCATTGTGCCTTTTGCATTTAATTCCGATGCAATATCAGTGTTTCATCGTCAATAAGAAGGTGCAAGGGATACAGTAAACCTGAAGTGAAGCATCGGAATCTATAACTAGTCTCACAGGAATGGTTCTAAACATAGACAGTAAGGAGGGTCAGTCTTCTTGTACTTAAGTCGGCATTGTGCCTTTTGTATTTAATTCCGATGCAATGTCTGTGTTTCATCGTCAAAAAGAAGGTCAGAGGGATACAGTAAGCCTGAAGTGAAGCATCGGAATCTATAACTAGTGTCATAGGAATGGTTCAGAACAGTCAGTAAGAAGAGACAATCTTCTTGTACATAAGTCGGTATTGTGCCTTTTGTATTTAATTCCGATGCATTTTCGGTGTTTCATCGTCAATAAGAAAGTCCAAGGGCTACAGTAAACCTGAAGTGAAGCATCGGAATCTATAACTAGTGTCACAGGAAAGGTTCAAAGCATAGACAGTAAGAAGAGTCAGTCTTCTTGTACTTACGTCGGCAATGTGCCTTTTCTATTTAATTCCAATGCAATTTCTGTATTTCAACGCCAATATAAAAGTCCAAAGGATATAGTAAACCTGAAGTGAAGCACCGGAATCTATAACTAATGTCACAGGAATCGTTCAAACATAGACAGTAGGAAGAGTCAGTCTTCTTGTACTTAAGTCGGCATTGTGCCTTTTGTATTTAGTTCCGATGCAATTTCTGTGTTTCATCGTCAATACGACGGTCCAAGGAATACTGTAAACCTGAAGTGAATCATCGTAATCGAAAACTAGTGTCACAGGAATGGTTCAAAACATAGTCAGTACGAAGAGTGAGTCTTCTTGTACTTATGTCGGCATTGTGCCTTTTGTATTTAATTCCGATGCAATTTCTGTGTTTCGACATCAATAAGAAGGTCAGAGGGATACAGTAAACTTGAAGTGAAGCATCGGAATCTATAACTAGTGTCACAGGAATGGTTCATAACATAGGCAGTAAGAAGAGTCAGTCTACTTGTACTTAAGTCGGCATTGTGCCTTTTGCATTTAATTCCGATGCAATATCAGTGTTTCATCGTCAATAAGAAGAGCCAAAGGATACAGTAAACCTGATGTGAATCATCGGAATCTATAACTAATGTCACAGGAATCGTTCAAAACATAGACAGTAGGAAGAGTCAGTCTTCTAGTACTTAAGTCGGATTTGTGCCTTCTGTATTTCATTGCGATGCAATTTCTGTGTTTCATCGTCAAAAAGAAGGTCAGAGGGATACAGTAAACCTGACATGAAGCCTCGGAATCTATAACAAGTGTCACAGGAATGGTTCAAAACAGTCAGTACTAAGAGTCAATCTTCTTGTACTTAAGTCGGCATTGTGCCTTTTGTATTAAATTCCGAAGCTATTTCTGCATTTCGTCGCCAATTAGAAGGTCCAAAGGATACAGTAAACCTGAAGTGAAGCATCGGAACTAATAACTAATGTCACAGGAATCGTTGAAATGATAGACAGTAGGAAGAGTCAGTCTTCTTGTACTTAAGTCGGCATTGTGCCTTTTGTATTTAATTCCGATGCAATTTCTGTGTTTCATCGTCAAAAAGAAGGTCAGAGGGATACAGTAAACCTGAAGTGAAGCATCGGAATCTGTAACTAGTGTCACAGAAATGGTTCAAAACATAGACAGTAAGAAGGGTCAGTCTTCTTGTACTTAAGTCGGCATTGTGCCTTTTGTATTTAATTCCGATGCAATTTCTGTGTTTCATCATCAATACGAAGGTCCAATGGATACAGTAACCCTGAAGTGAAGCATCGGAATCTGTAATTTGCGTCACAGGTATGGTTCAAACATAGACAGAAAGAAGAGTCAGTCTTCTTGTACTTAATTCGGCATTGTGCCTTTTCTATTTAATTCCGATGCAATCTCTGTGTTTCATCGTCAATAAGAAGGTCCAAGGGATACAGTAAACCTGAAGTGAAGCATCGGAATCTATAACTAGTGTCACAGGAATGGCTCAAAACATAGACAGTAAGAAGAGTCAGTCTTCTTGTACTTAAGTCGGCATTGTGCCTATTCTATTTAATTCCGCTGCAATTTCTGCGTTTCATCGTCAATATGAAGGTTAGAGGGATACAGTAAACCTGAAGTGAAGCATCGTAATCTATAACTAGTGTCACAGGAATGGTTCCAAACATAGTCAGTAAGAAGAGTCAGTCTTCTTGTACTTAAGTCGGCATTGTGCCTTTTCTATTTAATTCCGATGCAAATTCTGTGTTTCATCGTCAATAAGAAGGTCCAAGGGATACAGTAAAGCTGAAGTGAATCATCGTAATCTATAACTAGTGTCACAGGAATGGTTCAAATCATAGTTAGTACGAAGAGTCAGTCTTCTTGTACTTAAGTCGGCATTGTGCTTTTTGTATTTAGTTCCGATGCAATTTCTGTGTTTCATCGTCAATAAGAAGGTCCTAGGGATAGAGTAAACCTGAAGTGAAGCATCGAAATCTATAACTAGTGTCACAGGAATGGTTCCAAACATAGTCAGTAAGAAGAGTCAGTCTTCTTGTACTTGAGTCGGCATTGTGCCTTTTGTATTTCATTCCGATGCAAAATCTGTGATTCGTCGTCAATAAGAAGGTCCAAGGGATACAGTAAACCTGAGTGAAGCATCGGAATCTGTAACTAGCGTCACAGGAATGGTTCAAAAGGTAGTCAGTAAGAGGAGTCAGTCTTCTTGTTCTTAAGTCGGCATTGTACCTTTTCTATTTAATTCCGATGCAATTTCAGTGTTTCATCGTCAAAAAGAATGACAGAGGGATACAGTAACCCCGAAGTGAGGCATCGGAATCTGTAACTAGCGTCACAGGAATGGTTCAAAACATAGACAGAAAGAAGAGTCAGTCTTCTTGTACTTAAGTCGGCATTGTGCCTTTTCTATTTAATTACGATGCAATTTCTGTGTTTCATCGTCAATAAGAAGGTCAGAGGGATACAGTAAACCTGGAGTGAGGCATCGGAATCTATAATTAGTATCACAGGAATGGTTCCAAACATAGTCTGTAAGAAGAGTCGGTCTTCTTGTACTTAAGTCAGCATTGTGCCTTTTCTATTTAATTCAGATGCAATTTCTGTGTTTCATCGTCAATAAGAAGGTCCAAGGGATGCAGTAAACCTGAAGTGAATCATCGTAATCTATAACTAGTGTCACAGGAATGGTTCAAAGCATAGTCAGTACGAAGAGTCAGTCTTCTTGTACTTAAGTCGGCATTGTGCCTTTTGTATTTAATTGCGATGCTGTTTCTGTGTTTCATCGTCAATAAGAGGCTCAGAGGGATATAGTAAACCTGAGGTGAAGCATCGGAATCTATTACTAGTGTCATAGGAATGGTTCAAAACATAGACAGTAAGAAGGGTCAGTTTTCTTGTACTTTAGTCGGAATTGTGCCTTTTGTATTTAGTTCCGATGCAATATCTGTGTTTCATCGTCAATAAGAAGGTGCAAGGGATGCAGTAAACCTGATGTGAAGCATAGGAATCTATAACTAGTGTCACAGGAATGGTTCAAAACATAGACAGTAAGAAGAGTCAGTCTTCTTGTACTTAAGTCGGGATTGTGCCTTTTGTATTAAATTCCGATGCAATTTCTGTGTTTCATCGTCAATAAGAAGGTCAGAGGGATACAGTAAACCTGAAGTGAAGCATCGGAATCTACTACTAGTGTCACAGGAATGGTTCAAAACAGTCAGTAAGAAGAGTCAATCTTCTTGTACATAAGTCGGCATTGTACCCTTTGTATTTAATTCCGATGCAATATCTGTGATTCATCGTCAATAAGAAGGTCCAAGGGATACAGTAAACCTGAAGTGAAGCATCGGAATCTATATCTAATGTCACAGGAATCGTTCAAAACGTAGACAGTAGGAAGAGTCAGTCTTCTTGTGCTTAAGTCGGCATTGTGCCTTTTGTATTTAATTCCGATGCAATTTCTGTGTTTCATCGCCAATCAGAAGGTCCAAGGGATACAGTAAACCTGAAGTAAAGCATCGGAATCTGTAACTAGCGTCACAGGATAGGTTCAAAACATAGACAGAAAGAAGAGTCAGTCTTCTTGTAACTATGTCGGCTTTGTGCCTTTTCTATTTAATTCCGAAGCAATTTCTGTGTTTCATCGTCAATAAGAAGGTCCAAGGGATACAGTAAACCTGAAGTGAAGCATCGGAATCTATAACTAGTGTCACAGGAATGGTTCAAGACATAGTCATCAAGAAGAGTCAGTCTTCTTGTGCTTAAGTCGGCATTGTGCCTTTTCTATTTAATTCCAATGCAATATCTGTGTTTCATCGTCAATAAGAGGGTCAGAGGGATACAGTAAACCTGAAGTGAAGCCTCGGAATCTATAACACGTGTCACAGGAATGGTTCAAAACAGTCAGTTAGAAGACTCAGTCATCTTGTACTTAAGTCGGCATTGTGCATTTTGTATTTAATTCCGAAGCTATTTCGGCATTTCGTCGCCAACTAGAAGGTCCAAAGGATACAGTAAACCTGAAGTGAAGCATCGGAATCAATAACTAATGACACAGGAATGGTTCAAAACATAGACAGTAGGAAGAGTCAGTCTTCTTGTACTTAAGTTGGCATTGTGCCTTTTGTATTAAATTCCGATGCAATTTCTGTGTTTCATCGTCAATAAGAAGGTCCAAAGGATACAGTAAACATGTTGTGAAGCATCGGAATCTATAACTAATGTCACAGGAATCATTCAAAACATAGGCAGTAGGAAGAGTCAGTCTTCTTGTACTTACGTCGGCATTGTGCCTTTTGTATTTAATTCCGATGCAATTTCTGTGTTTCGTCGTCAAAAAGAAGGTCAGAGGGATACAGTGAACCTGAAGTGAAGCATCGGAATCCATAACTAGTGACACAGGAATGGTTCAAAACATAGACAGTAGGAAGAGTCAGTCTTCTTGTACTTACGTCGGCAATGTGCCTTTTCTATTTAATTCCAATGCAATTTCTGTATTTCGACGCCAATATAAAAGTCCAAAGGATATAGTAAACCTGAAGCGAAGCATCGGAATCTGTAACTAATGTCACAGGAATCGTTCATACATAGACAGTAGGAAGAGTCAGTCTTCTTGTACTTAAGTCGGCATTGTGCCTTTTGTATTTAGTTCCGATGCAATTTCTGTGTTTCATCGTCAATAAGAAGGTCCTAGGGATAGAGTAAACCTGAAGTGAAGCGTCGGAATCTATAACTAATGTCACAGGAATCGTTCAAAACATAGACAGTAGGAAGAGTCAGTCATCTTGAACTTAAGTCGGCATTGTGCTTTTTGTATTTAGTTCCGATGCAATTTCTGTGTTTCATCGTCAATAAGAAGGTCCAAAGGATACAGTAAACCTGATGTGAATCATCGGAATCTATAACTAATGTCACAGGAATCGTTCAAAACATAGACAGTAGGAAGAGTCAGTCTTCTAGTACTTAAGTCGGATTTGTGCCTTCTGTATTTCATTGCGATGCAATTTCTGTGTTTCATCGTCAAAAAGAAGGTCAGAGGGGTACAGTAAACCTGACGTGAAGCCTCGGAATCTATAACAAGTGTCACAGGAATGGTTCAAAACAGTCAGTACTAAGAGTCAATCTTCTTGTACTTAAGTCGGTATTGTGCCTTTTGTATTAAATTCCGAAGCTATTTCTGCATTTCGTCGCCAATTAGAAGGTCCAAAGGATACAGTAAACCTGAAGTGAAGCATCGGAACCAATAACTAATGTCACAGGAATCGTTGAAAAGATAGACAGTAGGAAGAGTCAGTCTTCTTGTACTTAAGTCGGCATTGTGCCTTTTGTATTTAATTCCGATGCAATTTCTGTGTTTCATCGTCAAAAAGAAGGTCAGAGGGATACAGTAAACCTGAAGTGAAGCATCGGAATCTGTAACTAGTGTCACAGGAATGGTTCAAAACATAGACAGTAAGAAGGGTCAGTCTTCTTGTACTTAAGGCGGCATTGTGCCTTTTGTATTTAATTCCGATGCAATTTCTGTGTTTCATCATCAATAAGAAGGTCCAAGGGATACAGTAACCCTGAAGTGAAGCATCGGAATCTGTAATTAGCGTCACAGGTATGGTTCAAACATAGACAGAAAGAAGAGTCAGTCTTCTTGTACTTAATTCGGCATTGTGCCTTTTCTATTTAATTCCGATGCAATCTCTGTGTTTCATAGTCAATAAGAAGGTCCAAGGGATACAGTAAACCTGAAGTGAAGCATCGGAATCTATAACTAGTGTCACAGGAATGGCTCAAAACATAGACAGTAAGAAGAGTCAGTCTTCTTGTACTTAAGTCGGCATTGTGCCTATTCTATTTAATTCCGATGCAATTTCTGCGTCTTATCGTCAATATGAAGGTTAGAGGGATACAGTAAACCTGAAGTGAAGCATCGTAATCTATAACTAGTGTCACAGGCATGGTTCAAAGCATAGTCAGTAAGAAGAGTCAGCCTTCTTGTACTTCAGTCGGCATTGTGCCTTTTGTATTTAATTCCGATGCAAAATCTGTGTTTCATCGTCAATAAGAAGGTCAGAGGGATACAGTAAGCCTGAAGTGAGGCAACGGAATCTATAACCAGTGTCACAGGAATGGTTCCAAACATAGTCAGTAAGAAGAGTCAGTCTTCTTGTACTTAAGTCGGCATTGTGCCTTTTCTATTTAATTCCGATGCAATTTCTGTGTTTCATCGTCAATAAGAAGGTCCAAGGGATACAGTAAAGCTGAAGTGAATCATCGTAATCTATAACTAGTGTCACAGGAATGGTTCAAATCATAGTCAGTACGAAGAGTCAGTCTTCTTGCACTTAAGTCGGCATTGTGCTTTTTGTATTTAGTTCCGATGCAATTTCTGTGTTTCATCGTCAATAAGAAGGTCCTAGGGATAAAGTAAACCTGAAGTGAAGCATCGGAATCTATAACTAGTGTCACAGGAATGGTTCCAAACATAGTCAGTAAGAAGAGTCAGTCTTCTTGTACTTGAGTCGGCATTGTGCCTTTTGTATTTCATTCCGATGCAAAATCTGTGATTCGTCGTCAATAAGAAGGTCCGAGGGATACAGTAAACCTGAGTGAAGCATCGGAATCTGTAACTAGCGTCACAGGAATGGTTCAAAAGGTAGTCAGTAAGAGGAGTCAGTCTTCTTGTACATAAGTCGGCATTGTGCCTTTCCTATTTAATTCCGTTGCAATTTCTGTGTTTCATAGTCAATAAGAACGTCCAAGGGATACAGTAAACCTGAAGTGAAGCATCAGAATCTATAACTAGTGTCACAGGAATGGTTCAAAACATAGACACTAGGATGAGTCAGTCTTCTTGTTCTGAAGTCGGCATTGTACCTTTTCTATTTAATTCCGATGCAATTTCAGTGTTTCATCGTCAAAAAGAATGTCAGAGGGAGACAGTAACCCCGAAGTGAGGCATCGGAATCTGTAACTAGCGTCACAGGAATGGTTCAAAACATAGACAGAAAGAAGAATCAGTCGGCTTGTACTTAAGTCGGCAATGTGCCTTTTCTATTTAATTCCGATGCAATTTCTGTGTTTCATCGTCAGTAAGAATGCCCAAGGGATACAGTAAACCTGAAGTGAAGCATCGGAATCTATAACAAGTGTCACAGGAATGGTTCAAATCATAGGCAGTAAGAAGAGTCAGTCTTCTAGTACTTAAGTCGACATTGTGCCTTTTCTATTTAATTACGATGCAATTTCTGTGTTTCATCGTCAATAAGAAGGTCAGAGGGATACAGTAAACCTGGAGTGAGGCATCGGAATCTATAACTAGTATCACAGGAATGGTTCCAAACATAGTCTGTAAGAAGAGTCGGTCTTCTTGTACTTAAGTCAGCATTGTGCCTTTTCTATTTAATTCAGATGCAAATTCTGGGTTTCATCGTCAATACGAAGGTCCAAGGGATGCAGTAAACCTGAAGTGAATCATCGTAATCTATAACTAGTGTCACAGGAATGGTTCAAAACATAGTCAGTACGAAGGGTCAGTCTTCTTGTACTTAAGTCGGCATTGTGCCTTTTGTATTTAATTGCGATGCTGTTTCTGTGTTTCATCGTCAATAAGAGGGTCAGAGGGATACAGTAAACCTGAGGTGAAGCATCGGAATCTATTACTAGTGTCACAGGAATGGTTCAAAACATAGACAGTAAGAAGGGTCAGTTTTCTTGTACTTTACTCGGAATTGTGCCTTTTGTATTTAATTCCGATGCAATATCTGTGTTTCATCGTCAATAAGAAGGTGCAAGGGATGCAGTAAACCTGATGTGAAGCATAGGAATCTATAACTAGTGTCACAGGAATGGTTCAAAACAGTCAGTAAGAAGAGTCAATCTTCTTGTACTTAAGTCGGCATTGTACCCTTTGTATTTAATTCCGATGCAATATCTGTGATTCATCGTCAATAAGAAGGTCCAAGGGATACAGTAAACCTGAAGTGAAGCATCGGAATCTATATCTAATGTCACAGGAATCGTTCAAAACGTAGACAGTAGGAAGAGTCAGTCTTCTTGTGCTTAAGTCGGCATTGTGCCTTTTGTATTTAATTCCGATGCAATTTCTGTGTTTCATCGTCAATAAGAAGGTCCAAGGGATACAGTAAACCTGAAGTGAAGCATCGGAATCTATAACTAGTGTCACAGGAATGGTTCAAATCATAGACAGTAGGAAGAGTCAGTCTTCTTGTACTTAAGTCGGCATTGTGCCTTTTCTATTTAATTCCGATGCAATTTCTGTGTTTCATCGTCAATAAGAAGGTCCAACAGATACAGTAAACATGAAGTGAAGCATCGGAATCTATAACTAGTGTCACAGGAATGGTTGAAAACATAGACAGTAAGAAGGGTCAGTCTTCTTGTACTTAAGTCGGCATTGTGCGTTTTGTATTTAATTCCGATGCAATATCTGTGTTTTACCGTCAATAAGAAGGTGCAAGGGATACGGTAAACCTGAAGTGAAGCCTCGGAATCTATAACACGTGTCACAGGAATGGTTCAAAACAGTCAGTTAGAAGACTCAGTCATCTTGTTCTTAAGTCGGCATTGTGCATTTTGTATTTAATTCCGAAGCTATTTCGGCATTTCGTCGCCAATTAGAAGGTCCAAAGGATACAGTAAACCTGAAGTGAAGCATCGGAATCAATAACTAATGACACAGGAATGGTTCAAAACATAGACAGTAGGAAGAGTCAGTCTTCTTGTACTTAAGCCGGCATTGTGCCTTTTGTATTAAATTCCGATGCAATTTCTGTGTTTCATCGTCAATAAGAAGGTCCAAAGGATACAGTAAACCTGTTGTGAAGCATCGGAATCTAGAACTAATGTCACAGGAATCATTCAAAACATAGGCAGTAGGAAGAGTCAGTCTTCATGTACTTACGTCGGCATTGTGCCTTTTGTATTTAATTCCGATGCAATTTCTGTGTTTCATCGTCAAAAAGAAGGTCAGAGGCATACAGTGAACCTGAAGTGAAGCATCGGAATCCATAACTAGTGACACAGGAATGGTTCAAAACATAGACAGTAGGAAGAGTCAGTCTTCTTGTACATAAGTCGGCATTGTGCCTTTTCTATTTAATTCCGATGCAATTTCTGTGTTTCATCGTCAATAAGAAGGTCCTAGGGATAGAGTAAACCTGAAGTGAAGCATCGGAATCTATAACTAATGTCACAGGAATCGTTCAAAACATAGACAGTAGGAAGAGTCAGTCTTCTTGTACTTAAGTCGGCATTGTGCCTTTTGTATTTAGTTCCGATGCAATTTCTGTGTTTTATCGTCAATACGAAGGTCCAAAGGATACAGTAAACCTGTTGTGAAGCATCGGAATCTATAACTAATGTCACAGGAATCATTCAAAGCATAGACAGTATTAAGAGTCAGTCTTCTAGTACTTAAGTCGGCATTGTGCCTTTTGTATTTAATTCCGGTGCAATTTCTGTGTTTCATCGTCAAAAAGAAGGTCGGAGGGATACAGTAAACCTGAAGTGAAGCATCGGAATCTATAACTAGTGTCACAGGAAGGGTTCAAAGCATAGACAGTAAAAAGAGACCGTCTTCTTGTACTTACGTCGGCAATGTGCCTTTTCTATATAATTCCAATGCAATTTCTGAATTTCGTCGCCAATAAGAAAGTCAAAAGGATATAGTAAACCTGAAGTGAAGCATCGGAATCTATAACTAATGTCACAGGAATCGTTCAAACATAGGCAGTAGGAAGAGTCAGTCTTCTTGTACTTAAGTCGGCATTGTGCCTTTTGTATTTAGTTCCGATGCAATTTCTGTGTTTCATCGTCAATAAGAAGGTCCTAGGGATAGAGTAAACCTGAAGTGAAGCATCGGAATCCATAACTAGTGTCACTGGAATGGTTCAAAACATAGTCAGTAAGAAGAGTCAGTCTTCTTGTACTTAAGTGGGCATTGTGCCATTTGTATTTAATTCCGATGCAATTTCTGTGTTTCATCGTCAAAAAGAAGGTCAGAGGGATACAGTGAACCTGAAGTGAAGCATCGGAATCTATAACTAGTGTCACAGGAATGGTTCAAAACATAGACAGTGGGAAGCGTCAGTCCTCTTGTACTTAAGTCGGCATTGTGCCATTTGTATTTAATTCCGATGCAATTTCTGTGTTTCATCGTCAAAAAGAAGGTCAGAGGGATAGAGTAAACCTGAAGTGAAGCATCGGAATCTATAACAAGTGTCACAGGAATGGTTCAAAACAGTCAGTAAGAAGAGTCAGTCTTCTTGTACTTAAGTCGGCATTGTGCCTTTTGTATTTAATATCGAAGCTATTTCTGCATTTCGTCGCCAATTAGAAGGTCCAAAGGATACAGTAAACCTGAAGTGAAGCATCGGAAACAATAACTAATGTCACAGGAATTCGGTCAAAACATAGACAGTAGGAAGAGTCAGTCTTCTTGTACTTAAGTCGACATTGTGCCTTTTGTATTTCATTCCGATGCAAATTTTTGTGTTTAATCGTGAAAAAGGAGGTCAGAGGGATACAGTAAACCTGAAGTGAAGCATCGGAATCTGTAACTAGTGTCACAGGAATGGTTCAAAACGTAGACAGTAGGAAGAGTCAGACTTCTTGTACTTAAGTCGGCATTGTGCCATTTGCATTTAATTCCGATGCAATATCTGTGTTTCATCGTGAATAAGAAGGTCCAAGGGTTACAGTAACCCTAAAGTGAAGCATCGGAATCTGTAACTAGCGTCACAGGAATGGTTCAAATCATAGACAGCAAGAAGAGTCAGTCTTCTTGTACTTAAGTCGGCGTTGTGCCTTTTGTAAATAATTCCGATGCAATATCTGTGTTTCATCGTCAATAAGAAGGTGTAAGGGATACAGTAAACCTGAAGTGAAGCATCGGAGACTATAACTAGTGTCACAGGAATGGTTCTAAACAGAGACGGTAAGAAGGGTCAGTCTACTTGTACTTAAGTCGGCATTGTGCCTTTTGTATTTAATTCCGATGCAATTTCTGTGTTTCATCGTCAATAAGAAGGTCAGAGGGATACAGTAATCCTGAGGTGAAGCATCGGAATCTATAACTAGTGTCACAGGAAAGGTTCAAAACAGTCAGTAAGAAGAGTCAACCTTCTTGTACTTAAATCGGCATTGTGCCTTTTGTATTTAATTCCGATGCATTTTTTGTGTTTCATCGTCAATAAGAAGGTCCAAGGGATACAGTAAACCTGAAGTGAGGCATCGGAATCTATAACTAGTGTCACAGGAAAGGTTCAAAACATAGACAGTAAGAAGAGTCAGTCTTCTTGTACTTACGTCGGCAATGTGCCTTTTCTATTTAATTCCAATGCAATTTCTGTATTTCGTCGCCAATAAGAAAGTCCAAAGGATATAGTAAACCTGAAGCGAAGCATCGGAATCTATAACTAATGTCACAGGAATCGTTCAAGCATAGACAGTAGGAAGAGTCAGTCTTCTTGTACTTAAGTCGGAATTGTGCCTTTTGTATTTAGTTCCGATGCAATTTCTGTGTTTCATCGTCAATAAGAAGGTCCTAGGGATACAGTAGACCTGAAGTGAAGCATCGGAATCTATAACTAGTGTCACAGGAATGGTTCAAAACATATTCAGTAAGAAGAGTCAGTCTTCTTGTACTTAATTCGGCATTGTGCCTTTTCTATTTAATTCCGATGCAATTTCTGTGTTTCATCGTCAATAAGAAGGTCAGAGGGATACAGTAAACCTGAAGTGTAGCATCGGAATCTATAACTAGTGTCACAGTAATTGTTCAAAACATAGTCAGTATGAAGAGACGGTCTTCTTGTACTTAAGTCGGCATTGTGCCTTTTGTATTTAATTCTGATGCAATTTCTGTGTTTCATCGTCAATAAGAAGGTCAGAGGGATACAGTAAACCTGAAGTGAAGCATCGGAATCTATAACTAGTGTCACAGGAATGGTTCAAAACAGTCAGTAAGAAGAGTCAATCTTCTTGTACTTAGTAGGCATTGTGCCTTTTGTATTTAATTCCGATGCATTTTCTGTGTTTCATCGTCAATATAAATGTCCAAGGGATACAGTAAACCTGAAGTGAATCATCGGAATCTATAACTAGTGTCACAGAAATGGTTCAAAACAGTCAGTAAGAAGGGTCAGTCATCTTGTACTTATGTCGGCATTGTGCCTTTTGTATTTCATTCCGATGCAATTTCTGTACTTCGTCGCCAATAAGAAGGTCCAAAGGATACTGTAAACCTGAAGTGGAGCATCGGAATCTATAACTGATATCACAGGTATCGTTCAAAACATAGACAGTAGGAAGAGACAGTCTTCTTGTACTTAAGTCAGCATTGTACCTTTTGTATTTAACTCCGATGCAATTTCTGTGTTTCATCGTCTAAACGAAGGTCAGAGGGATACAGTAAACCTGACGTGAAGCATCGGAATCTGTAACTAGCGTCACAGGAATGGTTCAAAACATAGTCAGTAAGAAGGGTCAGTCTTCTTGTTCTTAAGCCGGCATTGTGCCTTTTCTATTTAATTCCGATGCAATTTCTTTGTTTCTTCGTCAATAAGAACGTCCAAGGGATACAGTAAACCTGAAGTGAAGCATCGGAATCTATAACTAGTGTCACAGGAATAGTTCAAAACATAGACAGTAGGATGAGTCAGTCATCTTGTACTTAAGTCGGCATTGCGCCTTTTCCATTTAATTCCAATGCAATATCTGTGTTTCATCGTCGATAAGAAGGTAAGAGGTATACAGTAAACCTGAAGTGAGGCATCGGAATCTATAACTAGTGTCACAGGAATGGTTCCAAACATAGTCAGTAAGAAGAGTCAGTCTCCTTGTACATAAGTCGGCATTGTGCCTTTTGTATTTAAGTCCGATGCCATTTCTGTGTTTCATGGTCAATAAGAAGGTTAGAGGGATACTGTAAACCTGAAGTGAATCATCGGAAACTATAACTAGTGTCACAGGAGTGGTTCAAAACATAGACAGTAAGAAGGGTCAGTCTTCTAGTACTTATGTCGGCATTCTGCCTTTTATATTTAATTCCGATGCAATTTCTGTGTTTCATCGTCAATAAGAAGGTGCAAGGGATACAGTAAACCTGAAGTGAAGCATCGGAATCTATAACTAGTGTCACACGAATGGTTCAAATCACAGACAGTAAGAAGAGTCAGTCTTCTTGTACTTAAGTCGACATTGTGCCTTTTGTATTTAATTCCGATGCATTATCTGTGTTTAAACGTCAATAAGAAGGTCCAAGGGATACAGTAAACCAGAATTGAAGCATCGGAATCTATAACTAGTGTCACAGGAATGGTTCAAAACATAGACAGTAAGAAGAGTCAGTCTTCTTGTGCTTAAGTCGGCATTGTGCCTTTTCTATTTAATTCCAATGCAATATCTGTGTTTCATCGTCAATAAGAAGGTCAGAGGGATACAGTAAACCTGAAGTGAAGCCTCGGAATCTATAACACGTGTCACAGGAATTGTTCAAAACAGTCAGTTAGAAGAGTCAGTCATGTTGTACTTAAGTCGGCATTGTGCATTTTGTATTTAATTCCGAAGCTATTTCGGCATTTCGTCGCCAATTAGAAGGTCCAAAGGATACAGTAAACCTGAAGTGAAGCATCGGAATCAATAACTAATGACACAGGAATGGTTCAAAACATAGACAGTAGGAAGAGTCAGTCTTCTTGTAGTTAAGTCGGCATTGTGCCTTTTGTATTAAATTCCGATGCAATTTCTGTGTTTCATCGTCAATAAGAAGGTCCAAGGGATACAGTAAACCTGAAGTGAAGCATCGGAAACTATAACTAGTGTCACAGGAATGGTTCAAAACATAGACAGTAAGAATAGTCAGTCTTCTTGCACTTAGGTCGGCATTGTGCCTTTTCTATTTAATTCCGATGCAATTTCTGTGTTTCATCGCCAATAAGAAGGTCAGAGGGATACAGTAAACCTGAAGTGAAGCATCGGAATCAATAACTAATGTCACAGGAATGGTTCAAAACATAGACAGTAGGAGGAGTCAGTCTTCTTGTACTCTAAATCGGCATTGTGCCCTTTGTATTTAGTTCCGATGCAATTTCTGTGTTTCATCGTCAATAAGAAGGTCCTAGGGATAGAGTAAACGTGAAGTGAAGCATCGGAATCTATAACTAGTGTCACTGGAATGGTTCAAAACATAGTCAGTAAGAAGAGTCAGTCTTCTTGTACTTACGTCGGCATTGTGCCTTTTGTATTTAATTCCGATGCAATTTCTGTGTTTCATCGTCAAAAAGAAGGTCAGAGGGATACAGTGAACCTGAAGTGAAGCATCGGAATCTATAACTAGTGACACATTAATGGTTCAAAACATAGACAGTAGGAAGGGACAGTCTTCTTGTACTTAAGTCGGCATTGTGCCTTTTCTATTTAATTCCGATGCAATTTCTGTGTTTCATCGTCAATAAGAAGGTCCTAGGGATAGAGTAAACCTGAACTGAAGCATCGGAATCTATAACTAATGTCACAGGAGTCGTTCAAAACATAGACAGTAGGAAGAGTCAGTCTTCTTGTACTTAAGTCGGCATTGTGCCTTTTGTATTTAGTTCCGATGCAATTTCTGTGTTTTATCGTCAATAAGAAGGTCCAAAGGATATAGTAAACCTGTTGTGAAGCATCGGAATCTATAACTAATGTCACAGGAATCATTCAAAACATAGACAGTAGGAAGAGTCAGTCTTCTAGTACTTAAGTCGGAATTGTGCCTTTTGTATTTAATTCCGGTGCAATTTCTGTGTTTCATCGTCAAAAAGAACGTCAGAGGGATACAGTAAACCTGAAGTGAAGCATCGGAATCTATAACTAGTGTCACAGGAAAGGTTCAAAGCATAGACAGTAAAAAGAGTCAGTCTTCTTGTACTTACGTCGGCAATGTGCCTTTTCTATTTAATTCCAATGCAATTTCTGTATTTCGTCGCCAATAAGAAAGTCAAAAGGATATAGTAAACCTGAAGTGAAGCATCGGAATCTATAACTAATGTCACAGGAATCGTTCAAACATAGACAGTAGGAAGAGTCAGTCTTCTTGTACTTAAGTCGGCATTGTGCCTTTTGTATTTAGTTCCAAAGCAATTTCTGTGTTTCATCGTCAATAAGAAGGTCCTAGGGATAGAGTAAACCTGAAGTGAAGCATCGGAATCCATAACTAGTGTCACTGGAATGGTTCAAAACGTAGTCAGTAAGAAGAATCAGTCTTCTTGTACTTAAGTGGGCATTGTGCCATTTGTATGTAATTCCGATGCAATTTCTGTGTTTGATCGTCAAAAAGAAGGTCAGAGGGATACAGTGAACCTGAAGTGAAGCATCGGAATCTATAACATGTGTCACAGGAATGGTTCAAAACAGTCCGTAAGAGGAGTCAGTCTTCTTGTACTTAAGTCGGCATTGTGCCTTTTGTATTTAATTTCGAAGCTATTTCTGCATTTCGTCGCCAATTAGAAGGTCCAAAGTATACAGTAAACCTGAAGTGAAGCATCGGAATCAATAACTAATGTCACAGGAATCGTCAAAACATAGACAGTAGGAAGAGTCAGTCTTCTTGTACTTAAGTCGACATTGTGCCTTTTGTATTTCATTCCGATGCAATTTTTGTGTTTAATCGTGAAAAAGAAGGTCAGAGGGATACAGTAAACCTGAAGTGAAGCATCGGAATCTGTAACTAGTGTCACAGGAATGGTTCAAAACGTAGACAGTTGGAAGAGACAGTCTTCTTGCACTTAAGTCGGCATTGTGCCATTTGCATTTAATTCCGATGCAATATCTGCGTTTCATCGTGAATAAGAAGGACCAAGGGCTACAGTAACCCTAAAGTGAAGCATCGGAATCTGTAACTAGCGTCACAATAATGGTTCAAATCATAGACAGCAAGAAGTGTCAGTCTTCTTGTACTTAAGTCGGCATTATGCCTTTTCTATTTAATTCCGATGCAATTTCTGTGTTTCATCGTCAATTAGAAGGTCAGACGGATACAGTAAACCTGAAATGAAGCATCGGAATCTGTAACTAGTGTCACAGGAATTGTTCAAAACATAGACAGTAAGAAGGGTCAGTCTTCTTGTACTTAAGTCGGCGTTGTGCCTTTTGTAAATAATTCCGATGCAATATCTGTGTTTCATCGTCAATAAGAAGGTGCAAGGGATACAGTAAACCTGAAGTGAAGCATCGGAGACTATAACTAGTGTCACAGGAATTGTTCTAAACATAGACGGTAAGAAGGGTCAGTCTTCTTGTACTTAAGTCAGCATTGTGCCTTTTGTATTTAATTCCGATGCAATTTCTGTGTTTCATCGTCAATAAGAAGGTCAGAGGGATACAGTAATCCTGAAGTGAAGCATCGGAATCTATAACTAGTGTCACAGGAAAGGTTCAAAACAGTCAGTAAGAAGAGTCAACCTTCTTGTACTTAAGTCGGCATTGTCCCTTTTGTATTTAATTCCGATGCATTTTTTGTGTTTCATCGTCAATAAGAAGGTCCAAGGGATACAGTAAACCTGAAGTGAAGCATCGGAATCTATAACAAGTGTCACAGGAATGGTTTAAAACATAGACAGTAGGAAGAGTCAGTCTTCTTGTACTTAAGTCGGCATTGTGCCATTTCTATTTAATTCCGATGCAATTTCTGTGTTCTTCGTCAATAAGAAGGTCCAAGGGATACAGTAAACCTAAAGTGAAGCATCGGAATCAATATCTAGTGTCACAGGAATGATTCAAAACATAGGCCGTACGAAGAGTCAGTCTTCTTGTACTTAGGTCGGCAATGTGCCTTTTCTATTTAATTCCAGTGCAACTTCTGTATTTCGTCGCCAATAAGAAGGTCCAAAGGATATAGTAAACCTGAAGTGTAGCATCGGAATCTATAACGAATGTCACAGGAATCGTTCAAACATAGACAGTAGGAAGAGTCAGTCTTCTTGTACTTAAGTCGACATTGTGCCTTTTGTATTTAGTTCCGATGCAATTTCTGTGTTTCATCGTCAATATGAATGTCAGAGGAATACAGTAACCCTGAAGTGAAGCATAGGAATCTATAACTAGTGTCACAGGAATGGTTTAAAACATAGACAGTAAGAAGGGTCAGTCTTCTTGTACTTAAGTTGGCATTGTGCGTTTTGTATTTAATTCCGATGCAATATCTGTGTTTCACCGTCAATAAGAAGGTGCAAGGGATACATTAAACCTGAAGTGGAGCATCGGAATCTATAACTAGTGTCACAGGAATGGTTCAAGACATAGTCAGTAAGAAGAGTCTGTCTTCTTGTACTTAAGTCGGCATTGTGCATTTTGTATTTAAATCCGAAGCTATTTCGGCATTTCGTCGCCAATTAGAAGGTCCAAAGGATACAGTAAACCTGAAGTGAAGCATCGGAATCAATAACTAATGTCACAGGAATTATTCAAAACATAGACAGTAGGAAGAGTCAGTCTTCTTGTACTTAAGTCGGCATTGTACCTTTTGTATTAAATTCCGATGCAATTTCTGTGTTTCATCGTCAATAAGAAGGTCCAAGGGATACAGTAAACCTGAAGTGAAGCATCGGAATCTGTAACTAGTGTCACAGGAATGGTTCAAAACATAGACAGTCAGAAGAGTCAGTCTTCTTGTACTTAGGTCGGCATTGTGCCTTTTCTATTTAATTCCGATGCAATTTCTGTGTTTCATCGTCAATAAGAAGGTCAGAGGGATACAGTAATCCTGAAGTGAAGCGCCGGAATCTATAACTAGTGTCACAGGAAAGGTTCAAAACAGTCAGTAAGAAGAGTCAACCTTCTTGTACTTAAGTCGGCATTGTGCCTTTTGTATTTAATTCCGATGCAATTTCTGTGTTTCATCGTCAATAAGAAGGTCAGAGGGATACAGTAATCCTGAAGTGAAGCGCCGGAATCTATAACTAGTGTCACAGGAAAGGTTCAAAACAGTCAGTAAGAAGAGTCAACCTTCTTGTACTTAAGTCGGCATTGTGCCTTTTGTATTTAATTCCGATGCATTTTCTGTGTTTCATCGTCAATAAGAAGGTCCAAGGGATACAGTAAACCTGAAGTGAAGCATCGGAATCTATAACTAGTGTCACAGGAAAGGTTCAAAACATAGACAGTAACAAGAATCAGTCTTCTTGTACTTACGTCGGCAATGTGCCTTTTCTATTTACTTCCAATGCAATTTCTGTATTTCGTCGCCAATAAGTAAGTCCAAAGGATATAGTAAACCTGAAGTGAAGCATTGGAATCTATAACTAATGTCACAGGAATCGTTCAAACATAGACAGTAGGAAGAGTCAGTCTTCTTGTACTTACGTCGACATTGTGCCTTTTGTATTTAGTTCCGATGCAATTTCTGTGTTTCATCGTCAATAAGAATGTCAGAGGATTACAGTAAACCTGAAGCGAAGCATCGGAATCTATAACTAATGTCACAGGAATCGTTCAAACATAGACAGTAGGAAGAGTCAGTCTTCTTGTACTTAAGTCGGCATTGTGCATTTTGTATTTAGTTCCGATGCAATTTCTGTGTTTTATCGTCAATAAGAAGGTCCTAGGGATACAGTAAACCTGAAGTGAAGCATCGGAATCTATAACTGGTGTCACAGGAATGGTTCAAAACATATTCAGTAAGAAGAGTCAGTCTTCTTGAGCTTAAGTCGGCATTGTGCCTTTTCTATTTAATTCTAATGCAATATCTGTGTTTCATCGTCAATAAGAAGGTCAGAGGGATACAGTAAACCTGAAGTGAAGCCTCGGAATCTTTAACACGTGTCACAGGAATGGTTCAAAACAGTCAGTAAGAAGAGTCAGTCATCTTGTACTTAAGCCGGCATTGTGCATTTTGTATTTAATTCCGAAGCTATTTCGGCATTTCGCCGCCAATTAGAAGGTCCAAAGGATACAGCAGACCTGAAGTGAAGCATCGGAATCAATAACTAATGTCACAGGAATGGTTCAAAACATAGACAGTAGGCAGTGTCAGTCTTCTTGTACTTAAGTCGGCATTGTGCCTTTTGTATTTAATTCCGATGCAAAATCTGTGTTTCATCGTCAAAAAGAATGTCAGCGGGATACAGCGAACCTGAAGTGAAGCATCGGAATCTATAACTAGTGTCACAGGAATGGTTCAAA
This sequence comes from Schistocerca americana, assembly GCF_021461395.2. Taxonomy (NCBI): domain Eukaryota; kingdom Metazoa; phylum Arthropoda; class Insecta; order Orthoptera; family Acrididae; genus Schistocerca; species Schistocerca americana. Next base: position 760,444,175 of record NC_060123.1, read on the forward strand.
ACATAGACTGTAAGAAGAGTCAGTCCTCTTGTACTTACGTCGGCAATGTGCCTTTTCTATTTAATTCCAATGCAATTTCTGTACTTCGTCGCCAATATAAAAGTCCAAAGGATACAGTAAACCTGAAGTGAAGCATCGGAATCTATAACTAATGTCACAGGAATCGTTCAAACATAGACAGCAGGAAGAGTCAGTCTTCTTGTACTTCAAACGGCATTGTGCCTTTTGTATTTAGTTCCGATGCAATTTCTGTGTTCCATCGTCAATAAGAAGGTCCTAGGGATAGAGTAAACGTGAATTGCAGCATCGGAATCTATAACTAGTGTCACAGCAATGGTTCAAAACATAGTCGGTAAGAAGAGTCAGTCTTCTTGTACTTTAGTCGGCATTGTGAGTTTTGTATTTAATTCCGATGCATTCTCTGTGTTACATCGTCAAAAAGAAGGCCAGAGGGATACAGTGAACCTGAAGTGTAGCATCGGAATCTATAACTAGTGTCACAGGAGTGGTTCAAAACATAGACATTAGGAAGAGTCAGTCTTGTTGTACTTAAGTCGGCATTGTGCCTTTTCTATTTAATTCCGATGCAATTTCTGTGTTTCATCGTCAATAAGAAGGTCCTAGGGATAGAGTAAACCTGAAGTGAAGCATCGGAATCTATAACTAATTTCACAGGAATCGTTCAAAACATAGACAGTAGGAATAGTCAGTCTTCTTGTACTTAAGTCGGCATTGTGGCTTTTGTATTTAGTTCCGATGCAATTTCTGTGTTTTATCGTCAATAGGTAGGTCCAAAGGATACAGTAAACCTGATGTGAAGCATCGGAATCTATAACTAATGTCACAGGAATCGCTCAAAACATAGACACTGGGAAGAGTCAGTCTTCAAGTACTTAAGTCGGCATTGTGCCTTTTCTATTTAATTCCGATGCAATTTCAGTGTTTCATCGTCAATAAGAAGGTCAGAGGGATACAGTAAACCTGAAGTTAAGCATCGGAATCTATAACTAGTGTCACATGAATGGTTCAAAACTTAGTCAGTTAGAAGAGTCAGTCTTCTTGTACTTAAGGCGGCATTGTGCCTTTTCTATTTAATTCCGATGCAATATCTGTGTTTCATCGTCAATAAGAAGGTCACAGGGATACAGTAAACCTGAAGTGAGGCATCGGAATCTATAACTAGTGTCACAGAAATGGTTCCAAACATAGTCAGTAAGAAGAGTCAGTCTTCTTGTACTTAAGTCGGCATTGTGCCTTTTCTATTTAATTCCGATGCAATTTCTGTGTTTCATCGTCAATAAGAAGGTCCAACGGATACAGTAAACCTGAACTGAATCATCGTAATCTATAACTAGTGTCACAGGAATGGTTCAAAACATAGTCTGTACGACGAGTCAGTCTTCTTGTACTTAAGTCGGCATTGTGCGTTTTGTATTTAATTCCGATGCAATTTCTGTATTTCATCGTCAAAAAGAAGGTCGGAGGGATACAGTAAACCTGAAGTGAAGCATCGGAATCTACAAAAAGTGTCACAGGAATTGTTCAAAACAGTCAGTAAGAAGAGTCAGTCTTCTTGTACGTAAGTCGGCATTGTGCCTTTTGTATTTAATTCCGAAGCTATTTCTGCATTTCATCTCCAATTAGAAGGTCCAAAGGATAAAGTAAACCTGAAGTGAAGCATCGGAATCAGTAACTAATGTCACAGGAATCGTTCTAATCATAGACAGTAGGAAGAGTCAGTCATCTTGTACTTAAGTCGGCATTGTGCCTTTTGAATTTAATTCCGATGCAATTTCTGTGTTTCATCGTCAAAAAGAAGGTCAGAGAGATACAGTAATCCTGAAGTGAAGCATCGGAATCTGTAACTAGTGTCACAGGAATGGTTCAAAACATAGACAGTAGGAAGAGTCAGTCTTCTTGTACTTAAGTCGGTATTGTGCCTTTTGTATTTAATTCCGATGCAATTTCTGTGTTTCATCGTCAATAAAAAGGTCCAAGGGATACAGTAACCCTGAAGTGAAGCATCGGAATCTGTAACTAGCGTCACAGGAATGGTTCAAATTATAGACAGAAAGAAGAGTCAGTCTTCTTGTACTTAAGTCGGCATTGTGCCTTTTCTATTTAATTCCGATGCAATCTCTGTGTTTCATCGTCAATAAGAAGGTCCAAGGGATACAGTAAACCTGAAGTGAAGCATCGGAATCTATAACTAGTGTCACAGGAATGGCACAAAACATAGTCAGTAAGAAGAGTCAGTCTTCTTGTACTTAAGTCGGCATTGTGTCTTTTCTATTTAATTCCGATGCAAAATCTGTGTTTCATCGTCAATAAGAAGGTCAGAGGGATACAGTAAACCTGAAGTGCAGAATCGGAATCTATAACTAGTGTCACAGGAATGGTTCTAAACATAGACAGTAAGAAGGGTCAGTCTTCTTGTACTTAAGTCGGCATTGTTCCTTTTGTATTTAATTCCGATGCAATATCTGTGTTTCATCGTCAATAAGAAGGTGCAAGGGATACAGTAAACCTGAAGTGAAGCATTGGAATCTGTAACTAGTGTCACAGGAATGGTTCTAAACATAGACAGTAAGAAGGGTCAGTCTTCTTGCACGTAAGTCGGCATTGTGCTTTTGGATTTAATTCCGATACAATTTCTGTGTTTCATCGTCAATAAGAAGGTCAGAGGGATACAGTAAACCTGAAGTGAATCATCGGAATCTATAACGAGTGTCACAGGAATGGTTCAAAACAGTCAGTAAGAAGGGTCAATCATCTTCTACTTAAGTCGGCATTGTGCCTTTTGTATTTAATTCCGATGCATTTTCTGTGTTTCATCGTCAATAAGAAGGTGCAAGGGATACAGTAAACCTGAAGTGAAGCATCGGAATCTATAACTAGTGTCACAGGAATGGTTCTAAACATAGACAGTAAGAAGGGTCAGTCTTCTTGTACTTAAGTCGGCATTGTGCTTTTGGATTTAATTCCGATGCAATTTCTGTGTTTCATCGTCAATAAGGAGGTCTTAGGGATAGATTAAACCTGAAGTGAAACATCGGAATCTATAACTAGTGTCACAGGAATGGTTCAAAGCATAGTCAAGAAGAAGAGTCAGTCTTCTTGTACTTAAGTCGGCATTGTGCCTTTTGTATTTAATTCCGATGCAATATCTGTGTTTCATCGTCAAAAAGAAGGTCAGAGGGATACAGTGAACCTGAAGTGAAGCATCGTAATCTATAACTAGTGTCACAGGAATGGTTCAAAACATAGACAGTAGGAAGAGTCAGTCTTCTTGTACTTAATTCGGCATTGTGCCTTTTCTATTTAATTCCGATGCAATTTCTGTGTTCTTCGTCAATAAGAAGGTCCAAGGGATACTGTAAACCTAAAGTAAAGCATCGTAATCTATAACTAGTGTCACAGGAATTGTTCAAAACATAGGCAGTAAGAAGAGTCAATCTTCTTGTACTTAAGTCGGCAATGTGCCTATTCTATTTAATTCCAATGCAATTTCTGTATTTCGTCGCCAATAAGAAGATCCAAAGGATATAGTAAACCTGAAGTAAAGCATCTGAATCTATAACTAATGTCACAAGAATCGTTCAAACATAGCCAGTAGGAAGAGTCAGTCTTCTTGTACTTAAGTCGGCATTGTGCCATTTATATTTAATTCCGATGCAATTTCTGAGTTTCGTCGTCAATAAGAAGGTCCTAGGTTTATAGTAATCCTGAAGTGAAGCATCGGAATCTATAACTAGTGTCACAGGAAAGGTTCAAAACATAGACAGTAAGAAGGATCAGTCTTCTTGTACTTAAGTCGGCATTGTGCCTTTTGTATTTCATTCCGATGCAATTTCTGTACATCGTCGCCAATAAGAAGGTCCAAAGGATACAGTAAACCAGAAGTGAAGCATCGGAATCAATAACAAATGTCACAGGAATCGTTCAAAACATAGACAGTAGGAAGAGTCAGTCTTCTTGTAACTAAGTCGGCATTGTGCCTTCTGTATTTAATTCCGAATTAATTTCTGTGCTTCATCGTCAAAACGAAGGTCACAGGGATACAGTAAACCTGAAGTGAAGCTTCGGAAAGTGTAACTAGTGTCACAGGAATGGTTTAAAACATAGACAGTAGGAAGAGTCAGTCTTTTTGTATTTAAGTAGGCATTGTGCCTTTTGTATTTAATTCCGATGCTATATCTGTGTTTAGTCGTCAATAAGAAGGTCCAAGGGATACAGTAAACCTGAAGTGAAGTATCGGAATCTGTAACTAGCGTCACAGGAATGGTTCAAAGCATAGTCAGTAAGAGGAGTCACTGTTCTTGTACTTAAGTCGGCATTGTGCCTTTTCTGTTTAATTCCGTTGCAATTTCTGTGTTTCATCGTCAATAAGAACGTCCAAGGGATACAGTAAACCTGAAGTGAAGCATCGGAATCTATAACTAGTGTCACAGGAATGGTTCAAAACATAGACAGCAGGATGAGTCAGTCTTCTTGTACTTAAGTCAGCATTGTACCTTTTCTATTTAATTCCGATGCAATTTCAGTGTTTCATCGTCAAAAAGAATGTCAGAGGGATACAGTAACCCTGAAGTGAGGCATCGGAGTCTGTGACTAACGTCACAGAAATGGTTCAAAACATAGACAGAAAGAAGCATCAGTCTGCTTGTACTAAAGTCGGCAATGTGCCTTTTCTATTTAATTCCGATGCAATTTCTGTGTTTCATCGTCAATAAGAATGCCCAAGGGATACAGTAAACCTGAAGTGAAGCATCGGAATCTATAACTAGTGTCACAGGAATGGTTCAAAACGTAGACAGTAAGAAGAGTCCGTCTTCTTGTACTTAAGTCGGCATTGTGCCTTTTCTTTTTAATTCCGATGCAATTTCTGTGTTCCATCGTCAATAAGAAGGTCTGAGGGATACAGTAAACCTGAAGTGAATCATCGGAATCTATAACTAGTGTCACAGGAATGGTTCCAAACATAGTCAGTAAGAAGAGTCAGTCTTCTTGTACTTATGTCAGCATTGTGCCTTTTGTATTTAATTCCGATGCAATATCTGTGTTTCATCGTCAATAAGAAGGTCCAAGGGATACAGTAAACCTGAAGTGAAGCATCGGAATCCATAACTAATGTCACAGGAATCGTTCAGAACATAGACAGTAGGAAGAGTCAGTCTTCTTGTACTTAAGTCGGCATTGTGCCTTTTGTATTTAATTCCGATGCAATTTCTGTGTTTCATCGCAAATAAGAAGGTCCAAGGGATACAGTAACCCTTAAGTGAAGCATCGGAATCTGTAACTAGCGTCACAGGAATTGTTCAAAACTTAGACAGAAAGAATAATCAGTCTTCTTGCACTTAAGTCGGCATTGTGCCATTTCTATTTAATTCCGATGCAATTTCTGTGTTTCATCGTCAATAAGAAGGTCCAAGGGATACAGTAAACCTGAAGTGAATCATCGTAATCTATAACTAGTGTCACAGGAATGGTTCAAAACATAGTCAGTAAGAAGAGTCAGTCTTCTTGTACTTAAGTCGGCATTATGCCTTTTCTATTTAATTCCGATGCAATATCTGTGTTTCATCGTCAATAAGAAGGTAAGAGGGATACAGTAAACCTGAAGTGAGGCATCGGAATCTATAACTAGTGTCACAGGAATGGTTCCAAACATAGTCAGTAAGAAGAGTCAGTCTTCTTGTACTTAAGTCAGCATTGAACCTTTTCTATTTAATTCCGATGCAATTTCAGTGTTTCATCGTCAATAAGAATGTCAGAGGGATACAGTAACCCTGATGTGAAGCATCGGAATCTGTAACTAGCGTCACAGGAATGGTTGAAACATAGACAGAAAGATGAGTCAGTCTTCTTGTACTTAAGTCGACATTGTGCCTTTTCTATTTAATTCCGATGCAATTTCTGTGTTTCATCGTCAATAAGAAGGTCCAAGGGATACAGTAAACCTGAAGTGAAGCATCGGAATCTATAACTAGTGTCACAGGAATGGTTCCAAACATAGTCAGTAAGAAGAGTCAGTCTTCTTGTACTTAAGTCGGCATTGTGAATTTTCCATTTAATTCCGATGCAAATTCTGTGTTTCATCGCCAATAAGAAGGTCCAAGGGATACAGTAAACCTGAAGTGAATCATTGTAATCTATAACTAGTGTCACAGGAATTTTTCAAAACATAGTGAGTACGAAGAGTCAGTCTTCTTGTACTTAAGTCGGCATTGTGCCTTTTCTATTTAATTCCGATGCAATTTCTGTGTTTCATGGTCAATAAGAAGGTCAGAGGGATACTGTAAAGGTGAAGTGTAGCACCGGAATCTATAACTAGTGTCACAGGAATGGTTCATAACGTAGACAGTAAGAAGAGTCAGTCTTCTTGTACTTAAGTCGGCATTGTGCCTTTTCTATTTAATTCCGATGCAATTTCTGTGTTTCATCGTCAATAAGAAGGTCTGAGGGAGACAGTAAACCTGAAGTGAATCATCGGAATCTATAACTAGTGTCACAGGAATGGTTCGAAACATAGTCAGTAAGAAGAGTCAGTCTTCTTGTACTTATGTCAGCATTGTGCCTTTTCTATTTAATTCAGATGCAATTTCTGTGTTTCATCGTCAATAAGAAGGTCAGAGGGATACAGTAAACCTGAAGTGAAGCATCGGAATCTATTACTAGTGTCACTGGAATGGTTCAAAGCAGTCAGTAAGAAGAGTCAATCATCTTGTACTTAAGTCGGCATTGTGCCTTTTGTATTTAATTCCGATGCAATTTCTGTGTTTCATCGCCAATAAGAAGGTAAAAGGGATACAGTAAACAGGAAGTGAAGCATCGGAATCTATAACTAGTGTCACAGGAATGGTTCAAAACAGGCAGTAAGAAGAGTGAGTCTTCTTGTACATAAGTCGGCATTGTGCAATTTGTATTTAATTCCGATGCAATTTCTGTACTTCGTCGCCAATAAGAAGGTCCAAAGGATACAGTAAACCTGAAGTGAAGCATCGGTATCTATAACTAATGTCACAGGAATCGTTCAAAACATAGACAGTAGGAAGAGTCAGTCTTCTTGTACTTAAGTCGGCATTGTGCCTTTTGTATGGAATTCCGATGCAATTTCTGTGTTTCATCGTCAAAAAGAAGGTCAGAAGGATACAGTAAACCTGAAGTGAAGCATCGGAATCTGTAACTAGTGTCACAGGAATGGTTTAAAACATAGACAGTAGGAAGAGTCAGTCTTTTTGTACTTAAGTCGGCATTGTGCCTATTGTATTTAATTCCGATGCAATATCTGTGTTTAGTCGTCAATAAGAAGGTCCAAGGGATACAGTAAACCTGAAGTGAAGCATCGGAATCTGTACCTAGCGTCAAAGAAATGGTTCAAAGCATAGTCAGTAAGAGGAGTCAGTGTTCTTGTACTTAAGTCGGCATTGTGCCTTTTCTGTTTAATTCCGTTGCAATTTCTGTGTTTCATCGTCAATAAGAACGTCCAAGGGATACAGTAAACCTGAAGTGAAGCATCGGAATCTATAACTAGTGTCACAGGAATGGTTCAAAACATAGACAGCAGGATGAGTCAGTCTTGCTGTACTTAAGTCAGCATTGTACCTTTTCTATTTAATTCCGATGCAATTTCAGTGTTTCATCGTCAAAAAGAATGTCAGAGGGATACAGTAGCCCTGAAGTGAGGCATCGGAATCTGTGACTAACGTCACAGGAATGGTTCAAAACATAGACAGAAAGAAGAATCAGTCTGCTTGTACTTAAGTCGGCAATGTGCCTTTTCTATTTAATTCCGATGCAATTTCTGTGTTTCATCGTCAATAAGAATGCCCAAGGGATACAGTAAACCTGAAGTGAAGCATCGGAATCTATAACTAGTGTCACAGGAATGGTTCAAAACGTAGACAGTAAGAAGAGTCAGTCTTCTTGTACTTAAGTCCGCATTGTGCCTTTTCTATTTAATTCCGATGCAATTTCTGTGTTTCATCGTCAATAAGAAGGTCTGAGGGAGACAGTAAACCTGAAGTGAATCATCGGAATCTATAACTAGTGTCACAGGAACGGTTCGAAACATAGTCAGTAAGAAGAGTCAGGCTTCTTGTACTTATGTCAGCATTGTGCCTTTTCTATTTAATTCAGATGCAATTTCTGTGTTTCATCGTCAATAAGAAGGTCAGAGGGATACAGTAAACCTGAAGTGAAGCATCGGAATCTATTACTAGTGTCACTGGAATGCTTCAAAGCAGTCAGTAAGAAGAGTCAATCATCTTGTACTTAAGTCGGCATTTTGCCTTTTGTATTTAATTCCGATGCAATTTCTGTGTTTCATCGCCAATAAGAAGGTCCAAGGGATACAGTAAACATGAAGTGAAGCATCGGAATCTATAACTAGTGTCACAGGAATGGTTCAAAACATAGACAGTAGGAAGAGTCAGTCTTCTTGTACTTATGTCGGCATTGTACCTTTTCTATTTAATTCCGATGCAATTTCAGTGTTTCATCGTCAATAAGAATGTCAGAGGGATACAGTAACCCTGAAGTGAAACATCGGAATCTGTAACTAGCGTCACAGGAATGGTTCAAAACATAGACAGAAAGAAGAGTCAATCATCTTGTACTTAAGTCGGCATTGTGCCTTTTGTATTTAATTCCGATGCAATATCTGTGTTTCATCGTCAATAAGAAAGTCCAAGGGATACAGTAAACATGAAGTGAATCATCGTAATCTGTAACTAGTGTCACATGAATGGTTCAAGACATAGTCAGTAAGAAGAGTCAGTCTTCTTGTACTTAAGTCGGCATTATGCCTTTTCTATTTAAAATCCGATGCAATTTCTGTGTTTCATCGCCAATAAGAAGGTCCAAGGGATACAGTAAACATGAAGTGAAGCATCGGAATCTATAACTATTGTCACTGGAATCGTTCAAAACATAGACAGTAGGAAGAGTCAGTCTTCTTGTACTTATGTCGGCATTGTGCCTTTTGTATTAAATTCTGATGCAATTTCTGTGTTTCATCGTCAATAAGAAGGTCCAACTGATACAGTAAAAATGAAGTAAAGCATCGGAATCTATAACTAGCGTCACAGGAATGGTTCAAAACATAGGCAGTAGGAAGAGTCAGTCTTCTTGTACTGAAGTCGGCATTGTACCTTTTCTATTTATTTCCGATGCAATTTCAGTATTTCATCGTCATTAAGAAGGTCCAAGGGATACAGTAAACCTGAAGTGAAGCATCGGAATTTATAACTAGTGTCAGAGGAATGGTTCAAAACATAGACAGTAAGAAGAGTCAGTCTTCTTGTACTTAAATCGGCATTGTGCCTTTTCTATTTAATTCCGATGCAATTTCTGTGTTTCATCGTCAATAAGAAGGTCAGAGGGATACAGTAAACTTGAAGTGAAGCATCTGAATCTATAACTAGTGTCACAGGAATGGTTCAAATCATAGTCAGTAAGAAGAGTCGGTCTTCTTGTACTTAAGTCGGCATTGTGCCTTTTCTATTTAATTCCGATGCAATATCTGTGTTTCATCGTCAATAAGAAGGTCAGAGGGATACAGTAAACCTGAAGTGAGGCATCGGAAACTATAACTACTGTCACAGGAATGGATCCAAATATAGTCAGTAAGAAGAGTCAGTCTTCTTGTACTTAAGTCGGCATTGTGCCTTTTCTATTTAATTCCGATGCAATTTCTGTGTTTCATGGTCAATAAGAAGGTCAGAGGGATACTGTAAACCTGAAGTGTAGCATCGGAATCTATAACTAGAGTCACAGGAATGGTTCAAAACATAGACAGTAAGATGGGTCAGTCTTCTTGTACTTAAGTGGGCATTGTGCCTTTTGTATTTAATTCCAATGCAATATCTGTGTTTCATCGTCAATAAGAAGGTGCAAGGGATACAGTAAACCTGAAGTGAAGCATCGGAATCTATAACAAGTGTCACAGGAATGGTTCAAAACATAGACAGTAAGAAGAGTCAGACCTCTTGTACTTAAGTCGGCAATGTGCCTTTTCTATCTAATTCCAATGCAATTTCTGTATTTCGTCGCCAATAAGAAGGTCCAAAGGATACAGTAAACCTGAAGTGAAGCATCGGAATCTGTAACTAATGCCACAGGAATCGTTCAAAACATAGACAGTAGGAAGAGTCAGACTTCTTGTACTTAAGTCGGCATTGTGCCTCTTGTATTTAATTTCGATGCAATTTCTGTGTTTCATCGTCAAAAAGAAGGTCAGAAGGATACAGTAAACCTGAAGTGAAGAATCGGAATCTGTAACTAGTGTCACAGGAATGGTTTAAAACATAGACAGTAGGAAGAGTCAGTCTTTTTGTACTTAAGTCGGCATTGTGCCTATTGTATTTAATTCCGATGCAATATCTGTGTTTCATCGTCAATAAGAAGGTCCAAGAGATACAGTAAACCTGAAGTGATGCATCGAAATCTGTAACTAGCGTCACAGGAATGATTCAAAGCATAGTCAGTAAGAGGAGTCAGTGTTCTTGTACTTAAGTCGGCATTGTCCCTTTTCTGTTTAATTCCGTTGCAATTTCTGTGTTTCATCGTCAATAAGAACGTCCAAGGGATACAGTAAACCTGAAGTGAAGCATCGGAATCTATAACTAGTGTCACAGGAATGGTTCAAAACGTAGACAGTAAGAAGAGTCAGTCTTCTTGTACTTAAGTCGGCATTGTGCCTTTTCTATTTAATTCCGATGCAATTTCTGTGTTTCATCGTCAATAAGAAGGTCTGAGGGAGACAGTAAACCTGAAGTGAAGCATCGGAAGCTATTACTCGTGTCACTGGAATGGTTCAAAGCAGTCAGTAAGAAGAGTCAATCATCTTGTACTTAAGTCGGCATTGTGCCTTTTGTATTTAATTCCGATGCAATTTCTGTGTTTCATCGCCAATAAGAAGGTCCAAGGGATACAGTAAACATGAAGTGAAGCATCGGAATCTATAACTAGTGTCACAGGAATGGTTCAAAACATAGACAGTAGGAAGAGTCAGTCTTCTTGTACTTATGTCGGCATTGTACCTTTTCTATTTAATTCCGATGCAATTTCAGTGTTTCATCGTCAATAAGAATGTCAGAGGGATACAGTAACCCTGAAGTGAAACATCGGAATCTGTAACTAGCGTCACAGGAATGGTTCAAAACATAGACAGAAAGAAGAGTCAATCATCTTGTACTTAAGTCGGCATTGTGCCTTTTGTATTTAATTCCGATGCAATATCTGTGTTTCATCGTCAATAAGAAAGTCCAAGGGATACAGTAAACATGAAGTGAATCATCGTAATCTATAACTAGTGTCACAGGAATTGTTCAAAACATAGTCAGTAAGAAGAGTCAGTCTTCTTGTACTTAAGTCGGCATTATGCCTTTTCTATTTAATTCCGATGCAATTTCTGTGTTTCATCGCCAATAAGAAGGTCCAAGGGATACAGTAAACATGAAGTGAAGCATCGGAATCTATAACTATTGTCACTGGAATCGTTCAAAACATAGACAGTAGGAAGAGTCAGTCTTCTTGTACTTATGTCGGCATTGTGCCTTTTGTATTAAATTCTGATGCAATTTCTGTGTTTCATCGTCAATAAGAAGGTCCAACGGGTACAGTAAACATGAAGTAAAGCATCGAAATCTATAACTAGCGTCACAGGAATGGTTCAAACATAGACAGTAGGAAGAGTCAGTCTTCTTGTACTTAAGTCGGCATTGTGCCTTTTCTATTTAATTCCGATGCAATATCTGTGTTTCATCGTCAATAAGAAGGTCAGAGGGATACTGTAAACCTGAAGTGTAGCATCGGAATCTATAACTAGAGTCACAGGAATGGTTCAAAACATAGACAGTAAGATGGGTCAGTCTTCTTGTACTTAAGTGGGCATTGTGCCTTTTGTATTTAATTCCAATGCAATATCTGTGTTTCATCGTCAATAAGAAGGTGCAAGGGATACAGTAAACCTGAAGTGAAGCATCGGAATCTATAACTAGTGTCACAGGAATGGTTCAAAACATAGACAGTAAGAAGAGTCAGACCTCTTGTACTTAAGTCGGCAATGTGCCTTTTCTATCTAATTCCAATGTAATTTCTGTATTTCGTCGCCAATAAGAAGGTCCAAAGGATACAGTAAACCTGAAGTGAAGCATCGGAATCTGTAACTAATGCCACAGGAATCGTTCAAAACATAGACAGTAGGAAGAGTCAGACTTCTTGTACTTAAGTCGGCATTGTGCCTCTTGTATTTAATTCCGATGCATTTTCTGTTATTCATCGTCAATAAGAAGGTCCAAGGGATTCAGTAAACCTGAAGTAAAGCATCGGAATCTATAACTAGTGTCAAACGAATGGTTCAAATAATAGACGGTAAGAAGAGTCAGTCTTCTTGTACTTAAGTCGGCAATGTGCCTTTTGTATTTAATTCCAATGCAATTTCTGTATATCGTCGCCAATAAGAAGGTCCAAAGGATACAGTAAACCAGAAGTGAAGCATCGGAATCTATAACTAGTGTCACAGGAATGGTTCAAAACAGGCAGTAAGAAGAGTCAGTCTTCTTGTACATAAGTCGGCATTGTGCAATTTGTATTTAATTCCGATGCAATTTCTGTACTTCGTCGCCAATACGAAGGTCCAAAGGATACAGTAAACCTGAAGTCAAGCATCAGTATCTATAACTAATGTCACAGGAATCGTTCAAAACATAGACAGTAGGAAGAGTCAGTCTTCTTGTACTTAAGTCGGCATTGTGCCTTTTGTATGGAATTCCGATGCAATTTCTGTGTTTCATCGTCAAAAGGAAGGTCAGTAGGATACAGTAAACCTGAAGTGAAGCATCGGAATCTGTAACTAGTGTCACAGGAATGGTTCAAAGCATAGTCAGTAAGAGGAGTCAGTGTTCTTGTACTTAAGTCGGCATTGTGCCTTTTCTGTTTAATTCAGTAGCAATTTCTGTGTTTCATCGGCAATAAGAACGTCCAAGAGATACAGTAAACCTGAAGTGAAGCATCGGAATCTATAACTAATGTCACAGGAATCGTTCAGAACATAGACAGTAGGAAGAGTCAGTCTTCTTGTACTTAAGTCGGCATTGTGCCTTTTCTATTTAATTCCGATTCAATTTCTGGGTTTCATTGTCAATAAGAAGCTCTGAGGGATACAGTAAACCCTGAAGTGAAGCATCGGAATCTATTACTAGTGTCACTGGAATGGTTCAAAGCAGTCAGTAAGAAGAGTCAATCTTCTTGTACTTAAGTCGGCATTGTGCCTTTTGTATTTAATTCCGATGCAATATCTGTGTTTCATCGTCAATAAGAAGGTCCAAGGGATACAGTAAACCTGAAGTGAAGCATCGGAATCTATAACTAATGTCACAGGAATCGTTCAGAACATAGACAGTAGGAAGAGTCAGTCTTCTTGTACTTAAGTCGGCATTGTTCCTTTTGTATTTAATTCCGATGCAATTTCTGTGTTTCATCGCCAATAAGAAGGTCCAACGGGTACAGTAAACATGAAGTAAAGCATCGGAATCTATAACTAGCGTCACAGGAATGGTTCAAACATAGACAGTAGGAAGAGTCAGTCTTCTTGTACTTAAGTCGGCATTGTGCCTTTTCTATTTAATTCCGATGCAATATCTGTGTTTCATCGTCAATAAGAAGGTCAGAGGGATACTGTAAACCTGAAGTGTAGCATCGGAATCTATAACTAGAGTCACAGGAATGGTTCAAAACATAGACAGTAAGATGGGTCAGTCTTCTTGTACTTAAGTGGGCATTGTGCCTTTTGTATTTAATTCCAATGCAATATCTGTGTTTCATCGTCAATAAGAAGGTGCAAGGGATACAGTAAACCTGAAGTGAAGCATCGGAATCTATAACTAGTGTCACAGGAATGGTTCAAAACATAGACAGTAAGAAGAGTCAGACCTCTTGTACTTAAGTCGGCAATGTGCCTTTTCTATCTAATTCCAATGTAATTTCTGTATTTCGTCGCCAATAAGAAGGTCCAAAGGATACAGTAAACCTGAAGTGAAGCATCGGAATCTGTAACTAATGCCACAGGAATCGTTCAAAACATAGACAGTAGGAAGAGTCAGACTTCTTGTACTTAAGTCGGCATTGTGCCTCTTGTATTTAATTCCGATGCATTTTCTGTTATTCATCGTCAATAAGAAGGTCCAAGGGATTCAGTAAACCTGAAGTAAAGCATCGGAATCTATAACTAGTGTCAAACGAATGGTTCAAATAATAGACGGTAAGAAGAGTCAGTCTTCTTGTACTTAAGTCGGCAATGTGCCTTTTGTATTTAATTCCAATGCAATTTCTGTATATCGTCGCCAATAAGAAGGTCCAAAGGATACAGTAAACCAGAAGTGAAGCATCGGAATCTATAACTAGTGTCACAGGAATGGTTCAAAACAGGCAGTAAGAAGAGTCAGTCTTCTTGTACATAAGTCGGCATTGTGCAATTTGTATTTAATTCCGATGCAATTTCTGTACTTCGTCGCCAATACGAAGGTCCAAAGGACACAGTAAACCTGAAGTCAAGCATCAGTATCTATAACTAATGTCACAGGAATCGTTCAAAACATAGACAGTAGGAAGAGTCAGTCTTCTTGTACTTAAGTCGGCATTGTGCCTTTTGTATGGAATTCCGATGCAATTTCTGTGTTTCATCGTCAAAAGGAAGGTCAGTAGGATACAGTAAACCTGAAGTGAAGCATCGGAATCTGTAACTAGTGTCACAGGAATGGTTCAAAACATAGACAGTGGGAAGAGTCAGTCTTTTTGTACTTAAGTCGGCATTGTGCCTATTGTATTTAATGCCGATGCAATATCTGTGTTTAGTCGTCAATAAGAAGGTCCAAGGGATACAGTAAACCTGAAGTGAAGCATCGGAATCTGTAACTAGTGTCACAGGAATGGTTCAAAGCATAGTCAGTAAGAGGAGTCAGTGTTCTTGTACTTAAGTCGGCATTGTGCCTTTTCTGTTTAATTCAGTAGCAATTTCTGTGTTTCATCGGCAATAAGAACGTCCAAGAGATACAGTAAACCTGAAGTGAAGCATCGGAATCTATAACTAATGTCACAGGAATCGTTCAGAACATAGACAGTAGGAAGAGTCAGTCTTCTTGTACTTAAGTCGGCATTGTGCCTTTTCTATTTAATTCCGATTCAATTTCTGGGTTTCATTGTCAATAAGAAGCTCTGAGGGATACAGTAAACCCTGAAGTGAAGCATCGGAATCTATTACTAGTGTCACTGGAATGGTTCAAAGCAGTCAGTAAGAAGAGTCAATCTTCTTGTACTTAAGTCGGCATTGTGCCTTTTGTATTTAATTCCGATGCAATATCTGTGTTTCATCGTCAATAAGAAGGTCCAAGGGATACAGTAAACCTGAAGTGAAGCATCGGAATCTATAACTAATGTCACAGGAATCGTTCAGAACATAGACAGTAGGAAGAGTCAGTCTTCTTGTACTTAAGTCGGCATTGTTCCTTTTGTATTTAATTCCGATGCAATTTCTGTGTTTCATCGCCAATAAGAAGGTCCAAGGGATACAGTAAACATGAAGTGAAGCATCGGAATCTATAACTAGTGTCACAGGAATGGTTCAAAACATAGACAGTAGGAAGAGTCAGTCTTCTTGTACTTATGTCGGCATTGTACCTTTTCTATTTAATTCCGATGCAATTTCAGTGTTTCATCGTCAATAAGAATGTCAGAGGGATACAGTAACCCTAAAGTGAAGCATCGGAATCTGTAACTAGCGTCACAGGAATGGTTCAAAACATAGACAAAAAGAAGAATCAGTCTTCTTGTACTTAAGTCGGCATTGTGCCATTTCTATTTAATTCCGATGCAATTTCTGTGTTTCATCGTCAATAAGAAGGTCCAAGGGATACAGTAAACCTGAAGTGAATCATCGTAATCTATAACTAGTGTCACAGGATTGGTTCAAAACATAGTCAGTAAGAAGAGTCAGTCTTCTTGTACTTAAGTCGGCATTATGCGTTTTCTATTTAATTCCGATGCAATATCTGTGTTTCATCTTCAATAAGAAGGTAACAGGGCTACAGTAAACCTGAAGTGAGGCATCGGAATCTATAACTAGTGTCACAGGAATGGTTCCAAACATAGTCAGTAAGAAGAGTCAGTCTTCTTGTACTTAAGTCGGCATTGTGCCTTTTGTAATTAATTCCGATGAATTTTCTGTGCTTCATCGTCAATGAGAAGGTCCAAGGGGTACAGTAAACCAGAAGTGCAGCATCGGAAACTATAACTAGTGTCACAGGAATGGTTCAAAACATAGACAGTAAGAAGCGTCAGTCCTCTTGTACTTAAGTCGGCAATGTGCCTTTTCTATTTCATTCCAATGCAATTTCTGTATTTCGTCGCCAATAAGAAAGTCCAACGGAAACAGTAAACCTGAAGTGAAGCATCGGAATCTATAACTATTGTCACTGGAATCGTTCAAAACATAGACAGTAGGAAGAGTCAGTCTTCTTTTACTTATGTCGGCATTGTGCCTTTTGTATTTAATTCTGATGCAATTTCTGTGTTTCATCGTCAATAAGAAGGTCCAACGGATACAGTAAACATGAAGTAAAGCATCGGAATCTATAACTAGCGTCACAGGAATGGTTCAAAACATAGACAGTAGGAATAGTCAGTCTTCTTGTACTTAAGTCAGCATTGTACCTTTTCTATTTAATTCCGATGCAATTTCAGTGTTTCATCGTCAATAAGAAGGTCCAAGGGATACAGTAAACCTGAAGTGAAGCATCGGAATTTATAAATAGTGTCACAGGAATGGTTCAAAACATAGACAGTAAGAAGATTCAGTCTTCTCGTACTTAAATCGGCATTGTGCCTTTTCTATTTAATTCCGATGCAATTTCTGTGTTTCATCGTCAATAAGAAGGTCAGAGGGATACAGTAAACCTGAAGTGAAGCATATGAATCTATAACTAGTGTCACAGGAATGGTTCAAATCATAGTCAGTAAGAAGAGTCGGTCTTCTTGTACTTAAGTCGGCATTGTGCCTTTTCTATTTAATTCCGATGCAATATCTGTATTTCATCGTCAATAAGAAGGTCAGAGGGATACAGTAAACCTGAAGTGAGGCATCGGAAACTATAACTACTGTCACAGGAATGGATCCAAATATAGTCAGTAAGAAGAGTCAGTCTTCTTGTACTTAAGTCGGCATTGTGCCTTTTCTATTTAATTCCGATGCAATTTCTGTGTTTCATGGTCAATAAGAAGGTCAGAGGGATACTGTAAACCTGAAGTGTAGCATCGGAATCTATAACTAGAGTCTCAGGAATGGTTCAAAACATAGACAGTAAGATGGGTCAGTCTTCTTGTACTTAAGTGGGCATTGTGCCTTTTGTATTTAATTCCAATGCAATATCTGTGTTTCATCGTCAATAAGAAGGTGCAAGGGATACAGTAAACCTGAAGTAAAGCATCGGAATCTATAACTAGTGTCAAACGAATGGTTCAAATAATAGACGGTAAGAAGAGTCAGTCTTCTTGTACTTAAGTCGCCAATGTGCCTTTTGTATTTAATTCCAATGCAATTTTTGTATTTCGTCGCCAATAAGAAGGTCCAAAGGATACAGTAAACCGGAAGTGAAGCATCGGAATCTATAACTAGTGTCACAGGAATGCTTCAAAACAGGCAGTAAGAAGAGTCAGTCTTCTTGTACATAAGTCGGCATTGTGCATTTTGTATTTAATTCCGATGCAATTTCTGTACTTCGTCGCCAATAAGAAGGTCCAAAGGATACAGTAAACCAGAAGTGAAGCATCGGTATCTATAACCAATGTCACAGGAATCGTTCAAAACATAGACAGTAGGAAGAGTCAGTCTTCTTGTACTTAAGTAGGCATTGTGCCTTTTGTATTTAATTCCGATGCAATTTCTGTGTTTCATCATCAATAAGAAGGTCCAAGGGATACAGTAACCCTGAAGTGAAGCATCGGAATCTGTAATTTGCGTCACAGGTATGGTTCAAACATAGACAGAAAGAAGAGTCAGTCTTCTTGTACTTAATTCGGCATTGTGCCTTTTCTATTTAATTCCGATGCAATCTCTGTGTTTCATCGTCAATAAGAAGGTCCAAGGGATACAGTAAACCTGAAGTGAAGCATCGGAATCTGTAACTAGTGTCACAGGAATGATTCAAAACAGTCAGTAAGAAGAGTCAATCTTCTTGTACTTAAGTCGGCATTGTGCTTTTTCTATTTTATTCCGATGCAATTTCTGTGTTTCATCGTCAATAAGTAGAACCAAGGGATACAGTAAACCTGAAGTGACGCATCGGAATCGATAACTAGTGTCACAGGAATGGTTCAAAACATAGACAGTAAGAAGAGTGAGTCTTCTTGTACTTAAGTCGGCATTGTGCCTTTTCTATTTTATTCCGATGCAATTTCTGTGTTTCATCGTCAATGAGAAGGTCCAGGGGATACAGTAAACCTGAAGTGGAGCATCGGAATCTATAACTAGTGTCACAGGAATGGTTCAAAACATAGACACTAGGAAGAGTCAGTCTTCTTGTACTTAAGTCGGCATTGTACCTTTTCTATTTAATTCCGATGCAATTTCTGTGTTTCATCGTCAATAAGAAGGTCAGAGAGATACAGTAAACCTGAAGTGAAGCATCGGAATCTATAACTAGTGTCACAGGAATGGTTCAAAACATAGTCAGTAAGAAGAGTCAGTCTTCTTGTACTTAAGTCGGCATTGTGCCTTTTCTATTTAATTCCGATGCAATATCTGTGTTTCATCATATATAAGAAGGTCAGAGGGATACAGTAAACCTGAAGTGAGGCATCGGAATCTATAACTAGTGTCACAGGAATGGTTCCAAACATAGTCAGTAAGAGGAGTCAGTCTTCTTGTACTTAAGTCGGCATTGTGCCTTTTCTATTTAATTCCGATGCAATTTCTGAATTTCGTCGCCAATAAGAAGGTCCAAAGGATACAGTAAACCTGAAGTGAAGCATCGGAATCTATAACTAGTGTCACTGGAATGGTCCAAAACATAGACAGTAGGAAGAGTCTGTCTTCTCGTACTTAAGTCGGCATTGTGCCTTTTCTATTTAATTCCGATGCAATTTCAGTGTTTCATCGTCAATAAGAATGTCAGAGGGATACAGTAACCCTGAAGTGAGGCATCGGAATCTGTAACTAGCGTCACAGGAATGGTTCAAACCATAGACAGAAAGAAGAGTCAGTCTTCTTGTACTTAAGTCAGCATTGTGCTTTTTCTATTTAATTCCGATGCAATTTCTGTGTTTCATCGTCAATAAGAAGGTCAGAGGGATACAGTAAACCTGAAGTGAAGCATCGGAATCTATAACTAGTGTTACAGGAATGGTTCAAACAGTCAGTAAGAAGAGTCAATCTTCTTGTACTTAATTCGGCATTGTGCCTTTTGTATTTAATTCCGATGCCTTTTCTGTGTTTCATCGTCAATAAGAAGGTCCAAAGGATACAGTAAACCTGAAGTGAAGCATCGGAATCTATAGTTAATGTCACAGGAATCGTTCAAAACATAGACAGTAGGAAGAGTCAGTCTTCTTGTACTTAAGTCGGCATTCTGCCTTTTGTATTTAAATCCGATGCAATTTCTGTGTTTCATCGTCAAAGAGAAGGTCAGAGGGATACAGTAAACCTGAAGTGAAGCATGGGAATATATAACAAGTGTCACAGGAATGGTTCAAAACAGTCAGTAAGTAGAGTCAGTCTTCTTGTTCTTAAGTCGGCATTGTGCCTTTTGTATTTAATTCCGAAGCTATTTCTGCATTTCGTCGCCAATTAGAAGGTCCAAAGGATACAGTAAACCTGAAGTGAAGCATCGGAATCGATAACTAATGTCACAGGAATCGTTCAAATCATAGACAGTAGGAAGAGACAGTCTTCTTGTACTTAAGTCGGCATTGTGCCTTTTGCATTTAATTCCGATGCAATTTCTGTGTTTCATCGTTAAAAGAAGGTCAGAGGGATACCGAAAACCTGAAATGAAGCATCGGAATCTGTAACTAGTGTCACAGGAATGGTTCAAAACATAGACAGTAGGAAGAGTCAGTCCTCTTGTACTTAAGTCGGCATTGTGCCTTTTGTATTTAATTCCGATGCAATATCTGTTTTCATCGTCAACAAGAAGGTCCAAGGGATACAGTAAACCTGAAGTGAAGCATAGGAATCTGTAACTAGCGTCACATTAATAGTTCAAAACATAGTCAGTAAGAAGAGTCAGTCTTCTTGTTCTTAAGTCGGTATTGTGTCTTTTGTATTTAATTCCGATGCAATTTCTGTGTTTCATCGTCAATAAGAACTTCCAAGGGATACAGTAAACCTGAAGTGAAGCATCGGAATCTATAACTAGTGACACAGGAACGGTTTAAAACATAGACAGTAGGAAGAGTCAGTCTTCTTGTACATAAGTCGGCATTGTGCCTTTTCTATTTAATTCCGATGCAATTTCAGTGTTTCATCGTCAATAAGAATGTCGAAGGGATACAGTAACCCTGAAGTGAAGCATCGGAATCTGTAACTAGCGTCACAGGAATGGTTCAAGGCATAGACAGAAAGAAGAGTCAGTCTTCTCGTACTTAAGTCGGCATTGTGCCTTTTGTATTTAATTCCGATGCAATTTCTGTGTTTCATCGTCAATAAGAAGGTCCAAGGGATACAGTAAACCTGAAGTGAAGCATCGAAATCTATAACTAGTGTCACAGGAATGGTTCAAAACATAGACAGTAAGAAGAGTCAGTCTTCTTGTACTTAAGTCGGCATTGTGCCTTTTGTATTTAATTCCGATGCAATTTCTGTGTTTCATCGTCAATAAGAAGGTCAGAGGGATACAGTGAACCTGAAGTGAAGCATCGGAATCCATAACTAGTGTCACAGGAATGGTTCAAATCATAGTCAGTAAGATGAGTCAGTCTTCTTGTACTTAAGTCGGCATTGTGCCTTTTCTATTTAATTTCGATGCAATATCTGAGTTTCTTTGTCAATAAGAAGGTCAGAGGGATACAGTAAACCTGAAGTGAGGCATGGGAATCTATAACTAGTGTCACAGGAATGGTTCCAAACATAGTCAGTAAGAAGAGTCAGTCTTCTTGTACTTTAGTCGGCATTGTGCCTTTTCTATTTAATTCCGATGCAATTTCTGTGTTTCATCGTCAATAAGAAGGTCCAAAGGATACAGTAATCCTGAAGTGAATCATCGTAATCTATAACTAGTGTCACAGGAATGGTTCAAAACATAGTCAGTACGAAGAGTCAGTCTTCTTGTACATAAGTCGGCATTGTGCCTTTTGTATTTAATTCCGATGCAATTTCTGTGTTTCATCGTCAATACGAAGGTCAGAGGGATACAGTAAACTTGAAGTGAAGCATCGGAATCTGTAACTAGCGTCACAGGAATGGTTCAAAACAGTCAGTAAGAAGAGACAATCTTCTTGTACTTAAGTCGGCATTGTGCCTTTTGTATTTAATTCCGATTCATTTTCTGTGTTTCATCGTCAATAAGAAGGTCCAAAGGATACAGTAAACCTGAAGTGAAGCATCGGAATCGATAACTAATGTCACAAGAATCGTTCAAAACATAGACAGTAGGAAGAGTCAGTCTTCTTGTACTTAAGTCGGCATTGTGCCTTTTGTATTTAATTCCGATGCAATTTCTGTGTTTCATCGTCAAAAAGAAGGTGAGAGGGATACAGTAAACCTGAAGGGAAGCATCAGAATCTATAACAAGTGTCACAGGAATGGTTCAAAACAGTCAGTGAGAAGAGTCAGTGTTCTTGTTCTTAAGTCGGCATTGTGCCTTTTGTATTTAATTCCGATGCAATTTCTGTGTTTCATCGTCAATAAGAACGTCCAAGGGATACAGTAAACCTGAAGTGAAGTATCGGAATCTATAACTAGTGTCACTGGAATGGTCCAAAACATAGACAGTAGGAAGAGTCAGTCTTCTCGTACTTAAGTCGGCATTGTGCCTTTTCTATTTAATTCCGATGCAATTTCAGTGTTTCATCGTCAATAAGAATGTCAGAGGGATACAGTAACCCTGAAGTGAGGCATCGGAATCTGTAACTAGCGTCACAGGAATGGTTCAAACCATAGACAGAAAGAAGAGTCAGTCTTCTTGTACTTAAGTCGGCATTGTGCTTTTTCTATTTAATTCCGATGCAATTTCTCTGTTTCATCGTCAATAAGAAAGTCCAAGGGATACAGTAAACCTGAAGTGAAGCATCGGAATCTATAACTAGTGTCACAGGAATGGTTCTAAACATAGACAGTAGGAAGAGTCTGTCTTCTTGTACATAAGTCGGCATTGTGCCTTTTGTATTTAATTCCGATGCAATTTCTGTGTTTCATCGTCAATAAGAAGGTCAGAGGGATACAGTAAACCTGAAGTGAAGCATCGGAATCCATAACAGGTGTCACAGGAATGGTTCAAAACATAGTCAGTAAGAAGAGTCAGTACTCTTGTACTTAAGTCGGCATTGTGCCTTTCCTATTTAATTCCGATGCAATATCTGTGTTTCATCGTCAATATGAAGGTCAGAGGGATACAGTAAACCTGAAGTGAAGCATCATAATCTATAACTAGTGACACAGGAATGGTTTAAAACATAGACAGTAGGAAGAGTCAGTCTTCTTGTACTTAAGTCGGCATTGTGCCTTTTCTATTTAATTCCGATGCAATTTCAGTGTTTCATCGTCAATAAGAATGTCGAAGGGATACAGTAACCCTGAAGTGAAGCATCGGAATCTGTAACTAGCGTCACAGGAATGGTTCAAAGCATAGACAGAAAGAAGAGTCAGTCTTCTCGTACTTAAGTCGGCATTGTGCCTTTTGTATTTAATTCCGATGCAATTTCTGTGTTTCATCGTCAATAAGAAGGTCCAAGGGATACAGTAAACCTGAAGTGAAGCATCGAAATCTATAACTAGTGTCACAGGAATGGTTGAAAACATAGACAGTAAGAAGAGTCAGTCTTCTTGTACTTAAGTCGGCATTGTGCCTTTTGTATTTAATTCCGATGCAATTTCTGTGTTTCATCGTCAATAAGAAAGTCAGAGGGATACAGTGAACCTGAAGTGAAGCATCGGAATCCATAACTAGTGTCACAGGAATGGTTCAAAACATAGTCAGTAAGAAGAGTCAGTCTTCTTGTACTTAAGTCGGCATTGTGCCTTTTCTATTTAATTCCGATGCAATATCTGAGTTTCTTTGTCAACAAGAAGGTCAGAGGGATACAGTAAACCTGAAGTGAGGCATGGGAATCTATAACTAGTGTCACAGGAATGGTTCCAAACATAGTCAGTAAGAAGAGTCAGTCTTCTTGTACTTTAGTCGGCATTGTGCCTTTTCTATTTAATTCCGATGCAATTTCTGTGTTTCATCGTCAATAAGAAGTTCCAAAGGATACAGTAATCCTGAAGTGAATCATCGTAATCTATAACTAGTGTCACAGGAATGGTTCAAAACATAGTCAGTACGAAGAGTCAGTCTTCTTGTACTTAAGTCGGCATTGTGCCTTTTGTATTTAATTCCGATGCAATTTCTGTGTTTCATCGTCAATACGAAGGTCAGAGGGATACAGTAAACTTGAAGTGAAGCATCGGAATCTGTAACTAGCGTCACAGGAATGGTTCAAAACAGTCAGTAAGAAGAGACAATCTTCTTGTACTTAAGTCGGCATTGTGCCTTTTGTATTTAATTCCGATTCATTTTCTGTGTTTCATCGTCAAAAAGAAGGTGAGAGGGATACAGTAAACCTGAAGGGAAGCATCGGAATCTATAACAAGTGTCACAGGAATGGTTCAAAACAGTCAGTGAGAAGAGTCAGTGTTCTTCTTCTAAAGTCGGCATTGTGCCTTTTGTATTTAATTCCGATGCAATTTCTGTGTTTCATCGTCAATAAGAACGTCCAAGGGATACAGTAAACCTGAAGTGAAGTATCGGAATCTATAACTAGTGTCACTGGAATGGTCCAAAACATAGACAGTAGGAAGAGTCAGTCTTCTCGTACTTAAGTCGGCATTGTGCCTTTTCTATTTAATTCCGATGCAATTTCAGTGTATCATCGTCAATAAGAATGTCAGAGGGATACAGAAACCCTGAAGTGAGGCATCGGAATCTGTAACTAGCGTCACAGGAATGGTTCAAACCATAGACAGAAAGAAGAGTCAGTCTTCTTGTACTTAAGTCGGCATTGTGCTTTTTCTATTTAATTCCGATGCAATTTCTGTGTTTCATCGTCAATAAGAAAGCACAAGGGATACAGTAAACCTGAAGTGAAGCATCGGAATCTATAACTAGTGTCACAGGAATGGTTCTAAACATAGACAGTAGGAAGAGTCTGTCTTCTTGCACATAAGTCGCCATTGTGCCTTTTGTATTTAATTCCGATGCAATTTCTGTGTTTCATCGTCAATAAGAAGGTCAGAGGGATACAGTAAACCTGAAGTGAAGCATCGGAATCCATAACAGGTGTCACAGGAATGGTTCAAAACATAGTCAGTAAGAAGAGTCAGTCCTCTTGTACTTAATTCGGCATTGTGCCTTTCCTATTTAATTCCGATGCAATATCTGTGTTTCATCGTCAATATGAAGGTCAGAGGGATACAGTAAACCTGATGTGAAGCATCGGAATCTATAACTAGTGTTACAGAAATGGTTCAAAACAGTCAGTAAGATGAGTCAATCTTCTTGTACTTAAGTCGGCATTGTGCCTTTTGTATTTAATTCCGATGCTTTTTCTGTGTTTCATCGTCAATAAGAAGGTCCAAAGGATACAGTAAACCTGAAGTGAAGCATCGGAATCAAATACTAATGTCACAGGTATCGTTCAAAAGATAGACAGTAGGAAGAGTCAGTCTTCTTGGACTTAAGTCGGCATTGTGCCTTTCGTATTTAATTCCGTTGCAATTTGTGTGTTTCATCGTCAAAGAGAAGGTCAGAGGGATACAGTAAACCTGAAGTGAAGCATGGGAATATATAACAAGTGTCACTGGAATGGTTCAAAACAGTCAGTAAGTAGAGTCAGTCTTCTTGTTCTTAAGTCGGCATTGTGCCTTTTGTATTTAATTCCGAAGCTATTTCTGCATTTCGTCGCCAATTAGAAGTTCCAAAGGATACAGTAAACCTGAAGTGAAGTATCGGAATCGATAACTAATGCCACAGGAATCGTTCAAATCATAGACAGTAGGAAGAGTCAGTCTTCCTGTACTTAAGTCGGCATTGTGACTTTTGTATTTAATTCCGATGCAATTTCTGTGTTTCATCGTTAAAAGAAGGTCAGAGGGATACCGAAAGCCTGAAATGAAGCATCGGAATCTGTAACTAGTGGCACAGGAATGGTTCAAAACATAGACAGTAGGAAGAGTCAGTCCTCTTGTACTTAAGTCGGTATTGTGCCTTTTGTATTTAATTCCGATGCAATATCTGTTTTCATCGTCAACAAGAAGGACCAAGGGATACAGTAAACCTGAAGTGAAGCATAGGAATCTGTAACTAGCGTCACAGAAATAGTTCAAAACATAGTCAGTAAGAAGAGTCAGTCTTCTTGTTCTTAAGTCGGCATTGTGTCTTTTGTATTTAATTCCGATGCAATTTCTGTGTTTCATCGTCAATAAGAAGGTCAGAGGGATACAGTAAACCTGAAGTGAAGCATCGGAATCTGTAACTAGCGTCACAGGAATGGTTCAAAGCAGTCAGTAAGAAGAGACAATCTTCTTGTACTTAAGTCGGCATTGTGCCTTTTGTATTTAATTCCGATTCATTTTCTGTGTTTCATCGCCAATAAGAAGGTCCAAAGGATACAGTAAACCTGAAGTGAAGCATCGGAATCTATAACTAATGTCACAAGAATCGTTCAAAACATAGACAGTAGGAAGAGTCAGTCTTCTTGTACTTAAATCGGCATTGTGCCTTTTGTATTTAATGCCGATGCAATTTCTGTATTTCATCGTCAAAAAGAAGGTGAGAGGGATACAGTAAACTTGAAGGGAAGCATCGGAATCCATAACAAGTGTCACAGGAATGGTTCAAAACAGTCAGTGAGAAGAGTCAGTCTTCTTGTTCTTAAGTCGGCATTGTGCCTTTTGTATTTAATTCCGATGCAATTTCTGTGTTTCATCGTCAATAAGAACGTCCAAGGGATACAGTAAACCTGAAGTGAAGCATCGGAATCTATAACTAGTGTCACAGGAATGGTTCTAAACATAGACAGTAGGAAGAGTCTGTCTTCTTGTACATAAGTCGGCATTGTAGCTTTTTGATTTAATTCCGATGCAACTTCAGTGTTTCATCGTCAATAAGAATGTCAGAGGGATACAGCAACCCTGAAGTGAGGCATCGGAATCTGTAACTAGCGTCACAGGAATGGTTCAAACCATAGACAGAAAGAAGAGTCAGTCTTCTTGTACTTAAGTCGGCATTAAGCTTTTTCTGTTTAATTCCGATGCAATTTCAGTGTTTCATCGTCAATAAGAATGGCAGAGCGATACAGTATCCCTGCAGTGAAGCATCGGAATCTGTAACTAGCGTCACAGGAATGGTTCAAAGCATAGACAGAAAGAAGAGTCAGTCTTCTTGTACTTAAGTCGGCATTGTGCCTTTTGTATTTAATTCCGATGCAATTTCTGTGTTTCATCGTCAATAAGAAGGCCAGAGGGATACAGTAAACCTGAAGTGAAGCATCGGAATCCATAACTAGTGTCACAGGAATGGTTCAAAACATAGTCAGTAAGAAGAGTCAGTCTTCTTGTACTTAAGTCGGCATTGTGCTTTTTCTATTTAATTCCGATGCAATATCTGTGTTTCATCGTCAATATGAAGGTCAGAGGGATACAGTAAACCTGAAGTGAAGCATCGGAATCTATAACTAGTGTTACAGGAATGGTTCAAAACAGTCAGTAAGAAGAGTCAATCTTCTTGTACTTAAGTCAGCATTGTGCCTTTTGTATTTAATTCCGATGCTTTTTCTGTGTTTCATCGTCAATAAGAAGGTCCAAAGGATACAGTAAACCTGAAGTGAAGCATCGGAATCAAATACTAATGTCATAGGAATCGTTCAAAACATAGACAGTAGGAAGAGTCAGTCTTCTTGTACTTAAGTCGGCATTGTGCCTTTTGTATTTAATTCCGATGCAATTTCTGTGTTTCATCGTCAAAGAGAAGGTCAGAGGGATACAGTAAACCTGAAGTGAAGCATGGGAATATATAACAAGTGTCACAGGAATGGTTCAAAACAGTCAGTAAGTAGAGTCAGTCTTCTTGTTCTTAAGTCGGCATTGTGCCTTTTGTATTTAATTCCGAAGCTATTTCTGCATTTCGTCGCCAATTAGAAGGTCCAAAGGATACAGTAAACCTGAAGTGAAGCATCGGAATCGATAACTAATGTCACAGGAATCGTTCAAATCATAGACAGTAGGAAGAGTCAGTCTTCTTGTACTTAAGTCGGCATTGTGCCTTTTGTATTTAATTCCGATGCAATTTCTGTGTTTCATCGTTAAAAGAAGGTCAGAGGGATACCGAAAACCTGAAATGAAGCATCGGAATCTGTAACTAGTGTCACAGGAATGGTTCAAAACATAGACAGTAGGAAGAGTCAGTCCTCTTGTACTTAAGTCGGCATTGTGCCTTTTGTAATTAATTCCGATGCAATATCTGTTTTCATCGTCAACAAGAAGGTCCAAGGGATACAGTAAACCTGAAGTGAAGCATAGGAATCTGTAACTAGCGTCACAGGAATAGTTCAAAACATAGTCAGTAAGAAGAGTCAGTCTTCTTGTTCTTAAGTCGGCATTGTGCCTTTTGTATTTAATTCCGATGCAATTTCTGTGTTTCATCGTCAATAAGAACGTCCAAGGGATACAGCAAACCTGATATGAAGGATCGGAATCTATAACTAGTGTCACAGGAATGGTTTACAGAATAGACAGTAGGAAGAGTCAGTCTTCTTGTACTTAAGTCGGCATTGTGCCTTTTCTATTTAATTCCGATGCAATTTCAGTGTTTCATCGTCAATAAGAATGTCGGAGGGATACAGTAACCCTGAAGTGAAGCATCGGAATCTGTAACTAGCGTCACAGGAATGGTTCAAAGCATAGACGGAAAGAAGTCTCAGTCTTCTCGTACTTAAGTCGGCATTGTGCCTTTTGTATTTAATTCCGATGCAATTTCTGTGTTTCATCGTCAATAAGAAGGTCCAAGGGATACAGTAAACCTGAAGTGAAGCATCGGAATCTATAACTAGTGTCACAGGAATGGTTCAAAACATTAACAGTAAGAAGAGTCAGTCTTCTTGTACTTAAGTCGGCATTGTGCCTTTTGTATTTAATTCCGATGCAATTTCTGTGTTTCATCGTCAAAAAGAAGGTCGGAGGGATACAATAAACCTGAAGTGAAGCATCGGAATCCATAACTAGTGTCACAGGAATGGTTCAAAACATAGTCAGTAAGAAGAGTCAGTCTTCTTGTACTTAAGTCGGCATTGTGCATTTTCTATTTAATTCCGATGCAATATCTGTGTTTCTTCGTCAATAAGAAGGTCAGAGGGATACAGTAAACCTGAAGTGAGGCATGGGACTCTATAACTAGTGTCACTGGAATGGTTCCAAACATAGTCAGTAAGAAGAGTCAGTCTTCTTGTACTTTAGTCGGCATTGTGCCTTTTCTATTTAATTCCGATGCAATTTCTGTGTTTCATCTTCAATAAGAAGGTCCAAAGGATACAGTAATCCTGAAGTGAATCATCTTAATCTATAACTAGTGTCACAGGAATGTTTCAAAACATAGTCAGTACGAAGAGTCAGTCTTCTTGTACTTAAGTCGGCATTGTGCCTTTTGTATTTAATTCCGATGCAATTTCTGTGTTTCATCGTCAATAAGAAGGTCAGAGGGATACAGTAAACCTGAAGTGAAGCATCGGAATCTGTAACTAGCGTCACAGGAATGGGTCAAAACAGTCAGTAAGAAGAGACAATCTTCTTGTACTTAAGTCGGCATTGTGCTTTTGTATTGAATTCAGATTCATTTTCTGTGTTTCATCGTCAATAAGAAGGTCCAAAGGATACAGTAAACCTGAAGTGAAGCATCGGAATCTATAACTAATGTCACAAGAATCGTTCAAAACATAGACAGTAGGAAGAGTCAGTCTTCTTGTACTTAAGTCGGCATTGTGCCTTTTGTATTTAATTCCGATGCAATTTCTGTGTTTCATCGTCAAAAAGAAGGTGAGAGGGATACAGTAAACCTGAAGGGAAGCATCGGAATCTATAACATGTGTCACAGGAATGGTTCAAAACAGTCAATGAGAAGAGTCAGTCTTCTTGTTCTTAAGTCGGCATTGTGCCTTTTGTATTTAATTCCGATGCAATTTCTGTGTTTCATCGTCAATAAGAACGTCCAAGGGATACAGTAAACCTGAAGTGAAGCATCGGAATCTATAACTAGTGTCACTGGAATGGTCCAAAACATAGACAGTAGGAAGAGTCAGTCTTCTCGTACTTAAGTCGGCATTGTGCCTTTTCTATTTAATTCCGATGCAATTTCAGTGTTTCATCGTCAATAAGAATGTCAGAGGGATACAGTAACCCTGAAGTGAGGCATCGGAATCTGTAACTAGCGTCACAGGAATGGTTCAAACCATAGACAGAAAGAAGAGTCAGTCTTCTTGTACTTAAGTCGGCATTGTGCTTTTTCTATTTAATTCCGATGCAATTTCAGTGTTTCATCGTCAACAAGAATGTCAGAGGGATACAGTATCCCTGCAGTGAAGCATCGGAATCTGTAACTAGCGTCACAGGAATGGTTCAAAGCATAGACAGAAAGAAGAGTCAGTCTTCTTGTACTTAAGTCGGCATTGTCCCTTTTGTATTTAATTCCGATGCAATTTCTGTGTTTCATCGTCAATAAGAAAGTCCAAGGGATACAGTAAACCTGAAGTGAAGCATCGGAATCTATAACTAGTGTCACAGGAATGGTTCTAAACATAGACAGTAGGAAGAGTCTGTCTTCTTGTACATAAGTCGGCATTGTGCCTTTTGTATTTAATTCCGATGCAATTTCTGTGTTTCATCGTCAATAAGATGATCAGAGGGATACAGTAAACCTGAAGTGAAGCATCGGAATCCATAACTAGTGTCACAGGAATGGTTCAAAACATAGTCAGTAAGAAGAGTCAGTCTTCTTGAACTTAAGTCGGCATTGTGCCTTTTCTATTTAATTCCGATGCAATATCTGTGTTTCATCGTCAATAAGAAGGCCAGAGGGATACAGTAAACCTGAAGTGAGGCATTGGAATCTATAACTAGTGTCACAGGAATGGTTCCAAACATAGTCAGTAAGAAGAGTCACTCTTCTTGTACTTTAGTCGGCATTGTGCCTTTTCCATTTAATTCCAATGCAATTTCTGTGTTTCATCGTCAATAAGAAGGTCCAACGGATACAGTAATCCTGAAGTGAATCATCGTAATCTATAACTAGTGTCACAGGAATGGTTCAAAACATAGTCAGTACGAAGAGTCAGACTTCTTGTACTTAAGTCGGCATTGTGCCTTCCGATGCAATTTCTGTGTTTCATTGTCAATAAGAAGGTCAGAGGGATACAGTAAACCTGAAGTGAAGCATCGGAATCTAAAACTAGTGTCACAGGAATGGTTCAAAACAGTCAGTAAGAAGAGACAATCTTCTTGTACTTAAGTCGGCATTGTGCCTTTTGTATTTAATTCCGATGCATTTTCTGTGTTTCATCGTCAATAAGAAGGTCCAAAGGATACAGTAAGCCTGATGTGAAGCATTGGAATCGACAACTAATGTCACAGGAATCGTTCAAAACAGTCAGTAAGTAGAGTCAGTCTTCTTGTACTTAAGTCGGCATTGTGCCTTTTGTATTTAATTCCGATGCAATTTCTGTGTTTCATCGTCAATACGAAGGTCAGAGGGATACAGTAAACCTGAAGTCAAGCATCGGAATCTATAACTAAAGTCACAGGAATCGTTCTAAACATAGACAGTAGGAAGAGTCAGTCTTCTTGTACTTAAGTCGGCATTGTGCCTTTTGTATTTAATTCCGATGCAATTACTGCGTTTCATCGTCAATAAGAAGGTCAGAGGGATACAGTAAACCTGAAGTGAAGCATCGGAATTCATAACTAGTGTCACAGGAATGGTTCAAAACATAGTCAGTAAGAAGAGTCAGTCTTCTTGTACTTATGTCGGCATTGTGCTTTTTGTATTTAATTCCGAAGCTATTTCTGCATTTCGTCGCCAATTAGAAGGTCCAAAAGATACAGTAAACCTGAAGTGAAGCATCGGAATCAATAACTAATGTCACAGGAATCGTTCAAAACATAGACAGTAGGAAGAGTCGGTCTTCTTGTACTTAAGTCGGCATTGTGCCTTTTGTATTTAATTCCGATGCAATATCTGTTTTCATCGTCAACAAGAAGGTCCAAGGGATACAGTAAACCTGAAGTGAAGCATAGGAATCTGTAACTAGCGTCACAGGAATGGTTCAAAGCATAGTCAGTAAGAAGAGTCAGTCTTCTTGTTCTTAAGACGGCATTGTGCCTTTTGTATTTAATTCCGATGCAATTTCTGTGTTTCATCGTCAATAAGAACGTCCAAGGGATACAGTAAACCTGAAGTGAAGCATCGGAATCTATAACTAGTGTCACAGGAATGGTTCAAAGCATAGACAGTAGGAAGAGTCAGTCTTCTTGTATTTAAGTCGGCATTGTGCCTTTTCTACTTAATTCCGATGCAATTTTAGTGTTTCATCGTCAATAAGAATGTCAGAGGGATACAGTAACCCTGAAATGAAGCATCGGAATCTGTAACTAGCGTCAAAGGAATGGTTCAAAGCATAGTCAGTAAGAAGAGTCAGTCTTCTTGTACCTATGTCGGCATTGTGCCTTTTCTATTTAATTCCGATGCAATATCTGTGTTTCATCGACAATAAGAAGGTCATAGGGATACAGTAAACCTGAAGTGAGGCATGGGAATCTATAACTAGTGTCACAGGAATGGTTCCAAACATAGTCAGTAAGAAGAGTCAGTCTTCTTGTACTTTAGTCGGCATTGTGCCTTTTCTATTTAATTCCGATGTAATTTCTGTGTTTCATCGTCAATAAGAAGGTCCAAGGGATACAGTAATCCTGAAGGGAATCATCGTAATCTATAACTAGTGTCACAGGAATGGTTCAAAACATAGTCAGTACGAAGAGTCAGTCTTCTTGTACTTAAGTCGGCATTGTGCCTTTTGTATTTAATTCCGATGCAATTTCTGTGTTTCATCGTCAATAAGATGGTCAGAGGGATACAGTAAACCTGAAGTGAAGCATCGGAATCTGTAACTAGCGTCACAGGAATGGTTCAAAACAGTCAGTAAGAAGAGACAATCTTCTTGTACTTAAGTCGGCATTGTGCCTTATGTATTTAAATCCGATGCATTTTCTGTGTTTCATCGTCAATAAGAAGGTCCAAAGGATACAGTAAACCTGAAGTGAAGCATCGGAATCTATAACTAATGTCACAGGAATCGTTCAAAACATAGACAGTAGGAAGAGTCAGTCTTCTTGTACTTAAGTCGGCATTGTGCCTTTTGTATTTAATTTCGATGCAATTTCTGTGTTTCATCGTCAAAAAGAAGGTCAGAGGGATACAGTAAACCTGAAGGGAAGCATCGGAATCTATAACAAGTGTCACAGGAATGGTTCGAAACAGTCAGTAAGAAGAGTCAGTCTTCTTGTTCTTAAGTCGGCATTGTGCCTTTTGTATTTAATTCCGATGCAATTTCTGTGTTTCATCGTCAATAAGAACGTCCAAGGGATACAGTAAACCTGAAGTGAAGCATCGGAATCTATAACTAGTGTCACTGGAATCGTTCAAAACATAGACAGTAGGAAGAGTCAGTCCTCTTGTACTTAAGTCGGCATTGTGCCTTTTCTAATTAATTCCGATACAATTTCAGTGTTTCATCGTCAATAAGAATGTCAGAGGGATACAGTAACCCTGAAGTGAAGCATCGGAATCTGTAACTAGCGTCACAGGAATGGTTCAAAACATAGACAGAAAGAAGTGTCAGTCTTCTTGTACTTAAGTCGGCATTGTGCCTTTTCTATTTAATTCCGATGCAATTTCAGTGTTTCATCGTCAATAAGAATGTCAGAGGGATACAGTAACCATGAAGTGAAGCATCGGAATCTATAACTAGTGTCACAGGAATGGTTCTAAACATAGACAGTAGGAAGAGTCTGTCTTCTTGTACATAAGTCGGCATTGTGCCTTTTGTATTTAATTCCGATGCAATTTCTGTGTTTCATCGTCAATAATAAGATCAGAGGGATACAGTAAACCTGAAGTGAAGCATCGGAATCCATAACTAGTGTCACAGGAATGGTTCAAAACATAGTCAGTAAGAAGAGTCAGTCTTCTTGAACTTAAGTCGGCATTGTGCCTTTTCTATTTAATTCCGATGCAATATCTGTGTTTCATCGTCAATAAGAAGGCCAGAGGGATACAGTAAACCTGAAGTGAGGCATTGGAATCTATAACTAGTGTCACAGGAATGGTTCCAAACATAGTCAGTAAGAAGAGTCACTCTTCTTGTACTTTAGTCGGCATTGTGCCTTTTCTATTTAATTCCGATGCAATTTCTGTGTTTCATCGTCAATAAGAAGGTCCAACGGATACAGTAATCCTGAAGTGAATCATCGTAATCTATAACTAGTGTCACAGGAATGGTTCAAAACATAGTCAGTACGAAGAGTCAGACTTCTTGTACTTAAGTCGGCATTGTGCCTTTTGTATTTAATTCCGATGCAATTTCTGTGTTTCATTGTCAATAAGAAGGTCAGAGGGATACAGTAAACCTGAAGTGAAGCATCGGAATCTAAAACTAGTGTCACAGGAATGGTTCAAAACAGTCAGTAAGAAGAGACAATCTTCTTGTACTTAAGTCGGCATTGTGCCTTTTGTATTTAATTCCGATGCATTTTCTGTGTTTCATCGTCAATAAGAAGGTCCAAAGGATACAGTAAGCCTGATGTGAAGCATTGGAATCGGCAACTAATGTCACAGGAATCGTTCAAAACAGTCAGTAAGTAGAGTCAGTCTTCTTGTACTTAAGTCGGCATTGTGCCTTTTGTATTTAATTCCGATGCAATTTCTGTGTTTCATCGTCAATACGAAGGTCAGAGGGATACAGTAAACCTGAAGTCAAGCATCGGAATCTATAACTAAAGTCACAGGAATCGTTCTAAACATAGACAGTAGGAAGAGTCGGTCTTCTTGTACTTAAGTCGGCATTGTGCCTTTTGTATTTAATTCCGATGCAATATCTGTTTTCATCGTCAACAAGAAGGTCCAAGGGATACAGTAAACCTGAAGTGAAGCATAGGAATCTGTAACTAGCGTCACAGGAATGGTTCAAAGCATAGTCAGTAAGAAGAGTCAGTCTTCTTGTTCTTAAGACGGCATTGTGCCTTTTGTATTTAATTCCGATGCAATTTCTGTGTTTCATCGTCAATAAGAACGTCCAAGGGATACAGTAAACCTGAAGTGAAGCATCGGAATCTATAACTAGTGTCACAGGAATGGTTCAAAGCATAGACAGTAGGAAGAGTCAGTCTTCTTGTATTTAAGTCGGCATTGTGCCTTTTCTACTTAATTCCGATGCAATTTTAGTGTTTCATCGTCAATAAGAATGTCAGAGGGATACAGTAACCCTGAAATGAAGCATCGGAATCTGTAACTAGCGTCAAAGGAATGGTTCAAAGCATAGTCAGTAAGAAGAGTCAGTCTTCGTGTACCTATGTCGGCATTGTGCCTTTTCTATTTAATTCCGATGCAATATCTGTGTTTCATCGACAATAAGAAGGTCATAGGGATACAGTAAACCTGAAGTGAGGCATGGGAATCTATAACTAGTGTCACAGGAATGGTTCCAAACATAGTCAGTAAGAAGAGTCAGTCTTCTTGTACTTTAGTCGGCATTGTGCCTTTTCTATTTAATTCCGATGTAATTTCTGTGTTTCATCGTCAATAAGAAGGTCCAAGGGATACAGTAATCCTGAAGGGAATCATCGTAATCTATAACTAGTGTCACAGGAATGGTTCAAAACATAGTCAGTACGAAGAGTCAGTCTTCTTGTACTTAAGTCGGCATTGTGCCTTTTGTATTTAATTCCGATGCAATTTCTGTGTTTCATCGTCAATAAGATGGTCAGAGGGATACAGTAAACCTGAAGTGAAGCATCGGAATCTGTAACTAGCGTCACAGGAATGGTTCAAAACAGTCAGTAAGAAGAGACAATCTTCTTGTACTTAAGTCGGCATTGTGCCTTATGTATTTAAATCCGATGCATTTTCTGTGTTTCATCGTCAATAAGAAGGTCCAAAGGATACAGTAAACCTGAAGTGAAGCATCGGAATCTATAACTAATGTCACAGGAATCGTTCAAAACATAGACAGTAGGAAGAGTCAGTCTTCTTGTACTTAAGTCGGCATTGTGCCTTTTGTATTTAATTTCGATGCAATTTCTGTGTTTCATCGTCAAAAAGAAGGTCAGAGGGATACAGTAAACCTGAAGGGAAGCATCGGAATCTATAACAAGTGTCACAGGAATGGTTCGAAACAGTCAGTAAGAAGAGTCAGTCTTCTTGTTCTTAAGTCGGCATTGTGCCTTTTGTATTTAATTCCGATGCAATTTCTGTGTTTCATCGTCAATAAGAACGTCCAAGGGATACAGTAAACCTGAAGTGAAGCATCGGAATCTATAACTAGTGTCACTGGAATCGTTCAAAACATAGACAGTAGGAAGAGTCAGTCCTCTTGTACTTAAGTCGGCATTGTGCCTTTTCTAATTAATTCCGATACAATTTCAGTGTTTCATCGTCAATAAGAATGTCAGAGGGATACAGTAACCCTGAAGTGAAGCATCGGAATCTGTAACTAGCGTCACAGGAATGGTTCAAAACATAGACAGAAAGAAGTGTCAGTCTTCTTGTACTTAAGTCGGCATTGTGCCTTTTCTATTTAATTCCGATGCAATTTCAGTGTTTCATCGTCAATAAGAATGTCAGAGGGATACAGTAACCATGAAGTGAAGCATCGGAATCTATAACTAGTGTCACAGGAATGGTTCTAAACATAGACAGTAGGAAGAGTCTGTCTTCTTGTACATAAGTCGGCATTGTGCCTTTTGTATTTAATTCCGATGCAATTTCTGTGTTTCATCGTCAATAATAAGATCAGAGGGATACAGTAAACCTGAAGTGAAGCATCGGAATCCATAACTAGTGTCACAGGAATGGTTCAAAACATAGTCAGTAAGAAGAGTCAGTCTTCTTGAACTTAAGTCGGCATTGTGCCTTTTCTATTTAATTCCGATGCAATATCTGTGTTTCATCGTCAATAAGAAGGCCAGAGGGATACAGTAAACCTGAAGTGAGGCATTGGAATCTATAACTAGTGTCACAGGAATGGTTCCAAACATAGTCAGTAAGAAGAGTCACTCTTCTTGTACTTTAGTCGGCATTGTGCCTTTTCTATTTAATTCCGATGCAATTTCTGTGTTTCATCGTCAATAAGAAGGTCCAACGGATACAGTAATCCTGAAGTGAATCATCGTAATCTATAACTAGTGTCACAGGAATGGTTCAAAACATAGTCAGTACGAAGAGTCAGACTTCTTGTACTTAAGTCGGCATTGTGCCTTTTGTATTTAATTCCGATGCAATTTCTGTGTTTCATTGTCAATAAGAAGGTCAGAGGGATACAGTAAACCTGAAGTGAAGCATCGGAATCTAAAACTAGTGTCACAGGAATGGTTCAAAACAGTCAGTAAGAAGAGACAATCTTCTTGTACTTAAGTCGGCATTGTGCCTTTTGTATTTAATTCCGATGCATTTTCTGTGTTTCATCGTCAATAAGAAGGTCCAAAGGATACAGTAAGCCTGATGTGAAGCATCGGAATCGACAACTAATGTCACAGGAATCGTTCAAAACAGTCAGTAAGTAGAGTCAGTCTTCTTGTACTTAAGTCGGCATTGTGCCTTTTGTATTTAATTCCGATGCAATTTCTGTGTTTCATCGTCAATACGAAGGTCAGAGGGATACAGTAAACCTGAAGTCAAGCATCGGAATCTATAACTAAAGTCACAGGAATCGTTCTAAACATAGACAGTAGGAAGAGTCAGTCTTCTTGTACTTAAGTCGGCATTGTGCCTTTTGTATTTAATTCCGATGCAATTATTGTGTTTCATCGTCAATAAGAAGGTCAGAGGGATACAGTAAACCTGAAGTGAAGCATCGGAATCCATAACTAGTGTCACAGGAATGGTTCAAAACATAGTCAGTAAGAAGAGTCAGTCTTCTTGTACTTATGTCGGCATTGTGCTTTTTGTATTTAATTCCGAAGCTATTTCTGCATTTCGTCGCCAATTAGAAGGTCCAAAGGATACAGTGAACCTGAAGTGAAGCATCGGAATCAATAACTAATGTCACAGGAATCGTTCAAAACATAGACAGTAGGAAGAGTCGGTCTTCTTGTACTTAAGTCGGCATTGTGCCTTTTGTATTTAATTCCGATGCAATATCTGTTTTCATCGTCAACAAGAAGGTCCAAGGGATACAGTAAACCTGAAGTGAAGCATAGGAATCTGTAACTAGCGTCACAGGAATGGTTCAAAGCATAGTCAGTAAGAAGAGTCAGTCTTCTTGTTCTTAAGACGGCATTGTGCCTTTTGTATTTAATTCCGATGCAATTTCTGTGTTTCATCGTCAATAAGAACGTCCAAGGGATACAGTAAACCTGAAGTGAAGCATCGGAATCTATAACTAGTGTCA
Source organism: Schistocerca americana (assembly GCF_021461395.2). Classification (NCBI taxonomy): domain Eukaryota; kingdom Metazoa; phylum Arthropoda; class Insecta; order Orthoptera; family Acrididae; genus Schistocerca; species Schistocerca americana. The sequence goes on from NC_060123.1 coordinate 760,482,071, forward strand.
CAGGAATGGTTCAAAGCATAGACAGTAGGAAGAGTCAGTCTTCTTGTATTTAAGTCGGCATTGTGCCTTTTCTACTTAATTCCGATGCAATTTTAGTGTTTCATCGTCAATAAGAATGTCAGAGGGATACAGTAACCCTGAAATGAAGCATCGGAATCTGTAACTAGCGTCAAAGGAATGGTTCAAAGCATAGTCAGTAAGAAGAGTCAGTCTTCTTGTACCTATGTCGGCATTGTGCCTTTTCTATTTAATTCCGATGCAATATCTGTGTTTCATCGACAATAAGAAGGTCATAGGGATACAGTAAACCTGAAGTGAGGCATGGGAATCTATAACTAGTGTCACAGGAATGGTTCCAAACATAGTCAGTAAGAAGAGTCCGTCTTCTTGTACTTTAGTCGGCATTGTGCCTTTTCTATTTAATTCCGATGTAATTTCTGTGTTTCATCGTCAATAAGAAGGTCCAAGGGATACAGTAATCCTGAAGTGAATCATCGTAATCTATAACTAGTGTCACAGGTATGGTTCAAAACATAGTCAGTACGAAGAGTCAGTCTTCTTGTACTTACGTCGGCATTGTGCCTTTTGTATTTAATTCCGATGCAATTTCTGTGTTTCATCGTCAATAAGATGGTCAGAGGGATACAGTAAACCTGAAGTGAAGCATCGGAATCTGTAACTAGCGTCACAGGAATGGTTCAAAACAGTCAGTAAGAAGAGACAATCTTCTTGTACTTAAGTCGGCATTGTGCCTTATGTATTTAAATCCGATGCATTTTCTGTGTTTCATCGTCAATAAGAAGGTCCAAAGGATACAGTAAACCTGAAGTGAAGCATCGGAATCTGTAACTAATGTCACAGGAATCGTTCAAAACATAGACAGTAGGAAGAGTCAGTCTTCTTGTACTTAAGTCGGCATTGTGCCTTTTGTATTTAATTTCGATGCAATTTCTGTGTTTCATCGTCAAAAAGAAGGTCAGAGGGATACAGTAAACCTGAAGGGAAGCATCGGAATCTATAACAAGTGTCACAGGAATGGTTCGAAACAGTCAGTAAGAAGAGTCAGTCTTCTTGTTCTTAAGTCGGCATTGTGCCTTTTGTATTTAATTCCGATGCAATTTCTGTGTTTCATCGTCAATAAGAACGTCCAAGGGATACAGTAAACCTGAAGTGAAGCATCGGAATCTATAACTAGTGTCACTGGAATGGTTCAAAACATAGACAGTAGGAAGAGTCAGTCCTCTTGTACTTAAGTTGGCATTGTGCCTTTTCTAATTAATTCCGATGCAATTTCAGTGTTTCATCGTCAATAAGAATGTCAGAGGGATACAGTAACCCTGAAGTGAAGCATCGGAATCTGTAACTAGCGTCACAGGAATGGTTCAAAACATAGACAGAAAGAAGAGTCAGTCTTCTTGTACTTAAGTCGGCATTGCGCCTTTTCTATTTAATTCCGATGCAATTTTAGTGTTTCATCGTCAATAAGAATGTCAGAGGGATACAGTAACCATGAAGTGAAGCATCGGAATCTGTAACTAGCGTCACAGGAATGGTTCAAAGCATAGACAGAAAGAAGCGTCAGTCTTCTTGTACTTAAGTCGGCATTGTGCCTTTTGTATTTAATTCCGATGCAATTTCTGTGTTTCATCGTCAATAAGAAGGTCAGAGGGATACAGTAAACCTGAAGTGAAGCATTGGAATCCATAACTAGTGTCACAGGAATGGTTCAAAACATAGTCAGTAAGAAGAGTCAGTCTTCTTGTACTTAAGTCGGCATTGTGCCTTTTCTAGTTAATTCCGATGCAATATCTGTGTTTCATCGTCAATAAGAAGGTCAGAGGGATACAGTAAACCTGAAGTGAGGCATGGGAATCTATAACTAGTGTCACAGGAATGGTTCCAAAGATAGTCAGTAAGAAGAGTTATTCTTCTTGTACTTTAGTCGGCATTATGCCTTTTCTATTTAATTCCGATGCAATTTCCGTGTTTCATCATCAATAAGAAGGTCCAAGGGATACAGTAATCCTGAAGTGAATCATCGTAATCTATAACTAGTGTCACAGGAATGATTCAAAACGTAGTCAGTACGAAGAGTCAGTCTTCTTGTACTTTAGTCGGCATTGTGCCTTTTCTATTTAATTCCAATGCAATTTCTGTGTTTCATCGTCAATAAGAAGGTCCAACGGATACAGTAATCCTGAAGTGAATCATCGTAATCTATAACTAGTGTCACAGGAATGGTTCAAAACATAGTCAGTACGAAGAGTCAGACTTCTTGTACTTAAGTCGGCATTGTGCCTTCCGATGCAATTTCTGTGTTTCATTGTCAATAAGAAGGTCAGAGGGATACAGTAAACCTGAAGTGAAGCATCGGAATCTAAAACTAGTGTCACAGGAATGGTTCAAAACAGTCAGTAAGAAGAGACAATCTTCTTGTACTTAAGTCGGCATTGTGCCTTTTGTATTTAATTCCGATGCATTTTCTGTGTTTCATCGTCAATAAGAAGGTCCAAAGGATACAGTAAGCCTGATGTGAAGCATCGGAATCGACAACTAATGTCACAGGAATCGTTCAAAACAGTCAGTAAGTAGAGTCAGTCTTCTTGTACTTAAGTCGGCATTGTGCCTTTTGTATTTAATTCCGATGCAATTTCTGTGTTTCATCGTCAATACGAAGGTCAGAGGGATACAGTAAACCTGAGGTCAAGCATCGGAATCTATAACTAAAGTCACAGGAATCGTTCTAAACATAGACAGTAGGAAGAGTCAGTCTTCTTGTACTTAAGTCGGCATTGTGCCTTTTGTATTTAATTCTGATGCAATTACTGTGTTTCATCGTCAATAAGAAGGTCAGAGGGATACAGTAAACCTGAAGTGAAGCATCGGAATCCATAACTAGTGTCACAGGAATGGTTCAAAACATAGTCAGTAAGAAGAGTCAGTCTTCTTGTACTTATGTCGGCATTGTGCTTTTTGTATTTAATTCCGAAGCTATTTCTGCATTTCGTCGCCAATTAGAAGGTCCAAAGGATACAGTAAACCTGAAGTGAAGCATCGGAATCAATAACTAATGTCACAGGAATCGTTCAAAACATAGACAGTAGGAAGAGTCGGTCTTCTTGTACTTAAGTCGGCATTGTGCCTTTTGTATTTATTTCCGATGCAATATCTGTTTTCATCGTCAACAAGAAGGTCCAAGGGATACAGTAAACCTGAAGTGAAGCATAGGAATCTGTAACTAGCGTCACAGGAATGGTTCAAAGCATAGTCAGTAAGAAGAGTCAGTCTTCTTGTTCTTAAGACGCCATTGTGCCTTTTGTATTTAATTCCGATGCAATTTCTGTGTTTCATCGTCAATAAGAACGTCCAAGGGATACAGTAAACCTGAAGTGAAGCATCGGAATCTATAACTAGTGTCACAGGAATGGTTCAAAGCATAGACAGTAGGAAGAGTCAGTCTTCTTGTATTTAAGTCAGCATTGTGCCTTTTCTACTTAATTCCGATGCAATTTTAGTGTTTCATCGTCAATAAGAATGTCAGAGGGATACAGTAACCCTGAATTGAAGCATCGGAATCTGTAACTAGCGTCAAAGGAATGGTTCAAAGCATAGTCAGTAAGAAGAGTCAGTCTTCTTGTACCTATGTCGGCATTGTGCCTTTTCTATTTAATTCCGATGCAATATCTGTGTTTCATCGACAATAAGAAGGTCATAGGGATACAGTAAACCTGAAGTGAGGCATGGGAATCTATAACTAGTGTCACAGGAATGGTTCCAAACATAGTCAGTAAGAAGAGACAATCTTCTTGTACTTAAGTCGGCATTGTGCCTTATGTATTTAAATCCGATGCATTTTCTGTGTTTCATCGTCAATAAGAAGGTCCAAAGGATACAGTAAACCTGAAGTGAAGCATCGGAATCTATAACTAATGTCACAGGAATCGTTCAAAACATAGACAGTAGGAAGAGTCAGTCTTCTTGTACTTAAGTCGGCATTGTGCCTTTTGTATTTAATTTCGATGCAATTTCTGTGTTTCATCGTCAAAACGAAGGTCAGAGGGATACAGTAAACCTGAAGGGAAGCATCGGAATCTATAACAAGTGTCACAGGAATGGTTCGAAACAGTCAGTAAGGAGAGTCAGTCTTCTTGTTCTTAAGTCGGCATTGTGCCTTTTGTATTTAATTCCGATGCAATTTCTGTGTTTCATCGTCAATAAGAACGTCCAAGGGATACAGTAAACCTGAAGTGAAGCATCGGAATCTATAACTAGTGTCACTGGAATGGTTCAAAACATAGACAGTAGGAAGAGTCAGTCCTCTTGTACTTAAGTCGGCATTGTGCCTTTTCTAATTAATTCCGATGCAATTTCAGTGTTTCATCGTCAATAAGAATGTCAGAGGGATACAGTAACCCTGAAGTGAAGCATCGGAATCTGTAACTAGCGTCACAGGAATGGTTCAAAACATAGACAGAAAGAAGTGTCAGTCTTCTTGTACTTAAGTCGGCATTGTGCCTTTTCTATTTAATTCCGATGCAATTTCAGTGTTTCATCGTCAATAAGAATGTCAGAGGGATACAGTAACCATGAAGTGAAGCATCGGAATCTATAACTAGTGTCACAGGAATGGTTCTAAACATAGACAGTAGGAAGAGTCTGTCTTCTTGTACATAAGTCGGCATTGTGCCTTTTGTATTTAATTCCGATGCAATTTCTGTGTTTCATCGTCAATAAGAAGATCAGAGGGATACAGTAAACCTGAAGTGAAGCATCGGAATCCATAACTAGTGTCACAGGAATGGTTCAAAACATAGTCAGTAAGAAGAGTCAGTCTTCTTGAACTTAAGTCGGCATTGTGCCTTTTCTATTTAATTCCGATGCAATATCTGTGTTTCATCGTCAATAAGAAGGCCAGAGGGATACAGTAAACCTGAAGTGAGGCATTGGAATCTATAACTAGTGTCACAGGAATGGTTCCAAACATAGTCAGTAAGAAGAGTCACTCTTCTTGTACTTTAGTCGGCATTGTGCCTTTTCTATTTAATTCCGATGCAATTTCTGTGTTTCATCGTCAATAAGAAGGTCCAACGGATACAGTAATCCTGAAGTGAATCATCGTAATCTATAACTAGTGTCACAGGAATGGTTCAAAACATAGTCAGTACGAAGAGTCAGACTTCTTGTACTTAAGTCGGCATTGTGCCTTTTGTATTTAATTCCGATGCAATTTCTGTGTTTCATTGTCAATAAGAAGGTCAGAGGGATACAGTAAACCTGAAGTGAAGCATCGGAATCTAAAACTAGTGTCACAGGAATGGTTCAAAACAGTCAGTAAGAAGAGACAATCTTCTTGTACTTAAGTCGGCATTGTGCCTTTTGTATTTAATTCCGATGCATTTTCTGCGTTTCATCGTCAATAAGAAGGTCCAAAGGATACAGTAAGCCTGATGTGAAGCATCGGAATCGACAACTAATGTCACAGGAATCGTTCAAAACAGTCAGTAAGTAGAGTCAGTCTTCTTGTACTTAAGTCGGCATTGTGCCTTTTGTATTTAATTCCGATGCAATTTCTGTGTTTCATCGTCAATACGAAGGTCAGAGGGATACAGTAAACCTGAAGTCAAGCATCGGAATCTATAACTAAAGTCACAGGAATCGTTCTAAACATAGACAGTAGGAAGAGTCAGTCTTCTTGTACTTAAGTCGGCATTGTGTCTTTTGTATTTAATTCCGATGCAATTACTGTGTTTCATCGTCAATAAGAAGGTCAGAGGGATACAGTAAACCTGAAGTGAAGCATCGGAATCCATAACTAGTGTCACAGGAATGGTTCAAAACATAGTCAGTAAGAAGAGTCAGTCTTCTTGTACTTATGTCGGCATTGTGCTTTTTGTATTTAATTCCGAAGCTATTTCTGCATTTCGTCGCCAATTAGAAGGTCCAAAGGATACAGTAAACCTGAAGTGAAGCATCGGAATCAATAACTAATGTCACAGGAATCGTTCAAAACATAGACAGTAGGAAGAGTCGGTCTTCTTGTACTTAAGTCGGCATTGTGCCTTTTGTATTTAATTCCGATGCAATATCTGTTTTCATCGTCAACAAGAAGGTCCAAGGGATACAGTAAACCTGAAGTGAAGCATAGGAATCTGTAACTAGCGTCACAGGAATGGTTCAAAGCATAGTCAGTAAGAAGAGTCAGTCTTCTTGTTCTTAAGACGCCATTGTGCCTTTTGTATTTAATTCCGATGCAATTTCTGTGTTTCATCGTCAATAAGAACGTCCAAGGGATACAGTAAACCTGAAGTGAAGCATCGGAATCTATAACTAGTGTCACAGGAATGGTTCAAACATAGACAGTAGGAAGAGTCAGTCTTCTTGTATTTAAGTCGGCATTGTGCCTTTTCTACTTAATTCCGATGCAATTTTAGTGTTTCATCGTCAATAAGAATGTCAGAGGGATACAGTAACCCTGAATTGAAGCTTCGGAATCTGTAACTAGCGTCAAAGGAATGGTTCAAAGCATAGTCAGTAAGAAGAGTCAGTCTTCTTGTACCTATGTCGGCATTGTGCCTTTTCTATTTAATTCCGATGCAATATCTGTGTTTCATCGACAATAAGAAGGTCATAGGGATACAGTAAACCTGAAGTGAGGCATGGGAATCTATAACTAGTGTCACAGGAATGGTTCCAAACATAGTCAGTAAGAAGAGTCAGTCTTCTTGTACTTTAGTCGGCATTGTGCCTTTTCTATTTAATTCCGATGTAATTTCTGTGTTTCATCGTCAATAAGAAGGTCCAAGGGACACAGTAATCCTGAAGTGAATCATCGTAATCTATAACTAGTGTCACAGGAATGGTTCAAAACATAGTCAGTACGAAGAGTCAGTCTTCTTGTACTTAAGTCGGCATTGTGCCTTTTGTATTTAATTCCGATGCAATTTCTGTGTTTCATCGTCAATAAGATGGTCAGAGGGATACAGTAAACCTGAAGTGAAGCATCGGAATCTGTAACTAGCGTCACAGGAATGGTTCAAAACAGTCAGTAAGAAGAGACAATCTTCTTGTACTTAAGTCGGCATTGTGCCTTATGTATTTAAATCCGATGCATTTTCTGTGTTTCATTGTCAATAAGAAGGTCCAAAGGATACAGTAAACCTGAAGTGAAGCATCGGAATCTATAACTAATGTCACAGGAATCGTTCAAAACATAGACAGTAGGAAGAGTCAGTCTTCTTGTACTTAAGTCGGCATTGTGCCTTTTGTATTTAATTTCGATGCAATTTCTGTGTTTCATCGTCAAAAAGAAGGTCAGAGGGATACAGTAAACCTGAAGGGAAGCATCGGAATCTATAACAAGTGTCACAGGAATGGTTCGAAACAGTCAGTAAGAAGAGTCAGTCTTCTTGTTCTTAAGTCGGCATTGTGCCTTTTGTATTTAATTCCGATGCAATTTCTGTGTTTCATCGTCAATAAGAACGTCCAAGGGATACAGTAAACCTGAAGTGAAGCATCGGAATCTATAACTAGTGTCACTGGAATGGTTCAAAACATAGACAGTAGGAAGAGTCAGTCCTCTTGTACTTAAGTCGGCATTGTGCCTTTTCTAATTAATTCCGATGCAATTTCAGTGTTTCATCGTCAATAAGAATGTCAGAGGGATACAGTAACCCTGAAGTGAAGCATCGGAATCTGTAACTAGCGTCACAGGAATGGTTCAAAACACAGACAGAAAGAAGTGTCAGTCTTCTTGTACTTAAGTCGGCATTGTGCCTTTTCTATTTAATTCCGATGCAATTTCAGTGTTTCATCGTCAATAAGAATGTCAGAGGGATACAGTAACCATGAAGTGAAGCATCGGAATCTATAACTAGTGTCACAGGAATGGTTCTAAACATAGACAGTAGGAAGAGTCTGTCTTCTTGTACATAAGTCGGCATTGTGCCTTTTGTATTTAATTCCGATGCAATTTCTGTGTTTCATCGTCAATAAGAAGATCAGAGGGATACAGTAAACCTGAAGTGAAGCATCGGAATCCATAACTAGTGTCACAGGAATGGTTCAAAACATAGTCAGTAAGAAGAGTCAGTCTTCTTGAACTTAAGTCGGCATTGTGCCTTTTCTATTTAATTCCGATGCAATATCTGTGTTTCATCGTCAATAAGAAGGCCAGAGGGATACAGTAAACCTGAAGTGAGGCATTGGAATCTATAACTAGTGTCACAATAATGGTTCCAAACATAGTCAGTAAGAAGAGTCACTCTTCTTGTACTTTAGTCGGCATTGTGCCTTTTCTATTTAATTCCGATGCAATTTCTGTGTTTCATCGTCAATAAGAAGGTCCAACGGATACAGTAATCCTGAAGTGAATCATCGTAATCTATAACTAGTGTCACAGGAATGGTTCAAAACATAGTCAGTACGAAGAGTCAGACTTCTTGTACTTAAGTCGGCATTGTGCCTTTTGTATTTAATTCCGATGCAATTTCTGTGTTTCATTGTCAATAAGAAGGTCAGAGGGATACAGTAAACCTGAAGTGAAGCATCGGAATCTAAAACTAGTGTCACAGGAATGGTTCAAAACAGTCAGTAAGAAGAGACAATCTTCTTGTACTTAAGTCGGCATTGTGCCTTTTGTATTTAATTCCGATGCATTTTCTGTGTTTCATCGTCAATAAGAAGGTCCAAAGGATACAGTAAGCCTGATGTGAAGCATCGGAATCGACAACTAATGTCACAGGAATCGTTCAAAACAGTCAGTAAGTAGAGTCAGTCTTCTTGTACTTAAGTCGGCATTGTGCCTTTTGTATTTAATTCCGATGCAATTTCTGTGTTTCATCGTCAATAAGAAGGTCAGAGGGATACAGTAAACCTGAAGTGAAGCATCGGAATCCATAACTAGTGTCACAGGAATGGTTCAAACATAGTCAGTAAGAAGAGTCAGTCTTCTTGTACTTAAGTCGGCATAGTGCCTTTGCTATTTAATTCCGATGCAGTATCTGTGTTTCATCGTCAATAAGAAGGTCCAAGGGATACAGTAAACCTGAAGTGAAGCATCGGAATCTATAACTAATGTCACAGGAATCGTTCAATACATAGACAGTAGGAAGAGTCAGTCTTCTTGTACTTATTTGGGCATTGTACCTTTTGTATTTAATTCCGATGCAATTTCTGTGTTTCATCGTCAATAAGAAGGTCCAAGGGATACAGTAAACCTGAAGTGAAGCATCGGAATCTATAACTAGTGTCACAGGAATGGTTCAAAACATAGACAGTAGGAAGAGTCAGTCTTCTTGTACTTAAGTCGGCATTGTGCCTTTTCTACTTAATTCCGATGCAATTTTAGTGTTTCATCGTCAATAAGAATGTCAGAGGGATACAGTAACCCTGAAGTGAAGCATCGGAATCTGTAACTAGCGTCAAAGGAATGGTTCAAAGCATAGACAGAAAGAAGAGTCAGTCTTCTTGTACTTAAGTCGGCATTGTGCCTTTTGTATTTAATTCCGATGCGATTTCTGTGTTTCATCGTCAATAAGAAGGTCCAAGGGATACAGTAAACCTGAAGTGAAGCATCGGAATCTATAACTAGTGTCACAGGAATGGTTCAGAACATAGACAGTAAGAAGAGTCTGTATTCTTGTACTTAAGTCGGCATTGTGCCTTTTGTATTTAATTCCGATGCAATTTCTGTGTTTCATCGTCAATAAGAAGGTCAGAGGGATACAGTAAACCTGAAGTGAAGCATCGGAATCCATAACTAGTGTCACAGGAATGGTTCAAAACATAGTCAGTAAGAAGAGTCAGTCTTCTTGTACTTATGTCGGCATTGTGCCTTTTCTATTTAATTCCGATGCAATATCTGTGTTTCATCGTCAATAAGAAGGTCATAGGGATACAGTAAACCTGAAGTGAGGCATGGGAATCTATAACTAGTGTCACAGGAATGGTTCCAAACATAGTCAGTAAGAAGAGTCAGTCTTCTTGTACTTTAGTCGGCATTGTGCCTTTTCTATTTAATTCCGATGCAATTTCTGTGTTTCATCGTCAATAAGAAGGTCCAAGGGATACAGTAATCCTGAAGTTAATCATCGTAATCTATAACTAGTGTCACAGGAATGGTTCAAAACATAGTCAGTACGAAGAGTCAGTTTTCTTGTACTTAAGTCGGCATTGTGCCTTTTGTATTTAATTCCGATGCAATTTCTGTGTTTCATCGTCAATAAGAAGGTCAGAGGGATACAGTAAACCTGAAGTGAAGCATCGGAATCTGTAACTAGCGTTACAGGAATGGTTCAAAACAGTCAGTAAGAAGTGACAATCTTCTTGTACTTAAGTCGGCATTGTGCCTTATGTATTTAATTCCGATGCATTTTCTGTGTTTCATCGTCAATAAGAAGGTCCAAAGGATACAGTAAACCTGAAGTGAAGCATCGGAATTTATAACTAATGTCACAGGAATCGTTCAAAACATAGACAGTAGGAAGAGTCAGTCTTCTTGTACTTAAGTCGGCATTGTGCCTTTTCTATTTAATTCCGATGCAATTTCAGTGTTTCATCGTCAATATGAATGTCAGAGGGATACAGTAACCCTGAAGTGAAGCATCGGAATCTGTAACTAGCGTCACAGGAATGGTTCAAAACATAGACAGAAAGAAGAGTCAGTCTTCTTGTACTTAAGTCGGCATTGTGCCTTTTCTATTTAATTCCGATGCAATTTCAGTGTTTCATCGTCAATAAGAATGTCAGAGGGATGCAGTAACCATGAAGTGAAGCATCGGAGTCTGTAACTAGCGTCACAGGAATGGTTCAAAGCATAGACAGAAAGAAGAGTCAGTCTTCTTGTACTTAAGTCGGCATTGTGCCTTTTGTATTTAATTCCGATGCAATTTCTGTGTTTCATCGTCAATAAGAAGGTCAGAGGGATACAGTAAACCTGAAGTGAGGCATGGGAATCTATAACTAGTGTCACAGGAATGGTTCCAAACATAGTCAGTCAGAAGAGTTATTCTTCTTGTACTTTAGTCGGCATTATGCCTCTTCTATTTAATTCCGAAGCGATTTCCGTGTTTCATCGTCAATAAGAAGGTCCAAGGGATACAGTAATCCTGAAGAGAATCATCGTTATCAATAACTAGTGTCACAGGTATGATTCAAAACGTAGTCAGTACGAAGAGTCAGTCTTCTTGTACTTAAGTCGGCATTGTGCCTTTTGTATTTAATTCCGATGCAATTTCTGTGTTTCATCGTCAATAAGAAGGTCAGAGGGATACAGTAAACCTGAAGTGAGCATCGGAATCTATAACTAGTGTCACAGGAATGGTTCGAAACAGTCAGTAAGAAGAGACAATCTTCTTGTACTTAAGTCGGCATTGTGCCTTTTGTATTTAATTCCGATGCATTTTCTGTGTTTCATCGTCAATAAGAAGGTCCAAAGGATACAGTAAACCTGAAGTGAAGCAACGGAATCCATAACTTATGTCACAGGAATCGTTCAAAACATAGACAGTAGGAAGAGTCAGTCCTCTTGTACTTAAGTCGACATTGTGCCTTTTGTATTTAATTCCGATGCAATTTCTGTGTTTCATCGTCAAAATGAAGGTCAGAGGGATACAGTAAACCTGAAGGGAAACTTCGGAATCTATAACAAGTGTCACAGGAATGGTTCAAAACAGTCAGTAAGAAGAGACAATCTTCTTGTACTTAAGTCGGCATTGTGCCTTTTGTATTTAATTCCGATGCATTTTCTGTGTTTCATCGTCAATAAGAAGGTCCAAAGGATACAGTAAGCCTGATGTGAAGCATCGGAATCGACAACTAATGTCACAGGAATCGTTCAAAACAGTCAGTAAGTAGAGTCAGTCTTCTTGTACTTAAGTCGGCATTGTGCCTTTTGTATTTAATTCCGATGCAATTTCTGTGTTTCATCGTCAATAAGAAGGTCAGAGGGATACAGTAAACCTGAAGTGAAGCATCGGAATCCATAACTAGTGTCACAGGAATGGTTCAAACATAGTCAGTAAGAAGAGTCAGTCTTCTTGTACTTAAGTCGGCATAGTGCCTTTGCTATTTAATTCCGATGCAGTATCTGTGTTTCATCGTCAATAAGAAGGTCCAAGGGATACAGTAAACCTGAAGTGAAGCATCGGAATCTATAACTAATGTCACAGGAATCGTTCAATACATAGACAGTAGGAAGAGTCAGTCTTCTTGTACTTATTTGGGCATTGTACCTTTTGTATTTAATTCCGATGCAATTTCTGTGTTTCATCGTCAATAAGAAGGTCCAAGGGATACAGTAAACCTGAAGTGAAGCATCGGAATCTATAACTAGTGTCACAGGAATGGTTCAAAACATAGACAGTAGGAAGAGTCAGTCTTCTTGTACTTAAGTCGGCATTGTGCCTTTTCTACTTAATTCCGATGCAATTTTAGTGTTTCATCGTCAATAAGAATGTCAGAGGGATACAGTAACCCTGAAGTGAAGCATCGGAATCTGTAACTAGCGTCAAAGGAATGGTTCAAAGCATAGACAGAAAGAAGAGTCAGTCTTCTTGTACTTAAGTCGGCATTGTGCCTTTTGTATTTAATTCCGATGCGATTTCTGTGTTTCATCGTCAATAAGAAGGTCCAAGGGATACAGTAAACCTGAAGTGAAGCATCGGAATCTATAACTAGTGTCACAGGAATGGTTCAGAACATAGACAGTAAGAAGAGTCTGTATTCTTGTACTTAAGTCGGCATTGTGCCTTTTGTATTTAATTCCGATGCAATTTCTGTGTTTCATCGTCAATAAGAAGGTCAGAGGGATACAGTAAACCTGAAGTGAAGCATCGGAATCCATAACTAGTGTCACAGGAATGGTTCAAAACATAGTCAGTAAGAAGAGTCAGTCTTCTTGTACTTATGTCGGCATTGTGCCTTTTCTATTTAATTCCGATGCAATATCTGTGTTTCATCGTCAATAAGAAGGTCATAGGGATACAGTAAACCTGAAGTGAGGCATGGGAATCTATAACTAGTGTCACAGGAATGGTTCCAAACATAGTCAGTAAGAAGAGTCAGTCTTCTTGTACTTTAGTCGGCATTGTGCCTTTTCTATTTAATTCCGATGCAATTTCTGTGTTTCATCGTCAATAAGAAGGTCCAAGGGATACAGTAATCCTGAAGTTAATCATCGTAATCTATAACTAGTGTCACAGGAATGGTTCAAAACATAGTCAGTACGAAGAGTCAGTTTTCTTGTACTTAAGTCGGCATTGTGCCTTTTGTATTTAATTCCGATGCAATTTCTGTGTTTCATCGTCAATAAGAAGGTCAGAGGGATACAGTAAACCTGAAGTGAAGCATCGGAATCTGTAACTAGCGTTACAGGAATGGTTCAAAACAGTCAGTAAGAAGTGACAATCTTCTTGTACTTAAGTCGGCATTGTGCCTTATGTATTTAATTCCGATGCATTTTCTGTGTTTCATCGTCAATAAGAAGGTCCAAAGGATACAGTAAACCTGAAGTGAAGCATCGGAATTTATAACTAATGTCACAGGAATCGTTCAAAACATAGACAGTAGGAAGAGTCAGTCTTCTTGTACTTAAGTCGGCATTGTGCCTTTTCTATTTAATTCCGATGCAATTTCAGTGTTTCATCGTCAATATGAATGTCAGAGGGATACAGTAACCCTGAAGTGAAGCATCGGAATCTGTAACTAGCGTCACAGGAATGGTTCAAAACATAGACAGAAAGAAGAGTCAGTCTTCTTGTACTTAAGTCGGCATTGTGCCTTTTCTATTTAATTCCGATGCAATTTCAGTGTTTCATCGTCAATAAGAATGTCAGAGGGATGCAGTAACCATGAAGTGAAGCATCGGAGTCTGTAACTAGCGTCACAGGAATGGTTCAAAGCATAGACAGAAAGAAGAGTCAGTCTTCTTGTACTTAAGTCGGCATTGTGCCTTTTGTATTTAATTCCGATGCAATTTCTGTGTTTCATCGTCAATAAGAAGGTCAGAGGGATACAGTAAACCTGAAGTGAGGCATGGGAATCTATAACTAGTGTCACAGGAATGGTTCCAAACATAGTCAGTCAGAAGAGTTATTCTTCTTGTACTTTAGTCGGCATTATGCCTCTTCTATTTAATTCCGAAGCGATTTCCGTGTTTCATCGTCAATAAGAAGGTCCAAGGGATACAGTAATCCTGAAGAGAATCATCGTTATCAATAACTAGTGTCACAGGTATGATTCAAAACGTAGTCAGTACGAAGAGTCAGTCTTCTTGTACTTAAGTCGGCATTGTGCCTTTTGTATTTAATTCCGATGCAATTTCTGTGTTTCATCGTCAATAAGAAGGTCAGAGGGATACAGTAAACCTGAAGTGAGCATCGGAATCTATAACTAGTGTCACAGGAATGGTTCGAAACAGTCAGTAAGAAGAGACAATCTTCTTGTACTTAAGTCGGCATTGTGCCTTTTGTATTTAATTCCGATGCATTTTCTGTGTTTCATCGTCAATAAGAAGGTCCAAAGGATACAGTAAACCTGAAGTGAAGCAACGGAATCCATAACTTATGTCACAGGAATCGTTCAAAACATAGACAGTAGGAAGAGTCAGTCCTCTTGTACTTAAGTCGACATTGTGCCTTTTGTATTTAATTCCGATGCAATTTCTGTGTTTCATCGTCAAAATGAAGGTCAGAGGGATACAGTAAACCTGAAGGGAAACTTCGGAATCTATAACAAGTGTCACAGGAATGGTTCAAAACAGTCAGTAAGAAGAGACAATCTTCTTGTACTTATGTCGGCATTGTGCCTTTTGTTTTTCATTCCGAAGCTATTTCTGCATTTCGTCGCCAATTAGAAGGTCCAAAGGATACAGTAAACCTGAAGTGAAGCATCGGAATCAATAACTAATGTCACAGGAATCGTTCAAAACATAGACAGTAGGAAGATTCAGCCTTCTTGTACTTAAGTCGGCATTGTGCATTTTGTATTTAATTCCGATGCAATATCTGTGTTTTATCGTCAATAAGTAGGTCAGAGGGATACAGTAAACCTGAAGTGAAGCATCGGAATCTGTAACTAGTGTCACAGGAATGGGTCAAAACATAGACAGTAGGAAGAGTCAGTCCTCTTGCACTTAAGTCGGCATTGTGCCTTTTGTATTTAATTCCGATGCAATTTCTGTGTTTCATCGTCAATAAGAAGGTCCAAGGGATACAGTAATCCTGAAGTGATTCATCGTAATCTATAACTAGTGTCACAGGAATGGTTCAAAACATAGACAGTTGGAAGAGTCAGTCTTCTTGTACTTAAGTCGGCATTGTGCTTTTTCTATTTAATTCCGATGCAATTTGAGTGTTTCATCGTCAATAAGAATGTCAAAGGGATACAGTAACCCTGAAGTGAAGCATCGGAATCTGTAACTAGCGTCACAGGAATGGTTCAAAACATAGACAGAAAGAAGAGTCAGTCTCCTTGTACTTCAGTCGGCATTGTGCCTTTTGTATTTAATTCCGATGCAATTTCTGTGTTTCATCGTCGATAAGAAGGTCCAAGGGATACAGTAATCCTGAAGTGATTCATCGTAATCTATAACTAGTGTCACAGGAATGGTTCAAACATAGTCAGTACGAAGAGTCAGTCTTCTAGTACTTAAGTCGGCATTGTGCCTTTTGCATTTCATTCCGATGCAATTTCTGTGTTTCATCGTCAATAAGAAGGTCAGAGGGATACAGTAAACCTGAAGTGAAGCATCGGAATCCATAACTAGTGTCACAGGAATGGTTCAAACATAGTCAGTAAGAAGAGTCAGTCTTCTTGTACTTAAGTCGGCATTGTGCTTTTTCTATTTAATTCCGATGCAATTTGAGTGTTTCATCGTCAATAAGAATGTCAAAGGGATACAGTAACCCTGAAGTGAAGCATCGGAATCTGTAACTAGCGTCACAGGAATGGTTCAAAACATAGACAGAAAGAAGAGTCAGTCTCCTTGTACTTCAGTCGGCATTGTGCCTTTTGTATTTAATTCCGATGCAATTTCTGTGTTTCATCGTCGATAAGAAGGTCCAAGGGATACAGTAATCCTGAAGTGATTCATCGTAATCTATAACTAGTGTCACAGGAATGGTTCAAACATAGTCAGTACGAAGAGTCAGTCTTCTAGTACTTAAGTCGGCATTGTGCCTTTTGCATTTCATTCCGATGCAATTTCTGTGTTTCATCGTCAATAAGAAGGTCAGAGGGATACAGTAAACCTGAAGTGAAGCATCGGAATCTATAACTAGTGTCACAGGAATGGTTCAAAACAGTCAGTAAGAAGAGACAATCTTCTTGTACTTAAGTCGGCATTGTGCATTTTGTATTTAATTCCGATGCAATATCTGTGTTTTATCGTCAATAAGTAGGTCAGAGGGATACAGTAAACCTGAAGTGAAGCATCGGAATCTGTAACTAGTGTCACAGGAATGGGTCAAAACATAGACAGTAGGAAGAGTCAGTCCTCTTGCACTTAAGTCGGCATTGTGCCTTTTGTATTTAATTCCGATGCAATTTCTGTGTTTCATCGTCAATAAGAAGGTCCAAGGGATACAGTAATCCTGAAGTGATTCATCGTAATCTATAACTAGTGTCACAGGAATGGTTCAAAACATAGACAGTTGGAAGAGTCAGTCTTCTTGTACTTAAGTCGGCATTGTGCCTTTTCTACTTAATTCCGATGCAATTTTAGTGTTTCATCGTCAATAAGAATGTCAGAGGGATACAGTAACCCTGAAGTGAAGCATCGGAATCTGTAACTAGCGTCAAAGGAATGGTTCAAAGCATAGACAGAAAGAAGAGTCAGTCTTCTTGTACTTAAGTCGGCATTGTGCCTTTTGTATTTAATTCCGATGCGATTTCTGTGTTTCATCGTCAATAAGAAGGTCCAAGGGATACAGTAAACCTGAAGTGAAGCATCGGAATCTATAACTAGTGTCACAGGAAAGGTTCAGAACATAGACAGTAAGAAGAGTCTGTATTCTTGTACTTAAGTCGGCATTGTGCCTTTTGTATTTAATTCCGATGCAATTTCTGTGTTTCATCGTCAATAAGAAGGTCAGAGGGATACAGTAAACCTGAAGTGAAGCATCGGAATCCATAACTAGTGTCACAGGAATGGTTCAAAACATAGTCAGTAAGAAGAGTCAGTCTTCTTGTACTTATGTCGGCATTGTGCCTTTTCTATTTAATTCCGATGCAATTTCTGTGTTTCATCGTCAATAAGAAGGTCCAAGGGATACAGTAATCCTGAAGTGAATCATCGTAATCTATAACTAGTGTCACAGGAATGGTTCAAAACATAGTCAGTACGAAGAGTCAGTTTTCTTGTACTTAAGTCGGCATTGTGCCTTTTGTATTTAATTCCGATGCAATTTCTGTGTTTCATCGTCAATAAGAAGGTCAGAGGGATACAGTAAACCTGAAGTGAAGCATCGGAATCTGTAACTAGCGTTACAGGAATGGTTCAAAACAGTCAGTAAGAAGTGACAATCTTCTTGTACTTAAGTCGGCATTGTGCCTTATGTATTTAATTCCGATGCATTTTCTGTGTTTCATCGTCAATAAGAAGGTCCAAAGGATACAGTAAACCTGAAGTGAAGCATCGGAATCTATAACTAATGTCACAGGAATCGTTCAAAACATAGACAGTAGGAAGAGTCAGTCTTCTTGTACTTAAGTCGGCATTGTGCCTTTTCTATTTAATTCCGATGCAATTTCAGTGTTTCATCGTCAATATGAATGTCAGAGGGATACAGTAACCCTGAAGTGAAGCATCGGAATCTGTAACTAGCGTCACAGGAATGGTTCAAAACATAGACAGAAAGAAGAGTCAGTCTTCTTGTACTTAAGTCGGCATTGTGCCTTTTCTATTTAATTCCGATGCAATTTCAGTGTTTCATCGTCAATAAGAATGTCAGAGGGATACAGTAACCATGAAGTGAAGCATCGGAGTCTGTAACTAGCGTCACAGGAATGGTTCAAAGCATAGACAGAAAGAAGAGTCAGTCTTCTTGTACTTAAGTCGGCATTGTGCCTTTTGTATTTAATTCCGATGCAATTTCTGTGTTTCATCGTCAATAAGAAGGTCAGAGGGATACAGTAAACCTGAAGTGAGGCATGGGAATCTATAACTAGTGTCACAGGAATGGTTCCAAACATAGTCAGTCAGAAGAACTATTCTTCTTGTACTTTAGTCGGCATTATGCCTCTTCTATTTAATTCCGAAGCGATTTCCGTGTTTCATCGTCAATAAGAAGGTCCAAGGGATACAGTAATCCTGAAGAGAATCATCGTTATCAATAACTAGTGTCACAGGTATGATTCAAAACGTAGTCAGTACGAAGAGTCAGTCTTCTTGTACTTAAGTCGGCATTGTGCCTTTTGTATTTAATTCCGATGCAATTTCTGTGTTTCATCGTCAATAAGAAGGTCAGAGGGATACAGTAAACCTGAAGTGAGCATCGGAATCTATAACTAGTGTCACAGGAATGGTTCGAAACAGTCAGTAAGAAGAGACAATCTTCTTGTACTTAAGTCGGCATTGTGCCTTTTGTATTTAATTCCGATGCATTTTCTGTGTTTCATCGTCAATAAGAAGGTCCAAAGGATACAGTAAACCTGAAGTGAAGCAACGGAATCCATAACTTATGTCACAGGAATCGTTCAAAACATAGACAGTAGGAAGAGTCAGTCCTCTTGTACTTAAGTCGACATTGTGCCTTTTGTATTTAATTCCGATGCAATTTCTGTGTTTCATCGTCAAAATGAAGGTCAGAGGGATACAGTAAACCTGAAGGGAAACTTCGGAATCTATAACAAGTGTCACAGGAATGGTTCAAAACAGTCAGTAAGAAGAGACAATCTTCTTGTACTTATGTCGGCATTGTGCCTTTTGTTTTTCATTCCGAAGCTATTTCTGCATTTCGTCGCCAATTAGAAGGTCCAAAGGATACAGTAAACCTGAAGTGAAGCATCGGAATCAATAACTAATGTCACAGGAATCGTTCAAAACATAGACAGTAGGAAGATTCAGCCTTCTTATACTTAAGTCGGCATTGTGCATTTTGTATTTAATTCCGATGCAATATCTGTGTTTTATCGTCAATAAGTAGGTCAGAGGGATACAGTAAACCTGAAGTGAAGCATCGGAATCTGTAACTAGTGTCACAGGAATGGGTCAAAACATAGACAGTAGGAAGAGTCAGTCCTCTTGCACTTAAGTCGGCATTGTGCCTTTTGTATTTAATTCCGATGCAATTTCTGTGTTTCATCGTCAATAAGAAGGTCCAAGGGATACAGTAATCCTGAAGTGATTCATCGTAATCTATAACTAGTGTCACAGGAATGGTTCAAAACATAGACAGTTGGAAGAGTCAGTCTTCTTGTACTTAAGTCGGCATTGTGCTTTTTCTATTTAATTCCGATGCAATTTGAGTGTTTCATCGTCAATAAGAATGTCAAAGGGATACAGTAACCCTGAAGTGAAGCATCGGAATCTGTAACTAGCGTCACAGGAATGGTTCAAAACATAGACAGAAAGAAGAGTCAGTCTCCTTGTACTTCAGTCGGCATTGTGCCTTTTGTATTTAATTCCGATGCAATTTCTGTGTTTCATCGTCGATAAGAAGGTCCAAGGGATAAAGTAATCCTGAAGTGATTCATCGTAATCTATAACTAGTGTCACAGGAATGGTTCAAACATAGTCAGTACGAAGAGTCAGTCTTCTAGTACTTAAGTCGGCATTGTGCCTTTTGCATTTCATTCCGATGCAATTTCTGTGTTTCATCGTCAATAAGAAGGTCAGAGGGATACAGTAAACCTGAAGTGAAGCATCGGAATCTATAACTAGTGTCACAGGAATGGTTCAAAACAGTCAGTAAGAAGAGACAATCTTCTTGTACTTATGTCGACATTGTGCCTTTTGTATTTAATTCCGATGCAATTTCTGTGTTTCATCTTCGAAAAGAAGGTCAGAGGGATACAGTAAACCTGAAGTGAAGCATCGGAATCTGTAACTACTGTCACAGGAATGGTTCAAAACATAGACAGTAGGAAGAGTCAGTCTTCTTGTACTTAAGTCGGCATTGTGCCTTTTGTATTTCATTCCAATGCAATATCTGTGTTTCATCGTCAATAAGAAGGTCCAAGGGATACGGTAAACCTGAAGTGAAACATCGTAATCTATAACTAGTGTCACAGGAATGGTTCGAAACATAGTCAGTACGAAGAGTCAGTCTTCTTGTACTTAAGTCGGCATTGTGCCTTTTGTATTTAATTCCGATGCAATATCTGTGTTTCATTGTCAATAAGAACGTCCAAGGGATACGGTAAACCTGAAGTGAATCATCGGAATCTATAACTAGTGTCAAAGGAATGGTTCAAATAATAGACAGTAAGAAGAGTCAGTCTTCTTGTACTTAAGTCGGCATTGTACCTTTTCTATTAAATTCCGATGCAATATCTGTGTTTCATCATCCATAAGAAGGTCAGAGGGGTACAGTAAACCTGAAGTGAGGCATCGGAATCTATAACTAGTGTCACAGGAATGGTTCCAAACATAGTCAGTAAGAAGAGTCAGTCTTCTGGTACTTAAGTCGGCATTGTGCCTTTTCTATTTAATTCCGATGGAATTTCTGTGTTTCATCGTCAATAAGAAGGTCCAAGGGATACAGTAATCATGAAGTGAATCATCGTAATCTATAACTAGTGTCACAGGAATGGTTCAAAACATAGACAGTAAGAAAGGTCAGTCTTCTTGTACTTAAGTCGGCATTGTGCCTTTTGTACTAAATACCGATGCAATATCTGTGTTTCATCGTCAACAAGAACGTCCAAGGGATACAGTAAACCTGAAGTGAAGCATCGGAATCTATAACTAGTGTCACAGGAATGGTTCATAACATAGACAGTAGGAAGAGTCAGTCTTCATGTACTTAAGTCGGCATTGTGCTTTTTCTATTTAATTCCGATACAATTTCAGTGATTCATCGTCAATAAGAATGTCAGAGGGATACAGTAACCCTGAAGTGAAGCATCGGAATCTGTATCTAGCGTCACAGGAATGGTTCAAAGCATAGACAGAAAGAAGAGTCAGTCTTCTTGTACTTAAGTCGGCATTGTGCCTTTTGTATTTTATTCCGATGCAATTTCTGTGTTTCATCGTCAATAAGAAGGTCCAACGGATACAGTAAACCTGAAGTGAAGCATCGGAATCTATAACTAGTGTCACAGGAATGGTTCAAAACATATAGAGTAAGAAGAGTCTGTCTTCTTGTACTTAAGTCGGCATTGTGCCTTTTGTATTTAATTCCAATGCAATTTCTGTGATTCATCGTCAATATGAAGGTCAGAGGGATACAGTAAACCTGAAGTGAAGCATCGGAATCCATAACTAGTGTCACAGGAATGGTTCAAACATAGTCAGTAAGAAGAGTCAGTCTTCTTGTACTTAAGTCGGCATAGTGCCTTTTCTATTTAATTCCGATGCAGTATCTGTGTTTCATCGTCAATAAGAAGGTCCAAGGGATACAGTAAACCTGAAGTGAAGCATCGGAATCTATAACTAATGTCACAGGAATCGTTCAATACATAGACAGTAGGAAGAGTCAGTCTTCTTGTACTTATATCGGCATTGTGCCTTTTGTATTTAGTTCCGATGCAATTTCTGTGTTTCATCGTCAAAAAGAAGGTCAGAGGGATACAGTAAACCTGAAGTGAATCATCGTAATCTATAACTAGTGTCACAGGAATGGTTCAAAACATAGTCAGTACGAAGAGTCAGACTTCTTGTACTTAAGTCGGCATTGTGCCTTTTGTATTTAATTCCGATGCAATTTCTGTGTTTCATCGTCAATAAGAAGGTCAGAGGGATACAGTAAACCTGAAGTGAAGCATCGGAATCTATAACTAGTGTCACAGGAATGGTTCAAAACAGTCAGTAAGAAGAGACAATCTTCTTGTACTTAAGTCGGCATTGTGCATTTTGTATTTAATTCCGATGCATTTTCTGTGTTTCATCGTCAATAAGAAGGTCCAAAGGATACAGTAAACCAGAAGTGAAGCATCGGAATCTACAACTAATGTCACAGGAATCGTTCAAAACAGTCAGTAAGTGCAGTCAGTCTTCTTGTACTTAAGTCGGCATTGTGCCTTTTGTATTTAATTCCGATGCAATTTCTGTGTTTCATCGTCAATACGATGGTCAGAGGGATACAGTAAACCTGAAGTGAAGCATCGGAATCTATAACTAATGTCACAGGAATTGTTCAAAACATAGAGAGTAGAAAGAGTCAGTCTTCTTGTACTTAAGTCGGCGTTGTGCCTTTTGTATTTAATTCCGATGCAATTTCTGTGTTTCATCGTCAAAAAGAAGGTCAGAGGGATACAGTAAAACTGAAGTGAAGCATCGGAATCTGTAACTAGCGTCACAGGTATGGTTCAAAACATAGTCAGTAAGAAGATTCAGTCTTCTTGTTCTTAAGTCGGCATTGTGCCTTTTGTATTTAATTCCGATGCAATTTCTGTGTTTCATCGTCAACAGGAACGTCCAAGGGATACAGTAAACCTGAAGTGAAGCATCGTAATCTATAACTAGTGTCACAGGAATGGTTCAAAACATAGACAGTAGGAAGAGTCAGTCTTCTTGTACTTAAGTCGGCATTGTGCCTTTTCTATTTAATTCCGATGCAATTTCAGTGTTTCATCGTCAATAAGAATGTCAAAGGGATACAGTAACCCTGAAGTGAAGCATCGGAATCTGTATCTAGCGTCACAGGAATGGTTCAAAGATAGACAGAAAGAAGAGTCAGTCTTCTTGTACTTAAGTCGGCATTGTGCCTTTTGTATTTCATTCCGATGCAATTTCTGTGTTTCATCGGCAATAAGAAGGTCCAACGGATACAGTAAACCTGAAGTGAAGCATCGGAATCTATAACTAGTGTCACAGGAATGGTTCAAAACATAGACAGTAAGAAGAGTCTGTCTTCTTGTACTTAAGTCGGCATTGTGCCTTTTGTATTTAATTCCGATGCAATTTCTGTGATTCATCGTCAATAAGAAGGTCAGAGGGATACAGTAAACCTGAAGTGAAGCATCGGAATCCATAACTAGTGTCACAGGAATGGTTCAAACATAGTCAGTAAGAAGAGTCAATCTTCTTGTACTTAAGTCTGCATAGTGCCTTTTTTATTTAATTCCGATGCAGTATCTGTGTTTCATTGTCAATAAGAAGGTCAGAGGGATACAGTAAACCTGAAGTGATGCATCGGAATCTATAACTAGTGTCACAGGAATGGTTCAAAGCAGTCAGTAAGAAGAGACAATCTTCTTGTACTTAAGTCGGCATTGTGCATTTTGTATTTAATTCCGATGCATTTTCTGTGTTTCATCGTCAATAAGAAGGTCCAAAGGATACAGTAAACCTGAAGTGAAGCATCGGAATCTACAACTAATGTCACAGGAATCGTTCAAAACAGTCAGTAAGTAGAGTCAGTCTTCTTGTACTTAAGTCGGCATTGTGCCTTTTGTATTTAATTCCGATGCAATTTCTGTGTTTCATCGTCAAAAAGAAGGTCAGAGGGATACAGTAAACCTGAAGGGAAGCATCGGAATCTATAACAAGCGTCACAGGAATGGTTCAAAACAGTCAGTAAGAAGAGTCAGTCGTCTTGTACTTAAGTCGGCATTGTGCCTTTTGTATTTAATTCCGATGCAATTACTGTGTTTCATCGTCAAAAAGAAGGTCAGAGGGAACAGTAAACCTGAAGTGAAGCATCGGAATCTGTAACTAGTGTCACAGGAATGGGTCAAAACATAGACAGTAGGAAGAGTCAGTCCTCTTGTACTTAAGTCGGCATTGTGCCTTTTGTATTTAATTCCGATGCAATATCTGTTTTCATCGTCAACACGAAGGTCCAAGGGATACAGTAAACCTGAAGTGAAGTCTCGGAATCTGTATCTAGCGTCACAGGAATGGTTCAAAACATAGTCAGTAAGAAGAGTCAGTCTTCTTGTTCTTAAGTCGGCATTGTGCCTTTTGTATTTAATTCCGATGCAATTTCTGTGTTCCATCGTCAATAAGAACGTCCAAGGGATACAGTAAACCTGAAGTGAAGCATCAAAATCTATAACTAGTGTCACTGGAATGGTTCAAAACATAGACAGTAGGAAGAGTCAGTCTTCTTGTACTTAAGTCGACATTGTGCCTTTTCTATTTACTTCCGATGCAATATCAGTGTTTCATCGTCAATAAGAATGTCAGAGGGATACAGTAACCCTGAAGTGAAGCATCGGAATCTGTAACTAGCGTCACAGGAATGGTTCAAATCATAGACAGAAAGAAGAGTCAGTCTTCTTGTACTTAAGTCGGCAATGTGCTTTTTTGTATTTAATTCCGATGCAATTTCTGTGTTTCATCGTCAATAAGAAGGTCCAAGGGATACAGTAAACATGAAGTGAGGCATCGGAATCTATAACTAGTGTCACAGGAATGGTTCAAAACATAGACAGTAAGAAGAGTATGTCCTCTTGTACTTAAGTCCGCATTGTGCCTTTTCTATTTAATTCCGATGCAATTTTTGTGTTTCATCGTCAATAAGAAGGTCAGAGGGATACAGTAAACCTGAAGTGAAGCATCGGAATCCATAACTAGTGGCACAGGAATGGTTCAAAACATAGTCAGTAAGAAGAGTCAGTCTTCTGGTACTTAAGTCGGCATTGTGCCTTTTCTATTTAATTCCGATGGAATTTCTGTGTTTCATCGTCAATAAGAAGGTCCAAGGGATACAGTAATCATGAAGTGAATCATCGTAATCTATAACTAGTGTCACAGGAATGGTTCAAAACATAGACAGTAAGAAAGGTCAGTCTTCTTGTACTTAAGTCGGCATTGTGCCTTTTGTACTAAATACCGATGCAATATCTGTGTTTCATCGACAACAAGAACGTCCAAGGGATACAGTAAACCTGAAGTGAAGCATCGGAATCTATAACTAGTGTCACAGGAATGGTTCATAACATAGACAGTAGGAAGAGTCAGTCTTCATGTACTTAAGTCGGCATTGTGCTTTTTCTATTTAATTCCGATACAATTTCAGTGATTCATCGTCAATAAGAATGTCAGAGGGATACAGTAACCCTGAAGTGAAGCATCGGAATCTGTATCTAGCGTCACAGGAATGGTTCAAAGCATAGACAGAAAGAAGAGTCAGTCTTCTTGTACTTAAGTCGGCATTGTGCCTTTTATATTTTATTCCGATGCAATTTCTGTGTTTCATCGTCAATAAGAAGGTCCAACGGATACAGTAAACCTGAAGTGAAGCATCGGAATCTATAACTAGTGTCACAGGAATGGTTCAAAACATAGTCAGTAAGAAGAGTCAGTCTTCTTGTACTTAAGTCGGCATAGTGCCTTTTCTATTTAATTCCGATGCAGTATCTGTGTTTCATCGTCAATAAGAAGGTCCAAGGGATACAGTAAACCTGAAGTGAAGCATCGGAATCTATAACTAATGTCACAGGAATCGTTCAATACATAGACAGTAGGAAGAGTCAGTCTTCTTGTACTTATATCGGCATTGTGCCTTTTGTATTTAGTTCCGATGCAATTTCTGTGTTTCATCGTCAAAAAGAAGGTCAGAGGGATACAGTAAACCTGAAGTGAATCATCGTAATCTATAACTAGTGTCACAGGAATGGTTCAAAACATAGTCAGTACGAAGAGTCAGACTTCTTGTACTTAAGTCGGCATTGTGCCTTTTGTATTTAATTCCGATGCAATTTCTGTGTTTCATCGTCAATAAGAAGGTCAGAGGGATACAGTAAACCTGAAGTGAAGCATCGGAATCTATAACTAGTGTCACAGGAATGGTTCAAAACAGTCAGTAAGAAGAGACAATCTTCTTGTACTTAAGTCGGCATTGTGCATTTTGTATTTAATTCCGATGCATTTTCTGTGTTTCATCGTCAATAAGAAGGTCCAAAGGATACAGTAAACCTGAAGTGAAGCTTCGGAATCTACAACTAATGTCACAGGAATCGTTCAAAACAGTCAGTAAGTGCAGTCAGTCTTCTTGTACTTAAGTCGGCATTGTGCCTTTTGTATTTAATTCCGATGCAATTTCTGTGTTTCATCGTCAATACGATGGTCAGAGGGATACAGTAAACCTGAAGTGAAGCATCGGAATCTATAACTAATGTCACAGGAATTGTTCAAAACATAGAGAGTAGAAAGAGTCAGTCTTCTAGTACTTAAGTCGGCGTTGTGCCTTTTGTATTTAATTCCGATGCAATTTCTGTGTTTCATCGTCAAAAAGAAGGTCAGAGGGATACAGTAAAACTGAAGTGAAGCATCGGAATCTGTAACTAGCGTCACAGGTATGGTTCAAAACATAGTCAGTAAGAAGATTCAGTCTTCTTGTTCTTAAGTCGGCATTGTGCCTTTTGTATTTAATTCCGATGCAATTTCTGTGTTTCATCGTCAACAAGAACGTCCAAGGGATACAGTAAACCTGAAGTGAAGCATCGTAATCTATAACTAGTGTCACAGGAATGGTTCAAAACATAGACAGTAGGAAGAGTCAGTCTTCTTGTACTTAAGTCGGCATTGTGCCTTTTCTATTTAATTCCGATGCAATTTCAGTGTTTCATCGTCAATAAGAATGTCAAAGGGATACAGTAACCCTGAAGTGAAGCATCGGAATCTGTATCTAGCGTCACAGGAATGGTTCAAAGATAGACAGAAAGAAGAGTCAGTCTTCTTGTACTTAAGTCGGCATTGTGCCTTTTGTATTTCATTCCGATGCAATTTCTGTGTTTCATCGGCAATAAGAAGGTCCAACGGATACAGTAAACCTGAAGTGAAGCATCGGAATCTATAACTAGTGTCACAGGAATGGTTCAAAACATAGACAGTAAGAAGAGTCTGTCTTCTTGTACTTAAGTCGGCATTGTGCCTTTTGTATTTAATTCCGATGCAATTTCTGTGATTCATCGTCAATAAGAAGGTCAGAGGGATACAGTAAACCTGAAGTGAAGCATCGGAATCTATAACTAGTGTCACAGGAATGGTTCAAAGCAGTCAGTAAGAAGAGACAATCTTCTTGTACTTAAGTCGGCATTGTGCATTTTGTATTTAATTCCGATGCATTTTCTGTGTTTCATCGTCAATAAGAAGGTCCAAAGGATACAGTAAACCTGAAGTGAAGCATCGGAATCTACAACGAATGTCACAGGAATCGTTCAAAACAGTCAGTAAGTAGAGTCAGTCTTCTTGTACTTAAGTCGGCATTGTGCCTTTTGTATTTAATTCCGATGCAATTTCTGTGTTTCATCGTCAATAAGAAGGTCCAAAGGATACAGTAAACCTGAAGTGAAGCATCGGAATCTACAACTAATGACACAGGAATCGTTCAAAACAGTCAGTAAGTAGAGTCAGTCTTCTTGTACTTAAGTCGGCATTGTGCCTTTTGTATTTAATTCCGATGCAATTTCTGTGTTTCATCGTCAAAAAGAAGGTCAGAGGGATACAGTAAACCTGAAGGGAAGCATCGGAATCTATAACAAGCGTCACAGGAATGGTTCAAAACAGTCAGTAAGAAGAGTCAGTCGTCTTGTACTTAAGTCGGCATTGTGCCTTTTGTATTTAATTCCGATGCAATTACTGTGTTTCATCGTCAAAAAGAAGGTCAGAGGGAACAGTAAACCTGAAGTGAAGCATCGGAATCTGTAACTAGTGTCACAGGAATGGGTCAAAACATAGACAGTAGGAAGAGTCAGTCCTCTTGTACTTAAGTCGGCATTGTGCCTTTTGTATTTAATTCCGATGCAATATCTGTTTTCATCGTCAACACGAAGGTCCAAGGGATACAGTAAACCTGAAGTGAAGTCTCGGAATCTGTATCTAGCGTCACAGGAATGGTTCAAAACATAGTCAGTAAGAAGAGTCAGTCTTCTTGTTCTTAAGTCGGCATTGTGCCTTTTGTATTTAATTCCGATGCAATTTCTGTGTTCCATCGTCAATAAGAACGTCCAAGGGATACAGTAAACCTGAAGTGAAGCATCAAAATCTATAACTAGTGTCACTGGAATGGTTCAAAACATAGACAGTAGGAAGAGTCAGTCTTCTTGTACTTAAGTCGACATTGTGCCTTTTCTATTTACTTCCGATGCAATATCAGTGTTTCATCGTCAATAAGAATGTCAGAGGGATACAGTAACCCTGAAGTGAAGCATCGGAATCTGTAACTAGCGTCACAGGAATGGTTCAAATCATAGACAGAAAGAAGAGTCAGTCTTCTTGTACTTAAGTCGGCAATGTGCTTTTTTGTATTTAATTCCGATGCAATTTCTGTGTTTCATCGTCAATAAGAAGGTCCAAGGGATACAGTAAACATGAAGTGAGGCATCGGAATCTATAACTAGTGTCACAGGAATGGTTCAAAACATAGACAGTAAGAAGAGTATGTCCTCTTGTACTTAAGTCCGCATTGTGCCTTTTCTATTTAATTCCGATGCAATTTTTGTGTTTCATCGTCAATAAGAAGGTCAGAGGGATACAGTAAACCTGAAGTGAAGCATCGGAATCCATAACTAGTGGCACAGGAATGGTTCAAAACATAGTCAGTAAGAAGAGTCAGTCTTCTGGTACTTAAGTCGGCATTGTGCCTTTTCTATTTAATTCCGATGGAATTTCTGTGTTTCATCGTCAATAAGAAGGTCCAAGGGATACAGTAATCATGAAGTGAATCATCGTAATCTATAACTAGTGTCACAGGAATGGTTCAAAACATAGACAGTAAGAAAGGTCAGTCTTCTTGTACTTAAGTCGGCATTGTGCCTTTTGTACTAAATACCGATGCAATATCTGTGTTTCATCGTCAACAAGAACGTCCAAGGGATACAGTAAACCTGAAGTGAAGCATCGGAATCTATAACTAGTGTCACAGGAATGGTTCATAACATAGACAGTAGGAAGAGTCAGTCTTCATGTACTTAAGTCGGCATTGTGCTTTTTCTATTTAATTCCGATACAATTTCAGTGATTCATCGTCAATAAGAATGTCAGAGGGATACAGTAACCCTGAAGTGAAGCATCGGAATCTGTATCTAGCGTCACAGGAATGGTTCAAAGCATAGACAGAAAGAAGAGTCAGTCTTCTTGTACTTAAGTCGGCATTGTGCCTTTTGTATTTAATTCCAATGCAATTTCTGTGATTCATCGTCAATATGAAGGTCAGAGGGATACAGTAAACCTGAAGTGAAGCATCGGAATCCATAACTAGTGTCACAGGAATGGTTCAAACATAGTCAGTAAGAAGAGTCAGTCTTCTTGTACTTAAGTCGGCATAGTGCCTTTTCTATTTAATTCCGATGCAGTATCTGTGTTTCATCGTCAATAAGAAGGTCCAAGGGATACAGTAAACCTGAAGTGAAGCATCGGAATCTATAACTAATGTCACAGGAATCGTTCAATACATAGACAGTAGGAAGAGTCAGTCTTCTTGTACTTATATCGGCATTGTGCCTTTTGTATTTAGTTCCGATGCAATTTCTGTGTTTCATCGTCAAAAAGAAGGTCAGAGGGATACAGTAAACCTGAAGTGAATCATCGTAATCTATAACTAGTGTCACAGGAATGGTTCAAAACATAGTCAGTACGAAGAGTCAGACTTCTTGTACTTAAGTCGGCATTGTGCCTTTTGTATTTAATTCCGATGCAATTTCTGTGTTTCATCGTCAATAAGAAGGTCAGAGGGATACAGTAAACCTGAAGTGAAGCATCGGAATCTATAACTAGTGTCACAGGAATGGTTCAAAACAGTCAGTAAGAAGAGACAATCTTCTTGTACTTAAGTCGGCATTGTGCATTTTGTATTTAATTCCGATGCATTTTCTGTGTTTCATCGTCAATAAGAAGGTCCAAAGGATACAGTAAACCTGAAGTGAAGCATCGGAATCTACAACTAATGTCACAGGAATCGTTCAAAACAGTCAGTAAGTGCAGTCAGTCTTCTTGTACTTAAGTCGGCATTGTGCCTTTTGTATTTAATTCCGATGCAATTTCTGTGTTTCATCGTCAATACGATGGTCAGAGGGATACAGTAAACCTGAAGTGAAGCATCGGAATCTATAACTAATGTCACAGGAATTGTTCAAAACATAGAGAGTAGAAAGAGTCAGTCTTCTTGTACTTAAGTCGGCGTTGTGCCTTTTGTATTTAATTCCGATGCAATTTCTGTGTTTCATCGTCAAAAAGAAGGTCAGAGGGATACAGTAAAACTGAAGTGAAGCATCGGAATCTGTAACTAGCGTCACAGGTATGGTTCAAAACATAGTCAGTAAGAAGATTCAGTCTTCTTGTTCTTAAGTCGGCATTGTGCCTTTTGTATTTAATTCCGATGCAATTTCTGTGTTTCATCGTCAACAAGAACGTCCAAGGGATACAGTAAACCTGAAGTGAAGCATCGTAATCTATAACTAGTGTCACAGGAATGGTTCAAAACATAGACAGTAGGAAGAGTCAGTCTTCTTGTACTTAAGTCGGCATTGTGCCTTTTCTATTTAATTCCGATGCAATTTCAGTGTTTCATCGTCAATAAGAATGTCAAAGGGATACAGTAACCCTGAAGTGAAGCATCGGAATCTGTATCTAGCGTCACAGGAATGGTTCAAAGATAGACAGAAAGAAGAGTCAGTCTTCTTGTACTTAAGTCGGCATTGTGCCTTTTGTATTTCATTCCGATGCAATTTCTGTGTTTCATCGGCAATAAGAAGGTCCAACGGATACAGTAAACCTGAAGTGAAGCATCGGAATCTATAACTAGTGTCACAGGAATGGTTCAAAACATAGACAGTAAGAAGAGTCTGTCTTCTTGTACTTAAGTCGGCATTGTGCCTTTTGTATTTAATTCCGATGCAATTTCTGTGATTCATCGTCAATAAGAAGGTCAGAGGGATACAGTAAACCTGAAGTGAAGCATCGGAATCTATAACTAGTGTCACAGGAATGGTTCAAAGCAGTCAGTAAGAAGAGACAATCTTCTTGTACTTAAGTCGGCATTGTGCATTTTGTATTTAATTCCGATGCATTTTCTGTGTTTCATCGTCAATAAGAAGGTCCAAAGGATACAGTAAACCTGAAGTGAAGCATCGGAATCTACAACGAATGTCACAGGAATCGTTCAAAACAGTCAGTAAGTAGAGTCAGTCTTCTTGTACTTAAGTCGGCATTGTGCCTTTTGTATTTAATTCCGATGCAATTTCTGTGTTTCATCGTCAAAAAGAAGGTCAGAGGGATACAGTAAACCTGAAGGGAAGCATCGGAATCTATAACAAGCGTCACAGGAATGGTTCAAAACAGTCAGTAAGAAGAGTCAGTCGTCTTGTACTTAAGTCGGCATTGTGCCTTTTGTATTTAATTCCGATGCAATTACTGTGTTTCATCGTCAAAAAGAAGGTCAGAGGGAACAGTAAACCTGAAGTGAAGCATCGGAATCTGTAACTAGTGTCACAGGAATGGGTCAAAACATAGACAGTAGGAAGAGTCAGTCCTCTTGTACATAAGTCGGCATTGTGCCTTTTGTATTTAATTCCGATGCAATATCTGTTTTCATCGTCAACACGAAGGTCCAAGGGATACAGTAAACCTGAAGTGAAGTCTCGGAATCTGTATCTAGCGTCACAGGAATGGTTCAAAACATAGTCAGTAAGAAGAGTCAGTCTTCTTGTTCTTAAGTCGGCATTGTGCCTTTTGTATTTAATTCCGATGCAATTTCTGTGTTCCATCGTCAATAAGAACGTCCAAGGGATACAGTAAACCTGAAGTGAAGCATCAAAATCTATAACTAGTGTCACTGGAATGGTTCAAAACATAGACAGTAGGAAGAGTCAGTCTTCTTGTACTTAAGTCGACATTGTGCCTTTTCTATTTACTTCCGATGCAATATCAGTGTTTCATCGTCAATAAGAATGTCAGAGGGATACAGTAACCCTGAAGTGAAGCATCGGAATCTGTAACTAGCGTCACAGGAATGGTTCAAAACATAGACAGAAAGAAGAGTCAGTCTTCTTGTACTTAAGTCGGCAATGTGCTTTTTTGTATTTAATTCCGATGCAATTTCTGTGTTTCATCGTCAATAAGAAGGTCCAAGGGATACAGTAAACATGAAGTGAGGCATCGGAATCTATAACTAGTGTCACAGGAATGGATCAAAACATAGACAGTAAGAAGAGTATGTCCTCTTGTACTTAAGTCGGCATTGTGCCTTTTCTATTTAATTCCGATGCAATTTTTGTGTTTCATCGTTAATAAGAAGGTCAGAGGGATACAGTAAACCTGAAGTGAAGCATCGGAATCCATAACTAGTGGCACAGGAATGGTTCAAAACATAGTCAGTAAGAAGAGTCAGTCTTCTTGTACTTAAGTCGGCATTGTGCCTTTTCTATTTAATTCCGATGCAATATCTTTGTTTCATCGTCAATAAGAAAGTTAGAGGGATACAGTAATCCTGAAGTGAGGCATCGGAATCTATAACTAGTGTCACAGGAATGGTTTAAACATAGTCAGTACGAAGAGTCAGTCTTCTTGTACTTAAGTCGGCATTGTGCCTTTTCTATTTAATTCCGACGCAATTTCTGTGTTTCTTCGTCAATAAGAAGGTCCAAGGGATACAGTAATGCTGAAGTGATTCATCGTAATCTATAACTAGTGTCACAGGAATGGTTTAAACATAGTCAGTACGAAGAGTCAGTCTTCTTGTACTTAAGTCGGCATTGTGCATTTTGCATTTCATTCCGATGCAATTTCTGTGTTTCATCGTCAATAAGAATGTCAGATTGATACAGTAAACCTGAAGTGAAGCATCGGAATCCATAACTAGTGTTACAGGAGCGGTTCAAAACAGTCAGTAAGAAGAGACATTCTTCTTGTACTTAAGTCGGCATTGTGCCTTTTGTATTTAATTCCGATGCAATTACTGTGTTTCATCGTCAAAAAGAAGGTCAGAGGGATACAGTATACCTGAAGTGAAGCATCGGAATCTGTAACTACTGTCACAGGAAAGGTTCAAAACATAGACAGTAGGAAGAGTCAGTCTTCTTGTACTTAAGTCGGCATTGTGCCTTTTGTATTTAATTCCGATGCAATATCTGTGTTTCATCGTCAATAAGAATGTCCAAGGGATACAGTAAACCTGAAGTGAAGCATCGTAATCTGTAACTAGCGTCACAGGAATGGTTCAAAACATAGTCAGTTAGAAGAGTCAGTCTTCTTGTACTTAAGTCGTCATTGTGCCTTTTCTATTTAATTCCGATGCAATTTCTGTGTTTCATCGTCAATAAGAAGGTCCAAGTGATACGGTAAACCTGAAGTGAATCATCGTAATCTATAACTAGTCTCCCAGGAATGGTTCAAAACATAGTCAGTACGAAGAGTCAGTCTTATTGTACTTAAGTCGGCATTGTGCCTTTTGTATTTAATTCCGATGCAATTTCTGTGTTTCATCGTCAATAAGAAGGACAGAGGGATACAGTAAACTTGAAGTGAAGCATCGGAATCTATAACTAGTGTCACAGGAATGGTTCTAAACATAGACAGTACGAAGGGTCAGTCTTCTTGTACTTAAGTCGGCATTGTGCCTTTTGTATTTATATCCGATGCTATATCTGTGTTTCATCGTCAATAAGAAGGTGCAAGGGATACAGTAAACCTGAAGTGAAGCATTGGAATCTATAACTAGTGTCACAGGAATGGTTCAAACATAGACAGTAAGAAGAGTCAGTCTTTTTGTACTTAAGTCGGCATTCTGCCTTTTGTATTTAATTCCGATGCAATTACTGTGTTTCATCGTCAATAAGAACGTCCAAGGGATACAGTAACCCTGAAGTGAAGCATCGGAATCTATAACTAGTGTCACAGGAATGGTTCAAAACATAGACAGTAGGAAGAGTCAGTCTTCTTGTACTTAAGTCGGCATTGTACCTTTTGTATTTAATTCCGATGCAATTTCTGTGTTTCATCGTCAATAAGAATGTCAGAGGGATACAGTAACCCTGAAGTGAAGCATGGGAATCTGTAACTAGCGTCACAGGAATGGTTCAAAGCATAGACAGGAAGAAGAGTCAGTATTCTTGTACTTAAGTCGGAATTGTTCGTTTTCCATTTAATTCCGATGCAATTTCTGTGTTTCATCGTCAATAAGAAGGTCCAAGGGATACAGTAAACCTGAAGTGAAGCATCGGAATCTATAACTAGTGTCACAGGAATGGTTCAAAACATAGACAGTAAGAAGAGTCAGTCTTCTTGTACTTAAGTCGTCATTCTGCCTTTTCTATTTAATTCCGATGCAATTTCTGTGTTTCATCGTCAATAAGAAGGTCAGTGGGATACAGTAAACCTGAAGTGAAGCATCGGAATCTGTAACTAGTGTCACAGGAATGGTTCAAAACATAGACTGTAGGAAGAGTCAGTCCTCTTGTACTTAAGTCTGCATTGTGCCTTTTGTATTTAATTCCTATGCAATATCTGTGTTTCATCGTCAACAAGAAGGTCCAAAGGATACAGTAAACCTGAAGTGAAGCATCGGAATCTGTAACTAGCGTCACAGGAATGGCTCAAAACATAGTCAGTAAGAAGAGTCAGTCTTCTTGTTCTTAAGTCAGCATTGTGCCTTTTGTATTTAATTCCGATGAAATTTCTGTGTTTCATCGTCAATAAGAACGTCCAAGGGATACAGTAAAAATGAAGTGAAGCATCGGAATCTATAACTAGTGTCACAGGAATGGTTCAAAGCATAGACAGTTGTAAGAGTCAGTCTTCTTGTACTTAAGTCGGCATTGTGCCTTTTCTAACTAATTCCGATGCAATTTCAGTGTTTCATCGTCAATAAGAATGTCAGAGGGATACAGTTACCCTGAAGTAGAGCATCGGAATCCATAACTAGTGTCACAGGAATGGTTCATAACGTAGCCAGTAAGAAGAGTCGGTCTTCTTGTACTTAAGTCGGCATTGTGCCTTTTCTATTTAATTCCAATGCAATATCTGTGTTTCATCGTCAGTAAGAAGGTCAGAGGGATACAGTAAACCTGAAGTGAGGCATCGGAATCTATAACTAGTGTCACAGGAATGGTTCCAAACATAGTCAGCAAGAAGACTCAGTCTTCTTGTACTTAAGTCGGCATTGTGCCTTTTCTATTTAATTCCGATGCAATTTCTCTATTTCACCGTCAATAAGAAAGTGCAAGGAATACAGTAATCCTGAAGTGAATCATCATAATCTATAACTAGTGTCACAGGATTGGTTATAAACATAGTCAGTACGAAGAGTCAGTCTTCTTGTACTTAAGTCGGCATTGTGCCTTTTCTATTTAATTCCGATGCAATTACTGTGTTTCATCGTCAATAAGAGGGTCCAAGGGATACAGTAAACCTCAAGTGAATCATCGTAATCTATAACTAGTGTCAAAGGAATGGTTCAAAACATAGTCAGTACGAAGAGTCAGTCTTCTTTTACTTAAGTCGGCATTGTGCCTTTTCTATTTAATTCCGATGCAATTTCTGTGTTTCATCGTCAATAAGAACGTCCAAGGGATACAGTAAACCTGAAGTGAAGCATCGGAATCTATAACTAGTGTCACTGGAATGGTTCAAAACATAGACAGTGGGAAGAGTCAGTCTTCTTGTACTTAAGTCGACATTGTGCCTTTTCTATTTACTTCCGATGCAATTTCAGTGTTTCATCGTCAATAAGAATGTCAGAGGGATACAGTAACCCTGAAGTGAAGCATCGGAATCTGTAACTAGCGTCACAGGAATGGTTCAAAACATAGACAGAAAGAAGAGTCAGTCTTCTTGTACTTAAGTTGGCATTGTGCCTTTTCTATTTAATTCCGATGCAAGTTCTGTGTTTCATCGTCAATAAGAAGGTCTAAGGGATACAGTAAACCTGAAGTGAAGCATCGGAATCTATAACTAATGTCACAGGAATCGTTCAATACATAGACAGTAGGAAGAGTCAGTCTTCTTATACTTATATCGGCATTGTGCCTTTTGTATTAAATTCCGATGCAATTTCTGTGTTTCATCGTCAAAAAGAAGGTCTGAGGGATACAGTAAACCTGAAGTGAAGCATCGGAATCTATAACAAGTGTCACAGGAATGGTTCAAAACAGTTAGTAAGAAGAGTCAGTCGTCTTGTACTTAAGTCGGCATTGTGCCTTTTGTAATTAAATCCGAAGCTATTTCTGTATTTCGCCGCCAGTTAGAAGGTCCAAAGGATGCAGTAAACCTGAAGTGAAGCATCGGAATCAATAACAAATGTCACAGGAATCGTTCAATACATAGACAGTAGGAAGAGTCAGTCTTCTTGTACTTAAGTCGGCATTGTACCTTTTGTATTTAATTCCGATGCAATTTCTGTGTTTCATCGTCAATAAGAATGTCAGAGGTATACAGTTACCCCGAAGTAGAGCATCGGAATCTGTAACTAGCGTCACAGGAATGGTTCAAAACATAGACAGAAAGAAGAGTCAGTATTCTTGTACTTCAGTCGGCAGTGTGCCTTTTGTATTTAATTCCGATGCTATTTCTATGTTTCATCGTCAATAAGAAGGTCCAAGGGATACAGTAAACC
This sequence comes from Schistocerca americana, assembly GCF_021461395.2. Classification (NCBI taxonomy): domain Eukaryota; kingdom Metazoa; phylum Arthropoda; class Insecta; order Orthoptera; family Acrididae; genus Schistocerca; species Schistocerca americana. The sequence goes on from NC_060123.1 coordinate 760,518,727, forward strand.
TGAAGTGAAGCATCGGAATCTATAACTAGTGTCACAGGAATGGTTCAAAACATAGACAGAAAGAAGAGTCAGTCTTCTTGTACTTAAGTCGACATTGTGTCTTTTCTATTTAATTCCGATGCAGTTTCTGTGTTTCATCGTCAATAAGAAGGTCAGAGGGATACAGTAAACCTGAAGTGAAGCATCGGAATCCATAACTAGTGTCACAGGAATGGTTCATAACGTAGTCAGTAAGAAGAGTCGGTCTTCTTGTACTTAAGTCGGCATTGTGCCTTTTCTATTTAATTCCGATGCAATATCTGTGTTTCATCGTCAGTAAGAAGGTCAGAGGGATACAGTAAACCTGAAGTGAGGCATCGGTATCTATAACTAGTGTCACAGGAATGGTTCCAAACATAGTCAGTAAGAAGAGTCAGTCTTCTTGTACTTAAGTCGGCATTGTGCCTTTTCTATTTAATTCCGATGCAATTTCTCTATTTCACCGTCAATAAGAAAGTGCAAGGAATACAGTAATCCTGAAGTGAATCATCATAATCTATAACTAGTGTCACAGGAATGGTTATAAACATAGTCAGTACGAAGAGTCAGTCTTCTTGTACTTAAGTCGGCATTGTGCCTTTTCTATTTAATTCCGATGCAATTTCTGTGTTTCATCGTCAATAAGAGGGTCCAAGGGATACAGCAAACCTCAAGTGAATCATCGTAATCTATAACTAGTGTCACAGGAATGGTTCAAAACATAGTCAGTACGAAGAGTCAGTCTTCTTGTACTTAAGTCGGCATTGTGCCTTTTCTATTTATTTCCGATGCAATTTCTGTGTTTCATCGTCAATAAGAACGTCCAAGGGATACAGTAAACCTGAAGTGAAGCATCGGAATCTATAACTAGTGTCACTGGAATGGTTCAAAACATAGACAGTGGGAAGAGTCAGTCTTCTTGTACTTAAGTCGACATTGTGCCTTTTCAATTTACTTCCGACGCAATTTCAGTGTTTCATCGTCAATAAGAATGTCAGAGGGATACAGTAACCCTGAAGTGAAGCATCGGAATCTGTAACTAGCGTCACAGGAATGGTTCAAAACATAGACAGAAAGAAGAGTCAGTCTTCTTGTACTTAAGTCGGCATTGTGCCTTTTGTATTTAATTCCGATGCAATTTCTGTGTTTCATCGTCAATAAGAAGGTCCAAGGGATACAGTAAACCTGAAGTGAGGCATCGGAATCTATAACTAGTGTCACAGGAATAGTTCAAAACATAGACAGTAAGAAGAGTGTGTCCTCTTGTACTTAAGTCGGCATTCTGCCTTTTTTATTTAATTCCGATGCAATTTCTGTGTTTCATCGTCAATAAGAAGGTCAGAGGGATACAGTAAACCTGAAGTGAAGCATCGGAATCCATAACTAGTGGCACAGGAATGGTTCAAAACATAATCAGTAAGAAGAGTCAGTCTTCTTGTACTTAAGTCGGCATTGTGCCTTTTCTATTTAATTCCAAGCAATTTCTGTGTTTCATCGTCAATAAGAAGGTCCAAGGGATACAGTAATCCTGAAGTGATTCACCGTAATCTATAACTAGTGTCACAGGAATGGTTCAAACATAGTCAGTACGAAGAGTAGGTCTTCTTGTACTTAAGTCGGCATTGTGCCTTTTGCATTTCATTCCGATGCAATTTCTGTGTTTCATCGTCTATAAGAATGTCAGAGGGATACAGTAAACCTGAAGTGAAGCATCGGAATCTATAACTAGTGTTACAGGAATGGTTCAAAACAGTCAGTAAGAAGAGACAATCTTCTTGTACTTAAGTCGGCATTGTGCCTTTTGTATTTAATTCCGATGCAATTTCTGTGTTTCATCGTCAAAAAGAAGGTCAGAGGGATACAGTAAACCTGAAGTGAAGCATCGGAATCTGTAACTACTGTCACAGGAAAGGTTCAAACATAGACAGTAGGAAGAGTCAGTCTTCTTGTACTTAAGTCGGCATTGTGCCTTTTGTATTTAATTCCGATGCAATATCTGTGTCTCATCGTCAGTAAGAAGGTCCAAGGGATACAGTAAACCTGAAGTGAAGCATCGTAAGCTGTAACTAGCGTCACAGGAATGGTTCAAAACATAGTCAGTTAGAAGAGTCAGTCTTCTTGTACTTAAGTCGTCATTGTGCCTTTTCTATTTAATTCCGATGCAATTTCTGTGTTTCATCGTCAAAAAGAAGGTCAGAGGGATACAGTAAACCTGAAGTGAAGCATCGGAATCTATAACTAGTGTCACAGGAATGGTTCAAAACAGTTAGTAAGAAGAGTCAGTCATCTTGTACTTAAGTCGGCATTGTGCCTTTTGTATTTAATTACGAAGCTATTTCTGTGTTTCGCCGCCAGTTAGAAGGTCCAAAGGATACAGTAAACCTGAAGTGAAGCATCGGAATCAATAACAAATGTCACAGGAATCGTTCAATACATAGACAGTAGGAAGAGTCAGTCTTCTTGTACTTAAGTCGGCATTGTGCCTTTTGTATTTAATTCCGATGCAATTTCTGTGTTTCATCGTTAAAAGAAGGTCTGAGGGATACCGTAAACCTGAAGTGAAGCATCGGAATCTGTAACTAGTGTCACAGGAATCGTTCAAAACATAGACAGTAGGAAGAGTGAGTCCTCTTGTACTTAAGTCTGCATTGTGCCTTTTGTATTTAATTCCTATGCAATATCTGTGTTTCATCGTCAACAAGAAGGTCCAAGGGATACAGTAAACCTGAAGTGAAGCATCGGAATGTGTAACTAGCGTCACAGGAATGGCTCAAAGCATAGTCAGTAAGAAGAGTCAGTCTTCTTGTTCTTAAGTCAGCATTGTGCATTTTGTATTTAATTCCGATGCAATTTCTGTGTTTCATCGTCAATAAGAACGTCCAAGGGATACAGTAAACCTGAAGTGAAGCATCGGAATCTATAACTAGTGTCACAGGAACGGTTCAAAGCATAGACAGTAGGAAGAGTCAGTCTTCTTCTACTTAAGTCGGCATTGTGCCTTTTCTAACTAGTTGCGATGCAATTTCAGTGTTTCATCGTCAATAAGAATGTCAGAGGGATACAGTAACCCTGAAGTAAAGCATCGGAATCTGTAACTAGCGTCACAGGACTGGTTCAAAACATAGACAGAAAGAAGAGTCAGTCTTCTTGTACTTCAGTCGGCAGTGTGCTTTTTGCATTTAATTCCGATGCTATTCCTATGTTTAATCGTCAATAAGAAGGTCCAAGGGATACAGTAAACCTGAAGTGAAGCATCGGAATCTATAACTAGTGTCACAGGAATGGTTCAAAACATAGACAGTAAGAAGAGTCAGTCTTCTTGTACTTAAGTCGACATTGTGCCTTTTCTATTTAATTCCGATGCAATTCCTGTGTTACATCGTCAATAAGAAGGTCAGAGGGATACAGTAAACCTGATGTGAAGCATCGGAATCCATAACTAGTGTCACAGGAATGGTTCATAACGTAGTCAGTAAGAAGAGTCGGTCTTCTTGTACTTAAGTCGGCATTGTGCCTTCTCTATTTAATTCCGATGCAATATCTGTGTTTCATCGTCAATAAGAAGGTCAGAGGGATACAGTAAACCTGAAGTGAGGCATCGGAATCCATAACTAGTGTCACAGGAATGGTTCCAAACATAGTCAGTAAGAAGAGTCAGTCTTCTTGTACTTAAGTCGGCATTGTGCCTTTTCTATTTAATTCCGATGCAATTTCTGTATTTCACCGTCAATAAGAAAGTGCAAGGAATACAGTAATCCTGAAGTGAATCATCATAATCTATAACTAGTGTCACAGGAATGGTTATAAACATAGTCAGTACGAAGAGTCAGTCTTCTTGTACTTAAGTCGGCATTGTGCCTTTTCTATTTAATTCCGATGCAATTTCTGTGTTTCATCGTCAATACGAAGGTCCAAGGGATACAGTAAACCTCAAGTGAATCATCGTAATCTATAACTAGTGTCACAGGAATGGTTCAAAACATAGTCAGTACGAAGAGTCAGTCTTCTTGTACTTAAGTCGGCATTGTGCCTTTTCTATTTAATTCCGATGTTATTTCTGTATTTCATGGTCAATAAAATGGTCAGAGGGATACAGTAAACCTGAAGTGAAGCATCGGAATCTGTAACTAGTGTCACAGGAATTGTTCAAAACATAGACAGTAAGAAGGGTTAGTCTTCTTGTACTTAAGTCGGCATTGTGCCTTTTGTACTTAATAACGATGCAATATCTGTGTTTCATCGTCAATAAGAAGGTGCAAGGGATACAGTAAATCTGAAGTGAAGCATCGGAATCTATAACTAGTATCACAGGAATGGTTCAAAGCTCAGACAGTAAGAAGAGTCAGTCTTCTTGTACTTAAGTCGGCATTGTGCCTTTTATATTTAATTCCGATGCAATTTCTGTGTTTCATCGTCAATATGAAGGTCAGAGGGATACAGTAAACCTGAAGTGAAGCATCGGAATCTATCACTAGTGTCACAGGAATGGTTCAAAACAGTCAGTAAGAAGAGTCAATCTTCTTGTACTTAGGTCGGCATTGTGCCTTTTGTATTTAATTCCGATGCATTTTCTGTGTTTCATCGTCAATAAGGAGGTCCAAAGGATACAGTAAACCTGAAGTGAAGCATCGGAATCTATAATTAATGTCACATGAATCGTTCAAAACATAGACAGTAGGAAGAGTCAGTCTTCTTGTACTTAAGTCGGCATTGTGCCTTTTCTATCTAATTATCATGCAATTTCTGTGTTTCATCGTCAAAAAGAAGGTCAGAGGGATACATTAAACCTGAAGTGAAGCATCGGAATCTATAACAAGTGTCACAGGAATGGCTCAAAACAGACAGTAAGAAGAGTCAGTCTTCTTGTACTTAAGTCGGCATTGTGCTTTTTGTATTTAATTCCGAAGCTATTTCTGCATTTCGTCGCCAGTTAGAAGGTCCAAAGGATACAGTAAACCTGAAGTGAAGCATCGGAATCAATAACTAATGTCACAGGAATCGTTCAAAACATAGACAGTAGGAAGAGTAAGTCTTCTTGTACTTAAGTCGGCATTGTGCCTTTTCTATTTAATTCCGATGCAATTTCTGTGTTTCATCGCCAATAAGAAAGTGCAAGGGATACAGTAAACCTGAAGTGAATCATCGTAATGTATAACTACTGTCACAGTAATGGTTCAAAATATAGTCAGTACGAAGAGTCAGTCTTCTTGTACTTCAGTCGGCATTGTGCCTTTTGTATTTAATTCCGATGCAATATCTGTGTTTCATCGTCAACAAGAAGGTCCAAGGGATACAGTAAACCTGAAGTGAAGCATCGGAATCTGTAACTAGCGTCACAGGAATGGTTCAAAGCATAGTCAGTAAGAAGAGTCAGTCTTCTTGTTCTTAAGTCGGCATTGTGCTTTTTGTATTAAATTCCGATGAAATTTCTGTGTTTCATCGTCAATAAGAACGTCCAACGGATAGAGTAAACCTGAAGTGAAGCATCGGAATCTATAGCTAGTGTCACAGGAATGGTTCAAAACATAGACCGTAGGAAGAGTCAGTCTTCTTGTACTTCAGTCGGCATTGTGCCTTTTCTATCTAATTCCGATGCAATTTCAGTGTTTCATCGTCAATAAGAATGTCAGAGGGATACAGTAACCCTGAAGTGAAGCATCGGAATCTGTAACTAGCGTCACAGGAATGGTTTAAAACATAGACACAAAGAGGAGTCAGTCTTCTTGTACTTCAGTCGGCAGTGTGCCTTTTGTATTTAATTCCGATGCAATTTCTGTGTTTCATCGTCAATAAGGAGGTCAGAGGGATACAGTAAACCTGAAGTGAACCATCGGAATCTATAACTAGTGTCACAGGAATGGTTCAAAACATAGTCAGTACGAATAGTCATTCTTCTTGTACTTAAGTCGGCTTTGTGCCTTTTGTGTTTCATACCGATGCAATTTCTGTGTTTCATCGTCAATAAGAAGGTCAGAGGGATACAGTAAACCTGATGTGAAGCATCGGAATCTATAACAAGTGTCACAGGAATGGTTCAAAACAGTCAGTAAGAAGAGTCAGTCCTCTTGTACTTAAGTCGGCATTGTGCCTTTTGTATTTAATTCCGATGCAATTTCTGTGTTTCATCGTCAATATGAAGATCAGAGGGATACAGTAAACCTGAAGTGAAGCATCGGAATCTATAACTAGTGTCACAGGAATGGTTCAAAACTGTCAGTAAGAAGAGACAATCTTCTTGTACGTAAGTCGGCATTGTGCCTTTTGTATTTAATTCCGATTCATTTTCTGTGTTTCATCGTCAATAAGAAGGTCCAAAGGATACAGTAAACCTGAAAATCGTTCAAAACATAGACAGTAGGATGAGTCAGTCTTCTTGTACTTAAGTCGGCATTGTGCCTTTTGTATTTAATTCCGATGCAATTTCTGTGTTTCATCGTCAAAAAGAAGGTCAGAGGGATACAGTTAACCTGAAGTGAAGCATCGGAATCTGTAACTAGTGTCACAGGAACGGTTCAAAACATAGAAATTAGGAAGAGTCAGTCCCCTTGTACTTAAGTTGGCATTGTGCCTTTTGTATTTAATTAAGATGCAGTATCTGTGTTTCATCGTCAACAAAAAGTCCAAGGGATACAGTAAACCTGAAGTGAAGCATCGGAATCTGTAACTAGCGTCACATTAATGGTTCTAAACATAGTCAGTAAGAAGAGTCAGTCTTCTTGTACTTAAGTCGACATTGTGCCTTTTCTATTTAATTCCGATGCAATTGTTTCATCGTCAATAAGAAGGTCCAAGGGATACAGTATACCTGAAGTGAAGCATCGGAATCTATAACTAGTGTCACAGGAATGGTTCAAAACATAGACAGCAAGAAGAGTCAGTCTTCTTGTACTTAAGTCGGCATTGTGACTTTTCTATTTAATTCCGATGGAATTTCAGTATTTCATCGTCAATAAGAATGTCAGAGAGATACAGTAACCCTGAAGTGAAGCATCGGAATCTGTAACTAGCGTCACAGGAATGGTTCAAAACATAGACAGAAAGAGGAGTCAGTCTTCTTGTACTTCAGTCGGCAGTGTGCCTTTTGTATTTAAATCCGATGCTATTTCTGTGTTTCATCGTCAATAAGAAGGTCCAAGGGATACAGTAAACCTGAAGTGAAGCATCGGAATCTATAACTAGTGTCACAGGAATGGTTCAAAACATAGACAGTAAGAAGAGTCAGTCTTCTTGTACTTAAGTCGGCATTGTGCCTTTTCTATTTAATTCCGATGCACTTTCTGTGTTTCATCGTCAATAAGGGGGTCAGAGGGATACAGTAAACCTGAAGTGAAGCATCGGAATCCGTAACTAGTGTCACAGGAATGGTTCAAAACATAGTCAGTAAGAAGAGTCAGTCTTCTTGTATTTAAGTCGGCATTGTGCCTTTTCTATTTAATTCCGATGCAATATCTGTGTTTCATCGGCAATGAGATGGCCAGAGGGATACAATAAACCTGAAGTGAGGCATCGGAATCTATAACTAGTGTCACAGGAATGGTACCAAACATAGTCAGTAAGAAGAGTCAGTCTTCTTGTACACAAGTCGGCATTGTGCCTTTTCTATTTAATTCCAATGCAATTTCTGTGTTTCATCGTCAATAAGAATGTCCAAGGGATACAGTAATCCTGAAGTGAATCATCATAATCTATAACTAGTATCACAGGAATGGTTCAAAACATAGTCAGTACGAAGAGTCATTCTTCTTGTACTTAAGTCGGCATTGTGCCTTTTGTGTTTCATACCGATGCAATTTCTGTGTTTCATCGTCAATAAGAAGGTCAGAGGGATACAGTAAACCTGATGTAAAGCATCGGAATCCATAACAAGTGTCACAGGAATGGTTCAAAACAGTCAGTAAGAAGAGTCAGTCTTCTTGTACTTAAGTCGGCATTGTGATTTTGGTATTTAATTCCGATGCAATTTCTGTGTTTCATCGTCAATAAGAAGGTCAGAGGGATACAGTAAACCTGAAGTGAAGCATCGGAATCTATGACTAGTGTCACAGGAATGGTTCAAAACAGTCAGTAAGAAGAGACAATCTTCTTGTACGTAAGTCGGCATTGTGCCTTTTGTATTTAATTCCGATGCATTTTCTGTGTTTCATCGTCAATAAGAAGGTCCAAACGATACAGTAAACCTGAAGTGAAGCATCGGAATCTATAACTAATGTCACAGGAATCGTTCAAAACATAGACAGTAGGATGAGACAGTCTTCTTGTACTTAAGTCGGCATTGTGCCTTTTGTATTTAATTCCGACGCAATTTCTGTGTTTCATCGTCAAAAAGAAGGTCAGAGGGATTCAGTAAACCTGAAATGAAGCATCGGAATCTATAAGAAGCGTCACAGGAATGGTTCAAAACAGTCCGTAAGAAGTGTCAGTCGTCTTGTACTTAAGTCGGCATTGTGCCTTTTGTTTTTCATTCCGAAGCTATTTCTGCATTTCGTCGCCAATTACAAGGTCCAAAGGATACAGTAAACCTGAAGTGAAGCATCGGAATCAATAACTAATGTCACAGGAATCGTTCAAAACATAGACAGTAGGAAGAGTCAGTATTCTTGTACTTAAGTCGGCATTGTGCCTTTTGTATTTAATTCCGATGCAATTTCTGTGTTTCATCGTCAAAAAGAAGGTCAGAGGGATACAGTTAACCAGAAGTGAAGCATCGGAATCTGTAACTAGTGTCACAGGAATGGTTCAAAACATAGACAGTAGGAAGAGTTAGTCCTCTTGTACATAAGTCGGCATTGTGCCTTTTGTATTTAATTAAGATGCAGTATCTGTGTTTCATCGTCAACAAGAAGGTCCAAGGGATACAGTAAACCTGAAGTGAAGCATCGGAATCTGTAACTAGCGTCACATTAATGGTTCAAAACATAGTCAGTAAGAAGAGTCAGTCTTCTTGTACTTAAGTCGGCATTGTGCCTTTTCTATTTAATTCCGATGCAATTTCAGTGTTTCATCGTTAATAAGAATGTCAGAGGGATACAGTAACGGTGAAGTGAAGCATCGGAATCTGTAACTAGCGTCACAGGAATGGTTCAAAACATAGACAGAAAGATGAGTCAGTCTTCTTGTACTTATGTCGGCATTGTGCCTTTTGTACTTAATTCCGATGCAATTTCTGTGTTTCATCGTCAATAAGAAGGTCCAATGGATACAGTAAACCTGAAGTGAAGCATCGGAATCTATAACTAGTGTCACAGGAATGGTTCAAAGCATGGACAGCAAGAAGAGTCAGTCTTCTTGTACTTAAGTCGGCATTGTGCCTTTTCTATTTAATTCCGATATAATTTCTGTGTTTCATCGTCAATAAGAAGGTCAGAGGGAAACAGTAAACCTAAAGTGAGGCATCGGAATCTATAACTGGTGTCACAGGAATGGTTCCAAACATGGTCAGTAAGAAGAGTCAGTCTTCTTGTACTTAAGTCGGCATTGTGCCTTTTCTATTTAATTCCGATGCAATTTCTGTGTTTCATCGTCAATATGAAGTGCCAAGGGATACAGTAATCCTTAAGTGAATCAACGTAATCTATAACTAGTGTCACAGGAATGGTTCAAAACATAGTCAATACGAAGAGTCAGTCTTCTTGTACTTAAGTCGGCATTGTGCCTTTTGTATTTATTTCCGAAGCTATTTATGCATTTCGTCGGCAATTAGAAGGTCCAAAGGATACAGTAAACCTGAAGTGAAGCATCGGAATAAATAACTAATGTCACAGGAATCGTTCAAAACATAGACAGTAGGAAGAGTCAGTCTTCTTGTACTTAAGTCGGCATTGTGCCTTTTGTATTTAATACCGATGCAATGTCTGTGTTTCATCGTCAAAAAGAAGGTCAGAGGGATACAGTAAACCTGAAGTGAAGCATCGGAATCTGTAACTACTGTCACAGGAATGGTTCAAAACATAAACAGTAGGAAGAGTCAGTCTTCTTGTACTTAAGGCGGCATTGTGCCTTTTGTATTTAATTCCGATGCAATATCTGTGTTTCATCGTCAATTAGAAGGTCCAAGGGATACAGTAAACCTGAAGTGAAGCATCGGAATCTGTAACTAGCGTCACAGGAATGGTTCAAATCATAGTCAGTACGAAGAGTTAGTCTTCTTGTACTTAAGTCGTCATTGTGCCTTTTGTATTAAATTCCGATGCAATTTCTGTGTTTCATCGTCAATAAGAAGGTCAGAGGGATACAGTAAACCTGAAATGCAGCATCGGAATCTATAACTAGTGTCACAGGAATGGTTCTAAACATAGACAGTAAGAAGGGTCAGTCTTCTTGTACTTAAGTCGGCATTGTGCCTTTTGTATTTAATTCCGATGCATTTTCTGTGTTTCATCGTCAATAAGAAGGTCCAAGGGATACAGTAAACCTGAAGTGAAGCATCGGAATCTATAACTAGTGTCACAGGAATGGTTCAAAACATAGACAGTAAGAAGAGTCAGTCTTCTTGTACTAAAGTCGGCAATGTGCCTTTTCTATTTAATGCCAATGCAATTTCTGTATTTCGTCGCCAATAAGAAGGTCCAAAGGATATAGTAAACCAGAAGTGAAGCATCGGAATCTATAACCAATGTCACAGGAATCGTGCAAACATAGACAGTAGGAAGGGTCAGTCTTCTTGTACTTAAGTCGGCATTGTGCCTTTTGTATTTAGTTCCGATGCAATTTTTGTGTTTCATCGTCAATACGAAGGCCTACGGATAGAGTAAACCTGAAGTGAAGCATCGGAATCTATAACCAATGTCACAGGAATCGTGCAAACATAGACAGTAAGAAGGGTCAGTCTTCTTGTACTTAAGTCGGCATTGTGCCTTTTGTATTTAATTCCGATGCAATATCTGTGTTTCATCGTCAATAAGAAGGTCCAAGGAATACAGTAAACCTGAAGTGAAGTATCGGAATCTGTAACTAGCGTCACAGGAATGGTTCAAATCATAGTCAGTACGAAGAGTTAGTCTTCTTGTACTTAAGTCGTCATTGTGCCTTTTGTATTTAATTCCGATGCAATTTCTGTGTTTCATCGTCAATAAGAAGGTCAGAGGGATACAGTAAACCTGAAATGCAGCATCGGAATCTATAACTAGTGTCACAGGAATGGTTCTAAACATAGACAGTAAGAAGGGTCAGTCTTCTTGTACTTAAGTCGGCATTGTGCCTTTTTTATTTAATTCCGATGCATTTTCCGTGTTTCATCGTCAATGAGAAGGTCCAAGGGATACAGTAAACCTGAAGTGAAGCATTGGAATCTATTACTTGTGTCACAGGAATGGTTCGAAACAGTCAGTAAGAAGAGTCAATCTTCTTGTACTTAAGTCGGTATTGTGCCTTTTGTATTTAATTCCGATGCATTTTCTGTGTTTCATCGTCAATAAGAAGGTCCAAGGGATACAGTAAACCTGAAGTGAAGCATCGGAATCTATAACTAGTGTCACAGGAATGGTTCAAAACATAGACAGTAAGAAGAGTCAGTCTTCTTGTACTAAAGTCGGCAATGTGCCTTTTCTATTTAATTCCAATGCAATTTCTGTATTTCGTCGCCAATAAAAAGGTCCAAAGGATATAGTAAACCAGAAGTGAAGCATCGGAATCTATAACCAATGTCACAGGAATCGTGCAAACATAGACAGTAGGAAGGGTCAGTCTTCTTGTACTTAAGTCGGCATTGTGCCTTTTGTATTTAGTTCCGATGCAATTTCTGTGTTTCATCGTCAATAAGAAGGTCCTAGGGATAGAGTAAACCTGAAGTGAAGCATCGGAATCTATAACTAATGCCACAGGAATGGTGCAAAACATAGTCAGTAAGAAGAGTCAGTCTTCTTGTACTTATGTTGGCATTGTGCCTTTTGTATTTAATTCCGATGCAATTTCTGTGTTTCATCGTCAATAAGAAGGTCAGAGGGATACAGTAAACCTGATGGGAATCATCGGAATCTATAACTAGTGTCACAGGAATGGTTCAAAGCAGTCAGTAAGAAGAGTCAGTCCTCTTGTACTTATGTCGGCATTGTGCAATTGTGTATTTAATTCCGACGCAATATCTGTGTTTCATCGTCAATAATAAGGTCAGAGGGATACAGTAAACCTGAAGTGAGGCATCGGAATCTATAACTAGTGTCACAGGAATGGTTCCAAACATAGTCAGTAAGAAGAGTCAGTCTTCTTGTACTTAAGTCGGCATTGTGATTTTGGTATTTAATTCCGATGCAATTTCTGTGTTTCATCGTCAATAAGAAGGTCAGAGGGATACAGTAAACCTGAAGTGAAGCATCGGAATCTATGACTAGTGTCACAGGAATGGTTCAAAACAGTCAGTAAGAAGAGACAATCTTCTTGTACGTAAGTCGGCATTGTGCCTTTTGTATTTAATTCCGATGCATTTTCTGTGTTTCATCGTCAATAAGAAGGTCCAAACGATACAGTAAACCTGAAGTGAAGCATCGGAATCTATAACTAATGTCACAGGAATCGTTCAAAACATAGACAGTAGGATGAGACAGTCTTCTTGTACTTAAGTCGGCATTGTGCCTTTTGTATTTAATTCCGACGCAATTTCTGTGTTTCATCGTCAAAAAGAAGGTCAGAGGGATTCAGTAAACCTGAAATGAAGCATCGGAATCTATAAGAAGCGTCACAGGAATGGTTCAAAACAGTCCGTAAGAAGTGTCAGTCGTCTTGTACTTAAGTCGGCATTGTGCCTTTTGTTTTTCATTCCGAAGCTATTTCTGCATTTCGTCGCCAATTACAACGTCCAAAGGATACAGTAAACCTGAAGTGAAGCATCGGAATCAATAACTAATGTCACAGGAATCGTTCAAAACATAGACAGTAGGAAGAGTCAGTATTCTTGTACTTAAGTCGGCATTGTGCCTTTTGTATTTAATTCCGATGCAATTTCTGTGTTTCATCGTCAAAAAGAAGGTCAGAGGGATACAGTTAACCAGAAGTGAAGCATCGGAATCTGTAACTAGTGTCACAGGAATGGTTCAAAACATAGACAGTAGGAAGAGTTAGTCCTCTTGTACATAAGTCGGCATTGTGCCTTTTGTATTTAATTAAGATGCAGTATCTGTGTTTCATCGTCAACAAGAAGGTCCCAGGGATACAGTAAACCTGAAGTGAAGCATCGGAATCTGTAACTAGCGTCACATTAATGGTTCAAAACATAGTCAGTAAGAAGAGTCAGTCTTCTTGTACTTAAGTCGGCATTGTGCCTTTTCTATTTAATTCCGATGCAATTTCAGTGTTTCATCGTTAATAAGAATGTCAGAGGGATACAGTAACGGTGAAGTGAAGCATCGGAATCTGTAACTAGCGTCACAGGAATGGTTCAAAACATAGACAGAAAGATGAGTCAGTCTTCTTGTACTTATGTCGGCATTGTGCCTTTTGTACTTAATTCCGATGCAATTTCTGTGTTTCATCGTCAATAAGAAGGTCCAATGGATACAGTAAACCTGAAGTGAAGCATCGGAATCTATAACTAGTGTCACAGGAATGGTTCAAAGCATGGACAGCAAGAAGAGTCAGTCTTCTTGTACTTAAGTCGGCATTGTGCCTTTTCTATTTAATTCCGATATAATTTCTGTGTTTCATCGTCAATAAGAAGGTCAGAGGGAAACAGTAAACCTAAAGTGAGGCATCGGAATCTATAACTGGTGTCACAGGAATGGTTCCAAACATGGTCAGTAAGAAGAGTCAGTCTTCTTGTACTTAAGTCGGCATTGTGCCTTTTCTATTTAATTCCGATGCAATTTCTGTGTTTCATCGTCAATATGAAGTGCCAAGGGATACAGTAATCCTTAAGTGAATCAACGTAATCTATAACTAGTGTCACAGGAATGGTTCAAAACATAGTCAATACGAAGAGTCAGTCTTCTTGTACTTAAGTCGGCATTGTGCCTTTTGTATTTATTTCCGAAGCTATTTATGCATTTCGTCGGCAATTAGAAGGTCCAAAGGATACAGTAAACCTGAAGTGAAGCATCGGAATAAATAACTAATGTCACAGGAATCGTTCAAAACATAGACAGTAGGAAGAGTCAGTCTTCTTGTACTTAAGTCGGCATTGTGCCTTTTGTATTTAATACCGATGCAATGTCTGTGTTTCATCGTCAAAAAGAAGGTCAGAGGGATACAGTAAACCTGAAGTGAAGCATCGGAATCTGAACTACTGTCACAGGAATGGTTCAAAACATAAACAGTAGGAAGAGTCAGTCTTCTTGTACTTAAGGCGGCATTGTGCCTTTTGTATTTAATTCCGATGCAATATCTGTGTTTCATCGTCAATAAGAAGGTCCAAGGGATATAGTAAACCTGAAGTGAAGCATCGGAATCTGTAACTAGCGTCACAGGAATGGTTCAAATCATAGTCAGTACGAAGAGTTAGTCTTCTTGTACTTAAGTCGTCATTGTGCCTTTTGTATTAAATTCCGATGCAATTTCTGTGTTTCATCGTCAATAAGAAGGTCAGAGGGATACAGTAAACCTGAAATGCAGCATCGGAATCTATAACTAGTGTCACAGGAATGGTTCTAAACATAGACAGTAAGAAGGGTCAGTCTTCTTGTACTTAAGTCGGCATTGTGCCTTTTGTATTTAATTCCGATGCATTTTCTGTGTTTCATCGTCAATAAGAAGGTCCAAGGGATACAGTAAACCTGAAGTGAAGCATCGGAATCTATAACTAGTGTCACAGGAATGGTTCAAAACATAGACAGTAAGAAGAGTCAGTCTTCTTGTACTAAAGTCGGCAATGTGCCTTTTCTATTTAATGCCAATGCAATTTCTGTATTTCGTCGCCAATAAGAAGGTCCAAAGGATATAGTAAACCAGAAGTGAAGCATCGGAATCTATAACCAATGTCACAGGAATCGTGCAAACATAGACAGTAGGAAGGGTCAGTCTTCTTGTACTTAAGTCGGCATTGTGCCTTTTGTATTTAGTTCCGATGCAATTTTTGTGTTTCATCGTCAATACGAAGGTCCTACGGATAGAGTAAACCTGAAGTGAAGCATCGGAATCTATAACCAATGTCACAGGAATCGTGCAAACATAGACAGTAGGAAGGGTCAGTCTTCTTGTACTTAAGTCGGCATTGTGCCTTTTGTATTTAATTCCGATGCAATATCTGTGTTTCATCGTCAATAAGAAGGTCCAAGGAATACAGTAAACCTGAAGTGAAGTATCGGAATCTGTAACTAGCGTCACAGGAATGGTTCAAATCATAGTCAGTACGAAGAGTTAGTCTTCTTGTACTTAAGTCGTCATTGTGCCTTTTGTATTTAATTCCGATGCAATTTCTGTGTTTCATCGTCAATAAGAAGGTCAGAGGGATACAGTAAACCTGAAATGCAGCATCGGAATCTATAACTAGTGTCACAGGAATGGTTCTAAACATAGACAGTAAGAAGGGTCAGTCTTCTTGTACTTAAGTCGGCATTGTGCCTTTTTTATTTAATTCCGATGCATTTTCCGTGTTTCATCGTCAATGAGAAGGTCCAAGGGATACAGTAAACCTGAAGTGAAGCATTGGAATCTATTACTTGTGTCACAGGAATGGTTCGAAACAGTCAGTAAGAAGAGTCAATCTTCTTGTACTTAAGTCGGTATTGTGCCTTTTGTATTTAATTCCGATGCATTTTCTGTGTTTCATCGTCAATAAGAAGGTCCAAGGGATACAGTAAACCTGAAGTGAAGCATCGGAATCTATAACTAGTGTCACAGGAATGGTTCAAAACATAGACAGTAAGAAGAGTCAGTCTTCTTGTACTAAAGTCGGCAATGTGCCTTTTCTATTTAATTCCTATGCAATTTCTGTATTTCGTTGCCAATAAAAAGGTCCAAAGGATATAGTAAACCAGAAGTGAAGCATCGGAATCTATAACCAATGTCACAGGAATCGTGCAAACATAGACAGTAGGAAGGGTCAGTCTTCTTGTACTTAAGTCGGCATTGTGCCTTTTGTATTTAGTTCCGATGCAATTTCTGTGTTTCATCGTCAATACGAAGGTCCTAGGGATAGAGTAAACCTGAAGTGAAGCATCGGAATCTATAACTAATGCCACAGGAATGGTGCAAAACATAGTCAGTAAGAAGAGTCATTCTTCTTGTACTTATGTTGGCATTGTGCCTTTTGTATTTAATTCCGATGCAATTTCTGTGTTTCATCGTCAATAAGAAGGTCAGAGGGATACAGTAAACCTGATGGGAATCATCGGAATCTGTAACTAGTGTCACAGGAATGGTTCAAAGCAGTCAGTAAGAAGAGTCAGTCCTCTTGTACTTATGTCGGCATTGTGCAATTGTGTATTTAATTCCGACGCAATATCTGTGTTTCATCGTCAATAATAAGGTCAGAGGGATACAGTAAACCTGAAGTGAGGCATCGGAATCTATAACTAGTGTCACAGGAATGGTTCCAAACATAGTCAGTAAGAAGAGTCAGTCTTCTTGTACTTAAGTCGGCATTGTGCCGTTTCTATTTAATTCCGATGCAATTTCTGTGTTTCATCGTCAATAAGAAGGTCAGAGGGATACAGTAAACCTGAAGTGAATCATCGTAATCTATAACAAGTGTCACAAGAATGGTTCAAAACAGTCAGTAAGAAGAGTCAGTCTTCTTGTACTTAAGTCGGCATTGAGCCTTTTGTATTTAATTCCGATGCTATTTCTGCATTTCGTCGCCAATTAGAAGGTCCAAAGGATACAGTAAACCTGAAGTGAAGCATCGGAATCA
The DNA here is from genome assembly GCF_021461395.2 of Schistocerca americana. Taxonomy (NCBI): domain Eukaryota; kingdom Metazoa; phylum Arthropoda; class Insecta; order Orthoptera; family Acrididae; genus Schistocerca; species Schistocerca americana. The sequence goes on from NC_060123.1 coordinate 760,535,522, forward strand.
ATAACTAATGTCACAGTAATCATTCAAAACATAGACAGTAGGAAGAGTCAGTCTTCTTGTACTTAAGTCGGCATTGTGCCTTTTCTATTTAATTCCGATGCAATATCTGTGTTTCATCGTCAATAGCAAGGTCAGAGGGATACAGTAAACCTGAAGCGAGGCATCGGAATCTATAACTAGTGTCACAGGAATGGTTCCAAACATAGTCAGTAAGAAGAGTCAGTCTTCTTGTACTTAAGTCGGCATTGTGCCTTTTGTATTTAATTCCGATGCAATTTCTGTGTCTCATCGTCAATTAGAAGGTCAGAGGGATACAGTAAACCTGAAGTGAAGCATCTGAATCTATAACTTGTGTCACAGGAATGGTTCTAAACATAGACAGTAAGATCGGTCAGTCTTCTTGTACTTAAGTCGGCATTGTGCCTTTTGTGTTTCATACCGATGCAATTTCTGTGTTTCATCGTCAATAAGAAGGTCAGAGGGATACAGTAAACCTGATGTGAAGCATCGGAATCCATAACAAGTGTCACAGGAATGGTTCAAAACAGTCAGTAAGAAGAGTCAGTCTTCTTGTACTTAAGTTGGCATTGTGATTTTGGTATTTAATTCCGATGCAATTTCTGTGTTTCATCGTCAATAAGAAGGTCAGAGGGATACAGTAAACCTGAAGTGAAGCATCGGAATCTATGACTAGTGTCACAGGAATGGTTCAAAACAGTCAGTAAGAAGAGACAATCTTCTTGTACGTAAGTCGGCATTGTGCCTTTTGTATTTAATTCCGATGCATTTTCTGTGTTTCATCGTCAATAAGAAGGTCCAAACGATACAGTAAACCTGAAGTGAAGCATCGGAATCTATAACTAATGTCACAGGAATCGTTCAAAACATAGACAGTAGGATGAGACAGTCTTCTTGTACTTAAGTCGGCATTGTGCCTTTTGTATTTAATTCCGACGCAATTTCTGTGTTTCATCGTCAAAAAGAAGGTCAGAGGGATTCAGTAAACCTGAAATGAAGCATCGGAATCTATAAGAAGCGTCACAGGAATGGTTCAAAACAGTCCGTAAGAAGTGTCAGTCGTCTTGTACTTAAGTCGGCATTGTGCCTTTTGTTTTTCATTCCGAAGCTATTTCTGCATTTCGTCGCCAATTACAAGGTCCAAAGGATACAGTAAACCTGAAGTGAAGCATCGGAATCAATAACTAATGTCACAGGAATCGTTCAAAACATAGACAGTAGGAAGAGTCAGTATTCTTGTACTTAAGTCGGCATTGTGCCTTTTGTATTTAATTCCGATGCAATTTCTGTGTTTCATCGTCAAAAAGAAGGTCAGAGGGATACAGTTAACCAGAAGTGAAGCATCGGAATCTGTAACTAGTGTCACAGGAATGGTTCAAAACATAGACAGTAGGAAGAGTTAGTCCTCTTGTACATAAGTCGGCATTGTGCCTTTTGTATTTAATTAAGATGCAGTATCTGTGTTTCATCGTCAACAAGAAGGTCCAAGGGATACAGTAAACCTGAAGTGAAGCATCGGAATCTGTAACTAGCGTCACATTAATGGTTCAAAACATAGTCAGTAAGAAGAGTCAGTCTTCTTGTACTTAAGTCGGCATTGTGCCTTTTCTATTTAATTCCGATGCAATTTCAGTGTTTCATCGTTAATAAGAATGTCAGAGGGATACAGTAACGGTGAAGTGAAGCATCGGAATCTGTAACTAGCGTCACAGGAATGGTTCAAAACATAGACAGAAAGATGAGTCAGTCTTCTTGTACTTATGTCGGCATTGTGCCTTTTGTACTTAATTCCGATGCAATTTCTGTGTTTCATCGTCAATAAGAAGGTCCAATGGATACAGTAAACCTGAAGTGAAGCATCGGAATCTATAACTAGTGTCACAGGAATGGTTCAAAGCATGGACAGCAAGAAGAGTCAGTCTTCTTGTACTTAAGTAGGCATTGTGCCTTTTCTATTTAATTCCGATATAATTTCTGTGTTTCATCGTCAATAAGAAGGTCAGAGGGAAACAGTAAACCTAAAGTGAGGCATCGGAATCTATAACTGGTGTCACAGGAATGGTTCCAAACATGGTCAGTAAGAAGAGTCAGTCTTCTTGTACTTAAGTCGGCATTGTGCCTTTTCTATTTAATTCCGATGCAATTTCTGTGTTTCAACGTCAATATGAAGTGCCAAGGGATACAGTAATCCTTAAGTGAATCAACGTAATCTATAACTAGTGTCACAGGAATGGTTCAAAACATAGTCAATACGAAGAGTCAGTCTTCTTGTACTTAAGTCGGCATTGTGCCTTTTGTATTTATTTCCGATGCAATATCTGTGTTTCATCGTCAATAAGAAGGTCCAAGGAATACAGTAAACCTGAAGTGAAGTATCGGAATCTGTAACTAGCGTCACAGGAATGGTTCAAATCATAGTCAGTACGAAGAGTTAGTCTTCTTGTACTTAAGTCGTCATTGTGCCTTTTGTATTTAATTCCGATGCAATTTCTGTGTTTCATCGTCAATAAGAAGGTCAGAGGGATACAGTAAACCTGAAATGCAGCATCTGAATCTATAACTAGTGTCACAGGAATGGTTCTAAACATAGACAGTAAGAAGGGTCAGTCTTCTTGTACTTAAGTCGGCATTGTGCCTTTTTTATTTAATTCCGATGCATTTTCCGTGTTTCATCGTCAATGAGAAGGTCCAAGGGATACAGTAAACCTGAAGTGAAGCATTGGAATCTATTACTTGTGTCACAGGAATGGTTCGAAACAGTCAGTAAGAAGAGTCAATCTTCTTGTACTTAAGTCGGTATTGTGCCTTTTGTATTTAATTCCGATGCATTTTCTGTGTTTCATCGTCAATAAGAAGGTCCAAGGGATACAGTAATCCTGAAGTGAAGCATCGGAATCTATAACTAGTGTCACAGGAATGGTTCAAAACATAGACAGTAAGAAGAGTCAGTCTTCTTGTACTAAAGTCGGCAATGTGCCTTTTCTATTTAATTCCAATGCAATTTCTGTATTTCGTCGCCAATAAAAAGGTCCAAAGGATATAGTAAACCAGAAGTGAAGCATCGGAATCTATAACCAATGTCACAGGAATCATGCAAACATAGACAGTAGGAAGGGTCAGTCTTCTTGTACTTAAGTCGGCATTGTGCCTTTTGTATTTAGTTCCGATGCTATTTCTGTGTTTCATCGTCAATACGAAGGTCCTAGGGATAGAGTAAACCTGAAGTGAAGCATCGGAATCTATAACTAATGCCACAGGAATGGTGCAAAACATAGTTAGTAAGAAGAGTCAGTCTTCTTGTACTTATGTTGGCATTGTGCCTTTTGTATTTAATTCCGATGCAATTTCTGTGTTTCATCGTCAATAAGAAGGTCAGAGGGATACAGTAAACCTGATGGGAATCATCGGAATCTATAACTAGTGTCACAGGAATGGTTCAAAGCAGTCAGTAAGAAGAGTCAGTCCTCTTGTACTTATGTCGGCATTGTGCAATTGTGTATTTAATTCCGACGCAATATCTGTGTTTCATCGTCAATAATAAGGTCAGAGGGATACAGTAAACCTGAAGTGAGGCATCGGAATCTATAACTAGTGTCACAGGAATGGTTCCAAACATAGTCAGTAAGAAGAGTCAGTCTTCTTGTACTTAAGTCGGCATTGTGCCGTTTCTATTTAATTCCGATGTAATTTCTGTGTTTCATCGTCAATAAGAAGGTCAGAGGGATACAGTAAACCTGAAGTGAATCATCGTAATCTATAACAAGTGTCACAAGAATGGTTCAAAACAGGCAGTAAGAAGAGTCAGTCTTCTTGTACTTAAGTCGGCATTGAGCCTTTTGTATTTAATTCCGAAGCTATTTCTGCATTTCGTCGCCAATTAGAAGGTCCAAAGGATACAGTAAACCTGAAGTGAAGCATCGGAATCAATAACTAATGTCACAGTAATCATTCAAAACATAGACAGTAGGAAGAGTCAGTCTTCTTGTACTTAAGTCGGCATTGTGCCTTTTCTATTTAATTCCGATGCAATATCTGTGTTTCATCGTCAATAGCAAGGTCAGAGGGATACAGTAAACCTGAAGCGAGGCATCGGAATCTATAACTAGTGTCACAGGAATGGTTCCAAACATAGTCAGTAAGAAGAGTCAGTCTTCTTGTACTTAAGTCGGCATTGTGCCTTTTGTATTTAATTCCGATGCAATTTCTGTGTCTCATCGTCAATTAGAAGGTCAGAGGCATACAGTAAACCTGAAGTGAAGCATCTGAATCTATAACTTGTGTCACAGGAATGGTTCTAAACATAGACAGTAAGATCGGTCAGTCTTCTTGTACTTAAGTCGGCATTGTGCCTTTTGTATTTAATTCCGATGTAATATCAGTGTTTCATCGTCAATACGAAGGTGCAAGGGATACAGTAAACCTGAGGTGAAGCATCGGAATCTATAACTAGTGTCACAGGAATGGTTCAAAACATAGACAGTAAGAAGAGTAAGTCTTCTTGTACTTAAGTCGGCATTGTGCATTTTGTATTTAATTCCGATGCAACTTCTGTGCTTCATCGTCAATAAGAAGGTCAGAGGGATACAGTAGACCTCAAGTGAAGCATCGGAATCTATAACTAGTGTCACAGGAATGGTTCAAACATAGTCAGTAAGAAGAGTCAGTCTTCTTGTACTTAAGTCGGCATTGTGCCGTTTCTATTTAATTCCGATGCAATATCTGTGTTTCATCGTCAATAAGGAGGTCAGAGGGATACAGTAAACCTGAAGTGAAGCATCGGAATCTATAACTAGTGTCACAGGAATGGTTCAAAACATACTCAGTAAGAAGAGTCAGTCTTCTTGTACTTAAGTCGGCATTGTGCCGTTTCTATTTCATTCCGATGCAATATCTGTGTTTCATCGTCAATAAGGAGGTCAGAGGGATACAGTAAACCTGAAGTGAAGCATCGGAATCTATAACTAGTGTCACAGGAATGGTTCAAAACATAGACAGTAAGAAGAGTCAGTCTTCTTGTACTAAAGTCGGCAATGTGCCTTTTCTATTTAATTCCAATGCAATTTCTGTATTTCGTCGCCAATAAGAAGGTCCAAAGGATATAGTAAACCTGAAGTGAAGCATCGGAATCTATAACCAATGTCACAGGAATCGTGCAAACATAGACAGTAGGAAGGGTCAGTCTTCGTGTACTTAAGTCGGCATTGTGCCTTTTGTATTTAGTTCCGATGCAATTTCTGTGTTTCATCGTCAATACGAAGGTCCTAGGGATAGCGTAAACCTGAAGTGAACCATCGGAATCTATAACTAATGTCACAGGAATGGTGCAAAACATAGTCAGTAAGAAGAGTCAGTCTTCTTGTACTTATGTTGGCATTGTGCCTTTTGTATTTAATTCCGATGCAATTTCTGTGTTTCATCGTCAATAAGAAGGTCAGAGGGAAACAGTAAACCTGATGTGAATCATCGGAATCTATAACTAGTGTCACAGGAATGGTTCAAAACAGTCAGTAAGAAGAGTTAGTCCTCTTGTACTTATGTTGGCATTGTGCAATTGTGTATTTAATTCCGATGCAATATCTGTGTTTCATCGTCAATAATAAGGTCAGAGGGATACAGTAAACCTGAAGTGAGGCATCGGAATCTGTAATTAGTGTCACAGGAATGGTTCAAAATATAGTCAGTAAGAATAGTCAGTCTTCTTGTACTTAAGTCGGCATTGTGCCTTTTGTATTTAATTCCGATGCAATTTCTGTGTCTCATCGTCAATTAGAAGGTCAGAGGGATACAGTAAACCTGAAGTGAAGCATCTGAATCTATAACTTGTGTCACAGGAATGGTTCTAAACATAGACAGTAAGATCGGTCAGTCTTCTTGTACTTAAGTCGGCATTGTGCCTTTTGTATTTAATTCCGATGTAATATCAGTGTTTCATCGTCAATACGAAGGTGCAAGGGATACAGTAAACCTGTGGAGAAGCATCGGAATCTATAACTAGTGTCACAGGAATGGTTCAAAACATAGACAGTAAGAAGAGTAAGTCTTCTTGTATTTAAGTCGGCATTGTGCATTTTGTATTTAATTCCGATGCAACTTCTGTGCTTCATCGTCAATAAGAAGGTCAGAGGGATACAGTAGACCTCAAGTGAAGCATCGGAATCTATAACTAGTGTCACAGGAATGGTTAAAAACATAGTCAGTAAGAAGAGTCAGTCTTCTTGTACTTAAGTCGGCATTGTGCCGTTTCTATTTAATTCCGATGCAATATCTGTGTTTCATCGTCAACAAGGAGGTCAGAGGGATACAGTAAACCTGAAGTGAAGCATCGGAATCTATAACTAGTGTCACAGGAATGGTTCAAAACATACTCAGTAAGAAGAGTCAGTCTTCTTGTACTTAAGTCGGCATTGTGCCGTTTCTATTTAATTCCGATGCAATATCTGTGTTTCATCGTCAATAAGGAGGTCAGAGGGATACAGTAAACCTGAAGTGAAGCACCGGAATCTATAACTAGTGTCACAGGAATGGTTCAAAACATAGACAGTAAGAAGAGTCAGTCTTCTTGTACTAAAGTCGGCAATGTGCCTTTTCTATTTAATTCCAATGCAATTTCTGTATTTCGTCGCCAATAAGAAGGTCCAAAGGATGTAGTAAACCTGAAGTGAAGCATCGGAATCAATAACCAATGTCACAGGAATCGTGCAAACATAGACAGTAGGAAGGGTCAGTCTTCGTGTACTTAAGTCGGCATTGTGCCTTTTGTATTTAGTTCCGATGCAATTTCTGTGTTTCATCGTCAATACGAAGGTCCTAGGGATAGCGTAAACCTGAAGTGAACCATCGGAATCTATAACTGATGTCACAGGAATGGTGCAAAACATAGTCAGTAAGAAGAGTCAGTCTTCTTGTACTTATGTTGGCATTGTGCCTTTTGTATTTAATTCCGATGCAATTTCTGTGTTTCATCGTCAATAAGAAGGTCAGAGGGAAACAGTAAACCTGATGTGAATCATCGGAATCTATAACTAGTGTCACAGGAATGGTTCAAAACAGTCAGTAAGAAGAGTTAGTCCTCTTGTACTTATGTTGGCATTGTGCAATTGTGTATTTAATTCCGATGCAATATCTGTGTTTCATCGTCAATAATAAGGTCAGAGGGATACAGTAAACCTGAAGTGAGGCATCGGAATCTGTAAATAGTGTCACAGGAATGGTTCAAAACATAGTCAGTAAGAAGAGTCAGTCTTCTTGTACTTAAGTCGGCATTGTGCCTTTTCTATTTAATTCCGATGCAATATCTGTGTTTCATCGTCAATAGCAAGGTCAGAGGGATACAGTAAACCTGAAGTGAGGCATCGGAATCTGTAACTAGTGTCACAGGAATGGTTCCAAACATAGTCAGTAAGAAGAGTCAGTCTTCTTGTACTTAAGTCGGCATTGTGCCTTTTGTATTTAATTCCGATGCAATTTCTGTGTCTCATCGTCAATTAGAAGGTCAGAGGGATACAGTAAACCTGAAGTGAAGCATCTGAATCTATAACTAGTGTCACAGGAATGGTTCTAAACATAGACAGTAAGATCGGTCAGTCTTCTTGTACTTAAGTCGGCATTGTGCCTTTTGTATTTAATTCCGATGTAATATCAGTGTTTCATCGTCAATACGAAGGTGCAAGGGATACAGTAAACCTAAAGTGAAGCATCGGAATCTATAACTAGTGTCACAGGAATGGTTCAAAACATAGACAGTAAGAAGAGTAAGTCTTCTTGTATTTAAGTCGGCATTGTGCATTTTGTATTTAATTCCGATGCAACTTCTGTGCTTCATCGTCAATAAGAAGGTCAGAGGGATACAGTAGACCTCAAGTGAAGCATCGGAATCTATAACTAGTGTCACAGGAATGGTTAAAAACATAGTCAGTAAGAAGAGTCAGTCTTCTTGTACTTAAGTCGGCATTGTGCCTTTTGTATTTAATTCCGATGCAATTTCTGTGTCTCATCGTCAATAAGAAGGTGAGAGGGATACAGTAAACATGAAGTGAAGCATCGGAATCTATAACTAGTGTCACAGGAATGGTTCTAAACATAGACAGTAAAATCGGTCAGTCCTCTTGTACTTAAGTCGGCATTGTGTCTTTTGTATTAAATTCCGATGTAATATCTGTGTTTCATCGTCAATACGAAGGTGCAAGGGATACAGTAAACCTGAAGTGAAGCATCGGAATCTATAACTAGTGTCACAGGAATGGTTCAAAACATAGACAGTAAGAAGAGTCAGTCTTCTTGTACTTAAGTCGGCATTGTGCATTTTGTATTTAATTCCGATGCAACTTCTGTGCTTCATCGTCAATAAGAAGGTCAGAGGGATACAGTAAACCTGAAGTGATGCATCGGAATCTATAACTAGTGTCACAGGAATGGTTCAAAACATAGTCAGTAAGAAGAGTCAGTCTTCTTGTACTTAAGTCGGCATTGTGCCGTTTCTATGTAATTCCGATGCAATGTCTGTGTTTCATCGTCAATAAGAAGATCCAAGGGATACAGTAAACCTGAAGTGAATCATCGTAATCTATAACAAGTGTCACAGGAATGGTTCAAAACAGTCAGTAAGAAGAGTCTGTCTTCTTGTACTTAAGTCGGAATTGTGCCTTTTGTATTTAATTCCGAAGCTATTTCTGCATTTCGTCGCCAATTAGAAGACCCAAAGGATACAGTAAACCTGATGTGAAGCATCGGAATGAATAACTAATGTCACAGGAATCGTTCAAAACATAGACAGTAGGAAGAGTCAGTCTTCTTGTACTTAAGTCGGCATTGTGCCTTTTGTATTTAATTCCGATGCAATTTCTGTGTTTCATCGTCAAAAAGAAGGTCAGAGGGATACAGTAAAGCTGAAGTGAAGCATCGGAATTTGTAAATAGTGTCACAGGAATGGTTCAAAACATAGACAGTTGGAAGAGTCAGTCTTCTTGTACTTAAGTAGGCATTGTGCCTTTTCTATTTAATTCCGATGCAATATCTGTGTTTCATCGTCAATAAGAAGATCAGAGGGATAGAATAAACCTGAAGTGAGGCATCGGAATCTATAACTAGTGTCACAGGAATGGTTCCAAACATAGTCAGTAAGAAGAGTCAGTCTTCTTGTACTTAAGTCGGCATTGTGCCCTTTGTATTTAATTCCGATGCAATTTCTGTGTCTCATCGTCAATAAGAAGGTCAGAGGGATACAGTAAACCTGAAGTGAAGCATCGGAATCTATAACTAGTGTCACAGGAATGCTTCTAAACATAGACAGTAAGATCGGTCAGTCTTCTTCTACTTAAGTCGGCATTGTGCCTTTTGTATTTAATTCCGTTGTAATATCTGTGTTTCATCGTCAATACGAAGGTCAAAGGGATACAGTAAACCTGAAGTGAAGCATCGGAATCTATAACTAGTGTCACAGGAATGGTTCAAAACATAGACAGTAAGAAGAGTCAGTCTTCTTGTACTTAAGTCGGCATTGTGCATTTTGTATTTAATTCCGATGCAACATCTGTGCTTCATCGTCAATAAGAAGGTCAGAGGGATACAGTAAACCTGAAGTGAAGCATCGGAATCTATAACTAGTGTCACAGGAATGGTTCAAAACATAGTCAGTAAGAAGAGTCAGTCTTCTTGTACTTAAGTAGGCATTGTGCCATTTCTATTTAATTCCGATGCAATATCTGTGTTTCATCGTCAATAAGAAGGTCAGAGGGATAGAGTAAACCTGAAGTGAGGCATCGGAATCTATAACTAGTGTCACAGGAATGGTTCCAAACATAGTCAGTAAGAAGAGTCAGTCTTCTTGTACTTAAGTCGGCATTGTGCCTTTTGTATTTAATTCCGATGCAATTTCTGTGTCTCATCGTCAATAAGAAGGTCAGAGGGATACAGTAAACCTGAAGTGAAGCATCGGAATCTATAACTAGTGTCACAGGAATGGTTCAAAACATAGACAGTAAGAAGAGTCAGTCTTCTTGTACTGAAGTCGGCAATGTGCGTTTTCTATTTAATTCCAATGCAATTTCTGTATTTCGTCGCCAATAAGAAGGTCCAAAGGATATAGTAAACCTGAAGTGAAGCATCGGAATCTATAACCAATGTCACAGGAATCGTGCAAACATAGACAGTAGGAAGGGTCAGTCCTCTTGTACTTAAGTCGGCATTGTGCCTTTTGTATTTAGTTCCGATGCAATTCCTGTGTTTCATCGTCAATACGAAGGTCCTAGGGATAGAGTAAACCTGAAGTGAAGCATCGGAATCTATAACTAATGTCACAGGAATGGTGCAAAACATAGTCAGTAAGAAGAGTCAGTCTTCTTGTACTTATGTTGGCATTGTGCCTTTTGTATTTAATTCCGATGCAATTTCTGTGTTTCATCGTCAATAAGAAGGTCAGAGGGATACAGTAAACCTGATGTGAATCATCGGAATCTATAACTAGTGTCACAGGAATGGTTCAAAACAGTCAGTAAGAAGAGTCAGTCCTCTTGTACCTATGTCGGCATTGTGCAATTGTGTATTTCATTCCGATGCAATAACTGTGTTTCATCGTCAATAAAAAGGTCAGAGGGATACAGTAAACCTGAAGTGAGGCATCGGAATCTATAACTAGTGTCACAGGAATGGTTCCAAACATAGTCAGTAAGAAGAGTCAGTCTTCTTGTACTTAAGTCGGCATTGTGCCGTTTCTATTTAATTCCGATGTAATTTCTGCGTTTCATCGTCAATAAGAAGGTCAGAGGGATACAGTAAACCTGAAGTGAATCATCGTAATCTATAACAAGTGCCACAGGAATGGTTCAAAACAGTCAGTAAGAAGAGTCAGTCTTCTTGTACTTAAGTCGGCATTGTGCCCTTTGTATTTAATTCCGATGCAATTTCTGTATCTCATCGTCAATAAGAAGGTCAGAGGGATACAGTAAACCTGAAGTGAAGCATCGGAATCTATAACTAGTGTCACAGGAATGGTTCTAAACATAGACAGTAAGATCGGTCAGTCTTCTTGTACTTAAGTCGGCATTGTGCCTTTTGTATTTAATTCCGAAGTTATTTCTGCATTTCGTCGCCAATTAGAAGGTCCAAAGGATCCAGTAAACCTGAAGTGAAGCATCGAATCAATAACTAATGTCACAGTAATCATTCAAAACATAGACAGTAGGAAGAGTCAGTCTTCTTGTACTTAAGTCGGCATTGTGCCTTTTCTATTTAATTCCGATGCAATATCTGTGTTTCATCGTCAATAAGAAGGTCAGAGGGATACAGCAAACCTGAAGTGAGGCATCAGAATCTATAACTAGTGTCGCAGGAATGGTTCCAAACATAGTCAGTAAGAAGAGTCAGTCTTCTTGTACTTAAGTCGGCATTGTGCCTTTTGTATTTAATTCCGATGCAATTTCTGTGTCTCATCGTCAATAAGAAGGTGAGAGGGATACAGTAAACCTGAAGTGAAGCATCGGAATCTATAACTTGTGTCACAGGAATGGTTCTAAACATAGACAGTAAGATCGGTCAGTCTTCTTGTACTTAAGTCGGCATTGTGCCTTTTGTATTTAATTCCGATGTAATATCTGTGTTTCATCGTCAATACGAAGGTGCAAGGGACACAGTAAACCTGAGGTGAAGCATCGGAATCTATAACTAGTGTCACAGGAATGGTTCAAAACAAAGACAGTAAGAAGAGTCAGTCTTCTTGTACTTAAGTCGGCATTTTGCATTTTGTATTTAATTCCGATGCAACTTCTGTGCTTCATCGTCAATAAGAAGGTCAGAGGGATACAGTAAACCTGAAGGGAAGCATCGGAATCTAAAACTAGTGTCACAGGAATGGTTCAAAACATAGTCAGTAAGATGAGTCAGTCTTCTTGTACTTAAGTCGGCATTGTGCCGTTTCTATTTAATTCCGATGCAATTTCTTTGTTTCATCGTCAATAAGAAGGTCCAAGGGATACAGTAGACCTGAAGTGAATCATCGTACTCTATAACAAGTGTCACAGGAATGGGTCAAAACAGTCAGTAAGAAGAGTCAGTCTTCTTGTACTTAAGTCGGCATTGTGCATTTTGTATTTAATTCCGAAGCTATTTCTGCATTTCGTCGCCAATTAGAAGGCCCAAAGGATACAGTAAACCTGATGTTAAGCATCGGAATCAATAACTAATGTCACAGGAATCGTTCAAAACATAGACAGTAGGAAGAGTCAGTCTTCTTGTACTTAAGTCGGCATTGTGCCCTTTGTATTTAATTCCGATGCAATTTCTGTGTCTCATCGTCAATAAGAAGGTCAGAGGGATACAGTAAACCTGAAGTGAAGCATCGGAATCTATAACTAGTGTCACAGGAATGGTTCTAAACATAGACAGTAAGATCGGTCAGTCTTCTTGTACTTAAGTCGGCATTGTGCCTTTTGTATTTATCTCCGATGTAATATCTGTGTTTCATCGTCAATACGAAGGTCAGAGGTATACAGTAAACCTGAAGTGAAGCATCGGAATCTATAACTAGTGTCACAGGAATGGTTCAAAACATAGACAGTAAGAAGAGTCAGTCTTCTTGTACTTAAGTCGGCATTGTGCATTTTTTATTTAATTCCGATGCAACATCTGTGCTTCATCGTCAATAAGAAGTTCAGAGGGATACAGTAAACCTGAAGTGAAGCATCGGAATCTATAACTAGTGTCACAGGAATGGTTCAAATCATAGACTGTAGGAAGAGTCGGTCTTCTTCTACTTAAGTCGGCATTGTGCCTTTTCTATTTAATTCCGATGCAATATCTGTGTTTCATCGTCAATAAGAAGGTCCAAGGGATACAGTAAACCTGAAGTGAAGCATCGGAATCTATAACTAGTGTCACAGGAATGGTTCAAAACATAGACAGCAAGAAGAGTCAGTCTTCTTGTACTTAAGTCGGCATTTTGCCTTATCTATTTAATTCCGATGCAATTTCTGTGTTTCATCGTCAATAAGAAGGTCAGAGGGATACAGTAAACCTGAAGTGAGGCATCGGAATCTATAACTAGTGTCACAGGAATTGTTCCAAACATAGTCAGTAAGAAGAGTCAGTCTTCTTGTACTTAAGTCGGCATTGTGCCTTTTCTATTTAATTCCGATGCAATTTCTGTGTTTCATCGACAATAAGAAGGGCCAAGGGATACAGTAATCCCGAAGTGAGTCATCGTAATCTATAACTAGTGTCACAGGAATGGTTCAAAACATAGTCAATACGAAGAGTCAGTCTTCTTGTACTTAAGTCGGCATTGTGCCTTTTGTATTTAATTCCGATGCAATTTCTGTGTTTCATCGTCAAAAAGAAGGTCAGAGGGATACAGTAAACCTGAAGTGAAGCATCGGAATCTGTAACAAGTGTCACAGGAATGGTTCAAAACAGCCAGTAAGAAGAGTCAATCTTCTTGTACTTAAGTCGGCATTGTGCCTTTTGTATTTAATTCCGAAGCTATTTATGCATTTCGTCGCCAATTTGAAGGTCCAAAGGATACAGTAAACCTGAAGTGAAGCTTCGGAATCAATAACTAATGTCACAGGAATCGTTCAAAACATAGACAGTAGGAAGAGTGAGTCTTCTTGTACTTAAGTCGGCATTGTGCCTTTTGTATTTAATACCGATGAAATTTCTGTGTCTCATCGTCAATACGAAGGTAAGAGGGATACAGTAAACCTGAAGTGAAGCATCGGAATCTATAACTAGTGTCACAGGAATGGTTCTAAACATAGACAGTAAGATCGGTCAATCTTCTTGTAGTTAAGTCAGCATTGTGCTTTTGTATTTAATTCCGATGTAATATCTGTGTTTCATCGTCAATACGAAGGTCAGAGGGATACAGTAAACCTGAAGTGAAGCATCGGAATCTATAACTAGTGTCACAGGAATGGTTCAAAACATAGACAGTAAGAAGTGTCAGTCTTCTTGTACTAAAGTCGGCAATGTGCCTTTTCTATTTAATTCCAATGCAATTTCTGTATTTCGTCGCCAATAAGAAGGTCCAAAGGATATAGTAAACCTGAAGTGAAGCATCGGAATCTATAACCAATGTCACAGGAATCGTGCAAACATAGACAGTAAGATCGGTCAGTCTTCTTGTACTTAAGTCGGCATTGTGCCTTTTGTATTTAATTCCGATGTAATATCTGTGTTTCATCGTCAATACGAAGGTGCAAGGGACACAGTAAACCTGAGGTGAAGCATCGGAATCTATAACTAGTGTCACAGGAATGGTTCAAAACAAAGACAGTAAGAAGAGTCAGTCTTCTTGTACTTAAGTCGGCATTTTGCATTTTGTATTTAATTCCGATGCAACTTCTGTGCTTCATCGTCAATGAGAAGGTCAGAGGGATACAGTAAACCTGAAGGGAAGCATCGGAATCTAAAACTAGTGTCACAGGAATGGTTCAAAACATAGTCAGTAAGAAGAGTCAGTCTTCTTGTACTTAAGTCGGCATTGTGGCGTTTCTATTTAATTCCGATGCAATTTCTTTGTTTCATCGTCAATAAGAAGGTAAAAGGGATACAGTAGACCTGAAGTGAATCATCGTACTCTATAACAAGTGTCACAGGAATGGGTCAAAACAGTCAGTAAGAAGAGTCAGTCTTCTTGTACTTAAGTCGGCATTGTGCATTTTGTATTTAATTCCGAAGCTATTTCTGCATTTCGTCGCCAATTAGAAGGCCCAAAGGATACAGTAAACCTGATGTTAAGCATCGGAATCAATAACTAATGTCACAGGAATCGTTCAAAACATAGACAGTAGGAAGAGTCAGTCTTCTTGTACTTAAGTCGGCATTGTGCCCTTTGTATTTAATTCCGATGCAATTTCTGTGTCTCATCGTCAATAAGAAGGTCAGAGGGATACAGTAAACCTGAAGTGAAGCATCGGAATCTATAACTAGTGTCACTTGAATGGTTCTAAACATAGACAGTAAGATCGGTCAGTCTTCTTGTACTTAAGTCGGCATTGTGCCTTTTGTATTTATCTCCGATGTAATATCTGTGTTTCATCGTCAATACGAAGGTCAGAGGTATACAGTAAACCTGAAGTGAAGCATCGGAATCTATAACTAGTGTCACAGGAATGGTTCAAAACATAGACAGTAAGAAGAGTCAGTCTTCTTGTACTTGAGTCGGCATTGTGCATTTTGTATTTAATTCCGATGCAACATCTGTGCTTCATCGTCAACAAGAAGCTTAGAGGGATACAGTAAACCTGAAGTGAAGCATCGGAATCTATAACTAGTGTCACAGGAATGGTTCAAAACATAGACAGCAAGAAGAGTCAGTCTTCTTGTACTTAAGTCGGCATTTTGCCTTATCTATTTAATTCCGATGCAATTTCTGTGTTTCATCGTCAATAAGAAGGTCAGAGGGATACAGTAAACCTGAAGTGAGGCATCGGAATCTATAACTAGTGTCACAGGAATTGTTCCAAACATAGTCAGTAAGAAGAGTCAGTCTTCTTGTACTTAAGTCGGCATTGTGCCTTTTCTATTTAATTCCGATGCAATTTCTGTGTTTCATCGACAATAAGAACGGCCAAGGGATACAGTAATCCCGAAGTGAGTCATCGTAATCTATAACTAGTGTCACAGGAATGGTTCAAAACATAGTCAATACGAAGAGTCAGTCTTCTTGTACTTAAGTCGGCATTGTGCCTTTTTTATTTAATTCCGATGCAATTTCTGTGTTTCATCGTCAAAAAGAAGGTCAGAGGGATACAGTAAACCTGAAGTGAAGCATCGGAATCTGTAACAAGTGTCACAGGAATGGTTCAAAACAGCCAGTAAGAAGAGTCAATCT
Organism: Schistocerca americana; assembly: GCF_021461395.2. Classification (NCBI taxonomy): domain Eukaryota; kingdom Metazoa; phylum Arthropoda; class Insecta; order Orthoptera; family Acrididae; genus Schistocerca; species Schistocerca americana. The sequence goes on from NC_060123.1 coordinate 760,551,366, forward strand.
TCTTGTACTTAAGTCGGCATTGTGCCTTTTGTATTTAATTCCGAAGCTATTTATGCATTTCGTCGCCAATTTGAAGGTCCAAAGGATACAGTAAACCTGAAGTGAAGCTTCGGAATCAATAACTAATGTCACAGGAATCGTTCAAAACATAGACAGTAGGAAGAGTGAGTCTTCTTGTACTTAAGTCGGCATTGTGCCTTTTGTATTTAATACCGATGAAATTTCTGTGTCTCATCGTCAATACGAAGGTAAGAGGGATACAGTAAACCTGAAGTGAAGCATCGGAATCTATAACTAGTGTCACAGGAATGGTTCTAAACATAGACAGTAAGATTGGTCAGTCTTCTTGTACTTAAGTCAGCATTGTGCTTTTGTATTTAATTCCGATGTAATATCTGTGTTTCATCGTCAATACGAAGGTCAGAGGGATACAGTATACCTGAAGTGAAGCATCGGAATCTATAACTAGTGTCACAGGAATGGTTCAAAACATAGACAGTAAGAAGTGTCAGTCTTCTTGTACTAAAGTCGGCAATGTGCCTTTTCTATTTAATTCCAATGCAATTTCTGTATTTCGTCGCCAATAAGAAGGTCCAAAGGATATAGTAAACCTGAAGTGAAGCATCGGAATCTATAACCAATGTCACAGGAATCGTGCAAACATAGACAGTAGGAAGGGTCAGTCTTCTTTTACTTAAGTCGGCATTGTGCCTTTTGTATTTAGTTCCGATGCAATTTCTGTGTTTCATCGTCAATACGAAGGTCCTAGGGATAGAGTAAACCTGAAGTGAAGCATCGGAATCTATAACTAATGTCACAGGAATTGTGCAAAACATAGTCAGTAAGAAGAGTCAGTCCTCTTGTACTTATGTCGGCATTGTGCAATTGTGTATTTACTTCCGATGCAATATCTGTGTTTCATCGTCAATAATAAGGTCAGAGGGATACAGTAAACCTGAAGTGAGGCATCGGAATCTATAACTAGTGTCACAGGAATGATTCCAAACATAGTCAGTAAGAAGAGTCAGTCTTCTTGTACTTAAGTCGGCATTGTGCCGTTTCTATTTAATTCCGATGCAATTTCTGTGTTTCATCGTCAATAAGAAGGTCAGAGGGATACAATAAACCTGAAGTGAATCATCGTAATCTATAACAAGTGTCACAGGGATGGTTCAAAACAGTCAGTAAGAAGAGTCAGTCTTCTTGTACTTAGGTCGGCATTGTGCCTTTTGTATTTAATTCCGAAGCTATTTCTGCATTTCGTCGCAAATTAGAAGGTCCAAAGGATACAGTAAACCTGAAGTGAAGCATCGAATCAATAACTAATGTCACAGCAATCATTCAAAACATAGACAGTAGGAAGAGTCAGTCTTCTTGTACTTAAGTCGGCATTGTGCCTTTTGTATCTAATTCCGATGCAATTTCTGTGTTTCATCGTCAATAAGAAGGTCAGAGGGATACAGTAAAGCTGTAGTGAAGCATCGGAATCTGTAAATAGTGTCACAGGAATGGTTCAAAACATAGTCAGTAAGAAGAGTCAGTCTTCTTGTACTTAAGTCGGCATTGTGCCTTTTGTATTTAATTCCGATGCAATATCTGTGTTTCATCGTCAATAAGAACGTCCAAGGGATACAGTGAACCTGAAGTGAAGCATCGGAATCTATAACAAGTGTCACAGGAATGGTTCAAAACATAGACAGTAGGAAGAGACAGTCTTCTTGTACCTAAGTCGGCATTGTGCCTTTTGTATTTAATTCCGATGCTATTTCTGTGTCACATCGTCAATAAGAAGGTGAGAGGGATACAGTAAACCTTAAGTGAAGCATCGGAATCTATAACTTGTGTCACAGGAATGGTTCTAAACATAGACAGTAAGATCGGTCAGTCTTCTTGTACTTAAGTCGGCATTGTGCCTTTTGTATTTAATTCCGATGTAATATCTGTGTTTCATCGTCAATACGAAGGTGCAAGGGATACAGTAAACCTGAGTTGAAGCATCGGAATCTATAACTAGTGTCACAGGAATGGTTCAAATCATAGACAGTAAGAAGAGTCAGTCTTCTTGTACTTAAGTCGGCATTGTGCCTTTTCTATTTAATTCCGATGCAATTTCTGTGTTTCATCGACAATAAGAAGGGCCAAGGGATACAGTAATCCCTAAGTGAATCATCGTAATCTATAACTAGTGTCACAGGAATGGTTCAAAACATAGTCAATACGAAGAGTCAGTCTTCTTGTACTTAAGTCGGCATTGTGCCTTTGGTATTTAATTCCGATGCAATTTCTGTGTTTCATCGTCAAAAAGAAGGTCAGAGGGATACAGTAAACCTGAAGTGAAGCATCGGAATCTGTAACAAGTGTCACAGGAATGGTTCAAAACAGCCAGTAAGAAGAGTCAATCTCCTTGTACTTAAGTCGGCATTGTGCCTTTTGTATTTAATTCCGAAGCTATTTATGCATTTCGTCGCCAATTAGAAGGTCCAAAGGATACAGTAAACCTGAAGTGAAGCATCGGAATCAATAACTAATATCGCAGGAATCGTTCAAAACATAGACAGTAGGAAGAGTGAGTCTTCTTGTACTTAAGTCGGCATTGTGCCTTTTGTATTTCATACCGATGCAATTTCTGTGTTTCATCGTCAAAAAGAAGGTCAGAGTGATACAGTAAACCTGAAGTGAAGCATCGGAATCTGTAACTACTGTCACAGGAATGGTTCAAAACATAGACAGTAGGAAGAGTCAGTCTTCTTGTACTTAAGTCGTCTTTGTGCCTTTTGTATTTAATTCCGATGCAATATCTGTGTTTCATCGTCAATAAGAAGGTCCAAGGGATACAGTAAACCTGAAGTGAAGCATTGGAATCTGTAACTAGCGTCACAGGAATGGTTCAAATCATAGTCAGTAAGAAGAGTCAGTCTTCTTGTACTTAAGTCGTCATTGTGCCTTTTGTATTTAATTCCGATGCAATTTCTGTGTTTCATCGTCAATAAGAAGGTCCAAGGGATACAGTAAACCTGAAGTGAATCATCGTAATCTATAACTAGTGTCACAGGAATGGTTCAAAACATAGTCAATACGAAGAAACAGTATTCTTCTACTTAAGTCGGCATTGTGCCTTTTGTATTTAATTCCGATGCAATTTCTGTGTTTCATCGTCAATAAGAAGGTCAGAGGGATACAGTAAACCTGAAATGAAGCATCGGAATCTATAACTAGTGTCACAGGAATGGTTCTAAACATAGACAGTTAGAAGGGTCAGTCTTCTTGTACTTAAGTCGGCATTGTGCTTTTTGTATTTAATTCCGATGCAATATCTGTGTTTCATCGTCAATAAGAAGTTGCAAGGGATACAGTAAACCTGAAGTGAAGCATCGGAATCCATAACTAGTGTCACAGGAATGGTTCAAATCATAGACAGTAAGAAGAATCAGTCTTCTTGTACTTAAGTCGGCATTGTGCCTTTTGTATTTAATTCCGATGCAATTTTTGTGCTTCATCGTCAATAAGAAGGTCAGAGGGGTAGAGTAAACCTGAAGTGATGCATCGGAATCTATAACTATTGTCACAGGAATGGTTCGAAACAGTCAGTAAGAAAAGTCAATCTTCCTGTACTTATGTCGGCATTGTGCCTTTTGTATTTAATTCCGATGCATTTTCTGTGTATCATCGTCAATAAGAAGGTCCAAGGGATACAGTAAACCTAAAGTGAAGCATCGGAATCTATAACTAGTGTCACAGGAATGGTTCAAAACATAGACAGTAAGAAGAGTCAGTCTTCTTGTATTTAAGTCGGCAATGTGCCTTTTCTATTTAATTCCAATGCAATTTCTGTATTTCGTCGCCAATAAGAAGGTCCAAAGGATATAGTAAACCTGAAGTGAAGCATCGGAATCTATAACCAATGTCACAGGAATCGTTCAAACATAGACAGTAGGAAGGGTCAGTCTTCTTGTACTTAAGTCGGCATTGTGCCTTTCGTATTTAGTTCCGATGCAATATCTGTGTTTCATCGTCAATACGAAGGTCCAAGGGATACAGTAAACCTAAAGTGAAGCATCGGAATCTATAAGTAGTGTCACAGGAATGGTTCAAAACATAGTCAGTAAGAAGAGTCAGTCTTCTTGTACTTATGTTGGCATTGTGCCTTTTGTATCTAATACCGATGCAATTTCTCTGTTTCATCGTCAATAAGAAGGTCAGAGGGGTAGAGTGAACCTGAAGTGATGCATCGGAATCTATAACTAGTGTCACAGGAATGGTTCAAAACATAGACAGTAAGAAGGGTCAGTCTTCTTGTACTTAAAACGGCATTGTGCCTTTTGTACTTAATACCAATGCAATATCTGTGTTTCATCATCAATAAGAGGGTGCAAGGGATACAGGAAATCCTAAGTGAAGCATCGGAATCTATAACTAGTGTCACAGGAATGGTTCAAAACTTAGACAGTAAGAAGAGTCAGTCTTCTTGTACTTAAGTCGGCATTGTGCCATTTTTATTTAATTCCGATGCAATTTCTGTGTTTTATCGTCAATATGAAGGTCAGAGGGATACAGTAAACCCGAAGTGAAGCATCGGAATCTATAACTAGTGTCACAGGAATGGTTCAAAACAGTCAGTAAGAAGAGTCAATCTTCTTGTACTTAGGTCCGCATTGTGCCTTTTGTATTTAATTCCGATGCATTTTCTGTGTTTCATCGTCAATAAGAAGGTCCAAAGGATACAGTAAACCTGAAGTGAAGCATCGGAAACTATAATTAATGTCACAGGAATCGTTCAAAACATAGACAGTAGGAAGAGTCAGTCTTCTTGTACTTAAGTCGGCATTGTGCCTTTTGAATCTAATTATGATGCAATTTCTGTGTTTCATCGTCAAAAAGAAGGTTAGAGGGGTACAGTAAACCTGAAGTGAAGCATCGGAATCTATTACAAGTGTCACAGGAATGGCTCAAAACATACAGTAAGAAGAGTCAGTCTTCTTGTACTTAAGTCGGCATTGTGCTTTTTGTATTTAATTCCGAAGCTATTTCTGCATTTCGTCGCCAGTTAGAAGGTCCAAAGGATACAGTAAACCTGAAGTGAAGCATCGGAATCAATAACTAATGTCACAGGAATCGTTCAAAACATAGACAGTAGGAAGAGTCAGTCTTCTTGTACTTAAGTCGGCATTGTGTCTTTTGTATTTAATTCCGATGCAATTTCTGTGTTTCATCGTTAAAAGAAGGTCAGTGGGATACCGTAAACCTGAAGTGAAGCATCGGAATTTGTAACTAGTGTCACAGGAATGGTTAAAAACATAGACAGTAGGAAGAGTCAGTCCTCTTGTACTTAAGTCGGCATTGTGCCTTTTGTATTTAATTCCGATGCAATATCTGTGTTTCATCGTCAACAAGAAGGTCCAAGGGATACAGTAAACCTGAAGTGAAGCATCGGAATCTGTAACTAGCGTCACAGGAATGGTTCAAAACATAGGCAGTAACAAGAGTCAGTCTTCTTGTTCTTAAGTCGGCATTGTGCTTTTTGTATTTAATTCCGATGCAATTTCTGTGTTTCATCGTCAATAAGAACGTTCAAGGGATACAGTAAACCTGAAGTGAAGCATCGGAATCTATAACTAGTGTCACAGGAATGGTTCAAAACATAGTCAGTAAGAAGAGTCAGTCTTCTTTTCCTTAAGTCGGCATTGTGCCTTTTGTATTTAATTCCGATGCATTTTCTGTGTTTCAGCGTCTATTCGAAGGTCCAAGGAATACAGTAAATCTAAAGTGAAGCATCGGAATCTATAACTAGTGTCACAGGAATGGTTCAAACCATAGGCAGTAAGAAGAGTCAGTCTTCTTGTACTTAAGTCGGCATTGTGCCTTTTGTACTTAATTCCAATGCAATTTCTGTGTTTCATCGTCAATAAGAACGTCCAAGGGATACAGTAAACCTGAAGTGAAGCATCGGAATCTATAATTAATGTCACAGGAATCGTTCAAACATAGACAGTAAGAAGAGTCAGTCTTCTTGTACTTAAGTCGGCATTGTGCCTTTTGAATCTAATTATGATGCAATTTCTCTGTTTCATCGTCAATAAGAAGGTCAGAGGGGTAGAGTGAACCTGAAGTGATGCATCGGAATCTATAACTAGTGTCACAGGAATGGTTCAAAACATAGACAGTAAGAAGGGTCAGTCTTCTTGTACTTAAAACGGCATTGTGCCTTTTGTACTTAATACCGATGCAATATCTGTGTTTCATCATCAATAAGAGGGTGCAAGGGATACAGTAAATCCTAAGTGAAGCATCGGAATCTATAACTAGTGTCACAGGAATGGTTCAAAACTTAGACAGTAAGAAGAGTCAGTCTTCTTGTACTTAAGTCGGCATTGTGCCATTTTTATTTAATTCCGATGCAATTTCTGTGTTTTATCGTCAATATGAAGGTCAGAGGGATACAGTAAACCCGAAGTGAAGCATCGGAATCTATAACTAGTGTCACAGGAATGGTTCAAAACAGTCAGTAAGAAGAGTCAATCTTCTTGTACTTAGGTCGGCATTGTGCCTTTTGTATTTAATTCCGATGCATTTTCTGTGTTTCATCGTCAATAAGAAGGTCCAAAGGATACAGTAAACCTGAAGTGAAGCATCGGAATCTATAATTAATGTCACAGGAATCGTTCAAACATAGACAGTAGGAAGAGTCAGTCTTCTTGTACTTAAGTCGGCATTGTGCCTTTTGAATCTAGTTATGATGCAATTTCTGTGTTTCATCGTCAAAAAGAAGGTTAGAGGGGTACAGTAAACCTGAAGTGAAGCATCGGAATCTATTACAAGTGTCACATAAATGGCTCAAAACAGACAGTAAGAAGAGTCAGTCTTCTTGTACTTAAGTCGGCATTGTGCTTTTTGTATTTAATTCCGAAGCTATTTCTGCATTTCGTCGCCAGTTAGAAGGTCCAAAGGATACAGCAAACCTGAAGTGAAGCATCGGAATCAATAACTAATGTCACAGGAATCGTTCAAAACATAGACAGTAGGAAGAGTCAGTCTTCTTGTACTTAAGTCGGCATTGTGTCTTTTGTATTTAATTCCGATGCAATTTCTGAGTTTCATCGTTAAAAGAAGGTCAGTGGGATACCGTAAACCTGAAGTGAAGCATCGGAATTTGTAACTAGTGTCACAGGAATGGTTAAAAACATAGACAGTAGGAAGAGTCAGTCCTCTTGTACTTAAGTCGGCATTGTGCCTTTTGTATTTAATTCCGATGCAATATCTGTGTTTCATCGTCAACAAGAAGGTCCAAGGGATACAGTAAACCTGAAGTGAAGCATCGGAATCTGTAACTAGCGTCACAGGAATGGTTCAAAACATAGGCAGTAACAAGAGTCAGTCTTCTTGTTCTTAAGTCGGCATTGTGCTCTTTGTATTTAATTCCGATGCAATTTCTGTGTTTCATCGTCAATAAGAACGTCCAAGGGATACAGTAAACCTGAAGTGAAGCATCGGAATCTATAACTAGTGTCACAGGAATGGTTCAAAACATAGTCAGTAAGAAGAGTCAGTCTTCTTTTCCTTAAGTCGGCATTGTGCCTTTTGTATTTAATTCCGATGCATTTTCTGTGTTTCAGCGTCAATTCGAAGGTCCAAGGGATACAGTAAATCTAAAGCGAAGCATCGGAATCTATAACTAGTGTCACAGGAATGGTTCAAACCATAGGCAGTAAGAAGAGTCAGTCTTCTTGTACTTAAGTCGGCATTGTGCCTTTTGTACTTAATTCCAATGCAATTTCTGTGTTTCATCGTCAATAAGAACGTCCAAGGGATACAGTAAACCTGAAGTGAAGCATCGGAATCTATAACTAGTGTCACAGGAATGGTTCAAATCATAGACTGTAGGAAGATTCAGTCTTCTTGTACTTAAGTCGGCATTGTGCCTTTTCTATTTAATTCCGATGCAATTTCAGTGTTTCATCGTCAATAAGAATGTCAGAGGGTTACAGCAACCCTGAAGTGAAGCATCGGAATCTGTAACTAGCGTCACAGGAATGGTTCAAAACATAGACAGAAAGAAGAGTCAGTCTTCTTGTACTTAAGTCGTCATTGTGCCTGTTGTATTTAATTCCGATGCAATATCTGTGTTTCATCGTCAATAAGAAGGTCAGAGGGATACAGTAAACCTGAAGTGAAGCATCGGAATCTGTAACTACTGTCACAGGAATGGTTCAAAACATAGACAGTAGGAAGAGTCAGTCTTCTTGTACTTAAGTTGTCATTGTGCCTTTTGTATTTAATTCCGATGCAATATCTGTGTTTCATCGTCAATAAGAAGGTCCAAGGGATACAGTAAACCTGAAGTGAAGCATCGGTATCTGTAACTAGCGTCACAGGAATGGTTCAAATCATAGTCAGTGAGAAGAGTCAGTCTTCTTGTACTTAAGTCGGCATTGTGCCTTTTGTAATTAATTCCGATGCAATTTCTGTGCTTCATCGTCAATAAGAAGGTCAGAGGGGTAGAGTAAACCTGAAGTGAAGCATCGGAATCTACAACTAGTGTCACAGGAATGGTTCGAAACAGTCAGTAAGAAGAGTCAATCTTCTTGTACTTAAGTCGGCATTGTGCCTTTTGTATATAATTCCGATGCATTTTCTGTGTATCATCGTCAATAAGAAGGTCCAAGGGATACAGTAGACCTAAAGTGAAGCATCGGAATCTATAACTAGTGTCACAGGAATGGTTCAAAACATAGACAGTAAGAAGAGTCAGTCTTCTTATATTTAAGTCGGCAATGTGCCTTTTCTATTTAATTCCAATGCAATTTCTGTATTTCGTCGCCAATAAGAAGGTCCAAAGGATATAGTAAACCTGAAGTGAAGCATCGGAATCTATAACCAATGTCACAGGAATCGTTCAAACATAGACAGTAGGAAGGGTCAGTCTTCTTGTACTTAAGTCGGCATTGTGCCTTTTGTATTTAGTTCCGATGCAATTTCTGTGTTTCATCGTCAATAAGGAGGTCCTAGGGATAGAGTAAACCTGAAGTGAAGCATCGGAATCTGTAACTAATGTCACAGGAATGGATCAAAACATAGTTAGTAAGAAGAGTCAGTCTTCTTGTTTTTAAGTCGGCATTGTGCCTTTTGTAATTAATTCCGATGCAATTTCTGTGTTTCATCGTCAATACGAAGGTCCAAGGGATACAGTAAACCTAAAGTGAAGCATCGGAATCTATAAGTAGTGTCACAGGAATGGTTCAAAACATAGTCAGTAAGAAGAGTCAGTCTTCTTGTACTTATGTTGGCATTGTGCCTTTTGTATTTAATACCGATGCAATTTCTCTGTTTCATCGTCAATAAGAAGGTCAGAGGGATACAGTAAACCTAAAGTGAGGCATCGGAATCTATAACTAGTGTCACAGGAATGGATCAAAACATAGACAGTAAGAAGGGTCAGTCTTCTTGTACTTAAAACGGCATTGTGCCCTTTGTACTTAATATCGATGCAATATCTGTGTTTCATCGTCAATAAGAAGGTGCAAGGAATACAGTAAATCTGAAGTGAAGCATCGGAATCTATAACTAGTGTCACAGGAATAGTTCAAAACTTAGACAGTAAGAAGAGTCAGTCTTCTTGTACTTAAGTCGGCATTGTGCCTTTTGTATTTAATTCCGATGCAATTTCTGTGCTTCATCGTCAATAAGAAGGTCGGAGGGGTAGAGGAAACCTGAAGTGTAGCATCGGAATCTATAACTAGTGTCACAGGAATAGTTCGAAACAGTCAGTAAGAAGAGTCAATCTTCTTGTACTTAAGTCGGCATTGTGCCTTTTGTATTTAATTCCAATGCAATTTCTGTGTTTCATCGTTAAAAGAAGGGCAGAGGGATACCGTAAACCTGAAGTGAAGCATCGGAATCTGTAACTAGTGTCACAGGAATGATTAAAATCATAGACAGTAGGAAGAGTCAGTCCTCTTGTACTTAAGTCGGCATTGTGCCTTTTGTATTTAATTCCGATGCAATATCTGTGTTTCATCGTCAACAAGAAGGTCCAGGGGATACAGTAAACCTGAAGTGAAGCATCGGAATCTGTAACTAGCGTCACAGGAATGGTTCAAAACATAGTCAGTAAGAAGAGTCAGTCTTCTTGTTCTTAAGTCGGCATTGTGCTTTTTGTATTTAATTCCGATGCAATTTCTGTGTTTCATCGTCAATAAGAACGTCCAAGGGATACAGTAAACCTGAAGTGAAGCATCGGAATCTATAACTAGTGTCACAGGAATGGTTCTAAACATAGACAGTTAGAAGGGTCAGTCTTCTTGTACTTAAGTCGGCATTGTGCCTTTTGTATTTAATTCCGATGCAATATCTGTGTTTCATCGTCAATAAGAAGTTGCAAGGGATACAGTAAACTTGAAGTGAAGCATCGGAATCCATAACTAGTGTCACAGGAATGGTTCAAATCATAGACAGTAAGAAGAGTCAGTCTTCTTGTACTTAAGTCGGCATTGTGCCTATTGTATTTAATTCCGATCCAATTTTTGTGCTTCATCGTCAATAAGGAGGTCAGAGGGGTAGAGTAAACCTGAAGTGATGCATCGGAATCTATAACTAGTGTCACAGGAATGGTTCGAAACAGTCAGTAAGAAGAGTCAATCTTCTTGTACTTAAGTCGGCATTGTGGCTTTTGTATTAAATTCCGATGCATTTTCTGTGTATCATCGTCAATAAGAAGGTCCAAGGGATACAGTAAACCTAAAGTGAAGCATCGGAATCTATAACTAGTGTCACAGGAATGGTTCAAGACATAGACAGTAAGAAGAGTCAGTCTTGTTGTATTTAAGTCGGCAATGTGCCTTTTCTATTTAATTCCAATGCAATTTCTGTATTTCGGCGCCAATAAGAAGGTCCAAAGGATATAGTAAACCTGAAGTGAAGCATCGGAATCTATAACCAATGTCACAGGAATCGTTCAAACATAGACAGTAGGAAGGGTCAGTCTTCTTGTACTTAAGTCGGCATTGTGCCTTTTGTATTTAGTTCCGATGCAATTTCTGTGTTTCATCGTCAATACGAAGGTCCAAGGGATACAGTAAACCTAAAGTGAAGCATCGGAATCTATAACTAGTGTCACAGGAATGGTTCAAAACATAGTCAGTAAGAAGAGTCAGTCTTCTTGTACTTATGTTGGCATTGTGCCTTTTGTATCTAATACCGATGCAATTTCTCTGTTTCATCGTCAATAAGAAGGTCAGAGGGGTAGAGTGAACCTGAAGTGATGCATCGGAATCTATAACTAGTGTCACAGGAATGGTTCAAAACATAGACAGTAAGAAGGGTCAGTCTTCTTGTACTTAAAACGGCATTGTGCATTTGTACTTAATACCGATGCAATATCTGTGTTTCATCATCAATAAGAGGGTGCAAGGGATACAGTAAATCCTAAGTGAAGCATCGGAATCTATAACTAGTGTCACAGGAATGGTTCAAATCTTAGACAGTAAGAAGAGTCAGTCTTCTTGTACTTAAGTAGGCATTGTGCTTTTTGTACTTAATTCCGATGCAATTTCTGTGTTTCATCGTCAATAAGAACGTCCAAGGGATACAGTAAACCTGAAGTGAAGCATCGGAATCTATAACTAATGTCACAGGAATCGTTCAAAACATAGACAGTAGGAAGAGTCAGTCTTCATGTACTTAAGTCGGCATTGTGTCTTTTGTATTTAATTCCGATGCAATTTCTGTGTTTCATCGTTAAAAGAAGGTCAGAGGGATACCGTAAACCTGAATTGAAGCATCGGAATTTGTAACTAGTGTCACAGGAATGGTTAAAAACATAGACAGTAGGAAGAGTCAGTCCTCTTGTACTTAAGTCGGCATTGTGCCTTTTGTATTTAATTCCGATGCAATATCTGTGTTTCATCGTCAACAAGAAGGTCCAAGGGATACAGTTAACCTGAAGTGAAGCATCGGAATCTGTAACTAGCGTCACAGGAATGGTTCAAAACATAGGCAGTAAGAAGAGTCAGTCTTCTTGTTCTTAAGTCGGCATTGTGCTTTTTGTATTTAATTCCGATGCAATTTCTGTGTTTCATCGTCAATAAGAACGTCCAAGGGATACAGTAAACCTGAAGTGAAGCATCGGAATCTATAACTAGTGTCACAGGAATGGTTCAAAACATAGACAGTTGGAAGAGTCAGTCTTCTTGTACTTAAGTCGGCATTGTGCCTTTTGTATTTAATTCCGATGCAATATCTGTGTTTCATCGTCAATAAGGAGGTCAGAGGGATACAGTAAACCTGAAGTGAAGCATCGGAAACTATAACTAGTGTCACAGGAATGGTTCAAAACATAGTCAGTAAGAAGAGTCAGTCTTCTTGTACTTAAGTAGGCATTGTGCCTTTTCTATTTAATTCCGATGCAATATCTGTGTTTCATCGTCAATAAGAAGGTCAGAGGGATAGAGTAAACCTGAAGTGAGGCATCGGAATCTATAACTAGTGTCACAGGAATGGTTCCAAACATAGTCAGTAAGAAGAGTCAGTCTTCTTGTACTTATGTCGGCATTGTGCCTTTTGTATTTAATTCCGATGCAATGTCTGTGTCTCATCGTCAATAAGAAGGTCAGAGGGATACAGTAAACCTGAAGTGAAGCATCGGAATCTATAACGAGTGTCACAGGAATGGTTCAAAACATAGTCAGTAAGAAGAGTCAGTCTTCTTTTCCTTAAGTCAGCATTGTGCCTTTTGTATTTAATTCCGATGCATTTTCTGTGTTTCAGCGTCAATTCGTAGGTCCAAGGGATACAGTAAATCTAAAGTGAAGCATCGGAATCTATAACTAGTGTCACAGGAATGGTTCAAACCATAGGCAGTAAGAAGAGTCAGTCTTCTTGTACTTAAGTCGGCATTGTGCCTTTTGTACTTAATTCCAATGCAATTACTGTGTTTCATCGTCAATAAGAACGTCCAAGGGATACAGTAAACCTGAAGTGAAGCATCGGAATCTATAACTAGTGTCACAGGAATGGTTCAAATCATAGACTGTAGGAAGATTCAGTCTTCTTGTACTTAAGTCGGCATTGTGCCTTTTCTATTTAATTCCGATGCAATTTCAGTGTTTCATCGTCAATAAGAATGTCAGAGGGTTACAGCAACCCTGAAGTGAAGCATCGGAATCTGTAACTAGCGTCACAGGAATGGTTCAAAACATAGACAGAAAGAAGAGTCAGTCTTCTTGTACTTATGTCGTCATTGTGCCTTTTGTATTTAATTCCGATGCAATATCTGTGTTTCATCGCCAATAAGAAGGTCAGAGGGATACAGTAAACCTGAAGTGAAGCATCGGAATCTGTAACTACTGTCACAGGAATGGTTCAAAACATAGTCAGTACGAAGAGTCAGTCTTCTTCTACTTAAGTCGTCATTGTGCCTTTTGTATTTAATTCCGATGCAATATCTGTGTTTCATCGTCAATAAGAAGGTCCAAGGGATACAGTAAACCTGAAGTGAAGCATCGGAATCTGTAACTAGCGTCACAGGAATGGTTCAAATCATAGTCAGTAAGAAGAGTCAGTCTTCTTGTACTTAAGTCGGCATTGTGCCTTTTGTAAGTAATTCCGATGCAATTTCTGTGCTTCATCGTCAATAAGAGGGTCAGAGGGGTAGAGTAAACCTGAAGTGAGGCATCGGAATCTATAACTAGTGTCACAGGAATGGTTCGAAACAGTCAGTAAGAAGAGTCAATCTTCTTGTACTTTAGTCGGCATTGTGCCTTTTGTATATAATTCCGATGCATTTTCTGTGTATCATCGTCAATAAGAAGGTCCAAGGGATACAGTAAACCTGAAGTGAAGCATCGGAATCTATAACTAGTGTCACAGGAATGGTTCAAAACATAGACAGTAAGAAGAGTCAGTCTTCTTATATTTAAGTCGGCAATGTGCTTTTTCTATTTAATTCCAATGCAATTTCTGTATTTCGTCGCCAATATAAAGGTCCAAAGGATATAGTAAACCTGAAGTGAAGCATCGGAATCTATAACCAATGTCACAGGAATCGTTCAAACATAGACAGTAGGAAGGGTCAGTCTTCTTGTACTTAAGTCGGCATTGTGCCTTTTGTATTTAGTTCCAATGCAATTTCTGTGTTTCATCGTCAATAAGAAGGTCCTAGGGATAGAGTAAACCTGAAGTGAAGCATCGGAATCTGTAACTAATGTCACAGGAATGGATCAAAACATAGTTAGTAAGAAGAGTCAGTCTTCTTGTACTTAAGTCGGCAATGTGCCTTTTGTAATTAATTCCGATGCACTTTCTGTGTTTCATCGTCAATACGAAGGTCCAAGGGATACAGTAAACCTAAAGTGAAGCATCGGAATCTATAAGTAGTGTCACAGGAATGGTTCAAAACATAGACAGTTGGAAGAGTCAGTCTTCTTGTACTTAAGTCGGCATTGTGCCTTTTGTATTTAATTCCGATGCAATATCTGTGTTTCATCGACAATAAGGAGGTCAGAGGGATACAGTAAACCTGAAGTGAAGCATCGGAAACTATAACTAGTGTCACAGGAATAGTTCAAAACATAGTCAGTAAGAAGAGTCAGTCTCCTTGTACTTAAGTAGGCATTGTGCCTTTTCTATTTAATTCCGATGCAATATCTGCCTTTCATCGTCAATAAGAAGGTCAGAGGGATAGAGTAAACCTGAAGTGAGGTATCGGAATCTATAACTAGTGTCACAGGAATGGTTCCAAACATAGTCAGTAAGAAGAGTCAGTCTTCTTGTACTTATGTCGGCATTGTGCCTTTTGTATTTAATTCCGATGCAATTTCTGTGTCTCATCGTCAATAAGAAGGTCAGAGGGATACAGTAAACCTGAAGTGAAGCATCGGAATCTATAACTAGTGTCACAGGAATGGTTCAAATCATAGTCAGTAAGAAGAGTCAGTCTTCTTTTCCTTAAGTCGGCATTGTGCCTTTGGTATTTAATTCCGATGCATTTTCTGTGTTTCAGCGTCAATTCGAAGGTCCAAGGGATACAGTAAATCTAAAGTGAAGCATCGGAATCTATAACTAGTGTCACAGGAATGGTTCAAACCATAAGCAGTAAGAAGAGTCAGTCTTCTTGTACTTAAGTCGGCATTGTGCTTTTTGTACTTAATTCCAATGCAATTTCTGTGTTTCATCGTCAATAAGAACGTCCAAGGGATACAGTAAACCTGAAGTGAAGCATCGGAATCTATAACTAGTGTCACAGGAATGGTTCAAATCATAGACTGTAGGAAGATTCAGTCTTCTTGTACTTAAGTCGGCATTGTGCCTTTTCTATTTAATTCCGATGCAATTTCAGTGTTTCATCGTCAATAAGAATGTCAGAGGGTTACAGCAACCCTGAAGTGAAGCATCGGAATCTGTAACTAGCGTCACAGGAATGGTTCAAAACATAAACAGAAAGAAGAGTCAGTCTTCTTGTACTTAAGTCGTCATTGTGCCTTTTGTATTTAATTCCGATGCAATATCTGTGTTTCATCGTCAATAAGAAGGTCAGAGGGATACAGTAAACCAGAAGTGAAGCATCGGAATCTGTAACTACTGTCACAGGAATGGTTCAAAACATAGACAGTAGGAAGAGTCAGTCTTCTTGTACTTAAGTCGTCATTGTGCCTTTTGTATTTAATTCCGATGCAATATCTGTGTTTCATCGTCAATAAGAAGGTCCAAGGGATACAGTAAATCTGAAGTGAAGCATCGGAATCTGTAACTAGCGTCACAGGAATAGTTCAAATCATAGTCAGTAAGAAGAGTCAGTCTTCTTGTACTTAAGTCGGCATTGTGCCTTTTGTAATTAATTCCGATGCAATTTCTGTGCTTCATCGTCAATAAGAAGGTCAGAGGGGTAGAGTAAACCTCAAGTGAAGCATCGGAATCTATAACTAGTGTCACAGGAATGGTTCGAAACAGTCAGTAAGAAGAGTCAATCTTCTTGTACTTAAGTCGGCATTGTGCCTTTTGTATATAATTCCGATGCATTTTCTGTGTATCATCGTCAATAAGAAGGTCCAAGGGATACAGTAAACCTGAAGTGAAGCATCGGAATCTATAACTAGTGTCACAGGAATGGTTCAAAACATAGACAGTAAGAAGAGTCAGTCTTCTTATATTTAAGTCGGCAATGTGCCTTTTCTATTTAATTCCAATGCAATTTCTGTATTTCGTCGCCAATAAGAAGGTCCAAAGGATATAGTAAACCTGAAGTGAAGCATCGGAATCTATAACCAATGTCACAGGAATCGTTCAAACATAGACAGTAGGAAGGGTCAGTCTTCTTGTACTTAAGTCGGCATTGTGCCTTTTGTATTTAGTTCCGATGCAATTTCTGTGTTTCATCGTCAATACGAAGGTCCTAGGGATAGAGTAAACCTGAAGTGAAGCATCGGAATCTGTAACTAGCGTCACAGGAATAGTTCAAATCATAGTCAGTAAGAAGAGTCAGTCTTCTTGTACTTAAGTCGGCATTGTGCCTTTTGTAATTAATTCCGATGCAATTTCTGTGCTTCATCGTCAATAAGAAGGTCAGAGGGGCAGAGTAAACCTCAAGTGAAGCATCGGAATCTATAACTAGTGTCACAGGAATGGTTCGAAACAGTCAGTAAGAAGAGTCAATCTTCTTGTACTTAAGTCGGCATTGTGCCTTTTGTATATAATTCCGATGCATTTTCTGTGTATCATCGTCAATAAGAAGGTCCAAGGGATACAGTAAACCTGAAGTGAAGCATCGGAATCTATAACTAGTGTCACAGGAATGGTTCAAAACATAGACAGTAAGAAGAGTCAGTCTTCTTATATTTAAGTCGGCAATGTGCCTTTTCTATTTAATTCCAATGCAATTTCTGTATTTCGTCGCCAATAAGAAGGTCCAAAGGATATAGTAAACCTGAAGTGAAGCATCGGAATCTATAACCAATGTCACAGGAATCGTTCAAACATAGACAGTAGGAAGGGTCAGTCTTCTTGTACTTAAGTCGGCATTGTGCCTTTTGTATTTAGTTCCGATGCAATTTCTGTGTTTCATCGTCAATACGAAGGTCCTAGGGATAGAGTAAACCTGAAGTGAAGGATCGGAATCTGTAACTAATGTCACAGGAATGGATCAAAACATAGTTAGTAAGAAGAGTCAGTCTTCTTGTACTTAAGTCGGCATTGTGCCTTTTGTAATTAATTCCGATGCAATTTCTGTGTTTCATCGTCAATACGTAGGTCCAAGGGATACAGTAAACCTAAAGTGAAGCATCGGAATCTATAAGTAGTGTCACAGGAATGGTTCAAAACATAGTCAGTAAGAAGAGTCAGTCTTCTTGTACTTATGTTGGCATTGTGCCTTTTGTATTTAATACCGATGCAATTTCTCTGTTTCATCGTCAATAAGAAGGTCAGAGGGATACAGTAAACCTAAAGTGAGGCATCGGAATCTATAACTAGTGTCACAGGAATGGTTCCAAACATAGTCAGTAAGAAGAGTCAGTCTTCTTGTACTTATGTCGGCATTGTGCCTTTTCTATTTAATTCCGATGCAATTTCAGTGTTTCATCGTCAATAAGAATGTCAGAGGGTTACAGCAACCCTGAAGTGAAGCATCGGAATCTGTAACTAGCGTCACAGGAATGGTTCAAAACATAAACAGAAAGAAGAGTCAGTCTTCTTGTACTTAAGTCGTCATTGTGCCTTTTGTATTTAATTCCGATGCAATATCTGTGTTTCATCGTCAATAAGAAGGTCAGAGGGATACAGTAAACCAGAAGTGAAGCATCGGAATCTGTAACTACTGTCACAGGAATGGTTCAAAACATAGACAGTAGGAAGAGTCAGTCTTCTTGTACTTAAGTCGTCATTGTGCCTTTTGTATTTAATTCCGATGCAATATCTGTGTTTCATCGTCAATAAGAAGGACCAAGGGATACAGTAAACCTGAAGTGAAGCATCGGAATCTGTAACTAGCGTCACAGGAATAGTTCAAATCATAGTCAGTAAGAAGAGTCAGTCTTCTTGTACTTAAGTCGGCATTGTGCCTTTTGTAATTAATTCCGATGCAATTTCTGTGCTTCATCGTCAATAAGAAGGTCAGAGGGGTAGAGTAAACCTCAAGTGAAGCATCGGAATCTATAACTAGTGTCACAGGAATGGTTCGAAACAGTCAGTAAGAAGAGTCAATCTTCTTGTACTTAAGTCGGCATTGTGCCTTTTGTATATAATTCCGATGCATTTTCTGTGTATCATCGTCAATAAGAAGGTCCAAGGGATACAGTAAACCTGAAGTGAAGCATCGGAATCTATAACTAGTGTCACAGGAATGGTTCAAAACATAGACAGTAAGAAGAGTCAGTCTTCTTATATTTAAGTCGGCAATGTGCCTTTTCTATTTAATTCCAATGCAATTTCTGTATTTCGTCGCCAATAAGAAGGTCCAAAGGATATAGTAAACCTGAAGTGAAGCATCGGAATCTATAACCAATGTCACAGGAATCGTTCAAACATAGACAGTAGGAAGGGTCAGTCTTCTTGTACTTAAGTCGGCATTGTGCCTTTTGTATTTAGTTCCGATGCAATTTCTGTGTTTCATCGTCAATAAGAAGGTCCTAGGGATAGAGTAAACCTGAAGTGAAGGATCGGAATCTGTAACTAATGTCACAGGAATGGATCAAAACATAGTTAGTAAGAAGAGTCAGTCTTCTTGTACTTAAGTCGGCATTGTGCCTTTTGTAATTAATTCCGATGCAATTTCTGTGTTTCATCGTCAATACGTAGGTCCAAGGGATACAGTAAACCTAAAGTGAAGCATCGGAATCTATAAGTAGTGTCACAGGAATGGTTCAAAACATAGTCAGTAAGAAGAGTCAGTCTTCTTGTACTTATGTTGGCATTGTGCCTTTTGTATTTAATACCGATGCAATTTCTCTGTTTCAT
This sequence comes from Schistocerca americana, assembly GCF_021461395.2. NCBI lineage: Eukaryota > Metazoa > Arthropoda > Insecta > Orthoptera > Acrididae > Schistocerca > Schistocerca americana. The sequence goes on from NC_060123.1 coordinate 760,570,305, forward strand.
CGTCAATAAGAAGGTCAGAGGGATACAGTAAACCTAAAGTGAGGCATCGGAATCTATAACTAGTGTCACAGGAATGGTTCAAAACTTAGACAGTAAGAAGAGTCAGTCTTCTTGTACTTAAGTCGGCATTGTGCCTGTTTTATTTAATTCCGATGCAATTTCTGTGCTTCATCGTCAATAAGAAGGTCAGAGAGGTAGAGTAAACCTGAAGTGAAGCATCGGAATCTATAACTAGTGTCACAGGAATGGTTCGAAACAGTCAGTAAGAAGAGTCAAACTTCTTGTACTTAAGTCGGCATTGTGCCTTTTGTATTTAATTCCGAAGCAATTTCTGTGTTTCATCGCTAAAAGAAGGTCAGAGGGATACCGTAAACCTGAAGTGAAGCATCGGAATCTGTAACTAGTGTCACAGGAATGATTAAAATCATAGACAGTAGGAAGAGTCAGTCCTCTTGTACTTAAGTCGGCATTGTGCCTTTTGTATTTAATTCCGATGCAATATCTGTGTTTCATCGTCAATAAGAACGTCCAAGGGATACAGTAAACCTGAAGTGAAGCATCGGAATCTGTAACTAGCGTCACAGGAATGGTTCAAAACATAGTCAGTAAGAAGAGTCAGTCTTCTTGTTCTTAAGTCGGCATTGTGCTTTTTGTATTTAATTCCGATGCAATTTCTGTGTTTCATCGTCAATAAGAACGTCCAAGGGATACAGTAAACCTGAAGTGAAGCATCGGAATCTATAACTAGTGTCACAGGAATGGTTCAAAACATAGACAGTAGGAGGGGTCAGGCTTCTTGTACATAAGTCGGCATTGTGCCTTTTCTATCTAATTCCGATGCAATTTCAGTGTATCATCGTCAATAAGAATGTCAGAGGGATACAGTAACCCTGAAGTGAAGCATCGGAATCTGTAACTAGCGTCACAGGAATGGTTTAAAACATAGACAGAAAGAGGTGTCAGTCTTCTTGTACTTCAGTCGGCAGTGTGCCCTTTGTATTTAAATCCGATGCTATTTCTGTGTTTCATCGTCAATAAGAAGGTCCAAGGGATACTGTAAACCAGAAGTGAAGCATCGGAATCTATAACTAGTGTCACAGGAATGGTTCAAAACATAGACAGTAAGAAGAGTCAGTCATCTTGTACTTAAGTCGGCTTTGTGCCTTTTCTATTTAATTCCGATGCACTTTCTGTGTTTCATCGTCAATAAGAAGTTCAGAGGGATGCAGTAAACCTGAAGTGAAGCATCGGAATCCATAACTAGTGTCACAGGAATGGTTAAAATCGTAGTCAGCAAGAAGAGTCAGTCTTCTTGTACTTAAGTCGGCATTGTGCCTTTACTATTTAATTCCGATGCAATTTCTGTGTTTCATCGTCAATAAGAAGGTCCAAGGGATACAGTAATCCTGAAGTGAATCATCATAATCTATAACTAGTGTCACAGGAATGGTTCAAAACATAGTCAGTACGGAGAGTCATTCTTCTTGTACTTAATTCGGAATTGTGCCTTTTGTATTTCATACCGATGCAATTTCTGTGTTTCATCGTCAATAAGAAGGTCAGAGGGATACAGTAAACCTGAAGTGAAGCATCGGAATCTATAACAAGTGTCACAGGAATGGTTCAAAACAGTCAGTTAGAAGAGTCAGTCTTCTTGTACTTAAGTCGGCATTGTGCCTTTTGTATTTAATTCCGATGCAATTTCTGTGTTTCATCGTCAATAAGAAGGTCAGAGGGATACAGTAAACCTGAAGTGAAGCATCGGAATCTATAACTAGTGTCACAGGAATGGTTCAAAACATAGACAGTAAGAAGAGTCAGTCTTCTTGTACTTAAGTCGGCATTGTGCCTTTTCTATTTAATTCCGATGCACTTTCTGTGTTTCATCGTCAATAAGGAGGTCAGAGGGATACAGTAAACCTGAAGTGAAGCATCGGAATCCATAACTAGTGTCACAGGAATGGTTCAAAACGTAGTCAGTAAGAAGAGTCAGTCTTCTTGTACTTAAGTCGGCATTGTGCCTTTTCTATTTAATTCCGATGCAATTTCTGTGTTTCATCGTCAATAAGAAGGTCCAAGGGATACAGTAATCCTTAAGTGAATCATCATAATCTATATCTAGTGTCACAGGAATGGTTCAAAACATAGACAGTAGGAAGAGTCAGTCTTCTTGTACTTAAGTCGTCATTGTGCCTTTTGTATTTAATTCCGATGCAATATCTGTGTTTCATCGTTAATAAGAAGGTCCAAGGGATACAGTAAACCTGAAGTGAAGCATCGGAATCTGTAACTAGTGTCACAGGAATGGTTCAAATCATAGACTGTAGGAAGAGTCAGTCTTCTTGTACTTAAGTCGGCATTGTGCCTTTTCTATTTAATTCCGATGCAATTTCAGTGTTTCATCGTCAATAAGAATGTCAGAGGGATACAGCAACCCTGAAGTGAAGCATCGGAATCTGTAACTAGCGTCACAGGAATGGTTCAAAACATAGGCAGAAAGAAGAGTCAGTCTTCTTGTACTTAAGTCGTCATTGTGCCTTTTGTATTTAATTCCGATGCAATATCTGTGTTTCATCGTCAATAAGAAGGTCAGAGGGATACAGTAAACCTGAAGTGAAGCATCGGAATCTGTAACTACTGTCACAGGAATGGTTCAAAACATAGACAGTAGGAAGAGTAAGTCTTCTTGTACTTAAGTCGTCGTTGTGCCTTTTGTATTTAATTCCGATGCAATATCTGTGTTTCATCGTCAATGAGAAGGTCCAAGGGATACAGTGAACCTGAAGTGAAGCATCGGAATCTGTAACTAGCGTCACAGGAATGGTTCAAATCATAGTCAGTAAGAAGAGTCAGTCTTCTTGTACTTAAGTCGTCATTGTGCCTTTTGTATTTAATTCCGATGCAATTTCTGTGTTTCATCGTCAATAAGAAGGTCCAAGGGATACAGTAAACCTGAAGTGAATCATCGTAATCTATAACTAGTGTCACAGGAATGGTTCAAAACATAGTCAGTACGAAGAGTCAGTCTTCTTCTACTTAAGTCGGCATTGTGCCTCTTGTATTTAATTCCAATGCAATTTCTGTGTTTCATCGTCAATAAAAAGGTCAGAGGGATACAGTAAATCTGAAGTGAAGCATCGGAATCTATAACTAGTGTCACAGGAATGGTTCAAATCATAGACAGTAAGAAGAGTCAGTCTTCTTGTACTTAAGTCGGCATTGTGCCTTTTGTATTTAATTCCGATGCAGTTTCTGTGCTTCATCGTCAATCAGAAGGTCAGAGGGGTAGAGTAAACCTGAAGTGAAGCATCGGAATCTATAACTAGTGTCACAGGAATGGTTCGAAACAGTCAGTAAGAAGAGTCAACCTTCTTGTACTTAAGTCGGCATTGTGCCTTTTGTATTTAATTCCGATGCATTTTCTGTGTATCATCGTCAATAAGAAGGTCCAAGGGATACAGTAAACCTGAAGTGAAGCATCGGAATCTATAACTAGTGTCACAGGGATGGTTCAAAACATAGACAGTAAGAAGAGTCAGTCTTCTTGTATTTAAGTCGGCAATGTGCTTTTTTTCTATTTAATTCCAGTGCAATTTCTGTACTTCGTCGCCAATATGAAGGTCCAAAGGATATAGTAAACCTGAAGTGAAGCATCGGAATCTATAACCAATGTCACAGGAATCGTTCAAACATAGACAGTAGGAAGGGTCAGTCTTCTTGTACTTAAGTCGGCATTGTGCCTTTTGTATTTAGTTCCGATGCAATTTCTGTGTTTCATTGTCAATAAGAAGGTCCTAGGGATAGAGTAAACCTGAAGTGAAGCATCGGAATCTGTAACTAATGTCACAGGAATGGATCAAAACATAGTTAGTAAGAAGAGTCAGTCTTCTTGTACTTAAGTCGGCATTGTGCCTTTTGTATTTAATTCCGATGCAATTTCTGTGTTTCATCGTCAATACGAAGGTCCAAGGGATACAGTAAACCTAAAGTGAAGCATCGGAATCTATAACTAGTGTCACAGGAATGGTTCAAAACATAGTCAGTAAGAAGAGTCAGTCTTCTTGTACTTATGTTGGCATTGTGCCATTTGTATTTAATACCGGTGCAATTTCTCTGTTTCATCGTCAATAAGAAGGTCAGAGGGATACAGTAAACCTAAAGTGAGGAATCGGAATCTATAACTAGTCTCACAGGAATGGTTCAAAACATAGACAGTAAGAAGGGTCAGTCTTCTTGTACTTAAAACGGCATTGTGCCTTTTGTACTTAATACCGATGCAATATCTGTGTTTCATCGTCAATAAGAAGGTGCAAGGGATACAGTAAATCTGAAGTGAAGCATCGGAATCTATAACTAGTGTCACAGGAATGGTTCAAAACTTAGACAGTAAGAAGAGTCAGTCTTCTTGTACTTAAGTCGGCATTGTGCCTTTTGTAATTAATTCCGAAGCAATTTCTGTGCTTCATCGTCAATAAGAAGGTCAGAGGGGTAGAGTAAACCTGAAGTGAAGCATCGGAATCTGTAACTAGCGTCACAGGAATGGTTCAAAACAGACAGAAAGAGGTGTCAGTCTTCTTGTACTTCAGTTGGCAGTGTGCCCTTTGTATTTAAATCCGATGCTATTTCTGTGTTTCATCGACAATAAGAAGGTCCAAGGGATACAGTAAACCTGAAGTGAAGCATCGGAATCTATAACTAGTGTCACAGGAATGGTTCAAAACATAGACAGTAAGAAGAGTCAGTCTTCTTGTACTTAAGTCGGCATTGTGCCTTTTCTATTTAATTCCGATGCACTTTCTGTGTTTCATCGTCAATAAGGAGGTCAGAGGGATACAGTAAACCTGAAGTGAAGCATCGGAATCCATAACTAGTGTCACAGGAATGGTTCAAAACATAGTCAGTAAGAAGAGTCAGTCTTCTTGTATTTAAGTCGGCATTGTGCCTTTTCTATTTAATTCCGATGCAATATCTGTGTTTCATCGTCAAAAAGAAGGTCAGAGGGATACAGTAAACCTGATGTGAAGCATCGGAATCTATAACTAGTGTCACAGGAATGGTTCAAAACAGTCAGTAAGAAGAGACAATCTTCTTGTACGTAAGTCGGCATTGTGCCTTTTGTATTTAATTCCGATGCATTTTCTGTGTTTCATCGTCAATAAGAAGGTCCAAAGGATACAGTAAACCTGAAGTGAAGCATCGGAATCTATAACTAATGTCACAGGAATCGTTCAAAACATAGACAGTAGGATGAGTCAGTCTTCTTGTACTTAAGTCGGCATTGTGCCTTTTGTATTTAATTCCGATGCAATTTCTGTGTTTCATCGTCATAAAGAAGGTCAGAGGGATACAGTTAACCTGAAGTGAAGCATCGGAATCTGTAACTCGTGTCACAGGAATGGTTCAAAACATAGACAGTAGGAAGAGTCAGTCCTCTTGTACTTAAGTCAACATTGTGACTTTTGTATTTAATTAAGATGCAGTATCTGTGTTTCATCGTCAACAAGAAGGTCCAAGGGATACAGTAAACCTTAAGTGAAGCATCGGAATCTGTAACTAGCGTCACATTAATGGTTCAAAACATAGTCAGTAAGAAGAGTCAGTCTTCTTGTACTTAAGTCGGCATTTTGCCTTTTCTATTTAATTCCGATGCAATTTCTGTGTTTCATCGTCAATAAGAACGTCCAAGGGATACAGTAAACCTGAAGTGAAGCATCGGAATCTATAACTAGTGTCACAGGAATGGTTCAAAATATAGACAGTAGGAAGAGTCAGTCTTCTTGTTCTTATGTCGGCATTGTGCTTTTTGTATTTAATTCCGATGCAATTTCTGTGTTTCATCGTCAATAAGAATGTCAGAGGGATACAGTAACGGTGAAGTGAAGCATCGGAATCTGTAACTAGCGTCACAGGAATGGTTCAAAACATAGACAGAAAGAAGAGTCAGTCTTCTTGTACTTAAGTCGGCATTGTGCCTTTTGTACTTAATTCCGATGCAATTTCTGTGTTTCATTGTCAATAAGAAGGTCCAAGGGATACAGTAAACCTGAAGTGAAGCTTCGGAATCTATAACTAGTGTCACAGGAATGGTTCAAAACATAGACAGCAAGAAGGGTCAGTCTTCTTGTACTGAAGTCGGCATTGTGCCTTTTCTATTTAATTCCGATGGAATTTCTGTGTTTCATCGTCAATAAGAAGGTCAGAGGGATACAGTAAACCTAAAGTGAGGCATCGGAATCTATAACTAGTGTCACATGAATGGTTCAAAACATAGTCAGTAAGAAGAGTCAGTCTTCTTGAACTTAAGTCGGCATTGTGCCTTTTGTATTTAATTCCGAAGCTATTTATGCATTTCGTCGGCAATTAGAAGGTCCAAAGGATACAGTAATCCTGAAGTGAAGCATCGGAATAAATAACTAATGTCACACGTATCGTTCAAAACATAGACAGTAGGAAGAGTCAGTCTTCTTGTACTTAAGTCGGCATTGTGCCTTTTGTATTTAATTCCGATGCAATATCTTTGTTTCATCGTCAATAAGAAGGTCCAAGGGATACAGTAAACCTGAAGTGAAGCATCGGAATCTGTAACTAGCGTCACAGGAATGGTTCAAATCAAAGTCAGTACGAAGAGTTAGTCTTCTTGTACTTATGTCGTCATTGTGCCTTTTGTATTTAATTCCGATGCAGTTTCTGTGTTTCATCGTCAATAAGAAGGTCAGAGGGATACAGTAAACGTGAAATGAAGCATCGGAATCTATAACTAGTGTCACAGGAATGGTTCTAAACATAGACAGTAAGAAGGGTCAGTCTTCTTGTACTTAAGTCGGCATTGTGCCTTTTTTATTTAATTCCGATGCATTTTCTGTGTTTCATCGTCAATAAGAAGGTCCAAGGGATACAGTAAACCTGAAGTGAAGCATCGGAATCTATTACTTGGGCACAGGAATGGTTCGAAACAGTCAGTAAGAAGAGTCAATCCTCTTGTACTTAAGTCGGCATTGTTCCATTTGTATTTAATTCCGATGCATTTTCTGTGTTTCATCGTCAATAAGAAGGTCCGAGGGATACAGTAAACCTGAAGTGAAGCATCGGAATCTATAAATAGTGTCACAGGAATGGTTCAAAACATAGACAGTAAGAAGAGTCAGTCATCTTGTACTAAAGTCAGCAATGTGCCTTTTCTATTTAATTCCAATGCAATTTCTGTATTTCGTCGCCAATAAGAAGGTCCAAAGGATATAGTAAACCTGAAGTGAAGCATCGGAATCTATAACCAATGTCACAGGAATCGTTCAAACATAGACAGTAGGAAGGGTCAGTCTTGTTGTACTTAAGTCGGCATTGTGCCTTTTGTATTTAGTTCCGATTCAATTTCTGTGTTTCATCGTCAATACGAAGGTCCTAGGGATAGAGTAAACCTGAAGTGAAGCATCGGAATCTATAACTAATGTCACAGGAATGGTTCAAAACATAGTCAGTAAGAAGAGTCAGTCTTCTTGTACTTATGTTGGCATTGTTCCTTTTGTATTTAATTCCGATGCAATATCTGTGTTTCATCGTCAATAGTAAGGTCAGAGGGATACAGTAAACCTGAAGTGAGGCATCGGAATCTATAACTAGTGTCACAGGAATGGTTCCAAACATAGTCAGTAAGAAGAGTCAGTCTTCTTGTACTTAAGTCGGCATTGTTCCGTTTCTATTTAATTCCGATGCAATTTCTGTGTTTCATCGTCAATAAGAAGGTCCAAGGGATACAGTAAACCAGAAGTGAACCATCGTAATCTATAACAAGTGTCACAGGAATGGTTCAAAACAGTCAGTAAGAAGAGTCAGTCTTCTTATACTTAAGTCGGCATTGTGCCTTTTGTATTTAATTCCGAAGCTATTTCTGCATTTAGTCGCCAATTAGAAGGTCCAAAGGATACAGTAAACGTGAAGTGAAACATCGGAATCAATAAGTAATGTCACAGTAATCGATCAAAACATAGACAGTAGGAAGAGTCAGTCTTCTTGTACTTAAGTCGGCATTGTGCCTTTTGTATCTATTTCCGATGCAATTTCTGTGTTTCAACGTCAAAAAGAATGTCGGAGGGATACAGTAAAGCTGAAGTGAAGCATCGGAATCTGTAAATAGTGTCACAGGAATGGTTCAAAACATAGACAGTTGGAAGAGTCAGTCTTCTTGTACTTAAGTCGGCATTGTGCCTTTTGTATTTAATTCCGATGCAATATCCGTGTTTCATAGTCAATAAGAGGGTCAGAGGGATACAGTAAACCTGAAGTGAAGCATCGGAATCTATAACTAGTGTCACAGGAATGGTTCAAAACATAGTCAGTAATTAGAGTCAGTCTTCTTGTACTTAAGTCGGCATTGTGCCTTTTCTATTTAATTCCGATGCAATATCTGTGTTTCATCGTCAATAAGAAGGTCAGAGGGATACAGTAAACCTGAAGTGAGGCATCGGAATCTATAACTAGTGTCACAGGAGTGGTTCCAAACATAGTCAGTAAGAAGAGTCAGTCTTCTTGTACTTAAGTCGGCATTGTGCCCTTTGTATTTAATTCCGATTCAATTTCTGTGTCTCATCGTCAATAAAAAGGTGAGAGGGATACAGTAAACCCGAAGTGAAGCATCGGAATCTATAACTTGTGTCACAGGAATGGTTCTAAACATAGACAGTAAGATCGGTCAGTCTTCTTGTACTTAAGTCGGCATTGTGCCTTTTGTATTTAATTCCGATGTAATATCTGTGTTTCATCGTCAATACGAAGGTGCAAGGGATACAGTAAACCTGAAGTGAAGCATCGGAATCTATAACTAGTGTCACAGGAATGGTTCAAAACATAGACAGTAAGAAGAGTCAGTCTTCTTCGTACTTATGTCGGCATTGTGCCTTTTGTATTTAATTCCGATGCAATTTCTGTGTTTCATCGTCAAAAAGAAGGTCAGAGGGATACAGTAAACCTGAAGTGAAGCATCGGAATCTATAACAAGTGTCACAGGAATGGTTCAAAACAGTCCGTAAGAAGAGTCAGTCGTCTTGTACTCAAGTCGGCATTGTGCCTTTTGTTTTTCATTCCGAAGCTATTTCTGCATTTCGTCGCCAATTACAAGGTCCAAAGGATACAGCAAACCTGAAGTGAAGCATCGGAATCAATAACTAATGTCACAGGAATCGTTCAAAACATAGACAGTAGGAAGAGTCAGTATTCTTGTACTTAAGTCGGCATTGTGCCTTATGTATTTAATTCCGATGCAATTTCTGTGTTTCATCGTCAAAAAGAAGGTCAGAGGGATACAGTTAACCTGAAGTGAAGCTTCGGAATCTGTAACTAGTGTCACAAGAATGGTTCAAAACATAGACAGTAGGAAGAGTCAGTCCTCTTGTACTTAAGTCGGCATTGTGCCTTTTGTATTTAGTTAAGATGCAGTATCTGTGTTTCATCGTCAACAAGAAGGTCCAAGGGATACAGTAAACCTGAAGTGAAGCATCGGAATCTGTAACTAGCGTCACATTAATGGTTCAAAACATAGTCTGTAAGAAGAGTCTGTCTTCTTGTACATAAGTCGGCATTGTGCCTTTTCTATTTAATTCCGATGCAATTTCTGTGTTTCATCGTCAATAAGAACGTCCAAGGGATACAGTAAACCTGAAGTGAAGCATCGGAATCTATAACTAGTGTCACAGGAATGGTTCAAATCATAGACAGTAGGAAGAGTCAGTCTTCTTGTACTTAAGTCGGCATTGTGCCTTTTCTATTTAATTCCGATGCAATTTCAGTTTTTCATCGTCAATAAGAATGTCAGAGGGATACAGTAACGGTGAAGTGAAGCATCGGAATCTGTAACTAGCGTCACAGGAATGGTTCAAAACATAGACAGAAAGAAGAGTCAGTCTTCTTGTACTTAAGTCGGCATTGTGCCTTTTGTACTTAATTCCGATGCAATTTCTGTGTTTCATTGTCAATAAGAAGGTCCAAGGGATACAGTAAACCTGAAGTGAAGCTTCGGAATCTATAACTAGTGTCACAGGAATGGTTCAAAACATAGACAGCAAGAAGAGTCAGTTTTCTTGTACTGAAGTCGGCATTGTGCCTTTTCTATTTAATTCCGATGGAATTTCTGTGTTTCATCGTCAATAAGAAGGTCAGAGGGATACAGTAAACCTAAAGTGAGGCATCGGAATCTATTACTAGTGTCACAGGAATGGTTCCAAACATAGTCAGTAAGAAGGGTCAGTCTTCTTGAACTTAAGTCGGCATTGTGCCTTTTGTATTTATTTCCGAAGCTATTTATGCATTTCGTCGGCAATTAGAAGGTCCAAAGGATACAGTAATCCTGAAGTGAAGCATCGGAATAAATAACTAATGTCACACGAATCGTTCAAAACATAGACAGTAGGAAGAGTCAGTCTTCTTGTACTTAAGTCGGCATTGTGCCTTTTGTATTTAATTCCGATGCAATATCTTTGTTTCATCGTCAATAAGAAGGTCCAAGGGATACAGTAAACCTGAAGTGAAGCCTCGGAATCTGTAACTAGCGTCACAGGAATGGTTCAAATCAAAGTCAGTACGAAGAGTTAGTCTTCTTGTACTTAAGTCGTCATTGTGCCTTTTGTATTTAATTCAGATGCAATTTCTGTGTTTCATCGTCAATAGTAAGGTCAGAGGGATACAGTAAACCTGAAGTGAGGCATCGGAATCTATAACTAGTGTCACAGGAATGGTGCCAAACATAGTCAGTAAGAAGAGTCAGTCTTCTTGTACTTAAGTCGGCATTGTGCCGTTTCTATTTAATTCCGATGCAATTTCTGTGTTTCATCGTCAATAAGAAGGTCCAAGGGATACAGTAAACCTGAAGTGAATCATCGTAATCTATAACAAGTGTCACAGGAATGGTTCAAAACAGTTAGTAAGAAGAGTCAGTCTTCTTGTACTTAAGTCGGCATTGTGCCTTTTGTATTTAATTCCGAAGCTATTTCTGCATTTCGTCGCCAATTAGAAGGTCCAACGGATACAGTAAACGTGAAGTGAAGCATCGGAATCAATAACTAATGTCACAGTAATCGTTCAAAACATAGACAGTAGGAAGAGTCAGTCTTCTTGTACTTAAGTCGGCACTGTGCCTTTTGTATCTAATTCCGATGCAATTTCTGTGTTTCATCGTCAAAAAGAAGGTCAGAGGGATACAGTAAAGCTGAAGTGAAGCATCGGAATCTGTAAATAGTGTCACAGGAATGGTTCAAAACATAGACAGTTGGAAGAGTCAGTCTTCTTGTACTTAAGTCGGCATTGTGCCTTTTGTATTTAATTCCGATGCAATATCCGTGTTTCATCGTCAATAAGAAGGTCAGAGGGATACAGTAAACCTGAAGTGAAGCATCGGAATCTATAACTAGTGTCACAGGAATGGTTCAAAACATAGTCAGTAAGAAGAGTCAGTCTTCTTGTACTTAAGTCGGCATTGTGCCTTTTCTATTTAGTTCCGATGCAATATCTGTGTTTCATCGTCAATAAGAAGGTCAGATGGAAACAGTAAACCTGAAGTGAGGCTTCGGAATCTATAACTAGTGTCACAGGAATGGTACCAAACATAGTCAGTAAGAAGAGTCAGTCTTCTTGTACTTAAGTCGGCATTGTGCCTTTTGTATTTAATTCCGATTCAATTTCTGTGTCTCATCGTCAATAAGAAGGTGAGAGGGATACAGTAAACCCGAAGTGAAGCATCGGAATCTATAACTTGTGTCACAGAAATGGTTCTAAACATAGACAGTAAGATCGGTCAGTCTTCTTGTACTTAAGTCGGCATTGTGCATTTTGTATTTAATTCCGATGTAATATCTGTGTTTCATCGTCAATACGAAGGTGCAAGGGATACAGTAAACCTGAAGTGAAGCATCGGAATCTATAACTAGTGTCTCAGGAATGGTTCAAAACATAGACAGTAAGAAGAGTCAGTCTTCTTCGTACTTATGTCGGCATTGTGCCTTTTGTATTTAATTCCGATGCAATTTCTGTGTTTCATCGTCAAAAAGTAGGTCAGAGGGATACAGTAAACCTGAAGTGAAGCATCGGAATCTATAACAAGTGTCACAGGAATGGTTCAAAACAGTCAGTAAGAAGAGTCAGTCGTCTTGTACTTAAGACGGCATTGTGCTTTTTGTTTTTCATTCCGAAGCTATTTTTGCATTTCGTCGCCAATTACAAGGTCCAAAGGATACAGCAAACCTGAAGTGAAGCATCGGAATCAATAACTAATGTCACAGGAATCGTTCAAAACATAGACAGTAGGAAGAGTCAGTATTCTTGTACTTAAGTCGGCATTGTGCCTTTTGTATTTAATTCCGATGCAATTTCTGTGCTTCATCGTCAAAAAGAAGGTCAGAGGGATACAGTTAACCCGAAGTGAAGCATCGGAATCTGTAACTAGTGTCACAGGAATGGTTCAAAACATAGACAGTAGGAAGAGTCAGTCCTCTTGTACTTAAGTCGGCATTGTGCCTTTTCTATTTAATTCCGATGCAATTTCAGTGTTTCATCGTCAATAAGAATGTCAGAGGGATACAGTAACGGTGAAGTGAAGTATCGGAATCTGTAACTAGCGTCACAGGAATGGTTCAAAACATTGACGGAAAGAAGAGTCAGTCTTCTTGTACTTAAGTCGGCATTGTGCCTTTTGTACTTGATTCCGATGCAATTTCTGTGTTTCATCGTCAATAAGAAGGTCCAAGGGATACAGTAAACCTGAAGTGAAGCTTCGGAATCTATAACTAGTGTCACAGGAATGGTTCAAAACATAGACAGCAAGAAGAGTCAGTCTTCTTGTACTGTAGTCGGCATTGTGCCTTTTCTATTTAATTCCGATGGAATTTCTGTGTTTCATCGTCCATAAGAAGGTCAGAGGGATACAGTAAACCTAAAGTGAGGCATCGGAATCTATAACTAGTGTCACAGGAAGGGTTCCAAACATAGTCAGTAAGAAAAGTCAGTCTTCCTGTACTTAAGTCGGCATTGTGCCTTTTCTATTTAATTCCGATGCAATTTCTGTGTTTCATCGTCAATAAGAAGGGCCAAGGGATACAGTAATCCCTAAGTGAATCATCGTAATCTATAACTAGTGTCACAGGAATGGTTCAAAGCATAGTCAATACGAAGAGTCAGTCTTCTTGTACTTAAGTCGGCATTGTGCCTTTTGTATTTAATTCCGAAGCTATTTATGCATTTCGTCGCCAATTAGAAGGTCCAAAGGATACAGTAAACCTGAAGTGAAGCATCGGAAACAATAACTAATGTCACAGGAATCGTTCAATACATAGACAGTAGGAAGAGTCAGTCTTCTTGTACTTAAGTCGGCATTGTGCCTTTTCTATTTAATTCCGATGGAATTTCAGTGTTTCATCGTCAATAAGAATGTCAGAGAGATACAGTAACCCTGAAGTGAAGCATCGGAATCTGTAACTAGCGTCACAGGAATGGTTCAAAACATAGACAGAAAGAGGAGTCAGTCTGCTTGTACTTCAGTCGGCAGTGTGCCTTTTGTATTTAAATCCGATGCTATTTCTGTGTTTCATCGTCAATAAGAAGGTCCAAGGGATACAGTAAACCTGAAGTGAAGCATCGGAATCTATAACTAGTGTCACAGGAATGGTTCAAAACATAGACAGTAAGAAGAGTCAGTCTTCTTGTACTTAAGTCGGCATTGTGCCTTTTCTATTTAATTCCGATGCACTTTCTGTGTTTGATCGTCAATAAGGAGGTCGGAGGGATACAGTAAACCTGAAGTGAAGCATCGGAATCCATAACTAGTGTCACAGGAATGGTTCAAAACATAGTCAGTAAGAAGAGTCAGTCTTGTTGTATTTAAGTCGGCATTGTGCCTTTTCTATTTAATTCCGATGCAATATCTGTGTTTCATCGTCAATAAGATGGCCAGAGGGATGCAATAAACCTGAAGTGAGGCATCGGAATCTATAACTAGTGTCACAGGAATGGTTCCAAAAATAGTCAGTAAGAAGAGTCAGTCTTCTTGTACTTAAGTCGGCATTGTGCTTTTTCTATTTAATTCGGATGCAATCTCTGTGTTTCATCGTCAATAAGAAGGTCCAAGGGATACAGTAATCCTGAAGTGAATCATCATAATCTATAACTAGTATCACAGGAATGGTTCAAAACATAGTCAGTACGAAGAGTCATTCTTCTTGTACTTAAGTCGGCTTTGTGCCTTTTGTGTTTCATACCGATGCAATTTCTGTGTTTCATCGTCAATAAGAAGGTCAGAGGGATACAGTAAACCTGAAGTGGAGCATCGGAATCTATAACAAGTGTCACAGGAATGGTTCAAAACAGTCAGTAAAGAGAGTCAGTCTTCTTGTACTTAAGTCGGCATTGTGCCGTTTCTATTTAATTCCGATGCAATTTCTGTGTTTCATCGTCAATAAGAAGGTCCGAGGGATACAGTAAACCTGAAGTGAATCATCGTAATCTATAACAAGTGTCACAGGAATGGTTCAAAACAGTCAGTAAGAAGAGTCAGTCTTCTTGTACTTAAGTCGGCATTGTGCCTTTTGTATTTAATTCCGAAGCTATTTCTGCATTTCGTCGCCAATTAGAAGGTCCAAAGGATACAGTAAACGTGAAGTGAAGCATCGGAATCAATAACTAATGTCACAGTAACCGTTCAAAACATAGACAGTAGGAAGAGTCAGTCTTCTTGTACTTAAGTCGGCATTGTGCCTTTTGTATCTAATTCCGATGCAATGTCTGTGTTTCATCGTCAAAAAGAAGGTCAGAGGGATACAGTAAAGCTGAAGTGCAGCATCGGAATCTGTAAATAGTGTCACAGGAATGGTTCAAAACATAGACAGTTGGAAGAGTCAGTCTTCTTGTACTTAAGTCGGCATTGTGCCTTTTGTATTTAATTCCGATGCAATATCCGTGTTTCATCGTCAATAAGAAGGTCAGAGGGATACAGTAAACCTGAAGTGAAGCATCGGAATCTATAACTAGTGTCACAGGAATGGTTCAAAACATAGTCAGTAAGAAGAGTCAGTCTTCTTGTACTTAAGTCGGCATTGTGCCTTTTCTATTTAATTCCGATGCAATATCTGTGTTTCATCGTCAATAAGAAGGTCAGAGGGAAACAGTAAACCTGAAGTGAGGCATCGGAATCTATAACTAGTGCCACAGGAATGGTTCCAAACATAGTCAGTAAGAAGAGTCAGTCTTCTTGTACTTAAGTCGGCATTGTGCCTTTTGTATTTGATTCCGATTCAATTTCTGTGTCTCATCGTCAATAAGAAGGTGAGAGGGATACACTAAACCCGAAGTGAAGCATCGGAATCTATAACTTGTGTCACAGAAATGGTTCTAAACATGGACAGTAAGATCGGTCAGCCTTCTTGTACTTAAGTCGGCATTGTGCCTTTTGTATTTAATTCCGATGTAATATCTGTGTTTCATCGTTAATACGAAGGTGCAAGGGATACAGTAAACCTGAAGTGAAGCATCGGAATCTATAACTAGTGTCACAGGAATGGTTCAAAACATAGACAGTAAGAAGAGTCAGTCTTCTTCGTACTTATGTCGGCATTGTGCCCCTTGTATTTAATTCCGATGCAATTTCTGTGTTTCATCGTCAAAAAGTAGGTCAGAGGGATACAGTAAACCTGAAGTGAATCATCGGAATCTATAACAAGTGTCACAGGAATGGTTCAAAACAGTCAGTAAGAAGAGTCAGTCGCCTTGTACTTAAGTCGGCATTGTGCCTTTTGTTTTTCATTCCGAAGCTATTTCTGCATTTCGTCGCCAATTACAAGGTCCAAAGGATACAGCAAACCTGAAGTGAAGCATTGGAATCAATAACTAATGTCACAGGAATCGTTCAAAACATAGACAGTAGGAAGAGTCAGTATTCTTGTACTTAAGTCGGCATTGTGCCTTTTGTATTTAATTCCGATGCAATTTCTGTGTTTCATCGTCAAAAAGAAGGTCAGAGGGATACAGTTAACCTGAAGTGAAGCATCGGAATCTGTAACTAGTGTCACAGGAGTGGTTCAAAACATAGACAGTAGGAAAAGTCAGTCCTCTTGTACTTAAGTTGGCATTGTGCCTTTTGTATTTAATTAAGATGCAGTATCTGTGTTTCATCGTCAACAAGAAGGTCCAAGGGATACAGTAAACCTGAAGTGAAGCATCGGAATCTGTAACTAGCGTCACATTAATGTTTCAAAACATAGTCAGTAAGGAGAGTCTGTCTTCTTGTACATAGGTCGGCATTGTGCCTTTTCTATTTAATTCCGATGCAATTTCTGTGTTTCATCGTCAATAAGAACGTCCAAGGGATACAGTAAACCTGAATTGAAGCATCGGAATCTATAACTAGTGTCACAGGAATGGTTCAAATCATAGACAGTAGGAAGAGTCAGTCTTCTTGTACTTAAGTCGGCATTGTGCCTTTTCTATTTAATTCCGATGCAATTTCAGTGTTTCATCGTCAATAAGAGTGTCAGAGGGATACAGTAACGGTGAAGTGAAGCATCGGAATCTCTAACTTGCGTCACAGGAATGGTTCAAAACATTGACGGAAAGAAGAGTCAGTCTTCTTGTACTTAAGTCGGCATTGTGCCTTTTGTACTTGATTCCGATGCAATTTCTGTGTTTCATCGTCAATTAGAAGGTCCAAGGGATACAGTAAACCTGAAGTGAAGCTTCGGAATCTATAACTAGTGTCACAGGAATGGTTCAAAACATAGACAGCAAGAAGAGTCAGTCTTCTTGTACTGTAGTCGGCATTGTGCCTTTTCTATTTAATTCCGATGGAATTTCTGTGTTTCATCGTCAATAAGAAGGTCAGAGGGATACAGTAAACCTAAAGTGAGGCATCGGAATCTATAACTAGTGTCACAGGAAGGGTTCCAAACATAGTCAGTAAGAAAAGTCAGTCTTCCTGTACTTAAGTCGGCATTGTGCCTTTTCTATTTAATTCCGATGCAATTTCTGTGTTTCATCGTCAATAAGAAGGGCCAAGGGATACAGTAATCCCTAAGTGAATCATCGTAATCTATAACTAGTGTCACAGGAATGGTTCAAAGCATAGTCAATACGAAGAGTCAGTCTTCTTGTACTTAAGTCGGCATTGTGCCTTTTGTATTTAATTCCGAAGCTATTTATGCATTTGGTCGCCAATTAGAAGGTCCAAAGGATACAGTAAACCTGAAGTGAAGCATCGGAAACAATAACTAATGTCACAGGAATCGTTCAATACATAGACAGTAGGAAGAGTCAGTCTTCTTGTACTTAAGTCGGCATTGTGCCTTTTCTATTTAATTCCGATGGAATTTCAGTGTTTCATCGTCAATAAGAATGTCAGAGAGATACAGTAACCCTGAAGTGAAGCATCGGAATCTGTAACTAGCGTCACAGGAATGGTTCAAAACATAGACAGAAAGAGGAGTCAGTCTGCTTGTACTTCAGTCGGCAGTGTGCCTTTTGTATTTAAATCCGATGCTATTTCTGTGTTTCATCGTCAATAAGAAGGTCCAAGGGATACAGTAAACCTGAAGTGAAGCATCGGAATCTATAACTAGTGTCACAGGAATGGTTCAAAACATAGACAGTAAGAAGAGTCAGTCTTCTTGTACTTAAGTCGGCATTGTGCCTTTTCTATTTAATTCCGATGCACTTTCTGTGTTTGATCGTCAATAAGGAGGTCAGAGGGATACAGTAAACCTGAAGTGAAGCATCGGAATCCATAACTAGTGTCACAGGAATGGTTCAAAACATAGTCAGTAAGAAGAGTCAGTCTTGTTG
The DNA here is from genome assembly GCF_021461395.2 of Schistocerca americana. Lineage (NCBI taxonomy): Eukaryota > Metazoa > Arthropoda > Insecta > Orthoptera > Acrididae > Schistocerca > Schistocerca americana. The sequence goes on from NC_060123.1 coordinate 760,588,110, forward strand.
TATTTAAGTCGGCATTGTGCCTTTTCTATTTAATTCCGATGCAATATCTGTGTTTCATCGTCAATAAGATGGCCAGAGGGATACAATAAACCTGAAGTGAGGCATCGGAATCTATAACTAGTGTCACAGGAATGGTTCCAAAAATAGTCAGTAAGAAGAGTCAGTCTTCTTGTACTTAAGTCGGCATTGTGCTTTTTCTATTTAATTCGGATGCAATCTCTGTGTTTCATCGTCAATAAGAAGGTCCAAGGGATACAGTAATCCTGAAGTGAATCATCATAATCTATAACTAGTATCACAGGAATGGTTCAAAACATAGTCAGTACGAAGAGTCATTCTTCTTGTACTTAAGTCGGCTTTGTGCCTTTTGTGTTTCATACCGATGCAATTTCTGTGTTTCATCGTCAATAAGAAAGTCAGAGGGATACAGTAAACCTGAAGTGGAGCATCGGAATCTATAACAAGTGTCACAGGAATGGTTCAAAACAGTCAGTAAAGAGAGTCAGTCTTCTTGTACTTAAGTCGGCATTGTGCCGTTTCTATTTAATTCCGATGCAATTTCTGTGTTTCATCGTCAATAAGAAGGTCCGAGGGATACAGTAAACCTGAAGTGAATCATCGTAATCTATAACAAGTGTCACAGGAATGGTTCAAAACAGTCAGTAAGAAGAGTCAGTCTTCTTGTACTTAAGTCGGCATTGTGCCTTTTGTATTTAATTCCGAAGCTATTTCTGCATTTCGTCGCCAATTAGAAGGTCCAAAGGATACAGTAAACGTGAAGTGAAGCATCGGAATCAATAACTAATGTCACAGTAACCGTTCAAAACATAGACAGTAGGAAGAGTCAGTCTTCTTGTACTTAAGTCGGCATTGTGCCTTTTGTATCTAATTCCGATGCAATGTCTGTGTTTCATCGTCAAAAAGAAGGTCAGAGGGATACAGTAAAGCTGAAGTGCAGCATCGGAATCTGTAAATAGTGTCACAGGAATGGTTCAAAACATAGACAGTTGGAAGAGTCAGTCTTCTTGTACTTAAGTCGGCATTGTGCCTTTTGTATTTAATTCCGATGCAATATCCGTGTTTCATCGTCAATAAGAAGGTCAGAGGGATACAGTAAACCTGAAGTGAAGCATCGGAATCTATAACTAGTGTCACAGGAATGGTTCAAAACATAGTCAGTAAGAAGAGTCAGTCTTCTTGTACTTAAGTCGGCATTGTGCCTTTTCTATTTAATTCCGATGCAATATCTGTGTTTCATCGTCAATAAGAAGGTCAGAGGGAAACAGTAAACCTGAAGTGAGGCATCGGAATCTATAACTAGTGCCACAGGAATGGTTCCAAACATAGTCAGTAAGAAGAGTCAGTCTTCTTGTACTTAAGTCGGCATTGTGCCTTTTGTATTTAATTCCGATTCAATTTCTGTGTCTCATCGTCAATAAGAAGGTGAGAGGGATACACTAAACCCGAAGTGAAGCATCGGAATCTATAACTTGTGTCACAGAAATGGTTCTAAACATGGACAGTAAGATCGGTCAGCCTTCTTGTACTTAAGTCGGCATTGTGCCTTTTGTATTTAATTCCGATGTAATATCTGTGTTTCATCGTTAATACGAAGGTGCAAGGGATACAGTAAACCTGAAGTGAAGCATCGGAATCTATAACTAGTGTCACAGGAATGGTTCAAAACATAGACAGTAAGAAGAGTCAGTCTTCTTCGTACTTATGTCGGCATTGTGCCCCTTGTATTTAATTCCGATGCAATTTCTGTGTTTCATCGTCAAAAAGTAGGTCAGAGGGATACAGTAAACCTGAAGTGAATCATCGGAATCTATAACAAGTGTCACAGGAATGGTTCAAAACAGTCAGTAAGAAGAGTCAGTCGCCTTGTACTTAAGTCGGCATTGTGCCTTTTGTTTTTCATTCCGAAGCTATTTCTGCATTTCGTCGCCAATTACAAGGTCCAAAGGATACAGCAAACCTGAAGTGAAGCATTGGAATCAATAACTAATGTCACAGGAATCGTTCAAAACATAGACAGTAGGAAGAGTCAGTATTCTTGTACTTAAGTCGGCATTGTGCCTTTTGTATTTAATTCCGATGCAATTTCTGTGTTTCATCGTCAAAAAGAAGGTCAGAGGGATACAGTTAACCTGAAGTGAAGCATCGGAATCTGTAACTAGTGTCACAGGAGTGGTTCAAAACATAGACAGTAGGAAAAGTCAGTCCTCTTGTACTTAAGTTGGCATTGTGCCTTTTGTATTTAATTAAGATGCAGTATCTGTGTTTCATCGTCAACAAGAAGGTCCAAGGGATACAGTAAACCTGAAGTGAAGCATCGGAATCTGTAACTAGCGTCACATTAATGTTTCAAAACATAGTCAGTAAGGAGAGTCTGTCTTCTTGTACATAGGTCGGCATTGTGCCTTTTCTATTTAATTCCGATGCAATTTCTGTGTTTCATCGTCAATAAGAACGTCCAAGGGATACAGTAAACCTGAATTGAAGCATCGGAATCTATAACTAGTGTCACAGGAATGGTTCAAATCATAGACAGTAGGAAGAGTCAGTCTTCTTGTACTTAAGTCGGCATTGTGCCTTTTCTATTTAATTCCGATGCAATTTCAGTGTTTCATCGTCAATAAGAGTGTCAGAGGGATACAGTAACGGTGAAGTGAAGCATCGGAATCTCTAACTTGCGTCACAGGAATGGTTCAAAACATTGACGGAAAGAAGAGTCAGTCTTCTTGTACTTAAGTCGGCATTGTGCCTTTTGTACTTGATTCCGATGCAATTTCTGTGTTTCATCGTCAATTAGAAGGTCCAAGGGATACAGTAAACCTGAAGTGAAGCTTCGGAATCTATAACTAGTGTCACAGGAATGGTTCAAAACATAGACAGCAAGAAGAGTCAGTCTTCTTGTACTGTAGTCGGCATTGTGCCTTTTCTATTTAATTCCGATGGAATTTCTGTGTTTCATCGTCAATAAGAAGGTCAGAGGGATACAGTAAACCTAAAGTGAGGCATCGGAATCTATAACTAGTGTCACAGGAAGGGTTCCAAACATAGTCAGTAAGAAAAGTCAGTCTTCCTGTACTTAAGTCGGCATTGTGCCTTTTCTATTTAATTCCGATGCAATTTCTGTGTTTCATCGTCAATAAGAAGGGCCAAGGGATACAGTAATCCCTAAGTGAATCATCGTAATCTATAACTAGTGTCACAGGAATGGTTCAAAGCATAGTCAATACGAAGAGTCAGTCTTCTTGTACTTAAGTCGGCATTGTGCCTTTTGTATTTAATTCCGAAGCTATTTATGCATTTGGTCGCCAATTAGAAGGTCCAAAGGATACAGTAAACCTGAAGTGAAGCATCGGAAACAATAACTAATGTCACAGGAATCGTTCAATACATAGACAGTAGGAAGAGTCAGTCTTCTTGTACTTAAGTCGGCATTGTGCCTTTTCTATTTAATTCCGATGGAATTTCAGTGTTTCATCGTCAATAAGAATGTCAGAGAGATACAGTAACCCTGAAGTGAAGCATCGGAATCTGTAACTAGCGTCACAGGAATGGTTCAAAACATAGACAGAAAGAGGAGTCAGTCTTCTTGTACTTCAGTCGGCAGTGTGCCTTTTGTATTTAAATCCGATGCTATTTCTGTGTTTCATCGTCAATAAGAAGGTCCAAGGGATACAGTAAACCTGAAGTGAAGCATCGGAATCTATAACTAGTGTCACAGGAATGGTTCAAAACATAGTCAGTAAGAAGAGTCAGTCTTCTTGTACTTAAGTCGGCATTGTGCTTTTTCTATTTAATTCCGATGCAATCTCTGTGTTTCATCGTCAATAAGAAGGTCCAAGGGATACAGTAATCCTGAAGTGAATCATCATAATCTATAACTAGTATCACAGGAATGGTTCAAAACATAGTCAGTACGAAGAGTCATTCTTCTTGTACTTAAGTCGGCATTGTGCCTTTTGTGTTTCATACCGATGCAATTTCTGTGTTTCATCGTCAATAAGAAGGTCAGAGGGATACAGTAAACCTGACGTGGAGCATCGGAATCTATAACAAGTGTCGCAGGAATGGTTCAAAACAGTCAGTAAAGAGAGTCAGTCTTCTTGTACTTAAGTCGGCATTGTGCCGTTTCTATTTAATTCCGATGCAATTTCTGTGTTTCATCGTCAATAAGAAGGTCCAAGGGATACAGTAAACCTGAAGTGAATCATCGTAATCTATAACAAGTGTCACAGGAATGGTTCAAAACAGTCAGTAAGAAGAGTCAGTCTTCTTGTACTTAAGTCGGCATTGTGCCTTTTGTATTTAATTCCGAAGCTATTTCTGCATTTCGTCGCCAATTAGAAGGTCCAAAGGATACAGTAAACGTGAAGTGAAGCATCGGAATCAATAACTAATGTCACAGTAATCGTTCAAAACATAGACAGTAGGAAGAGTCAGTCTTCTTGTACTTAAGTCGGCATTGTGCCTTTTGTATCTAATTCCGATGCAATGTCTGTGTTTCATCGTCAAAAAGAAGGTCAGAGGGATACAGTAAAGCTGAAGTGAAGCATCGGAATCTGTAAATAGTGTCACAGGAATGGTTCAAAACATAGACAGTTGGAAGAGTCAGTCTTCTTGTACTTAAGTCGGCATTGTGCCTTTTCTATTTAATTCCGATGCAATATCTGTGTTTCATCGTCAATAAGAAGGTCAGAGGGAAACAGTAAACCTGAAGTGAGGCATCGGAATCTATAACTAGTGCCACAGGAATGGTTCCAAACATAGTCAGTAAGAAGAGTCAGTCTTCTTGTACTTAAGTCGGCATTGTGCCTTTTGTATTTAATTCCGATGTAATATCTGTGTTTCATCGTTAATACGAAGGTGCAAGGGATACAGTAAACCTGAAGTGAAGCATCGGAATCTATAACTAGTGTCACAGGAATGGTTCAAAACATAGACAGTAAGAAGAGTCAGTCTTCTTCGTACTTATGTCGGCATTGTGCCTCTTGTATTTAATTCCGATGCAATTTCTGTGTTTCATCGTCAAAAAGTAGGTCAGAGGGATACAGTAAACCTAAAGTGAAGCATCGGAATCTATAACAAGTGTCACAGGAATGGTTCAAAACAGTCAGTAAGAAGAGTCAGTCGTCTTGTACTTAAGTCGGCATTGTGCCTTTTGTTTTTCATTCCGAAGCTATTTCTGCATTTCGTCGCCAATTACAAGGTCCAAAGGATACAGCAAACCTGAAGTGAAGCATCGGAATCAATAACTAATGTCACAGGAATCGTTCAAAACATAGACAGTAGGAAGAGTCAGTATTCTTGTACTTAAGTCGGCATTGTGCCTTTTGTATTTAATTCCGATGCAATTTCTGTGTTTCATCGTCAAAAAGAAGGTCAGAGGGATACAGTTAACCTGAAGTGAAGCATCGGAATCTGTAACTAGTGTCACAGGAGCGGTTCAAAACATAGACAGTAGGAAAAGTCAGTCCTCTTGGACTTAAGTTGGCATTGTGCCTTTTGTATTTAATTACGATGCAGTATCTGTGTTTCATCGTCAACAAGAAGGTCCAAGGGATACAGTAAACCTGAAGTGAAGCATCGGAATCTGTAACTAGCGTCACATTAATGGTTCAAAACATAGTCAGTAAGGAGAGTCTGTCTTCTTGTACATAGGTCGGCATTGTGCCTTTTCTATTTAATTCCGATGCAATTTCTGTGTTTCATCGTCAATAAGAACGTCCAAGGGATACAGTAAACCTGAATTGAAGCATCGGAATCTATAACTAGTGTCACAGGAATGGTTCAAATCATAGACAGTAGGAAGAGTCAGTCTTCTTGTACTTAAGTCGGCATTGTGCCTTTTCTATTTAATTCCGATGCAATTTCAGTGTTTCATCGTCAATAAGAATGTCAGAGGGATACAGTAACGGTGAAGTGAAGCATCGGAATCTGTAACTAGCGTCACAGGAATGGTTCAAAACATTGACGGAAAGAAGAGTCAGTCTTCTTGTACTTAAGTCGGCATTGTGCCCTTTGTACTTGATTCCGATGCAATTTCTGTGTTTCATCGTCAATAAGAAGGTCCAAGGGATACAGTAAACCTGAAGTGAAGCTTCGGAATCTATAACTAGTGTCACAGGAATGGTTCAAAACATAGACAGCAAGAAGAGTCAGTCTTCTTGTACTGTAGTCGGCATTGTGCCTTTTCTATTTAATTCCGATGGCATTTCTGTGTTTCATCGTCAATAAGAAGGTCAGAGGGATACAGTAAACCTAAAGTGAGGTATCGGAATCTATAACTAGTGTCACAGGAAGGGTTCCAAACATAGTCAGTAAGAAGAGTCAGTCTTCCTGTACTTAAGTCGGCATTGTGCCTTTTCTATTGAATTCCGATGCAATTTCTGTGTTTCATCGTCAATAAGAAGGGCCAAGGGATACAGTAATCCCTAAGTGAATCATCGTAATCTATAACTAGTGTCACAGGAATGGTTCAAAGCATAGTCAATACGAAGAGTCAGTCTTCTTGTACTTAAGTCGGCATTGTGCCTTTTGTATTTAATTCCGAAGCTATTTATGCATTTCGTCGCCAATTAGAAGGTCCAAAGGATACAGTAAACCTGAAGTGAAGCATCGGAAACAATAACTAATGTCACAGGAATCGTTCAATACATAGACAGTAGGAAGAGTCAGTCTTCTTGTACTTAAGTCGCCATTGTGCCTTTTTTATTTAATTCCGATGGAATTTCAGTGTTTCATCGTCAATAAGAATGTCAGAGAGATACAGTAACCCTGAAGTGAAGCATCGGAATCTGTAACTAGCGTTACAGGAATGGTTCAAAACATAGACAGAAAGAGGAGTCAGTCTTCTTGTACTTCAGTCGGCAGTGTGCCTTTTGTATTTAAATCCGATGCTATTTCTGTGTTTCATCGTCAATAAGAAGGTCCAAGGGATACAGTAAACCTGAAGTGAAGCATCGGAATCTATAACTAGTGTCACAGGAATGGTTCAAAACATAGTCAGTAAGAAGAGTCAGTCTTGTTGTATTTAAGTCGGCATTGTGCCTTTTCTATTTAATTCCGATGCAATATCTGTGTTTCATCGTCAATAAGATGGCCAGAGGGATACAATAAACCTGTAGTGAGGCATCGGAATCTATAACTAGTGTCACAGGAATGGTTCCAAAAATAGTCAGTAAGAAGAGTCAGTCTTATTGTACTTAAGTCGGCATTGTGCTTTTTCTATTTAATTCCGATGCAATCTCTGTGTTTCATCGTCAATAAGAAGGTCCAAGGGATACAGTAATCCTGAAGTGAATCATCATAATCTATAACTAGTATCACAGGAATGGTTCAAAACATAGTCAGTACGAAGAGTCATTCTTCTTGTACTTAAGTCGGCATTGTGCCTTTTGTGTTTCATACCGATGCAATTTCTGTGTTTCATCGTCAATAAGAAGGTCAGAGGGATACAGTAAACCTGAAGTGGAGCATCGGAATCTATAACAAGTGTCACAGGAATGGTTCAAAACAGTCAGTAAGAAGAGACAATCTTCTTGTACGTAAGTCAGCATTGTGCCTTTTGTATTTAATTCCGATGCATTTTCTGTGTTTCATCGTCAATAAGAAGGTCCAAAGGATACAGTAAACCTGAAGTGAAGCATCGGAATCTATAACTAATGTCACAGGAATCGTTCAAAACATAGACAGTAGGATGAGTCAGTCTTCTTGTACTTAAGTCGGCATTGTGCCTTTTGTATTTAATTCCGATGCAATTTCTGTGTTTCATCGTCAATAAGAAGGTCCAAGGGATACAGTAAACCTGAAATGAAGCATCGGAATCTATAACAAGCGTCACAGGAATGGTTCAAAACAGTCAGTAAGAAGAGACAATCTTCTTGTACGTAAGTCAGCATTGTGCCTTTTGAATTTAATTCCGATGCAATTTCTGTGTTTCATCGTCAATAAGAATGTCAGAGGGTTACAGCAACCCTGAAGTGAAGCATCGGAATCTGTAACTAGCGTCACAGGAATGGTTCAAAACATAGACAGAAAGGAGAGTCAGTCTTCTTGTACTTAAATCGGCATTGTGCCTTTTCTATTTAATTCCGATGCTATTTCAGTGTTTCATCGTCAATAAGAATGTCAGAGGGATACAGTAACGGTGAAGTGAAGCATCGGAATCTGTAACTAGCGTCACAGGAATGGTTCAAATCATAGACAGATAGAAGAGTCAGTCTTCTTGTACTTAAGTCGGCATTGTGCCTTTCGTACTTAATTCCGATGCAATTTCTGCGTTTCATCGTCAATAAGAAGGTCCAAGGGATACAGTAAACCTGAAGTGAAGCATCGGAATCTATAACTAGTGTCACAGGAATGGTTCAAAACATAGACAGCAAGAAGATTCAGTCTTCTTGTACTTAAGTAGGCATTGTGCCTTTTCTATTTAATTCCGATGGAATTTCTGTATTTCATCGTCAATAAGAAGGGCCAAGGGATACAGTAATTCTTAAGTGAATCATCGTAATCTATAACTAGTGTCACAGGAATGGTTCAAAACATAGTCAATACGAAGAGTCAGTCTTCTTGTACTTAAGTCGGCATTGTGCCTTTTGTATTTAATTCCGAAGCTGTTTATGCATTTCGTCGGCAATTAGAAGGTCCACAGGATACAGTAAACCTGAAGTGAAGCATCGGAATCAATAACTAATGTACAGGAATCGTTCAAAACATAGACAGTAGGAGGAGTCAGTCTTCTTGTACTTAAGTCGGCATTGTGCCTTTTGTATTTAATACCGATGCAATGTCTGTGTTTCTTCGTCAAAAAGAAGGTCAGAGGGATACAGTAAACCAGAAGTGAAGCATCGGAATCTGTAACAACTGTCACAGGAATGGTTCAAAACATAGACAGTAGGAAGAGTCAGTCTTCTTGTACTTAAGTCGGCATTGTGTCTTTTGTATTTAATTCCGATGCAATATCTGTGTTTCATCGTCAATAAGAAGGTCCAAGGGATACAGTAAACCTGAAGTGAAGCATCTGAATCTGTAACTAGCGTCACAGGAATGGTTCAAATCATAGTCAGTACGAAGAGTTACTCTTCTTGTACTTAAGTCGTCATTGTGCCTTTTGTATTTAATTCCGATGCAATTTCTGTGTTTCATCGTCAATAAGAAGGTCAGAGGGATACAGTAAACCTGAAATGAAGCATTGGAATCTATAACTAGTGTCACAGGAATGGTTCTAAACATAGACAGTAAGAACGGTCAGTCTTCTTGTACTTAAGTCGGCATTGTGCCTTTTTTATTTAATTCCGATGCATTTTCCGTGTTTCATCGTCAATAAGAAGGTCCAAGGGATACAGTAAACCTGAAGTGAAGCATTGGAATCTATTACTTGTGTCACAGGAATGGTTCGAAACAGTCAGTAAGAAGAGTCAATCTTCTTGTACTTAAGTCGGCATTGTGCCTTTTGTATTTAATTCCGATGCATTTTCTGTGTTTCATCGTCAATAAGAAGGTCCAAGGGATGCAGTAAACCTGAAGTGAAGCATCAGAATCTATAACTAGTGTCACAGGAATGGTTCAAAACATAGACAGTAAGAAGAGTCAGTCTTCTTGTACTAAAGTCGGCAATGTGCCTTTTCTATTTAATTCCAATGCAATTTCTGTATGTCGTCGCCAATAAGAAGGTCCAAAGGATATAGTAAACCTGAAGTGAAGCATCGGAATCTATAACCAATGTCACAGGAATCGTGCAAACATAGACAGTGGGAAGGGTCAGTCTTCTTGTACTTAAGTCGGCATTGTGCCTTTTGTATTTAGTTCCGATGCAATTTCTGTGTTTCATCGTCAATACGAAGGTCCTAGTCATAGAGTAAACCTGAAGTGAAGCATCGGAATCTATAACTAATGTCACAGGAATGGTTCAAATCATAGTCAGTAAGAAGAGGCAGTCTTCTTGTACTTATGTTTTCATTGTGCCTTTTGTATTTAATTCCGATGCAATATCTGTGTTTCATCGTCAATAATAAGGTCAGAGGGATACAGTAAACCTGAAGTGAGACATCGGAATCTATAACTAGTGTCACAGGAATGGTTCCAAACATAGTCAGTAAGAAGAGTCAGTCTTCTTGTACTTAAGTCGGCATTGTGCCGTTTCTATTTAATTCCGATGCAATTTCTGTGTTTCATCGTCAATAAGAAGGTCAGAGGGATACAGTAAACCTGAAGTGAATCATCGTAATCTATAACAAGTGTCACAGGAATGGTTCAAAGCAGTCAGTAAGAAGAGTCAGTCTTCTTGTACTTAAGTCGGCATTGTGCCTTTTGCATTTAATTCCGAAGCTATTTCTGCATTTCGTCGCCAATTTGAAGGTCCAAAGGATACAGTAAACCTGAAGTGAAGCATCGGAATCAATAAATATTGACACAGTAATCGTTTAAAACATAGACAGTAGGAAGAGTCAGTCTTCTTGTACTTAAGTCGGCATTGTGCCTTTTGTATCTAATTCCGATGCAATTTCTGTGTTTCATCGTCAATAAGAAGGTCAGAGGGATACAGTAAAGCTGAAGTGAAGCATCGGAATCTGTAAATAGTGTCACAGGAATGGTTCAAAACATAGTCAGTAAGAAGAGTCAGTCTTCTTGTACTTAAGTCGGCATTGTGCCTTTTCTATTTAATTCCGATGCAATATCTGTGTTTCATCGTCAATAAGAAGGTCAGAGAATTACACTAAACCTGAAGTGAGGCATCGGAATCTATAACTAGTGTCACAGGAATGGTTCCAAACATAGTCAGTAAGAAGATTCAGTCTTCTTGTACTTAAGTCGGCATTGTGCCTTTTGTATTTAATTCCGATGCAATTTCTGTGTGTCATCGTCAATAAGAAGGTCCAAGGGATACAGTAAACCTGAGGTGAAGCATCGGAATCTATAACTTGTGTCACAGGAATTGTTCTAAACGTAGACAGTAAGATCGGTCAGTCTTCTTGTACTTAAGCAGGCATTGTGATTTTTTTGTATTTAATTCCGATGTAATATCTGTGTTTCATCGTCAATACGAAGGTGCAAGGGATTCAGTAAACCTGAGGTGAAGCATCGGAAACTATAACTAGTGTCACAGGGATTGTTCAAAACATAGACAGTAAGAAGAGTCAGTCTTCTTGTACTTAAGTCGGCATTGTGCATTTTGTATTTAATTCCGATGCATCTTCTGTGCTTCATCGTCAATAAGAAGGTCAGAGGGATACAGTAAACCTGAAGTGAAGCATCGGAATCTATAACTAGTGTCACAGGAATGGTTCAAAACATAGTCAGTAAGAAGAGTCAGTCTTCTTGTACTTAAGTCGGCATTGTGCCGTTTCTATTTAATTCCGATGCAATTTCTGTGTTTCATCGTCAATAAGAAGGTCCAAGGGATACAGTAAACCTGAAGTGAATCATCGTAATCTATAACAAGTGTCACAGGAATGGTTCAAAACAGTCAGTAAGAAGAGTCAGTCTTCTTGTACTTAAGTCGGCATTGTGCCTTTTGTATTTAATTCCGAAGCTATTTCTGCATTTCGTCGCCAATTACAAGGCCCAAAGGATACAGTAAACCTGATGTGAAGCATCGGAATCAATAACTAATGTCACAGGAATCGTTCAAACATAGCCAGTAGGAAGAGTCAGTCTTCTTGTACTTAAGTCGGCATTGTGCCTTTTGTATTTAATTCCGATGCAATACCTGTGTTTCATCGTCAATAAGGAGGTCAGAGGAATACAGTAAACCTGAAGTGAAGCATCGGAATCTATAACAAGTATCACAGGAATGGTTTAAAACATAGTCAGTAAGAAGAGTCAGTCTTCTTGTACTTAAGTAGGCATTGTGCCTTTTCTATTTAATTCCGATACAATACCTGTGTTTCATCGTCAATAAGAAGGTCCAAGGGATACTGTAATCCTGAAGTGAATCATCATAATCTATAACTAGTATCACAGGAATGGTTCAAAACATAGTCAGTACGAAGAGTCATTCTTCTTGTACTTAAGTCAGCATTGTGCTTTTTGTGTTTGATACCGATGCAATTTCTGTGTTTCATCGTCAATAAGAAGGTCAGAGGGATACAGTAAACCTGAAGTGGAGCATCGGAATCTATAACAAGTGTCACAGGAATGGTTCAAAACAGTCAGTAAGAAGAGTCAGTCTTCTTGTACTTAAGTCGGCATTGTGCCTTTTGTATTTAATTCCGATGCAATTTCTGTGTTTCATCGTCAATAAGAAGGTCGGAGGGATACAGTAAACCTGAAGTGAAGCATCGGAATCTATAACTAGTGTCACAGGAATGGTTCAAAACAGTCAGTAAGAAGAGATAATCTTCTTGTACGTAAGTCAGCATTGTGCCTTTTGTATTTAATTCGGATGCATTTTCTGTGTTTCATCGTCAATAAGAAGGTCCAAAGGATACAGTAAACCTGAAGTGAAGCATCGGAATCTATAACTAATGTCACAGGAATCGTTCAAAACATAGACAGTAGGATGAGTCAGTCTTCTTGTACTTAAGTCGGCATTGTGCCTTTTGTATTTAATTCCGATGCCATTTCTGTGTTTCATCGTCAAAAAGAAGGTCAGAGGGATACAGTAAACCTGAAATGAAGCATCGGAATCTATAACAAGCGTCACAGGAATGGTTCAAAACAGTCCGTAAGAAGAGTCAGTCGTGTTGTACTTCAGTCGGCATTGTGCCTTTTGTTTCTCATTCCGAAGCTATTTCTGCATTTCGTCGCCAATTACAAGGTCCAAAGGATACAGTAAACCTGAAGTGAAGCATCGGAATCAATAACTAATGTCACAGGAATCGTTCAAAACATAGACAGTAGGAAGAGTCAGTATTCTTGTACTTAAGTCGCCATTGTGCCTTTTGTATTTAATTCCAATGCAATTTCTGTGTTTCATCGTCAAAGAGAAGGTCAGAGGGATACAGTTAACCGGAAGTGAAGCATCGGAATCTATAACTAGTGTCACTGGAATGGTTCAAATCATAGACAGCAGGAAGAGTCAGTCTTCTTGTACTTAAGTCGGCATTGTGCCTTTTCTATTTAATTCCGATGCAATTTCAGTGTTTCATCGTCAATAAGAATGTCAGAGGGATACAGTAACGGTGAAGTGAAGCATCGGAATCTGTAACTAGCGTCACAGGAATGGTTCAAAACATAGACAGATAGAAGAGTCAGTCTTCTTGTACTTAAGTCGGCATTGTGCCTTTCGTACTTAATTCCGATGCAATTTCTGCGTTTCATCGTCAATAAGAAGGTCCAAGGGATACAGTAAACCTGAAGTGAAGCATCGGAATCTATAACTAGTGTCACAGGAATGGTTCAAAACATAGACAGCAAGAAGATTCAGTCTTCTTGTACTTAAGTCGGCATTGTGCCTTTTCTATTTAATTCCGATGGGTTTTCTGTGTTTCATCGTCAATAAGAAGGGCCAAGGGATACAGTAATTCTTAAGTGAATCATCGTAATCTATAACTAGTGTCACAGGAATGGTTCAAAACATAGTCAATACGAAGAGTCAGTCTTCTTGTACTTAAGTCGGCATTGTGCCTTTTGTATTTAATTCCGAAGCTATTTATGCATTTCGTCGGCAATTAGAAGGTCCAAAGGATACAGTAAACCTGAAGTGAAGCATCGGAATCAATAACTAATGTTACAGGAATCGTTCAAATCATAGACAGTAGGAGGAGTCAGTCTTCTTGTACTTAAGTCGGCATTGTGCCTTTTGTATTTAATACCGATGCAATGTCTGTGTTTCTTCGTCAAAAAGAAGGTCAGAGGGATACAGTAAACCAGAAGTGAAGCATCGGAATCTGTAACAACTGTCACAGGAATGGTTCAAAACATAGACAGTAGGAAGAGTCAGTCTTCTTGTACTTAAGTCGGCATTGTGCCTTTTGTATTTAATTCCGATGCAATATCTGTGTTTCATCGTCAATAAGAAGGTCCAAGGGATACAGTAAACCTGAAGTGAAGCATCTGAATCTGTAACTAGCGTCACAAGAATGGTTCAAATCATAGTCAGTACGAAGAGTTAGTCTTCTTGTACTTAAGTCGTCATTGTGCCTTTTGTATTTAATTCCGATGCAATTTCTCTGTTTCATCGTCAATAAGAAGGTCAGAGGGATACAGTAAACCTGAAATGAAGCATTGGAATCTATAACTAGTGTCACAGGAACGGTTCTAAACATAGACAGTAAGAAGGGTCAGTCTTCTTGTACTTAAGTCGGCATTGTGCCTTTTTTATTTAATTCCGATGCATTTTCCGTGTTTCATCGTCAATAAGAAGGTCCAAGGGATACAGTAAACCTGAAGTGAAGCATTGGAATCTATTACTTGTGTCACAGGAATGGTTCGAAACAGTCAGTAAGAAGAGTCAATCTTCTTGTACTTAAGTCGGCATTGTGCCTTTTGCATTTAATTCCGATGCATTTTCTGTGTTTCATCGTCAATAAGAAGGTCCAAGGGATGCAGTAAACCTGAAGTGAAGCATCGGAATCTATAACTAGTGTCACAGGAATGGTTCAAAACATAGACAGTAAGAAGAGTCAGTCTTCTTGTACTAAAGTCGGCAATGTGCCTTTTCTATTTAATTCCAATGCAATTTCTGTATGTCGTCGCCAATAAGAAGGTCCAAAGGATATAGTAAACCTGAAGTGAAGCATCGGAATCTACAACCAATGTCACAGGAATCGTGCAAACATAGACAGTGGGAAGGGTCAGTCTTCTTGTACTTAAGTCGGCATTGTGCCTTTTGTAGTTAGTTCCGATGCAATTTCTGTGTTTCATCGTCAATACGAAGGTCCTAGGCATAGAGTAAACCTGAAGTGAAGCATCGGAATCTATAACTAATGTCACAGGAATGGTTCAAATCATAGTCAGTAAGAAGAGGCAGTCTTCCTGTACTTATGTTGGCATTGTGCCTTTTGTATTTAATTCCGATGCAATATCTGTGTTTCATCGTCAATAATAAGGTCAGAGGGATACAGTAAACCTGAAGTGAGGCATCGGAATCTATAACTAGTGTCACAGGAATGGTTCCAAACATAGTCAGTAAGAAGAGTCAGTCTTCTTGTACTTAAGTCAGCATTGTGCCTTTTGTATCTAATTCCGATGCAATGTCTGTGTTTCATCTTCAATAAGAAGGTCAGAGGGATACAGTAAACCAGAAGTGAAGCATCGGAATCTGTAACAACTGTCACAGGAATGGTTCAAAACATAGACAGTAGGAAGAGTCAGTCTTCTTGTACTTAAGTCGGCATTGTGCCTTTTGTATTTAATTCCGATGCAATATCTGTGTTTCATCGTCAATAAGAAGGTCCAAGGGATACAGTAAACCTGAAGTGAAGCATCTGAATCTGTAACTAGCGTCACAGGAATGGTTCAAATCATAGTCAGTACGAAGAGTTAGTCTTCTTGTACTTAAGTCGTCATTGTGCCTTTTGTATTTAATTCTGATGCAATTTCTCTGTTTCATCGTCAATAAGAAGGTCAGAGGGATACAGTAAACCTGAAATGAAGCATTGGAATCTATAACTAGTGTCACAGGAATGGTTCTAAACATAGACAGTAAGAAGGGTCAGTCTTCTTGTACTTAAGTCGGCATTGTGCCTTTTTTATTTAATTCCGATGCATTTTCCGTGTTTCATCGTCAATAAGAATGTCCAAGGGATACAGTAAACCTGAAGTGAAGCATTGGAATCTATTACTTGTGTCACAGGAATGGTTCGAAACAGTCAGTAAGAAGAGTCAATCTTCTTGTACTTAAGTCGGCATTGTGCCTTTTGTATTTAATTCCGATGCATTTTCTGTGTTTCATCGTCAATAAGAAGGTCCAAGGGATGCAGTAAACCTGAAGTGAAGCATCGGAATCTATAACTAGTGTCACAGGAATGGTTCAAAACATAGACAGTAAGAAGAGTCAGTCTTCTTGTACTAAAGTCGGCAATGTGCCTTTTCTAATTAATTCCAATGCAATTTCTGTATGTCGTCGCCAATAAGAAGGTCCAAAGGATATAGTAAACCTGAAGTGAAGCATCGGAATCTATAACCAATGTCACAGGAATCGTGCAAACATAGACAGTGGGAAGGGTCAGTCTTCTTGTACTTAAGTCGGCATTGTGCCTTTTGTATTTAGTTCCGAAGCAATTTCTGTGTTTGATCGTCAATACGAAGGTCCTAGGCATAGAGTAAACCTGAAGTGACGCATCGGAATCTATAACTAATGTCACAGGAATGGTTCAAATCATAGTCAGTAAGAAGAGGCAGTCTTCTTGTACTTATGTTGGCATTGTGCCTTTTGTATTTAATTCCGATGCAATATCTGTGTTTCATCGTCAATAATAAGGTCAGAGGGATACAGTAAACCTGAAGTGAGGCATCGGAATCTATAACTAGTGTCAGAGGAATGGTTCCAAACATAGTCAGTAAGAAGAGTCAGTCTTCTTGTACTTAAGTCGGCATTGTGCCGTTTCTATTTAATTCCGATGCAATTTCTGTGTTTCATCGTCAATAAGAAGGTCAGAGGGATACAGTAAACCTGAAGTGAATCATCGTAATCTATAACAAGTGTCACAGGAATGGTTCAAAACAGTCAGTAAGAAGAGTCAGTCTTCTTGTACTTAAGTCGGCATTGTGCCTTTTGTATTTAATTCCGAAGCTATTTCTGCATTTCGTCGCCAATTTGAAGGTCCAAAGGATACAGTAAACCTGAAGTGAAGCATCATAATCAATAAATAATGTCACAGTAATCGTTTAAAACATAGACAGTAGGAAGAGTCAGTCTTCTTGTACTTAAGTCGGCATTGTGCCTTTTGTATTTAATTCCGATGCAATTTCTGTGTCTCATCGTCAATAAGAAGGTGAGAAGGGTACAGTAAACCTGAAGTGAAGCATCGGAATCTATAACTTGTGTCACAGGAATGGTTCTAAACGTAGACAGTAAGATCGGTCAGTCTTCTTGTACTTAAGTCGGCATTGTGATTTTTTTGTATTTAATTCCGATGTAATATCTGTGTTTCATCGTCAATACGAAGGTGCAAGGGATACAGTAAACCTGAGGTGAAGCATCGGAATCTATAACTAGTGTCACAGGGATGGTTCAAAACATAGACAGTAAGAAGAGTCAGTCTTCTTGTACTTAAGTCGGCATAGTGCATTTTGTATTTAATTCCGATGCATCTTCTGTGCTTCATCGTCAATAAGAAGGTCAGAGGGATACAGTAAACCTGAAGTGAAGCATCGGAATCTATAACTAGTGACACAGGAATGGTTCAAAACATAGTCAGTAAGAAGAGTCAGTCTTCTTGTACTTAAGTCGGCATTGTGCCGTTTCTATTTAATTCCGATGCAATTTCTGTGTTTCATCGTCAATAAGAAGGTCCAAGGGATACAGTAAACCTGAAGTGAATCATCGTAATCTATAACAAGTGTCACAGGAATGGTTCAAAACAGTCAGTAAGAAGAGTCAGTCTTCTTGTACTTAAGTCGGCATTGTGCCTTTTGTATTTAATTCCGAAGCTATTTCTGCATTTCGTCGCCAATTAGAAGGCCCAAAGGATACAGTAAACCTGATGTGAAGCATCGGAATCAATAACTAATGTCACAGGAATCGTTCAAACATAGCCAGTAGGAAGAGTCAGTCTTCTTGTACTTAAGTCGGCATTGTGCCTTTTGTATTTAATTCCGATGCAATTTCTGTGTTTCATCGTCAAAAAGAAGGTCAGAAGGATACAGTAAAGCTGAAGTGAAGCATCGGAATCTGTAAATAGTGTCGCAGGAATGGTTCAAAACATAGACAGTTGGAAGAGTCAGTCTTCTTGTACTTAAGTCGGCATTGTGCCTTTTGTATTTAATTCCGATGCAATACCTGTGTTTCATCGTCAATAAGGAGATCAGAGGGATACAGTAAACCTGAAGTGAAGCATCGGAATCTATAACAAGTATCACAGGAATGGTTTAAAACATAGTCAGTAAGAAGAGTCAGTCTTTTTGTACTTAAGTAGGCATTGTGCCATTTCTATTTAATTTCGATACAATACCTGTGTTTCATCGTCAATAAGAAGGTCAGAGTGATAGAGTAAACATGAAGTGAGGCATCGGAATCTATAACTAGTGTCACAGGAATGGTTCCAAACATAGTCAGTAAGAAGAGTCAGTCTTCTTGTACGTAAGTCGGCATTGTGCCTTTTGTATTTAATTCCGATGCAATTTCTGTGTCTCATCGTCAATAAGAAGGTCAGAGGGATACAGTAAACCTGAAGTGAAGCATCGGAATCTATAACTAGTGTCACAGGAATGGTTCTAAACATAGACAGTAAGATCGGTCAGTCTTCTTGTACTTAAGTCGGCATTGTGCCTTTTGTATTTAATTCCGATGTATTATCTGTGTTTCATCGTCAATACGAAGGTCAGAGGGATACAGTAAACCTGAAGTGAAGCATCGGAATCTATAACTAGTGTCACAGGAATGGTTCAAAACATAGACAGTAAGAAGAGTCAGTCTTCTTGTACTTAAGTCGGCATTGTGCATTTTGTATTTAATTCCGATGCAACATGTGTGCTTAATCGACAATAAGAAGTTCAGAGGGATTCAGTAAACCTCAAGTGAAGCATCGGAATCTATAACTAGTGTCACAGGAATGGTCCAAAACATAGTCAGTAAGAAGAGTCAGTCTTCTTTTCCTTAAGTCGGCAGTGTGCTTTTATAATTAATTCCGATGCAATTTCTGTGTTTCATCGTCAATTCGAAGGTCCAAGGGATACAGTAAACCTAAAGTGAAGCATCGGAATCTATAACTAGTGTCACAGGAATGGTCCAAAACATAGTCAGTAAGAAGAGTCAGTCTTCTTTTCCTTAAGTCGGCATTGTGCTTTTGTATTTAATTCCGATGCAATTTCTGTGTTTCATCGTCAATTCGAAGGTGAGAAGGGTACAGTAAACCTGAAGTGAAGCATCGGAATCTATAACTTGTGTCACAGGAATGGTTCTAAACGTAGACAGTAAGATCGGTCAGTCTTCTTGTACTTAAGTCGGCATTGTGATTTTTTTGTATTTAATTCCGATGTAATATCTGTGTTTCATCGTCAATACGAAGGTGCAAGGGATACAGTAAACATGAGGTAAAGCATCGGAATCTATAACTAGTGTCACAGGGATGGTTCAAAACATGGACAGTAAGAAGAGTCAGTCTTCTTGTACTTAAGTCGGCATTGTGCATTTTGTATTTAATTCCGATGCAAATTCTGTGCTTCATCGTCAATAAGAAGGTCAGAGGGATACAGTAAACCTGAAGTGAAGCATCGGAATCTATAACTAGTGTCACAGGAATGGTTCAAAACATAGTCAGTAAGAAGAGTCAGTCTTCTTGTACTTAAGTCGGCATTGTGCCGTTTCTATTTAATTCCGATGCAATTTCTGTGTTTCATCGTCAATAAGAAGGTCCAAGGGATACAGTAAACCTGAAGTGAATCATCGTAATCTATAACAAGTGTCACAGGAATGGTTCAAAACAGTCAGTAAGAAGAGTCAGTCTTCTTGTACTTAAGTCGGCATTGTGCCTTTTGTATTTAATTCCGAAGCTATTTCTGCATTTCGTCGGCAATTAGAAGGCCCAAAGGATACAGTAAACCTGATGTGAAGCATCGGAATCAATAACTAATGTCACAGGAATCGTTCAAAACATAGCCAGTAGGAAGAGTCAGTCTTCTTGTACTTAAGTCGGCATTGTGCCTTTTGTATTTAATTCCGATGCAATTTCTGTGTTTCATCGTCAAAAAGAAGGTCAGAGGGATACAGTAAACCTGAAGTGAAGCATCGGAATCTATAACTAGTGTCACAGGAATGGTTCAAAACATAGACAGCAAGAAGAGTCAGTCTTCTTGTACTTAAGTTCGCATTGTGCCTTTTGTATTTAAATTCGATGCAATTTCTGTGTCTCATCGTCAATAAGAAGGTGAGAAGGGTACAGTAAACCTGAAGTGAAGCATCGGAATCTATAACTTGTGTCACAGGAATGGTTCTAAACGTAGACAGTAAGATCGGTCAGTCTTCTTGTACTTAAGTCGGCATTGTGATTTTTTTGTATTTAATTCCGATGTAATATCTGTGTTTCATCGTCAATACGAAGGTGCAAGGGATACAGTAAACCTGAGGTGAAGCATCGGAATCTATAACTAGTGTCACGGGGATGGTTCAAAACATAGGCAGTAAGAAGAGTCAGTCTTCTTGTACTTAAGTCGGCATTGTGCATTTTGTATTTAATTCCGATGCAAATTCTGTGCTTCATCGTCAATAAGAAGGTCAGAGGGATACAGTAAACCTGAAGTGAAGCATCGGAATCTATAACTAGTGTCACAGGAATGGTTCAAAACATAGTCAGTAAGAAGAGTCAGTCTTCTTGTACTTAAGTCGGCATTGTGCCGTTTCTATTTAATTCCGATGCAATTTCTGTGTTTCATCGTCAATAAGAAGGTCCAAGGGATACAGTAAACCTGAAGTGAATCATCGTAATCTATAACAAGTGTCACAGGAATGGTTCAAAACAGTCAGTAAGAAGAGTCAGTCTTCTTGTACTTAAGTCGGCATTGAGCCTTTTGTATTTAATTCCGAAGCTATTTCTGCATTTCGTCGCCAATTAGAAGGCCCAAAGGATACAGTAAACCTGATAAGAAGCATCGGAATCAATAACTAATGTCACAGGAATCGTTCAAAACATAGCCAGTAGGAAGAGTCAGTCTTCTTGTACTTAAGTCGGCATTGTGCCTTTTGTATTTAATTCCGATGCAATTTCTGTGTTTCATCGTCAAAAAGAAGGTCAGAGGGATACAGTAAACCTGAAGTGAAGCATCGGAATCTATAACAAGTATCACAGGAATGGTTTAAAACATAGTCAGTAAGAAGAGTCAGTCTTCTTGTACTTAAGTAGGCATTGTGCCTTTTCTATTTAATTCCGATACAATACCTGTGTTTCATCGTCAATAAGAAGGTCAGAGTGATAGAGTAAACATGAAGTGAGGCATCGGAATCTATAACTAGTGTCACAGGAATGGTTCCAAACATAGTCAGTAAGAAGAGTCAGTCTTCTAGTACTTAAGTCGGCATTGTGCCTTTTGTATTTAATTCCGATGCAATTTCTGTGTCTCATCGTCAATAAGAAGGTCAGAGGGATGCAGTAAATCTGAAGTGAAGCATCGGAATCTATAACTAGTGTCACAGGAATGGATCTAAACATAGACAGTAAGATCGGTCAGTCTTCTTGTACTTAAGTCGGCATTGTGCCTTTTGTATTTAATTCCGATGTAATATCTGTGTTTCATCGTCAATACGAAGGTCAGAGGGATACAGTAAACCTGAAGTGAAGCATCGGAATCTATAACTAGTGTCACAGGAATGGTTCAAAACATAGACAGTAAGAAGAGTCAGTCTTCTTGTACTTAAGTCGGCATTGTGCATTTTGTATTTAATTCCGATGCAACATCTGTGCTTAATCGTCAATAAGAAGTTCAGAGAGATTCAGTAAACCTGAAGTGAAGCATCGGAATCTATAACTAGCGTCACAGGAATGGTCCAAAACATAGTCAGTAAGAAGAGTCAGTCTTCTTTTCCTTAAGTCGGCATTGTGCTTTTGTATTTAATTCCGATGCAATTTCTGTGTTTCATCGTCAATTCGAAGGTCCAAGGGATACAGTAAACCTAAGGTGAAGCATCGGAATCAACAACTAGTGTCACAGGAATGTTTCAAATCATAGACTGTAGGAAGAGTCAGTCTTCTTGTACTTAAGTCGGCATTGTGCCTTTTCTATTTAATTCCGATGCAATTTCAGTGTTTCATCGTCAATAAGAATGTCAGAGGGATACAGTAAACCTCAAGTGAAGCATCGGAATCTATAACTAGTGTCACAGGAATGGTCCAAAACATAGGCAGTAAGAAGAGTCAGTCTTCTTGTACTTAAGTCGGCATTGTGCCTTTTGTACTTAATTCCGATGCAATTTCTGTGTTTCATCGTCAATAAGAACGTCCAAGGGATACAGTAAACCTCAAGTGAAGCATCGGAATCTATAACTAGTGTCACAGGAATGTTTCAAATCATAGACTGTAGGAAGAGTCAGTCTTCTTGTACTTAAGTCGGCATTGTGCCTTTTCTATTTAATTCCGATGCAATTTCAGTGTTTCATCGTCAATAAGAATGTCAGAGGGATACAGCAACCCTGAAGTGAAGCATCGGAATCTGTAACTAGCGTCACAGGAATGGTTGAAAACATAGACAGAAAGAAAAGTCAGTCTTCTTGTACTTAAGTCGTCATTGTGCCTTTTGTATTTAATTCCGATGCAATATCTGTGTTTCATCGTCAATACGAAGGTCCAAGGGATACAGTAAACCTGAAGTGAAGCATCGGAATCTATAACTAGTGTCACAGGAATGGTTCAAAACATAGACAGCAAGAAGAGTCAGTCTTCTTGTACTTAAGTCGGCATTGTGCCTTTTCTATTTAATTCCGATGCAATTTCTGTGTATCATCGTCAATAAGAAGGTCCAAGGGATACAGTAAACCTAAAGTGAAGCATCGGAATCAATAACTAATGTCACAGGAATCGTTCAAAACACAGACAGTAGGAAGAGTGAGTCTTCTTGTACTTAAGTCGGCATTGTGTCTTTTGTATTTAATTCCGAAGCTATTTATGCATTTCGTCGCCAATTAGAAGGTCCAAAGGATGCAGTAAACCTGAAGTGAAGCATCGGAATCAATAACTAATGTCACAGGAATCGTTCAAAACATAGACAGTAGGAAGAGTGAGTCTTCTTGTACTTAAGTCGGCATTGTGTCTTTTGTATTTAATACAGATGCAATTTCTGTGTTTCATCGTCAAAAAGAAGGTCAGAGGGATACAGTAAACCTGAAGTGAAGCATCGGAATCTGTAACTACTGTCACAGGAATGGTTCAAAACATAGACCGTAAGAAGAGTCAGTCTTCTTGTACTTAAGTCGGCATTGTGCCTTTTGTACTTAATTCCGATGCAATTTCTGTGTTTCATCGTCAATAAGAAGGTCCAAGGGATACAGTAAACCTGAAGTGAATCATCGTAATCTATAACAAGTGTCACAGGAATGGTTCAAAACAGTCAGTAAGAAGAGTCAGTCTTCTTGTACTTAAGTCGGCATTGTGCCTTTTGTATTTAATTCCGAAGCTATTTCTGCATTTCGTCGCCAATTAGAAGGCCCAAAGGATACAGTAATCCTGATGTGAAGCATCGGAATCAATAACTAATGTCACAGGAATCGTTCAAAACATAGCCAGTAGGAAGAGTCAGTCTTCTTGTACTTAAGTCGGCATTGTGCCTTTTGTATTTAATTCCGATGCAATTTCTGTGTTTCATCGTCAAAAAGAAGGTCAGAGGGATACAGTAAACCTGAAGTGAAGCATCGGAATCTATAACAAGTATCACAGGAATGGTTTAAAACATAGTCAGTAAGAAGAGTCAGTCTTCTTGTACTTAAGTAGGCATTGTGCCTTTTCTATTTAATTCCGATACAATACCTGTGTTTCATCGTCAATAAGAAGGTCAGAGTGATAGAGTAAACATGAAGTGATGCATCGGAATCTATAACTAGTGTCACAGGAATGGTTCCAAACGTAGTCAGTAAGAAGAGTCAGTCTTCTAGTACTTAAGTCGGCATTGTGCCTTTTGTATTTAATTCCGATGCAATTTCTGTGTCTCATCGTCAATTCGAAGGTCTAAGGGATACAGTAAACCTAAGGTGAAGCATCGGAATCAATAACTAGTGTCACAGGAATTGTTCAAACCATAGGAAGTAAGAAGAGTCAGTCTTCTGGTACTTAAGTCGGCATTGTGCCTTTTGTACTTAATTCCGATGCAATTTCTGTGTTTCATCGTCAATAAGAACGTCCAAGGGATACAGTAAACCTCAAGTGAAGCATCGGAATCTATAACTAGTGTCACAGGAATGGTTCAAATCATAGACTGTAGGAAGAGTCAGTCTTCTTGTACTTAAGTCGGCATTGTGCCTTTTCTATTTAATTCCGATGCAATTTCAGTGTTTCATCGTCAATAAGATTGTCAGAGGGATACAGCAACCCTGAAGTGAAGCATCGGAATCTGTAACTAGCGTCACAGGAATGGTTGAAAACATAGACAGAAAGAAAACTCAGTCTTCTTGTACTTAAGTCGTCATTGTGCCTTTTGTATTTAATTCCGATGCAATTTCTGTGTTTCATCGTCAAAAAGAAGGTCAGAGGGATACAGTAAACCTGAAGTGAAGCGTCGGAATCTGTAACAAGTGTCACAGGAATGGTTCAAAACAGCCAGTAAGAAGAGTCAATCTTCTTGTACTTAAGTCGGCATTGTGCCTTTTGTATTTAATTCCGAAGCTATTTATGCATTTCGTCGCCAATTAGAAGGTCCAAAGGATACAGTAAACCTGAAGTGAAGCATCGGAATCAATAACTAATGTCACAGGAATCGTTCAAAACATAGACAGTAGGAAGAGTGAGTCTTCTTGTACTTAAGTCGGCATTGTGTCTTTTGTATTTAATACAGATGCAGTTTCTGTGTTTCATCGTCAAAAAGAAGGTCAGAGGGATACAGTAAACCTGAAGTGAAGCATCGGAATCTGTAACTACTGTCACAGGAATGGTTCAAAACATAGACAGTAGGAAGAGTCAGTCTTCTTGTACTTAAGTCGTCATTGTGCCTTTTGTATTTAATTCCGATGCAATATCTGTGTTTCATCGTCAATAAGAAGGTCCAAGGGATACAGTAAACCTGAAGTGAAGCATCGCAATCTGTAACTAGCGTCACAGGAATGGTTCAAATCATAGTCAGTAAGAAGAGTCAGTCTTCTTGTACTTAAGTCGTCATTGTCCCTTTTGTATTTAATTCCGATGCAATTTCTGTGTTTCATCGTCAATAAGAAGGTCCAAGGGATACAGTAAACCTGAAGTGAATCATCGTAATCTATAACTAGTGTCACAGGAATGGTTCAAAACATAGTCAGTACGAAGAGTCAGTCTTCTTCTACTTAAGTCGGCATTGTGCCTTTTGTATTTTATTCCGATGCAATTTCTATGTTTCATCGTCAATAAGAAGGTCCTAGGGATAGAGTAAACCTGAAGTGAAGCATCGGAATCTGTAACTAATGTCACAGGAATGGATCAAAACATAGTTAGTAAGAAGAGTCAGTCTTCTTGTACTTAAGTCGGCATTGTGCATTTTGTAATTATTTCCGATGCAATTTCTGTGTTTCATCGTCAATAAGAAGTTGCAAGGGATACAGTAAACCTGAAGTGAAGCATCGGAATCTATAACTAGTGTCACAGGAATGGTTCAAATCATAGACAGTAAGAAGAGTCAGTCTTCTTGTACTTAAGTCAGCATTGTGCCTTTTGTATTTAATTCCGATGCAGTTTCTGTGCTTCATCGTCAATCAGAAGGTCAGAGGGGTAGAGTAAACCTGAAGTGAAGCATCGGAATCTATAACTAGTGTCACAGGAATGGTTCGAAACAGTCAGTAAGTAGGGTCAATCTTCTTGTACTTAAGTCGGCATTGTGCCTTTTGTATTCAATTCCGATGCATTTTCTGTGTATCATCGTCAATAAGAAGGTCCAAGGGATACAGTAAACCTAAAGTGAAGCATCGGAATCTATAACTAGTGTCACAGGAATGGTTCAAAACATAGACAGTAAGAAGAGTCAGTCTTCTTGTATTTAAGTCGGCAATGTGCCTTTTCTATTTAATTCCAATGCAATTTCTGTATTTCGTCGCCAATAAGAAGGTCCAAAGGTTGTAGTAAACCTGAAGTGAAGCATCGGAATCTATAAGCAATGTCACAGGAATCGTTCAAACATAGACAGTAGGAAGGGTCAGTCTTCTTGTACTTAAGTCGGCATTGTGCCTTTTGTATTTAGTTCCGATGCAATTTCTATGTTTCATCGTCAATAAGAAGGTCCTAGGGATAGAGTAAACCTGAAGTGAAGCATCGGAATCTGTAACTAATGTCACAGGAATGGATCAAAACATAGTTAGTAAGAAGAGTCAGTCTTCTTGTACTTAAGTCGGCATTGTGCATTTTGTAATTATTTCCGATGCAATTTCTGTCTTTCATCGTCAATACGAAGGTCCAAGGGATACAGTAAACCTAAAGTGAAGCATCGGAATCTATAAGTAGTGTCACAGGAATAGTTCAAAACATAGTCAGTAAGAAGAGTAAGTCTTCTTGTACTTATGTTGGCTTTGTGCCTTTTGTATGTAATACCGATGCAATTTCTCTGTTTCATCGTCGAAAAGAAGGTTAGAGGGATACAGTAAACCTGAAGTGAAGCATCGGAATCTATAACAAGTGTCACAGGAATGGCTCAAAACAGACAGTAAGAAGAGTCAGTCTTCTTGTACTTAAGTCGGCATTGTGCTTTTTGTATTTAATTCCGAAGCTATTTCTGCATTTCGTCGCCAGTTAGAAGTTCCAAAGGATACAGTAAACCTGAAGTGAAGCATCGGAATCAATAACTAATGTCACAGGGATCGTTCAAAAAATAGTCAGTAAGAAGAGTCAGTCTTCTTGTACTTAAGTCGGCATTGTGCCGTTTCTATTTAATTCCGATGCAATTTCTGTGTTTCATCGTCAATAAGAAGGTCCAAGGGATACAGTAAACCTGAAGTGAATCATCGTAATCTATAACAAGTGTCACAGGAATGGTTCAAAACAGTCAGTAAGAAGAGTCAGTCTTCTTGTACTTAAGTCGGCATTGTGCCTTTTGTATTTAATTCCGATGCAATTTCTGTGTTTCATCGTCAATAAGAAGGTCCAAGGGATACAGTAAACCTGAAGTGAATCATCGTAATCTATAACTAGTGTCACAGGAATGGTTCAAAACATAGTCAGTCTTCTTCTACTTAAGTCGGCATTGTGCCTTTTGTATTTAATTCCGATGCAATTTCTGTGTTTCATCGTCAATACGAAGGTCAGAGGGATACAGTAAACCTGAAGTGAAGCATTGGAATCTATAACTAGTGTCACAGGAATGGTTCTAATCATAGACAGTAAGAAGGGTCAGTCTTCTTGTACTTAAGTCGGCAATGTGCCTTTTGTATTTAATTCCGATGCAATATCTGTGTTTCATCGTCAATAAGAAGTTGCAAGGGATACAGTAAACCTGAAGTGAAGCATCGGAATCTATAACTAGTGTCACAGGAATGGTTCAAATCATAGACAGTAAGAAGAGTCAGTCTTCTTGTACTTAAGTCAGCATTGTGCCTTTTGTATTTAATTCCGATGCAGTTTCTGTGCTTCATCGTCAATCAGAAGGTCAGAGGGGTAGAGTAAACCTGAAGTGAAGCATCGGAATCTATAACTAGTGTCACAGGAATGGTTCGAAACAGTCAGTAAGTAGGGTCAATCTTCCTGTACTTAAGTCTGCATTGTGCCTTTTGTATTCAATTCCGATGCATTTTCTGTGTATCATCGTCAATAAGAAGGTCCAAGGGATACAGTAAACCTAAAGTGAAGCATCGGAATCTATAACTAGTGTCACAGGAATGGTTCAAAACATAGACAGTAAGAAGAGTCAGTCTTCTTGTATTTAAGTCGGCAATGTGCCTTTTCTATTTAATTCCAATGCAATTTCTGTATTTCGTCGCCAATAAGAAGGTCCAAAGGTTATAGTAAACCTGAAGTGAAGCATCGGAATCTATAAGCAATGTCACAGGAATCGTTCAAACATAGACAGTAGGAAGGGTCAGTCTTCTTGTACTTAAGTCGGCATTGTGCCTTTTGTATTTAGTTCCGATGCAATTTCTATGTTTCATCGTCAATAAGAAGGTCCTAGGGATAGAGTAAACCTGAAGTGAAGCATCGGAATCTGTAACTAATGTCACAGGAATGGATCAAAACATAGTTAGTAAGAAGAGTCAGTCTTCTTGTACTTAAGTCGGCATTGTGCATTTTGTAATTATTTCCGATGGAATTTCTGTGTTTCATCGTCAATACGAAGGTCCAAGGGATACAGTAAACCTAAAGTGAAGCATCGGAATCTATAAGTAGTGTCACAGGAATAGTTCAAAACATAGTCAGTAAGAAGAGTAAGTCTTCTTGTACTTATGTTGGCTTTGTGCCTTTTGTATGTAATACCGATGCAATTTCTCTGTTTCATCGTCGAAAAGAAGGTTAGAGGGATACAGTAAACCTGAAGTGAAGCATCGGAATCTATAACAAGTGTCACAGGAATGGCTCAAAACAGACAGTAAGAAGAGTCAGTCTTCTTGTACTTAAGTCGGCATTGTGCTTTTTGTATTTAATTCCGAAGCTATTTCTGCATTTCGTCGCCAGTTAGAAGTTCCAAAGGATACAGTAAACCTGAAGTGAAGCATCGGAATCAATAACTAATGTCACAGGGATCGTTCAAAACATAGTCAGTAAGAAGAGTCAGTCTTCTTGTACTTAAGTCGGCATTGTGCCGTTTCTATTTAATTCCGATGCAATTTCTGTGTTTCATCGTCAATAAGAAGGTCCAAGGGATACAGTAAACCTGAAGTGAATCATCGTAATCTATAACAAGTGTCACAGGAATGGTTCAAAACAGTCAGTAAGAAGAGTCAGTCTTCTTGTACTTAAGTCGGCATTGTGCCTTTTGTATTTAATTCCGAAGCTATTTCTGCATTTCGTCGCCAATTAGAAGGCCCAAAGGATACAGTAAACCTGATGTGAAGCATCGGAATCAATAACTAATGTCACAGGAATCGTTCAAAACATAGCCAGTAGGAAGAGTCAGTCTTCTTGTACTTAAGTCGGCATTGTGCCTTTTGTATTTAATTCCGATGCAATTACTGTGTTTCATCGTCAAAAAGAAGGTCAGAGGGATACAGTAAAGCTGAAGTGAAGCATCGGAATCTGTAAATAGTGTCACAGGAATGGTTCAAAACATAGACAGTTGGAAGAGTCAGTCTTCTTGTACTTAAGTCGGCATTGTGCCTTTTGTATTTAATTCCGATGCAATACCTGTGTTTCATCGTCAATAAGGAGGTGAGAGGGATACAGTAAACCTGAAGTGAAGCATCGGAATCTATAACAAGAATCACAGGAATGGTTTAAAACATAGTCAGTAAGAAGAGTCAGTCTTCTTGTACTTAAGTAGGCACTGTGCCTTTTCTATTTAATTCCGATACAATACCTGTGTTTCATCGTCAATAAGAAGGTCAGAGTGATAGAGTAAACATGAAGTGAGGCATCGGAATCTATAACTAGTGTCACAGGAATGGTTCCAAACATAGTCGGTAAGAAGAGTCAGTCTTCTTGTACTTAAGTCGGCATTGTGCCTTTTGTATTTAATTCCGATGCAATTTCTGTGTCTCATCGTCAATAAGAAGGTCAGAGGGATACAGTAAACCTGAAGTGAAGCATCGGAATCTATAACTAGTGTCACAGGAATGGATCTAAACATAGACAGTAAGATCGGTCAGTCTTCTTGTACTTAAGTCGGCATTGTGCCTTTTGTATTTAATTCCGATGTAATATCTGTGTTTCATCGTCAATACGAAGGCCAGAGGGATACAGTAAACCTGAAGTGAAGCATCGGAATCTATAACTAGTGTCACAGGAATGGTCCAAAACATAGTCAGTAAGAAGAGTCAGTCTTCTTTTCCTTAAGTCGGCATTGTGCTTTTGTATTTAATTCCGATGCAATTTCTGTGTTTCATCGTCAATTCGAAGGTCCAAGGGATACAGTAAACTTGAAGTGAAGTATCGGAATCTATAACTAGTGTCACAGGAATGGTCCAAAACATAGTCAGTAAGAAGAGTCAGTCTTCTTTTCCTTAAGTCGGCATTGTGCTTTTGTATTTAATTCCGATGCAATTTCTGTGTTTCATCGTCAATTCGAAGGTCCAAGGGATACAGTAAACCTAAAGTGAAGCATCGGAATCAATAACTAGTGTCACAGGAATTGTTCAAACCATAGGCAGTAAGAAGAGTCAGTCTTCTTGTACTTAAGTCGGCATTGTGCCTTTTGTACTTAATTCCGATGCAATTTCTGTGTTTCATCGTCAATAAGAACGTCCAAGGGATACAGTAAACCTCAAGTGAAGCATCGGAATCTATAACTAGTGTCACAGGAATGGTTCAAATCATAGACTGTAGGAAGAGTCTGTCTTCTTGTACTTAAGTCGGCATTGTGCCTTTTCTATTTAATTCCGATGCAATTTCAGTGTTTCATCGTCAATAAGAATGTCAGAGGGATACAGCAACCCTGAAGTGAAGCATCGGAATCTGTAACTAGCGTCACAGGAATGGTTGAAAACATAGACAGAAAGAAAAGTCAGTCTTCTTGTACTTAAG
This sequence comes from Schistocerca americana, assembly GCF_021461395.2. NCBI lineage: Eukaryota > Metazoa > Arthropoda > Insecta > Orthoptera > Acrididae > Schistocerca > Schistocerca americana. The sequence goes on from NC_060123.1 coordinate 760,618,490, forward strand.
TCGTCATTGTGCCTTTTGCATTTAATTCCGATGCAATATCTGTGTTTCATCGTCAATACGAAGGTCCAAGGGATACAGAAAACCTGAAGTGAAGCATCGGAATCTATAACTAGTGTCACAGGAATAGTTCAAAACATAGACAGCAAGAAGAGTCAGTCTTCATGTACTTAAGTCGGCATTGTGCCTTTTCTATTTAATTCCGATGCAATTTCTGTGTTTCATCGTCAATAAGAAGGTCAGAGGTATACAGTAAACCTGAAGTGAGGCATCGGAATCTATAACTAGTGTCACAGGAATTGTTCCAAACATAGTCAGTAAGAAGAGTCAGTCTTCTTGTACTTAAGTCGGCATTGTGCCTTTTCTATTTAATTCCGATGCAATTTCTGTGTTTCATCGTCAAAAAGAAGGTCAGAGGGATACAGTAAACCTGAAGTGAAGCGTCGGAATCTGTAACAAGTGTCACAGGAATGGTTCAAAACAGCCAGTAAGAAGAGTCAATCTTCTTGTACTTAAGTCGGCATTGTGCCTTTTGTATTTAATTCCGAAGCTATTTATGCATTTCGTCGCCAATTAGAAGGTCCAAAGGATACAGTAAACCTGAAGTGAAGCATCGGAATCAATAACTAATGTCACAGGAATCGTTCAAAACATAGACAGTAGGAAGAGTGAGTCTTCTTGTACTTATGTCGGCATTGTGTCTTTTGTATTTAATACCGATGCAATTTCTGTGTTTCATCGTCAAAAAGAAGGTCAGAGGGATACAGTAAACCTGAAGTGAAGCATCGGAATCTGTAACTACTGTCACAGGAATGGTTCAAAACATAGACAGTAGGAAGAGTCAGTCTTCTTGTACTTAAGTCGTCATTGTGCCTTTTGTATTTAATTCCGATGCAATATCTGTGCTTCATCGTTAATAAGAAGGTCCAAGGGATACAGTAAACCTGAAGTGAAGCATCGGAATCTGTAACTAGCGTCACAGGAATGGTTCAAATCATAGTCAGTAAGAAGAGTCAGTCTTCTTGTACTTAAGTCGTCATTGTGCCTTTTGTATTTAATTCGGATGCAATATCTGTGTTTCATCGTCAATAAGAAGGTCAGAGGGATACAGTAAACCTGAAGTGAAGCATTGGAATCTATAACTAGTGTCACAGGAATGGTTCTAATCATAGACAGTAAGAAGGGTCAGTCTTCTTGTACTTAAGTCGGCAATGTGCCTTTTGTATTTAATTCCGATGCAATATCTGTGTTTCATCGTCAATAAGAAGTTGCAAGGGATACAGTAAACCTGAAGTGAAGCATCGGAATCTATAACTAGTGTCACAGGAATGGTTCAAATCATAGACAGTAAGAAGAGTCAGTCTTCTTGTACTTAAGTCGGCATTAAGCCCTTTTGTATTTAATTCCGATGCAGTTTCTGAGCTTCATCGTCAATCAGAAGGTCAAAGGGGTAGAGTAAACCTGAATTGAAGCATCGGAATCTATAACTAGTGTCACAGGAATGGTTCGAAACAGTCAGTAAATAGAGTCAATCTTCTTGTACTTAATTCGGCATTGTGCCTTTTGTATTTAATTCCGATGCAATATCTGTGTTTCATCGTCAACAAGAACGTCCAAGGGATACAGTAAACCTGAAGTGAAGCATCGGAATCTGTAACTAGCGTCACAGGAATGGTTCAAAACATAGGCAGTAAGAAGAGTCAGTCTTCTTGTTCTTATGTCGGCATTGTGCATTTTGTATTTAATTCCGATGCAATTTCTGTGTTTCATCGACAATAAGAAGGTCCAAAGGATACAGTAAACCTGAAGTGAAGCATCGGAATCTATAATTAATGTCACAGGAATCGTTCAAAACATAGACAGTAGGAAGAGTCAGCCTTCTTGTACTTAAGTCGGCATTGTGCCTTTTGAATATAATTATGATGTAATTTCTGTGTTTCATCGTCAAAAAGAAGGTTAGAGGGATACAGTAAACCTGAAGTGAAGCATCGGAATCTATAACTAGTGTCACAGGAATGGTTCAAAACATAGACAGTAAGAAGAGTCAGTCTTCTTGTACTTAAGTCGGCATTGTGCATTTTGTATGTAATTTCGATGCAACATCTGTGCTTCATCGTCAATAAGAAGTTCAGAGGGATACTGTAAACCTGAAGTGAAGCATCGGAATCTATAACTAGTGTCACAGGAATGGTTCAAAACATAGTCAGTAAGAAGAGTCAGTCTTCTTTTCCTTAAGTCGGCATTGTGCCTTTTGTATTTAATTCCGATGCAATTTCTGTGTTTCATCATCTATTCGAAGGTCCAAGGGATACAGAAAACCTAAAGTGAAGCATCGGAATTTATAACTAGTGTCACAGGAATGGTTCAAACCATAGGCAGTAAGAAGAGTCAGTCTTCTTGTACTTAAGTCGGCATTGTGCCTTTTGTACTTAATTCCGATGCAATTTCTGTGTTTCATCGTTAATAAGAACGTCCAAGGGATACAGTAAACCTGAAGTGAAGCATCGGAATCTATAACTAGTGTCACAGGAATGGTTCAAATCATAGACTGTAGGAAGAGTCAGTCTTCTTGTACTTAAGTCGGCATTGTGCCTTTTCTATTTAATTCCGATGCAATTTCAGTGTTTCAACGCCAATAAGAATGTCAGAGGGATACAGCAACCCTGAAGTGAAGCATCGGAATCTGTAACTAGCGTCACAGGAATGGTTCAAAACATAGACAAAAAGAAGAGTCAGTCTTCTTGTACATAAGTCGTCATTGTGCCTTTTGTATTTAATTCCGATGCAATATCTAAGTTTCATCGTCAATAAGAAGGTCCAAGGGATACAGTAAACCTGAAGTGAAGCATCGGAATCTATAACTAGTGTCACAGGAATGGTTCAAAACATAGACATCAAGAAGAGTCAGTCTTCTTGTACTTAAGTCGGCATTGTGCCTTTTCTATTTAATTCCGATGCAATTTCTGTGTTTCATCGTCAATAAGAAGGTCAGAGGGATACAGTAAACCTGAAGTGAGGCATCGGAATCTATAACTAGTGTCACAGGAATTGTTCCAAACATAGTCAGTAAGAAGAGTCAGTCTTCTTGTACTTAAGTCGTCATTGTGCCTTTTCTATTTAATTCCGATGCAATTTCTGTGTTTCATCGTCAATAAGAAGGGCCAAGGGATACAGTAATCCTGAAGTGAATCATCGTAATCTATAACTAGTGTCACAGATTGGTTCAAAACATAGTCAATACGAAGAGTCAGTCTTCTTGTACTTTAGTCGGCATTGTGCCTTTTGTACTTAATTCCGATGCAATTTCTGTGTTTCATCGTCAAAAAGAAGGTCAGAGGGATACAGTAAACCTGAAGTGAAGCATCGGAATCTGTAACTACTGTCACAGGAATGGTTCAAAACATAGACAGTAGGAAGAGTCAATCTTCTTGTACTTAAGTCGGCATTGTGCCTTTTGTATTTAATTCCGAAGCTGTTTATGCATTTCGTCGCCAATTAGAAGGTCCAAAGGATACAGTAAACCTGAAGAGAAGCATCGGAATCAATAACTAATGTCACAGGAATCGTTCAAAACATAGACAGTAGGAAGAGTGAGTCTTCTTGTACTTAAGACGGCATTGTGCCTTTTGTATTTAATACCGATGCAATTTCTGTGTTTCATCGTCAAAAAGAAGGTCAGAGGGATACAGTAAACCTGAAGTGAAGCATCGGAATCTGTAACTACTGTCACAGGAATGGTTCAAAACATAGACAGTAGGAAGAGTCAGTCTTATTGTACTTAAGACGTCATTGTGCCTTTTGTATTTAATTCCGATGCAATATCTGTGTTTCATCGTCAATAAGAAGGTCCAAGGGATACAGTAAACCTGAAGTGAAGCATCGGAATCTGTAACTAGCGTCACAGGAATGGTTCAAATCATAGTCGGTAAGAAGAGTCAGTCTTCTTGTACTTAAGTCATCATTGTCCCCTTTGTATTTAATTCCGATGCAATTTCTGTGTTTCATCGTCAATAAGAAGGTCCAAGGGATACAGTAAACCTGAAGTGAATAATCGTAATCTACAACTAGTGTCACAGGAATGGTTCAAAACATAGACAGTACGAAGAGTCAGCCTTCTTCTACTTAAGTCGGCATTGTGCCATTTGTATTTAATTCCGATGCAATTTCTGTGTTTCATCGTCAATAAGAAGGTCAGAGGGATACAGTAAACCTGAAGTGAAGCATCGGAATCTATAACTAGTGTCACAGGAATGGTTCTAAACATAGACAGTAAGAAGGGTCAGTCTTCTTGTACTTAAGTCGGCATTGTGCCTTTTGCATTTAATTCCGATGCAATATCTGTGTTTCATCGTCAATAAGAAGTTGCAAGGGATACAGTAAAACTGAAGTGAAGCATCGGAATCTATAACTAGTGTCACAGGAATGGATCAAATCGTAGACAGTAAGAAGAGACAGTCTTCTTGTACTTAAGTCGGCATTGTGCCTTTTGTATTTAATTCCGATGCAATTTCTGTGCTTCATCGTCAATAAGAAGGTCAGAGGGGTAGAGTAAACCTGAAGTGAAGCATCGGAATCTATAACTAGTGTCACAGGAATGGTTCGAAACAGTCAGTAAGAAGAGTCAATCTTCTTGTACTTAAGTCGGCATTGTGCCTTTTCTATTTAATTCCGATGCATTTTCTGTGTATCATCGTCAATAAGAAGGTCCAAGGGATACAGTAAACCTGACGTGAAGCATCGGAATCCATAACTAGTGTCACAGGAATGGTTCAAAACATAGACAGTAAGAAGAGTCAGTCTTCTTGTATTTAAGTCGGCAATGTGCCTTTTCTATTTAATTCCAATGCAATTTCTGTATTTCGTCGCCAATAAGAAGGTCCAAAGGATATAGTAAACCTGATGTGAAGCATCGGAATCTATAACCAATGTCACAGGAATCGTTCAAACATAGACAGTAGGAAGGGTTAGTCTTCTTGTACTTAAGTCGGCATTGTGCCTTTTGTATTTAGTTCCGATGCAATTTCTGTGTTTCATCGTCAATAAGAAGGTCCTAGGGATAGAGTAAACCTGAAGTGAAGCATCGGAATCTGTAACTAATGTCACAGGAATGGATCAAAGCATAGTTAGTAAGAAGAGTCAGTCTTCTTGTACTTAAGTCGGCATTGTGCCTTTTGTATTTAATTCCGATGCAATTTCTGTGTTTCATCGTCAATACGATGGTCCAAGGGATACAGTAAACCTAAAGTGAAGCATCGGAATCTATAAGTAGTGTCACAGGAATGGTTCAAAACATAGTCAGTAAGAAGAGTCAGTCTTCTTGTACTTATGTTGGCATTGTGCCTTTTGTATTTAATACCGATGCAATTTCTCTGTTTCATCGTCAATAAGAAGGTCAGAGGGATACAGTAAATCTGAAGTGAAGTATCGGAATCTATAACTAGTGTCACAGGAATGGTTCAAAACTTAGACAGTAGGAAGAGTCAGTCTTCTTGTACATAAGTCGTCATTGTGCCTTTTGTATTTCATTCCGATGCAATATCTGTGTTTCATCGTCAATAAGAAGGTCCAAGGGATACAGTAAACCTGAAGTGAAGCATCGGAATCTATAACTAGTGTCACAGGAATGGTTCAAAACATAGACAGCAAGAAGAGTCAGTCCTCTTGTACTTATGTCGGCATTGTGCCTTTTCTATTTAATTCCGATGCAATTTCTGTGTTTCATCGTCAATAAGAAGGTCAGAGGGATACAGTAAACCTGAAGTGAGGCATCGGAATCTATAACTAGTGTCACAGGAATTGTTCCAAACATAGTCAGTAAGAAGAGTCAGTCTTCTTGTACTTAAGTCGTCATTGTGCCTTTTCTATTTAATTCCGATGCAATTTCTGTGTTTCATCGTCAATAAGAAGGGCCAAGGGATACAGTAATCCTGAAGTGAATCATCGTAATCTATAACTAGTGTCACAGGATTGGTTTAAAACATAGTCAATACGAAGAGTCAGTCTTCTTGTACTTTAGTCGGCATTGTGCCTTTTGTATTTAATTCCGATGTAATTTCTGTGTTTCATCGTCAAAAAGAAGGTCAGAGGGATACAGTAAACCTGAAGTGAAGCATCGGAATCTGTAACTACTGTCACAGGAATGGTTCAAAACATAGACAGTAGGAAGAGTCAATCTTCTTGTACTTAAGTCGGCATTGTGCCTTTTGTATTTAATTCCGAAGCTGTTTATGCATTTCGTCGCCAATTAGAAGGTCCAAAGGATACAGTAAACTTGAAGAGAAGCATCGGAATCAATAACTAAAGTCACAGGAATCGTTCAAAACATAGACAGTAGGAAGAGTGAGTCTTCTTGTACTTAAGACGGCATTGTGCCTTTTGTATTTAATACCGATGCAATTTCTGTGTTTCATCGTCAAAAAGAAGGTCAGAGGGATACAGTAAACCTGAAGTGAAGCATCGGAATCTGTAACTACTGTCACAGGAATGGTTCAAAACATAGACAGTAGGAAGCGTCAGTCTTATTGTACTTAAGACGTCATTGTGCCTTTTGTATTTAATTCCGATGCAATATCTGTGTTTCATCGTCAATAAGAAGGTCCAAGGGATACAGTAAACCTGAAGTGAGGCATCGGAATCTGTAACTAGCGTCACAGGAATGGTTCAAATCATAGTCGGTAAGAAGAGTCAGTCTTCTTGTACTTAAGTCATCATTGTGCCCTTTGTATTTAATTCCGATGCAATTTCTGTGTTTCATCGTCAATAAGAAGGTCCAAGGGATACAGTAAACCTGAAGTGAATCATCGTAATCTATAACTAGTGTCACAGGAATGGTTCTAAACATAGACAGTAAGAAGGGTCAGTCTTCTTGTACTTAAGTCGGCATTGTGCCTTTTGCATTTAATTCCGATGCAATATCTGTGTTTCATCGTCAATAAGAAGTTGCAAGGGATACAGTAAACCTGAAGTGAAGCATCGGAATCTATAACTAGTGTCCCAGGAATGGATCAAATCATAGACAGTAAGAATGGACAGTCTTCTTGTACTTAAGTCGGCATTGTGCCTTTTGTATTTAATTCCGATGCAATTTCTGTGCTTCATCGTCAATAAGAAGGTCAGAGGGGTAGAGTAAACCTGAAGTGAAGCATCGGAATCTATAACCAGTGTCACAGGAATGGTTCGAAACAGTCAGTAAGAAGAGTCAATCTTCTTGTACTTAAGTCGGCATTGTGCCTTTTCTATTTAATTCCGATGCATTTTCTGTGTATCATCGTCAATAAGAAGGTCCAAGGGATACAGTAAACCTGAAGTGAAGCATCGGAATCCATAACTAGTGTCACAGGAATGGTTCAAAACATAGACAGTAAGAAGAGTCAGTCTTCTTGTATTTAAGTCGGCAATATGCCTTTTCTATTTAATTCCAATGCAATTTCTGTATTTCGTCGCCAATAAGAAGGTCCAAAGGATATAGTAAACCTGAAGTGAAGCATCGGAATCTATAACCAATGTCACAGGAATCGTTCAAACATAGACAGTAGGAAGGGTCAGTCTTCTTGTACTTAAGTCGGCATTGTGCCTTTTGTAATTAGTTCCGATGCAATTTCTGTGTTTCATCGTCAATAAGAAGGTCCTAGGGATAGAGTAAACCGGAAGTGAAGCATCGGAATCTGTAACTAATGTCACAGGAATGGATCAAAGCATAGTTAGTAAGAAGAGTCAGTCTTCTTGTACTTAAGTCGGCATTGTGCCTTTTGTATTTAATTCCGATGCAATTTCCGTGTTTCATCGTCAATACGAAGGTCCAAGGGATACACTAAACCTAAAGTGTAGCATCGGAATCTATAAGTAGTGTCACAGGAATGGTTCAAAACATAGTCAGTAAGAAGAGTCAGTCTTCTTGTACTTATGTTGGCATTGTGCCTTTTGTATTTATTACCGATGCAATTTCTCTGTTTCATCGTCAATAAGAAGGTCAGAGGGATACAGTAAATCTGAAGTGAAGCATCGGAATCTACAACTAGTGTCACAGGAATGGTTCAAAACTTAGACAGTAGGAAGAGTCAGTCTTCTTGTACTTAAGTCGGCATTGTGCCTTTTATATTTAATTCCGATGCAATTTCTGTGTTTCATCGTCAATAAGAAGGTCAGAGGGATACAGTAAACCTGAAGTGAAGCATCGGAATCTATAACTAGTGTCACAGGAATGGTTCAAAACAGTCAGTAAGAAGAATCAATCTTATTGTACTTAGGTCGGCATTGTGCCGTTTGTATTTAATTCCGATGCATTTTATGTGTTTCATCGTCAATAAGAAGGTCCAAAGGATACAGTAAACCTGAAGTAAAGCATCGGAATCTATAATTAATGTCACAGGAATCGTTCAAAACATAGACAGTAGGAAGAGTCAGTCTTCTTGTACTTAAGTCGGCATGTGCCTTTTGAATCTAATTATGATGCAATTTCTGTGTTTCATCGTCAAAAAGAAGGTTAGAGGGATACAGTAAACCTGAAGTGAAGCATCGGAATCTATAACAAGTGTCACAGGAATGGCTCAAAACAGACAGTAAGAAGAGTCAGTCTTCTTGTACTTAAGTCGGCGTTGTGCTTTTTGTATTTAATTCCGAAGCTATTTCTGCATTTCGTCGCCAGTTAGAAGGTCCAAAGGATACAGTAAACCTGAAGTGAAGCATCGGAATCAATAACTAATGTCACAGGAATCGTTCAAAACATAGACAGTAGGAAGAGTCAGTCTTCTTGTACTTAAGTCGGCATTGTGTCTTTTGTATTTAATTCCGATGCAATTTCTGTGTTTCATCGTTAAAAAAAAGGTCAGAGGGAAACCGTAAACCTGAAGTGAAGCATCGGAATCTGTAACTAGTGTCACAGGAATGGTTAAAAACATAGACAGTAGGAAGAGTCAGTCCTCTTGTACTTAAGTCGGCATTGTGCTTTTTGTATTTAATTCCGATGCAATTTCTGTGTTTCATCGTCAATAAGAACGTCCAAGGGATACAGTAAACCTGAAGTGAAGCATCGGAATCTATAACTAGTGTCACAGGAATGGTTCAAAACATAGACAGTAGGAAGAGTCAGTCTTCTTGTACTTAAGTCGGCATTGTGCCTTTTCTATCTAATTCCGATGCAATTTCAGTGTATCATCGTCAATAAGAATGTCAGAGGGATACAGTAACCCTGAAGTGAATGATCGGAATCTGTAACTAGCGTCACAGGAATGGTTCAAAAGATAGACAGAAAGAGGAGTCAGTCTTCTTGTACTTCAGTCGGCAGTGTGCCTTTTGTATTTAAATCCGATGCTATTTCTGTGTTTCATCGTCAATAAGAAGGTCCAAGGGATACAGTAAACCTGAAGTGAAGCATCGGAATCTATAACTAGTGTCACAGGAATGGTTCAGAACATAGACAGTAAGAAGAGTCAGTCTTCTTGTACTTAAGTCGGCATTGTGCCTTTTCTATTTAATTCCGATGCACTTTCTGTGTTTCATCGTCAATAAGGAGGTCAGAGGGATACAGTAAACCTGAAGTGAAACATCGGAATCCATAACTAGTGTCACAGGAATGGTTCAAAACATAGTCAGTAAGAAGAGTCAGTCTTCTTGTATTTAAGTCGGCATTGTGCCTTTTCTATTTAATTCCGATGCAATATCTGTGTTTCATCGTCAATTAGAATGCCAGAGGGATACAATAAACCTGAAGTGAGGCATCGGAATCTATAACTAGTGTCACAGGAATGGTTCAGAACATAGTCAGTAAGAAGTGTCAGTCTTCTTGTACTTAAGTCGGCATTGTGCCTTTTTTATTTAATTCCGATGCAATTTCTGTGTTTCATCGTCAATAAGAAGGTCCAAGGGATACAGTAATCCTGAAGTGAATCATCATAATCTATAACTAGTGTCACAGGAATGGTTCAAAACATAGTCAGTACGAAGAGTCATTCTTCTTGTACTTAAGTCGGCATTGTGCCTTTTGTATTTCATACCGATGCAATTTCTGTGTTTCATCGTCAATAAGAAGGTCAGAGGGATACAGTAAACCTGAAGTGAAGCATCGGAATCTATAACAAGTGTCACAGGAATGGTTCAAAACAGTCAGTAAGAAGAGTCAGTCTTCTTGTACTTAAGTCGGCATTGTGCCTTTTGTATTTAATTCCGATGCAATATCTGTGTTTCATCGTCAATAAGAAGGTCAGAGGGATACAGTAAACCTGAGGTGAAGCATCGGAATCAATAACTAGTGTCACAGGAATGGTTCAAAACAGTCAGTAAGAAGAGACAATCTTCTTGTACGTAAGTCGGCATTGTGCCTTTTGTATTTAATTCCGATGCATTTTCTGTGTTTCATCGTCAATAAGAAGGTCCAAAGGATACAGTAAACCTGAAGTGAAGCATCGGAATCTATAACTAATGTCACAGGAATCGTTCAAAACACAGACAGTAGGATGAGTCAGTCTTCTTGTACTTAAGTCGGCATTGTGCCTTTTGTATTTAATTCCGATGCAATTTCTGTGTTTGAACGTCAAAAAGAAGGTCAGAGGGATACAGTAAACCTGAAGTGAAGCATCGGAATCTATAACAAGTGTCACAGGAATGGTTCAAAACAGTCCGTAAGAAGAGTCAGTCGTCTTGTACTTAAGTCGGCATTGTGCCTTTTGTTTTTCATTCCGAAGCTATTTCTGCATTTCGTCGCCAATTACAAGGTCCAAGGGATACAGCAAACCTGAAGTGAAGCATCGGAATCAATAACTAATGTCACAGGAATCGTTCAAAACATAGACAGTAGGAAAAGTCAGTATTCTTGTACTTAAGTCGGCATTGTGCATTTTGTATTTAATTCCGATGCTATTTCTGTGTTTCATCGTCAAAAAGAAGGTCAGAGGGATACAGTTAACTTGAAGTGAAGCATCGGAATCTGTAACTAGTGTCACAGGAATGGTTCAAAACATAGACAGTAGGAAGAGTCAGTCCTCTTGTACTTAAGTCGGCATTGTGCCTTTTGTATTTAATTAAGATGCAGTATCTGTGTTTCATCGTCAACAAGAAGGTCCAAAGGATACAGTAAACCTGAAGTGAAGCATCGGAATCTGTAACTAGCGAAACATTAATGGTTCAAAACATAGTCAGTAAGAAGAGTCAGTTTTCTTGTACTTAAGTCGGCATTGTGCCTTTTATATTTAATTCCGATGCAATTTCTGTGTTTCATCGTCAATAAGAACGTCCAAGGGATACAGTAAACCTGAAGTGAAGCATCGGAATCTATAACTAGTGTCACAGGAATGGTTCAAAACAGTCAGTAAGAAGAATCAATCTTATTGTACTTAGGTCGGCATTGTGCCGTTTGTATTTAATTCCGATGCATTTTATGTGTTTCATCGTCAATAAGAAGGTCCAAAGGATACAGTAAACCTGAAGTAAAGCATCGGAATCTATAATTAATGTCACAGGAATCGTTCAAAACATAGACAGTAGGAAGAGTCAGTCTTCTTGTACTTAAGTCGGCATGTGCCTTTTGAATCTAATTATGATGCAATTTCTGTGTTTCATCGTCAAAAAGAAGGTTAGAGGGATACAGTAAACCTGAAGTGAAGCATCGGAATCTATAACAAGTGTCACAGGAATGGCTCAAAACAGACAGTAAGAAGAGTCAGTCTTCTTGTACTTAAGTCGGCGTTGTGCTTTTTGTATTTAATTCCGAAGCTATTTCTGCATTTCGTCGCCAGTTAGAAGGTCCAAACGATACAGTAAACCTGAAGTGAAGCATCGGAATCAATAACTAATGTCACAGGAATCGTTCAAAACATAGACAGTAGGAAGAGTCAGTCTTCTTGTACTTAAGTCGGCATTGTGTCTTTTGTATTTAATTCCGATGCAATTTCTGTGTTTCATCGTTAAAAAAAAGGTCAGAGGGAAACCGTAAACCTGAAGTGAAGCATCGGAATCTGTAACTAGTGTCACAGGAATGGTTAAAAACATAGACAGTAGGAAGAGTCAGTCCTCTTGTACTTAAGTCGGCATTGTGCTTTTTGTATTTAATTCCGATGCAATTTCTGTGTTTCATCGTCAATAAGAACGTCCAAGGGATACAGTAAACCTGAAGTGAAGCATCGGAATCTATAACTAGTGTCACAGGAATGGTTCAAAACATAGACAGTAGGAAGAGTCAGTCTTCTTGTACTTAAGTCGGCATTGTGCCTTTTCTATCTAATTCCGATGCAATTTCAGTGTATCATCGTCAATAAGAATGTCAGAGGGATACAGTAACCCTGAAGTGAATGATCGGAATCTGTAACTAGCGTCACAGGAATGGTTCAAAAGATAGACAGAAAGAGGAGTCAGTCTTCTTGTACTTCAGTCGGCAGTGTGCCTTTTGTATTTAAATCCGATGCTATTTCTGTGTTTCATCGTCAATAAGAAGGTCCAAGGGATACAGTAAACCTGAAGTGAAGCATCGGAATCTATAACTAGTGTCACAGGAATGGTTCAGAACATAGACAGTAAGAAGAGTCAGTCTTCTTGTACTTAAGTCGGCATTGTGCCTTTTCTATTTAATTCCGATGCACTTTCTGTGTTTCATCGTCAATAAGGAGGTCAGAGGGATACAGTAAACCTGAAGTGAAACATCGGAATCCATAACTAGTGTCACAGGAATGGTTCAAAACATAGTCAGTAAGAAGAGTCAGTCTTCTTGTATTTAAGTCGGCATTGTGCCTTTTCTATTTAATTCCGATGCAATATCTGTGTTTCATCGTCAATTAGAATGCCAGAGGGATACAATAAACCTGAAGTGAGGCATCGGAATCTATAACTAGTGTCACAGGAATGGTTCAGAACATAGTCAGTAAGAAGTGTCAGTCTTCTTGTACTTAAGTCGGCATTGTGCCTTTTTTATTTAATTCCGATGCAATTTCTGTGTTTCATCGTCAATAAGAAGGTCCAAGGGATACAGTAATCCTGAAGTGAATCATCATAATCTATAACTAGTGTCACAGGAATGGTTCAAAACATAGTCAGTACGAAGAGTCATTCTTCTTGTACTTAAGTCGGCATTGTGCCTTTTGTATTTCATACCGATGCAATTTCTGTGTTTCATCGTCAATAAGAAGGTCAGAGGGATACAGTAAACCTGAAGTGAAGCATCGGAATCTATAACAAGTGTCACAGGAATGGTTCAAAACAGTCAGTAAGAAGAGTCAGTCTTCTTGTACTTAAGTCGGCATTGTGCCTTTTGTATTTAATTCCGATGCAATATCTGTGTTTCATCGTCAATAAGAAGGTCAGAGGGATACAGTAAACCTGAGGTGAAGCATCGGAATCAATAACTAGTGTCACAGGAATGGTTCAAAACAGTCAGTAAGAAGAGACAATCTTCTTGTACGTAAGTCGGCATTGTGCCTTTTGTATTTAATTCCGATGCATTTTCTGTGTTTCATCGTCAATAAGAAGGTCCAAAGGATACAGTAAACCTGAAGTGAAGCATCGGAATCTATAACTAATGTCACAGGAATCGTTCAAAACACAGACAGTAGGATGAGTCAGTCTTCTTGTACTTAAGTCGGCATTGTGCCTTTTGTATTTAATTCCGATGCAATTTCTGTGTTTGAACGTCAAAAAGAAGGTCAGAGGGATACAGTAAACCTGAAGTGAAGCATCGGAATCTATAACAAGTGTCACAGGAATGGTTCAAAACAGTCCGTAAGAAGAGTCAGTCGTCTTGTACTTAAGTCGGCATTGTGCCTTTTGTTTTTCATTCCGAAGCTATTTCTGCATTTCGTCGCCAATTACAAGGTCCAAGGGATACAGCAAACCTGAAGTGAAGCATCGGAATCAATAACTAATGTCACAGGAATCGTTCAAAACATAGACAGTAGGAAAAGTCAGTATTCTTGTACTTAAGTCGGCATTGTGCATTTTGTATTTAATTCCGATGCTATTTCTGTGTTTCATCGTCAAAAAGAAGGTCAGAGGGATACAGTTAACTTGAAGTGAAGCATCGGAATCTGTAACTAGTGTCACAGGAATGGTTCAAAACATAGACAGTAGGAGGAGTCAGTCCTCTTGTACTTAAGTCGGCATTGTGCCTTTTGTATTTAATTAAGATGCAGTATCTGTGTTTCATCGTCAACAAGAAGGTCCAAAGGATACAGTAAACCTGAAGTGAAGCATCGGAATCTGTAACTAGCGAAACATTAATGGTTCAAAACATAGTCAGTAAGAAGAGTCAGTTTTCTTGTACTTAAGTCGGCATTGTGCCTTTTCTATTTAATTCCGATGCAATTTCTGTGTTTCATCGTCAATAAGAACGTCCAAGGGATACAGTAAACCTGAAGTGAAGCATCGGAATCTATAACTAGTGTCACAGGAATGGTTCAAATCATAGACAGTAGGAAGAGACAGTTTTCTTGTACTTAAGTCGGCATTGTGCGCTTTCTATCTAATTCCGATGCAATTTCAGTGTTTCATCGTCAATAAGAATGTCAGAGGGAAACAGTAACGGTGAAGTGAAGCATCGGAATCTGTAACTAGCGTCACAGGAATGGTTCAAAACATAGACAGAAAGAAGAGTCAGTCTTCTTGTACTTAAGTCGGCATTGTGCCTTTTGTACTTAATTCCGATGCAATTTCTGTGTTTCATCGTCAATAAGAAGGTCCAAGGGATACAGTAAACCTGAAGTGAAGCTTCGGAATCTATAACTAGTGTCACAGGAATGGTTCAAAACAAAGACAGCAAGAAGAGTCAGTCTTCTTGTACTGAAGTCGGTATTGTGCCTTTTCTATTTAATTCCGATGGAATTTCTGTGATTCATCGTCAATAAGAAGGTCAGAGGGATACAGTAAACCTAAAGTGAGGCATCGGAATCTATAACTAGTGTCACAGGAAGGGTTCCAAACATAGTAAGTAAGAAGAGTCAGTCTTCTTGTACTTAAGTCGGCATTGTGCGTTTTCTATTTAATTCCGATGCAATATCTGTGTTTCATCGTCAATAAGAAGGGCCAAGGGATACAGTAATCCTTAAGTGAATCATCGTAATCTATAACTAGTGTCACAGGAATGGTTCAAAACATAGTCAATACGAAGAGTCAGCCTTCTTGAACTTAAGTCGGCATTGCGCCTTTTGTATTTAATTCCGAAGCTATTTATGCATTTCGTCGGCAATTAGAAGGTCCAAAGGATACAGTAATCCTGAAGTGAAGCATCGGAATAAATAACTAATGTCACACGAATCGTTCAAAACATAGACAGTAGGAAGAGTCAGTCTTCTTGTACTTAAGTCGTCATTGTGCCTTTTGTATTTAATTCCGATGCAATTTCTGTGTTTCATCGTCAATAAGAAGGTCAGAGGGATACAGTAAACGTGAAATGAAGCATCAGAATCTATAACTAGTGTCACAGGAATGGTTCTAAACATAGACAGTAAGAAGGGTCAGTCTTCTTGTACTTAAGTCGGCATTGTACCTTTTTTATTTAATTCCGATGCATTTTCTGTGTTTCATCGTCAATAAGAAGGTCCAAGGGATACAGTAAACCTGAAGTGAAGCATCGGAATGTATTACTTGTGCACAGGAATGGTTCGAAACAGTCAGTAAGAAGAGTCAATCTTCTTGTACTTAAGTCGGCATTGTGCCTTTTGTATTTAATTCCGATGCATTTTCTGTGTTTCATCGTTAATAATAAGGTCAGAGGGATACAGTAAACCTGAAGTGAGGCATCGGAATCTATAACTAGTGTCACAGTATTGGTTCCAAACATAGTCAGTAAGAAGAGTCAGTCTTCTTGTACTTAAGTCGGCATTGTGCCGTTTCTATTTAATTCCGATGCAATTTCTGTGTTTCGTCGTCAATAAGAAGGTCCAAGGGATACAGTAAACCCAAAGTGAATCATCGTAATCTATAACAAGTGTCACAGGAATGGTTCAAAACAGTCAGTAAGAAGAGTCAGTCTTCTTGTACTTAAGTCGGCATTGTGCCTTTTGTATTTAATTCCGAAGCTATTTCCGCATTTCGTCGCCAATTAGAAGGTCCAAAGAATACAGTAAACGTGAAGTGAAGCATCGGAATCAATAACTAATGTCACAGTAATCGTTCAAAACATAGACAGTAGGATGAGTCAGTGTTCTTGTACTTAAGCCGGCATTGTGCCTTTTGTATTTAATTCCGATGCAATTTCTGTGCTTCATCGTCAAAAAGAAGGTCAGAGGGATACAGTAAACCTGAAGTGAAGCATCGGAATCTATAACAAGTGTCACAGGAATGGTTCAAAACAGTCCGTAAGAAGAGTCAGTCGTCTTGTACTTAAGTCGGCATTGTGCCTTTTCTTTTTCATTCCGAAACTATTTCTGCATTTCGTCGCCAATTACAAGGTCCAAGGGATACAGCAAACCTGAAGTGAAGCATCGGAATCAATAACTAATGTCACAGGAATCGTTCAAAACATAGACAGTAGGAAGAGTCAGTATTCTTGTACTTAAGTCGGCATTGTGACATTTGTATTTAATTCCGATGCAACTTCTGTGTTTCATCGTCAAAAAGAAGGTCAGAGGGATACAGTTAACCTGAAGTGAAGCATCGGAATCTGTAACTAGTGTCACAGGAATGGTTCAAAACATAGACAGTAGGAAGAGTCAGTCCTCTTGTACTTAAGTCGGCATTGTGCCTTTTGTATTTAACTAAGATGCAGTATCTGTGTTTCATCGTCAACAAGAAGGTCCAAGGGATACAGTAAACCTGAAGTGAAGCATCGGAATCTGTAACTAGCGTCACATTAATGGTTCAAAACATAGTCAGTAAGAAGAGTCAGTCTTCTTGTACTTAAGTCGGCATTGTGCCTTTTCTATTTAATTCCGATGCAATTTCTGTGTTTCATCGTCAATAAGAACGTCCAAGGGATACAGTAAACCTGAAGTGAAGCATCGGAATCTATAACTAGTGTCACAGGAATGGTTCAAATCATAGACAGTAGGAAGAGTCAGTCTTCTTGTACTTAAGTCGGCATTGTGCCTTTTCTATTTAATTCCGATGCAACTTCAGTGTTTCATCGTCAATAAGAATGTCAGAGGGGTACAGTAACCGTGAAGTGAAGCATCGGTATCTGTAACTAGCGTCACAGGAATGGTTCAAAACATAGACAGAAAGAAGAGTCAGTCTTCTTGTACTTAAGTCGGCCTTGTTGCTTTTGTACTTAATTCCGATGCAATATCTGTGTTTCATCGTCAATAAGAAGGTCCAAGGGATACAGTAAACCTGAAGTGAAGCTTCGGAATCTATAACTAGTGTCACAGGAATGGTTCAAAACATAGACAGCAAGAAGAGTCAGTCTTCTTGTACAGAAGTCAGCATTGTGCCTTTCCTATTTAATTCCGATGGAATTTCTGTGTTTCATCGTCAATAAGAAGGTCAGAGGGATACAGTAAGCCTAAAGTGAGGCATCGGAATCTATAACTAGTGTCACAGGAAGGGTTCCAAACATAGTCAGTAAGAAGAGTCAGTCTTCTTGTACTTAAGTCGGCATTGTGCCTTTTGTATTTAATTCCGAAGCTATTTATGCATTTCGTCGGCAATTAGAAGGTCCAAAGGATACAGTAATCCTGAAGTGAAGCATCGGAATGAATAACTAATGTCACACGAATCGTTCAAAACATAGACAGTAGGAAGAGTCAGTCTTCTTGTACTTAAGTCGGCATTGTGCCTTTTGTATTTAATTCCGATGCAATATCTGTGTTTCATCGTCAATAAGACGGTCCAAGGGATACAGTAAACCTGAAGTGAAGCATCGGAATCTGTAACTAGCGTCACAGGAATGGTTCAAATCAAAGTCAGTACGAAGAGATAGTCTTCTTGTACTTAAGTCGTCATTGTGCCTTTTGTATTTAATTCCGATGCAATTTCTGTGTTTCATCGTCAATAAGAAGGTCAGAGGGATACAGTAAACCCTAAATGAAGCATCGGAATCTGTAACTAGTGTCACAGGAAAGGTTTTAAACATAGACAGTAAGAAGGGTCAGTCTTCTTGTACTTAAGTCGGCATTGTGCTTTTTTTATTTAATTCCGATGCATTTTCTGTGTTTCATCGTCAATAAGAAGGTCCAAGGGATACAGTAAACCTGAAGTGAAGCATCGGAATCTATTACTTGTGCACAGGAATGGTTCGAAACAGCCAGTAAGAAGAGTCAATCTTCTTGTACGTAAGTCGGCATTGTGCCTTTTGTATTTAATTCCGATGCATTTTCTGTGTTTCATCGTCAATAAGAAGGTCCAAGGGATACAGTAAACCTGAAGTGAAGCATCGGAATCTATAACTAGTGTCACAGGAGTGGTTAAAAACATAGACAGTAAGAAGAGTCAGTCTTCTTGTACTAAAGTCGGCAATGTGCCTTTTCTATTCAATTCCAATGCAATTTCTGTATTTCGTCGCCAATAAGAAGGTCCAAAGGATATAGTAAATCTGAAGTGAAGCATCGGAATCTATAACCAATGTCACAGGAATCGTTCAAACATAGACAGTAGGAAGGGTCAGTCTTCTTGTACTTAAGTCGGCATTGTGCCTTTTGTATTTAGTTCCGATGCAATTTCTGTGTTTCATCGTCAATACGAAGGTCCTAGGGATAGAGTAAACCTGAAGTGAAGCATCGGAATCTATAACTAATGTCACAGGAATGGTTCAAAACATAGTCAGTAAGAAGAGTCAGTCTTCTTGTACTTATGTTGGCATTGTGCCTTTTGTATTTAATTCCGATGCAATTTCTGTGTTACATCGTCAATAAGAAGGTCAGAGGGATACAGTAAACCTGATGTGAATCATCGGAATTTATAACTAGTGTCACAGGAATGGTTCAAAACAGTCAGTAAGAAGAGTCAGTCCTCTTGTACTTATGTCGGCATTGTGCAATTGTGTATTTAATTCCGATGCAATATCTGTGTTTCATCGTCAATAATAAGGTCAGAGGGATACAGTAAACCTAAAGTGAGGCATCGGAATCTATAACTAGTGTCACAGGAATGGTTCCAAACATAGTCAGTAAGAAGAGTCAGTCTTCTTGTACTTAAGTCGTTATTGTGCCGTTTCTATTTAATTCCGATGCAATTTCTGTGTTTCATCGTCAATAAGAAGGTCCAAGGGATACAGTAAACCTGAAGTGAATCATCGTAATCTATAACAAGTGTCACAGGAATAGTTCAAAACAGTCAGTAAGAAGAAACAGTCTTCTTGTACTTAAGTCGGCATTGTGCCTTTTGTATTTAATTCCGACGCTATTTCTGCATTTCGTCGCCAATTAGAATGTCCAAAGGATACAGTAAACGTGAAGTGAAGCATCGGAATCAATAACTAATGTCACAGTAATCGTTCAAAGCATAGACAGTAGGAAGAGTCAGTCTTCTTGTACTTAAGTCGGCATTGTGCCTTTTGTATCTAATTCCGATGCAATTTCTGTGTTTCATCGTCAAAAAGAAGGTCAGAGGGATACAGTAAAGCTGAAAAGAAGCATCGGAATCTGTAAATAGTGTCACAGGAATGGTTCAAAACATAGACAGTTGGAAGAGTCAGTCTTCTTGTACTTAAGTCGGCATTGTGCATTTTGTATTTAATTCCGATGCAATATCCGTGTTTCATCGTCAATACGAAGGTCAGAGGGATACAGTAAACCTGAAGTGAAGCATCGGAATCTATAACTAGTGTCACAGGAATGGTTCAAATCATAGACTGTAGGAAGAGTCAGTCTTCTTGTACTTAAGTCGGCATTGTGCCTTTTGTATCTAATTCCGATGCAATTTCTGTGTTTCATCGTCAAAAAGAAGGTCAGAGGGATACAGTAAAGCTGAAAAGAAGCATCGGAATCTGTAAATAGTGTCACAGGAATGGTTCAAACCATAGGCAGTAAGAAGAGTCAGTCTTCTTGTACTTAAGTCGGCATTGTGCCTTTTGTACTTAATTCCGATGCAATTTCTGTGTTTCATCGTTAATAAGAACGTCCAAGGGATACAGTAAACCTGAAGTGAAGCATCGGAATCTATAACTAGTGTCACAGGAATGGTTCAAATCATAGACTGTAGGAAGAGTCAGTCTTCTTGTACTTAAGTCGGCATTGTGCCTTTTCTATTTAATTCCGATGCAATTTCAGTGTTTCAACGCCAATAAGAATGTCAGAGGGATACAGCAACCCTGAAGTGAAGCATCGGAATCTGTAACTAGCGTCACAGGAATGGTTCAAAACATAGACAAAAAGAAGAGTCAGTCTTCTTGTACATAAGTCGTCATTGTGCCTTTTGTATTTAATTCCGATGCAATATCTAAGTTTCATCGTCAATAAGAAGGTCCAAGGGATACAGTAAACCTGAAGTGAAGCATCGGAATCTATAACTAGTGTCACAGGAATGGTTCAAAACATAGACATCAAGAAGAGTCAGTCTTCTTGTACTTAAGTCGGCATTGTGCCTTTTCTATTTAATTCCGATGCAATTTCTGTGTTTCATCGTCAATAAGAAGGTCAGAGGGATACAGTAAACCTGAAGTGAGGCATCGGAATCTATAACTAGTGTCACAGGAATTGTTCCAAACATAGTCAGTAAGAAGAGTCAGTCTTCTTGTACTTAAGTCGTCATTGTGCCTTTTCTATTTAATTCCGATGCAATTTCTGTGTTTCATCGTCAATAAGAAGGGCCAAGGGATACAGTAATCCTGAAGTGAATCATCGTAATCTATAACTAGTGTCACAGATTGGTTCAAAACATAGTCAATACGAAGCGTCAGTCTTCTTGTACTTTAGTCGGCATTGTGCCTTTTGTACTTAATTCCGATGCAATTTCTGTGTTTCATCGTCAAAAAGAAGGTCAGAGGGATACAGTAAACCTGAAGTGAAGCATCGGAATCTGTAACTACTGTCACAGGAATGGTTCAAAACATAGACAGTAGGAAGAGTCAATCTTCTTGTACTTAAGTCGGCATTGTGCCTTTTGTATTTAATTCCGAAGCTGTTTATGCATTTCGTCGCCAATTAGAAGGTCCAAAGGATACAGTAAACCTGAAGAGAAGCATCGGAATCAATAACTAATGTCACAGGAATCGTTCAAAACATAGACAGTAGGAAGAGTGAGTCTTCTTGTACTTAAGACGGCATTGTGCCTTTTGTATTTAATACCGATGCAATTTCTGTGTTTCATCGTCAAAAAGAAGGTCAGAGGGATACAGTAAACCTGAAGTGAAGCATCGGAATCTGTAACTACTGTCACAGGAATGGTTCAAAACATAGACAGTAGGAAGAGTCAGTCTTATTGTACTTAAGACGTCATTGTGCCTTTTGTATTTAATTCCGATGCAATATCTGTGTTTCATCGTCAATAAGAAGGTCCAAGGGATACAGTAAACCTGAAGTGAAGCATCGGAATCTGTAACTAGCGTCACAGGAATGGTTCAAATCATAGTCGGTAAGAAGAGTCAGTCTTCTTGTACTTAAGTCATCATTGTCCCCTTTGTATTTAATTCCGATGCAATTTCTGTGTTTCATCGTCAATAAGAAGGTCCAAGGGATACAGTAAACCTGAAGTGAATAATCGTAATCTATAACTAGTGTCACAGGAATGGTTCAAAACATAGACTGTACGAAGAGTCAGCCTTCTTCTACTTAAGTCGGCATTGTGCCATTTGTATTTAATTCCGATGCAATTTCTGTGTTTCATCGTCAATAAGAAGGTCAGAGGGATACAGTAAACCTGAAGTGAAGCATCGGAATCTATAACTAGTGTCACAGGAATGGTTCTAAACATAGACAGTAAGAAGGGTCAGTCTTCTTGTACTTAAGTCGGCATTGTGCCTTTTGCATTTAATTCCGATGCAATATCTGTGTTTCATCGTCAATAAGAAGTTGCAAGGGATACAGTAAAACTGAAGTGAAGCATCGGAATCTATAACTAGTGTCACAGGAATGGATCAAATCGTAGACAGTAAGAAGAGACAGTCTTCTTGTACTTAAGTCGGCATTGTGCCTTTTGTATTTAATTCCGATGCAATTTCTGTGCTTCATCGTCAATAAGAAGGTCAGAGGGGTAGAGTAAACCTGAAGTGAAGCATCGGAATCTATAACTAGTGTCACAGGAATGGTTCGAAACAGTCAGTAAGAAGAGTCAATCTTCTTGTACTTAAGTCGGCATTGTGCCTTTTCTATTTAATTCCGATGCATTTTCTGTGTATCATCGTCAATAAGAAGGTCCAAGGGATACAGTAAACCTGACGTGAAGCATCGGAATCCATAACTAGTGTCACAGGAATGGTTCAAAACATAGACAGTAAGAAGAGTCAGTCTTCTTGTATTTAAGTCGGCAATGTGCCTTTTCTATTTAATTCCAATGCAATTTCTGTATTTCGTCGCCAATAAGAAGGTCCAAAGGATATAGTAAACCTGATGTGAAGCATCGGAATCTATAACCAATGTCACAGGAATCGTTCAAACATAGACAGTAGGAAGGGTTAGTCTTCTTGTACTTAAGTCGGCATTGTGCCTTTTGTATTTAGTTCCGATGCAATTTCTGTGTTTCATCGTCAATAAGAAGGTCCTAGGGATAGAGTAAACCTGAAGTGAAGCATCGGAATCTGTAACTAATGTCACAGGAATGGATCAAAGCATAGTTAGTAAGAAGAGTCAGTCTTCTTGTACTTAAGTCGGCATTGTGCCTTTTGTATTTAATTCCGATGCAATTTCTGTGTTTCATCGTCAATACGATGGTCCAAGGGATACAGTAAACCTAAAGTGAAGCATCGGAATCTATAAGTAGTGTCACAGGAATGGTTCAAAGCATAGTCAGTAAGAAGAGTCAGTCTTCTTGTACTTATGTTGGCATTGTGCCTTTTGTATTTAATACCGATGCAATTTCTCTGTTTCATCGTCAATAAGAAGGTCAGAGGGATACAGTAAATCTGAAGTGAAGTATCGGAATCTATAACTAGTGTCACAGGAATGGTTCAAAACTTAGACAGTAGGAAGAGTCAGTCTTCTTGTACATAAGTCGTCATTGTGCCTTTTGTATTTCATTCCGATGCAATATCTGTGTTTCATCGTCAATAAGAAGGTCCAAGGGATACAGTAAACCTGAAGTGAAGCATCGGAATCTATAACTAGTGTCACAGGAATGGTTCAAAACATAGACAGCAAGAAGAGTCAGTCCTCTTGTACTTATGTCGGCATTGTGCCTTTTCTATTTAATTCCGATGCAATTTCTGTGTTTCATCGTCAATAAGAAGGTCAGAGGGATACAGTAAACCTGAAGTGAGGCATCGGAATCTATAACTAGTGTCACAGGAATTGTTCCAAACATAGTCAGTAAGAAGAGTCAGTCTTCTTGTACTTAAGTCGTCATTGTGCCTTTTCTATTTAATTCCGATGCAATTTCTGTGTTTCATCGTCAATAAGAAGGGCCAAGGGATACAGTAATCCTGAAGTGAATCATCGTAATCTATAACTAGTGTCACAGGATTGGTTTAAAACATAGTCAATACGAAGAGTCAGTCTTCTTGTACTTTAGTCGGCATTGTGCCTTTTGTATTTAATTCCGATGTAATTTCTGTGTTTCATCGTCAAAAAGAAGGTCAGAGGGATACAGTAAACCTGAAGTGAAGCATCGGAATCTGTAACTACTGTCACAGGAATGGTTCAAAACATAGACAGTAGGAAGAGTCAATCTTCTTGTACTTAAGTCGGCATTGTGCCTTTTGTATTTAATTCCGAAGCTGTTTATGCATTTCGTCGCCAATTAGAAGGTCCAAAGGATACAGTAAACTTGAAGAGAAGCATCGGAATCAATAACTAAAGTCACAGGAATCGTTCAAAACATAGACAGTAGGAAGAGTGAGTCTTCTTGTACTTAAGACGGCATTGTGCCTTTTGTATTTAATACCGATGCAATTTCTGTGTTTCATCGTCAAAAAGAAGGTCAGAGGGATACAGTAAACCTGAAGTGAAGCATCGGAATCTGTAACTACTGTCACAGGAATGGTTCAAAACATAGACAGTAGGAAGCGTCAGTCTTATTGTACTTAAGACGTCATTGTGCCTTTTGTATTTAATTCCGATGCAATATCTGTGTTTCATCGTCAATAAGAAGGTCCAAGGGATACAGTAAACCTGAAGTGAAGCATCGGAATCTGTAACTAGCGTCACAGGAATGGTTCAAATCATAGTCGGTAAGAAGAGTCAGTCTTCTTGTACTTAAGTCATCATTGTGCCCTTTGTATTTAATTCCGATGCAATTTCTGTGTTTCATCGTCAATAAGAAGGTCCAAGGGATACAGTAAACCTGAAGTGAATCATCATAATCTATAACTAGTGTCACAGGAATGGTTCTAAACATAGACAGTAAGAAGGGTCAGTCTTCTTGTACTTAAGTCGGCATTGTGCCTTTTGCATTTAATTCCGATGCAATATCTGTGTTTCATCGTCAATAAGAAGTTGCAAGGGATACAGTAAACCTGAAGTGAAGCATCGGAATCTATAACTAGTGTCCCAGGAATGGATCAAATCATAGACAGTAAGAATGGACAGTCTTCTTGTACTTAAGTCGGCATTGTGCCTTTTGTATTTAATTCCGATGCAATTTCTGTGCTTCATCGTCAATAAGAAGGTCAGAGGGGTAGAGTAAACCTGAAGTGAAGCATCGGAATCTATAACTAGTGTCACAGGAATGGTTCGAAACAGTCAGTAAGAAGAGTCAATCTTCTTGTACTTAAGTCGGCATTGTGCCTTTTCTATTTAATTCCGATGCATTTTCTGTGTATCATCGTCAATAAGAAGGTCCAAGGGATACAGTAAACCTGAAGTGAAGCATCGGAATCCATAACTAGTGTCACAGGAATGGTTCAAAACATAGACAGTAAGAAGAGTCAGTCTTCTTGTATTTAAGTCGGCAATATGCCTTTTCTATTTAATTCCAATGCAATTTCTGTATTTCGTCGCCAATAAGAAGGTCCAAAGGATATAGTAAACCTGAAGTGAAGCATCGGAATCTATAACCAATGTCACAGGAATCGTTCAAACATAGACAGTAGGAAGGGTCAGTCTTCTTGTACTTAAGTCGGCATTGTGCCTTTTGTAATTAGTTCCGATGCAATTTCTGTGTTTCATCGTCAATAAGAAGGTCCTAGGGATAGAGTAAACCGGAAGTGAAGCATCGGAATCTGTAACTAATGTCACAGGAATGGATCAAAGCATAGTTAGTAAGAAGAGTCAGTCTTCTTGTACTTAAGTCGGCATTGTGCCTTTTGTATTTAATTCCGATGCAATTTCTGTGTTTCATCGTCAATACGAAGGTCCAAGGGATACACTAAACCTAAAGTGTAGCATCGGAATCTATAAGTAGTGTCACAGGAATGGTTCAAAACATAGTCAGTAAGAAGAGTCAGTCTTCTTGTACTTATGTTGGCATTGTGCCTTTTGTATTTAATACCGATGCAATTTCTCTGTTTCATCGTCAATAAGAAGGTCAGAGGGATACAGTAAATCTGAAGTGAAGCATCGGAATCTACAACTAGTGTCACAGGAATGGTTCAAAACTTAGACAGTAGGAAGAGTCAGTCTTCTTGTACTTAAGTCGGCATTGTGCCTTTTATATTTAATTCCGATGCAATTTCTGTGTTTCATCGTCAATAAGAAGGTCAGAGGGATACAGTAAACCTGAAGTGAAGCATCGGAATCTATAACTAGTGTCACAGGAATGGTTCAAAACAGTCAGTAAGAAGAATCAATCTTATTGTACTTAGGTCGGCATTGTGCCGTTTGTATTTAATTCCGATGCATTTTATGTGTTTCATCGTCAGTAAGAAGGTCCAAAGGATACAGTAAACCTGAAGTAAAGCATCGGAATCTATAATTAATGTCACAGGAATCGTTCAAAACATAGACAGTAGGAAGAGTCAGTCTTCTTGTACTTAAGTCGGCATGTGCCTTTTGAATCTAATTATGATGCAATTTCTGTGTTTCATCGTCAAAAAGAAGGTTAGAGGGATACAGTAAACCTGAAGTGAAGCATCGGAATCTATAACAAGTGTCACAGGAATGGCTCAAAACAGACAGTAAGAAGAGTCAGTCTTCTTGTACTTAAGTCGGCGTTGTGCTTTTTGTATTTAATTCCGAAGCTATTTCTGCATTTCGTCGCCAGTTAGAAGGTCCAAAGGATACAGTAAACCTGAAGTGAAGCATCGGAATCAATAACTAATGTCACAGGAATCGTTCAAAACATAGACAGTAGGAAGAGTCAGTCTTCTTGTACTTAAGTCGGCATTGTGTCTTTTGTATTTAATTCCGATGCAATTTCTGTGTTTCATCGTTAAAAAAAAGGTCAGAGGGAAACCGTAAACCTGAAGTGAAGCATCGGAATCTGTAACTAGTGTCACAGGAATGGTTAAAAACATAGACAGTAGGAAGAGTCAGTCCTCTTGTACTTAAGTCGGCATTGTGCTTTTTGTATTTAATTCCGATGCAATTTCTGTGTTTCATCGTCAATAAGAACGTCCAAGGGATACAGTAAACCTGAAGTGAAGCATCGGAATCTATAACTAGTGTCACAGGAATGGTTCAAAACATAGACAGTAGGAAGAGTCAGTCTTCTTGTACTTAAGTCGGCATTGTGCCTTTTCTATCTAATTCCGATGCAATTTCAGTGTATCATCGTCAATAAGAATGTCAGAGGGATACAGTAACCCTGAAGTGAATGATCGGAATCTGTAACTAGCGTCACAGGAATGGTTCAAAAGATAGACAGAAAGAGGAGTCAGTCTTCTTGTACTTCAGTCGGCAGTGTGCCTTTTGTATTTAAATCCGATGCTATTTCTGTGTTTCATCGTCAATAAGAAGGTCCAAGGGATACAGTAAACCTGAAGTGAAGCATCGGAATCTATAACTAGTGTCACAGGAATGGTTCAGAACATAGACAGTAAGAAGAGTCAGTCTTCTTGTACTTAAGTCGGCATTGTGCCTTTTCTATTTAATTCCGATGCACTTTCTGTGTTTCATCGTCAATAAGGAGGTCAGAGGGATACAGTAAACCTGAAGTGAAACATCGGAATCCATAACTAGTGTCACAGGAATGGTTCAAAACATAGTCAGTAAGAAGAGTCAGTCTTCTTGTATTTAAGTCGGCATTGTGCCTTTTCTATTTAATTCCGATGCAATATCTGTGTTTCATCGTCAATTAGAATGCCAGAGGGATACAATAAACCTGAAGTGAGGCATCGGAATCTATAACTAGTGTCACAGGAATGGTTCAGAACATAGTCAGTAAGAAGTGTCAGTCTTCTTGTACTTAAGTCGGCATTGTGCCTTTTTTATTTAATTCCGATGCAATTTCTGTGTTTCATCGTCAATAAGAAGGTCCAAGGGATACAGTAATCCTGAAGTGAATCATCATAATCTATAACTAGTGTCACAGGAATGGTTCAAAACATAGTCAGTACGAAGAGTCATTCTTCTTGTACTTAAGTCGGCATTGTGCCTTTTGTATTTCATACCGATGCAATTTCTGTGTTTCATCGTCAATAAGAAGGTCAGAGGGATACAGTAAACCTGAAGTGAAGCATCGGAATCTATAACAAGTGTCACAGGAATGGTTCAAAACAGTCAGTAAGAAGAGTCAGTCTTCTTGTACTTAAGTCGGCATTGTGCCTTTTGTATTTAATTCCGATGCAATATCTGTGTTTCATCGTCAATAAGAAGGTCAGAGGGATACAGTAAACCTGAGGTGAAGCATCGGAATCAATAACTAGTGTCACAGGAATGGTTCAAAACAGTCAGTAAGAAGAGACAATCTTCTTGTACGTAAGTCGGCATTGTGCCTTTTGTATTTAATTCCGATGCATTATCTGTGTTTCATCGTCAATAAGAAGGTCCAAAGGATACAGTAAACCTGAAGTGAAGCATCGGAATCTATAACTAATGTCACAGGAATCGTTCAAAACACAGACAGTAGGATGAGTCAGTCTTCTTGTACTTAAGTCGGCATTGTGCCTTTTGTATTTAATTCCGATGCAATTTCTGTGTTTGAACGTCAAAAAGAAGGTCAGAGGGATACAGTAAACCTGAAGTGAAGCATCGGAATCTATAACAAGTGTCACAGGAATGGTTCAAAACAGTCCGTAAGAAGAGTCAGTCGTCTTGTACTTAAGTCGGCATTGTGCCTTTTGTTTTTCATTCCGAAGCTATTTCTGCATTTCGTCGCCAATTACAAGGTCCAAGGGATACAGCAAACCTGAAGTGAAGCATCGGAATCAATAACTAATGTCACAGGAATCGTTCAAAACATAGACAGTAGGAAAAGTCAGTATTCTTGTACTTAAGTCGGCATTGTGCATTTTGTATTTAATTCCGATGCTATTTCTGTGTTTCATCGTCAAAAAGAAGGTCAGAGGGATACAGTTAACTTGAAGTGAAGCATCGGAATCTGTAACTAGTGTCACAGGAATGGTTCAAAACATAGACAGTAGGAAGAGTCAGTCCTCTTGTACTTAAGTCGGCATTGTGCCTTTTGTATTTAATTAAGATGCAGTATCTGTGTTTCATCGTCAACAAGAAGGTCCAAGGGATACAGTAAACCTGAAGTGAAGCATCGGAATCTGTAACTAGCGAAACATTAATGGTTCAAAACATAGTCAGTAAGAAGAGTCAGTTTTCTTGTACTTAAGTCGGCATTGTGCCTTTTCTATTTAATTCCGATGCAATTTCTGTGTTTCATCGTCAATAAGAACGTCCAAGGGATACAGTAAACCTGAAGTGAAGCATCGGAATCTATAACTAGTGTCACAGGAATGGTTCAAATCATAGACAGTAGGAAGAGACAGTTTTCTTGTACTTAAGTCGGCATTGTGCGCTTTCTATCTAATTCCGATGCAATTTCAGTGTTTCATCGTCAATAAGAATGTCAGAGGGAAACAGTAACGGTGAAGTGAAGCATCGGAATCTGTAACTAGCGTCACAGGAATGGTTCAAAACATAGACAGAAAGAAGAGTCAGTCTTCTTGTACTTAAGTCGGCATTGTGCCTTTTGTACTTAATTCCGATGCAATTTCTGTGTTTCATCGTCAATAAGAAGGTCCAAGGGATACAGTAAACCTGAAGTGAAGCTTCGGAATCTATAACTAGTGTCACAGGAATGGTTCAAAACAAAGACAGCAAGAAGAGTCAGTCTTCTTGTACTGAAGTCGGTATTGTGCCTTTTCTATTTAATTCCGATGGAATTTCTGTGATTCATCGTCAATAAGAAGGTCAGAGGGATACAGTAAACCTAAAGTGAGGCATCGGAATCTATAACTAGTGTCACAGGAAGGGTTCCAAACATAGTAAGTAAGAAGAGTCAGTCTTCTTGTACTTAAGTCGGCATTGTGCGTTTTCTATTTAATTCCGATGCAATATCTGTGTTTCATCGTCAATAAGAAGGGCCAAGGGATACAGTAATCCTTAAGTGAATCATCGTAATCTATAACTAGTGTCACAGGAATGGTTCAAAACATAGTCAATACGAAGAGTCAGCCTTCTTGAACTTAAGTCGGCATTGCGCCTTTTGTATTTAATTCCGAAGCTATTTATGCATTTCGTCGGCAATTAGAAGGTCCAAAGGATACAGTAATCCTGAAGTGAAGCATCGGAATAAATAACTAATGTCACACGAATCGTTCAAAACATAGACAGTAGGAAGAGTCAGTCTTCTTGTACTTAAGTCGTCATTGTGCCTTTTGTATTTAATTCCGATGCAATTTCTGTGTTTCATCGTCAATAAGAAGGTCAGAGGGATACAGTAAACGTGAAATGAAGCATCAGAATCTATAACTAGTGTCACAGGAATGGTTCTAAACATAGACAGTAAGAAGGGTCAGTCTTCTTGTACTTAAGTCGGCATTGTACCTTTTTTATTTAATTCCGATGCATTTTCTGTGTTTCATCGTCAATAAGAAGGTCCAAGGGATACAGTAAACCTGAAGTGAAGCATCGGAATGTATTACTTGTGCACAGGAATGGTTCGAAACAGTCAGTAAGAAGAGTCAATCTTCTTGTACTTAAGTCGGCATTGTGCCTTTTGTATTTAATTCCGATGCATTTTCTGTGTTTCATCGTTAATAATAAGGTCAGAGGGATACAGTAAACCTGAAGTGAGGCATCGGAATCTATAACTAGTGTCACAGTATTGGTTCCAAACATAGTCAGTAAGAAGAGTCAGTCTTCTTGTACTTAAGTCGGCATTGTGCCGTTTCTATTTAATTCCGATGCAATTTCTGTGTTTCGTCGTCAATAAGAAGGTCCAAGGGATACAGTAAACCCAAAGTGAATCATCGTAATCTATAACAAGTGTCACAGGAATGGTTCAAAACAGTCAGTAAGAAGAGTCAGTCTTCTTGTACTTAAGTCGGCATTGTGCCTTTTGTATTTAATTCCGAAGCTATTTCCGCATTTCGTCGCCAATTAGAAGGTCCAAAGAATACAGTAAACGTGAAGTGAAGCATCGGAATCAATAACTAATGTCACAGTAATCGTTCAAAACATAGACAGTAGGAAGAGTCAGTATTCTTGTACTTAAGTCGGCATTGTGACATTTGTATTTAATTCCGATGCAATTTCTGTGTTTCATCGTCAAAAAGAAGGTCAGAGGGATACAGTTAACCTGAAGTGAAGCATCGGAATCTGTAACTAGTGTCACAGGAATGGTTCAAAACATAGACAGTAGGAAGAGTCAGTCCTCTTGTACTTAAGTCGGCATTGTGCCTTTTGTATTTAACTAAGATGCAGTATCTGTGTTTCATCGTCAACAAGAAGGTCCAAGGGATACAGTAAACCTGAAGTGAAGCATCGGAATCTGTAACTAGCGTCACATTAATGGTTCAAAACATAGTCAGTAAGAAGAGTCAGTCTTCTTGTACTTAAGTCGGCATTGTGCCTTTTCTATTTAATTCCGATGCAATTTCTGTGTTTCATCGTCAATAAGAACGTCCAAGGGATACAGTAAACCTGAAGTGAAGCATCGGAATCTATAACTAGTGTCACAGGAATGGTTCAAATCATAGACAGTAGGAAGAGTCAGTCTTCTTGTACTTAAGTCGGCATTGTGCCTTTTCTATTTAATTCCGATGCAACTTCAGTGTTTCATCGTCAATAAGAATGTCAGAGGGGTACAGTAACCGTGAAGTGAAGCATCGGTATCTGTAACTAGCGTCACAGGAATGGTTCAAAACATAGACAGAAAGAAGAGTCAGTCTTCTTGTACTTAAGTCGGCCTTGTTGCTTTTGTACTTAATTCCGATGCAATATCTGTGTTTCATCGTCAATAAGAAGGTCCAAGGGATACAGTAAACCTGAAGTGAAGCTTCGGAATCTATAACTAGTGTCACAGGAATGGTTCAAAACATAGACAGCAAGAAGAGTCAGTCTTCTTGTACAGAAGTCAGCATTGTGCCTTTCCTATTTAATTCCGATGGAATTTCTGTGTTTCATCGTCAATAAGAAGGTCAGAGGGATACAGTAAGCCTAAAGTGAGGCATCGGAATCTATAACTAGTGTCACAGGAAGGGTTCCAAACATAGTCAGTAAGAAGAGTCAGTCTTCTTGTACTTAAGTCGGCATTGTGATTTTTGTATTTAATTCCGAAGCTATTTATGCATTTCGTCGGCAATTAGAAGGTCCAAAGGATACAGTAATCCTGAAGTGAAGCATCGGAATGAATAACTAATGTCACACGAATCGTTCAAAACATAGACAGTAGGAAGAGTCAGTCTTCTTGTACTTAAGTCGGCATTGTGCCTTTTGTATTTAATTCCGATGCAATATCTGTGTTTCATCGTCAATAAGACGGTCCAAGGGATACAGTAAACCTGAAGTGAAGCATCGGAATCTGTAACTAGCGTCACAGGAATGGTTCAAATCAAAGTCAGTACGAAGAGTTAGTCTTCTTGTACTTAAGTCGTCATTGTGCCTTTTGTATTTAATTCCGATGCAATTTCTGTGTTTCATCGTCAATAAGAAGGTCAGAGGGATACAGTAAACCCTAAATGAAGCATCGGAATCTGTAACTAGTGTCACAGGAAAGGTTTTAAACATAGACAGTAAGAAGGGTCAGTCTTCTTGTACTTAAGTCGGCATTGTGCTTTTTTTATTTAATTCCGATGCATTTTCTGTGTTTCATCGTCAATAAGAAGGTCCAAGGGATACAGTAAACCTGAAGTGAAGCATCGGAATCTATTACTTGTGCACAGGAATGGTTCGAAACAGCCAGTAAGAAGAGTCAATCTTCTTGTACGTAAGTCGGCATTGTGCCTTTTGTATTTAATTCCGATGCATTTTCTGTGTTTCATCGTCAATAAGAAGGTCCAAGGGATACAGTAAACCTGAAGTGAAGCATCGGAATCTATAACTAGTGTCACAGGAGTGGTTAAAAACATAGACAGTAAGAAGAGTCAGTCTTCTTGTACTAAAGTCGGCAATGTGCCTTTTCTATTCAATTCCAATGCAATTTCTGTATTTCGTCGCCAATAAGAAGGTCCAAAGGATATAGTAAATCTGAAGTGAAGCATCGGAATCTATAACCAATGTCACAGGAATCGTTCAAACATAGACAGTAGGAAGGGTCAGTCTTCTTGTACTTAAGTCGGCATTGTGCCTTTTGTATTTAGTTCCGATGCAATTTCTGTGTTTCATCGTCAATACGAAGGTCCTAGGGATAGAGTAAACCTGAAGTGAAGCATCGGAATCTATAACTAATGTCACAGGAATGGTTCAAAACATAGTCAGTAAGAAGAGTCAGTCTTCTTGTACTTATGTTGGCATTGTGCCTTTTGTATTTAATTCCGATGCAATTTCTGTGTTACATCGTCAATAAGAAGGTCAGAGGGATACAGTAAACCTGATGTGAATCATCGGAATTTATAACTAGTGTCACAGGAATGGTTCAAAACAGTCAGTAAGAAGAGTCAGTCCTCTTGTACTTATGTCGGCATTGTGCAATTGTGTATTTAATTCCGATGCAATATCTGTGTTTCATCGTCAATAATAAGGTCAGAGGGATACAGTAAACCTAAAGTGAGGCATCGGAATCTATAACTAGTGTCACAGGAATGGTTCCAAACATAGTCAGTAAGAAGAGTCAGTCTTCTTGTACTTAAGTCGTTATTGTGCCGTTTCTATTTAATTCCGATGCAA
Organism: Schistocerca americana; assembly: GCF_021461395.2. Classification (NCBI taxonomy): domain Eukaryota; kingdom Metazoa; phylum Arthropoda; class Insecta; order Orthoptera; family Acrididae; genus Schistocerca; species Schistocerca americana. The sequence goes on from NC_060123.1 coordinate 760,651,648, forward strand.
TTTCTGTGTTTCATCGTCAATAAGAAGGTCCAAGGGATACAGTAAACCTGAAGTGAATCATCGTAATCTATAACAAGTGTCACAGGAATAGTTCAAAACAGTCAGTAAGAAGAAACAGTCTTCTTGTACTTAAGTCGGCATTGTGCCTTTTGTATTTAATTCCGACGCTATTTCTGCATTTCGTCGCCAATTAGAATGTCCAAAGGATACAGTAAACGTGAAGTGAAGCATCGGAATCAATAACTAATGTCACAGTAATCGTTCAAAGCATAGACAGTAGGAAGAGTCAGTCTTCTTGTACTTAAGTCGGCATTGTGCCTTTTGTATCTAATTCCGATGCAATTTCTGTGTTTCATCGTCAAAAAGAAGGTCAGAGGGATACAGTAAAGCTGAAAAGAAGCATCGGAATCTGTAAATAGTGTCACAGGAATGGTTCAAAACATAGACAGTTGGAAGAGTCAGTCTTCTTGTACTTAAGTCGGCATTGTGCATTTTGTATTTAATTCCGATGCAATATCCGTGTTTCATCGTCAATACGAAGGTCAGAGGGATACAGTAAACCTGAAGTGAAGCATCGGAATCTATAACTAGTGTCACAGGAATGGTTCAAAACATAGTCAGTAAGAAGAGTCAGTCTTGTTGTACTTTAGTCGGCATTGTGTCTTTTCTATTTAATTCCGATGCAATATCTGTGTTTCATCGTCAATAAGAAGGTCAGAGGGATACAGTAAACCTGAAGTGAGGAATCGGAATCTATAACTAGTGTCACAGGAATGGTTCCAAACATAGTCAGTAAGAAGAGTCAGTCTTCTTGTACTTAAGTCGGCATTGTGCCTTTTGTATTTAATTCCGATGCAATTTCTGTGTCTCATCGTCAATAAGAAGGTGAGAGGGATACAGTAAACCCGAAGTGAAGCATCGGAATCTATAACTTGTGTCACAGGAATGTTTCTAAACATAGACAGTAAGATCGGTCAGTCTTCTTGTACTTAAGTCGGCATTGTGAGTTTTGTATTTAATTCCGATGTAAAATCTATGTTTCATCGTCAATACGAAGGTGCAAGGGATACAGTAAACCTGAAGTGAAGCATCGGAATCTATAACTAGTGTCACAGGAATGGTTCAAAGCATAGACAGTAAGAAGAGTCAGTCTTCTTGTACTTATGTCGGCATTGTGCCTTTTGTATTTAATTCCGATGCAATTTCTGTGTTTCATCGTCAAAAAGAAGGTCAGAGGGATACAGTAAACCGGAAGTGAAGCATCGGAATCTATAACAAGTGTCACAGGAATGGATCAAAACAGTCCGTAAGAAGAGTCAGTCGTCTTGTACTTAAGTCGGCATTGTGCCTTTTGTTTTTCATTCCGAAGCTATTTCTGCATTTCGTCGCCAATTACAAGGTCCAAAGGATACAGCAAACCTGCAGTGAAGCATCGGAAACAATAACTAATGTCACAGGAATCGTTCAAACATAGACAGTAGGAAGAGTCAGTATTCTTGTACTTAAGTCGGCATTGAGCCCTTTGTATTTAATTCCGATGCAATTTCTGTGTTTCATCGTCAAAAAGAAGGTCAGAGGGATACAGTTAACCTGAAGTGAAGCATCAGAATCTGTAACTAGTGTCACAGGAATGGTTCAAAACATAGACAGTAGGAAGAGTCAGTCCTCTTGTACTTAAGTCGGCATTGTGCCTTTTGTGTTTAATTAAGATGCAGTATCTGTGTTTTATCGTCAACAAAAAGGTAAAAGGGATACTGTAAACCTGAAGTGAAGCATCGGAATCTATAACTAGTGTCACGGGAATGGTTCAAATCATAGACAGTAGGAAGAGTCAGTCTTCTTGTACTTAAGTCGGCATTGTGCCTTTTCTATTTAATTCCGATGCAATTTCAGTGTTTCATCGTCAATAAGAATGTCAGAGGGATACAGTAACGGTGAAGTGAAGCCTCGGAATCTGTAACTAGCGTCACAGGAATGGTTCAAAATATAGACAGAAAGAAGAGTCAGTCTTCTTGTACTTAAGTCGGCATTGTGCCTTTTGTACCTTATTCCGATGCAATTTCTGTGTTTCATCGTCAATAAGAAGGTCCAAGGGATACAGTAAACCTGAAGTGAAGCTTCGGAATCTATAACCAGTGTCACAGGAATGGTTCAAAACATAGACAGCAAGAAGAGTCAGTCTTCTTGTACTTAAGTCGGCATTGTGCCTTTTCCATTTAATTCCGATGGAATTTCTGTGTTTCATCGTCAATAAGAAGGTCAGAGGGATACAGTAAACCTAAAGTGAGGCATCGGAATCTATAACTAGTGTCACAGGAAGGGTTCCAAACATAGTCAGTAAGAAGAGTCAGTCTTCTTGTACTTAAGTCGGCATTGTGCCTTTTCTATTTAATTCCGATGCCATTTCTGTGTTTCATCGTCAATAAGAAGGGCCAAGGGATACAGTAATCCTTAAGTGAATCTTCGTAATCTATAACTAGTGTCACAGGAATGGTTCAAAACACAGTCAATACGAAGAGTCAGTCTTCTTGTACTTAAGTCGGCATTGTGCCTTTTGTATTTAATTCCGAAGCTATTTATGCATTTCGTCGGCAATTAGAAGGTCCAAAGGATACAGTAATCCTGAAGTGAAGCATCGGAATAAATAACTAATGTCACAGGAATCGTTCAAAACATAGACAGTAGGAAGAGTCAGTCTTCTTGTACTTAAGTCGGCATTGTGCCTTTTGTATTTAATACCGATGCAATTTCTGTGTTTCATCGTCAAAAAGAAGGTCAGAGGGATACAGTAAACCTGAAGTGAAGCATGGGAATCTGTAACTACTGTCACAGGAATGGTTCAGAACATAGACAGTAGGAAGAGTCAGTCTTCTTGTGCTTAAGGCGGCATTGTGCCTTTTGTATTTAATTCTGATGCAATATCTGTGTTTCATCGTCAATAAGAAGGTCCAAGGGATACAGTAAACCTGAAGTGATGCATCGGAATCTGTAACTAGCGTCACAGGAATGGTTCAAATCAAAGTCAGTACGAAGAGTTGGTCTTCTTGTACTTAAGTCGTCATTGTGCCTTTTGTATTTAATTCCGATGCAATTTCTGTGTTTCATCGTCAATAAGAAGGTCAGAGGGAGACAGTAAACCTGAAATGAAGCATCGGAATCTATAACTAGTGTCACAGGAATGGTTCTAAACATAGACAGTAAGAAGGGTCAGTCTTCTTGTACTTAAGTCGGCATTGTGCCTTTTTTATTTAATTCCGATGCATTTTCTGTGTTTCATCGTCAATAAGAAGGTCCACGGGATACAGTAAACCTGAAGTGAAGCATCGGAATCTATTACTTGTGCACAGGAATGGTTCAAATCAAAGTCAGTACGAAGAGTTAGTCTTCTTCTACTTAAGTCGTCATTGTGCATTTTGTATTTAGTTCCGATGCAATTTCTGTGTTTCATCGTCAATAAGAAGGTCAGAGGGATACAGCAAACCTAAATTGAAGCGTTGGAATCTATAACAAGTGTCACAGGAATGGTTCAAAACAGTCAGTAAGAAGAGTCAGTCTTCTTGTACTTAAGTCGGCATTGTGCCTTTTCTATTTAATTCCGATGCAATTTCAGTGTTTCATCGTCAATAAGAATGTCAGAGGGATACAGCAACCCTGAAGTGAAGCATCGGAATCTGTAACTAGCGTCACAGGAATGGATCAAAACATAGACAGAAAGAAGAGTCAGTCTTCTTGTACTTAAGTCGGCATTGTGCCTTTTGTATTTAATTCCGATTCAATTTCTGTGTTTCATCGTCAATAAGAGGGTCCAAGGGATACAGTAAACCTGAAGTGAAGCATCGGAATCTATAACTAGTGACACAGGAATGGTTCAAAACATAGACAGCAAGAAGAGTCAGTCTTCTTGTACTTAAGTCGGCATTGTGCCTTTTCTATTTAATTCCGATGCAATTTCTGTGTTTCATCGTCAATAAGAAGGTCAGAGGGATACAGTAAACCTGAAGTGAGGCCTCGGAATCTATAACTAGTGTCACAGGAATTGTTCCAAACATAGTCAGTAAGAAGAGTCAGTCTTCTTGTACTTAAGTCGGCATTGAGCCTTTTCTATTTAATTCCGATGCAATTTCTGTGTTTCATCGTCAAAAAGAAGGTCAGAGGGATGCAGTAAACCTGAAGTGAAGTATCGGAATCTGTAACAAGTGTCACAAGAATGGTTCAAAACAGCCAGTAAGAAGAGTCAGTCTTCTTGTACTTAAGTCGGCAGTGTGCCTTTTGTATTTAATTCCGAAGCTATTTATGCATTTCGTCGCCAATTAGAAGGTCCAAAGCATACAGTAAACCTGAAGTGAAGCATCGGAATCAATAACTAATGTCACAGGAATCGTTCAAAACATAGACAGTAGGAAGAGTGAGTCCTCTTGTACTTAAGTCGGCATTGTGCCTTTTGTATTCAATACCGATGCAATTTCTGTGTTTCATCGTCAAAAAGAAGGTCAGAGGGATGCAGTAAACCTGAAGTGAAGCATCGGAATCTATAACAAGTGTCACAGGAATGGTTCTAAACATAGACAGTAAGAAGGGTCAGTCTTCTTGTACTTACCTCGGCATTGTGCCTTTTGTATTTAATTCCGATGCAATATCTGTGTTTCATCGTCAATAAGAAGTTGCAAGGGATACAGTAAACCTGAAGTGAAGCATCGGAATCTATAACTAGTGTCACAGGAATGGTTCAAATCATAGACAGTAAGAAGAGTCAGTCTTCTTGTACTTAAGTCGTCATTGTGCCTTTTGTATTTAATTCCGATGCAATTTCTGTGTTTCATCGTCAATAAGAAGGTCCAAGGGATACAGTAAACCTGAAGTGAATCATCGTAATCTATAACTAGTGTCACAGGAATGGTTCAAAACATAGTCAGTACGAAGAGTCAGTCTTCTTCTACTTAAGTCGGCATTGTGCCTTTTGTATTTGATTCCGATGCAATTTCTGTGTTTCATCGTCAATAAGAAGGTCAGAGGGATACAGTAAACCTGAAGTGAAGCATCGGAATCTATAACAAGTGTCACAGGAATGGTTCTAAACATAGACAGTAAGAAGGGTCAGTCTTCTTGTACTTACCTCGGCATTGTGCCTTTTGTATTTAATTCCGATGCAATATCTGTGTTTCATCGTCAATAAGAAGTTGCAAGGGATACAGTAAACCTGAAGTGAAGCATCGGAATCTATAACTAGTGTCACAGGAATGGTTCAAATCATAGACAGTAAGAAGAGTCAGTCTTCTTGTACTTAAGTCGGCATTGTGCCTTTTGTATTTAATTCCGATGCAATTTCTGTGCTTCATCGTCAATAAGAAGGTCAGAGGGGTAGAGTAAACCTGAAGTGAAGCATCGGAATCTATAACTAGTGTCACAGGAATGGTTCGAAACAGTCAGTAAGAAGAGTCAATCTTCTTGTACTTAAGTCGGCATTGTGCCTTTTGTATTTAATTCCGATGCATTTTCTGTGTACCATCGTCAATAAGTAGGGCCAAGGGATACAGTAAACCTGAAGTGAAGCATCGGAATCTATAACTAGTGACACAGGAATGGTTCAAAACATAGTCAGTAAGAAGAGTCAGTCTTCTTGTACTGATGTTGGCATTGTGCCTTTTGTATTTAATTCCGATGCAATTTCTATGTTTCATCGTCAATAAGAAGGTCAGAGGGATACAGTAAACCTGTAGTTAATCATCGGAATCTATAACTAGTGTCACAGGAATGGTTCAAAACAGTCAGTAAGAAGAGTCAGTCCTCTTGTACTTAAGTCGGCATTGTGCATTTTGTATTTAATTCCGATGCAATATCTGTGTTTCATCGTCAATAAGAAGGTCAGAGGGATACAGTAAACCTGAAGTGAGGCATCGGAATCTATAACTAGTGTCACAGGAATGGTTCCAATCATAGTCAGTAAGAAGAGTCAGTCTTCTTGTACATAAGTCGCCATTGTGCCGTTTCTATTTAATTCCGATGCAATTTCTGTGTTTCATCGTCAATAAGAAGGTCCAAGGGATACAGTAAACCTGAAGTGAATCATTGTAATCTATAACAAGTGTCACAGGAATGGTTCAAAACAGTCAGTAAGAAGAGTCAGTCTTCTTGTACTTAAGTCGGCATTGTGCCTTTTGTATTTAATTCCGATGCAATTTCTGTGTCTCATCGTCAATAAGAAGGTCAGAGGGATACAGTAAACCTGAAGTGAAGCATCGGAATCCATAACTAGTGTCACAGGAATGGTTCTAAACATAGACAGTAAGATCGGTCAGTCTTCTTGTACTTAAGTCGGCATTGTGCCTTTTGTATTTAATTCCGATGTAATATCTGTGTTTCATCGTCAATACGAAGGTGCAAGGGATACAGTAAACCTGAAGTGAAGCATCGGAATCTATAACTAGTGTCACAGGAATGGTTCAAAACATAGTCAGTAAGAAGAGTCAGTCTTCTTGTACTTAAGTCGGCATTGTGCCTTTTGTATTTAATTCCGATGCAATATCTGTGTTTCATCGTCAATAAGAAGGTCCAAGGGATACAGTAAACCTGAAGTGAAGCATCGTAATCTGTAACTAGCGTCACAGGAATGGTTCAAATCATAGTCAGTAAGAAGAGTCAGTCTTCTTGCACTTAAGTCGTCTTTGTGCCTTTTGTATTTAATTCCGATGCAATTTCTGTGTTTCATCGTCAATAAGAAGGTCCAAGGGATACAGTAAACCTGAAGTGAATCATCGTATTCTATAACTAGTGTCACAGGAATGGTTCAAAACATAGTCAGTACGAAGAGTCAGTCTTCTTGTACTTAAGTCGGCATTGTGCCTTTTCTATTTAATTCCGATGCAATTTCTGTGTTTCATCGTCAATTAGAAGGTCAGAGGGATACAGTAAACCTGAAGTGAGGCATCGGAATCTATAACTAGTGTCACAGGAATTGTTCCAAACATAGTCAGTAAGAAGAGTCAGTCTTCTTGTACTTAAGTCGGCATTGTGCCTTTTCTATTTAATTCCGATGCAATATCTGTGTTTCATCGTCAATAAGAATGGCCAAGGGATACAGTAATCCTGAAGTGAATCATCGTAATCTATAACTAGTGACACAGGAATGGTTCAAAACATAGTCAATACGAAGAGTCAGTCTTCTTGTACTTAAGTCGGCATTGTGCCTTTTGTATTTAATTCCGATGCAATTTCTGTGTTTCATCGTCAAAAAGAAGGTCAGAGGGATGCAGTAAACCTGAAGTGAAGCATCGGAATCTGTAACAAGTGTCACAGGAATGGTTCAAAACAGCCAGTAAGAAGAGTCAGTCTTCTTGTACTTAAGTCGGCATTGTGCCTTTTGTATTTACTTCCGAAGCTATTTATGCATTTCGTCGCCAATTAGAAGGTCCAAAGGATACAGTAAACCTGAAGTGAAGCATCGGAATCTGTAACTACTGTCACAGGAATGGTTCAAAACATAGACAGTAGGAAGAGTCAGTCATCTTGTACTTAAGTCGGCATTGTGCCTTTTGTATTTAATTCCGATGCAATATCTGTGTTTCATCGTCAATAAGAAGGTCCAAGGGATACTGTAAACCTGAAGTGAAGCATCGTAATCTGTAACTAGCGTCACAGGAATGGTTCAAATCATAGTCAGTAAGAAGAGTCAGTCTTCTTGTACTTAAGTCGGCATTGTGCCTTTCGTATTTAATTCCGATGCAATTTCTGTGTTTCATCGTCAATAAGAAGGTCCAAGGGATACAGTAAACCTGAAGTGAATCATCGTAGTCTATAACTAGTGTCACAGGAATGGTTCAAAACATAGTCAGTAAGAAGAGTCAGTCTTCTTGTACTTAAGTCGGCATTGTGCCTTTTGTATTTAATTCCGATGCAATTTCTGTGCATCATCGTCAATAAGAAGGTCAGAGGGGTAGAGTAAACCTGAAGTGAAGCATCGGAATCTATAACTAGTGTCACAGGAATGGTTCGAAACAGTAAGTAAGAAGAGTCAATCTTCTTGTACTTAAGTCGGCATTGTGCCTTTTGTATTTAATTCCGATGCATTTTCTGTGTATCATCGTCAATAAGAAGGTCCAAGGGATATAGTAAACCTGAAGTGAAGCATCGGAATCTATAACTAGTGTCCCAGGAGTGGTTCAAAACATAGACAGTAAGAAGAGTCAGCCTTCTTGTACTTAAGTCGGCAATGTGCCTTTTCTATTTAATTCCAATGCAATTTCTGTATTTCGTCGCCAATAAGAAGGTCCTAGGGATAGAGTAAACCTGAAGTGAAGCATCGGAATCTGTAACAAATGTCACAGGAATAGATCAAAACATAGTCAGTAAGAAGAGTCAGTCTTCTTGTACTTAAGTCGGCATTGTGCCTTTTGTATCTAATTCCGACGCAATTTCTGTGTTTCATCGTCAATACCAATGCCCAAGGGATACAGTAAACCTACAGTAAAGCATCGGAATCTATAAGTAGTGTCACAGGAATGGTTCAAAACATAGTCAGTAAGAAGAGTCAGTCTTCTTGTACTTATGTTGGCATTGTGCCTTTTGTATTTAATTCCGATGCAATTTCTGTGTTTCATCGTCAATAAGAAGGTCAGAGGGATACAGTAAACCTGAAGTGAATCATCGGATTCTATAACTAGTGTCACAGGAATGGTTCAAAACAGTCAGTAAGAAGAGTCAGTCCTCTTGTACTTAATCGCCATTGTGCATTTTGTATTTAATTCCGATGCAATATCTGTGTTTCATCGTCAATAAGAAGGTCAGAGGGATACAGTAAACCTGAAGTGAGGCATCGGAATCTATAACTAGTGTCACAGGAATGGTTCCAATCATAGTCAGTAAGAAGAGTCAGTCTTCTTGTACTTAAGTCGGCATTGTGCCGTTTCTATTTAATTCCGATGCAATTTCTGTGTTTCATCGTCAATAAGAACGTCCAAGGGATACAGTAAACCTGAAGTGAATCATCGTAATCTATAACAAGTGTCACAGGAATGGTTCAAAACAGTCAGTAAGAAGAGTCAGTCTTCTTGTACTTAAGTCGGCATTGTGCCTATTGTATTTAATTCCGAAGCTATTTCTGCATTTCGTCGCCAATTAGAATGTCCAAAGGATTCAGTAAACCTGAAGGGAAGCATCGGAATCAATAGCTAATGTTACAGGAATCGTTCAAAACACAGACAATAGGAAGAGTCAGTCTTCTTGTACTTAAGTGGGCATTGTGCCTTTTGTATTTAATTCCGATGCAATTTCTGTGATTCATCGACAAAAAGAAGGTCAGAGGGATACAGTAAACCTGAAGTGAAGCATCGGAATCTGTAAATAGTGTCACAGGAATGGTTCAAAACATGGACAGTAGGAAGAGTCATTCCTCTTGTACTTAAGTCGGCATTGTGCCTTTTGTATTTAATTCCGATGCAATATCTGTGTTTCATCGTCAATACGAAGGTGCAAGGGATACAGTAAACCTGAAGTGAAGCATCGGAATCTATAACTAGTGTCACAGGAATGGTTCAAACATAGACAGTAAGAAGAGTCTGTCTTCTTGTACTTAAGTCGGCATTGTGCCTTTTGTATTTAATTCCGATGCAATTTCTGTGTTTCATCGTCAATAAGAAGGTCAGAGGGGTACAGTAAACCTGAAGTAAAGAATCGGAATCTATAACTGGTGTCACAGGAATGGTTCATAACAGTCAGTAAGAAGAGTCAACCTTCTTGTACTTAAGTCCGCATTGTGCGTTTTGTATTTAATTCCGATGCATTTTCTGTGTTTCATCGTCAATAAGAAGGTCCAAGGGATACAGTAAACCTGAAGTGAACCATCGCAATCTATGACTAGTGTCACAGGAATGGTTCAAAACATAGACAGTAAGAAGAGTCAGTCTTCTCGTACTAAAGCCGGCAATGTGCCTTTTGTATTTAGTTCCGATGCAATTTCTGTGTTTTATCGTCAATACGAAGGTCCAAGGGATACAGTAAACCTAAAGTGAAACATCGGAATCTATAACTAATGTCACAGGAATGGATCAAAACATAGTCAGCAAGAAGAGTCAGTCTTCTAGTACTTAAGTCGGCATTGTGCCGTTTCTATTTAATTCCGATGCAATTTCCGTGTTTCATCGTCAATAAGAAGGTCCAAGGGATACAGTAACCCTGAAGTGAATCATCGTAATCTATAACAAGTGTCACAGGAATGGTTCAAAACATAGACAGTAAGAAGAGTCAGTCTTCTTATACTTAAGTCGGCATTGTGCGTTTTCTATTTAATTCCGATGCAATTTCTGAGTTTAATCGTCAAAAAGAAGGTCAGGGGGATAGAGTAAACCTGAAGCGAATAATCGGAATCTATAACTAGTGTCACAGGAATGGTTCAAAACATAGACAGTAGGAAGAGTCAGCCTTCTTGTACTTAATTCGGCATTGTGCCCTTTGCATTTAATTCCTATGCAATTAGTGTGTTTCATCGTCAATAAGAAGGTCAGAGGGATACAGTAAACCCGAAGTGAAGCATCGGAATCTATAACTAGTGTCACAGGAATGGTTCAAAACATAGTCAGTAACGAGAGTCAGTCTGCTTGTACTTAAGTCGGCATTGTGCCTTTTGTTTTTAATTCCGATGCAATTTCTGTTTCTCATCGTCAATATGAAGGTCCAAGGGATACAGTAAACCTGAAGTGGAGCATCGGAATCTATAACTAGTGTCACAGTGATGGTTCAAAACATAGACAGTAAGAAGAGTCAGTCTTTTTGTAGTTAAGTCGGCATTGTGCCATTTTCAATTTAATTCCGATACAGATAGTGTGTTTCATCGTCAATAAGAAGGTCAGAGGGATACAGTAAACCTGAAGTGAAGCATAGGAATCTCTAACTAGTGTCACAGGAATGGTTTAAAACATAGACAGTAGGAAGAGTCAGTCTTCTTTTACTTAATTCGGCATTGTGCCTTTTGTATTTAATTCCGATGCAATTTCTGTGTTTCATCGTCATAAAGAAGGTGAGAGAGATACAGTAAACCTGGAGTGAAGCATCGGAATCTATAACTAGAGTCACAGGAATGGTCCGAAACATAGACAGTAGGAAGAGTCAGTCTTCTTGTACTTAAGTCGGCGTTGTGCCTTTTCTATTTAATTCCGATGCAATTTCTGTGTTTCATAGTCAATAAGAAGGTCCAAGGGCTAAAGTAAACCTGAAGTGAATCATCGTAATCTATAACTAGTGTCACAGGAATGGTTCAAAACATAGGCAGTAGGAAGAGTCAGTCTTCTTGTACTTAAGTCGGCATTCTGCCTATTGTATTTAATTCCGATGCAATTTCTGTGTTTCATCGTCAAAAAGAAGGCAGAGAGATATAGTAAACCTGAAGTGAAGCATCGGAATCTGTAATTAGTGTCACAGGAATGGTTCAAAGCATAGACAGTAGGAAAAGTCAGTCTTCTTGTACTTAAGTCGGCATTGTGCCTTTTGTATTTAATTGCGATGCAATATCTGTGATTCATCCACAATAAGAAGGTCCAAGGGATACAGTAAACCTGAAGTGAAGCATCGGAATCTATAACTAGTGTCACAGGAATGGTTCTAAACATAGACAGTAAGACCGGTCAGTCTTATTGTACTTAACTCGGCATTGTGCCTTTTGTATTTAATTCCGATGTAATATCTGTAATTCATCGTCAATACGAAGGTGCAAGGGATACAGTAAACCTGAAGTGAAGCATCGGAATCTATAACTAGTGTCACAGGAATGGTTCAAAACATAGACAGTAAGAAGAGTCACTCTTCTTGTACTTAAGTCGGCATTGTGCCTTTTGTATTTAATTCCGATGCAATTTCTGTGCTTCATCGTCAATAAGAAGGTCAGAGGGGTACAGAAAACCTGAAGTGAAGCATCGGAATCTATAACTAATGTCACAGGAATGGTTCAAAACAGTCTTTAAGAAGAGTCAATCTTCTTTTACTTAAGTCGGCATTGTGCCTTTTGTATTTAATTCCTAAGCAATTAGTGTGTTTCATCGTCAATAAGAAGGTCAGAGGGATACAGTAAACCTGAAGTGAAGCATCGGAATCTATAACTAGTGTCACAGGAATGGTTCAAAACATAGTCAGTAAGAAGAGTCAGTCTGCTTGTACTTAAGTCGGCATTGTGCCTTTTGTTTTTAATTCCGATGCAATTTCTGTGTCTCATCGTCTATAAGAAGGTCCAAGGGATACAGTAAACCTGAAATGGAACATCAGAATCTGTAACTAGTGTCACAGGGATGTTTCAAAACATAGACAGTAAGAAGAGTCAGTCTTTTTGTACTTAAGTCGGCATTGTGCCATTTACAATTTAATTCCGATGCAAGTAGTGTGTTTCATCGTCAATAAGAAGGTCAGAGTGATACAGTAAACCTGAAGTGAAGCATCGGAATCTCTAACTAGTGTCACAGGAATGGTTTAAAATATAGTCAGCAAGAAGATTATGTGTTCTTGTACCTAAGTCGGCATTGTGCCTGTTGTACTTAATTCCGATGCAATTTCTGTGTTTCATCGTCAATAAGAAGGTCCAAGGGATACAGTAAACGTGAAGTGAAGCATCGGAATCTATAACTAGTGTCACAGGAATGGTTCAAAACAGTCATTAAGATGAGTCAATCTTCTTGTACTTAAGTCGGCATTGTGCCTCTTGTATTTAATTCCGATGCAATTTCTGTGTTTCATCGTCAATAAGAAGCTCAGAGGGATACAGTAAAGCTGAAGTGAAGCATCGGAATCTATAACTAGTGTCACAGGAATGGTTCTAAACATAGACAGTAAGAAGGGTCAGTCTTCTTGTATTTAAGTCGGCATTGTGCCTTTTGTATTTAATTCCGATGCTATATCTGTGTTTCATCGTCAATAAGAAGGTGCAAGGGATACAGTATACCTGAAGTGAAGCATCGGAATCTATAACTAGTGTCACAGGAATGGTTCAAATCATAGACAGTAAGAAGAGTCAGTCTTCTTGTACTTAAGTCGGCATTGTGCTTTTTGTATTTAATTCCGATGCAATTTCTGTGCTTCATCGTCAATAAGAAGGTCAGAGGGGTACAGTAAACCTGAAGTAAAGAATCGGAATCTATAACTGGTGTCACAGGAATGGTTCATAACAGTCAGTAAGAAGAGTCAACCTTCTTGTACTTAAGTCCGCATTGTGCGTTTTGTATTTAATTCCGATGCATTTTCTGTGTTTCATCGTCAATAAGAAGGTCCAGGGGATACAGTAAACCTGAAGTGAACCATCGCAATCTATGACTAGTGTCACAGGAATGGTTCAAAACATAGACAGTAAGAAGAGTCAGTCTTCTCGTACTTAAGCCGGCAATGTGCCTTTTGTATTTAGTTCCGATGCAATTTCTGTGTTTTATCGTCAATACGAAGGTCCAAGGGATACAGTAAACCTAAAGTGAAACATCGGAATCTATAACTAATGTCACAGGAATGGTTCAAAACATAGACAGTAAGAAGAGTCAGTCTTCTTATACTTCAGTCGGCATTGTGCGTTTTCTATTTAATTCCGATGCAATTTCTGAGTTTAATCGTCAAAAAGAAGGTCAGGGGGATAGAGTAAACCTGAAGCGAATAATCGGAATCTATAACTAGTGTCACAGGAATGGTTCAAAACATAGACAGTAGGAAGAGTCAGCCTTCTTGTACTTAATTCGGCATTGTGCCCTTTGCATTTAATTCCTATGCAATTAGTGTGTTTCATCGTCAATAAGAAGGTCAGAGGGATACAGTAAACCTGAAGTGAAGCATCGGAATCTATAACTAGTGTCACAGGAATGGTTCAAAACATAGTCAGTAACGAGAGTCAGTCTGCTTGTACTTAAGTCGGCATTGTGCCTTTTGTTTTTAATTCCGATGCAATTTCTGTTTCTCATCGTCAATATGAAGGTCCAAGGGATACAGTAAACCTGAAGTGGAGCATCGGAATCTATAACTAGTGTCACAGTGATGGTTCAAAACATAGACAGTAAGAAGAGTCAGTCTTTTTGTACTTAAGTCGGCATTGTGCCATTTTCAATTTAATTCCGATGCAGATAGTGTGTTTCATCGTCAATAAGAAGGTCAGAGGGATACAGTAAACCTGAAGTGAAGCATAGGAATCTCTAACTAGTGTCACAGGAATGGTTTAAAACATAGACAGTAGGAAGAGTCAGTCTTCTTTTACTTAAGTCGGCATTGTGCCTTTTGTATTTAATTCCGATGCAATTTCTGTGTTTCATCGTCATAAAGAAGGTGAGAGAGATACAGTAAACCTGAAGTGAAGCATCGGAATCTATAACTAGAGTCACAGGAATGGTCCAAAACATAGACAGTAGGAAGAGTCAGTCTTCTTGTACTTAAGTCGGCGTTGTGCCTTTTCTATTTAATTCCGATGCAATTTCTGTGTTTCATAGTCAATAAGAAGGTCCAAGGGCTAAAGTAAACCTGAAGTGAATCATCGTAATCTATAACTAGTGTCACAGGAATGGTTCAAAACATAGGCAGTAGGAAGAGTCAGTCTTCTTGTACTTAAGTCGGCATTCTGCCTATTGTATTTAATTCCGATGCAATTTCTGTGTTTCATCGTCAAAAAGAAGGTCAGAGAGATATAGTAAACCTGAAGTGAAGCATCGGAATCTGTAATTAGTGTCACAGGAATGGTTCAAAACATAGACAGTAGGAAAAGTCAGTCTTCTTGTACTTAAGTCGGCATTGTGCCTTTTGTATTTAATTCCGATGCAATATCTGTGATTCATCCACAATAAGAAGGTCCAAGGGATACAGTAAACCTGAAGTGAAGCATCGGAATCTATAACTAGTGTCACAGGAATGGTTCTAAACAAAGACAGTAAGACCGGTCAGTCTTATTGTACTTAACTCGGCATTGTGCCTTTTGTATTTAATTCCGATGTAATATCTGTAATTCATCGTCAATACGAAGGTGCAAGGGATACAGTAAACCTGAAGTGAAGCATCGGAATCTATAACTAGTGTCACAGGAATGGTTCAAAACATAGACAGTAAGAAGAGTCACTCTTCTTGTACTTAAGTCGGCATTGTGCCTTTTGTATTTAATTCCGATGCAATTTCTGTGCTTCATCGTCAATAAGAAGGTCAGAGGGGTACAGTAAACCTGAAGTGAAGCATCGGAATCTATAACTAGTGTCACAGGAATGGTTCAAAACAGTCATTAAGAAGAGTCAATCTTCTTTTACTTAAGTCGGCATTGTGCCTTTTGTATTTAATTCCGATGCTTTTTCTGTGTTTCATCGTCAATAAGAAGGTCCAAGGGATACAGTAAACCTGAAGTGAAGCATCGGAATCAATAACTAGTGTCACAGGAATGGTTTAAAACATAGACAGTAAGAAGAGTCAGTCTTCTTGTACTTAAGTCGGCAATGTGCCTTCTCTATTTAATTCCAATTCAATTTCTGTATTTCGTCGCCAATAAGAAGGTCCAAAGGATATAGCAAACCTGAAGTGAAGCATCGGAATCTATAACTAATGTCACAGGAATCGTTCAAACATAGACAGTAGGAAGAGTCAGTCTACTTGTACTTAAGTCGGCAATGTGCCTTTTCTATTTAATTCCAATGCAATTTCTGTGTTTCATCGTCAAAAGAAGGTCCAAGGGATACAGTAAAACTGAAGTGAAACATCGGAATCTATAACTAGTGTCACAGGAATGGTTCAAAACATAGACAGTAGGAAGAGTCAGTCTTCTTGTACTTAAGTCGGCATTGAGCCTTTTCTATTTAATTCGGATGCATTTTCTGTGTTTCATCGTCAATAAGAACGTCAGAGGGATACAGTAAAAATGAAGTGAAGCATCGGAATCTACAACTAGTGTCACAGGAATGGATCAAAACATAACAGTAACAAGAGTCAGTCTGCTTGTACTTAAGTCGGCATTGTGCCTTTTGTTTTTAAATCCGATGCAATTTCTGTGTCTCATCGTCAATATGAAGGTCCAAGGGATACAGTAAACCTGAAGTGGAGCATCGGAATCTATAACTAGTGTCACAGGGATGGTTCAAAACATAGACAGTAAGAAGAGTCAGTCTTTTTGTACTTAAGTCGGCATTGTGCCATTTTCAATTTAATTCCGATACAGATAGTGTGTTTCATCGTCAATAAGAAGGTCAGAGGGATACAGTAAACCTGAAGTGAAGCATCGGAATATCTAACTAGTGTCACAGGAATGGTTTAAAACATTGTCAGCAAGAAGAGTCAGTGTTCTTACACCTAAGTCGGCATTGTGCCTTTTGTACTTAATTCCGATGCAATTTCTGTGTTACATCGTCAATAAGAAGGTCCAAGGGAACAGTAAACCTGAAGTGAAGGATCGGAATCTGTAACTAGCGTCACAGGAATGGTTCTAAACATAGACACTAAGAAGAGTCAGTCTGCTTGTACTTAAGACGGCATTGTGCCATTTCTATTAAATTCCGATGCTATTTCTGTGTTTCATCTTCAATAAGAAGGTCAGAGGGATACAGTGAACCTGAGGAGAAGCATCGGAATCTATAAATAGTGTCACAGGAATGGTTCAAAACATAGACAGTAGGAAGAGTCAGTCTTCTTTTACTTAAGTCGGCATTGTGCCTTTTGTATTTAATTCCGATGCAATTTCTGTGTTTCATCGTCATAAAGAAGGTCAGAGGGATACAGTAAACCTGAAGTGAAGCATCGGAATCTATAACTAGAGTCACAGGAATGGTCCAAATCATAGACAGTAGGAAGAGTCAGTCTTCTTGTAGTTAAGTCGGCATTGTGCCATTTCTATTTAATTCCGATGCAATTTCTGTGTTTCATCGTCAATAAGAAGGTCCAAGGGCTACAGTAAACCTGAAGTGAATCATCGTAATCTATAACTAGTGTCACAGGATTGGCTCAAAACATAGTCAGTACGAAGAGTCAGTCTTCTTGTACTTATTTTGGCATTGTGCCTTTTGTATTTATTTCCGATGCAATTTCTGTGTTTCATCGTCAATACGAAGGTCAGAGGGATACAGTAAACCTGAAGTGAAGCATCGGAATCTATACCTAGTGTCACTGGAATGGTTCAAAACATAGACAGTAGGAAGAGTCAGGCTTCTTGTACTTAAGTCGGCATTGTGCCTTTTGTATTTAATTCCGATGCAATTTCTGTGTTTCATCGTCATAAAGAAGGTCCAAGGGATACAGTAAACCTGAAGTGAACCATCGGAATCTTTAACTAGTGTCACAGGAATGGTTCAAAACATACACAGTAAGAAGTGTCAGTCTTCTTGTACTTAAGTCGGCAATGTGCCTTTTCAATTTAATTCCAATGCAATTTCTGTATTTCGTCGCCAATAAGAAGGTCCTAGGGATAGAGTAAACCTGAAGTGAAGCATCGGAATATAAAACTAGTGTCACAGGAATGGTTCAAAACATAGTCAGTAAGAAGAGTCAGTCTTCTTGTACTTAAGTCGGCATAGTGCCTTTTGTATTTCATTCCGATGCAATTTCTGTGTTTCATCGTCAATACGAAGGTCCAAGGGATACAGTAAACCTGAAGTGAAGCATCGGAATCTGTAAGTAGTGTCACAGGAATGGTTCAAAACATAGTCAGTAAGAAGAGCCAGTCTTCTTGTACTTATTTTGGCATTGTGCCTTTTGTATTTATTTCCGATGCAATTTCTGTGTTTCATCGTCAATACGAAGGTCAGAGGGATACAGTAAACCTGAAGTGAAGCATCGGAATCTATACTAGTGTCACAGGAATGGTTCAAAACATAGTCAGTAAGAAGGGTAAGTCTTCTTGTACTTAAGTCGGCATTGTGACTTTTGTATTTAATTCCGATGGAATTTCTGTGTTTCTTCGTCAATAAGAAGGTCCAAGGGATACAGTAAACCTCAAGTGAAGCATCGGTATCTATAACTAGTGTCACAGGAATGGTTCAAATCATAGACAGTAAGAAGAGTCAGTCTTCTTGTACTTAAGTCGGCATTGTGCCTTTTGTATTTAATTCCGATGTAATTTCTGTGTTTCATCGTCAAAAAGAAGGTCAGAGGGATACAGTGATCCTGAAGTGAAGCATCGGAATCTATACCTAGTGTCACTGGAATTTTTCAAAACATAGACAGTAGGAAGAGTCAGGCTTCTTGTACTTAAGTCGGCATTGTGCCTTTTCTATTTAATTCCAATGCAATTTCTGTGTTCTTCGTGAATAAGAAGGTCCAAGGGATACAGTAAACCTAAAGTGATGCATCGGAATCAATAACTAGTGTCACAGGAATGGTTCAAACCATTGGCAGTAGGAAGAGTCAGTCTTCTTGTACTTAAGTCGGCATTGTGCCTTTTGTATTTAATTCCGATGCAATTTCTGTGTTTCATCGTCAATAAGAAGGTCCAAGGGATATAGTGAACGTGATGTGAGGCATCGGAATCTATACCTAGTGTCACTGGAATGGTTCAAAACATAGACAGTAGGAAGAGTCAGGCTTCTTGTACTTAAGTCGGCATTGTGCCTTTTCTATTTAATTCCAATGCAATTTCTGTGTTCTTCGTGAATAAGAAGGTCCAATGGATACAGTAAACCTAAAGTGATGCATCGGAATCAATAACTAGTGTCACAGGAATGGTTCAAAACATAGACAGTAAGAAGACTTAGTCTTCTCGTACTTATGTCGGCATTGTGCCTTTTCTATTTAATTTCGATGCAATTTCTGTGTTTCATCGTCAAAACGAAGGTCAGGGGGATAGAGTAAACCTGAAGCGAATAATCGTAATCTATAACTAGTGTCACAGGAATGGTTCAAAACATAGAAAGTAGGAAGAGTCAGCCTTCTTGTACTTAAGTCGGCATTGTGCCTTTTGTATTTAATTCCTAAGCAATTAGTGTGTTTCATCGTCAATAAGAAGGTCAGAGGGATACAGTAAACCTGAAGTGAAGCATCGGAATCTATAACTAGTGTCACAGGAATGGTTCAAAACATAGTCAGTAAGAAGAGTCAGTCTGCTTGTACTTAAGTCGGCATTGTGCCTTTTGTTTTTAATTCCGATGCAATTTCTGTGTCTCATCGTCTATAAGAAGGTCCAAGGGATACAGTAAACCTGAAATGGAACATCAGAATCTATAACTAGTGTCACAGGGATGTTTCAAAACATAGACAGTAAGAAGAGTCAGTCTTTTTGTACTTAAGTCGGCATTGTGCCATTTACAATTTAATTCCGATGCAAGTAGTGTGTTTCATCGTCAATAAGAAGGTCAGAGGGATACAGTAAACCTGAAGTGAAGCATCGGAATCTCTAACTAGTGTCACAGGAATGGTTTAAAATATAGTCAGCAAGAAGATTATGTGTTCTTGTACCTAAGTCGGCATTGTGCCTGTTGTACTTAATTCCGATGCAATTTCTGTGTTTCATCGTCAATAAGAAGGTCCAAGGGATACAGTAAACGTGAAGTGAAGCATCGGAATCTATAACTAGTGTCACAGGAATGGTTCAAAACAGTCATTAAGATGAGTCAATCATCTTGTACTTAAGTCGGCATTGTGCCTTTTGTATTTAATTCCGATGCATTTTCTGTGTTTCATCGTCAATAAGAAGGTCCAAGGGATACAGTAAACCTGAAGTGAAGCATCGGAATCTATAACTAGTGTCACAGGAATGGTTCGAAACATAGACAGTAAGAAGAGTCAGTCTTCTTGTACTTAAGTCGGCATTGTGCCTTTTGTATTTAATTCCGATGCAATTTCTGTTCTTCCTCGTCAATAAGAAGGTCAGAGGGATACAGTAAACCTGAAGTGAAGCATCGGAATCTATAACTAGTGTAACAGGAAATGTTCAAAACAGTCATTAAGATGAGTCAATCTTCTTGTACTTAAGTCGGCATTGCGCCTTTTGTATTTAATTCCGATGCATTTTCTGTGTTTCATCGTCAATAAGAAGGTCCAAGGGATACAGTGAACATGAAGTGAAGCATCGGAATCTATAACTAGTGTCACAGGAATGGTTCTAAACATACACAGTAAGAAGAGTCAGTCTTCTTGTACTTAAGTCGGCAATGTGCCTTTTCTATTTAATTCCAATGCAATTTCTGTATTTCGTCGCCAATAAGAAGGTCCAAAGGATATAGCAAACCTGAAGTGAAGCATCGGAATCTATAACTAGTGTCACAGGAATGGTTCAAAACATACACAGTAAGAAGAGTCAGTATTCTTGTACTTAACTCGGCAATGTGCCTTTTCTATTTAATGCCAATGCAATTTCTGTATTTCGTCGCCAATAAGAAGGTCCAAAGGATATAGCAAACCTGAAGTGAAGCATCGGAATCTATAACTAATGTCACAGGAATCGTTCAAACATAGACAGTACTAAGAGTCAGTCGTATTGTACTTAAGTCGGCATTGTGCCTTTTGTATTTAATTCCGATGCAATTTCTGTGTTTCATCGTCAATAAGAAGGTCAGAGGGATACAGTAAACCTGAAGTGAAGCATCGGAATCTATAACTAGTGTCACAGGAATGGTTCAAAACATAGACAGTAAGAAGAGTCAGTCTTCTAGTACTTCAGTCGGCATTGTGCCTTTTGTATTTAATTCCGATGTAATTTCTGTGTTTCATCGTCAAAAAGAATGTCAGAGGGATACAGTGAACCTGAAGTGAAGCATCGGAATCTATACCTAGTGTCACTGGAATGGTTCAAAACATAGACAGTAGGAAGAGTCAGGCTGCTTGTACTTAAGTCGGCATTGTGCCTTTTCTATTTAATTCCAATGCAATTTCTGTGTTCTTCATAAATAAGAAGGTCCAAGGGATACAGTAAACCTGAAGTGAAGCATCGGAATCTATAACTAGTGTCACAGGAATGGTTCAAAGCATAGACAGTAGGAAAAGTCAGTCTTCTTGTACTTAAGTCGGCATTGTGCCTTTTGTATTTAATTCCGATGCAATTTCTGTGTTTTATCGTCAATAAGATGGTCCAAGGGATATAGTAAACGTGATGTGAGGCATCGGAATCTATAACTAGTGTCACAGGAATGGTTCAAAACATAGACAGTAAGAAGAGTTAGTCTTCTTGTACTTATGTCGGCATTGTGCCTTTCCTATTTAATTCCGATGCAATTTCTGTGTTTCATCATCAAAACGAAGGTCAGGGGGATAGAGTAAACCTGAAGCGAATAATCGTAATCTATAACTAGTGTCACTGGAATGGTTCAAAACATAGACAGTAGGAAGAGTCAGCCTACTTGTACTTAAGTCGGCATTGTGCCTTTAGTATTTAATTCCTAAGCAATTAGTGTGTTTCATCGTCAATAAGAAGGTCAGAAGGATACAGTAAACCTGAAGTGAAGCATCGGAATCTATAACTAGTGTCAAAGGAATGGTTCAAAACATAGTCAGTAAGAAGAGTCAGTCTGCTTGTACTTAAGTCGGCATTGTGCCTTTTGTTTTTAATTCCGATGCAATTTCTGTGTCTCATCGTCAATAAGAAGGTCCAAGGGATACAGTAAACCTGAAATGGAACATCAGAATCTATAACTAGTGTCACAGGGACGGTTCAAAACATAGACAGTAAGAAGAGTCAGCCTTTTTGTACTTAAATCGGCATTGTGCCATTTACAATTTAATTCCGATGCAAGTAGTGTGTTTCATCGTCAATAAGAAGGTCAGAGGGATACAGTAAACCTGAAGTGAAGCATCGGAATCTCTAACTAGTGTCACAGTATTGGTTTAAAACATAGTCAGCAAGAAGAGTCTGTGTTCTTGTACCTAAGTCGGCATTGTGCCTGTTGTACTTTATTCCGATGCAATTTCTGTGTTTCATCGTCAATAAGAAGGTCCAAGGGATACAGTGAACGTGAAGTGAAGCATCGGAATCTATAACTAGTGTCACAGGAATGGTTCAAAACAGTCATTAAGATGAGTCAATCTTCTTGTACTTAAGTCGGCATTGTGCCTTTTGTATTTAATTCCGATGCATTTTCTGTGTTTCATCGTCAATAAGAAGGTCCAAGGGATACAGTAAATTTGAAGTGAAGCATCGGAATCGATAACTAGTGTCACAGGAATGGTTCAAAACAGTCAGTACGAAGAGTCAGTCTTCTTGTACTTAAGTCGGCATTGTGCATTTTGTATTTAATTCCGATGGAATTTCTGTGTTTCTTCGTCAATAAGAAGGTCCAACGGATACAGTAAACCTCAAGTGAAGCATCGGTATCTATAACTAGTGTCACAGGAATGGTTCAAAACATAGACAGTAAGAAGAGTCAGTCTTCTAGTACTTCAGTCGGCATTGTGCCTTTTGTATTTAATTCCGATGTAATTTCTGTGTTTCATCGTCAAAAAGAATGTCAGAGGGATACAGTGAACCTGAAGTGAAGCATCGGAATCTATACCTAGTGTCACTGGAATGGTTCAAAACATAGACAGTAGGAAGAGTCAGGCTGCTTGTACTTAAGTCGGCATTGTGCCTTTTCTATTTAATTCCAATGCAATTTCTGTGTTCTTTGTCAATAAGAAGGTCCAAGGGATACAGTAAACCTAAAGTGAAGCATCGGAATCTATAACTAGTGTCACAGGAATGGTTCAAACCATAGGCAGTAAGAAGAGTCAGTCTTCTTGTACTTAAGTCGGCATTGTGCCTTTTGTATTTAATTCCGATGCAATTTCTGTGTTTCATCGTCAATAAGAAGGTCCAAGGGATATAGTAAACGTGATGTGAGGCATCGGAATCTATAACTAGTGTCACAGGAATGGTTCAAAGCATAGACAGTAAGAAGAGTTAGTCTTCTTGTACTTAAGTCAACATTGTGCCTTTTGTATTTAATTCCGATGCAATTTCTGTGTTTCATCGTCAATAAGAAGGTCCAAGGGATATAGTAAACGTGATGTGAGGCATCGGAATCTATAACTAGTGTCACAGGAATGGTTCAAAACATAGACAGTAAGAAGAGTTAGTCTTCTTGTACTTATGTCGGCATTGTGCCTTTTCTATTTAATTTCGATGCAATTTCTGTGTTTCATCGTCAAAACGAAGGTCAGGGGGATAGAGTAAACCTGAAGCGAATAATCGTAATCTATAACTAGTGTCACAGGAATGGTTCAAAACATAGACAGTAGGAAGAGTCAGCCTTCTTGTACTTAAGTCGGCATTGTGCCTTTTGTATTTAATTCCTAAGCAATTAGTGTGTTTCATCGTCAATAAGAAGGTCAGAGGGATACAGTAAACCTGAAGTGAAGCATCGGAATCTATAACTAGTGTCACAGGAATGGTTCAAAACATAGTCAGTAAGAAGAGTCAGTCTGCTTGTACTTAAGTCGGCATTGTGCCTTTTGTTTTTAATTCCGATGCAATTTCTGTGTCTCATCGTTTATAAGAAGGTCCAAGGGATACAGTAAACCTGAAATTTGTACATCAGAATCTATAACTAGTGTCACAGGGATATTTCAAAACATAGACAGTAAGAAGAGTCAGTCTTTTTGTACTTAAGTCGGCATTGTGCCATTGACAATTTAATTCCGATGCAAGTAGTGTGTTTCATCGTCAATAAGAAGGTCAGAGGGATACAGTAAACCTGAAGTGAAGCATCGGAATCTCTAACTAGTGTCACAGGAATGGTTTAAAACATAGTCAGCAAGAAGATTATGTGTTCTTGTACCTAAGTCGGCATTGTGCCTGTTGTACTTAATTCCGATGCAATTTCTGTGTTTCATCGTCAATAAGAAGGTCCAAGGGATACAGTAAACGTGAAGTGAAGCATCGGAATCTATAACTAGTGTCACAGGAATGGTTCAAAACAGTCATTAAGATGAGTCAATCTTCTTGTACTTAAGTCGGCATTGTGCCTTTTGTATTTAATTCCGATGCATTTTCTGTGTTTCATCGTCAATAAGAAGGTCCAAGGGATACAGTAAACCTGAAGTGAAGCATCGGAATCTATAACTAGTGTCACAGGAATGGCTCTAAACATAGACAGTAAGATCGATCAGTCTTCTTGTACTTAAGTCGGCATTGTGCCTTTTGTATTAAATTCCAATGTAATATCTGTGTTTCATCGTCAATACGAAGGTGCAAGGGATACAGTAAACCTGAAGTGAAGCATCGGAATCCATAACTAGTGCACACAGGAATGGTTCAAAACATAGACAGTAAGAAGAGTCAGTCTTCTTGTACTTAAGTCGGCATTGTGCCTTTTGTATTTAATTCCGATGCAATTTCTGTTCTTCATCGTCAATAAGAAGGTCAGAGGGATACAGTAAACCTGAAGTGAAGCATCGGAATCTATAACTAGTGTAACAGGAAATGTTCAAAGCAGTCATTAAGATGAGTCAATCTTGTTGTACTTAAGTCGGCATTGTGCCTTTTGTATTTAATTCCGATGCATTTTCTGTGTTTCATCGTCAATAAGAAGGTCCAAGGGATACAGTGAACCTGAAGTGAAGCATCGGAATCCATAACTAGTGTCACAGGAATGGTTCTAAACATACACAGTAAGAAGAGTCAGTCTTCTTGTACTTAAGTCGGCAATGTGCCTTTTCTATTTAATTCCAATGCAATTTCTGTATTTCGTCGCCAATAAGAAGGTCCAAAGGATATAGCAAACCTGAAGTGAAGCATCGGAATCTATAACTAGTGTCACAGGAATGGTTCGAAACATACACAGTAAGAAGAGTCAGTATTCTTGTACTTAAGTCGGCAATGTGCCTTTTCTATTTAATGCCCTTGCAATTTCTGTATTTCGTCGCCAATAAGAAGGTCCAAAGGATATAGCAAACCTGAAGTGAAGCACCGGAATCTATAACTAATGTCACAGGAATCGTTCAAACATAGACAGTACTAAGAGTCAGTCGTATTGTACTTAAGTCGGCATTGTGCCTTTTGTATTTAATTCCGATGCAATTTCTGTGTTTCATCGTCAATAAGAAGGTCAGAGGGATACAGTAAATCTGAAGTGAAGCATCGGAATCTATAACTAGTGTCACAGG
Organism: Schistocerca americana; assembly: GCF_021461395.2. Lineage (NCBI taxonomy): Eukaryota > Metazoa > Arthropoda > Insecta > Orthoptera > Acrididae > Schistocerca > Schistocerca americana. The sequence goes on from NC_060123.1 coordinate 760,676,623, forward strand.
AATGGTTAAAAACATAGACAGTAAGAAGAGTCAGTCTTCTAGTACTTCAGTCGGCATTGTGCCTTTTGTATTTAATTCCGATGTAATTTCTGTGTTTCATCGTCAAAAAGAATGTCAGAGGGATACAGTAAACCTGAAGTGAAGCATCGGAATCCATAACTAGTGTCACATTAATGGTTCAAAACATAGACAGTAGGAAGAGTCAGGCTGCTTGTACTTAAGTCGGCATTGTGCCTTTTCTATTTAATTCCAATGCAATTTCTGTGTTCTTCGTCAATAAGAATGTCCAAGGGATACAGTAAACCTAAAGTGAAGCATCGGAATCTATAACTAGTGTCACAGGAATGGTTCAAACCATAGGCAGTAAGAAGAGTCAGTCTTCTTGTACTTAAGTCGGCAATGTGCCTTTTCTATTTAATTCCAATGCAATTTCTGTGTTTCATCGTCAAAAGGAGGTCAGAGGGATACAGTAAACCTGAAGTGAAGCATCGGAATCTATAACTAGTGTCACAGGAATGGTTCAAAGCATAGACAGTAGGAAAAGTCAGTCTTCTTGTACTTAGGTCGGCATTGTGCCTTTTGTATTTAATTCCGATGCAATTTCTGTGTTTCATCGTCAATAAGAAGGTCCAAGGGATATAGTAAACGTGATGTGAGGCATCGGAATCTATAACTAGTGTCACAGGAATGGTTCAAAGCATAGACAGTAAGAAGAGTTAGTCTTCTTGTACTTAAGTCAACATTGTGCCTTTTGTATTTAATTCCGATGCAATTTCTGTGTTTCATCGTCAATAAGAAGGTCCAAGGCATATAGTAAACGTGATGTGAGGCATCGGAATCTATAACTAGTGTCACAGGAATGGTTCAAAACATAGACAGTAAGAAGAGTTAGTCTTCTTGTACTTATGTCGGCATTGTGCCTTTTCTATTTAATTTCGATGCAATTTCTGTGTTTCATCGTCAAAACGAAGGTCAGGGGGATAGAGTAAACCTGAAGCGAATAATCGTAATCTATAACTAGTGTCACAGGAATGGTTCAAAACATAGACAGTAGGAAGAGTCAGCCTTCTTGTACTTAAGTCGGCATTGTGCCTTTTGTATTTAATTCCTAAGCAATTAGTGTGTTTCATCGTCAATAAGAAGGTCAGAGGGATACAGTAAACCTGAAGTGAAGCATCGGAATCTATAACTAGTGTCACAGGAATGGTTCAAAACATAGTCAGTAAGAAGAGTCAGTCTGCTTGTACTTAAGTCGGCATTGTGCCTTTTGTTTTTAATTCCGATGCAATTTCTGTGTCTCATCGTCTATAAGAAGGTCCAAGGGATACAGTAAACCTGAAATTTGTACATCAGAATCTATAACTAGTGTCACAGGGATGTTTCAAAACATAGACAGTAAGAAGAGTCAGTCTTTTTGTACTTAAGTCGGCATTGTGCCATTTACAATTTAATTCCGATGCAAGTAGTGTGTTTCATCGTCAATAAGAAGGTCAGAGGGATACAGTAAACCTGAAGTGAAGCATCGGAATCTCTAACTAGTGTCACAGGAATGGTTTAAAACATAGTCAGCAAGAAGATTATGTGTTCTTGTACCTAAGTCGGCATTGTGCCTGTTGTACTTAATTCCGATGCAATTTCTGTGTTTCATCGTCAATAAGAAGGTCCAAGGGATACAGTAAACGTGAAGTGAAGCATCGGAATCTATAACTAGTGTCACAGGAATGGTTCAAAACAGTCATTAAGATGAGTCAATCTTCTTGTACTTAAGTCGGCATTGTGCCTTTTGTATTTAATTCCGATGCATTTTCTGTGTTTCATCGTCAATAAGAAGATCCAAGGGATACAGTAAACCTGAAGTGAAGCATCGGAATCTATAACTAGTGTCACAGGAATGGCTCTAAACATAGACAGTAAGATCGATCAGTCTTCTTGTACTTAAGTCGGCATTGTGCCTTTTGTATTAAATTCCAATGTAATATCTGTGTTTCATCGTCAATACGAAGGTGCAAGGGATACAGTAAACCTGAAGTGAAGCATCGGAATCTATAACTAGTGCACACAGGAATGGTTCAAAACATAGACAGTAAGAAGAGTCAGTCTTCTTGTACTTAAGTCGGCATTGTGCCTTTTGTATTTAATTCCGATGCAATTTCTGTTCTTCATCGTCAATAAGAAGGTCAGAGGGATACAGTAAACCTGAAGTGAAGCATCGGAATCTATAACTAGTGTAACAGGAAATGTTCAAAGCAGTCATTAAGATGAGTCAATCTTGTTGTACTTAAGTCGGCATTGTGCCTTTTGTATTTAATTCCGATGCATTTTCTGTGTTTCATCGTCAATAAGAAGGTCCAAGGGATACAGTGAACCTGAAGGGAAGCATCGGAATCCATAACTAGTGTCACAGGAATGGTTCTAAACATACACAGTAAGAAGAGTCAGTCTTCTTGTACTTAAGTCGGCAATGTGCCTTTTCTATTTAATTCCAATGCAATTTCTGTATTTCGTCGCCAATAAGAAGGTCCAAAGGATATAGCAAACCTGAAGTGAAGCATCGGAATCTATAACTAGTGTCACAGGAATGGTTCAAAACATACACAGTAAGAAGAGTCAGTATTCTTGTACTTAAGTCGGCAATGTGCCTTTTCTATTTAATGCCAATGCAATTTCTGTATTTCGTCGCCAATAAGAAGGTCCAAAGGATATAGCAAACCCGAAGTGAAGCATCGGAATCTATAACTAATGTCACAGGAATCGTTCAAACATAGACAGTACTAAGAGTCAGTCGTATTGTACTTAAGTCGGCATTGTGCCTTTTGTATTTAATTCCGATGCAATTTCTGTGTTTCATCGTCAATAAGAAGGTCAGAGGGATACAGTAAACCTGAAGTGAAGCATCGGAATCTATAACTAGTTTCACAGGAATGGTTAAAAACATAGACAGTAAGAAGAGTCAGTCTTCTAGTACTTCAGTCGGCATTGTGCCTTTTGTATTTAATTCCGATGTAATTTCTGTGTTTCATCGCCAAAAAGAATGTCAGAGGGATACAGTAAACCTGAAGTGAAGCATCGGAATCCATAACTAGTGTCACATTAATGGTTCAAAACATAGACAGTAGGAAGAGTCAGGCTGCTTGTACTTAAGTAGGCATTGTGCCTTTTCTATTTAATTCCAATGCAATTTCTGTGTTCTTCGTCAATAAGAATGTCCAAGGGATACAGTAAACCTAAAGTGAAGCATCGGAATCTATAACTAGTGTCACAGGAATGGTTCAAACCATAGGCAGTAAGAAGAGTCAGTCTTCTTGTACTTAAGTCGGCAATGTGCCTTTTCTATTTAATTCCAATGCAATTTCTGTGTTTCATCGTCAAAAGGAGGTCCAAGGGATACAGTAAACCTGAAGTGAAGCATCGGAATCTATAACTAGTGTCACAGGAATGGTTCAAAGCATAGACAGTAGGAAAAGTCAGTCTTCTTGTACTTAAGTCGGCATTGTGCCTTTTGTATTTAATTCCGATGCAATTTCTGTGTTTCATCGTCAATAAGAAGGTCCAAGGGATATAGTAAACGTGATGTGAGGCATCGGAATCTATAACTAGTGTCACAGGAATGGTTCAAAGCATAGACAGTAAGAAGAGTTAGTCTTCTTGTACTTATGTCGGCATTGTGCCTTTTCTATTGAATTCCGATGCAATTTCTGTGTTTCATCATCAAAACGAAGGTCAGGGGGATAGAGTAAACCTGAAGCGAATAATCGTAATCTATAACTAGTGTCACTGGAATGGTTCAAAACATAGACAGTAGGAAGAGTCAGCCTACTTGTACTTAAGTCGGCATTGTGCCTTTTGTATTTAATTCCTAAGCAATTAGTGTGTTTCATCGTCAATAAGAAGGTCAGAGGGATACAGTAAACCTGAAGTGAAGCATCGGAATCTATAACTAGTGTCACAGGAATGGTTCAAAACATAGTCAGTAAGAAGAGTCAGTCTGCTTGTACTTAAGTCGGCATTGTGCCTTTTGTTTTTAATTCCGATGCAATTTCTGTGTCTCATCGTCAATAAGAAGGTCCAAGGGATACAGTAAACCTGAAATGGAACATCAGAATCTATAACTAGTGTCACAGGGATGGTTCAAAACATAGACAGTAAGAAGAGTCAGCCTTTTTGTACTTAAGTCGGCATTGTGCCATTTACAATTTAATTCCGATGCAAGTAGTGTGTTTCATCGTCAATAAGAAGGTCAGAGGGATACAGTAAACCTGATGTGAAGCATCGGAATCTCTAACTAGTGTCACAGGAATGGTTTAAAACATAGTCAGCAAGAAGAGTCTGTGTTCTTGTACCTAAGTCGGCATTGTGCCTGTTGTACTTAATTCCGATGCAATTTCTGTGTTTCATCGTCAATAAGAAGGTCCAAGGGATACAGTAAACGTGAAGTGAAGCATCGGAATCTATAACTAGTGTCACAGGAATGGTTCAAAACAGTCATTAAGATGAGTCAATCTTCTTGTACTTAAGTCGGCATTGTGCCTTTTGTATTTAATTCCGATGCATTTTCTGTGTTTCATCGTCAATAAGAAGGTCCAAAGGATACAGTAAACCTGAAGTGAAGCATCGGAATCTATAACTAGTGTCACAGGAATGGTTCAAAGCATAGACAGTAGGAAGAGTCAGTCTTCTTGTACTTAAGTCGGAATTGTGCCTTTTGTATTTAAATCCGATGCAATTTCTGTGTCTCATCGTCAATAAGAAGGTCCAAGGGATATAGTAAACGTGATGTGAGGCATCGGAATCTATAACTAGTGTCACAGGAATGGTTCAAAACATAGACAGTAAGAAAAGTTAGTCTTCTTGTACTTGTGTCGGCATTGTGCCTTTTCTATTTAATTCCGATGCAATTTCTGAGTTTCATCGTCAAAACGAAGGTCAGGGGGATAGAGTAAACCTGAAGCGAATAATCGTAATCTATAACTAGTGTCACTGGAATGGTTCAAAACATAGACAGTAGGAAGGGTCAGCCTTCTTGTACTTAAGTCGGCATTGTGCCTTTTGTATTTAATTCCTAAGCAATTAGTGTGTTTCATCATCAATACGAAGGTCAGAGGGATACAGTAAACCTGAAGTGAAGCATCGGAGTCTATAACTAGTGTCACAGGAATGGTTCAAAACATAGTCAGTAAGAAGAGTCAGTCTGCTTGTACTTAAGTCGGCATTGTGCCTTTTGTTTTTAATTCCGATGCAATTTCTGTGTCTCATCGACAATAAGAAGGTCCAAGGGATACAGTAAACCTAAAATGGAACATCAGAATCTATAACTAGTGTCACAGGGATGGTTCAAAACATAGACAGTAAGAAGAGTCAGCCTTTTTGTACTTAAGTCGGCATTGTGCCATTTACAATTTAATTCCGATGCAAGTAGTGTGTTTCATCGTCAATAAGAAGGTCAGAGGGATACAGTAAACCTGAAGTGAAGCATCGGAATCTCTAACTAGTGTCACAGGAATAGTTTAAAACATAGTCAGCAAGAAGAGTCTGTGTTCTTGTACCTAAGTCGCCATTGTGACTGTTGTACTTAATTCCGATGCAATTTCTGTGTTTCATCGTCAATAAGAAGGTTCAAGGGATACAGTAAACGTGAAGTGAAGCATCGGAATCTATAACTAGTGTCACAGGAATGGTTCAAAGCATAGACAGTAGGAAGAGTCAGTCTTCTTGTACTTAAGTCGGCATTGTGCCTTTTGTATTTAATTCCGATGCAATTTCTGTGTTTCATCGTCAATAAGATGGTCCAAGGGATATAGTAAACGTAATGTGAGGCATCGGAATCTATAACTAGTGTCACAGGAATGGTTCAAAACAGTCATTAAGATGAGTCAATCTTCTTGTACTTAAGTCGGCATTGTGCCTTATGTATTTAATTCCGATGCATTTTCTGTGTTTCTTCGTCAATAAGAAGGTCCAAGGGATACAGTAAACCTGAAGTGAAGCATCGGAATCTATAACTAGTGTCACATCAATGGTTCAAAGCATAGACAGTAGGAAGAGTCAGTCTTCTTGTACTTAAGTCGGCATTGTGCCTTTTGTATTTAATTCCGATGCAATTTCTGTGTTTCATCGTCAATAAGAAGGTCCAAGGGATATAGTAAACGTGATGTGAGGCATCGGAATCTATAACTAGTGTCACAGGAATGGTTCAAAACATAGACAGTAAGAAGAGTTAGTCTTCTTGTACTTATGTCGGCATTGTGCCTTTTCTATTTAATTCCGATGCAATGTCTGTGTTTCATCGTCAAAACGAAGGTCAGGGGGATAGAGTAAACCTGAAGCGAATAGTCGTAATCTATAACTAGTGTCACTGGAATGGTTCAAAACATAGACAGTAGGAAGAGTCAGCCTTCTTGTACTTAAGTCGGCATTGTGCCTTTTGTATTTAATTCCTAAGCAATTAGTGTGTTTCATCGTCAATAAGAAGGTCAGATGGATACAGTAAACCTGAAGTGAAGCATCGGAATCTATAACTAGTGTCACAGGAATGGTTCAAAACATAGACAGTAAGAAGAGTCAGTCTTCTTGTACTCAAGTCGGCATTGTGCCTTTTGTATTTAATTCCGATGCAATTTCTGTGCTTCATCGTCAATAAGAAGGTCAGAGGGATACAGTAAATCTGAAGTGAAGCATCGGAATCTATAACTAGTGTCACAGGAATGGTTCAAAACAGTCATTAAGATAGTCAATCTTCTTGTACTTAAGTCGGCATTGTGCCTTTTGTATTTAATTCCCATGCATTTTCTGTGTTTCATCGTCAAAAAGAAGGTCCAGGGGATACAGTAAACCTGAAGTGAAGCATCGGAATCTATAACTAGTGTCACAGGAATGGTTCAAAACATACACAGTAAGAAGAGTCAGTCTTCTTGTACTTATGTCGGCAATGTGCCTTTTCTATTTAATTCCAATGCAATTTCTGTATTTCGTCGCCAATATGAAGGTCCAAAGGATATGGCAAACCTGAAGTGAAGCATCGGAATCTATAAATAATGTCACAGGAATCGTACAAACATAGACAGTACTAAGAGTCAGTCTTCTTGTACTTAAGTCGGCATTGTGCCTTTTGTATTTAGTTCCGATGCAGTATCTGTATTTCATCGCCAATAAGAAGGTCCAAGGGATACAGTAAACCTGAAGTGCAGCATCGGAATCCATAACTAGTGTCACAGGAATGGTTCAAAACATAGACAGTAAGAAGAAACAGTCTTCTTGTACTTAAGTCGGCATTGTGCCTTTTGTATTTAATTCCGATGCAATTTCTGTGTTTCATCGTCAATAAGAAGGTCAGAGGGATACAGTAAACCTGAAGTGAAGCATGGGAATCTATACCTAGTGTCACAGGAATGGTCCAAAACAGTGAGTAAGAAGAGTCAGTCTTCTTGTACTTAAGTCGGCATTGTGCCTTTTGTATTTAATTCCGATGCAATTTCTGTGTTTCATCGTCAATAAGAAGGTCCAAGGGATATAGTAAACGTGATGTGAGGCATCGGAATCTATAACTAGTGTCACAGGAATGGTTCAAAACATAGACAGTAAGAAGAGTTAGTCTTCTTGTACTTAAGTCGGCAATGTGCCTTTTCTATTTAATTCAAATGCAATATCTGTATTTCATCGCCAATAAGAAGGTCCAAGGGATACAGTAAACCTGAAGAGAAGCATCGGAAACCATAACTAGTGTCACAGGAATCGTTCAAAACATAGACAGTAGGAAGAGTCAGCCTTCTTGTACTTAAGTCGGCATTGTGCCTTTTGTATGTAATTCCTAAGCAATTAGTGTGTTTCATCGTCAATAAGAAGGTCAGAGGGATACAGTAAACCTGAAGTGAAGCATCGGAATCTATAAATAGTGTCACAGGAATGGTTCAAAACATAGACAGTAGGAAGAGTCAGTAATCTTTTACTTAAGTCGGCATTGTGCCTTTTGTATTTAATTCCGATGCAATTTCTGTGTTTCATCGTCAATACGAAGGTCCAAGGGATACAGTAAACCTGAAGTGAAGCATCGGAATCTATAAGTAGTGTCACAGGAATGGTTCAAAACATAGTCAGTAAGAAGAGCCAGTCTTCTTGTACTTATGTTGGCATTGTGCCTTTTGTATTTAATTCCGATGCATTTTCTGTGTTTCATCGTCAATAAGAAGGTGAGAGGGATACAGTAGACCTGAAGTGAAGCATCGGAATCTATAACTAGTGTCACAGGAATGGTTCAAAACAGTCAGGACGAAGAGTCAGTCTTCTTGTACTTAAGTCGGCATTGTGCATTTTGTATTTAATTCCGATGGAATTTCTGTGTTTCTTCGTCAATAAGAAGGTCCAAGGGATACAGTAAACCTCAAGTGAAGCATCAGTATCTATAACTAGTGTCACAGGAATGGTTCAAAGCATAGACAGTAAGAAGAGTCAGTCTTCTTGTACTTAAGTCGGCATTGTGCCTTTTGTATTTAATTTCGATGTAATTTCTGTGTTCCATCGTCAAAAAGAAGGTCAGAGCGATACAGTGAACCTGAAGTGAAGCATCGGAATCTATACCTAGTGTCACTGGAATGGTTCAAAACATAGACAGTAGGAAGAGTCAGGCTTCTTGTACTAAAGTCGGCATTGTGATTTTTGTATTTAATTCCAATGCAATATCTGTGTTCTTCGTCAATAAGAAGGTCATAGGGATACAGTAAACCTAAAGTGAAGCATCGAAATCTATAACTAGTGTCACAGGAATGGTTCAAACCATAGGCAGTAAGAAGAGTCAGTCTTCTAGTACTTCAGTCGGCAATGTGCCCTTTCTATTTAATTCGGATGCAATTTCTGTGTTTCATCGTCAATAAGAAGGTCAGAGGGATACAGTAAACCTGACGTGAAGCATCGGAATCTATAACTAGTGTCAAAGGAATGGTTCAAACATAGACAGTAAGAAGGGTCAGTCTTCTTGTACTTAAGTCGGCATTGTGCCTTTTGTACTTAATTCCGATGCAATATCTGTATTTCATCGCCAATAAGAAGGTCCAAGGGATACAGTAAACCTGAAGTGAAGCATCGGAATCCATAACTAGTGTCACATTAATGGTTCAAAACATAGACAATAAGAAGAGTCAGTCTTCTTGTACTTAAGTCGGCATTGTGCCTTTTGTATTTAATTCCGATGCAATTTCTGTGTTTCATCGTCAATAAGAAGGTCAGAGGGATACAGTAAACCTGAAGTGAAGCATGGGAATCTATAACTAGTGTCACAGGAATGGTCCAAACAGTGAGTAAGAAGAGTCAGGCTTCTTGTACTTAAGTCGGCTTTGTGCCTTTTGTATAATTCCGATGCAATTTCTGTGTTTCATCGTCAATAAGAAGGTCCAAGGGATGTAGTAAACGTGATGTGAGGCATCGGAATCTATTACTAGTGTCACAGGAATGGTTGAAACATAGACAGTAAGAAGAGTTAGTCTTCTTGTACTTATGTCCGCATTGTGCCTTTTCTATTTAATTCCGATGCAATTTCTGTGTTTCATCGTCAAAACGAATGTCAGGGGGATAGAGTAAACCTGAAGCGAATAATCGTAATCTATAACTAGTGTCACAGGAATGGTTCAAAACATAGACAGTAGGAAGACTCAGCCTTCTTGTACTTAATTCGGCATTGTGGCTTTCGTATTTAATTTCCAAGCAATTAGTGTGTTTCATCGTCAATAAGAAGGTCAGAGGGATACAGTAAACCTGAAGTGAACCATCGGAATCTATAACTAGTTTCAAGGGAATGGTTCAAACATAGTCAGTAAGAAGATTCAGTCTGCTTGTACTTAAGTCGGCATTGTGCCTTTTGTTTTTAATTCCGATGCAATTTCTGTGTCTCATCGTCAATTAGAAGGTCCAAGGGATACAGCAAACCTGAAATGGAACATCGGAATCTGTAACTAGTGTCACAGGGATGGTTCAAAACATAGACAGTAAGAAGAGTCAGTCATTTTGTACCTAAGTCGGCATTGTACCATGTTCAATTTAATTCCGATGCAAGTAGTGTGTTTCATCGTCAATAAGAAGGTCAGAGGGATACAGTAAACCTGAAGTGAAGCATCGGAATCTCTAACTAGTGTCACAGGAATGGTTTAAAACATAGTCAGCAAGAAGAGTCTGTGTTCTTGTACCTAAGTCGGCATTGTGCCTTTTGTACTTAATTCCGATGCAATTTCTGTGTTTCATCGTCAATAAGAAGGTCCAAGGGATACAGTAAACCTGAAGTGAAGCATCGGAATCTGTAACTAGCGTCACAGGAATGGTTCTAAACATAGACGCTAAGAAGAGTCAGTCTGCTTGTACTTAAGACGGCATTGGGCCATTTCTACTTAATTGCAATGCTATTTCTGTGTTTCATCTTCAATAAGAAGTTCAGAGGGATACAGTGAACCTGAGGAGAAGCATCGGAATCTATAAATAGTGTCACAGGAATGGTTCTAAACATAGACAGTAGGAAGAATCAGTCTTCTTTTATATAAGTCGGCATTGTGCCTTTTGTATTTAATTCCGATGCAATATCTGTGTTTCATCGTCATAAAGAAGGTCAGAGGGATACAGTAAACCTGAAGTGAAGCATCGGAATCTGTAACTAGTGTCACAGGAATGGTTCAAACCATAGGCAGTTAGAAGAGTCAGTCTTCTTGTACTTAAGTCGGCATTGTGCCTTTTGTACTTAATTCCGATGCAATATCTGTATTTCGTCGCCAATAAGAAGGTCCAAGGGACACAGTAAACCTGAAGTGAAGCATCGGAATCCATAACTGGTGTCACAGGAATGGTCCAAAACATAGACAGTAAGAAGAGTCAGTCTTCTTGTACTTAAGTCGGCATTGTGCCTTTTGTATTTAATTCCGATCCAATTTCTCTGTTTCATCGTCAATAAGAAGGTCAGAGGGATACAGTAAACCTGAAGTGAAGCATCGGAATCTATAACTAGTGTCACAGGAATGGTGCAAAACAGTGAGTAAGAAGAGTCAGTCTTCTTGTACTTAAGACGGCATTGTGCCTTTTGTACTTAATTCCGATGCAATTTCTGTGTTTCGTCGTCATAAAGAAGGTCAGAGGGATACAGTAAACCTGAAGTGAAGCATCGGAATCCATAACTAGTGTCACAGGAATGGTTCAAAACATAGACAGTAAGAAGAGTCAGGCTTCTTGTACTTAAGTCGGCATTGTGCCATTTCTATTTAATTCCGATGCTATTTCTGTGTTTCATCTTCAATAAGAAGGTCAGAGGGATACAGTGAACCTGAGGAGAAGCATCGGAATCTATAAATAGTGTCACAGGAATGGATCAAAACATAGACAGTAGGAAGAGTCAGACTTCTTTTACTTAAGTCGGCATTGTGCCTTTTGTATTTAATTCCGATGCAATTTCTGTGTTTCATCTTCATAAAGAAGGTCAGAGGGATACAGTAAACCTGAAGTGAAGCATCGGAATCTATAACTAGTGTCACAGGTATGGTCCAAAACATAGACAGTAGGAAGAGTCAGTCTTCGTGTACTTAAGTCGGCATTGTGCCTTTTGTATTTAATTACGATGCAATATTTGTGTTTCATCGTCAATAAGATGGTCCAGGGGATACAGTAAACCTGAAGTGAAGCATCGGAATCTGTAACTAGCGTCACAAGAATGGTTCAAAACATAGTCAGTAAGAAGAGTCACTCTTCTTGTACTTAATTCGGCATTGTGCCTTTTCTATTTAATTCCAATGCAATTTCTGTGTTTCATCGTCAATAAGAACGTCCAAGGGATACAGTAAACCTGAATTGAAGAATCTGAATCAATAACTAGTGTCACAGGAATGGTTCAAACCATAGAAAGTAGGAAGAGTCAGTCTTCTTGTACTTAAATCGGCATTGTGCCATTTCTATTTAATTCCGATGCAATTTCTGAGTTTTATCGTCAATATTAATGTTAGAGGGATACAGTAACCCTGAAGTGAAGCATCTGAATCTGTAACTAGCGTCACAGGAATGGTTCAAAACATAGACAGTAAGAAGCGTCAGTCTTCATGTACTTAAGTCGGCATTGTGCCTTTTCTATTAAATTCCGATGCAATTTCGGTGTATCATCGTCAATAAGAAGGTCCAAGGGATACAGTAAACCTGAAGTGAAGCATCGGAATCTATAACTAGTGTCACAGGAATGGTTCAAAACATAGACAGTAAGAAGAGTCAGTCTTCTTGTACGTAAGTCGGCATTGTGCCTTTTCTATTTAATTCCGATGCAATTTCTGTGTTTCGTCGTCAATAATAAGGTCAGATGGATACAGTAAACCTGATGTGAAGCATCGGAATATATTACTAGTGTCACAGGAATGGTTCAAACATAGTCAGTAAGAAAAATCAGTATTCTTGTACTTAAGTCGGCAATGTGCCTTTTCTATTTAATTCAGATGCAATATCTGTGTTTCATCGTCAATAAGAAGGTGCAAGGGATACAGTAAACCTGAAGTAAAGCTTCGGAATCTATAACTAATGTCACAGGAATGGTTCAAAACATAGACAGTAAGAAGAGTCAGTCCTCTTGTACTTAAGTCGGCATTGTGCCTTTTCTATTTAATTTCGATCCAATTTCTGTGTTTCATCGTCAATAAGAAGGTCAGAGGGTTACAGTAAACCTGAAGTGAAGCATCGGAATCTATAACTAGTGTCACAGGAATGGTTCAAAACAGTCAGTAAGAAGAGTCAATCTTCATGTAATAAGTCGGCATTGTGCCTTTTGTATTTAATTCCGATGCATGTTCTGTGTTTCATCGTCAATAAGAAGGTCCAAGGGATACAGTAAACCTGAAGTGAAGCATCGGAACCTATAACTAACGTCACAGGAATCGTTCAAAACATAGACAGTAGGAAGTGTCAGTCTTCTTGTACTTAAGTCGGCATTGTGTTTTTTGTATTTAGTTCCGATGCAATTTCTGTGTTTCATCGTCAATACGAAGGTCCAAGGGATACAGTAAACCTGAAGTGAAGCATCGGAATCTATAACTAGTGTCACAGGAATGGTTCTAAACACAGTCAGTAAGAAGGGTCAGTCTTCTTGTACTTAAGTCGGCATTGTGCCTTTTGTATTTAATTCAGATGCATTATCTGTGTTTCATCTGCAATAAGAAGGTGCAAGGGATAAGGTAAACCTGAAGTAAAGCTTCGGAATCTATAACTAGTGTCACAGGAATGGTTCAAAACATAGACAGTAAGAAGAGTCAGTCTTCTTGTACTTAAGTCGGCATCGTGCCTTTTTTTTTATTTCCGATGCAATTTCTGTATTTCGTCGCCAATAAGAAGGCCAATGGATACAGTAAACCTGAAGTGAAGCATCGGAATCTATAACTAATGTCACAGGAATCGTTCAAAACATAGACAGTAGGAGGAGTCAGGCTTCTTGTACTTAAGTCGGCATTGTGCCTTTTGTATTTAGTTCCGATGCAATTTCTGTGTTTCATCGTCAATAAGAAGGTCCTAGGGATAGAGTAACCCTGAAGTGAAGCATCGGAATCTATAACTAGTGTCACAGGAATGGTTCAAAACATAGTCAGTAAGAGGAGTCAGTCTTCTTGTACTTAAGTCGGCATTGTGCCTTTTGTATTTAATTCCGATGCAATTTCTGTGTTTCATCGTCAATACGAAGGTCCAAGGGATACAGTAAATCTGAAGTGAAGCATCGGAATCTATAACTAGTGTCACAGGAATGGTTGAAAACATAGTCAGCAAGAGGAGTTAGTCTTCTTGTACTTATGTTGGCATTGTGCTTTTTTATTTAATTCCAATGCAATTTCTGTGTTTCATCGTCAATAAGTAGGTCGGAGGGATTCAGTAAACCTGAAGTGAAGCATCGGAATCTATAACTAGTGTCACAGGAATGGTTAAAAACAGTCAGTAATAAGAGTCAGTCTTCTTGTACTTAAGTCTGCATCGTGCATTTTGTATTTAATTCCAATGTATTTTCTGTGTTTCAACGTCAATAAGAAGGTCCAAGGGATACAGTTAACCTGAAGTGAAGCATGGGAATGTATAACTAGTGTCACAGGAATGGTTCAAAACATAGACAGTAAGAAGAGTCAGTCTTCTTGTACTTAAGTCGGCATCGTGCCTTTTGTATTTAATTCCGATGCAATTTCTGTGTTTAATCGTCAAAAATAGGGTCAGAGGGATACAGTAAACCTAAAGTGAAGCATCGGAATCTATAACTAGTGTCACAGGAATGGTTCAAAGCATAGACAGTAGGACGAGTCAGTCTTCTTGTACTTAAGTCGGCATTGTGACTTTTCTATTTAATTCCGATGCAATTTCTGTGTTTCATCGTCAAAAATAAGGTCAGAGGGATACAGTACACCTGAAGTGAATCATCGGAATCTATAACTAGTGTCACAGGAATGGTTCAAACATAGACAGTAGGAAGATGCACTCTACATGTACTTAAGTCGGCATTGTGCCTTTTCAATTTAATTCCGATGCAATTTCTGTGTTTCATCGTCAAAAATAAGGTCAGAGGGATACAGTACACCTGAAGTGAATCATCGGAATCTATAACTAGTGTCACAGGAATGGTTCAAAACGTAGACAGTAGGACGAGACAGTCTTCTTGTACTTAAGTCGGCATTGTGCCTTTTCTATTTAATTCCGATGCAATTTCTGTGTTTCATAGTCAATAAGAAGGTCAGAGGGATACAGTAAACCTGAAGTGAAGCATCGGAATCTATAACTAGTGTCACAGGAATGGTTCAAACATAGACAGTAAGAAGGGTCAGTTTTCTTGTACTTAAGTCGGCATTGTGCCTTTTGTATTTAATTCCGATGCAATTTCTGTTTTTCATCGTCAATAAGAAGGTCTAAGGTATACAGTAAACCTGAAGTGAAGCATCGGAATCAATAACTAGTGTCACAGGATTGGTTCAAAACATAGACAGTAAGAGGAGTCAGTCTTCTTGTACTTAAGTCGGCATTGTGCCTTTTGTATTTAATTCCGATCCAATTTCTGTGTTTCATCGTCAACAAGAAGGTCAGAGGGATACAGTAAACCTGAAGTGAAGCATCGGAATCTACAACTAGTGTCACAGGAATGGTTCAAACAGTCAGTAAGAAGAGTCAGTCTTCTTGTACTTAAGTCGGCATTGTGCCTTTTGTATTTATTTCCGATGCACCATCTGTGTTCCATCGTCAATAAGAAGATCCAAGGGATACAGTAAACCTGAAATGAAGCATCGGAATCTATAACTTGTGTCACAGGATTGGTTCAAACCATAGACAGTAAGAAGAGTCAGTCTTCTTGTACTTAAGTCGGCATTGTGCCTTTTGTATTTAATTCCGATCCAATTTCTGTGTTTCATCTTCAATAAGAAGTTCAGAGGGATACAGTGAACCTGAGGAGAAGCATCGGAATCTATAAATGGTGTCACAGGAATGGTCCTAAATATAGACAGTAGGAAGAGTCAGTCTTCTTTTATATAAGTCGGCATTGTGCCTTTTGTATTTAATTCCGATGCAATATCTGTGTTTCATCGTCATAAAGAAGGCAGAGGGATACAGTAAACCTGAAGTGAAGCATCGGAATCTGTAACTAGTGTCACAGGAATGGTCCAAACATAGACAGTAGGAAGAGTCAGTCTTCTTGTACTTAAGTCAGCATTGTGCCTTTTCTATTTAATTCCGAAGCAATTTCTGAGTTTTATCGTCAATATGAATGTCAGAGGGATACAGTAACCCTGAAGTGAAGCATCGGAATCTGTAACTAGCGTCACTGGAATGGTTCAAAACATAGACAGTAAGAAGTGTCAGTCTTCTTGTACTTAAGTCGGCATTGTGCCTTTTCTATTTAATTCCTATGCAATTTCGGTGTTTTATCGTCAATAAGAAGGTCCAAGGGACACAGTAAACCTGAAGTGAAGCATCGGAATCTATAACTAGTGTCACTGGAATGGTTCAAAACACAGACAGTAAGAAGAGTCAGTCTTCTTGTACTTAAGTCGGCATTGTGCCTTTTGTATTTAATTCCGATGTAATTTCTGTGTTTCATCGTCAAAAAGAAGGTCAGAGGGATACAGTGAACCTGAAGTGAAGCATCGGAATCTATACTTAGTGTCACTGGAATGGTTCAAAACATAGTCAGTAGGAAGAGTCAGGCTTCTTGTACTTAAGTCGGCATTGTGCCTTTTCTATTTAATTCTGATGCAATTTCTGTGTTCTTCGTCAATAAGAAGGTCCAAGGGATACAGTAAACCTAAAGTGAAGCATCGGAATCTGTAACTAGTGTCACAGGAATGGTTCAAACCATAGGCAGTTAGAAGAGTCAGTCTACTTGTACTTAAGTCGGCATTGTGCCTTTTGTACTTAATTCCGATGCAATATCTGTATTTCACCGCCAATAAGAAGGTCCAAGGGACACAGTAAACCTGAAGTGAAGCATCGGAATCCATAACTGGTGTCACAGGAATGGTTCAAAACATAGACAGTATGAAGAGTCAGTCTTCTTGTACTTAAGTCTGCATTGTGCCTTTTGTATTTAATTCCGATCCAATTTCTCTGTTTCATCGTCAATAAGAAGGTCAGAGGGATACAGTAAACCTGAAGTGAAGCATCGGAATCTATAACTAGTGTCACAGGAATGGTCCAAAACAGTGAGTAAGAAGAGTCAGTCTTCTTGTACTTAAGACGGCATTGTGCCTTTTGTACTTAATTCCGATGCAATTTCTGTGTTTCATCGTCATAAAGAAGGTCAGAGGGATACAGTAAACCTGAAGTGAAGCATCGGAATCCATAACTAGTGTCACAGGAATGGTTCAAAACATAGACAGTAAGAAGAGTCAGGCTTCTTGTACTTAAGTCGGCATTGTGCCATTTCTATTTAATTCCGATGCTATTTCTGTGTTTCATCTTCAATAAGAAGGTCAGAGGGATACAGTGAACCTGAGGAGAAGCATCGGAATCTATAAATAGTGTCACAGGAATGGATCAAAACATAGACAGTAGGAAGAGTCAGACTTCTTTTACTTAAGTCGGCATTGTGCCTTTTGTATTTAATTCCGATGCAATTTCTGTGTTTCATCGTCATAAAGAAGGTCAGAGGGATACAGTAAACCTGAAGTGAAGCATCGGAATCTATAACTAGTGTCACAGGTATGGTCCAAAACATAGACAGTAGGAAGAGTCAGTCTTCGTGTACTTAAGTCGGCATTGTGCCTTTTGTATTTAATTACGATGCAATATTTGTGTTTCATCGTAAATAAGAAGGTCCAAGGGATACAGTAAACCTGAAGTGAAGCATCGGAATCTGTAACTAGCGTCACAAGAATGGTTCAAAACATAGTCAGTAAGAAGAGTCACTCTTCTTGTACTTAAGTCGGCATTGTGCCTTTTCTATTTAATTCCGATGCAATTTCTGTGTTTCATCGTCAATAAGAACGTCCAAGGGATACAGTAAACCTGAAGTGAAGAATCGGAATCTATAACTAGTGTCACAGGAATGGTTCAAACCATAGAATGTAGGAAGAGTCAGTTTTCTTGTACTTAAATCGGCATTGTGCCATTTCAATTTAATTCCGATGCAATTTCTAAGTTTTATCGTCAATATTAATGTTAGAGGGATACAGTAACCCTGAAGTGAAGCATCTGAATCTGTAACTAGCGTCACAGGAATGGTTCAAAACATAGACAGTAAGAAGCGTCAGTCTTCATGTACTTAAGTCGGCATTGTGCCTTTTCTATTAAATTCCGATGCAATTTCGGTGTATCATCGTCAATAAGAAGGTCCAAGGGATACAGTAAACCTGAAGTGAAGCATCGGAATCTATAACTAGTGTCACAGGAATGGTTCAAAACATAGACAGTAAGAAGAGTCAGTCTTCTTGTACGTAAGTCGGCATTGTGCCTTTTCTATTTAATTCCGATGCAATTTCTGTGTTTCGTCGTCAATAATAAGGTCAGATGGATACAGTAAACCTGATGTGAAGCATCGGAATATATTACTAGTGTCACAGGAATGGTTCAAACATAGTCAGTAAGAAAAATCAGTATTCTTGTACTTAAGTCGGCATTGTGCCTTTTCTATTTAATTCAGATGCAATATCTGTGTTTCATCGTCAATAAGAAGGTGCAAGGGATACAGTAAACCTGAAGTAAAGCTTCGGAATCTATAACTAGTGTCACAGGAATGGTTCAAAACATAGACAGTAAGAAGAGTCAGTCTTCTTGTACTTAAGTCGGCACTGTGCCTTTTCTATTTAATTTCGATCCAATTTCTGTGTTTCATCGTCAATAAGAAGGTCAGAGGGTTACAGTAAACCTGAAGTGAAGCATCGGAATCTATAACTAGTGTCACAGGAATGGTTCAAAACAGTCAGTAAGAAGAGTCAATCTTCATGTAATAAGTCGGCATTGTGCCTTTTGTATTTAATTCCGATGCATGTTCTGTGTTTCATCGTCAATAAGAAGGTCCAAGGGATACAGTAAACCTGAAGTGAAGCATCGGAATCTATAACTAACGTCACAGGAATCGTTCAAAACATAGACAGTAGGAAGTGTCAGTCTTCTTGTACTTAAGTCGGCATTGTGTTTTTTGTATTTAGTTCCGATGCAATTTCTGTGTTTCATCGTCAATACGAAGGTCCAAGGGATACAGTAAACCTGAAGTGAAGCATCGGAATCTATAACTAGTGTCACAGGAATGGTTCAAAACATAGTCAGTAAGAAGAGTCAGTCTTCTTGTACTTATGTTGGCATTGTGCTTTTTTATTTAATTCCGATGCAATTTCTGTGTTTCATCGTCAATAAGTAGGTCGGAGGGATTCAGTAAACCTGAAGTGAAGCATCGGAATCTATAACTAGTGTCACAGGAATGGTTAAAAACAGTCAGTAAGAAGAGTCAGTCTTCTTGTACTTAAGTCTGCATCGTGCATTTTGTATTTAATTCCAATGCATTTTCTGTGTTTCAACGTCAATAAGAAGGTCCAAGGGATACAGTTAACCTGAAGTGAAGCATGGGAATGTATAACTAGTGTCACAGGAATGGTTCAAAACATAGACAGTAAGAAGAGTCAGTCTTCTTGTACTTAAGTCGGCATCGTGCCTTTTGTATTTAATTCCGATGCAATTTCTGTGTTTAATCGTCAAAAATAGGGTCAGAGGGATACAGTAAACCTAAAGTGAAGCATCGGAATCTATAACTAGTGTCACAGGAATGGTTCAAAGCATAGACAGTAGGACGAGTCAGTCTTCTTGTACTTAAGTCGGCATTGTGACTTTTCTATTTAATTCCGATGCAATTTCTGTGTTTCATCGTCAAAAATAAGGTCAGAGGGATACAGTACACCTGAAGTGAATCATCGGAATCTATAACTAGTGTCACAGGAATGGTTCAAAACGTAGACAGTAGGACGAGACAGTCTTCTTGTACTTAAGTCGGCATTGTGCCTTTTCTATTTAATTCCGATGCCATTTCTGTGTTTCATAGTCAATAAGAAGGTCAGAGGGATACAGTAAACCTGAAGTGAAGCATCGGAATCTATAACTAGTGTCACAGGAATGGTTCAAAACATAGGCAGTAGGGAGAGTCAGCCTTCTTGTACTTAAATCGGCATTGTGCCTCTTCTATTTATTTCCGATGCACTATCTGTGTTCCATCGACAATAAGAAGATCCAAGGGATACAATATACCTGAAATGAAGCATCGGAATCTATAACTAGTGTCACAGGAATGGTTCAAACATAGACAGTAGGAAGATGCACTCTACATGTACTTAAGTCGGCATTGTGCCTTTTCTATTTAATTCCGATGCAATTTCTGTGTTTCATCGTCAAAAATAAGGTCAGAGGGATACAGTACACCTGAAGTGAATCATCGGAATCTATAACTAGTGTCACAGGAATGGTTCAAAACGTAGACAGTAGGACGAGACAGTCTTCTTGTACTTAAGTCGGCATTGTGCCTTTTCTGTTTAATTCCGATTCAATTTCTGTGTTTCATAGTCAATAAGAAGGTCAGAGGGATACAGTAAACCTGAAGTGAAGCATCGGAATCTATAACTAGTGTCACAGGAATGGTTCAAACATAGACAGTAAGAAGGGTCAGTTTTCTTGTACTTAAGTCGGCATTGTGCCTTTTGTATTTAATTCCGATGCAATTTCTGTTTTTCATCGTCAATAAGAAGGTCCAAGGGATACAGTAAACCTGAAGTGAAGCATCGGAATCAATAACTAGTGTCACAGGATTGGTTCAAAACATAGACAGTAAGAAGAGTCAGTCTTCTTGTACTTAAGTCGGCATTGTGCCTTTTGTATTTAATTCCGATCCAAATTCTGTGTTTCATCGTCAATAAGAAGGTCAGAGGGATACAGTAAACCTGAAGTGAAGCATCGGAATCTATAACTAGTGTCACAGGAATGGTTCAAACAGTCAGTAAGAAGAGTCAGTCTTCTTGTACTTAAGTCGGCATTGTGCCTTTTGTATTTATTTCCGATGCACCATCTGTGTTCCATCGTCAATAAGGAGATCCAAGGGATACAGTAAACCTGAAATGAAGCATCGGAATCTATAACTAGTGTCACAGGAGTGGTTCAAATCATAGACAGTAGGAAGACTCACTCTACATGTACTTAAGTTGGCATTGTGCCATTGGTATTTATTTCCGATGCAATTTCTGTGTTTCATCGTCAATATGAAGGTCAGAGGGAAACAGTAAACCTGAAGTGAAGCATCGGAATCTATAACTAGTGTCACAGGAATGGTTCAAAACATAGTCGGTAAGAAGAGTCAGTCTTCTTGTACTTTAGTCGGCATTGTGCCTTATGTATTTAATTCCGATGAAATTTCTGTGTTTCATCGTCAATAAGAAGGTCCAAGGGATACAGTCAACCTGATGTGAAGCATCGGAATCTGTAACTAGCGTCACACGAATGGTTCAAACATAGACACTAAGAAGAGTCAGTCTGCTTGTACTTAAGACGGCATTGTGCCTTTTCTATTTAAGGCCGATGCAAATTCTGTATTTCATCTTCAATAAGAAGGTCAGAGGGATACAGTGAACCTGAGGTGAAGCATCGGAATCTGTAACTAGCGTCACGGGAGTGGTTCAAAACATAGACAGTAAGAAGAGTCAGTCTTCTTGTACTTAAGTCGGCATTGTGCCTTTTGTATTTAATTCCGATCCAATTTCTGTGTTTCATCGTCAATAAGAAGGTCAGAGGGATACTGTTAACCTGAAGTGAAGCATCGGAATCTCTAACTAGTGTCACAGGAATCGTTCAAAACATAGACAGTAAGAAGAGTCAGTCTTCTTGTACTTAAGTCGGCATTGTGCCTTTTCTATTTAATTCCGATGCAATTTCTGTGTTTCGTCTTCAATAATAAGGTCAGATGGATACAGTAAACCTGAAGTGAAGCATCGGAATCTATTACTAGTGTCACAGGAATGGTTCAAACATAGTCAGTAAGAAAAGTCAGTCTTCTTGTACTTAAGTTGGCATTGTGAATTTTCTATTTAATTCAGGTGCAATATCTGTGTTTCATCGTCAATAAGAAGGTGCAAGGGATACAGTAATCCTGAAGTAAAGCTTCGGAATCTATAACTAGTGGCATAGGAATGGTTCAAAACATAGACAGTAAGAAGAGTCAGTCTTCTTGTACTCAAGTCGGCATTGTGCCTTTTCTATTTAATTCCGATGCATGTTCTGTGTTTCATCGTCAATACGAAGGTCCAAGGGATACAGTAAACCTGAAGTGAAGCATCGGAATCTATAACTAGTGTCACAGGAATGGTTCAAAACATAGTCAGTAAGAAGAGTCAGTCTTCTTGTACTTAAGTCGGCATTGTGCCTTTTGTATTTAATTCCGATGCAATTTCTGTGTTTCATCGTCAATACGAAGGTCCAAGGGATACAGTAAACCTGAAGTGAAGCATCGGAATCTATAACTAGTGTCACAGGAATGGTCCTAAACATAGTCAGTAAGAAGGGTCAGTCTTCTTGTACTTAAGTCGGCATTGTGCCTTTTGTATTTAATTCAGTTGCAATATCTGTGTTTCATCGTCAATAAGAAGGTGCAAGGGATACAGTAAATCTGAAGTAAAGCTTCGGAATCTATAACTAGTGTCACAGGAATGGTTAAAACATAGACAGTAAGAAGAGTCAGTCTTCTTGTACTTAAGTCGGCATTGTGCCTTTTGTATTTAGTTCCGATGCAATTTCTGTGTTACATCGTCAATAAGAAGGTCCTAGGGATACAGTAAACCTGAAGTGAAGCATCGGAATCTATAACTAGTGTCACAGGAATGGTTCAAAACATAGTCAGTAAGAAGAGTCAGTCTTCTTGTACTTAAGTCGGCATTGTGCTTTTTGTATTTAATTGCGATGCAATTTCTGTGTTTAATCGTCAAAAATAGGGTCAGAGGGATACAGTAAACCTGAAGTGAAGCATCGGAATATATAACTAGTGTCACAGGAATGGTTCAAAAAGTAGGCAGTAGGACGAGTCAGTCTTCTTGTACTTAAGTCGGCATTGTGCCTTTTCTATTTAATTCCGATGCAATTTCTGTGTTTCATAATCAAAAAGAAGGTCAGAGGGATACAGTAAACCTGAAGTGAAGCATCGGAATCTATAACTAGTGTCACAGGAATGGTTCAAAACATAGACAGTAGGAAGAGTCAGTCTTCTTGTACTTAAGTCGGCATTGTGCCTTTTCTATTTAATTCTGATGCAATTTCTGTGTTTCATCGTCAATAAGAAGGTCAGAGTGATACAGTAAACCTGAAGTGAAGCATCGGAATCTATAACTAGTGTCACAGGAATGGTTCAAACATAGACAGTAAGAAGGGTCAGTTTTCTTGTACTTAAGTCGGCATTGTGCTTTTTGTTTTTAATTCCGATGCAATTTCTCTCTTTCATCGTCAATAAGAAGGTCCATGGGATACAGTAAACCCGAAGTGAAGCATCGGAATCAATAACTAGTGTCACAGGATAGGTTCAAAACATAGACAGTAAGAAGAGTCAGTCTTCTTGTACATAAGCCGGCATTGTGCCTTTTGTATTTAATTCCGATCCAATTTCTGTGTTTCATCGTCAATAAGAAGGTCAGAGGGATACAGTAAACCTGAAGTGAAGCATCGGAATCTATAACTAGGGTCACAGGAATGGTTCAAACAGTCAGTAAGAAGAGGCAGTCTTCTTGTACTTAAGTCGGCATTGTGCCTTTTGTATTTATTTCCGATGCACTATCTGTGTTCCATCGTCAACAAGAAGATCCAAGGGATACAGTAAACCTGAAATGAAGCATCGGAATATATAACTAGTGTCACAGGAGTGGTTCAAAACATAGACAGTAGGAAGATTCACTCTACATGTACTTAAGTTGGCATTGTGCCTTTAGTATTTATTTCCGATGCAATTTCTGTGTTTCATCGTCAATAAGAAGGTCAGAGGGAAACAGTAAACCTGATGTGAAGCATCGGAATCTGTAACTAGCGTCACAGGAATGGTTCAAACATAGACACTAAGAAGAGTCAGTCTGCTTGTACTTAAGACGGCATTGTGCCTTTTCTATTTATGTCCGATGCAAATTCTGTATTTCATCTTCAATAAGAAGGTCAGAGGGATACAGTGAACCTGAGGTGATGCATCGGAATCTGTAACTAGCGTCACAGGAATGGTTCAAAACATAGACAGTAAGAAGCGTCAGTCTTTTTGTACTTAAGTTGACATTGTGCCATTTTCAATTTAATTCCGATGCAATTAGTGTGTTTCATCGTCAATAAGAAGGTCAGAGGGATACTGTTAACCTGAAGTGAAGCATCGGAATCTCTAACTAGTGTCACAGGAATGGTTCAAAACATAGACAGTAGGGAGTGTCAGCCCTCTTGTACTTAAGTCGGCATCGTGCCTCTTCTATTTATTTCCGATGCACTATCTGTGTTCCATCGTCAATAAGAAGATCCAAGGGATACAGGAAACCTGAAATAAAGCATCGAAATCTATATCTAGTGTCACAGGAATGGTTCAAAACATAGACAGAAAAAGAGTCAGTCTTCTTGTACTGAAGTCGGCATTTTGCCTTTTGTATATAATTCCGATGCAATTTCTGTGTTTCATCGTCAATACGAAGGTCACAGGGATACAGTAAACCTGAAGTAAAGCATCGAATCTATAACTAGTGTCACAGGAATGGTTTAAAACAGTCAGTAAGAAGAGTCAATCTTCATGTACTTAAGTCGGCATCGTGCCTTTTCTATTTAATTCCTATGCAATTTCTGTATTTCGTCGCCAATAAGAAGGTCCAATGGATTCAGAAAACCTGAAGTGAAGCATCGGAATCTATAAGTAATGTCACAGGAATCGTTCAAAACATAGACAGTAGGAAGAGTCAGTCTTCTTGTACTTAAGTCGGCATTGTGTTTTTTGTATTTAGTTCCGATGCAATTTCTGTGTTTCATCGTCAATACGAAGGTCCAAGGGATACAGTAAACCTGAAGTGAAGCATCGGAATCTATAACTAGTGTCACAGGAATGGTTCTAAACACAGTCAGTAAGAAGGGTCAGTCTTCTTGTACTTAAGTCGGCATTGTGCCTTTTGTATTTAATTCCGATCCAATTTCTGTGTTTCATCGTCAATAAGAAGGTCAGAGGGATACTGTTAACCTGAAGTGAAGCATCGGAATCTCTAACTAGTGTCACAGGAATGGTTCAAAACATAGACAGTAGGGAGTGTCAGCCTTCTTGTACTTAAGTCGGCATTGTGCCTCTTCTGTTTATTTCCGATGCACTATCTGTGTTCCATCGTCAATAAGAAGATCCAAGGGATACAGTAAATCTGAAATGAAGCATCGAAATCTATAACTAGTGTCACAGGAATGATTTAAACATAGACAGAAAAAGAGTCAGTCTTCTTGTACTGAAGTCGGCATTGTGCCTTTTGTATTTAATTCCGATGCAATTTCTGTGTTTCATCGTCAATAAGAAGGTCAGAGGGATACGGTAAACCTGAAGTAAAGCATCGAATCTACAACTAGTGTCACAGGACTGGTTTAAAACAGTCAGTAAGAAGAGTCAATCATCATGTACTTAAGTCGGCATCGTGCCTTTTCTATTTAATTCCGATGCAATTTCTGTATTTCGTCGCCAATAAGAAGGTCCAATGGATACAGAAAACCTGAAGTGAAGCATCGGAATCTATTAGTAATGTAACAGGAATCGTTCAAATCATAGACAGTAGGAAGAGTCAGTCTTCTTGTACATAAGTCGGCATTGTGCCTTATGTATTTAGTTTCGATGCAATTTCTGTGTTTCATCGTCAATAAGAAGGTCCTAGGGATAGAGTAAACCTGAAGTGTAGCATCGGAATCTATAACTAGTGTCACAGGAATGGTTCAAAAATAGACAGTAAGAAGAGTCAGTCTTCTTGTACGTAAGTCGGCATTGTGCCTTTTCTATTTAATTCCGATGCAATTTCTGTGTTTCGTCGTCAATAATAAGGTCAGATGGATACAGTAAACCTGAAGTGAAGGATCGGAATCTATTACTAGTGTCACAGGACTGGTTCAAACATAGTCAGTAAGAAAAGTCAGTCTTCTTGTACTTAAGTTGGCATTGTGAAATTTCTATTTAATTCAGGTGCAATATCTGTGTTTCATCGTCAATAAGAAGGTGCAAGGGATACAGTAATCCTGAAGTAAAGCTTCGGAATCTATAACTAGTGGCATAGGAATGGTTCAAAACATAGACAGTAAGAAGAGTCAGTCTTCTTGTACTTAAGTCGGCATTGTGCCTTTTCTATTTAATTCCGATGCATGTTCTGTGTTTCATCGTCAATAAGAAGGTCCAAGGGATACAGTAAACCTGAAGTGAAGCATCGGAATCTATAACTAACGTCACAGGAATCGTTCAAAACATAGACAGTAGGAAGAGTCAGTCTTCTTGGAATTGAAGTCGGCATTGTGTTTTTTGTATTTAGTTGCGATGCAATTTCTGTGTTTCATCGTCAATAAGAAGGTCCTAGGGATAGAGTAAACCTGAAGTGAAGCATCGTAATCAATAACTAGTGTCACAGGAATGGTTCAAAACATAGTCAGTAAGAAGAGTCAGTCTTCTTGTACTTAAGTCGGCATTGTGCCTTATGTATTTAATTCCGATGCAATTTCTGTGTTTCATCGTCAATACGAAGGTCCAAGGGATACAGTAAACCTGAAGTGAAGCATCGGAATCTATAACTAGTGTCACAGGAATGGTTCTAAACATAGTCAGTAAGAAGGGTCAGTCTTCTTGTACTTAAGTCGGCATTGTGCCTTTTGTATTTAATTCCGATGCAATTTCTGTGTTTCATCGTCAATACGAAGGTCCAAGGGATACAGTAAACCTGAAGTGAAGCATCGGAATCTATAACTAGTGTCACAGGAATGGTTCAAAACATAGTCAGCAAGAGGAGTTAGTCTTCTTGTACTTATGTTGGCATTGTGCTTTTTTATTTAATTCCGATGCAATTTCTGTGTTTCATCGTCAATAAGAAGGTCGGAGGGATTCAGTAAACCTGAAGTGAAGCATCGGCATCTATAACTAGTGTCACAGGAATGGTAAAAAACAGTCAGTAACAAGAGTCAGTCTTCTTGTACTTAAGTCGGCATCGTGCATCTTGTATTTAATTCCAAAGCATTTTCTGTGTTTCAACGTCAATAAGAAGGTCCAAGGGATACAGTTAACCTGAAGTGAAGCATCGGAATCTATAACTAGTGTCACAGGAATGGTTCAAAACATAGACAGTAAGAAGAGTCAGTCTTCTTGTACTTAAGTCGGCATTGTGCTTTTTGTATTTAATTCCGATGCAATTTCTGTGTTTAATCGTCAAAAATAGGGTCAGAGGGATACAGTAAACCTAAAGTGAAGCATCGGAATCTATAACTAGTGTCACAGGAATGGTTCAAAACATAGACAGTAGGACGAGTCAGTCTTCTTGTACTTAAGTCGGCATTGTGACTCTTCTATTTAATTCCGATGCAATTTCTGTTTTTCATAGTCAAAAAGAAGGTCAGAGGGATACAGTAAACCTGAAGCGAAGCATCGGATTCTATAACTAGTGTCACAGGAATGGTTCAAAACATAGGCAGTAGGGAGAGTCAGCCTTCTTGTACTTAAATCGGCATTGTGCCTCTTCTATTTATTTCCGATGCACTATCTGTGTTCCATCGTCAATAAGAAGATCCAAGGGATACAATATACCTGAAATGAAGCATCGGAATCTATAACTAGTGTCACAGGAATGGTTCAAACATAGACAGTAGGAAGATGCACTCTACATGTACTTAAGTCGGCATTGTGCCTTTTCTATTTAATTCCGATGCAATTTCTGTGTTTCATCGTCAAAAATAAGGTCAGAGGGATACAGTACACCTGAAGTGAATCATCGGAATCTATAACTAGTGTCACAGGAATGGTTCAAAACGTAGACAGTAGGACGAGACAGTCTTCTTGTACTTAAGTCGGCATTGTGCCTTTTCTATTTAATTCCGATTCAATTTCTGTGTTTCATAGTCAGTAAGAAGGTCAGAGGGATACAGTAAACCTGAAGTGAAGCATCGGAATCTATAACTAGTGTCACAGGAATGGTTCAAACATAGACAGTAAGAAGGGTCAGTTTTCTTGTACTTAAGTCGGCATTGTGCCTTTTGTATTTAATTCCGATGCAATTTCTGTTTTTCATCGTCAATAAGAAGGTCCAAGGGATACAGTAAACCTGAAGTGAAGCATCGGAATCAATAACTAGTGTCACAGGATTGGTTCAAAACATAGACAATAAGAAGAGTCAGTCTTCTTGTACTTAAGTCGGCATTGTGCCTTTTGTATTTAATTCCGATCCAATTTCTGTGTTTCATCGTCAATAAGAAGGTCAGAGGGATACAGTAAACCTGAAGTGAAGCATCGGAATCTATAACTAGTGTCACAGGAATGGTTCAAACAGTCAGTAAGAAGAGTCAGTCTTCTTGTACTTAAGGCGGCATTGTGCCTTTTGTATTTATTTCCGATGCACCATCTGTGTTCCATCGTCAATAAGATGATCCAAGGGATACAGTAAACCTGAAATGAAGCATCGGAATCTATAACTAGTGTCACAGGAGTGGTTCAAATCATAGACAGTAGGAAGATTCACTCTACATGTACTTAAGTTGGCATTGTGCCATTGGTATTTATTTCCGATGCAATTTCTGTGTTTCATCGTCAATATGAAGGTCAGAGGGAAACAGTAAACCTGAAGTGAAGCATCGGAATCTATAACTAGTGTCACAGGAATGGTTCAAAACATAGTCGGTAAGAAGAGTCAGTCTTCTTGTACTTTAGTCGGCATTGTGCCTTATGTATTTAATTCCGATTAAATTTCTGTGTTTCATCGTCAATAAGAAGGTCCAAGGGATACAGTCAACCTGATGTGAAGCATCGGAATCTGTAACTAGCGTCACACGAATGGTTCAAACATAGACACTAAGAAGAGTCAGTCTGCTTGTACTTAAGACGGCATTGTGCCTTTTCTATTTATGTCCGATGCAAATTCTGTATTTCATCTTCAATAAGAAGGTCAGAGGGATACAGTAAACCTGAAGTGAAGCATCGGAATCTATAACTAGTGTCACAGGAATGGTTCAAACAGTCAGTAAGAAGAGTCAGTCTTCTTGTACTTAAGGCGGCATTGTGCCTTTTGTATTTATTTCCGATGCACCATCTGTGTTCCATCGTCAATAAGATGATCCAAGGGATACAGTAAACCTGAAATGAAGCATCGGAATCTATAACTAGTGTCACAGGAGTGGTTCAAATCATAGACAGTAGGAAGATTCACTCTACATGTACTTAAGTTGGCATTGTGCCATTGGTATTTATTTCCGATGCAATTTCTGTGTTTCATCGTCAATATGAAGGTCAGAGGGAAACAGTAAACCTGAAGTGAAGCATCGGAATCTATAACTAGTGTCACAGGAATGGTTCAAAACATAGTCGGTAAGAAGAGTCAGTCTTCTTGTACTTTAGTCGGCATTGTGCCTTATGTATTTAATTCCGATTAAATTTCTGTGTTTCATCGTCAATAAGAAGGTCCAAGGGATACAGTCAACCTGATGTGAAGCATCGGAATCTGTAACTAGCGTCACACGAATGGTTCAAACATAGACACTAAGAAGAGTCAGTCTGCTTGTACTTAAGACGGCATTGTGCCTTTTCTATTTATGTCCGATGCAAATTCTGTATTTCATCTTCAATAAGAAGGTCAGAGGGATACAGTGAACCTGAGGTGAAGCATCGGAATCTGTAACTAGCGTCACGGGAATGGTTCAAAACATAGACAGTAAGAAGAGTCAGTCTTCTTGTACTTAAGTCGGCATTGTGCCTTTTGTATTTAATTCCGATCCAATTTCTGTGTTTCATCGTCAATAAGAAGGTCAGAGGGATACTGTTAACCTGAAGTGAAGCATCGGAATCTCTAACTAGTGTCACAGGAATCGTTCAAAACATAGACAGTAAGAAGAGTCAGTCTTCTTGTACTTAAGTCGGCATTGTGACTTTTCTATTTAATTCCGATGCAATTTCTGTGTTTCGTCGTCAATAATAAGGTCAGATGGATACAATAAACCTGAAGTGAAGCATCGGAATCTATTACTAGTGTCACAGGAATGGTTCAAACATAGTCAGTAAGAAAAGTCAGTCTTCTTGTACTTAAGTTGGCATTGTGAATTTTCTATTTAATTCAGGTGCAATATCTGTGTTTCATCGTCAATAAGAAGGTGCAAGTTATACAGTAATCCTGAAGTAAAGCTTCGGAATCTATAACTAGTGGCATAGGAATGGTTCAAAACATAGAC
This sequence comes from Schistocerca americana, assembly GCF_021461395.2. Taxonomy (NCBI): domain Eukaryota; kingdom Metazoa; phylum Arthropoda; class Insecta; order Orthoptera; family Acrididae; genus Schistocerca; species Schistocerca americana. Next base: position 760,706,482 of record NC_060123.1, read on the forward strand.
AGTAAGAAGAGTCAGTCTTCTTGTACTCAAGTCGGCATTGTGCCTTTTCTATTTAATTTCGATGCATGTTCTGTGTTTCATCGTCAATACGAAGGTCCAAGGGATACAGTAAACCTGAAGTGAAGCATCGGAATCTATAACTAGTGTCACAGGAATGGTTCAAAACATAGTCAGTAAGAAGAGTCAGTCTTCTTGTACTTAAGTCGGCATTGTGCCTTTTGTATTTAATTCCGATGCAATTTCTGTGTTTCATCGTCAATACGAAGGTCCAAGGGATACAGTAAACCTGAAGTGAAGCATCGGAATCTATAACTAGTGTCACAGGAATGGTCCTAAACATAGTCAGTAAGATGGGTCAGTCTTCTTGTACTTAAGTCGGCATTGTGCCTTTTGTATTTAATTCAGTTGCAATATCTGTGTTTCATCGTCAATAAGAAGGTGCAAGGGATACAGTAAATCTGAAGTAAAGCTTCGGAATCTATAACTAGTGTCACAGGAATGGTTAAAACATACACAGTAAGAAGAGTCAGTCTTCTTGTACTTAAGTCGGCATTGTGCCTTTTGTATTTAGTTCCGATGCAATTTCTGTGTTACATCGTCAATAAGAAGGTCCTAGGGATACAGTAAACCTGAAGTGAAGCATCGGAATCTATAACTAGTGTCACAGGAATGGTTCAAAACATAGTCAGTAAGAAGAGTCAGTCTTCTTGTACTTAAGTCGGCATTGTGCTTTTTGTATTTAATTGCGATGCAATTTCTGTGTTTAATCGTCAAAAATAGGGTCAGAGGGATACAGTAAACCTAAAGTGAAGCATCGGAATCTATAACTAGTGTCACAGGAACGGTTCAAAACATAGACAGTAGGACGAGTCAGTCTTCTTGTACTTAAGTCGGCATTGTGACTTCTCTATTTAATTCCGATGCAATTTCTGTTTTTCATAGTCAAAAAGAAGGTCAGAGGGATACAGTAAACCTGAAGCGAAGCATCGGAATCTATAACTAGTGTCACAGGAATGGTTCAAAACATAGGCAGTAGTGAGAGTCAGCCTTCTTGTACTTAAATCGGCATTGTGCCTCTTCTATTTATTTCCGATGCACTATCTGTGTTCCATCGTCAATAAGAAGCTCCAAGGGATACAGTAAACCTGAAATGAAGCATCGGAAACTATAACTAGTGTCACAGGAATGGTTCAAAACATAGACAGTAGGAAGATGCATTCTACATGTACTTAAGTCGGCACTGTGCCTTTTCTATTTAATTACGATGCAATTTCTGTGTTTCATCGTCAAAAATAAAGTCAGAGGGATACAGTAAACCTGAAGTGAAGCATCGGAATATATAACTAGTGTCACAGGAATGGTTCAAAAAGTAGACAGTAGGACGAGTCAGTCTTCTTGTACTTAAGTCGGCATTGTGCCTTTTCTATTTAATTCCGATGCAATTTCTGTGTTTCATAATCAAAAAGAAGGTCAGAGGGATACAGTAAACCTGAAGTGAAGCATCGGAATCTATAACTAGTGTCACAGGAATGGTTCAAAACATAGACAGTAGGAAGAGTCACTCTTCTTGTACTTAAGTCGGCATTGTGCCTTTTCTATTTAATTCTGATGCAATTTCTGTGTTTCATCGTCAATAAGAAGGTCAGAGTGATACAGTAAACCTGAAGTGAAGCATCGGAATCTATAACTAGTGTCACAGGAATGGTTCAAACATAGACAGTAAGAAGGGTCAGTTTTCTTGTACTTAAGTCGGCATTGTGCTTTTTGTTTTTAATTCCGATGCAATTTCTCTCTTTCATCGTCAATAAGAAGGTCCATGGGATACAGTAAACCTGAAGTGAAGCATCGGAATCAATAACTAGTGTCACAGGATTGGTTCAAAACATAGACAGTAAGAAGAGTCAGTCTTCTTGTACTTAAGCCGGCATTGTGCCTTTTGTATTTAATTCCGATCCAATTTCTGTGTTTCATCGTCAATAAGAAGGTCAGAGGGATACAGTAAACCTGAAGTGAAGCATCGGAATCTATAACTAGGGTCACAGGAATTGTTCAAACAGTCAGTAAGAAGAGGCAGTCTTCTTGTACTTAAGTCGGCATTGTGCCTTTTGTATTTATTTCCGATGCACTATCTGTGTTCCATCGTCAACAAGAAGATCCAAGGGATACAGTAAACCTGAAATGAAGCATCGGAATCTATAACTAGTGTCACAGGAGTGGTTCAAAACATAGACAGTAGGAAGATTCACTCTACATGTACTTAAGTTGGCATTGTGCCTTTAGTATTTATTTCCGATGCAATTTCTGTGTTTCATCGTCAATAAGAAGGTCAGAGGGAAACAGTAAACCTGAAGTGAAGCATCGGAATCTATAACTAGTGTCACCGGAATGGTTCAAAACATAGTCGGTAAGAAGAGTCAGTCTTCTTGTACTTAAGTCGGCATTGTGCCTTTTGTATTTAATTCCGATGAAATTTCTGTGTTTCATCGTCAATAAGAAGGTCCGAGGGATACAGTCAACCTGATGTGAAGCATCGGAATCTGTAACTAGCGTCACAGGAATGGTTCAAACATAGACACTAAGAAGAGTCAGTCTGCTTGTACTTAAGACGGCATTGTGCCTTTTCTATTTATGTCCGATGCAAATTCTGTATTTCATCTTCAATAAGAAGGTCAGAGGGATACAGTGAACCTGAGGTGAAGCATCGGAATCTGTAACTAGCGTCACAGGAATGGTTCAAAACATAGACAGTAAGAAGCGTCAGTCTTTTTGTACTTAAGTTGACATTGTGCCATTTTCAATTTAATTCCGATGCAATTAGTGTGTTTCATCGTCAATAAGAAGGTCAGAGGGATACTGTTAACCTGAAGTGAAGCATCGGAATCTCTAACTAGTGTCACAGGAATGGTTCAAAACATAGACAGTAGGGAGTGTCAGCCTTCTTGTACTTAAGTCGGCATCGTGCCTCTTCTATTTATTTCCGATGCACTATCTGTGTTCCATCGTCAATAAGAAGATCCAAGGGATACAGGAAACCTGAAATAAAGCATCGAAATCTATATCTAGTGTCACAGGAATGGTTCAAAACATAGACAGAAAAAGAGTCAGTCTTCTTGTACTGAAGTCGGCATTTTGCCTTTTGTATATAATTCCGATGCAATTTCTGTGTTTCATCGTCAATACGAAGGTCACAGGGATACAGTAAACCAGAAGTAAAGCATCGAATCTATAACTAGTGTCACAGGAATGGTTGAAACAGTCAGTAAGAAGAGTCAATCTTCATGTACTTAAGTCGGCATCGTGCCTTTTCTATTTAATTCCTATGCAATTTCTGTATTTCGTCGCCAACAAGAAGGTCCAATGGATTCAGAAAACCTGAAGTGAAGCATCGGAATCTATAAGTAATGTCACAGGAATCGTTCAAAACATAGACAGTAGGAACAGTCAGTCTTCTTGTACTTAAGTCGGCATTGTGTTTTTTGTATTTAGTTCCGATGCAATTTCTGTGTTTCATCGTCAATACGAAGGTCCAAGGGATACAGTAAACCTGAAGTGAAGCATCGGAATCTCTAACTAGTGTCACAGGAATGGTTCAAAACATAGACAGTAGGGAGTGTCAGCCTTCTTGTACTTAAGTCGGCATTGTGCCTCTTCTGTTTATTTCCGATGCACTATCTGTGTTCCATCGTCAATAAGAAGATCCAAGGGATACAGTAAACCTGAAATGAAGCATCGAAATCTATAACTAGTGTCACGGGAATGATTTAAACATAGACAGAAAAAGAGTCAGTCTTCTTGTACTGAAGTCGGCATTGTGCCTTTTGTATTTAATTCCGATGCAATTTCTGTGTTTCATCGTCAATAAGAAGGTCAGAGGGATACGGTAAACCTGAAGTAAAGCATCGAATCTATAACTAGTGTCACAGGACTGGTTTAAAACAGTCAGTAAGAAGAGTCAATCATCATGTACTTAAGTCGGCATCGTGCCTTTTCTATTTAATTCCGATGCAATTTCTGTATTTCGTCGCCCATAAGAAGGTCCAATGGATACAGAAAACCTGAAGTGAAGCATCGGAATCTATAAGTAATGTAACAGGAATCGTTCAAATCATAGACAGTAGGAAGAGTCAGTCTTCTTGTACATAAGTCGGCATTGTGCCTTATGTATTTAGTTTCGATGCAATTTCTGTGTTTCATCGTCAATAAGAAGGTCCTAGGGATAGAGTAAACCTGAAGTGTAGCATCGGAATCTATAACTAGTGTCACAGGAATGGTTCAAAAATAGACAGTAAGAAGAGTCAGTCTTCTTGTACGTAAGTCGGCATTGTGCCTTTTCTATTTAATTCCGATGCAATTTCTGTGTTTCGTCGTCAATAATAAGGTCAGATGGATACAGTAAACCTGAAGTGAAGGATCGGAATCTATTACTAGTGTCACAGGACTGGTTCAAACATAGTCAGTAAGAAAAGTCAGTCTTCTTGTACTTAAGTTGGCATTGTGAATTTTCTATTTAATTCAGGTGCAATATCTGTGTTTCATCGTCAATAAGAAGGTGCAAGGGATACAGTAATCCTGAAGTAAAGCTTCGGAATCTATAACTAGTGGCATAGGAATGGTTCAAAACATAGACAGTAAGAAGAGTCAGTCTTCTTGTACTTAAGTCGGCATTGTGCCTTTTCTATTTAATTCCGATGCATGTTCTGTGTTTCATCGTCAATAAGAAGGTCCAAGGGATACAGTAAACCTGAAGTGAAGCATCGGAATCTATAACTAACGTCACAGGAATCGTTCAAAACATGGACAGTAGGAAGAGTCAGTCTTCTTGGAATTGAAGTCGGCATTGTGTTTTTTGTATTTAGTTGCGATGCAATTTCTGTGTTTCATCGTCAATAAGAAGGTCCTAGGGATAGAGTAAACCTGAAGTGAAGCATCGTAATCAATAACTAGTGTCACAGGAATGGTTCAAAACATAGTCAGTAAGAAGAGTCAGTCTTCTTGTACTTAAGTCGGCATTGTGCCTTATGTATTTAATTCCGATGCAATTTCTGTGTTTCATCGTCAATACGAAGGTCCAAGGGATACAGTAAACCTGAAGTGAAGCATCGGAATCTATAACTAGTGTCACAGGAATGGTTCTAAACATAGTCAGTAAGAAGGGTCAGTCTTCTTGTACTTAAGTCGGCATTGTGCCTTTTGTATTTAATTCCGATGCAATTTCTGTGTTTCATCGTCAATACGAAGGTCCAAGGGATACAGTAAACCTGAAGTGAAGCATCGGAATCTATAACTAGTGTCACAGGAATGGTTCAAAACATAGTCAGCAAGAGGAGTTAGTCTTCTTGTACTTATGTTGGCATTGTGCTTTTTTATTTAATTCCGATGCAATTTCTGTGTTTCATCGTCAATAAGAACGTCGGAGGGATTCAGTAAACCTGAAGTGAAGCATCGGCATCTATAACTAGTGTCACAGGAATGGTAAAAAACAGTCAGTAACATTAGTCAGTCTTCTTGTACTTAAGTCGGCATCGTGCATCTTGTATTTAATTCCAAAGCATTTTCTGTGTTTCAACGTCAATAAGAAGGTCCAAGGGATACAGTTAACCTGAAGTGAAGCATCGGAATCTATAACTAGTGTCACAGGAATGGTTCAAAACATAGACAGTAAGAAGAGTCAGTCTTCTTGTACTTAAGTCGGCATTGTGCTTTTTGTATTTAATTCCGATGCAATTTCTGTTTTTAATCGTCAAAAATAGGGTCAGAGGGATACAGTAAACCTAAAGTGAAGCATCGGAATCTATAACTAGTGTCACAGGAATGGTTCAAAACATAGACAGTAGGACGAGTCAGTCTTCTTGTACTTAAGTCGGCATTGTGACCCTTCTATTTAATTCCGATGCAATTTCTGTTTTTCATAGTCAAAAAGAAGGTCAGAGGGATACAGTAAACCTGAAGCGAAGCATCGGATTCTATAACTAGTGTCACAGGAATGGTTCAAAACATAGGCAGTAGGGAGAGTCAGCCTTCTTGTACTTAAATCGGCATTGTGCCTCTTCTATTTATTTCCGATGCACTATCTGTGTTCCATCGTCAATAAGAAGCTCCAAGGGATACAGTAAACCTGAAATGAAGCATCGGAATCTATAACTAGTGTCACAGGAATTTTTCAAAACATAGACAGTAGGAAGATGCTTTCTACATGTACTTAAGTCGGCACTGTGCCTTTTCTATTTAATTACGATGCAATTTCTGTGTTTCATCGTCAATAAGAAAGTCAGAGGGATACGGTAAACCTGAAGTAAAGCATCGAATCTATAACTAGTGTCACAGGACTGGTTTAAAACAGTCAGTAAGAAGAGTCAATCATCATGTACTTAAGTCGGCATCGTGCCTTTTCTATTTAATTCCGATGCAATTTCTGTATTTCGTCGCCAATAAGAATTTCCAATGGATACAGAAAACCTGAAGTGAAGCATCGGAATCTATAACTAACGTCACAGGAATCGTTTAAAACATAGATAGTAGGAAGAGTCAGTCTTCTTGCACTTAAGTCGGCATTGTATTTTTGTATTTAGTTGCGATGCAATTTCTGTGTTTCATCGTCAATAAGAAGGTCCTAGGGATAGAGTAAACCTGAAGTGAAGCATCGTAATCAATAACTAGTGTCACAGGAATGGTTCAAAACATAGTCAGTAAGAAGAGTCAGTCTTCTTGTACTTAAGTCGGCATTGTGCCTTATGTATTTAATTCCGATGCAATTTCTGTGTTTCATCGTCAATACGAAGGTCCAAGGGATACAGTAAACCTGAAGTGAAGCATCGGAATCTATAACTAGTGTCACAGGAATGGTTCTAAACATAGTCAGTAAGAAGGGTCAGTCTTCTTGTACTTAAGTCGGCATTGTGCCTTTTGTATTTAATTCAGATGCAATATCTGTGTTTCATCGTCAATAAGAAGGTGCAAGGGATACAGTAAATCTGAAGTAAAGCTTCGGAATCTATAACTAGTGTCACAGGAATGGTTAAAACATAGACAGTAAGAAGAGTCAGTCTTCTTGTACTTAAGTCGGCATTGTGCCTTTTGTATTTAGTTCCGATGCAATTTCTGTGTTTCATCGTCAATAAGAAGGTCCTAGGGATACAGTAAACCTGAAGTGAAGCATCGGAATCTATAACCAGTGTCACAGGAATGGTTCAAAACATAGTCAGTAAGAAGAGTCAGTCTTCTTGTACTTAAGTCGGCATTGTGCCTTTTGTATTTAATTCCGATGCAATTTCTGTGTTTCATCGTCAATACGAAGGTCCAAGGGATACAGTAAACCTGAAGTGAAGCATCAGAATCTATAACTAGTGTCACAGGAATGGTTCAAAACATAGTGAGTAAGAGGAGTTAGTCTTCTTGTACTTATGTTGGCATTGTGCTTTTTTATTTAATTCCGATGCAATTTCTGTGTTTCATCGTCAATAAGAAGGTCGGAGGGAATCAGTAAACCTGAAGTGAAGCTTCGGCATCTATAACTAGTGTCACAGGAATGGTAAAAAACAGTCAGTAACAAGAGTCAGTCTTCTTGTACTTAAGTCGGCATCGTGCATCTTGTATTTAATTCCTAAGCATTTTCTGTGTTTCAACGTCAATGAGAAGGTCCAAGGGATACAGTTAACCTGAAGTGAAGCATCGGAATCTATAACTAGTGTCACAGGAATGGTTCAAAACATAGACAGTAAGAAGAGTCAGTCTTCTTGTACTTAAGTCGGCATTGTGCTTTTTGTATTTTATTCCGATGCAATTTCTGTGTTTAATCGTCAAAAATAGGGTCAGAGGGATACAGTAAACCTAAAGTGAAGCATCGGAATCTATAACTAGTGTCACAGGAATGGTTCAAAACATAGATAGTAGGACGAGTCAGTCTTCTTGTACTTAAGTCGGCATTGTGACTTTTCTATTTAATTCCGATGCAATTTCTGTTTTTCATAGTCGAAAAGAAGGTCAGAGGGATACAGTAAACCTGAAGCGAAGCATCGGATTCTATAACTAGTGTCACAGGAATGGTTCAAAACATAGGCAGTAGGGAGAGTCAGCCTTCTTGTACTTAAATCGGCATTGTGCCTCTTCTATTTATTTCCGATGCACTATCTGTGTTCCATCGTCAATAAGAAGCTCCAAGGGATACAGTAAACCTGAAATGAAGCATCGGAATCTATAACTAGTGTCACAGGAATGGTTCAAAACAAAGACCGTAGGAAGATGCATTCTACATGTACTTAAGTCGGCACTGTGCCATTTCTATTTAATTACGATGCAATTTCTGTGTTTCATCGTCAAAAATAAAGTCAGAGGGATACAGTAAACCTGAAGTGAAGCATCGGAATATATAACTAGTGTCACAGGAATGGTTCAAAAGGTAGACAGTAGGACGAGTCAGTCTTCTTGTACTTAAGTCGGCATTGTGCCTTTTCTATTTAATTCCGATGCAATTTCTGTGTTTCATAGTCAAAAAGAAGGTCAGAGGGATACAGTAAACCTGAAGTGAAGCATTGGAATCTATAACTAGTGTCACAGGAATGGTTCAAAACATAGACAGTAGGAAGAGTCAGTCTTCTTGTACTAAAGTCGGCATTGTGCCTTTTCTATTTATTTCTGATGCAATTTCTGTGTTTCATCGTCAATAAGAAGGTCAGAGTGATACAGTAAACCTGAAGTGAAGCATCAGAATCTATAACTAGTGTCACAGGAATGGTTCAAACATAGACAGTAAGAAGGGTCAGTTTTCTTGTACTTAAGTCGGCATTGTGCTTTTTGTTTTTAATTCCGATGCAATTTCTCTTTTTCATCGTCAATAAGAAGGTCCAAGGGATACAGTAAACCTGATGTGAAGCATCGGAATCAATAACTAGTGTCACAGGATTGGTTCAAAACATAGACAGTAAGAAGAGTCAGTCTTCTTGTACTTAAGTCGGCATTGTGCCTTTTGTATTCAATTCCGATCAAATTTCTGTGTTTCATCGTCAATAAGAAGGTCAGAGGGATACAGTAAACCTGAAGTGAAGCATCGGAATCTATAACTAGGGTCACAGGAATGGTTCAAACAGTCAGTAAGAAGAGGCAGTCTTCTTGTACTTAAGTCGGCATTGTGCCTTTTGTATTTATTTCCGATGCACTAACTGTGTTCCATCGTCAACAAGAAGATCCAAGGGATACAGTAAACCTGAAATGAAGCATCGGAATCTATAACTAGTGTCACAGGAGTGGTTCAAAACATAGACAGTAGGAAGATTCACTCTACATGTACTTCAGTTGGCATTGTGCCTTTAGTATTTATTTCCGATGCAATTTCTGTGTTTCATCGTCAATAAGAAGGTCAGAGGGAAACAGTAAACCTGAAGTGAAGCATCGGAATCTATAAATAGTGTCACCGGCATGGTTCAAAACATAGTCGGTAAGAAGAGTCAGTCTTCTTGTACTTAAGTCGGCATTGTGCCTTTTGTATTTAATTCCGATGAAATTTCTGTGTTTCATCGTCAATAAAAAGGTCCGAGGGATACAGTCAACCTGATGTGAAGCATCGGAATCTGTAACTAGCGTCACAGGAATGGTTCAAACATAGACACTAAGAAGAGTCAGTCTGCTTGTACTTAAGACGGCATTGTGCCTTTTCTATTTATGTCCGATGCAAATTCTGTATTTCATCTTCAATAAGAGGATCAGAGGGATACAGTGAACCTGAGGTGAAGCATCGGAATCTGTAACTAGCGTCACAGGAATGGTTCAAAACATAGACAGTAAGAAGCGTCAGTCTTCTTGTACTTAAGTTGACATTGTGCCATTTTCAATTTAATTCCGATGCAATTAGTGTGTTTCATCGTCAATAAGAAGGTCAGAGGGATACTGTTAACCTGAAGTGAAGCATCGGAATCTCTAACTAGTGTCACAGGAATGGTTCAAAACATAGACAGTAGGGAGTGTCAGCCTTCTTGTACTTAAGTCGGCATCGTGCCTCTTCTATTTATTTCCGATGCACTATCTGTGTTCCATCGTCAATAAGAAGATCCAAGGGATACAGGAAACCTGAAATGAAGCATCGAAATCTATATCTAGTGTCACAGGAATGGTTCAAAACATAGACAGAAAAAGAGTCAGTCTTCTTGTACTGAAGTCGGCATTTTGCCTTTTGTATTTAATTCCGATGCAATTTCTTTGTTTCATCGTCAATAAGAAGGTCAGAGGGATACAGTAAACCTGAAGTAAAGCATCGAATCTATAACTAGTGTCACAGGAATGGTTTAAAACAGTCAGTAAGAAGAGTCAATCTTCACGTACTTAAGTCGGCATCGTGCCTTTTTTTTTAATTCCGATGCAATTTCTGTATTTCGTCGGCAATAAGAAGGTCCAATGGATACAGTAAACCTGAAGTGAAGCATCGGAATCTATAACTAATGTCACAGGAATCGTTCAAAACATAGACAGTAGGAGGAGTCAGCCTTCTTGTACTTAAGTCGGCATTGTGCCTTTTGTATTTAGTTCCGATGCAATTTCTGTGTTTCATCGTCAATAAGAAGGTCCTAGGGATAGAGTAACCCTGAAGTGAAGCATCGGAATCTATAACTAGTGTCACAGGAATGGTTCAAAACATAGTCAGTAAGAAGAGTCAGTCTTCTTGTACTTAAGTCGGCATTGTGCCTTTTGTATTTAATTCCGATGCAATTTCTGTGTTTCATCGTCAATACGAAGGTCCAAGGGATACAGTAAATCTGAAGTGAAGCATCGGAATCTATAACTAGTGTCACAGGAATGGTTGAAAACATAGTCAGCAAGAGGAGTTAGTCTTCTTGTACTTATGTTGGTATTGTGCTTTTTTATTTAATTCCGATGCAATTTCTGTGTTTCATCGTCAATAAGAAGGTTGGAGGGATTCAGTAAACATGAAGTGAAGCATCGGAATCTATAACTAGTGTCACAGGAATGGTTAAAAACAGTCAGTAAGAGGAGTCAGTCTTCTTGTACTTAAGTCTGCATCGTGCATTTTGTATTTAATTCCAATGCATTTTCTGTGTTTCAACGACAATAAGAAGGTCCAAGGGACACAGTTAACCTGAAGTGAAGCATCGGAATGTATAACTAGTGTCACAGGAATGGTTCAAAACATAGACAGTAAGAAGAGTCAGTCTTCTTGTACTTAAGTCGGCATCGTGCCTTTTGTATTTAATTCCGATGCAATTTCTGTGTTTAATAGTCAAAAATAGGGTCAAGGGGATACAGTAAACCTAAAGTGAAGCATCGGAATCTATAACTAGTGTCACAGGAATGGTTCAGAGCATAGACAGTAGGACGAGTCAGTCTTCTTGTACTTAAGTCGGCATTGTGACTTTTTTATTTAATTTCGATGCAATTTCTGTTTCTCATAATCAAAAACAAGGTCAGAGGGATACAGTAAACCTGAAGTGAAGCATCGGAATCTATAACTAGTGTCACAGGAATGGTTCAAAACATAGGCAGTAGGGAGAGTCAGCCTTCTTGTACTTAAATCGGCATTGTGCCTCTTCTATTTATTTCCGATGCACTATCTGTGTTCCATCGTCAATAAGAAGATCCAAGGGATACAGTAAACCTGAAATGAAGCATCGGAATCTATAACTAGTGTCACAGGAATGGTTCAAAACATAGACAGTAGGAAGATGCACTCTACATGTACTTAAGTCGGCATTGTGCCTTTTCTATTTAATTCCGATGCAATTTCAGTGTTTCATCGTCACAAATGTCAGAGGGATACAGTACACCTGAAGTGAATCATCGGAATCTATAACTAGTGTCACAGGAATGGTTCAAAACGTAGACAGTAGGACTAGTCAGTCTTCTTGTACTTAAGTCGGCATTGTGCCTTTTCTATTTAATTCCGATGCAATTTCTGTGTTTCATAGTCAATAAGAAGGTCAGAGGGATACAGTAAACCTGAAGTGAAGCATCGGAATCTATAACTAGTGTCACAGGAATGGTTCAAACATAGACAGTAAGAAGGGTCAGTTTTCTAGTACTTAAGTCGGCATTGTGCCTTTTGTACTTAATTCCGATGCAATTTCTGTTTTTCATCGTCAATAAGAAGGTCCAAGGGATACAGTAAACCTGAAGTGAAGCATCGGAATCAATAACTAGTGTCACAGGATTGGTTCAAAACATAGACAGTAAGAAGAGTCAGTCTTCTTGTACTTAAGTCGGCATTGTGCCTTTTCTATTTAATTCCCATGCAATTTCTGTGTTTCATAGTCAATTAGAAGGTCAGAGGCATACAGTAAACCTGAAGTGAAGCATCGGAATCTATAACTAGTGTCACAGGAATGGTTCAAACAGTCAGTAAGAAGAGTCAGTCTTCTTGTACTTAAGTCGGCATTGTGCCTTTTGTATTTATTTCCGATGCACCATATGTGTTCCATCGTCAATAAGAAGATCCAAGGGATACAGTAAACCTGAAATGAAGCATCGGAGTCTATAACTAGTGGCAGAGGAGTGGTTCAAATCAAAGTCAGTAGGAAGATTCACTCTACATGTACTTAAGTTGGCATTGTGGCTTTGGTATTTATTTCCGATGCAATTTCTGTGTTTCATCGTCAATATGAAGGTCAGAAGGAAACAGTAAACCTGAAGTGAAGCATCGGAATCTATAACTAGTGTCACAGGAATGGTTCAAAACATAGTCGGTAAGAAGAGACAGTCTTCTTGTACTTCAGTCGGCATTGTGCCTTATGTATTTAATTCCGATGAAATTTCTGTGTTTCATCGTCAATAAGAAGGTCCAAGGGATACAGTCAACCTGATGTGATGCATCGGTATCTGTAACTAGCGTCACACGAATGGTTCAAACATAGACACTAAGAAGAGTCAGTCTGCTTGTACTTAAGACGGCATTGTGCCTTTTCTATTTATGTCCGATGCAAATTCTGTATTTCATCTTGAATAAGAAGATCAGAGGGATACAGTGAACCTGAGGTGAAGCATCGGAATCTGTAACTAGCGTCACAGGAATGGTTCAAAACATAGACAGTAAGAAGAGTCAGTCTTTTTGTTTTTAAGTCGGCACTGTGCCATTTTCAATTTAATTACGATGCAATTAGTGTGTTTCATCGTCAATAAGAAGGTCAGAGGGATACTGTTAACCTGAAGTGAAGCATCGGAATCTCTACCTAGTGTCACAGGAATGGTTCAAAACATAGACAGTAGGGAGTGTCAGCCTTCTTGTACTTAAGTCGGCATTGTGCCTCTTCTGTTTATTTCCGATGCACTATCTGTGTTCCATCGTCAATAAGAAGATCCAAGGGATACAGTAAACCTGAAATGAAGCATCGAAATCTATAACTAGTGTCACAGGAATGTTTCAAACATAGACAGAAGTAGAGTCAGTCTTCTTGTACTGAAGTCGGCATTGTGCCTTTTGTATTTAATTCCGATGCAATTTCTGTGTTTCATCGTCAATAAGAAGGTCAGAGGGATAGGGTAAACCTGAACTAAAGCATCGAATCTATAACTAGTGTCACAGGACTGGTTTAAAACAGTCAGTAAGAAGAGTCAATCATCATGTACTTAAGTCGGCATCGTGCCTTTTCTATTTAATTCCGATGCAATTTCTGTATTTCGTCGCCAATAAGAAGGTGCAATGGATACAGAAAACCTGAAGTGGAGCATCGGAATCTATAAGTAATGTCACAGGAATCGTTCAAAACATAGACAGTAGGAAGAGTCAGTCTTCTTGTACTTAAGTCGGCATTGTGCCTCATGTATTTAGTTTCGATGCAATTTCTGTGTTTCATCGTCAATAAGAAGGTCCTAGGGATAGAGTAAACCTGAAGTGTAGCATCGGAATCTATAACTAGTGTCACAGGAATGGTTCAAAAATAGACAGTAAGAAGAGTCTGTCTTCTTGTACGTAAGTCGGCATTGTGCCTTTTCTATTTAATTCCGATGCAATTTCTGTGTTTCGTCGTCAATAATAAGGTCAGATGGATACAGTAAACCTGAAGTGAAGGATCGGAATCTATTACTAGTGTCACAGGACTGGTTCAAACATAGTCAGTAAGAAAAGTCAGTCTTCTTGTACTTAAGTTGGCATTGTGAATTTTCTATTTAATTCAGGTGCAATATCTGTGTTTCATCGTCAATAAGAAGGTGCAAGGGATACAGTAATCCTGAAGTAAAGCTTCGGAATCTATAACTTGTGTCACAGGAATGGTTCAAATCATAGACAGTAAGGAGAGTCAGTCTTCTTGTACTTAAGTCGGCATTGTGCCTTTTCTATTCAATTCCGATGCATGTTCTGTGTTTCATCGTCAATATGAAGGTCCAAGGGATACAGTAAACCTGAAGTGAAGCATCGGAAACTATAACTAACGTCACAGGAATCGTTCAAAACATAGACGGTAGGAAGAGTCAGTCTTCTTGCACTTAAGTCGGCATTGTGTTTTTTGTATATAGTTCCGATGCAATTTCTGTGTTTCATCGTCAATAAGAAGGTCCTAGGGATAGAGTAAACCTGAAGTGAAGCATCGTAATCAATAACTAGGGTCACAGGAATGGTTCAAAACATAGTCAGTAAGAAGAGTCAGTCTTCTTGTACTTCAACCGGCATTGTGCCTTTTGCATTTAATTCCGATGCAATTTCTGTGTTTCATCGTCAATACGAAGGTCCAAGGGATACAGTAAACCTGAAGTGAAGCATCGGAATCTATAACTAGTATCACTGGAATGGTTCTAAACATAGTCAGTAAGAAGGGTCAGTCTTCTTGTACTTAAGTCGGCATTGTGCCTTTTGTATTTAATTCAGATGCAATATCTGTGTTTCATCGTCAATAAGAAGGTGCAAGGGATACAGTAAATCTGAAGTAAAGCTTCGGAATCTATAACTAGTGTCACAGGAATGGTTAAAACATAGACAGTAAGAAGAGTCAGTCTTCTTGTACTTAAGTCGGCATTGTGCCTTTTGTATTTAGTTCCGATGCAATTTCTGTGTTTCATCGTCAATACGAAGGTCCAAGGGATACAGTAAACCTGAAGTGAAGCATCGGAATCTATAACTAGTGTCACAGGAATGGTTCAAAACATAGTCAGCAAGAGGAGTTAGTCTTCTTGTACTTATGTTGGCATTGTGCTTTTTTATTTAATTCCGATGCAATTTCTGTGTTTCATCGTCAATAAGAAGGTCGGAGGGATTCAGTAAACCTGCAGTGAAGCATCGGCATCTATAACTAGTGTCACAGGAATGGTTAAAAACAGTCAGTAAGAAGAGTCAGTCTTCTTGTACTTAAGTCGGCATCGTGCATTTTGTATTTAATTCCAAATCATTTTCTGTGTTTCAACGTCAATAAGAAGGTCCAAGGGATACAGTTAACCTGAAGTGAAGCATCGGAATCTATAACTAGTGTCACAGGAATGGTTCAAAACATAGACAGTAAGAAGAGTCAGTCTTCTTGTACTTAAGTCGGCATTGTGCTTTTTGTATTTAATTCCGATGCAATTTCTGTGTTTAATCGTCAAAAATAGGGTCAGAGGGATACAGTAAACCTAAAGTGAAGCATCGGAATCTATAACTAGTGTCACAGGAATGGTTCAAACATAGACAGTAGGACGAGTCAGTCTTCTTGTACTTAAGTCGGCATTGTGACTTTTCTATTTAATTCCGATGGAATTTCTGCTTTTTATAGTCAAAAAGAAGGTCAGAGGGATACAGTAAACCTGTAGCGAAGCATCGGAATCTATAACTAGTGTCACAGGAATGGTTCAAAACATAGGCAGTAGGGAGAGTCAGCCTTCTTGTACTTAAATCGGCATTGTGCCTCTTCTATTTATTTCCGATGCACTATCTGTGTTCCATCGTCAATAAGAAGCTCCAAGGGATACAGTAAACCTGAAATGAAGCATCGGAATCTATAACTAGTGTCACAGGAATGGTTCAAAACATAGACAGTAGGAAGAAGCATTCTACATGTACTTAAGTCGGCACTGTGCCTTTTCTATTTAATTACGATGCAATTTTTGTGTTTCATCGTCAAAAATATGGTCAGAGGGATACAGTAAACCTGAAGTGAAGCATCGGAATATATAACTAGTGTCACAGGAATGGTTCAAAAAGTAGACAGTAGGACGAGTCAGTCTTCTTGTACTTAAGTCGGCATTGTGCCTTTTCTATTTAATTCCGATGCAATTTCTGTGTTTCATAGTCAATAAGAAGATCCAAGGAATACAGTAAACCTGAGGTGAAGCATCGGAATCTATAAATAGTGTCACAGGAATGGTTCAAAACATAGACAGTAGGAAGAGTCAGTCTTCTTGTACTTAAGTCGGCATTGTGCCTTTTCTATTTAATTTTGATGCAATTTCTGTGTTTCATCGTCAATAAGAAGGTCAGAGTGATACAGTAAACCTGATGTGAAGCATCGGAATCTATAACTAGTGTCACAGGAATGGTTCAAACATAGACAGTAAGAAGGGTCAGTTTTCTTGCACTTAAGTCGGCATTGTGCCTTTGTTTTTAATTCCGATGCAATTTCTCTTTTTCATCGTCAATAAGAAGGTCCAAGGGACACAGTAAACCTGAAGTGAAGCATCGGAATCAATAACTAGTGTCACAGGATTGGTTCAAATCATAGACAGTAAGAAGAGTCAGTCTTCTTGTACTTAAGTCGGCATTGTGCCTTTTGTATTTAATTCCGATCCAATTTTGTGTTTCATCGTCAATAGGAAGGTCAGAGGGATACAGTAAACCTGAAGTGAAGCATCGGAATCTATAACTAGGGTCACAGGAATGGTTCAAACAGTCAGTAAGAAGAGGCAGTCTTCTTGTACTTAAGTCGGCATTGTGCCCTTTTATTTATTTCCGATGCACTATCTGTGTTCCATCGTTAACAAGAGGATCCAAGGGATACAGTAAACCTGAAATGAAGCATCGGAATCTATAACTAGTGTCACAGGAGTGGTTCAAAACATAGACAGTAGGAAGATTCACTCTACATGTACTTAAGTTGGCATTGTGCCTTTAGTATTTATTTCCGATGCAAATTCTGTGTTTCATCGTCAATAAGAAGGTCAGAGGGAAACAGTAAACCTGAAGTGAAGCATCGGAATCTATAACTAGTGTCACCGGAATGGTTCAAAAGATAGTCGGTAAGAAGAGTCAGTCTTCTTGTACTTAAGTCGGCATTGTGCCTTTTGTATTTAATTCCGATGAAATTTCTGTGTTTCATCGTCAATAAGAAGGTCCGAGGGATACAGTCAACCAGATGTGAAGCATCGGAATCTGTAACTAGCGTCACAGGAATGGTTCAAACATAGACACTAAGAAGAGTCAGTCTGCTTGTACTTAAGACGACATTGTGCCTTTTCTATTTATGTCCGATGCAAATTCTGTATTTCATCTTCAATAAGAAGGTCAGAGGGATACAGTGAACCTGAGGTGAAGCATCGGAATCTGTAACTAGCGTCACAGGAATGGTTCAAAACATAGACGGTAAGAAGCGTCAGTCTTTTTGTACTTAAGTCGACATTGTGCCATTTTCAATTTAATTCCGATGCAATTAGTGTGTTTCATCGTCAATAAGAAGGTCAGAGGGGTACTGTTAACCTGAAGTGAAGCATCGGAATCTCTAACTAGTGTCACAGGAATGGTTCAAATCATAGACAGTAGGGAGTGTCAGCCTTCTTGTACTTAAGTCGGCATCGTGCCTTTTCTATTTATTTCCGATGCACTATCTGTGTTTCATCGTCAATAAGAAGATCCAAGGGATACGGGAAACCTGAAATAAAGCATCGAAATCTATATCTAGTTTCACAGGAATGGTTCAAAACATAGACAGAAAAAGAGTCAGTCTTCTTGAACTGAAGTCGGCATTTTGCATTTTTTATTTAATTCCGATGCAATTTCTGTGTTTCATCGTCAATAAGAAGGTCAGAGGAATGCAGTAAACCTGAAGTAAAGCATCAAATCTATAACTAGTGTCACAGGAATGGTTTAAATCAGTCAGTAAGAAGAGTCAATCTTCATGTACTTAAGTCGGCATCGTGCCTTTTCTATTTAATTCCGATGCAATTTCTGTATTTCGTCGCCAATAAGAAGGTCCAATGGATACAGAAAACCTGAAGTGAAGCATCGGAATCTATAAGTAATGTCACAGGAATCGTTCAAAACATAGACAGTGGGAAGAGTCAGTCTTCTTGTACTTAAGTCGGCATTGTGCCTTATGTATTTAGTTTCGATGCAATTTCTGTGTTTCATCGTCAATAAGTAGGTCCTAGGGATAGAGTAAACCTGAAGTGAAGCATCGGAATCTATAACTAGTGTCACAGGAATGGTTCAAAAATAGTCAGTAAGAAGGGTCAGTCTTCTTGTACTTAATTCGGCATTGTGCCTTTTGTATTTACTTCCGATGCAATTTCTGTGTTTCATCGTCAATACGAAGGTCCAAGGGATACAGTAAACCTGAAGTGAAGCATCGGAATCTATAACTAGTGTCACATTAATGTTGCAAAACATAGTCAGTAAGAGGAGTTAGTCTTCTTGTACCTATGTTGGCATTGTGCTTTTTATTTAATTCCGATGCAATTTCTGTGTTTCAACGTCAATAAGAAGGTCCAAAGGATGCAGATAACCTGAAGTGAGGCATCGGAATCCATAACCAGTGTCACAGGAATGCTTCAAAACATAGACAGTAAGAAGAGTCAGTCTTCATGTACTTAAGTCGGCATTGTGCTTTTTGTATTTAATTCCGATGCAATTTCTGTGTTTCATCGTCAATAAGAAGGTGCAAGGGATACAGTAAATCTGAAGTAAAGCTTCGGAATCTATAACTAGTGTCACAGGAATGGTTAAAACATAGACAGTAAGAAGAGTCAGTCTTCTTGTACTTAAGTCGGCATTGTGCCTTTTGTATTTAGTTCCGATGCAATTTCTGTGTTTCATCGTCAATACGAAGGTCCAAGGGATACAGTAAACCTGAAGTGAAGCATCGGAATCTATAACTAGTGTCACAGGAATGGTTCAAAACATAGTCAGCAAGAGGAGTTAGTCTTCTTGTACTTATGTTGGCATTGTGCTTTTTTATTTAATTCCGATGCAATTTCTGTGTTTCATCGTCAATAAGAAGGTCGGAGGGATTCAGTAAACCTGCAGTGAAGCATCGGCATCTATAACTAGTGTCACAGGAATGGTTAAAAACAGTCAGTAAGAAGAGTCAGTCTTCTTGTACTTAAGTCGGCATCGTGCATTTTGTATTTAATTCCAAAGCATTTTCTGTGTTTCAACGTCAATAAGAAGGTCCAAGGGATACAGTTAACCTGAAGTGAAGCATCGGAATCTATAACTAGTGTCACAGGAATGGTTCAAAACATAGACAGTAAGAAGAGTCAGTCTTCTTGTACTTAAGTCGGCATTGTGCTTTTTGTATTTAATTCCGATGCAATTTCTGTGTTTAATCGTCAAAAATAGGGTCAGAGGGATACAGTAAACCTAAAGTGAAGCATCGGAATCTATAACTAGTGTCACAGGAATGGTTCAAACATAGACAGTAGGACGAGTCAGTCTTCTTGTACTTAAGTCGGCATTGTGACTTTTCTATTTAATTCCGATGGAATTTCTGCTTTTTATAGTCAAAAAGAAGGTCAGAGGGATACAGTAAACCTGTAGCGAAGCATCGGAATCTATAACTAGTGTCACAGGAATGGTTCAAAACATAGGCAGTAGGGAGAGTCAGCCTTCTTGTACATAAATCGGCATTGTGCCTCTTCTATTTATTTCCGATGCACTATCTGTGTTCCATCGTCAATAAGAAGCTCCAAGGGATACAGTAAACCTGAAATGAAGCATCGGAATCTATAACTAGTGTCACAGGAATGGTTCAAAACATAGACAGTAGGAAGAAGCATTCTACATGTACTTAAGTCGGCACTGTGCCTTTTCTATTTAATTACGATGCAATTTTTGTGTTTCATCGTCAAAAATAAGGTCAGAGGGATACAGTAAACCTGAAGTGAAGCATCGGAATATATAACTAGTGTCACAGGAATGGTTCAAAAAGTAGACAGTAGGACGAGTCAGTCTTCTTGTACTTAAGTCGGCATTGTGCCTTTTCTATTTAATTCCGATGCAATTTCTGTGTTTCATAGTCAATAAGAAGATCCAAGGAATACAGTAAACCTGAGGTGAAGCATCGGAATCTATAAATAGTGTCACAGGAATGGTTCAAAACATAGACAGTAGGAAGAGTCAGTCTTCTTGTACTTAAGTCGGCATTGTGCCTTTTCTATTTAATTTTGATGCAATTTCTGTGTTTCATCGTCAATAAGAAGGTCAGAGTGATACAGTAAACCTGATGTGAAGCATCGGAATCTATAACTAGTGTCACAGGAATGGTTCAAACATAGACAGTAAGAAGGGTCAGTTTTCTTGCACTTAAGTCGGCATTGTGCCTTTGTTTTTAATTCCGATGCAATTTCTCTTTTTCATCGTCAATAAGAAGGTCCAAGGGATACAGTAAACCTGAAGTGAAGCATCGGAATCAATAACTAGTGTCACAGGATTGGTTCAAATCATAGACAGTAAGAAGAGTCAGTCTTCTTGTACTTAAGTCGGCATTGTGCCTTTTGTATTTAATTCCGATCCAATTTTGTGTTTCATCGTCAATAGGAAGGTCAGAGGGATACAGTAAACCTGAAGTGAAGCATCGGAATCTATAACTAGGGTCACAGGAATGGTTCAAACAGTCAGTAAGAAGAGGCAGTCTTCTTGTACTTAAGTCGGCATTGTGCCCTTTTATTTATTTCCGATGCACTATCTGTGTTCCATCGTTAACAAGAGGATCCAAGGGATACAGTAAACCTGAAATGAAGCATCGGAATCTATATCTAGTGTCACAGGAGTGGTTCAAAACATAGACAGTAGGAAGATTCACTCTACATGTACTTAAGTTGGCATTGTGCCTTTAGTATTTATTTCCGATGCAAATTCTGTGTTTCATCGTCAATAAGAAGGTCAGAGGGAAACAGTAAACCTGAAGTGAAGCATCGGAATCTATAACTAGTGTCACCGGAATGGTTCAAAAGATAGTCGGTAAGAAGAGTCAGTCTTCTTGTACTTAAGTCGGCATTGTGCCTTTTGTATTTAATTCCGATGAAATTTCTGTGTTTCATCGTCAATAAGAAGGTCCGAGGGATACAGTCAACCAGATGTGAAGCATCGGAATCTGTAACTAGCGTCACAGGAATGGTTCAAACATAGACACTAAGAAGAGTCAGTCTGCTTGTACTTAAGACGACATTGTGCCTTTTCTATTTATGTCCGATGCAAATTCTGTATTTCATCTTCAATAAGAAGGTCAGAGGGATACAGTGAACCTGAGGTGAAGCATCGGAATCTGTAACTAGCGTCACAGGAATGGTTCAAAACATAGACGGTAAGAAGCGTCAGTCTTTTTGTACTTAAGTCGACATTGTGCCATTTTCAATTTAATTCCGATGCAATTAGTGTGTTTCATCGTCAATAAGAAGGTCAGAGGGGTACTGTTAACCTGAAGTGAAGCATCGGAATCTCTAACTAGTGTCACAGGAATGGTTCAAATCATAGACAGTAGGGAGTGTCAGCCTTCTTGTACTTAAGTCGGCATCGTGCCTTTTCTATTTATTTCCGATGCACTATCTGTGTTTCATCGTCAATAAGAAGATCCAAGGGATACGGGAAACCTGAAATAAAGCATCGAAATCTATATCTAGTTTCACAGGAATGGTTCAAAACATAGACAGAAAAAGAGTCAGTCTTCTTGAACTGAAGTCGGCATTTTGCATTTTTTATTTAATTCCGATGCAATTTCTGTGTTTCATCGTCAATAAGAAGGTCAGAGGAATACAGTAAACCTGAAGTAAAGCATCAAATCTATAACTAGTGTCACAGGAATGGTTTAAATCAGTCAGTAAGAAGAGTCAATCTTCATGTACTTAAGTCGGCATCGTGCCTTTTCTATTTAATTCCGATGCAATTTCTGTATTTCGTCGCCAATAAGAAGGTCCAATGGATACAGAAAACCTGAAGTGAAGCATCGGAATCTATAAGTAATGTCACAGGAATCGTTCAAAACATAGACAGTGGGAAGAGTCAGTCTTCTTGTACTTAAGTCGGCATTGTGCCTTATGTATTTAGTTTCGATGCAATTTCTGTGTTTCATCGTCAATAAGTAGGTCCTAGGGATAGAGTAAACCTGAAGTGAAGCATCGGAATCTATAACTAGTGTCACAGGAATGGTTCAAAAATAGTCAGTAAGAAGGGTCAGTCTTCTTGTACTTAATTCGGCATTGTGCCTTTTGTATTTACTTCCGATGCAATTTCTGTGTTTCATCGTCAATACGAAGGTCCAAGGGATACAGTAAACCTGAAGTGAAGCATCGGAATCTATAACTAGTGTCACATTAATGTTGCAAAACATAGTCAGTAAGAGGAGTTAGTCTTCTTGTACCTATGTTGGCATTGTGCTTTTTATTTAATTCCGATGCAATTTCTGTGTTTCAACGTCAATAAGAAGGTCCAAAGGATGCAGATAACCTGAAGTGAGGCATCGGAATCCATAACCAGTGTCACAGGAATGCTTCAAAACATAGACAGTAAGAAGAGTCAGTCTTCATGTACTTAAGTCGGCATTGTGCTTTTTGTATTTAATTCCGATGCAATTTCTGTGTTTCATCGTCAAAAATAAGGTCAGAGGGATACAGTAAACCTGAAGTGAAGCATCGGGATCTATAACTAGTGTCACAGGAATGGTTCAAAACATAGTCAGTAGGACGAGTCAGTCTTCTTGTACTTAAGTCGTCATTGTGCCTTTTCTATGTAATTCCGATGCAATTTCTGTGTTTCATAGTCAAAAAGAAGGTCAGAGGGATACAGTAAACTTGAAGTGAAGCATCGGAATCTATAACTAGTGTCACAGGAATGGTTCCAAACATAGACAGTAGGGAGAGTCAGCCTTCTTGTACTTAAGTCGGCATTGTGCCTCTTCTATTTATTTCCGATGCACTATCTGTGTTCCATCGTCAATAATGAGATCCAAGGTATACAGTAAACCTGAAATGAAGCATCGGAATCTATAACTAGTGTCACAGGAATGGTTCAAATCATAGACAGTAGGAAGATTCACTATACATGTACTTAAGTCGGCATTGGGCCTTTTCTATTTAATTCCGATGCAATTTCTGTGTTTCATCGTCAAAAATAAGGTCAGAGGGAAACAGTAAACCTGAAGTGAAGCATCGGAATCTATAACTAGTGTCACAGGAATAGTTCAAAACATAGACAGTAGGACGAGTCAGTCTTCTTGTACTTAAGTCGGCATTGTGCCTTTTCTATTTAATTCCGAAGCAAATTCTGTGTTTCATAGTCAAAAAGAAGGTCAGAGGGATACAGTAAACCTGAAGTAAAGCATCGGAATCTATAACTAGTGTCACAGGAATGGTTCAAAACATAGACAGTAGGAAGAGTCAGTCTTCTTGTACTTAAGTCGGCATTGTGCCTTTTCTATTTAATTCCGATGCAATTTCTGTGTTTCATCGTCAATAAGAAGGTCTGAGGGATACAGTAAACCTGAAGTGAAGCATCGGAATCTATAACTAGTGTCACAGGAATGGTTCAAACATAGACAGTAAGAAGGGTCAGTTTTCTTGTACTTAAGTCGGCATTGTGCCTTTTGTATTTAATTTCGATGCAATTTCTGTGTTTCATCGTCAATAAGAAGGTCAGAGGGATACAGTAAACCTGAAGTAAAGCATCGGAATCTATAACTAGTGTCACAGGAATGGTTCAAAACAGTCAGTAAGAAGAGTCAATCTTCATGTACTTTAGTCGGCATTGTGCCTTTTGTATTTAATTCCGATGCATGTTCTGTGTTTCATCGTCAATAAGAAGGTCCAAGGGATACAGTAAACCTGAAGTGAAGCATCGCAATCTATAAATAGTGTCACAGGAATGGTTAAAACATAGACAGTAAGAAGAGTCAATCTTCATGTACTTAAGTCGGCATCGTGCCTTTTCTATTTAATTCCGATGCAATTTCTGTATTTCGTCGCCAATAAGAAGGTCCAACGGATACAGAAAACCTGAAGTGAAGCATCGGAATCTATAAGTAATGTCACAGGAATCGTTCAAAACATAGACAGTGGGAAGAGTCAGTCTTCTTGTACTTAAGACGGCATTGTGCCTTATGTATTTAGTTTTGATGCAATTTCTGTGTTTCATCGTCAATAAGAAGGTCCTAGGGATAGAGTAATCCAGAGGTGAAGCATCGGAATCTATAACTAGTGTCACAGGAATGGTTCAAAAATAGTCAGTAAGATGGGGTCAGTCTTCTTGTACTTAATTCGGCATTGTGCCTTTTGTATTTACTTCCGATGCAATTTCTGTGTTTCATCGTCAATACGAAGGTCCAAGGGATACAGTAAACCTGAAGTGAAGCATCGGAATCTATAACTAGTGTCACATTAATGTTTCAAAACATTGTCAGTAAGAGGAGTTAGTCTTCTTGTACTTATGTTGGCATTGTGCTTTTTATTTAATTCCGATGCAATTTCTGTGTTTCATCGCCAATAAGAAGGTCGGAGGGATACAGTAAACCTGAAATGAAGCATCGGAATCTATAACTAGTGTCACAGGAATGGTTAAAAACACTCAGTAAGAAGAGTCAGTCTTCTTGTACTTAAGTCGGCATCGTGCATTTTGTATTTAATTCCGATGCATTTTCTGTGCTTCAACGTCGATAAGAAGGTCCAAAGGATACAGTTAACCTGAAGTGAAACATCGGAATCTATAACTAGTGTCACAGGAATGGTTCAAAACATAGACAGTAGGACGAGTCAGTCTTCTTGTACTTAAGTCGGCATTGTGCCTTTTCTATTTAATTCCGAAGCAAATTCTGTGTTTCATAGTCAAAAAGAAGGTCAGAGGGATACAGTAAACCTGAAGTAAAGCATCGGAATCTATAACTAGTGTCACAGGAATGGTTCAAAACATAGACAGTAGGAAGAGTCAGTCTTCTTGTACTTAAGTCGGCATTGTGCCTTTTCTATTTAATTCCGATGCAATTTCTGTGTTTCATCGTCAATAAGAAGGTCTGAGGGATACAGTTAACCTGAAGTGAAGCATCGGAATCTATAACTAGTGTCACAGGAATGGTTCAAACATAGACAGTAAGAAGGGTCAGTTTTCTTGTACTTAAGTCGGCATTGTGCCTTTTGTATTTAATTTCGATGCAATTTCTGTGTTTCATCGTCAATAAGAAGGTCAGAGGGATACAGTAAACCTGAAGTGAAGCATCGGAATCTATAACTAGTGTCACAGGAATGGTTCAAACATAGACAGTAAGAAGGGTCAGTTTTCTTGTACTTAAGTCGGCATTGTGCCTTTTGCATTTAATTCCAATGCAATTTCTGTGTTTCATCGTCAATAAGAAGGTCAGAGGGATACAGTAAACCTGAAGTAAAGCATCGGAATCTATAACTAGTGTCACAGGAATGGATCAAAACAGTCAGTAAGAAGAGTCAATCTTCATGTACTTTAGTCGGCATTGTGCCTTTTGTATTTAATTCCGATGAATGTTCTGTGTTTCATCGTCAATAAGAAGGTCCAAGGGATACAGTAAACCTGAAGTGAAGCATCGGAATCTATAACTAGTGTCACAGGAATGGTTCAAAACATAGTCAGTAAGAAGGGTCAGTCTTCTTGTGCTTAATTCGGCATTGTGCCTTTTGTATTTAATTCCGATGCAATTTCTGTGTTTCATCGTCAATACGAAGGTCCAAGGGATACAGTAAACCTGAAGTGAAGCATCGGAATCTATAACTAGTGTCACATTAATGATTCAAAACATAGTCAGTAAGAAGAGTCAGTCTTCTTGTACTTAAGTCGGCATTGTGCTTTTTGTATTTATTTCCGATGCAATTTCTGTGTTTCATCGTCAAAAAGAAGGTCAGAGGGATACAGTAAACCTGAAGTGAAGCATCGGAATCTATAACTAGCGTCACAGGAATGGTTCAAACATAGACACTAAGAAGAGTCAGTCTGCTTGTACTTAAGACGGCATTGTGCCTTTTCTATTTATGTCCGATGCAAATTCTGTATTTCACCTTCAATAAGAAGGTCAGAGGGATACAGTGAACCTGAGGTGAAGCATCGGAATCTGTAACTAGCGTCACAGGAATGGTTCAAAACATAGACAGTAAGAAGCGTCAGTCTTCATGTACTTAAGTCGGCATTGTGCTTTTTGTATTTAATTCCGATGCAATTTCTGTGTTTCATCGTCAAAAAGAAGGTCAGAGGGATACAGTAAACCTGAAGTGAAGCATCGGAATCTATAACTAGTGTCACAGGAATGGTTCAAAACATAGACAGTAGGACGAGTCAGTCTTCTTGTACTTAAGTCGGCATTGTGCCTTTTGTATTTAATTCCGATGCAATTTTGGTGTTTCATCGTCAATAAGAAGATCCAAGGGATACAGTAAACCGGAAGTGAAGCATCGGAATCTATAACTAGTGTCACAGGAATGGTTCAAAACATAGTCAGTAAGAAGAGTCAGTCTTCATGTACTTACGACGGCATTGTGCCTTTTGTATTTAATTCCGATACAATTTCTGTGTTTCATCGTCAATAAGAAGGTCCAAGGGATACAGTTAACCTGAAGTGAAGCATCGGAATCCATAACTAGTGTCACAGGAATGGTTCAAACATAGACACTGAGAAGAGTCAGTCTGCTTGTACTTAAGACGGCATTGTGCCTTTTCTATTTATGTCCGATGCAAATTCTGTATTTCACCTTCAATAAGAAGGTCAGAGGGATACAGTGAACCTGAGGTGAAGCATCGGAATCTGTAACTAGCGTCACAGGAATGGTTCAAAACATAGACAGTAGGGAGTGTCAGCCTTCTTGTACTTAAGTCGGCATTGTGCCTCTTCTATTTATTTCCGATGCACTATCTGTGTTCCATCGTCAATAAGAAGATCCAAGGGATACAGTAAACCTGAAATAAAGCATCGAAATCTATATCTAGTGCCACAGGAATGGTTCAAAACATAGACAGAAAAAGAGTCAGTCTTCTTGTACTGAAGTCGGCATTTTGCCTTTTGTATTTAATTCCGATGCAATTTCTGTGTTTCATCGTCAATAAGAAGGTCAGAGGGATACAGTAAAGCTGAAGTAAAGCATCGAATCTATAACTAGTGTCACAGGAATGGTTTAAAACAGTCAGTAAGAAGAGTCAATCTTCATGTACTTAAGTCGGCATCGTGCCTCTTCTATTTAATTCCGATATAATTTCTGTATTTCGTCGCCAATAAGAAGGTCCAATGGATACAGAAAACCTGAAGTGAAGCATCGGAATCTATAAGTAATGTCACAGGAATCGTTCAAAACATAGACAGTGGGAAGAGTCAGTCTTCTTGTACTTAAGTCGGCATTGTGCCTTATGTATTTAGTTTCGATGCAATTTATGTGTTTCATCGTCAATAAGAAGGTCCTAGGGATAGAGTAAACCTGAAGTGAAGCATGGGAATCTATAACTAGTGTCACAGGAATGGTTCAAAAATAGTCAGTAAGAAGGGTCAGTCTTCTTGTACTTAATTCGGCATTGTGCCTTTTGTATTTACTTCCGATGCAATTTCTGTGTTTCATCGTCAATACGAAGGTCTAAGGGATACAGTAAACCTGAAGTGAAGCATCGGAATCTATAACTAGTGTCACATTAATGTTTCAAAACATAGTCAGTAAGAGTAGTTAGTCTTCTTGTACTTATGTTGGCATTGTGCTTTTTATTTAATTCCGATGCAATATCTGTGTTTCTTCGCCAATAAGAAGGTCGGAGGGATACAGTAAACCTGAAATGAAGCATCGGAATCTATAACTAGTGTCACAGGAATGGTTAAAAACAGTCAGTAAGAAGAGTCAGTCTTCTTGTACTTAAGTCGGCATGGTGCATTTTGTATTTAATTCCGATGCATTTTCTGTGATTCAACGTCAATAAGAAGGTCCAAAGGATACAGTTAACCTGAAGTGAAGCATCGGAATCCATAACTAGTGTCACAGGAATGGTTCAAAACATAGACAGTAAGAAGAGTCAGTCTTCTTGTACTTAAGTCGGCATTGTGCTTTTTGTATTTAATTCCGATGCAATTTCTGTGTTTCATCGTCAAAAAGAAGGTCAGAGGGATACAGTAAACCTGAAGTGAAGCATCGGAATCTATAACTAGTGTCACAGGAATGGTTCAAAACATAGACAGTAGGACGAGTCAGTCTTCTTGTACTTAAGTCGGCATTGTGCCTTTTCTATTTACGTCCGATGCAATTTCTGTGTTTCATAGTCAAAAAGAAGGTCAGAGGGATACAGTAAACATGAAGTGAAGCATCGGAATCTATAACTAGTGTCACAGGAATGGTTCAAAACATAGACAGTAGGGAGAGTCAGCCTTCTTGTACTTAAGTCGGCATTGTGCCTCTTCTATTTATTTCCGATGCACTATCTGTGTTCCATCGTCAATAAGAAGATCCAAGGTATACAGTAAACCTGAAATGAAGCATCGGAATCTATATCTAGTGCCACAGGAATGGTTCAAATCATAGACAGTAGGAAGATTCACTATACATGTACTTGAGTCGGCATTGTGCCTTTTCTATTTAATTCCGATGCAATTTCTGTGTTTCATCGTCAAAAATAAGGTCAGAGGGATACAGTAAATCTGAAGTGAAGCATCGGAATCTATAACTAGTGTCACAGAAATGGTTCAAAACATAGACAGTAGGACGAGTCAGTCTTCTTGTACTTAAGTCGGCATTGTGCATTTTCTATTTAATTCCGAAGCAATTTCTGTGTTTCATAGTCAAAAACAAGGTCAGAGGGATACAGTAAACCTGAAGTAAATCATCGGAATCTATAACTAGTGTCACAGGAATGGTTCAAAACATAGACAGTACGAAGAGTCAGTCTTCTTGTACTTAAGTCGGCATTCTGCCTTTTCTATTTAATTCGGATGCAATTTCTGTGTTTCATCGTCAATAAGAAGGTCTGAGGGATACAGTAAACCTGAAGTGAAGCATCGGAATCTATAACTAGTGTCACAGGAATGGTTCAAACATAGACAGTAGGAAGGGTCAGTTTTCTTGTACTTAAGTCGGCATTGTGCCTTTTGTATTTAATTCCGATGCAATTTCTGTGTTTCATCGTCAATAAGAAGGTCAGAGGGATACAGTAAACCTGAAGTAAAGCATCGGAAACCATAACTAGTGTCACAGGAATGGTTCAAAACAGTCAGTAAGAAGTGTCAATCTTCATGTACTTTAGTCGGCATTGTGCCTTTTGTATTTAATTCCGATGCATGTTTTGTGTTTCATCGTTAATAAGAAGGTCCAAGGGATACAGTAAACCTGAAGTGAAGCATCGCAATCTATAAATAGTGTCACAGGAATGGTTAAAACATAAACAGTAAGAAGAGTCAATCTTCATGTACTTAAGTCGGCATCGTGCCTTTTCTATTTAATTCCGATGCAATTTCTGTATTTCGTCGCCAATAAGAAGGTCCAATGGATACAGAAAACCTGAAGTGAAGCATCGGAATCTATAAGTAATGTCACAATAATCGTTCAAATCATAGACAGTGGGAAGAGTCAGTCTTCTTGTACTTAAGTCGGCATTGTGCCTTATGTATTTAGTTTCGATGCAATTTCTGTGTTTCATCGTCAATAAGAAGGTCCTAGGGATAGAGTAAACCTGAAGTGAAGCATCGGAATCTATAACTAGCGTCACAGGTATGGTTCAAAAATAGTCAGTAAGATGGGGTCAGTCTTCTTGTACTTAATTCGGCATTGAGCCTTTTGTATTTACTTCCGATGCAATTTCTGTGTTTCATCGTCAATACGAAGGTCCAAGGGATACAGTAAACCTGAAGTGAAGCATCGGAATCTATAACTAGTGTCACATTAATGTTTCAAAACATAGTCAGTAAGAGGAGTTAGTCTTCTTGTACTTATGTTGGCATTGTGCTTTTTATTTAATTCCGATGCAATTTTTGTGTTTCATCGCCAATAAGAAGGTCGGAGGGTTACAGTAAACCTGAAATGAAGCATCGGAATCTATAACTAGTGTCACAGGAATGGTTCAAAACATAGACAGTAGGGAGAGTCAGCCTTCTTGTACTTAAGTCGGCATTGTGCCTCTTCTATTTATTTCCGATGCACTATCTGTGTTCCATCGTCAATAAGAAGATCCAAGGTATACAGTAAACCTGAAAAGAAGCATCGGAATCTATAACTAGTGTCACAGGAATGGTTCAAATCATAGACAGTAGGAAGATTCACTATACATGTACTTAAGTCGGCATTGGGCCTTTTCTATTTAATTCCGATGCAATTTCTGTGTTTCATCGTCAAAAATAAGGTCAGAGGAATACAGTAAACCTGTAGTGAAGCATCGGAATCTATAACTAGTGTCACAGGAATGGTTCAAAACATAGACAGTAGGACGAGTCAGTCTTCTTGTACTTAAGTCGGCATTGTGCCTTTTCTATTTAATTCCGAAGCAATTTCTGTGTTTCATAGTCAAAAAGAAGGTCAGAGGGTTACAGTAAACCTGAAGTAAAGCATCGGAATCTATAACTAGTGTCACAGGAATGGTTCAAAACATAGACAGTAGGAAGAGTCAGTCTTGTTGTACTTAAGTCGGCATTGTGCCTTTTCTATTTAATTCGGATGCAATTTCTGTGTTTCATCGTCAATAAGAAGGTTTGAGGGATACAGTAAACCTGAAGTGAAGCATCGGAATCTATAACTAGTGTCACAGGAATGGTTCAAACATAGAAAGTAAGAAGGGTCAGTTTTCTTATACTTAAGTCGGCATTGTGCCTTTTGTATTTAATTCCGATGCAATTTCTGTGTTTCATCGTCAATAAGAAGGTCCAAGTGAGACAGTAAACCTGAAGTGAAGCATCGCAATCTATAAATAGTGTCACAGGAATGGTTAAAACATAGACAGTAAGAAGAGTCAATCTTCATGTACTTAAGTCGGCATCGTGCCTTTTCTATTTAATTCCGATGCAATTTCTTAATTTCGTCGCCAATAAGAAGGTCCAATGGATACAGAAAAACTGAAGTGAAGCATCGGAATCTATAACTAGTGTCACATTAATGTTTCAAAGCATAGTCAGTAAGAGGAGTTAGTCTTCTTGTACTTATGTTGGCATTGTGCTTTTTATTTAATTCCGATGCAATTTCTGTGTTTCATCGCCAATAAGAAGGTCGGAGGGATACAGTAAACCTGAAATGAAGCATCGGAATCTATAACTAGTGTCACAGGAATGGTTAAAAACAGTCAGTAAGAAGAGTCAGTCTTCTTGTACTTAAGTCGGCATCGTGCATTTTGTATTTAATTCCGATGCAATTTCTGTGTTTCATCGTCAAAAATAAGGTCAGAGGGATACAGTAAACCTGAAGTGAAGCATCGGAATCTATAACTAGTGTCACAGGAATGGTTCAAAACATAGACAGTAGGACGAGTCAGTCTTCTTGTACTTAAGTCGGCATTGTGCATTTTCTATTTAATTCCGAAGCAATTTCTGTGTTTCATAGTCAAAAAGAAGGTCAGAGGGATACAGTAAACCTGAAGTAAAGCATCGGAATCTATAACTAGTGTCACAGGAATGGTTCAAAACATAGACAGTAGGAAGAGTCAGTCTTCTTGTACTTAAGTAGGCATTGTGCCTTTTCTATTTAATTCCGATGCAATTTCTGTGTTTCATCGTCAATAAGAAGGTCAGAGGGATACAGTAAACCTGAAGTGAAGCATCGGAATCTATAACTAGTGTCACAGGAATGGTTCAAACATAGACAGTAAGATGGGTCAGTTTTCTTGTACTTAAGTCGGCATTGTGCCTTTTGCATTTAATTCCGATGCAATTTCTGTGTTTCATCGTCAATAAGAAGGTCAGAGGGATACAGTAAACCTGAAGTAAAGCATGGGAATCTATAACTAGTGTCATAGGAATGGTTCAAAACAGTCAGTAAGAAGAGTCAATCTTCATGTACTTTAGTCGGCATTGTGCCTTTTGTATTTAATTCCGATGAATGTTCTGTGTTTCTTCGTCAATAAGAAGGTCCAAGGGATACAGTAAACCTGAAGTGAAGCTTCGCAATCTATAAATAGTGTCACAGGAATGGTTAAAACATAGACAGTAAGAAGAGTCAGTCTTCTTGTACTTACGTCGGCATCGTGCCTTTTCTTTTTAATTCCGATGCAATTTCTGTATTTCGTCGCCAATAAGAAGGTCCAATGGATACAGAAAACCTGAAGTAAAGCATCGGAATCTATAACTAGTGTCACAGGAATGGTTCAAAACATAGACAGTAGGAAGAGTCAGTCTTCTTGTACTTAAGTAGGCATTGTGCCTTTTCTATTTAATTCCGATGCAATTTCTGTGTTTCATCGTCAATAAGAAGGTCAGATGGATACAGTAAACCTGAAGTGAAGCATCGGAATCTATAACTAGTGTCACAGGAATGGTTCAAACATAGACAGTAAGAAGGGTCAGTTTTCTTGTACTTAAGTCGGCATTGTGCCTTTTGCATTTAATTCCGATGCAATTTCTGTGTTTCATCGTCAATAAGAAGGTCAGAGGGATACAGTAAACCTGAAGTAAAGCATCGGAATCTATAACTAGTGTCACAGGAATGGTTCAAAACAGTCAGTAAGAAGAGTCAATCTTCTTGTACTTAAGTCGGCATTGTGCCTTTTGTATTTAGTTCCGATGCAATTTCTGTGTTTCATCGTCAATAAGAAGGTCCTAGGGATAGAGTAAACCTGAAGTGAAGCTTCGGAATCTATAACTAGTGTCACAGGAATGGTTCAAAACATAGTCAGTAAGAAGGGTCAGTCTTCTTGTACTTAATTCGGCATTGTGCCTTTTGTATTTAATTCCGTTGCAATTTCTGTGTTTCATCGTCAATACGAAGGTCCAAGGGATACAGTGAACCTGAAGTGAAGCATCGGAATCTATAACTAGTGTCACATTAATGATTCAAAACATAGTCAGTAAGAGGAGTTAGTGTTCTTGTACTTATGTTGGCGTTGTGCTTTTTATTTAATTCCGATGCAATTTCTGTGTTTCATCGCCAATAAGAAGGTCGGAGGGATACAGTAAACCTGAAATGAAGCATCGGAATCTATAATTAGTGTCACAGGAATGGTTAAAAACAGTCAGTAAGAAGAGTCAGTCTTCTTGTACTTACGTCGGCATCGTGCATTTTGTATTTAATTCCGATGCATTTTCTGTGTTTCAACGTCAATAAGAAGGTCCAAGGATACAGTTAACCTGAAGTGAAGCATCGGAATCCATAACTAGTGTCACAGGAATGGTTCAAAACATAGACAGTAAGAAGAGTCAGTCTTCTTGTACTTAAGTCGGCATTGTGCTTTTTGTATTTATTTCCGATGCAATTTCTGTGTTTCATCGTCAAAAATAAGGTCAGAGGGATACAGTAAACCTGAAGTGAAGCATCGGAATCTATAACTAGTGTCACAGGAATGGTTCAAACCATAGACAGTAGGACGAGTCAGTCTTCTTGTACTTAAGTCGGCATTGTGCATTTTCTATTTAATTCCGAAGCAATTTCTGTGTTTCATAGTCAAAAACAAGGTCAGAGGGATACAGTAAACCTGAAGTAAAGCATCGGAATCTATAACTAGTGTCACAGGAATGGTTCAAAACATAGACAGTACGAAGAGTCAGTCTTCTTGTACTTAAGTCGGCATTGTGCCTTTTCTATTTAATTCGGATGCAATTTCTGTGTTTCATCGTCAATAAGAAGGTCTGAGGGATACAGTAAACCTGAAGTGAAGCATCGGAATCTATAACTAGTGTCACAGGAATGGTTCAAACATAGACAGTAAGAAGGGTCAGTTTTCTTGTACTTAAGTCGGCATTGTGCCTTTTGTATTTAATTCCGATGCAATTTCTGTGTTTCATCGTCAATAAGAAGGTCAGAGGGATACAGTAAACCTGAAGTAAAGCATCGGAAACCATAACTAGTGTCACAGGAATGGTTCAAAACAGTCAGTAAGAAGTGTCAATCTTCATGTACTTTAGTCGGCATTGTGCCTTTTGTATTTAATTCCGATGCATGTTTTGTGTTTCATCGTCAATAAGAAGGTCCAAGGGATACAGTAAACCTGAAGTGAAGCATTGCAATCTATAAATAGTGTCACAGGAATGGTTAAAACATAGACAGTAAGAAGAGTCAATCTTCATGTACTTAAGTCGGCATCGTGCCTTTTCTATTTAATTCCGATGCAATTTCTGTATTTCGTCGCCAATAAGAAGGTCCAATGGATACAGAAAACCTGAAGTGAAGCATCGGAATCTATAAGTAATGTCACAATAATCGTTCAAATCATAGACAGTGGGAAGAGTCAGTCTTCTTGTACTTAAGTCGGCATTGTGCCTTATGTATTTAGTTTCGATGCAATTTCTGTGTTTCATCGTCAATAAGAAGGTCCTAGGGATAGAGTAAACCTGAAGTGAAGCATCGGAATCTATAACTAGCGTCACAGGTATGGTTCAAAAATAGTCAGTAAGATGGGGTCAGTCTTCTTGTACTTAATTCGGCATTGAGCCTTTTGTATTTACTTCCGATGCAATTTCTGTGTTTCATCGTCAATACGAAGGTCCAAGGGATACAGTAAACCTGAAGTGAAGCATCGGAATCTATAACTAGTGTCACATTAATGTTTCAAAACATAGTCAGTAAGAGGAGTTAGTCTTCTTGTACTTATGTTGGCATTGTGCTTTTTATTTAATTCCGATGCAATTTTTGTGTTTCATCGCCAATAAGAAGGTCGGAGGGTTACAGTAAACCTGAAATGAAGCATCGGAATCTATAACTAGTGTCACAGGAATGGTTCAAAACATAGACAGTAGGGAGGGTCAGCCTTCTTGTACTTAAGTCGGCATTGTGCCTCTTCTATTTATTTCCGATGCACTATCTGTGTTCCATCGTCAATAAGAAGATCCAAGGTATACAGTAAACCTGAAAAGAAGCATCGGAATCTATAACTAGTGTCACAGGAATGGTTCAAATCATAGACAGTAGGAAGATTCACTATACATGTACTTAAGTCGGCATTGGGCCTTTTCTATTTAATTCCGATGCAATTTCTGTGTTTCATCGTCAAAAATAAGGTCAGAGGAATACAGTAAACCTGTAGTGAAGCATCGGAATCTATAACTAGTGTCACAGGAATGGTTCAAAACATAGACAGTAGGACGAGTCAGTCTTCTTGTACTTAAGTCGGCATTGTGCCTTTTCTATTTAATTCCGAAGCAATTTCTGTGTTTCATAGTCAAAAAGAAGGTCAGAGGGATACAGTAAACCTGAAGTAAAGCATCGGAATCTATAACTAGTGTCACAGGAATGGTTCAAAACATAGACAGTAGGAAGAGTCAGTCTTGTTGTACTTAAGTCGGCATTGTGCCTTTTCTATTTAATTCGGATGCAATTTCTGTGTTTCATCGTCAATAAGAAGGTTTGAGGGATACAGTAAACCTGAAGTGAAGCATCGGAATCTATAACTAGTGTCACAGGAATGGTTCAAACATAGAAAGTAAGAAGGGTCAGTTTTCTTATACTTAAGTCGGCATTGTGCCTTTTGTATTTAATTCCGATGCAATTTATGTGTTTCATCGTCAATAAGAAGGTCCAAGTGAGACAGTAAACCTGAAGTGAAGCATCGCAATCTATAAATAGTGTCACAGGAATGGTTAAAACATAGACAGTAAGAAGAGTCAATCTTCATGTACTTAAGTCGGCATCGTGCCTTTTCTATTTAATTCCGATGCAATTTCTGGATTTCGTCGCCAATAAGAAGGTCCAATGGATACAGAAAACCTGAAGTGAAGCATCGGAATCTATAACTAGTGTCACATTAATGTTTCAAAGCATAGTCAGTAAGAGGAGTTAGTCTTCTTGTACTTATGTTGGCATTGTGCTTTTTATTTAATTCCGATGCAATTTCTGTGTTTCATCGCCAATAAGAAGGTCGGAGGGATACAGTAAACCTGAAATGAAGCATCGGAATCTATAACTAGTGTCACAGGAATGGTTAAAAACAGTCAGTAAGAAGAGTCAGTCTTCTTGTACTTAAGTCGGCATCGTGCATTTTGTATTTAATTCCGATGCAATTTCTGTGTTTCATCGTCAAAAATAAGGTCAGAGGGATACAGTAAACCTGAAGTGAAGCATCGGAATCTATAACTAGTGTCACAGGAATGGTTCAAAACATAGACAGTAGGACGAGTCAGTCTTCTTGTACTTAAGTCGGCATTGTGCATTTTCTATTTAATTCCGAAGCAATTTCTGTGTTTCATAGTCAAAAAGAAGGTCAGAGGGATACAGTAAACCTGAAGTAAAGCATCGGAATCTATAACTAGTGTCACAGGAATGGTTCAAAACATAGACAGTAGGAAGAGTCAGTCTTCTTGTACTTAAGTAGGCATTGTGCCTTTTCTATTTAATTCCGATGCAATTTCTGTGTTTCATCGTCAATAAGAAGGTCAGAGGGATACAGTAAACCTGAAGTGAAGCATCGGAATCTATAACTAGTGTCACAGGAATGGTTCAAACATAGACAGTAAGATGGGTCAGTTTTCTTGTACTTAAGTCGGCATTGTGCCTTTTGCATTTAATTCCGATGCAATTTCTGTGTTTCATCGTCAATAAGAAGGTCAGAGGGATACAGTAAACCTGAAGTAAAGCATGGGAATCTATAACTAGTGTCATAGGAATGGTTCAAAACAGTCAGTAAGAAGAGTCAATCTTCATGTACTTTAGTCGGCATTGTGCCTTTTGTATTTAATTCCGATGAATGTTCTGTGTTTCATCGTCAATAAGAAGGTCCAAGGGATACAGTAAACCTGAAGTGAAGCTTCGCAATCTATAAATAGTGTCACAGGAATGGTTAAAACATAGACAGTAAGAAGAGTCAGTCTTCTTGTACTTACGTCGGCATCGTGCCTTTTCTTTTTAATTCCGATGCAATTTCTGTATTTCGTCGCCAATAAGAAGGTCCAATGGATACAGAAAACCTGAAGTAAAGCATCGGAATCTATAACTAGTGTCACAGGAATGGTTCAAAACATAGACAGTAGGAAGAGTCAGTCTTCTTGTACTTAAGTAGGCATTGTGCCTTTTCTATTTAATTCCGATGCAATTTCTGTGTTTCATCGTCAAGAAGAAGGTCAGATGGATACAGTAAACCTGAAGTGAAGCATCGGAATCTATAACTAGTGTCACAGGAATGGTTCAAACATAGACAGTAAGAAGGGTCAGTTTTCTTGTACTTAAGTCGGCATTGTGCCTTTTGCATTTAATTCCGATGCAATTTCTGTGTTTCATCGTCAATAAGAAGGTCAGAGGGATACAGTAAACCTGAAGTAAAGCATCGGAATCCATAACTAGTGTCACAGGAATGGTTCAAAACAGTCAGTAAGAAGAGTCAATCTTCTTGTACTTAAGTCGGCATTGTGCCTTTTGTATTTAGTTCCGATGCAATTTCTGTGTTTCATCGTCAATAAGAAGGTCCTAGGGATAGAGTAAACCTGAAGTGAAGCATCGGAATCTATAACTAGTGTCACAGGAATGGTTCAAAACATAGTCAGTAAGAAGGGTCAGTCTTCTTGTACTTAATTCGGCATTGTGCCTTTTGTATTTAATTCCGATGCAATTTCTGTGTTTCATCGTCAATACGAAGGTCCAAGGGATACAGTGAACCTGAAGTGAAGCATCGGAATCTATAACTAGTGTCACATTAATGATTCAAAACATAGTCAGTAAGAGGAGTTAGTGTTCTTGTACTAATGTTGGCGTTGTGCTTTTTATTTAATTCCGATGCAATTTCTGTGTTTCATCGCCAATAAGAAGGTCGGAGGGATACAGTAAACCTGAAATGAAGCATCGGAATCTATAATTAGTGTCACAGGAATGGTTAAAAACAGTCAGTAAGAAGAGTCAGTCTTCTTGTACTTACGTCGGCATCGTGCATTTTGTATTTAATTCCGATGCATTTTCTGTGTTTCAACGTCAATAAGAAGGTCCAAGGATACAGTTAACCTGAAGTGAAGCATCGGAATCCATAACTAGTGTCACAGGAATGGTTCAGAACATAGACAGTAAGAAGAGTCAGTCTTCTTGTACTTAAGTCGGCATTGTGCTTTTTGTATTTATTTCCGATGCAATATCTGTGTTTCATCGTCAAAAATAAGGTCAGAGGGATACAGTAAACCTGAAGTGAAGCATCGGAATCTATAACTAGTGTCACAGGAATGGTTCAAACCATAGACAGTAGGACGAGTCAGTCTTCTTGTACTTAAGTCGGCATTGTGCCTTTTCTAATTAATTCCTATGCAATTTCTGTGTTTCATAGTCAAAAAGAAGGTCAGAGGGATACAGTAAACCTGAAGTGAAGCATCGGAATCTATAACTAGTGTCACAGGAATGGTTCAAAACATAGACAGTAGGGAGAGTCAGCCTTCTTGTACTTAAGTCGGCATTGTGCCACTTCTATTTATTTCCGATGCACTATCTGTGTTCCATCGTCAATAAGAAGATCCAAGGGATACAGTAAACCTGAAATGAAGCATCGGAATCTATAACTAGTGTCACAGGAATGGTTCAAATCATAAACAGTAGGAAGATTCACTATACATGTACTTAAGTCGGCATTGTGAATTTTCTATTTAATTCCGATGCAATTTCTGTGTTTCATCGTCAAAAATAAGGTCAGAGGGATACAGTAAACCTGAAGTGAGGCATCGGAATCTATAACTAGTGTCACAGGAATGGTTCAAAGCATAAACAGTAGGACGAGTCAGTCTTCTTGTACTTAAGTCGGCATTGTGCCTTTTCTATTCAATTCCGAAGCAATTTCTGTGTTTCATAGTCAAAATGACGGTCAGAGGGATACAGTAAACCTGAAGCGAATCATCGGAATCTATAACTAGTGTCACAGGAATGGTTCAAAACATAGACAGTAGGAAGAGTCAGTCTTCCTGTACTTAAGTCGGCATTGTGCCTTTTCTATTTAATTCCGATGCAATTTCTGTGTTTCATCGTCAATAAGAAGGTCAGAGGGATACAGTAAACCTGAAGTGAAGCATCGGAATCTATAACTAGTGTCACAGGAATGGTTCAAACATAGACAGTAAGAAGGGTCAGTTCTCTTGTACTTAAGTCGGCATTGTGCCTTTTGTAATTAATTCCGATGCAATTTCTGTGTTTCATCGTCAATAAGAAGGTCAGAGGGTTACAGTAAACCTGAAGTAAAGCATCGGAATCTATAAGTAATGTCACAGGAATCGTTCAAACATAGACAGTAAGAAGAGTCAATCTTCATGTACTTCAGTCGGCATTGTGCTTTTTGTATTTAATTCTGATGCATGTTCTGTGTTTCATCGTCAATAAGAAGGTACAAGGGATACAGCAAACCTGAAGAGAAGCATCGGAATCTATAAATAGTGTCACAGGAATGGTTAAAACATTGACAGTAAGAAGAGTCAGTCTTCATGTACTTAAGTCGGCATCGTGCCTTTTCTATTTAATTCCGATGCAATTTCTGTATTTCGTCGTTAATAAGAAGGTCCAATGGATACAGAAAACCTCAAGTGAAGCATCGGAATCTATAAGTAATGTCACAGGAATCGTTCAAACATAGACAGTAAGAAGAGTCAGTCTTCTTGTACTTAAGTCGGCATTGTGCCTTTTGTATTTAGTTCCGATGCAATTTCTGTGTTTCATCGTCAATAAGAAGGTCCTCGGGATAGAGTAAACCTGAAGTGAAGCATCGGAATCTATAACTAGTGTCTCAGGAATGGTTCAAAACATAGTCAGTAAGAAGGGTCAGTCTTCTTGTACTTAATTCGGCATTGTGCCTTTTGTATTTAATTCCGATGCAATTTCTGTGTTTCATCGTCAATAAGAAGGTCAGATGGATACAGTAAACCTGAAGTGAAGCATCGGAATCTATAACTAGTGTCACAGGAATGGTTCAAACATAGACAGTAAGAAGGGTCAGTTTTCTTGTACTTAAGTCGGCATTGTGCCTTTTGCATTTAATTCCGATGCAATTTCTGTGTTTCATCGTCAATAAGAAGGTCAGAGGGATACAGTAAACCTGAAGTAAAGCATCGGAATCTATAACTAGTGTCACAGGAATGGTTCAAAACAGTCAGTAAGAAGAGTCAATCTTCTTGTACTTAAGTCGGCATTGTGCCTTTTGTATTTAGTTCCGATGCAATTTCTGTGTTTCATCGTCATTAAGAAGGTCCTAGGGATAGAGTAAACCTGAAGTGAAGCATCGGAATCTATAACTAGTGTCACAGGAATGGTTCAAAACATAGTCAGTAAGAAGGGTCAGTCTTCTTGTACTTAATTCGGCATTGTGCCTTTTGTATTTAATTCCGATGCAATTTCTGTGTTTCATCGTCAATACGAAGGTCCAAGGGATACAGTGAACCTGAAGTGAAGCATCGGAATCTATAACTAGTGTCACATTAATGATTCAAAACATAGTCAGTAAGAGGAGTTAGTCTTCTTTTACTTATGTTGGCGTTGTGCTTTTTATTTAATTCCGATGCAATTTCTGTGTTTCATCGCCAATAAGAAGGTCGGAGGGATACAGTAAACCTGAAATGAAGCATCGGAATCTATAATTAGTGTCACAGGAATGGTTAAAAACAGTCAGTAAGAAGAGTCAGTCTTCTTGTACTTACGTCGGCATCGTGCATTTTGTATTTAATTCCGATGCATTTTCTGTGTTTCAACGTCAATAAGAAGGTCCAAGGGATACAGTTAACCTGAAGTGAAGCATCGGAATCCATAACTAGTGTCACAGGAATGGTTCAAAACATAGACAGTAAGAAGAGTCAGTCTTCTTGTACTTAAGTCGGCATTGTGCTTTTTGTATTTATTTCCGATGCAATTTCTGTGTTTCATCGTCAAAAATAAGGTCAGAGGGATACAGTAAACCTGAAGTGAAGCATCGGAATCTATAACTAGTGTCACAGGAATGGTTCAAACCATAGACAGTAGGACGAGTCAGTCTTCTTGTACTTAAGTCGGCATTGTGCCTTTTCTAATTAATTCCTATGCAATTTCTGTGTTTCATAGTCAAAAAGAAGGTCAGAGGGATACAGTAAACCTGAAGTGAAGCATCGGAATCTATAACTAGTGTCACAGGAATGGTTCAAAACATAGACAGTAGGGAGAGTCAGCCTTCTTGTACTTAAGTCGGCATTGTGCCACTGCTATTTATTTCCGATGCACTATCTGTGTTGCATCGTCAATAAGAAGATCCAAGGGATACAGTAAACCTGAAATGAAGAATCGGAATCTATAACTAGTGTCACAGGAATAGTTCAAATCATAAACAGTAGGAAGATTCACTATACATGTACTTAAGTCGGCATTGTGAATTTTCTATTTAATTCCGATGCAATTTCTGTGTTTCATCGTCAAAAATAAGGTCAGAGGGATACAGTAAACCTGAAGTGAGGCATCGGAATTTATAACTAGTGTCACAGGAATGGTTCAAAGCATAAACAGTGAGACGAGTCAGTCTTCTTGTACTTAAGTCGGCATTGTGCCTTTTCTATTCAATTCCGAAGCAATTTCTGTGTTTCATAGTCAAAATGACGGTCAGAGGGATACAGTAAACCTGAAGTGAATCATCGGAATCTATAACTAGTGTCACAGGAATGGTTCAAAACATAGACAGTAGGAAGAGTCAGTCTTCCTGTACTTAAGTCGGCATTGTGCCTTTTCTATTTAATTCCGATGCAATTTCTGTGTTTCATCGTCAATAAGAAGGTCAGAGGGATACAGTAAACCTGAAGTGAAGCATCGGAATCTATAACTAGTGTCACAGGAATGGTTCAAACATAGACAGTAAGAAGGGTCAGTTCTCTTGTACTTAAGTCGGCATTGTGCCTTTTGTAATTAATTCCGATGCAATTTCTGTGTTTCATCGTCAATAAGAAGGTCAGAGGGTTACAGTAAACCTGAAGTAAAGCATCGGAATCGATAAGTAATGTCACAGGAATCGTTCAAACATAGACAGTAAGAAGAGTCAATCTTCATGTACTTAAGTCGGCATTGTGCTTTTTGTATTTAATTCTGATGCATGTTCTGTGTTTCATCGTCAATAAGAAGGTACAAGGGATACAGCAAACCTGAAGTGAAGCATCGGAATCTATAAATAGTGTCACAGGAATGGTTAAAACATTGACAGTAAGAAGAGTCAGTCTTCATGTACTTAAGTCGGCATCGTGCCTTTTCTATTTAATTCCGATGCAATTTCTCTATTTCGTCGTTAATAAGAAGGTCCAATGGATACAGAAAACCTCAAGTGAAGCATCGGAATCTATAAGTAATGTCACAGGAATCGTTCAAACATAGACAGTAAGAAGAGTCAGTCTTCTTGTACTTAAGTCGGCATTGTGCCTTTTGTATTTAGTTCCGATGCAATTTCTGTGTTTCATCGTCAATAAGAAGGTCCTCGGGATAGAGTAAACCTGAAGTGAAGCATCGGAATCTATAACTAGTGTCTCAGGAATGGTTCAAAACATAGTCAGTAAGAAGGGTCAGTCTTCTTGTACTTAATTCGGCATTGTGCCTTTTGTATTTAATTCCGATGCAATTTCTGTGTTTCATCGTCAATAAGAAGGTCAGATGGATACAGTAAACCTGAAGTGAAGCATCGGAATCTATAACTAGTGTCACAGGAATGGTTCAAACATAGACAGTAAGAAGGGTCAGTTTTCTTGTACTTAAGTCGGCATTGTGCCTTTTGCATTTAATTCCGATGCAATTTCTGTGTTTCATCGTCAATAAGAAGGTCAGAGGGATACAGTAAACCTGAAGTAAAGCATCGGAATCTATAACTAGTGTCACAGGAATGGTTCAAAACAGTCAGTAAGAAGAGTCAATCTTCTTGTACTTAAGTCGGCATTGTGCCTTTTGTATTTAGTTCCGATGCAATTTCTGTGTTTCATCGTCAATACGAAGGTCCAAGGGATACAGTAAACCTGAAGTGAAGCATCGGAATCTATAACTAGTGTCACATAAATGATACAAAACCTAGTCAGTAAGAGGAGTTAGTCTTCTTGTACTTATGTTGGCATTGTGCTTTTTTATTTAATTCCGATGCAATTTCTGTGTTTCATCGCCAATAAGAAGGTCGGAGGGATACAGTAAACCTGAAATGAAAAATCGGAATCTATAACTAGTGTCACAGGAATGGTTAAAAACAGTCAGTAAGAAGAGTCAGTCTTCTTGTACTTACGTCGGCATCGTGCATTTTGTATTTAATTCCGTTGCATTTTCTGTGTTTCAACGTCAATAAGAAGGTCCAAGGGATACA
Organism: Schistocerca americana; assembly: GCF_021461395.2. Classification (NCBI taxonomy): domain Eukaryota; kingdom Metazoa; phylum Arthropoda; class Insecta; order Orthoptera; family Acrididae; genus Schistocerca; species Schistocerca americana. The sequence continues at coordinate 760,749,923 of NC_060123.1, forward strand.
GTTAACCTGAAGTGAAGCATCGGAATCCATAACTAGTGTCACAGGAATGGTTCAAATCGTAGACAGTAAGAAGAGTCAGCCTTCTTGTACTTAAGTCGGCATTGTGCTTTTTGTATTTAATTCCGATGCAATTTCTGTGTTTCATCGTCAAAAATAAGGTCAGAGGGATACAGTAAACCAGAAGTGAAGCATCGGAATCCATAACTAGTGTCACAGGAATGGCTCAAACCATAGACAGTAGGACGAGTCAGTCTTCTTGTACTGAAGTCGGCATTGTGCCTTTTCTAATTAATTCCTATGCAATTTCTCTGTTTCATAGTCAAAAAGAAGGTCAGAGGGATACAGTAAACCTGAAGTGAAGCATCGGAATCTATAACTAGTGTCACAGGAATGGTTCAAAACATAGACAGTAGGGAGAGTCAGCCTTCTTGTACTTAAGTCGGCATTGTGCCTCTTCTATTTATATCCGATGCACTATCTGTGTTCCATCGTCAATAAGAAGATCCAAGGGATACAGTAAACCTGAAATGAAGCATCGGAAACTATAACTGGTGTCACAGGAATGGTTCAAATCATAGACAGTAGGAAGATTCACTATACATGTACTTAAGTCGGCATTGTAAGTTTTCTATTTAATTCCGATGCAATTTCTGTGTTTCATCGTCAATAAGAAGGTCAGAGGGATACAGTAAACCTGAAGTAAAGCATCGCAATCTAAAACTAGTGTCACAGGAATGGTACAAAACAGTCAGTAAGAAGAGACAATCTTCATGTACTTCAGTCGGCATTGTGCCTTTTGTATTTAATTCTGATGCATGTTCTGTGTTTCATCGTCAATAAGAAGGTCCAAGGGATACAGTAAACCTGAAGTGGAGCATCGGAATCTATAAATAGTGTCACAGGACTGGTTAAAACATAGACAGTAAGAAGAGTCAGTCTTCTTGTACTTATGTCGGCATCGTGCCTTTTCTATTCAATTCCGATGCAATTTCTGTATTTCGTCGCCAATAAGAAGGTCCAATGGATACATTGAACCTGAAGTGAAGCATCGGAATCTGTAAGTAATGTCACAGGCATCGTTCAAAACATAGACAGTAGGAAGAGTCAGTCTTCTTGTACTTAAGTCGGCATTGTGCCTTTTGTATTTAGTTCCGATGCAATCTCTGTGTTTCATCGTCAATAAGAAGGTCACAGAGATAGAGTAAACCTGAAGTGAAGCATCGGAATCTATAACTAGTGTCACAGGAATGGTTCAAAACATAGTCAGTAAGAAGGGTCAGTCTTCTTGTACTTAATTCGGCATTGTGCATTTTGTATTTAATTCCGATGCAATTTCTGTGTTTCATCGTCAATACGAAGGTCCAAGGGATACAGTAAACCTGAAGTGAAGCATCGGAATCTATAACTAGTGTCACATAAATGATTCAAAACATAGTCAGTAAGAGGAGTTAGTCTTCTTGTACTTATGTTGGCATTGTGCTTTTTTATTTAATTCCGATGCAATTTCTGTGTTTCATCGCCAATAAGAAGGTCGGAGGGATACAGTAAACCTGAAATGAAGCATCGGAATCTATAACTAGTGTCACAGGAATGGTTAAAAACAGTCAGTAAGAAGAGTCTGTCTTCTTGTACTTACGTCGGCATCGTGCATTTTGTATTTAATTCCGATGCATTTTCTGTGTTTCAACGTCAATAAGAAGGTCCAAGGGATACAGTTAACCTGAAGTGAAGCATCGGAATCCATAACTAGTGTCACAGGAATGGTTCAAAACATAGACAGTAAGAAGAGTCAGTCTTCTTGTACTTAAGTCGGCATTGTGCCTTTTCTAATTAATTCCTATGCAATTTCTGTGTTTCATAGTCAAAAAGAAGGTCAGAGGGATACAGTAAACCTGAAGTGAAGCATCAGAATCTATAACTAGTGTCACAGGAATGGTTCAAAACATAGACAGTAGGGTGAGTCAGCCTTCTTGTACTTAAGTCGGCATTGTGCCTCTTCTATTTATTTCTGATGCACTATCTGTGTTCCATCATCAATAAGAAGATCCAAGGGATACAGTAAACCTGAAATGAATCATCGGAATCTATGACTAGTGTCACAGGAATGGTTCAAATCATAGACAGTAAGAAGATTCACTATACATGTACTTAAGTTGGCATTGTGAATTTACTATTTAATTCCGATGCAATTTCTGTGTTTCATCGTTAAAAATAAGGTCAGAGGGATACAGTAAACCTGAAGTGAAGCATCGGAATCTATAACTAGTGTGACAGGAATGGTTCAAATCATAGACAGTAGGACGAGTCAGTCTTCTTGTACTTAAGTCGGCATTATGCCTTTTCTATTCAATTCCGAAGCAATTTCTGTGTTTCATAGTCAAAAAGAAGGTCAGAGGGATACAGTAAATTGAAGTGAAGCATCGGAATCTATAACTAGTGTCACAGGAATGGTTCAAAACATAGACAGTAGGAAGAGTCAGTCTTCTTGTACTTAAATCGGCATTGTGCCTTTTCTATTTAATTCCGATGCAATTTCTGTGTTTCATCGTCAATAAGAAGGTAAGAGGGATACAGTAAACCTGAAGTGAAGCATCGGAATCTATAACTCGTGTCACAGGAATGGTTCAAACATAGACAGTAAGAAGGGTCAGTTTTCTTGTACTTAAGTCGGCATTGTGCCTTTTGTATTTAATTCCGATGCAATTTCTGTGTTTCATCGTCAATAAGAAGGTCAGAGGGATACAGGAAACCTGAAGTAAAGCATCGGAATCTATAACTAGTGTCACAGGAATGGTTCAAAAGAGTCAGTAAGAAGAGTCAATCTTCATGTACTTAAGTCGGCATTGTGCCTTTTGTATTTAATTCCGATGCATGTTCTGTGTTTCATCGTCAATAAGAAGGTCAGAGGGATACAGTAAATTGAAGTGAAGCATCGGAATCTATAACTAGTGTCACAGGAATGGTTCAAAACATAGACAGTAGGAAGAGTCAGTCTTCTTGTACTTAGTTCGGCATCGTGACTTTTCTATTTAATTCCGATGCAATTTCTGTATTTCTTCGCCAATAAGAAGGTCCAATGGATACAGAGAACCTGAAGTGAAGCATCGGAATCTATAAGTAATGTCACAGGAATCGTTCAAAACATAGACAGTAGAAAGAGTCAGTCTTCTTGTACTTAAGTCCGCATTGTGCCTTTTGTATTTAGTTCCGATGCAATTTCTGTGTTTCATCGTCAATAAGAAGGTCCTAGGGATAGAGTAAACCTGAAGTGAAGCATCGGAATCTATAACTAGTGTCGCAGGAATGGTTCAAAACATAGTCAGTAAGAAGGGACAGTCTTCTTGTACTTAATTCGGCATTGTGCCTTTTGTATTTAATTCCGATGCAATTTCTGTGTTTCATCGTCAATACGAAGGTCCAAGGTATACAGTAAACCTGAAGTGAAGCGTCGGAATCTATAACTAGTGTCACATTAATGATTCAAAACATAGTCAGTAAGAGGAGTTAGTCTTCTTGTACTTGTGTTGGCATTGTGCTTTTTTATTTAATTCCGATGCAATTTCTGTGTTTCATCGCCAATAAGAAGGTCGGAGGGATAGAGTAAACCTGAAATGAAGCATCGGAATCTATAACTAGTGTCACAGGAAAGGTTCAAAACAGTCAGTAAAAAGAGTCAATCTTCATGTACTTAAGTCGGCATTGTTCCTTTTGTATTTAATTCTGATGCATGTTCTGTGTTTCATCGTCAATAGGAAGGTCCAAGGGATACAGCAAACCTGAAGTGAAGCATCGGAATCTATAAATAGTGTCACAGGAATGGTTAAAACATAGACGGTAAGAAGAGTCAGTCTTCTTGTACTTAAGTCGGCATCGTGCCTTTTCTATTTAATTCCGATGCAATTTCTGTATTTCGTCGCCAATAAGTAGGTCCAATGGATACAGAAAACCTGAAGTGAAGCATCGGAATCTATAAGTAATGTCACAGGAATCGTTCAAAAATAGACAGTAAGAAGAGTCAGTCTTCTTGTACTTAAGTCGGCATTGTGCCTTTTGTATTTAGTTCCGATGCAATCTCTGTGTTTCATCGTCAATAAGAAGGTCATAGAGATAGAGTAAACCTGAAGTGAAGCATCGGAATCTATAACTAGTGTCACAGGAATGGTTAAAAACATAGTCAGTAAGAAGGGTCAGTCTTCTTGTACTTAATTCGGCATTGTGCATTTTGTATTTAATTCCGATGCAATTTCTGTGTTTCATCGTCAATACGAAGGTCCAAGGGATACAGTAAACCTGAAGTGAAGCATCGGAATCTATAACTAGTGTCACATAAATGATTCAAAACATAGTCAGTAAGAGGAGTTAGTCTTCTTGTACTTATGTTGGCATTGTGCTTTTTTATTTAATTCCGATGCAATTTCTGTGTTTCATCGCCTATAAGAAGGTCGGAGGGATACAGTAAACCTGAAATGAAGCATCGGAATCTATAACTTGTGTCACAGGAATGGTTAAAAACAGTCAGTAAGAAGAGTCTGTCTTCTTGTACTTACGTCGGCATCGTGCATTTTGTATTTAATTCCGATGCATTTTCTGTGTTTCAACGTCAATAAGAAGGTCCAAGGGATACAGTTAACCTGAAGTGAAGCATCGGAATCCATAACTAGTGTCACAGGAATGGTTCAAAACATAGACAGTAAGAAGAGTCAGTCTTCTTGTACTTAAGTCGGCATTGTGCCTTTTCTAATTAATTCCTATGCAATTTCTGTGTTTCATAGTCAAAAAGAAGGTCAGAGGGATACAGTAAACCTGAAGTGAAGCATCAGAATCTATAACTAGTGTCACAGGAATGGTTCAAAACATAGACAGTAGGGAGAGTCAGCCTTCTTGTACTTAAGTCGGCATTGTGCCTCTTCTATTTATTTCCGATGCACTATCTGTGTTCCATCGTCAATAAGAAGATCCAAGGGATACAGTAAACCTGAAATGAATCATCGGAATCTATAACTAGTGTCACAGGAATGGTTCAAATCATAGACAGTAAGAAGATTCACTATACATGTACTTAAGTTGGCATTGTGAATTTTCTATTTAATTCCGATGCAATTTCTGTGTTTCATCGTTAAAAATAAGGTCAGAGGGATACAGTAAACCTGAAGTGAAGCATCGGAATCTATAACTAGTGTGACAGGAATGGTTCAAATCATAGACAGTAGGACGAGTCAGTCTTCTTGTACTTAAGTCGGCATTATGCCTTTTCTATTCAATTCCGAAGCAATTTCTGTGTTTCATAGTCAAAAAGAAGGACAGAGGGATACAGTAAATTGAAGTGAAGCATCGGAATCTATAACTAGTGTCACAGGAATAGTTCAAAACATAGACAGTAGGAAGAGTCAGTCTTCTTGTACTTAAATCGGCATTGTGCCTTTTCTATTTAATTCCGATGCAATTTCTGTGTTTCATCGTCAATAAGAAGGTAAGAGGGATACAGTAAACCTGAAGTGAAGCATCGGAATCTATAACTCGTGTCACAGGAATGGTTCAAACATAGACAGTAAGAAGGGTCAGTTTTCTTGTACTTAAGTCGGCATTGTGCCTTTTGTATTTAATTCCGATGCAATTTCTGTGTTTCATCGTCAATAAGAAGGTCAGAGGGATACAGGAAACCTGAAGTAAAGCATCGGAATCTATAACTAGTGTCACAGGAATGGTTCAAAACAGTCAGTTAGAAGAGTCAATCTTCATGTACTTAAGTCGGCATTGTGCCTTTTGTATTTAGTTCCGATGCGTGTTCTGTGTTTCATCGTCAATAAGAAGGTCCAAGGGATACAGTAAACCTGAAGTGGAGCATCGGAATCTATAAATAGTGTCACAGGAATGGTTAAAACATAGACAGTAAGAAGAGTCAGTCTTCTTGTACTTAGTTCGGCATCGTGACTTTTCTATTTAATTCCGATGCAATTTCTGTGTTTCATCGTCAATAAGAAGGTCCAAGGGATACTATAAACCTGGAGTGTAGCATCGGAATCTATAACTAGTGTCACAGGAATGGTTCAAAACAGTCAGTAAAAAGAGTCAATCTTCATGTACTTAAGTCGGCATTGTGCCTTTTGTATTTAATTCTGATGCATGTTCTGAGTTTCATCGTCAATAGGAAGATCCAAAGGATACAGCAAACCTGAAGTGAAGCATCGGAATCTATAAATAGTGTCACAGGAATGGTTAAAACATAGACAGTAAGAAGAGTCAGTCTTCTTGTACTTAAGTCGGCATCGTGCCTTTTCTATTTAATTCCGATGCAATTTCTGTATTTCGTCGCCAATAAGAAGGTCCAATGGATACAGAAAACCTGAAGTGAAGCATCGGAATCTATAAGTAATGTCACTGGAATCGTTCAAAAATAGACAGTAAGAAGAGTCAGTCTTCTTGTACTTAAGTCGGCTATGTGCCTTTTGTATTTAGTTCCGATGCAATTTCTGTGTTTCATCGTCAATAAAAAGGTCCTAGGGATAGAGTAAACCTGAAGTGAAGCATCGGAATCTATAACCTGTGTCACAGGAATGGTTGAAAACATAGTCAGTAAGAAGGGTCAGTCTTCTTGTACTTAATTCGGCATTGTGCCTTTTGTATTTAATTCCGATGCAATATCTGTGTTTCATCGTCAATACGAAGGTCCAAGGGATACAGTAAACCTGAAGTGAAGCATCGGAATCTATAACTAGTGTCACATAAATGATTCAAAACATAGTCAGTAAGAGGAGTTAGTCTTCTTGTACTTATGTTGGCATTGTGCTTTTTTATTTAATTCCGATGCAATTTCTGTGTTTCATCGCTAATAAGAAGGTCGGAGGGATACAGTAAACCTGAAATGAAGCATCGGAATCTATAACTAGTGTCACAGGAATGGTTAAAAACAGTCAGTAAGAAGAGTCAATCATCTTGTACTTACGTCGGCATCGTGCATTTTGTATTTATTTCCGATGCATTTTCTGTGTTTCAACGTCAATAAGAAGGTCCAAGGGATGCAGTTAACCTGAAGTGAAGCATCGGAATCCATAACTAGTGTCACAGGAATGGTTCAAAACATAGACAGTAAGAAGAGTCAGTCTTCTTGTACTTAAATCGGCATTGTGCTTTTTGTATTTAATTCCGATGCAATTTCTGTGTTTTATCGTCAAAAATAAGGTCAGAGGGATACAGTAAACCAGAAGTGAAGCATCGGAATCTATAACTAGTGTCCCAGGGATGGCTCAAACCATAGACAGTAGGACGAGTCAGTCTTCTTGTGCTTAAGTCGGCATTGTGCCTTTTCTAATTAATTCCTATGCAATTTCTGTGTTTCATAGTCAAAACGAAGGTCAGAGGGATACAGTAAACCTGAAGTGAAGCATCGGAATCTATAACTAGTGTCACAGGAATGGTTCAAAACATAGACAGTAGGGAGAGTCAGCCTTCTTGTACTTAGGTCGGCATTGTGCCGCTTCTATTTATTTCCGATGCACTATCTGTGTTCCATCGTCAATAAGAAGATCCAAGGGATACAGTAAACCTGAAATGAAGCATCGGAATCTATAACTAGTGTCACAGGAATGGTTCAAATCATGGACAGTAGGAAGATTCACTATACATGTACTTAAGTCGGCATTGTGAATTTTCTATTTAATTCCGATGCAATTTCTGTGTTTCATCGTTAAAAATAAGGTCAGAGGGATACAGTAAACCTGAAGTGAAGCATCGGAATCTATAACTAGTGTCACAGGAATGGTTCAAAACATGGACAGTAGGACGAGTCAGTCTTCGTGTACTTAAGTCGGCATTATGCATTTTCTATTCAATTCCGAAGCAATTTCTGTGTTTCATAGTCAAAAAGAAGGTCAGAGGGATACAGTAAATTGAAGTGAAGCATCGGAATCTATAACTAGTGTCGCAGGAATGGTTCAGAACATAGACAGTAGGAAGAGTCAGTCTTCTTGTACTTAAGTCGGCATTGTGCCTTTTCTATTTAATTCCGATGCAATTTCTGTGTTTCATCGTCAATAAGAGGGTCAGAGGGATACAGTAAACCTGAAGTGAAGCATCGGAATCTGTAACTCGTGTCACAGGAATGGTTCAAACATAGACAGTACGAAGGGTCAGTTTTCTTGCACTTAAGTCGGCATTGTGCCTGTTGTATTTAATTCCGATGCAATTTCTGTGTTACATCGTCAATAATAAGGTCAGAGGGATACAGTAAACCTGAAGTAAAGCATCGGAATCTATAACTAGTGTCACAGGAATGGTTCAAAACAGTCAGTAAGAAGAGTCAATCTTCATGTACTTAAGTCGGCATTGTGCCTTTTGTATTTAATTCCGATGCATGTTCTGTGTTTCATCGTTAATAAGAAGGTCCAAGGGATACAGTAAACCTGAAGTGGAGCATCGGAACCTATAAATAGTGTCACAGGAATGTTTAAAACATAGACAGTAGGAAGAGTCAGTCTTCTTGTACTTAAGTCGGCATCGTGCCTTTTCTATTTAATTCCGATGCAATTTCTGTATTTCGTCGCCAATAAGAAGGTCCAATGGATACAGAGAACATGAAGTGAAGCATCGGAATCTGTAAGTAATGTCACAGGAATCGTTCAAAACATAGACAGTAGGAAGAGTCAGTCTTCTTGTACTTAAGTCGGCATTGTGCCTTTTGTATTTAGTTCCGATGCAATTTCTTTGTTTCATCGTCAATAAGAAGGTCCTAGGGATAGAGTAAACCTGAAGTGATGCATCGGAATCTATAACTAGTGTCACAGGAATGGTTCAAAACATAGTCAGTAAGAAGGGACAGTCTTCTTGTACTTAATTCGGCAATGTGCCTTTTGTATTTAATTCCGATGCAATTTCTGTGTTTCATCGTCAATACGAAGGTCCAAGGGATACAGTAAACCTGAAGTGAAGCATCGGAATCTATAACTAGTGTCACATTAATGATTCAAAACATAGTCAGTAAGAGGAGTTAGTCTTCTTGTACTTATGTTGGCATTGTGCTTTTTTATTTAATTCCGATGCAATTTCTGTGTTTCATCGCCAATAAGAAGGTCGGAGGGATATAGTAAACCTGAAATGAAGCATCGGAATCTATAACTAGTGTCACAGGAATGGTTCAAAACATAGACAGTAGGGAGAGTCAGCCTTCTTGTACTTAAGTCGGCATTGTGCCTCTTCTATTTATTTCCGATGCACTATCTGTGTTCCGTCGTCAATAAGAAGATCCAAGGGATACAGTAAACCTGAAATGAAGCATCGGGATCTATAACTAGTGTCACAGGAATGGTTCAAATCATAGACAGTAGGAAGATTCACTCTACATGTACTTAAGTCGGCATTGTGCCTTTTCTATTTAATTCCGATGCAATTTCTGTGTTTCATCGTCAAAAATAAGGTCAGAGGGATACAGTAAACCTGAAGTGAAGCATCGGAATCTATAACTAGTGTCACAGGAATGGTTCAAAACATAGACAGTAGGACGAGTCAGTCTTCTTGTACTTAAGTGGGCATTGTGCCTTTTCTATTTAATTCCGAAGCAATTTCTGTGTTTCATAGTCAAAAAGAAGGTCAGAGGGATACAGTAAACCTGAAGTGAAGCATCGGAATCTATAACTAGTGTCACAGGAATGGTTCAAAACATAGACAGTGGGAAGAGTCAGTCTTCTTGTACTTAAGGCGGCATTGTGCCTTTTCTATTTAATTCCGATGCAATTTCTGTGTTTCATCGTCAATAAGAAGGTCAGAGGGATACAGTAAACCTGAAGTGAAGCATCGGAATCTATAACTAGTGTCACAGGAATGGTTCAAACATAGACAGTAAGAAGGGTCAGTTTTCTTCGACTTAAGTCGGCATTGTGCCTTTTGTATTTAATTCCGATGCAATTTCTGTTTTTCATCGTCAATAAGAAGGTCCAAGGGATACAGTAAACCTGAAGTGAAGCATCGGAATCAATAACTAGTGTCACAGGATTGGTTCAAATCATAGACAGTAAGAAGAGTCAGTCTTCTTGTACTGAAGTCGGCATTGTGTCTATTGTATTTAATTCCGATCCAATTTCTGTGTTTCATCGTCAATAAGAAGGTCAGAGGGATACAGTAAACCTGAAGTGAAGCATCGGAATCTATAACTAGTGTCACAGGAATGGTTCAAAACAGTCAGTAAGAAGAGTCAGTCTTCTTGTACTTAAGTCGGCATTGTGCCTTTTGTATTTATTTCCGATGCACTATCTGTGTTCCATCGTCAAAAAGAAGATCCAAGGGATACAGTAAACCTGAAATGAAGCATCGGAATCCATAACTAGTGTCACAGGAGTGGTTCAAAACATAGACAGTAGGAAGATTCACTCTACATGTAATTAAGTCGGCATTGTGCCTTTTGTATTGATTTCCGATGCATTTTCTGTGTTTCATCGTCAATAAGAAGGCCAGAGGGAAACAGTGAACCGGAGGTGAAGCATCGGAATCTGTAACTAGCGTCACAGGAATGGTTCAAAACATAGACACTAAGGAGAGTCAGTCTGCTTGTACTTAAGACGGCAATGTGCATTTTCTATTTATGTCCGATGCAATTTCTGTGTTTCATCTTCAATAAGAAGGTCAGAGGGATACAGTGAACCTGAGGTGAAGCATCGGAATCTGTAACTAGCGTCACAGGAAAAGTTCAAAACGTAGACACTAAGAAGAGTCAGTCTTTTTGTACTTAAGTCGGCATTGTGCCATTTTCAATTTAATTGCGATGCAATTAGTATGTTTCATCGTCAATATGAAGGTCAGAGGGATACTGTTAACCTGAAGTGAAGCATCGGAACCTCTAACTAGTGTCACAGGAATGGTTCAAAGCATAGTCGGTAAGAAGAGTCAGTCTTCTTGTACTGAAGTCGGCATTGTGCCTTTTATATTTAATTTTGATGCAATTTCTGTGTTCCATCGTCAATAAGAAGGTCCAAGGGATACAGTGAACCTGAAGTGAAGCATCGGAATCTGTAACTAGCGTCACAGGAATGGTTCATAACATAGACAGTAGGAAGAGTAAGTCTTCTTTTACTTAAGTCGGCATTGTGCCTTTTCTATTTAATTCCGATGCAATTTCTGTGATTCGTCGCCAATAAGAAGGTCCAAAGGATACAGTAAACCTGAAGTGAAGCACCGGAATCCATAATCTAATGTCACAGGAATCGTTCAAAACATAGACCGTAGGAAGAGTCAGTCTTCTTGAACTTCAGTCGGCATTGTGCCTTTTGTATTTAGTTCCGATGAAATTTCTGTGTATCATCGTCAATAAGAAGGTCCTAGGGATACAGTAAACCTGAAGTGAAGCATCGGAATCTATAACTAGTGTCATAGGATTGGAGCAAGGTATAGTTAGCAAGAATAGTCAGTCTTCTTGTACTTAAGTCGGCATTGTGCCTTTTCTATTTAATTCCGATGCAATTTCTGTGTTTCATCGTCATAAACGTCAGAGGGATACAGTAAACCTGAAGTGAGGCATCGGAATTTATAACTAGTGTCATAGGAATGGTTTAAATCATAGACAGTATGAATGGTCAGTCTTCTTGTACTTAAGTCGGCATTGTGCCTCTTGTATTAAATTCCGATGCACTATCTGTGTTTCATCGCCAATAAGAAGGTCCAAGGGATACAGTAAACCTGAAATGAAGCAGCGGAATCTGTAACTAGTGTCACAGGAATGATTCAAATCATAGACAGTAGGAAGTTTCAGTCTACATGTACTTAAGTCGGCATTGTGCCCTTTGAATTTATATCCTATGCAATTTCTGTGTTTCATCGTCAATAAGAGGGTCAGAGGGATACAGTAGAATTGAAGTGAAGCATTGGAATCTATAACTAGTGTCACAGGAATGGTTCAAAACATAGTCAGTAAGAAGAGTCAGTCTTCTTGTCCTTAAGTCGTTATTGTGACTTTTGTATTTAATTCCGATGCAATATCTGTGTTTCATCGTCAATAAGAAGGTCCAAGGGATACAGTAAACCTGAAGTGGACAATCGTAATCTATAACTAGTGTCACAGGAATGGTTCAAAAATTAGACAGTAAGAAGAGCCAGTCTTCTTGTACTTAAGTCGGCATTGTGCCCTTTTCAATTTAATTCCGATGCAATTACTGTGTTTCATAGTCAATAAGAAGGTCAGAGGGATACAGTAAACCTGAAGTGAAGCATCGGAATCTCTAACTAGTGTCACAGGAATGGTTCAACACATAGTCAGTAAGAAGTGTTAGTCTTCTTGTACTTAAGTCGGCATTGTGCCTTTTGTATTTAATTCCGATGCAATTTCTGTGTTTCATCGTCAATAAGAAGGTCCAAGGGATACAGTAAACCGGAAGTGAAGCATCGGAATGTGTAACTAGCGTCACAGGGATGGTTCGAAAAATAGACACTAAGAAGAGTCAGTCTGCTTGTACAATGACGACATTGTGCCTTTTCTATTTAATTCCGATGCAATTTCTGTGTTTCATCGTCAGTAAGAAGGTCACAGGGACACAGTGAACCTGAGGTCAAGCATCGGAATCTATAACTAGTGTCGCAGGAATGGTTGAAAACATAGACAGTAAGAAGAGTCAGTCTTCTTGTACTTAAGTCGGCATTGTGCCTTTTCTATTTAATTCCGATGCAATTTCTGTATTTCGTCGCCAATAAGAAGGTCAGAGGGATACAGTGAACCTGACGTGAATCATCGGATTCTATAACTAGTGTCACAGGAATGGTTCAAAGCATAGACATTAGGGAGAGTCAGTCTTCTTGTACTTATGTCGGCATTGTGCCTTTTCAATTTAATTCCGAAGCAATGTCTGTGTTTCGTCGCCAATAAGAAGGTCCAAAGGATACAGTATACCCGAAGTGAAGCATCATAATCCATAACTGATGTCACAGGAATCGTTCAAAACATAGACAGTAGGAAGAGTCAGTCCTCTTGTACTTAAGTCGGCATTGTGCCTTTTGTATTTAATTCAGAAGCAATTTCTGTGGTTCATCGTCAAAAAGAAGGTCCAAGAGATACAGTAAACCTGAAGTTAAGCATCAGAATCTGTAACTAGTATCACAGGAATGAAGCAAGATATAGTCAGTAAGAAGAGTCAGTCTTCTTGTACTTAAGCCGGCATTGTGCCTTTTCTATTTAATTCCGATGCAATGTCTGTGATTCATCGTCAATAAGGAGGTCAGAGGGATTCAGTAAACCTGAAGTGAACCATCGGAATCAATAACTAGTGTCACAGGAATGGTTAAAACATAGACAGTAGGAAGAGTCAATCTTCTTGTACTTAAGTCGGCATTGTGCCTTTTCTATTTAATTGCGATGCAATTTCTGTGTTTCATCGTCAACAAGAAGGTCAGAGGGATACAGTAAACATGAAGTGAAGCATCGAAATCTATAACTAGTGTCACAGGAATGGTTCAAACATAGACAGTAAGAAGTGTCGGTCTTCTTGTACTTAAGTCGGCATTGCGCCTTTTCTATTTAATTCCGATGCAATTTCTGTACTTCGTCGCCAATAAGAAGGTCCAAAATATACAGTAAACCTAAAGTGAAGCATCTGAATCTATAACTAATGTCACAGGAATCGTTCGAAACATAGACAGTAGGAAGAGTCAGTCTTCTTGTACTTAAGTCGGCATTGTGCCTTTTCTATTTAGTTCCGATGCAATTTTTGTGTTTCATCGTCAATAAGAAGGTCCTAGGGATAGAGTAAACCTGATGTGAAGCATCGGAATCTATAACTAGTGTCACAGGAATGGTTCAAAACATAGTCAGTAAGAAGAGTCAGTCTTCTTGTAGTTATGTCGGCATTGTGCCTTTTCTATTTAATTCCGATGCAATTTCTGTGTTTCAGGGTCAATAAGAAGGTCCAAGGGATACAGTAAACCTGAAGTGAAGCATCGGAATCTATAACTTGTGTCACAGGAATGGTTAAAAACATAGACAGTAGGAAGAGTCAGTATTCTTGTACTTAAGTCGTCATTGTGCCTTTTGTATTTAATTCCGATGCAATTTCTGTGTTTCATCGTCAATAAGAAAGACAGAGGGATACAGTAAACCTGAAGTAAAGCATCGGAATCTATAACTAGTGTCACAGGAATGGTTCAAACATAGACAGTAAGAAGGGGCAGTCTTCTTATACTTAAGTCGGTATTGTGCCTTTTGTATTTAATTCCGATTCAATTTCTGTGTTTCATCGTCAATAAGAAGGTCCAAGGGATACAGTAAACCAGAAGGGAAGCTTCGGAATCTATAACTAGTGTCTCAGGAATGGTTCAGAACATAGACAGTAAGAAGAGTCAGTCTTCTTGAACTTAAGTCGGCATTGTGCCTTTTGTATTTAATTCCGATCCAATATCTGTGTTTCATCGTCAATAAGAAGGTCAGAGGGATACAGTAAACCTGAAGTGAAGCATCAAAATCTATAACTAGTGTCACAGGAATGGTTCAAAACAGTCAGTAAGAAGAGTCTGTCTTCTTGTAGTTAAGTCGGAATTGTCCTTCTGTATTTAATTCCGATGCAATTTCTGTGTTTCATCGTCAATAAGAAGGTCAGAGGGATACAGTAAACCTGAAGTGAAGCTTCGGAATCTGTAACTAGTGTCACAGGAATGATTCGAAACATAGTGAGTAAGAAGAGTCAGTCTTCTTGTACTTAAGTTGGCAATGTGCCTTTTGTATTTAATTCCGATGCTATTTCTGTGTTTCATCGTCAATAAGAAGGTCAGAGTGATACAGTAAACATGAAGTGAAGCATCGGAATCCATAAGTAGTGTCACAGGAATGGTTCAAAGCATAGACAGTAGGGACAGTCAGTCTACTTCTACTTAAGTCGCCATTGTGCCTTTACTATTTAATTCCGATCCAATTTCTGTGTTTCACCGTCAAAGGGAAGGTCAGAGGGATACAGTAAACCTGAAGTAAAGCATCGGAATCTATACCTAGTGTCACAGGAATGGTTCAAATCTTAGACAGTAGAAAGAGTCAGTTTTCTTGTACTTAGGTCGGCATTGTGGCTTTTCTATTTACTTCCGATGCAATTTCCTTGTTTCGTCGTCAATAAGAAGGTCCAAGGGATACAGTAAACCTGAAGTGAAGCATCGGAATCAATAACTAGTGTCACAGGATTGGTTCAAATCATAGACAGTAAGAAGAGTCAGTCTTCTTGTACTGAAGTCGGCATTGTGTCTATTGTATTTAATTCCGATCCAATTTCTGTGTTTCATCGTCAATAAGATGGTCAGAGGGATACAGTAAACCTGAAGTGAAGCATCGGAATCTATAACTAGTGTCACAGGAATGGTTCAAAACAGTCAGTAAGAAGAGTCAGTCTTCTTGTACTTAAGTCGGCATTGTGCCTTTTGTATTTATTTCCGATGCACTATCTGTGTTCCATCGTCAAAAAGAAGATCCAAGGGATACAGTAAACCTGAAATGAAGCATCGGAATCCATAACTAGTGTCACAGGAGTGGTTCAAAACATAGACAGTAGGAAGATTCACTCTACATGTAATTAAGTCGGCATTGTGCCTTTTGTATTGATTTCCGATGCATTTTCTGTGTTTCATCGTCAATAAGAAGGTCAGAGGGAAACAGTGAACCTGAGGTGAAGCATCGGAATCTGTAACTAGCGTCACAGGAATGGTTCAAAACATAGACAGTAAGGAGAGTCAGTCTTTTTGTACTTAAGTCGGCATTGTGCCATTTTCAATTTAATTCCGATTTAATTAGTGTGTTTCATCGTCAATAAGAAGGTCAGAGGGATACTGTTAACCTGAAGTGAAGCATCGGAATCTCTAACTAGTGTCACAGGAATGGTTCAAAACATAGACAAAAAGAAGAGTCAGTCTTCTTGTACTTAAGTCGGCATTGTGCCTTTTCTATTTAATTCCGATGCAATTTCTGTGTTTCATCGTCAATAAGAAGGTCAGAGGGATACAGAAAACCTGAAGTGAAACATCGGAATCTATAACTAGTGTCACAGGAATGGTTCAAACATAGACAGTAAGAAGGGTCAGTTTTCTTGTAGTTAAGTCGGCATTGTGCCTTCTGTATTTAATTCCGATGCAATTTCTGTTTTTCATCGTCAATAAGAAGGTCCAAGGGATACAGTAAACCTGAAGTGAAGCATCGGAATCAATAACTAGTGTCACAGGATTGGTTCAAATCATAGACAGTAAGAAGAGTCAGTCTTCTTGTACTGAAGTCGGCATTGTGTCTATTGTATTTAATTCCGATCCAATTTCTGTGTTTCATCGTCAATAAGAAGGTCAGAAGGATACAGTAAACCTGAAGTGAAGCATCGGAATCTATAACTAGTGTCACAGGAATGGTTCAAAACAGTCAGTAAGAAGAGTCAGTCTTCTTGTACTTAAGTCGGCATTGTGCCTTTTGTATTTATTTCCGATGCACTATCTGTGTTCCATCGTCAAAAAGAAGATCCAAGGGATACAGTAAACCTGAAATGAAGCATCGGAATCCATAACTAGTGTCACAGGAGTGGTTCAAAACATAGACAGTAGGAAGATTCACTCTACATGTAATTAAGTCGGCATTGTGCCTTTTGTATTGATTTCCGATGCATTTTCTGTGTTTCATCGTCAATAAGAAGGTCAGAGGGAAACAGTGAACCTGAGGTGAAGCATCGGAATCTGTAACTAGCGTCACAGGAATGGTTCAAAACATAGACAGTAAGGAGAGTCAGTCTTTTTGTACTTAAGTCGGCATTGTGCCATTTTCAATTTAATTCCGATTTAATTACTGTGTTTCATCGTCAATAAGAAGGTCAGAGGGATACTGTTAACCTGAAGTGAAGCATCGGAATCTCTAACTAGTGTCACAGGAATGGTTCAAAACATAGACAAAAAGAAGAGTCAGTCTTCTTGTACTTAAGTAGGCATTGTGCCTTTTCTATTTAATTCCGATGCAATTTCTGTGTTTCATCGTCAATAAGAAGGTCAGAGGGATACAGAAAACCTGAAGTGAAACATCGGAATCTATAACTAGTGTCACAGGAATGGTTCAAACATAGACAGTAAGAAGGGTCAGTTTTCTTGTAGTTAAGTCGGCATTGTGCCTTTTGTATTTAATTCCGATGCAATTTCTGTTTTTCATCGTCAATAAGAAGGTCCAAGGGATACAGTAAACCTGAAGTGAAGCATCGGAATCAATAACTAGTGTCACAGGATTGGTTCAAACCATAGACAGTAAGAAGAGTCAGTCTTCTTGTACTTAAGTCGGCATTGTGCCTTTTGTATTTAATTCCGATCCAATTTCTGTGTTTCATCGTAAATAAGAAGGTCAGAGGGATACAGTAAACCTGAAGTGAAGCATCGGAATCAATAACTAGTGTCACAGGAATGGTTCAAAACAGTCAGTAAGAAGAGTCAGTCTTCTTGTACTTAAGTCGGCATTGTGCCTTTTGTATTTATTTCCGATGCACTATCTGTGTTCCATCGTCAATAAGAAGATCCAAGGGATACAGTAAACCTGAAATGAAGCATCGGAATCTATAACTAGTCTCACAGGAATGGTTCAAAACATAGTCGGTAAGAAGAGTCAGTCTTCTTGTACTTAAGTCGGCATTGTGCCTTTTTTATTTAATTCCGATGCAATTTCTGTGTTTCATCGTCAACAAGAAGGTCCAAGGGATACAGTGAACCAGAAGTGAAGCATCGGAATCTGTAACTAGCGTCACAGGAATGGTTCAAAACGTAGACACTAAGGAGAGTCAGTCTGCTTGTACTTAAGACGGCAATGTGCATTTTCTATTTATGTCCGATGCAATATCTGTGTTTCATCTTCAATAAGAAGGTCAGAGGGATACAGTGAACCTGAGGTGAAGCATCGGAATCTGTAACTAGCGTCACAGGAAAAGTTCAAAACATAGACAGTAAGAAGAGTCAGTCTTTTTGTACTTAAGTCGGCATTGTGCCATTTTCAATTTAATTGCGATGCAATTAGTATGTTTCATCGTCAATATGAAGGTCAGAGGGATACTGTTAACCTGAAGTGAAGCATCGGAACCTCTAACTAGTGTCACAGGAATGGTTCAAAGCATAGTCGGTAAGAAGAGTCAGTCTTCTTGTACTGAAGTCGGCATTGTGCCTTTTATATTTAATTTCGATGCAATTTCTGTGTTTCATCGTCAATAAGAAGGTCCAAGGGATACAGTGAACCTGAAGTGAAGCATCGGAATCTGTAACTAGCGTCACAGGAATGGTTCATAACATAGACAGTAGGAAGAGTAAGTCTCCTTTTACTTAAGTCGGCATTGTGCCTTTTCTATTTAATTCCGATGCAATTTCTGTGATTCGTCGCCAATAAGAAGGTCCAAAGGATACAGTAAACCTGAAGTGAAGCACCGGAATCCATAATCTAATGTCACAGGAATCGTTCAAAACATAGACCGTAGGATGAGTCAGTCTTCTTGAACTTCAGTCGGCATTGTGCCTTTTGTATTTAGTTCCGATGAAATTTCTGTGTATCATCGTCAATAAGAAGGTCCTAGGGATACAGTAAACCTGAAGTGAAGCATCGGAATCTATAACTAGTGTCATAGGATTGGAGCAAGGTATAGTTAGCAAGAATAGTCAGTCTTCTTGTACTTAAGTCGGCATTGTGCCTTTTCTATTTAATTCCGATGCAATTTCTGTGTTTCATCGTCATAAACGTCAGAGGGATACAGTAAACCTGATGTGAGGCATCGGAATTTATAACTAGTGTCATAGGAATGGTTCAAATCATAGACAGTATGAATGGTCAGTCTTCCTGTACTTAAGTCGGCATTGTGCCTCTTGTATTAAATTCCGATGCACTATCTGTGTTTCATCGCCAATAACAAGGTCCAAGGGATACAGTAAACCTGAAATGAAGCAGCG
This sequence comes from Schistocerca americana, assembly GCF_021461395.2. Lineage (NCBI taxonomy): Eukaryota > Metazoa > Arthropoda > Insecta > Orthoptera > Acrididae > Schistocerca > Schistocerca americana. Next base: position 760,768,811 of record NC_060123.1, read on the forward strand.
GAATCTGTAACTAGTGTCACAGGAATGATTCAAATCATAGACAGTAGGAAGTTTCAGTCTACATGTACTTAAGTCGGCATTGTGCCCTTTGAATTTATATCCTATGCAATTTCTGTGTTTCATCGTCAATAAGAGGGTCAGAGGGATACAGTAGAATTGAAGTGAAGCATTGGAATCTATAACTAGTGTCACAGGAATGGTTCAAAACATAGTCAGTAAGAAGAGTCAGTCTTCTTGTCCTTAAGTCGTTATTGTGACTTTTGTATTTAATTCCGATGCAATATCTGTGTTTCATCGTCAATAAGAAGGTCCAAGGGATACAGTAAACCTGAAGTGGACCATCGTAATCTATAACTAGTGTCACAGGAATGGTTCAAAAATTAGACAGTAAGAAGAGTCAGTCTTCTTGTACTTAAGTCGGCATTGTGCCCTTTTCAATTTAATTCCGATGCAATTACTGTGTTTCATAGTCAATAAGAAGGTCAGAGGGATACAGTAAACCTGAAGTGAAGCATCGGAATCTCTAACTAGTGTCACAGGAATGGTTCAACACATAGTCAGTAAGAAGTGTTAGTCTTCTTGTACTTAAGTCGGCATTGTGCCTTTTGTATTTAATTCCGATATAATTTCTGTGTTTCATCGTCAATAAGAAGGTCCAAGGGATACAGTAAACCGGAAGTGAAGCATCGGAATGTGTAACTAGCGTCACAGGGATGGTTCGAAAAATAGACACTAAGAAGAGTCAGTCTGCTTGTACAATGACGACATTGTGCCTTTTCTATTTAATTCCGATGCAATTTCTGTGTTTCATCGTCAGTAAGAAGGTCACAGGGACACAGTGAACCTGAGGTCAAGCATCGGAATCTATAACTAGTGTCGCAGGAATGGTTGAAAACATAGACAGTAAGAAGAGTCAGTCTTCTTGTACTTAAGTCGGCATTGTGCCTTTTCTATTTAATTCCGATGCAATTTCTGTATTTCGTCGCCAATAAGAAGGTCAGAGGGATACAGTGAACCTGAAGTGAATCATCGGATTCTTTAACTAGTGTCACAGGAATGGTTCAAAGCATAGACATTAGGGAGAGTCAGTCTTCTTGTACTTATGTCGGCATTGTGCCTTTTCAATTTAATTCCGAAGCAATGTCTGTGTTTCGTCGCCAATAAGAAGGTCCAAAGGATACAGTAAACCCGAAGTGAAGCATCATAATCCATAACTGATGTCACAGGAATCGTTCAAAACATAGACAGTAGGTAGAGTCAGTCCTCTTGTACTTAAGTCGGCATTGTGACTTTTGTATTTAATTCAGAAGCAATTTCTGTGGTTCATCGTCAAAAAGAAGGTCCAAGAGATACAGTAAACCTGAAGTTAAGCATCAGAATCTGTAACTAGTATCACAGGAATGAAGCAAGATATAGTCAGTAAGAAGAGTCAGTCTTCTTGTACTTAAGTCGGCATTGTGCCTTTTCTATTTAATTCCGATGCAATGTCTGTGATTCATCGTCAATAAGGAGGTCAGAGAGATTCAGTAAACCTGAAGTGAACCATCGGAATCAATAACTAGTGTCACAGGAATGGTTAAAACATAGACAGTAGGAAGAGTCAATCTTCTTGTACTTAAGTCGGCATTGTGCCTTTTCTATTTAATTGCGATGCAATTTCTGTGTTTCATCGTCAAAAAGAAGGTCAGAGGGATACAGTAAACATGAAGTGAAGCATCGAAATCTATAACTAGTGTCAGAGGAATGGTTCAAACATAGACAGTAAGAAGTGTCGGTCTTCTTGTACTTAAGTCGGCATTGCGCCTTTTCTATTTAATTCCGATGCAATTTCTGTAATTCGTCGCCAATAAGAAGGTCCAAAATATACAGTAAACCTAAACTGAAGCATCTGAATCTATAACTAATGTCACAGGAATCGTTCGAAACATAGACAGTAGGAAGAGTCAGTCTTCTTGTACTTAAGTCGGCATTGTGCCTTTTCTATTTAGTTCCGATGCAAATTTTGTGTTTCATCGTCAATAAGAAGGTCCTAGGGATAGAGTAAACCTGATGTGAAGCATCGGAATCTATAACTAGTGTCACAGGAATGGTTCAAAACATAGTCAGTAAGAAGAGTCAGTCTTCTTGTAGTTATGTCGGCATTGTGCCTTTTCTATTTAATTCCGATGCAATTTCTGTGTTTCAGGGTCAATAAGAAGGTCCAAGGGATACAGTAAACCTGAAGTGAAGCATCGGAATCTATAACTTGTGTCACAGGAATGGTTAAAAACATAGACAGTAGGAAGAGTCAGTATTCTTGTACTTAAGTCGGCATTGTGCCTTTTGTATTTAATTCCGATGCAATTTCTGTGTTTCATCGTCAATAAGAAAGTCAGAGGGATACAGTAAACCAGAAGTGAAGCATCGGAATCTATAACTAGTGTCACAGGAATGGTTCAAACATAGACAGTAAGAAGGGGCAGTCTTCTTATACTTAAGTCGGTATTGTGCCTTTTGTATTTAATTCCGATTCAATTTCTGTGTTTCATCGTCAATAAGAAGGTCCAAGGGATACAGTAAACCAGAAGGGAAGCTTCGGAATCTATAACTAGTGTCTCAGGAATGGTTCAGAACATAGACAGTAAGAAGAGTCAGTCTTCTTGAACTTAAGTCGGCATTGTGCCTTTTGTATTTAATTCCGATCCAATATCTGTGTTTCATCGTCAATAAGAAGGTCAGAGGGATACAGTAAACCTGAAGTGAAGCATCAAAATCTATAACTAGTGTCACAGGAATGGTTCAAAACAGTCAGTAAGAAGAGTCTGTCTTCTTGTAGTTAAGTCGGAATTGTCCTTCTGTATTTAATTCCGATGCAATTTCTGTGTTTCATCGTCAATAAGAAGGTCAGAGGGATACAGTAAACCTGAAGTGAAGCTTCGGAATCTGTAACTAGTGTCACAGGAATGATTCGAAACATAGTGAGTAAGAAGAGTCAGTCTTCTTGTACTCAAGTTGGCAATGTGCCTTTTGTATTTAATTCCGATGCTATTTCTGTGTTTCATCGTCAATAAGAAGGTCAGAGTGATACAGTAAACCTGAAGTGAAGCATCGGAATCCATAAGTAGTGTCACAGGAATGGTTCAAAGCATAGACAGTAGAGACAGTCAGTCTACTTCTACTTAAGTCGCCATTGTGCCTTTACTATTTAATTCCGATCCAATTTCTGTGTTTCACCGTCAAAGGGAAGGTCAGAGGGATACAGTAAACCTGAAGTAAAGCATCGGAATCTATAACTAGTGTCACAGGAATGGTTCAAATCTTAGACCGTAGAAAGAGTCAGTTTTCTTGTACTTAGGTCGGCATTGTGGCTTTTCTATTTACTTCCGATGCAATTTCAGTGTTTCGTCGTCAATAAGAAGGTCCAAGGGATACAGTAAACCTGAAATGAAGCATCGGAATCCATAACTAGTGTCACAGGAGTGGTTCAAAACATAGACAGTAGGAAGATTCACTCTACATGTAATTAAGTCGGCATTGTGCCTTTTGTATTTAATTCCGATGCAATTTCTGTTTTTCATCGTCAATAAGAAGGTCCAAGGGATACAGTAAACCTGAAGTGAAGCATCGGAATCAATAACTAGTGTCACAGGATTGGTTCAAATCATAGACAGTAAGAAGAGTCAGTCTTCTTGTACTGAAGTCGGCATTGTGTCTATTGTATTTAATTCCGATCCAATTTCTGTGTTTCATCGTCAATAAGAAGGTCAGAGGGATACAGTAAACCTGAAGTGAAGCATCGGTATCTATAACTAGTGTCACAGGAATGGTTCAAAACAGTCAGTAAGAAGAGTCAGTCTTCTTGTACTTAAGTCGGCATTGTGCCTTTTGTATTTATTTCCGATGCACTATCTGTGTTCCATCGTCAAAAAGAAGATCCAAGGGATACAGTAAACCTGAAATGAAGCATCGGAATCCATAACTAGTGTCACAGGAGTGGTTCAAAACATAGACAGTAGGAAGATTCACTCTACATGTAATTAAGTCGGCATTGTGCCTTTTGTATTGATTTCCGATGCATTTTCTGTGTTTCATCGTCAATAAGAAGGTCAGAGGGAAACAGTGAACCTGAGGTGAAGCATCGGAATCTGTAACTAGCGTCACAGGAATGGTTCAAAACATAGACAGTAAGGAGAGTCAGTCTTTTTGGACTTAAGTCGGCATTGTGCCATTTTCAATTTAATTCCGATTTAATTAGTGTGTTTCATCGTCAATAAGAAGGTCAGAGGGATACTGTTAACCTGAAGTGAAGCATCGGAATCTCTAACTAGTGTCACAGGAATGGTTCAAAACATAGACAAAAAGAAGAGTCAGTCTTCTTGTACTTAAGTCGGCATTGTGCCTTTTCTATTTAATTCCGATGCAATTTCTGTGTTTCATCGTCAATAAGAAGGTCAGAGGGATACAGAAAACCTGAAGTGAAACATCGGAATCTATAACTAGTGTCACAGGAATGGTTCAAACATAGACAGTAAGAAGGGTCAGTTTTCTTGTAGTTAAGTCGGCATTGTGCCTTTTGTATTTAATTCCGATGCAATTTCTGTTTTTCATCGTCAATAAGAAGGTCCAAGGGATACAGTAAACCTGAAGTGAAGCATCGGAATCAATAACTAGTGTCACAGGATTGGTTCAAACCATAGACAGTAAGAAGAGTCAGTCTTCTTGTACTTAAGTCGGCATTGTGCCTTTTGTATTTAATTCCGATCCAATTTCTGTGTTTCATCGTCAATAAGAAGGTCAGAGGGATACAGTAAACCTGAAGTGAAGCATCGGAATCAATAACTAGTGTCACAGGAATGGTTCCAAGCAGTCAGTAAGAAGAATCAGTCTTCTTGTACTTAAGTCGGCATTGTGCCTTTTGTATTTATTTCCGATGGACTATCTGTGTTCCATAGTCAATAAGAAGATCCAAGGGATACAGTAAACCTGAAATGAAGCATCGGAATCTATAACTAGTGTCACAGGCGTGGTTCAAAACATAGACAGTAGGAAGATTCACTCTACATGTACTTAAGTCGGCATTGTGCCTTTTGTATTGATTTCCCATGCAATTTCTGTGTTCCATCGTCAATAAGAAGGTCAGAGGGAAACAGTAAACCTGAAGTGAAGCATCGGAATCTATAACTAGTGCCACAGGAATGGTTCAAAACATAGTCGGTAAGAAGAGTCAGTCTTCTTGTACTTAAGTCGTCATTGTGCCTTTTTTATTTAATTCCGATGCAATTTCTGTGTTTCATCGTCAACAAGAAGGTCCAAGGGATACAGTGAACCTGAAGTGAAGCATCGGAATCTGTAACTAGCGTCACAGGAATGGTTCAAAACATAGACACTAAGGAGAGTCAGTCTGCTTGTACTTAAGACGGCAATGTGCATTTTCTATTTATGTCCGATGCAATTTCTGTGTTTCATCTTCAATAAGAAGGTCAGAGGGATACAGTGAACCTGAGGTGAAGCATCGGAATCTGTAACTAGCGTCACAGGAAAAGTTCAAAACATAGACAGTAAGAAGAGTCAGTCTTTTTGTACTTAAGTCGGCATTGTGCCATTTTCAATTTAATTGCGATGCAATTAGTATGTTTCATCGTCAATATGAAGGTCAGAGGGATACTGTTAACCTGAAGTGAAGCATCGGAACCTCTAACTAGTGTCACAGGAATGGTTCAAAGCATAGTCGGTAAGAAGAGTCAGTCTTCTTGTACTGAAGTCGGCATTGTGCCTTTTATATTTAATTTCGATGCAATTTCTGTGTTTCATCGTCACTAAGAAGGTCCAAGGGATACAGTGAACCTGAAGTGAAGCATCGGAATCTGTAACTAGCGTCACAGGAATGGTTCATAACATAGACAGTAGGAAGAGTAAGTCTTCTTTTACTTAAGTCGGCATTGTGCCTTTTCTATTTAATTCCGATGCAATTTCTGTGTTTCGTCGCCAATAAGAAGGTCCAAAGGATACAGTAAACCTGAAGTGAAGCACCGGAATCCATAATCTAATGTCACAGGAATCGTTCAAAACATAGACCGTAGGAAGAGTCAGTCTTCTTGAACTTCAGTCGGCATTGTGCCTTTTGTATTTAGTTCCGATGCAATTTCTGTGTATCATCGTCAATAAGAAGGTCCTAGGGATACAGTAAACCTGAAGTGAAGCATCGGAATCTATAACTAGTGTCATAGGATTGGAGCAAGGTATAGTTAGCAAGAATAGTCAGTCTTCTTGTACTTAAGTCGGCATTGTGCCTTTTCTATTTAATTCCGATGCAATTTCTGTGTTTCATCGTCATAAACGTCAGAGGGATACAGTAAACCTGAAGTGAGGCATCGGAATTTATAACTAGTGTCATAGGAATGGTTCAAATCATAGACAGTATGAATGGTCAGTCTTCTTGTACTTAAGTCGGCATTGTGCCTCTTGTATTAAATTCCGACGCACTATCTATGTTTCATCGCCAATAAGAAGGTCCAAGGGATACAGTAAACCTGAAATGAAGCAGCGGAATCTGTAACTAGTGTCACAGGAATGATTCAAATCATAGACAGTAGGAAGTTTCAGTCTACATGTACTTAAGTCGGCATTGTGCCCTTTGAATTTATATCCTATGCAATTTCTGTGTTTCATCGTCAATAAGAGGGTCAGAGGGATACAGTAGAATTGAAGTGAAGCATTGGAATCTATAACTAGTGTCACAGGAATGGTTCAAAACATAGTCAGTAAGAAGAGTCAGTCTTCTTGTCCTTAAGTCGTTATTGTGACTTTTGTATTTAATTCCGATGCAATATCTGTGTTTCATCGTCAATAAGAAGGTCCAAGGGATACAGTAAACCTGAAGTGGACCATCGTAATCTATAACTAGTGTCACAGGAATGGTTCAAAAATTAGACAGTAAGAAGAGTCAGTCTTCTTGTACTTAAGTCGGCATTGTGCCCTTTTCAATTTAATTCCGATGCAATTACTGTGTTTCATAGTCAATAAGAAGGTCAGAGGGATACAGTAAACCTGAAGTGAAGCATCGGAATCTCTAACTAGTGTCACAGGAATGGTTCAACACATAGTCAGTAAGAAGTGTTAGTCTTCTTGTACTTAAGTCGGCATTGTGCCTTTTGTATTTAATTCCGATGCAATTTCTGTGTTTCATCGTCAATAAGAAGGTCCAAGGGATACAGTAAACCGGAAGTGAAGCATCGGAATGTGTAACTAGCGTCACAGGGATGGTTCGAAAAATAGACACTAAGAAGAGTCAGTCTGCTTGTACAATGACGACATTGTGCCTTTTCTATTTAATTCCGACGCAATTTCTGTGTTTCATCGTCAGTAAGAAGGTCACAGGGACACAGTGAACCTGAGGTCAAGCATCGGAATCTATAACTAGTGTCGCAGGAATGGTTGAAAACATAGACAGTAAGAAGAGTCAGTCTTCTTGTACTTAAGTCGGCATTGTGCCTTTTCTATTTAATTCCGATGCAATTTCTGTATTTCGTCGCCAATAAGAAGGTCAGAGGGATACAGTGAACCTGAAGTGAATCATCGGATTCTATAACTAGTGTCACAGGAATGGTTCAAAGCATAGACATTAGGGAGAGTCAGTCTTCTTGTACTTATGTCGGCATTGTGCCTTTTCAATTTAATTCCGAAGCAATGTCTGTGTTTCGTCGCCAATAAGAAGGTCCAAAGGAGACAGTAAACCCGAAGTGAAGCATCATAATCCATAACTGATGTCACAGGAATCGTTCAAAACGTAGACAGTAGGAAGAGTCAGTCCTCTTGTACTTAAGTCGGCATTGTGCCTTTTGTATTTAATTCAGAAGCAATTTCTGTGGTTCATCGTCAAAAAGAAGGTCCAAGAGATACAGTAAACCTGAAGTTAAGCATCAGAATCTGTAACTAGTATCACAGGAATGAAGCAAGATATAGTCAGTAAGAAGAGTCAGTCTTCTTGTACTTAAGTCGGCATTGTGCCTTTTCTATTTAATTCCGATGCAATGTCTGTGATTCATCGTCAATAAGGAGGTCAGAGGGAGTCAGTAAACCTGAAGTGAACCATCGGAATCAATAACTAGTGTCACAGGAATGGTTAAAACATAGACAGTAGGAAGAGTCAATCTTCTTGTACTTAAGTCGGCATTGTGCCTTTTCTATTTAATTGCGATGCAATTTCTGTGTTTCATCGTCAAAAAGAAGGTCAGAGGGATACAGTAAACATGAAGTGAAGCATCGAATTCTATAACTAGTGTCACAGGAATGGTTCAAACATAGACAGCAAGAAGTGTCGGTCTTCTTGTACTTAAGTCGGCATTGCGCCTTTTCTATTTAATTCCGATGCAATTTCTGTACTTCGTCGCCAATAAGAAGGTCCAAAATATACAGTAAACCTAAAGTGAAGCATCTGAATCTATAACTAATGTCACAGGAATCGTTCGAAACATAGACAGTAGGAAGAGTCAGTCTTCTTGTACTTAAGTCGGCATTGTGCCTTTTCTATTTAGTTCCGATGCAATTTTTGTGTTTCATCGTCAATAAGAAGGTCCTAGGGATAGAGTAAACCTGATGTGAAGCATCGGAATCTATAACTAGTGTCACAGGAATGGTTCAAAACATAGTCAGTAAGAAGAGTCAGTCTTCTTGTAGTTATGTCGGCATTGTGCCTTTTCTATTTAATTCCGATGCAATTTCTGTGTTTCATGGTCAATAAGAAGGTCCAAGGGATACGGTAAACCTGAAGTGAAGCATCGGAATCTATAACTTGTGTCACAGGAATGGTTAAAACATAGACAGTAGGAAGAGTCAGTATTCTTGTACTTAAGTCTGCATTGTGCCTTTTGTATTTAATTCCGATGCAATTTCTGTGTTTCATCGTCAATAAGAAAGTCAGAGGGATACAGTAAACCTGAAGTGAAGCATCGGAATCTATAACTAGTGTCACAGGAATGGTTCAGAACATAGACAGTAAGAAGAGTCAGTCTTCTTGAACTTAAGTCGGCATTGTGCCTTTTGTATTTAATTCCGATCCAATATCTGTGTCTCATCGTCAATAAGAAGGTCAGAGGGATACAGTAAACCTGAAGTGAAGCATCAAAATCTATAACTAGTGTCACAGGAATGGTTCAAAACAGTCAGTAAGAAGAGTCTGTCTTCTTGTAGTTAAGTCGGAATTGTCTTTTTGTATTTAATTCCGATGCAATTTCTGTGTTTCATCGTCAATAAGAAGGTCAGAGGGATACAGTAAACCTGAAGTGAAGCTTCGGAATCTGTAACTAGTGTCACAGGAATGATTCGAAACATAGTCAGTAAGAAGAGTCAGTCTTCTTGTACTTAAGTTGGCAATGTGCCTTTTGTATTTAATTCCGATGCTATTTCTGTGTTTCATCGTCAATAAGAAGGTCAGAGTGATACAGTAAACCTGAAGTGAAGCATCGGAATCCATAAGTAGTGTCACAGGAATGGTTCAAAGCATAGACAGTAGGGACAGTCAGTCTTCTTCTACTTAAGTCGCCATGGTGCCTTTACTATTTAATTCCGATCCAATTTCTGTGTTTCACCGTCAAAGGGAAGGTCAGAGGGATACAGTAAACCTGAAGTAAAGCATCGGAATCTATAACTAGTGTCACAGGAATGGTTCAAATCTTAGACAGTAGAAAGAGTCAGTCTTCTTGTACTTAGGTCGGCATTGTGGCTTTTCTATTTACTGCCGATGCAATTTCCGTGTTTCGTCGTCAATAAGAAGGTCCAAGGGATACAGTAAACTTGAAGTGAATCATCGAAATCTATAACTAGTGTCACAGGAATGGTTCTAAACATGGACAGTGGGAAGAGTCAGTCTTCTTGTACATAAGTCGGCATTGTGCCTTTTCTATTTCATTCCGATGCAATTTCTTTGTTTCATCGTCAATAGGAAGGTCGGAGGGATACAGTAAACCTGAAGTGAAGCATCGGAATCTATAACTGGTGTCACAGGAATGGTTCAAAACATAGACAGTGAGAAGGGTCAGTCTTCTTGCACTTAATTCGGCATTGTGAATTTTGTATTTAATTCCGATGCAATTTCTGTGTTTCATCGTCAATAAGAAGGTCCAAGGGATACAGTAAACCTAAAGTGACGCATCAGAATTTATAACTAGTGTCACAGGAATGGTTCGAAACATACACAGTAAGTAGAGTCAGTCTTCTTGTACATAAGTCGGCATTGTGCCTTTTGTATTATTTCCGATCCAATTTATGTGTTTTATCGTCAATAAGAACGTCACAGGGATACAGTAAACCTGAAGTGAAGCATCGGAATCTATAACTAGTGTAATACGAATGGTTCAAAGAAGTCAGTAAGAACAGTCAGTCTTCTTGTACTCAAGTCGGCATTGTGCCTCTTGTATTTAATTCCGATGCAATTTCTGTGTTTCAACGTCAATAAGAAGCTCCAAGGGAAACAGTAAACGTGAAGTGAAGCATTGGAATCTATAACTAGTGTCACAGGAATGGTTCAAAACATAGACAGTAAGAAGAGTCAGTCTTCTTGTACTTAAGTCGGCATTGTACCTTTTCTATTTAATTCCGATGCAATTCCTGTGTTTCATCGTCAAAACGAAGGTCAGAGGGATACAGTAAACCTGAAGTGAAGCATCGGAATCTATAACTAGTGTCACAGGAATGGTCCAGAACATAGAGAGTAAGAAGAGTCAGTTTTCTTGTACTTAAGTTGGCATTGTGCCTTTTGTATTTAATTCCGATGCGATTTCTGTGTTTCATCGTCAATAAGAAGGTCAGAGGGGTACAGTAAACATGAAGTGAAGCATCGGAATATATAACTTTTGTCACAGGAATGGTTCAAAACATAGACAAGAAGAGGAGTTAGTCTTCTTGTACTTAAGTCGGCATTGTGCCTTTTGTATTTAATTCCGATGCAATTTCTGTGTTTCGTTGTCAAAAAGAAGGTCAGAGGGATACAGTAAACATGAAGAGAAGCATCGGAATCTATAAGTAGTGTCACAGGAATGGTTCAAAACATAGACAGTAGGAAGAGTCAGACTTCTTGTACTCAAGTCGGCATTGTGCCTCTTCTATTTAATTCCGATGCAATTTCTGTGTTTCATCGTCAATAAGAAGGTCAGAGGGATACAGTAAACCTGAAGTGAAGCATCGGAATCTATAACTAATGTCACAGGAATGGTTCAAAACGTAGTCAGTAAGAAGAGTCAGTCTTCTTGTACTTAAGTCGGCATTGTGCTTTTTTTATTTATTTCCGATTCAATTTCTGTGATTCATCGTCAATAAGAAGGTCAGAGGGATACAGTAAACCTGAAGTGAAGCGTCGGAATCTATAACTAGTGTCACAGGAATGGTTCAAATCACTCAGTAAGAAGAGTCAGTCTTCTTGTACTTAAGTCGGCATTGTGCATTTTGTATTTAATTCCGATGCAATTTCTGTGTTTCATCGTCAATAAGAAGGTCCAAGGTATACAGTAAACCATAAGTGAAGCATCGGAATCTATAACAAGTGTCACAGGAATGATTCAAAACATAGACAGTAGGAAGAGTCAGTCTTCTTGTACTTAAGTCGGCATTGTGCCTTTTGTATTTACTTCCTATGCAATTTCTGTGTTTCATCGTCAAAAAGAAGTTCAGAGGGATACAGTAAACCTGAAGTGATGCATCGAAATCTAGAACTAGTGTCACAGGAATGGTTCAAAACATAGACAGTAGGAACAGTCAGTCTTCTTGTCCATATGTCGGCATTGTGCCGTTTCTTTTTAATTCCTATGCAATTTCTGTGTTTCATCCTCAAAAAGAAGGTCAGAGGGATACAGTAAACCTGAAGTGAAGCATCGGAATCTATAACTAGTGTCACAGGAAAGTTCAAAACATAGACAGTAGGAAGAGTCAGTCTTCTTGTACTTAAGTCGGCATTGTGCCTTTTCTATTTACTTCCGATGCAATTCCTGTGTTTCGTCGTCAATAAGAAGGTCCAAGGTATACAGTAAACCTTATGTGAAGCATCGGAATCTATAACTAGTGTCACAGGAATGGTTCAAAACAGTCAGTAAGAAGAGTCAGTCTTCTTGTACTTAAGTCGGCATTGTGCCTTTTGTATATAATTCCGATGCAATTTCTGTGTTTCATCGTCAATAAGAAGGTCCAAGGGATACAGTAAACGTGAAGTGAAGCATCAGAAACTATAACTAGTGTCACAGGAATGGTTCAAAACATAGACAGTAAGAGGTGTCAGTCTTCTTTACTTAAGTCGGCATTGTGCCTTTCCTATTTAATTCCGATGCAATTTCTGTGTTTCATCGTCAAAAAGAAGGTCAGGGGGATAGAGTAAACCTGAAGTGAATAATCGGAATCTATAACTAGTGACTCAGGAATGGTTCAAACATAGACAGTAGGAAGAGTCAGTCTTCATGTACTTAAGTCGGCATTGTGCCTTTTGTATTTAATTCCGATGCACTATCTGTGTTTCATCGTCAATACGAAGATCCAAGGGATACAGTAAACCTGAAATGAAGCATCGGAATCTGTAACTAGTGTCACAGGAATGGTTCAAACCATAGTCAGTAGGAAGATTCAGTCTACATGCACTTAAGTCATCATTGTGCCTTTTGTATTTATTTCCGATGCAATTTCTGTGTTTCATCGTCAATACGAAGGTCAGAGGGATACAGTAAACCTGAAGTGAAGCATCGGAATCTATACTAGTGTCACAGGAATGGTTCAAAACATAGTCAGTAAGAAGGGTAAGTCTTCTTGTACTTAAGTCGGCATTGTGACTTTTGTATTTATATCCGATGCAATTGCTGTGTTTCATCGTCAATAAGAATTTCAGAGGGAATCAGTAAACCTGAAGTGAAGCATCGGAATCTATAACTAGTGTCACAGGAAAGTTCAAAACATAGACAGTAGGAAGAGTCAGTCTTCTTGTACTTAAGTCGGCATTGTGCCTTTTCTATTTACTTCCGATGCAATTCCTGTGTTTCGTCGTCAATAAGAAGGTCCAAGGTATACAGTAAACCTTATGTGAAGCATCGGAATCTATAACTAGTGTCACAGGAATGGTTCAAAACAGTCAGTAAGAAGAGTCAGTCTTCTTGTACTTAAGTCACCACTGTGCCATTTGTATTTAATTCCGATGAAATTTCTGTGTTTCATCGTCAATAAGAAGGTGCAAGGGATACAGTAAACCTGAAGTGGAGCATCGGAATCTATAACTAGTGTCACAGGAATGTTTCAAAACATTGACAGTAAGAAGAGTCAGTCTTCTAGTACTTAAGTCGGCATTGTGCCCTTTTCAATTTAATTCCGATGCGATTACTGTGTTTCATCGTCAATAAGAAGGCCAGAGGGATACAGTAAACCCGAAGTGAAGCATCGGAATCTCTAAATAGTGTCACATGAATGGTTCAACACATAGTCAGTAAGAAGAGTCAGTCTTCTAGTACTTAAGTCGGCATTGTGCCCTTTTCAATTTAATTCCGATGCGATTACTGTGTTTCATCGTCAATAAGAAGGTCAGAGGGATACAGTGAACCTGAGGTGAAGCATCGGAATCTGTAACTAGTGTCACAGGAATAGTTCAAAACATAGACTGTAGGAAGAGTCAGTCTTCTTGTACTTAAGTCAACATTGTGCTTTTCTATTTAATTCCGATGCAATTTCTTTGTTTCGTCGCCAATAAGAAGGTCCAAAGGATACAGCAAACCTGAAGTGAAGCATAGAAATCCATAACTAATGTAATAGGAATCGTTCAAAACATAGACAGTAAAAAGAGGCAGTCTTCTTGTACTTAAGTCGGCATTGTGCCTTTTGTATTTAGTTCCGATGCAATTTCTGTATTTCATCGTCAATAAGAAATTCCAAGGGATACAGTAAACCTGAAGCGAGCATCGGAAACTATAAATAGTGTCACAGGAATGGTTCAAAACATAGACTGTAAGAAGAGTCAGTCTTCTTGTACTTAAGTCGGCATAGTCGCCTTTTCAACTTAATTCCGATGCAATTACTGTGTTTCATTGTCAATAAGAGGGTCAGAGGGATACAGTAAACCTGAACTGAAGCATCGGAATCTCTAACTAGTGTCACAGAAATGGTTCAACACATAGTCAGTAAGAAGAGTCAGTCTTCTTGTACTTAAGTCGGCATTGTGCTTTTGTATTTACTTCCTATGCAATTTCTGTGTTTCATCGTCAATAAGAAGGTCAGAGGGATACAGAAAACCTGAAGTGAAGCATCGAAATCTAGAACTAGTGTCACAGGAATGGTTCAAAACATAGACAGTAGGAACAGTCAGTCTTCTTGTACATATGTCGGCATTGTGCCCTTTCTTTTTAATTCCTATTCAATTTCTGTGTTTCATCCTCAAAAATAAGGTCACAGGGATACAGTAAACCTGAAGTGAAGCATCGGAATCTATAACTAGTGTCACAGGAAAGTTCAAAACATAGACAGTAGGAAGAGTCGGTCTTCTTGTACTTAAGTTGGCATTATGCCTTTTCCATTTACTTCCGATGCAATTCCTGTGTTTCGTCGTCTATAAGAAGGTCCAAGGTATACAGTAAACCTTATGTGAAGCATCGGAATCTATAACTAGTGTCACAGGAATGGTTCAAAACAGTCAGTAAGAAGAGTCTGTCTTCTTGTACTTAAGTCGGCATTGTGCCTTTTGTTTATAATTCCGATGCAATTTCTGTGTTTCATCGTCAATAAGATGGTCCAAGGGATACAGTAAACGGGAAGTGAAGCATCGGAATCTATAACTAGTGTCACAGGAATGGTTCAAAAGATAGACAGTAAGAAGAGTCAGTCTTCTTGTACTTAAGTCGGCATTGTGCCTTTTCTATTTAATTCCGATGCAATTTCTGTGTTTCATCGTCAAAAAGAAGGTCAGAGGGAGACAGTAAACCTGAAGTGAATAATCGGAATCTATAACTAGTGACTCAGGAATGGTTCAAAACATAGACAGTAGGAAGAGTCAGTCTTCATGTACTTAAGTCGGCATTGTGCCTTTTGTATTTAATTCCGATGCACTATCTGTGTTTCATCCTCAATACGAAGATCCAAGGGATACAGTAAAGCTGAAATGAAGCATCGGAATCTATAACTAGTGTCACAGAAATGGTTCAGAACATAGACAGTAGGAAGATTCAGTCTACATGTACTTAAGTCATCATTGTGCCTTTTGTATTTATTTCTGATGCAATTTCTGTGTTTCATCGTCAATAACAAGGTCAGAGGGATACAGTAAACCTGAAGTGAAGCATCGGAATCTATACTAGTGTCACAGGAATGGTTCAAAACATAGTCAGTAAGAAGAGTAAGTCTTCTTGTACTTAAGTCGGCATTGTGCCTTTTGTATTTAATTCCGATGCAATTTCTGTGTTTCATCGTCAATAAGAAGGTCTAAGGGATACAGTAAACCTGAAGTGGAGCATCAGAATCTATAACTAGTGTGAAAGGAATGGTTCATAGCATAGTCAGTGAGAAGAGTCAGTCTTCTTGTACTTAAGTCGGCATTGTGCCTTTACTATTTAATTCCGATTCAATTTCTGTGTTTCATCGTCAATAAGAAGGTCCAAGGGATACAGTAAACCTGAAGTGAAGCATCTGAGTCTGTAACTAGCGTCACAGGAGTGGTTCAAAACATAGACACTAAGAAGAGTCAGTCTGCTTGTACTTAAGACGGCATTGTGCCTTTTCTATTTAATTCCGATGCAATTTCTGTGTTTCATCGTCAATAAGAAGGTCAGAGGGATACAGTGAACCTGAGGTGAAGCATCGGAATCTGTAACTAGTGTCACAGGAATAGTTCAAAACATAGACTGTAGGAAGAGTCAGTCTTCTTGTACTTAAGTCAACATTGTGCTTTTTCTATTTAATTCCGATGCAATTTCTTTGTTTCGTCGCCAATAAGAAGGTCCAAAGGATACAGCAAACCTGAAGTGAAGCATCGGAATCCATAACTAATGTAATAGGAATCGTTCAAAACATAGACAGTAGGAAGAGGCAGTCTTCTTGTACTTAAGTCGGCATTGTGCCTTTTGTATTTAGTTCCGATGCAATTTCTGTGTTTCATCGTCAATAAGAAATTCCAAGGGATACAGTAAACCTGAAGCGGAGCATCGGAAACTATAAATAGTGTCACAGGAATGGTTCAAAACATAGACTGTAAGAAGAGTCAGCCTTCTTGTACTTAAGTCGGCATTGTCGCCTTTTCAACTT
The DNA here is from genome assembly GCF_021461395.2 of Schistocerca americana. Lineage (NCBI taxonomy): Eukaryota > Metazoa > Arthropoda > Insecta > Orthoptera > Acrididae > Schistocerca > Schistocerca americana. Next base: position 760,785,041 of record NC_060123.1, read on the forward strand.
AATTCCGATGCAATTACTGTGTTTCATCGTCAATAAGAGGGTCAGAGGGATACAGTAAACCTGAACTGAAGCATCGGAATCTCTAACTAGTGTCACAGAAATGGTTCAACACATAGTCAGTAAGAAGAGTCAGTCTTCTTGTACTTAAGTCGGCATTGTGCCTTTTGTATTTACTTCCTATGCAATTTCTGTGTTTCATCGTCAATAAGAAGGTCAGAGGGATACAGAAAACCTGAAGTGAAGCATCGAAATCTAGAACAAGTGTCACAGGAATGGTTCAAAACATAGACAGTATCAACAGTCAGTCTTCTTGTACATTTGTCGGCATTGTGCCCTTTCTTTTTAATTCCTATGCAATTTCTGTGTTTCATCCTCAAAAAGAAGGTCCAAGGGATACAGTAAACCTGAAGTGAAGCATCGGAGTCTGTAACTAGCGTCACAGGAGTGGTTCAAAACATAGACACTAAGAAGAGTCAGTCTGCTTGTACTTAAGACGGCATTGTGCCTTTTCTATTTAATTCCGATGCAATTTCGGTGTTTGGTCGCCAATAAGAAGGTCCAAAGGATACAGTAATCCTGAAGTGAAGCATCGGTATCTATAACTAATGTCACAGGATTCGTTCAAAACATAGACAGTAGGAAGAGTCAGTCTTGTGGTACTTGAGTTGGCATGGTGCCTTTTGTATTTGGTTCCGATGCAATTTCTGTGTTTCATCGTCACTAAGAAGCTCCCAGGGATACAGTAAACCTGAAGTGAAGCATCGGAATCTATGACTAGTGTCACAGGAATGGTTAAAAACATGGTCAGTATGAAGAGTCAGTGTTCTTGTACTTAAGTCGGCATTGTGCCTTTTGTATTTAATTCCGATGCAATTTTTGTGTTTCATCGTCAATACGAAGGTCCGAGGGATACAGTAAACCAGAAGTGAAGCATCTGACTCTATAACTTGTGTCACAGGAATGGTTCAAAACATAGTCAGTAAGAAGAGTAAGTCTTCTTGTACTTAAGTCGGCATTGTGCCTTTTGTATTTAATTCCGATGCAATTTCTGTGTTTCATCGTCAATAAGAAGGTCTAAGGGATACAGTAAACCTGAAGTGGAGCATCAGAATCTATAACTAGTGTGACAGGAATGGTTCATAGCATAGTCAGTGAGAAGAGTCAGTCTTCTTGTACTTAAGTCGGCATTGTGCCTTTTCTATTTAATTCCGATTCAATTTCTGTGTTTCATCGTCAATAAGAAGGTCCAAGGGATACAGTAAACCTGAAGTGAAGCATCGGAGTCTGTAACTAGCGTCACAGGAGTGGTTCAAAACATAGACACTAAGAAGAGTCAGTCTGCTTGTACTTAAGACGGCATTGTGCCTTTTCTATTTAATTCCGATGCAATTTCTGTGTTTCATCTTCTATAAGAAGGTCAGAGGGATACAGTGAACCTGAGGTGAAGCATCGGAATCTATAACTAGTGTCACAGGAATGGTTCAAATCATAGACAGTAGGAAGAGTCAGTCTTCTTTTACGTATGTCGGAATTGTGACTTTTCTATTTAGTTCCGATGCAATTTCTGTGTTTCATCGTCAATAAGAAGGTCCACGGGATACAGTAAACCTGAAGTGAAGCATCGGAATCTATAACTAGTGTCACAGGAATGGATCAAGGTATAGTCAGTAAGAAGAGTCAGTCTTCTTGTGCTTAAGTCGGAATTTTGCCATTTCTATTTATTTCCGATAGAATTTCTGTAATTCATCGTCAAAAAGAAGGTCAGAGGGATACAGTAAACCTGAAGTAAGGCATCGGAATCTATAACTAGTGTCACAGGAATGGTTCAAAACATAGACAGTAGGGAGAGTCAGTCTTCTTGTACTTAAGTTAGCATTGTGCCTTTTGTATTTAATTACGATGCACTATCTGTGTTTCATCGTCAATAAGAAGGTCCAAGGGATAGAGTAAACCTGAAATGAAGCATCGGAATCTCTAACTAGTGTCACAGGAATGGTTCAAAACATAGACAGTAGGAAGATTCTGTCTACATGTACTTATGTCGGCTTTGTGCCTTTTGCATTTATATCCGATGCAATTGCTGTGTTTCATCGTCAATAAGAAGGTCCAAGGGATTCAGTAAACCTGAAGTGAAGCATCGGAATCTATAACTAGTGTCACAGGGATGGTTCAAAACATAGTCAGTAAGAAGAGTCACTCTTCTTGTACTTAAGTCGGCACTGTGCCATTTGTATTTAATTCCGATGAAATTTCTGTGTTTCATCGTCAATAAGAAGGTCCAAGGGATACAGTAAACCTGAAGTGGAGCATCGGAATCTATAACTAGTGTCACAGGAATGTTTCAAAACATAGACAGTAAGAAGAGTCAGTCTTCTAGTACTTAAGTCGGCATTGTGCCCTTTTCAATTTAATTCCGATGCGATTACTGTGTTTCATCGTCAATAAGATGGTCCAAGGGATACAGTAAACCTGAAGTGAAGCATTGGAATCTCTAACTAGTGTCACATGAATGGTTCAACACATAGTCAGTAAGAAGAGTCAGTCTTCTTGTACTTAAGTCGGCATTGTGCCTTTTGCATTTAATTCCGATGCAATTTCTGTGTTTCATCGTCAATAAGAAGGTCAGAGGGATACAGTGAACATGAGGTGAAGCATCGGAATCTGTAACTAGTGTCACAGGAATAGTTAAAAACATAGACTGTAGGAAGAGTCAGTCTTCTTGTACTTAAGTAACATTGTGCCTTTTCAATTATTTCCGATGCAATTTCTGTGTTTCATCGTCAATAAGAAGGTCCTAGGGTTAAAGTAAAGCTGAAGTGAAGCATCGGAGTTTACAACTAGTGTCACAGGAATGGTTCAAAGCATAGTCAGTAAGAAGAGTCAGTCTTCTTGTACTTAAGTCGGCATTGTGCCTTTTGTTTTTAATTCTGACGCAATTTCTGTGTTTCATCGTCAATAAGTAGATCCAAGGGATACAGTAAACCTGAAGTGAAGCATCGGAATCTATAACTAGTGTCACAGGAATGGATTAAGATATAGTCAGTAAGAAGAGTCAGTCTTCCTGTACTTAAGTCGGCATTGTGGCTTTTCTATTTAATTCTGATGCAATTTCTGTGTTTCATCGTCAATAAGTAGGTCCAAGGGATACAGTAAACCTGAAGTGAAGCATCGGAATCTATAACTAGTGTCACAGGAATGGATCCAGATATAGTCAGTAAGAAGAGTCAGTCTTCTTTACCTAAGTCGGCATTGTGCCTTTTCTATTTAATTCCAATGCAATTTCTGTGTTTCGTCGTCAAAAAGAAGGTCAGAGGGATACAGTAAACCTGATGTGAAGCATCGGAATCTATAACTAGTGTCACAGGAATGGTTCAAAACTTAGTCAGTAAGAACAGTCAGTCTTCTTGTACTTAAGTCGGCATTGTGCCTTTTGTATTTAATTCCGATGCAATTACTGTGTTTCATCGTCAATAAGAAGGTCCAAGGGATACAGTAGATTTGAAGTGAAGCATCGGAATCTGTAACGAGCGTCACAGGATTGGTTCAAAACATAGACACTAAGAAGAGTCAGTCTGCTTGTACTTAAGACGGCATTGTGCCTTTTCTGTTTCATTCCGATGCAATTTCTGTGTTTCATCGTCAATAAGAAGGTCAGAGGGATACAGTGAACCTGAGGTGAAGCATCGTAATCTATAACTAGTGTCTCAGGAATGGTTCAAAATATAGACAGTAGGAAGAGCCTGTTTTCTTGTACTTAAGTCGGCATTGTTCCTTTTCTATTTAATTCCGATGCAATTTCATTGTTTCGTCGCCAATAAGAAGGTCCAAAGGATACAGTAAACCTGAAGTGAAGCATCGGAATCTATAACTAATGTCACAGGATTCGTTAAAAACATAGACAGTAGGAAGAGTCAGTCTTGTGGTACTTGAGTCGGCATGGTGCCTTTTGTATTTGGTTCCGATGCAATTTCTGTGTTTCATCGTCACTAAGAAGGTCCTAGGGATACAGTAAACCTGAAGTGAAGCATCGTAATCTATAACTAGTGTCACAGGAATGGTTCAAAACATGGTCAGTAAGAAGAGTCAGTGTTCTTGTACTTAAGGCGGCATTGTGCCTTTTGTATTTAATTGCGATGCAATATCTGTGTTTCATCGTTAATAAGAAGGTCAGAGGGATACTGTAAACCTGAAGTGAAGCATTGGAATCCACAACTAGTCACATAGGAATGGTTCAAACCACAGTCAGTAAGAGCAGTCATACTTCTTGTACCTAAGTCGGCATTGTGCCTTTTCTATTTAATTCCGAAGCAATTACTGTGTTTCATCGTCAATAAGAAGGTCCAAGGGACACAGTAAACCTGAAGTGAAGCATCGGAATCTATAACTAGTGTCACAGGAATGGATCAAGATATAGTCAGTAAGAAGAGTCAGTCTTCCTGTACTTAAGTCGGCATTGTGCCTTTTCTATGTAATTCTGATGCAATTTCTGTGTTTCATCTTCAATAAGTAGGTCCAAGGGATACAGTAAACCTGAAGTGAAGCATCGGAATCTTTAACTAGGGTCACAGGAATGGATCAAGATATAGTCAGTAAGAAGAGTCAGTCTTCTTGTAATTAAGTCGGCATTGTGCCTCTTCTATTTAATTCCGATGCAATTTCTGTGTTTCATCGTCAAAACGAAGGTGAGAGGGTACAGTAAACCTGAAGTGAAGCAGCGGAGTCTATAACCAGTGTCACAGTAATGGTTCGAAACATAGACAGTAGGAAGAGGCAGTCTTCTTTAACTTAAGTTGGCATTGTGATTTTTGTATTTAATTTCGATGCACTATCTGTGTTTAATCGTCAATAAGAAGGTCCAAGGGATACAGTAAACCTGAAGTGAAGCATCGGAGTCTGTAACTAGCGTCACAGGAATGGTTCAAAACATAGACACTAAGTTGAGTCAGTCTGCTTGTACTTAAGACGGCATTGTGCCTTTTCTATTTAATTCCGATGCAATTTCTGTGTTTCATCTTCTACAAGAAGGTCAGAGGGATACAGTGAACCTGAGGTGAAGCATTGGAATCTATAACTAGTGTCACAGGAATGGTTCCAATCATAGACAGTAGGAAGAGTCAGTCTTCTTTTACGTATCTCGGCATTGTGCCTTTTCTATTTAGTTCCGATGCAATTTCTGTGCTTCATCGTCAATAAGAAGGTCCACGAGATACAGTAAACCTGAAGTGAAGCATCGGAATCTATAACTAGTGTCACAGGAATGGATCAAGGTATAGTCAGTAAGAAGAGTCAGTCTTCTTGTACTTAAGTCGGCATTTTGCCATTTCTATTTAATTCCGATAGAATTTCTGTGTTTCATCGTCAAAAAGAAGGTAAGAGGGATACAGTAAACCTGAAGTGAAGCATCGTAATCTATAACTAGTGTCACAGGAATGGATCAAAACATAGACTGTAGGGAGAGTCAGTCTTCTTGTACTTAAGTTAGCATTGTGCCATTTGTATTTAATTACGATGCACTATCTGTGTTTCATCGTCAATAAGAAGGTCCAAGGGATAGAGTAAACAAGAAATGAAGCATCGGAATCTATAACTAGTGGCACAGGAATGGTTCAAAACATAGTCAGTAAGAAGAGTCAGTCTTCTTGTACTTAAGACGGCATTGTGCCTTTTCTATTTAATTCCGATGCAATTTCTGTGTTTCATCGTTAATAAGAAGGTCAGAGGGATACAGTGAACATGAGGTGAAGCATCGGAATCTGTAACTTGTGTCACAGGAATAGTTCAAAACATAGACTGTAGGAAGAGTCAGTCTTCTTGTACTTCAGTCAACATTGTGCCTTTTCTATTTAATTCCGATGCAATTTCTGTGTTTCGTCGCCAATAAGAAGGTCCAAAGGATACAGCAAACCTGAAGTGAAGCATCGGAATCCATAACTAATGTAACAGGAATCGTTCAAAACATAGACAGTAGGAAGAGTCAGTCTTCTTGTACATAAGTCGGCATTGTGCCTTTTGTATTTAGTTCCGATGCAATTTCTGTGTTTCATCGTCAATAAGAAGGTCCTAGGGATAAAGTAAAGCTGAAGTGAAGCATCGGAGTTTACAACTAGTGTCACAGGAATGGTTCAAAACATAGTCAGTAAGAAGAGTCAGTCTTCTTGTACTTAAGTCGGCATTGTGCCTTTTGTATTTAATTCTGACGCAATTTCTGTGTTTCATCGTCAATAAGAAGGTCCAAGGGTTACAGTAAACCTGAAGTGAAGCATCGGAATCTATAACTAGTGTCACAGGAATGGATCAAGATATAGTCAGTAAGAAGAGTCAGTCTTCTTGTACTTAAGTCGGCATTGTGCCTTTTCTATTTAATTCCAATGCAATTTCTATGTTTCATCGTCAAAAAGAAGGTCAGAGGGTACAGTAAACCTGAAGTGAAGCAGCGGAATCTATAACCAGTGTCACAGTAATGGTTCGAAACATAGACAGTAGGAAGAGGCAGTCTTCTTCAACTTAAGTTGGCATTGTGATTTTTGTATTTAATTTCGATGCACTATCTGTGTTTAATCGTCAATAAAAAGGTCCAAGGGATACAGTAAACCAGAAATGAAGCATCGGAATCTGTAACTAGTGTCGCACTAATGGTTCAAAACATAGACAGTAGCAGGATTCAGTCTACATGTACTAATGTCGGCATTGTGCCTTTTGAATTTATTTCCGATGCAGTTTCTGTGTCTCATCGTCAATACGAAGGTCAGAGGTATACAGTAAACCTGAAGTGAAGCATCGGAATCTATAACTAGTGTCACAGGAATGGTTCAAAACTTAGTCAGTAAGAAGAGTCAGTCTTCTTGTACTGAAGTCGGCATTGTGCCTTTTGTATTTAATTCCGATGCAATTTCTGTGTTTCATCGTCAATAAGAAAGTCCAAGGGATACAGTAAACCTGAAGCGGAGCATCGGAAACTATAAATAGTGTCACAGGTATCGTTCAAAACATAGACTGTAAGAAGAGTCAGTCTTGTGGTACTTGAGTCGGCATGGTGCCTTTTGTATTTGGTTCCGATGAAATTTCTGTGTTTCATCGTCACTAAGAAGGTCCTAGGGATACAGTAAACCTGAAGTGAAGCATCGTAATCTATAACTAGTGTCACAGGAATTGTTCAAAACATGGTCAGTAAGAAGAGTCAGTGTTCTTGTACTTAAGTCGGCATTGTGCCTTTTGTATTTAATTCCGATGCAATTTTTGTGTTTCATCGTCAATACGAAGGTCCGAGGGATAAAGTAAACCAGAAGTGAAGCATCTGACTCTATAACTTGTGTCACAGGAATGGTTCAAAGCATAGTCAGTAAGAAGAGTCAGTCTTCTTGTACTTAAGTCGGCATTGTGCCTTTTGTATTTAATTACGATGCAATATCTGTGTTTCATCGTTAATAAGAAGGTCAGAGGGATACTGTAAACCTGAAGTGAAGCATCGGAATCCACAATTAGTCACACAGGAATGGTTCAAATCATAGTCAGTAAGAGCAGTCATACTTCTTGTACCTAAGTCGGCATTGTGCCTTTTCTATTTAATTCCGAAGCAATTACTGTGTTTCATCGTCAATAAGAAGGTCCAAGGGATACAGTAAACCTGAAGTGAAGCATCGGAATCTATAACTAGTGTCACAGGAATGGATCAAGATATAGTCAGTAAGAAGAGCAGTCTTCTTGTACATAAGTCGGCATTGCGCCTTTTCTATTTAATTCCGATGCAATTTCTGTGTTTCGTCATCAATAAGAAGGTCCAAGGGAGACAGTAAACCTGAAGTGAAGCATCGGAATCTATAAATGGCGTCACAGGAATGGTTCAAAACATAGACTGTAAGAAGGGTCGGTCTTCTTGTACTTAAGTCGGCATTGTCCCCTTTTCAACTTAATTCCGATGCAATTACTGTGTTTCATCGTCAATAAGAGGGTCAGAGGGATACAGTGAACATGAGGTGAAGCATCGGAATCTCTAACTAGTGACACAGAAATGGTTCAACACATTGTCAGTAAGAAGAGTCAGTCTTCTTGTACTCAAGTCGGCATTGTGCCTTTTGCATTTAATTCCGATGCAATTACTGTGTTTCATCGTCAATAAGAAGGTCCAAGGGATAAAGTAGATTTGAAGTGAAGCATCGGAATCTGTAACTAGCGTCACAGGATTGGTTCAAAACATAGACACTAAGAAGAGTCAGTCTGCTTGTACTTATGACGGCATTGTGCTTTTTGTGTTTCATTCCGATGCAATTACTGTGTTTCATCGTCAATAAGAAGGTCAGAGGGATACAGTGAACCTGAGGTGAAGCATCGGAATCTATAACTAGTGTCTCAGGAATGTTTCAAAATATAGACAGTAGGAAGAGTCAGTTTTCTTGTACTTAAGTCGGCATTGTGCCTTTTCTATTTAATTCCGATGCAATTTCGGTGTTTCGTCGCCAATAAGAGGGTCCAAAGGATACAGTAAACCAGAAGTGAAGCATAGGAATCTATAACTAGTGTCACAGGAATGGTTCAAACATAGTCAGTAAGAGGAGTCAGTCTTCCTGTACTTAAGTGGCATTGTGCCTTTTGTATTTAATTCCGATCCTATTTCTGTGTTTCATCGTCAATAAGAAAGTCAGAGGCACACAGTAAACCTGAAGTGAAGCATCGGAATCTATAACTAGTGTCACAGGAATGGTTCCAAACATAGTCAGTAAGAAGAGTCAGTCTTCTTGTACTTAAGTCGGCATTGTGCCTTTCCCTTTTAATTGCGATGCAATTTCAGTGTTTCATCGTGAATAAGAAGGTCCAAGAAATACAGTAAAGCTGAAGTGAAGCATCGGAATCCATAACTAGTGTCACAGGAATGATTCTAAACATAGTCAGTAAGATGAGTCAGTCTTCTTGTATTTAAGTCGGCATTGTGCCTTTTGTATTTAATTCCGATTCAATTTCTGTGTTTCATCGTCAATAAGTAGGTCCAAGGGATACAGTAAACCTGAAGTGAAGCATCGGAATCTATAACTAGTGTCACAGGAATGGATCAAGATATAGTCAGTAAGAATAGTCAGTCGTCCTGTACTTAAGTCGGCATTGTGCCTTTTCTATGTAATTCTGATGCAATTTCTGTGTTTCATCTTCAATAAGTAGATCCAAGGGATACAGTAAACCTGAAGGGAAGCATCGGAATCTATAACTAATGTCACAGGATTCGTTCAAAACATAGACAGTAGGAAGAGTCAGTCTTGTGGTACTTGAGTTGGCATGGTGCCTTTTGTATTTGGTTCCGATGCAATTTCTGTGTATCATCGTCACTAAGAAGGTCCTAGGGATACAGTAAACCTGAAGTGAAGCATAGGAATCTATAACTAGTGTCACAGGAATGGTTCAAAACATAGTCAGTAAGAAGAGTCAGTGTTCTTGTACTTAAGTCGGCATTGTGCCTTTTGTATTTAATTCCGATGCAATTTTTGTGTCTCATCGTCAATACGAAGGTCCGAGGGATACAGTAAACCAGAAGTGAAGCATCTGACTCTATAACTTGTGTCACAGGAATGGTTCAAAACATAGTCAGTAAGAAGAGTCAGTCTTCTTGTACTTAAGTCGGCATTGTGCCTTTTGTATTTACTTCCGATGCAATATCTGCGTTTCATCGTTAATAAGATGGACAGAGGGATACTGTAAACCTGAAGTGAAGCATCGGAATCCACAACTAGTCACACAGGAATGGTTCAAATCATAGTCAGTAAGAGCAGTCATACTTCTTGTACCTAAGTCGGCATTGTGCCTTTTCTATTTAATTCCGAAGCAATTACAGTGTTTCATCGTCAATAAGAAAGTCCAAGGGATATAGTGAACCTGAAGTGATGCATTGGAATCTATAACTAGTGTCACAGGAATGGATCAAGATATAGTCAGTAAGAAGAGTCAGTCTTCTTGTACATAAGTCGGCATTGAGCCTTTTCTATTTAATTCCGATGCAATTTCTGTGTTTCGTCATCAATAGGAAGGACCAAGGGAGACAGTAAACCTGAAGTGAAGCATCGGAATCTATAAATGGCGTCACAGGAATGGTTCAAAACATAGACTGTAAGAAGAGTCAGTCTTCTTGTACTTAACTCGGCATTTTGCCTTTTATATTTATTTCCGGTGCAACTGCTGAGTTTCATCGTCAATAAGAAGATCCAAGGGATACAGTAAATCTGAAGTGAAGCATCGGAATCTATAACTAGTGTCACAGGGATGATTCAAAACATAGTCAGTAAGAGGAGTCAGTCTTCCTGTACTTAATTGGCATTGTGCCTTTTGTATTTAATTCCGATTATATTTCTGTGTTTCATCGTCAATAAGAAAGTCAGAGGCACACAGTAAACCAGAAGTGAAGCATCGGAATCTAAAACTAGTGTCACAGGAATGGTTCCAAACATAGTCAGTAAGAAGAGTCAGTCTTCTTGTACTGAAGTCGGCATTGTGCCTTTCCCATTTAATTGCGATGCAATTTCAGTGTTTCATCGTCAATAAGAAGGTCCAAGAAATACAGTAAAGCTGAAGTGAAGCATCGGAATCTATAACTAGTGTCACAGGAATGGTTCAAAACATAGTCAGTAAGATGAGTCAGTCTTCTTGTATTTAAGTCGGCATTGTGCCTTTTGTATTTAATTCCGATTCAATTTCTGTGTTTCATCGTCAATAAGTAGGTCCAAGGGATACAGTAAACCTGAAGTGAAGCATCGGAATCTATAACTAGTGTCACAGGAATGGATCAAGATATAGTCAGTAAGAAGAGTCAGTCTTCCTGTACATAAGTCGGCATTGGCCTTTTCTATGTAATTCTGATGCAATTTCTGTGTTTCATCTTCATTAAGTAGGTCCAAGGGATACAGTAAACCTGAAGTGAAGCATCGGAATCTATAACTAGTGTCACAGGAATGGATCAAGATATAGTCAGTAAAAAGAGTCAGTCTTCTTGTAATTAAGTCGGCATTGTGCCTTTTCTATTTAATTCCGATGCAATTTCTGTGTTTCATCGTCAAAAAGAAGGTCAGAGGGTACAGTAAACCTGAAGTGAAGCAGCGGAATCTATAACCAGTGTCACAGTAATGGTTCGAAACATAGACAGTAGGAAGAGGCAGTCTTCTTTAACTTAAGTTGGCATTGTGATTTTTGTATTTAATTTCGATGCACTATCTGTGTTTAATCGTCAATAAGAAGGTCCAAGGGATACAGTAAACCAGAAATGAAGCATCGGAATCTGTAACTAGTGTCACACTAATGGTTCAAAACATAGATAGTTGCGAGATTCAGTCTACATGTACTTATGTCGGCATTGTGCCTTTTGTATTTATTTCCGATGCCGTTCCCGTGTCTCATCCTCAATACGAAGGTCAGAGGGATACAGTAAACCTGAAGTGAAGCATCGGAATCTATAACTAGTGTCACAGGAATGGTTCAAATCTTAGTCAGTAAGAAGAGTCAGTCTTCCTGTACATAAGTCGGCATTTTGCCTTTTCTATGTAATTCTGATGCAATTTCTGTTTTTCATCTTCATTAAGTAGGTCCAAGGGATACAGTAAACCTGAAGTGAAGCATCGGAATCCATAACTAGTGTCACAGGAATGGATCAAGATATAGTCAGTAAGAAGAGTAAGTCTTCTTGTACTTAAGTCGGCATTGTGCCTTTTGTATTTAATTCCGATGCAATTTCTGTGTTTCATCGTCAATAAGAAGGTCTAAGGGATACAGTAAACCTGAAGTGGAGCATCAGAATCTATAACTAGTGTGACAGGAATGGTTCATAGCATAGTCAGTGAGAAGAGTCAGTCTTTTTGTACTTAAGTCGGCATTGTGCCTTTTCTATTTTATTCCGATTCAATTTCTGTGTTTCATCGTCAATAAGAAGGTCCAAGGGATACAGCAAACCTGAAGTGAAGCATCGGAGTCTGTAACTAGCGTCACAGGAATGGTTCAAAACATAGACACTAATTTGAGTCAGTCTGCTTGTACTTAAGACGGCATTGTGCCTTTTCTATTTAATTCCGATGCAATTTCTGTGTTTCATCTTCTACAAGAAGGTCAGAGGGATACAGTGAACCTGAGGTGAAGCATTGGAATCTATAACTAGTGTCACAGGAATGGTTCAAATCATAGACAGTAGGAAGGGTCAGTCTTCTTTTACGTATGTCGGCATTGTGCCTTTTCTATTTAGTTCCGATGCAATTTCTGTGTTTCATCGTCAATAAGAAGGTCCACGGGATACAGTAAACCTGAAGTGAAGCATCGGAATCTATAACTAGTGTCACAGGAATGGATCAAGGTATAGTCAGTAAGAAGAGTCAGTCTTCTTGTACTTAAGTCGGCATTTTGCCATTTCTATTTAATTCCGATAGAATTTCTGTGTTTCATCGTCAAAAAGGAGGTCAGAGGGATAGAGTAAACCTGAAGTGAAGCATCGGAATCTATAACTAGTGTCACAGGAATGGTTCAAAACATAGACAGTAGGGAGAGTCAGTCTTCTTGTACTTAAGTTAGCATTGTGCCATTTGTATTTAATTACGATGCACTATCTGTGTTTCATCGTCAATAAGAAGGTCCAAGGGATGGAGTAAACCTGAAATGAAGCATCGGAATCTATAACTAGTGTCACAGGAATGGTTCAAAACATAGTCTGTAAGAAGAGTCAGTCTTCTTGTACTTAAGTCGGCATTGTGCCTTTTGTATTTAGTTCCGATGCAATTTCTGTGTTTCATCGTCAATAAGAAGGTCCTAGGGATATAGTAAAGCTGAAGTGAAGCATCGGAGTTTACAACTAGTGTCACAGGAATGGTTCAAAACATAGTCAGTAAGAAGAGTCAGTCTTCTTGTACTTAAGTCGGCATTGTGCCTTTTGTATTTAATTCTGACGCAATTTCTGTGTTTCATCGTCAATAAGAAGGTCCAAGGGTTACAGTAAACCTGAAGTGAAGCATCGGAATCTATAACTAGTGTCACAGGAATGGATCAAGATATAGTCAGTAAGAAGAGTCAGTCTTCTTGTACTTAAGTCGGCATTGTGCCTTTTCTATTTAATTCCAATGCAATTTCTGTGTTTCATCGTCAAAAAGAAGGTCAGAGGGTACAGTAAACCTGAAGTGAAGCAGCGGAATCTATAACCAGTGTCACAGTAATGGTTCGAAACATAGACAGTAGGAAGAGGCAGTCTTCTTTAACTTAAGTTGGCATTGTGATTTTTGTATTTAATTTCGATGCACTATCTGTGTTTAATCGTCAATAAGAAGGTCCAAGGGATACAGTAAACCAGAAATGAAGCATCGGAATCTGTAACTAGTGTCGCACTAATGGTTCAAAACATAGACAGTAGCAGGATTCAGTCTACATGTACTAATGTCGGCATTGTGCCTTTTGAATTTATTTCCGATGCAGTTTCTGTGTCTCATCGTCAATACGAAGATCAGAGGTATACAGTAAACCTGAAGTGAAGCATCGGAATCTATAACTAGTGTCACAGGAATGGTTCAAAACTTAGTCAGTAAGAAGAGTCAGTCTTCTTGTACTGAAGTCGGCATTGTGCCTTTTGTATTTAATTCCGATGCAATTTCTGTGTTTCATCGTCAATAAGAAAGTCCAAGGGATACAGTAAACCTGAAGCGGAGCATCGGAAACTATAAATAGTGTCACAGGTATGGTTCAAAACATAGACTGTGAGAGGAGTCAGTCTTCTTGTACTTAAGTCGGCATTGTCCCCTTTTCAACTTAATTCCGATGCAATTACTGTGTTTCATCGTCAATAAGAAGGTCAGAGGGATACAGTAAACCTGAAGTGAAGCATCGTAATCTATAACTAGTGTCACAGGAATTGTTCAAAACATGGTCAGTAAGAAGAGTCAGTGTTCTTGTACTTAAGTCGGCATTGTGCCTTTTGTATTTAATTCCGATGCAATATTTGTGTTTCATCGTCAATACGAAGGTCCGAGGGATAAAGTAAACCAGAAGTGAAGCATCTGACTCTATAACTTGTGTCACAGGAATGGTTCAAAGCATAGTCAGTAAGAAGAGTCAGTCTTCTTGTACTTAAGTCGGCATTGTGCCTTTTGTATTTAATTACGATGCAATATCTGTGTTTCATCGTTAATAAGAAGGTCAGAGGGATACTGTAAACCTGAAGTGAAGCATCGGAATCCACAATTAGTCACACAGGAATGGTTCAAATCATAGTCAGTAAGAGCAGTCACACTTCTTGTACCTAAGTCGGCATTGTGCCTTTTCTATTTAATTCCGAAGCAATTACTGTGTTTCATCGTCAATAAGAAGGTCCAAGGGATACAGTAAACCTGAAGTGAAGCATCGGAATCTATAACTAGTGTCACAGGAATGGATCAAGATATAGTCAGTAAGAAGAGTCAGTCTTCTTGTACATAAGTCGGCATTGCGCCTTTTCTATTTAATTCCGATGCAATTTCTGTGTTTCGTCATCTATAAGAAGGTCCAAGGGAGACAGTAAACCTGAAGTGAAGCATCGGAATCTATAAATGGCGTCACAGGAATGGTTCAAAACATAGACTGTAAGAAGAGTCAGTCTTCTTGTACTTAAGTCGGCATTGTCCCCTTTTCAACTTAATTCCGATGCAATTACTGTGTTTCATCGTCAATAAGAAGGTCAGAGGGATACAGTGAACATGAGGTGAAGCATCGGAATCTCTAACTAGTGACACAGAAATGGTTCAACACATTGTCAGTAAGAAGAGTCAGTCTTCTTGTACTTAAGTCGGCATTGTGCCTTTTGCATTTAATTCCGATGCAATTACTGTGTTTCATCGTCAATAAGAAGGTCCAAGGGATAAAGTAGATTTGAAGTGAAGCATCGGAATCTGTAACTAGCGTCACAGGATTGGTTCAAAACATAGACACTAAGAAGAGTCAGTCTGCTTGTACTTAAGACGGCATTGTGCCTTTTCTGTTTCATTCCGATGCAATTACTGTGTTTCATCGTCAATAAGAAGGTCAGAGGGATACAGTGAACCTGAGGTGAAGCATCGGAATCTATAACTAGTGTCTCAGGAATGGTTCAAAATATAGACAGTAGGAAGAGTCAGTTTTCTTGTACTTAAGTCGGCATTGTGCCTTTTCTATTTAATTCCGATGCAATTTCGGTGTTTCGTCGCCAATAAGAAGGTCCAAAGGATACAGTTAACCTGAAGTGAAGCATAGGAATCTATAAGTAGTGTCACAGGAATGGTTCAAAACATAGTCAGTAAGAGGAGTCAGTCTTCCTGTACTTAAGTGGCATTGTGCCTTTTGTATTTAATTCCGATCCTATTTCTGTGTTTCATCGTTAATAAGAAATTCAGAGGCACATAGTAAACCTGAAGTGAAGCATCGGAATCTATAACTAGTGTCACAGGAATGGTTCCAAACATAGTCAGTAAGAAGAGTCAGTCTTCTTGTACTTAAGTCGGCATTGTGCCTTTCCCTTTTAATTGCGATGCAATTTCAGTGTTTCATCGTCAATAAGAAGGTCCAAGAAATACAGTAAAGCTGAAGTGAAGCATCGGAATCCATAACTAGTGTCACACCAATGATTCTAAACATAGTCAGTAAGATGAGTCAGTCTTCTTGTATTTAAGTCGGCATTGTGCCTTTTGTATTTAATTCCGATTCAATTTCTGTGTTTCATCGTCAATAAGTAGGTCCAAGGGATACAGTAAACCTGAAGTGAAGCATCGGAATCTATAACTAGCGTCACAGGAATGGATCAAGATATAGTCAGTAAGAAGAGTCAGTCGTCCTGTACTTAAGTCGGCATTGTGCCTTTTCTATGTAATTCTGATGCAATTTCTGTGTTTCATCTTCAATACGTAGGTCCAAGGTATACAGTAAACCTGAAGGGAAGCATCGGAATCTATAACTAATGTCACAGGATTCGTTCGAAACATAGACAGTAGGAAGAGTCAGTCTTGTGGTACTTGAGTTGGCATGGTGCCTTTTGTATTTGGTTCCGATGCAATTTCTGTGTTTCATCGTCACTAAGAAGGTCCTAGGGATACAGTAAACCAGAAGTGAAGCATAGGAATCTATAACTAGTGTCACAGAAATGGTTCAAAACATAGTCAGTAAGAAGAGTCAGTGTTCTTGTACTTAAGTCGGCATTGTGCCTTTTGTATTTAATTCCGATGCAATTTTTGTGTCTCATCGTCAATACGAAGGTCCGAGGGATACAGTAAACCAGAAGTGAAACATCTGACTCTATAACTTGTGTCACAGGAATGGTTCAAAACATAGTCAGTAAGAAGAGTCAGTCTTCTTGTACTTAAGTCGGCATTGTGCCTTTTGTATTTAATTCCGATGCAATATCTGTGTTTCATCGTTAATAAGATGGTCAGAGGGATACTGTAAACCTGATGTGAAGCATCGGAATCCACAACTAGTCACACAGGAATGGTTCAAATCATAGTCAGTAAGAGCAGTCATACTTCTTGTACCTAAGTCGGCATTGTGCCTTTTCTATTTAATTCCGAAGCAATTACTGTGTTTCATCGTCAATAAGAAAGTCCAAGGGATATAGTGAACCTGAAGTGAAGCATCGGAATCTATAACTAGTGTCACAGGAATGGATCAAGATATAGTCAGTAAGAAGAGTCAGTCTTCTTGTACATAAGTCGGCATTGAGCCTTTTCTATTTAATTCCGATGCAATTTCTGTGTTTCGTCATCAATAGGAAGGACCAAGGGAGACAGTAAACCTGAAGTGAAGCATCGGAATCTATAAATGGCGTCACAGGAATGGTTCAAAACATAGACTGTAAGAAGAGTCAGTCTTCTTGTACTTAACTCGGCATTTTGCCTTTTATATTTATTTCCGGTGCAACTGCTGAGTTTCATCGTCAATAAGAGGGTCCAAGGGATACAGTAAATCTGAAGTGAAGCATCGGAATCTATAACTAGTGTCACAGGGATGATTCAAAACATAGTCTGTAAGAGGAGTCAGTCTTCCTGTACTTAAGAGGCATTGTGCCTTTTGTATTTAATTCCGATCCTATTTCTGTGTTTCATCGTCAATAAGAAAGTCAGAGGCACACAGTAAACCAGAAGTGAAGCATCGGAATCTATAACTAGTGTCACAGGAATGGTTCCAAACATAGTCAGTAAGAAGAGTCTGTCTTCTTGTACTTAAGTCGGCATTGTGCCTTTCCCATTTAATTGCGATGCAATTTCAGTGTTTCATCGTCAATAAGAAGGTCCAAGAAATACAGTAAAGCTGAAGTGAAGCATCGGAATCTATAACTAGTGTCGCAGGATTGGTTCAAAACATAGTCAGTAAGATGAGTCAGTCTTCTTGTATTTTAGTCGGCATTGTGCCTTTTGTATTTAATTCCGATTCAATTTCTGTGTTTCATCGTCAATAATTAGGTCCAAGGGATACAGTAAACCTGAAGTGAAGCAGCGGAATCTATAACCAGTGTCACAGTAATGGTTCGAAACGTAGACAGTAGGACGAGGCAGTCTTCTTTAACTTAAGTTGGCATTGTGATTTTTGTATTTAATTTCGATGCACTATCTGTGTTTAATCGTCAATAAGAAGGTCCAAGGGATACAGTAAACCAGAAATGAAGCATCGGAATCTGTAACTAGTGTCACACTAATGGTTCAAAACATAGATAGTTGCAAGATTCAGTCTACATGTACTTATGTCGGCATTGTGCCTTTTGTATTTATTTCCGATGCCGTTCCTGTGTCTCATCGTCAATACGAAGGTCAGAGGGATACAGTAAACCTGAAGTGAAGCATCGGAATCTATAACTAGTGTCACAGGAATGGTTCAAATCTTAGTCAGTAAGAAGAGTCAGTCTTCTTGTACTTAACTCGGCATTGTGCCTTTTGTATTTAATTCCGATGCAATTTCTGTGTTTCATCGTCAATAAGAAAGTCCAAGGGATACAGTAAAGCTGAAGTGAAGCATCGGAATCTATAACTAGTGTTTCAGGAATGGTTCAAAATATAGACAGTAGGAAGAGTCAGTTTTCTTGTACTTAAGTCGGCATTGTGCCTTTTCTATTTAATTCCGATGCAATTTCGGTGTTTCGTCGCCAATAAGAAGGTCCAAAGGATACAGTAAACCTGAAGTGAAGCATCGGAATCTATAACTAATGTCACAGGATTCGTTCAAAACATAGACAGTAGGAAGAGTCAGTCTTGTGGTACTTGAGTCGGCATGGTGCCTTTTGTATTTGGTTCCGATGCAATTTCTGTGTTTCATCGTCACTACGAAGGTCCTAGGTATACAGTAAACCTGAAGTGAAGCATCGGAATCTATAACTAGTGTCACAGGAATGGTTAAAAACATGGTCAGTAAGAAGAGTCAGTTTTCTTGTACTTAAGTCGGCATTGTGCCTTTTGTATTTAATTCCGATGCAACTTTTGTGTTTCATCGTCAATACGAAGGTCCGAGGGATACAGTAAACCAGAAGTGAAGCATCTGACTCTATAACTTGTGTCACAGGAATGGTTCAAATCATAGACAGTAGGAAGAGTCAGTCTTCTTTTACGTATGTCGGCATTGTGATTTTTCTATTTAGTTCCGATGCAATTTCTGTGTTTCATCGTCAATAAGAAGGTCCACGGGATACAGTAAACCTGAAGTGAAGCATCGGAATCTATAACTAGTGTCACAGGAATGGATCAAGGTATAGTCAGTAAGAAGAGTCAGTCTTCTTGTACTTAAGT
This sequence comes from Schistocerca americana, assembly GCF_021461395.2. NCBI lineage: Eukaryota > Metazoa > Arthropoda > Insecta > Orthoptera > Acrididae > Schistocerca > Schistocerca americana. The sequence continues at coordinate 760,803,757 of NC_060123.1, forward strand.
CGGCATTTTGCAATTTCTATTTAATTCCGATAGAATTTCTGTGTTTCATCGTCAAAAAGAAGGTCAGAGGGATACAGTAAACCTGAAGTGAAGCATCGGAATCTATAACTAGTGTCACAGGAATGGTTCAAAACATAGACAGTAGGGAGAGTCAGTCTTCTTGTACTTAAGTTAGCATTGTGCCTTTTGTATTTAATTACGATGCACTATCTGTGTTTCATCGTCAATAAGAAGGTCCAAGGGATAGAGTAAACCTGAAATGAAGCATCGGAATCTATAACTAGTGTCACAGGAATGGTTCAAAACATTGACAGTAGGAAGATTCAGTCTACATGTACTTATGTCGGCTTTGTGCCTTTTGTATTTATATCCGATGCAATTGCTGTGTTTCATCGTCAATAAGAAGGTCCAAGGGATTCAGTAAACCTGACGTGAAGCATCGGAATCTATAACTAGTGTCACAGGAATGGTTCAAAACATAGTCAGTAAGAAGAGTCAGTCTTCAAGTACTTAAGTCGGCATTGTGCCCTTTTCAATTTAATTCCGATGCGATTACTGTGTTTCATCGTCAATAAGAAGGTCCAAGGGATACAGTAAACCTGAAGTGAAGCATCGAAATCTCTAACTAGTGTCACATGAATGGTTCAACACATAGTCAGTAAGAAGAGTCAGTCTTCTTGTACTTAAGTCAACATTGAGCCTTTTCTACTTAATTCCGATGCAATTTCTGTGTTTCGTCGCCAATGAGAAGGGCCAAAGGATACAGCAAACCTGAAGTGAAGCATCGGAATCCATAACTAATGTAACAGGAATCGTTCAAAACATAGACAGTAGGAAGAGTCAGTCTTCTTGTACTTAAGTCGGCATTGTGCCTTTTGTATTTAGTTCCGATGCAATTTCTGTGTTTCATCGTCAATAAGAAGGTCCTAGGGTTAAAGTAAAGCTGAAGTGAAGCATCGGAGTTTACAACTAGTGTCACAGGAATGGTTCAAAACATAGTCAGTAAGAAGAGTCAGTCTTCTTGTACTTAAGTCGGCATTGTGCCTTTTGTATTTAATTCTGATGCAATTTCTGTGTTTCATCGTCAATAAGTAGGTCCAAGGGATACAGTAAACCTGAAGTGAAGCATCGGAATCTATAACTAGTGTCACAGGAATGGATTAAGATATAGTCAGTAAGAAGAGTCAGTCAACCTGTACTTAAGTCCGCATTGCCCCTTTTCTATTTAATTCTGATGCAATTTCTGTGTTTCATCGTCAATAAGTAGGTCCAAGGGATACAGTAAACCTGAAGCGAAGCATCGGAATCTATAACTAGTGTCACAGGAATGGATCAAGATATAGTCAGTAAGAAGAGTCAGTCTTCTTGTACTTAAGTCGGCATTGTGCCTTTTCTATTTAATTCCAATGCAATTTCTGTGTTTCATCGTCAATAAGAAGGTCAGAGGGATACAGTAAACCTGAAGTGAAGCATCGGAATCTTTAACTAGTGTCACAGAAATGGTTCAACACATAGTCAGAAAGAAGAGTCAGTCTTCTTGTACTTAAGTCGGCATTGTGCTTTTTGTATTTAATTCCGATGCAATTACTGTGTTTCATCGTCAATAAGAAGGTCCAAGGGATACAGTAGATTTGAAGTGAAGCATCGGAATCTGTAACTAGCGTCACAGGATTGGTTCAAAACATAGACACTAAGAAGAGTCAGTCTGCTTGTACTTAAGACGGCATTGTGCCTTTTCTGTTTCATGCCGATGCAATTTCTGTGTTTCATCGTCAATAAGAAGGTCGGAGGGATACAGTAAACCTGAAGTGAAGCATCGGAATCTATAACTAATGTCACAGGATTCGTTCAAAACATAGACAGTAGGAAGAGTCAGTCTTGTGGTACTTGGGTCGGCATGGTGCCTTTTGTATTTGGTTCCGATGCAATTCCTGTGTTTCATCGTCACTAAGAAGGTCCTAGGGATACAGTAGGTTTGAAGTGAAGCATCGGAATCTGTAACTAGCGTCACAGGATTGGTTCAAAACATAGACACTAAGAAGAGTCAGTCTGCATGTACTTAAGACGGCATTGTGCGTTTTCTGTTTCATTCCGATGCTATTTCTGTGTTTCATCGTCAATAAGAAGGTCAGAGGGATACAGTAAACCTGAGGGGAAGCATCGGAATCTATAACTAGTGTCTCAGGAATGGTTCAAAATATAGACAGTAGGAAGAGTCAGTTTTCTTGTACTTGATTCGGCATTGTGCCTTTTCTATTTAATTCCAATGCAATTTCGGTGTTTCGTCGCCAATAAGAAGGTCCAAACGATACAGTAAACCTGAAGGGAAGCATCGGAATCTATAACTAATGTCGCAGGATTCGTTCAAATCATAGACAGTAGGAAGAGTCAGTCTTGTGGTACTTGAGTTGGCATGGTGCCTTTTGTATTTGGTTCCGATGCAATTTCTGTGTTTCATCGTCACTACGAAGGTCCTAGGGATACAGTAAACCTGAAGTAAAGCATAGGAATCTATAACTAGTGTCACAGGAATGGTTCAAAATATAGTCAGTAAGAGGAGTCAGTCTTCCTGTACTTAAGTAGCATTGTGCCTTTTGTATTTAATTCCGATGCAATTTTTGTGTTTCATCGTCAACACGAAGGTCCGAGGGGTACAGTAAACCAGAAGTGAAGCATCTGACTCCATAACTTGTGTCACAGGAATGGTTCAAAACATAGTCAGTAAGAAGAGTCAGTCTTCTTGTACTTAAGTCGGCATTGTGCCTTTTGTATTTAATTCCGATGCAATATCTGTGTTTCATCGTTAATAAGAAGGTCAGAGGGATACTGTAAACCTGAAGTGAAGCATCGGAATCCACAACTAGTCACACAGGAATGGTTCAAATCATAGTCAGTAAGAGCAGTCATACTTCTTGTACCTAAGTCGGCATTGTGCTTTTCTATATAATTCCGAAGCAATTACTGTGTTTCATCGTCAATAAGAAAGTCCAAGAAATACAGTAAAGCTGAAGTGAAGCATCGGAATCTATAACTAGTGTCACAGGAATGGATCAAGATATAGTCAGTAAGAAGAGTCAGTCTTCTTGTACATAAGTCGGCATTGCGCCTTTTCTATTTAATTCCGATGCAATTTCTGTGTTTCGTCATCAATTAGAAGGTCCAAGTGAGACAGTAAGCCTGAAGTGAAGCATCGGAATCTATAAATGGCGTCACAGGAATGGTTCAAAGCATAGACTGTAAGAAGAGTCAGTCTTCTTGTACTTAACTCGGCATTTTGCCTTTTATATTTATTTCCGATGCAATTGCTGAGTTTCATCGTCAATAAGAAGGTCCAAGGGAAACAGTAATTCTGAAGTGAAGCATCGGAATCTATAACTAGTGTCACAGGGATGATTCTAAACATAGTCAGTAAGAGGAGTCAGTCTTCCTGTACTTAAGTGGCATTGTGCCTATTGTATTTAATTCCGATCTTATTTCTGTGTTTCATCGTCAATAAGAAAGTCAGTGGCACACAGTAAACCTGAAGTGAAGCATCGGAATCTATAACTAGTGTCACAGGAATGGTTCCAAACATAGTCAGTAAGAAGAGTCAGTCTTCTTGTACTTAAGTCGGCATTGTGCCTTTCCCATTTAATTCCGATGCAATTTCAGTGTTTCATCGTCCACAAGAAGGTCCAAGGGATACAGTAAAGCTGAAGTGAGGCATCGGAATCTATAACTAGTGTCACAGGAATGGTTCAAAACATAGTCAGTAAGATGAGTCAGTCTTCTTGTATTTAAGTCGGCATTTTGTCTTTTGTATTTAATTCCGATTCAATTTCTGTGTTTCATCGTCAATAAGATGGTCAGAGGCATACAGTAAACCCGAAGTGAAGCATCGGAATCTAGAACTTTTGTCACAGGAATGCTTCAAAACAAAGACAGTAAGAAGGGTCCGTCTTCGTGTACTTAAGTCTTCATTGTGCTTTTTGTATTTAATTCCGATGCAATTTCTGTGTTTCAACGTCAATAAGAAGGTCCAAGGGATACAGTAAACCTGACGTGAAACAAAGGAATCTATAACTAGTGTCACAGGAATGGTTCAAACATAGTCAGTAAGAAGAGTCAGTCTTCTTGTACTTAAGTCGGCATTGTGCTTTTTGTATTTCATTCCGATTCAATTTATGTGTTTCATCGTCAATTAGAAGGTCCAAGGGATACAGTAAACCTGAAGTGAAGCATCGGAATTTATAACTAGTGTCACAGGAATTGTTCAAACATAATCAGTAAGAAGAGTAAGTCTTCTTGTACTGAAGTCGGCATTGTGCCTTTTTTATTTAATTCCGATGCAATTTCTGAGTTTCATCGTCAATAAGAAGGTCAGAGGGATACAGGAAACCTGAGGTGAAGCATCGGAGTCTATAACTAGTGTCACAGGAATGGTTCAAAACATAGTCAGTAAGGAGAGTCAGTCTTCTTGTACTTAGGTCGGCATTGTGGCTTTTCGATTAGATTCCGATGCAATTTCTGTGTTTCATCGTCAATAACAAGGTCGAAAAAATACAGTAAACCTGAAGTGAACCATCGAAATCTGTAACTAACGTCACAGGAATGGTTCAAAACATAGACAGTAAAAAGAGTCAGTCTTCTTGTACATAAGTCGGCATTATGCCTTTTGTATTTAATTCCGATGCCATTTCTGTGTTTCATCGTCAATAAAAATGTCCAAGGGATACAGTAAGCCTGAAGTGAAGCATCGGAATCTACAACTAGTGTCACAGGAATGATTCAAAGCATAGTCAGTAAGAAGAGTCAGTCTTCTTGTACTTAAGTCGGCATTGTGCCTTTTCTATTTAATTCCGATGCAATTTCTGTGTTTCATCGTCAATAAGTAGGTCCAAGGGATACAGTAAACCTGGAGTGAAGCATCGGAAACTATAACTAGTGTCACAGGAATGGTTCAAAACATAGACAGTAAGAAGAGTCAGTCTTCTTGTACTTAAGTCGGCTTTGTGCCTTTTCAGTTTCATTCCGATGCAAATTCTGTGTTTCATCGTCAATAAAAATGTCCAAGGGATACAGTAAACCTGAAGTGAAGCATATGAATCTACAACTAGTGTCACAGGAATGATTCAAAGCATAGTTAGTAAGAAGAGTCAGTCTTCTTGTACTTAAGTCGGCATTATGCCTTTTGAATTATTTCCAATGCAATTTCTGTGCTTCATCGTCAATAAGAAGGTTCAACGGATACAGTAAACCTGAAGTGAAGCATCGGAATCTATAACTAGTGTCACAGGAATGGTACAAATCATAGACAGTAGGAAGAGATAGTCGTCTAGTACTTAAGTCGGCATTGTGCCTTTTCTATTTAATTCCGACGCTTTTTCTGTGTTTCGTCGTCAATAAGAAGGTCCAAGTGATACAGTAAACCTGAAGTGAAGCATCGAAATCTATAACTAGTGTCACAGGATTGTTTCATAACATAGACAGTACGAAGAGTCAGTCTTCTTGTACTTAAGTCGGCATTGTGCCTTTTCTATTTAATTCCGATGCAATTTCTGCGTTTCATCGTCAATAAAAAGGTCCAAGGGTTTCAGTAAACCTGAAGTGAAGCAACCGAATCTATAACTAGTGTCACAGGAATGGTTCAAAAGATAGTCTGTAAGAAGAGGCAGTCTTCTTGTACTTAAGTCGGCATTGTGCCTTCTGTATTTAATTCCGATGCAATTTCTGTGTTTCATCGTCAATAAGAAGGTCCAAGGGACACAGTAAACCTGATGTGTAGCATCGGAATCTATAACTAGTGTCACAGGAATGGTTCAAAACATAGACAGTAGGAAGAATCAGCCTTCTTGTATTTAAGTCGGCATTGTGCCGTTTGTATTCAACTCCGATGCAATTTCTGTGTATCATCGTCAATAAGACGGTCAGAGGGATACAGTAAACCTGAAGTGAAGCATCGGAATCTAAAACTAGTGTCACAGGAATGGTTCAAAACATAGACTGAAGGAAGAGTCAGTCTTTTTGTACTTAAGTCGGCATTGTGCCTTTTGTATTAAATTCCTATGCAATTTCTGTGTTTCATCGTCAATAAGAATGTCCAAGGGATACAGTAAACCTGAAGTGAAGCATCGGAATCCAAAGCTAGTGTCACAGGAATGGATCAAAGCATAGTCAGTGAGAAGAGTGAGTCTTCTTGTACTTAATTCGGCATTGTGCCTTTTCTATTTAATTCCGATGTAATTTCTGTGTTTCATCGTCAATAAGTAGGTCCAAGGGATACAGTAAACCTGGAGTGAAGCATCGGAAACTATAACTAGTGTCACAGGAATGGTTCAAAACATAGACAGTAAGAAGAGTTAGTCTTCTTGTACATAAGTCTGTCTTGGTGCCTTTTCAATTTCATTCCGATGCAATTTCTGTGTTTCACCGTCAATCAGAAGATCCAAGGGATACAGTAAACCGGAAGTGAAGCATCGGAATCTATAACTAGTGTCACAGGAATGGTTCAAAACATAGTCAGTAAGAAGAGTCAGTCTTCATGTACTTACGACGGCATTGTGCCTTTTGTATTTAATTCCGATACAATTTCTGTGTTTCATCGTCAATAAGAAGGTCCAAGGGATACAGTAAACCTGAAGTGAAGCAACAGAATCTATAACTAGTGTCACAGGAATGGTTCAAAACATAGTCAGTAACAAGAGTCAGTCGTCTTGTACCTAGGTCGGCTTTGTGCCTTTTCTATTTAATTCCGATGCAATATCTGTGTTTCATCGTCAATTAGAGGGTCCAAGGGATACAGTAAACCAGAAGTGAAGCATCCGAATCTATAACTTGTGTCACAGGAATGGTTCAAAGGAAGGCAGTAAGAAGAGTCAGTCTTCTTGTCCTAAAGTCGGCATTGTGCCTTTTGTATTTAATTCCGATGCCATTTCTGTGTTTCATCGTCAATACGAAGGTCCAAGGAATTCAGTAAACCTGAAGTGTCGCATTGGAACCTATAACTAGTGTCACAGGAAAGGTTCAAAATATAGACAGTAGGAAGAGTCAGTCTTCTTGTACTTAAGTCGGCATTATGCCGTTTGTATTTAATTCCGATTCATTTTCTGTGTTTCATCGTCAATAAGAATGTCAGAGGGATACAGTAAACCTGAAGTGAGGCATCGGAATCTAAAACTAGTGTCACAGGAATGGTTCATAACATAGTCAGAAAGAAGAGTCAATCTTCATGTACTTAAGTCGGCATTGTGCATTTTGTATTTAATTCCGATGCAATTTCATTATATCGTCGTCAATAAGAAGCTCCAAGGAAAACAGTAAACCTGAAGTGAAGCATCGGAATCTATAACTAGCGTCAATGGAATGGTTCAAACATAGACAGTAGGAAGAGTCAGTCTTCTTGTACTTAAGTCGGCATTGTGCCTTTTGTATTTAATTCCGAGGCAATTTCTGTGTTTCATCGTCAATAAGAAGGTCCAAGGGATACGGTAAGCCTGATGTAAAGCATCGGAATCTATAACTAGTGTCACAGGAATGGTTCAAAACATAGAGAGAAGGAAGAGTCAGTCTTCTTGTACTTAAGTCAGCATTGTGCCGTTTGTATTTAATTCCGATGCAATTTCTGTGGTTCATCGTCAATAAGCAGGTCAGAGGGATACAGTAAACCTGAAGTGAAGCATCGGAAGGTATAACTAGTGTCACAGAAATGGTTCAAAACATAGGCAGTAGGAAGAGTCAGTCTTCTTGTACTTAAGACGGCATTGTGCCTTTTGTATTTAATTCCGAAGCAATTTCTGTGTTTCATCGTCAATATGAAGGTCCAAGGGATACACTAAACCTGAAGTGAAGCATCGGAATCTATAACTAGTGTCACAGGAACGGTTCAAAACACAGTCAGTGAGAAGAGTGAGTCTTCTTGAACTTAAGTCGGCATTGTGCCTATTCTATTTAATTCCAATGCAATTTCTGTGTTACTTCGTCAATAAGAAGGTCCAAGGGATACAGTAAACCTGGAGTAAAGCATCGGAATCTGTAACTAGTGTCACTTTAATGGTTCAAAACATAGACAGTAAGAAGAGTCAGTCTTCTTGTTCTTAAGTCGACATTGTGTCTTTGGTATTTAATTCCGATGCAATTTCTGTGTTTCGTAGTCAATAAGAAGATCCAAGGGATACAGTAAACCGGAAGTGAAGCATCGGAATCTATAACTAGTGTCACAGGAATGGTACAAAGCATAGTCAGTGAGAAGAGTGAGTCTTCTTGTACTTAATTCGGCATAGTGCCTTTTCTATTTAATTCCGATGTAATTTCTGTGTTTCATCGTCAATATGTAGGTAAAAGGGATACAGTAAACCTGGAGTGAAGCATCGGAAACTATAACTAGTGTCACAGGAATGGTTCAAAACATAGACAGTAAGAAGAGTCAGTCTTCTTGTACTTAAGTCGGCTTTGTGCCTTTTCAATTTCATTCCGATGCAATTTCTGTGTTTCATCGTCAATAAAAATGTCCGAGGTATACAGTAAACCTGAAGTGAAGCATCGTAATCTACAACTAGTGTCACAGGAATGATTCAAAGCATAGTTAGTAAGAAGAGTCAGTCTTCTTGTACTTAAGTCGGCATTATGCCTTTTGAATTATTTCCAATGCAATTTCTGTGCTTCATCGTCAATAAGAAGGTTCAACGGATACAGTAAACCTGAAGTGAAGCATCGGAATCTATAACTAGTGTCACAGGAATGGTACAAATCATAGACAGTAGGAAGAGATAGTCTTCTAGTACTTAAGTCGGCATTGTGCCTTTTCTATTTAATTCCGACTCTATTTCTGTGTTTCGTCGTCAATAAGAATGTCCAAGTGATACAGTAAACCTGAAGTTAAGCATCGAAATCTATAACTAGTGTCACAGGATTGTTTCATAACATAGACAGTACGAAGAGTCAGTCTTCTTGTACTTAAGTCGGCATTGTGCCTTTTCTATTTAATTCCGATGCAATTTCTGTGTTTCATCGTCAATAAAAAGGTCCAAGGGTTTCAGTAAACCTGAAGTGAAGCAACTGAATCTATAACTAGTGTCACAGGAATGGTTCAAAAGATAGTTTGTAAGAAGAGGCAGTCTTCTTGTACTTAAGTCGGCATTGTGCCTTCTGTATTTAATTCCGATGCAATTTCTGTGTTTCATCGTCAATAAGAAGGTCCAAGGGATACAGTAAACCTGATGTGTAGCATCGGAATCTATAACTAGTGTCACAGGAATGGTTCAAAACATAGACAGTAGGATGAGTCAGCCTTCTTGTACTTAAGTCGGCATTGTGCCGTTTGTATTCAATTCCGGTGCAATTTCTGTGTATCATCGTCAATAAGACGGTCAGAGGGATACAGTGAACCTGATGTGAAGCATCGGAATCTAAAACTAGTGTCACAGGAATGGTTCAAAACATAGACTGTAGGAAGAGTCAGTCTTTTTGTACTTAAGTCGGCATTGTGCCTTTTGTATTAAATTCCGATGCAATTTCTGTGTTTCATCGTCAATAAGAATGTCCAAGGGATACAGTAAACCTGAAGTGAAGCATCGGAATCCAAAGCTAGTGTCACAGGAATGGTTCAAAGCATAGTCAGTGAGAAGAGTGAGTCTTCTTGTACTTAATTCGGCATTGTGCCTTTTCTATTTAATTCCGATGTAATTTCTGTGTTTCATCGTCAATTAGAGGGTCCAAGGGATACAGTAAACCTGAAGTGAAGCATCGGAATCTATAACTAGTGTCACAGGAATGGTTCAAAGCAAGGCAGTAAGAAGAGTCAGTCTTCTTGTCCTTAAGTCGGCATTGTGCCTTTTGTATTTAATTCCGATGCCATTTCTGTGTTTCATCGTCAATAAGAAGGTCCAAGGAATTCAGTAAACCTGAAGTGTCGCATTGGAATCTATAACTAGTGTCACAGGAAAGGTTAAAAATATAGACAGTAGGAAGAGTCAGTCTTCTTGTACTTAAGTCGGCATTGTGCCGTTTGTATTTAATTCCGATTCATTTTCTGTGTTTCATCGTCAATAAGAATGTCAGAGGGATACAGTAAACCTGAAGTGAGGCATCGGAATCTAAAACTAGTGTCACAGGAATGGTTCAAAACATAGTCAGTAAGAAGAGTCAATCTTCATGTACTTAAGTCGGCATTGTGCATTTTGTATTTAATTCCGAAGCAATTTCATTATATCGTCGTCAATAAGAAGCTCCAAGGAAAACAGTAAACCTGAAGTGAAGCATCGGAATCTATAACTAGCGTCAATGGAATGGTTCAAACATAGACAGTAGGAAGAGTCAGTCTTCTTGTACTTAAGTCGGCATTGTGCCTTTTGTATTTAATTCCGAGGCAATTTCTGTGTTTCATCGTCAATAAGAAGGTCCAAGGGATACGGTAAACCTGAAGTAAAGCATCGGAATCTATAACTAGTGTCACAGGAATGGTTCAAAACATAGAGAGAAGGAAGAGTCAGTCTTCTTGTACTTAAGTCGGCATTGTGCCGTTTGTATTTAATTCCGATGCAATTTCTGTGGTTCATCGTGAATAAGCAGGTCAGAGGGATACAGTAAACCTGAAGTGAAGCATCGGAAGGTATAACTAGTGTCACAGAAATGGTTCAAAACATAGGCAGTAGGAAGAGTCAGTCTTCTTGTACTTAAGACGGCATTGTGCCTTTTGTATTTAATTCCGAAGCAATTTCTGTGTTTCATCGTCAATATGAAGGTCCAAGGGATACACTAAACCTGAAGTGAAGCATCGGAATCTATAACTAGTGTCACAGGAACGGTTCACAACACAGTCAGTGAGAAGAGTGAGTCTTCTTGAACTTAAGTCGGCATTGTGCCTATTCTATTTAATTCCAATGCAATTTCTGTGTTACTTCATCAATAAGAAGGTCCAAGGGATACAGTAAACCTGGAGTAAAGCATCGGAATCTGTAACTAGTGTCACTTTAATGGTTCAATACATAGACAGTAAGAAGAGTCAGTCTTCTTGTTCTTAAGTCGACATTGTGTCTTTGGTATTTAATTCCGATGCAATTTCTGTGTTTCATAGTCAATAAGAAGATCCAAGGGATACAGTAAACCGGAAGTGAAGCATCGGAATCTATAACTAGTGTCACAGGAATGGTTCAAAACATAGTCAGTAAGAAGAGTAAGTCTTCATGTACTTATGTCTGCATTGTTCCTTTTGTATTTAATTCCGATGCAATTTCTGTGTTTCATCGTCAACAGGAAGGTCCAAGGGATACAGTAAACCTGAAGTGAAGCAACGGAATCTACAACTAGTGTCACAGGAATGGTTCAAAACATAGTCAGTAACAGGAGTCAGTCTTCTTGGACCTAAGTCGGCATTGTGCCTTTTGTATTTCATTCCGATGCAATTTTGGTGTTTCATCGTCAATAAGAAGATCCAAGGGATACAGTAAACCGGAAGTGAAGCATCGGAATCTATAACTAGTGTCACAGGAATGGTTCAAAACAGAGACAGTATGAAGAGTCAGTCTTCTTGTACTTAAGTCGGCATTGTGCTTCTTGTATTTAAGTCCGATGCAATTTCTGTGTTTTATCGTCAATAAGAAGGTCAGATTGATACAGTAACCCAAAAGTGAAGCATCGTAATCTAAAACTAGTGTCACAGGAATGGTTCAAAACATAGACAGTAAGAAGAGTCAGTCTTCTTGCACTTATGTCGGCATTGTGCCTTTTCTGTTTAATTCCGATGCAATTTCTGAGTTTCATCGTCAATAAGAAGGTCAGAGGGAAACAGTAAACCTGAAGTGAAGCATCGGAATCTATAACTAGTGTCACAGGAATGGTTGAAAGCATAGGCAGTAAGAAGAGTCAGTCTTCTTGTCCTTAAGACGGCATTGTGCCTTTTGTATTTAATTCCGATGCAATTTCTGTGTTTCATCGTCAATAAGAAGGTGCAAGGGATACAGTAAACCTGGAGTGAAGCATCACAGTCTATAACTAGTGTCACAGGATTGGTTCAAAACATAGACAGTAAGAAGAGTCAGCCTTCTTGTACTTAAGTCGGCATTGTGCCTTTTGTAATTAATTCCGATGCAATTTCATTATTTCAACGTCAATAAGAAGTTCCAAGGGAAACAGTAAAGCTGAAGTGAAGCATCGGAATCTATAACTAGTGTCAATGGAATGGTTCAAACATAGACAGTAGGAAGAGTCAGTCTTCTTGTACTTAACTCGGCATTGTGCCTTTTGTATTTAATTCCGAGGCAATTTGTGTGTTTCATCGTCAATAAGAAGGTCCAACGGATACAGTAAACCTGAAGTGAAGCATCGGAATCTATAACTAGTGTCACAGGAATAGTTCAAAACATAGTCAGTAACAAGAGTCAGCCTTCTTGAACTTAAGTCGGCATTGTGCCTTATGTATTTAATTCCGATGCAATTTCAGTGTCTCATCGTCAATAAGAAGGTCAGAGGGAACAGTGACCCTGAAGTGAAGCATCGGAATCTGTAACTGGTGTCACGGAAATCTCTCAAAATATAGACAATAAGAAGAGTCAGTCTTCTTGTACTTGAGTCGGCATTAAGCCTTTTGTATTAAATCTCGATGCAATTTCTGTGTTTCATCGTCAATAAGAAGGTCCAAGGGATACAGTAAACCTGAAGTCAAGCATCGGAATCTATAACTAGTGTCACAGCAATGGTTCAAAACATAGGCAGTAACAAGAGTCAGTCTTCTTGTCCTTAAGTCGGCATTGTGCCTTTTCTATTTAATTCCGATGCAATTTCGGTGTATCATCGTCAATAAGAAGGTCCAAGGGATACAGTACACCTGGAGTGAAGCATCTTAATTTATAACTAGTGTCACAGGAATTGTTCAAAACATAGGCAGTAAGAAGAGTCAGCCTTCTTGTACTTACGTCGGCAACGTGCCTTTTGTATTTAATTCCGATGCAATATCTGTGTTTCATCGTCAATAAGAAGGTGCAAGGGATACAGAAAACCTGAAGTGAAGCATCGGAATCTATAACTAGTGTCACAGGAATGGTTCAAAACATAGACAGTAAGAAGAGTCTGCCTTCATGTACTTAAGTCGACATTGTGCCTTTTGTATTTAATTCCGATGCAATTTCTGTGTTTCATCGTCAATAAGAAGGTCCAAGGGATACTATAAACCTGGAGTGTAGCATCGGAATCTATAACTAGTGTCACAGGAATGGTTCAAAACATAGTCAGTAAGAAGAGTGAGTCTTCTTGTACTTAAGTAGGCATTGTGCTTTTCTATTTAATTCCGTTGCAATTTCAGTGTTCCATCGTAAATAAGAAGGTCCAAGGGATACAGTAAACCTGGTGTGAATCATCGGAATCTATAACTAGTGTCAATGGAATGGTTCAAAACATAGACAGTAAGAAGAGTCAGTCTTCTTGTACTTAAGTCGGCATTGTGGTTTTTGTATTTAATTCCGGTGCAATTTCTGTGTTTCATCGTCAATAAGAAGGTCCAAGGGATACAGTAAACCAGAAGTGAAGCATCGGAATCTATAACTAGTGTCACAGGAATGGTTCAAAACATAGTTAGTAAGAAGAGTCAGTCCTCTTGTACTTAAGTCGGCATTGTGCCTTTTGTATTTAATTCCGATGCAATTTTTGTGTTTCATCGTCATTAAGAAGGTCCAAGGGATACAGTAAACCTGGAGTGAAGCATCCGAATCTATAACTAGTGTCACAGGAATGGATCAAAACATAGACAGTAAAAAGATACAGTCTTTATGTATTTAAGTCGGCATTGTGGCTTTTGTATCTAATTCCGATGCAATTTTTGTGTTTCAACGTCAATAAGAAGGTCCAAGGGATACAGTAAACCTGAAGTGAAGCATCGGAATCTATAACTAGTGTCACAGGAATGGTTCAAAATATAGACAGTAAGGAGATACCATCTTCTTGTACTTAAGTCGGCATTTTGACTTTTGTATTTAGTTCCGATGCAATTTCTGTGTTTCATCGTCAATAAGAAGGTGCAAGGGATACAGTAAACCTGAAGTGAAGCATCGGAATCTATAACTAGTGTCACAGGAATGGTTCAAAACATAGTCAATAAGAAGAGGCAGTCTTCTTGTACTTAAGTCGGCATTGTGCCTTTTGTATTTAATTCCGATGATATTTCTGTGTTTCATCGTCAATAAGAATGTCAGAGGAATACAGTAAACCTGAAGTGAAGCATCGGAATCTATAACTAGTGTCACAGGAATGGTTCAAAACATAGACAGGAAGAAGAGTCAGTCTTCTTGTACTTGAGTCGGCATTGTGCGTTTGTATTAGATTCCGATGCAATTTCAGTGTTTCATCGTCGACAGGAAGGTCCTAGGGACACAGGAAACCTGAAGTCAAGCATCGGAATTTATAACTAGTGTCACGGGAATGGTTTAAAACATAGAAAGTAAGAAGAGTCAGTCTTCTTGTACTTGAGTCAGCATTGTGCCTTTTGTATTTCATTCCGATGCAATTTCTGTGTTTCATCGTCAATAAGAAGGTCCAAGGGATACAGTAAACCTGAAGTGAAGCATCGGAATCTATAACTAATGTCACAGGAATGGTTCAAATATAGCCAGTAAGAAGAGTCGGTCTTCACGTACTTATGCCGCATTGTGCCTTTTGTATTTAATTCCGATGCAATATCTGTGTTTCATCGTCAATAAGAAGGTCCAAACGGTACAGTAAACATGAAGTGAAGCATCGAAACCTATAACTAGTGTCACAGGAATGGTTCAAAACATAGTCAGTAAGAAGAGTCAGTCTTCTTGTACACAAGTCGGCATTTTGCCTAATCTATTTAATACCAATGCAATTTCAGTGTTTCATCGTCAATAAGAAGGTCCAAGGAATGCAGTAAACCAGGCGTGAAGCATCGGAATCTATAACTAGTGTCAATGGAATGGTTCATAACTTAGACAGTAAGAAGAGTCAGTCTTCTTGTACTTAAGTCGGCATTGTGCCTTTTGTATTTAATTCCGATGCAATTTCTGTGTTTCATCGTCAATAAGAAGGTCCATGGGATACTGTAAACCTGAACTCAAGCATCGGAACCTATAACTAGTGTCACAGGAATGGTTCAAGACATAGTCAGTAAGAAGAGTCAGTCTTCTTGTACGTAAGTCGGCATTTTGCATAATCTATTTAATACCAATGCAATTTCAGTGTTTCATCGTCAATAAGAAGGTCCAAGGAATGCAGTAAACCTGGCGTGAAGCATCGGAATCTATAACTAGTGACAATGGAATGGTTCAAAACATAGACAGTAAGAAGAGCCAGTCTGCTTGTACTTGAGTCGGCATTGTGCCTTTTTTATTTAATTCCGATGCAATTTCTGTGTTTCATCGTCAATAAGAAGGTCCAAGGGATACAGTAAACCTGAAGTGAAGCATCGGAATCTATAACTAGTGTCACAGGAATGGTTCAAACATAGTCAGTAGGAAGAGTCGGTCTTCACGTACTTATGTCGCATTGTGCATTTTGTATTTAATTCCGATGCAATATCTGTGTTTCATCGTCAATAAGAAGGTCCAAACGGTACAGTAAACATGAAGTGAAGCATCGAAACCTATAACTAGTGTCACAGGAATGGTTCAAAACATAGTCAGTAAGAAGAGTCAGTCTTCTTGTACTCAAGTCGGCATTTTGCCTAATCTATTTAATACCAATGCAATTTCAGTGTTTCATCGTCAATAAGAAGGTCCAAGGAATGCAGTAAACCAGGCGTGAAGCATCGGAATCTATAACTAGTGTCAATGGAATGGTTCAAAACATAGACAGTAAGAAGAGTCAGTCTTCTTGTACTTAAGTCGGCATTGTGCCTTTTGTATTTCATTCCGGTGCAATTTCTGTGTTTCATCGTCAATAAGAAGGTCAGAGGGATACAGTAAACCTGGTGTGAAGCATCGGAATCTATAACTAGTGTCACAGGAATGGTTCAAAACATAGACAGTAAGAAGATACAGGTTTGTTGTACTTAAGTCGGCATTGTGCCTTTTGTATTCAATTCCGATGCAATTTCTGTGTTTCATCGTCAATAAGAAGGTCCATGGGATACTGTAAACCTGAACTCAAGCATCGGAATCTATAACTAGTGTCACACTTATGGTTCAATACATGGTCAGTAAGAAGAGTCAGTCTTCTTGTACCTAAGTCGGCATTGTGCCTTTTGTATTTAATTCCGATGCAATTTCTGTGCTTCTTCGTCAATCAGAAGGTCCATGGGATACAGTAAACCTGAAGTGAAGCATCGGAATCTATAACAAATGTCACAGGAATGGTTCAAAACATAGTCAGCAAGAAGAGTGAGTCTTCTTGTACTTAAGTCGGCATTGTGCCTTTTCTATTTAATTCCGATGCAATTTCAGTGTCTCATCGTCAATAAGAAGGTCCGGGGGATACAGTAAACCTGGAGTGAAGCATCGTAATCTATAACTAGTGTCAATGGAATGGTTCAGATCATAGACAGTAAGAAGAGTCACTCTTCTTGTACTTAAGTCGGCATTGTGCCTTTTGTATTTCATTCCGGTGCAATTTCTGTGTTTCATCGTCAATAAGAAGGTCAGAGGGATACAATAAACCTGAAGTGAAGCATCGGAATCTATAACTAGTGTCACAGGAATGGTTCAAAACATAGTCAGTAAGAAGAGTTAGACTTCTTGTACTTAAGTCGGCCTTGTGCCTTTTGTATTTAGTTCTGATGCAATTTTTGTGTTTCATCGTCAATAAGAAGGTCCAAGGGATACAGTGAACCTGGAGTGAAGCATCGTATTCTATAACTAGTGTCACAGGAATGGTTCAAATCATAGTCAGTACTTAAGACGGCATTGTGCCTTTTGTATTTATTTCCGAAGCAATTTCTGTGTTTCATCGTCAATAAGAAGGTCCAAGGGATACAGTAAACCTGAAGTGAAGCACCGGAATCTATAAGTAGTGTCACAGGAATGGTTTAAAACATAGTCAGTAAGAAGAGTCGGTCTTCATGTACTTAAGTCGGCATGTTGCCTTTTGTATTTAACTCCGATGCAATTTCTGTGTTCCATCGTCAATAAGAAGGTCCAAGGGATACAGTAAACCTGAAGTGAAGCATCGGAATCTATAACTAGTGTCACAGGAATGGTTCAAATCATAGTCAGAAAGAAGAGTCAGTCTTCTTGTCCTTAAGTCTTCATTGTGCCTTTTGTAATTAATTCCGATGCAATTTCTGTGTTCCATCGTCAATAAGAAGGTCCAAGGGATACTATAAACCTGGAGTGTAGCATCGGAATCTATAACTAGTGTCACAGGAATGGTTCAAAACATAGTCAGTAAGTAGTGTGAGTTTTCTTGTACTTAAGTCGGCATTGTGCCTTTTCTATTTAATTCCGATGCAATTTCAGTGTTTCATCGTCTATAATAAGGTCCAAGGGATACAGTAAACCTGGAGTGAAGCATCGGAATCTATAACTAGTGTCAATGGAATGGTTCAAAACATAGACAGTAAGAAGAGTCAGTCTTCTTGTACTGAAGTCGGCAATGTGGCTTTTGAATTTAATTCCGATGCAATTTCTGTGTCTCATCGTCAATAAGAAGGTCCAAACGGTACAGTAAACATGAAGTGAAGCATCGGAATCTATAACTAGTGTTACAGGAACGGTTCAAAACATAGTCAGTTCGAAGAGTCGGTCTTCATGTACTTAAGTCGGCATTGTGATTTTTGTATTTAATTCCGGTGCAATTTCTGAGTTTCATCGTCAATAAGAAGGTCAGAGGGGTTCCGTAAACCTAATGTGAAGCATCGGAATCTATAACTAGTGTCACAGGAATGGTTCAAAACATAGTCAGTAAGAAGAGTCGGTCTTCATGTACTTAAGTCGGCATTGTGCCTTTTGTATTTATTTCCGGTGCGATTTCTGTGTTTCATCGTCAATAAGAATGTTAGAGGGATACAGTAAACTTGGTGTGAAGCATCGGAATCCAGAACTAGTGTCACAGGAATGGTTCAAAACATAGTCAGTAAGAAGAGTGAGTCTTCTTGTACATAAGTCGGCATTGTGCCATTTCTATTTAATTCCGATGCCATTTCAGTGTCTCACCGACAATAAGAAGGTCCAAGGGATACAATAAACCTGTAGTGAAGCATCGGAATCTATAACAAGTGTCACTGAAATGGTTCAAAAAATAGTCAGTAAGAAGAGTCAGTCTTCTTGTACTCAAGTCGGCATTGTGCCTTTTGTATTTAATTCCGATGATATTTCTGTGTATCATCGTCAATAAGAAGGTCATAGGGACACAGTAAACCTGAAGTTAAGCATCGGAATTTATAACTAGTGTCACAGGAATGGTTCAAAACATAGACAGTAAGAAGAGTTAGTCTTCTTGTACTTAAGTCGGCATTGTGCCATTTCTATTTAATTCCGATGCAATATCTGTGTTTCATCGTCAATAAGAAGGTCAGAGCGATACAGTAAACCTGAAGTGAAGCATCGGAATCTATAACTAGTGTCACAGGAATGGTTCAAAGCATAGTCACAAAGAAGAGTCAGTCTTCTTGTCCTAAAGTCTTCATTGTGCCTTTTGTATTTAATTCCGATGCAATTTCTGTGCTTCATCGTCAATAAGAAGGTCAGAGGGATGCAGTAAACCTGGAATGTAGCATCGGAATTTATAACTAGTGTCAATGGAATGTTTCAAAACATAGACAGTAAGAGGAGTCAGTCTTCTTGTACTTAAGTCGGCATTGTGGCTCTTGTATTTAATTCCGGTGCAATTTCTGTGTTCATCGTCAATAAGAAGATCAGAGGGATACAATAAGCCTGAAGTGAAGCATCGGAATCTAAAACTAGTGTCACAGGAATGGTTCAAAACATAGACAGTACTTAAGTCGGCATTGTGCCATTTCTATTTATTCCGATGCAATATCTGTGTTTCATCGTCAATAAGAAGGTCCAAGGGATACAGTGAACATGAAGTGAGGCATCGGAACCTATAACTAGTGTCACAGGAATGGTTCAGGACATAGTCAGTAAGAAGAGTCAGTCTTCTTGTACTTAAGTCGGTATTTTGCCTAATCTATTTAATTCCAATGCAATTTCAGTGTTTCATCGTCAATAACAAGGTCCAATGGATGCAGTAAACCTGGCGTGAAGCATCGGAATCTATAACTAGTGTCAATGGAATGGTTCAAAACATAGACAGTAAGAAGAGTCAGTCTTCTTGTACTTAAGTCGGCATTGTGCCTTTTGTATTTCATTCCGGTGCAAATTCTGTGTTTCATCGTCAATAAGAAGGTCACAGGTATACAGTAAACCTGAAGTGAAGCATCGGAATCTATAACTAATGTCACAGGAGTGGTTCAAAACATAGTCAGTAAGAAGAGTCAGTGTTCTTGTCTTTATGTCGGCATTGTGCCTTTTTATTTATTTCCGATGCAATTTCTGTGTTTCATCGTCAATACGAAGGTCCAAGAGATACAGTAAACCTGGAGTGAATCATCGGAGTCTATAACTAGTGTGACAGAAATGGTTCAAAACATAGACAGTAAGAAGAGCCAGTCTGCTTGTACTTGAGTCGGCATTGTGACTTTTTTATTTAATTCCGATGCAATTTCTGTGTTTCATCGTCAATAAGAAGGTCCAAGGGATACAGTAAACCTGAAGTGAAGCATCGGAATCTATAACTAGTGTTACAGGAAAGGTTCAAATCATAGTCAGTTTGAAGAGTCGGTCTTCATGTACTTAAGTCGGCATTGTGCCTTTTGTATTTAATTCCGGTGCTATTTCTGTGTTTCATCGTCAATAAGAAGGTCAGAGGGATACAGTAAACCTAATGTAAACCATCGGAATCTATAACTAGTGTCACAGGAATGGTTCAAAACATAGTCAGTAAGAAGAGTCAGTCTTCATGTTCTTAAGTCGGCATTGTGTCTTTTGTATTTAATTCCGATGCAATTTCTGTGTTTCATCTTCTACAAGAAGGTCAGAGGGATACAGTAAACCTGAAGTGAGGCATCGGTATCTATAACTAGTGTCACAGGAATGGTTCAAACCATCGTCAGAAAGAAGAGTCAGTCTTCTTATCCTTAAGTTGGCATTGTGCCTTTTGTATTTAATTCCGATGCAATTTCTGTGTTTCATCGTCAATAAGAATGTCCATGAGAAACAGTAAACCTGAAGTCAAGCATCGGAATCTATAACTAGTGTCACAGGAATGGATCAAAACAAAAACAGTAAGAAGAGTCAGTCTTCTTGTACTTAAGTCGGCATTGTGCCTTTTGTATTGAATTCCGATGCAATATCTGTGTTTCATCGTGAATAAGAAGGTCACAGGAATACAGTAACCCTGAAGTGAAGCATCGGAATCTATAACTAGTGTCAATGGAATGGTTCAAAACATAGACAGTAAGAAGAGTCAGTCTTCTTGTACTTAAGTCGGCATTGTGCCTTTTGTATTTAATTCCGATGCAATTCCTGTGTTTCATCGTCAACAAGAAGGTCCTAGGGACACAGTAAAACTGAAGTCAAGCATCGGAATTTATAACTAGTGTCACAGGAATGGTTCAAATCATAGACAGTAAGAAGAGTCAGTCTTCTTGTACTTAAGTCGGCATTGTGCCTTTTCTATTTAATTCCGATGCAATTTCAGTGTTTCATCGTCTATACTAAGATCCAAGGGATACAGTAAACCTGCAGTGAAGCATCGGAATCTATAACTAGTGTCAATGGTATGGTTCAAAACATAGTCAGTAAGAAGAGTCAGTCTTCTTGTACTTAAGTCGGCAATGTGCCTTTTGTATTTAATTCCGATGTTATTTCTGTGTTTCATCGTCAATAAGAAGGTCGGAGGAATACAGTAAACCTGAAGTGATGCATCGGAATCTATAACTAGTGTCACAGGAATGGGTCAAATTATAGACAGAAAGAAGAGTCAGTCTTCTTGTACTTAAGTCGGCATTGTGCCTTTTGTATTAAATTCCGATGCAATTTCAGTGTTTCATCGTCAACAAGAAGGTCCTAGGGACACAGTAAAACTGAAGTCAAGCATCGGAATCTATAACTAGTGTCAATGGAATGGTTCAAAACATAGTCAGTAAGAAGAGTCAGTCTTCTTGTACTTAAGTCGGCATTGTGGCTTTTGTATTTAATTCCGGTGCAATTTCTGTGTTCATCGTCAATAAGAAGATGAGAGGGATAAAATAAACCTGAAGTGAAGCTTCGGAATCTATAACTAGTGTCACAGGAATGGTTCAAAACATTGTCAGTAAGAAGAGTCAGTCTTCTTGTACTTAAGTCGGCATTTTGCCTAATCTATTTAATTCCAATGCAATTTCAGTGTTTCATCGTCAATAAGAAGGTCCAAGGGATGCAGTAAACCTGGCGTGAAGCATCGGAATCTATAACTAGTGTCAATGGAATGGTTCAAAACATAGACAGTAAGAAGAGTCAGTCTTCTTGTACTTAAGTCGGCATTGTGCCATTTGTATTTAATTCCGATGCAATTTCTGTGTTTCATCGTTAATAAGAAGGTCCAAGGGATACAGTAAACCTGGCGTGAAGCATCGGAATCTACAAGTAGTGTCACAGAAATGGTTCAAAGCATAGACAGTACTTAAGTCGGCATTGTGCCTTTTGCATTTAATTCCGAAACAATTTCTGTGTTTCATCGTCAATAACAAGGTACAAGGGATACAGTAAACCTGAAGTGAAGCATCGGAATCTATAACTAGTGTCACAGGAATGGTTCTAACATAGTCAGTAAGAAGAGTCGGTCTTCATGTACTTATGTCGCATTGTGCCTTTTGTATTTAATTCCGATGCAATATCTGTGTTTCATCGTCAATAAGTAGGTCCAAGGGATACAGTGAACTTGAAGTGAAGCATCTGAACCTATAACTAGTGTCACAGGAATGGTTTAAAACATAGTCAGCAAGAAGAGTCAGTCTTCTTGTTTTTAAGTCGGCATTTTGCCTAATCCATTTAATTCCAATGCACTTTCAGTGTTTCATCGTCAATAAGAAGGTCCAAGGGATGCTGTAAACCTGGTGTGAAGCATCGGAATCTTTAACTAGTGTCAATGGAATGGTTCAAAACATCGACAGTAAGAAGAGTCGGTCTTCATGTACTTAAGTCGGCATGTTGCCTTTTGTATTTAACTCCGATGCAATTTCTGTGTTCCATCGCCAATAAGAAGGTCCAAGGGATACAGTAAACCTGAAGTGAAGCATCGGAATCTATAACTAGTGTCACAGGAATGGTTCAAATCATAGTCAGAAAGAAGAGTCAGTCTTCTTGTCCTTAAGTCTTCATTGTGCCTTTTGTATTTAATTCCGATGCAATTTCTGTGTTTCATCGTCAATAAGAAGGTCCAAGGGATACTATAAACCTGGAGTGTAGCATCGGAATCTATAACTAGTGTCACAGGAATGGTTCAAAACATAGTCAGTAAGTAGAGTGAGTTTTCTTGTACTTAAGTCGGCATTGTGCCTTTTCTATTTAATTATGATGCAATTTCAGTGTTTCATCGTCTATAATAAGGTCCAAGGGATACAGTAAACCTGGAGTGAAGCATCGGAATCTATAACTAGTGTCAATGGAATGGTTCAAAACATAGACAGTAAGAAGAGTCAGTCTTCTTGTACTTAAGTCGGCAATGTGGCTTTTGTATTTAATTCCGATGCAATTTCTGTGTCTCATCGTCAATAAGAAGTTCCAAACGGTACAGTAAACATGAAGTGAAGCATCGGAACCTATAACTAGTGTCACAGGAATGGTTCAAGACATAGTCAGTAAGAAGAGTCAGTCTTCTTGTACGTAAGTCGGCATTTTGCATAATCTATTTAATACCAATGCAATTTCAGTGTTTCATCGTCAATAAGAAGGTCCAAGGAATGCAGTAAACCTGGCGTGAAGCATCGGAATCTATAACTAGTGTCAATGGAATGGTTCAAAACATAGACAGTAAGAAGAGCCAGTCTGCTTGTACTTGAGTCGGCATTGTGCCTTTTTTATTTAATTCCGATGCAATTTCTGTGTTTCATCGTCAATAAGAAGGTCCAAGGGATACAGTAAACCTGAAGTGAAGCATCGGAATCTGTAACTAGTGTTACAGGAACGGTTCAAAACATAGTCAGTTCGAAGAGTCGGTCTTCATGTACTTAAGTCGGCATTGTGCCTTTTGTATTTATTTCCGGTGCGATTTCTGTGTTTCATCGTCAATAAGAAAGTCAGAGGGATACAGTAAACTTGGTGTGAAGCATCGGATTCCAGAACTAGTGTCACAGGAATGGTTCAAAAGATAGTCAGTAAGAAGAGTGAGTCTTCTTGTACATAAGTCGGCATTGTGCCATTTCCATTTAATTCCGATGCAATTTCAGTGTCTCACCAACAATAAGAAGGTGCAAGGGATACAGTAAACGTGGAGTGAAGCATCGTTATCTATAACTAGTGTCAATGGAATGGTTCAAAACATAGACAGTAAGAAGAGTCACTCTTCTTGTACTTAAGTCGGCATTGTGCCTTTTGTATTTCATTCCGGTGCAATTTCTGTGTTTCATCGTCAATAAGAAGGTCAGAGGGATACAATGAACCTGAAGTGAAGCATCGGAATCTATAACTAGTGTCACAGGAATGGTTCAAAACATAGTCAGTAAGAAGAGTCTGACTTCTTGTCCTTAAGTCGGCCTTGTGCCTTTTGTATTTAATTCTGATGGAATTTCTGTGTTTCATCGTCAATAAGAAGGTCAAAGGGATACAGTAAACCTGGAGAGAAGCATCGGATTCTATAACTAGTGTCACAGGAATGGTTCAAATCATAGTCAGTACTTAAGTCGGCATTGTGCCTTTTGTATTTAATTCCGATGCAATTTCTGTGTTTCATCGTGAATAAGAAGGTCAGAGGGATACAGTAACCCTGTAGTGAAGCATCGGAATCTATAACAAGTGTCACTGAAATGGTTCAAAAAATAGTCAGTAAGAAGAGTCAGTCTTCTTGTACTCAAGTCGACATTGTGCCTTTTGTATTTAATTCCGATGATATTTCTGTGTATCATCGTCAATAAGAAGGTCATAGGGACACAGTAAACCTGAAGTTAAGCATCGGAATTTATAACTAGTGTCACAGGAATGGTTCAAAACATAGACAGTAAGAAGAGTCAGTCTTCTTGTACATAAGTCGGCATTGTGCCATTTCTATTTAATTCCGATGCAATATCTGTGTTTCATCGTCAATAAGAAGGTCAGAGCGATACAGTAAACCTGAAGTGAAGCATCGGAATCTATAACTAGTGTCACAGGAATGGTTCAAAACATAGTCATAAAGAAGAGTCAGTATTCTTGTCCTAAAGTCTTCATTGTGCCTTTTGTATTTAATTCCGATGCAATTTCTGTGCTTCATCGTCAATAAGAAGGTCCAAGGGATACTATAAACCTGGAGTGTAGCATTGGAATCTATAACTAGTGTCACAGGAATGGTTCAAAGCATTGTCAGTAAGAAGAGTCAGTCTTCTTGTCCTTAAGGCGGCCTTGTGCCTTTTGTATTTGATTCCGATGCAATTTCTGTGTTTCATCGTCTATAAGTAGGTGTAAGGGATACAGTAAACCTGGAGTGAAGCATCGGAATCTACAAGTAGTGTCGCTGGAATGGTTCAAAACATAGACAGTACTTAAGTCGGCATTGCGCTTTTGTATTTAATTCCGAAACAATTTCTGTGTTTCATCGTCAATAAGAAGGTCCCAGGCATACAGTAAACCTGAAGTGAAGCATCGGAATCTATAACTAGTGTCACAGGAATGGTTAACACATAGTCAGTAAGAAGAGTCGGTCTTCATGTACTTATGTCGCATTGTGCCTTTTGTATTTAATTCCGATGAAATATCTGTGTTTCATCGTCAATAAGAAGGTCCAAGGGATACAGTGAACATGAAGTGAAGCATCGGAACCTATAACTAGTGTCACAGGAATGGTTCAAAGCATAGACAGTAAGAAGAGTCAGTCTTCTTGTACTTAAGTCGGCATTGTGCCTAATCTATTTAATTCCAATGCAATTTCAGTGTTTCATCGTCAATAACAAGGTCCAATGGATACAGTAAACCTGGCGTGAAGCATCGGAATCTATAACTAGTGTCAATGGAATGGTTCAAAGCATAGACAGTAAGAAGAGTCAGTCTTCTTGTACTTAAGTCGGCATTGTGCCTTTTGTATTTCATTCCGGTGCAAATTCTGTGTTTCATCGTCAATAAGAAGTTCACAGGTATACAGTAAACCTGAGGTGAAGCATCGGAATCTATAACTAGTGTCACAGGAGTGGTTCAAAACATAGTCAGTAAGAAGAGTCAGTGTTCTTGTCCTTATGTCGGCATTGTGCCTTTTGTATTTATTTCCGATGCAATTTCTGTGTTTCATCGTCAATACGAAGGTCCAAGAGATACAGTAAACCTGGAGTGAATCATCGGAGTCTATAACTAGTGTCACAGAAATGGTTCAAAACATAGACAGTAAGAAGAGCCAGTCTGCTTGTACTTGAGTCGGCATTGTGACTTTTTTATTTAATTCCGATGCAATTTCTGTGTTTCATCGTCAATAAGAAGGTCCAAGGGATACAGTAAACCTGAAGTGAAGCATCGGAATCTATAACTTGTGTTACAGGAACGGTTCAAAACATAGTCAGTTTGAAGAGTCGGTCTTCATGTACTTAAGTCGGCATTGTGCCTTTTGTATTTAATTCCGGTGCTATTTCTGTGTTTCATCGTCAATAAGAAGGTCAGAGGGATACACTAACCTAATGTAAACCATCGGAATCTATAACTAGTGTCACAGGAATGGTTCAAAACATAGTCAGTAAGAAGAGTCAGTCTTCATGTTCTTAAGTCGGCATTGTGCCTTTTGTATTTAATTCCGGTGCAATTTCTGTGTTTCATCGTCAATAAGAAGGTCAGAGGGATACGGTAAACCTGATGTGAAGCATCGGATTCCATAACTAGTGTCACAGGAATGGTTCAAAACATAGTCAGTAAGAAGAGTCAGTCTTCCTGTCCTTAAGTCGGCATTGTGCCTTTTGTATTTAATTCCGATGCAATTTCTGTGTTTCATCGTCAATAAGAAGGTCCAAGGGATACAGTAAACCCGGATTGAAGCATCGGAATCTATAACTAGTGTCACAGGAATGGTTCAAAACATAGACAGTAAGAAGATACAGTTTTGTTGTACTTAAGTCGGCATTGTGTCTTTTGTATTTAATTCCGATGCAATTTCTGTGTTTCATCATCAATAAGAAGGTCCAAGGGATACAGTAAACCTGAAGTGAGGCATCGGTATCTAGAACTAGTGTCACAGGAATGGTTCAAACCATCGTCAGAAAGAAGAGTCAGTCTTCTTATCCTTAAGTTGGCATTGTGCATTTTGTATTTAATTCCGATGCAATTTCTGTGTTTCATCGTCAATAAGAATGTCCATGAGATACAGTAAACCTGAAGTCAAGCATCGGAATCTATAACTAGTGTCACATTAATGGTTCAAAACATAGTCAGTAAGAAGAGTCAGTCTTCTTGTCCTTATGTCGGCATTTTGCCTTTTGTATTTAGTTCCGATGCAATTTCTGTGTTTCAACGTCAATAAGAAGGTCCAAGGGATACAGTAAACCTGCAGTGAAGCATCGGAATCTATAACTAGTGTCAATGGAATGGTTCAAAACATTGTCAGTAAGAAGAGTCAGTCTTCTTGTACTTAAGTCGGCATTTTGCCTAATCTATTTAATTCCAATGCAATTTCAGTGTTTCATCGTCAATAAGAACGTCCAAGGGATGCAGTAAACCTGGCGTGAAGCATCGGAATCTATAACTAGTGTCAATGGAATGGTTCAAAACATAGACAGTAAGAAGAGTCAGTCTTCTTGTACTTAAGTCGGCATTGTGCCTTTTGTATTTAATTCCGATGCAATTCCTGTGTTTCATCGTTAATACGAAGGTCCAAGGGATACAGTAAACCTGGAGTGAAGCATCGGAATCTACAAGTAGTGTCACAGAAATGGTTCAAAGCATAGACAGTACTTAAGTCGGCATTGTGCCTTTTGCATTTAATTCCGAAACAATTTCTGTGTTTCATCGTCAATAAGAAGGTACAAGGGATACAGTAAACCTGAAGTGAAGCATCGGAATCTATAACTAGTGTCACAGGAATGGTTCAAACATAGTCAGTAAGAAGAGTCGGTCTTCATGTACTTATGTCGCATTGTGCCTTTTGTATTTAATTCCGATGCAATATCTGTGTTTCATCGTCAATAAGAAGGTCCAAGGGATACAGTAAACTTGAAGTGAAGCATCGGAACCTATAACTAGTGTCACAGGAATGGTTTAAAACATAGTCAGCAAGAAGAGTCAGTCTTCTTGTATTTAAGTCGGCATTTTGCCTAATCTATCTAATTCCAATGCACTTTCAGTGTTTCATCGTCAATAAGAAGGTCCAAGGGATGCTGTAAACCTGGTGTGAAGCATCGGAATCTATAACTAGTGTCAATGGAATGGTTCAAAACATAGACAGTAAGAAGAGCCAGTCTTCTTGTACTTAAGTCGGCATTGTGCCTTTTGTATTTCATTCCGGTGCAATGTCTGTGTTTCATCGTCAATAAGAAGGTCAGAGGGATACAGTAAACCTGATGTGAAGCATCGGAACCTATAACTAGTGTCACAGAAATGGTTCAAAACATAGACAGTAAGAAGAGCCAGGCTGCTTGTACTTGAGTCGGCATTGTGCCTTTTTTATTTAATTCCGATGCAGTTTATGTGTTTCATCGTCAATAAGAAGGTCCACGGGATACAGTAAACCTGAAGTGAAGCATCGGAATCTATAACTAGTGTTACAGGAACGGTTCAAAACATAGTCAGTTTGAAGAGTCGGTCTTCATGTACTTAAGTCGGCATTGTGCCTTTTGTATTTAATTCCGATGCAATATCTGTGTTTCATCGTCAATAAGAAGGTCAGAGGGATCCAGTAAACCTAATGTGAAGCATCGGAATCTATAAGTAGTGTCACAGGAATGGTTCAAAACATAGTCAGTAAGAAGAGTCGGTCTTCATGTACTTAATTCGGCATTGTGTCTTTTGTATTTAATTCCGGTGCAATTTGTGTGTTCCATCGTCAATAAGCAGGTCAGAGGGATACAGTAAACCTGATGTGAAGCATCGGAATCCATAACTAGTGTCACAGGAATGGTTCAAAACATAGTCAGTAAGAAGAGTCTGTCTCCTTGTCCTTAAGTCGGCATTGTGCCTTTTGTATTTAATTCCGATCCAATTTATGTGTTTCATCGTCAATAAGAAGGTCCAAGGGATACAGTAAACCTGGAGTGAAGCATCGGAATCTATACTTAGTGTCACAGGATTGGTTCAAAACATAGACAGTAAGAAGATACAGTTTTGTTGTACTTAAGTCGGCATTGTGCCTTTTGTATTTAATTCCGATGCAATTTCTGTGCTTCATCGTCAATAAGAAGGTGCATGGGATACAGTAAACCTGAACTCAAGCATCGGAATCTATAACTAGTGTCACATTAATATTTCAATACATGGTCAGTAAGAAGAGTCAGTCTTCTTGTACTTAAGTCGGCATTGTGCCTTTTGTATTTAATTCCGATGCAATTTCTGTGCTCCATCGTCAATACGAAGGTCCATGGGATACAGTAAACCTGAAGTGAAGCATCGGAATCTATAACTAGTGTCACAGGAATGGTTCAAAACATAGTCAGTAAGAAGAGTTAGTCTTCTTGTACTTAAGGCGGAATTGTGCCTTTTGTATTTAATTCCGATGCAATTTCTGTGTTTCATCGTCAATAAGAAGGTCCAAGGGATACAGTAAACCTGGAGTGAAGCATCGGAATCTACAAGTAGTGTCGCTGGAATGGTTCAAAGCATAGACAGTACTTAAGTCGGCATTGCGCCTTTTGTATTTAATTCCGAAACAATTTCTGTGTTTCATCGTCAATAAGAAGGTCCAAGGCATACAGTAAACCTGAAGTGAAGCATCGGAATCTATAACTAGTGTCACAGGAATGGTTCAAACATAGTCAGTAAGAAGAGTCGGTCTTAATGTACTTATGTCGCATTGTGCCTTTTGTATTGAATTCCGATAAAATATCTGTGTTTCAACGTAAATAAGAAGGTCCAAGGGATACAGTGAACATGAAGTGAAGCATCGGAACCTATAACTAGTGTCACAGGAATGGTTCAAAACATAGTCAGCAAGAAGAGTCAGTCTTCTTGTACTTAAGTCGGCATTTTGCCTAATCTATTTAATTCCAATGCAATTTCAGTGTTTCATCGTCAATAACAAGGTCCAAGGGATACAGTAAACCTGGCGTGAAGCATCGGAATCTATAACTAGTGTCAATGGAATGGTTCAAAACATAGACAGTAAGAAGAGTCAGTCTTCTTGTACTTAAGTCGGCATTGTGCCTTTCGTATTTCATTCCGGTGCAATTTCAGTGTTTCATCGTCAATAAGAAGGTCACAGGTATACAGTAAACATGAAGTGAAGCATCGGAATCTATAACTAGTGTCACAGGAGTGGTTCAAAACATAGTCAGTAAGAAGAGTCAGTATTCTTGTCCTTATGTCGGCACTGTGCCTTTCGTATTTATTTCCGATGCAATTTCTGTGTTTCATCGTCAATACGAAGGTCCAAGGGATACAGTAAACCTGAAGTAAAGCATCGGAATCTATAACTAGTGTTACAGGAACGGTTCAAAACATAGTCAGTTTGAAGAGTCGGTCTTCATGTACTTAAGTCGGCATTGTGCCTTTTGTATTTAATTCCGGTGCAATTTCTGTGTTTCATCGTCAATAAGAAGGTCAGAGGGATAGAGTAAACCTAATGTAAAGCATCGGAATCTATAACTAGTGTCACAGGAATAGTTCAAAACATAGTCAGTAAGAAGAGTCAGTCTTCATGTTCTGAAGTCGGCATTGTGCCTTTTGTATTTAATTCCGGTGCAATTTCTGTGTTTCATCGTCAATAAGAAGGTCAGAGGGATACGGTAAACCTGATGTGAAGCATCGGATTCCATAACTAGTGTCACAGGGATGGTTCAAAACATAGTCAGTAAGAAGAGTCAGTCTTCTTGTACTTAAGTCGGCATTGTGCCTTTTGTATTTAATTCCGATGCAATTTCTGTGTTTCATAGTCAATAAGAAGGTCCAAGGGATACAGTAAACCCGGAGTGAAGCATCGGAATCTATAACTAGTGTCACAGGAATGGTTCAAAACATAGGCAGTAAGAAGTTACAGTTTTGTTGTACTTAAGTCAGCATTGTGTCTTTTGTATTTAATTCCGATGCAATTTCTGTGTTTCATCATCAATAAGAAGGTCCAAGGGATACAGTAAACCTGAAGTGAGGCATCGGAATCTATAACTAGTGTCACAGGAACGGTTCAAAACATAGTCAGAAAGAAGAGTCAGTCTTCTTATCCTTAAGTTGGCATTGTGCCTTTTGTATTTAAATCCGATGCAATTTCTGTGCTTCATCGTCAATAAGAATGTCCATGAGATACAGTAAACCTGAAGTCAAGCATCGGAATCTATAACTAGTGTCACATTAATGGTTCAAAACATAGTCAGTAAGAAGAGTCAGTCTTCTTGCCCTTATGTCGGCATTTTGCCTTTTGGATTTAATTCCGATGCAATTTCTGTGTTTCATCGTCAATAAGAAGGTCCAAGGGATACAGTAAACCTGAAGTGAAGCATCGGAATCTATAACTAGTGTTACAGGAACGGTTCAAAACATAGTCAGTTTGAAGAGTCCGTCTTCACGTACTTAAGTCGGAAATGTGCCTTTTGTATTTAATTCCGGTGCAATTTCTGTGTTTCATCGTCAATAAGAAGGTCAGAGGGATACAGTAAACTTAATGTGAAGCATCGGAATCTATAACTAGTGTCACAGGAATGGTTCAAACATAGTCAGTAAGAAGAGTCGGTCTTCATGTACTTAAGTCGGCATTGTGCCTTTTGTATTTAATTCCGATGCAATTTCTGTGTTTCATCGTCAATAAGAAGGTCCAAGGGATACAGTAAATCTGGAGTGAAGCATCGCAATCTATAACTAGTGTCACAGGAATGGTTCAAAACATAGACAGTAAGAAGATACAGTGTTCTTGTACTTAAGTCGGCATTGTGACTTTTGTAGTTAATTCCGATGCAATTTCTGTACTTCATCGTCAATAAGAAGGTCCAAGGGATACAGTAAACCTGAAGTGAAGCATCGGAATCTATAACTAGTGTCACAGGAATGGATCAAAACATAAACAGAAAAAGAGTCAGTCTTCTTGTACTTAAGTCGGCATTGTGCCTTTTGTATTTAATTCCGATGCAATTTCTGTGTTTCATCGTGAATAAGAAGGTCACAGGGATACAGTAACCCTGAAGTGAAGCATCGGAATCTATAACTAGTGTCACAGAATTGGTTCAAAACATAGTCAGTAAGAAGAGACAGTCTTCTTGTACTTAAGTCGGCATTGTGCCTTTTGTATTTAATTCCGATGATATTTCTGTGTTTCATCGTCAATAAGAAGGACAGAGGAATACAGTAAAAGTGAAGTGAAGCATCGGAATCTATAACTAGTGTCACAGGAATGGTTCAATACATAGACAGGAGGAAGAGTCATTCGTCTTGTACTTGAGTCGGCATTGTGCCTTTTGTATTAAATTCCGATGCAATTTCAGTGTTTCATCGTCAACAAGAAGGTCCTAGGGACACAGTAAAACTGAAGTCAAGCATCGGAATTTATAACTAGTGTCACAGGAATGGTTCAAATCATAGACGGTAAGATGAGTCAGTCTTCTTGTACTTAAGTCGGCATTGTGCCTTTTCTATTTAATTCCGATGCAATTTCTGTGTTTCATCGTCAATAAGAAGGTCAGAGCGATACAGTAAACCTGAAGTGAAGCATCGGAATCTATAACTAGTGTCACAGGAATGGTT
Organism: Schistocerca americana; assembly: GCF_021461395.2. NCBI lineage: Eukaryota > Metazoa > Arthropoda > Insecta > Orthoptera > Acrididae > Schistocerca > Schistocerca americana. Next base: position 760,835,697 of record NC_060123.1, read on the forward strand.
CAAAACATAGTCAGAAAGAAGAGTCAGTCTTCTTGTCCTTAAGTCTTCATTGTGCCATTTGTATTTAATACCGATGCAATTTCTGTGTTTCATCGTCAATAAGAAGGTCCAAGGGATACTATAAACCTGGAGTGTAGCATCGGAATCTATAACTAGTGTCACAGAAATGGTTCAAAACATAGTCAGTAAGTAGAGTGAGTCTCCTCGTACTTAAGTCGGCATTGTGCCTTTTCTATTTAATTCCGATGCAATTTCAGTGTTTCATCGTCTATACTAAGATCCAAGGGATACAGTAAACCTGGAGTGAAGCATCGGAACCTATAACTAGTGTCAATGGATTGGTTCAAAACATAGTCAGTAAGAAGAGTAAGTCTTCTCGTACTTAAGTCGGCATTGTGGCCTTTGTATTTAATTCCGGTGCAATTTCTGTGTTCATCGTCAATAAGAAGATCAGAGGGATAAAATAAACCTGAAGTGAAGCATCGGAATCTATAACTAGTGTCACAGGAATGGTTCAAAACATTGTTAGTAAGAAGAGTCAGTCTTCTTGTACTTAAGTCGGCATTTTGCCTAATCTATTTAATTCCAATGCAATTTCAGTGTTTCATCGTCAATAAGAAGGTCCAAGGGATGCAGTAAACCTGGCGTGAAGCATCGGAATCTATAACTAGTGTCAATGGAATGGTTCAAAACATAGACAGTAAGAAGAGTCAGTCTTCTTGTACTGAAGTCGGCATTGTGCCTTTTGCATTTAATTCCGATGCAATTTCTGTGTTTCATCGTTAATATTAAGGTCCAAGGGATACAGTAAACCTGGAGTGAAGCATCGGAATCTACAAGTCGCGTCACAGGAATGCTTCAAAGCATAGACAGTACTTAAGTCGGCATTGTGCCTTTTGGATTTAATTCCGAAACAATTTCTGTGTTTCATCGTTAATAAGAAGGTACAAGGGATACAGTAAACCTGAAGTGAAGCATCGGAATCTATAACTAGTGTCACAGGAATGGTTCAAACATAGTCAGTAAGAAGAGTCGGTCTTCATGTACTTATGTCGCATTGTGCCTTTTGTATTTAATTCCGATGCAATATCTGTGTTTCATCGTATATAGGAAGGACCAAGGGATACAGTAAACTTGAAGTGAAGCATCGGAACCTATAACTAGTGTCACAGGAATGGTTTAAAACATAGTCAGCAAGAAGAGTCAGTCTTCTTGTATTTAAGTCGGGCATTTTGCCTAATCTATTTAATTCCAATGCAATTTCAGTGTTTCATCGTCAATAAGAAGGTCCTAGGGATGCTGTAAACCTGGTGTGAAGCATCGGAATCTATAACTACTGTCAATGGAATGGTTCAAAACATAGACAGTAAGAAGAGTCAGTCTTCTTGTACTTAAGTCGGCATTTTGCCTTTTGTATTTCATTCCGGTGCAATGTCTGTATTTCATCGTCAATAAGAAGGTCAGAGGGATACAGTAAACCTGATGTGAAGCATCGGAACCTATAACTAGTGTCACAGAAATAGTTCAAAACATAGACAGTAAGAAGAGCCAGGCTGCTTGTACTTGAGTCGGCATTGTGCCTTTTTTATTTAATTCCGATGCAATTTATGTGTTTCATCGTCAATAAGAAGGTCCAAGGGATACAGTAAACCTGAAGTGAAGCATCGGAATTTATAACTAGTGTTACAGGAACGGTTCAAAACATAGTCAGTTTGAAGAGTCGGTCTTCATGTACTTAAGTCAGCATTGTGCCTTTTGTATTTAATACCGATGCAATATCTGTGTTTCATCGTCAATAAGAAGGTCAGAGGGATCCAGTAAACCTAATGTGAAGCATCGGAATCTATAAGTAGTGTCACAGGAATGGTTCAAAACATAGTCAGTAAGAAGAGTCGGTCTTCATGTACTTAAGTCGGCATTGTGTCTTTTGTATTTAATTCCGGTGCAATTTCTGTGTTTCATCGTCAATAAGCAGGTCAGAGAGATACAGTAAACCTGATGTGAAGCATCGGAATCCATAACTAGTGTCACAGGAATGGTTCAAAACATAGTCAGTAAGAAGAGTCAGTCTTCTTGTCCTTAAGTCGGCATTGTGCCTTTTGTATTTAATTCCGATGCAATTTCTGTGTTTCATCGTCAATAAGAAGGTCAGAGCGATACAGTAAACCTGAAGTGAAGCATCGGAATCTATAACTAGTGTCACAGGAATGGTTCAAAACATAGTCAGAAAGAAGAGTCAGTCTTCTTGTCCTTAAGTCTTCATTGTGCCATTTGTATTTAATACCGATGCAATTTCTGTGTTTCATCGTCATTAAGAAGGTCCAAGGGATACTATAAACCTGGAGTGTAGCATCGGAAACTATAACTAGTGTCACAGAAATGGTTCAAAACATAGTCAGTACGTAGAGTGAGTCTCCTCGTACTTAAGTCGGCATTGTGCCTTTTCTATTTAATTCCGATGCAATTTCAGTGTTTCATCGTCTATACTAAGATCCAAGGGATACAGTAAACCTGGAGTGAAGCATCGGAACCTATAACTAGTGTCAATGGAATGGTTCAAAACATAGTCAGTAAGAAGAGTAAGTCTTCTCGTACTTAAGTCGGCATTGTGGCTTTTGTATTTAATTCCGGTGCAATTTCTGTGTTCATCGTCAATAAGAAGATCAGAGGGATAAAATAAACCTGAAGTGAAGCATCGGATTCTATAACTAGTGTCACAGGAATGGTTCAAAACATTGTTAGTAAGAAGAGTCAGTCTTCTTGTACTTAAGTCGGCATTTTGCCTAATCTATTTAATTCCAATGCAATTTCAGTGTTTCATCGTCAATAAGAAGGTCCAAGGGATGCAGTAAACCTGGCGTGAAGCATCGGAATCTATAACTAGTGTCAATGGAATGGTTCAAAACATAGACAGTAAGAAGAGTCAGTCTTCTTGTACTGAAGTCGGCATTGTGTCTTTTGTATTTAATTCCGATGCAATTTCTGTGTTTCATCGTTAATAAGAAGGTCCAAGGGATACAGTAAACCTGGAGTGAAGCATCGGAATCTACAAGTAGTGTCACAGGAATGCTTCAAAGCATAGACAGTACTTAAGTCGGCATTGTGCCTTTTGGATTTAATTCCGAAACAATATCTGTGTTTCATCGTCAATAAGAAGGTCAGAGGGATCCAGTAAACCTAATGTGAAGCATCGGAATCTATAAAAAGTGTCACAGGAATGGTTCAAAACATAGTCAGTAAGAAGAGTCGGTCTTCACGTACTTAAGTCGGCATTGTGTCTTTTGTATTTAATTCCGGTGCAATTTCTGTGTTTCATCGTCAATAAGCAGGTCAGAGAGATACAGTAAACCTGATGACAAGCATCGGAATCCATAACTAGTGTCACAGGAATGGTTCAAAACATAGTCAGTAAGAAGAGTCAGTCTTCTTGTCCTTAAGTCGGCATTGTGCCTTTTGTATTTAATTCCGATCCAATTTCTGTGTTTCATCGTCAATAAGAAGGTCCAAGGGATACAGTAAACCTGGAGTGAAGCATCGGAATCTATAACTAGTGTTACAGGATTGGTTCAAAACATAGACAGTAAGAAGATACAGTTTTGTTATACTTAAGTCGGCATTGTGCCTTTTGTATTTAATTCCTATGCAATTTCTGTGTTTCATCGTCAATAAGAAGGTGCATGGGATACAGTAAACCTGAACTCAAGCATCGGAATCTATAACTAGTGTCACATTAATGGTTCAATACATGGTCAGTAAGAAGAGTCAGTCTTCTTGTACCTAAGTCGGCATTGTGCCTTTCGTATTTAATTCCGATGTAATTTTTGTGCTCCATCGTCAACACGAAGGTCCATGGGATACAGTAAACCTGAAGTGTAGCATCGGAATCTATAACAAGTGTCACAGGAAACGTTCAAAACATAGTCAGTAAGAAGAGTGAGTCTTCTTGTACTTAAGTCGGCATTGTGCCTTTTCTATTTAATTCCGATGCAATTTCTGTGTTTCATCGTCAATAAGATGGTCAGAGGGATACAGTAAACCTGAAGTGATGCATCGGAATCTATAACTAGTGTCACAGGAATGGTTCAAAACATAGTCAGTAAGAAGAGTCAGTCTTCTTGTCCTTAAGTCGGCATTGTGCCTTTTGTATTTAATTCCGATGCAATTTCTGTGTTTCATCGTCAATAAGATGGTCAGAGGGATACAGTAAACCTGAAGTGATGCATCGGAATCTATAACTAGTGTCACAGGAATGGTTCAAAACATAGTCAGTAAGAAGAGTCAGTCTTCTTGTCCTTAAGTCGGCATTGTGCCTTTTGTATTTAATTCCGATGCAATTCCTGTGTTTCATCGTCAATAAGATGGTCAGAGGGATACAGTAAACCTGAAGTGAAGCATTGGAATCTATAACTAGTGTCAATGGAAAGGTTCAAAACATAGACAGTAAGAAGAGTCACTCTTCTTGTACTTAAGTCGGCATTGGGGCTTTTGTACTTCATTCCGGTGCAATTTCAGTGTTTCATCGTCAATAAGAAGGTCAGAGGGATACAATAAACCTGAAGTGAAGCATCGGAATCTATAACTAGTGTCACAGGAATGGTTCAAAACATAGTCAGCAAGAAGAGTCAGACTTCTTGTACTTAAGTCGGCCTTGTCCCTTTTGTATTTAATTCTGATGCAATTTCTGTGTTTCATCGTCAATAAGAAGGTCCAAGGGATACAGTAAACCTGAAGTGAAGCATCGGAATCTATAACTAGTGTCACAGGAATGGTTCAAAACATAGTCAGTAAGATGTGTCGGTCTTCATGTACTTAAGTCGGCATGGCGCCTTTTGTATTTAACTCCGATGCAATTTCTGTGTTTCATCGTCAATAAGAAGGTCCAAGGGATACAGTAAACCTGAAGTGAAGCATCGGAATCTATAACTAGTGTCACAGGAATGGTTCAAAACATAATCAGTGAGAAGAGTCAGTCTTCATGTCCTTATGTTGGCATTGTGCCTTTTGTATTTAATTCCGATGCAATTTCTGTGTTTCATCGTCAATAAGATGGTCAGAGGGATACAGTAAACCTGAAGTGATGCATCTTAATCTATAACTAGTGTCACATGAATGGTTCAAAACATAGTCAGTAAGAAGAGTCGGCCTTCATGTACTTAAGTCGGCATTGTGCCTTTTGTATTTAATTCCGGTGCAATATCTGTGTTTCTTCGTCATTAAGAAGGTCAGAGGGATACAGTGAACCTGATGTGAAGCATCAGAATCTAAAACTAGTGTCACAGGACTGGTTTAAAACATAGTCAGTAAGAAGAGTCGGTCTTCATGTACTTAAGTCGGTATTGTGCCTTTTGTATTTAATTCCGGTGCAATTTCTGTGTTTCATCGTCAATAAGAAGGTCAGAGGGGTACAGTAAACCTGATGTGAAGCATCGGAATCTATAACTAGTGTCACAGGAATGGTTCAAAACATAGTCAGTACGAAGAGTCAATCTTCTTGTACTTAAGTCGGCATTGTGCCTTTTGTATTTAATTCCGATGCAATTTCTATGTTTCATCGTCAATAAGGAGGTCAGAGCGATACAGTAAACCTGAAGTGAAGCATCGGAATCTATAACTAGTGTCACAGGAATGGTTCAAAACATAAACAGTAAGAAGAGTCAGTCTTCTTGTACTTAAGTCGGCATTGTTCCTTTTGTATTTAATTCCGATGCAATTTCTGTGTTTCATCGTGAATAAGAAGGTCAGAGGGATACAGTAACCCTGAAGTGAAGCATCGGAATTTATAACTAGTGTCACAGAAATAGTTCAAAACATAGTCAGTAAGAAGAGACAGTCTTCTTGTACTTAAGTCGGCATTGTGCCTTTTGTATTTAATTCCGATGATATTTCTGTGTTTCATCGTCAATGAGAAGGTCAGAGGAATACAGTAAACCTGAAGTGAAGCATCGGAATCTATAACTAGTGTCACAGGAATGGTTCAAAACATAGACAGGAAGAAGAGTCAGTCTTCTTGTACTTGAGTCGGCATTGTGCCCTTTGTATCAAATTCCGATGCAATTTCAGTGTTTCATCGTCAACAAGAAGGTCAGAGCGATACAGTAAACCTGAAGTGAAGCATCGGAATCTATAACTAGTGTCACAGGAATGGTTCAAACCATTGTCAGAAAGAAGAGTCAGTCTTCTTGTCCTTAAGTCTTCATTGTGCCATTTGTATTTAATACCGATGCAATTTCTGTGTTTCATCGTCAATAAGAAGGTCCAAGGGATACTATAAACCTGGAGTGTAGCATCGGAATCTATAACTAGTGTCTCAGGAATGGTTCAAAACATTGTCAGTAAGAAGAGTCAGTCTTCTTGTCCTTAAGGCGGTTTTGTGCCTTTTGTATTTAATTCCGATGAAATTTCTGTGTTTCATCGTTAATAAGAAGGTCCAAGGGATACAGTAAACTTGGAGTGAAGCATCGGAATCTACAAGTAGTGTCACAGGAATGGTTCAAAACATAGACAGTACTTAAGTCGGCATTGTGGCTTTTGTATTTAACTCCGAAACAATCACTGTGTTTCATCGTCAATAAGAAGGTCCAAGGGATACAGTAAACTTGAAGTGAAGCATCGGAACCTATAACTAGTGTCACAGGAATGGTTCAAAACATAGTCAGTAAGAAGAGTGAGTCTTCTTGTACTTAAGTCGGCATTGTGCCTTTTCTATTTAATTCCGATGCAATTTCAGTGTCTCATCGTCAATAAGAAGGTCCAAGGGATACAATAAACTTGAAGTGAAGCATCGGAATCTATAACTAGTGTCACAGGAATGGTTCAAAACATAGTAAGAAGAGTCAGACTTCTTGTCCTTAAGTCGGCCTTGTGCCCTTTGTATTTAATTCTGATGCAATTTCTGTCTTTTATCGTCAATAAGAAGGTCCAAGGGATACAGTAAACCTGAAGTGAATCATCGGAATCTATAACTAGTGTCACAGGAATGGTTCAAAACATAGTCAGTAAGAAGTGTCGGTCTTCATGTACTTAAGTCGGCATGGTGCCTTTTGTATTTAACTCCGATGCAATTTCTGTGTTTCATCGTCAATAAGAAGGTCCAGGGGATACAGTAAACCTGAAGTGAAGAATCGGAATCTATAACTAGTGTCACAGGAATTGTTCAAAACATAGTCAGTTAGAAGAGTCAGTCCTCATGTACTTATGTCGGCATTGTGCCTTTTGTATTTAATTCCGATGCAATTTCTGTGTTTCATCGACAATCAGAAGGTCCAAGGCATACAGTAAACATGAAGTGAAGCAACGGAATCTATAACTAGTGTCACAGGAATGGTTCAAACATAGTCAGTAAGAAGAGTCGGTCTTCATGTACTTATGTCGCATTGTGCCTTTTGTATTTAATTCCGATGCAATATCTGTGTTTCATCGTCAATAACAAGGTCCAAGGGATACAGTAAACTTGAAGTGAAGCATCGGAACCTATAACTAGTGTCACAGGAATGGTTAAAACATAGTCAGTAAGAAGAGTCAGTCTTCTTGTACTTAAGTCGGCAATTTGCCTAATCTATTTAATTCCAATGCTATTTCAGTGTTTCATCGTTAATAAGAAGGTCCAAGGGATGCAGTAAACCTGGCGTGAAGCATCGGAATCTATAACTAGTGTCAATGGAATTATTCAAAACATAGACAGTAAGAAGAGTCAGTCTTCTTGTACTTAAGTCGGCATTGTGCCTTTTGTATTTCATTCCGGTGCAATTTCTGTGTTTCATCGTCAATAAGAAGGTCAGAGGGATACAGTAAACCTGATGTGAAGCATCGGAACCTATAACTTGTGTCACAGAAATGGTTCGAAACATAGACAGTAAGAAGAGCCAGTCTGCATGTACTTGAGTCGGCATTGTGCCTTTTTTATTTAATTCCGATGCAATTTATGTGTTTCATCGTCAATTAGAAGGTCCAAGGGATACAGTAAACCTGAAGTGAAGCATCGGAATCTGTAACTAGTGTTACAGGAACGGTTCAAAACATAGTCAGTTTGAAGAGTCGGTCTTCATGTACTTAAGTCGGCATTGTGCCTTTTGTATTTAATTCCGATGCAATATCTGTGTTTCATCGTCAATAAGAAGGTCAGAGGGATACAGTAAACCTGATGTGAAGCATCGGAACCTATAACTAGTGTCACAGAAATGGTTCGAAACATAGACAGTAAGAAGAGCCAGTCTGCTTGTACTTGAGTCGGCATTGTGCCTTTTTTATTTAATTCCGATGCAATTTATGTGTTTCATCGTCAATAAGAAGGTCCAAGGGATACAGTAAACCTGAAGTGAAGCATCGGAATCTGTAACTAGTGTTACAGGAACGGTTCAAAACATAGTCAGTTTGAAGAGTCGGTCTTCATGTACTTAAGTCGGCATTGTGCCTTTTGTATTTAATTCCGATGCAATATCTGTGTTTCATCGTCAATAAGAAGGTCAGAGGGATACAGTAAACCTAATGTGAAGCATCGGAATCTATAAGTAGTGTCACAGGAATGGTTCTAAACATTGTCAGTATGAGGAGTCGGTCTTCCTGTACTTAAGTCGGCATTGTGTCTTTTGTATTTAATTCCGATGCAATTTCAGTGTTTCATCGTCAATAAGAAGGTCCAAGGGATACAGTAAACCTGAAGTGAAGCATCGGAATCTATAACAAGTGTCACAGGAATGGTTCAAAACATAGTCAGTAAGAAGAGTGAGTCTTCTTGTACCTAAGTCGGCATTGTGCCTTTTCTATTTAATTCCGATGCTATTTCAGTGTCTCATCGTCAATAAGAAGGTCGAAGGGACACAGTAAACCTGAAGTGAAGCATCGGAATCTATAACTAGTGTCACAGGAATGGTTCAAAACATAGTCAGTTAGAAGAGTCAGTCCTCATGTACTAATGTCGGCATTGTGCATTTTGTATTTAATTCCGATGCAATTTCTGTGTTTCATCGACAATCAGAAGGTCCAAGGCATACAGTAAACATGAAGTGATGCAACGGAATCTATAACTAGCGTCACAGGAATGGTTCAAAACATAGTCAGTAAGAAGAGTCAGTCTTCATGTACTTAAGTCGGCTTTATGCCTAATCTATTTAATTCCAATGCAATTTCAGTGTTTCATCGTCAATAAGAAGGTCAGAGGGATACAGTTAACATGAAGTGAAGCATCGGAACCTATAACTAGTGTCACAGGAATGGTACAAAACATAGTCAGTAAGAAGAGTCAGTCTTCTTGTACTTAAGTCGGCATTTTGCCTAATCTATTTAATTCCAATGCACTGTCAGTGTTTCATCGTCAATAACAACGTCCAAGGGATGCAGTAAACCTGGCGTGAAGCATCGGAATCTATAACTAGTGTCAATGGAATGGTTCAAAACATAGTCTGTAAGAAGAGTCAGTCCTCTTGTCCTTATGTCGGCATTGTGCCTTTTGTAATTAATTCCGATGCAAATTTCTGTGTTTCATCGTCAATAAGAAGGTCCAAGGGATACAGTAAACCTGGAGTGAATCATCGGAATCTATAACTAGTGTCACAGAAATGGTTCAAAACATAGACAGTAAGAAGAGCCAGTCTGCTTGTACTTGAGTCGGCATTGTGCCTTTTTTATTTAATTCCGATGAAATTTTTGTGTTTCATCGTCAATAAGAAGGTCCAAGGGATACAGTAAACCTGAAGTGAAGCATCGGAATCTATAACTAGTGTTACGGGAACGGTTCAAAACATAGTCAGTTTGAAGAGTCGGTCTTCATGTACTTAAGTCTTCAATGTGATTTTTGTATTTAATTCCGGTGCAATTTCTGTGTTTCATCGTCAATAAGAAGGTCAGAGGGATACAGTAAACCTACTGTGAAGCATCGGAATCTATAACTAGTGTCACAGGAATGGTTCAATGCATAATCAGTAACAAGAGTCGGTCTTCATGTACTTAAGTCGGCATTGTGCCTTTTGTATTTAATTCCGGTGCAATTTCTGTGTTTCATCGTCAATACGAAGTTCAGAGGGATACAGTAATCCTGATGTGAAGCATCGGAATCCATAGCTAGTGTCACAGGAATGGTTCAAATCATAGTCAGTAAGAAGAGTCAGTCTTCTTGTCCTTAAGTCGGCATTGTGCCTTTTGTATTTAATTCCGATGCAAATTCAGTGTTTCATCGTCAATAAGAAACTCCAAGGCATACAGTAAACATGAAGTGAAGCATCGGAATCTATAACTAGTGTCACAGGAATGGTTCAAAACATAGTCAGTAAGAGGAGTCAGTCTTTATGTACTTAAGTCGGCTTTATGCCTAATCTATATAATTCCGATGCAATATCAGTGTTTCATCGTCAATAAAAAAGTCAGAGGGATGCAGTAAACCTGAAGTGAAGCATCGGAATCTATAACTAGTCTCACAGGAATGGTTCAAAACATAATCTGTAAGAAGAATCGGTCTTCATGTACTTAAGTAGGCATTGTGCCTTTTGTATTTATTTCCGGTGCAATTCCTGTGTTTCATCGTCAATAAGGAGGTCAGAGGGATACAGTAAACCTGATGTGAAGCATCGGAATCTACAACTAGTGTCACAGGAATGGTTCAAAACACAGTCAATAAGAAGAGTCAGTCTTCTTGTACTTAAGTCGGCGTTGTGCCTTTTGCATTTAATTCCGATGCAATTTCTGTGTTTCATCGTCAATAAGAAGGTCCAAGAGATACAGTAAACCTGGAGTGAAACATCGGAATCTATAAGTAGTGTCACAGGAATGGTTCAAAACATAGACAGTAAGAAGATATAGTCTTGTTGTACTTAAGTCGGCTTTGGGCCCTTTGTATTTAATTCCGATGCAATTTCTGTGTTTCATCGTCAATAAGAAGGTCCAAGGGATACAGTAAACCTGAAGTGAAGCATCGGAATCTATAACTAGTGTCACAGGAATGGTTCAAAACATAGTCAGAAAGAAGAGTCAGTCTTCTTGTCCTTATGTCGGCATTGTGCCTTTTGTATTTAATTCCGATGCAATTTCTGTGTCTCACCGGCAGTAAGAAGGTCCAAGGGATACAGTAATCCTGAAGTGAAGCATCGGAATCTATAACTAGTGTCACAGGAATGGTTCAAAACATAGTCAGAAAGAAGAGTCAGTCTTCATGTACTTAAGTCGGCATTGTGCCTTTTGTATTTAATTCCGATGCAATTTCTGTGTTTCATTGTCAATAAGAAGGTCAAAGGCATACGGTAAACATGAAGTGAAGCATCGGAATCTATAACTAGTGAAACAGGAAAGGTTCAAAACATAGACAGTAAGAAGAGTCAGTTTTCTTGTACTTAAGTCGACATTGTGCCTTTTGTATTTAATTCCGATGCAATTTCTGTGTTTCATCGTCAATAAGAAGGGCACAGGGATACAGTAAACCCGAAATGAAGCATCGGAATCCATAACTAGTGTCACAGGAATGGTTCAAAACATAAACAGTAAGAAGAGTCAGTTTTCTTGTACTCAGGTCGGCATTATGCCTTTTGTATTTAATTCCGATGCAATTTCTGTGTTTCATCGTCAATAAGAAGGTCAGAGGGATAAGGTGAACCTGAAGTGAAGCATCGGAATTTATAACTAGTGCCACAGGAATGGTCCAAAACATAGACAGAAAGAGGGGTCAGTCTTCTTGTACTTAAGTGGGCATAGTGCCTTTTGTATTTAATTCCGATGCAATATCTGTGTTTCTTCGTCAATAAGAAGGTCAGAGGGATACAGTAAACCTGAAGTGAAGCTTCGGAATCTATAACTATTGTCACAGAAATGGTTCAAAATAGACAGTAAGAAGAGCCAGTCTTCTTGTACTTGAGTCGGCAATGTGCCTTTTGTATTTAATTCCGATGCAATTTCTGTGTTTCATCGTCAATAAGAAGGTCAGAGGGATACAGTAAACCTGAAGTGAAGCATCTGAATCTATATCTAGTGTCACAGGAATGGTTCAAAACATAGACAGTAAGAATAGTCAGTCTTCTTGTACTTAAGTCGGCATTGTGCCTTTTGTATTAAATTCCGATGCAATTTACGTGTTTCATCGTCAATAAGAAGGTTAGAGGGATACATTAAACCTGAAGTGAAGCATCGGAATCCAAAACTAGTGTCACAGAAGTGGTTCAAAACATAGACAGTACGAAGAGTCAGTCTCCTTGTACTTAAGTCGGCATGGTGCCTTTTGTATTTAATTCCGATGCATTTTCTGTGCTTCATCGTCACTAAGAAGGTCAGCTGGATACAGTAAACCTGAAGTGTAGCATCGGAATCTATAACTAGTGTCACAGGAATGGTTCAAAACATAGACAGTAAGAAGAGTCGGTCTTCATGTACTTAAGTCGGCATGGTGCCTTTTGTATTTAATTCCCATGCAATATCTGTGTTTCATCGTCAATCAGAAGCTCCAAGGCATACAGTAAACATGAAGTGAAGCATCGGAATCTATTACTAGTGTCACAGGAATGGTTCAAACATAGACAGTAAGAAGAGTCAGTCTTCTTGTACTTACGTCTGCATTGTGCCTTTTGTATTTAATTCCGATGCCATTTATGTGTTTCTTCATCAATAAGAAGGTCAGAGGGATACAGTAAACTTGAAGTCAAGCATAGGAATCTATAACTAGTGTCACAGGAATGGTTCAAAACATAGACAGTAGGAAGAGCCAGTGTTCTTGTACTTGGGTCGGCATTGTGCCTTTTGTATTTAATTCGGATGCAATTTCTGTGTTTCATCGTCAATAAGAAGGTCAGAGGGATACAGTAAACCAGAAGTGAAGCATCGGAATCTATAACTAGTGTCTCAGGAATGGTTCAAAGCATAGACAGTATGAAGAGTCAGTCTTCTTGTACTTAAGTCGGCATTGTGCCTTTTGTATTTAATTCCTATGCAATTTCTGTGTTTCGTCGTCAATAAGAAGGTCAGAGGGATACAGTAAACCTGAAGTGAAACATCGGAATCTATAACTAGTGTCACAGGAATGGTTCAAAACATAGACAGTAAGAAGAGTCAGTCTTCTTGTACTTTAGGCGGCATTGTGCCTTTTGTATTTAATTCCGATGCAATTTACGTGTTTCCTCGTCAATAAGAAGGTCAGATGGATACAGTAAACCTGAAGTGAAGCATCGGAATGTATAACTAGTGAAACAGCAATAGTTCAAAACATAGACAGTAAGAAGAGTCAGTTTTCTTGTACTTAAGTCGACATTGTGCCATTTTTTATTTAATTCCGATGCAATTTCTGTGTTTCATCGTCAATAAGAAGGGTACCGGGAGACAGTAAACCCGAAATGAAGCATCGGAATCCATAACTAGTGTCACAGGAATGGTTCAAAACATAAACAGTAGCCGGCCGAAGTGGCCGTGCGGTTAAAGGCGCTGCAGTCTGGAACCGCAAGACCGCTACGGTCGCAGGTTCGAATCCTGCCTCGGGCATGGATGTTTGTGATGTCCTTAGGTTAGTTAGGTTTAACTAGTTCTAAGTTCTAGGGGACTAATGACCACAGCAGTTGAGTCCCATAGTGCTCAGAGCCATTTGAACCATAAACAGTAAGAAGAGTCAGTTTTCTTGTACTTAAGTCGGCATTGTGCCTTTTGTATTTAATTCCGATGCAATTTCTGTGTTTCATCGTCAATAAGAAGGTCAGAGGGATACGGTAAACCTGAAGTGAAGCATCGGAATTTATAACTAGTGTCACAGGAATTGTTCAAAACATAGACAGAAAGAGGGGGCAGTCTTCTTGTACTTAAGTGGCCATAGTGCCTTTTGTATTTAATTCCGATGCAATATCTGTGTTTCTTCGTCAATAAGAGGGTCAGAGGGATACAACAACCTGAAGTGAAGCTTCGGAAACTATAACTATTGTCACAGAAATGGTTCAAAATAGACAGTAAAAAGAGCCAGTCTTCTTGTACTTGAGTCGGCATTGTACCTTTTGTATTTAATTCAGATGCAATTTCTGTGTTTCATAGTCAATAAGAAGGTCAGATAGATACAGTAAACCTGAAGTGAAGCATCTGAATCTATAACTAGTGTCACAGGAATGGTTCAAAACATAGACAGTAAGAAGAGTCAGTCTTCTTGTACTTAAGCCGGCATTGTGCCTTTTGTATTAAATTCCGATGCAATTTACGAGTTTCATCGTCAATAAGAATGTTAGAGGGATACATTAAACCTGAAGTGAAGCATCGGAATCTATAACTAGTGTCACAGGAATGGTTCAAAACTTAGACAGTAAGATGAGTCAGTCTTCTTGTACTTGAGTCGGCATTGTGCCTTTCGTATTTAACTCCGATGAATTTTCTGTGTTTGATCGTCAATAAGAAGGTGAGAGGGATACAGTAATCCTGAAGTGAAGCATCGGAATCTATTACTAGTGTCACAGGAATGGTTCAAACATAGACAGTAAGAAGAGTCAGTCCTCTTGTACTTACGTCTGCATTGTGAATTTTGTATTTAATTAAGATGCCATTTCTGTGTTTCATCGTCAATAAGAAGGTCAGAGGGGTACAGTTAACCTGATGTGAAGCATCGGAATGTATAACTAGTGTCACAGAAATGGTTCAAAACATAGACAGTAAGAAGAGCCAGTCTTCTTGTACTTTAGTCGGCACTGTGCATTTTGTATTTAATTCCGATGCAATTAATGTGTTTCTTCGTCAATAAGAAGGTCAGAGGGATACAGTAAACTTGAAGTCAAGCATCGGAATCTATAACTAGTGTCACAGGAATAGTTCAAGACATAGACAGTAAGAAGAGCCAGTGTTCTTGTACTTGGGTCGGCATTGTGCCTTTTGTATTTAATTCGGATGCAATTTCTGTGTTTCATCGTCAACAAGAAGGTCAGAGGGATACAGTAAACCAGAAGTGAAGCATAGGAATCTATAACTAGTGTCACAGGAATGGTTCAAAACATAGACAGTAAGAAGAGTCAGTTTTCTTGTACTTAAGTCGGCATTGTGCCTTTTGTATTTAATTCCGATGCAATTTCTGTGTTTCATCGTCAATAAGAAGGTCAGCTGGATACAGTAAACCTGAAGTGAAGCATCGGAATCTATAACTAGTGCCACAGGAATGGTTCAAATCATAAACAGTAAGTAGAGTCAGTCCTCTTCTACATTTGTCGGCATTGTGAATTTTGTATTACATTCCGATGCAATTTATGTGCTTCATCGTCAATTAGAAGGTCAGCTGGATACAGTAAACCTGAAGTGAAGCATCGGAATCTATAACTAGTGTCACAGGAATGGTTGAAAACATAGACAGTAAGAAGAGCCAGTCTTCTTGTACCTCAGTCAGCATTGTGCCTTTTGTATTTAAGTCCGTTGCAATTTCTGTGTTTCATCGTCAATCAGAAGGTCAGAGGGATACAGTAAACCTGATGTGAAGCATCGGAATCTATAACTAGTGTCACAGGAATGGTTTAAATCATAGACAGTAAGAAGAGTCTGTTTTCTTGTACTTAAGTCGGCATTGTGCCTGTTGTATGTAATTCCGATGCAATTTCTGTGTTTCATCGGCAATAAGAAGGTCAGAGGGATACAGTAAACCTGAAGTGAAGCATCGGAATTTATAACTAGTGTCACAGGAATGGTCCAAAACATAGACAGTAAGAAGAGTCAATTTTCTTGTACTTAAGTCGGCATTGTGCCTTTTCTATTTAATTCCGAATCAATTTCTGTGTTTCGCCGTCAATAAGAAGGTCCAAGGGATGCAGTAAACTTGAAGTGAAGCATCGGAATCTAAAACCGGTCTCAGAGCAAAGGTTCACATCATAGACAGTAAGAAGAGCCAGTCTTTCTGTACATGAGTCGTCATTGTGCCTTTTGTATTTAATTCCGATGCAATTTCTGTGTTTTTAATCGTCAATAAGAAGGTCCATGGGATACAGTAAACCTGAAGTGAAGCATCGGAATCTGTAACAAGTGTCACAGGAATGGTTCAAAACATAGTCAGTAAGAAGAGTGAGTCGTCTTGTACTTAAGTCGGCATTGTGCCTTTTCTATTTAATTCCGATGCAATTTCAGTGTCTCATCGTCAATAAGAAGTTCCAAGGGATACAGTAAACCTGAAGTGAAGCGTCGGAATCTATAACTAGTGTCACAGGAATGGTTCAAAACATAATCAGTAAGAAGAGTCGGTCTTCATGTACTTAATTCGGCATTGTGTCTTTTGTATTTATTTCCGGTGCAATTTCTGTGTTTCATCGTCAATAAGAAGGTCAGAGGGATGCAGTAAACCTGATGTGAAGCATCGGAATCTATAACTAGTGTCACAGGAATGGTTCAAAACATAGTCAGTAAGAAGAGTCGGTCTTCATGTACTTAAGTCGGTATTGTGCCTTTTGTATTTAATTCCGGTGCAATTTGTGTGTTTCATCGTCAATAAGAAGGTCAGAGGGATACAGTAAACCTGATGTGAAGCATCGGAATCTATAACTAGTGTCACAGGAATGGTTCAAAACATAGTCAGTAAGAAGAGTCAGTCTTCTTGTACTTAAGTCGGCATTGTGCCTTTTGCATTTAATTCCGATGCAATTTCTGTGTTTCATCGTCAATAAGACGGTCCAAGGGATACAGTAAACCTGGAGTGAAACATCGGAATCTATAACTAGTGTCACAGGAATGGTTCAAAACATAGACAGTAAGAAGATACAGTCTTGTTGTACTTAAGTCGGCATTGTGCCTTTTGTATTTAATTCCGATGCAATTTCTGTGTTTCATCGTCAATAAGAAGGTCCAATATATACAGTAAACCTGAAGTGAAGCATCGGAATCTATAACTAGTGTCACAGGAATGGTTCAAAACATAGTCAGAAAAAAGAGTCAGTCTCCTTGTCCTTATGTCGCCATTGTGCCTTTTGTATTTAATTCCGATGCAATTTCTGTGTTTCACCGTCAGAAAGAAGGTCCAAGGGATACAGTTAACCTGAAGTGAAGCATCGGAATCTATAACTAGTGTCACAGGAATGGTTCAAAACATAGTCAGTAAGAAAAGTCGGTCTTCATGTACTTAAGTCGGCATGGTGCCTTTTGTATTTAATTCCCATGCAATTTCTGTGTTTCATCGTCAATAAGAAGGTCCAAGGGATACATTAATCCTGAAGTGAAGCATCGGAATCTTTAACTAGTGTCACAGGAATGGTTCAAAACATAGTCAGTAAGAAGAGTCAGTCTTCTTGTACTTAAGTCGGCATTGTGCCTTTTGTATTTAATTCCGATGCAATTTCTGTGTTTCATCGTCAATAAGAAGGTCAAAGGCATACGGTAAACATGAGGTGAAGCATCGGAATCTATAACTAGTGTCACAGGAATGCTTCAAAGCATAGTCAGTAAAAAGAATCAGACTTCTTGTACTTAGGTCGGGATTATGCCTATTCTATTTAATTCCGATGCAATATCAGTGTTTCATCGTCAATAAGAAGGTCAGAGGGATACAGTAAACCTGTAGTGAAACATCGGAATCTATAACTAGGGTCACAGGAATTGTTCAAATCATAGACAGTATGAAGAGTCAGTCTTCTTGTACTTTAGGCGGCATTGTGCCTTTTGTATTTAATTCCGATGCAATTTCTGTGTTTCATCGTCAATAAGAAGGGTACAGGGATACAGTAAACCCGAAATGAAGCATCGGAATCCATAACTAGTGTCACAGGAATGGTTCAAAACATAAACAGTAAGAAAAGTCAGTTTTCTTGTACTTAGGTCGGCATTGTGCCTTTTGTATTTAATTCGGTGCAATTTCTGTGTTTCATCGTCAATAAGAAGGTCAGAGGGATACGGTAAACCTGAAGTGAAGCATCGGAATTTATAACTAGTGTCACAGGAATGGTTCAAAATATAGACAGAAAGAGGGGTCAGTCTTCTTGTACTTAAGTGGGCATAGTGCCTTTTGTATTTAATTCCGATGCAATATCTGTGTTTCTTCGTCAATAAGAGGGTCAGAGGGATACAAAAACCTTAAGTGAAGCTTCGGAAAGTATAACTATTGTCACAGAAAAGGTTCAAAATAGACAGTAAGAAGAGCCAGTCTTCTTGAACTTGAGTCGGCATTGTACCTTTTGTATTTAATTCAGATGCAATTTCTGTGTTTCATCGTCAATAAGAAGGTCAGATAGATACAGTAAACCTGAAGTGAAGTTTCTGAATCTATAACTAGTGTCACAGGAATGGTTCAAAACATAGACAGTAAGAAGAGTCAGTCTTCTTGTACTTAAGTCGGCATTGTGCCTTTTGTATTAAATTCCGATGCAATTTACGAGTTTCATCGTCAATAAGAAGGTTAGAGGGATACATTAAACCTGAAGTGAAGCATCGGAATCTATAACTAGTGTCACAGGAATGGTTCAAAACTTAGACAGTAAGATGAGTCAGTCTTCTTGTACTTGAGTCGGCATTGTGCCTTTCGTATTTAACTCCGATGAAGTTTCTGTGTTTGATCGTCAATAAGAAGGTGAGAGGGATACAGTAATCCTGAAGTGAAGCATCGGAATCTATTACTAGTGTCACAGGAATGGTTCAAACATAGACAGTAAGAAGAGTCAGTGCTCTTGTACTTACGTCTGCATTGTGCCTTTTGTATTTAATTAAGATGCCATTTCTGTGTTTCATCGTCAATAAGAAGGTCAGAGGGGTACAGTAAACCTGAAGTGAAGCATCGGAATCTAAAACTAGTGTCACAGGAATGGTTCAAACATAGACAGTAAGAAGAGTCAGTTTTCTTGTACTTAAGTCGGCATTTGGCCTTTTGTATATAATTACGATGCAATTTCTGTGTTTCATCGTCAATAAGAAGGTCAGAGGGATACAGTTAACCTGATGTGAAGCATCGGAATGTATAACTAGTGTCACAGAAATGGTTCAAAACATAGACAGTAAGAAGAGCCAGTCTTCTTGTACTTTAGTCGGCATTGTGCTTTTTGTATTTAATTCCGATGCAATCAATGTGTTTCTTCGTCAATAAGAAGGTCAGAGGGATACAGTAAACTTGAAGTCAAGCATCGGAATCTATAACTAGTGTCACAGGAATGGTTCAAGACATAGACAGTAAGAAGAGCCAGTGTTCTTGTACTTGGGTCGGCATTGTGCCTTTTGTATTTAATTCGGATGCAATTTCTGTGTTTCATCGTCAATAAGAAGGTCAGAGGGATACAGTAAACCAGAAGTGAAGCATCGGAATCTATAACTAGTGTCACAGGAATGGTTCAAAACATAGACAGTAAGAAGAGTCAGTTTTCTTGTACTTTAGTCGGCATTGTGCCTTTTGTATTTAATTCCGATGCAATTTCTGTGTTTCATCGTCAATAAGAAGGTCAGCTGGATACAGTAAACCTGAAGTGAAGCATCGGAATCTATAACTAGTGCCACAGGAATGGTTCAAATCATAAACAGTAAGTAGAGTCAGTCTTCTTCTACTTTTGTCGGCATTGTGTATTTTGTATTACATTCCGATGCAATTTATGTGCTACATCGTCAATTAGAAGGTCAGCTGGATACAGTAAACCTGAAGTGAAGCATCGGAATCTATAACTAGTGTCACAGGAATGGTTGAAAACATAGACAGTAAGAAGAGCCAGTCTTCTTGTACCTCAGTCAGCATTGTGCCTTTTGTATTTAAGTCCGTTACAATTTCTGTGTTTCATCGTCAATCAGAAGGTCAGAGGGATACAGTAAACATGATGTGAAGCATCGGAATCTATAACTAGTGTCACAGGAATGGTTCAAAACATAGGCAGTAAGAAGAGCCAGTCTTCTTGTACTTGAGTCGGCATTGTGCCTTTCGTATTTAACTCCGATGAATTTTCTGTGTTTGATCGTCAGTAAGAAGATCAGAGGGATACAATTAACCTGATGTGAAGCATCGGAAAGTATAACTAGTGTCACAGAAATGGTTCAAAACATAGACAGTAAGAAGAGCCAGTCTTCTTGTACTTTAGTCGGCATTGTGCCTTTTGTATTTAATTCCGATGCAATTTATGTGTTTCTTCGTCAATAAGAAGGTCAGAGGGATACAGTAAACTTGAAGTCAAGCATCGGAATCTATAACTAGTGTCACAGGAATGGTTAAAAACATAGACAGTAAGAAGAGCCAGTGTTCTTGTACTTGGGTCGGCATTGTGCCTTTTGTATTTAATTCGGATGCAATTTCTGTGTTTCATCGTCAATTACAAGGTCAGCTGGATACAGTAAACCTGAAGTGAAGCATCGGAATCTATAACTAGTGCCACAGGAATGGTTCAAATCATAAACAGTAAGTAGAGTCAGTCTTCTTCTACTTTTGTCGGCATTGTGAATTTTGTATTACATTCCGATGCAATTTATGTGCTTCATCGTCAATTAGAAGGTCAGCTTGATACAGTAAACCTGAAGTGAAGCATCGGAATCTATAACTAGTGTCACAGGAATGGTTGAAAACATAGACAGTAAGAAGAGCCAGTCTTCTTGTACCTCAGTCAATATTGTGCCTTTTGTATTTAATTCAGATGCAATTTCTGTGTTTCATCGTCAATCAGAAGGTCAGAGGGATACAGTAAACCTGATGTGAAGCATCGGAATCTATAAATAGTGTCACAGGAATGGTTCAAATCATAGACAGTAAGAAGAGTCAGTTTTCTTGTACTTAAGTCGGCATTGTGCCATTTGTATGTAATTCCCATGCAATTTATGTGTTTCATCGGCAATAAGAAGGTCAGAGGGATACAGTAAACCTGAAGTGAAGCATCGGAATTTATAACTAGTGTCACAGGAATGGTTCAAAACATAGACAGTAAGAAGAGTCAATTTTCTTGTACTTAAGTCGGCATTGTGCCTTTTCTATTTAATTCCGATGCAATTTCTGTGTTTCGGCGTCAATAAGAAGGTCAAAGGGATGCAGTAAACTTGAAGTGAAGCATCGGAATCTAAAACCGGTCTCAGGGGAAAGGTTCACATCATAGACAGTAAGAAGAGCCAGTCTTCCTGTACATGAGTCGGCATTGTGCCTTTTGTATTTAATTCCGATGCAGTTTCTGTGTTTCATCGTCATTAAGAAGGTCAGTTGGTTACAGTAAACCTGAAGTGAAGCATCGGAATCTATAACTAGTGTCACAGAAATGGTTCAAAACATAGACAGGAAGTATAGCCAGTCTTCTTGTACTTGAGTCGGCATTTTGCCTTTTGTATTTAATTCCGATGCAGTTTCTGTGTTTCATCGTCAATACGAAGGTCAGAGGGATACAGTAAACATGAAGTGAAGCATCGGAATCTATAACTAGTGTCACTGGAATGGTTCAAAACATAGACAGCAAGAAGGATCAGTCTTCTTGTACTTAAGTCGGCATAGTGCCTTTTTTATTTAATTCGGATGCAATATCTGTGTTTCTTCGTCAATAAGAAGGTCAGAGGGATACAGTAAACCTGAAGTGAAGCATCGGAATCTATAACTAGTGTCACAGAAATGGTTCAAAACATAGACAGTAAGATGAGCCAGTCTTCTTGTACTTGAGTCGGCAATGTGCCTTCTGTATTTAATTCCGATGCAATTTCTGAGTTTCATCGTCAATAAGAAAGTCAGAGGGATACAGTAAACCTGAAGTGAAGCATTGGAATCTATAACTAGTGTCACAGGAATGGTTCAAAACATAGACAGTAAGAAGAGGCATTATTCTTGTACTTAAGTCGGCAATTTGCCTTTTGTATTTAATTCCCTTGCAATTTACGTGCTTCATCGTCAATAAGATGGTCAGAGGGATACAGTAAACCTGAAGTGAAGCATCGGAATCTATAACTAGTGTCACAGGAATGGTTCAAAACATAGACAGTAAGAAGAGTCAATTTTATTGACCTTAAATCGGCATTGTGCCTTTTCTATTTCATTCCGATGCAATTTCTGTGTTTCGGCGTCACTAAGAAGGTCCAAGGGATACAGTAAACCTGAATTGAAGCATCGGAATCTAAAACCGGTCTCAGAGGAAAGGTTCAAAACATAGACAGTAAGAAGAGCCAGTCTTCTTGTACATGTGTCGGCATTGTGCCTTTTGTATTTAATTCCGATGCAATTTCTGTGTTTCATCGTCAATAAGAAGGTCAGCTGGATACAGTAAACCTGACGTGAAGCTTCGGAATCTATAACTAGTGTCACAGGAATGGTTAAAAACATAGACAGGAAGTTTAGCCGGTCTTCTTGCACTTGAGTCGGCATTGTGCATTTTGTATTTAATTCCGATGCAATTTCTGTGTTTCATACTCAATACGACGGTCAGAGTGGATACAGTAAACCTTAAGTGAAGCATCGGAAACTATAACTAGTGTCACAGGAATGGTTCAAAACATAGACAGTAAGAATAGTCAGTCTTCTAGTACTTACGTCGGCTTTGTGCCTTTTGTATTTAATTCCGATGCATTTTCGGTGTTTCATCGTGAATAAGAGGGTCAGAGGGATACAATAAACCTGAAGTGATGCATCGGAATTTTATAACTAGTGTCACAGGAATGGTTCAAAACATAGATATTAAAAAGAGTCTGTTTTCTTGTACTTAAGTCAGCATTGTGCCTTTTCTATTTAATTCCGATGCCATTTCTGTGTTTCGTCGTTAATAACAAGGTCCAAGGGATACAGTAAACCTGAAGTGAAGCATTGGAATCTAAAACCGCTCTCACAGGAATGGTTCAAAACATGGACAGTAAGAAGAGCCAGTCTCCCTGTACTTGAGTCGGCATTGTGATTTTTGTATTTAATTCTGATGCAATTTCTGTGTTTCATCGTCAGTACGACGGTCAGAGGGATACAGTTAACCTGAAGTGAAGCATCGGAATCTATAACTTGTGTCACAGGAATGGTTCATAACATAGACAGTAAAAAGTGTTAGTCTTCTTGTACTTAAGTCTGCATTGTGCCTTTTGTATATATTTCCGATGCAATTTCTGTGATTCATCGTCAATAAGAAGCTCAGGGGGATACAGTAAACCTGAAGTGAAACATCGGAATCTATAACTAGTGTCACAGGAATGGTTCAAAACATAGACAGTAAGAAGAATCAGTTTTCTTGTACTTAAGTCAGCATTGTGCCTTTTGTATATATTTCCGAATAAATTTCTGTCTTTCTGCGTCAATAAGAAGGTCAGAGCGATACAGTAAACCTGAAGTGAAGCATCGGAATCTATAACTAGTGTCACAGGAATGGTTCAAAACATAGACAGTAAGAAGAGTCAGTCTTTTAGTACTTAAGTCGGCATTGTGCCCTTTGTATTTAATTCCGATGCAATTTCTGTGTTTCATCGTCAATACGAATCAGAGGGATACAATAAACCTGAAATGAAATATCGGAATCTATAACTAGTGTCACAGGAATGGTTCAAATCATAGACAGTAAGAAGAGTCAGTCTTCTTGTACTTAAGTCGGCATTGTGCTTTTTGTATTTCATTCCGATGCAATTTACGTGTTTCATCGTCAATACGAATGTCAGAGGGATACTGTAAACCTGAAGTGAAGCTTCGGAATCTATAACTAGTGTCTCAGGAATGGTTCAAAACATAGACAGTAAGAAGAGTCAGTCTTCTAGTACTTAAGTCCGGTTTGTGACTTTTGTATTGAATTCCGATGCATTTTCTGTGTTTCATCGTGAACGAGAGGGTCAGAGGGACACAGTTAACCTGAAGTGATGCATCGGAATCTATAACTAGTGTCACAGGAGTGGTTCAAAACAGAGATATTAAGAAGAGTCTGTTTTCTTGTACTTAAGTCGGCATTGTGCCTTATCTATTTAATTCCGATGCAATTTCTGTGTCTCGTCGTTAATAACAAGGTCCAAGGGATACAGTAAACCTGAAGTGGGGCATCGGAATCTAAAACCGGTCTCACAGGAAAGGATCAAAACATGGACAGTAAGAAGAGCCAGTCTGCTTGTGCTTGAGTCGGCATTTTGCCTTTTGTATTTAATTCCGATGCAATTTTTGTGTTTCATCGTCAGTACGACGGTCAGAGGGATACAGTTAACCTGAAGTGAAGCTTCGGAATCTCTAACTAGAGTCACAGGAATGGTTCAAAACATAGACAGTAAGAAGAGTCAGTCTTCTTGTACTTAAGTCTGCATTGTGCCTTTTGTATATATTTCCGATGCAATTTCTGTGTTTCATCGTCAATAAGAAGCTCAGAGGGATAATGTAAATCTGAAGTGAAGCATCGGAATCTATAACTAGTGTCACAGGAATGGTTCAAAACATAGACAGCAAGAAGTGTCAGGTTTCTTGTACTGAAGTCGGCATTGTGCCTTTTGTATTTAATTCCGATGCAATTTCTGTGTTTCATACTCGATACGACGGTCAGAGTGGATACAGTAAACCTGAAGTGAAGCATCGGAATCTATAACTAGTGTCACAGGAATGGTTTAAAACATAGACAGTAAGAAGAGTCAGTCTTCTAGTACTTAAGTCGGCTTTGTGCCTTTTGTATTTAATTCCGATGCATTTTCGGTGTTTCATCGTGAATAAGAGTGTCAGAGGGATACAGTAAACCTGAAGTGAAGCATAGGAATCCATAACTAGTGTCACAGGAATGGTTCAAAAAATAGACAGTAAGAAGTGTTAGTCTTCTTGTACTTAAGTCTGGATTGTGCCTTATGTATATATTTCCGATGCAATTTCTGTGACTCATCGTCAATAAGAAGCTCAGAGGGATACAGTAAACCTGAAGTGAAGCATCGGAATCTATAACTAGTGTCACAGGAATGGTTCAAAACATAGACAGTAAGAAGAGTCAGTTTTCTTGTACATAAGTCGGCATTGTTCCTTTTGTATATAATTCCGATTCAATTTCTGTGTTTCTTCGTCAATAAGAAGGTCAGAGGAATACAGTAAACCTTAAGTGAAGCATCGGAATCTATAACTAGTGTCACAGGAATGGTTCAAAACATAGACAGTAAGAAGAGTCAGTCTTTTTGTACTTAAATCGGCATTGTGCCTTTTGTATTTAATTCCGATGCAATTTCTGTGTTTCATCATCAATACGAAGGTCAGAGGGATACAATAAACCTGAAATGAAGCATCGGAATCTATAACTAGTGTCACAGGAGTGGTTCAAATCATAGACAGTAAGAAGAGTCAGTCTTCTTGTACTTAAGTCGGCATTGTGACTTTTGAATTTAATTCCGATGCAATTTACGTATTTCATCGTCAATAAGAAGGTCAGAGGGATACAGTAAACCTGAAGTGAAGCATCGGAATCTATAACTAGTGTCACAGGAATGGTTCAAAACATAGACAGTAAGAAGAGTCAGTTTTCTTGTACTTAAGTCGGCATTGTGATTTTTGTATTTAATTCCGATGCAATTTCTGTGTTTCGTCGTCAATAAGTAGGTCACATGGATACAGTAAACCTAAAGTGAAGCATCGGAATCTATAACTATTGTCACAGGAATGGTTCCAAACATAAACAGTAAGAAGAGTCAGTTTTCTTGTTCTTAGGTCGGCATTGTGCCTTTTGTATTTAATTCCGATGCAATTTCTGTGTTTCATTGTCAGTACGACGGTCAGAGGGATACAGTAAACCTGAAGTGAAGCATCGGAATCTATAACTAGTGTCACAGGAATGGTTCAAAACGTAGACAGTAAGAAGTGTCAGTCTTCTAGTACTTAAGTCGGCTTTGTGCCTTTTGTATTTAATTCCGATGCATTTTCTGTGTTTCATCGTGAATAAGTGGGTCAGAGGGATACAGTAAACCTGAAGTGATGCATCGGAATCTATAACTAGTGTCACAGTAGTGGTTCAAAACAGAGATAATAAGAAGAGTCTGTTTGCTTGTACTTAAGTCGGCATTGTGCCTTATCTATTTAATTCCGATGCAATTTCTGTGTTTCGTCGTTAATAACAAGGTCCAAGGGATACAGTAAACCTGAAGTGAGGCATCGGCATCTAAAACCGGTCTCACAGGAAAGGTTCAAAACATGGACAGTAAGAAGAGCCAGTCTTCTTGTACTTGAGTCGGCATTGTGCCTTTTGTATTTAATTCCGATGCAATTTCTGTGTTTCATCGACAATAAGAAGGTCAGAGGGATACAGTTAACCTGGAGTGAAGCATCGGAATCTATAACTAGTGTCACAGGAATGGTTCAAAACATAAACAATAAGAAGAGTCAGTCTTCTTGTACTTAAGTCGGTATTGTGCCTTTTCTATTTAATTCCGATGCAATATCTGTGTTTCATCCTCAATAAGAAGGTCCAAGGGATACAGTAAACCTGAAGTGAAGCATCGGAATCTATAGCTAGTGTTACAGGAATGGTTCAAAACATAGTCAGTAAGAAGCGTCAGTCTTCTTGTACTTAAGTCGGCATTGTGCCTTTTCTATTTAATTCCGATGCAATATCTGTGTTTCATCCTCAATAAGAAAGTCCAAGGGAAACAGTAAACCTGAAGTGAAGCATCGGAATCTCTAACTAGAGTCACAGGAATGGTTCAAAACATAGACAGTAAGAAGAGTCAGTCTTCTTGTACTTAAGTCTGCATTGTGCCTTTTGTATTTAATTCTGATGCATTTTCGGTGTTTCATCGTGAATAAGTGTGTCAGAGGTATACAGTAAACCTGAAGTGAAGCATAGGAATCTGTAACTAGTGTCACAGGAATGGTTCAAAACATAGACAGTAAGAAGTGTTAGTCTTCTTGTACTTAAGTCTGGATTGTGCCTTATGTATGTATTTCCGATGCAATTTCTGTGATTCATCGTCAATAAGAATATCAGAGGGATACAGGAAAACGGAAGTGAAGCTTCGGAATCTATAACTAGTGTCACAGGAATGGTTCAAAACATAGACAGTAAGAAGAGTCAGCTTTCTTGTACTTAAGGCGGCATTGTGCCTTTTGTATATAATTCCGATTCAATTTCTGTGTTTCTTCGTCAATAAGAAGGTCAGAGGAATACAGTAAACCCGAAGTGAAGCATCGGAATCTATAACTAGTGTCACAGGAATGGTTCAAAACATAGACAGTAAGAAGAGTCAGTCTTTTTGTACTTAAATCGGCATTGTGCCTTTTGTATTTAATTCCGATGCAATTTCTGTGTTTCATCATCAATACGAAGGTCAGAGGGATACAATAAACCTGAAATGAAGCATCGGAATCTATAGCTAGTGTCACAGGAGTGGTTCAAATCATAGACAGTAAGAAGAGTCAGTCTTCTTGTACTTAAGTCGGCATTGTGACTTTTGAATTTAATTCCGATGCAATTTACGTGTTTCATCGTCAATAAGAAGCTCAGAGGGATGATGTAAATCTGAAGTGAAGCATCGGAATCTATAACTAGTGTCACAGGAATGGTTCATAACATAGACAGCAAGAAGTGTCCGGTTTCTTGTACTGAAGTCGGCATTGTGCCTTTTGTATTTAATTCCGATGCAATTTCTGTGTTTCATACTCGATACGACGGTCAGAGTGGATACAGTAAACCTGAAGTGAAGCATCGGAATCTATAACTAGTGTCACAGGAATGGTTCAAAACATAGACATTAAGAAGAGACAGTCTTCTAGTACTTAAGTCGGCTTTGTGCCTTTTGTATTTAATTCCGATGCATTTTCGGTGTTTCAATGTGAATAAGAGTGTCAGAGGGATACAGTAAACCTGAAGTGAAGCATAGGAATCTATAACTAGTGTCACAGAAATGGTTCAAAACATAGACAGTAAGAAGTGTTAGTCTTCTTGTACTTAAGTCTGGATTGTGCCTTATGTATATATCTCCGATGCAATTTCTGTGATTCATCGTCAATAAGAAGCTCAGAGGGATACAGTAAACCTGAAGTGAAGCATCGGAATCTATAACTAGTGTCACAGGAATGGTTCAAATTATAGACAGTAAGAAGAGTCAGTTTTCTTGTACTTAAGTCGGCATTGTGCCTTTTGTATATAATTCCGATTCAATTTCTGTGTTTCTTCGTCAATAAGAAGGTCAGAGAAATACAGAAAACCTGAAGTGAAGCATAGGAATCTATAACTAGTGTCACAGGAATGGTTCAAAACATAGACAGTAAGAAGAGTCAGTCTTTTTGTACTTAAATCGGCATTGTGCCTTTTGTATTTAATTCCGATGCAATTTCTGTGTTTCATCATCAATACGAAGGTCAGAGGGATACAATAAACCTGAAATGAAGCATCGGAATCTATAACTAGTGTCACAGGAGTGGTTCAAATCATAGACAGTAAGAAGAGTCAGTCTTCTTGTACTTAAGTCGGCATTGTGACTTTTGAATTTAATTCCGATGCAATTTACGTGTTTCATCGTCAATAAGAAGGTCAGAGGGATACAGTAAACCTGAAGTGAAGCATCGGAATCTATAACTAGTGTCACAGGAATGGTTCCAAACATAAACAGTAAGAAGAGTCAGTTTTCTTGTTCTTAGGTCGGCAATGTGCCTTTTGTATTTAATTCCGATGCAATTGCTGTGTTTCATCGTCAGTACGACGGTCAGAGGGATACAGTAAACCTGAAGTGAAGCATCGGAATCTATAACTAGTGTCACAGGAATGGTTCAAAACGTAGACAGTAAGAAGAGTCAGTCTTCTAGTACTTAAGTCAGCTGTGTGCCTTTTGTATTTAATTCCGATGCAATTTCTGTGTTTCATCGACAATAAGAAGGTCAGAGGGATACAGTTAACCTGGAGTGAAGCATCGGAATCTATAACTAGTGTCACAGGAATGGTTCAAAACATAAACAATAAGAACAGTCAGTCTTCTTGTACTTAAGTCGGCATTGTGCCTTTTCTATTTAATTCCGATGCAATATCTGTGTTTCATCCTCAATAAGAAGGTCCAAGGGGTACAGTAAACCTGAAGTGAAGCATCGGAATCTATAACTAGTGTCACAGGAATGGTTCAAAACATAGTCAGTAAGAAGCGTCAGTCTTCTTGTACTTAAGTCGGCATTGTGCCTTATATATTTAATTCTGACGCAATATCTGTGTTTCATCGTCAATTAGAAGGTCCAAGGGATACTGTAAACCTGGAGTGAAGCATCGGAGTCTATAACTAGTGTCACAAGAACGGTTCAAAACATAGACTGTAATAAGAGTCAGTCTTCTTGTACTTTAGTCGGCATTGTGCCCTTTGTATATAATTCCCATGCAATTTCTGTGTTACATCGTCAATAAGAAGGTCCAAGGAATACAGTAGACCTGGAGTGAAGCATCGCAATCTATAACTAGTGTCACAGGAATGGTTCAAACATAGACAGTAAGAAGCGTCAGTCTTCTTGTACTTAACTCTGCATTGTGCCTTTTGTATTTAATTCCGATGCAATTTCTGTGTTTCATCGTCAATAGGAAGGTCTAAGAGATACAGTAAACCTGAAGTGAAGCATCGGTATTTATAACTGGTGTCACAGGAATGGTTCAAAACATAGTCAGTAAGAAGAGTCAGTCTTCTTGTTCTTAAGTCGGCATTGTGCCTTTTGTATTTAGTTCCGATGCAATTTCTGTGTTTCTTCGTCAATAAGAAGGTCCAAGGGATACAGTAAACCTGGAGTGAAGCATCGGAGTCTATAACTAGTGTCACAGGAATGGTTCAAAGCATAGACAGTAAGAAGAGTCAGTCTTCTTATACTTAATTCGGCATTGTGCCTTTTGTATTTAATTCCGATGCAATATCTGTGTTTCATCGTCAATAAGACGGTCAGAGGGATACAGTAAACTTGAAGTGAAGTATCAGAATCTATAACTAGTGTCACAGGAATGGTTCAAAACATTGTTAGTAAGAAGAGTCAGACTTCTTTTACTTAAGTCGGCATTGTGACTTTTGTATTTAATTCCGATGCAGTTTCCGTGTTTGTTCGTCAATAAGAATGTCCAAGGGATACAGTAAACCTGGAGTGAAGCACCGGAGTCTGTTACTAGTGTCACAGGAATGGCTCAAAACATGGACAGTAAAAAGATTTAGTCTTGTTGTACTTAATTCGGCATTGTGCATTTTGTATATAATTCCGAAGCAATTTCTGTGTTTCATGGTCAAAAAGACGGTCAGAGGGATACAGTAAACCTGAAGTGAAGCATCAGAAACTATAACTAGTGTCACAGGAATGGTTCAAAACATAGTCAGTAAGAAGAGTCAGCCATCTTGTACTTAAGTCGGCATTGTGAATTTTGTATTTAATTCCGATGCAATTTCTGTGTTTCATCGTCAATAAGAAGGTCCAAGGGATACAGTAAATCTGAAGTGAAGCATCGGAATCTATAACTAGTGTCACAGGAATAGTTCAAACATACACAGTAGCAAGAGTCAGTCTACTTGTACTTAACTCGGCATTGTGCCTATTGTATTTAATTCCGATGCAATTTCTGTGCTTCATCGTCAATAAGAAGGTCCAAGGGACACAGTAAAACTGAAGTGAAGCATCGGAATTTATAACTAGTGTCACAGGAATGGTTCAAATCATAGACAGTAGGAAGAGTCAGCCATCTTGTACTTAAGTCGGCATTGTGAATTTTGTATTTAATTCCGATGCAATTTCTGTGTTTCATCGTCAATAAGAAGGTCCAATGGATACAGTAAACCTAAAGTGAAGCATCGGAATCTATAACTAGTGTCACAGGAATGGTTCAAAACATAGACTGTCGGAAGAGTCAATCTTCTTGTACTTAAGTCGGCATTGTGCATTTTTGTATTTAATTCCGATGCAATTTCTGTGTTTCATCGTGAATAAGAAGGTCAGAGGGATACAGTAAACCTGAAGTGAAGCTTCGGAATCTATAACTAGTGTCTCAGGAATGGTTCAAAACATAGACAGTAAGAAGAGTCAGTCTTCTAGTACTTAAGTCGGCTTTGTACCTTTTATATTTAATTCCGATGCATTTTCTGTGTTTCATCGTGAATGAGAAGGTCAGAGGGATACAGTAAACCTGAACTGATGCATCGGAATCTATAACAAGTGTCACAGGAGTGGTTAAAAACAGAGATATTAAGAAGAGTCAGTATTCTTGTTCTTAAGTCGGCATTGTGCCTTATCTATTTAATTCCGATGCAATTTCTGTGTTTCGTCGTTAATAACAAAGGTCCAAGGGATACAGTAAACCTGAAGTGGGGCATCGGAATCTAAAACCGGTCTCACAGGAAAGGTTCAAACATGGACAGTAAAAAGAGCCAGTCTTCTTGTACTTGTGTCGGCATAGTGCCTTTTGTATTTAATTCCGATGCAATTTCTGTGTTTCATACTCAATAAGAAGGTCCAAGGGATACAGTAAACCTGAAGTGAAGCATCGGAATCTATAACTAGTGTCACAGGAATGGTTCAAAACATAGTCAGTAAGAAGCGTCAGTCATCTTGTACTGAAGTCGGAATTGTGCCTTATATATTTAATTCTGATGCAGATTCTGTGTTTCATCGTCAATTAGATGGTCCTAGGGATACTGTAAACCTGGAGTGAAGCACCGGAATCTATAACTAGTGTCACAAGAACGGTTCAAATCATAGACTGTAATAAGAGTCAGTCTTCTTGTACTTTAGTCGGCATTGTGCCCTTTGTATATAATTACCATGCAATTTCTGTGTTTCATCGTCAATAAGAAGGTCCAAGGAATACACTAGACCTGGAGTGAAGCATCGGAATCTATAACTAGTATCACAGGAATTGTTCAAACATAGACAGTAAGAAGCGTCAGTCTTCTTGTACTTAACTCTGTATTGTGCCTTTTGTATTTAATTCCGATGCAATTTCTGTGTTTCATCGTCAATAGGAAGGTCCAAGAGATACAGTAAACCTGAAGTGAAGCATCGGTATTTATAACTAGTGTCACAGGAATGGTTCAAAACATAGTCAGAAAGAAGAGTCAGTCTTCTTGTACTTAAGTCGGCATTGTGCCTTTTGAATTTAGTTCCGATGCAATTTCTGTGTTTCTTCGTCTATAAGAAGGTCCAAGGGATACAGTAAACCTGGAGTGAAGCATCGGAGTCTATAACTAGTGTCACAGGAATGGTTCAAAGCATAGACAGTAAGAAGAGTCAGTCTTCTTATACTTGATTCGGCATTGTGCCTTTTGTATTTAATTCCGATGCAGTGTCTGCGTTTCTTCGTCAATAAGAAGGTCCAAAGGATACAGTAAACCTGGAGTGAAGCACCGGAGTCTAAAACTAGTGTCACAGGAATGGCTCAGAACATGGACAGTAGCAAGAGTCAGTCTACTTGTACTTAAGTCGGCAATGTGCCTATTGTATTTAATTCCGATGCAATTTCTGTGTTTCATCGTCAATAAGAAGGTCCAAGGGACACAGTAAAACTGAAGTGAAGCATCGGAAATTATAACTAGTGTCACAGGAATGGTTCAAATCATAGACAGTAGGAAGAGTCAGCCATCTTGTACTTAAGTCGGCATTGTGAATTTTGTATTGATTTCCGATGCAATTTCTGTGTTTCATCGTCAATAAGAAGGTCCAATGGATACAGTAAACCTAAAGTGAAGCATCGGAATCTATAACTAGTGTCACAGGAATTGTTCAGAACATAGACTGTCAGAAGAGTCAATCTTCTTGTACTTAAGTCGGCATTGTGCATTTTTGTATTTAATTCCGATGCAATTTCTGTGTTTCATCGTGAATAAGAAGGTCAGAGGGATACAGTAAACCTGAAGTGAAGCTTCGGAATCTATAACTAGTGTCTCAGGAATGGTTCAAAACATAGACAGTAAGAAGAGTCTGTCTTCTAGTACTTAAGTCGGCTTTGTGCCTTTTATATTTAATTCCGATGCATTTTCTGTGTTTCATCGTGAATGAGAGGGTCAGAGGGATACAGTAAACCTGAAGTGATGCATCGGAATCTATAACTAGTGTC
This sequence comes from Schistocerca americana, assembly GCF_021461395.2. Classification (NCBI taxonomy): domain Eukaryota; kingdom Metazoa; phylum Arthropoda; class Insecta; order Orthoptera; family Acrididae; genus Schistocerca; species Schistocerca americana. Next base: position 760,868,489 of record NC_060123.1, read on the forward strand.
ACAGGAGTGGTTAAAAACATAGATATTAAGAAGAGTCAGTTTTCTTGTACTTAAAACGGCATTGTGCCTTATCTATTTAATTCCGATGCAATTTCAGTGTTTCGTCGTTAATAACAAGGTCCAAGGGATACAGTAAACCTGAAGTGGGGCATCGGAATCTAAAACCGGTCTCACAGGAAAGGTTCAAACATGGACTGTAAGAAGAGCCAGTCTTCTTGTACTTGTGTCGGCATTGTGCCTTTTGTATTTAATTCCGATGCAATTTCTGTGTTTCATCGTCAGTACGACGGTCAGAGGGATACAGTTAACCCGAAGTGAAGCTTCGGAATCTCTAACTAGTGTCACGGGAATAGTTCAAAACATAGACAGTAAGAAGTGTCAGTCTTCTTGTACTTAAGTCTGCATTGTGCCTTTTGTATATAACTCCGATGCAATTTCTGTGTTTCATCGTCAATAAGAAGCTCAGAGGGATAATGTAAATCTGAAGTGAAGCATCGGAATCCATAACTAGTGTTACAGGAATGGTTCAAAACATAGACAGCAAGAAGTGTCAGGTTTCTTGTACAGAAGTCGGCATTGTGCCTTTTGTATTTAATTCCGATGCAATTTCTGTGTTTCATACTCAATACGACGGTCAGAGTGGATACAGTAAATCTGAAGTGAAGCATCGGAATCTATAACTAGTGTCACAGGAAAGGTTCAAAACATAGACAGTAAGAAGAGTCAGTCTTCTAGTACTTAAGTCGGCTTTGTGCCTTTTGTATTTAATTCCGATCGGTGTTTCATCGTGAATAGTACTGTCGGAGGGATACAGTAATCCTGAAGTGAAGCATAGGAATCTATAACTAGTGTCACAGGAATGGTTCAAAACATAGACAGTAAGAAGTGTTAGTCTTCTTGTACTTAAGTCCGGATTGTGAATTTTGTATATATTTACGATGCAATTTCTGTGATTCATCGTCAATAAGAAGCTCAGAGGGATACAGTAAACCTGAAGTGAAGCATCGGAATCTATAACTAGTGTCACAGGAATGGTTCAAATCATAGACAGTAAGAAGAGTCAGTTTTCTTGTACTTAAGACGGCATTGTGCCTTTTGTATATAAATCCGATTCAATTTCTGTGTTTCTTCGTCAATAAGAAGGTCAGAGGAATACAGTAAACCTGAAGTGAAGCATCGGAATCTATAACTAGTGTCACAGGAATGGTTCAAAACATAGACAGTAAGAAGAGTCAGTCTTTTTGTACTTAAGTCTGCATTGTGCCTTTTGTATTTAATTCCGATGCAATTTCTGTGTTTCATCATCAATACGAAGGTCAGAGGGATACAATAAACCTGAAATGAAGCATCGGAATCTACAACTAGTGTCACAGGAATGGTTCAAATCATAGACAGTAAGAAGAGTCAGTCTTCTTGTACTTAAGTTGGCATTGTGACTTTTGTATTTAATTCCGATGCAATTTACGTGTTTCATCGTCAATAAGAAGGTCAGAGGGATGCAGTAAACCTGAAGTGAAGCATCGGAATCTATAACTAGTGTCACAGGAATGGTTCAAGACATAGACAGTAAGAGGAGTCAGTTTTCTTGTACTTAAGTCGGCATTGTGCCTTTTGTATTTAATTCCGATGCAATTTCTGTGTTTCGTCGGCAATAAGAAGGTCACATGGATACACTAAACCTGAAGTGAAGCATCGGAATCTATAACTAGTGTCACAGGAATGGTTCAAAACATAAACAGTAAGCAGAGTCAGTTTTCTTGTTCTTAGGTCGGCATTGTGCCTTTTGTATTTAATTCCGATGCAATTTCTGTGTTTCATCGACAGTACGACGGTCAGAGGGATACAGTAAACCTGACGTGAAGCATCGGAATCTATAACTAGTGTCACAGGAATGGTTCAAAACATAGACAGTAACAAGAGTCAGTCTTCTAGTACTTAAGTCGGCTTTGTTCCTTTTGTATTTAAATCCGATGCATTTTCTGTGTTTCATCGTGAATAAGAGGGTCAGAGAGATACAGTAAACCTGAGGTGATGCACCGGAATCTGTAACTAGTGTCACAGTAGTGGTTCAAAACAGACATAATAAGAAGAGTCTGTTTTCTTCTACTTAAGTCGGCATTGTGATTTATCTATTTAATTCCGATGCAATTTCTGTGTTTCGACGTTAATAACAAGGTCCAAGGGATACAGTAAACCTGAAGTGAGGCATCGGAATCTAAAACCGGTCTCACAGGAAAGGTTCAAAACATGGACAGTAAGAAGAGAAAGTCTTCTTGTACTTGAGTCGGCATTGTGCCTTTTGTATTTAATTCCGATGCAATTTCTGTGTTTCATCGTCAGTACGACGGTCAGAGGGATACAGGTAACCTGAAGTGAAGCATCGGAATCTCCAACTAGTGTCACAGGAATGGTTCAAAACATAGACAGTAAGAAGAGTCAGTCTTCTTGTACTTAAGTCGGCATTGTGCCTTTTGTATTTAGTTACGATGCAATTTCTGTATTTCTTCGTCAATAAGAAGGTCCAAGGGATACAGTAAACCTGGAGTGAAGCATCGGAGTCTATAACTAGTGTCACAGGAATGGTTCAAAGCATAGACAGTAAGAAGAGTCAGTCTTCTCATACTTAATTCGGCATTGTGCCTTTTGTATTTAATTCCGATGCAAGTTCTGTGTTTCATCGTCAATAAGACGGTCAGAGGGATACAGTAAACTTGAAGTGAAGTATCAGAATCTATAACTAGTGTCACAGGAATGGTTCAAAACATTGTTAGTAAGAAGAGTCTGTCTTCTGGTACTTAAGTCGGCATGTGCCTTTTGTATTTAATACCGATGCAATTTCTGCGTTTCATCGGCAATAAGAAGGTCAGAGGGATACAGTAATCCCGAAGTTAAACATCAGAATCTATAACTAGAGTCACAGGAATGGTTCAAAGCATAGTCAGTAAGAAGAGTCAGTCTTGTTGTAGTTAATTCGGCATTGTGCAGTTTGTATTTAATTCCGATGCAATTTCTGTGTTTCATTGTCATTAAGAATGTCCAAGGGGTACAGTAAACCTGAAGTGAAGCATCGGAATCTATAACTAGTGTCACAGGAATGGTTCAAAACATACACAGTAGGAAGAGTCAGTCTTCTAGTACTTAAGTCGCCATTGTGCATTTTCTATTTAATTCCGATGCAATTTCTGTGTTTCATCGTCATTAAGACGGTCAGAGGGATACAGTAAACCTGAAGTGAAGCATCGGAATCTATAACTAGTGTCACAGGAATGGTTCAAAACATAGACAGTTGGAAGAGTCAGTCTTCTTGTACTTAAGTCGGCATTGTGCCTTTTGTATTTAATTCCGATGCAATTTTGTGTTTCATCGTGAATGAGAGGGTCAGAGGGACACAGTAAACCTGAAGTGATGCATCGGAATCTATAACTAGTGTCACAGGAGTGGTTCAAAACAGAGATATTAAGAAGAGTCTGTTTTCTTGTACTTAAGTCGGCATTGTGCCTTATCTATTTAATTCCGATGCAATTTCTGTGTTTCGTCATTAATAACAAGTTCCAAAGGATACAGTAAACCTGAAGTGGGGCATCGGAATCTAAAACCGGTCTCACAGGAAAGGTTCAAATCATGGACAGTAAGAAGAGCCAGTCTTCTTGTACTTGAGTCGGCATTGTGCCTTTTGTATTTAATTCCGATGCAATTTCTGTGTTTCATCGTCAGTACGGCGGTCAGAGGGATACAGTTAACCTGAAGTGAAGCTTCGGAATCTCTAACTAGTGTCACAGGAATGGTTCAAATCATAGACAGTGAGAAGAGTCAGTCTTCTTGTACTTAAGTCTGCATTGTGCCTTTTGTATATGATTCCGATGCAATTTCTGTGTTTCATCGTCAATAAGAAGCTCAGAGGGATAATGTAAATCTGAAATGAAGCATCGGAATCTATAACTAGTGTCACAGGAGTGGTTCAAATCATACACAGTAAGAAGAGTCAGTCTTCTTGTACTTAAGTCGGCATTGTGAATTTTGTATTTAATTCCGATGCAATTTACGTGTTTCATCGTCAATCAGAAGGTCAGAGGGATACAGTAAACCTGAAGTGAAGCATCAGAATCTATAACTAGTGTCACAGGAATGGTTCTAAACATACACAGTAAGATGAGTCAGTTTTCTTGTATTTAAGTCGGCATTGTGCCTTTTGTATTTAATTCCGATGCAATTTCTGTGTTTCGTCGTCAATAAGAAGGTCACATGGATACAGTAAACCTGAAGTGAAGCATCGGAATCTATAACTAGTGTCACAGGAATGGTTCTAAACATAAACAGTAAGAAGAGTCAGTTTTCTCTTTCTTAGGTCGGCATTGTGCCTTTTGTATTTAATTCCGATGCAATTTCTGCGTTTCATCGTCAGTACGACGGTCAGAGGGATACAGTAAACCTGAAGTGAAGCATCGGAATCTATAACTAGTGTCACAGGAATGGTTCAAAACGTAGACAGTAAGAAGAGTCAGTCTTCTAGTACTTAAGTCGGCTTTATGCCTTTTGTATTTAATTCCGATGCATTTTCTGTGTTTCATCGTGAATAAGAGGGTCAGAGGGATACAGTAAATATGAAGTGATGCATCGGGATCTATAACTAGTGTCACAGGAATGGTTCAAAACATAGACAGCAAGAAGTGTCAGGTTACTCGTACTGAAGTCGGCATTGTGCCTTTTGTATTTAATTCCGATGTAATTTCTGTGTTTCATACTCAATACGACGGTCAGAGTGGATACAGTAAACCTGAAGTGATGCATAGGAATCTATAACTAGTGTCACACGAATGGTTCAAAACATAGACAGTAAGAAGAGTCAGTTTTCTTGTACTTAAGTCGGCATTGTGCCTTTTGTATATAATTCCGATTCAATTTCTGTGTTTCTTCGTCAATAAGAAGGACAGAGGAATACAGTAAACCTGAAGTGAAGCAACGGAATGTATAACTAGTGTCACAGGAATGGTTCAAACGTAGGCAGTAAGAAGAGTCAGTCTTTTTGTACTTAAGTCGGCATTGTGCCTTTTGTATTTAATTCGGATGCAATTTCTGTGTTTCATCATCAATACGAAGGTCCGAGGCATACAGTAAACCTGAAGTGAAGCATCGGAATCTATAACTAGTGTCACAGGAATGGTTCCAAACATAAACAGTAAGAAGAGTCAGTTTTCTTGTTCTTAGGTCGGCATTGTGCCTTTTGTATTTAATTCCGATGCAATTTCTGTGTTTCATCGTCAGTACGACGGTCAGAGGGATACAGTAAACCTGAAGTGAAGCATCGGAATCTATAACTAGTGTCACAGGAATGGTTCAAAACGTAGACAGTAAGAAGAGTCAGTCTTCTAGTACTTAAGTCGGCTTGATGCCTTTTGTATTTAATTCTGATGCATTTTCTGTGTTTCATCGTGAATAAGAGGGTCAGAGGGATACGGTAAATATGAAGTGATGCATCGGGATCTATAACTAGTGTCACAGTAGTGGTTCAAAACAGAGATAATAAGAAGAGTCTGTTTACTTGTACTTAAGTCGGCATTGTGCCTTATCTATTTAATTCCGATGCAATTTCTGTGTTTCGTCGTTAATAACAAGGTCCAAGGGATACAGTAAACCTGAAGTGAGGCATCGGAATCTAAAACCGGTCTCACAGGAAAGGTTCAAAGCATGGACAGTAAGAAGAGCCAGCCTTCTTGTACTTGAGTCGGCATTGTGCCTTTTGTATTTAATTTCGATGCAATTTCTGTGTTTCATCGTCAGTACGACGGTCATAGGGATACAGTTAACTAGAAGTGAAGCATCGGAATCTCAAACTAGTGTCACAGGAATGGTTCAAAGCATAGACAGTAAGAAGAGCCAGTCTTCTTGTACTTAAGTCGGCATTGTGACTTTTGTATTTAAGTCTGATGTATTTTCTGTGTTTCATCGTAAATAAGAGGGTCAGAGGGATACAGTAAACCTGAAGTGAAGCATCGGAATCTATAGCTAGTGTCACAGGAATGGTTCAAAACATAAACAATAAGAAGAGTCAGTCATCTTGTACTTTAGTCGGCATTGTGCCTTTTCTATTCAATTCCGATGCAATATCTGTGTTACATCCTCAATAAGAAGGTCCGAGGGATATAGTAAACCTAATGTAAAGCATCGGAATCTATAACTAGTGTCACAGGAATGGTTCAAAACATAGTCAGTAAGAAGCGTCAGTCTTCTTGTACTTAAGTCGGCATTGTGCCTTATATATTTAATTCTGATGCAATATCTGTGTTTCATCGTCAATTAGAAGGTCCAAGGGATACTGTAAACCTAGAGGGAAGCACCGGAATCCATAACTAGTGTCACAAGAACGGTTCAAAACATAGACAGTAGCAAGAGTCAGTCTACTTGTACTTAAGTCGGCATTGTGAGTATTGTATTTAATTCCGATGCAATTTCTGTGTTTCATCGTCAATAAGAAGGTCCAAGGGATACAGTAAACCTGGAGTGAAACATCGGAGTCTATAGCTAGTGTCACAGGAATGGTTCAAAGCATAGACAGTAAGAAGAGTCAGTCTTCTTATACTTAATTCGGCATTGTGCCTTTTGTATTTAATTCCGATGGAATTTCTGTGTTTCATTGTCATTAAGAAGGTCCAAGGGATACAGTAAACCTGAAGTGAAGCATCGGAATCTATAACTACTGTCACAGGAATGGTTCAAAACATACACAGTAGGAAGAGTCAGTCTTCTAGTACTTAAGTCGCCATTGTGCATTTTCTATTTAATTCCGATGCAATTTCTGTGTTTCATCGTCATTAAGACGGTCAGAGGGATACAGTAAACCTGAAGTGAAGCATCGGAATCTATAACTAATGTCACAGAAATGGTTCAAAACATAGACAGTTGGAAGAGTCAGTCTTCTTGTACTTAAGTCGCCATTGTGCCTTTTGTATTTAATTCCGATGCAATTTCTGTGTTTCATCGTGAATGAGAGGGTCAGAGGGACACAGTAAACCTGAAGTGATGCATCGGAATCTATAACTAGTGTCACAGGAGTGGTTCAAGACAGAGATATTAAGAAGAGTCTGTTTTCTTGTACTTAAGTCGGCATTGTGCCTTATCTATTTAATTACGACCCAATATCTGTGTTTCGTCGGTAATAACAAGGTCCAAGGGATACAGTAAACCTGAAGTGGGGCATCAGAATGTAAAACCGGTCTCACAGGAAAGGTTCAAAACATGGACAGTAACAAGAGCCAGTCTTCTTGTACTTGAGTCGGCATTGTGCCTTTTGTATTAAATTCCGATGCAATTTCTGTGTTTCATCGTCAGTACGACGGTCAGAGGGATACAGTTAACCTGAAGTGAAGCTTCGGAATCTCTAACTAGTGTCACAGGAATGGTTCAAAACATAGACAGTAAGAAGAGTCAGTCTTCTTGTACTTAAGTCTGCATTGTGCCTTTTGTATATGATTCCGATGCAATTTCTGTGTTTCATCGTCAATATGAAGCTCAGAGGGATAATGTAAATCTGAAGTGAAGCATCGGAATCTATAACTAGTGTCACAGGAATGGTTCAAAACATAGACAGCAAGAAGTGTCAGGTTTCTTGTACAGAAGTCGGCATTGTGCCTTTTGTATTTAATTCCGATGCAATTTCTGTGTTTCATACTCAATACGACGGTCAGAGTGGATACAGTAAACATGAAGTGAAGCATCGGAATCTATAACTAGTGTCACAGGAATGGTTCAAAACATAGACGGTAAGAAGAGTCAGTCTTCTAGTACTTAAGTCGGCTTTGTGGCTTTTGTATTTAATTTAGATGCATCTTCGGTGTTTCATCGTGAATAAGAGTGTCAGAGTGATACAGTAAACCTGAAGTGATGCATAGGAATCTATAAATAGTGTCACAGGAATGGTTCAAAACATAGTCAGTAAGAAGTGTTAGTCTTCTTGTACATAAGTCTGGATTGTGCCTTTTGTATATATTTCCGATGCAATTTCTGTGATTCATCGTCAATAAGAAGCTCAGAGGGATACAGTAATCCTGAAGTGAATCATCGGAATCTATAACTAGTGTCACAGGAATGGTTCAAAACATAGACAGTAAGAAGAGTCAGTTTTCTTGTACTTAAGTCGGCATTGTGCCTTTTGTATTTAATTCCGATGCAATTTACGTGCTTCATCGTCAATAAGTAGGTCGGAGGGATACAGTAAACCTGGAGAGAAGCATCGGAATCTATAACTAGTGTCACAGGAATGGTTCAAAACATAGACAGTAAGAAGGGTCAGTTTTCTTGTACTTAAGTCGGCATTGTGCCTTTTGTATTTAATTCCGATGCAATTTCTGTGTTTCGTCGTCAATAAGAAGGTCACATGGATACAGTAAACCTGAAGTGAAGCATTGGAATCTGTAACTAGTGTCACAGGAATGGTTCCAAACATAAACAGTAAGAAGAGTCAGTTTTCTTGTCCTTAGGTCGGCATTGTGCCTTTTGTATTTAATTCCGATGCAATTTCTGTGTTTCATCGTCAGTACGACGGTCAGAGGGATACAGTAAACCTGAAGTGAAGCATCGGAATCTATAACTAGTTTCACAGGAATGGTTCAAAACGTGGACAGTAAGAAGAGTCAGTCTTCTAGTACTTAAGTCGGCTTAATGCCTTTTGTATTTAATTCCGATGCATTTTCTGTGTTTCTTCGTGAATAAGAGGGTCAGAGGGATACAGTAAACCTGAAGTGATGCATCGGAATCTATAACTAGTGTCACAGTAGTGGTTCAAAACAGAGATAATAAGAAGAGTCTGTTTTCTTGTACTTAAGTCGGCATTGTGCCTTATCTATTTAATTCCGATGCAATTTCTGTGTTTCGTCGTTAATAACAAGGTCCAAGGGATACAGTAAACCTGAAGTGAGGCATCGGAATCTCTAACTAGTGTCACAGGAATGGTTCAAAACATAGTCAGTAAGAAGCGTCAGTCTTCTTGTACTTAAGTCGGCATTGTGACTTTTGTATTTAATTCCGATGCAGTTTCTGTGTTTCATCGTCAATAAAAAGGTCCAAGGGATACAGTAAACTTGGAGTGAAGCACCGGAGTCTATAACTAGTGTCACAGGAATGGTTCAAAACATAGACAGTAAGAAAAGTCAGGCTTCTTTTACTTAAGTCGGCATTGTGACTTTTGTATTTAATTCCGATGCAGTTTCTGTGTTTCATCGTCAATAAAAAGGTCCAAGGGATACAGTAAACCTGGAGTGAAGCATCGCAATTTATAACTAGTCACACAGGGACGGTTCAAAACATAGTAAGATGAGTCGGTATTCTTGTACTTAAGTCGGCATTGTGCCTTTTCTACTTAATTCCGATGCCATTTCTGTGTCTCATCGTCAATAAGAAGGCCCAAGGGATTCAGTAAACCTGGAGTGAAGCATCGGAATCTATAACTAGTGTCACAGGAATGGTTCATAACATAGACAGTAAGAAAAGTCAGGCTTCTTTTACTTAAGTCGGCATTGTGACTTTTGTATTTAATTCCGATGCAGTTTCTGTGTTTCATCGTCAATAAAAAGGTCCAAGGGATACAGTAAACTTGGAGTGAAGCACCGGAGTCTATAACTAGTGTCACAGGAATGGTTCAAAACATAGACAGTAAGAAGAGTCAGTCTTCTTGTACTTAAGTCTGCATTGTGCCTTTTGTATATAATTCCGATGCAATTTCTGTGTTTCATCGTCAATAAGAAGCTCAGAGGGATAATGTAAATCTGAAGTGAAGCATTGGAATCTGTAACTAGTGTCACAGGAATGTTTCAAAGCATAGACAGCAAGAAGAGTCAGTCTTCTGGTACTTAAGTGGCTTTGTGCCTTTTGTATTTAATTGCGATGCATTTTCGGTGTTTCATCGTGAATAAGAGTGTCAGAGGGATACAGTAAACCAGAAGTGAAGCATACGAATCTATAACTTGTGTCACAGAAATGGTTCAAAACATAGACAGTAAGAAGTGTTAGTCTTCTTGTACTCAAGTCTGGATTGTGCCTTTTGTATATATTTCCGATGCAATTTCTGTGATTCATCGTCAATAAGAAGCTCAGAGGGATACAGTAAACCTGAAGTAAAGCATCGGAATCTATAACTAGTGTCACAGGAATCGTTCAAAACATAGACAATGAGAAGAGTCAGTTTTCTTGTACTTAAGTCGGCATTGTGCCTTTTGTATATAATTCCGATTCAATTTCTGTGTTTCTTCGTCAATAAGAAGGTCAGAGGAATACAGTAAACCTGAAGTGAAGCATCGGAATCTATAACTAGTGTCACAGGAATGGTTCAAAACATAGACAGTAAGAAGAGTCAGTCTTCTAGTACTTAAGTCGGCATTTTGCCTTTTGTATTTAATTCCGATGCATTTTCTGTGTTTCATCGTGAATGAGAGGGTCAGAGGGATACAGTAAACCTGAAGTGAGGCATCGGAATCTAAAACCGGTCTCACAGGAAAGGTTCAAAACATGGACAGTATGAAGAGCCAGTCTTCTTGTACTTGAGTCGGCATTGTGCCTTTTGTGTTTAATTCCGATGCAATTTCTGTGTTTCATCGTCAGTACGACGGTCAGAGGGATACAGTTAACCTGAAGTGAAGCATCGGAATCTCTAACTAGTGTCACAGGAACGGTTCAAAACATAGACAGTAAGAAGAGCCAGTCTTCTTGTACTTAAGTCGGCATTGTGCCTTTTGTATTTAAGTCTGATGTATTTTCTGTGTTTCATCGTCAATAAGAGGGTCATAGGGATACAGTAAACCTGGAGTGAAGCATCGGAATCTATAACTAGTGTCACAGGAATGGTTCAAAACATAAACAATAGGAAGAGTCAGTCTTCTTGTACTTAAGTCGGCATTGTGCCTTTTCTATTAAATTCCGATGCAATATCTGTGGTTCATCCTCAATAAGAAGGTCCAAGGGATACAGTAAACTTGAAGTGAAGCATCGGAATCTATAACTAGTGTCATAGGAATGGTTCAAATCATAGTCCGTAAGAAGCGTCAGTCTTCTTGTACTTAAGTCGGCATTGTGCCTTATATATTTACTTCTGATGCAATATCTGTGTTTCATCGTCAATTAGAAGGTCCAAGGGATACTGTAAACCTGGAGTGAAGCACCGGAATCTATAACTAGTGTCACAAGAACGGTTCAAAACATAGACTGTAATAAGAGTCAGTCTTCTTGTAGTTTAGTCGGCATTTTGCCTTTTGTATATAATTCCCATGCAATTTCTGTGTTTCATCGTCAATAAGAAGGACCAAGGGATACAGTAAACCTGGAGTGAAGCATCGGAATCTATAACTAGTGTCACAGGGATGGTTCAAAACATAGACAGTAAGAAAAGTCAGTCTTCTTGTACTTAAGTCGGCATTGTGCCTTTTGTATTTAGTTGCGATGCAATTTCTGTGTTTCTTCGTCAATATGATGGTCCAAGGGATACAGTAAACCTGGAGTGAAGCATCGGAATCTATAACTAGTGTCACAGGAATGGTTCAAAACATAGACAGTAAGAAAAGTCAGACTTCTTTTACTTAAGTCGGCATTGTGCCTTTTCTATTTATTTCCGATGCAATTTCTGTGTTTCATCGTCAATAAGAAGGTCCAAGGGATACAGTAAACCTGAAGTGAAGCATCGGAATCTATAACTAGTGTCACAGGAATGGTTCAAAACATTGACAGTAGCAAGAGTCAGTCTACTTGTACTTAAGTCGGCATTGTGCCTAGTGTCTTTAATTCCGATGCAATATCTGTGTTTCATCGTCAGTAAGAAGGTCCAAGGGACACAGTAAACATGGAGTGAAGCATCGGAATATATAACTAGTGTCACAGGAATGGTTCAAAACATGGACAGTAGGAAGAGTCAGTCCTCTTGTGCTTAAGTCGGCATTGTGCCTTTTGTATTTAATTCCGATCCAATTTCTAGGTTTCATCGTCAATAAGAAGGTCAGAGGGATATAGTGTACCTGGAATGAATCATCGGAGTCTATAACTAGTGTCACAGGAATGGTTCAAAACATAGGCAGTAAGAAGAGTCAGCCTTCTTGTACTTAAGTCGGCATTGTGCCTTTTGTATTTAATTCCGATGCAATATCTGTGTTTCTTCGTCAATAAGAAGGTCACAGGGATACAGTAAACCTGAAGTGAAGCATCGGAATCTATAACTAGTGTCACAGGAATGGTTCAAAGCATAGTCAGTAAGAAGAGTCAGTCTTCTAGTACTTGAGTCGGTATTGTGCCTTTTGTATTTAATTCCGATGCAATATCTGTGTTACATCGTCAATAAGAAGGTACAAGGGATACAGTAAACCTGGTGTGAAGCATCGGAATCTATAGCTAGTGCCACAGGGACGGTTCAAAACATAGACAGTAAGATGAGTCAGTATTCTTGTACTTAAGTCGGCATTGTGCCTTTTCTATTTATTCCGATGCATTTTCTGTGTTTCATCGTCAATATGGAGGTCCAAGGGATACAGTAAACCTGGAGTGAAGCATCGGAATCTCTAACTAGTGTCACAGGAATGGTTCAAAACATAGACAGTAAGATGAGCCAGTCTTCTTGTACTTAAGTCGGCATTGTAACTTTTGTATTTAAGTCTGATGTATTTTCTGTGTTTCATCGTCAATAAGAGGGTCAAAGGGATACAGTAAACCTGGAGTGAAGCATCGGAATCTATAACTAGTGTCACAGGAATGGTTCAAAACATAAACAATAAGAAGAGTCAGTCTTCTTGTACTTAAGTCGGCATTGTGCCTTTTCTATTTATTTCCGATGCAATATCTGTGTTTCATCCTCAATAAGAAGGTCCACGGGATACAGTAAACCTGGAGTGAAGCATCGCAATCTATAACTAGTGACACAGGGACGGTTCAAAACATAGGGAGTAAGATGAGTCGGTATTCTTGTACTTAAATCGGCATTGTGAATTTTCTACTTAATTCCGATGCCATTTCTGTGTCTCATCGTCAATAAGAAGGTCTAAGGGATTCAGTAAACCTGGAGTGAAGCATCGGAATCTATAACTAGTGTCACAGGAATGGTTCAAAACATAGATAGTAAGAAAAGTCAGACTTTTTTTACTTAAGTCGGCATTGTGACTTTTGTATTTAATTCCGATGCAGTTTCTGTGTTTCATCGTCAATAAAAAGGTCCAAGGGATACAGTAAACCTGGAGTGAAGCACCGGAGTCTATAACTAGTGTCACAGGAATGGCTCAAAACATGGACAGTAAGAAGAGTCAGTCTTCTTGTACTTAATTCGGCATTGTGCCTCTTGTATATATTGTTCCGATGCAATATCTGTGTTTCATCGTCAAAAAGAAGGTCAGAGGGATACAGTAAATCTGAAGTGAAGCATCAGAAACTATAACTAGTGTCACAGGAATGGTTCAGAACATAGTCAGTGAGAACAGTCAGTCTTCTTGTACTTAAGTCGGCATTGTGCCTTTTGAATTTAATTCCGATGCAATTTCTGTGTTTCATCGTCAATATAAAGGTCCAAGGGATACAGGAAACCTGAAGTGAAGCATCGGAATCTATAACTAGTGTCACAGGAATGGTTCAAAACATAGACAGTAGGAAGAGTCAGCCATCTTGTACTTAAGTCGGCATTGTGAATTTTGTATTTAATTCCGATGCAATTTCTGTGTTTCATCGTCAATATGAAGGTCCAATGGATACAGTAAACCTAAAGTGAAGCATCGGAACCTATAACTAGTGTCACAGCAATGGTTCAAAACATAGACTGTCAGAAGAGTCAATCTTCTTGTACTTAAGTCGGCATTGTGCCTTTTGTATTTAATTCCGATGCAATTTCTGTGTTTCATCGTCAATAAGAAGATCAGAGGGATACAGTAAACCTGAAGTGAAGCTTCGGAATCTATAACTAGTGTCTCAGGAATGGTTCAAGGCATAGGCAGTAAGAAGAGTCAGTCTTCTAGTACTTAAGTAGGCTTTGTGCCTTTTGTATTTAATTCCGATGCATTTTCTATGTTTCATCGTGAATGAGAGGGTCAGAGGGATACAGTAAACCTGAAGTGATGCATCGGAATCTATAACTAGTGACACAGGAATGGTTCAAAACAGAGATAATAGGAAGAGTCAGTTTTCTTGTACTTAAGTCGGCATTGTGCCTTATCTATTTAATTCCGATGCAATTTCTGTGTTTCGTCGTTAATAACAAGGTCCAAGGGATGCAGAAAAACCTGAAGTGGGGCATCGGAATTTAAAACCGGTCTCACAGGTAAGGTTCAAAACATGGACAGTAAGAAGAGCCAGTCTTCTTGTACTTGTGTCGGCATTGTGCCTTTTGTATTTAATTCCGATGCAATTTCTGTGTTTCATCGTCAGTACGACGGTCAGAGGGATACAGTTAACCTGAAGTGAAGCTTCGGAATCTCTAACTAGTGTCACAGGAATGGTTCAAAACATAGACAGTAAGAAGAGTCAGTCCTCTTGTACTTAAGTCTGCATTGTGCCTTTTGTATATAATTCCGGTGCAATTTCTGTGTTTCATCGTCAATAAGAAGCTCAGAGGGATAATGTAAATCTGAAGTGAAGCATTGGAATCTATAACTAGTGTCACAGGAATGTTTCAAAGCATAGACAGCAAGAAGTGTCTGGTTTCTTGTACTGAAGTCGGCATTGTGCCTTTTGTATTTAATTCCGATGCAATTTCTGTGTTTCAAACTCAATACGACGGTCAGAGTGGATACAGTAAACCTGAAGTGAAGCATCGGAATCTATAACTAGTGTCACAGGAATGGTTCAAAACATAGACAGTAAGAAGAGTCAGTCTTCTAGTACTTAAGTGGCTTTGTGCCTTTTGTATTTAATTCCGATGCATTTTCGGTGTTTCATCGTGAATAAGAGTGTCAGAGGGATACAGTAAACCAGAAGTGAAGCATACGAATCTATAACTAGTGTCACAGGAATGGTTCAAAGCATAGACAGTAAGAAGTGTTAGTCTTCTTGTACTCAAGTCTGGATTGTGCATTTTGTATATATTTCCGATGCAATTTCTGTGATTCACCGTCAATAAGAAGCTCAGAGAGATACAGTAAACCTGAAGTGAAGCATCGGAATCTATAACTAGTGTCACAGGAATCGTTCAAAACATAGACAGTAAGAAGAGTCAGTTTTCTTGTACTTAAGTCGGCATTGTGCCTTTTGTATATAATTCCGATTCAATTTCTGTGTTTCTTCGTCAATAAGAAGGTCAGAGGAATTCAGTAAACCTGAAGTGAAGCATCGGAATCTATAACTAGTGTCATTGGAATGGTTCAAAACATAGACAGTAAGAAGAGTCAGTCTTCTAGTACTTAAGTCGGCTTTTTGCCTTTTGTATTTAATTCCGATGCATTTTCTGTGTTTCATCGTGAATGAGAGGGTCAGAGGGATACAGTAAACCTGAAGTGATGCATCGGAGTCTATAACTAGTGTCACAGTAGTGGTTAAACACAGAGATAATAAGAAGAGTCTGTTTTCTTGTACTTAAGTCGGCATTGTTCCTTATCTATTTAATTCCGATGCAATTTCTGTGTTTCGTCGTTAATAACAAGGTCCAAGGGATGCAGTAAACCTGAAGTGAGGCATCGGAATCTAAAACCGGTCTCACAGGAAAGGTTCAAAACATGGACAGTATGAAGAGCCAGTCTTCTTGTACTTGAGTCGGCATTGTGCCTTTTGTATTTAATTCCGATGCAATTTCTGTGTTTCATCGTCAGTACGACGGTCAGAGGGATACAGTTAACCTGAAGTGAAGCATCGGAATCTCTAACTAGTGTCACAGGAATGGTTCAAAACATAGACAGTAAGAAGAGCCAGTCTTCTTGTACTTAAGTCGGCATTGTGCCTTTTGTATTTAAGTCTGATGTATTTTCTGTGTTTCACCGTCAATAAGAGGGTCAGAGGGATACAGTAAACCTGGAGTGAAGCATCGGAATCTATAACTAGTGTCACAGGAATGGTCAAAAACATAGTCCGTAAGAAGCGTCAGTCTTCTTGTACTTAAGTCGGCATTGTGCCTTATATATTTACTTCTGATGCAATATCTGTGTTTCATCGTCAATTAGAAGGTCCAAGGGATACTGTAAACCTGGAGTGAAGCACCGGAATCTACAACTAGTGTCAGAAGAACGGTTCAAAACATAGACTGTAATAAGAGTCTGTCTTCTTGTAGTTTAGACGCATTTTGCCTTTTGTATATAATTCCCATGCAATTTCTGTGCTTCATCGTCAATAGGAAGGTCCAAGAGATACAGTAAACCGAAGTGAAGCATCGGTATTTATAACTAGTGTCACAGGAATGGTTCAAAGCATAGTCAGTAAGAAAAGTCAGTCTTCTTGTACTTAAGTCGGCATTGTGCCTTTTGTATTTAGTTCCGATGCAATTTCTGTGTTTCTTCGTCAATAAGAAGGTCCAAGGGATGCAGTAAACCTGGAGTGAAGCATCGGAGTTTATAACTAGTGTTACAGGAATGGTTCAAAGCATAGACAGTAAGAAGAGTCAGTCTTCTTATACTTAATTCGGAATTGTGCCTTTTGTATTTAATTCCGATGCAATTTCTGTGTTTCATCGTCAATAAGACGGTCAGAGGGATACAGTAAACTTGAAGTGAAGTATCAGAATCTATAACTAGTGTCACAGGAATGGTTCAAAAGCATTGTTAGTAAGAAGAGACTGTCTTCTTGTACTTAAGTCGGCATTGTGCCTTTTGTATTTAATTACGATGCAATTTCTGTGTTTCATCGTCAATAAGAAGGTCCAAGGGATACAGTAAACCTGGAGTGAAGCATCGGAATCTATAACTAGTGACACAGGTACGGTTCAAGGCATAGACAGTAAGATGAGTCGGTATTCTTGTACTTAAGTCGGCATTGTGCCTTTTCTACTTAATTCCGATGCCATTTCTGTGTCTCATCGTCAATAAGAAGGTCCAAGGGATACAGTAAACCTGGAGTGAAGCATCGGAATCTATAACTAGTGTCACAGGAATGGTTCAAAACATAGACAGTAAGAAAAGTCAGACTTCTTTTACTTAAGTCGCCATTGTGACTTTTGTATTTAATTCCGATGCAGTTTCTATGTTTCATCGTCAATAAGAAGGTCCAAGGGATACAGTAAACCTGGAGTGAAGCACCGGAGTCTATAACTAGTGTCACAGGAATGGCTCAAAACATGGACAGTAAGAAGAGTCAGTCTTCTTGTACTTAATTCGGCATTGTGCCTTTTATATATAATTCCGAAGAAATTTCTGTGTTTCATCAACAGAAAGAAGGTCAGAGGGATACAGTAAACCTGAAGTGAAGCATCAGAAACTATAACTAGTGTCACAGGAATGGTTCAAAACATAGTCAGTAGGAAGAGTCAGTCTTCTTGTACTTAAGTCGGCATTGTGCATTTTGAATTTAATTCCGATGCAATTTCTGTGTTTCATCGTCAATAAGAAGGTCCAAGGGATACAGTAAACCTGAAGTGAAGCATCGGAATCTATAACTAGTGTCACAGGAATGGTTCAAAACATTGACAGTAGCAAGAGTCAGTCTACTTGTACTTAAGTCGGCATTGTGCCTATTGTCTTTAATTCCGATGCAATTTCTGTGTTTCATCGTCAATAAGATAGTCCAAGGGACACAGTAAACCTGGAGTGAACCATCGGAATATATAACTAGTGTCACAGGAATGGTTCAAAACATGGACAGTAGGAAGAGTCAGTCCTCTTGTGCTTAAGTCGGCAATGTGCCTTTTGTATTTAATTCCGATCCAATTTCTGTGTTTCATCGTCAATAAGAAGGTCAGAGGGATATAGTATACCTGGAGTGAATCATCGGAGTCTATAACTAGTGTCACAGGAATGGTTCAAAACATAGGCAGTAAGAAGAGTCAGCCTTCTTGTACTTAAGTCGGCATTGTGCCTTTTGTATTTAATTCCGATGCAATATCTGTGTTTCTTCGTCAATAAGAAGGTCAGAGGGATACAGTAAACCTGAAGTGAAGCATCGGAATCTATAACTAGTGTCTCAGGAATGGTTCAAGGCATAGGCAGTAAGAAGAGTCAGTCTTCTAGTACTTAAGTAGGCTTTGTGCCTTTTGTATTTAATTCCGATGCATTTTCTATGTTTCATCGTGAATGAGAGGGTCAGAGGGATACAGTAAACCTGAAGTGATGCATCGGAATCTATAACTAGTGACACAGGAATGGTTCAAAACAGAGATAATAGGAAGAGTCAGTTTTCTTGTACTTAAGTCGGCATTGTGCCTTATCTATTTAATTCCGATGCAATTTCTGTGTTTCGTCGTTAATAACAAGGTCCAAGGGATGCAGAAAAACCTGAAGTGGGGCATCGGAATTTAAAACCGGTCTCACAGGTAAGGTTCAAAACATGGACAGTAAGAAGAGCCAGTCTTCTTGTACTTGTGTCGGCATTGTGCCTTTTGTATTTAATTCCGATGCAATTTCTGTGTTTCATCGTCAGTACGACGGTCAGAGGGATACAGTTAACCTGAAGTGAAGCTTCGGAATCTCTAACTAGTGTCACAGGAATGGTTCAAAACATAGACAGTAAGAAGAGTCAGTCCTCTTGTACTTAAGTCTGCATTGTGCCTTTTGTATATAATTCCGATGCAATTTCTGTGTTTCATCGTCAATAAGAAGCTCAGAGGGATAATGTAAATCTGAAGTGAAGCATTGGAATCTATAACTAGTGTCACAGGAATGTTTCAAAGCATAGACAGCAAGAAGTGTCTGGTTTCTTGTACTGAAGTCGGCATTGTGCCTTTTGTATTTAATTCCGATGCAATTTCTGTGTTTCAAACTCAATACGACGGTCAGAGTGGATACAGTAAACCTGAAGTGAAGCATCGGAATCTATAACTAGTGTCACAGGAATGGTTCAAAACATAGACAGTAAAAAGAGTCAGTCTTCTAGTACTTAAGTGGCTTTGTGCCTTTTGTATTTAATTCCGATGCATTTTCGGTGTTTCATCGTGAATAAGAGTGTCAGAGGGATACAGTAAACCAGAAGTGAAGCATACGAATCTATAACTAGTGTCACAGGAATGGTTCAAAGCATAGACAGTAAGAAGTGTTAGTCTTCTTGTACTCAAGTCTGGATTGTGCATTTTGTATATATTTCCGATGCAATTTCTGTGATTCACCGTCAATAAGAAGCTCAGAGAGATACAGTAAACCTGAAGTGAAGCATCGGAATCTATAACTAGTGTCACAGGAATCGTTCAAAACATAGACAGTAAGAAGAGTCAGTTTTCTTGTACTTAAGTCGGCATTGTGCCTTTTGTATATAATTCCGATTCAATTTCTGTGTTTCTTCGTCAATAAGAAGGTCAGAGGAATTCAGTAAACCTGAAGTGAAGCATCGGAATCTATAACTAGTGTCATTGGAATGGTTCAAAACATAGACAGTAAGAAGAGTCAGTCTTCTAGTACTTAAGTCGGCTTTTTGCCTTTTGTATTTAATTCCGATGCATTTTCTGTGTTTCATCGTGAATGAGAGGGTCAGAGGGATACAGTAAACCTGAAGTGATGCATCGGAGTCTATAACTAGTGTCACAGTAGTGGTTAAACACAGAGATAATAAGAAGAGTCTGTTTTCTTGTACTTAAGTCGGCATTGTGCCTTATCTATTTAATTCCGATGCAATTTCTGTGTTTCGTCGTTAATAACAAGGTCCAAGGGATGCAGTAAACCTGAAGTGAGGCATCGGAATCTAAAACCGGTCTCACAGGAAAGGTTCAAAACATGGACAGTATGAAGAGCCAGTCTTCTTGTACTTGAGTCGGCATTGTGCCTTTTGTATTTAATTCCGATGCAATTTCTGTGTTTCATCGTCAGTACGACGGTCAGAGGGATACAGTTAACCTGAAGTGAAGCATCGGAATCTCTAACTAGTGTCACAGGAATGGTTCAAAACATAGACAGTAAGAAGAGCCAGTCTTCTTGTACTTAAGTCGGCATTGTGCCTTTTGTATTTAAGTCTGATGTATTTTCTGTGTTTCACCGTCAATAAGAGGGTCAGAGGGATACAGTAAACCTGGAGTGAAGCATCGGAATCTATAACTAGTGTCACAGGAATGGTCAAAAACATAGTCCGTAAGAAGCGTCAGTCTTCTTGTACTTAAGTCGGCATTGTGCCTTATATATTTACTTCTGATGCAATATCTGTGTTTCATCGTCAATTAGAAGGTCCAAGGGATACTGTAAACCTGGAGTGAAGCACCGGAATCTACAACTAGTGTCAGAAGAACGGTTCAAAACATAGACTGTAATAAGAGTCTGTCTTCTTGTAGTTTAGACGCATTTTGCCTTTTGTATATAATTCCCATGCAATTTCTGTGCTTCATCGTCAATAGGAAGGTCCAAGAGATACAGTAAACCGAAGTGAAGCATCGGTATTTATAACTAGTGTCACAGGAATGGTTCAAAGCATAGTCAGTAAGAAAAGTCAGTCTTCTTGTACTTAAGTCGGCATTGTGCCTTTTGTATTTAGTTCCGATGCAATTTCTGTGTTTCTTCGTCAATAAGAAGGTCCAAGGGATGCAGTAAACCTGGAGTGAAGCATCGGAGTTTATAACTAGTGTTACAGGAATGGTTCAAAGCATAGACAGTAAGAAGAGTCAGTCTTCTTATACTTAATTCGGAATTGTGCCTTTTGTATTTAATTCCGATGCAATTTCTGTGTTTCATCGTCAATAAGACGGTCAGAGGGATACAGTAAACTTGAAGTGAAGTATCAGAATCTATAACTAGTGTCACAGGAATGGTTCAAAAGCATTGTTAGTAAGAAGAGACTGTCTTCTTGTACTTAAGTCGGCATTGTGCCTTTTGTATTTAATTACGATGCAATTTCTGTGTTTCATCGTCAATAAGAAGGTCCAAGGGATACAGTAAACCTGGAGTGAAGCATCGGAATCTATAACTAGTGACACAGGTACGGTTCAAGACATAGACAGTAAGATGAGTCGGTATTCTTGTACTTAAGTCGGCATTGTGCCTTTTCTACTTAATTCCGATGCCATTTCTGTGTCTCATCGTCAATAAGAAGGTCCAAGGGATACAGTAAACCTGGAGTGAAGCATCGGAATCTATAACTAGTGTCACAGGAATGGTTCAAAACATAGACAGTAAGAAAAGTCAGACTTCTTTTACTTAAGTCGCCATTGTGACTTTTGTATTTAATTCCGATGCAGTTTCTATGTTTCATCGTCAATAAGAAGGTCCAAGGGATACAGTAAACCTGGAGTGAAGCACCGGAGTCTATAACTAGTGTCACAGGAATGGCTCAAAACATGGACAGTAAGAAGAGTCAGTCTTCTTGTACTTAATTCGGCATTGTGCCTTTTATATATAATTCCGAAGAAATTTCTGTGTTTCATCAACAGAAAGAAGGTCAGAGGGATACAGTAAACCTGAAGTGAAGCATCAGAAACTATAACTAGTGTCACAGGAATGGTTCAAAACATAGTCAGTAGGAAGAGTCAGTCTTCTTGTACTTAAGTCGGCATTGTGCATTTTGAATTTAATTCCGATGCAATTTCTGTGTTTCATCGTCAATAAGAAGGTCCAAGGGATACAGTAAACCTGAAGTGAAGCATCGGAATCTATAACTAGTGTCACAGGAATGGTTCAAAACATTGACAGTAGCAAGAGTCAGTCTACTTGTACTTAAGTCGGCATTGTGCCTATTGTCTTTAATTCCGATGCAATTTCTGTGTTTCATCGTCAATAAGATAGTCCAAGGGACACAGTAAACCTGGAGTGAACCATCGGAATATATAACTAGTGTCACAGGAATGGTTCAAAACATGGACAGTAGGAAGAGTCAGTCCTCTTGTGCTTAAGTCGGCAATGTGCCTTTTGTATTTAATTCCGATCCAATTTCTGTGTTTCATCGTCAATTAGAAGGTCAGAGGGATATAGTATACCTGGAGTGAATCATCGGAGTCTATAACTAGTGTCACAGGAATGGTTCAAAACATAGGCAGTAAGAAGAGTCAGCCTTCTTGTACTTAAGTCGGCATTGTGCCTTTTGTATTTAATTCCGATGCAATATCTGTGTTTCTTCGTCAATAAGAAGGTCAGAGGGATACAGTAAACCTGAAGTGAAGCATCGGAATCTATAACTAGTGTCACAGGAATGGTTCAAAGCATAGTCAGTAAGAAGAGTCAGTCTTCTAGTACTTAAGTCGGTATTGTGCCTTCTGTATTTAATTCCGATGCAATATCTGTATTACATCGTCAATAAGAAGGTCCAAGGGATACTGTAAACTTGGAGTGAAGCACCGGAATCTATAACTAGTGTCAAAAGAACGGTTGAAAACATAGACTGTAATAAGGGTCAGTCTTCTTGTACTTTAGTCGGCATTGTGCCTTTTGTATTTAATTCCGATGCAATTTCTGTGTTTCGTCGTCAATAAGAAGGTCCAAGAGACACAGTAAACCTGGAGTAAAGCATCGGAATCAATAACTAGAGTAACAGGGACGGTTCAAAACGTAGACAGTAAGATGAGTCAGTATTCTTGTACTTAAGTCGGCATTGTGAATTTTTTATTTAATTCCGTTGCAATTTCTGTGTTTCATCGTTAATAAGAAGATCCAAGGGATACAGTAATCCTGAAGTTAAGCATCGGAATATATAACTAGTGTCACAGGAATGGGCAGAACATAGACAGTAGCAAGAGTCAGTCCTCTTGTACTTAAGTTGGCATTGTGCCTAATGTATTTAATTCCGTTGCAATTTCTGTGTTTCATCGTTAATAAGAAGGGCCAAGAGACACAGTAAACCTGGAGTGAAGCATCGGAATCTATAACTAGTGTCACAGGAATGGTTCAAAACATAGACAGGAAGAAGAGTCAGTCTTCTTGTACTTAAGTCGGCATTGTGTGTTTTGTATTTAATTCCAATGCAATAACTGTGTTTCATCCTCAATAAGAAGGACCAAGGGATACAGTAAACCTGAAGGGAAGCATCGTAATCTATAACTAGTGTCACAGGAATGGCTCAAAACATAGTCAGTAAGAAGAGTCAGTCTTGTTGTACTTAAGTCGGCATTTTGCCTTTTCTATTTAATTCTGATGCAATATCTGTGTTTCATCGCCAATATGAAGGTCCAAGGGATACTGTAAACTTGGAGTGAAGCACCGGAATCTATAACTAGTGTCACAAGAACGGTTCAAAACATAGACTGTAATAAGAGTCAGTCTTCTTGTACTTTAGTCGGCATTGTACCTTTTGTATTTAATTCCGATGCAATTTCTGTGTTTCATCGTCAACACGAAGGTCCAAGGGATACAGTAAACCTGGAGTGAAGCATCGGAATCTATAACTAGTGTCACAGGAATGGTTCAAAACATAGTCAGTAAGAAGAGTCAGTCTTCTTGTACTTAAGTCGGCATTGTGCCTCTTGTATTTAATTCCGATGCAATTTCTGTGTTTCATCGTCAATAAGAAGCACCAAGGGATACAGTAATCCTGAAGTTTAGCATCGGAACCTATGACTAGTGTCACTGGAATGGTTCAAAACATAGTCAGTAAGAAGAGTCAGTCTTCTTGTACTTAAGTCGGTTTTGTGCCTTTTGTATTTTATTCCGATGCAATTTCTGTGTTTCATCGTCAATAAGAAGGTCCAAGGGATACAGTAAACCTGAAGTGAAGCATCGTAATATATAACTAGTGTCACAGGAATGGCCAAAACATAGACAGTAGCAAGAGTCAGTCCTCTTGTACTTAAGTTGGCATTGTGCCTATTGTATTTAATTCCGTTGCAATTTCTGTGTTTCATCGTTAATAAGATGGACCAAGGGACACAGTAAACCTGGAGTGAAGCATCGAAATCTATAACTAGTGTCACAGGAATGGTTCAATACATAGACAGTAGGAAGAGTCAGTCTTCTTGTACTTAAGTCGGCATTGTGCCTTTTGTATTTAATTCCGATGCAATATCTGTGTTTCATCGTCAATAAGAAGGTCCAAGGGATACAGTAAACCTGAACTGAAGGGTCGTAATCTGTAACTAGTGTCACAGGAATGGTTCAAAACATAGTCAGTAAGAAGCGTCAGTCTTCTTGTACTTAAGTCGGCATTATGCCTTTTCTATTTAATTCTGATGCAATATCTGTGTTTGACCGTCAATAAGAAGGTCCAAGGGATACTGTAAACTTGGAGTGAAGCACCGGAATCTATAACTAGTGTCACATGAACGGTTGAAAACATAGACTGTAATAAGGGTCAGTCTTCTTGTACTTTAGTCGGCATTGTGCCTTTTGTATTTAATTCCGATGCAATTTCTGTGTTTCGTCGTCAATAAGAAGGTCCAAGAGACACAGTAAACCTGGAGTAAAGCATCGGAATCTATAACTAGTGTCACAGGAATGGTTCAAATCATAGACAGTAGGAAGAGTCAGTCCTCTTGTGCTGAAGTCGGCATTGTGCCTTTTGTATTTAATTCCGATGCAATTTCTGTGATTCATCGTCAATAAGACGGTCAGAGGGATACAGTATACTTGAAGTGAAGTATCAGAATCTATAACTAGTGTCACAGGAATGGTTCAAAACATAGTCAGTAAGAAGAGTCAGTCTTCTTCTACTTAAACGTCATTGTGCCTTTTGTATTTAATTCCGATGCAATATCTGTGTTTCATCGACAATAAGAAGGTCCAAGGGATACAGTAAACCTGGAGTGAAGCATCGGAATCTATAACTAGTGTCATAGGGACGGTTTAAAAACATAGACAGTAAGATGAGTCAGTATTCTTGTACTTAAGTCGGCATTGAGCCTTTTCCATTTAATTCCGATGCAATTTCTGTGTTTCATCGTCAATAAGGAGGTCCAAGGGATACAGTAAACGTGGAGTGAAGCATCGGAATCTATAACTAGTGACACAGGAATGGTTCAAATCATAGACAGTAGGAAGGGTGAGTCTTCTTGTACTTAAGTCGGCATGTGAGTTTTGTATTTAATTCCGATGCAATTTCTGCGTTTCATCGGCAATAAGAAGGTCAGAGGGATACAGTAAACCTGGAGTGAAACATCGGAGTCTATCACTAGTATCACAAGAATGGTTCAATACATAGGCAGTAAGAAGAGTCACACTTTTTGTACTTAATTCGGCATTGTGCCTTTTGTATTTAATTCCGATGCAATATCTGCGAATCTTCGTCAATAAGAAGGTCAGAGGGATACAGTAAAACTGATGTGAAGCATCGCAATCTATAACTAGTGTCACAGGAATAGTTCAAAACATATACAGTAAGAAGAGTCAGTCTTCTTGTACTTAATTCGCCACTGCGCCTTTTGTATTTAATTCCGATGCAATATCTGTGTTTCATCGTCAATAAGAAGGTCAGAGGGATATAGTAAACCTGAAGTGAAGCATCGGAATCTATAACTGGTGTCACAGGAATGGTTCAAATTATAGTCAGTAAGAAGAGTCAGTCTCCTTGTACTTATGTCGACATTGTGCCTTTTGTATTCAATTCCGATGCAATTTCTGTGCTTCATCGTCAATACGAAGGTCCAAGGGATACATTAAACCTGGAGTGATGCATCGGAATCAATAACTAGAGTAACAGGGACGGTTCATAACGTAGACAGTAAGATGAGTCAGTATTCTTGTACTTAAGTCGGCATTGTGAATTTTGTATTTAATTCCGTTGCAATTTCTGTGTTTCATCATCAATAAGAAGATCCAAGGGATACAGTAATCCTTAAGTTAAGCATCGGAATCTATGACTAGTGTCACAGGAAAGGTTCAAAACATAGTCAGTAAGAAGAGTCAGTCTTTTTGTACTTAAGTCGATTTTGTGCCTTTTGTATTTAATTCCGATGCAATTTCTGTGTTTCATCGTCATTAAGACGGTCAGAGGGATACAGTAAACCTGAAGTGAAGCATCGGAATCTATAACTAGTGTCACAGGAATGGTTCAAAACGTAGACAGTTGGAAGAGTCAGTCTTCTAGTACTTAAGTCGGCATTGTGCCTTTTGTATTTAATTCCGATCCAATTTCTGTGTTTCATCGTCAATAAGAAGGTCCAAGGGATACAGTAAACCTGAAAAGAACCATCGGAATCTATAACTAGTGTCACAGGAATGGTTCAAAACATAGACAGTAGGAAAAGTCAGTCTACATGTGCTTAAGTCGGCATTGTGCCTTTTGTACTTAATTCCGATGCAATTTCTGTGTTTCATCGTCAATAAGAAGGTACAAGGGATACAGGAGACCTGAATTGAAGCATCGGAATCTATAACTAGTGTCACAGGAATGGTTCAAAACATAGACAGTAGGAAGAGTCAGTCTTCTTGTACTTAAGTCGGCATTGTGCCTTTTGTATTAAATTCCAATGCAATATCTGTGTTTCATCCTCAATAAGAAGGACCAAGGGATGCAGTAAACCTGAAGTGAAGCATTGTAATCTATAACTAGTGTCACAGGAATGGTTCAAAACATAGTCAGTAAGAAGCGTCAGTCTTGTTGTACTTAAGTCGGCATTGTGCCTTTTGTATTTAATTCCGATGCAATTTCTGTGTTTCATCGTCAATAAGAAGGACCAAAGGATACAGTAATCCTGAAGTTAAGCATCGGAACCTATGACTAGTGTCACAGGAATGGTTCAAAACATAGTCAGTAAGAAGAGTCAGTCTTCTTGTACTTAAGTCGGTTTTGTGCCTTTTGTATTTAATTCCGATGCAATATCTGTGTTTCATCGTCAATAAGAAGGTCCAAGTGATACAGTAAACCTGAAGTGAAGCATCGGAATAAATAACTAGTGTCACAGGAATGGGCAAAACATAGACAGTAGCAAGAGTCAGTCCTCTTGTAATTAAGTTGGCATTGTGCCTATTGTATTTAATTCCGTTGCAATTTCTGTGTTTCATCGTTAATAAGATGGACCAAGGGACACAGTAAACCTGGAGTGTAGCATCGGAATCTATAACTAGTGTCACAGGAATGGTTCAATACATAGACAGTAGGAAGAGTCAGTCTTCTTGTACTTAAGTCGGCATTGTGCCTTTTGTATTTAATTCCGATGCAATATCTGTGTTTCATCGTCAATAAGAAGGTCCAAAGGATACAGTAATTCTGAAGTGAAGCATCATAATCTATAACTAGCGTCACAGGAATGGTTCAAAACATAGTCAGTAAGAAGCGTCAGTCTTGTTGTACTTAATTCGGCATTGTGCCTATTCTATTTAATTCTCATGCAATATATGTGTTTCATCGTCAATAAGAAGGTCCAAGGGATACTGTAAACTTGGAGTGAAGCACCGGAATCTATAACGAGTGTCACAAGAACTGGTCAAAACATAGACTGTAATAAGTGTCAGACTTCTTGTACTTTAGTCGGCATTGTGCCTCTTGTATTTAATTCCGATGCAATTTCTGTGTTTCATCGTCAATAAGACGGTCAGAGGCATACAGTAAACCTGAAGTGAAGCATCGCAATCTATAACTAATGTCACAGGAATGGTTCATATCACAGACAGTAGGAAAAGTCAGTCTACATATACTTAAGTCGGCATTGTGCCTTTTGTACTTAATTCCGATGCAATTTCTGTGTTTCTCCGTCAATATGAAGGTCCAAGGGTTACAGTAGACCTGATTTGAAGCATCGGAATCTATAACTAGTGTCACAGGAATGGTTCAAATCATAGACAGTAGGAAGAGTCAGCCTTCTTGTACTTTAGTCGGCATTGTGAATTTTGTATTTAATTCCGATGCAATTTCTGTGTTTCATCGTCAATAATAAGGTCAGAGGGATACAGTACACCTGAGGTGAAGCATTGGAATCTGTAACTAGAGTCACAGGAATGGTTCAAAACATAGACAGTAAGAAGAGTCAGTCCTCTTGTACTTAAGTCGCCATTGTGCCTTTTCTATTTAATTCTGATGCAATATCTGTGTTTCATGGTCAATAAGAAGGTCCAAGGGATACTGTAAACTTGGAGTGAAGCACCGGATTCTATAACTAGTGTCACAAGAACGGTTCAAAACATAGACTGTAATAAGAGTCAGTCTGCTTGTACTTTAGTCGGCATTGTGCCTTTTGTATTTAATTCCGATGCAATTTCTGTGTTTCGTCGTCAATAAGAAGGTCAAAGAGACCAGTAAACCTGGAGTAAAGCATCGGAATCTATAACTAGTGTCACAGGAATGGTTCAAAACATAGACAGTAATAAGAGTCAGTCCTCTTGTGCTGAAGTCGGCATTGTGCCTTTTGTATTTAATTCCGATGCAATTTCTGTGATTCATCGTCAATAAGAAGCCTGAGGGATACAGTATACCTGGAGTGAATCATCGGAGTCTATAACTAGTGTCACAGGAATGGTTCAAAACATAGGCAGTAAGAAGAGTCAGCCTTCTTGTACTTAATTCGGCATTGTGCCTTTTGTATTTAATTCCGATGCAATTTCTGTGATTCTTCGTCAATAAGAAGGTCAGAGGGATACAGTAAACCTGTAGTGAAGCATCGGAATCTATAACTAGTGTCACAGGAATGGTTCAAAACATAGTCAGTAAGAAGAGTCAGACTTCTTGTACTTAAACGGCATTGTGCCTTTTGTATTTAATTCCGATGCAATATCTGTGTTTCATCGACAATAAGAAGGTCCAAGGGATACAGTAAACCTGGAGATAAGCATCGGAATCTATAACTAGTGTCATAGGGACGGTTCAAAACATAGACAGTAAGATGAGTCAGTATTCTTGTACTTAAGTCGGCATTGTGCCTTTTCCATTTAATTCCGATGCAATTTCTGTGTTTCATCGTCAATAAGGAGGTGCAAGGGATACAGTAAACGTGGAGTGAAGCATCGGAATCTATAACTAGTGACACAGGAATGGTTCAAAACATAGACAGTAGGAAGAGTCAGTCCTCTTGTGCTGAAGTCGGCATTGTGCCTTTTGTATTTAATTGCGATGCAATTTCTGTGTTTCATCGTCAATAAGAAGGTCGGAGGGACACAGTAAACCTGGAGTGCAGCATCGGATTATATAACTAGTGTCTCAGGAATGGTTCAAAACATAGGCAGTAA
The DNA here is from genome assembly GCF_021461395.2 of Schistocerca americana. Lineage (NCBI taxonomy): Eukaryota > Metazoa > Arthropoda > Insecta > Orthoptera > Acrididae > Schistocerca > Schistocerca americana. Next base: position 760,897,567 of record NC_060123.1, read on the forward strand.
GAAGAGTCTGCCTTCTTGTACTTAATTCGGCTTTGTGCCTTTTGTACTTAATTCCGATGCAATTTTTGTGTTTCATCGTCAATAAGAAGCGGCAAGGGATACAGTAATCCTGAAGTTAAGCATCGGAATCTATAACTAGTGTCACAGGAATGGTTCAAAACATAGTCAGTAACAAGAGTCAGTCTTCTTGTACTTATGTCGGTATTGTGCCTTTTGTATTTAATTCCGATGCAATTTCTGTGTTTCATCGTCATAAGAGGGTCCAAGGGAAACAGTAAACCTGAAGTGAAGCATCGGAATCTATAACTAGTGTCACAGGAATGGTTCAAAACACAGACAGTAGCAAGAGTCAGTCTACTTGTACTTAAGTCGGCATTGTGCCTATTGTATTTAATTCCGGTGCAATTTCTGTGTTTCATCGTCAATAAGAAGGTCCAAGGGACACAGTAAACCTGGAGTGAAGCATCGGAATCTATAACTAGTGTCACAGGAATGGTTCAAAACATAGACAGTAGGAAGAGTCAGTCTTCTTGTACTTAAGTCGGCATTGTGCCTTTTGTATTTAATACCGATGCAATTTCTGTGTTTCATCGTCAATAAGAAGGTCAGAGGGATACAGTAAACCTGGAGTGAAGCATAGGAGTCTATAACTAGTGTCACAGGAATGGTTCAAAACATAGGCTGTAAGAAGAGTCAGACTTCTTGTTCTTAATTCGGCATTGTGCCTTTTGTATTTAATTCCGATGCAATATCTGTGTTTCATCGTCAATAAGAAGGTCCAAGGGATACAGTAAACCTGAAATGAACCATCGGAAACCATAACTAGTGTCATAGGAATGGTTCAAAACATAGACAGTAGGAAAAGTCAGTCTACATGTACTTAAGTCGGCATTGTGCCCTTTGTACTTAATTGCGATGCAATTTGTGTGTTTCATCGTCAATAAGAAGGTCAGAGGGATACAGTAAACCTGATGTGAAGCATCGGAATCTATGAGTAGTGTCACAGGAATGGTACAAAACATAGTCAGTAAGAAGAGTCGGTCTTCTTGTACTTAAGTCGGCATTGTAACTTTTGTATTTAATTCCGATGCAATTTCTGTGTTTCATCGTCAATAAAAGGGTCCAAGGGATACAGTAGACCTGAATTGAAGCATCGGAATCTATAACTAGTGTCACAGGATTGGTTCAAATCATAGACAGTAGGAAGAGTCAGTCTTCTTGTACTTAAGTCGGCATTGTGAATTTTGTATTTAATTCCAATGCAATTTCTGTGTTTCATCGTCAATAAGAAGGTCAGAGGGATACAGTAAACCTGAAGTGAAGCATCGGAATCTATAACTAGAGTCACAGGAATGGTTCAAGGCATAGACAGTAAGAAGAGTCAGTCCTCTTGTACTTAAGTCGGCATTGTGCCTTTTGTATTTAATTCCAAAGCAATTTCTGTGTTTCATCGTCAATAAGAAGGTTTAAGGGATACAAGAGACCTGAAGTGAAGCATCGGAATCTATAGCTAGTGTCACAAGAATGGTTCAAAACATAGTCAGTAAGAAGAGTCAGTCTTCTTGTACTTATGTCGGTATTGTGCCTTTTGTATTTAATTCCGATGCAATTTCTGTGTTTCATCGTCATAAGAGGGTCCAAGGGATACAGTAAACCTGAAGTGAAGCATCGGAATCTATAACTAGTGTCACAGGAATGGTTCAAAACATAGACAGTAGGAAGAGTCAGTCCTCTTGTGCTGAAGTCGGCATTGTGCCTTTTGTATTTAATTGCGATGCAATTTCTGTGTTTCATCGTCAATAAGAAGGTCGGAGGGACCCAGTAAACCTGAAGTGAAGCATCGGAATCTATAACTAGAGTCACAGGAATGGTTCAAGACATAGACAGTAAGAAGAGTCAGTCCTCTTGTACTTAAGTCGGCATTGTGCCTTTTGTATTTAATTCCAAAGCAATTTCTGTGTTTCATCGTCAATAAGAAGGTTTAAGGGATACAAGAGACCTGAAGTGAAGCATCGGAATCTATAGCTAGTGTCACAAGAATGGTTCAAAACACAGTCAGTAAGAAGAGTCAGTCTTCTTGTACTTATGTCGGTATTGTGCCTTTTGTATTTAATTCCGATGCAATTTCTGTGTTTCATCGTCATAAGAGGGTCCAAGGGATACAGTAAACCTGTAGTGAAGCATCGGAATCTATAACTAGTGACACAGGAATGGTTCAAAACATAGACAGTAGGAAGAGTCAGTCCTCTTTTGCTGATGTCGGCATTGTGCCTTTTGTATTTAATTGCGATGCAATTTCTGTGTTTCATCGTCAATAAGAAGGTCGGAGGGACACAGTAAACCTGGAGTGCAGCATCGGAGTATATAACTAGTGTCTCAGGAATGGTTCAAAACATAGGCAGTAAGAAGAGTCAGCCTTCTTGTACTTAATGCGGCATTGTGCCTTTTGTACTTAATTCCGATGCAATTTCTGTGTTTCATCGTCAATAAGAAGCGGCAAGGGATACAGTAATCCTGAAGTTAAGCATCGGAATCTATAACTAGTGTCACAGGAATGGTTCAAAACATAGACAGTAGCAAGAGTCAGTCTACTTGTACTTAAGTCGGCATTGTGCCTATGGTATTTAATTCCGATGCAATTTCTGTGTTTCATCGTCAATAAGAAGGTCAGAAAGATACAGTAAACCTGGAGTGAAGCATAGGAGTCTATAACTAGTGTCACAGGAATGGTTCAAAACATAGGCTGTAAGAAGAGTCAGACTTCTTGTTATTAATTCGGCATTGTGCCTTTTGTATTTAATTGCGATGCAATATCTGTGTTTCATCGTCAATAAGCAGGTCCAAGGGATACAGTAATTCTGAAATGAACCATCGGAAACTATAACTAGTGTCACAGGAATGGTTCAAAACATAGACAGTAGGAAAAGTCAGTCTACATGTACTTAAGTCGGCATTGTGCCCTTTGTACTTAATTCCGATGCAATTTGTGTGTTTCATCGAAAATAAGAAGGTCAGAGGGATACAGTAAACCTGATGTGAAGCATCGGAATCTATGAGTAGTTTCACAGGAATGGTACAAAACATAGTCAGTAAGAAGAGTCGGTCTTCTTGTACTTAAGTCGGCATTGTAACTTTTGTATTTAATTCCGATGCAATTTCTGTGTTTCATCGTCAATAAAAGGGTCCAAGGGATACAGTAGACCTGAATTGAAGCATCGGAATCTATAACTAGTGTCACAGGATTGGTTCAAATCATAGACAGTAGGAAGAGTCAGTCTTCTTGTACTTAAGTCGGCAAAAATGAATTTTGTATTTAATTCCAATGCAATTTCTGTGTTTCATCGTCAATAAGAAGCTCAGAGGGATAATGTAAATCTGAAGTGAAGCATTGGAATCTATAACTAGTGTCACAGGAATGTTTCAAAGCATAGACAGCAAGAAGTGTCAGGTTTCTTGTACTGAAGTCGGCATTGTGCCTTTTGTATTTAATTCCGATGCAATTTCTGTGTTTAAAACTCAATACGACGGTCAGAGTGGATACAGTAAACCTGAAGTGAAGCATCGGAATCTATAACTAGTGTCACAGGAATGGTTCAAAACATAGACAGTAAGAAGAGTCAGTCTTCTAGTACTTAAGTGGCTTTGTGCCTTTTGTATTTAATTCCGATGCATTTTCGGTGTTTCATCGTGAATAAGAGTGTCAGAGGGATACAGTAAACCAGAAGTGAAGCATACGAATCTATAACTAGTGTCACAGGAATGGTTCAATACGTAGACAGTAAGAAGTGTTAGTCTTCTTGTACTCAAGTCTGGATTGTGCCTTTTGTATATATTTCCGATGCAATTTCTGTGATTCATCGTCAATAAGAAGCTCAGAGGGATACAGTAAACCTGAAGTGAAGCATCGGAATCTATAACTAGTGTCACAGGAATCGTTCAAAACATAGACAGTAAGAAGAGTCAGTTTTCTTGTACTTAAGTCGGCATTGTGCCTTTTGTATATAATTCCGATTCAATTTCTGTGTTTCTTCGTCAATAAGAAGGTCAGAGGAACACAGTAAACCTGAAGTGAAGCATCGGAATTTATAACTAGTGTCATTGGAATGGTTCAAAACATACACAGTAAGAAGAGTCAGTCTTCTAGTACTTAAGTCGGCTTTTTGCCTTTTGTATTTAATTCCGATGCATTTTCTGTGTTTCATCGTGAATGAGAGGGTCAGAGGGATACAGTAAACCTGAAATGATGCATCGGAGTCTATAACTAGTGTCACAGTAGTGGTTCAAACAGAGATAATAAGAAGAGTCTGTTTTCTTGTACTTAAGTCGGCATTGTGCCTTATCTATTTAATTCCGATGCAATTTCTGTGTTTCGTCGTTAATAACAAGGTCCAAGGGATACAGTAAACCTGAAGTGAGGCATCGGAATCTAAAACCGGTCTCACAGGAAAGGTTCAAAACATGGACAGTATGAAGAGCCAGTCTTCTTGTACTTGAGTCGGCATTGTGCCTTTTGTATTTAATTCCGATGCAATTTCTGTGTTTCATCGTCAGTACGACGGTCAGAGCGATACAGTTAACCTGAAGTGAAGCATCGGAATCTCTAACTAGTGTCACAGGAATGGTTCAAAACATAGACAGTAAGAAGAGCCAGTCTTCTTGTACTTAAGTCGGCATTGTGCCTTTAGTATTTAAGTCTGATGTATTTTCTGTGTTTCATCGTCAATAAGAGGGTCAGAGGGATACAGTAAACCTTGAGTGAAGCATCGGAATCTATAACTTGTGTCACAGGAATGGTTCAAAACATAAACAATAAGAAGAGTCAGTCTTCTTGTACTTAAGTCGGCATTGTGCCTTTTCTATTTAATTCCGATGCAATATCTGTGTTTCATCCTCAATAAGAAGGTCCAAGGGATACAGTAAACCTGAAGTGAAGCATCGGAATCTATAACTAGTGTCACAGGAATGGTTCAAAACATAGTCCGTAAGAAGCGTCAGTCTTCTTGTACTTAAGTCGGCATTGTGCCTCATATATTTACTTCTGATGCAATATCTGTGTTTCATCGTCAATTAGAAGGTCCAAGGGATACTGCAAACCTGGAGTGAAGCACCGGAATCTATAACTAGTGTCACAAGAACGGTTCAAAACATAGACTGTAATAAGAGTCAGTCTTCTTGTAGTTTAGTCGGCATTTTGCCTTTTGTATATAATTCCCATGCAATTTCTGTGTTTCATCGTCAATAAGAAGGACCAAGGGATACAGTAAACCTGGAGTGAGGCATCGGAATCTATAACTAGTGTCACAGGGATGGTTCAAAACATAGACAGTAAGAAAAGTCAGTCTTTTTGTACTTAAGTCGGCATTGTGCCTTTTGTATTTAGTTCCGATGCAATTTCTGTGTTCCCTCGTCAATAAGAAGGTCCAAGGGATACAGTAAACCTGGAGTGAAGCATCGGAGTCTATAACTAGTGCCACAGGAATGGTTCAAAGCATAGACAGTAAGAAGAGTCAGTCTTCTTATACTTAATTCGGAATTGTGCTTTTGTATTTAATTCCGATGCAATTTCTGTGTTTCATCGTCAATAAGAATGTCCAAGGGATACAGTAAACCTGGAGTGAAGCATCGGAATCTATAACTAGTGACACAGGGACGGTTCAAAACATAGACAGTAAGATGAGTCGGTATTCTTGTACTTAAGTCGGCATTGTGCCTTTTCTACTTAATTCCGATGCCATTTCTGTGTCTCATCGTCAATAAGAAGGTCCAAGGGATACAGTAAACCTGGAGTGAAGCATCGGAATCTATAACTAGTGTCACAGGAATGGTTCAAAGCATAGACAGTAAGAAAAGTCAGACATCTTTTACTTAAGTCGGCATTGTGACTTTTGTATTTAATTCCGATGCAGTTTCTGTGTTTCATCGTCAATAAGAAGGTCCAAGGGATACAGTAAACCTGGAGTGAAGCACCGGAGTCTATAACTAGTGTCAAAGGAATGGCTCAAAACATGGACAGTAAGAAGAGTCAGTCTTCTTGTACTTAATTCGGCATTGTGCCTTTTGTATATAATTCCGATGCAATTTCTGAGTTTCATCGTCAAAAAGAAGGTCAGAGGGATACAGTAAACCTGAAGTGAAGAAGCATCAGAAACTATAACTAGTGTCACAGGAATGGTTCAAAACATAGTCAGTAGGAAGAGTCAGTCTTCTTGTACTTAAGTCGGCATTGTGCATTTTGAATTTAAATCCGATGCAATTTCTGTGTTTCATCGTCAATAAGAAGGTCCAAGGGATACAGTAAACCTGAAGTGAAGCATCGGAATCTATAACTAGTGTCACAGGAATGGTTCGAAACATTGACAGTAGCAAGAGTCAGTCTACTTGTACTTAAGTCGGCATTGTGCCTATTGTCTTTAATTCCGATGCAATTTCTGTGTTTCATCGTCAATAAGAAGGTCCAAGGGACACAGTAAACCAGGAGTGAAGCATCAGAATATATAACTAGTGTAACAGGAATGGTTCAAAACATGGACAGTAGGAAGAGTCAGTCCTCTTGTGCTTAAGTCGGCAATGTTCCTTTTGTATTTAATTCCGATCCAAATTCTGTGTTTCATCGTCAATAAGAAGGTCAGAGGGATGTAGTATACCTGGAGTGAATCATCGGAGTCTATAACTAGTGTCACAGGAATGGTTCAAAACATAGGCAGTAAGAAGAGTCAGCCTTCTTGTACTTAAGTAGGCATTGTGAGTTTTGTATTTATTTCCGATGCAATATCTGTGTTTCCTCGTCAATAAGAAGGTCAGAGGGATACAATAAACATGAAGTGAAGCATCGGAATCTATAACTAGTGTCACAGGAATGGTTCAAAGCATAGTCAGTAAGAAGAGTGAGTCTTCTAGTACTTAAGTCGGTATTGTGCCTTTTGTATTTAATTCCGATGCAATATCTGTGTTACATCGCCAATAAGAAGGTGCAAGGGATACAGTAAACCTGGAGTGAAGCATCGGAATCTATAGCTAGTGCCACAGGGACGGTTCAAAACATAGACAGTAAGATGAGTCAGTATTCTTGTACTTAAGACGGCAATGTGCCTTTTCTATTTAATTCCGATGCATTTTCTGTGTTTTCTTCGTCAATATGGAGGTCCAAGGGATACAGTAAACCTGGAGTGAAGCATCGGAATCTAGAACTAGTGTCACAGGAATGGTTCAAAACATAGACAGTAGGAAGAGTCAGTCTTCTTGTACTTAAGTCGGCATTGTGCCTTTTGTATTTTATTCCGATGCAATTTCTGTGTTTCATCGTCAATAAGAAGGTCAGAGGGATACAGTAAACCTGGAGTGAAGCATCGGAGTCTATAACTGGTGTCACAGGAATGGGTCAAAACATAGGCAGTAAGAAGAGTCAGCCTTCTTGTACTTAATTCGGCATTGTGCCTTTTGTATTTCATTCCGATGCAATTAATGTGTTTCACCGTCAATAAGAAGGTCCAAGGGATACAGTAAACCTGAAGTGAAGCATCGGAACCTATAACTAGTGTCACAGGTATGTTTCAAAACATAGACAGTAGCAAGAGTCAGTCTACTTGTACTTAAGTCGGCATTGTGCCTATTGTATTTAATTCCGGTGCAATTTCTGTGTTTCATCGTCAATAAGAAGGTCCAAGGGACACAGTAATCCAGGAGTGTAGCAACGGAATCTATAACTAGTGTCACAGGAATGGTTCAAAACATAGACAGCAGGAAGAGTCAGTCTTCTTGTACTTAAGTTGGCACATGCCTTTTGTAGTTAATTCCGATGCAATTTCTGCGTTTCATCGTCAATAAGAAGGTCAGAGGGATACAGTAAACCTGGAATGAAGCATCGGAGTCTATAACTAGTACCACAGGAATGGTTCAAAACATAGGCAGTTAGAAGAGTCAGACTTCTTGTACTTAATTCGGCATTGTGCCTTTTGTATTTAATTGCGATGCAATATCTGCGATTCTTCGTCAATAAGAAGGTCAGAGGGATACACTAAAACTGATGTGAAGCATCGCAATCTATAACTAGTGTCACAGGAATGGTTCAAAACATAAACAGTAAGAACAGGCAGTCTTCTTGTACTTAATTCGCCATTGCGCCTTTAGTATTTAATTCCGATGCAATTTCTGTGTTTCATCGTCAATAAGAAGGTCAGAGGGATACAGTAAACCTGAAGTGAAGCATCGGAATCTATAACTGGTGTCACAGGAATGGTTCAAATTATAGTCAGTAAGAAGAGTCAGTCTCCTTGTACTTATGTCGACATTGTGCCTTTTGTATTTAATTCCGATGCAATTTCTGTGTTTCAAACTCAATACGACGGTCAGAGTGGATACAGTAAACCTGAAGTGAAGCATCGGAATATATAAATGGTGTCACAGGAATGGGCAAAACATAGACAGTAGCAAGAGTCAGTCTTCTTGTACTTAAGTTGGCATTGTGCCTATTGTATTTAATTCCGTTGCAATTTCTGTGTTTCATCGTTAATAAGATGGACCAAGGGACACAGAAATCCTGGAGTGAAGCATCGGAATCTATAACTAGTGTCACAGGAATGGTTCAATACATAGACAGTAGGAAGAGTCAGTCTTCTTGTACTTAAGTCGGCATTGTGCCTTTTCTATTTAATTCTCATGCAATATATGTGTTTCATCGTCAATAAGAAGGTCCAAGGGATACTTTAAACTTGGAGTGAAGCACCGGAATCTATAACGAGTGTCACAAGAACTGGTCAAACATAGACTGTAATAAGTGTCAGACTTCTTGTACTTTAGTCGGCATTGTGCCTCTTGTATTGAATTCCGATGCAATTTCTGTGTTTCATCGTCAATAAGACGGTCAGAGGGATACAGTAAACCTGAAGTGAAGCATCGCAATCTATAACTAATGTCACAGGAATGGTTCATAACACAGACAGTAGGAAAAGTCAGTCTACATATACTTAAGTCGGCATTGTGCCTTTTGTACTTAATTCCGATGCAATTTCTGTGTTTCACCGTCAATAAGAAGGTCCAAGGGATACAGTAGACCTGATTTTAAGCATCGGAATCTATAACTAGTGTCACAGGAACGGTTCAAATCATAGACAGAAGGAAGAGTCAGCCTTCTTGTACTTTAGTCGGCATTGTGAATTTTGTATTTAATTCCGATGCAATTTCTGTGTTTCATCGTCAATAAGAAGGTCGGAGGGATACAGTACACCTGAGGTGAAGCATTGGAATCTGTAACTAGAGTCACAGGAATGGTTCAAAACATAGACAGTAAGAACAGTCAGTCCTCTTGTACTTAAGTCGCCATTGTGCCTTTTCTATTTAATTCTGATGCAATATCTGTGTTTCATCGTCACAAAGAAGGTCCAAGGGATACTGTAAACTTGGAGTGAAGCACCGGAATCTATAACTAGTGTCACAAGAACGGTTCAAAACATAGACTGTAATAAGAGTCAGTCTTCTTGTACTTTAGTCGACATTGTGCCTTTTGTATTTAATTCCGATGCAATTTCTGTGTTTCGTCGTCAATAAGAAGGTCCAAGAGACACAGTAAACCTGGAGTAAAGCATCGGAATCTATAACTAGTGTCACAGGAATGGTTCAAAACATAGACAGTAGGAAGAGTCAGTCCTCTTGTGCTGAAGTCGGCATTGTGCCTTTTGTATTTAATTCCGATGCAATTTCCGTGATTCATCGTCAATAAGAAGCCAGAGGGATACGGTATACCTGGAGTGAATCATCGGAGTCTATAACTAGTGTCACAGGAATGGTTCAAAACATAGTCAGTAAGAAGAGTAAGACTTCTTGTACTTAAACGGCATTGTGCCTTTTGTATTTAATTCCGATGCAATATCTGTGTTTCATCGACAATAAGAAGGTCCAAGGGATACAGTAAACGTGGAGTGAAGCATCGGAATCTATAACTAGTGACACAGGAATGGTTCAAAACATAGACAGTAGGAAGAGTCAGTCCTCTTGTGCTGAAGTCGGCATTGTGCCTTTTGTATTTAATTGCGATGCAATTTTTGTGTTTCATCGTCAATAAGAAGGTCGGAGGGACACAGTAAACATGGAGTGCAGCATCAGAGTCTATAACTAGTGTCTCAGGAATGGTTCAAAACATAGGCAGTAAGAAGAGTCAGCCTTCTTGTACTTAATTCGGCATTGTGCCTTTTGTACTTAATTCCGATGCAATTTCTGTGTTTCATCGTCAATAAGAAGCGGCAAGGGATACAGTAATCCTGAAGTTAAGCATCAGAATCTATGACTAGTGTCACAGGAATGGTTCAAAACATAGTCAGTAAGAAGAGTCAGTCTTCTTGTACTTATGTCGGTATTGTGCCTTTTGTATTTAATTCCGATGCAATTTCTGTGTTTCATCGTCAATAAAAGGGACCAAGGGATACAGTAGACCTGAATTGAAGCATCGGAATCTATAACTAGTGTCACAGGATTGGTTCAAATCATAGACAGTAGGAAGAGTCAGTCTTCTTGTACTTAAGTCGGCATTGTGAATTTTGTATTTAATTCCAATGCAATTTCTGTGTTTCATCGTCAATAAGAAGGTCAGAGGGATACAGTAAACCTGAAGTGGGGCATCGGAATCTAAAACCGGTCTCGCAGGTAAGGTTCAAAACATGGACAGTAAGAAGAGGCAGTCTTCTTGTACTTGTGTCGGCATTGTGCCATTTGTATTTAATTCCGATGCAATTTCTGTGTTTCATCGTCAGTACGACGGTCAGAGGGATACAGTTAACATGAAGTGAAGCTTCGGAATCTCTAACTAGTGTCACAGGAATGGTTCAAAACATAGACAGTAAGAAGAGTCAGTCTTCTTGTACTTAAGTCTGCATTGTGCCTTTTGTATATATTTCCGATGCAATTTCTGTGTTTCACCGTCAATAAGAAGCTCAGAGGGATAATGTAAATCTGAAGTGAAGCATTGGAATCTATAACTAGTGTCACAGGAATGTTTCAAATCATAGACAGCAAGAAATGTCAGGTTTCTTGTACTGAAGTGGGCATTGTGCCTTTTGTATTTAATTCCGATGCAATTTCTGTGTTTCAAACTCAATGCGATGGTCAGAGTGGAAACAGTAAACCTGAAGTGAAGCATCGGAATCTATAACTAGTGTCACAGGAATGGTTCAAAACATAGACAGTAAGAAGAGTCAGTCTTCTAGTACTTAAGTGGCTTTGTGCCTTTTGTATTTAATTCCGATGCATTTTCGGTGTTTCATCGTGAATAAGAGTGTCAGAGGGATACAGTAAACCAGAAGTGAAGCATACGAATCTATAACTAGTTTCACAGGAATGGTTCAAATCATAGACAGTAAGAAGTGTTAGTCTTCTTGTACTCAAGTCTGGATTGTGCCTTTAGTATATGTTTCCGACGCAATTTCTGTAATTCATCGTCAATATGAAGCTCAGAGGGATACAGTAAACCTGAAGTGAAGCATCGGAATCTATAACTAGTGTCACAGGTATCGTTCAAAACATAGACAGTAAGAAGAGTCAGTTTTCTTGTACTTAAGTCGGCATTGTGCCTTTTGTATATAATTCCGATTCAATTTCTGTGTTTCTTCGTCAATAAGAAGGTCAGAGAAATACAGTAAACCTGAAGTGAAGCATCGGAATCTATAACTAGTGTCATTGGAATGGTTCAAAACATAGACAGTAAGAAGAGTCAGTCTTCTAGTACTTAAGTCGGCTTTTTGCCTTTTGTATTTAATTCCGATGCATTTTCTGTGTTTCATCGTGAATGAGAGGGTCAGAGGGATACAGTAAACCTGAAGTGATGCATCGGAGTCTATAACTAGTGTCACAGTAGTGGTTCAAAACAGAGATAATAAGAAGAGTCTGTTTTCTTGTACTTAAGTCGGCATTGTGCCTTATCTATTTAATTCCGATGCAATTTCTGTGTTTCGTCGTTAATAACAAGGTCCAAGGGATACAGTAAACCTGAAGTGAGGCATCGGAATCTAAAACCGTTCTCACAGGAAATGTTCAAAACATGGACAGTATGAAGAGCCAGTCTTCTTGTACTTGAGTCGGCATTGTGCCTTTTGTATTTAATTCCGATGCAATTTCTGTGTTTCATCGTCAGTACGACGGTCAGAGGGATACAGTTAACCTGAAGTGAAGCATCGGAATCTCTAACTAGTGTCACAGGAACGGTTCAAAACATAGACAATAAGAAGAGCCAAACTTCCTGTACTTAAGTCGGCATTGTGCCTTTTGTATTTAAGTCTGATGTATATTCTGTGTTTCATCGTCAATAAGAGGGTCAGAGGGATACAGTAAACCTGGAGTGAAGCATCAGAATCTATAACTAGTGTCACAGGAATGGTTCAAAACATAAACAATAAGATGAGTCAGTCTTCTTATACTTCATTCGGAATTGTGCCTTTTGTATTTAATTCCGATGCAATATCTGTGTTTCATCCTCAATAAGAAGGTCCAAGGGATACAGTAAACCTGAAGTGAAGCATCGGAATCTATAACTAGTGTCACAGGAATGGTTCAAAACATAGTCCGTAAGAAGCGTCAGTCTTCTTGTACTTAAGTCGGCATTGTGCCTTATATATTTACTTCTGATGCAATATCTGTGTTTCATCGTCAATTAGAAGGTCCAAGGGATACTGTAAACATGGAGTGAAGCACCGGAATCTATAACTAGTGTCACAAGAACGGTTCAAAACATAGACTGTAATAAGAGTCAGTCTTCTTGTAGTTTAGTCGGCATTTTGCCTTTTGTATATAATTCCCATGCAATTTCTGTGTTTCATCGTCAATAGGAAGGTCCAAGAGATACCGTAAACCTGAAGTGAAGCATCGGTATTTATAACTAGTGTCACAGGAATGGTTCAAAGCATAGTCAGTAAGAAGAGTCAGTCTTATTGTACTTAAGTGGGCATTGTGCCTTTTGTATTTAATTCCGATGCAATTTCTGTGTTTCATCGTCAATAAGAAGGACCAAGGGATACAGTAAACCTGGAGTGAAGCATCGGAATCTATAACTAGTGTCACAGGAATGGTTCAAAGCATAGACAGTAAGAAAAGTCAGACTTCTTTTACTTAAGTCGGCATTGTGACTTTTGTATTTAATTCCGATGCAGTTTCTGTGTTTCATCGTCAATAAGAAGGTCCAAGGGATACAGTAAACCTGGAGTGAAGCACCGGAGTCTATAACTAGTGTCACAGGAATGGCTCAAAACATGGACAGTAAGAAGAGTCAGTCTTCTTGTACTTAATTCGGCATTGTGCCTTTTGTATATAATTCCGATGCAATTTCTGTGTTTCATCGTCAAAAAGAAGGTCAGAGGGATACAGTAAACCTGAAGTGAAGAAGCATCAGAACCTATAACTAGTGTCACAGGAATGGTTCAAAACATAGTCAGTAGGAAGAGTCAGTCTTCTTGTACTTAAGTCGGCATTGTGCATTTTGAATTTAATTCCGATGCAATTTCTGTGTTTCATCGTCAATAAGAAGGTCCAAGGGATACAGTAAATCTGAAGTGAAGCATCGCAATCTATAACTAGTGTCACAGGAATGGTTCAAAACATAGACAGTAGCAAGAGTCAGTCTACTTGTACTTAAGTCGGCATTGTGCCTATTGTATTTAATTCCGGTGCAATTTCTGTGTTTCATCGTCAATAAGAAGGTCCAAGGGACACAGTAATCCAGGAGTGAAGCAACGGAATCTATAACTAGTGTCACAGGAATGGTTCAAAACATAGACAGTAGGAAGAGTCAGTCTTCTTGTACTTAAGTCGGCACATGCCTTTTGTATTTAATTCCGATGCAATTTCTGCGTTTCATCGTCAATAAGAAGGTCAGAGGGATACAGTAAACCTGGAGTGAAGCATCGGAGTCTATAACTAGTATCACAGGAATGGTTCAAAACATAGGCAGTAAGAAGAGTCAGTATTCTTGTACTTAAGTCGGCATTGTGAACTTTGTATTTAATTCCGTTGCAATTTCTGTGTTTCACCGTCAATAAGAAGATCCAAGGGATACAGTAATCCTGAGGTTAAGCATCGGAATCTATGACTAGTGTCACAGGAAAGGTTCTAAACATAGTCAGTAAGAAGAGTCAGTCTTTTTGTACTTAAGTCGATTTTGTGCCTTTTGTATTTAATTCCGAAGCAATTTCTGTGTTTCATCGTCATTAAGACGGTCAGAGGGATACAGTAAACCTGAAGTGAAGCATCGGAATCTATAACTAGTGTCACAGGAATGGTTCAAAGCATAGACAGTTGGAAGAGTCAGTCTTCTTGTACTTAAGTCGGTATTGTGCCTTTTGTATTTAATTCCGATGCAATTTCTGTGTTTCATCGTCAATAAGAAGGTCCAAGGGATACAGTAAACCTGAAAAGAACCATCGGAAACTATAACTAGTGTCACAGGAATGGTTCAAAACATAGACAGTAGGAAAAGTCAGTCTACATGTGCTTAAGTCGGCATTGTGCCTTTTGTATTTAATTCCAATGCAATATCTGTGTTTCATCCTCAATAAGGAGGACCAAGGGATACAGTAAAACTGAAGTGAAGCATCGTAATCTATAACTAGTGTCACAGGAATGGTTCAAAACATAGTCAGTAAGAAGCGTCAGTCTTGTTGTACTTAAGTCGGCATTATGCCTTTTGTATTTAATTCCGATGCAATTTCTGTGTTTCATCGTCAATAAGAAGGTCCAAGGGATACAGTAAACCTGAAAAGAACCATCGGAAACTATAACTAGTGTCACAGGAATGGTTCAAAACATAGACAGTAGGAAGAGTCAGTCTTCTTGTACTTAAGTCGGCATTGTGCCTTTTGTATTTAATTCCAATGCAATATCTGTGTTTCATCCTCAATAAGGAGGACCAAGGGATACAGTAAAACTGAAGTGAAGCATCGTAATCTATAACTAGTGTCACAGGAATGGTTCAAAACATAGTCAGTAAGAAGCGTCAGTCTTGTTGTACTTAAGTCGGCATTGTGCCTTTTCTATTTAATTCTGATGCAATATCTGTGTTTCATCGTCAATAAGAAGGTCCAAGGGATACTGTAAACTTGGAGTGAAGCACCGGAATCTATAACTAGTGTCACAAGAACGGTTCAAAACATAGACTGTAATAAGAGTCAGTCTTCTTGTACTTTAGTCGGCATTGTACCTTTTGTATTTAATTCCGATGCAATTTCTGTGTTTCATCGTCAACACGAAGGTCCAAGGGATACAGTAAACCTGGAGTGAAGCATCGGAATCTATAACTAGTGTCACAGCAATGGTTCAAAACATAGTCGGTAAGAAGAGTCAGTCTTCTTGTACTTAAGTCGGCATTGTGCCTTTTGTATTTAATTCCGATGCAGTTTCTGTGTTTCATCGTCAATAAGAAGGACCAAGGGATACAGTAATCCTGAAGTTAAGCATCGGAACCTATGACTAGTGTAACAGGAATGGTTGAAAACATAGTGAGTAAGAAGAGTCAGTCTTCTTGTACTTAAGTCGGTTTTGTGCCTTTTGTATTTAATT
Organism: Schistocerca americana; assembly: GCF_021461395.2. Taxonomy (NCBI): domain Eukaryota; kingdom Metazoa; phylum Arthropoda; class Insecta; order Orthoptera; family Acrididae; genus Schistocerca; species Schistocerca americana. Next base: position 760,913,098 of record NC_060123.1, read on the forward strand.
CCGATGCAATTTCTGTGTTTCATCGTCAATAAGAAGGTCCAAGGGATACAGTAAACCTGAAGTGAAGCATCGGAATATATAACTAGTGTCACAGGAATGGGCAAAACATAGACAGTAGCAAGAGTCAGTCCTCTTGTACTTAAGTTGGCATTGTGCCTATTGTATTTAATTCCGTTGCAATTTCTGTGTTTCATCGTTAATAAGATGGCCTAAGGGACACAGTAAACCTGGAGTGAAGCATCGGAATCTATAACTAGTATCACAGGAATGATCCAATACATAGACAGTAGGAAGAGTCAGTCTTCTTGTACTTATGTCGGCATTGTGCCTTTTGTATTTAATTCCGATGCAATATCTGTGTTTCATCCTCAATAAGAAGGTCCAAGGGATACAGTAAACCTGAAGTGAAGCATCGTAATCTATAACTAGCGTCACAGGAATGGTTCAAAACATAGTCAGTAAGAAGCGTCAGTCTTGTTGTACTTAATTCGGCATTGTGCCTTTTCTATTTAATTCTGATGCAATATATGTGTTTCATCGTCAATAAGAAGGTGCAAGGGATACTGTAAACTTGGCGTGAAGCACCGGAATCTATAACGAGTGTCACAAGAACTGGTCAAAACATAGACTGTAATAAGTGTCAGACTTCTTGTACTTTAGTCGGCATTGTGCTTCTTGTATTTAATTCCGATGCAATTTCTGTGTTTCGTCGTCAATAAGACGGTCAGAGGGATACAGTAAACCTGAAGTGAAGCATCGGAATCTATAACTAATGTCACAGGAATGGTTCACAACACAGACAGTAGGAAAAGTCAGTCTACTTGTACTTAAGTCGGCATTGTGCCTTTTGTACTTAATTCCGATGCAATTTCTGTGTTTCACCGTCAATAAGAAGGTCCAAGGGATACAGTAGACCTGATTTGAAGCATCGGAATCTATAACTAGTGTCACAGGAATGGTTCAAATCATAGTTAGTAGGAAGAGTCAGCCTTCTTGTACTTAAGTCGGCATTGTGAATTTTGTATTTAATTCCGATGCAATTTCTGTGTTTCATTGTCAATAAGAAGGTCAGAGGGATACAGTACACCTGAGGTGAAGCATTGGAATCTATAACTAGAGTCACAGGAATGGTTCGAAACATAGACAGTAAGAAGAGTCAGTCCTCTTGTACTTAAGTCGGCATTGTGCCTTTTGTATTTAATTCCAAAGCCATTTCTGTGTTTCATCGTCAATGAGAAGGTTTAAGGGACACAGTAAACCTGAAGTGAAACATCGGAATCAATAGCTAGTGTCACAAGAATGGTTCAGAACATAGTCAGTAAGTAGAGTCAGTCTTCATGTACTTAAATCGGCATTGTGAATTTTGTATTTAATTCCGTTGCAATTTCTGTGTTTCATCGTCAATAAGAAGATCCAAGGGATACAGTAATCCTGAAGTTAAGCATCGGAATCTATGACTAGTGTAACAGGAAAGGTTCAAAACATAGTCAGTAAGAAGAGTCAGTCTTTTTGTGCTTAAGTCGATTTTGTGCCATTTGTATTTAATTCCGATGCAATTTATGTGTTTCATCGTCAATAAGAAGGTCCAAGGGATACAGTAAACCTGAAATGAAGCATCGGAATATGTAACTAGTGTCACAGGAATGGGTAAAACATAGACAGTAGCAAGAGTCAGTCCTCTTGTACTTAAGTTGGCATTGTGCCTATTGTATTTAATTCCGTTGCAATTTCTGTGTTTCATCGTTAATAAGAAAGGCCAAGGGACACAATAAACCTGGAGTAAAGCATCGGAATCTATAACTAGTGTCACAGGAATGGTTCAAAACATAGACAGTAGGAAGAGACAGTCTTCTTGTACTTAAGTCGGCATTGTGCTTTTTGTATTTAATTCCGATGCAATATCTGTGTTTCATAATCAATAAGAAGGTCCAAGGGATACAGTAAACCTGAACTGAAGCATCGTAATCTGTAACTAGTGTCACAGGAATGGTTCAAAACATAGTCAGTAAGAAGCGTCAGTCTTCTTGTACTTAAGTCGGCATTGTGCCTTTTCTATTTAATTCTGATGCAATATCTGTGTTTCACCGTCAATAAGAAGGTCCAAGGGATACTGTAAACTTGGAGTGAAGCACCGGAATCTATAACTAGTGTCAGAAGAACGGTTGAAAACATAGACTGTAATAAGGGTCAGTCTTCTTGTACTTTAGTCGGCATTGTGCCTTTTGTATTTAATTCCGATGCAATTTCTGTGTTTCGTCGTGAATAAGAAGGTCCAAGGGACACAGTAAACCTGGAGTAAAGCATCGGAATCTATAACTAGTGTCACAGGAATGGTTCAAATCATAGACAGTAGGATGAGTCAGTCCTCTTGTGCTGAAGTCGGCATTGTGCCTTTTTTATTTAATTCCGATGCAATTTCTGTGATTCATCGTCAATAAGAAGCCAGAGGGATATAGTATACCTGGAGTGAATCATCGGAGTCTATAACTAGTGTCACAGGAATGGTTCAAAACATAGGCAGTAAGAAGAGTCAGCCTTCTTGTACTTAATTCGGCATTGTGCCTTTTGTATTTAATTCCGATGCAATTTCTGTGATTCTTCGTCAATAAGAAGGTCAGAGGGATACAGTATATCTGTAGTGAAGCATCGGAATCTATAACTAGTGTCACAGGAATGGTTCAAAACATAGTCAGTAAGAAGAGTCAGTCTTCTTGTACTTAAACGGCATTGTGCCTTTTGTATTTAATTCCGATGCAATATCTGTTTTTCATCGACAATACGAAGGTCCAAGGGATACAGTAAACCTGGAGTGAAGCATCGGAATCTATAACTAGTGTCATAGGGACGGTTCAAAACATAGACAGTAAGATGAGTCAGTATTCTTGTACTTAAGTCGGCATTGTTCCTTTTCCATTTAATTCCGATGCAATTTCTGTTTTTCATCGTCAATAAGGAGGTCCAAGGGATACAGTAAACGTGGAGTGAAGCATCGGAATCTATAACTAGTGACACAGGAATGGTTCATATCATAGACAGTAGGAAGGGTCAGTCTTCTTGTACTTAAGTCGCCATGTGCCTTTTGTATTTAATTCCGATGCAATTTCTGCGTTTCATCGTCAACAAGAAGGTCAGAGGGATACAGTAAACCTGGAGTGAAGTATCGGAGCCTATAACTAGTATCACAGGAATGGTTCAAAACATAGGCAGTAGGAAGAGTCAGACTTCTTGTACTTAATTCGGCATTGTGCCATTTGTATTTAATTCCGATGCAATATCTGCGATTCTTCGTCAATAAGAAGGTCAGAGGGATACAGTAAAACTGATGTGAAGCATCGCAATCTATAACTAGTGTCACAGGAATGGTTCAAAACATATACAGTAATAAGAGTCTGTCTTCTTGTACTTAATTCGCCACTGCGCCTTTTGTATTTAATTCCGATGCAATTTCTGTGTTTCATCGTCAATAAGAAGGTCAGAGGGATACAGTAAACCTGAAGTGAAGCATCGGAATCTATAACTGGTGTCACAGGAATGGTTCAAATTATAGTCAGTAAGAAGAGTCAGTCTCCTTGTACTTATGTCGACAATGTGCCTTTTGTATTTAATCCGATGCAATTTCTGTGCTTCATCGTCAATACGAAGGTCCAAGAGATACATTAAACCTGGAGTGAAGCATCGGAATCAATAACTAGAGTAACAGGGACGGTACAAGACGTAGACAGTTAGATGAGTCAGTATTCTTGTACTTAAGTCGGCATTGTGAATTTTGTATTTAATTCCGTTGCAATTTCTGTGTTTCATCGTCAATAAGAAGATCCAAGGGATACAGTAATCCTTAAGTTAAGCATCAGAATCTATGACTAGTGTCACAGGAAAGGTTCAAAACATAGTCAGTAAGATGAGTCAGTCTTTTTGTACTTAAGTCGATTTTGTGCCTTTTGTATTTAATTCCGATGCAATTTCTGTGTTTCATCGTCATTAAGACGGTTAGAGGGATACGGTAAACCTGAAGTGAAGCATCGGAATCTATAACTAGTGTCACAGGAATGGTTCAAAACATAGACAGTTGGAAGAGTCAGTCTTCTTGTACTTAAGTCGGCATTGTGCCTTTTGTATTTAATTCCGATGCAATTTCTGTGTTTCATCCTCAATAAGAAGGTCCAAGGGATACAGTAAACCTGAAAAGAACCATCGGAATCTATAACTAGTGTCACAGGAATGGTTCAAAACATAGCCAGTTGGAAGAGTCAGTCTTCTTGTACTTAAGTCGGCATTGTGCCTTTTGTATTTAATTCCGATGCAATTTCTGTGTTTCATCCTCAATAAGAAGGTCCAAGGGATACAGTAAACCTGAAAAGAACCATCGGAATCTATAACTTAGTGTCACAGGAATGGTTCAAAACATAGACAGTAGGAAGAGTCAGTCTTCTTGTACTTAAGTCGGCATTGTGCCTTTTGTATTTAATTCCAATGCAATATCTGTGTTTCATCCTCAATTAGAAGGACCAAGGGATACAGTAAACCTGAAGTGAAGCATCGTAATCTATTACTAGTGTCACAGGAATGGTTCAAAACATAGTCAGCAAGAAGCGTCAGTCTTGTTGTACTTAAGTCGGCATTGTGCCTTTTCTATTTAATTCTGATGCAAAATCTGTGTTTCATCGTCAATAAGAAGGTCCAAGGGATACTGTAAACTTGGAGTGAAGCACCAGAATCTATAACTAGTGTCACAAGAACGGTTCAAAACATAGACTGTAATAAGAGTCAGTCTTCTTGTACTTTAGTCGGCATTGTGCCTTTTGTATTTAATTCCGTTGCAATCTCTGTGTTTCATCGTCAATAAGAAGATCCAAGGGATACAGTAATCCTGAAGTTAAGCATCGGAATCTATGACTAGTGTCACAGGCAAGGTTCAAAACATAGTCAGTACGAAGAGTCAGTCTCTTTGTACTTAAGTCAATTTTGTGCCATTTGTATTTAATTCCGATGCAATTTCTGTGTTTCGTCGTCAATAAGAGGGTCCAAGAGACACAGTAAACCTGGAGTAAAGCATCGGAATCTATAACTAGTGTCACAGGAACGGTTCAAAACATAGACAGTAGGAAGAGTCAGTCCTCTTGTGCTGAAGTCGGCATTGTGCCTTTTGTATTTAATTCCGATGCAATTTCTGTGATTCATCGTCAATAAGAAGCCAGAGGGATACAGTATACCTGGAGTGAATCATCGGAGTCTATAACTAGTGTCACAGGAATGGTTCAAAACATCTTCTTGTACTTAATTCGGCATTGTGCATTTTGAATTTAATTCCGATGCAATTTCTGTGATTCTTCGTCAATAAGAAGGTCAGAGGGATACAGTAAACCTGTAGTGAAGCATCGGAATCTATAACTAGTGTCACAGGAATGGTTCAAAACATAGACAGTAAGAAGAGTCAGTCCTCTTGTACTTAAACGGCATTGTGCCTTTTGTATTTAATTCCGATGCAATATCTGTGTTTCATCGACAATAAGAAGGTCCAAGGGATACAGTAAACCTGGAGTGAAGCATCGGAATCTATAACTAGTGTCATAGGGACGGTTCAAAACATAGACAGTAAGATGAGTCAGTATTCTTGTACTTAAGTCGGCATTGTGACTTTTCCATTTAATTCCGATGCAATTTCTGTTATTCGTCGTCAATAAGGAGGTCCAAGGGATACAGTAAACGTGGAGTGAAGCATCGGAATCTATAACTAGTGACACAGGAATGGTTCAAATCATAGACAGTAGGAAGAGTCAGTCTTCTTGTACTTAATACGGCATTGTGCCTTTTGTATTTAATTGCGATGCAATTTCTGTGTTTCATCGTCAATAAGAATGTCGGAGGGACACAGTAAACCTGGGGTGCAGCATCGGCGTCTATAACTAGTGTCTCAGGAATGGTTCAAAACATAGGCAGTAAGAAGAGTCAGCCTTCTTGTACTTAATCCGGCATTGTGCCTTTTGTATTTAATTCCGATGCAATTTCTGTGCTTCTTCGTCAATAAGAAGGTCAGAGGGATACAGTAAACCTGTAGTGAAGCATCGGAATCTATACCTAGTGTCACAGGAATGGTTCAAAACATAGACAGTAAGAAGAGTCAGTCTTCTTGTACTTAAACGGCATTGTGCCTTTTGTATTTAATTCCGATGCAATTTCTGTGTTTCATCGTCAATAAGAAGCGGCAAGGGATACAGTAATCCTGAAGTTAAGCATCGGAATCTATGACTAGTGTCACAGGAATGGTTCAAAACATTGTCAGTAAGAAGAGTCAGTCTTCTTGTACTTATGCCGGTATTGTGCCTTTTGTATTTAATTCCGATGCAATTTCTGTGTTTCATCGTCATAAGAAGGTCCAAGGGATACAGTAAACCTGAAGTGAAGCATCGGAATCTATAACTAGTGTCACAGGAATGGTTCAATCATAGACAGTAGCAAGAGTCAGTCAACTTGTACTTAAGTCGGCATTGTGCCTATTGTATTTAATTCCGGTGCAATTTCTGTGTTTCATCGTCAATAAGAAGGTCCAAGGGACACAGTAAACCTGGAGTGAAGCATCGGAATCTATAACTAGTCTCACAGGAATGTTTCAAAACATAGACAGTAGGAAGAGTCAGTCTTCTTGTACTTAAGTCGGAATTGTGCCTTTTGTATTTAATTCCGATGCAATTTCTGTGTTTCATCGTCAATAAGAAGGTCAGAGGGATACAGTAAACCTGGAGCGAAGCATAGGAGTCTATAACTAGTGTCACATGATGGTTCAAAACATAGGCTGTAAGAAGAGTCAGACTTCTTGTTCTTAATTCGGCATTGTGCCTTCTGTATTTAATTCCGATGCAATATCTATGTTTCATCGTCAATAAGAAGGTCCAAGGGATACAGTAAACCTGAAATGAACCATCGGAAACTATAACTAGTGTCACAGGAATGGTTCAAAACATAGACAGTAGGAAAAGTCAGTCTACATGTACTTAAGTCGGCATTGTGCCCTTTGTACTTAATTCCGATGCAATTTGTGTGTTTCATCGTCAATAAGAAGGTCAGAGGGATACAGTAAACCTGATGTGAAGCATCGGAATCTATGAGTAGTGTCACAGGAATGGTACAAAACATAGTCAGTAAGAAGAGTCGGTCTTCTTGTTCTTAAGTCGGCATTGTAACTTTTGTATTTAATTCCGATGCAATTTCTGTGTTTCATCGTCAATAAAAGGGTCCAAGGGATACAGTAGACCTGAATTGAAGCATCGGAATCTATAACTAGTGTCACAGGACTGGTTCAAATCATAGACAGTAGGAAGAGTCAGTCTTCTTGTACTTAAGTCGGCATTGTGAATTTTGTATTTAATTCCAATGCATTTTCTGTGTTTCATCGTCAATAAGAAGGTCAGAGGGATACAGTAAACCTGAAGTGGAGCATCGGAATCTATAACTAGAGTCACAGGAATGGTTCAAGACATAGGCAGTAAGAAGAGTCAGTCCTCTTGTACTTAAGTCGGCATTGTGCCTTTTGTGTTTAATTCCAAAGCAATTTCTGTGTTTCATCGTCAATAAGAAGGTTTAAGGGATACAAGAGACCTGAAGTGAAGCATCGGAATCTATAGCTAGTGTCACAGGGACGGTTCAAAGCATAGACAGTAAGATGAGCACAGTATTCTTGTACTTAAGTCGGCATTGTGCCTTTTGTATTTAATTCCGATGCAATTTCTGTGTTTCATCGTCAATAAGAAGGTCGGAGGGATACAGTAAACCTGGAGTGCAGCATCAGGGTCTATAACTAGTGTCACAGGAATGGTTCAAAACATAGGCAGTAAGAAGTGTCAGCCTTCTTGTACTTAATTCGGCATTGTGCCTTTTGCATTTAATTCCGATGCAATTTCTGTGATTCATCGTCAATAAGAAGCGCCAAGGGATACAGTAATCCTGAAGTTAAGCATCGGAATCTATGACTAGTGTCAAAGGAATGGTTCAAAACATAGTCAGTAAGAAGAGTCAGTCTACTTGTACTTAAGTCGGCATTGTGCCTATTGTATTTAATTCCGGTGCAATTTCTGTGTTTCATCGTCAATAAGAAGGTCCAAGGGACACAGTAAACCTGGAGTGAAACATCGGAATCTGTAACTAGTGTCACAGGAATAGTTCAAAACATACACAGTAGGAAGAGTCAGTCTTCTTGTACTTAAGTCGGCATTGTGCCTTTTGTATTAATTTCCGATGCAATTTCTGTGTTTCATCGTCAATAAGAAGGTCAGAGGGATACAGTAAACCTGGAGTGAAGCATCGGAGTCTATAACTAGTGTCACAGGAATGGTTCAAAACGTAGACAGTAGGAAAAGTCACTCTACATGTACTTAAGTCGGCATTGTGCCTTTTGTACTTAATTCCGATGCAATTTGTGTGTTTCATCGTCATTAAGAAAGTCAAAGGGATACAGTAAACCTGATGTGAAGCATCGGAATCTATAACTAGTGTCACAGGAATGGTACAAAACATAGTCAGTAAGAAGAGTCGGTCTTCTTGTACTAAAGACGGCATTGTGCCTTTTGTATTTAATTCTGATGCAATTTCTGTGTTTCATCGCCAATAAGAAGGTCCAAGGGATACAGTAGACCTGAATTGAAGCATCGGAATCTATAATTAGTGTCACAGGAATGGTTCAAATCATAGACAGTAGGAAGAGTCAGTCGTCGTGTACTTATGTCGGCATTGTGAATTTTGTATTTAATTCCAAAGCAATTTCTGTGTTTCATCGTCAATAAGAAGGTCAGAGGGATACAGTAAACCTGAAGTGAAGCATCGGAATCTATAACTAGAGTCACAGGAATGGTTCAAAACATAGACAGTAAGAAGCGTCAGTCCTCTTGTACTTAAGTCGGCATTGTGCCTTTTGTATTTAATTCCAAAGCAATTTCTGTGTTTCGTCGTCAATAAGAAGGTTTAAGGGATACAAGGAACCTGAAGTGAAGCATCGGAATCTATAGCTAGTGTCACAAGAATGGTTCAAAACATAGTCAGTGAGTAGAGTCTGTCATCATGTACTGAAGTAGGCATCGTGCCTTTTGTATTTAGATCCGATGCAATTTCTGTGTTGCATCGTCAATAGGAAGATCCAAGGGATACAGTAATCCTGAAGTTAAGCATCGGAATCTATGACTAATGTCACAGGAATGGTTCAAAACATAGTCAGTAAGAAGAGTCAGTCTTCTTGTACTTAAGTCATCATTGTGCATTTTCTATTTAATTCTGATGCATTTTCTGTGTTTCATCGTCAATAAGAAGGTCCAAGGGATACAGTAAGTCTGGAGTGAAGCATCGGAATCTATAACTAGTGTCACAGGAATGGTTAAAAGCATAGACAGTAAGAATTGTCAGTATCCTTGAACTTAAGCCGACATTGTGCCTTTTGTATTTCATTCCGATGCAATTTCCGTGTTTCATCGTCAATAACAAGGTCCAAAGGATACAGTAAACCTGAAATGAACCATCGGAATCTATAACTAGTGTCACAGGAATGGTTGAATACATAGACAGTAGGAAAAGTCAGTCTACATGTACATAAGTCGGCATTGTGCCTTTTGTATTTTATTCCGATGCAATATATGTGTTTCATCGTCAATAAGAAGGTCCAAGGGATACAGTAAACCTGATATGAACCATCGGAATCTATGACTAGTATCACAGGAATGGTTCAAAACATAGTCAGTAAGAAGAGTCAGTCTTCTTGTACTGAAGTCGGAATTGTGCCTTTTGTATTTAATTCCGATGCAATTTCTGTGTTTCATCGTCAATAGGAAGGTCCAAGGGATACAGTAAACCTGAAGTGAAGCATCGGAATCTATAACTGGTTGTCACAGGAATGGTTCAAAACATAGACAGTAGCAAGAGTCAGTCTTCTTGTACTTAAGTCAGCATTGTGCCTATTGTATTTAATTCCGATGCAATATCTGTGTTTCATCGTCAATAAGAAGGTCCAAGGGACACGGTAAACCTGGAGTGAAGCATCGGAGTCTACTACTAGTGTCACAGGAATGGTTCAAGACATAGACAGTAAGAAGAGTCAGTCTTCTTGTACTTAATTCGGCATTGTGCCAATTGTATTTAATTCCGATGCAATTTCTAAGTTTCATCGTCAATAAGAAGGTCAGAGGGATACAGTAAACCTGAAGTGAAGCATCGGAATCTATAACTAGTGTCACAGGAATGGTTCAAACATAGTCAGTAAGAAGAGTCAGTCTTCTTGTACTTAAGTCGGCATTGTGCCTTTTGTATTCAATTCCGATGCAATTTCTGTGTTTCATCGTCAATAGGAAGGTCCAAGGGAAACATTAAACCTGGAGTGATGCATCGGAATTTATAACTACAGTCACAGGGACGGTTCAAAAAATAGACAGTAAGATGAGTCAGTATTCTTGTACTTAAGTCGGCATTGTGCCTTTTGTATTTATTTCCGATGCAATTTCTGTGTTTCATCGTCACTAAGAAGGTCCAAGGGATACAGTAAACCTGAAATGAAGCATCGGAATATATAATTAGTGTCACAGGAATGGGCAAAACATAGACAGTAGCAAGAGTCAGTCCTCTTGTACTTAAGTTGGCATTGTGCCTATTGTATTTAATTCCGTTGAAATTTCTGTGTTTCATCGTTAATAAGAAAGGCCAAGGGACACAGTAAACCTGGAGTGAAGCATCGGAATCTATAACTTGTGTCACAGGAATGATTCAAAACATAGACAGTAGGAAGAGTCAGTCTTCTTGTACTTAAGTCGGCATTGTGCTTTTTGTATTTAATTCCGATGCAATATCTGTGTTTCATCATCAATAAGAAGGTCCAAGGGATACAGTAAACCTGAACTGAAGCATCGTAATCTGTAACTAGTGTCACAGGAATGGTTCAGAACATAGTCAGTAAGAAGCGTCAGTCTTCTTGTACTTAAGTCGGCATTGTGCCTTTTCTATTTCATTCTGATGCAATATCTGTGTTTCATCGTCAATAAGAAGGTCCAAGGGATACTGTAAACTTGGAGTGAAGCACCGGAATCTATAACTAGTGTCACAAGAACGGTTCAAAACATAGACTGTAATAAGAGTCAGTCTTCTTGTTTTTTAGTCGGCATTGTGCATTTTGTATTTAATTCCGATGCAATTTCTGTGTTTCGTCGTCAATAAGAAGGTCCAAGAGACACAGTAAACCTGGAGTAAAGCATCGGAATCTATAACTAGTGTCACAGGAATGGTTCAAAACATAGACAGTAGGAAGAGTCAGTCCTCTTGTGCTGAAGTCGGCATTGTGCCTTTTGTATTTAATTCCGATGCAATTTCTGTGATTCATCGTCAATAAAAAGCCAGAGGGATACAGTATACCTGGAGTGAATCATCGGAGTCTATAACTAGTGTCACAGGAACGGTTCAAAAGATAGGCAGTAAGAAGAGTCAGCCTTCTTGTACTTAATTCGGCATTGTGCCTTTTGTATTTAATTCCGATGCAATTTCTGTGATTCTTCGTCAATAAGAAGGTCAGAGGGATACAGTAAACCTGTAGTGAAGCATCGGAATCTATAACTAGTGTCACAGGAATGGTTCAAAACATAGTCAGTAAGAAGAGTCAGTCTTCTTGTACTTAAACGGCATTGTGCCTTTTGTATTTAATTCCGATGCAATATCTGTGTTTCATCGACAATACGAAGGTCCAAGGGATACAGTAAACCTGGAGTGAAGCATCGGAATCTATAACTAGTGTCACAGGGACGGTACAAAACATAGACGGTAAGATGAGTCAGTATTCTTGTACTTAAGTCGGCATTGTGCCTTTTCCATTTAATTCCGATGCAATTTCTGTGTTTCATCGTCAATAAGGAGGTCCAAGGGATACAGTAAACGTGGAGTGAAGCATCGGAATCTATAACTAGTGACACAGGAATGGTTCAAATCATAGACAGTAGGAAGAGTCAGTCTTCTTGTACTTAATACGGCATTGTGCCTTTTGTATTTAATTGCGATGCAATTTATGTGTTTCATCGTCACTAAGATGGACGGAGGGATACAGTAAACCTGGAGTGCAGCATCGGAGTCTATAACTAGTGTCTCAGGAATGGTTCTAAACATAGGCAGTAAGAAGAGTCAGCCTTCTTGTCCTTAATTCGGCATTGTGCCTTTTGTACTTAATTCCGATGCAATTTCTGTGTTTCATCGTCAATAAGAAGCGGCAAGGGATACAGTAATCCTGAAGTTAAGCATCGGAATCTATGACTAGTGTCACAGGAATGGTTCAAAACATAGTCAGTAGGAAGAGTCAGTCTTCTTGTACTTATGTCGGTATTGTGCCTTTTGTATTTAATTCCGATGCAATTTCTGTGTTTCATCGTCAATAAGAAGGTCCAAGGGATACAGTAAACCTGAAGTGAAGCATCGGAATCTATAACTAGTGTCACAGGAATGGTTCAAAACATAGACAGTACGAAGAGTCAGTCTTCTCGTACTTAAGTCGGCATTGTGCCTTTTGTATTTAATTCCGATGCAATTTCTGTGTTTCATCGTCAATAAGAAGGTCAGAGGGATACAGTAAACGTGGAGTGAAGCATAGGAGTCTATAACTAGTGTCGCAGGATTGGTTCAAAACATAGGCTGTAAGAAGAGTCAGACTTCTTGTACTTAATTCGGCATTGTGCCTTTTTGTATTTAATTCCGATGCAATATCTGTATTTCATCGTCAATAAGAAGGTCCAAGGGATACAGTAAACCTGAAATGAACCATCGGAAACTATAAATAGTGTCACAGGAATGGTTCAAAATATAGACAGTAGGAAAAGTCAGTCTACATGTACTTAAGTCGGCATTGTGCCCTTTGTACTTAATTCCGATGCAATTTGTGTGTTTCATCGTCAATAAGAAGGTCAGAGGGATACAGTAAACCTAATGTGAAGCATCGGAATCTATAAGTAGTGTCACAGGAATGGTACAAAACATAGTCAGTAAGAAGAGTCGGTCTTCTTGTACTTAAGTCGGCATTGTGCCTTTTGCATTTAATTCCGATGCAATTTCTGTGTTTCATCGTCAATACGAAGGTCGGAGGGATACAATAAACCTGGAGTGAAGCATCGGAGTCTATAACTAGTGCCACAGGAATGGTTCAAAGCATAGGCAGTAAGAAGAGTCAGCCATCTTGTACATAATTCGGCATTGTGCTTTTTGTATTTAATTCCGATGCAATTTCTGTGATTCATCGTCAATAAGAAGCGCCAAGGGATACAGTAATCCTGAAGTTAAGCATCGGAATCTATGACTAGTGTAAAAGGAATGGTTCAAAACATAGTCAGTAAGAAGAGTCAGTCTTCTTGTACTTATGTCGGTATTGTACCTTTTGTATTTAATTCCGATGCAATTTCTGTGTTTCATCGTCAATAAGACGGACCAAGGGATACAGTAAGCCTGAAGTGAAGCATCGGAATCTATAACTAGTGTCACAGGAATGGTTCAAAACATAGAGAGTAGCAAGAGTCAGTCTACTTGTACTTAAGTCGGAATTGTGCCTATTGTATTGAATTCCGGTGCAATTTCTGTGTTTCATCGTCAATAAGAAGGTCCAAGGGACACAGTAAACCTGGAGTGAAGCATCGGAATCTATAACTAGTGTCACAGGAATAGTTTAAAACATAGACAGTAGGAAGAGTCAGTCTTCTTGTACTTAAGTCGGCATTGTGCCTTTTGTATTTAATTCCGATGCAATTTCTGTGTTTCATCGTCAATAAGAAGGTCGGAGGGATACAGTAAACCTGGAGTGAAGCATCGGAGTCTATAACTAGTGTCACAGGAATGGTTCAAAACATAGGCAGTAAGAAGAGTCAGACTTCTTGTACTTAATTCGGCATTGTGTATTTGTATTTAATTCCGATGCAATTTCTGTGTTTCATCGTCAATAAGAAGGTCCAAGGGATACAGTAAACCTGAAATGAACCATCGGAAACTATAACTAGTGTCACAGGGATGGTTCAGAAAGTAGACAGTAGGAAAAGTCAGTCTACATGTACTTAAGTCGGCATTCCCCTTTTGTACTTAATTCCGATGCAATTTGTGTGTTTCATCGTCAATAAGAAGGTCAAAGGGATACAGTAAACCTGATGTGAAGCATTGGAATCTATAACTAGTGTCACAGGAATGGTACAAAACATAGTCAGTAAGAAGAGTCGGTCTTCTTGTACTTATGTCGGTATTGTACCTTTTGTATTTAATTCCGATGCAATTTCTGTGTTTCATCGTCAATAAGAAGGACCAAGGGATACAGTAAACCTGAAGTGAAGCATCGGAATCTATAACTAGTGTCACAGGAATGGTTCAAAACATAGACAGTAGCAAGAGTCAGTCTACTTGTACTTAAGTCGGAATTGTGCCTATTGTATTGAATTCCGGTGCAATTTCTGTGTTTCATCGTCAATAAGAAGGTGCAAGGGACACAGTAAACCTGGAGTGAAGCATCGGAATCTATAACTAGTGTCACAGGAATAGTTCAAAACATAGACAGTAGGAAGAGTCAGTCCTCTTGTACTTAAGTCGGCATTGTGCCTTTTGTATTTAATTCCGATGCAATTTCTGTGTTTCATCGTCAATAAGAAGGTCGGAGGGATACAGTAAACCTGGAGTGAAGCATCGGAGTCTATAACTAGTGTCACAGGAATGGTTCAAAACATAGGCAGTAAGAAGAGTCAGACTTCTTGTACTTAATTCGGCATTGTGTATTTGTATTTAGTTCCGATGCAATTTCTGTGTTTCATCGTCAATAAGAAGGTCCAAGGGATACAGTAAACCTGAAATGAACCATCGGAAACTATAACTAGTGTCAGAGGGATGGTTCAGAACGTAGACAGTAGGAAAAGTCAGTCTACATGTACTTAAGTCGGCATTGTGCCTTTTGTACTTAATTCCGATGCAATTTGTGTGTTTCATCGTCAATAAGAAGGTCAAAGGGATACAGTAAACCTGAAGTGAAGCATTGGAATCTATAACTAGTGTCACAGGAATGGTTCAAAACATAGACAGTAGCAAGAGTCAGTCTACTTGTACTTAAGTCGGAATTGTGCCCATTGTATTGAATTCCGGTGCAATTTCTGTGTTTCATCGTCAATAAGAAGGTCCAAGGGACACAGTAAACCTGCAGTGAAGCATCGGAATCTATAACTAGTGTCACAGGAATAGTTCAAAACATAGACAGTAGGAAGAGTCAGTCTTCTTGTACTTAAGTCGGCATTGTGCCTTTTGTACTTAATTCCGATGCAATTTGTGTGTTTCATCGTCAATAAGAAGGTCAAAGGGATACAGTAAACCTGATGTGAAGCATTGGAATCTATAACTAGTGTCACAGGAATGGTATAAAACATAGTCAGTAAGAAGAGTCGGTCTTCTTGTACTAAAGTCGGCATTGTGAATTTTGTATTTAATTCCAATGCAATTTCTGTGTTTCATCGTCAATAAGAAGGTCAGAGGGATACAGTAGACCTGAAGTGAAGCATCGGAATCAATAACTAGAGTCACAGGAATGGTTCAAAGCATAGACAGTAAGAAGAGTCAGTCCTCTTGTACATAAGTCGGCATTGTGCCTTTTGTATTTAATTCCAAATCAATTTCTGTGTATCATCGTCAATAAGAAGGTTTAAGGGATACAAGGAACCTGAAGTGAAGCATCGGAATCTGTAGCTAGTGACACAAGAATGGTTCAAAACATAGTCAGTAAGTAGACTCTGTCTTCATGTACTTAAGTAGACATTGTGCCTTTTGTATTTAATTCCGATGCAATATCTGTGTTTCATCGTCAATAAGAAGATCCAAGGGATACAGTAATCCAGAAGTTAAGCATCGGAATCTATGACTAATGTCACAGGAATGGTTCAAAACATAGTCAGTAAGAAGAGTCAGTCTTCTTGTACTTAAGTCATCATTGTGCATTTTCTATTTAATTCTGATGCAATTTCTGTGTTTCATCGTCAATAAGAAGGTCCAAGGGATACAGTAAACCTGAAATGAACCATCGGAAACTATAAATAGTGTCACAGGAATGGTTCAAAACATAGACAGTAGGAAAAGTCAGTCTACATGTACTTAAGTCGGCATTGTGCCCTTTGTACTTAATTCCGATGCAATTTGTGTGTTTCATCGTCAATAAGAAGGTCAGAGGGATACAGTAAACCTAATGTGAAGCATCGGAATCTATAAGTAGTGTCACAGGAATGGTACAAAACATAGTCAGTAAGAAGAGTCGGTCTTCTTGTACTTAAGTCGGCATTGTGCCTTTTGCATTTAATTCCGATGCAATTTCTGTGTTTCATCGTCAATACGAAGGTCGGAGGGATACAATAAACCTGGAGTGAAGCATCGGAGTCTATAACTAGTGCCACAGGAATGGTTCAAAACATAGGCAGTAAGAAGAGTCAGCCATCTTGTACATAATTCGGCATTGTGCTTTTTGTATTTAATTCCGATGCAATTTCTGTGATTCATCGTCAATAAGAAGCGCCAAGGGATACAGTAATCCTGAAGTTAAGCATCGGAATCTATGACTAGTGTAAAAGGAATGGTTCAAAACATAGTCAGTAAGAAGAGTCAGTCTTCTTGTACTTATGTCGGTATTGTACCTTTTGTATTTAATTCCGATGCAATTTCTGTGTTTCATCGTCAATAAGAAGGACCAAGGGATACAGTAAGCCTGAAGTGAAGCATCGGAATCTATAACTAGTGTCACAGGAATGGTTCAAATCATAGACAGTAGCAAGAGTCAGTCTACTTGTACTTAAGTCGGAATTGTGCCTATTGTATTGAATTCCGGTGCAATTTCTGTGTTTCATCGTCAATAAGAAGGTCCAAGGGACACAGTAAACCTGGAGTGAAGCATCGGAATCTATAACTAGTGTCACAGGAATAGTTCAAAACATAGACAGTAGGAAGAGTCAGTCTTCTTGTACTTAAGTCGGCATTGTGCCTTTTGTATTTAATTCCGATGCAATTTCTGTGTTGCATCGTCAATAAGAAGGTCGGAGGGATACAGTAAACCTGGAGTGAAGCATCGGAGTCTATAACTAGTGTCACAGGAATGGTTCAAAACATAGGCAGTAAGAAGAGTCAGACTTCTTGTACTTAATTCGGCATTGTGTATTTGTATTTAATTCCGATGCAATTTATTTGTTTCATCGTCAATAAGAAGGTCCAAGGGATACAGTAAACCTGAAATGAACCATCGGAAACTATAACTAGTGTCACAGGGATGGTTCAGAACGTAGACAGTAGGAAAAGTCAGTCTACATGTACTTAAGTCGGCATTCCCCTTTTGTACTTAATTCCGATGCAATTTGTGTGTTTCATCGTCAATAAGAAGGTCAAAGGGATACAGTAAACCTGATGTGAAGCATTGGAATCTATAACTAGTGTCACAGGAATGGTACAAAACATAGTCAGTAAGAAGAGTCGGTCTTCTTGTACTTATGTCGGTATTGTAACTTTTGTATTTAATTCCGATGCAATTTCTGTGTTTCATCGTCAATAAGAAGGACCAAGGGATACAGTAAACCTGAAGTGAAGCATCGGAATCTATAACTAGTGTCACAGGAATGGTTCAAAACATAGACAGTAGCAAGAGTCAGTCTACTTGTACTTAAGTCGGAATTGTGCCTATTGTATTGAATTCCGGTGCAATTTCTGTGTTTCATCGTCAATAAGAAGGTCCAAGGGACACAGTAAACCTGGAGTGAAGCATCGGAATCTATAACTAGTGTCACAGGAATAGTTCAAAACATAGACAGTAGGAAGAGTCAGTCTTCTTGTACTTAAGTCGGCATTGTGCCTTTTGTACTTAATTCCGATGCAATTTGTGTGTTTCATCGTCAATAAGAAGGTCAAAGGGATACAGTAAACCTGATGTGAAGCATTGGAATCTATAACTAGTGTCACAGGAATGGTACAAAACATAGTCAGTAAGGAGAGTCGGTCTTCTTGTACTAAAGTCGGCATTGTGAATTTTGTATTTAATTCCAATGCAATTTCTGTGTTTCATCGTCAATAAGAAGGTCAGAGGGATACAGTAGACCTGAAGTGAAGCATCGGAATCAATAACTAGAGTCACAGGAATGGTTCAAAGCATAGACAGTAAGAAGAGTCAGTCCTCTTGTACATAAGTCGGCATTGTGCCTTTTGTATTTAATTCCAAAGCAATTTCTGTGTATCATCGTCAATAAGAAGGTTTAAGGGATACAAGGAACCTGAAGTGAAGCATCGGAATCTATAGCTAGTGACACAAGAATGGTTCAAAACATAGTCAGTAAGTAGACTCTGTCTTCATGTACTTAAGTAGACATTGTGCCTTTTGTATTTAATTCCGATGCAATATCTGTGTTTCATCGTCAATAAGAAGATCCAAGGGATACAGTAATCCAGAAGTTAAGCATCGGAATCTATGACTAATGTCACAGGAATGGTTCAAAACATAGTCAGTAAGAAGAGTCAGTCTTCTTGTACTTAAGTCATCATTGTGCATTTTCTATTTAATTCTGATGCAATTTCTGTGTTTCATCGTCAATAAGAAGGTCCAAGGGATACAGTAAGTCTGGAGTGAAGCATCGGAATCTATAACTAGTGTCACAGGAATGGTTAAAAACATAGTCCGTAAGAAGAGTCAGTCTCCTTGAACTTAAGCCGACATTGTGCCTTTTGTATTTAATTCCGATGCAATTTCTGTGTTTCATCGTCAATAAGAAGGTCCAAGGGATACGTTAAACCCGGAGTGAAGCATCGGAATCTAGAACTAGAGTCACAGGCACGGTTCAAAACATAGACAGTTAGATGAGTCAGTTTTCTTGTACTTAAGTCGGCATTGTGCTTTTTTTATTCAATTCCGATGCAATTTCTGTGTTTCATCGTCAATAAGAAGGTCCAAAGGATACAGTAAACCTGAAATGAACCATCGGAATCTATAACTAGTGTCACAGGAATGGTTGAATACATAGACAGTAGGAATAGTCAGTCTACATGTACGTAAGTCGGCATTGTGCCTTTTGTATTTTATTCCGATGCAATTTATGTGTTTCATCGTCAATAAGAAGGTCAGAGGGATTCAGTAATCCCGAAGTTAAGCGTCTGAATCTATAACTAGTGTCACAGGAATGGTTCAAAGCATAGTCAGTAAGAAGAGTCAGTCTTCTTGTAGTTAATTCGGCATTGTGCCGTTTGTATTTAATTCCGATGCAATTTCTGTGTTTCATCGTCAACAAGAAGGTCCAAGGGATACAGTAAACCTGAAGTGAAGCATCGGAATTTATAACTAGTGTCACAGTAATGGTTCAAAACATACACAGTAGGAAGAGTCAGTCTTCTAGTACTTAAGACGGCATTGTTCATTTTCTATTTAATTCCGATGCAATTTCTGTGTTTCATCGTCAATAAGACGGTCAGACGGATACAGTAAACCTGAAGTAAAGCATCGGAATCTATAACTAGGGTCACTGGTGTGGTTCAAAACATAGACATTTGGAAGAGTCAGTCTTCTTGTACTTAATTCGGCATTGTGTCTTTTGTATTTAATTCCGATGCAATTTATGTGTTTCATCGTCAATAAGAAGGTCCAAGGGATACAGTAAACCTGGAGTGAAGCACCGGAGTCTATAACTAGTGTCACAGGAGTGGCTCAAAATATGGACAGTAAGAAGAGTCAGTCTTCTTGTACTTAATTCGGCATTGTGCCTTTTGTATGTAATTCCGATGCAATTTCTGTGTTTCATCGTCAAAAAGAAGGTCAGAGGTATACAGTAAACCTGAAGTGAAGAAGCATCAGTAACTATAACTAGTGTCACAGGAATGGTTCAAAACATAGTCAGTAGGAAGTGTCAGTCTTCTTCTACTTAAGTCGGCATTGTGCATTTTGAATTTAATTCCGATGCAATTTCTGTGTTTCATCGTCAATAAGAAGGTCCAAGGGATACAGTAAACCTGAAGTGAAGCATCGGAATCTATAACTAGTGTCACAGGAATGGTTCACAACATTGACAGTAGCAAGAGTCAGTCTACTTGTACTTAAGTCGGCAATGTGCCTATTGTCTTTAATTCCGATGCAATTTCTGTGTTTCATCGTCAATAAGAAGGTCCAAGGGACACAGTAAACCTGGAGTGAAGCATCGGAATATATAACTAGTGTCACAGGAATGGTTCAAAACATGGAAAGTAGGAAGAGTCAGTCCTCTTGTGCTGAAGTCGGCAATGTGCCTTTTGTATTTAATTCCGATGCAATTTCTGTGTTTCATCGTCAATAAGAAGGTCCAAGGGATACAGTAAACCTGGAGTGAAGCATCGGAGTCTACTACTAGTGCCACAGGAATGGTTCAAGACATAGACAGTAAGAAGAGTCAGTCTTCTTGTACTTAATTCGGCATTGTGCCATTTGTATTTAATTCCGATGCAATATCTGTGTTTCATCGTCAATAAGAAGGTCCAAGGGATACATTAAACCTGGAGTGAAGCATCGGAATCTATAACTAGTGTCACAGGAATGGTTCAAATCATCGTCAGTAAGGAGAGTCAGTCTCCTTGTACTTCAGTCGACATTGTGCCTTTTGTATTTAATTCCGATGCAATTTCTGTGTTTCATCGTCAATAGGAAGGTCCAAGGGATACATTAAACCTGGAGTGATGCATCGGAATTTATAACTACAGTCACAGGGACGGTTCAAAACATAGACAGTTAGATGAGTCAGTATTCTTGTACTTATGTCGGCATTGTGCCTTTTTTATTTAATTCCGATGCAATTTCTGTGTTTCATCGTCACTAAGAAGGTCAGAGGGATGCAGTAATCCTGAAGTTTAGCATCGGAATCTATAACTAGTGTCACAGGAATGGTCCAAAGCATAGTCAGTAAGAAGAGTCAGCCTTCTTGTACTTAATTCGGCATTGTGCCTTTTGTATTTAATTCCGATGCAATTTCTGTGATTCTTCGTCAATAAGAAGGTGAGAGTTATACAGTAAACCTGTAGTGAAGCATCGGATTCTATAACTAGTGTCACAGGAATGGTTCAAAACATAGTCAGTAAGAAGAGTCAGTCTTTTTGTACTTAAACGGCTTTGTGCCTTTTGTATTTAATTCCGATGCAATATCTGTGTTTCATCGACAATAAGAAGGTCCAAGGGATACAGTAAACCTGGAGTGAATCATCGGAGTCTATAACTAGTGTCACAGGAATGGTTCAAAACATAGACAGTAAGAAGAATCAGCCTTCTTGTACCTAATTCGGCATTGTGCCTTTTGTATTTAATTCCGATGCGATTTCTGTGTTTCATCGTCAATAAGGAGGTCCAAGGGATACAGTAAACGTGGAGTGAAGCATCGGAATCTACAACTAGTGACACAGGAATGGTTCAAATCATAGACAGTAGGAAGAGTCAGTCTTCTTGTACTTAATACGGCATTGTGCCTTTGTATTTAATTGCGATGCAATTTCTGTGTTTCATCGTCAATAAGAAGGTCGGAGGGATACAGTAAACCTGGAGAGCAGCATCGGAGTCTATAACTAGTGTCTCAGGAATGGTTCAAAACATAGGCAGTAAGAAGAGTCAGCCATCTTGTACTTAATTCGGCATTGTGCCTTTTGTACTTAATTCCGATGCAATTTCTGTGTTTCATCGTCAATAAGAAGCGGCAAGGGATACAGTAATCCTGAAGTTGAGCATCGGAATCTATGACTAGTGTCACAGGAATGGTTCAAAACATAGTCAGTAAGAAGAGTCAGTCTTCTTGTACTTATGTCAGTATTGTGCCTTTTGTATTTAATTCCGATGCAATTTCTGTGTTTCATCGTAAATAAGAAGGTCCAAGGGATACAGTAAACCAGAAGTGAAGCATCGGAATCTATAACTAGTGTCACAGGAATGGTTCAAAACATAGGCAGTAGCAAGAGTCAGTCTACTTGTACTTAAGTCGGCATTGTGCCTATTGTATTTAATTCCGGTGCAATTTCTGTGTTTCATCGTCAATAAGAAGGTCCAAGGGACACAGTAAACCTGGAGGGAAGCATCGGAATCTATAACTAGTGTCACAGGAATGGTTCAAAACATAGACAGTACGATGAGTCAGTCTTCTTGTACTTAAGTCGGCATTGTGCCTTTTGTATTTAATTCCGATGCAATATCTGTGTTTCATCGTCAATAAGAAGGTCAGAGGGATACAGTAAACCTGGAGTGAAGCATAGGAGTCTATAACTAGTGTCACAGGAATGGTTCAACATAGGCTGTAAGAAGAGTCAGACTTCTTGTACTTAATTCGGCATTGTGCCTTTTGTATTTAATTCCGATGCAATATCTGTGTTTCATCGTCAATAAGAAGGTCCAAGGTATACAGTAAACCTGAAATGAACCATCGGAAACTATAAATAGTGTCACAGGAATGGTTCACAACATAGACAGTAGGAAGAGTCAGTCTACATGTACTTAAGTCGGCAATGTGCCCTTTGTATTTAATTCCGATGCAATTTGTGTGTTTCATCGTCAATAAGAAGGTCAGAGGGATACAGTAAACCTAATGTGAAGCATTGGAATCTATAACTAGAGTCACAGGAATGGTTCAAGACATAGATAGTAACAAGAGTCAGTCCTCTTGTACTTATGTCGGCATTGTGCCTTATGTATTTAATTCCAAAGCAATTTCTGTGTTTCATCGTCAATAAGTAGGTTTAAGGGATACAATAGACCTGAAGTGAAGCGTCGGAATCTGTAGCTAGTGTCACAAGAATGGCTCAAAACATAGTCAGTAAGTAGAGTCAGTCTTCATGTACCTAAGTAGGCATTGTGCCTTTTGTATTTAATTCCGATGCAATTTCTGTGTTTCATCGTCAATAAGAAGATCCAAGGGATACAGTAATCCTGAAGTTAAGCATCGGAATCTATGACTAGTGAAACAGGAATGGTTCAAAACATAGTCAGTAAGAAGAGTCAGTCTTCTTGTACTTAAGTCGGCATTGTGCCTTTAGTATTTAATTCCGATGCAATTTCTGTGTTTCATCGTCAATAAGAAGGTCCAAGGGATACATTAAACCTGGAGTGAAGCATCGGAATCTAGAACTAGAGTCACAGGCACGGTTCAAAACATAGACAGTTAGATGAGTCAGTTTTCTTGTACTTGAGTCGGCATTGTGCTTTTTTAATTCAATTCCGATGCAATTTCTGTGTTTCATCGTCAATAAGAAGGTCCAAAGGATACAGTAAACCTGAAATGAACCATCGGAATCTATAACTAGTGTCACAGGAATGGTTGAATACATAGACAGTAGGAATAGTCAGTCTACATGTACGTAAGTCGGCATTGTGCCTTTTGTATTTTATTCCGATGCAATTTATGTGTTTCATCGTCAATAAGAAGGTCAGAGGGATTCAGTAATCCCGAAGTTAAGCGTCTGAATCTATAACTAGTGTCACAGGAATGGTTCAAAGCATAGTCAGTAAGAAGAGTCAGTCTTCTTGTAGTTAATTCGGCATTGTGCCGTTTGTATTTAATTCCGATGCAATTTCTGTGTTTCATCGTCAACAAGAAGGTCCAAGGGATACAGTAAACCTGAAGTGAAGCATCGGAATTTATAACTAGTGTCACAGTAATGGTTCAAAACATACACAGTAGGAAGAGTCAGTCTTCTAGTACTTAAGACGGCATTGTTCATTTTCTATTTAATTCCGATGCAATTTCTGTGTTTCATCGTCAATAAGACGGTCAGACGGATACAGTAAACCTGAAGTGAAGCATCGGAATCTATAACTAGGGTCACTGGTGTGGTTCAAAACATAGACATTTGGAAGAGTCAGTCTTCTTGTACTTAATTCGGCATTGTGTCTTTTGTATTTAATTCCGATGCAATTTATGTGTTTCATTGTCAATAAGAAGGTCCAAGGGATACAGTAAACCTGGAGTGAAGCACCGGAGTCTATAACTAGTGTCACAGGAATGGCTCAAAATATGGACAGTAAGAAGAGTCAGTCTTCTTGTACTTAATTCGGCATTGTGCCTATTGTCTTTAATTCCGATGCAATTTCTGTGTTTCATCGTCAATAAGAAGGTCCAAGGGACACAGTAAACCTGGAGTGAAGCATCGGAATATATAACTAGTGTCACAGGAATGGTTCAAAACATGGAAAGTAGGAAGAGTCAGTCCTCTTGTGCTGAAGTCGGCAATGTGCCTTTTGTATTTAATTCCGATGCAATTTCTGTGTTTCATCGTCAATAAGAAGGTCCAAGGGATACATTAAACCTGGAGTGATGCATCGGAATTTATAACTACAGTCACAGGGACGGTTCAAAACATAGACAGTTAGATGAGTCAGTATTCTTGTACTTATGTCGGCATTGTGCCTTTTTTATTTAATTCCGATGCAATTTCTGTGTTTCATCGTCACTAAGAAGGTCAGAGGGATGCAGTAATCCTGAAGTTAAGCATCGGAATCTATAACTAGTGTCACAGGAATGGTCCAAAGCATAGTCAGTAAGAAGAGTCAGCCTTCTTGTACTTAATTCGGCATTGTGCCTTTTGTATTTAATTCCGATGCAATTTCTGTGATTCTTCGTCCATAAGAAGGTCAGAGGGATACAGTAAACCTGTAGTGAAGCATCGGATTCTATAACTAGTGTCACAGGAATGGTTCAAAACATAGTCAGTAAGAAGAGTCAGTCTTTTTGTACTTAAACGGCATTGTGCCTTTTGTATTTAATTCCGATGCAATATCTGTGTTTCATCGACAATAAGAAGGTCCAAGGGATACAGTAAACCTGGAGTGAATCATCGGAGTCTATAACTAGTGTCACAGGAATGGTTCAAAACATAGACAGTAAGAAGAATCAGCCTTCTTGTACCTAATTCGGCATTGTGCCTTTTGTATTTAATTCCGATGCGATTTCTGTGTTTCATCGTCAATAAGGAGGTCCAAGGGATACAGTAAACGTGGAGTGAAGCATCGGAATCTACAACTAGTGACACAGGAATGGTTCAAATCATAGACAGTAGGAAGAGTCAGTCTTCTTGTACTTAATACGGCATTGTGCCTTTGTATTTAATTGCGATGCAATTTCTGTGTTTCATCGTCAATAAGAAGGTCGGAGGGATACAGTAAACCTGGAGAGCAGCATCGGAGTCTATAACTAGTGTCTCAGGAATGGTTCAAAACATAGGCAGTAAGAAGAGTCAGCCATCTTGTACTTAATTCGGCATTGTGCCTTTTGTACTTAATTCCGATGCAATTTCTGTGTTTCATCGTCAATAAGAAGCGGCAAGGGATACAGTAATCCTGAAGTTGAGCATCGGAATCTATGACTAGTGTCACAGGAATGGTTCAAACATAGTCAGTAAGAAGAGTCAGTCTTCTTGTACTTATGTCAGTATTGTGCCTTTTGTATTTAATTCCGATGCAATTTCTGTGTTTCATCGTAAATAAGTAGGTCCAAGGGATACAGTAAACCAGAAGTGAAGCATCGGAATCTATAACTAGTGTCACAGGAATGGTTCAAAACATAGGCAGTAGCAAGAGTCAGTCTACTTGTACTTAAGTCGGCATTGTGCCTATTGTATTTAATTCCGGTGCAATTTCTGTGTTTCATCGTCAATAAGAAGGTCCAAGGGACACAGTAAACCTGGAGGGAAGCATCGGAATCTATAACTAGTGTCACAGGAATGGTTCAAAACATAGACAGTACGAAGAGTCAGTCTTCTTGTACTTAAGTCGGCATTGTGCCTTTTGTATTTAATTCCGATGCAATATCTGTGTTTCATCGTCAATAAGAAGGTCAGAGGGATACAGTAAACCTGGAGTGAAGCATAGGAGTCTATAACTAGTGTCACAGGAATGGTTCAACATAGGCTGTAAGAAGAGTCAGACTTCTTGTACTTAATTCGGCATTGTGCTTTTTGTATTTAATTCCGATGCAATATCTGTGTTTCATCGTCAATAAGAAGGTCCAAGGTATACAGTAAACCTGAAATGAACCATCGGAAACTATAAATAGTGTCACAGGAATGGTTCAAAACATAGACAGTAGGAAGAGTCAGTCTACATGTACTTAAGTCGGCAATGTGCCCTTTGTATTTAATTCCGATGCAATTTGTGTGTTTCATCGTCAATAAGAAGGTCAGAGGGATACAGTAAACCTAATGTGAAGCATTGGAATCTATAACTAGAGTCACAGGAATGGTTCAAGACATAGACAGTAACAAGAGTCAGTCCTCTTGTACTTATGTCGGCATTGTGCCTTATGTATTTAATTCCAAAGCAATTTCTGTGATTCATCGTCAATAAGTAGGTTTAAGGGATACAATAGACCTGAAGTGAAGCGTCGGAATCTATAGCTATCGTCACAAGAATGGTTCAAAACATAGTCAGTAAGTAGAGTCAGTCTTCATGTACCTAAGTAGGCATTGTGCCTTTTGTATTTAATTCCGATGCAATTTCTGTGTTTCATCGTCAATAAGAAGATCCAAGGGATACAGTAATCCTGAAGTTAAGCATCGGAATCTATGACTAGTGAAACAGGAATGGTTCAAAACATAGTCAGTAAGAAGAGTCAGTCTTCTTGTACTTAAGTCGGCATTGTGCCTTTTGTATTTAATTCCGATGCAATTTCTGTGTTTCATCGTCAATAAGAAGGTCGGAGGGATACAGTAAACCTGGAGTGCAGCATCCGAGTCTATAACTAGTGTCACAGGAATGGTTCAAAACATAGGCAGTAAGAAGGGTCAGCCTTCTTGTACTTAATTCGGCATTGTGCCTTTTGTATTTAATTCCGATGCAATTTCTGTGATTCATGGTCAATAAGAAGCGCCAAGGGATACAGTAATCCTGAAGTTAAGCATCGGAATCTATGACTAGTGTCAAAGGAATGGTTCAAAACATAGTCAGTAAGAAGAGTCAGACTTCTTGTACTTATGTCGGTATTGTGCCTTTTGTATTTAATTCCGATGCAATTTCTGTGTTTCATCGTCAATAAGAAGGACCAAGGGATACAGTAAACCTGAAGTGAAACATCGGAATCTATAACTAGTGTCACAGGAATGGTTCAAAACATAGACAGTAGCAAGAGTCAGTCTACTTGTACTTAAGTCGGCATTGTGCCTATTGTATTTAATTCCGGTGCAATATCTGTGTTCCATCGTCAATAAGAAGGTCCAAGGGACACAGTAAACCTGGAGTGAAGCATCGGAATCTATAACTAGTGTCACAGGAATAGTTCAAAACATAGACAGTAGGAAGAGTCAGTCTTCTTGTACTTAAGTCGGCATTGTGCCTTTTGTATTTGATTCCGATACAATTTCTGTGTTTCATCGTCAATAAGAAGGTCCAAGGGATACAGTGGACCTGAATTGAAGCATCGGAATCTATAACTAGTGTCACAAGAATGGTTCAAATCATAGACAGTAGGAAGAGTCAGTCTTCGTGCACTTAAGTCGGCATTGTGAATTTTGTATTTAATTCCAATGCAATTTCTGTGTTTCATCGTCAATAAGAAGGTCAGAGGGATACAGTAAACCTGAAGTGAAGCATCGGAATCGATAACTAGAGTCACAGGAATGGTTCAAAACATAGACAGTAAGAAGAGTCAGTCCTCTTGTACTTAAGTCGGCATTGTGAATTTTGTATTTCATTCCAAAGCAATTTCTGTGTTTCATCGTCAATAAGAAAGTTTAAGGGATACAAGAAACCTGAAGTGAAGCATCGGAATCTATAGCTAGTGTCACAAGAATGGTTCAAAACATAGTCAGTAAGTAGAGTCTGTCTTCATGTACTTAAGTAGGCATTGTGCCTTTTGTATTTAATTCCGATGCAATTTCTGTGTTTCATCGTCAATAAGAAGATCCAAGGGATACAGCAATCCTGAAGTTAAGCATCGGAATCTATGACTAATGTCACAGGATTGGTTCAAAACATAGTCAGCAAGAAGAGTCAGTCTTCTTGTACTTAAGTCATCATTGTGCATTTTCTATTTAATTCTGACGCAATTTCTGTGTTTCATCATCAATAAGAAGGTCCAAGGGATACAGTAAGTTTGGAGTGAAGCATCGGAATCTAAAACTAGTGTCACAGGAATGGTTCAAGACATAGACAGTAAGAAGAGTCAGACTTCTTTTACTTCAGTCGGCATTGTGCCTTTTGTATTTAATTCCGATGCAATTTCTGTGTTTCATAGTCAATAAGAAGGTCAGAGGGATACAGTAAACCTGGAGTGAAGCATCGGAGTCAATAACTAGTGTCACAGGAATGGTTCAAAACATAGACGGTAAGAAGAGTCAGTCTTCTTGTACTTAATTCGGCATTGCGCCTTTTGTATTTAATGCCGATGCAATTTCTGTGTTTCACCGTCAACAAGAAGGTCAGAGGGATACAGTAAACCTGAAGTGAAGCATCGGAATCTATAACTAGTGTCACAGGAATGTTTCAAAACATAGTCAGTAAGAAGAGTCTGTCTCCTTGAACTTAAGCCGACATTGTGCCTTTTGTATTTAATTCCGATGCAATTTCTGTGTTTCATCGTCAATAAGAAGGTCCAAGGGATACATTAAACCTGGAGTGAAGCATCGGAATCTAGAACTAGAGTCACAGGGACCGTTCAAAACATAGACAGTTAGATGAGTCAGTATTCTTGTACTTAAGTCGGCATTGTGCTTTTTTTATTTAATTCCAATGCAATTTCTGTGTTTCATCGTCAATAAGAAGGTCCAAAGGATACAGTAAACCTGAAATCAACCATCGGAATCTATAACTAGTGTCACAGGAATGGTCGAATACATAGACAGTAGGAAAAGTCAATCTACATGTACATAAGTTGGCATTGTGCCTTTTGTATTTAATTCCGATGCAATTTCTGTGCTTCATCGTCAATAAGAAGGTCCAAGGGATACAGTAAACCTGAAGTGAAGCATCGGAATTTATAACTAGTGTCACAGTAATGGTTCAAAACATACACAGTAGGAAGAGTCAGTCTTCTAGTACTTAAGTCGGCATTGTTCATTTTCTATTTAATGCCGATGCTATTTCTGTGTTTCATCGTCAATAAGACGGTCAGACGGATACAGTAAACCTGAAGTGAAGCATCGGAATCTATAACTAGTGTCACTGGTATGGTTCAAAACATAGACATTTGGAAGAGTCAGTATTCTTGTACTTAATTCGGCATTGTGTCTTTTGTATTTAATTCCGATGCAATTTATTTGTTTCATCGTCAATTAGAAGGTCCAAGGGATACAGTAAACCTGATATGAACCATCGGAATCTATGACTAGTGTCACAGGAATAGTTCAAAACATAGTCAGTAAGAAGAGTCAGTCTTCTTGTACTGAAGTCGGCATTGTGCCTTTTGTATTTAATTCCGATGCAATTTCTGTGTTCCATCGTCTATAAGAAGGTCCAATGGATACAGTAAACGTGAAGTGAAGCCTCGGAATCTGTAACTGGTGTCACAGGAATGGGACAAAACATAGACAGTAGCAAGAGTCAGTCTTCTTGTACTTAAGTCGGCATTGTGCCCATTGTATTTAAATCCGATGCAATTTCTGTGTTTCATCGTCAATAAGAAGGTCCAAGGGACACGGTAAACCTGGAGTGAAGCATCGGAATCTATAACTAGTGTCACAGGAATGGTTCAAAACATAGACAGTAGGAAGAGCCAGTCTTCTTGTACTTAAGTCGACATTGTGCCTTTTGTATTTAATTCCGATGCTATTTCTGTGCTTCATCGTCAATAAGAAGGTCAGAGGGATACAGTAAACCTGGAGAGAACATCGGAGGCTATAACTAGTGTCACAGGAATGGTTCAAAACATAGACAGTAAGAAGAGTCATCCTTCTTTTACTTAAGTCGGCATTGTGCCATTTGTATTTAATTCCGATGCAATTTCTGTGTTTCATCGTCAATAAGAAGGTCAGAGGGATACAGTAAACCTGAAGTGAAGCATCGGAATCTATAACTAGTGTCACAGGAATGGTTCAAACATAGTCAGTAAGAAGAGTCAGTCTTCTTGTACTTAAGTCGGCATTGTGCCTTTTGTATTCAATTCCGATGCAATTACTGTGTTTCATCGTCAATAAGAAGGTCCAAGGGATACATTAAACCTGGAGTGAAGCATCGGAATCTATAACTAGTGTCACAGGAATGGATCAAAACTTAGTCAGTAAGGAGAGTCAGTCTCCTTGTACTTAAGTCGACATTGTGCCTTTTGTATTTAATTCCGATGCAATTTCTGTGTTTCATCGTCAATAGGAAGGTCCAAGGGATACATTAAACCTGGAGTGATGCATCGGAATTTATAACTACAGTCACAGGGACGGTTCAAAACATAGACAGTAAGATGAGTCAGTATTCTTGTACTTAAGTCGGCATTGTGCCTTTTGTATTTAATTCCGATGCAATTTCTGTGTTTCATCGTCAATAAGAAGGTCAGAGGGATACAGTAAACCTGAAGTTAAGCATCGGAATCTATAACTAGTGTCACAGGAATCGTTCAAGGCATAGTCAGTAAATAGATTCAGTCTTCTTGTAGTTGAGTCCGCATTGTGCCTTTTGTATTTAATTCCGATGCAATATCTGTGTTTCATCGTCAATAAGAAGGTCCAAGGGATACAGTAAACCTGAAGCGAAGCATCAGAACCTATAACTAGTGTCACAGGAATGGTTCAAAACATAGACATTTGGAAGAGTCAGTCTTCTTGTACTTAAGTCGGCATTGTGCCTTTTGTATTCAATTCCGATGCAATTTCTGTGTTTCATCGTCAATAAGAAGGTCCACGGGATACAGTATACCTGAAATGAACCATCGGAATCTATGACTAGTGTCACAGGAACGGTTCAAAACATAGTCAGTAAGAAAAGTCAGTCTTCTTGTACTGAAGTCGGTATTGTGCCTTTTGTATTTAATTCCGATGCAATTTCTGTGTTTCATCGTCAATAAGAAGGTCCAAGGGATACAGTAAACCTGAAGTGAAGCAACGGAATCTATAACTGGTGTCACGGGTATGGTTCAAAACATAGACAGTTGCAAGAGTCAGTCCTCTTGTACTTACGTCGGCATTGTGCCTATTGTATTTAATTCCGATGCAATTTCTGTGTTTCATCGTCAATAAGAAAGCCCAAGGGACACAGTAAACCTGGAGTGACGCATCGGAATCTATAACTAGTGTCACAGAAATGGTTCAAAGCATAGACAGTAGGAAGAGTCAGTCTTCTTGTACTTAAGTCGGCATTGTGCCCTTTGTATTTAATTCCGATGCAATTTCTGTCCTTCATCGTCCATAAGAAGGTCAGAGGGATACAGTAAACCTGGAGTGAAGCATCGAAGTCTATAACTAGTGTCACAGGAATGGTTCAAAACATAGACAGTAAGAAGAGTCAGTCTTCTTGTACCTAATTCGGCATTGTGCCTTTTGTATTTAATTCCGATGCGATTTCTGTGTTTCATCGTCAATAAGAAGGTCAGAGGGATACAGTAAGCCTGAAGTGAAGCATCGGATCTATAACTAGTGTCACAGGAATGGTTCAAAACATAGTCAGCAAGAAGAGTCAGTCTTCTTGTACTTAAGTCGGCATTGTGCATTTTCTATTCAATTCTGATCAAATTTCTGTGTTTCATCGTCAATAAGAAGGTCCAAGGGATACATTAAACCTGGAGTGAAGCATCGGAATCTATAACTACAGTCACAGGGACGGTTCAAATCATAGACAGTGAGATGAGTCAGTATTCTTGTACTTAAGTCGGCATTGTGCTTTTTGTATTTAATTCCGATGCATTTTCTGTGTTTCATCGTCAGTTAGAAGGTCCAAGGGATACAGTAAACCTGGAGTAAAGCATCATAGTCTACAACTAGTGTCACTGGAATGGTTCAAGACATAGACAGTATGAAGAGTCAGTCTTCTTGTACTTAATTCGGCATTATGCCTTTGTATTTAATTCCGATGCAATTTCTGTGTTTCATCGTCAATAAGAAGGTGAGAGGGATACAGTAATCCTGAAGTGAAGCATCGGAATCTATAACTAGTGTCACAGGAATGGTTCAAAACATAGTCATTAAGAAGAGTCAGTCTCCTTGTAATTACGTCGGCATTGTGCCTTTTGTATTTAATTCCGATTCAATTTCTGTGTTTCATCGTCAATAAGAAGGTCCAATGGATACAGTAAACCTAAAGTGAAGCATCGGAATCTATAACTAGTGTCACAGGAATGGTTCAAAACATAGGCTTACAGAAGAGTCAGTCTTCTTGTACTTAAGTCGGCATTGTGCCTTTAGTATTTAATTCCGATGCAATTTCTGTGTTTCATCGTCAATATGAAAGGTCCAATGGATACAGTAAACCTGGAGTGAAGCATCGGAATCTATTAGTAGTGTCACAGGATTGGTTCAAATCATAGTCAGTTGGAAGAGTCACTCTTCTTGTACTTAAGTCGGCATTGTGCCTTTTGTATTTAATTCCGATGCAATTTCTGAGTTTCATCGTCAATAAGAAGGTCCAAGGGATACAGTAAACATGAAATGAACCATCGGAATCTATAACTAGTTCATAGGAATGGTTTAAAACATAGACAGTAGGAAAAGTCAGTCTACATGTACTTAAGTCGGCATTGTGCCTTTTGTATTTTATTCCGATGCAATTTCTGTGTTTCATTGTCAATAAGAAGGTCAGAGAGATACAGTAATCCCGAAGTTAAGCATCACAATCTATAACTAGTGTCACAGGAATAGTTCAAAACATAGTCAGTAAGAAGAGTCAGACTTCTTGTACTTAAGTCGGCATTGTGCCTTTTGTATTTAATTCCGATGCAATTTCTGTGTTTCATCGTCAATAAGAAGGTCCAAGGGATACTGTAAACCTGGAGTGAAGCATCGGAATCTATAACTAGTGTCACAGGAACGGTTCAAAACATAGACAGTAGGAAGAGTCAGTCTTCTTGTACTTAAGTCGGCATTGTGCCTTTTGTATTAAATTCCGATGCAATTTCCGTTCTTCATCGTCTACAAGAAGGTCAGAGGGATACAGTAAACCTGGAGTGAAGCATCGGAGTCTATAACTAGTGTCACGGGAATGGTTCAAAGCATAGACAGTAAGAAGAGTCAGTCTTCTGGTACTTAAGTCGGCATTGTGCCTTTTGTATTTAATTCCGATGCAATTTCTGTGTTTTTCGTCAATAACAAGGTCCAAGGGATACAGTAAACCTGGAGTGAATCATCGGCATCTGTAACTAGTGTCACAGGAATGGTTCAAAAGATAGACTGTAAGATGAGTCAGTATTCTTGTACTTAATTCGGCATTGTTACTTTTCGATTTAATTCCGATGCAATTTCTGTGTTTCATCGTCAATAAGAAGGTCAGAGGGATACAGTAAGCCTGAAGTCAAGCATCGGATCTATAACTAGTGTCACAGGTATGGTTCAAAACATAGACAGTAAGATGAGTCAGTATTCTTGTACTTAAGTCGGCATTGTGCCTTTTCTATTTAATTCCGATGCAATTTCTGTGTTTCATCGTCAATAAGAAGGTCCAAGGGATACAGTAAACCTGAAGTGAAGCATCGGAATCTATAACTAGTGTCACAGGGACGGTTCAAAACATAGACAGTAAGATGAGTCAGTATTCTTGTACTTAAGTCGGCATTGTGCCTTTTCTATTTAATTCCGATGCAATTTCTGTGTTTCATCGTCAATAAGAAGGTCCAAGGGATACAGTAAACCTGAAGTGAAGCATCGGAATCTATAACTAGTGTCACAGGAATGGTTCAAAACATAGTCAGTAAGAAGAGTCAGTCTTCTTGTACTTAAGTCATCATTGTGCATTTTCAATTTAATTCTGATCCAATTTCTGTGTTCCATCGTCAATACGAAAGTCCAAGGGATACAGTAAACCTGGAGTGTAGCATCGGAATCTATAACTAGTGTCACAGGAATAGTTCAAAACTTAGACAGTAAGAAGAGTCAGACTTCTTTTACTGAAGTCGGTATTGTGCCTTTTGTATTTACTTCCGATGCAATTTCTGTGTTTCATCGTCAATAAGAAGGTCCATGGGATACAGTAATTCTGGAGTGAAGTATCGTAGTCTACAACTAGTGTCACAGGAATGGTTCAAGACATAGACAGTAAGAAGAGTCAGTCTTCTTGTACTTAATTCGGCATTGTGCCTTTTGTACTTAATTCCGATGCAATATCTGTGTTTCATCGTCAATAAGAAGGTCAGAGGGATACAGTAAACCTGAAGTGAAGCATCGGAATCTATAACTAGTGTCACAGGAATGGTTCAAAACATAGTCAGTAAGAAGAGTCAGTCTTCTTGTACTTGTGTCGGCATTGTGCCTTTTCTATTTAATTCCGATGCAATTTCTGTGTTTCATCGTCAATGAGAAGGTCCTAGGGATACAGTAAACCTGAAATGAACCATCGGAATCTGTAACTGGTGTCACAGGAATGGTTCAAAACATAGACAGTTGCAAGAGTCAGTCTTCTTCTACTTAAGTCGGCATTGTGCCTATTGTATTTAATTCCGATGCAATTTCTGTGTTTCATCGTCAATAAGAAGGTCCAAGGGATACAGTTAACCTGGAGTGAGGCATCGGAATCTATAACTAGTGTCACAGGAATGGTTCAAAACATAGACAGTAGGAAGAGTCAGTCTTCTTGTACTTAAGTCGGCATTGTGCCTTTGGTATTTAATTCCGATGCAATGTCTGTGCTTCATCATCAATAAGAAGGTCAGATGGATATAGTAAACCTGGAGTGAAGCATCGGAGTCTATAACTAGTGTCACAGCAATGGTTCAAAACATAGACAGTAAGAAGAGTCAGTCTTCTTGTACCTAATTCGGCATTGTGCCTTTTGTACATAATTCCGATGCGATTTCAGTGTTTCATCGTCAATAAGAAGGTCAGAGGGATACAGTAAGCCTGAAGTGAAGCATCGGATATATAACTAGTGTCACAGGTATGGTTCAAAACATAGTCAGTAAGAAGAGTCAGTCTTCTTGTACTTAAGTCGGCATTGTGCCTTTTGTATTTAATTCCGTTGCAATTTCTGTGTTTCATCGTCAATAAGAAGGTCCAAGGGATAAAGTAAACCTGTAGTGAATCATCGGCATCTATAACTAGAGTCACAGGGACGGTTCAAAGCATAGACAGTTAGATGAGTCAGTATTCATTTACTTAAGTCGGCATTGTGCCTTTTCTATTTAATTACGATGCAATTTCTGTGTTTCATCGTCAATAAGAAGGTCCAAGGGATACAGTAAACCTGAAGTGAAGCATCGGAATCTATAACTAGTGTCACAGGAATGGTTCAAACGATAGTCAGTAAGAAGAGTCAGTCTTCTTGTACTAAAGTCATCATTGTGCATTTTCTATTTAATTCTGATCCAATTTCTGTGTTTCATCGTCATCAAGAAGGTCCAAGGGATACAGTAAACCTGGAGTGAAGCATCGGAATCTCTAACTAGTGTCACAGGAATGGTTCAAAACATAGACAGTAAGAAGCGTCAGACTTCTTTTACTTAAGTCGGCATTGTGCCTTTTGTATTTAATTCCGATGCAATTTCTGTGTTTCATCGTCAATAAGAAGGTCCAAGGGATACAGTAAACTTGGAGTGAAGCATCGTAGTCTACAACTAGTGTCACAGGAATGGTTGAAGACATAGACAGTAAGAAGAGTCAGTCTTCTTGTACTTAATTCGGCATTGTGCCTTTTGTATTTAATTCCGATGAAATATCTGTGTTTCATCGTCAATAGGAAGGTCAGAGGGATACAGTAAACCTGAAGTGAAGCATCGGAATCTATAACTAGTGTCACAGGAATGGTTCAAACATAGTCAGTAAGAAGAGGCAGTCTACTTGTACTTAAGTCAGCATTGTGCCTTTTGTATTTAATTCCGATGCAATTTCTGTGTATCATCGTCAATAAGAAGGTCCAAGGGATACATTAAACCTGGAGTGAAGCATCGGATCTATAACTAGTGTCACAGGAATGTTTCAAATCATAGACAGTAGGAAGAGTCAGCCATCTTGTACTTAAGTCGGCATTGTGAATTTTGTATTTAATTCCGATGCAATTTCAGTGTTTCATCGTCAATAAGAAGGTCCAATGGATACAGTAAACCTAAAGTGAAGCATCGGAATCTATAACTAGTGTCACAGGAATGGTTCAAAACATAGACTGTCAGAAGAGTCAGTCTTCTTGTTCTTAGGTCGGCATTGTGCCTTTTGTATTTCATTCCGATGCAATTTCTGTGTTTAATCGTCAATAAGAAGGTCCAAGGGATACAGTAAACCTGAAATGAACCATCGGAATCTATAGTGTCACAGGAATGGTTGAAAACATAGACAGTAGGAAAAGTCAGTCTACATGTACTTAAGTCGGCATTGTTCCTTTTGTATTTTATTCCTATCTAATTTCTGTGTTTCATCGTCAATAAGAAGGTCAGAGGGATACAGTAATCCCGAAGTTAAGCATCAGAATCTATAACTAGTGTCACAGGAATGGTTCAAAGTATAGTCAGTAAGAAGAGTCAGTCTTCCTGTAGTTAATTCGGCATTGTGCCGTTTGTATTTCATTCCGATCCAATTTCTGTGTTTCATCGTCAATAAGAAGGTCCAAGGGATACAGTAAACCTGAAGTGAAGCATCGGAATTTATAACTAGTGACACAGGCATGGTTCAAAACATACACAGTAGGAAGAGTCAGTCTTCTAGTACTTAAGTCGGCATTGTGCAATTTCTATTTAATTCCGATGCAATTTCTGTGTTTCATCGTCAATAAGAAGGTCCAAGGGATACAGTAAACCTGAAGTGAAGCATCGGAATCTACAACTGGTGTCACAGGAATGGTTCAAAACATAGACAGTAGCAAGAGTCAGTCTTCTTGTACTTAAGTCGGCATTGTGCCTATTGTATTTAATTCCGATGCAATTTCTGTGTTTCATCGTCAATAAGAAGGTCCACGGGACACAGTAAACCTGGAGTGAAGCATCGGAATCTACAACTAGTGTCACAGGAATGGTTCAAAACATAGACAGTAGGAAGAGTCAGTCTTCTTGTACTTAAGTCGGCATTGTGCCTTTTGTATTTAATTCCGATGCAATTTCTGTGCTTCGTCGTCAATAAGAAGGTCGGAGGGATACACTAATCCTGGAGTGAAGCATCGGAGTCTATAACTAGTGCCACAGGAATGGTTCAAAACATAGACAGTAAGAGGAGTCAGTCTTCTTGTACCTAATTCGGCATTGTGCCTTTTGTATTTAATTCCGATGCGATTTCTGTGTTTCATCGTCAATAGGAAGGTCAGAGGGATGCAGTAAGCCTGAAGTGAAGCATCGGATCTATAACTAGTGTCACAGGAATCGTTCAAAACATAGTCAGTAAGAAGAGTCAGTCTTCTTGTACTTGTGTCGGCATTGTGCCTTTTGTATTTAATTCCGATGCAATTTCTGTGTTTCATCGTCAATAAGAAGGTCCAAGGGATACAGTAAACCTGGAGTGAAGCATCGGAATCTATAACTAGTGTCACAGGGACGGTTCAAAACATAGACAGTAAGATGAGTCAGTATTCTTGTACTTAAGTCGGCATTGTGCCTTTTCTATTTAATTCCGATGCAATTTCTGTGTTTCATCGTCAATAAGAAGGTCCAAGGTATACAGTAAACATGAAGTGAAGCAACGGAATCTATAACTAGTGTCACAGGAATGGTTCAAACCTTAGTCAGTAAGAAGAGTCAGTCTTCTTGTACTTAAGTCATCATTGTGCATTTTCTATTTAATTCTGATCCAATTTCTGTGTTTCATCGTCAATAAGGAGGTCCAAGGGATACAGTAAACCTGGAGTGAAGCATCGGAATCTATAACTAGTGTCACAGGAATGGTTCAAAACATAGACAGTAAGAAGAGTCAGACTTCTTTTACTTAAGTCGGCATTGTGCCTTTTGTATTTAATTCCGATGCAATTTCTGTGTTTCATCGTCAATAAGAAGGTCCAAGGGATACAGTAAACTTGGAGTGAAGCATCGTAGTCTACAACTAGTGTCACAGCAATGGTTCAAGACATAGACAGTAAGAAGAGTCAGTCTTCTTGTACTTAATTCGGCATTGTGCCTTTTGTATTTAATTCCGATGAAATATCTATGTTTCATCGTCAATAAGAAGGTCAGAGGGATACAGTAAACCTGAAGTGAAGCAACGGAATCTATAACTAGTGTCACAGAAATGATTCAAAACATAGTCAGTAAGAAGAGTCAGTCTACTTGTACTTAAGTCGGCATTGTGCCTTTTGTATTTAAATCCCAAGCAATTTCTGTGTATCATCGTCAATAAGAAGGTCCAAGGGATACATTAAACCTGGAGTGAAGCATTGGATCTATAACTAGTGTCACAGGAATGGTTCAAATCATAGACAGTATTAAGAGTCAGCCATCTTGTACTTAAGTCGGCATTGTGCATTTTCTATTTAGTTCTGATCAAATTTCTGTGTTTCATCGTCAATAGGAAGGTCCAAGGGATACAGTAAACCTGAAGTGAAGCATCGGAATTTATAACTAGTGACACAGGCATGGTTCAAAACATACACAGTAGGAAGAGTCAGTCTTCTAGTACTTAAGTCGGCAGTGTGCAATTTCTATTTAATTCCGATGCAATTTCTGTGTTTCATCGTCAATAAGAAGGTCCACGGGACACAGTAAACCTGGAGTGAAGCATCGGAATCTATAACTAGTGTCACAGAAATGGTTCAAAACATAGACAGTAGGAAGAGTCAGTCTTCTTGTACTTGTGTCGGCATTGTGCCTTTTGTATTTAATTCCGATGCAATTTCTGTGTTTCATCGTCAATAAGAAGGTCCAAGGGATACAGTAAACCTGGAGTGAAGCATCGGAATCTATAACTAGTGTCACAGGGACGGTTCAAAACATCGACAGTAAGATGAGTCAGTATTCTTGTATTTAAGTAGGCATTGTGCCTTTTCTATTTAATCCCGATGCAATTTCTGTGTTTCATCGTCAATAAGAAGGTCCAAGGGATACAGTAAACCTGAAGTGAAGCATCGGAATCTGTAACTAGTGTCACAGGAATGGTTCAAAACATAGCCAGTAAGAAGAGTCAGTCTTCTTGTACGTAAGTCATCATTGTGCATTTTCTATTTAATTCTGATCCAATTTCTGTGTTTCATCGTCAATAAGAAGGTGAGAGGGATACAGTAAACCTGAAGTGAAGCATCGGAATCTATAACTAGTATCACAGGAATGGTTCAAGACATAGTCTGTAAGAAGAGTCAGTCTTCATGTACTTAAATCGGCATTGTGCCTTTTGTATTTTATTCCGATGCAATTTCTGTGTTTCATCGTCAATAAGAAGGTCAGAGGGATACAGTAATCCCGAAGTTAAGCATCAGAATCTAATACTAGTGTCACAGGAATGGTTCAAAGCATAGTCAGTAAGAAGAGTCAGTCTTCTTGTAGTTAATTCGACATTGTGCGGTTTGTATTTCATTCCGATCCAATTTCTGTGTTTCATCGTCAATAAGAAGGTCCAAGGGATACAGTAAACCTAAAGTGAAGCATCGGAATTTATAACTAGTCTCACAGGAATGGTTCAAAACATACACAGTAGGAAGAGTCAGTCATCTAGTAGTTAAGTCGGCATTGTGCATTTTCTATTTAATTCCGATGCAATTTCTGTGTTTCATCGTCAATAAGAAGGTCCAAGGGATACAATAAACCTGAAGTGAAGCATCGGAATCTATAACTGGTGTCACAGGAATGGTTCAAAACATAGACAGTAGCAAGAGTCAGTCCTCTTGTACTTAAGTCGGCATTGTGCCTATTGTATTTAATTCCGATGCAATTTCTGTGTTTCATCGTCAATAAGAAGGTCCAAGGGACACAGTAAACCTGGAGTGAAGCATCGGAATCTATAACTAGTGTCACAGTAATGGTTCATAACATAGACGGTAGGAAGAGTCAGTCTTCTTGTACTTAAGTCGGCATTGTGCCTTTTGTATTTAATTTCGATGCAATTTCTGTGTTTCATCGTCAATAAGAAGGTCCAAGGGATTCAGTAAACCTGAAGAGAAGCATCGAAATCTATAACTAGTATTACAGGAATGGTTCAAAACATAGACTGTCAGAAGAAACAGTCTTCTTGTACTTTAGTCGGCATTGTGCCTTTTGTATTTAATTCCGATGCAATCTCTGTGTTTCATCGTCAATAAGAAGGTCCAAGGGATACAGTAAACATGAAGTGAAGGATCGGAATTTATAACTAGTGTCACAGGAATAGTTCAAAACATACACAGTATGAAGAGTCAGTCTTCTAGTACTTAAGTCGTCATTGTGCATTTTCTATTTAATTCCGATGCAATTTCTGTGTTTCATCGTCAATAAGACGGTCAGAGGGATACAGTAAACCTGAAGTGAAGCATCAGAACCTATAACTAGTGTCACAGGAATGGTTCAAAACTGAGACAGTTGGAAGAGTCAGTCCTCTTGTACTTAAGTCGGCATTGTGCCTTTTGTATTTATTTCCGATGCAATTTCTATGTTTCATCGTCAATAAGAAGGTCCACGGGATACGGTAAACCTGAAATGAACCATCGTAATCTATGACTAGTGTCACAGGAATGGTTCAAAACATAGTTAGTAAGAAGAGTCAGTCTTCTTGTACTGAAGTCGGTATTGTGCCTTTTGTATTTAATTCCGATGCAAATTCTGTTTTTCATCGTCATTAAGAAAGTCCAAGGGACACAGTATACCTGGAGTGACGCATCGGAATCTATAACTAGTGTCACAGGAATGGTTCAAACATAGACAGTAGGAAGAGTCAGTCTTCTTGTACTTAAGTTGGCATTGTGCCTTTTGTATTTAATTCCGATGCAACTTCTGTGCTTCATCGTTAATAAGAAGGTCAGAGGGATACAGTAAACCTGGAGTGAAGCATCGAAGTCTATAACTAGTGTCAAAGGAATGGTTCAAATCATAGACAGGTGGAAGAGTCAGTCTTCTTGTACCTAATTCGGCATTGTGCCTTTTCTATTTAATTCCGATGCGATTTCTGTGTTTCATCGTCAATAAGAAGGTCGGAGGGATACAGGAAACCTGGAGAGAAGCATCGGAATCTCTAACTAGTGTCACAGGAATGGTTCAAAACATAGACAGTAAGATGAGTCAGTATTCTTGTACTTAAGTCGGCACTGTGCCTTTTGTAGTTAATTCCGATGCAATTTCTGTGTTTCATCGTCAATAAGAAGGTCCAAGGGATACAGTAAACCTGGAGTGAAGCATCGTTGTCTACAACTAGTGTCACAGGAATGGTTCAAGGCATAGACAGAAAGAAGAGTCAGTCTTCTTGTACTTAATTCGGCATTGTGCCTTTTGTATTTAATTCCGATACAATATCTGTGTTTCATCGTCAATGAGAAGGTCAGAGGGATACAGTAAACCTGAAGTGAAGCATCGGAATCTATAACTAGTGTCACAGGAATGGTTAAAACATAGTCAGTAAGAAGAGTCAGTCTTCTTGTACTTAAGTCGGCATTGTGCCTTTTGTATTTAATTCCGATGCAATTTCTGTGTTTCATCGTCAATACGAAGGTCCAAGGGATACATTAAACCTGGAGTGAAGCATCGGAATCTATAACTAGTGTCACAGGAATGGTTCAAACATAGACTGTCAGAAGAGTCAGTCTTCTTGTACTTAAGTCGGCATTGTGCCTATTGTATTTCATTCCGATGCAATTTCTGTTTTTCATCGTCATTAAGAAAGTCCAAGGGACACAGTATACCTGGAGTGACGCATCGGAATCTATAACTAGTGTCACAGGAATGGTTCAAACATAGACAGTAGGAAGAGTCAGTCTTCTTGTACTTAAGTTGGTATTGTGCCTTTTGTATTTAATTCCGATGCAACTTCTGTGCTTCATCGTTAATAAGAAGGTCAGAGGGATACAGTAAACCTGGAGTGAAGCATCGGAATCTCTAACTAGTGTCACAGGAATGGTTCAAAACATAGACAGTAAGATGAGTCAGTATTCTTGTACTTAAGTCGGCACTGTGCCTTTTGTAGTTAATTCCGATGCAATTTCTGTGTTTCATCGTCAATAAGAAGGTCCAAGGGATACAGTAAACCTGGAGTGAAGCATCGTAGTCTACAACTAGTGTCACAGGAATGGTTCAAGGCATAGACAGAAAGAAGAGTCAGTCTTCTTGTACTTAATTCGGCATTGTGCCTTTTGTATTTAATTCCGATACAATATCTGTGTTTCATCGTCAATGAGAAGGTCAGAGGGATACAGTAAACCTGAAGTGAAGCATCGGAATCTATAACTAGTGTCACAGGAATGGTTAAAACATAGTCAGTAAGAAGAGTCAGTCTTCTTGTACTTAAGTCGGCATTGTGCCTTTTGTATTTAATTCCGATGCAATTTCTGTGTTTCATCGTCAATACGAAGGTCCAAGGGATACATTAAACCTGGAGTGAAGCATCGGAATCTGTAACTAGTGTCACAGGAATGGTTCAAACATAGACTGTCAGAAGAGTCAGTCTTCTTGTACTTAAGTCGGCATTGTGCCTATTGTATTTCATTCCGATGCAATTTCTGTTTTTCATCGTCATTAAGAAAGTCCAAGGGACACAGTATACCTGGAGTGACGCATCGGAATCTATAACTAGTGTCACAGGAATGGTTCAAACATAGACAGTAGGAAGAGTCAGTCTTCTTGTACTTAAGTTGGTATTGTGCCTTTTGTATTTAATTCCGATGCAACTTCTGTGCTTCATCGTTAATAAGAAGGTCAGAGGGATACAGTAAACCTGGAGTGAAGCATCGAAGTCTATAACTAGTGTCAAAGGAATGGTTCAAATCATAGACAGGTGGAAGAGTCAGTCTTCTTGTACCTAATTCGGCATTGTGCCTTTTCTATTTAATTCCGATGCGATTTCTGTGTTTCATCGTCAATAAGAAGGTCGGAGGGATACAGGAAACCTGGAGAGAAGCATCGGAATCTCTAACTAGTGTCACAGGAATGGTTCAAAACATAGACAGTAAGATGAGTCAGTATTCTTGTACTTAAGTCGGCACTGTGCCTTTTGTAGTTAATTCCGATGCAATTTCTGTGTTTCATCGTCAATAAGAAGGTCCAAGGGATACAGTAAACCTGGAGTGAAGCATCGTAGTCTACAACTAGTGTCACAGGAATGGTTCAAGGCATAGACAGAAAGA
This sequence comes from Schistocerca americana, assembly GCF_021461395.2. NCBI lineage: Eukaryota > Metazoa > Arthropoda > Insecta > Orthoptera > Acrididae > Schistocerca > Schistocerca americana. The sequence continues at coordinate 760,956,326 of NC_060123.1, forward strand.
AGAGTCAGTCTTCTTGTACTTAATTCGGCATTGTGCCTTTTGTATTTAATTCCGATACAATATCTGTGTTTCATCGTCAATGAGAAGGTCAGAGGGATACAGTAAACCTGAAGTGAAGCATCGGAATCTATAACTAGTGTCACAGGAATGGTTAAAACATAGTCAGTAAGAAGAGTCAGTCTTCTTGTACTTAAGTCGGCATTGTGCCTTTTGTATTTAATTCCGATGCAATTTCTGTGTTTCATCGTCAATACGAAGGTCCAAGGGATACATTAAACCTGGAGTGAAGCATCGGAATCTATAACTAGTGTCACAGGAATGGTTCAAACATAGACTGTCAGAAGAGTCAGTCTTCTTGTACTTAAGTCGGCATTGTGCCTATTGTATTTCATTCCGATGCAATTTCTGTTTTTCATCGTCATTAAGAAAGTCCAAGGGACACAGTATACCTGGAGTGACGCATCGGAATCTATAACTAGTGTCACAGGAATGGTTCAAACATAGACAGTAGGAAGAGTCAGTCTTCTTGTACTTAAGTTGGTATTGTGCCTTTTGTATTTAATTCCGATGCAACTTCTGTGCTTCATCGTTAATAAGAAGGTCAGAGGGATACAGTAAACCTGGAGTGAAGCATCGAAGTCTATAACTAGTGTCAAAGGAATGGTTCAAATCATAGACAGGTGGAAGAGTCAGTCTTCTTGTACCTAATTCGGCATTGTGCCTTTTCTATTTAATTCCGATGCGATTTCTGTGTTTCATCGTCAATAAGAAGGTCGGAGGGATACAGGAAACCTGGAGAGAAGCATCGGAATCTCTAACTAGTGTCACAGGAATGGTTCAAAACATAGACAGTAAGATGAGTCAGTATTCTTGTACTTAAGTCGGCACTGTGCCTTTTGTAGTTAATTCCGATGCAATTTCTGTGTTTCATCGTCAATAAGAAGGTCCAAGGGATACAGTAAACCTGGAGTGAAGCATCGTAGTCTACAACTAGTGTCACAGGAATGGTTCAAGGCATAGACAGAAAGAAGAGTCTGTCTTCTTGTACTTAATTCGGCATTGTGCCTTTTGTATTTAATTCCGATACAATATCTGTGTTTCATCGTCAATGAGAAGGTCAGAGGGATACAGTAAACCTGAAGTGAAGCATCGGAATCTATAACTAGTGTCACAGGAATTGTTAAAACATAGTCAGTAAGAAGAGTCAGTCTTCTTGTACTTAAGTCGGCATTGTGCCTTTTGTATTTAATTCCGATGCAATTTCTGTTTTCCATCGTCAATACGAAGGTCCAAGGGATACATTAAACCTGGAGTGAAGCATCGGAATCTATAACTAGTGTCACAGGAATGGTTCAAAACATAGACTGTCAGAAGAGTCAGTCTTCTTGTACTTAAGTCGGCATTGTGCCTATTGAATTTCATTCCGATGCAATTTCTGTTTTTCATCGTCATTAAGAAAGTCCAAGGGACACAGTTTACCTGGAGTGACGCACGGAATCTATAACTAGTGTCACAGGAATGGTTCAAAACATAGACAGTAGGAAGAGTCAGTCTTCTTGTACTTAAGTCGGCATTGTGCCTTTTGTATCTAATTCCGATGCAATTTCTGTGCTTCATCGTCAATAAGAAGTTCAGAGGGATACAGTAAACCTGGAGTGAAGCATCGAAGTCTATAACTAGTGTCAAAGGAATGGTTCAAAAAATAGACAGGTGGAAGAGTCAGTCTTCTTGTACCTAATTCGGCATTGTGCCTTTTGTATTTATTTCCGAGGCGATTTCTGTGTTTCATCGTCAATAAGAAGGTCAGAGGGATACAGTAAGCCTGAAGTGAAGCATCGGATCTATAACTAGTGTCACAGGAATTATTCAAAACATAGTCAGCAAGAAGAGTCAGTCTTCTTGCACTTAAGTCGGCATTGTGCCATTTGTATTTAATTCCGATGCAATATCTGTGTTTCATCGTCAATAAGAAGGTCCGAGGGATACAGTAAACCTGAAGTGAAGCATCGGAATCTATAACTAGTGTCACAGCAATGGTTCAAAGCATAGACAGTTGGAAGAGTCAGTCTTCTTGTACTTAAGTCGGCATTGTGCCTTTTGTATTTAATTCCGATGCAATTTCTGTGTTTCATCGTCAATAAGAGGGTCCAAGGGATACTGTAAACCTGGAGTGAAGCATCGTAGTCTACAACTAGTGTCACAGGAATGGTTCAAAACATAGACAGTAAGAAGAGTCAGTCTTCTTGTACTTAATTCGGCATTGTGCCTTTTGTATTTAATTCCGATGCAATTTCTGTGTTTCATCGTCAATGAGAAGGTCAGAGTGATACAGTAAACCTGAAGTGAAGCATCGGAATCTATAACTAGTGTCACAGGAATGGTTCAAAACATAGTCAGTAAGAAGAGTCAGTCTTCTTGTACTTAAGTCGGCATTGTGCCTTTTGTATTTAATTCCGATGCAATTTCTGTGTTTCATCGTCAATACGAAGGTCCAAGGGATACATTACACCTGAAGTGAAGCATCGGAATCTATAACTAGTGTCACAGGAATGGTTCAAATCATAGACAGTACGAAGAGTCAGCCTTCTTGTATTTAAGTCGGCATTGTGAATTTCGTATTTAATTCCGATGCAATTTCTGTGTTTCATCGTCAATAAGAAGGTCCAATGGATACAGTAAACCTAAAGTGAAGCATCAGAATCTAATACTAGTGTCACAGGAATGGTTCATAGCATAGTCAGCAAGAAGAGTCAGTCTTGTTGTAGTTAATTCGGCATTGTGCCGTTTGTATTTCATTCCGATCCAATTTCTGTGTTTCATCGTCAATAAGAAGGTCCAAGGGATACAGTAACCTGAAGTGAAGCATCGGAAATTATAACTAGTGTCACAGGAATGGTTCATAACATACACAGTAGGAAGAGTCAGTCTTCTAGTAGTTAAGTCGGCATTGTGCATTTTCTATTTATTTCCGATGCAATTTCTGTGTTTCATCGTCAATAAGAAGGTCCAAGGGACACAGTAATCCTGGAGTGAAGCATCGGAATCTATAACTAGTGTCACAGGAATGGTTCAAAACACAGACGGTAGGAAGAGTCAGTCTTCTTGTACTTAAGTCGGCATTGTGCCTTTTGTATTTAATTCCGATGCAATTTCTGTGTTTCATCGTCAATAAGAAGGTCAGAGGGATACAGTAAACCTGAAGTGAAGCATCGGAATCCATAACTGGTGTCACAGGAATAGTTCAAAGCATAGACAGTAGCAAGAGTCAGTCCTCTTGTACTTAAGTCAGCATTGTGCCTATTGTATTTAATTCCGATGCAATTTCTGTGTTTCATCGTCAATAAGAAGGTCCAAGGGACACAGTAAACCTGGAGTGAAGCATCGGAATCTATAACTAGTGTCACAGGAATGGTTCAAAACATAGACGGTAGGAAGAGTCAGTCTTCTTGTACTTAAGTCGGCATTGTGCCTTTTGGATTTAATTCCGATGCAATTTCTGTGTTTCATCGTCAATAAGAAGGTCAGAGGGATACAGTTAACCTGCAGTGAAGCATCGGAATCTATAACTAGTGTCACATGAATGGTTCAAAACATAGACAGTAAAAAGAGTCAGTTTTCTTGTACTTAAGTCGGCATTGCGCCTTTTGTATTTAATTTTGATGCGATTTCTGTGTTTCATCGTCAATAAGAAGGTCAGAGGTATACAGTAAACCTGAAGTGAAGCATCGGAAACTATAACTAGTGTCACAGGAATGGTTCAAAGCATAGAAAGTAAGAAAAGTCAGTTTTCTTGTACTTAAGCCGGCATCGTGCCTTTTATATTTAATTCCGATGCAATTTCTGTGTTTCATCGTCAATACGAAGGTCAGAGGGATACAGTAAACCTGAAGTGAAGCATCGGAATCTATAACTAGTGTCACAGGAATGGTTCAAAACATAGACAGGAAGAAGAGTCAGTTATCTTGTACTTAAGTCGGTATTGCGAATTTTGTATTTAATTCCGAAGCAATTTCTGTGTCTCATCGTCAATAAGAAGGTCAGAGGGATACAGTAAACCTGAAGTAAAGCTTCGGAATCTATAACGAGTGTCACATGAATGGGTCAAAACATAGTCAGTAAGAAGAGTCAGTCTTCTTGTACTTAAGTCGGCATTGTGCCTTTTGTATTTAATTCCGATGCAATTTCTGTGTATCATCGTCAATACGAAGGTCCAAGGGATACATTAAACCTGGAGTGAAGCATCGGAATCTGTAACTAGTGTCACAGGAATGGTTCAAAACATAGACTGTCAGAAGAGTCAGTCTTCTTGTACTTAAGTCGGCATTGTGCCTATTGTATTTCATTCCGATGCAATTTCTGTTTTTCATCGGCATTAAGAAAGTCCAAGGGACACAGTATACCTGGAGTGACGCATCGGAATCTATAACTAGTGTCACAGGAATGGTTCAAAACATAGACAGTAGGAAGAGTCAGTCTTCTTGTACTTAAGTCGGCATTGTGCCTTTTGTATTTAATTCCGATGCAATTTCTGTGCTTCATCGTCAATAAGAAGGTCAGAGGGATACAGTAAACCTGGAGTGAAGCATCGAAGTCTATAACTAGTGTCAAAGGAATGGTTCAAAAAATAGACAGGTGGAAGAGTCAGTCTTCTTGTACCTAATTCGGCATTGTGCCTTTTGTATTTATTTCCGAGGCGATTTCTGTGTTTCATCGTCAATAAGAAGGTCAGAGGGATACAGTAAGCCTGAAGTGAAGCATCGGATCTATAACTAGTGTCACAGGAATTATTCAAAACATAGTCAGCAAGAAGAGTCAGTCTTCTTGCACTTAAGTCGGCATTGTGCCATTTGTCTTTAATTCCGATGCAATATCTGTGTTTCATCGACAATAAGAAGGTCCGAGGGATACAGTAAACCTGAAGTGAAGCATCGGAATCTAAAACTAGTGTCACAGGAATGGTTCAAAGCATAGACAGTTGGAAGAGTCAGTCTTCTTGTACTTAAGTCGGCATTGTGCCTTTTGTATTTAATTCCGATGCAATTTCTGTGTTTCATCGTCAATAAGAGGGTCCAAGGGATACTGTAAAATTGGAGTGAAGCATCGTAGTCTACAACTAGTGTCACAGGAATGGTTCAAAACATAGACAGTAAGAAGAGTCAGTCTTCTTGTACTTAATTCGGCATTGTGCCTTTTGTATTTAATTCCGTTGCAATATCTGTGTTTCATCGTCAATGAGAAGGTCAGAGTGATACAGTAAACCTGAAGTGAAGCATCGGAATCTATAGCTAGTGTCACAGGAATGGTTCAAAACATAGTCAGTAAGAAGAGTCAGTCTTCTTGTACTTAAGTCGGCATTGTGCCTTTTGTATTTAATTCCGATGCAATTTCTGTGTTTCATCGTCAATACGAAGGTCCAAGGGATACATTAAACCTGAAGTGAAGCATCGGAATCTATAACTAGTGTCACAGGAATGGTTCAAATCATAGACAGTAGGAAGAGTCAGCCTTCTTGTACTTAAGTCGGCATTGTGAATTTTGTATTTAATTCCGATGCAATTTCTGTGTTTCATTGTCAATAAGAAGGTCCAATGGATACAGTAAACCTAAAGTGAAGCATCAGAATCTAATACTAGTGTCACAGGAATGGTTCAAAGCATAGTCAGTAAGAAGAGTCAGTCTTGTTGTAGTTAATTCGGCATTGTGCCGTTTGTATTTCATTCCGATCCAATTTCTGTGTTTCATCGTCAATAAGAAGGTCCAAGGGATACAGTAACCTGAAGTGAAGCATCGGAAATTATAACTAGTGTCACAGGAATGGTTCGTAACATACACAGTAGGAAGAGTCAGTCTTCTAGTAGTTAAGTCGGCATTGTGCATTTTCTATTTATTTCCGATGCAATTTCTGTGTTTCATCGTCAATAAGAAGGTCCAAGGGACACAGTAAACCTGGAGTGAAGCATCGGAATCTATAACTAGTGTCACAGGAATGGTTCAAAACATAGACGGTAGGAAGAGTCAGTCTTCTTGTACTTAAGTCGGCATTGTGCCTTTTGGATTTAATTCCGATGCAATTTCTGTGCTTCATCGTCAATAAGAAGGTCAGAGGGATACAGTTAACCTGCAGTGAAGCATCGGAATCTATAACTAGTGTCACATGAATGGTTCAAAACATAGACAGTAAGAAGAGTCAGTTTTCTTGTACTTAAGTCGGCATTGTGCCTTTTGTATTTAATTTCGATGCCATTTCTGTGATTCATCGTCAATAAGAAGGTCAGAGGTATACAGTAAACCTGAAGTGAAGCATCGGAAACTATAACTAGTGTCACAGGAATGGTTCAAAGCATAGAAAGTAAGAAAAGTCAGTTTTCTTGTACTTAAGCCGGCATCGTGCCTTATATATTTAATTCCGATGCAATTTCTGTGTTTCATCGTCAATACGAAGGTCAGAGGGATACAGTAAACCTGAAGTGAAGCATCGGAATCTATAACTAGTGTCACAGGAATGGTTCAAAACATAGACAGGAAGAAGAGTCAGTTATCTTGTACTTAAGTCGGTATTGCGAATTTTGTATTTAATTCCGAAGCAATTTCTGTGTCTCATCGTCAATAAGAAGGTCAGAGGGATACAGTAAACCTGAAGTAAAGCTTCGGAATCTATAACGAGTGTCACATGAATGGGTCAAAACATAGTCAGTAAGAAGAGTCAGTCTACTTGTACTTAAGTCGGCATTGTGCCTTTTGTATTTAATTCCGATGCAATTTCTGTGTATCATCGTCAATAAGAAGGTCCAGGGGATACATTAAACCTGGAGTGAAGCATCAGATCTATAACTAGTGTCACAGGAATGGTTCAAATCATAGACAGTATTAAGAGTCAGCCATCTTGTACTTAAGTCGTCATTGTGCATTTTCTATTTAATTCTGATCAAATTTCTGTGTTTCATCGTCAATAACAAGGTCCAAGGGTTACAGTAAACCTGAAGTGAAGCATCGGAATTTATAACTAGTGACACAGGCATGGTTCAAAACATACACAGTAGGAAGAGTCAGTCTTCTAGTACTTAAGTCGGCATTGTGCAATTTCTATTTAATTCCGATGCAATTTCTGTGTTTCATCGTCAATAAGAAGGTCCAAGGGATACAGTAAACCTGAAGTGAAGCATCGGAATCTATAACTGGTGTCACAGGAATGGTTCAAAACATAGACAGTAGCAAGAGTCAGTCTTCTTGTACTTAAGTCGGCATTGTGCCTATTGTATTTAATTCCGATGCAATTTCTGTGTTTCATCGTCAATAAGAAGGTCCACGGGACACAGTTAACCTGGAGTGAAGCATCGGAATCTATAACTAGTGTCACAGAAATAGTGCAAAACATAGACAGTAGGAAGAGGCAGTCTTCTTGTACTTAAGTCGGCATTGTGCCTTTTGTATTTAATTCCGATGCAATTTCTGTGCTTCATCGTCAATAAGAAGGTCGGAGGGATACACTAAACCTGGAGTGAAGCATCAAAGTATATAACTAGTGTGACAGGAATGGTTCAAAACATAGACAGTAAGAAGAGTCAGTCTTCTTGTACCTAATTCAGCATTGTGCCTTTTGTATTTATTTCCGATGCGATTTCTTTGTTTCATCGTCAATAGGAAGGTCAGAGGGATGCAGTAAGCCTGAAGTGAAGCATCGGATCTATACCTAGTGTCACAGGAATCGTTCAAAACATAGTCAGTAAGAAGAGTCAGTCTTCTTGTACTTGTGTCGGCATTGTGCCTTTTGTATTTAATTCCGGTGCAATTTCTGTGTTTCATCGTCAATAAGAAGGTCCAAGGGATACAGTAACCCTGGAGTGAAGCATCGGAATCTATAACTAGTGTCACAGGGACGGTTCAAAACATAGACAGTAAGATTAGTCAGTATTCTTGTACTTAAGTAGGAATTGTGCCTTTTTAATTTAATCCCGATGCAATTTCTGTGTTTCATCGTCAATAAGAAGGTCCAAGGGATACAGTAAACCTGAAGTGAAGCATCGGAATCTATAACTAGTGTCACAGGAATGGTTCAAAACATAGCCAGTAAGAAGAGTCAGTCTTCTTGTACGTAAGTCATCATTGTGCATTTTCTATTTAATTCTGATCCAATTTCTGTGTTTCATCGTCAATAAGAAGGTGAGAGGGATACAGTAAACCTGAAGTGAAGCATCGGAATCTATAACTAGTATCACAGGAATGGTTCAAGACATAGTCAGTAAGAAGAGTCAGTCTTCTTGTACTTAAATCGGCATTGTGCCTTTTGTATTTTATTCCGATGCAATTTCTGTGTTTCATCGTCAATAAGAAGGTCCAAGGGACACAGTATACCTGAAATGAACCATCGGAATCTATAACTAGTCTCATAGGAATGGTTGAAAACATAGACAGTAGGACTAGTCAGTCTACATGTACTTAAGTCGGCATTGTGACTTTTGTATTTTATTCCGATGCAATTCCTGTGTTTCATCGTCAATAAGAAGGTCAGAGGCATACAGTAATCCCGAAGTTAAGCATCAGAATCTAATACTAGTGTCACAGGAATGGTTCAAAGCATAGTCAGTAAGAAGAGTCAGTCTTCTTGTAGTTAATTCGACATTGTGCGGTTTGTATTTCATTCCGATCCAATTTCTGTGTTTCATCGTCAATAAGAAGGTCCAAGGGATACAGTAAACCTAAAGTGAAGCATCGGAATTTATAACTAGTGTCACAGGAATGGTTCAAAACATACACAGTAGGAAGAGTCAGTCATCTAGTAGTTAAGTCGGCATTGTGCATTTTCTATTTAATTCCGATGCAATGTCTGTGTTTCATCGTCAATAAGAAGGTCCAAGGGATACAATAAACCTGAAGTGAAGCATCGGAATCTATAAATGGTGTCACAGGAATGGTTCAAAACATAGACAGTAGCAAGAGTCAGTCCTCTTGTACTGAAGTCGGCATTGTGCCTGTTGTATTTAATTCCGATGCAATTTCTGTGTTTCATCGTCAATAAGAAGGTCCAAGGGACACGGTAAACCTGGAGTGAAGCATCGGAATCTATAACTAGTGTCACAGGAATGGTTCATAACATAGACGGTAGGAAGAGTCAGCCTTCTTGTACTTAAGTCGGCATTGTGCCTTTTGTATTTAATTCCGATGCAATTTCTGTGTTTCATCGTCAATAAGAAGGTCCAAGGGATACAGTAAACCTGAAAAGAAGCATCGAAATCTATAACTAGTATTACAGGAATTGTTCAAAACATAGACTGCCAGAAGAAACAGTCTTCTTGTACTTTAGTCGGCATTGTGCCTTTTGTATTTAATTGCGATGCAATCTCTGTGTTTCATCGTCAATAGGAAGGTCCAAGGGATACAGTAAACCTGGAGTGAAGCATCGGAATCTGTAACTAGTGTCACAGGAATGGTTCAAAACATAGACAGGTGGAAGAGTCAGTCTTCTTTTACTGAAGTCGGTATTGTGCCGTTTGTATTTAATTCCGATGCAATTTCTGTGTTTCATCGTCAATAAGAAGGTCCAAGGGATACAATAAACCTGAAGTGAAGCATCGGAATCTATAAATGGTGTCACAGGATTGGTTCAAAACATAGACAGTAGCAAGAGTCAGTCCTCTTGTACTTAAGTCGGCATTGTGCCTATTGTATTTAATTCCGATGCAATTTCTGTGTTTCATCGTCAATAAGAAGGTCCAAGGGACACGGTAAACCTGGAGTGAAGCATCGGAATCTATAACTAGTGTCACAGGAATGGTTCATAACATAGACGGTAGGAAGAGTCTGCCTTCTTGTACTTAAGTCGGCATTGTGCCTTTTGTATTTAATTCCGATGCAATTTCTGTGTTTCATCGTCAATAAGAAGGTCCAAGGGATACAGTAAACCTGAAAAGAAGCATCGAAATCTATAACTAGTATTACAGGAATGGTTCAAAACATAGACTGTCAGAAGAAACAGTCTTCTTGTACTTTAGTCGGCATTGTGCCTTTTGTATTTAATTGCGATGCACTCTCTGTGTTTCATCGTCAATAGGAAGGTCCAAGGGATACAGTAAACCTGGAGTGAAGCATCGGAATCTGTAACTAGTGTCACAGGAATGGTTCAAAACATAGACAGGTGGAAGAGTCAGTCTTCTTTTACTGAAGTCGGTATTGTGCCGTTTGTATTTAATTCCGATGCAATTTCTGTGTGTCATTGTCAATAAGAAGGTCCAAGGGATACAGTAAACATGAAGTGATGGATCGGAATTTATAACTAGTGTCACAGGAATAGTTCAAAACATACACAGTATGAAGAGTCAGTCTTCTAGTACTTAAGTCGGCATTGTGCATTTTCTATTTAATTCCGATGCAATTTCTGTGTTTCATCGTCAATAAGACGGTCGGAGGGATACAGTAAACCTGAAGTGAAGCATCAGAACCTATAACTAGTGTCACAGGAATGGTTCAAAGCTTTGACAGTTGGAAGATTCAGTCTTCTTGTACTTAAGTCGGCATTGTGCCTTTTGTATTTAATTCCGATGCAATTTCTATGTATCATCGTCAATAAGAAGGTCCACGGGATACGGTAAACCTGAAATGAACCATCGGAATCTATGACTAGTGTCACAGGAATGGTTCAAAACATAGTTAGTAAGAAGAGTCAGTCTTCTTGTACTGAAGTCGGTATTGTGCCTTTTGTATTTAATTCCGATGCAATTTCTGTGTTTCATCGTCTATAAGAAGGTCCAAGGGATACAGTAAACCTGAAGTGAAGCATCGGAATCTATAACTGGTGTCACAGGAATGGTTCAAAACATAGACAGTTGCAAGAGTCAGTCCTCTTGTACTTAAGACGGCATTGTGCCTATTGTATTTCATTCCGATGCAAATTCTGTTTTTCATCGTCATTAAGAAAGTCCAAGGGACACAGTATACCTGGAGCGACGCATCGGAATCTATAACTAGTGTCACAGGAATGGTTCAAACATAGACAGTAGGAAGAGTCAGTCTTCTTGTACTTAAGTCGGCATTGTGCCTTTTATATTTAATTCCGATGCAATTTCTGTGCTTCATCGTTAATAAGAAGGTCAGAGGGATACAGTAAACCTGGAGTGAAGCATCGAAGTCTATAACTAGTGTCAAAGGAATGGTTCAAATCATAGACAGGTGGAAGAGTCAGTCTTCTTGTACCTAATTCGGCATTGTGCCTTTTGTATTTAATTCCGATGCGATTTCTGTGTTTCATCGTCAATAAGAAGGTCAGAGGGATACAGGAAACCTGGAGTGAAGCATCGGAATCTATAACTAGTGTCACAGGAATGGTTCAAAACATAGACAGTAAGATGAGTCAGTATTCTTGTACTTAAGTCGGCACTGTGCCTTTTGTAGTTAAATCCGATGCAATTTCTGTGTTTCATCGTCAATAAGAAGGTCCAAGGGATACAGTAAACCTGGAGTGAAGCATCGTAGTCTACAACTAGTGTCACAGGAATGGTTCAAGACATAGACAGTAAGAAGAGTCAGTCTTCTTGTACTTAATTCGGCATTGTGCCTTTTGTAATTAATTCCGATGCAATATCTGTGTTTCATCGTCAATGAGATGGTCAGAGGGATACAGTAAACCTGAAGTGAAGCATCGGAATCTATAACTAGTGTCACAGGTATGGTTCAAAACATAGTCAGTAAGAAGAGTCAGTCTTCTTGTACTTAAGTCGGCATTGTGCCTTTTGTATTTAATTCCGATGCAATTTCTGTGTTTCATCGTCAATACGAAGGTCCAAGGGATACATTAAACCTGGAGTGAAGCATCGGAATCTATAACTAGTGTCACAGGAATGGTTCAAAACATAGACTGTCAGAAGCGTCAGTTTTCTTGTACTTAAGTCGGCATTGTGCCTATTGTATTTCATTCCGATGCAATTTCTGTTTTTCATCGTCATTAAGAAAGTCCAAGGGACACAGTATACCTGGAGTGACGCATCGGAATCTATAACTAGTGTCACAGGAATGGATCAAAACATAGACAGTAGGAAGACTCAGTCTTCTTGTACTTAAGTCGGCATTGTGCCTTTTGTATTTAATTCCGATGCAATTTCTGTGCTTCATCGTCAATAAGAAGGTCAGAGGGATACAGTAAACCTGGAGTTAAGCATCGAAGTCTATAACTAGTGTCAAAGGAATGGTTCAAAACATAGACAGGTGGAAGAGTCAGTCTTCTTGTACCTAATTCGGCATTGTGCCTTTTGTATTTATTTCCAAGGCGATTTCTGTGTTTCATCGTCAATAAGAAGGTCAGAGGGATACAGTAAGCCTGAAGTGAAGCATCGGATCTATAACTAGTGTCACAGGAATTATTCAAAACATAGTCAGCAAGAAGAGTCAGTCTTCTTGCACTTAAGTCGGCATTGTGCCATTTGTATTTAATTCCGATACAATATCTGTGTTTCATCGTCAATAAGAAGGTCCGAGGGATACAGTAAACCTGAAGTGAAGCATCGGAATCTGTAACTAGTGTCACAGGAATGGTTCAAAGCATAGACAGTTGGAAGAGTCAGTCTTCTTGTACTTTAGTCGGCATTGTGCCTTTTGTATTTAATTCCGATGCAATATCTGTGTTTCATCGTCAATGAGAACGTCAGAGTGATACAGTAAACCTGAAGTGAAGCATCGGAATCTATAACTAGTGTCACAGGAATGGTTCAAAACATAGTCAGTAAGAAGAGTCAGTCTTCTTGTACTTAAGCCGGCATTGTGCCTTTTGTATTTAATTCCGATGCAATTTCTGTGTTTCATCGTCAATACGAAGGTCCAAGGGATACATTAAACCTGAAGTGACGCATCGGAATCTATAACTAGTGTCACAGGAATGGTTCAAATCATAGACAGTAGGAAGAGTCAGCCTTCTTGTACTTAAGTCGGCATTGTGAATTTTGTATTTAATTCCGATGCAATTTCTGTGTTTCATCGTCAATAAGAAGGTCCGATGGGTACAGTAAACCTAAAGTGAAGCATTAGAATCTAATACTAGTGTCACAGGAATGGTTCCAAGCATAGTCAGTAAGAAGACTCAGTCTTGTTGTAGTTAATTCGGCATTGTGCCGTTTGTATTTCATTCCGATCCAATTTCTGTGTTTCATTGTCAATAAGAAGGTCCAAGGGATACAGTAACCTGAAGTGAAGCATCGGAAATTTTAACTAGTGTCACAGGAATGGTTCATAACATACACAGTAGGAAGAGTCAGTCCTCTTGTACTTAAGTCAGCATTGTGCCCATTGTATTTAATTCCGATGCAATTTCTGTGTTTCATCGTCAATAAGAAGGTCCAAAGGACACAGTAAACCTGGAGTGAAGCATCGGAATCTATAACTAGTGTCACAGGAATGGTTCAAAACATAGACGGTAGGAACAGTCAGTCTTCTTGTACTTAAGTCGGCATTGTGCCTTTTGTATTTAATTCCGATGCAATTTCTCTGCTTCATCGTCAATAAGAAGGTCAGAGGGATACAGTAAACCTGGAGTGAAGCATCGGAGTCTATAACTAGTGTCACAGGAATGGTTCAAAACATAGACAGTAGGAAGAGTCAGTCTTCCTGTACCTAATTCGGCATTGTGCCTTTTGTATTTGATTCCGATGCGATGTCTGTGTTTCATCGTCAATAAGAACGTCAGAGGGATACAGTAAGCCTGAAGTGAAGCATCGGATCTATAACTAGTGTCACAGGAATGGTTCAAAACATAGTCAGTAAGAGGAGTCAGTCTTCTTGTACTTAAGTCGGCATTGTGCCTTTTGTATTTAATTCCGATGCAATTTCTGTGTTTCATCGTCAATAAGAAGGTCCAAGGAATACAGTAAACCTGGAGTGAAGCATCGGAATCTATAACTAGTGTCACAGGGACGGTTCAAAACATAGACAGTAAGATGAGTCAGTATTCTTGTACTTAAGTCGGCATTGTGCCTTTTCTATTTAGTTCTGATGCAATTTCTGTGTTTCATCGTCAATAAGCAGGTCCAAGGGATACAGTAAACCTGAAGTGTAGCATCGGAATCTATAACTAGTGTCACAGGAATGGTTCAAAACATAATCAGTAAGAAGAGTCAGACTTCTTTTACTTAAGCCGGCATTGTGCCTTTTGTATTTAATTCCGATGCCATTTCTGTGTTTCATCGTCAATAAGAAGGTCCAAGGGATACAGTAAACCTGGAGTGAAGCATCGGAGTCTACTACTAGTGTCACAGGAATGGTTGAAGACATAGACAGTAAGAAGCGTCAGTCTTCTTGTACTTAATTCGGCATAGTGCCATTTGTATCTTATTCCGATGCAATTTCTATGTATCATCGTCAATAAGAAGGTCCACGGGATACGGTAAACCTGAAATGAACCATCGGAATCTATGACTAGTGTCACAGGAATGGTTCAAAACATAGTTAGTAAGAAGAGTCAGTCTTCTTGTACTGAAGTCGGTATTGTGCCTTTTGTATTTAATTCCGATGCAATTTCTGTGTTTCATCGTCTATAAGAAGGTCCAAGGGATACAGTAAACCTGAAGTGAAGCATCGGAATCTATAACTGGTGTCACAGGAATGGTTCAAAACATAGACAGTTGCAAGAGTCAGTCCTCTTGTACTTAAGACGGCATTGTGCCTATTGTATTTCATTCCGATGCAAATTCTGTTTTTCATCGTCATTAAGAAAGTCCAAGGGACACAGTATACCTGGAGCGACGCATCGGAATCTATAACTAGTGTCACAGGAATGGTTCAAACATAGACAGTAGGAAGAGTCAGTCTTCTTGTACTTAAGTCGGCATTGTGCCTTTTATATTTAATTCCGATGCAATTTCTGTGCTTCATCGTTAATAAGAAGGTCAGAGGGATACAGTAAACCTGGAGTGAAGCATCGAAGTCTATAACTAGTGTCAAAGGAATGGTTCAAATCATAGACAGGTGGAAGAGTCAGTCTTCTTGTACCTAATTCATCATTGTGCCTTTTGTATTTAATTCCGATGCGATTTCTGTGTTTCATCGTCAATAAGAAGGTCAGAGGGATACAGGAAACCTGGAGTGAAGCATCGGAATCTATAACTAGTGTCACAGGAATGGTTCAAAACATAGACAGTAAGATGAGTCAGTATTCTTGTACTTAAGTCGGCACTGTGCCTTTTGTAGTTAAATCCGATGCAATTTCTGTGTTTCATCGTCAATAAGAAGGTCCAAGGGATACAGTAAACCTGGAGTGAAGCATCGTAGTCTACAACTAGTGTCACAGGAATGGTTCAAGACATAGACAGTAAGAAGAGTCAGTCTTCTTGTACTTAATTCGGCATTGTGCCTTTTGTAATTAATTCCGATGCAATATCTGTGTTTCATCGTCAATGAGATGGTCAGAGGGATACAGTAAACCTGAAGTGAAGCATCGGAATCTATAACTAGTGTCACAGGTATGGTTCAAAGCATAGTCAGTAAGAAGAGTCAGTCTTCTTGTACTTAAGTCGGCATTGTGCCTTTTGTATTTAATTCCGATGCAATTTCTGTGTTTCATCGTCAATACGAAGGTCCAAGGGATACATTAAACCTGGAGTGAAGCATCGGAATCTATAACTAGTGTCACAGGAATGGTTCAAAACATAGACTGTCAGAAGCGTCAGTTTTCTTGTACTTAAGTCGGCATTGTGCCTATTGTATTTCATTCCGATGCAATTTCTGTTTTTCATCGTCATTAAGAAAGTCCAAGGGACACAGTATACCTGGAGTGACGCATCGGAATCTATAACTAGTGTCACAGGAATGGATCAAAACATAGACAGTAGGAAGACTCAGTCTTCTTGTACTTAAGTCGGCATTGTGCCTTTTGTATTTAATTCCGATGCAATTTCTGTGCTTCATCGTCAATAAGAAGGTCAGAGGGATACAGTAAACCTGGAGTTAAGCATCGAAGTCTATAACTAGTGTCAAAGGAATGGTTCAAAACATAGACAGGTGGAAGAGTCAGTCTTCTTGTACCTAATTCGGCATTGTGCCTTTTGTATTTATTTCCAAGGCGATTTCTGTGTTTCATCGTCAATACGAAGGTCAGAGGGATACAGTAAGCCTGAAGTGAAGCATCGGATCTATAACTAGTGTCACAGGAATTATTCAAAACATAGTCAGCAAGAAGAGTCAGTCTTCTTGCACTTAAGTCGGCATTGTGCCATTTGTATTTAATTCCGATACAATATCTGTGTTTCATCGTCAATAAGAAGGTCCGAGGGATACAGTAAACCTGAAGTGAAGCATCGGAATCTGTAACTAGTGTCACAGGAATGGTTCAAAGCATAGACAGTTGGAAGAGTCAGTCTTCTTGTACTTTAGTCGGCATTGTGCCTTTTGTATTTAATTCCGATGCAATTTCTGTGTTTCATCGTCAATAAGAGGGTCCAAGGGATACAGTAAACCTGGAGTGAAGCATCGTAGTCTACAACTAGTGTCACAGGAATGGTTCAAAATATAGACAGTAAGAAGAGTCAGTCTTCTTGTACTTAATTCGGCATTGTGCCTTTTGTATTTAATTCCGATGCAATATCTGTGTTTCATCGTCAATGAGAACGTCAGAGTGATACAGTAAACCTGAAGTGAAGCATCGGAATCTATAACTAGTGTCACAGGAATGGTTCAAAACATAGTCAGTAAGAAGAGTCAGTCTTCTTGTACTTAAGCCGGCATTGTGCCTTTTGTATTTAATTCCGATGCAATTTCTGTGTTTCATCGTCAATACGAAGGTCCAAGGGATACATTAAACCTGAAGTGACGCATCGGAATCTATAACTAGTGTCACAGGAATGGTTCAAATCATAGACAGTAGGAAGAGTCAGCCTTCTTGTACTTAAGTCGGCATTGTGAATTTTGTATTTAATTCCGATGCAATTTCTGTGTTTCATCGTCAATAAGAAGGTCCGATGGGTACAGTAAACCTAAAGTGAAGCATTAGAATCTAATACTAGTGTCACAGGAATGGTTCCAAGCATAGTCAGTAAGAAGACTCAGTCTTGTTGTAGTTAATTCGGCATTGTGCCGTTTGTATTTCATTCCGATCCAATTTCTGTGTTTCATTGTCAATAAGAAGGTCCAAGGGATACAGTAACCTGAAGTGAAGCATCGGAAATTTTAACTAGTGTCACAGGAATGGTTCATAACATACACAGTAGGAAGAGTCAGTCCTCTTGTACTTAAGTCAGCATTGTGCCCATTGTATTTAATTCCGATGCAATTTCTGTGTTTCATCGTCAATAAGAAGGTCCAAAGGACACAGTAAACCTGGAGTGAAGCATCGGAATCTATAACTAGTGTCACAGGAATGGTTCAAAACATAGACGGTAGGAACAGTCAGTCTTCTTGTACTTAAGTCGGCATTGTGCCTTTTGTATTTAATTCCGATGCAATTTCTCTGCTTCATCGTCAATAAGAAGGTCAGAGGGATACAGTAAACCTGGAGTGAAGCATCGGAGTCTATAACTAGTGTCACAGGAATGGTTCAAAACATAGACAGTAGGAAGAGTCAGTCTTCCTGTACCTAATTCGGCATTGTGCCTTTTGTATTTGATTCCGATGCGATGTCTGTGTTTCATCGTCAATAAGAACGTCAGAGGGATACAGTAAGCCTGAAGTGAAGCATCGGATCTATAACTAGTGTCACAGGAATGGTTCAAAACATAGTCAGTAAGAGGAGTCAGTCTTCTTGTACTTAAGTCGGCATTGTGCCTTTTGTATTTAATTCCGATGCAATTTCTGTGTTTCATCGTCAATAAGAAGGTCCAAGGAATACAGTAAACCTGGAGTGAAGCATCGGAATCTATAACTAGTGTCACAGGGACGGTTCAAAACATAGACAGTAAGATGAGTCAGTATTCTTGTACTTAAGTCGGCATTGTGCCTTTTCTATTTAGTTCTGATGCAATTTCTGTGTTTCATCGTCAATAAGCAGGTCCAAGGGATACAGTAAACCTGAAGTGTAGCATCGGAATCTATAACTAGTGTCACAGGAATGGTTCAAAACATAATCAGTAAGAAGTGTCAGACTTCTTTTACTTAAGCCGGCATTGTGCCTTTTGTATTTAATTCCGATGCCATTTCTGTGTTTCATCGTCAATAAGAAGGTCCAAGGGATACAGTAAACCTGGAGTGAAGCATCGGAGTCTACTACTAGTGTCACAGGAATGGTTGAAGACATAGACAGTAAGAAGCGTCAGTCTTCTTGTACTTAATTCGGCATAGTGCCATTTGTATCTTATTCCGATGCAATTTCTGTGTTTCATCGTCAATAAGAAGGTCCAAGGGATACAGTAAACCTGATGTGAAGCATCGGAATCTATAACTAGTGTCACAGGAGTGGTTCAAAACATAGTCAGTAAGAAGAGTCAGTCTTCTTGTACTTTAGTCGGCATTGTGCCTTTTGTATTTAATTCCGATGCAATATCTGTGTTTCATCGTCAATAAGAAGGTCAGAGGATACAGTACACCTCAAGTGAAGCATCGGATCTACAACTAGTGTCACAGGAATGGTTCAAAACATAGACTGTCAGAAGAGTCAGTCTTCTTGTAGTTAAGTCGGCATTGTGCCTTTTGTATTTAATTCCGATGCAATTTCTGTGTTTCATCGCCAATAAGATGGTCCAAGGGATACAGTAAACCTGGAGTGAAGCATCGGAAACTATAACTAGTGTCACAGGGACGGTTCAAAACATAGACAGTAAGATGAGTCAGTATTCTTTTACTTAAGTCGGCATTGTGCCTTTTCTATTTAAATCCGATGCAATTTCTGTGTTTGATCCTCAATAAGAAGGTCCAAGGGATACAGTAAAATTGAAGTGAAGCATCGGATTCTATAACTTGTGTCACAGGAATGGTTCAAAACATACTCAGTAAGAAGAGTCAGTCTCCTTGTACTTAAGTCATCATTGTGCATTTTCTATTTAATTCTGATCAAATTTCTGTATTTCATCGTCAACAAGAAGGTCCAAGGGATACAGTAAACCTGGAGTGAAGCATCGGGATCTATAACTAGTGTCACAGGAATGGTTCAAAACATAGACAGTAAGAAGAGTCAGACTTCTTTTACTTAAGTCGGCATTGTGCCTTTTGTATATAATTCCGAAGCAATTTCTGTCTTTCATCGTCAATAACAAGGTCCAAGGGATATAGTAAACCTGGAGTGAAGCATCGTAGTCTACAACTAGTTTCACAGGAATGGTTCAAGACATAGACAGTAAGAAGAATCAGTCTTCTTGTACTTAATTCGGCATTGTGCCTTTTGTATTTAATTCCGATGCAATATCTGTGTTTCATCGTCAATAAGAAGGTCAGAGGATACAGTACACCTCAAGTGAAGCATCGGATCTACAACTAGTGTCACAGGAATGGTTCAAAACATAGACAGTAAGAAGAGTCAGACTTCTTTTACTTAAGTCGGCATTGTGCCATTTGTATTTTATTCCGATGCAATTTCTGTGTTTCATCGTCAATAAGAAGGTCCAAGGGATACAGTAAATCTGAAGTGAAGCATCGGAATCTATAACTAGTGTCACAGGAATGGTTCAAAACATAGTCAGTAAGAAGAGTCAGTCTTCTTGTACTTAAGTCGGCATTGTGCCTTTTGTATTTAATTCCGATGCAATTTCTGTGTTTCATCGTCAGTAATAAGGTCCAAGGGATACATTAAAACTGCAGTGAAGCATCGGAATATATAACAAGTGTCACAGGAATGGTTCAAAACATATTCAGTAAGAAGAGTCAGTCTCCTTGTACTTAAATCGACATTGTGCCTTTTGTATTTAATTCCGATGCAATTTCTGTGTTTCATCGTCAATAAGAAGGTCCAAGGGATACAGTAAACCTGGAGTGAAGCATCGGAATTTATAACTAGAGTCACAGGGACGGTTCAAAACATAGGCAGTAAGATGAGTCAGTATTCTTGTACTTAAGTCGGCATTGTGCTTTTTGAATTTAATTCCGATGCAATTTCTGTGTTTCATCGTCACTAAGAAGGTCAGAGGGATACAGTAATCCTGAAGTTAAGCATCGGAATCTATAACTAGTGTCACGCAAATGGTTCAAAACATAGTCAGTAAGAAGAGTCAGTCTTCTTGTAGTTAAGTCGGCATTGTGCCTTTTGTATTTAATTCCGATGCAATTTCTGTGTTTCATCGTCATTAAGAAGGTCCAAGGGATACAGTAAACCTGGAGTGAAGCATCGAAACTATAACTAGTGTCACAGGAATGGTTCAAAACATAGACTGTCAGAAGAGTCAGTCTCCTTGTACTTAAGTCGGCATTGTGCCTTTTGTATTTAATTCCGATGCAATTTCTCTGCTTCATCGTCAATAAGAAGGTCAGAGGGATACAGTAAACCTGGAGTGAAGCATCGGAGTCTATAACTAGTGTCACAGGAATGGTTCAAAACATAGACAGTAGGAAGAGTCAGTCTTCCTGTACCTAATTCGGCATTGTGCCTTTTGTATTTGATTCCGATGCGATGTCTGTGTTTCATCGTCAATAAGAACGTCAGAGGGATACAGTAAGCCTGAAGTGAAGCATCGGATCTATAACTAGTGTCACAGGAATGGTTCAAAACATAGTCAGTAAGAGGAGTCAGTCTTCTTGTACTTAAGTCGGCATTGTGCCTTTTGTATTTAATTCCGATGCAATTTCTGTGTTTCATCGTCAATAAGAAGGTCCAAGGAATACAGTAAACCTGGAGTGAAGCATCGGAATCTATAACTAGTGTCACAGGGACGGTTCAAAACATAGACAGTAAGATGAGTCAGTATTCTTGTACTTAAGTCGGCATTGTGCCTTTTCTATTTAGTTCTGATGCAATTTCTGTGTTTCATCGTCAATAAGCAGGTCCAAGGGATACAGTAAACCTGAAGTGTAGCATCGGAATCTATAACTAGTGTCACAGGAATGGTTCAAAACATAATCAGTAAGAAGAGTCAGACTTCTTTTACTTAAGCCGGCATTGTGCCTTTTGTATTTA
The DNA here is from genome assembly GCF_021461395.2 of Schistocerca americana. Lineage (NCBI taxonomy): Eukaryota > Metazoa > Arthropoda > Insecta > Orthoptera > Acrididae > Schistocerca > Schistocerca americana. The sequence continues at coordinate 760,977,333 of NC_060123.1, forward strand.
ATTCCGATGCCATTTCTGTGTTTCATCGTCAATAAGAAGGTCCAAGGGATACAGTAAACCTGGAGTGAAGCATCGGAGTCTACTACTAGTGTCACAGGAATGGTTGAAGACATAGACAGTAAGAAGCGTCAGTCTTCTTGTACTTAATTCGGCATTGTGCCATTTGTATTTTATTCCGATGCAATTTCTGTGTTTCATCGTCAATAAGAAGGTCCAAGGGATACAGTAAACCTGATGTGAAGCATCGGAATCTATAACTAGTGTCACAGGAGTGGTTCAAAACATAGTCAGTAAGAAGAGTCAGTTTTCTTGTACTTTGGTCGGCATTGTGCCTTTTGTATTTAATTCCGATGCAATTTCTGTGTTTCATCGTCACTAAGAAGGTCAGAGGGATACAGTAATCCTGAAGTTAAGCATCGGAATCTATAACTAGTGTCACACAAATGGTTCAAAGCATAGTCAGTAAGAAGAGTCAGTCTTCTTGTAGTTAAGTCGGCATTGTGCCTTTTGTATTTAATTCCGATGCAATTTCTGTGTTTCATCGTCAATAAGAAGGTCCAAGGGATACAGTAAACCTGAAGTGAAGCATCGGAATCTATAACTAGTGTCACAGGAATGGTTCAAAACATAGACTGTCAGAAGAGTCAGTCTTCTTGTAGTTAAGTCGGCATTGTGCCTTTTGTATTTAATTCCGATGCAATTTCTGTGTTTCATCGCCAATAAGATGGTCCAAGGGATACAGTAAACCTGGAGTGAAGCATCGGAAACTATAACTAGTGTCACAGGGACGGTTCAAAACATAGACAGTAAGATGAGTCAGTATTCTTTTACTTAAGTCGGCATTGTGCCTTTTCTATTTAAATCCGATGCAATTTCTGTGTTTGATCCTCAATAAGAAGGTCCAAGGGATACAGTAAAATTGAAGTGAAGCATCGGATTCTATAACTTGTGTCACAGGAATGGTTCAAAACATACTCAGTAAGAAGAGTCAGTCTCCTTGTACTTAAGTCATCATTGTGCATTTTCTATTTAATTCTGATCAAATTTCTGTATTTCATCGTCAACAAGAAGGTCCAAGGGATACAGTAAACCTGGAGTGAAGCATCGGGATCTATAACTAGTGTCACAGGAATGGTTCAAAACATAGACAGTAAGAAGAGTCAGACTTCTTTTACTTAAGTCGGCATTGTGCCTTTTGTATATAATTCCGAAGCAATTTCTGTCTTTCATCGTCAATAAGAAGGTCCAAGGGATATAGTAAACCTGGAGTGAAGCATCGTAGTCTACAACTAGTTTCACAGGAATGGTTCAAGACATAGACAGTAAGAAGAATCAGTCTTCTTGTACTTAATTCGGCATTGTGCCTTTTGTATTTAATTCCGATGCAATATCTGTGTTTCATCGTCAATAAGAAGGTCAGAGGATACAGTACACCTCAAGTGAAGCATCGGATCTACAACTAGTGTCACAGGAATGGTTCAAAACATAGACAGTAAGAAGAGTCAGACTTCTTTTACTTAAGTCGGCATTGTGCCATTTGTATTTTATTCCGATGCAATTTCTGTGTTTCATCGTCAATAAGAAGATCCAAGGGATACAGTAAATCTGAAGTGAAGCATCGGAATCTATAACTAGTGTCACAGGAATGGTTCAAAACATAGTCAGTAAGAAGAGTCAGTCTTCTTGTACTTAAGTCGGCATTGTGCCTTTTGTATTTAATTCCGATGCAATTTCTGTGTTTCATCGTCACTAAGAAGGTCAGAGGGATACAGTAATCCTGAAGTTAAGCATCGGAATCTATAACTAGTGTCACACAAATGGTTCAAAGCATAGTCAGTAAGAAGAGTCAGTCTTCTTGTAGTTAAGTCGGCATTGTGCCTTTTGTATTTAATTCCGATGCAATTTCTGTGTTTCATCGTCAATAAGAAGGTCCAAGGGATACAGTAAACCTGAAGTGAAGCATCGGAATCTATAACTAGTGTCACAGGAATGGTTCAAAACATAGACTGTCAGAAGAGTCAGTCTTCTTGTAGTTAAGTCGGCATTGTGCCTTTTGTATTTAATTCCGATGCAATTTCTGTGTTTCATCGCCAATAAGATGGTCCAAGGGATACAGTAAACCTGGAGTGAAGCATCGGAAACTATAACTAGTGTCCCAGGGACGGTTCAAAACATAGACAGTAAGATGAGTCAGTATTCTTTTACTTAAGTCGGCATTGTGCCTTTTCTATTTAAATCCGATGCAATTTCTGTGTTTGATCCTCAATAAGAAGGTCCAAGGGATACAGTAAAATTGAAGTGAAGCATCGGATTCTATAACTTGTGTCACAGGAATGGTTCAAAACATACTCAGTAAGAAGAGTCAGTCTCCTTGTACTTAAGTCATCATTGTGCATTTTCTATTTAATTCTGATCAAATTTCTGTATTTCATCGTCAACAAGAAGGTCCAAGGGATACAGTAAACCTGGAGTGAAGCATCGGGATCTATAACTAGTGTCACAGGAATGGTTCAAAACATAGACAGTAAGAAGAGTCAGACTTCTTTTACTTAAGTCGGCATTGTGCCTTTTGTATATAATTCCGAAGCAATTTCTGTCTTTCATCGTCAATAAGAAGGTCCAAGGGATATAGTAAACCTGGAGTGAAGCATCGTAGTCTACAACTAGTTTCACAGGAATGGTTCAAGACATAGACAGTAAGAAGAATCAGTCTTCTTGTACTTAATTCGGCATTGTGCCTTTTGTATTTAATTCCGATGCAATATCTGTGTTTCATCGTCAATAAGAAGGTCAGAGGATACAGTACACCTCAAGTGAAGCATCGGATCTACAACTAGTGTCACAGGAATGGTTCAAAACATAGACAGTAAGAAGAGTCAGACTTCTTTTACTTAAGTCGGCATTGTGCCATTTGTATTTTATTCCGATGCAATTTCTGTGTTTCATCGTCAATAAGAAGGTCCAAGGGATACAGTAAATCTGAAGTGAAGCATCGGAATCTATAACTAGTGTCACAGGAATGGTTCAAAACATAGTCAGTAAGAAGAGTCAGTCTTCTTGTACTTAAGTCGGCATTGTGCCTTTTGTATTTAATTCCGATGCAATTTCTGTGTTTCATCGTCAGTAATAAGGTCCAAGGGATACATTAAAACTGCAGTGAAGCATCGGAATATATAACAAGTGTCACAGGAATGGTTCAAAACATATTCAGTAAGAAGAGTCAGTCTCCTTGTACTTAAATCGACATTGTGCCTTTTGTATTTAATTCCGATGCAATTTCTGTGTTTCATCGTCAATAAGAAGGTCCAAGGGATACAGTAAACCTGGAGTGAAGCATCGGAATTTATAACTAGAGTCACAGGGACGGTTCAAAACATAGGCAGTAAGATGAGTCAGTATTCTTGTACTTAAGTCGGCATTGTGCTTTTTGAATTTAATTCCGATGCAATTTCTGTGTTTCATCGTCACTAAGAAGGTCAGAGGGATACAGTAATCCTGAAGTTAAGCATCGGAATCTATAACTAGTGTCACGCAAATGGTTCAAAACATAGTCAGTAAGAAGAGTCAGTCTTCTTGTAGTTAAGTCGGCATTGTGCCTTGTGTATTTAATTCAGATGCTATTTCTGTGTTTCATCGTCATTAAGAAGGTCCAAGGGATACAGTAAACCTGGAGTGAAGCATCGAAACTATAACTAGTGTCACAGGAATGGTTCAAAACATAGACTGTCAGAAGAGTCAGTCTTCTTGTACTTAAGTCGGCATTGTGCCTTTTGTATTTAATTCCGATGCAATTTCTGTGTTTCATTGCCAATAAGAAGGTTTAAGGGATACAGGAAACCTGAAGTGAAGCATCGGAATCTATAACTGGTGTCACAGGAATGGTTCAAAACATACTCTGTAAGAAGAGTCAGTCTCCTTGTACTTAAGTCATCATTGTGCATTTTCTATATAATTCTGATCAAATTTCTGTATTTCATCGTCAATAAGAAGGTCCAAGGGATACAGTAAACCTGAAGTGAAGCATCGGAATCTATAACTGGTGTCACAGGAATAGTTCAAAACATAGGCAGTAGCAAGAGTCAGTCCTCTTGTACTTAAGTCAGCATTGTGCCTATTGTATTTAATTCCGATGCAATTTCTGTGTTTCATCGTCAATAAGAAGGTCCAAGGGACACAGTAAACCTGGAGTGAAGCATCGGAATCTATAACTAGTGTCACAGGAATGGTTCAAAACATAGACGGTAGGAAGAGTCAGTCCTCTTGTACTTAAGTCGGCATTGTGCCTTTTGTATTTAATTCCGATGCAATTTCTGTGCTTCATCGTCAATAAGAAGGTCAGAGGGATACAGTAAGCCTGAAGTGAAGCATCGGATCTATAACTAGTGTCACAGGAATGGTTCAAAACATAGTCAGTAAGAAGAGTCAGTCTTCTTGTACTTAAGTCGGCATTGTGCCTTTTGTATTTAATTCCGATGCAATTTCTGTGTATCATCGTCAATAAGAAGGTCCAAGGAATACAGTAAACCTGGAGTGAAGCATCGGAATCTATAACTAGTGTCACAGGGACGGTTCAAAACATAGACTGTAAGATGAGTCAGTATTCTTGTACTTAAGTCGGCATTGTGCCTTTTCTATTTAATTCTGATGCAATTTCTGTGTTTCATCGACAATAAGAAGGTCCAAGGGATACAGTAAACCTGAAGTGTAGCATCGGAATCTATAACTAGTGTCACAGGAATGGTTCAAAACATAATCAGTAAGTAGAGTCAGACTTCTTTTACTTAAGCCGGCATTGTGCCTTTTGTATTTAATTCCGATGCAATATCTGTGTTTCATCGTCAATAAGAAGGTCCAAGGGATACAGTAAACCTCGAGTGAAGCATCGGAGTCTACTACTAGTGTCACAGGAATGGTTGAAGACATAGACAGTAAGAAGCGTCAGTCTTCTTGTACTTAATTCGGCATTGTGCCATTTGTATTTTATTCCGATGCAATTTCTGTGTTTCATCGTCAATAAGAAGGTCCAAGGGATACAGTAAACCTGATGTGAAGCATCGGAATCTCTAACTAGTGTCACAGGAGTGGTCCAAAACATCGTCAGTAAGAAGAGTCAGTCTTCTTGTACTTAAGTCGGCATTGTGCCTTTTGTATTTAATTCCGATGCAATTTCTTTGTTTCATCGTCAATAATAAGGTCCAAGGGATACATTAAACCTGGAGTGAAGCATCGGAATATATAACAAGTGTCACAGGAATGGTTCAAAACATACTCAGTAAGTAGAGTCAGTCTCCTTGTACTTAAATCGACATTGTGCCTTTTGTATTTAATTCCGATGCAATTTCTGTGTTTCATCGTCAATAAGAAGGTCCAAGGGATACATTAAACCTGGAGTGAAGCATCGGAATTTATAACTAGAGTCACAGGGACGGTTCAACACATAGACAGTAAGATGAGTCAGTATTCTTGTACTTAAGTCGGCATTGTGCTTTTTGTATTTAATTCCGATGCAATTTCTGTGTTTCATCGTCACTAAGAAGGTCAGAGGGATACAGTAATCCTGAAGTTACGCATCGGAATCTATAACTAGTGTCACACAAATGGTTCAAAGCATAATCAGTAAGAAGAGTCAGTCCTCCTGTAGTTAAGTCGGCATTGTGCCTTTTGTATTTAATTCCGATGCAATTTCTGTGTTTCATCGTCAATAAGAAGGTCCAAGTGATACAGTAAACCTGAAGTGAAGCATCGGAATCTATAACAAGTGTCACAGGAATGGTTCAAAACATAGACTGTCAGAAGAGTCAGTCTTCTTGCAGTTAAGTCGGCATTGTGCCTTTTGTATTTAATTCCGATGCAATTTCTGTGTTTCATCGCCAATAAGATGGTCCATAGGATACAGTAAACCTGGAGTGAAGCATCGGAAACTATAACTAGTGTCACAGGGACGGTTCAAAACATAGACAGTAAGATGAGTCAGTATTCTTTTACTTAAGTCGACATTGTGCCTTTTCTATTTAAATCCGATGCAATTTCTGTGTTTCATCCTCAATAAGAAGGTCCAAGGGATACAGTAAACCTGAAGTGAAGCATCGGAATCTATAACTTGTGTCACAGGAATGGTTCAAAACAAACTCAGTAAGAAGAGTCAGTCTCCTTGTACTTAAGTCATCATTGTGCATTTTCTATTTAATTCTGATCTAATTTCTGTATTTCATCGTCAATAAGAAGGTCCAAGGGATACAGTAAACCTGGAGTGAAGCATCGGGATCTATAACTAGTGTCACAGGAATCGTTCAAAACATAGACAGTAAGAAGAGTCAGACTTCTTTTACTTAAGTCGGCATTGTGACTTTTGTATTTAATTCCGAAGCAATTTCTGTCTTTCATCGTCAATAAGAAGGTCCAAGGGATATAGTAAACCTGGAGTGAAGCATCGTAGTCTACAACTAGTTTCACAGGAATGGTTCAAGACATAGACAGTAAGAAGAATCAGTCTTCTTGTACTTAATTCGGCATTGTGCCTTTTGTATTTAATTCCGATGCAATATCTGTGTTTCATCGTCAATAAGAACGTCAGAGGGATACAGTAAACCTGAAGTGAAGCATCGGATCTATAACTAGTGTCACAGGAATGGTTCAAAACATAGTCAGTAAGAAGAGTCAGTCTTCTTGTACTTATGTCGGCATTGTGCCTTTTGCATTTAATTCCGATGCAATTTCTGTGTTTCATCGTCAATAAGAACGTCCAAGGGATACAGTAAACCTCGAGTGAAGCATCGGCGTCTACTACTAGTGTCACAGGAATGGTTGAAGACATAGTCAGTAAGAAGAGTCAGTCTTCTTGTGCTTATGTCGGCATTGTGCCTTTTGCATTTAATTCCGATGCAATTTCTGTGTTTCATCGTCAATAAGAAGGTCCAAGGGATACAGTAAACCTGAAGTGTAGCATCGGAATCTATAACTAGTGTCACAGGAATGGTTCAAATCGTAGACAGGAGGAAGAGTCAGTCTTCTTGTACTTACGTCGGCATTGTGAATTTTGCATTTAATTCCGATGCAATTTCTGTGTTTCATCGTCAATAAGAAGGTCAGAGGGATACATTAAACCTGAAGTGAAGCATCGGAATCTATAACTAGAGTCACAGGAATGGTTCAAAGCATAGTCAGTAAGAAGAGTCAGTCTTCTTGTACTTAAGACGACATTGTGCCTTTTGTATTTAATTCCGAAGCAATTTCTGTGTTTCTTCGTCAATAAGAAGGTTTAAGGGATACAGTAAACCTGAAGTGAAGCATCGGAATCTATAACTGGTGTCACAGGAATAGTTCAAAACATAGACAGTAGCAAGAGTCAGTCCTCTTGTACTTAGGTCAGCATTGTGCCTTTTGTATTACTTTCCGATGCAATTTCTGTGTTTCATCGTCAATAAGAAGGTCCAAGGGACACAGTAAACCTGGAGTGAAGCATCGGAATCTATAACTAGTGTCACAGGAATGGTTCAAAACATAGACGGTAGGAAGAGTCAGTCTTCTTGTACTTAAGTCGGCATTGTGCCCTTTGTATTTAATTCCGATGCAATTTCTGTGCTTCATCGTCAATAAGAAGGTCAGATGGATACAGTAAACCTGGAGTGAAGCAACGGAGTCTATAACTAGTGTCACAGGAATGGTTCAAAACATAGACAGTAAGAAGAGCCAGTCTGCCTGTACCTAATTCGGCATTGTGCCTTTTGTATTTGATTCCGATGCGATGTCTGTGTTTCATCGTCAATAAGAACGTCAGAGGGATACAGTAAGCCTGAAGTGAAGCATCACATCTATAACTAGTGTCACAGGAATGGTTCAAAACATAGTCAGTAAGAAGAGTCAGTCTTCTTGTACTTAAGTCGGCATTGTGCCTTTTTGTATTTAAGTCCGATGCAATTTCTGTGTTTCATCGTCAATAAGAAGGTCCAAGGAATACAGTAAACCTGGAGTGAAACATCGGAATCTATAACTAGTGTCACAGGGACGGTTCAAAACATAGACAGTAAGATTAGTCAGTATTCTTGTACTTAAGTCGGCATTGTGCCTTTTCTATTTAATTCTGATGCAATTTCTGTGTTTCATCGTCAATAAGAAGGTCCAAGGGATACAGTAAACCTGAAGTGTAGCATCGGAATCTATAACTAGTGTCACAGGAATGGTTCAAAACATAATCAGTAAGAAGAGTCAGACTTCTTTTACTTAAGCCGGCATTGTGCTTTTTGTATTTAATTCCGATGCAATATCTGTGTTTAATCGTCAACAAGAAGGTCCAAGGGATACAGTAAACCTCGAGTGAAGCATCGGAGTCTACTACTAGTGTCACAGGAATGGTTGAAGACATAGACAGTAAGAAGCGTCAGTCTTCTTGTACTTAATTCGGCATTGTGCCGTTTGTATTTTATTCCGATGCAATTTCTGTGTTTCATCGTCAATAAGAAGGTCCAAGGGATACAGTAAACCTGATGGGAAGCATCGGAATCTATAACTAGTGTCACAGGAGTGGTTCAAAACATCGTCAGTAAGAAGAGTCAGTCTTCTTGTACTTGAGTCGGCATTGTGACTTTTGTATTTAATTCCGATGCAATTTCTGTGTCTCATCGTCAATAATAAGGTCCAAGGGATACATTAAACCTGCAGTGAAGCATCGGAATATATAACAAGTGTCACAGGAATGGTTCAAAACATATTCAGTAAGTAGAGTCAGTCCCCTTGTACTTAAATCGACATTGTGCCTTTTGTATTTAATTCCGATGCAATTTCTGTGTTTCATCGTCAATAAGAAGGTCCAAGGGATACATTAAACCTGGAGTGAAGCATCGGAATTTATAACTAGAGTCACAGGGACGGTTCAAAACATAGACAGTAAGATGAGTCAGTATTCTTGTACTTAAGTCGGCATTGTGCTTTTTGTATTTAATTCCGATGCAATTTCTGTGTTTCATCGTCACTAAGAAGGTCAGAGGGATACAGTAATCCTGAAGTTAAGCATCGGAATCTATAACTAGTGTCACACAAATGGTTCAAAGCATAGTCAGTAAGAAGAGTTAGTCCTTTTGTAGTTAAGTCGGCATTGTGCCTTTTGTATTTAATTCCGATGCAATTTCTGTGTTTCATCGTCAATACGAAGGTCCAAGGGATACAGTAAATCTGAAGTGAAGCATCGGAATCTATAACTAGTGTCACAGGAATGGTTCAAAACATAGACTGTCAGAACAGTCAGTCTTCTTGTAGTTAAGTCGGCATTGTGCCTTTTGTATTTAATTCCGATGCAATTTCTGTGTTTCATCGCCAATAAGATGGTCCAAGGGATACAGTAAACCTGGAGTGAAGCATCGGAAACAATAACTAGTGTCACAGGGACGGTTCAAAACATAGACAGTAAGATGAGTCAGTATTCTTTTACATAAGTCGGCATTGTGCCTTTTCTATTTAAATCCGATGATATTTCTGTGTTTCATCCTCAATAAGAAGGTCCAAGGGATACAGTAAACCTGAAGTGAAGCATCGGAATCTATAACTTGTGTCACAGGAATGGTTCAAAACATACTCAGTAAGAAGAGTCAGTCTCCTTGTACATAAGTCATCACTGTGCATTTTCTATTTAATTCTGATCAAATTTCTGTATTTCATCGTCAATAAGAAGGTCCAAGGGATACAGTAAACATGGAGTGAAGCATCGGGATATATAACTAGTGTCACAGGAATGGTTCAAAACATAGACAGTAAGAAGAGTCAGACTTCTTTTACTTAAGTCGGCATTGTGCCTTTTGTATTTAATTCCGAAGCAATTTCTGTCTTTCATCGTCAATAAGAAGGTCCAAGGGATATAGTAAACCTGGAGTGAAGCATCGTAGTCTACAACTAGTTTCACAGGAATGGTTCAAGACATAGACAGTAAGAAGAATCAGTCTTCTTGTACTTAATTTGGCATTGTGCCTTTTGTATTTAATTCCGATGCAATATCTGTGTTTCATCGTCAATAAGAAGGTCAGAGGGATACAGTAAACCTGAAGTGAAGCATCGGATCTATAACTAGTGTCACAGGAATGGTTCAAAACATAGTCAGTAAGAAGAGTCAGTCTTCGTGCACTTATGTCGGCATTGTGCCTTTTGTATTTAATTCCGATGCAATTTCTGTGTTTCATCGTCAATAAGAAGGTCCAAGGTATACAGTAAACCTGGAGTGAAGCATCGGAATCTATAACTAGTGTCACAGGGACGGTTCAAAGCATAGACAGTAAGATGAGTCAGTATTCTTGTACTTAAGTAGGCATTGTGCCTTTTCTTTTTAATCCCAATGCAATATCTGTGTTTCATCGTCAATAAGAAGGTCCAACGGATACAGTAAACCGGAAGTGAAGCATTTGGAAACTATAACTAGTGTCACAGGAATGGTTCAAAACATAGCCAGTAAGAAGAGTCAATCTTCTTGTACTTAAGTCATCATTGTGCCTTTTCTATTTAATTCTGATCCAATTTCTGTGTTTCATCGTCAATAAGAAGGTCCAAGGGATACAGTAAACCTGGAGTGAAGCATCGGAATCTATAACTAGTGTCACAGGAATGGTTCAAATCATAGACAGTAAGAAGAGTCAGACTTCATTTACTTAAGTCGACATTGTGCCTTCTGTATTTAATTCCGATGCAATTTCTGTGTTTCATCGTCAATAAGAAGGTCCAAGGGATACAGTAAACCTAGAGTGATGCATCGGAGTCTACACCTAGTGTCACAGGAATGGTTCAAGACATAGACAGTAAGAAGAGTCAGTCTTCTTGTACCTAATTCGGCATTGTGCCTATTGTATTTAATTCCGATGCAATTTCTGTGTTTCATCGTCAATAAGAAGGTCAGAGGGATGCAGTAAACCTGAAGTGAAGCATCGGAATCTATAACTAGTGTCACAGGAATGGTTCAAAACGTAGTCAGTAAGAAGAGTCAGTCTTCTTGTACTTAAGTCGGCATTGTGCCTTTTGTATTTAATTCCGATGCAATTTCTGTGTTTCATCGTCAATACGAAGGTCCAAGGGATACATTAAACCTGGAGTGAAGCTTCGGAATCTATAACTAGTGTCACAGGAATGGTTCAAATCGTAGACAGGAGGAAGAGTCAGTCTTCCTGTACTTACGTCGGCATTGTGAATTTTGCATTTAATTCCGATGCAATTTCTGTTTTTCATCGTCAATAAGAAGGTCAGAGGGATACATTAAACCTGAAGTGAAGCATCGGAATCTATAACTAGAGTCACAGGAATGGTTCAAAACATAGTCAGTAAGAAGAGTCAGTCTTCTTGTACTTAAGTCGACATTGTGCCTTTTGTATTTATTTCCGAAGCAATTTCTGTGTTTCATCGTCAATAAGAAGGTTTAAGGGATACAGTAAACCTGAAGTGAAGCAACGGAATCTATAGCTAGTGTCACAAGAATGGTTCACAACATAGTCAGTAAGAAGAGTCAGTCTTCTTGTACTTAAGTCGGCATTGTGCCTTTTCTATTTAATTGCCATGCAATTTCTGTGTTTCATCGTCAATAAGAAGGTCAGAGGGATACAGTAAATTTGAAGTGAAGCATCGGAATCTATAACTTGTGTGACAGGTATGGTTCAAAACATTGTCAGTAAGAAGAGTCAGTCTTCTTGTACATAAGTCGGCATTGGGCCTTTTGTATTTATTTCCGTTGCAATTTCTGTGTTTCATCGTCAATTAGAAGGTCCAATTGATACATTAAACCTCGAGTGAAGCATCGGAATCTATAACTAGTGTCACAGGGACGGTTCAAAACATAGACAGTAAGATGAGTCAGTATTCTTGTACTTTAGCCGGCATTGTGCCTTTTGTATTTGATTCCGATGCAATTTCTGTGTTTCATCGTCAGTAAGAAGGTCAGAGGGATACAGTAAGCCTGAAGTGAAGCATCGGATCTATAACTAGTGTCACAGGAATGGTTCAAAACATAGCCAGTAAGAAGAGTCAGTCTTCTTGTACTTAAGTCATCATTGTGCATTTTCTATTTAATTCTGATCCAATTTCTGTGTTTCATCGTCAATAAGAAGGTCCAAGGGATACAGTAAACCTGGAGTGAAGCATTGGAATCTATAACTAGTGTCACAGGGATGGTTCATAACATAGACTGTCATATGAGTCAGTCTTCTTGTACCAAGTTCGGCATTGTGCCTTTTGTATTTAATTCCGATGCGATTTCTGTGTTTCATCGTCAATACGAAGGTCAGAGGGATACAGTAAGCCCGAAGTGAAGCATCGGATCTATAACTAGTGTCACAGGAATGGTTCAAAACATAGCCAGTAAGAAGATTCAGTCTTCTTGTACTGAAGTCGGCATTGTCCCTTTTGTATTTAATTCCGATGCAATATCTGTGTTTCATCGTCAATAAGAAGGTCCAAGGGATACATTAAACCTGGAGTGAAGCATCAGAATCTATAACAAGTGTAACAGGAATGGTTCAAATCATAGACAGTAGGAAGAGTCAGTCTTCTTGTACTTACGTTGGGATTGTGAATTTTGTATTTAAATCCGATGCAATTTCTGTCTTTCATCGTCAATAAGAAGGCCAGCGGGATACATTAAACCTGAAGTGATGCATCGGAATCCATAACTAGTGTCACCGGAATGGTTCAAAACATAGACAGTAAGAACAGTCAGTCTTCTTGTACTTAAGTCGACATGTGCCTTTTGTATTTAATTCCGAAGCAATTTCTGTGTTTCATCGTCAATAAGAAGGTTTAAGGGATACAATAAACCTGAAGTGGAGCATCGGAATCTATAGCTAGTGTCACAAGATTGGTTCAAAACATAGTCAGTAAGAAGAGTCAGTCTTCTTGTACTTAAGTCGGCATTGTGCCTTTTGTTTTTAATTGCGATGCAATTTCTGTGTTTCATCGTCAATATGAAGGTCCAAGGGATACAGTAATCCTGAAGTGAAGCATCGGAATCTACAACTAGTGTCAAAGGAAAGGTTCAAAACATGGACAGTAGCAAGAGTCAGTCTTCTTGTACTTAAGTCGGTATTTGCCTTTTGTATGTCATTCCGACGCAATTTCTGTGTTTCATCGTCAATAAGAAGGTCCAAGGGATGCATTAAACCTGGAGTGAAGCATTGGAATCTATAACTAGTGTCACAGGGACGGTTCAAAACATAGACAGTAAGATGAGTCAGTATTCTTGTACTTAAGTCGGCATTGTGCCTTTTCTATTTAATTCCGATGCAATTTCTGTGTTTTATCGTCAATAAGAAGGTCCAAGGGATACAGTAAACCTGAAGCATCGGAATCTATAGCTAGTGTCACAGGAATGGTTCAAAACATAGTCAGTAAGAAGAGTCAGTCTTCTTGTACTTAAATCATCATTGTGCATTTTCTATTTAATTCTGATCCAATTTCTGTGTTTCATTGTCAATAAGGAGGTCCAAAGGATACAGCAAACCTGGAGTGAAGCATCGGAATCCATAACTAGTGTCACAGGAATGGTTCAAAACATAGACCGTAAGAAGAGTCAGACTTCTTTTACTTACGTCGGCATTGTGCCTTTTGTATTTATTTCCGATGCAATGTCTGTGTTTCATCGTCAATCAGAAGGTCCAAAGGATACAGTAAAATTTTAGTGAAGCTTCGGAGTCTACATCTAGTGTCACAGGAATGGTTCAAGACATAGACAGTAAGAAGCGTCAGTCGTCTTGTACTTAATTCGGCATTGTGCCTATTGTATTTAATTCCGATGCAATTTCTGTAATTCATCGTCAATAAGAAGGTCAGAGGCATACAGTAAACCTGAAGTGAAGCATCGGAATCTATAACTAGTGTCACAGGAATGGTTCAAAGCATAGTCAGTAAGAAGAGTCAGTCTTCTTGTACTTAATTCGGCATTGTGCCTTTTGTATTTAATTCCGATGCAATTTCTGTGTTCCATCATCAATAAGAAGGTCCAAGGGATACAGTAAACCTGGAGTGAAGCATCGGAATCTATAACTAGTGTCACAGGAATGGTTCAAATCATAGACAGTAACAAGAGTCAGACTTCTTTTACTTAAGTCGTCAATGTGCCTTTTGTATTTAATTCCGATGCAATTTCTGTGTTTCATCGTCAATAAGAAGGTCCAAGGGATACAGTAAACCTAGAGTGAAGCATCGGAGTCTACAACTAGTGTCACAGCAATGGTTCAAGACATAGACAGTAAGAAGAGTCAGTCTTCTTGTACTTAATTCGGCATTGTGCCTATTGTATTTAATTCCGATGCAATTTCTGTGTTTCATCGTCAATAAGAAGGTCAGAGGCATACAGTAAACCTGAAGTGAAGCATCGGAATCTATAACTAGTGTCACAGGAATGGTTCAAAGCATAGTCAGTAAGAAGAGTCAGTCTTCTTGTACTTAAGTCGGCATTGTGCCTTTTGTATTTAATTCCGATGCAATTTCTGTGTTTCACCGTCAATAAGAAGGTTTAAGGGATACAGTAAACCTGAAGTGAAGCAACGGAATCTATAGCTAGTGTCACAAGAATGGTTCAAACATAGTCAGGAAGAAGAGTCAGTCTTCCTGTACTTAAGTCGGCATTGTGCCTTTTCTATTTAATTGCGATGCAATTTCTGTGTTTCATCGTCAATAAGAAGGTCAGAGGGATACAGTAAACCTGAAGTGAAGCATCGGAATCTATAACTAGTGACAGAGGTATGGTTCAAACATTGTCAGTAAGAAGAGTCAGTCTTCTTGTACATAAGTCGGCATTGTGCCTTTTGTATTTAATTCCGATGCAATTTCTGTGTTTCATCGTCAATAAGTAGGTCCAATTGATACATTACACCTGGAGTGAAGCATCGGAATCTATAACTAGTGTCACAGGGACGGTTCAGAACATAGACAGTAAGATGAGTCAGTATTCTTGTACTTTAAGCGGCATTGTGCCTTTTGTATTTGATTCCGATGCAATTTCTGTGTTTCATCGTCAGTAAGAAGGTCAGAGGGATACAGTAAACCTGATGTGAAGCATCGGAATCTATAACTAGTGTCACAGGAATGGTTCAAAACATAGTCAGTAAGAAGAGTCAGTCTTCTTGTACTTAAGTCGGCGTTGTGCCTTTTGTATTTAATTCCGATGCAATTTTTGTGTTTTTCTTCGTCAATAACAAGGTCCAATGGATACAGTAAACCTGAAGTGAAGCATCGGAATCTATAACTAGTGTCACAGGAATGGTTCAAAACATAGACTGTCAGAAGAGTCAGTCTTCTTGCAGTTATGTCGGCATTGTGCCTTTTGTATTTAATTCCGATGCAATTTCTGTGTTTCATCGCCAATAAGATGGTCCATAAGATACAGTAAACCTGGAGTGAAGCATCGGAAACTATAACTAGTGTCACAGGGACGGTTCAAAACATAGACAGTAAGATGAGTCAGTATTCTTTTACTTAAGTCGACATTGTGCCTTTTCTATTTAAATCCGATGCAATTTCTGTGTTTCATCCTCAATAAGAAGGTCCAAGGGACACAGTAAACCTGAAGTGAAGCATCGGAATCTATAACTTGTGCCACAGGAATGGTTCAAAACAAACTCAGTAAGAAGAGTCAGTCTCCTTGTACTTAAGTCATCATTGTGCATTTTCTATTTAATTCTGATCAAATTTCTGTATTTCATCGTCAATAAGAAGGTCCAAGGGATACAGTAAACCTGGAGTGAAGCATCGGGATCTATAACTAGTGTCACAGGAATCGTTCAAAACATAGACAGTAAGAAGTGTCAGACTTCTTTTACTTAAGTCGGCATTGTGCCTTTTGTATTTAATTCCGAAGCAATTTCTGTCTTTCAGCGTCAATAAGAAGGTAAAAGGGATATAGTAAACCTGGAGTGAAGCATCGTAGTCTACAACTAGTTTCACAGGAATGGTTCAAGACATAGACAGTAAGAAGAATCAGTCTTCTTGTACTTAATTCGGCATTGTGCCTTTTGTATTTAATTCCGATGCAATATCTGTGTTTCATCGTCAGTAAGAAGGTCAGAGGGATACAGTAAGCCTGAAGTGAAGCATCGGATCTATAACTAGTGTCACAGGAATGGTTCAAAACATAGCCAGTAAGAAGAGTCAGTCTTCTTGTACTTAAGTCATCATTGTGCATTTTCTATTTAATTCTGATCCAATTTCTGTGTTTCATCGTCAATAAGAAGGTCCAAGGGATACAGTAAACCTGGAGTGAAGCATTGGAATCTATAACTAGTGTCACAGGGATGGTTCATAACATAGACTGTCATATGAGTCAGTCTTCATGTACCCAGTTCGGCATTGTGCCTTTTGTATTTAATTCCGATGCGATTTCTGTGTTTCATCGTCAATACGAAGGTCAGAGGGATACAGTAAGCCTGAAGTGAAGCATCGGATCTATAACTAGTGTCACAGGAATGGTTCAAAACATAGCCAGTAAGAAGATTCAGTCTTCTTGTACTGAAGTCGGCATTGTCCCATTTGTATTTAATTCCGATGCAATATCTGTGTTTCATCGTCAATAAGAAGGTCCAAGGGATACATTAAACCTGGAGTGAAGCATCAGAATCTATAACAAGTGTAACAGGAATGGTTCAAATCATAGACAGTAGGAAGAGTCAGTCTTCTTGTACTTACGTTGGGATTGTGAATTTTGTATTTAAATCCGATGCAATTTCTGTCTTTCATCGTCAATAAGAAGGCCAGCGGGATACATTAAACCTGAAGTGATGCATCGGAATCCATAACTAGTGTCACCGGAATGGTTCAAAACATAGACAGTAAGAAGAGTCAGTCTTCTTGTACTTAAGTCGACATGTGCCTTTTGTATTTAATTCCGAAGCAATTTCTGTGTTTCATCGTCAATAAGAAGGCTTAAGGGATACAATAAACCTGAAGTGGAGCATCGGAATCTATAGCTAGTGTCACAAGATTGGTTCAAAACATAGTCAGTAAGAAGAGTCAGTCTTCTTGTACTTAAGTCGGCATTGTGCCTTTTGTATTTAATTGCGATGCAATTTCTGTGTTTCATCGTCAATATGAAGGTCCAAGGGATACAGTAATCCTGAAGTGAAGCATCGGAATCTGCAACTAGTGTCAAAGGAAAGGTTCAAAACATGGACAGTAGCAAGAGTCAGTCTTCTTGTACTTAAGTCGGTATTTGCCTTTTGTATTTCATTCCGATGAAATTTCTGTGTTTCATCGTCAATAAGAAGGTCCAAGGGATGCATTAAACCTGGAGTGAAGCATTGGAATCTATAACTAGTGTCACAGGGACGGTTCAAAACATAGACAGTAAGATGAGTCAGTATTCTTGTACTTAAGTCGGCATTGTGCCTTTTCTATTTAATTCCGATGCAATTTCTGTGTTTTATCGTCAATAAGAAGGTCCAAGGGATACAGTAAACCTGAAGCATCGGAATCTATAGCTAGTGTCACAGGAATGGTTCAAAACATAGTCAGTAAGAAGAGTCAGTCTTCTTGTACTTAAATCATCATTGTGCATTTTCTATTTAATTCTGATCCAATTTCTGTGTTTCATTGTCAATAAGAAGGTCCAAAGGATACAGTAAACCTGGAGTGAAGCATCGGAATCCATAACTAGTGTCACAGGAATGGTTCAAAACATAGACCGTAAGAAGAGTCAGACTTCTTTTACTTACGTCGGCATTGTGCCTTTTGTATTTATTTCCGATGCAATCTCTGTGTTTCATCGTCAATCAGAAGGTCCAAAGGATACAGTAAAATTTTAGTGAAGCTTCGGAGTCTACATCTAGTGTCACAGGAATGGTTCAAGACATAGACAGTAAGAAGCGTCAGTCTTCTTGTACTTAATTCGGCATTGTGCCTTTTGTATTTCATTCCGATGCAATTTCTGTGTTCCATCATCAATAAGAAGGTCCAAGGGATACAGTAAACCTGGAGTGAAGCATCGGAATCTATAACTAGTGTCACAGGAATGGTTCAAATCATAGACAGTAGCAAGAGTCAGACTTCTTTTACTTAAGTCGTCATTGTGCCTTTTGTATTTAATTCCGATGCAATTTCTGTGTTTCATCGTCAATAAGAAGGTCCAAGGGATACAGTAAACCTAGAGTGAAGCATCGGAGTCTACAACTAGTGTCACAGCAATGGTTCAAGACATAGACAGTAAGAAGAGTCAGTCTTCTTGTACTTAATTCGGCATTGTGCCTACTGTATTTAATTCCGATGCAATTTCTGTGTTTCATCGTCAATAAGAAGGTCAGAGGCATACAGTAAACCTGAAGTGAAGCATCGGAATCTATAACTAGTGTCACAGGAATGGTTCAAAGCATAGTCAGTAAGAAGAGTCAGTCTTCTTGTACTTAAGTCGGCATTGTGCCTTTTGTATTTAATTCCGATGCAATTTCTGTGTTTCACCGTCAATAAGAAGGTTTAAGGGATACAGTAAACCTGAAGTGAAGCAACGGAATCTATAGCTAGTGTCACAAGAATGGTTCAAACATAGTCAGGAAGAAGAGTCAGTCTTCCTGTACTTAAGTCGGCATTGTGCCTTTTCTATTTAATTGCGATGCAATTTCTGTGTTTCATCGTCAATAAGAAGGTCAGAGGGATACAGTAAACCTGAAGTGAAGCATCGGAATCTATAACTAGTGACAGAGGTATGGTTCAAACATTGTCAGTAAGAAGAGTCAGTCTTCTTGTACATAAGTCGGCATTGTGCCTTTTGTATTTAATTCCGATGCAATTTCTGTGTTTCATCGTCAATAAGTAGGTCCAATTGATACATTACACCTGGAGTGAAGCATCGGAATCTATAACTAGTGTCACAGGGACGGTTCAAAACATAGACAGTAAGATGAGTCAGTATTCTAGTACTTTAGTCGGCATTGTGCCTTTTGTATTTGATTCCGATGCAATTTCTGTGTTTCATCGTCAGTAAGAAGGTCAGAGGGATACAGTAAACCTGATGTGAAGCATCGGAATCTATAACTAGTGTCACAGGAATGGTTCAAAACATAGTCAGTAAGAAGAGTCAGTCTTCTTGTACTTAAGTCGGCGTTGTGCCTTTTGTATTTAATTCCGATGCAATTTTTGTGTTTTTCTTCGTCAATAACAAGGTCCAATGGATACAGTAAACCTGAAGTGAAGCATCGGAATCTATAACTAGTGTCACAGGAATGGTTCAAAACATAGACTGTCAGAAGAGTCAGTCTTCTTGCAGTTAAGTCGGCATTGTGCCTTTTGTATTTAATTCCGATGCAATTTCTGTGTTTCATCGCCAATAAGATGGTCCATAAGATACAGTAAACCTGGAGTGAAGCATCGGAAACTATAACTAGTGTCACAGGGACGGTTCAAAACATAGACAGTAAGATGAGTCAGTATTCTTTTACTTAAGTCGACATTGTGCCTTTTCTATTTAAATCCGATGCAATTTCTGTGTTTCATCCTCAATAAGAAGGTCCAAGGGATACAGTAAACCTGAAGTGAAGCATCGGAATCTATAACTTGTGCCACAGGAATGGTTCAAAACAAACTCAGTAAGAAGAGTCAGTCTCCTTGTACTTAAGTCATCATTGTGCATTTTCTATTTAATTCTGATCAAATTTCAGTATTTCATCGTCAATAAGAAGGTCCAAGGGATACAGTAAACCTGGAGTGAAGCATCGGGATCTATAACTAGCGTCACAGGAATCGTTCAAAACATAGACAGTAAGAAGAGTCAGACTTCTTTTACTTAAGTCGGCATTGTGCCTTTTGTATTTAATTCCGAAGCAATTACTGTCTTTCATCGTCAATAAGAAGGTCCAAGGGATATAGTAAACCTGGAGTGAAGCATCGTAGTCTACAACTAGTTTCACAGGAATGGTTCAAGACATAGACAGTAAGAAAAATCAGTCTTCTTGTACTTAATTCTTCATTGTGCCTTTTGTATTTAATTCCGATGCAATATCTGTGTTTCATCGTCAATAAGAAGGTCAGAGGGATACAGTAAACCTGAAGTGAAGCATCGGATCTATAACTAGTGTCACAGGAATGGTTCAAAACATAGTCAGTAAGAAGAGTCAGTCTTCTTGTACTTATGTCGGCATTGTGCCTTTTGCATTTATTTCCGATGCAATTTCTGTGTTTCATCGTCAATAAGAAGGTCCAAGGGATACAGTAAACCTCGAGTGAAGCATCGGCGTCTACTACTAGTGTCACAGGAATGGTTGAAGACATAGTCAGTAAGAAGAGTCAGTCTTCTTGTACTTATGTCGGCATTGTGCCTTTTGCATTTAATTCCGATGCAATTTCTGTGTTTCATCGTCAATAAGAAGGTCCAAGGGATACAGTAAACCTGAAGTGAAGCATCGGAATCTATAACTAGTGTCACAGGAATGGTTCAAATCGTAGACAGGAGGAAGAGTCAGTCTTCTTGTACTTACGTCGGCATTGTGAATTTTGCATTTAATTCCGATGCAATTTCTGTGTTTCATCGTCAATAAGAAGGTCAGAGGGATACATTAAACCTGAAGTGAAGCATCGGAATCTATAACTAGAGTCACAGGAATGGTTCAAAGCATAGTCAGTAAGAAGAGTCAGTCTTCTTGTACTTAAGACGACATTGTGCCTTTTGTATTTAATTCCGAAGCAATTTCTGTGTTTCATCGTCAATAAGAAGGTTTAAGGGATACAGTAAACCTGAAGTGAAGCAACGGAATCTATAGCTAGTGTCACAAGAATGGTTCAAAACATAGTCAGTAAGAAGAGTCAGTCTTCTTGTACTTAAGTCGGCATTGTGCCTTTTGTATTTAATTGCGATGCAATTTCTGTGTTTCATCGTCAATAAGAAGGTCCAAGGGATACAGTAAACCTGAAGTGAAGCATCGGAATTTATAACTGGTGTCACAGGAATAGTTCAAAACATAGACAGTAGCAAGAGTCAGTCCTCTTGTACTTAGGTCAGCATTGTGCCTATTGTATTACTTTCCGATGAAATTTCTGTGTTTCATCGTCAATAAGAAGGTCCAAGGGACACAGTAAACCTGGAGTGAAGCATCGGAATCTATAACAAGTGTCACAGGAATGGTTGAAATCATAGACGGTAGGAAGAGTCAGTCTTCTTGTACTTAAGTCGGCATTGTGCCTTTTGTATTTAATTCCGATGCAATTTCTGTGCTTCATCGTCAATAAGAAGGTCAGATGGATACAGTAAACCTGGATTGAAGCAACGGAGTCTGTAACTAGTGTCACAGGAATGGTTCAAAACATAGACAGTAAGAAGAGTCAGTCTTCCTGTACCTAATTCGGCATTGTGCCTTTTGTATTTGATTCCGATGCGATGTCTGTGTTTCACCGTCAATAAGAACGTCAGAGGGATACAGTAAGCCTGGAGTGAAACATCGGAATCTATATCTAGTGTCACAGGGACGGTTCAAAACATAGACAGTAAGATTAGTCAGTATTCTTGTACTTAAGTCGGCATTGTGCCTTTTCTATATAATTCTGATGCAATTTCTGTGTTTCATCGTCAATAAGAAGGTCCAAGGGATACAGTGAACCTGAAGTGTAGCATCGGAATCTATAACTAGTGTCACAGGAATGGTTCAAAACATAATCAGTAAGAAGAGTCAGACTTCTTTTACTTAAGCCGGCATTGTGCTTTTTGTATTTAATTCCGATGCAATATCTGTGTTTAATCGTCAACAAGAAGGTGCAAGGGATACAGTAAACCTCGAGTGAAGCATCGGAGTCTTCTACCAGTGTCACAGGAATGGTTGAAGACATAGACAGTAAGAAGCGTCAGTCTTCTTCTACTTAATTCGGCATTGTGCCGTTTGTATTTTATTCCGATGCAATTTCTGCGTTTCATCGTCAATAAGAAGATCCAAGGGATACAGTAAACCTGATGTGAAGCATCGGAATCTATAACTAGTGTCACAGGAGTGGTTAAAAACATCGTCAGTAAGAAGAGTCAGTCTTCTTGTACTTAAGTCGGCATTGTGCCTTTTGTATTTAATTCCGATGCAATTTCTGTGTCTCATCGTCAATAATAAGGTCCAAGGGATACATTAAACCTGCAGTGAAGCATCGGAATATATAACAAGTGTCACAGGAATGGTTCAAAACATATTCAGTAAGTAGAGTCAGTCTCCTTGTACGTAAATCGACATTGTGCCTTTTGTATTTAATTCCGATGCAATTTCTGTGTTTCATCGTCAATAAGAAGGTCCAAGGGATACATTAAACCTGCAGTGAAGCATCGGAATATATAACAAGTGTCACAGGAATTGTTCAAAACATAGACTGTCAGAAGAGTCAGTCTTCTTGTAGTTAAGTCGGCATTGTGCCTTTTGTATTTAATTCCGATGCAATTTCTGTGTTTCATCGCCAATAAGATGGTCCAAGGGATACAGTAAACCTGGAGTGAAGCATCGGAAACTATAACTAGTGTCACAGGGACGGTTCAAAACATAGACAGTAAGATGAGTCAGTATTCTTTTACATAAGTCGGCATTGTGCCTTTTCTATTTAAATCCGATGCAATTTCTGTGTTTCATCCTCAATAAGAAGGTCCAAGGGATACAGTAAACCTGAAATGAAGCATCGGAATCTATAACTTGTGTCACAGGAATGGTTCAAAACATACTCAGTAAGAAGAGTCAGTCTCCTTGTACATAAGTCATCACTGTGCATTTTCTATTTAATTCTGATCAAATTTCTGTATTTCATCGTCAATAAGAAGGTCCAAGGGATACAGTAAACATGGAGTGAAGCATCGGGATATATAACTAGTGTCACAGGAATGGTTCAAAACATAGACAGTAAGAAGAGTCAGACTTCTTTTACTTAAGTCGGCATTGTGCCTTTTGTATTTAATTCCGAAGCAATTTCTGTCTTTCATCGTCAATAAGAAGGTCCAAGGGATATAGTAAACCTGGAGTGAAGCATCGTAGTCTACAACTAGTTTCACAGGAATGGTTCAAGACATAGACAGTAAGAAGAATCAGTCTTCTTGTACTTAAGTCGGCATTGTGCCTTTTGTATTTAATTCCGATGCAATATCTGTGTTTCATCGTCAATAAGAAGGTCAGAGGGATACAGTAAACCTGAAGTGAAGCATCGGATCTATAACTAGTGTCACAGGAATGGTTCAAAACATAGTCAGTAAGAAGAGTCAGTCTTCGTGTACTTATGTCGGCATTGTGCCTTTTGTATTTAATTCCGATGCAATTTCTGTGTTCATCGTCAATAAGAAGGTCCAAGGTGTACAGTAAACCTGGAGTGAAGCATCGGAATCTATAACTAGTGTCACAGGGACGGTTCAAAGCATAGACAGTAAGATGAGTCAGTATTCTTGTACTTAAGTAGGCATTGTGCCTTTTCTATTTACTCCCAATGCAATATCTGTGTTTCATCGTTAATAAGAAGGTCCAACGCATACAGTAAACCGGAAGTGAAGCATTTGGAAACTATAACTAGTGTCACAGGAATGGTTCAAAACATAGCCAGTAAGAAGAGTCAATCTTCTTGTACTTAAGTCATCATTGTGCCTTTTCTATTTAATTCTGATCCAATTTCTGTGTTTCATCGTCAATAAGAAGGTCCAAGGGATACAGTAAACCTGGAGTGAAGCATCGGAATCTATAACTAGTGTCACAGGAATGGTTCAAATCATAGACAGTAAGAAGAGTCAGACTTCATTTACTTAAGTCGACATTGTGCCTTTTGTATTTAATTCCGATGCACTTTCTGTGTTTCATCGTCAATAAGAAGGTCCAAGGGATACAGTAAAACTAGAGTGAAGCATCGGAGTCTACACCTAGTGTCACAGGAATGGTTCAAGACATAGACAGTAAGAAGAGTCAGTCTTCTTGTACTTAATTCGGCATTGTGCCTATTGTATTTAATTCCGATGCAATTTCTGTGTTTCATCGTCAATAAGAAGGTCAGAGGGATGCAGTAAACCTGAAGTGAAGCATCGGAATCTATAACTAGTGTCACAGGAATGGTTCAAAACGTAGTCAGTAAGAAGAGTCAGTCTTCTTGTACTTAAGTCGGCATTGTGCCTTTTGTATTTAATTCCGATGCAATTTATGTGTTTCATCGTCAATACGAAGGTCCAAGGGATACATAAAACCTGGAGTGAAGCTTCGGAATCTATAACTAGTGTCACAGGAATGGTTCAAATCGTAGACAGGAGGAAGAGTCAGTCTTCCTGTACGTACGTCGGCATTGTGAATTTTGCATTTAATTCCGATGCAATTTCTGTTTTTCATCGTCAATAAGAAGGTCAGAGGGATACATTAAACCTGAAGTGAAGCATCGGAATCTATAACTAGAGTCACAGGAATGGTTCAAAACATAGTCAGTAAGAAGAGTCAGTCTTCTTGTACTTAAGTCGACATTGTGCCTTTTGTATTTATTTCCGAAGCAATTTCTGTGTATCATCGTCAATAAGAAGGTTTAAGGGATACAGTAAACCTGAAGTGAAGCAACGGAATCTATAGCTAGTGTCACAAGAATGGTTCACAACATAGTCAGTAAGAAGAGTCAGTCTTCTTGTACTTAAGTCGGCATTGTGCCTTTTCTATCTAATTGCCATGCAATTTCTGTGTTTCATCGTCAATAAGAAGGTCAGAGGGATACAGTAAACCTGAAGTGAAGCATCGGAATCTATAACTTGTGTGACAGGTATGGTTCAAAACATTGTCAGTAAGAAGAGTCAGTCTTCTTGTACATAAGTCGGCATTGTGCCTTTTGTATTTATTTCCGTTGCAATTTATGTGTTTCATCGTTAATTAGAAGGTCCAATTGATACATTAAACCTCGAGTGAAGCATCGGAATCTATAACTAGTGTCACAGGAATGGTTCAAAACATAGTCAGTAAGAAGAGTCAGTCTTCTTGTACTTAAGTCATCATTGTGCATTTTCTATTTAATTCTGATCCAATTTCTGTGTTTCATCGTCAATAAGAAGGTCCAAGGGATACAGTAAACCTGAAGTGAAGCATCGGAATCTATAACTAGTGTCACAGGAATTGTTCAAAACATAGACTGTCAGAAGAGTCAGTCTTCTTGTAGTTAAGACGGCATTGTGCCTTCTGTATTTAATTCCGATGCAATTTCTGTGTTTCATCGCCAATAAGATCTTCCAAGGGATACAGTAAACCTGGAGTGAAGCATCGGAAACTATAACTAGTGTCACAGGGACGGTTCAAAACATAGACAGTAAGATGAGTCAGTATTCTTTTACATAAGTCGGCATTGTGCCTTTTCTATTTAAATCCGATGCAATTTCTGTGTTTCATCCTCAATAAGAAGGTCCAAGGGATACAGTAAACCTGAAGTGAAGCATCGGAATCTATAACTTGTGTCACAGGAATGGTTCAGAACATAATCAGTAAGAAGAGTCAGACTTCTTTTACTTAAGCCAGCATTGTGCTTTTTGTATTTAATTCCGATGCAATATCTGTGTTTAATCGTCAACAAGAAGGTGCAAGGGATACAGTAAACCTCGAGTGAAGCATCGGAGTCTTCTACTAGTGTCACAGGAATGGTTGAAGACATAGACAGTAAGAAGCGTCAGTCTTCTTGTACTTAATTCGGCATTGTGCCGTTTGTATTTTATTCCGATGCAATTTCTGTGTTTCATCGTCAATAAGAAGGTCCAAGGGATACAGTAAACCTGATGTGAAGCATCGGAATCTATAACTAGTGTCACAGGAGTGGTTCAAGACATCGTCAGTAAGAAGAGTCAGTCTTCTTGTACTTAAGTCGGCATTGTGCCTTTTGTATTTAATTCCGATGAAATTTCTGTGTTTCATCGTCAATAAGAACGTCAGAGGGATACAGTAAGCCTGGAGTGAAGCATCGGAATCTATAACTAGTGTCACAGGGACGGTTCAAAACATAGACAGTAAGATTAGTCAGTATTCTTGTACTTAAGTCGGCATTGTGCCTTTTCTATATAATTCTGACGCAATTTCTGTGTTTCATCGTCAATAAGAAGGTCCAAGGGATACAGAAAACCTGAAGTGTAGCATCGGAATCTATAACTAGTGTCACAGGAATGGTTCAAAACATACTCAGTAAGAAGAGTCAGTCTCCTTGTACATAAGTCATCACTGTGCATTTTCTATTTAATTCTGATCAAATTTCTGTATTTCATCGTCAATAAGAAGGTCCAAGTTATACAGTAAACCTGAAGTGAAGCATCGGAATCTACAACTTGTGTGACAGGTATGGTTCAAAACATTGTCAGTAAGAAGAGTCAGTATTCTTGTACTTAAGTCGGCATTGTGCCTTTTCTATATAATTCTGATGCAATTTCTGTGTTTCATCGTCAGTAAGAAGGTCCAAGGGATATAGTAAACCTGGAGTGAAGCATCGTAGTCTACAACTAGTTTCACAGGAATGGTTCAAGACATAGACAGTAAGAAGAATCAGTCTTCTTGTACTTAATTCGGCATTGTGCCTTTTGTATTTAATTCCGATGCAATATCTGTTTTTCATCGTCAATAAGAAGGTCAGAGGGATACAGTAAACCTGAAGTGAAGCATCGGATCTATAACTAGTGTCACAGGAATGGTTCAAAACATAGTCAGTAAGAAGAGTCAGTCTTCGTGTACTTATGTCGGCATTGTGCCTTTTGTATTTAATTCCGATGCAATTTCTGTGTTTCATCGTCAATAAGAACGTCAGAGGGATACAGTAAGCCTGGAGTGAAACATCGGAATCTATAACTAGTGTCACAGGGACGGTTCAAAACATAGACAGTAAGATTAGTCAGTATTCTTGTACTTAAGTCGGCATTGTGCCTTTTCTATATAATTCTGATGCAATTTCTGTGTCTCATCGTCAATAAGAAGGTCCAAGGGATACAGAAAACCTGAAGTGTAGCATCGGAATCTATAACTAGTGTCACAGGAATGGTTCAAAACATAATCAGTAAGAAGAGTCAGACTTCTTTTACTTAAGCCGGCATTGTGCTTTTTGTATTTAATTCCGATGCAATATCTGTGTTTAATCGTCAACAAGAAGGTGCAAGGGATACAGTAAACCTCGAGTGAAGCATCGGAGTCTTCTACTAGTGTCACAGGAATGGTTGAAGACATAGACAGTAAGAAGCGTCAGTCTTCTTGTACTTAATTCGGCATTGTACCGTTTGTATTTTATTCCGATGCAATTTCTGTGTTTCATCGTCAATAAGAAGGTCCAAGGGATACAGTAAACCTGATGTGAAGCATCGGAATCTATAACTAGTGTCACAGGAGTGGTTCAAAACATCGTCAGTAAGTAGAGTCAGTCTCCTTGTACGTAAATCGACATTGTGCCTTTTGTATTTAATTCCGATGCAATTTCTGTGTTTCATCGTCAATAAGAAGGTCCAAGGGATACATTAAACCTGGAGTGAAGCATCGGAATTTATAACTAGAGTCACAGGGACGGTTCAAAACATAGACAGTAAGATGAGTCAGTATTCTTGTACTTAAGTCGGCATTGTGCTTTTTGTATTTAATTCCGATGCAATTTCTGTGTTTCATCGTCACTAAGAAGGTCAGAGGGATACAGTAATCCTGAAGTTAAGCATCGGAATCTATAACTAGTGTCACACAAATGGTTCAAAGCATAGTCAGTAAGAAGAGTTAATCTACTTGTAGTTAAGTCGGCATTGTGCCTTTTGTATTTAATTCCGATGCAATTTCTGTGTTTCATCGTCAATAAGAAGGTCCAAGGGATACAGTAAACCTGAAGTGAAGCATCGGAATCTATAACTAGTGTCACAGGGATTGTTCAAAACATAGACTGTCAGAAGTGTCAGTCTTCTTGTAGTTAAGTCGGCATTGTGCCTTTTGTATTTAATTCCGATGCAATTTCTGTGTTTCATCGCCAATAAGATGGTCCAAGGGATACAGTAAACCTGGAGTGAAGCATCGGAAACTATAACTAGTGTCACAGGGACGGTTCAAAACATAGACAGTAAGATGAGTCAGCATTCTTTTACATAAGTCGGCATTGTGCCTTTTCTATTTAAATCCGATGCAATTTCTGTGTTTCATCCTCAATAAGAAGGTCCAAGGGATACAGTAAACCTGAAGTGAAGCATCGGAATCTATAACTTGTGACACAGGAATGGTTCAAAACATACTCAGTAAGAAGAGTCAGTCTCCTTGTACATAAGTCATCACTGTGCATTTTCTATTTAATTCTGATCAAATTTCTGTATTTCATCGTCAATAAGAAGGTCCAAGGGATACAGTAAACATGGAGTGAAGCATCGGGATATATAACTAGTGTCACAGGAATGGTTCAAAACATAGACAGTAAGAAGAGTCAGACTTCTCTTACTTAAGTCGGCATTGTGCCTTTTGTATTTAATTCCGAAGCAATTTCTGTCTTTCATCGTCAATAAGAAGGTCCAAGGGATATAGTAAACCTGGAGTGAAGCATCGTAGTCTACAACTAGTTTCACAGGAATGGTTCAAGACATAGACAGTAAGAAGAATCAGTCTTCTTGTACTTAATTCGGCATTGTGCCATTTGTATTTAATTCCGATGCAATATCTGTGTTTCATCGTCAATAAGAAGGTCAGAGGGATACAGTAAACCTGAAGTGAAGCATCGGATCTATAACTAGTGTCACAGGAATGGTTCAAAACGTAGTCAGTAAGAAGAGTCAGTCTTCGTGTACTTATGTCGGCATTGTGCCTTTTGTATTTAATTCCGATGCAATTTCTGTGTTTCATCGTCAATAAGAAGGTCCAAGGTATACAGTAAACCTGGAGTGAAGCATCGGAATCTATAAATAGTGTCACAGGGACGGTTCAAAGCATAGACAGTAAGATGAGTCAGTATTCTTGTACTTAAGTAGGCATTGTGCCTTTTCTATTTAATCCCAATGCAATATCTGTGTTTCATCGTCAATAAGAAGGTCGAACGCATACAGTAAACCGGAAGTGAAGCATTTGGAAACTATAACTAGTGTCACAGGAATAGTTCAAAACATAGCCAGTAAGAAGAGTCAATCTTCTTGTACTTAAGTCATCATTGTGCCTTTTCTATTTAATTCTGATCCAATTTCTGTGTTTCATCGTCAATAAGAAGGTCCAAGGGATACAGTAAACCTGGAGTGAAGCATCGGAATCTATAACTAGTGTCATAGGAATGGTTCAAATCATAGACAGTAAGAAGAGTCAGACTTCATTTACTTAAGTCGACATTGTGCCTTTTGTATTTAATTCCGATGCACTTTCTGTGTTTCATCGTCAATAAGAAGGTAAAAGGGATACAGTAAACCTAGAGTGAAGCATCGGAGTCTACACCTAGTGTCACAGGAATGGTTCAAGACATAGACAGTAAGA
This sequence comes from Schistocerca americana, assembly GCF_021461395.2. NCBI lineage: Eukaryota > Metazoa > Arthropoda > Insecta > Orthoptera > Acrididae > Schistocerca > Schistocerca americana. Next base: position 761,006,669 of record NC_060123.1, read on the forward strand.
AGAGTCAGTCTTCTTGTACTTAATTCGGCATTGTGCCTATTGTATTTAATTCCGATGAAATTTCTGTGTTTCATCGTCAATAAGAAGGTCAGAGGGATGCAGTAAACCTGAAGTGAAGCATCGGAATCTATAACTAGTGTCACAGGAATGGTTCAAAACGTAGTCAGTAAGAAGAGTCAGTCTTCTTGTACTTAAGTCGGCATTGTGCCTTTTGTATTTAATTCCGATGCAATTTCTGTGTTTCGTCGTCAATACGAAGGTCCAAGGGATACATAAAACCTGGAGTGAAGCTTCGGAATCTATAACTAGTGTCACAGGAATGGTTCAAATCGTAGACAGGAGGAAGAGTCAGTCTTCCTGTACTTACGTCGGCATTGTGAATTTTGCATTTAATTCCGATGCAATTTCTGTTTTTCATCGTCAATAAGAAGGTCAGAGGGATACATTAAACCTGAAGTGAAGCATCGGAATCTATAACTAGAGTCACAGGAATGGTTCAAAACATAGTCAGTAAGAAGAGTCAGTCTTCTTGTACTTAAGTCGACATTGTGCCTTTTGTATTTATTTCCGAAGCAATTTCTGTGTTTCATCGTCAATAAGAAGGTTTAAGGGATACAGTAAACCTGAAGTGAAGCAACGGAATCTATAGCTAGTGTCACAAGAATGGTTCACAACATAGGCAGTAAGAAGAGTCAGTCTTCTTGTACTTAAGTCGGCATTGTGCCTTTTCTATTTAATTGCCATGCAATTTCTGTGTTTCATCGTCAATAAGAAGGTCAGAGGGATACAGTAAACCTGAAGTGAAGCATCGGAATCTATAACTTGTGTGACAGGTATGGTTCAAAACATTGTCAGTAAGAAGAGTCAGTCATCTTGTACATAAGTCGGCATTGTGCCTTTTGTATTTATTTCCGTTGCAATTTATGTGTTTCATCGTCAATTAGAAGGTCCAATTGATACATTAAACCTCGAGTGAAGCATCGGAATCTATAACTAGTGTCAGAGGAATGGTTCAAAACATAGTCAGTAAGAAGAGTCAGTCTTCTTGTACTTAAGTCATCATTGTGCATTTTCTATTTAATTCTGATCCAATTTCTGTGTTTCATCGTCAATAAGAAGGTCCAAGGGATACAGTAAACCTGAAGTGAAGCATCGGAATCTATAACTAGTGTCACAGGAATTGTTCAAACATAGACTGTCAGAAGAGTCAGTCTTCTTGTAGTTAAGTCGGCATTGTGCCTTTTGTATTTAATTCCGATGCAATTTCTGTGTTTCATCGCCAATAAGATGGTCCAAGGGATACAGTAAACCTGGAGTGAAGCATCGGAAACTATAACTAGTGTCACAGGGACGGTTCAAAACATAGACAGTAAGATGAGTCAGTATTCTTTTACATAAGTCGGCATTGTGCCTTTTCTATTTAAATCCGATGCAATTTCTGTGTTTCATCCTCAATAAGAAGGTCCAAGGGATACAGTAAACCTGAAGTGAAGCATCGGAATCTATAACTTGTGTCACAGGAATGGTTCAAAACATACTCAGTAAGAAGAGTCAGTCTCCTTGTACATAAGTCATCACTGTGCATTTTCTATTTAATTCTGATCAAATTTCTGTATTTCATAATCAATAAGAAGGTCCAAGGGATACAGTAAACATGGAGTGAAGCATCGGGATATATAACTAGTGTCACAGGAATGGTTCAAAACATAGACAGTAAGAAGTGTCAGACTTCTTTTACTTAAGTCGGCATTGTGCCTTTTGTATTTAATTCCGAAGCAATTTCTGTCTTTCATCGTCAATAAGAAGGTCCAAGGGATATAGTAAACCTGGAGTGAAGCATCGTAGTCTACAACTAGTTTCACAGGAATGGTTCAAGACATAGACAGTAAGAAGAATCAGTCTTCTTGTACTTAATTCGGCATTGTGCCTTTTGTATTTAATTCCGATGCAATATCTGTGTTTCATCGTCAATAAGAAGGTCAGAGGGATACAGTAAACCTGAAGTGAAGCATCGGATCTATAACTAGTGTCACAGGAATGGTTCAAAACATAGCCAGTAAGAAGAGTCAATCTTCTTGTACATAAGTCATCATTGTGCCTTTTCTATTTAATTCTGATCCAATTTCTGTGTTTCATCGTCAATAAGAAGGTCCAAGGGATACAGTAAACCTGGAGTGAAGCATCGGAATCTATAACTAGTGTCACAGGAATGGTTCAAATCATAGACAGTAAGAAGAGTCAGACTTCATTTACTTAAGTCGACATTGTGCCTTTTGTATTTAATTCCGATGCAATTTCTGTGTTTCATCGTCAATAAGAAGGTCCAAGGGATACAGTAAACCTAGAGTGAAGCAACGGAGTCTACACCTAGTGTCACAGGAATGGTTCAAGACATAGACAGTAAGAAGAGTCAGTCTTCTTGTACATAATTCGGCATTGTGCCTATTGTATTTAATTCCGATGCAATTTCTGTGTTTCATCGTCAATAAGAAGGTCAGAGGGATGCAGTAAACCTGAAGTGAAGCATCGGAATCTATAACTAGTGTCACAGGAATGGTTCAAAACGTAGTCAGTAAGAAGAGTCAGTCTTCTTGTACTTAAGTCGACATTGTGCCTTTTGTATTTATTTCCGAAGCAATTTCTGTGTTTCATCGTCAATAAGAAGGTTTAAGGGATACAGTAAACCTGAAGTGAAGCAACGGAATCTATAGCTAGTGTCACAAGAATGGTTCACAACATAGTCAGTAAGAAGAGTCAGTCTTCTTGTACTTAAGTCGGCATTGTGCCTTTTCTATTTAATTGCCATGCAATTTCTGTGTTTCATCGTCAATAAGAAGGTCAGAGGGATACAGTAAACCTGAAGTGAAGCATCGGAATCTATAACTTGTGTGACAGGTATGGTTCAAAACATTGTCAGTAAGAAGAGTCAGTCTTCTTGTACATAAGTCGGCATTGTGCCTTTTGTATTTATTTCCGTTGCAATTTATGTGTTTCATCGTCAATTAGAAGGTCCAAGTGATACATTAAACCTCGAGTGAAGCATCGGAATCTATAACTAGTGTCACAGGGACGGTTCAAAACATAGACAGTAAGATGAGTCAGTATTCTTGTACTTTAGCCGGCATTGTGCCTTTTGTATTTGATTCCGATGCAATTTCTGTGTTTCATCGTCAGTAAGAAGGTCAGAGGGATACAGTAAGCCTGAAGTGAAGCATCGGATCTATAACTAGTGTCACAGGAATGGTTCAAACATAGCCAGTAAGAAGAGTCAGTCTTCTTGTACTTAAGTCATCATTGTGCATTTTCTATTTAATTCTGATCCATTTTCTGTATTTCATCGTCAATAAGAAGGTCCAAGGGATACAGTAAACCTGGAGTGAAGCATTGGAATCTATAACTAGTGTCACAGGGATGGTTCATAACATAGACTGTCAGACGAGTCAGTCTTCTTGTACCCAGTTCGTCATTGTGCCTTTTGTATTTAATTCCGATGCGATTTCTGTGTTTCATCGTCAATACGAAGGTCAGAGGGATACAGTAAGCCTGAAGTGAAGCATCGGATCTATAACTAGTGTCACAGGAATGGTTCAAAACATAGCCAGTAAGAAGAGTCAGTCTTCTTGTACTGAAGTCGGCATTGTCCCTTTTGTATTTAATTCCGATGCAATATCTGTGTTTCATCGTCAATAAGAAGGTCCAAGGGATACATTAAACCTGGAGTGAAGCATCAGAATCTAAAACAAGTGTAACAGGAATGGTTCAAATCATAGACAGTAGGAAGAGTCAGTCTTCTTGTACTTACGTTGGGATTGTGAGATTTTTTTTAAAATCCGATGCAATTTCTGTCTTTCATCGTCAATAAGAAGGTCAGCGGGATACATTAAACCTGAAGTGATGCATCGGAATCTATAACTAGAGTCACAGGAATAGTTCAAATCATAGACAGTAAGAAGAGTCAGTCTTCTTGTACTTAAGTCGGCATGTGCCTTTTGTATTTAATTCCGAAGCAATTTCTGTGTTTCATCGTCAATAAGAAGGTTTAAGGGATACAATAAACCTGAAGTGGAGCATCGGAATCTATAGCTAGTGTCACAAGATTGGTTCAAAACATAGTCAGTAAGAAGAGTCAATCTTCTTGTACTTAAGTCGGCATAGTGCCTTTTGTATTTAATTGCGATGCAATTTCTGTGTTTCATCGTCAATACGAAGGTCCAAGGGATACATAAAACCTGGAGTGAAGCTTCGGAATCTATAACTAGTGTCACAGGAATGGTTCAAATCGTAGACAGGAGGAAGAGTCAGTCTTCCTGTACTTACGTCGGCATTGTGAATTTTGCATTTAATTCCGATGCAATTTCTGTTTTTCATCGTCAATAAGAAGGTCAGAGCGATACATTAAACCTGAAGTGAAGCATCGGAATCTATAACTAGAGTCACAGGAATGGTTCAAAACATAGTCAGTAAGAAGAGTCAGTCTTCTTGTACTTAAGTCGACATTGTGCCTTTTGTATTTATTTCCGAAGCAATTTCTGTGTTTCATCGTCAATAAGAAGGTTTAAGGGATACAGTAAACCTGAAGTGAAGCAACGGAATCTATAGCTAGTGTCACAAGAATGGTTCACAACATAGTCAGTAAGAAGAGTCAGTCTTCTTGTACTTAAGTCGGCATTGTGCCTTTTCTATTTAATTGCAATGCAATTTCTGTGTTTCATCGTCAATAAGAAGGTCAGAGGGATACAGTAAACCTGAAGTGAAGCATCGGAATCTATAACTTGTGTGACAGGTATGGTTCAAAACATTGTCAGTAAGAAGAGTCAGTCTTCTTGTACATAAGTCGGCATTGTGCCTTTTGTATTTATTTCCGTTGCAATTTATGTGTTTCATCGTCAATTAGAAGGTCCAAGTGATACATTAAACCTCGAGTGAAGCATCGGAATCTATAACTAGTGTCACAGGGACGGTTCAAAGCATAGACAGTAAGATGAGTCAGTATTCTTGTACTTTAGCCGGCATTGTGCCTTTTGTATTTGATTCCGATGCAATTTCTGTGTTTCATCGTCAGTAAGAAGGTCAGAGGGATACAGTAAGCCTGAAGTGAAGCATCGGATCTATAACTAGTGTCACAGGAATGGTTCAAAACATAGCCAGTAAGAAGAGTCAGTCTTCTTGTACTTAAGTCATCATTGTGCATTTTCTATTTAATTCTGATCCAATTTCTGTGTTTCATCGTCAATAAGAAGGTCCAAGGGATACAGTAAACCTGGAGTGAAGCATTGGAATCTATAACTAGTGTCACAGGGATGGTTCATAACATAGACTGTCAGACGAGTCAGTCTTCTTGTACCCAGTTCGGCATTGTGCCTTTTGTATTTAATTCCGATGCGATTTCTGTGTTTCATCGTCAATACGAAGGTCAGAGGGATACAGTAAGCCTGAAGTGAAGCATCGGATCTATAACTAGTGTCACAGGAATGGTTCAAAACATAGCCAGTAAGAAGAGTCAGTCTTCTTGTACTGAAGTCGGCATTGTCCCTTTTGTATTTAATTCCGATGCAATATCTGTGTTTCATCGTCAATAAGAAGGTCCAAGGGATACATTAAACCTGGAGTGAAGCATCAGAATCTATAACAAGTGTAACAGGAATGGTTCAAATCATAGACAGTAGGAAGAGTCAGTCTTCTTGTACTTACGTTGGGATTGTGAATTTTGTATTTAAATCCGATGCAATTTCTGTCTTTCATCGTCAATAAGAAGGTCAGCGGGATACATTAAACCTGAAGTGATGCATCGGAATCTATAACTAGAGTCACAGGAATGGTTCAAATCATAGACAGTAAGAAGAGTCAGTCTTCTTGTACCTAAGTCGGTATTTGCCTTTTGTATTTCATTCCGATGCAATTTCTGTGTTTCATCGTCAATGAGAAGGTCCAAGGGATGCATTAAACCTGGAGTGAAGCATTGGAATCTATAACTAGTGTCACAGGGACGGTTCAAAACATAGACAGTAAGATGAGTCAGTATTCTTGTACTTAAGTCGGCATTGTGCCTTTTCTATTTAATTCCGATGCAATTTCTGTGTTTTATCGTCAATAAGAAGGTCCAAGGGATACAGTAAACCTGAAGCATCGGAATCTATAACTAGTGTCACAGGAATGGTTCAAAACATAGTCAGTAAGAAGAGCCAGTCTTCTTGTACTTAAATCATCATTGTGCATTTTCTATTTAATTCTGATCCAATTTCTGTGTTTCATTGTCAATAAGAAGGTCCAAAGGATACAGTAAACCTGGAGTGAAGCATCGGAATCCATAACTAGTGTCACAGGAATGGTTCAAAACATAGACAGTATGAAGAGTCAGACTTCTTTTACTTACGTCGGCATTGTGCCTTTTGTATTTATTTCCGATGCAATCTCTGTGTTTCATCGTCAATCAGAAGGTCCAAAGGATACAGTAAAATTTTAGTGAAGCTTCGGAGTCTACATCTAGTGTCACAGGAATGGTTCAAGACATAGACAGTAAGAAGCGTCAGTCTTCTTGTACTTAAGTCATCATTGTGCATTTTCTATTTAATTCTGATCCAATTTCTGTGTTTCATCGTCAATAAGAAGGTCCAAGGGATACAGTAAACCTGGAGTGAAGCATTGGAATCTATAACTAGTGTCACAGGGATGGTTCATAACATAGACTGTCAGACGAGTCAGTCTTCTTGTACCCAGTTCGGCATTGTGCCTTTTGTATTTAATTCCGATGCGATTTCTGTGTTTCATCGTCAATACGAAGGTCAGCGGGATACATTAAACCTGAAGTGATGCATCGGAATCTATAACTAGAGTCACAGCAATAGTTCAAATCATAGACAGTAAGAAGAGTCAGTCTTCTTGTACTTAAGTCGACATGTGCCTTTTGTATTTAATTCCGAAGCAATTTCTGTGTTTCATCGTCAATAAGAAGGTTTAAGGGATACAATAAACCTGAAGTGGAGCATCGGAATCTATAGCTAGTGTCACAAGATTGATTCAAAACATAGTCAGTAACAAGAGTCAATCTTCTTGTACTTAAGTCGGCATAGTGCCTTTTGTATTTAATTGCGATGCAATTTCTGTGTTTCATCGTCAATACGAAGGTCCAAGGGATACATAAAACCTGGAGTGAAGCTTCGGAATCTATAACTAGTGTCACAGGAATGGTTCAAATCGTAGACAGGAGGAAGAGTCAGTCTTCCTGTACTTACGTCGGCATTGTGAATTTTGCATTTAATTCCGATGCAATTTCTGTTTTTCATCGTCAATAAGAAGGTCAGAGGGATACATTAAACCTGAAGTGAAGCATCGGAATCTATAACTAGAGTCACAGGAATGGTTCAAAACATAGTCAGTAAGAAGAGTCAGTCTTCTTGTACTTAAGTCGACATTGTGCCTTTTGTATTTATTTCCGAAGCAATTTCTGTGTTTCATCGTCAATAAGAAGGTTTAAGGGATACAGTAAACCTGAAGTGAAGCAACGGAATCTATAGCTAGTGTCACAAGAATGGTTCACAACATAGTCAGTAAGAAGAGTCAGTCTTCTTGTACTTAAGTCGGCATTGTGCCTTTTCTATTTAATTGCCATGCAATTTCTGTGTTTCATCGTCAATAAGAAGGTCAGAGGGATACAGTAAACCTGAAGTGAAGCATCGGAATCTATAACTTGTGTGACAGGTATGGTTCAAAACATTGTCAGTAAGAAGAGTCAGTCTTCTTGTACATAAGTCGGCATTGTGCCTTTTGTATTTATTTCCGTTGCAATTTATGTGTTTCATCGTCGATTAGAAGGTCCAAGTGATACATTAAACCTCGAGTGAAGCATCGGAATCTATAACTAGTGTCACAGGGACGGTTCAAAACATAGACAGTAAGATGAGTCAGTATTCTTGTACTTTAGCCGGCATTGTGCCTTTTGTATTTGATTCCGATGCAATTTCTGTGTTTCATCGTCAGTAAGAAGGTCAGAGGGATACAGTAAGCCTGAAGTGAAGCATCGGATCTATAACTAGTGTCACAGGAATGGTTCAAAACATAGCCAGTAAGAAGAGTCAGTCTTCTTGTACTTAAGTCATCATTGTGCATTTTCTATTTAATTCTGATCCAATTTCTGTGTTTCATCGTCAATAAGAAGGTCCAAGGGATACAGTAAACCTGGAGTGAAGCATTGGAATCTATAACTAGTGTCACAGGGATGGTTCATAACATAGACTGTCAGACGAGTCAGTCTTCTTGTACCCAGTTCGGCATTGTGCCTTTTGTATTTAATTCCGATGCGATTTCTGTGTTTCATCGTCAATACGAAGGTCGGAGGGATACAGTAAGCCTGAAGTGAAGCATCGGATCTATAACTAGTGTCACAGGAATGGTTCAAAACATAGCCAGTAAGAAGAGTCAGTCTTCTTGTACTGAAGTCGGCATTGTCCCTTTTGTATTTAATTCCGATGCAATATCTGTGTTTCATCGTCAATAAGAAGGTCCAAGGGATACATTAAACCTGGAGTGAAGCATCAGAATCTATAACAAGTGTAACAGGAATGGTTCAAATCATAGACAGTAGGAAGAGTCAGTCTTCTTGTACTTACGTTGGGATTGTGAATTTTGTATTTAAATCCGATGCAATTTCTGTCTTTCATCGTCAATAAGAAGGTCAGCGGGATACATTAAACCTGAAGTGATGCATCGGAATCTATAACTAGAGTCACAGGAATGGTTCAAATCATAGACAGTAAGAAGAGTCAGTCTTCTTGTACCTAAGTCGGTATTTGCCTTTTGTATTTCATTCCGATGCAATTTCTGTGTTTCATCGTCAATAAGAAGGTCCAAGGGATGCATTAAACCTGGAGTGAAGCATTGGAATCTATAACTAGTGTCACAGGGACGGTTCAAAACATAGACAGTAAGATGAGTCAGTATTCTTGTACTTAAGTCGGCATTGTGCCTTTTCTATTTAATTCCGATGCAATTTCTGTGTTTTATCGTCAATAAGAAGGTCCAAGGGATACAGTAAACCTGAAGCATCGGAATCTATAACTAGTGTCACAGGAATGGTTCAAAACATAGTCAGTAAGAAGAGCCAGTCTTCTTGTACTTAAATCATCATTGTGCATTTTCTATTTAACTCTGATCCAATTTCTGTGTTTCATAGTCAATAAGAAGGTCCAAAGGATACAGAAAACCTGGAGTGAAGCATCGGAATCCATAACTAGTGTCACAGGAATGGTTCAAAACATAGACAGTAAGAAGAGTCAGACTTCTTTTACTTACGTCGGCATTGTGCCTTTTGAATTTATTTCCGATGCAATCTCTGTGTTTCATCGTCAATCAGAAGGTCCAAAGGATACAGTAAAATTTTAGTGAAGCTTCGGAGTCTACATCTAGTGTCACAGGAATGGTTCAAGACATAGACAGTAAGAAGCGTCAGTCTTCTTGTACTTAATTCGGCATTGTGCCTTTTGTATTAATTCCGATGCAATTTCTGTGTTCCATCATCAATAAGAAGGTCCAAGGGATACAGTAAACCTGGAGTGAAGCATCGGAATCTATAACTAGTGTCACAGGAATGGTTCAAATCATAGACAGTAACAAGAGTCAGACTTCTTTTACTTAAGTCGTCATTGTGCCTTTTGTATTTAATTCCGATGCAATTTCTGTGTTTCATCGTCAATAAGAAGGTCCAAGGGATACAGTAAACCTAGAGTGAAGCATCGGAGTCTACAACTAGTGTCACAGCAATGGTTCAAGACATAGACAGTAAGAAGAGTCAGTCTTCTTGTACTTAATTCGGCATTGTGCCTATTGTATTTAATTCCGATGCAATTTCTGTGTTTCATCGTCAATAAGAAGGTCAGAGGCATACAGTAAACCTGAAGTGAAGCATCGGAATCTATAACTAGTGTCACAGGAATGGTTCAAAGCATAGTCAGTAAGAAGAGTCAGTCTTCTTGTACTTAAGTCGGCATTGTGCCTTTTGTTTTTAATTCCGATGCAATTTCTGTGTTTCATCGTCAATAAGAAGGTCCAAGGGATACAGTAAACCTAGAGTGAAGCATCGGAGTCTACAACTAGTGTCACAGCAATGGTTCAAGACATAGACGGTAAGAAGAGTCAGTCTTCTTGTACTTAATTCGGCATTGTGCCTATTGTATTTAATTCCGATGCAATTTCTGTGTTTCATCGTCAATAAGAAGGTCAGAGGCATACAGTAAACCTGAAGTGAAGCATCGGAATCTATAACTAGTGTCACAGGAATGGTTCAAAGCATAGTCAGTAAGAAGAGTCAGTCTTCTTGTACATAAGTCGGCATTGTGCCTTTTGTATTTAATTCCGATGCAATTTCTGTGTTTCATCGTCAATAAGTAGGTCCAATTGATACATTACACCTGGAGTGAAGCATCGGAATCTATAACTAGTGTCACAGGGACGGTTCAAAACATAGACAGTAAGATGATTCAGTATTCTTGTACTTTAGTCGGCATTGTGCCTTTTGTATTTGATTCCGATGCAATTTCTGTGTTTCATCGTCAGTAAGATGGTCAGAGGGATACAGTAAACCTGATGTGAAGCATCGGAATATATAACTAGTGTCACAGGAATGGTTCAAAACATAGTCAGTAGGAAGAGTCAGTCTTCTTGTACTTAAGCCGGCGTTGTGCCTTTTTTATTTAATTCCGATGCAATTTTTGTGTTTTTCTTCGTCAATAACAAGGTCCAAGGGATACAGTAAACCTGGAGTGAAGCATCGGAATCTATAACTAGTGTCACAGGTATGGTTCAAAACATAGACTGTCTGAAGAGTCAGTCTTCTTGTCCCTAGTTCGGCATTGTGCCTTTTGTATTTAATTCCGATGCGATTTCTGTGTTTCATCGTCAATAGGAACTTCAGAGGGATACAGTAAGCCAGAAGTGAAGCATCTGATCTATAACTAGTGTCATAGGAATGGTTCAAAACATAGCCAGTAAGAAGAGTCAGTCTTCTTGTACTTAAGTCATCATTGTGCATTTTCTATTTAATTCTGATCCAATTTCTGTGTTTCATCGTCAATAAGAAGGTCCAAGGGATACAGTAAACCTTGAGTGAAGCATCGGAATCTATAACTAGTGTCACAGGGATGCTTCAAAAGATAGACTGTCAGACGAGTCAGTCTTCTTGTACCTAGTTCGGCATTGTGCCTTTTGTATTTAATTCCGATGCGATTTCTGTGTTTCATCGTTAATAGGAAGGTCAGAGGGATACAGTAAGCCTGACGTGAAGCATCGGATCTATAACTAGTGTCACAGGAATGGTTCAAAACATAGCCAGTAAGAAGAGTCAGTCTTCTTGTACTGAAGTCGGCATTGTCCCTTTTGTATTTACTTCCGATGCAATTTCTGTGTTTCATCGTCAATAAGAAGGTCCAAGGGATACAGTAATCCTGAAGTTAAACATCGGAATCTATGACTAGTGTCACAGGAATGGTTCAAAACATAGTCAGTTAGAAGAGTCAGTTTTCTTGTACTTAAGTCGGTATTGTGTATTTTCTATTTAAATCCGATGCAATTTCTGTGTTTCATCGTCATTAAGAAGGTCAGCGGGATACATTAAACCTGAAGTGATGCATCGGAATCTATAACTAGAGTCACAGGAATGGTTCAAATCATAGCCAGTAAGAAGAGTCAGTCTTCTTGTACTTAAGTCGACATGTGCCTTCTGTATTTAATTCCGAAGCAATTTCTGTGTTTCATCGTCAATAAGAAGGTTTAAGGGATACAGTAAACCTGAAGTGGAGCATCGGAATCTATAGCTAGGGTCACAAGAATGGTTCAAAACATAGTCAGTAAGAAGAGTCAATCTTCTTGTACTTCAGTCGGCATTGTGCCTTTTGTATTTAATTGCGATGCAATTTCTGTGTTTCATCGTCAATATGAAGGTCCAAGGGATACAGTAATCCTGAAGTTAAACATCGGAATCTATGACTAGTGTCACAGGAATGGTTCAAAACATAGTCAGTTAGAAGAGTCAGTTTTCTTGTACTTAAGTCGGTATTGTGCCTTTTGTATTTAATTCCGATGCAATTTCTGTGTTTCATCGTCAATAAGAAGGTGCAAGGAATACAGTAAACCTGAAGTGAAGCATCGGAATCTATAACTAGTGTCAAAGGAAAGGTTCAAAACATAGACAGTAGCAAGAGTCAGTCTTCTTGTACTTAGGTCGGCATTGTGCCTATTGTATTTAATTCCGATGCTATTTCTGTACTTTATCGTCAATACGATGGTCCAAGGGATACAGTAAACCTGAAGTGAAGCATCGGAATCTATAACTTGTGTTACAGGAATGGATCAAAACATACTCAGTAAGAAGAGTCAGTCTCCTTGTACTTAAGTCATCATTGTGCATTTTCTATTTATTTCTGATCCAATTTCTGTGTTTCATCGTCAATAAGAAGGTCCAAGGGATACAGTAAACCTGGAGTGAAGCATCGGAATCTATAACTAGTGTCACAGGGACGGTTCAAAGCATAGACAGTAAGATGAGTCAGTATTCTTGTACTTAAGTAGGCATTGTGCCTTTTCTATTTAATCCAAATGCAATTTCTGTGTTTCATCGTCAATATGAAGGTCCAACGGATACAGTAAACCGGAAGTGAAACATTTGGAACCTATAACTAGTGTCACAGGAATGGTTCAAAACATAGCCAGTAATAAGAGTCAATCTTCTTGTACTTAAGTCATCATTGTGCCTTTTCTATTTAATTCTGATCCAATTTCTGTGTTTCATCGTCAATAAGAAGGTCCAAGGGATACAGTAAACCTGGAGTGAAGCATCGGAATCTATGACTAGTGTCACAGGAATGGTTCAAATCATAGACAGGAAGAAGAGTCAGACTTCTTTTACTTAAGTCGGCATTGTGCCTTTTGTATTTAATTCCGATGCAATTTCTGTGTTTCATCGTCAATAAGAAGGTCCAAGGGATACAGTAAACCTAGAGTGAAGCATCGGAGTCTACAACTAGTGTCACAGGAATGGTTCAAGACATAGACAGTAAGAAGAGTCAGTCTTCTTGTACTTAATTCGGCATTGTGCCCATTGTATTTAATTCCGATGCAATTTCTGTGTTTCATCGTCAATAAGAAGGTCAGAGGGATACAGTAAACCTGAAGTGAAGCATCGGAATCTATAACTAGTGTCACAGGAATGGTTCAAAACGTAGTCAGTAAGAAGAGTCAGTCTTCTTGTACTTAAGTAGGCATTGTGCCTTTTGTAATTAATTCCGATGCAATTTCTGTGTTTCATCGTCAATACGAAGGTCCAAGGGATACATTAAACCTGGAGTGAAGCATCGGAATCTATAACTAGTGTCACAGGAATTGTTCAAATCGTAGACAGGAGGAAGAGTCAGTCTTCTTGTACTTACGTCGGCATTGTGAATTTTGCATTTAGTTCCGATGCAATTTCTGTGTTTCATCGTCAATAAGAAGGTCAGAGGGATACATATAACCTGAAGTGAAGCATCGGAATCTATAACTAGAGTGACAGGAATGGTTCAAAACATAGTCAGTAAGAAGAGTCAGTCTTCTTGTACTTAAGTCGACATTGTGCCTTTTGTATTTAATCCGAAGCAATTTCTGTGTTTCATCGTCAATAAGAAGGTTTAAGGAATACAGTAAACCTGAAGTGAAGCAACGGAATCTATAGCTAGTGTCACAAGAATGGTTCAAAACATAGTCAGTAAGAAGAGTCAGTCTTCTTGTACTTAAGTCGGCATTGTGCCTTTTGTATTTAATTGCGATGCAATTTCTGTGTTTCATCGTCAATAAGAAGGTCCAAGGGACACAGTAAACCTGAAGTGAAGCATCGGAATCTATAACTAGTGTCACAGGAATGGTTCAAAACATAGACAGTAAGAAGAGTCAGACTTCTTTTACTTACGTCGGCATTGTGCCTTTTGTATTTAATTCCGATGCAATCTCTGTGTTTCATCGTCAATCAGTAGGTCCAAAGGATACAGTAAAATTTTAGTGAAGCATCGGAGTCTACATCTTGTATCACAGGAATGGTTCAAGACATAGACAGAAAGAAGCGTCAGTCTTCTTGAACTTAATGCGGCATTGTGCCTTTTGTATTTGATTCCGATGCAATTTCTGTATTTCATCGTCAATAAGAAGGTCCAATGGATACAGTAAACCTGAAGTGAAGCATCGGAATCTATAACTAGTGTCACAGGAATGGTTCAAATCGTAGACAGGAGGAAGAGTCAGTCTTCCTGTACTTACGTCGGCATTGTGAATTTTGCATTTAATTCCGATGCAATTTCTGTGCTTTATCGTCAATACGAAGGTCAGAGGGATACATTAAACCTGAAGTGAAGCATCGGAATCTATAACTAGAGTCACAGGAATGGTTCAAACATAGTCAGTTAGAAGAGTCAGTCTTCTTGTACTTAAGTCGACATTGTGCGTTTTGTATTTAATTCCGAAGCAATTTCTGTGTTTCATCGTCAATAAGAAGGTTGAAGGGATACAGTAAACCTGAAGTGAAGCAACGGAATCTATAGCTAGTGTCACAAGAATGGTTCAAAGCATAGTCAGTAAGAAGAGTCAGTCTTGTTGTACTTAAGTCGGCATTGTGCCTTTTCTATTTAATTGCGATGCAATTTCTGTGTTTCATCGTCAATAAGAAGGTCAGAGGGATACAGTAAACCTGAAGTGAAACATCGGATTCTATAACTAGTGTCACAGGTATGGTTCAAAACATTGTCAGTAAGAAGAGTCAGTCTTCTTGTACATAAGTCGGCATTGTGCCTTTTGTATTTAATTCCGATGCAATTTCTGTGTTTCATCGTCAATAAGTAGGTCCAATTGATACATTACACCTGGAGTGAAGCATCGGAATCTATAACTAGTGTCACAGGGACGGTTCAAAACATAGACAGTAAGATGAGTCCGTATTCTTGTACTTTAGTCGGCATTGTGCCTTTTGTATTTGATTCCGATGCAATTTCTGTGTTTCATCGTCAGTAAGAAGGTCAGAGGGATACAGTAAACCTGATGTGAAGCATCGGAATCTATAACTAGTGTCACAGCATTGGTTCAAAACATAGCCAGTAAAAAGAGTCAGTCTTCTTGTACTTAAGTCATCATTGTGCATTTTCCATTTAGTTCTGATCCAATTTCTGTGTTTCATCGTCAAAAAGAAGGTCCAAGGGATACACTAAACCTGGAGTGAAGCATCAGAATCCATAACAAGTGTAACAGGAATGGTTCAAATCATAGACAGTAGGAAGAGTCAGTCTTCTTGTACTTACGTTGGGATTGTGAATTTTGTATTTATATCCGATGCAATTTCTGTGTTTCATCGTCAATAAGAAGGTCAGCGGCATACATTAAACCTGAAGTGATGCATCGGAATCTATAACTAGAGTCACAGGAATGGTTCAAATCATAGACAGTAAGAAGAGTCAGTCTTCTTGTACTTAAGTCGACATGTGTCATTTGTATTTAATTCCAAAGCAATGTCTGTGTTTCATCGTCAATAAGAAGGTTTAAGGGATACAGTAAACCTGAAGTGGAGCATCGGAATCTGTAGCTAGTGTCACAAGAATGGTTCAAAACATAGTCAGTAAGAAGTCTTCTTGTACTTAAGTCGGCATTGTGCCTTTTGTATTTAATTGCGATGCAATTTCTGTGTTTCATCGTCAATATGAAGGTCCAAGGGATACAGTAATCCTGAAGTTAAGCATCGGAATCTATGACTAGTGTCACAGGAATGGTTCAAAACATAGTCAGTAAGAAGAGTCAGTTTTCTTGTACTTAAGTCGGTATTGTGCCTTTTGTATTTAATTCCGATGCAATTTCTGTGTTTCATCGTCAATAAGAAGGTCCAAGGAATACAGTAAACCTGAATTGAAGCATCGGAATCTATAACTAGTGTCAAAGGAAAGGTTCAAAACATAGACAGTAGCAAGAGTCAGTCTTCTTATACTTAGGTCGGCATTGTGCCTATTGTATTTAATTCCGATGCTATTTCTGTTCTTTATCGTCAATAAGAAGGTCAATGGGACACAGTAAACCTGGAGTGAAGCCTCGGAATCTATAACTAGTGTCACAGGAATGGTTCTAAACATAGACAGTAGGAAGAGTCAGTCTTCTTGTACTTAGGTCGGCATTGTGCCTTTTGTATTTAATTCCGATGCAATTTCTGTGTTTCATCGTCAATAAAAAGGTCAGAGGGATACAGTAAATATGAAGTGAAGCATCGGAAATATAACTAGTGCCACAGGAATGGTTCAAAACATAGTCAGTAAGAAGAGTCAGTCTTCTTGTACATAAGTCGGTATTGTGCCTTTTGTATTTCATTCCGATGCAATTTCTGTGTTTCATCGTCAATAAGAAGGTCCAAGGGATACAGTAAACCTGGAGTGAAGCATTGGAATCTATAACTAGTGTCACAGGGACGGTTCAAAACATAGAAAGTAAGATGAGTCAGTATTCTTGTACTTAAGTCGGCATTGTGCCTTTTCTATTTAATTCCGATGCAATTTCTGTGTTTCATTGTCAATAAGAAGGTCCAAAGGATACAGTAAACCTGGAGTGAAGCATCGGAATCTATAACTAGTGTCACAGGAATGGTTCAAAACATAGACAGTAAGAAGAGTCAGACTTCTTTTACTTACGTCGGCATTGTGCCTTTTGTATTTAATTCCGATGCAATCTCTGTGTTTCATCGTCAATCAGAAGGTCCAAAGGATACGGTAAAATTTTAGTGAAGCATCGGAGACTACATCTAGTGTCACAGGAATGGTTCAAGACATAGACAGAAAGAAGCGTCAGTCTTCTTGTACTTAATTCGGCATTGTGCCTTTTGTATTTGATTCCGATGCAATTTCTGTGTTCCATCGTCAATAAGAAGGTCCAAGGGATACAGTAAACCTGGAGTGAAGCATCGGAATCTATAACTAGTGTCACAGGAATGGTTCAAATCATAGACAGTAAGATGAGTCAGACTTCTTTTACTTAAGTCGGCATTGTGCCTCTTGTATTTAATTCCGATGCAATTTCTGTGTTTCATCGTCAATAAGAACGTCCAAGGGATACAGTAAACCTAGAGTGAAGCATCGGAGTCTACAACTAGTGTCCCAGGAATGGTTCAAGACATAGACAGTAAGAAGAGTCAGTCTTCTTGTACTTAATTCGGCATTGTGCCTATTGTATTTAATTACGATACAATTTCTGTGTTTCATCGTCAATAAGAAGGTCAGAGGGATACAGTAAACCTGAAGTGAAGCATCGGAATCTATAACTAGTGTCACAGGAATGGTTCAAAACATAGTCAGTAAGAAGAGTCAGTCTTCTTGTACTTAAGTCGGCATTGTGCCTTTTGTATTTAATTCCGATGCAATTTCTGTGTTTCATCGTCAATACGAAGGTCCAAGGGATACATTAAACCTGGAGTGAAGCATCGGAATCTATAACTAGTGTCACAGGAATGGTTCAAATCGTAGACAGGAGGAAGAGTCAGTCTTCCTGTACTTACGTCGGCATTGTGCCTTTTGTATTTAATTCCGATGCAATTTCTGTGTTTCATCGTCAGTAAGAAGGTCAGAGGGATACAGTAAACCTGATGTGAAGCATCGGAATCTATAACTAGTTTCACAATAATGGTTCAAAACATAGTCAGTAAGAAGAGTCAGTCTTCTTGTACTTAAGTCGGCGTTGTGCCTTTTGTATTTAATTGCGATGCAATTTTTGTGTTTTCCTTCGTCAATAAGAAGGTCAGAGGGATACAGTAAGCCTGAAGTGAAGCATCTGATCTATAACTAGTGTCACAGGAATGGTTCAAAACATAGCCAGTAAGAAGAGTCAGTCTTCTTGTACTTAAGTCATCATTGTGCATTTTTTATTTAATTCTGATCCAATTTCTGTGTTTCATCGTCAATAAGAAGGACCAAGGGATACAGTAAACCTGGAGTGAAGCATCGGAATCTATAACTAGTGTCACAGGGATGGTTCAAAACATAGACTGTCAGACGAGTCAGTCTTCTTGTACCTAGTTCGGCATAGTGCCTTTTGAATTTAATTCCGATGCGATATCTGTGTTTCATCGTCAATAGGAAGGTCAGAGGGATACAGTAAGCCTGAAGTGAAGCATCGGATCTATAACTAGGGTCACAGGAATGGTTCAAAACATAGCCAGTAAGAGGAGTCAGTCTTCTTGTACTGAAGTCGGCGTTGTCCCTTTTGTATTTAATTCCGATGCAATTTCTGTGTTTCATCGTCAATAAGAAGGTCCAAAGGATACATTAAACCTGGAGTGAAGCATCAGAATCCATAACAAGTGTAACAGGAATGGTTCAAATCATAGACAGTAGGAAGAGTCAGTCTTCTTGTACTTACGTTGGGATTGTGAATTTTGTATTTCAATCCGATGCAATTTCTGTGTTTCATCGTCAATAAGAAGGTCAGCGGCATACATTAAACCTGAAGTGATGCATCGGAATCTATAACTAGAGTCACAGGAATGGTTCAAATCATAGACAGTAAGAGGAGTCAGTCTTCTTGTACTTAAGTCGACATGTGCCTTTTTTATAATTCCGAAGCAATTTCTGTGTTTCATCGTCAAAAAGAAGGTTTAAGATATACAGTAAACCTGAAGTGGAGCATCGGAATCTATAGCTAGTGTCACAAGAATGGTTCAAAACATAGTCAGTAAGAAGAGTCAGTCTTCTTGTACTTAAGACGGCATTGTGCCTTTTGTATTTAATTGCGATGCAATTTCTGTGTTTCATCGTCAATATGAAGGACCAAGGGAGACAGTAATCCTGAAGTTAAGCATCGGAATCTATGACTAGTGTCACAGGAATGGTTCAAAACATAGTCAGTAAGAAGAGTCAGTTTTCTTGTACTTAAGTTGGTATTGTGCCTTTTGTATTTAATTCCGATGCAATTTCTGTGTTTCATCGTCAATAAGAAAGTCCAAGGAATACTGTAAACCTGAATTGAAGCATCGGAATCTATAACTAGTGTCAAAGGAAAGGTTCAAAACATAGACAGTAGCAAGAGTCAGTCTTCTTGTACTTAGGTCGGCATTGTGCCTACTGTATTTAATTCCGATGCTATTTCTGTGCTTTATCGTCAATCAGAAGGTCCAAAGGATACACTAAAATTTTACTGAAGCATCGGAGTCTACATCTAGTGTCACAGGAATGGTTCAAAACATAGACAGTAAGAAGCGTCAGTCTTCTTGTACTTAATTCGGCAATGTGCCTTTTGTATTTAATTCCGACGCAATTTCTGTGTTTCATCGTCATTAAGAAGGTCAGAGGGATACAGTAATCCTGAAGTGAAGCATCGGAATCTATAACTAGTGTCACAGGTATGGTTCAAAGCACAGTCAGTAAGAAGAGTCAGTCTTCTTGTACTTATGTCGGCATTGTGCCTTTTGTATTTAATTCCGATGCAATTTCTGTGTTTCATCGTCAATAAGAAGGTCCAACTGATACATTAAACCAGGAGTGAAGCATCGGAATCTATAACTAGTGCCACAGGGACGGTTCAAAACATAGACACTAAGATGAGTCAGTATTCTTGTACTTTAGTCGGCATTGTGCTTTTCGTATTTTATTCCGATGCAATTTCTGTGTTTCATCGTCAGTAAGAAGGTCAGAGGGATACAGTAAACCTGATGTGAAGCATCGGAATCTATAACTAGTGTCACAGGAATGGTTCAAAACATAGTCAGTAAGAAGAGTCAGTCTTCTTGTACTTAAGTCGGCATTGTGCCTTTTGTATTTAATTCCGATGCAATTTCTGTGTATCATCGTCAATAAGAAGGTTCAAGGGATACAGTAAACCTGGAGTGAAGCATCGGAATCTATAACTAGTGTCACAGGGATGGTTCAAAACATAACCTGTCAGAAGAATCAGTCTTCTAGTACCTAGTTCGGCATTGTGCCCTTTTGTATTTAATTCCGATGCGATATCTACGTTTCATCGTCAATAGGAAGGTCAGAGGGATACAGTAAATCTGAAGTATAGCATCGGATCTATAACTAGTGTCACAGGAATGGTTCAAAATATAGTCAGTAAGAAGAGTCAGTCTTCTTTATCTTTAGTCGGCATTGTGCCTTTTGTATTCAATTCCAATGCAATTTCTGTGTTTCATCGTCAATAAGAAGGTCCAAGGGATACAGTAAACCTGGAGTGAAGCATCGGAATCTATAACTAGTGTCACAGGGACGGTTCATAACATAGACAGTAAGAAGAGTCAGTATTCTTGTACTTAAGTCGGCATTGTGCATTTTCTATTTAATTCCGATGCAATTTCTGTGTTTCATCGTCAATAAGAGGGTCCAAGGGATACAGTAAACCTGAAGTGAAGCATCGGAATCTATAACTAAGGTCACAGGAATGGTTCAAAACATAGCCAGTAAGAAGAGTCAGTTTTCTTGTACTTAAGTCATCATTGTGCATTTTCTATTTAATTATAATCCAATTTCTGTGTTTCATCGTCAATAAGAAGGTCCAAGGGATACAGTAAACCTGGAGTGAAGCATCGGAATCTATAACTAGTGTCACAGGAATGGTTCAAATCATAGACAGTAAGAAGAGTCAGACTTCTTTCACTTAAGTCGGCATTGTGCCTTTTGTATTTAATTCCGATGCAATTTCTGTCTTTCATCGTCAATAGGAAGGTCCAAGGGATACAGTAAACCTAGAGTGAAGCATCGGAGTCTACAACTAGTGTCACAGGAATGGATCAAGACATAGACAGTAAGAAGAGTCAGCCTTCTTGTACTTAATTCGGCATTGTGCCTTTTGTATTTAATTGCGATGCAATTTCTGTGTTTCATCGTCAATAAGTAGGTCCAAGGGTTACAGTAATCCTGAAGTTAAGCATCGGAATCTATAACTAGTGTCACAGGGATGGTTCAAAACATAACCTGTCAGAAGAATCAGTCTTCTAGTACCTAGTTCGGCATTGTGCCCTTTTGTATTTAATTCCGATGCGATATCTACGTTTCATCGTCAATAGGAAGGTCAGAGGGATACAGTAAATCTGAAGTATAGCATCGGATCTATAACTAGTGTCACAGGAATGGTTCAAAATATAGTCAGTAAGAAGAGTCAGTCTTCTTTATCTTTAGTCGGCATTGTGCCTTTTGTATTCAATTCCAATGCAATTTCTGTGTTTCATCGTCAATAAGAAGGTCCAAGGGATACAGTAAACCTGGAGTGAAGCATCGGAATCTATAACTAGTGTCACAGGAATGGTTCCAAACATAGACAGTAAGAAGAGTCAGTCTTCTTGTACTTAATTCGGCATTGTGCCTTTTGTATATAATTCCGATGCAATTTCTGAGTTTCATCGTTAGTAAGAAGGTCAGAGGGATACAGTAAACCTGAAGTGAAACATCGGATCTATAACTAGTGTCACAGGAATGCTTCAAAACATAGTCAGTAAGAAGAGTCAGTCTTCTTGTACTTAAGTCGGTATTATGCCTTTTGTATTTAATTACGATGCAATTTCTGTGTTTCATCGTCAATAAGAAGGTCCAAGGGATACAGTAAACCTGGAGTGAAGCATTGGAATCTATAACTAGTGTCACAGAGAGGGTTCAACACATAGACAGTAAGATGAGTCAGTATTCTTGTACTTAAGTCGGCATTGTGCCTTTTCTATTTAAGTCCGATGCAATTTCTGTGTTTCATCGTCAATAAGATGGTCCAAGGGATACAGTAAACCTGAAGTGAGGCATCGTAATCTATAACTAGTGTCACAGGAATGGTTCAAAACCTAGTCAGTAAGAAGAGTCAGTCTTCTTGTACTGAAGTCATCATTGTTCATTTTATATTTAATTCTGATAAAATTTCTGTGTTTCATCGTCAATAAGAGGGTCCAACGGATACAGTAAACCTGGAGTGAAGCATCGGAATCTATAACTATTGCCACAGGAATGGTTCAAAACATAGACAGTAAGAAGGGTCAGACTTCTTTTACTTACGTCGGCGTTGTGCCTTTTGTATTTAATTCCGATGCAATTTCTGTGTTTCATCGTCAATCAGAAGGTCCAAACGATACAGTAAACCTGGAGTGAAGCATCAGAGTCTACAACTAGTGTCACAGAAATGGTTCAAGACATAGGCAGTAAGGAGCGTCAGTCTTCTTGTACTTAATTCGGCATTGTGCCTTTTGTATTTAATTCCGATGCAATTTCTGTGTTTCATCGTCAATAAGAAGGTCCAAGGGATACAGTAAACCTGAAGTGAAGCATCGGAATCTATAACTAGTGTCACAGGAATGGTTCAAAACATAGTCAGTAAGAAGAGTCAGCCTTCTTGTACTTAAGTCATCATTGTGCATTTTCTATTTAATTCTGACCCAATTTCTGTGTTTCATTGTCAATAAGAAGGTCCAAAGGATACAGTAAACCTGGAGTGAAGCATCGGAATCTATAACTAGTGTCACAGGAATGGTTCAAAACATAGACAGTAAGAAGAGACAGACCAGATTTACTTACGTCGGCATTGTGCCGTTTGTATTTTATTCCGATGCAATTTCTGTGTTTCATCGTCAATCAGAAGGTCCAAAGGATACACTAAAATTTTACTGAAGCATCGGAGTCTACATCTAGTGTCACAGGAATGGTTCAAAACATAGACAGTAAGAAGCGTCAGTCTCCTTGTACTTAATTCGGCAATGTGCCTTTTGTATTTAATTCGGATGCAATTTCTGTGTTTCATCGTCAATAAGAAGGTCAGAGGGATACAGTAAACCTGAAGTGAAGCATCGGAATCTATAACTAGTGTCACAGGTATGGTTCAAAGCATAGTCAGTAAGAAGAGTCAGTCTTCTTGTACTTATGTCGGCATTGTGCCTTTTGTATTTAATTCCGATGCAATTTCTGTGTTTCATCGTCAATAAGAAGGTCCAACTGATACATTAAACCAGGAGTGAAGCATCGGAATCTATAACTAGTGCCACAGGGACGGTTCAAAACATAGACAGTAAGATCAGTCAGTATTCTTGTACTTTAGTCGGCATTGTGCTTTTCGTATTTTATTCCGATGCAATTTCTGTGTTTCATCGTCAGTAAGAAGGTCAGAGGGATACAGTAAACCTGATGTGAAGAATCGGAATCTATAACTAGTGTCACAGGAATGGTTCAAAACATAGTCAGTAAGAAGAGTCAGTCTTCTTGTACTTAAGTCGGCATTGTGCCTTTTGTATTTAATTCCGATGCAATTTCTGTGTATCATCGTCAATAAGAAGGTCCAAGGGATACAGTAAACATGGAGTGAAGCATCGGAATCTATAACTAGTGTCACAGGGATGGTTCAAAACATAACCTGTCAGAAGAGTCAGTCTTCTAGTACCTAGTTCGGCATTGTGCCTTTTGTATTTAATTCCGATGCGATTTCTACGTTTCATCGTCAATAGGAAGGTCAGAGGGATACAGTAAACCTGAAGTATAGCATCGGATCTATAACTAGTGTCACAGGAATGGTTCAAAATATAGTAAGTATGAAGAGTCAGTCTTCTTTATCTTTAGTCGGCATTGTGCCTTTTGTATTTAATTCCAATGCAATTTCTGTGTTTCATCGTCAATAAGAAGGTCCAAGGGATACAGTAAACCTGGAGTGAAGCATCGGAATCTATAACTAGTGTCACAGGGACGGTTCATAACATAGACAGTAAGATGAGTCAGTATTCTTGTACTTAAGTAGGCATTGTGCATTTTCTATTTAATTCCGATGCAATTTCTGTGTTTCATCGTCAATCAGAGGGTCCAAGGGATACAGAAAAATTGAAGTGAAGCATCGGAATCTATAACTAAGGTCACAGGAATGGTTCAAGACATAGACAGTAAGAAGAGTCAGCCTTCTTGTACTTAATTCGGCATTGTGCCTTTTGTATTTAATTCCGATGCAATTTCTGTGTTTCATCGTCAATAAGAAGGTCAGAGGGATACAGTCAACCTGAAGTGAAGCACCGGAATCTATAACTAGTGTCACAGGAGTGGTTCAAAACATAGTCAGTAAGAGGAGTCAGTCTTCTTGTACTTAAGTCGGCATTGTGCCTTTGTATTTAATTCCGGTTGCAATTTCTGTGTTTCATCGTCAATAAGAAGGTCCAAGGGATACATTAAACCGTGAGTGAAGCATCGGAATCTATAACTAGTGTCACAGGAATGGTTCAAATCATAGTCATTAGGAACAGTCAGTCTTCTTGTACTTGCGTCGGCATTGTGAATTTTGTATTTAATTCCGATGCAATTTCTGTGTTTCATCGTCAATAAGAAGGTCAGAGGGATATATTAAACCTGAAGTGAAGCATCGGAATCTATTGCTAGTGTCACATGAATGGTTCAAAACATAGTCAGTAAGAAGAGTCAGTCTTCTTGTACGAAAGCCGGCATTGTGCCTTTAGTATTTAATTGCGATGCAATTTCTGTGTTTCATCGTCAATAAGTAGGTCCAAGGGATACAGTAATCCTGAAATTAAGCATCGGAATCTATGACTAGTGTCACAGGAATGGTTCAAAACATAGTCAGTAAGAAGAGTCAGTTTTCTTGCACTTAAGTCGGTATTGTGCTCTTTGTATTTAATTCCGATGCAATTTCTGTGTTTCATCGTCTATAAGAAGGTCCAAGGGATACAGTAAACCTGGAGTGAAGCATCGGAATCTATAACTAGTGTCACAGGGACGGTTCATAACATAGACAGTAAGAAGAGTCAGTATTCTTGTACTTAAGTCGGCATTGTGCATTTTCTATTTAATTCCGATGCAATTTCTGTGTTTCATCGTCAATAAGAGGGTCCAAGGGATACAGTAAACCTGAAGTGAAGCATCGGAATCTATAACTAAGGTCACAGGAATGGTTCAAAGCATAGCCAGTAAGAAGAGTCAGTTTTCTTGTACTTAAGTCATCATTGTGCATTTTCTATTTAATTATAATCCAATTTCTGTGTTTCATCGTCAATAAGAAGGTCCAAGGGATACAGTAAACCTGGAGTGAAGCATCGGAATCTATAACAAGTGTCACAGGAATGGTTCAAATCATAGACAGTAAGAAGAGTCAGACTTCTTTCACTTAAGTCGGCATTGTGCCTTTTGTATTTAATTCCGATGCAATTTCTGTGTTTCATCGTCAATAAGAAGGTCCAGGGGATACAGTAAACCTGGAGTGAAGCATCGGAATCTATAACTAGTGTCACAGGGACGGTTCATAACATAGACAGTAAGAAGAGTCAGTATTCTTGTACTTAAGTCGGCATTGTGCATTTTCTATTTAATTCCGATGCAATTTCTGTGTTTCATCGTTAGTAAGATGGTCAGAGGGATACAGTAAACCTGAAGTGAAACATCGGATCTATAACTAGTGTCACAGGAATGCTTCAAAACATAGTCAGTAAGAAGAGTCAGTCTTCTTGTACTTATGTCGGTATTATGCCTTTTGTATTTAATTACGATGCAATTACTGTGTTTCATCGTCAATAAGAAGGTCCAAGGGATACAGTAAACCTGGAGTGAAGCATTGGAATCTATAACTAGTGTCACAGAGAGGGTTCAACACATAGACAGTAAGATGAGTCAGTATTCTTGTACTTAAGTCGGCATTGTGCCTTTTCTATTTAATTCCGATGCAATTTCTGTGTTTCATCGTCAATAAGATGGTCCAAGGGATACAGTAAACCTGAAGTGAGGCATCGGAATCTATAACTAGTGTCACAGGAATAGTTCAAAACCTAGTCAGCAAGAAGAGTCAGTCTTCTTGTACTGAAGTCATCATTGTTCATTTTCTATTTAATTCTGATCCAATTTCTGTGTTTCATCGTCAATAAGAGGGTCCAACGGATACAGTAAACCTGGAGTGAAGCATCGGAATCTATAACTATTGCCACAGGAATGGTTCAAAACATAGACAGTAAGAAGGGTCAGACTTCTTTTACTTACGTCGGCGTTGTGCCTTTTGTATTTAATTCCGATGCAATTTCTGTGTTTCATCGTCAATCAGAAGGTCCAAACGATACAGTAAACCTGGAGTGAAGCATCAGAGTCTACAACTAGTGTCACAGAAATGGTTCAAGACATAGGCAGTAAGAAGCGTCAGTCTTCTTGTACTTAATTCGGCATTGTGCCTTTTGTATTTAATTCCGATGCAATTTCTGTGTTTCATCGTCAATAAGAAGGTCCAAGGGATACAGTAAACCTGAAGTGAAGCATCGGAATCTATAACTAGTGTCACAGGAATGGTTCAAAACATAGTCAGTAAGAAGAGTCAGCCTTCTTGTACTTAAGTCATCATTGTGCATTTTCTATTTAATTCTGACCCAATTTCTGTGTTTCATTGTCAATAAGAAGGTCCAAAGGATACAGTAAACCTGGAGTGAAGCATCGGAATCTATAACTAGTGTCACAGGAATGGTTCAAAACATAGACAGTAAGAAGAGTCAGACCAGATTTACTTACGTCGGCATTGTGCCGTTTGTATTTTATTCCGATGCAATTTCTGTGGTTCATCGTCAATAAGAAGGTCAGAGGGATACAGTAAACCTGAAGTGAAGCATCGGAATCTATCACTAGTGTCACAGGTATGGTTCAAAGCATAGTCAGTAAGAAGAGTCAGTCTTCTTGTACTTATGTCGGCATTGTGCCTTTTGTATTTAATTCCGATGCAATTTCTGTGTTTCATCGTCAATAAGAAGGTCCAACTGATACATTAAACCAGGAGTGAAGCATCGGAATCTATAACTAGTGCCACAGGGACGGTTCAAAACATAGACAGTAAGATGAGTCAGTATTCTTGTACTTTAGTCGGCATTGTGCTTTTCGTATTTTATTCCGATGCAATTTCTGTGTTTCATCGTCAGTAAGAAGGTCAGAGGGATACAGTAAACCTGATGTGAAGAATCGGAATCTATAACTAGTGTCACAGGAATGGTTCAAAACATAGTCAGTAAGAAGAGTCAGTCTTCTTGTACTTAAGTCGGCATTGTGCCTTTTGTATTTAATTCCGATGCAATTTCTGTGTATCATCGTCAATAAGAAGGTCCAAGCGATACAGTAAACATGGAGTGAAGCATCGGAATCTATAACTAGTGTCACAGGGATGGTTCAAAACATAACCTGTCAGAAGAGTCAGTCTTCTAGTACCTAGTTCGGCATTGTGCCTTTTGTATTTAATTCCGATGCGATTTCTACGTTTCATCGTCAATAGGAAGGTCAGAGGGATACAGTAAACCTGAAGTATAGCATCGGATCTATAACTAGTGTCACAGGAATGGTTCAAAATATAGTCAGTATGAAGAGTCAGTCTTCTTTATCTTTAGTCGGCATTGTGCCTTTTGTATTTAATTCCAATGCAATTTCTGTGTTTCATCGTCAATAAGAAGGTCCAAGGGATACAGTAAACCTGGAGTGAAGCATCGGAATCTATAACTAGTGTCACAGGGACGGTTCATAACATAGACAGTAAGATGAGTCAGTATTCTTGAACTTAAGTAGGCATTGTGCATTTTCTATTTAATTCCGATGCAATTTCTGTCTTTCATCGTCAATAAGAGGGTCCAAGGGATACAGTAAAATTGAAGTGAAGCATCGGAATCTATAACTAAGGTCACAGGAATGGTTCAAGACATAGACAGTAAGAAGAGTCAGCCTTCTTGTACTTAATTCGGCATTGTGCCTTTTGTATTTAATTCCGATGCAATTTCTGTGTTTCATCGTCAATAAGAAGGTCAGAGGGATACAGTAAACCTGAAGTGAAGCACCGGAATCTATAACTAGTGTCACAGGAGTGGTTCAAAACATAGTCAGTAAGAGGAGTCAGTCTTCTTGTACTTAAGTCGGCATTGTGCCTTTGTATTTAATTCCGGTTGCAATTTCTGTGTTTCATCGTCAATAAGAAGGTCCAAGGGATACATTAAACCTGGAGTGAAGCATCGGAATCTATAACTAGTGTCACAGGAATGGTTCAAATCATAGTCATTAGGAACAGTCAGTCTTCTTGTACTTACGTCGGCATTGTGAATTTTGTATTTAATTCCGATGCAATTTCTGTGTTTCATCGTCAATAAGAAGGTCAGAGGGATATATTAAACCTGAAGTGAAGCATCGGAATCTATAACTAGAGTCACAGGAATGGTTCAAATCATAGACAGTAAGAAGAGTCAGTCTTCTTGTACTTAAGTCGGCATTGTGCCTTTTTATTTCCTTCCGAAGCAATTTCTGTGTTTCATCGTCAATAAGAAAGTTTAAGGGATACAGTAAACCTGAAGTGAGGCATCGGAATCTATTGCTAGTGTCACATGAATGGCTCAAAACATAGTCAGTAAGAAGAGTCAGTCTTCTTGTACGTAAGCCGGCATTGTGCCTTTAGTATTTAATTGCGATGCAATTTCTGTGTTTCATCGTCAATAAGTAGGTCCAAGGGATACAGTAATCCTGAAATTAAGCATCGGAATCTATGACTAGTGTCACAGGAGTGGTTCAAAACATAGTCAGTAAGAAGAGTCAGTTTTCTTGCACTTAAGTCGGTATTGTGCTCTTTGTATTTAATTCCGATGCAATTTCTGTGTTTCATCGTCTATAAGAAGGTCCAAGGGATACAGTAAACCTGAAGTGAAGCATCAGAATCTATAACAGGTGTCAAAGGAAAGGTTCAAAACATAGACAGTAGCAAGAGTCAGTCTTCTTGTACTTAAGTCGGCATTGTGCCTATTCTATTTAATTCCGATGCTATTTCTGTGCTTCATCGTCAATAAGAAGGTCCAAGGGACACATTAAACCTGGAGTGAAGCAACGGAATCTATAACTAGTGTCACAGGAATGGTTCAAAACATAGACAGTAAGAAGAGTCAGTCTTCTTGTACTTAATTCGGCATTGTGCCTTTTGTATTTAATTCCGATGCAATTTCTGTGTTTCATCGTCAGTAAGAAGGTCAGAGGGATACAGTAAACCTGAAGTGAAACATCGGATCTATAACTAGTGTCACAGGAATGCTTCAAAACATAGTCAGTAAGAAGAGTCAGTCTTCTTGTACTTAAGTCGGTATTATGCCTTTTGTATTTAATTACGATGCAATTTCTGTGTTTCATCGTCAATAAGAAGGTCCAAGGGATACAGTAAACCTGGAGTGAAGCATTGGAATCTATAACTAGTGTCACAGAGAGGGTTCAAAACATAGACAGTAAGATGAGTCAGTATTCTTGTACTTAAGTCGGCATTGTGTCTTTTCTATTTAATTCCGATGCAATTTCTGTGTTTCATCGTCAATAAGATGGTCCAAGGGATACAGTAAACCTGAAGTGAGGCATCGGAATCTATAACTAGTGTCACAGGAATGGTTCGAAACATAGTCAGTAAGAAGAGTCAGTCTTCTTGTACTGAAGTCATCATTGTTCATTTTCTATTTAATTCTGATCCAATTTCAGTGTTTCATCGTCAATAAGAGGGTCCAACGGATACAGTAAACCTGGAGTGAAGCATCGGAATCTATAACTATTGCCACAGGAATGGTTCAAAACATAGACAGTAAGAAGGGTCAGACTTCTTTTACTTACGTCTTCGTTGTGCCTTTTGTATTTAATTCCGATGCAATTTCTGTGTTTCATCGTCAATCAGAAGGTCCAAACGATACAGTAAACCTGGAGTGAAGCATCAGAGTCTACAACTAGTGTCATAGAAATGGTTCAAGACATAGGCAGTAAGAAGCGTCAGTCGTCTTGTACTTAATTCGGCATTGTGCCTTTTGTATTTAATTCCGATGCAATTTCTGTGTTTCATCGTCAATAAGAAGGTCAGAGGGATACAGTAAACCTGAAGTGAAGCATCGTAAACTATAACTAGTGTCACAGGTATGGTTCAAAACATAGTCAGCAAGAAGAGACAGTCTTCTTGTACATAAGTCGGCATTGTGCCTTTTGTATCTAATTCCGTTGCAATTTCTGTGTTTCATCGTTAATAAGAAGGTCCAAGGGACGCAGTAAACCTGGAGTGAAGCATCAGAATCTATAACTAGTGTCACAGGAATGGTTCAAAACATAGACAGTAGGAAGAGTCAGTCTTCTTGTACTTAAGTCGGTATTGTGCCTTTTGTATTTAACTCCGATGCAATTTCTGTGTTTCATCGTCAGTAAGATGGTCCAAGGGATACAGTAAACCTGGAGTGAAGCATCGGAAACTATAACTAGTGTCACAGGGACGGTTCAAAACATAGACAGCAAGATGAGTCAGTATTCTTTTACTTAAGTCGGCTTTGTGCCTTTTCTATTTAATTCCGATGCAATTTCTGTGTTTCATCGTCAATAAGAAGGTCCAAGTGATACAGTAAACCTGAAGTGAAGCATCGGAATCTATAACTTGTGTCACAGGAATGGTTCAAAGCATACTCAGTAAGAAGAGTCAGTCTCCTTATACTTAAGTCATCATTGTGCATTTTCTATTTAATTCTGATCAAATTTCTGTGTTTCATCGGCAATAAGAAGGTCAGAGGGATACAGTAAACCTGGAGTGAAGCATCGGAAACTATAACTAGTGTCACAGGGACGGTTCAAAACATAGACAGTAAGATGAGTCAGTATTCTCTTACTTAAGTCGGCATTGTGCCTTTTCTATTTAATTCCGATGCAATTTCTGTGTTTCATCGTCAATAAGAAGGTCCAAGCGATACAGTAAACCTGAAGTGAAGCATCGGAATCTATAACTTGTGTCACAGGAATGGTTAAAAACATACTCAGTAAGAAGAGTCAGTCTCCTTGTACTTAAGTCATCATTGTGCATTTTCTATTTAATTCTGATCAAATTTCTGTGTTTCATCGTCAATAAGAAGGTCAGAGGGATACAGTAAACCTGAAGTGAAGCATCGGAATCTATACCTTGTGTCACAGGAATGGTTCAAAACATAGTCAGTAAGAAGAGTCAGTCTTCTTGTACTTAAGTCGGCATTGTGCCGTTTGTATTTAATTCCGATGCAATTTCTGTGTTTCATCGTCAATAAGAAGGTCCAAGAGATACAGTAAACCTGAAATGAACCATCGGAATCTATAACTAGTGTCACAGGAATGGTTGAGAACATAGACAGTAGGAAAAGTCAGTCTACATGTACTTAAGTCGGCATTGTGCTTTTTGTATTTTATTCCGATGCAATTTCTGTGTTTCATCGTCAATAAGAAGGTCCAAGGGACACAGTAAACCTGGAGTGAATCATCTGAATCTATAACTAGTGTCACAGGAATGGTTTAAAACATATACAGTAGGAAGAGTCAGTCTTCTTGTACTTAAGTGGGCATTGTGCCCTTTGTATTTAATTCCGATGCAATTTCTGTGCTTCATCGTCAATAAGAAGGTCAGAGGGATACACTAACCCTGGAGTGAAGCATCGAGATCTATAACTAGTGTCACAGGAATGGTTCAAAACATAGACAGTAAGAAGAGTCAGTCTTCTTCTACCTAATTCGGCATTGTGCCATTTGTATTTAATTCCGATGCGATTTCCGTGTTTCATCGTCAATAGGAAGGTCAGAGGGATACAGTAAGCCTGAAGTGAAGCATCGGAATCTATTACTAGTGTCACAGGAATGGTTCAAAACATAGCCAGTAAGAAGAGTCAGTCTTCTTGTACTTAAGTCATCATCGTGCATTTTCTATTTAATTCTGATCCAATTTCTGTGTTTCATCGTCAATAAGAAGATCCAAGGGATACAGTAACCCTGGAGTGAAGCATCGGAATCTATTACTAGTGTCACAGGAATGGTTCAAATCATAGACAGTAAGAAGTGTCAGACTTCTTTTACTTAAGTCGGCATTGTGCCTTTTGTATTTAATTCCGATGCAATATCTGTGTTTCATCGTCAATAAGATGGTCCAAGGGATACAGTAAACCTAGAGAGAAGCATCGGAGTCTACAACTAGTGTCACAGGAATGGTTCAAGACATAGACAGTAAGAAGAGTCAGTCTTCTTGTACTTAATTCGGCATTGTGCCTATTGTATTTAATTCCGATGCAATTTCTGTGTTTCATCGTCAATAAGAAGGTCAGAGGGATACAGTAAACCAGAAGTGAAGCATCGGAATCCATAACTAGTGTCACAGGAATGGTTAAAAACATAGTCAGTAAGAAGAGTCAGTCTTCTTGTACTTAAGTCGGCATTGTGCCTTTTGTATTTAATTGCGATGCAATTTCTGTGTTCCATCGTCAATAAGAAGGTCAGAGGGATACAGTAAACCTTAAGTGAAGCATCGGAGTCTATAACTAGTGTCACAGGTATGGTTCAAATCGTTGTCAGTAAGAAGAGTCAGTCTTCTTGTACATAAGTAGGCATTGTGCCTTTTGTATTTAATTCCGATGCAATTTCTGTGTTTCATCGTCAATAGGAAGGTCCAAGGGACACAGTAAACCTGGAGTGAAGCATCGGAATCTATAACTAGTGTCACAGGAATGGTTCAAAGCATAGACAGTAGGAAGAGTCAGTCTTCCTGTACTTAAGTCGGCATTGTGCCTTTTGTATTTAATTCCGATGCTATTTCTGTGCTTCATCGTCAATAAGAAGGTCGGAGGGATACAGTAAACCTGGAGTGAAGCAACGGAATCTATAGCTTGTGTCACAGGAATGGTTCAAAACATACTCAGTAAGAAGAGTCAGTCTCCTTGTACTTAAGTCATCATTGCGCATTTTTTATTTAATTCTGATCAAATTTCTGTGTTTCATCGTCAATAAGAAGGTCCAAGGGATACAGTAAACCTGGAGTGAAGCATCGGAATCTATAACTAGTGTCACAGGAATGGTTCAAATCATAGACAGTAGGAAGAGTCAGTCTTCTTGTACTTACGTCGGCATTGTGAATTTTGCATTTAATTCCGATGCAATTTCTGTGTTTCATCGTCAATAAGAAGGTCAGAGGGATACATTAAACCTGAAGTGAAGCATTGGAATCTATAACTAGAGTCACAGGCATGGTTCAAAACATAGTCAGTAAGAAGAGTCAGTCTCCTTGTACATAACTCGGCATTGTGCCTTTTGTATTTAATTTCGATGCAATATCTGTATTTCATCGTCAATAAGAAGGTCAGGGGGATACAGTAAACCTGAAGTGAAGCATCGGAATCTATAACTTGTGTCACTGGAATGGTTCAAAACATAGTCAGTAAGAAGAGTCAGTCTTCTTGTACTTAAGTCGGCATTGTGCCTTTTGTATTTAATTTCGATGCAATTTCTGTGTTCCATCGTCAATAAGAAGGTCAGAGGGACACAGTAATCCCGAAGGTAAGCATCAGAATCTATAACTAGTGTCACAGGAAGGCTTCCGAGCATAGTCAGTAAGAAGAGTCAGTCTTCTTGCAGTTAATTCGGCATTGTGCCGTTTGTATTTCATTCCGATCCAATTTCTGTGTTTCATCGTCAATAAGAAGGTCCAAGGGATACAGTAAACCTGAAGTGAAGCATCGGAATTTATAACTAGTGTCACAGGATTGGTTCAAATCATAGACAGTAGGAAGAGTCAGCCTTCTTGTACTTAAGTCGGCATTGTGAATTTTGTATTTCATTCCGATCCAATTTCTGTGTTTCATCGTCAATAAGAAGGTCCAATGGATACAGTAAACCTAAAGTGAAGCATCGGAATCTATAACTAGTGTCACAGGAATGGTTCAAAACATAGACTGTCAGAAGAGTCAGTCTTCTTGTACATAAGTCGGCATTGTGCTTTTTGTATCTAATTCCGTTGCAATTTCTGTGTTTCATCGTTAATAAGAAGGTCCAAGGGACGCAGTAAACCTGGAGTGAAGCATCAGAATCTATAACTAGTGTCACAGGAATGGTTCAAAACATAGACAGTAGGAAGAGTCAGTCTTCTTGTACTTAAGTCGGCATTGTGCCTTTTGTATTTAATTCCGATCCAATTTCTGTGCTTCATCGTCAATAAGAAGGTCAGAGGGATACAGTAAACCTGGAGTAAAGCATCGGAGTCTATAACTAGTGTCACAGGAATGGTTCAAAACATAGACAGAAAGAAGAGTCAGTCTTATTGTACCTAATTCGGCATTGTGCCTTTTTTATCTAATTCCGATGCGATTTCAGTGTTTCATCGTCAATAAGAAGGTCAGGGGGATACAGCAAGCCTGAAGTGAAGCATCGGAACTATAACTTGTGTGACAGGTATGGTTCAAAACATAGTCAGTAAGAAGAGTCAGTCTTCTTGTACTTAAGTCGGTATTGTGCCTTTTGTATTTAACTCCGACGCAATTTCTGTGTTTCATCGTCAATAAGATGGTCCAAGGGATACAGTAAACCTTGAGTGAAGCATCGGAAACTATAACTAGTGTCACAGGGACGGTTCAAAACATAGACAGTAAGATGAGTCAGTATTCTTTTACTTAAGTCGGCATTGTGCCTTTTCTATTTAATTCCGATGCAATTTCTGTGTTTCATCGTCAATAACAAGGTCCAAATGATACAGTAAACCTGAAGTGAAGCATCGGAATGTATAACTTGTGTCACAGGAATGGTTCAAAACATACTCAGTAAGAAGAGTCAGTCTCCTTGTACTTAAGTCATCATTGTGCATTTTCTATTTAATTCTGATCAAATTTCTGTGTTTCATCGTCAATAAGAAGGGCCAAGGGATACAGTAAACCTATAGTGAAGCATCGGAATCTATAACTAGTGTCACAGGAATGGTTCAAAACATAGACAGTAAGAAGCGTCAGACTTCTTTTACTTAAGTCGGCATTGTGCCTTTTGTATTTAATTCCGATGCAATTTCTGTCTTTCATCGTCAATAAGAAGGTCCAAGGGATACAGCAAACCTGGATTGAAGCATCGTAGTCTACAACTAGTGTCACAGGAATGGTTCAATACATAGACAGTATGAAGAATCAGTCTTCTTGTACTTAATTCGGCATTGTGCATTTTGTATTTAATTCCGATGCAATTTCTGTGTTTCATCGTCAATAAGAAGGTCCAAGTGATACAGTAAACCTGAAGTGAAGCATCGGAATCTATAACTTGTGTCACGGGAATGGTTCAAAACATACTCAGTAAGAAGAGTCAGTCTCCTTGTACTTAAGTCATCATTGTGCATTTTCTATTTAATTCTGATCAAATTTCTGTGTTTCATCGTCAATAAGAAGGTCAGAGGGATACAGTAAACCTGGAGTGAAGCATCGGAAACTATAACTAGTGTCACAGGGACGGTTCAAAACATAGACAGTAAGATGAGTCAGTATTCTTTTACTTAAGTCGGCATTGTGCCTTTTCTATTTAATTCCGATGCAATATCTGTGTTTCATCGTCAATAAGAAGGTCCAAGTGATACAGTAAACCTGAAGTTAAGCATCGGAATCTATAACTTGTGTCACAGGAATGCTTAAAAACATACTCAGTAAGAAGAGTCAGTCTCCTTGTACTTAAGTCATCATTGTGCATTTTCTATTTAATTCTGATCAAATTTCTGTGTTTCATCGACAATAAGAAGGTCAGAGGGATACAGTAAACCTGAAGTGAAGCATCGGAATCTATAACTAGTGTCACAGGAATGGTTCAAAACATATACAGTAGGAAGAGTCAGTCTTCTTGTACTTAAGTGGGCATTGTGCCCTTTGTATTTAATTCCGATGCAATTTCTGTGCTTCATCGTCAATAGGAAGGTCAGAGGGATACACTAAACCTGGAGTGAAGCATCGGAGTCTATAACTAGTGTCACAGGAATGGTTCAAAACATAGACAGTAAGAAGAGTCAGTCTTCTTCTACCTAATTCGGCATTGTGCCTTTTGTATTTAATTCCGATGCGATTTCCGTGTTTCATCGTCAATAGGAAGGTCAGAGGGATACAGTAAGCCTGAAGTGAAGCATCGGAATCTATTACTAGTGTCACAGGAATGGTTCAAAACATAGCCAGTAAGAAGATGCAGTCTTCTTGTACTTAAGTCATCATTGTGCATTTTCTATTTAATTCTGATCCAATTTCTGTGTTTCATCGTCAATAAGAAGGTCCAAGGGATACAGTAACCCTGGAGTGAAGCATCGGAATCTATTACTAGTGTCACAGGAATGGTTCAAATCATAGACAGTAAGAAGAGTCAGACTTCTTTTACTTAAGTCGGCATTGTGCCTTTTGTATTTAATTCCGATGCAATTTCTGTGTTTCAGCGTCAATAAGAAGGTCCAAGGGATACAGTAAACCTAGAGTGAAGCATCGGAGTCTACAACTAGTGTCACAGGAATGGTTCAAGGCATAGACAGTAAGAAGAGTCAGTCTTCTTGTACTTAATTCGGCATTGTGCCTATTGTATTTAATTCCGATGCAATTTCTGTGTTTCATCGTCAATACGAAGGTCAGAGGGATACAGTAAACCAGAAGTGAAGCATCGGAATCCATAACTAGTGTCACAGGAATGGTTCAAATCATAGTCAGTAAGAAGAGTCAGTCTTCTTGTACTTAAGTCGGCATTGTGCCTTTTCTATTTAATTGCGATGCAATTTCTGTGTTTCATCGTCAATAAGAAGGTCAGAGGGATACAGCAAACCTTAAGTGAAGCATCGGAGTGTATAACTAGTGTCACAGGTATGGTTCAAAGCATTGTCAGTAAGAAGAGTCAGTCTTCTTGTACATAAGTAGGCATTGTGCCTTTTGTATTTAATTCCGATGCAATTTCTGTGTTTCATCGTCAATAGGAAGGTCCAAGGGACACAGTAAACCTGGAGTGAAGCATCGGAATCTATAACTAGTGTCACAGGAATGGTTCAAATCATAGACAGTAGGAAGAGTCAGTCTTCCTGTACTTAAGTCGGCATTGTGCCTTTTGTATTTAATTCCGATGCTATTTCTGTGCTTCATCGTCAATAAGAAGGTCGGAAGGATACAGTAAACCTGGAGTGACGCAACGGAATCTATAGCTTGTGTCACAGGAATGGTTCAAAACATACTCAGTAAGAAGAGTCAGTCTCCTTGTACTTAAGTCATCATTGTGCATTTTCTATTTAATTCTGATCAAATTTCTGTGTTTCATCGTCAATACGAAGGTCCAAGGGATACAGTAAACCTGGAGTGAAGCATCGGAATCTATAACTAGTGTCACAGGAATGGTTCAAATCATAGACAGTAGGAAGAGTCAGTCTTCTTGTACTTACGTCGGCATTGTGAATTTTGCATTTAATTCCGATGCAATTTCTGTGTGTCATCGTCAATAAGAAGGTCAGAGGGATACATTAAACCCGAAGTGAAGCATCGGAATCTATAACTAGAGTCACAGGCATACTTCAAAACATAGTCAGTAAGAAGAGTCAGTCTTCTTGTACATAAGTCGGCATTGTGCCTTTTGTATTTAATTTCGATGCAATATCTGTATTTCATCGTCAATAAGAAGGTCAGGGGGATACAGTAAACCTGAAGTGAAGCATCGGAATCTATAACTTGTGTCACTGCAATGGTTCAAAACATAGTCAGTAAGAAGAGTCAGTCTTCTTGTACTTAAGTCGGCATTGTGCCTTTTGTATTTAATTCCGATGCAATTTCTGTGTTCCATCGTCAATAAGAAGGTCAGAGGGATACAGTAATCCCGAAGGTAAGCATCAGAATCTATAACTAGTATCACAGGAAGGGTTCCGAGCATAGTCAGTAAGAAGAGTCAGTCCTCTTGCAGTTAATTCGGCATTGTGCCGTTTGTATTTCATTCCGATCCAATTTCTGTGTTTCATCGTCAATAAGAACGTCCAAGGGATACAGTAAACCTGAAGTGAAGCATCGGAATTTATAACTAGTGTCACAGGAATGGTTCAAATCATAGACAGTAGGAAGAGTCAGCCTTCTTGTACTTAAGTCGGCATTGTGAATTTTGTATTTAATTCCGATGCAATTTCTGTGTTTCATCGTCAATAAGAAGGTCCAATGGATACAGTAAACCTAAAGTGAAGCATCGGAATCTATAACTAGTGACACAGGAATGGTTCAAAACATAGGCTGTCAGAAGAGTCAGTCTTCTTGTACTTAAGTCGGCATTGTGCCTTTTGTATTTAATTCCGATGCAATTTCTGTGTTTCATCGTCAATAAGAAGGTCCAAGGGATACAGTAAACCTGAAATGAACCATCGGAATCTATAACTAGTGTCACAGGACTGGTTGAAAACATAGACAGTAGGAAAAGTCAGTCTACATGTACTTATGTCGGCATTGTGCCTTTTGTATTTTATTCCGATGCAATTTCTGTGTTTCATCGTCAATAAGAAGGTCCAAGGGACACAGTAAACCTGGAGTGAAGCATCAGAATCTATAACAAGTGTCACAGGAATGGTTCAAAACACAGTCAGTAAGAAGAGTCAGTCTTCTTGTACTTAAGTCGGCATTGTGCCTTTTGTATTTAATTGCGATGCAATTTCTGTGTTCCATCGTCAATAAGAAGGTCAGAGGGATTCAGTAATCCCGAAGGTAAGCATCAGAATCTAGAACTAGTGTCACAGGAAGGGTTCCGAGCATAGTCAGTAAGAAGCGTCAGTCTTCTTGCAGTTAATTTGGCATTGTGCCTTTTGTATTTCATTCCGATCCAATTTCTGTGTTTCATCGTCAATAAGAAGGTCCAAGGGATACAGTAAACCTGAAGTGAAGCATCGGAATCCATAACTAGTGTCACAGGAATGGTTCAAAACGTAGTCAGTAAGAAGAGTCAGTCTTCTTGTACTTAAGTCGGCATTGTGCCTTTTGTATTTATTTGCGATGCAATTTCTGTGTTTCATCGTCAATAAGAAGGTCAGAGGGATACAGTAAACCTTAAGTGAAGCATCGGAGTCTATAACTAGTGTCACAGGTATGGTTCAAAACATTGTCAGTAAGAAGAGTCAGTCTTCTTGTACATAAGTAGGCATTGTGCCTTTTGTATTTAATTCCGATGCAATTTCTGTGTTTCATCGTCAATAGGAAGGTCCAAGGGACACAGTAAACCTGGAGTGAAGCATCGGAATCTATAACTAGTGTCACAGGAATGGTTCAAAGCATAGACAGTAGGAAGAGTCAGTCTTCCTGTACTTAAGTCGGTATTGTGCCTTTTGTATTTAATTCCGATGCTATTTCTGTGCTTCATCATCAATAAGAAGGTCGGAGGGATACAGTAAACCTGAAGTGAAGCAACGGAATCTATAGCTTGTGTCACAGGAATGGTTCAAAACATACTCAGTGAGAAGAGTCAGTCTCCTTGTACTTAAGTCATCATTGTGCATTTTCTATTTAATTCTGATCAAATTTCTGTGTTTCATCGTCAATAAGAAGGTCCAAGGGATACAGTAAACCTGGAGTGAAGCATCGGAATCTATAACTAGTGTCACAGGAATGGTT
The DNA here is from genome assembly GCF_021461395.2 of Schistocerca americana. NCBI lineage: Eukaryota > Metazoa > Arthropoda > Insecta > Orthoptera > Acrididae > Schistocerca > Schistocerca americana. The sequence goes on from NC_060123.1 coordinate 761,045,994, forward strand.
CAAATCATAGACAGTAGGAAGAGTCAGTCTTCTTGTACTAACGTCGACATTGTGAATTTTGCATTTAATTCCGATGCAATTTCTGTGTTTCATCGTCAATAAGAAGGTCAGAGGGATACATTAAACCCTTAAGTGAAGCATCGGAATCTATAACTAGAGTCACAGGCATGGTTCAAAACATAGTCAGTAAGAAGAGACAGTCTTCTTGTACTTAAGTCGACATTGTGCCTTTTGTATTTAATTCCGAAGCAATTTCTGTGTTTCATCGTCAATAAGAGGGTTTAAGGAATACAGTAAACCTGAAGTGAAGCATCGGAATCTATAGCTAGTGTCACAAGAATGGTTCAAAACATAGTCAGTAAGAAGAGTCAGTCTTCTTGTACTTAAGTCGGCATTGTGCCTTTTGTATTTAATTTCTATGCAATATCTGTATTTCATCGTCAATAAGAAGGTCAGGGGGATATAGTAAACCTGAAGTGAAGCATCGGAATCTATAACTTGTGACACTGGAATGGTTCAAAAACATAGTCAGCAAGAAGAGTCAGTCTTCTTGTACTTAAGTCGGCATTGTGCCTTTTGTATTTAATTCCGATGCAATTTCAGTGTTCCATCGTCAATAAGAAGGTCAGAGGGATACAGTAATCCCGAAGGTAAGCATCAGAATCTATAACTAGTGTCACAGGAAGGGTTCCGAGCATAGTCAGTAAGAAGAGTCAGTCTTCTTGCAGTTAATTCGGCATTGTGCCTTTTGTATTTCATTCCGATCCAATATCTGTGTTTCGTCGTCAATAAGAAGGTCCAAGGGATACAGTAAACCTGAAGTGAAGCATCGGAATTTATAACTAGTGTCACAGGAATGGTTCAAATCATAGACAGTAGGAAGAGTCAGCCTTCTTGTACTTAAGTCGGCATTGTGAAGTTTGTATTTAATTCCGATGCAATTTCTGTGTTTCATCGTCAATTAGAAGGTCCAATGGATAAAGTAAACCTAAAGTGAAGCATCGGATTCTATAACTAGTGTCACAGGAATGGTTCAAATCATAGACTGTCAGAAGAGTCAGTCTTCTTGTACTTAAGTCGGCATTGTGCCTTTTGAATTTAATTCCGATGCAATTTCTGTGTTTCATCGTCAATAAGAAGGTCCAAGGGACACAGTAAACCTGGAGTGAAGCATCGAAATCTATAACTAGTGTCACAGGAATGGTTCAAAACATATACAGTAGGAAGAGTCAGTCTTCTTGTACTTAAGTCGGCATTGTGCCTTTTGTATTTAATTAAGATGCAATTTCTGTGTTTCATCGTCAATAAGAAGGTCCAAGGGATACAGTAAACCTGAAATGAACCATCGGAATCTATAACTTGTGTCACAGGAATGGTTGAAAACATAGACTGTCGGAAAAGTCAGTCTACATGTACTTAAGTCGGCATTGTGCCTTTTGTATTTTATTCCGATGTAATTTCTGTGATTCATCGTCAATAAGAAGGTCCAAGGGACACAGTAAACCTGGAGTGAAGCATCGAAATCTATAACTAGTGTCACAGGAATGGTTCAAAACATATACTGTAGGAAGAGTCAGTCTTCTTGTACTTGAGTCGGCATTGTGCCTTTTGTATTTAATTCCGATGCAATTTCTGTGCTTCATCGTCAATAAGAAGGTCTGAGGGATACACTAAACCTGGAGTGAAGCAACGGAAACTATTACTAGTGTCACAGGAATGGTTCAAAACATAGACAGTAAGAAGAAACAGTATTCTTGTACCTAATTCGGCATTGTGCCTTTTGTATTTAATTCCGATACGATTTCTGTGTTTCGTCGTCAAAAGGAAGGTCAGAGGGATACAGTAAGCCTGAAGTCAAGCATCGGAATCTATTACTAGTGTCACAGGAATGGTTTAAACATAGCCAGTAAGAAGAGTTAGTCTTCTTGTACTTAAGTCATCATTGTGCATTTTCTATTTAATTCTGATCCAATTTCTGTGTTTCATCGTCAATAAGAAGGTCCAAGGGATACATTAAACCTGGAGTGAAGCATCGGAATCTATAACTAGTGTCACAGGAATGGTTCAAATCATAGACAGTAAGAAGAGTCAGACTTCTTTTACGTAAGTCGGCATTGTGCCTTTTGTATTTAATTCCGATGCAATTTCTGTGTTCCATCGTAAATAAGAAGGTCCATGGGATACAGTAAATCTAGAGTGAAGCATCGGAGTCTACAACTAGTGTCACAGGAATGGTTCAAGACATAGACAGTAAGAAGTGTCAGTCTTCTTGTACTTAATTCGGCATTGTGCCTATTGTATTTAATTCCGATGCAATTTCTGTGTTTCATCGTCAATAAGAAGGTCGGAGGGATACAGTAAACCTGAAGTGAAGCATCGAAATCTATAACTAGTGTCACAGGTATGGTTCAAAACGTTGTCAGTAAGAAGAGTCAGTCTTCTTGTACATAAGTCGGCATTGTACCTTTTGTATTTAATTCCGATGCAATTTCTGTGTTTCATCGTCCATAAGAAGGTCCAAGGGACACAGTAAACCTGGAGTGAAGCATCGGAATCTATAACTAGTGTCACAGGAATGGTTCAAAAGCAAAGACAGTAGCAAGTGTCAGTCTTCCTGTACTTAAGTCGGCATTGTGCCTTTTGTATTTAATTCCGATGCAATTTCTGTGCTTCATCGTCAATAAGAATGTCAGAGGGATACAGTAAACCTGGTGTGAAGCATCGGAGTCTACAACTAGTGTCACAGGAATGGTTCAAAACATAGACAGTAAGAAGAGTCAGTCATCTTGTACCTAATTCGGCATTGTGCCTTTTGTATTTAATTCCGATGAGATTTCAGTGTTTCATCGTCAATAAGAAGGTCAGAGGGATACAGTAAGGCTGAAGTGAAGCATCGGATCTACAACTAGTGACACAGGAACTGTTCAAAGCATAGTCAGTAAGAAGAGACAGTCTTCTTGTACTTATGTCGCCGTTGTGCCTTTTCTATTTAATTCCGATGCTATTTCTGTGTTTCATCGTCAATAAGTAGGTCCAAGGGACCCAGTGAACCTGAAGTGAAGCATCGGAATCTATAACTAGTGTCACAATAATGGTTCAAAACATAGTCAGTAAGAAGCGTCAGTCTCCTTGTACTTAAGTCATCATTTTGCATTTTCTATCTAATTCTGATCAAATTTCTGTGTTTCATCGTAAATAAGAAGGTCCAAGGGATACAGTAAAGGTGGAGTGAAGCATCGGAATCTATAACTAGTGTCACAGGAATGGTTCAAAACATAGACACTAAGAAGACTCAGACTTCCTTTACTTAAGTCGGCATTGTGCCTTTTGTATTTAATTCCGATGCAATTTCTGTCTTTCATCGTCAATAAGAAGGTCCAAGCGATACAGTAAACCTGGAGTGAACCATCGTAGTCTACAACTAGTGTCACAGGAATGGTTCAAGACATAGACAGTAAGAAGAATCAGTCTTCTTGTACTTAATTCGGCATCGTCCCTTTTGTATTTAATTCCGATGCAATATCTGTGTTTCATCGTCAATAAAAAGGTCAGAGGGATACAGTAAACCTGAAGTGAAGCATCGGAATCTATAACTTGTGTCACAGGAATGGTTAAAAACATAGTCAGTAAGAAGAGTCAGTCTTCTTGTACTTAAGTCGGCATTGTGCCTTTTGTATTTAATTCCGATGCAATTTCTGTGTTTCATCGTCAATAAGAAGGTCAGAGGGATACAGTAATCCCGAAGTTAAGCATCAGAATCTATAACTAGTGTCACAGAATGGTTCAAAGCATAGTCAGTAAGAAGAGTCAGTCTTCTTGCAGTTAATTCGGCATTGTGCCGTTTGTATTTCATTCCGATCCAATTTCTGTGTTTCATCGTCAATAAGAAGGTCCAAGGGATACAGTAAACCTGAAGTGAAGCATCGGAATTTATGACTAGTGTCACAGGAATGGTTCAAATCATAGACAGTAGGAAGAGTCAGCCTTCCTGTACTTAAGTCGGCATTGTGAATTTTGTATTTAATTCCGGGTCGATTTCAGTGTTTCATCGTCAATAAGAAGGTCAGAGGGATACAGTAAGCCTGAAGTGAAGCATCGGATCTATAAGTAGTGTCACAGGTATGGTTCAAAACATATTCAGTAAGAAGAGTCAGTTATCTTGTACTTAAGTCGGCATTGTGCCTTTTGTATTTAATTCCGATGCAATTTCTGTGTTTCATCGTCAATAAGATGGACCAAGGGATACAGTAAAGCTGGAGTGAAGCATCGGAAACTATAACTAGTGTCACAGGGACGGTTCAAAACATAGACAGTAAGATGAGTCAGTATTCGTTTACTTAGGTCGGCATTGTGCCTTTTCTATTTCATTCCGATGCAATTTCTTTGTTTCATCGTCAATAAGAAAGTCCAAGGGATACAGTAAGCCTGAAGTGAAGCATCGGATCTATAACTAGTGTCACAGGTATGGTTCAAAACATATTCGGTAAGAAGAGTTACTCTCCTTGTACTTAAGTCGGCATTGAGCCTTTTGTATTCAATTCCGATGCAATTTCTGTGTTCCATCGTCAATAAGAAGGTCAGAGGGATACAGTAATCCCGAAGTTAAGCATCAGAATCTATAACTAGTGTCACAGGAATGGTTCAAAGCGTAGTCAGTAAGAAGAGTCAGTCTTCTTGCAGTTAATTCGGCATTGTGCCGTTTGTATTTCATTCCTATCCAATTTCTGTGCTTCATCGTCAATAAGAAGGTCCAAGGGATACAGTAAACCTGAAGTGAAGCGTCGGAATTTATAACTAGTGTCACAGGAATGGTTCAAATCATAGACAGTAGGAAGAGTCAGCCTTCTTGTACTTAAGTCGGCATTGTGAATTTTGTATTTAATTCCGATGCAATTTCTGTGTTTCATCGTCAATAAGAAGGTCCAATGGATACAGTAAACCTAAAGTGAAGCATCGGAATCTATAACTAGTGTCACAGGAATGGTTCAAAACATAGACTGTCAGAAGAGTCAGTCTTCTTGTACTTAAGTCGGCATTGTGCCTTTTGTATTTAATTCCGATGCAATTTCTGTGTTTCATCGTCAATAAGAAGGTCCAAGGGATACAGTAAACCTGAAGTGAAGCATCGGAATTTATAACTAGTGTCACAGGAATGGTTCAAATCATAGACAGTAGGAAGAGTCAGCCTTCTTGTACTTAAGTCGGCATTGTGAAGTTTGTATTTAATTCCGATGCAATTCATGTGTTTCATCGTCAATAAGAAGGCCCAATGGATCAAGTAAACCTAAAGTGAAGCATCGGAATCCATAACTAGTGTCACAGGAATGGTTCAAAACATAGACTGTCAGAAGAGTCAGTCTTCTTGTACTTAACTCGGCATTGTACCTTTGGTATTTAATTCCGATGCAATATCTGTGTTTCATCGTCAATAATCAGGTCCAAGGGATACAGTAAACCTGAAATGAACCATCGGAATCTATAACTAGTGTCACAGGAATGGTTGAAAACATAGACAGTAGGAAAAGTCAGTCTACGTGTACTTAAGTCGGCATTGTGCCTTTTGTATTTTATTCCGATGCAATTTCTGTGTTTCATCGTCAATAAGAAGGTCCAAGGGACACAGTAAACCTGGAGTGAAGCATCGAAATCTATAACTAGTGTCACAGGAATGGTTCAAAACATATACAGTAGGAAGAGTCAGTCTTCTTGTACTTAAGTCGGCATTGTGCCTTTTGTATTTAATTCCGATGCAATTTCTGTGCTTCATCGTCAATAAGAAGGTCAGAGGGATACACTAAACCTGGAGTGAAGCATCGGAAACTATAACTAGTGTCACAGGAATGGTTCAAAACATAGACAGTAAGAAGAAACTGTCTTCTTGTACCTAATTCGGCATTGTGCCTTTTGTATTTAATTCCGATGCGATTTCTGTGTTTCATCGTCAAATGGAAGGTCATAGGGATACAGTAAGCCTGAAGTCAAGCATCGGAAACTATTACTAGTGTCACAGGAATGGTTTAAACATAGCCAGTAAGAAGAGTTAGTCTTCTTGTACTTAAGTCATCATTGTGCATTTTCTATTTAATTCTGATCCAATTTCTGTGTTTCATCGTCAATAAGAAGGTCCAAGGGATACAGTAAACCTGGAGTGAAGCATCGGAATCTATAACTAGTGTCACAGGAATGGTTCAAATCATAGACAGTAAGAAGAGTCAGACTTCTTTTACTTAAGTCGGCATTGTGCCTTTTGTATTTAATTCCGATGCAATTTCTGTGTTTCATCGTAAATAAGAAGGTCCAAGGGATACAGTAAACCTAGAGTGAAGCATCGGAGTCTACAACTAGTGTCACAGGAATGGTTCAAGACATAGACAGTAAGAAGAGTCAGTCTTCTTGTACTTAATTCGGCATTGTGCCTATTGTATTTAATTCCGATGCAATTTCTGTAATTCATCGTCAATAAGAAGGTCAGAGGGATACAGTAAACCTGAAGTGAAGCATCGGAATCTATAACTAGTGTCACAGGAATGGCTCAAAACATAGTCAGTAAGAAGAGTCAGTCTTCTTGTACTTAAGTCGGCATTGTGCCTTTTGCATTTAATTGCGATGCAATTTCTGTGTTTCATCGTCAATAAGAAGGTCGGAGGGATACAGTAAACCTGAAGTGAAGCATCGGAATCTATAACTAGTGTCACAGGTATGGATCAAAACGTTGTCACTAAGAAGAGTCAGTCTTCTTGTACATAAGTCGGCATTGTACCTTTTCTATTGAATACCGATGCAATTTCTGTGTTTCATCGTCAATTAGAAGGTCCAAGGGACACAGTAAACCTGGAGTGAAGCATCGGAATCTATAACTAGTGTCACAGGAATGGTTCAACAGCATAGACAGTAGCAAGAGTCAGTCTTCTTGTACTTAAGTCGGCATTGTGCCTTTTGTATTTAATTGCGATGCAATTTCTGTGCTTCATCGTCAATAAGAAGGTCAGAGGGATACAGTAAACCTGGTGTGAAGCATCGGAGTCTATAACTAGTGTCACAGGAATGGTTCAAAACATAGACAGTAAGAAGAGTCAGTCTTCTTGTACTTAATTCGGCATTGTGCCTTTTGTATTTAATTCCGATGCGATTTAAGTGTTTCATCGTCAATAAGAAGGTCAGAGGGATACAGTAAGCCTGAAGTGAAGCATCGGATCTATAACTAGTGTCACAGGTATGGTTCAAAACATAGTCAGTAAGAAGAGTCAGTCTTCTTGTACTTAAGTCGGCATTGTGCCTTTTGTATTTTATTCCGATGCAATTTCTGTGTTTCATTGTCAATAAGATGGTCCAAGGAATACAGTAAAGTTGGAGTGAAGCATCGGAAACTATAACTAGTGTCACAGGGACGGTTCAAAACACAGACAGTAAGATGAGTCAGTATAATTTTACTTAAGTCGGCATTGTGCCTTTTCTATTTCATTCCGATGCAATTTCTGTGTTTCAGCGTCAATAAGAAGGTCCAAGGGATACAGTAAACCTGAAGTGAAGCATCGGAATCTATAGCTTGTGTCACAGGAATGGTTCAAAACATACTCAGTAAGAAGAGTCAGTCTCATTGTACTTAAGTCATCATTTTGCATTTTCTATCTAATTCTGATCAAATTTCTGTGTTTCATCGTCAATAAGAAGGTCAGAGGGATACAGTAATCCCGAAGTTAAGCATCAGAATTTATAACTAGTGTCACAGGAATGGTTCAAAGCATAGTCAGTAAGAAGAGTCAGTCTTCTTGCAGTTAATTCGGCATTGTGCCGTTTGTATTTCATTCCGATCCAATTTCTGTGTTTCATCGTCAATAAGAAGGTCCAAGGGATACAGTAAACCTGAAGTGAAGCATCGGAATTTATAACTAGTGTCACAGGAATGGTTCAAATCATAGACAGTAGGAAGAGTCAGCCTTCTTGTACTTAAGTCGGCATTGTGAATTTTGTATTTAATTCCGATGCGATTTCAGTGTTTCATCGTCAATAAGAAGGTCAGAGGGATACAGTAAGCCTGAAGTGAAGCATCGGATCTATAACTAGTGTCACAGGTATGGTTCAAAACATAGTCAGTAAGAAGAGTCAGCCTTCTTGTACTTAAGTCGGCATTGTGCCTTTTGTATTTAAGTCCGATGCAATTTCTGTGTTTCATCGTCAATAAGATGGTCCAAGGGATACAGTAAAGCTGGAGTGAAGCATCGGAAACTATAACTAGTGTCACAGGGACGGTTCAAAACATAGACAGTAAGATGAGTCAGTATTCGTTTACTTAAGTCGGCATTGTGCCTTTTCTATTTCATTCCGATGCAATTTCTGTGTTTCATCGTCAATAAGAAGGTCCACGGGATACAGTAAACCTGAAGTGAAGCATCGGAATTTATAACTAGTGTCACAGGGATGGTTGAAATCATAGACAGTAGGAAGAGTCAGCCTTCTTGTACTTACGTCGGCATTGTGAATTTTGTATTTAATTCCGATGCAATTTCTGTGTTTCTTCGTCAATAAGAAGGTCCAATGGATGCAGTAAAGCTAAAGTGAAGCTTCGGAATCTATAACTAGTGTCACAGGAATGGTTCAAAACATAGACTGTCAGAAGAGTCAGTCGTCTTGTGCTTAAGTCGGCATTGTGCCTTTTGTATTTAATTCCGATGCAATTTCTGTGTTTCATCGTCAATAAGAAGGTCCAAGGGATACAGTAAACCTGAAATGAACCATCGTAATCGATAACTAGTGTCACAGGAATGGTTGAAATCATAGACAGTAGGAAAAGTCAGTCTACATGTACTTAAGTCGGCATTGTGCCTTTTGTATTTTATTCCGATGCAATTTCTATGTTTCATCGTCAATAAGAAGGTCTGAGGGATACAGTAATCCCGAAGTTAAGCATCAGAATCTATAACTAGTGTCACAGGAATGGTTCAAAGCATAGTCAGTAAGAAGAGTCAGTCTTCTTGCAGTAAATTCGGCATTGTGCCGTTTGTATTTCAATCCGATCCAATTTCTGTGTTTCATCGTCAATAAGATGGTCCAAGGGATACAGTAAACCTGAAGTGAAGCATCGGAATTTATAACTAGTGTCACAGGAATGGTTCAATACATACACAGTAGGAAGAGTCAGTCTTCTAGTACTTAAGTCGGCATTGTGCAATTTCAATTTTATTCTGATGCAATTTCTGTGTTTCATCGTCAATAAGAAGGTCCAAGGGATACAGTAAACCTGAAGTGAAGCATCGGAACCTATAACTGGTGTCACTGGAATGGTTCAAAACATAGACAGTAGCAAGAGTCAGTCTTCTTGTACTTAAGTCGGCATAGTGCCTGTTGTATTTAATTCCGATGCAATTTCTGTGTTTCATCGTCAATAAGAAGGTCCAAGGGACACAGTAAACCTGGAGTGAAGCATCGGAATCTATAGCTAGTGTCACAGGAATGGTTCAAAACATAGACAGTAGGAAGAGTCAGTCTTCTTGTACTTAAGTCGGCATTGTGCCTTTTGTATTTAATTCCGATGCAATTTCTGTGTTTCATCGTCAATAAGAAGGTCCAAGGGATACAGTAAACCTGAAGTGAAGCATCGTAATCTATAGCTAGTGTCACAAGAATGGTTCAAAACATAGTCAGTAAGAAGAGTCAGTCTTCTTGTACTTAAGTCGGCATTGTGCCTTTTGTATTTAATTGAGATGCAATTTCTGTGTTTCATCGTCAATAAGATGGTCAGAGGGATACAGTAAACCTGAAGTGAAGCATCGGAATCTATAACTAGTGTCACAGGGACGGTTCAAAACATAGACAGTAAGATGAGTCAGTATTCTTGTACTTAAGTAGGCATTGTGCCTTTTCTATTTAATCCCAATGCAATTTCTGTGTTTCATCGTCAATAAGAAGGTACAACGGATACAGTAAACCTGAAGTGATGCATCGGAATCTATAACTGGTGTCACAGGAATGGTTCAAAACATAGACAGTAGCAAGAGTCAGTCTTCTTGTACTTAAGTCGGCATTGTGCCTGTTGTATTTAATTCCGATCCAATTTCTGTGTTTCATCGTCAATAAGAAGGTCCAAGGGACACAGTAAACCTGGAGTGAAGCATCGGAATCTATAACTAGTGTCACAGGAATGGTTCAAAACATAGACAGTAGGAAGAGTCAGTCTTCTTGTACATAAGTCGGCATTGTGCCTTTTGTATTTAATTCCGATGGAATTTCTGTGCTTTATCGTCAATAAGAAAGTCTGAGGGATACACAAAACCTGGAATGAAGCATCGGAGTCTATAACTAGTGTCACAGGAATGGTTCAAAACATAGACAGTAAGAAGAGTCAGTCTTCTTGTACTTAAGTCATCATTGTGCATTTTCTATTCAATTCTGATCCAATTTCTGTGTTTCATCGTCAATAGGAAGGTCAGAGGGATACAGTAAACCTGAAGGGATGCATCGGAATCTATAACTAGTGTCACAGGAATGGTTCAAAACATAGCCAGTATGAAGAGTCAGTCTTCTTGTACTTAAGTCATCATTGTGCATTTTCTATTCAATTCTGATCCAATTTCTGTGTTTCATCGTCAATAAGAAGGTCCAAAGGAAACAGTAAACCGGGAGTGAAGCATCGGAGCCTACAACTAGTGTCACAGGAAAGGTTCAAGACATAGACAGTAAAAAGAGTCAGTCTTCTTGTACTTAATTCGGCATTGTGCCTATTGTATTTAATTCCGATGCAATTTCTGTGTTTCATCGTCAATAAGAAGGTCAGAGGGATACAGTAAACCTGAAGTGAAGCATCAGAATCTATAACTAGTGTCACAGGAATGGTTCAAAACATAGTCAGTAAGAAGAGTCATTCTTCTTGTACTTAAGTCGGCATTGTGTCTTTTGTATTTAATTCCGATGCAATTTCTGTGTTTCATCGTCAATAAGAAGGTCCAAGGGATACATTGAACCTGGAGTGAAGCATCGGAATCTATAACTAGTGTCACAGGAATGGTTCAAATCATAGACAGTAGGAAGAGTCAGTCTTCTTGTACGTACGTCGGCATTGTGAATTTTGCATTTAATTCCGATGCAATTTCTGTGTTTCATCGTCAATAAGACGGTCAGAGGGATACATAAAACCTGAAGTGAAGCATCGGAATCTATAACTAGTGTCACAGGAATGGTTCAAGACATAGACAGTAAGAAGTGTCAGTGTTCTTGTACTTAATTCGGCATTCTGCTTTTTGTATTTAATTCCGATGCAATTTCTGTGTTTCATCGTCAATAAGAAGGTTTAAGGGATACAGTAAACCTGAAGTGAAGCATCGGAATCAATAGCTAGTGTCACAAGAATGGTTCGAAACATAGTCAGTAAGAAGTGTCAGTCTTCTTGTACTTAAGTCGGCATTGTGCCTTTTGTATTTAATTGCGATGCAATTTCTGTGTTTCATCGTCAATAAGAAGATCAGGGGGATACAGTAAACCTGAAGTGATGCATCGGAATCTATAACTAGTGTCACAGGAATGGTTCAAAACATAGACAGTAGCAAGAGTCAGTCTTCTTGTACTTAAGTCGGCATTGTGCCTTTTGTATTTAATTCCGATGCAATTTCTGTGTTTCATCGTCAATAAGAAGGTCCAAGGGATACAGTAAACCTGAAGTGAAGCATCGTAATCTATAGCTAGTGTCACAAGAATGGTTCAAAACATAGTCAGTAAGAAGAGTCAGTCTTCTTGTACTTAAGTCGGCATTGTGCCTTTTGTATTTAATTGAGATGCAATTTCTGTGTTTCATCGTCAATAAGAAGGTCAGAGGGATACAGTAAACCTGAAGTGAAGCATCGGAATCTATAACTAGTGTCACAGGGACGGTTCAAAACATAGACAGTAAGATGAGTCAGTATTCTTGTACTTAGGTAGGCATTGTGCCTTTTCTATTTAATCCCAATGCAATTTCTGTGTTTCATCGTCAATAAGAAGGTACAACGGATACAGTAAACCTGAAGTGATGCATCGGAATCTATAACTGGTGTCACAGGAATGGTTCAAAACATAGACAGTAGCAAGAGTCAGTCTTCTTGTACTTAAGTCGGCATTGTGCCTGTTGTTTTTAATTCCGATCCAATTTCTGTGTTTCATCGTCAATAAGAAGGTCCAAGGGACACAGTAAACCTGGAGTGAAGCATCGGAATCTATAACTAGTGTCACAGGAATGGTTCAAAACATAGACAGTAGGAAGAGTCAGTCTTCTTGTACATAAGTCGGCATTGTGCCTTTTGTATTTAATTCCGATGTAATTTCTGTGCTTTATCGTCAATAAGAAAGTCTGAGGGATACACAAAACCTGGAATGAAGCATCGGAGTCTATAACTAGTGTCACAGGAATGGTTCAAAACATAGACAGTAAGAAGAGTCAGTCGTCTTGTACTTAAGTCATCATTGTGCATTTTCTATTCAATTCTGATCCAATTTCTGTGTTTCATCGTCAATAAGAAGGTCAGAGGGATACAGTAAACCTGAAGGGATGCATCGGAATCTATAACTAGTGTCACAGGAATGGTTCAAAACATAGCCAGTATGAAGAGTCAGTCTTCTTGTACTTAAGTCATCATTGTGCATTTTCTATTCAATTCTGATCCAATTTCTGTGTTTCATCGTCAATAAGAAGGTCCAAGGGAAACAGTAAACCTGGAGTGAAGCATCGGAATCTATAACTAGTGTCACAGGAATGGTTCAAATCATAGACAGTAAGAAGAGTTAGACTTCTTTTACCTAAGTCGGCATTGTGCCTTTTGTATTTAATTCCGATGCAATTTCTGTGTTTCATCGTCAATAAGAATGTCCAAGGGATACAGTAAACCTAGAGTGAAGCATCGGAGCCTACAACTAGTGTCACAGGAAAGGTTCAAGACATAGACAGTAAGAAGAGTCAGTCTTCTTGTACTTAATTCGGCATTGTGCCTATTGTATTTAATTCCGATGCAATTTCTGTGTTTCATCGTCAATAAGAAGGTCAGAGGGATACAGTAAAAATGAAGTGAAGCATCAGAATCTATAACTAGTGTCACAGGAATGGTTCAAAACATAGTCAGTAAGAAGAGTCATTCTTCTTGTACTTAAGTCGGCATTGTGCCTTTTGTATTTAATTCCGATGCAATTTCTGTGTTTCATCGTCAATAAGAAGGTCCAAGGGATACATTAAACCTGGAGTGAAGCATCGGAATCTATAACGAGTGTCACAGGAATGGTTCAAATCATAGACAGTAGGAAGAGTCAGTCTTCTTGTACTTAAGTCGGCATAGTGCCTGTTGTATTTAATTCCGATGCAATTTCTGTGTTTCATCGTCAATAAGAAGGTCCAAGGGATACAGTAAACCTGAAATGAACCATCGTAATCGATAACTAGTGTCACAGGAATGGTTGAAATCATAGACAGTAGGAAAAGTCAGTCTACATGTACTTAAGTCGGCATTGTGCCTTTTGTATTTTATTCCGATGCAATTTCTGTGTTTCATCGTCAATAAGAAGGTCTGAGGGATACAGTAATCCCGAAGTTAAGCATCAGAATCTATAACTAGTGTCACAGGAATGGTTCAAAGCATAGTCAGTAAGAAGAGTCAGTCTTCTTGCAGTAAATTCGGCATTGTGCCGTTTGTATTTCAATCCGATCCAATTTCTGTGTTTCATCGTCAATAAGATGGTCCAAGGGATACAGTAAACCTGAAGTGAAGCATCGGAATTTATAACTAGTGTCACAGGAATGGTTCAATACATACACAGTAGGAAGAGTCAGTCTTCTAGTACTTAAGTCGGCATTGTGCAATTTCAATTTTATTCTGATGCAATTTCTGTGTTTCATCGTCAATAAGAAGGTCCAAGGGATACAGTAAACCTGAAGTGAAGCATCGGAACCGATAACTGGTGTCACTGGAATGGTTCAAAACATAGACAGTAGCAAGAGTCAGTCTTCTTGTACTTAAGTCGGCATAGTGCCTGTTGTATTTAATTCCGATGCAATTTCTGTGTTTCATCGTCAATAAGAAGGTCCAAGGGACACAGTAAACCTGGAGTGAAGCATCGGAATCTATAACTAGTGTCACAGGAATGGTTCAAAACATAGACAGTAGGAAGAGTCAGTCTTCTTGTACTTAAGTCGGCATTGTGCCTTTTGTATTTAATTCCGATGCAATTTCTGTGTTTCATCGTCAATAAGAAGGTCCAAGGGATACAGTAAACCTGAAGTGAAGCATCGTAATCTATAGCTAGTGTCACAAGAATGGTTCAAAACATAGTCAGTAAGAAGAGTCAGTCTTCTTGTACTTAAGTCGGCATTGTGCCTTTTGTATTTAATTGAGATGCAATTTCTGTGTTTCATCGTCAATAAGAAGGTCAGAGGGATACAGTAAACCTGAAGTGAAGCATCGGAATCTATAACTAGTGTCACAGGGACGGTTCAAAACATAGACAGTAAGATGAGTCAGTATTCTTGTACTTAAGTAGGCATTGTGCCTTTTCTATTTAATCCCACTGCAATTTCTGTGTTTCATCGTCAATAAGAAGGTACAACGGATACAGTAAACCTGAAGTGATGCATCGGAATCTATAACTGGTGTCACAGGAATGGTTCAAAACATAGACAGTAGCAAGAGTCAGTCTTCTTGTACTTAAGTCGGCATTGTGCCTGTTGTATTTAATTCCGATCCAATTTCTGTGTTTCATCGTCAATAAGAAGGTCCAAGGGACACAGTAAACCTGGAGTGAAGCATCGGAATCTATAACTAGTGTCACAGGAATGGTTCAAAACATAGACAGTAGGAAGAGTCAGTCTTCTTGTACATAAGTCGGCGTTGTGCCTTTTGTATTTAATTCCGATGGAATTTCTGTGCTTTATCGTCAATAAGAAAGTCTGAGGGATACACAAAACCTGGAATGAAGCATCGGAGTCTATAACTAGTGTCACAGGAATGGTTCAAAACATAGACAGTAAGAAGAGTCAGTCTTCTTGTACTTAAGTCATCATTGTGCATTTTCTATTCAATTCTGATCCAATTTCTGTGTTTCATCGTAATTAAGAAGGTCAGAGGGATACAGTAAACCTGAAGGGATGCATCGGAATCTATAACTAGTGTCACAGGAATGGTTCAAAACATAGCCAGTATGAAGAGTCAGTCTTCTTGTACTTAAGTCATCATTGTGCATTTTCTATTCAATTCTGATCCAATTTCTGTGTTTCATCGTCAATAAGAAGGTCCAAGGGAAACAGTAAACCTGGAGTGAAGCATCGGAATCTATAACTAGTGTCACAGGAATGGTTCAAATCATAGACAGTAAGAAGAGTTAGACTTCTTTTACCTAAGTCGGCATTGTGCCTTTTGTATTTAATTCCGATGCAATTTCTGTGTTTCATCGTCAATAAGAATGTCCAAGGGATACAGTAAACCTAGAGTGAAGCATCGGAGCCTACAACTAGTGTCACAGGAAAGGTTCAAGACATAGACAGTAAGAAGAGTCAGTCTTCTTGTACTTAATTCGGCATTGTGCCTATTGTATTTAATTCCGATGCAATTTCTGTGTTTCATCGTCAATAAGAAGGTCAGAGGGATACAGTAAACCTGAAGTGAAGCATCAGAATCTATAACTAGTGTCACAGGAATGGTTCAAAACATAGTCAGTAAGAAGAGTCATTCTTCTTGTACTTAAGTCGGCATTGTGCCTTTTGTATTTAATTCCGATGCAATTTCTGTGTTTCATCGTCAATAAGAAGATCCAAGGGATACATTAAACCTGGAGTGAAGCATCGGAATCTATAACTAGTGTCACAGGAATGGTTCAAATCATAGACAGTAGGAAGAGTCAGTCTTCTTGTACGTACGTCGGCATTGTGAATTTTGCATTTAATTCCGATGCAATTTCTGTGTTTCATCGTCAATAAGACGGTCAGAGGGATACATAAAACCTGAAGTGAAGCATCGGAATCTATAACTAGTGTCACAGGAATGGTTCAAGACATAGACAGTAAGAAGTGTCAGTGTTCTTGTACTTAATTCGGCATTCTGCTTTTTGTATTTAATTCCGATGCAATTTCTGTGTTTCATCGTCAATAAGAAGGTTTAAGGGATACAGTAAACCTGAAGTGAAGCATCGGAATCAATAGCTAGTGTCACAAGAATGGTTCGAAACATAGTCAGTAAGAAGTGTCAGTCTTCTTGTACTTAAGTCGGCATTGTGCCTTTTGTATTTAATTGCGATGCAATTTCTGTGTTTCATCGTCAATAAGAAGATCAGGGGGATACAGTAAACCTGAAGTGATGCATCGGAATCTATAACTGGTGTCACAGGAATGGTTCAAAACATAGACAGTAGCAAGAGTCAGTCTTCTTGTACTTAAGTCGGCATTGTGCCTGTTGTATTTAATTCCGATCCAATTTCTGTGTTCCATCGTCAATAAGAAGGTCCAAGGGACACAGTAAACCTGGAGTGAAGCATCGGAATCTATAACTAGTGTCACAGGAATGGTTCAAAACATAGACAGTAGGAAGAGTCAGTCTTCTTGTACATAAGTCGGCATTGTTCCTTTTGTATTTAATTCCGATGGAATTTCTGTGCTTTATCGTCAATAAGAAAGTCTGAGGGATACACAAAACCTGGAATGAAGCATCGGAGTCTATAACTAGTGTCACAGGAATGGTTCAAAACATAGACAGTAAGAAGAGTCAGTCTTCTTGTACTTAAGTCATCATTGTGCATTTTCTATTCAATTCTGATCCAATTTCTGTGTTTCATCGTCAATAAGAAGGTCAGAGGGATACAGTAAACCTGAAGGGATGCATCGGAATCTATAACTAGTGTCACAGGAATGGTTCAAAACATAGCCAGTATGAAGAGTCGGTCTTCTTGTACTTAAGTCATAATTGTGCATTTTCTATTCAATTCTGATCCAATTTCTGTGTTTCATCGTCAATAAGAAGGTCCAAGGGAAACAGTAAACCTGGAGTGAAGCATCGGAATCTATAACTAGTGTCACAGGAATGGTTCAAATCATAGACAGTAAGAAGAGTTAGACTTCTTTTACCTAAGTCGGCATTGTGCCTTTTGTATTTAATTCCGATGCAATTTCTGTGTTTCATCGTCAATAAGAATGTCCAAGGGATACAGTAAACCTAGAGTGAAGCATCGGAGCCTACAACTAGTGTCACAGGAAAGGTTCAAGACATAGACAGTAAGAAGAGTCAGTCTTCTTGTACTTAATTCGGCATTGTGCCTATTGTATTTAATTCCGATGCAATTTCTGTGTTTCATCGTCAATAAGAAGGTCAGAGGGATACAGTAAACCTGAAGTGAAGCATCAGAATCTATAACTAGTGTCACAGGAATGGTTCAAAACATAGTCAGTAAGAAGAGTCATTCTTCTTGTACTTAAGTCGGCATTGTGCCTTTTGTATTTAATTCCGATGCAATTTCTGTGTTTAATCGTCAATAAGAAGGTCCAAGGGATACATTAAACCTGGAGTGAAGCATCGGAATCTATAACTAGTGTCACAGGAATGGTTCAAATCATAGACAGTAGGAAGAGTCAGTCTTCTTGTACGTACGTCGGCATTGTGAATTTTGCATTTAATTCCGATGCAATTTCTGTGTTTCATCGTCAATAAGACGGTCAGAGGGATACATAAAACCTGAAGTGAAGCATCGGAATCTATAACTAGTGTCACAGGAATGGTTCAAGACATAGACAGTAAGAAGTGTCAGTGTTCTTGTACTTAATTCGGCATTCTGCTTTTTGTATTTAATTCCGATGCAATTTCTGTGTTTCATCGTCAATAAGAAGGTTTAAGGGATACAGTAAACCTGAAGTGAAGCATCGGAATCAATAGCTAGTGTCACAAGAATGGTTCGAAACATAGTCAGTAAGAAGTGTCAGTCTTCTTGTACTTAAGTCGGCATTGTGCCTTTTGTATTTAATTGCGATGCAATTTCTGTGTTTCATCGTCAATAAGAAGATCAGGGGGATACAGTAAACCTGAAGTGAAGCATCGGATCTATAACTAGTGTCACAGGTATGGTTCAAAACATATTCAGTAAGAAGAGTCAGTTATCTTGTACTTAAGTCGGCATTGTGCCTTTTGTATTTAATTCCGATGCAATTTCTGTGTTTCATCGTCAATAAGATGGACCAAGGGATACAGTAAAGCTGGAGTGAAGCATCGGAAACTATAACTAGTGTCACAGGGACGGTTCAAAACATAGACAGTAAGATGAGTCAGTATTCGTTTACTTTGGTCGGCATTGTGCCTTTTCTATTTCATTCCGATGCAATTTCTTTGTTTCATCGTCAATAAGAATGTCCAAGGGATACAGTAAGCCTGAAGTGAAGCATCGGATCTATAACTAGTGTCACAGGTATGGTTCAAAACATATTCAGTAAGAAGAGTTACTCTTCTTGTACTTAAGTCGGCATTGTGCCTTTTGTATTCAATTCCGATGCAATTTCTGTGTTCCATCGTCAATTAGAAGGTCAGAGGGATACAGTAATCCCGAAGTTAAGCATCAGAATCTATAACTAGTGTCACAGGAATGGTTCAAAGCGTAGTCAGTAAGAAGAGTCAGTCTTCTTGCAGTTAATTCGGCATTGTGCCGTTTGTATTTCATTCCTATCCAATTTCCGTGTTTCATCGTCAATATGAAGGTCCAAGGGATACAGTAAACCTGAAGTGAAGCATCGGAATTTATAACTAGTGTCACAGGAATGGTTCAAATCATAGACAGTAGGAAGAGTCAGCCTTCTTGTACTTAAGTCGGCATTGTGAATTTTGTATTTAATTCCGATGCAATTTCTGTGTTTCATCGTCAATAAGAAGGTCCAATGGATACAGTAAACCTAAAGTGAAGCATCGGAATCTATAACTAGTGTCACAGGAATGGTTCAAAACATAGACTGTCAGAAGAGTCAGTCTTCTTGTACTTAAGTCGGCATTGTGCCTTTTGTATTTAATTCCGATGCAATTTCTGTGTTTCATCGTCAATAAGAAGGTCCAAGGGATACAGTAAACCTGAAATGAACCATCGGAATCTATAACTAGTGTCACAGGAATGGTTGAAATCATAGACAGTAGGAAAAGTTAGTCTACATGTACTTAAGTCGGCATTGTGCCTTTTGTATTTTATTCCGATGCAATTTCTGTGTTTCATCGTCAATAAGAAGGTCCAAGGGACACAGTAAACCTGGAGTGAAGCATCAGAATCTATAACGAGTGTCACAGGAATGGTTCAAAACATAGTCAGTAAGAAGAGTCAGTCTTCTTGTACTTAAGTCGGCATTGTGCCTTTTGTATTTAATTCCGATGCAATTTCCGTGTTCCATCGTCAATAAGAAGGTCAGAGGGATACAGTAATCCCGAAGGTAAGCATCAGAATCTATAACTAGTGTCACAGGAAGGGTTCCGAGCATAGACAGTAAGAAGAGTCAGTCTTCTTGCAGTTAATTCGGCATTGTGCCGTTTGTATTTCATTCCGATCCAATTTCTGTGTTTCATCGTCAATAAGAAGGTCCAAGGGATACAGTAAACCTGAAGTGAAGCATCGGAATTTATAACTAGTGTCACAGGAATGGTTCAAATCATAGACAGTAGGAAGAGTCAGCCTTCTTGTACTTAAGTCGGCATTGTGAATTTTGTATTTAATTCCGATGCGATTTCAGTGTTTCATCGTCAATAAGAAGGTCAGAGGGATACAGTAAGCCTGAAGTGAAGCATCGGATCTATAACTAGTGTCACAGGTATGGTTCAAAACATAGTCAGTAAGAAGAGTCAGCCTTCTTGTACTTAAGTCGGCATTGTGCCTTTTGTCTTTAAGTCCGATGCAATTTCTGTGTTTCATCGTCAATAAGATGGTCCAAGGGATACAGTAAAGCTGGAGTGAAGCATCGGAAACTATAACTAGTGTCACAGGGACGGTTCAAAACATAGACAGTAAGATGAGTCAGTATTCGTTTACTTAAGTCGGCATTGTGCCTTTTCTATTTCATTCCGATGCAATTTCTGTGTTTCATCGTCAATAAGAAGGTCCACGGGATACAGTAAACCTGAAGTGAAGCATCGGAATTTATAACTAGTGTCACAGGGATGGTTGAAATCATAGACAGTAGGAAGAGTCAGTCTTCTTGTACTTAAGTCGGCATTGTGCCTTTTGTATTTAATTCCGATGCAATTTCTGTGCTTTATCGTCAATAAGAAGGTCTGAGGAATACATGAAACCTGGAGTCAAGCATCGGAGTCCATAACTAGTGTCACAGGAATGGTTCAAAACATAGACAGTAAGAAGAGTCAGTCTTCTTGTACCTAATTCGGCATTGTGCCTTTTGTATTTAATTCCGATGCGATTTCTGTGTTTCATCGTCAATAAGAAGGTCCAAGGGATACAGTAAACCTGAAGTGAAGCATCGGAATCTATAACTAGTGTCACAGGGACGGTTCAAAACATAGACAGTAAGATGAGTCAGTATTCTTGTACTTAAGTAGGCATAGTGCCTTTTCTATTTAATCCCAATGCAATTTCTGTGTTTCATCGTCAATAAGAATGTACAACGGATACAGTAAACCTGAAGTGATGCATCGGAATCTATAACTGGTGTCACAGGAATGGTTCAAAACATAGACAGTAGCAAGAGTCAGTCTTCTTGTACTTAAGTCGGCATTGTGCCTGTTGTATTTAATTCCGATCCAATTTCTGTGTTTCA
This sequence comes from Schistocerca americana, assembly GCF_021461395.2. NCBI lineage: Eukaryota > Metazoa > Arthropoda > Insecta > Orthoptera > Acrididae > Schistocerca > Schistocerca americana. Next base: position 761,066,719 of record NC_060123.1, read on the forward strand.
TCGTCAATAAGAAGGTCCAAGGGACACAGTAAACCTGGAGTGAAGCATCGGAATCTATAACTAGTGTCACAGGAATGGTTCAAAACATAGACAGTAGGAAGAGTCAGTCTTCTTGTACGTACGTCGGCATTCTGCTTTTTGTATTTAATTCCGATGCAATTTCTGTGTTTCATCGTCAATAAGAAGGTTTAAGGGATACAGTAAACCTGAAGTGAAGCATCGGAATCAATAGCTAGTGTCACAAGAATGGTTCAAAACATAGTCAGTAAGTAGTGTCAGTCTTCTTGTACTTAAGTCGGCATTGTGCCTTTTGTATTTAATTGCGATGCAATTTCTGTGTTTCATCGTCAATAAGAAGGTCAGGGGGATACAGTAAACCTGAAGTGAAGCATCGGAATCTATAACTAGTGTCACAGGATTGGTTCAACACATAGCCAGTAAGAAGAGTCAGTCTTCTTGTACTTAAGTCATCATTGTGCATTTTCTATTCAATTCTGATCCAATTTCTGTGTTTCATCGTCAATAAGAAGGTCCAAGGGAAACAGTAAACCTGGAGTGAAGCATCGGAATCTATAACTAGTGTCACAGGAATGGTTCAAATCATAGTCAGTAAGAAGAGTCAGTCTTCTTGTACTTAAGTCGGCATTGTGCCTTTTGTATTTAATTCCGATGCAATTTCTGTGTTTCATCGTAAATAAGAAGGTCCAAGGGATACAGTAAACCTAGAGTGAAGCATCGGAGCCTACAACTAGTGTCACAGGAATGGTTCAAGACATAGACAGTATGAAGAGTCAGTCTTCTTGTACTTAATTCGGCATTGTGCCTATTGTATTTAATTCCGATGCAATTTCTGTGTTTCATCGTCAATAAGAAGGTCAGAGGGATACAGTAAACCTGAAGTGAAGCATCAGAATCTATAACTAGTGTCACAGGAATGGATCAAAACATAGTCAGTAAGAAGAGTCAGTATTCTTGTACTTAAGTCGGCATTGTGCCTTTTGTATTTAATTCCGATGCAATTTCTGTGTTTCATCGTAAATAAGAAGGTCCAAGGGATACATTAACCCTGGAGTGAAGCATCGGAATCTATAACTAGTGTCACAGGAATGGTTCAAATCATAGACAGTAGGAAGAGTCAGTCTTCTTGTACTTACGTCGGCATTGTGAATTTTGCATTTAATTCCGATGCAATTTCTGTGTTTCATCGTTAATAAGACGGTCAGAGGGATACATTAAACCTGAAATGAAGCATCGGAATCTATAACTAGTGTCACAGGTATGGTTCAAAACATTGTCAGTAAGAAGAGTCAGTCTTCTTGTACATAAGTAGGCATTGTGCCTTTTGTATTTAATTCCGATGCAATTTCTGTGTTTCATCGTCAATAAGAAGGTCCAATTGATACATTAAACATGGAGTGAAGCATCGGAATCTATAACTAGTGTCACAGGGACGGTTCAAACATAGACAGTAAGATGAGTCAGTATTCTTGTACTTTAGTCGGATCGTGCCTTTTGTATTTAATTCCGATGCAATTTCTGTGTTTCATCGTCAGTAAGAAGGTCAGAGGGATACAGTAAATCTGATGTGAAGCATCGGAATCTAAAACTAGTGTCACAGGAATGGTTCAAAACATAGTCAGTAAGAAGAGTCAGTCTTCTGGTACTTAAGTCGGCATTGTGCCTTTTGTATTTCATTCCGATGCAATTTCTGAGTTTCATCGTCAATAAGAAGGTCCAAGCGATACAGTAAACCTGGAGTGAAGCATCGGAATCTATAACTAGTGCCACAGGGATGGTTCATAACATAGACTGTCAGAAGAGTCAGTCTTCTTGTACATAGTTCGGCATTGTGCCTTTTGTATTTAATTCCGATGCAATTTGTGTGTTTCATCGTCAATAAGAAGGTCAGAGGGATACAGTAAACCTGAAGTGAAGCATCGGATATATAACTAGTGCCGCAGGAATGGTTCAAAACATAGTCAGTAAGAAGAGTCAGTCTTCTTGTACTTAAGTCGGTATTGTGCCTTTTGTATTTAATTCCGATGCAATTTCTGTGTTTCATCGTCAATAAGAAGGTCCAAGGGATACAGTAAGCCTGGAGTGAAGCATTGGAATCTATAACTAGTGTCACAGGGTCGGTTCAAAACATAGACAGTAAGATGAGTCAGTATTATTGTACTTAAGTCGGCATTGTGCCTTTTCTATTCAATTCCGATGCAATTTCTGTCTTTCATCGTCAATAAGAAGGTCCAAGGGATACAGTAAACCTGAAGTGAAGCATCGGAATCTATAACTAGTGTCACAGGAATGGTTCAAAGCATAGTCAGTAAGAAGAGTCAGTCTTCTTGTACTTAAGTCATCATTGTGCATTTTCTATTTAATTCTGATCCAATTTCTGTGTTTCATCGTCAATAAGAAGGTCCAAATTATACAGTAAACCTGGAGTGAAGCATCGGAATCTATAACTAGTGTCACAGGAATAGTTCAAAACAAAGTCAGCAAGAAGAGTCAGCCATCTTTTACTTAAGTCGGCATTGTGACTTTTGTATCTAATTCCGATGCAATTTCTGTGTTTCATCGTCAATAAGATGGTCCAATTGATACATTAAACCTGGGGTGAAGCATCGGAATCTATAACTAGTGTCACAGGGACGGTTCAAAACACAGACAGTAAGATGAGTCAGTATTCTTGTACTTTAGTCGGCATTGTGCCTTTAGTATTTAATTCCGATGCAATTTCTGTGTTTCATCGTTAGTAAGAAGGTCAGAGTGGTACAGTAAACCTGATGTGAAGCATCGGAATCTATAACTAGTGTCACAGGAATGGTTCAGAACATAGTCAGTAAGAAGTGTCTGTCTTCTTGTACTTATGTCGCATTGTGCCTTTTGTATTTAATTCCGATGCACTTTCTGTGTTTCATCGTCAATAAGAAGGTCCAAGCGGTACAGTAGACCTGAACTGAAGCATCGGAATCTATAACTAGTGTCACAGGAATGGTTCAAAACATAGACTGTCAGAAGAGTCAGTCTCCTTGTACTTAAGTCGGCATTGTGCCTTTTGTAATTAATTCCGATGCAGTTTCTGTGTTTCATCGTCAATAAGAAGGTCCAAGGGATACAGTAAACCTGGAGTGAAGCACCGGAATCTATAACTAGTGTCACAGGAATGATTCAAAACGTAGACTGTCAGAAAAGTCAGTCTTAATGTACTTTAGTCGGCATTGTGCCTTTTGTATTTAATTCCGAAGCAATTTCTGTGTTTCATCGTCAATAAGAAGGTCCAAGGGATACATTAAACCTGGAGTGAAGCATCGGAATCTGTAACTAGTGTCACAGGAATGGTTCAAATCATAGACAGTAGGAAGACTCAGTCTTCTTGTACTTACGTCGGCATTGTGAATTTTGTATTTAATTCCGATGCAATTTCTGTGTTTCATCGTCAATAAGAAGGTCAGAGGAATACATTAAACCTGAAGTGAAGCATCGGAATCTATAACGAGAGTCACAGGAATTGTTCAGATCATAGGCAGTAAGAAGAGTCAGTCTTCTTGTACTGAAGTCGGAATTGTGCCTTTTGTATTTACTTCCGAAGCAATTTCTGTGTTTCATCGTCAATAAGAAGGTTTAAGGGATACAGTAAACCTGAAGTGAAGCATCGGAATCTATTGCTAGTGTCACAAGAATGGTTCAAAACATAGTCAGTAAGAAGAGTCAGTCTTCTTGTACATAAGTCGGCATTGTGCCTTTTGTATTTAATTGCGATGCAATTTCTGTGTTTCATCGTCAATAAGTAGGTCAAGGGATACAGTAGACCTGAACTGCAGCATCGGAATCTATAACTAGAGTCACAGGAATGTTTCAAAACATAGACAGTAAGAAGAGTCAGTCTTCTTGTACTTAAGTCGGCATTGTGCCTTTTGTATTTAATTCCGAAGCAATTTCTGTGTTTCATCGTCAATAAGAATGTCAGAGGGATACAGTAATCCTGAAGTTAAGCATCGGAATCTATGACTAGTGTCACAGGAATGGTTCAAGACATAGTCAGTAAGAAGAGTCAGACTTCTTGTACATAAGTCGGTGTTGTGCCTTTTGTATTTAATTCCGATGCAATTCCTGTGTTTCATCGTCAATAAGAAGGTCCAAGGGATACAGTAAACCTCGAGTGAAGCACTGGAATCTATAACTGGTGTCACAGGGACGGTTCAAAATATAGACAGTAAGATGAGTCAGTATTCTTGTACTTAAGTCGGCATTGTGCCTTTTCAATTTAATTCCGATGCAATTTCTGTGTTTCATCGTCAATAAGAAGGTCCAAGGGATACAGTAAACCTGAAGTGAGGCATCGGAATCTATAACTAGTGTCACAGGAATGGTTCAAAACATAGTCAGTAAGAAGAGTCGGTCTTCTTGTACTGAAGTCATCATTGTTCATTTTCTATTTAATTCTGATCCAATTTCTGTGTTTCATCGTCAATAAGAAGATCCAAGGGATACAGTAGACCTGAACTGTAGCATCGGAATCTATAACTAGAGTCACAGGAATGGTTCAAAACATAGACAGTAAGAAGAGTCAGTCTTCTTGTACTTAAGTCGGCATTGTGCCTTTTGTATTTAATTCCGATGCAATTTCTGTGTTTCATCGTCAATAAGAAGGTCCAAGGGATACATTAAACCTGGAGTGAAGCATCGGAATCTATAACTAGTGTCACAGGAATGGTTCAAATCTTAGACAGTAGGAGGAGTCAGTCTTCTTGTACTTACGTCGGTATTGTGAATTTTGTATTTAATTCCGATGCAATTTCTGTGTTTCATCGTCAATAAGAAGTTCAGAGGGATACATTAAACCTGAAGTGAAGCATCGGAATCTATAACTAGAGTCTCAGGAATGGTTCAAAATATAGACAGTAAGAAGAGTCAGTCTTCTTGTACTTAAGTCGGCATTGTGCCTTTTGTATTTACTTCCGAAGCAATTTCTGTGTTTCATCATCAATAAGAAGGTTTAAGGGATACAGTAAACCTGAAGTGAAGCATCGGAATCTATGGCTAGTGTCACAAGAATGGTTCAAAACATAGTCAGTAAGAAGAGTCAGTCTTCTTGTGCATAAGTCGGCATTGTGCCTTTTGTATTTAATTACGATGCAATTTCTGTGTTTCATCGTCAATAAGTAGGTCCAAGGGATACAGTAATCCTGAAGTTAAGCATCGGAATCTATGACTAGTGTCACAGGAATGGTTCAAAACATAGTCAGTAAGAAGAGTCAGTTTTCTTGTACTTAAGTCGGATTGTGCCTATTCTATTTAATTCCGATGCTATTTCTGTGCTTCATCGTCAATAAGGAGGTCCAAGGGACACAGTAAACCTGGAGTGAAGCAGCGGAATCTATAACTAGTGTCACAGGAATGGTTCAAAACATAGACAGTAGGAAGAGTCAATCTTCTCGTACTTAAGTCGGTATTGTGCCTTTTCTATTTAATTCCGATGCAATTTCTGTGTTTCATCGTCAATAAGAAGGTCCAAGGGATACAGTAATCCTGAAGTGAGGCATCGGAATCTATAACTAGTGTCACAGGAATGCTTCAAAACATAGTCAGTAAGAAAGTCGGTCTTCTTGTACTGAAGTCATCATTGTTCATTTTCTATTTAATTCTGATCCAATTTCTGTGTTTCATCGTCAATAAGAAGGTCCAAGGGATACAGTAGACCTGAACTGAAGCATCGGAATCTATAACTAGAGTCGCAGGAATGGTTCAAAACATAGACAGTAAGAAGAGTCAGTCTTCTTGTACTTAAGTCGGCATTGTGCCTTTTGTATTTAATTCGGAAGCAATTTCTGTGTTTCATCGTCAATAAGAATGTCAGAGGGATACAGTAATCCTGAAGTTAAGCATCGGAATCTATGACTAGTGTCACAGGAATGGTTCAAAACATAGTCAGTAAGAAGAGTCAGACTTCTTGTACTTAAGTCGGTATTGTGCCTTTTGTATTTAATTCCGATGCAATTCCTGTGTTTTATCGTCAATAAGAAGGTCCAAAGGATACAGTAAACCTGAAGTGAAGCGTCGGAATCTATGACTTGCGTCACAGGAATGGTGCAAAACATAGAGAGTAGGAAGTGTTAGTCTTCTTGTACTTAAGTCGGCATTGTGCTTTCTGTATTTAATTCCGATCCAATTTCTGTGTCTCATCGTCAATAAGAAGGTCAAAGGGATGCAGTAAACCTGAAGTGAAGCATCGGAATCTATAACTAGAGTCACAGGAATGGTTCAAAGCATAGACAGTAAGAAGAGTCAGTCTTCTTGTACTTAAGTCGGCATTGTGCCTTTTGTATTTACTTCCGAAGCAATTTCTGTGTTTCATCATCAATAAGAAGGTTTAAGGGATACAGTAAACCTGAAGTGAAGCATCGGAATCTATAGCTAGTGTCACAAAAATGGTTCAAAACATAGTCAGTAAGAAGAGTCAGTCTTCTTGTACATAAGTCGGCATTGTGCCTTTTGTGTTTAATTACGATGCAATTTCTGTGTTTCATCGTCAATAAGTAGGTCCAAGGGATACAGTAATCCTGAAGTTAAGCATCGGAATCTATGACTAGTGTCACAGGAATGGTTCAAAACATAGTCAGTAAGAAGAGTCAGTTTTCTTGTACTTAAGTCGGATTGTGCCTATTCTATTTAATTCCGATGCTATTTCTGTGCTTCATCGTCAATAAGAAGGTCCAAGGGACACAGTAAACCTTGAGTGAAGCAGCGGAATCTGTAACTAGTGTCACAGGAATGGTTCAAAACATAGACAGTAGGAAGAGTCAATCTTCTTGTACTTAAGTCGGTATTGTGCCTTTTGTATTTAATTCCGATGCAATTTCTGTGTTTCATCGTCAATAAGAAGGTCCAAGGGATACAGTTAACCTCGAGTGAAGCACTGGAATCTATAACTAGTGTCACAGGGACGGTTCAAAACATAGATAGTAAGATGAGTCAGTATTCGTGTACTTAAGTCGGCATTGTGCCATTTCTATTTAATTCCGAAGCAATTTCTGTGTTTCATCGTCAATAAGAAGGTCCAAGGGATACAGTAAACCTGAAGTGAGGCATCGGAATCTATAACTAGTGTCACAGGAATGGTTCAAAACATAGTCAGTAAGAAGAGTCGGTCTTCTTCTACTGAAGTCATCATTGTTCATTTTCTATTTAATTCGGATCCAATTTCTGTGTTTCATCGTCAATAAGAAGGTCCAAGGGATACAGTAGACCTGAACTAAAGCATCGGAATCTATATCTAGAGTCACAGGAATGGTTCAAAACATAGACAGTAAGAAGAGTCAGTCTTATTGTACTTAAGTCGGCATTGTGCCTTTTGTAGTTAATTCCGAAGCAATTTCTGTGTTTCATCGTCAATAAGAATGTCTGAGGGATACAGTAATCCTGAAGTTAAGCATCGGAATCTATGACTAGTATCACAGGAATGGTTCAAAACATAGTCAGTAAGAAGAGTCAGACTTCTTGTACTTAAGTCGGTATTGTGCCTTTTGTATTTAATTCCGATGCAATTCCTGTGTTTTATCGTCAATAAGAAGGTCCAAAGGATACAGTAAACCTGAAGTGAAGCGTCGGAATCTATGACTTGCGTCACAGGAATGGTGCAAAACATAGAGAGTAGGAAGAGTCAGTCTTCTTGTACTTAAGTCGGCATTGTGCTTTTTGTATTTAATTCCGATGCAATTTCTGTGTCTCATCGTCAATAAGAAGGTCAAAGGGATACAGTAATCCTGAAGTTAAGCATCGGAATCTATGACTAGTGTCACAGGAATGGTTCAAAACATAGTTAGTAAGAAGAGTCAGTTTTCTTGTACTTAAGTCGGTATTGTGCCTTTTATATTTAATTCCAATGCAATTTCTGTGTTTCATCGTCAATAAGAAGGTCCAAGGGATACAGTAAACCTGAAGTGAAGCATCGTAATCCATAACTAGTGTCAAAGGGAAGGTTCAAAACATAGACAGTAGCAAGAGTCAGTCTTCTTGTACTTAAGTCGGCATTGTGCCTATCGTGTTTAATTCCGATGCTATTTCTGTGCTTCATCGTCCATAAGAAGGCCAAGGGACACAGTAAACCTGGAGTGAAGCATCGGAATCTATAACTAGTGTCACAGGGACGGTTCCAAACATAGACAGTAAGATGAGTCAGTATTCTTGTACTTAAGTCGGCATTGTGCATTATGCATTTAATTCCGATGCAATTTTAGTGTTTCATCGTCAATAAGAAGGTCCAAGGGATACAGTATACCTGAACTGAAGCATCGGAATCTATAACTAGTGTCACAGGAATGGTTCATAACATAGACAGTAAGAAGAGTCAGTCTTCTTGTACTTAAGTCGGCATTGTGCCTTTTGTGTTTAATTCCGATGCAATTTCTGTGTTTCATCGTCAATAGGAAGGTCCAAAGGATACAGTTAACCTGGAGTGAAGCACCGGAATCTAGAACTAGTGTCACAGGAATGGTTAAAAACATAGACAGTAAGAAGAGTCAGTTTTCTTCTACTTAATTCGGCATTGTGCCTTTTGTATTTAATGCTGATGCAATATCTGTGTTTCATCGTCAATAAGAAGGTCAGAGGGATGCAGAAAACCTAAAGAGAAGCATCGGAATCTATAACTAGTGTCACAGGAATGGTTCAAAGCATAGTCAGTAAGAAGAGTCAGTCTTCTTGTACTTAAGTCGGCATTGTGCCTTTCGTATTTAATTCCGATGCAATTTCTGTGTTTCATCGTCAATAAGAAGGTCCAAGGGATACAGTAAACCTGGAGTGAAGCATCGAAATCTATAGCTAGTGACACAGGAGTGGTTCAAAACACAGACAGTAAGAAGATTCAGACTTCTTTTACTTAAGTCGGCATTGTGCCTATTGTACTTAATTCCGATGCAATTTCTGTGTTTCATCGTCAATAAGAAGGTCCAAGGGATACAGTAAACCTATAGTGAAGCATCGCAGTCTATAACTAGTGTCACAGGAATGGTTCAAAACATAGTCAGTAAGAAGAGTCAGTCTGCTTGTACTTAAGTCATCATTGTGCATATTCTATTAAATTCTGATGCAATTTCTGTGTTTCATCGTCAATAAGAAAGTCCAAGGGATACAGTAAACCTATAGTGAACCATCGGAGTCTATAACTAGTGTCACAGGAATGGTTCAAAACATAGACAGTAAGAAGAGTCAGTTTTCTTGTACCTAATTCGGCATTGTGCCTTTTGTATTTAAGTCGGATGCAAATTCTGTGTTTCATCGGAAATAAGAAGGTCAGAGGGATACAGTAAACCTGATGTGAAGCACGGCATCTATAACTAGTGTCTCACGAATGGTTCAAATCATAGACAGTTGGAAAAGTCACTCTTCTTGTACTTAAGTCGGCATTGTGCCTTTTGTATTTAATTCCGATGCAATTTCTGTGTTTCATCGTCAATAAGAAGGTCCAAGCGATACAGTAAACCTGAAATGAACCATCGGAATCTATAACTAGTGTCACAGGAATGATTCAAAACATTGACAGTAGGAAAAGTCAGTCTACATGTACTTAAGTCGGCATTGTGGCTTTTGTATTTCATTCCGATGCAATTTCTGTGTTTCATCGTCAATAAGAAGGTCAGAGGGATACATTAAAACTGATGTGAAGCATCGGAATCTATAACTAGTGTCACAGGAATGGTTCAAAACATAGTCAGTAAGAAGACTCAGTCTTCTGGTACTTAAGTCGGCATTGTGCCTCTTGTATTTAATTCCGATGCAATTTGTGTGTTTCATCGTCAATAAGAAGGTCAGAGGGATACAGTAAACCTGAAGTGAAGCATCGGAATCTATTACTAGTGTCCCAGGAATGGTTCTAAACATAGAGAGTTGGAAGACTCAGTCTTTTTGTACTTAAGTCGGCATTGTACCTCTTGTATTTAATTCCGATGCAATTTGTGTGTTTCATCGTCAATAAGAAGGTCAGAGGGATTCAATAAAACTGAGGTGAACATCGGAATCTATAACTAGTGTCACAGGAAAGGTTTAAAACATAGACTGTCAGAAGAGTCAGTCTTCTTGTACTTAAGATGGCATTGTGCATTTTGTATTTAATTCTGATGCAATTTCTGTGTTTCATCGTCAATGAGAAGGTCCATGGGATACAGTAAACCTGGAGTGAAGCATCGGAAACTATAACTAGTGTCACAGGAATGGTTCAAAACATAGTCAATAAGAAGAGTCAGTATTCTTGTACTTAAGTCGGCATTGTGACTTTTGTATTTAATTCCGATACAATTTCTGTGTTTCATCGTCAATAAGAAGGTCCAAGGGATACTGTAAACCTGGAGTGAAGCATCGGAATCTATAACTAGTGTCACAGGGATGGTTCAGAACATAGACAGTAAGAAGAGTCAGTCTTCTTGTACTTTAGTCGGCATTGTGCCTTTTTTATTTAATTCCGATGCAATTTCTGTGTTTCGTCGTCAATAACAAGGTCAGAGGGATACAGTAATCCTGAAGTGAAGCATCGGAATCTGTGACTAGTGTCACTGGAATGGTGCAAAACATTGTCAGTAAGAAGAGTCAGTCTTCTTGTACTTAAGTCGGTATTGTGCCTTTTGAATTTAATTCCGATGCAATTTCTGTGTTTCATCGTCAATAATAAGGTCCAAGGGATACAGTAAACCTGGAGTGAAGCACCGGAATCTATAACTAGTGTCAGAGGAATGGTTCAAAACATAGACAGTCAAAAGAGTTAGTCTTCTTGTACTTTAATCGGCATTGTGCCTTTTGTATTTAATTCCGAGGCAATTTCTGTGTTTCATCGTCAATAAGAAGGTAAGAGGGATACAGTAAACCTGAATAGAAGCATCGGAATCTATAGCTAGTGTGACTGTAATGGTTCAAACATAGACAGTAAGAAGAGTCAGTATTCTTGTACTTAAGTGAGCATCCTGAAGTTAAGCATCGGTATCTATGACTAGTGTCACAGGAATGGTTCAAAACATAGTCAGTAAGAAGAGTCAGTTTCTTGTACTTAAGTCGGCATTGTGCCTATTGTATTTAATCCCGATGCAATTTCTGTGTTTCATCGTCAATAAGAAGGTCCAAGGGATACAGTAAACCTGGAGTGAACCATCGGAAACTATAACTAGTGTCACAGGGATGGTTCAAAACATAATCAGTAAGAAGAGCCAATCTTCTTGTACTTAAGTCGGCATTGTGCCTATTGTATTTGATTCCGATGCAAATTCTGTGTTTCATCGTCAATAAGAAGGTCCAAGGGATACAGTAAACCTAAAGAGAAGCATCGGAATCTACAACTAGTGTCACAGGAATGGTTCAAAACATAGTCACTAAGAAGAGTCAGTCTTCTTGTACTTAATTCGGCATTGTGCCTTTCGTATTTAATTCCGATGCAATTTCTGTATTTCATGGTCAAAAAGAAGGTCCAAGGGATACAGTAAACCTGGAGTGAAGCATCGGAATCTATAACTAGTGTCACAGGGACGGTTCAAAGCATAGACAGTAAGATGAGTCAGTATTCTTGTACTTTAGTCGGCATTGTGCTTTTTGTATTTAATTCCGATGAAATTTCTGTGTTTCATCGTCACTAAGAAGTTCAGTGGGATACAGTAATCCTGAAGTTAAGCATCAGAATCTATAACTAGTGTCACAGGAAGGTTCAAAAAATAGTCAGTAAGAAGAGTCAGTCTTCTTGTAGTTAAGTCGGCATTGTGCCTTTTTTATTTAATTCCGATGCAATTTCTGTGTTTCATCGTCAATAAGAAGGTCCAAGGGATACAGTAAACCTGAAATGAACCATCGGAATCTATAACTAGTGTCACAGGAATGGTTCTAAACATAGACAGTAGGAAAAGTCAGTCGACATGTACTTAAGTCGGCATTGTGCCTTTTCTATTTAATTCTGATGCATTTTCTGTGTTACATCGTCAATAAGAAGGTCCAAGGGATACAGTAAACCTGGAGTGAAGCATCGGAATCTATAACTAGTGTCACAGGAATGGTTCAAAACATAGTCAGTAAGAAGAGTCAGTCTTCTTGTACTTAAGTCATCATTGTGCATATTCAATTTAATTCTGATGCAATTTCTGTGTTTCATCGTCAATAAGAAGGTCCAAGGGATAGAGTAAACCTGGAGTGAAACATCGGAATCTATAGCCAGTGTCACAGGAATGGTTCAAAACACAGACTGTAAGGAGAGTCAGACTTCTTTTACTTAAGTCGGCATTGTGCCTACTGTATTTAATTCCGATGCAATATTTGTGTTTCGTCGTCAATAAGACGGTCCAAGGGATACAGTAAACCTGGAGTGAAGCACGGAATCTATAACTAGTGGCACAGGAATGGTTCAAAACATAGTCAGTAAGAAGAGTCAGTCTTCTTGAACTTAGGTCGGTATTGTGCCCTTTGTATTTAATTCCGATGCAATTTCTGTGTTTCATCGTCAATAAGAAGGTCCAAGGGATACAGTAAACCTGGAGTGAAGCATCGGAATCTATAACTAGTGTCACAGGGACGGTTCAAAGCATAGACAGTAAGATGAGTCAGTATTCTTGTACTTTAGTCGGCATTGTGCTTTTTGTATTTAATTCCGATGCAATTTCTGTGTTTCATCGTCACTAAGAAGGTCAGTGGGATAGAGTAATCCTGAAGTTAAGCATCAGAATCTATAAGTAGTGTCACAGGAATGGTTCAAAACATAGTCAGTAAGAAGAGTCAGTCTTCTTGTAGTTAAGTCGGCATTGTGCATTTTCTAATTAATTCCGATGCAATTTCTGTGTTTAATCGTCAATAAGAAGGTCAGAGGGATACAGGTAACCTGAAGTGAAGCATCGGAATCTATAACTAGTGTCACACGAAAGGTTCAAATCATAGACAGTTGGAAGAGTCACTCTTCTTGTACTTAAGTCGGCATTGTGCCTTTTGTATTTACTTCCGATGCAATTTCTGTGTTTCATCGTCATTAAGAAGGTCCAAGGGATACAGTAAACCTGAAATGAACCACCGGAATCTATAACTAGTGTCACAGGAATGGTTCAAAACATTGACAGTAGGAAAAGTCAGTCTACATGTACTTAAGTCGGCATTGTGCCTTTTGTATTTGATTCCGATGCAATTTCTGTGTTCCATCGTCAATAAGATGGTCAGAGGGATATAGTAAAACTGAAGTGAAGCATCGGAATCTATAACTAGTGTCACAGGAATGGTTCACAACATAGTCAGTTAGAAGACTCAGTCTTCCTGTACTGAAGTCGGCATTGTGCCTTTTGTATTTAATTCCGATGCAATTTGTGTCTTTCATCGTCAATAAGAAGGTCAGAGGGATACAGTAAACCTGAAGTGAAGCATCGGAATCTATAACTAGTATCACAGGAATGGTTCAGAATATAGAGAGTTGGAAGGCTCAGTCTTCTTGTACTTAAGTCGGCACTGTGCCTCTTGTATTTAATCCCGATGCAATTTGTGTGTTTCATCGTCAATAAGTAGGTGAGAGGGATACCGTAAACCTCAAGTGAAGCATCGGAATAAAAAACTAGTGTCACAGGAATGGTTCAAATCATAGACAGTAGGAAGAATCAGTCTTCTTGTACTTAAGTCGATATTGTGCCTCTTGTATTTAATTCCGATGCAATTTGTGTCTTTCATCATCAATAAGAAGGTCAGAGGGATACAGTAAACTTGGAGTGAAGCACCGGAATCTATAACTAGTGTCACAGGAATGGTTCAAAATATAGACTGTCAGAAGAGTCAGTCTTCTTGTACTTTAGTCGGCATTTTGCCTTTTGTATTTAATTCTGATGCAATTTCTGTGTTTCATCGTCAATAAGAAGGTCCAAGGGATATAGTAAACCTGGAGTGAAGCATCGGAATATATAACTAGTGTCACAGGGATGGTTCAAACATAGACAGTAAGAAGAGTCCGTCTCGTTGTACCTAAGTCGGCATCGTGCCTTTTGTATTTACTTCCGATGCAATTTCTGTGTTTCATCGTCAATAGGTAGGTAAGTGGGATACAGTAATCCTGAAGTTAAGCATCGGAATCTATAACTAGTGTCACAGGAATGGTGCAAAACATAGTCAGTAAGAAGAGTCAGTCTTCTTGTACTTCAGTCGGTATTGTGCCTTTTGAATTTAATCCGATGCAATTTCTGTGTTTGATCGTCAATAAGAAGGTCCAAGGGATACAGTGTACCTGGAGTGAAGTATCGGAATCTATAACTAGTGTCACAGGAATGGTTCAAAACATAGACAGTAAGAAGAGTCAGTCTTCTTGTACTTAATTCGGCATTGTGCCTTTTGTATTTAATTCTGATGCAATTTCTGTGTTTCATCGTCAATAAGAAGGTCAGAGGGATACAAGAAACCTAAATTGAAGCATCGGAATCTATAACCAGTGTCACAGGAATGGTTCAAAACATATTCAGTAAGAAGAGTCAGTCTTCTTCTACTTAAGTCATCATTGTAGATTTTCTATTTAATTCTGATGCAATTTCTGTGTTTCATCGTCAATAAGAAGGTCTAAGGGATACAGTGTACCTGGAGTGAAGGATCGGAATCTATAACTAGTGTCACAGGAATGGTTCAAAACATAGTCAGTAAGAAGAAACAGTCCTCATGTACTTAAGTCTGTATTGTCCCTTTTGTATTTAATTCCGATGCAATTTCTGTGTTTCATCGTCAGCAAGAAGGTCCAAAGGATACAGTAAACCAGGAGTGAAGCATCGGAATCTATAACTATTGTCACAGGAAGGGTCAAACGTAGACAGTAAGAAGAGTCCGTCTTCTTGTACTTAAGTCGTCATTGTGCTTTTGTAGTTAATTCCGATGCTTTTTCTCTGTTTCATCGTCAATAAGAAGGTCAAGGGATACAGTAAACCTGAATAGAAGCATCGGAATCTATAGCTAGTCTCACATTAATGGTTCAACCATAGACAGTAAGAACAGTCAGTATTCTTGTACTTAAGTCAGCATTGTGTCTTTTCAATTTAATTCCGATGCATATTCTGTGTTTCATCGTCAATAAGAAGAACCAAGGGGTACAGTAAACCTGAAGTGAAGCATCGGAATCTATAACTAGTGTCACAGGAATGGATCAAAACATAGTCCGTAAGAAGAGTCAGTCTTCTTGTACTTAAGTCATCATTGTGCATTTTCTATTTAATTCTGATGCAATTTCTGTGTTGCATCGTCAATAAGAAGGTCCAAGGGATACAATAAACCTGGAGTGAAGCATCGGAATCTATAGCCAGTGTCACAGGAATGGTTCAAAACACAGACAGTAAGGAGAGACAGACTTCGTTTACTTAAGTCGGCATTGTGCCTATTGTATTTAATTCCGATGCAATTTTTGTGTTTCATCGTCAATAAGAAGGTCCAAGGGATGCAGTAAACCTGGAGTGAAGCATCAGAGTCTATAACTAGTGTCACAGGAATGGTTCAAAGCATAGACAGTAAGAAGAGTCAGTCTTCTTGTACTTAATTCGGCATTGTGCCTTTTGTATTTAAGTCAGATGCAATTTCTGTGTTTCATCGGAAATAAGAAGGTCAGTGGGATACAGTAAACCTGATGTGAAGCACGGAATCTATAACTAGTGGCACAGGAATGGTTCAAAACGTAGTCAGTGAGAAGAGTCAGTCTTCTTGTACTTAGGTCGGTGTTGTGCCCTTTGTATTTAATTCCGATGCAATTTCTGTGTTTCATCGTCAATAAGAAGGTCCAAGGGATATAGTAAACCTCAAGTGAAGCATCGGAATAAAAAACTAGGGTCACAGGAATGGTTCAAATCATAGACAGTTGGAGGAGTCAGTCTTCTTGTACTTAAGTCGGTATTGTGCCTTTTCTATTTAATTCCGATGCAATTTCTGTGTTTCATCGTCACTAAGAAGGTCAGATGGATACAGTACACTTGGAGTGAAGCACCGGAATCTAAAACTAGTGTCACAGGAATGGTTCAAAATATTGACTGTCAGAAGAGTCAGTCTTCTTGTACTTTAGTCGGCATTGTGCCTTTTGTATTTAATTCTGATGCGATTTCTGTTTTTCATCGTCAATAAAAAGGTCCAAGGGATACAGTAAACCTAGAGTGAAGCATCGGAATCTATAACTAGTGTCACAGGAATGGTTCAAAGATAGACAGTAAGAAGAGTCAGTCTTCTTGTACTTAAGTTGGTATTGTGCCTTTTCTATTTAATTCCGATGCAATTTCTGTGTTTCATCGTCAATAAGAGGGTCCGAGGGATACAGTAAACCTGAAGTGAAGCATCGTAATTTATAACTAGTGTCACAGGAATGGTTCAAAAAATAGTCAATAAGAAGAGACAGCCTTCTTGTACGTAAGTCGGCATTGTGACTTTTGTATTTAATTCCGATACAATATCTGTGTTTTATCGTCAATAAGAAGGTCCACGGGATACAGTAAACCTGGAGTGAAGCATCGGAATGTATAACTAGTGTCGCAGGGATGGTTCAAACACAGACAGTAAGAAGAGTCAGTCTCCTTGTACCTAAGTCGGCATCGAGCCTTTTGTATTTAATTCCGATGCAATTTCTGTGTTTCACCGTCAATAAGTAGGTAAGTGGGATACAGTAATCCTGAAGTGAAGCATCGCAATCTATGACTAGTGTCACAGGAATGGTGCAAAACATAGTCTGTAAGAAGAGTCAGTCTTCTTGTACTTAAGTCGGTATTGTGCCTTTTGAATTTAATTCCGATGCAATTTCTGTGTTTCATCGTCAATAAGAAGGTCCAAGCGATACAGTAAACCTGGAGTGAAGCATCGGAATCTATAACTAGTGTCACAGGAATGGTTCAAAACATAGACAGTAAGAAGAGTCAGACTTCTTTTACTTAAGTCGGCATTGTGCATTTGTATTCAATTCCAATGCAATTTCTGTGTTTCATCGTCAATAAGAAGGTCCAAGGGATACAGTAAACCAGGAGTGAAGCATCGGAGTCTTTAACTAGTGTCACAGGAATGGTTCAAAACATAGACAGTAAGAAGAGTCAGTCTTCTTGTACTTAATTCGGCATTGTGCCTTTTGTATTTAATTCTGATGCAATTTCTGTGTTTCATCGTCAACAAGAAGGTCTAAGGGATACAGTAAACCTGGAGTGAAGCATCGGAATCCGTAACTAGTGTCTGAGGAGTGGTTCAAAACACAGACAGTAAGAAGGGTCAGACTTCTTTACTAAAGTCGGCATTGTGCCTTTTCTATTTAATTACGATGCAATTCCTGTGTTTCATCGTCAATAAGAAGGTCCAAGGGATACAGTAAACCTGGAGTGAGGCATCGGAATCTATAACTAGTGTCACAGGATTGGTTCAAACATAGTCAGTGAGAAGAGACAGTCTTCTTGTACTTAAGTCGGTATTGTGTCTTTTGTATTTAATTACGATGCAATTTCTGTGTTTCATCGTCAATAAGAAGGTCCAAGGGATTCAGTAAACCAGGAGTGAAGCATCGGAGTCTATAAGTAGTGTCACAGGAATGGTTCAAAACATAGACAGTAAGAAGAGTCAGTCTTCTTGTACTTAATTCGGCATTGTGCCTTTTGTATTTAATTCCGATGCAATTTCTGTGTTTCATCGACAATAACAAGGTCAGAGGGATACAGTAATCCTGAAGTGAAGCATCGGAATCTATGACTAGTGTCACAGGAATGGTGCAAAACATAGTCAGTAAGAAGAGTCAGTCTTCTTGTACTTAAGTCGGTATTGTGCCTTTTGAATTTAATTCCGATGCCATTTCTGTGTTTCATCGTCAATAAGAAGGTCCAAGCGATACAGTAAACCTGGAGTGAAGCATCGGAATCTATAACTAGTGTCATAGGAATGGTTAAAAACATAGACAGTAAGAAGAGTCAGACTTCTTTTACTTAAGTCGGCAATGTGCATTTGTATTCAATTCCAATGCAATTTCTGTGTTTCATCGTCAATAAGAAGGTCCAAGGGATACAGTAAACCAGGAGTGAAGCATCGGAGTCTTTAACTAGTGTCACAGGAATGGTTCAAAACATAGACAGTAAGAAGAGTCAGTCTTCTTGTACTTAATTCGGCATTGTGCCTTTTGTATTTAATTCTGATGCAATTTCTGTGTTTCATCGTCAACAAGAAGGTCTAAGGGATACAGTAAACCTGGAGTGAAGCATCGGAATCCATAACTAGTGTCAGAGGAGTGGTTCAAAACACAGACAGTAAGAAGGGTCAGACTTCTTTACTAAAGTCGGCATTGTGCCTTTTGTATTTAATTACGATGCAATTCCTGTGTTTCATCGTCAATAAGAAGGTCCAAGGGATACAGTAAACCTGGAGTGAGGCATCGGAATCTATAACTAGTGTCACAGGATTGGTTCAAACATAGTCAGTGAGAAGAGACAGTCTTCTTGTACTTAAGTCGGTATTGTGTCTTTTGTATTTAATTACGATGCAATTTCTGTGTTACATCGTCAATAAGAAGGTCCAAGGGATTCAGTAAACCAGGAGTGAAGCATCGGAGTCTATAACTAGTGTCACAGGAATCGTTCAAAACATAGACAGTAAGAAGAGTCAGTCTTCTTGTACTTAATTCGGCATTGTGCCTTTTGTATTTAATTGTGATGCAATTTCTGTGTTTCATCGTCAATAAGAAGGTCAGAGGGATACAAGAAACCTGAATTGAAGCATCGGAATCTATAACTAGTGTCACAGGAATGGTTCAAAACATATTCAGTAAGAAGAGTCAGTCTTATTGTACGTAAAACATCATTGTAGATTTTCTATTTAATTCTGATGCAATTTCTGTGTTTCATCTTCTATAAGAAGGTCTAAGGGATACAATAAACCTGGAGTGAAGCATCGGAATCCATAACTAGTGTCACAGGAATGGTTCAAAACACAGACAGAAAGAAGAGTCAGACTTCTTTTACTTAAGTCGGCATTGTGCCTATTGTATTTAATTCCGATGCAATTTCATGTGTTTCATCGTCAATAAGAAGGTCCAAGGGATACAGTAAACTTGGAATGAAGCATCGGAATCTATAACTAGTGTCACAGGAATGGTTCAAAACATAGTCAGTAAGAAGAAACAGTCTTCATGTACTTAAGTCGGTATTGTGCCTATTGTATTTAATTCCGATGCAATTTCTGTGTTTCATCGTAATAAGAAGGTCAAAGGTATACAGTAAACCTGGAGTGAAGCATCGGAATCAATAACTAGTGTCACAGGGACGGTTCAAAACATAGACAGTAAGATGAGTCAGTATTCTTGTACTTTAGTCGGCATTTGGCTTTTTGTATTTAATACCGATGCAATTTCTGTGTTTCATCGTCACTAAGAAGGTCAGTGGGATACAGTAATCCTGAAGTTAAGCATCGGAATCTATAACTAGTGTCACAGGATTGGTGCAAATCATAGTCAGTAAGAAGAGTCAGTCTTCTTGTAGCTAAGTCGGCATTGTGCCTTTTCTATTTAATTCCGATGCAATTTCTGTGTTTCATCGTCAATAAGAAAGTCAGAGGGAGACAGTAAACCTGAAGTGAAGCATCGGAATCTATAACTAGTGTCACACGAACGGTTCAAAACATAGACAGTTGGAAGAGTCAGTCTTCTTGTACTTAAGTCGGCATTGTGCCTATTGTATTTCATTCCGATGCAATTTCTGTGTTTCATCGTCCATAAGTAGGTCCGAGGGATACAGTAAACCTCAAGTTAAGCATCGGAATAAAAAACTAGTGTCACAGGAATGGTTCAAAACATAGAGAGTGGGAAGAGTCAGTCTTCTTGTACATAAGTCGGCATTGTGCATTTTCTATTTCATTCCGATGCGATTTCTGTGTCTCATCGTCAATAGGAATATCCAAGGGATACAGTAAACCTGAAATGAAGCATCGGAATCTGTAACTAGTGTCACAGGAATTGGTCAAATCATAGTCAGTCTGAAGAGTCAGTCTTCTTGTACTTAAGTTGGCATTGTGCCTTTTCTATTTACTTACGACGCAATTTCTGTGTTTCATCGTCAGCAAGAAGATCTAAAGGATACAGTACACCAGGTGTGAAGCATCGGAATCTATAACTATTGTCAAAGGAATGGTTCAAAACATAGACAGTAAGAAGAGTCCGTCCTCTTGTACTTAAGTCGTCATTGTGCTTTTCTATTTAATTCCGATGCAATTTCTGTGTTTCATCGTCAATAAGAAGGTCCAAGGGATACAGTAAACCTGAATAGAAGCATTGGAATCTATAGCTAGTGTCACAGGAATGGTTCAACCATAGACAGTAAGAAGAGTCAGTATTCTTGTACTTACGTCGGCATTGTGCCTTTTCAATTTAATTCCGAAAAATACTCTGTGTTTCATCGTCAATAAGAAGGACCAAGGGATACAGTAAACCTGGAGTGAGGCATCGGAATCTATAACTAGTGTCACAGGATTGGTTCAAACATAGTCAGTGAGAAGAGACAGTCTTCTTGTACTTAAGTCGGTATTGTGTCTTTTGTATTTAATTCCGATGCAATTTCTGTGTTTCATCGTCAATAAGAAGGTCCAAGGGATTCAGTAAACCAGGAGTGAAGCATCGGAGTCTATAACTAGTGTCGCAGGAATGGTTCAGAACATAGACAGTAAGAAGAGTCAGTCTTCTTGTACTTAATTCGGCATTGTGCCTTTTGTATTTAATTCTGATGCAATTTCTGTGTTTCATCGTAATAAGAAGGTCAAAGGGATACAGTAAACCTGGAGTGAAGCATCGGAATCTATAACTAGTGTCACAGGGACGGTTCGAAACATAGACAGTAAGATAAGTCAGTATTCTTGTACTTTAGTCGGCATTTGGCTTTTTGTATTTAATTCCGAAGCAATATCTGTGTTTCATCGTCACTAAGAAGGTCAGTGGGGTACAGTAATCCTGAAGTTAAGCATCGGAATCTATAACTAGTGTCACAGGGTTGGTGCAAATCATAGTCAGTAAGAAGAGTCAGTCTTCTTGTAGTTAAGTCGGCATTGTGCCTTTTCTATTTAATTCCGATGAAATTTCTGTGTTTCATCGTCAATAAGAAGGTCAGAGGGAGACAGTAAACCTGAAGTGAAGCATCGGAATCTATAACTAGTGTCACACAAACGGTTCAAAACACAGACAGTTGGAAGAGTCAGTCTTCTTGTACTTAAGTCGGCATTGTGCCTATTGTACTTCAATCCGATGCAAATTCTGTGTTTCATCGTCCATAAGTAGGTCCGAGGGATACAGTAAACCTCAAGTTAAGCATCGGAATAAAAAACTAGTGTCACAGGAATGCTTCAAAACATAGACAGTAAGAAGAGTCCGTCCTCTTGTACTTAAGTCGTCATTGTGCTTTTGTATTTAATTCCGATGCAATTTCTGTGTTTCATCGTCAATAAGAAGGTCCAAGGGATTCAGTAAACCTGAATAGAAGAATCGGAATCTATAGCTAGTGTCACAGAAATGGTTCAACCATAGACAGTAAGAAGAGTCAGTATTCTTGTACTTAAGTCGGCATTGTGCCCATTCTATTTAATTCCGAAGCAATTTCTGTGTTTCATCGTCAATAAGAAGGTCCAAGGGATACAGTAAACCTGGAGTGAAGCATCGGAGACTATAACTAGTGTCACAGGAATGGTTCAAATCATAGACAGTAAGAAGAGTCAGTCTTCTTGTACTTAATTCGGCATTGTGCCTTTTGTATTTATTTCGGATGCAATTTCTGTGTTTCATCTTAAATAAGAAGGTCAGAGGGATACAGTAAACCAGATGTGAAGCACGGAATCTATAACTAGTGGCACAGGATTGGTTCAAATCACAGTCAGTCTGAAGAGTCAGTCTTCTTGTACTTAGGTCGGTATTGTGCCTTTTGTATTTAATTCCGATGCATTTTCTGTGTTACATCGTCAATAAGAAGGTCCAAGGGATACAGTAAACCTGGAGGGAAGCATCGGAATCTGTAACTATTGTCACAGGGACGGTTCAAAACATAGACAGTAAGATTAGTCAGTATTCTTGTACTTTAGTCGGCATTGTGCTTTTTGTATTCAATTCCGATGCAATTTCTGTGTTTCATCGTCACTAAGAAGGTCAGTGGGATACAGTAATCCTGAAGTTAAGCATCCGAATCTATAACTAGTGTCACAGGAATGGATCAAAAATAGTCACTAAGAAGAGTCAGTCTACTTGTAGTTAAGTCTTCATTGTGCCTTTTCTATTTAATTCCGATGCAATTTCTGTGTTTCATCGTCAATAAGAAGGTCAGAGGGATACAGTAAACCTGAAGTGAAGCATCGGAATCTATAACTAGTGTCACACGAATGGTTCAAATCATAGACAGTTGGAAGAGTCACTCTTCTTGTACTTAAGTCGGCATTGTGCCTTTTGTATTTAATTCCGATGCAATTTCTGTGTTTCATCGGAAATAAGAAGGTCAGAGGGATACAGTAAACCCGATGTGAAGCACGGAATCTATAACTAGTGGCACAGGATTGGTTCAAATCACAGTCAGTCTGAAGAGTCAGTCTTCTTGTACTTAGGTCGGTATTGTGCCTTTTGTATTTAATTCCGCTGCATTTTCTGTGTTACATCGTCAATAAGAAGGTCCAAGGGATACAGTAAACCTGAAATGAACCATCGGAATCTATAACTAGTGTCACAGGAATGGTTCAAAACATAGACAGTAGGAAAAGTCAGTCTACATGTACTTAAGTGGCCATTGTGCCTTTTGTATTTAATTCCGATGCAATTTCTGTGTTTCATCGTCAATACGAAGATCAGAGGGATACAGTAACCCTGAAGTGAAGCATCGGAATCTATAACTAGTGTCACAGGAATGGTTCAAAACATAGTCAGTAAAAAGACTCAGTCTTCTTTTACTTAAGTCGGCATTGTGCCTCTTGTATTTAATTCCGATGCATTATTTGTGTTTCATCGTCAAAAGGAAGGTCAAAAGGGATACAGTAAACCTGAAGTGAAGCATCGGAATCTATATCTAGTGTCACAGGAATGGTTCAAAACATAGAGAGTTGGAAGACTCCGTCTTCTTGTACTTAAGTCGGCATTGTGCCTTTTGAATTTCATTCCGATGCTAATTCTGTGTTTCATCGTCCATAAGAAGGTCCGAAAGATACAGTAAACCTCAGGTGAAGCATCGGAAAAAAAACTAGTGTCACAGGAATGGTTTAAAACATGGACTGTCAGAAGAGTCAGTCTTCTTGTACTTTAGTCGGCATTGTGCCTTTTGTATTTAATTCTGATGCAATTTCTGTGTTTCATCGTCAATAAGAAGGGCCAAGGGATACAGTAAACCTGGAGTGAAGCATCGGAATCTGTAACTAGTGTCACAGGAATGGTTCAAAAGATAAACGGTAAGAAGAGACAGTCTACTTGTACTTAAGTCGGCATTGTGCCTCTTGTATTTAATTCCGATGCAATTTGTGTGTTTCATCGTCAATAAGAAGGTCAGAGGGATACAGTAAACCTGCAGTGATGCATCGGAATCTATAACTAGCGTCACAGGAATGGTTCAAAACATAGAGAGTTGGAAGACTCAGTCTTCTTGTACTTAAGTCGGCATTGTGTCTTTTGAATTTCATTCCGATGCAATTTCTGTGTGTCAACGTCCATAAGAAGGTCCGAGGGATACAGTAGACCTCAAGTGAAGCATCGGAATAAAAAACTAGTGTCACAGGATGGTTCAAATCATAGACAGTAGGAAGAGTCAGTCTTCTTGTACTTAAGTCGGTATTGTGCCTTTGCTTTTTAATTCCGATGCAATTTCTGTGCCATCGTCAATAAGAAGGTCCAAGGGATACTGTAAACGTGGAGTGAAGCATCGGAATCTATAACTAGTGTCACAGGAATGGTTCAAAACATAGTCAGTAAGAAGTGTCAGTCTTATGGTACTTAAGTCGGCATTGTGCCTATTGTAATTGATTCCGATGCAATTTCTGTGTTTCATCGTCAATAAGAAGGTCCAAGGGATACAGTAAACCTGGAGTGAAGCATCGGAATCTATAACTAGTGTCACAGGGATGGTTCAAAACATAGACAGTAAGAAGTGTCAGTCTTCTTGTACTTTAGTCGGCATTGTGCCTTTTGTATTTAGTTCCGATGCAATTTCTGTGTTTCACCGTCAATAACAAGGTCAGAGGGATACAGTAATCCTGAAGTGAAGCATCGAAATCTATGACTAGTGTCACAGGAATGGTGCAAAACATAGTCAGTAAGAAGAGTCAGTCTTCTTGTACTTAAGTCGGTATTGTGACTTTTGTATTTAATTCCGATGCAATTTCTGTGTTACATCGTCAATAAGAAGGTCCAAGGGATACAGTAAACCTGGAGTGAAGCATCGGAACCTATAACTAGTGTCACAGGAATGGTTCAAAACATAGACAGTAAGAAGAGTCAGACTTCTTTTACTTACGTCGGCATTGTGCACTTGTATTCAATTCCGATGCAATTTCTGTGTTTCATCGTCCATAAGCAGGTCCAAGGGATACAGTAAACCAGGAGTGAAGCATCGGAGTGTATAACTAGTGTCACAGGAATGGTTCAAAACATAGACAGTAAGAAGAGTCAGTCTTCTTGTACTTAATTCGGCATTGTGCCCTTTGTATTTAATTCTGATGCAATTTCTGCGTTTCATCGTCAATAAGAAGGTCTAAGGGATACAGTAAACCTGGAGTGAAGCATCGGAATCCATAACTAGTGTCACAGGAATGCTTCAAACCACAGACAGTAAAAAGGGTAAGACTACTTTTACTTAAGTCGGCATTGTGCCTTTTGTATCTAATTCCGATGCAATTACTGTGTTTCATCGTCAATAAGAAGGTCTAAGGGATACAGTAAACCTGGAGTGAAGCATCGGAATCTATAACTAGTGTCACAGGAATGGTTCAAAGCATAGTCAGTAAGAAGAGACAGTCTTCTTGTACTTAAGTCGGCATTGTGCCTTTTATTTTTAATTCCGATGCAATTTCTGTGTTTCATCGTCAATAAGAAGGTCCAAGGGATACAGTAAACCAGGAGTGAAGCATCGGAGTCTATAACTAGTGTCACAGGAATGGTCCAAAACATAGACAGTAAGAAGAGTCAGTCTTCTTGTACTTAATTCGGCATTGTGCCTTTTGTATTTAATTCTGATGCAATTTCTGTGTTTCATCGTCAATAAGAAGGTCAGAGGGATACAGGAAACCTGAATTGAAGCATCGGAATCTATAACTAGTGTCACAGGAATGGTTCAAAACATAGTCAGTAAGAAGAGTCAGTCTTCTTGTACTTAAGTCATCATTGTAGATTTTCTATTTAATTCTGATGCAATTTCGGTGTTTCATCGTCAATAAGATGGTCCATAGGATACAGTAAACCTGGAGTAAAGCGTCGGAATCTATAACTAGTGTCACAGGTATGGTTCAAAACATAGTCAGTAAGAAGAGTCAGTCGTCTTGTACTTAAGTCGGCATTGTGCCTATTGTATCTCATTACGATGCAATTTCTGTGTTTCATCGTCCTACGAAGGTCCGAGGGATACAGTAAACCCGAATAGAAGCATCGGAATGTATAGCTAGTGTCACAGGAATGGTTCAAAACACAGACAGTAAGAAGAGTCAGACTTCTTTTACTTAAGTCAGCATTGAGCCTTTTGTATTTAATTCCGATGCAATTTCTGTGTTTCATCGTCAA
Source organism: Schistocerca americana (assembly GCF_021461395.2). Lineage (NCBI taxonomy): Eukaryota > Metazoa > Arthropoda > Insecta > Orthoptera > Acrididae > Schistocerca > Schistocerca americana. The sequence continues at coordinate 761,092,406 of NC_060123.1, forward strand.
TAAGAATGTCCAAGGGATACAGTAAACCTGGAGTAAAGCATCGGAGTCTATAACTAGTGTCACAGGAATGGTTCAAAACATAGACAGTAAGATGAGTCAGTCTTCTTGTACTTAATTCGGCTTTTTGCCTTTTGTATTTAGTTCGGATGCGATTTCTGTGTTTCATCGAAAATAAGAAGGTCAGAGGGATACAGTAAACCTGATGTGAAGCACGGAATCTATAACTAGTGGCACAGGAATGGTTCAAATCATAGTCAGTAAGAAGAGACAGTCTTGTTGTACTTAGGTCGGTATTGTACCTTTTGTATTTAATTCCGATACAATTTCTGTGTTTCATCGTCAATAAGAAGGTCCAAGGGATACAGTAAACCTGAAGTGAAGCATCGGAATCTATAACTAGTGTCACAGGAATGGTCAAGCATAGTCAGTAAGAAGGGTCAGTCTTCTTGTAGTTAAGTCGGCATTGTGCCTTTTCTATCTAATTCCGATGCAATTTCTGTGTTTCATCGTCAATAACAAGGTCAGAGGGATACAGTAAACCTGAAGTGAAGCATCGGAATCTATAACTAGTGTCACACGAATGGTTCAAATCATAGACAGTAGGAAAAGTCAGTCTACATGTACTTAAGTCGGCATTGTGCCTTTTGTATTTAATTCCGATGCAATTTCTGTGTTTCATCGTCAATAAGAAGGTCAGAGGGATACAGTAACCCTAAAGTGAAGCATCGGAATGTATAACCAGTGTCACAGTAATGGTTCAAAACATAGTCAGTAAGAAGACTCAGTCTCCTTGTACTTATGTCGGCATTGTGCCTCTTGTATTTAATTCCGATGCAATTTGTGTGTTTCATCGTCAATAAGAAGGTCAGAGGGATACAGTAAACATGAAGTGAAGCATCGGAATCTATAACTAGTGTCACAGGAATGGTTCAAAACATAGACAGTAAGATGAGTCAGTCTTGTTGTACTTAAGTCGGCATTGTGCCTTTTGAATTTCATTCCGATGCAATTTCTGTGTTTCATTGTCCATAAGAAGGTCCGAGGGATACAGTAAACCTCAAGTGAAGTATCGTAATAAAAAACTAGTGTCACAAGAATGGTTCAAAACATAGACTGTCAGAAGAGTCAGTCTTATTGTACTTATGTCGGTATTGTGCCTTTTGTATTTAATTCCGATGCAATTTCTGTGTTTCATCGTCAATAAGAAGGGTCAAGGGATACAGTAAACCTGGAGTGAAGCATCGGAATCTATAACTAGTGTCACAGGGATGGTTCAAATCATAGACAGTAAGAAGAGTCAGTCTTCTTGTACTTTAGTCGGCATTGTGCCATTTGTATTTAATTCCGATGCAATTTCTGTGTTTCATCGTCAATAAAAGGTCAGAGGGATACAGTATTCCCGAAGTGAAGCATCGGAATCTATGACTAGTGTCACAGGAATTGTGCCAAACACAGTCAGTAAGAAGAGTCAGTCTTCTTGTAATTAAGTCGGTATTGTGCCTTTTGTATTTAACTCCGATGGATTTTCTGTGTTTGATCGTCAATAAGAGGGTCCAAGGGATACAGTTAACCTGGAGTGAAGCACCGGAGTCTATAACTAGTGTCACAGGAATGGTTCAAAAGCATAGACAGTAAGAAGAGTCAGTCTTCTTGTACTTAATTCGGCATTGTGCCTTTTGTATTTAATTCTGATGCAATTTCTGTGTTTCCTCGTCAATTAGAAGGTCTAAGGGATACAGTAAACCTGGAGTGAAGCATCGGAATCCATAAGTAGTGCCACAGGAATGGTTCAAAACACAGACAGTAAGAAGAGTCAGACTTCATTTACTTAAGTCGGCATAGTGTCTTTTGTATTTAGTTCCGATGCAATATCTGTGTGTCATCGTCAATAAGTAGGTCCAAGGGATACAGTAAACCTGGAGTGAAGCATCGGAATCTATAACTAGTGTCACAGGAATGGTTCAGAACATAGTCAGTAAGAAGAGACAGTCTTCTTGTACTTAAGTCGGTATTATGTCTTTTGTATTTAAATTCGATGCAATTTCTGTGTTTCATCGTCAATAAGAAGGTCCAAGGGATACAGTAAACCAGGAGTGAAGCATCGGAGTCTATAACTAGTGTCACAGGAATGGTACAAAAAATAGTCAGTAAGAGGAGTCAGTCTTCTTTTACTTAATTTGGCATTGTGCCCTTTGTATTTAATGCTGATGCAATTTCTGTGTTTCATCGTCAATACGAAGGTCTAAGGGATACAGTAAACCTGGAGTGAAGCATCGGAATCTATAACTAGTGTCATAGGAATGGTTCGAAACACAGACAGTAAGAAGAGTCAAACTTCTTTTACTTACGTCGGCATTGTGCATTTTGTATTTAATTAAGATGCATTTTCTGTGTTTCATCGTCAATAAGAAGGTCCAAAGGATACAGTAAAGCTAGAGTGAAGCATCGGAAACTATAACTAGTGTCACAGGAATGTTTCAAAACATAGTCAGTAAGAAGAGACAGTCTTCTTGTACTTATGTCGGTATTGTGCCTTTTGTATTTAATTCCGATGCAATTTCTGTGTTTCATCGTCAATAAGAAGGTCTAGGGGATACAGTAAACCTGGAGTGAAGCATCGGAGTCTATAACTAGTGTCACACGAATGGTTCAAAAGATAGACAGTAAGAAGAGTCAGTCTTCTTGTACTTAAGTCTGCATTGTGCCTTTTGTATTTAATTCCGATGCAATTTCTGTGATTCATCGTCAATAAGAGGGTCCGAGCGATACAGTAAACCTGAAGTGAAGCATCGGAATGTATAACTAGTGTCACAGGAATGGTTCAAAACATAGTCAATAAGATGAGTCAGTCTTCTTGTACTTAAGTCGGCATTGTGACTTTTGTATTTAATTCCCATACAATTTCTGTGTTTCATCGTCAATAAGAAGGTCCAAGGGATACTGTAAACGTGGAGTGAAGCATCGGAATCTATAACTAGTGTCACAGGGATGGTTCAAAGCATAGACAGTAAGAAGAGTCAGTCTTATTGTACCTATGTCGGCATCGTGCCTATTGTATTTAATTCCGATGCAATTTCTGTGTTTCATCGTCAATAAGAAGGTAAGTGGGATACAGTAATCCTCAAGTTAAGCTTCGGTATCTATGACTAGTGTCACAGGAATGGTTCAAAACATAGTCAGTAAGAAGTGTCAGTCTTATGGTACTTAAGTCGGCATTGTGCCTATTGTAATTGATTCCGATGCAATTTCTGTGTTTCATCGTCAATAAGAAGGTCCAAGGGATACAGTAAACCTGGAGTGAAGCATCGGAATCTATAACTAGTGTCACAGGGATGGTTCAAAACATAGACAGTAAGAAGAGTCAGTCTTCTTGTACTTTAGTCGGCATTGTGCCTTTTGTATTTAATTCCGATGCAATTTCTGTGTTTCACCGTCAATAACAAGGTCAGAGGGATACAGTAATCCTGAAGTGAAGCATCGAAATCTATGACTAGTGTCACAGGAATGGTGCAAAACATAGTCAGTAAGAAGAGTCAGTCTTCTTGTACTTAAGTCGGTATTGTGACTTTTGTATTTAATTCCGATGCAATTTCTGTGTTACATCGTCAATAAGAAGGTCCAAGGGATACAGTAAACCTGGAGTGAAGCATCGGAACCTATAACTAGTGTCACAGGAATGGTTCAAAACATAGACAGTAAGAAGAGTCAGACTTCTTTTACTTACGTCGGCATTGTGCACTTGTATTCAATTCCGATGCAATTTCTGTGTTTCATCGTCCATAAGCAGGTCCAAGGGATACAGTAAACCAGGAGTGAAGCATCGGAGTGTATAACTAGTGTCACAGGAATGGTTCAAAACATAGACAGTAAGAAGAGTCAGTCTTCTTGTACTTAATTCGGCATTGTGCCCTTTGTATTTAATTCTGATGCAATTTCTGCGTTTCATCGTCAATAAGAAGGTCTAAGGGATACAGTAAACCTGGAGTGAAGCATCGGAATCCATAACTAGTGTCACAGGAATGGTTCAAACCACAGACAGTAAAAAGGGTAAGACTACTTTTACTTAAGTCGGCATTGTGCCTTTTGTATCTAATTCCGATGCAATTACTGTGTTTCATCGTCAATAAGAAGGTCTAAGGGATACAGTAAACCTGGAGTGAAGCATCGGAATCTATAACTAGTGTCACAGGAATGGTTCAAAGCATAGTCAGTAAGAAGAGACAGTCTTCTTGTACTTAAGTCGGCATTGTGCCTTTTATTTTTAATTCCGATGCAATTTCTGTGTTTCATCGTCAATAAGAAGGTCCAAGGGATACAGTAAACCAGGAGTGAAGCATCGGAGTCTATAACTAGTGTCACAGGAATGGTTCAAAACATAGACAGTAAGAAGAGTCAGTCTTCTTGTACTTAATTCGGCATTGTGCCTTTTGTATCTAATTCTGATGCAATTTTTGTGTTTCATCGTCAATAAGAAGGTCAGAGGGATACAGGAAACCTGAATTGAAGCATCGGAATCTATAACTAGTGTCACAGGAATGGTACAAAACATAGTCAGTAAGAAGAGTCAGTCTTCTTGTACTTAAGTCATCATTGTAGATTTTCTATTTAATTCTGATGCAATTTCGGTGTTTCATCGTCAATAAGATGGTCCATAGGATACAGTAAACCTGGAGTGAAGCATCGGAATCTATAACTAGTGTCACAGGAATGGTTCAAAACATAGTCAGTAAGAAGAGTCAGTCTTCTTGTACTTAAGTCGGCATTGTGCCTATTGTATCTCATTACGATGCAATTTCTGTGTTTCATCGTCCTTAAGAAGGTCCGAGGGATACAGTAAACCCGAATAGAAGCATCGGAATGTATAGCTAGTGTCACAGGAATGGTTCAAAACACAGACAGTAAGAAGAGTCAGACTTCTTTTACTTAAGTCAGCATTGAGCCTATTGTATTTAATTCCGATGCAATTTCTGTGTTTCATCGTCAATAAGAATGTCCAAGGGATACAGTAAACCTGGAGTAAAGCATCGGAGTCTATAACTAGTGTCACAGGAATGGTTCAAAACATAGACAGTAAGATGAGTCAGTCTTCTTGTACTTAATTCGGCTTTTTGCCTTTTGTATTTAGTTCGGATGCGATTTCTGTGTTTCATCGGAAATAAGAAGGTCGGAGGGATACAGTAAACCTGATGTGAAGCACGGAATCTATAACTAGTGGCACAGGAATGGTTCAAATCATAGTCAGTAAGAAGAGACAGTCTTGTTGTACTTAGGTCGGTATTGTGCCTTTTGTATTTAATTCCGATACAATTTCTGTGTTTCATCGTCAATAAGAAGGTCCAAGGGATACAGTAAACCTGGAGTGAAGCATCGGAATCTATAACTAGTGTCACAGGGACGGTTCAAAGCATAGACAGTAAGATGAGTCAGTATTCTTGTACTTTTTTCGGCATTGTGCTTTTTGTATTTAATTCCGATGCAATTTCCGTGTTCAATCGTCACTAAGAAGGTCAGTGGGATACAGTAATACTGAAGTTAAGCATCAGAATCTATAACTGGTGTCACAGGAATGGTTCAAAACATAGTCAGTAAGAAGGGTCAGTCTTCTTGTAGTTAAGTCGGCATTGTGCCTTTTCTATCTAATTCCGATGCAATTTCTGTGTTTCATCGTCAATAACAAGGTCAGAGGGATACAGTAAACCTGAAGTGAAGCATCGGAATCTATAACTAGTGTCACACGAATGGTTCAAATCATAGACAGTAGGAAAAGTCAGTCTACATGTACTTAAGTCGGCATTGTGCCTTTTGTATTTAATTCCGATGCAATTTCTGTGTTTCGTCGTCAATAAGAAGGTCAGAGGGATACAGTAACCCTATAGTGAAGCATCGGAATGTATAACCAGTGTCACAGTAATGGTTCAAAACATAGTCAGTAAGAAGACTCAGTCTCCTTGTACTTAAGTCGGCATTGTGCCTCTTGTATTTAATTCCGATGCAATTTGTGTGTTTCATCGTCAATAAGAAGGTCGGATACAGTAAACATGAAGTGAAGCATCGGAATCTATAACTAGTGTCACAGGAATGGTTCAAAACATAGACAGTAAGATGAGTCAGTCTTGTTGTACTTAAGTCGGCATTGTGCCTTTTGAATTTCATTCCGATGCAATTTCTGTGTTTCATTGTCCATAAGAAGGTCCGAGGGATACAGTAAACCTCAAGTGAAGTATCGTAATAAAAAACTAGTGTCACAAGAATGGTTCAAAACATAGACTGTCAGAAGAGTCAGTCTTATTGTACTTTAGTCGGCATTGTGCCTTTTGTATTCAATTCTGATGCAATTTCTGTGTTTCATCGTCAATAAGAAGGTCCAGGGGTTTCAGTAATCCTGGAGTGAAGCATCGGAATCTATAACTAGTGTCACAGGAATGGTTCAAAGCATTGACAGTAGGAAGAGTCAGTCTTCTTGTACTTAAGTCGGCATTGTGAATTTTTTATTTAATTCCGATACAATCTCTGTGTTTTATCGACAATAAGAAGGTCCAAGGGATACAATAAACCTGAAGTGAAGCATCGGAATCTATAACTAGTGTCACAGGGATGGTTCTAAACATAGACAGTAAGAAGAGTCAGTCTTCTTGTACCTAAGTCGGCATCGTGCCTTTTGCATTTAATTCCGATGCAATTTCTGTGTTTCATCGTCAATAAGAAGGGTCAAGGGATACAGTAAACCTGGAGTGAAGCATCGGAATCTATAACTAGTGTCACAGGGATGGTTCAAATCATAGACAGTAAGAAGAGTCAGTCTTCTTGTACTTTAGTCGGCATTGTGCCTTTTGTATTTAATTCCGATGCAATTTCTGTGTTTCATCGTCAATAAGAAGGTCTAGGGGATACAGTAAACCTGAAGTGAAGTATCGGAATCTATAACTAGTGTCACAGGAATTGTTCAAAACATAGTCAGTCTGAAGAGTCGGTCTTCTTGTACTTAAGTCGGCATTGTGACTTTTCTATTTAATTACGATGCAATTTCTGTGTTTCATCGTCAGCAAGAAGGTCCAAAGGATACAGTAAACCAGGAGTGAAGCATCGATATCTATGACTAGTGTCACAGGAATGGTTCAAAACATAGACAGTAAGATGAGTCAGTCTTCTTGTACTTAATTCGGCTTTTTGCCTTTTGTATTTAGTTCGGATGCGATTTCTGTGTTTCATCGGAAATACGAAGGTCGGAGGGATACAGTAAACCTGATGTGAAGCACGGAATCTATAACTAGTGGCACAGGAATGGTTCAAATCATAGTCAGTGAGAAGAGACAGTCTTGTTGTACTTAGGTCGGTATTGTGCCTTTTGTATTTAATTCCGATACAATTTCTGTGTTTCATCGTCAATAAGAAGGTCCAAGGGATACAGTAAACCTGGAGTGAAGCATCGGAATCTATAACTAGTGTCACAGGGACGGTTCAAAGCATAGACAGTAAGATGAGTCAGTATTCTTGTACTTTTTTCGGCATTGTGCTTTTTGTATTTAATTCCGATGCAATTTCCGTGTTCAATCGTCACTAAGAAGGTCAGTGGGATACAGTAATACTGAAGTTAAGCATCAGAATCTATAACTGGTGTCACAGGAATGGTTCAAAACATAGTCAGTAAGAAGGGTCAGTCTTCTTGTAGTTAAGTCGGCATTGTGCCTTTTCTATCTAATTCCGATGCAATTTCTGTGTTTCATCGTCAATAACAAGGTCAGAGGGATACAGTAAACCTGAAGTGAAGCATCGGAATCTATAACTAGTGTCACACGAATGGTTCAAATCATAGACAGTAGGAAAAGTCAGTCTACATGTACTTAAGTCGGCATTGTGCCTTTTGTATTTAATTCCGATGCAATTTCTGTGTTTCATCGTCAATAAGAAGGTCAGAGGGATACAGTAACCCTATAGTGAAGCATCGGAATGTATAACCAGTGTCACAGTAATGGTTCAAAACATAGTCAGTAAGAAGACTCAGTCTCCTTGTACTTAAGTCGGCATTGTGCCTCTTGTATTTAATTCCGATGCAATTTGTGTGTTTCATCGTCAATAAGAAGGTCGGATACAGTAAACATGAAGTGAAGCATCGGAATCTATAACTAGTGTCACAGGAATGGTTCAAAACATAGACAGTAAGATGAGTCAGTCTTGTTGTACTTAAGTCGGCATTGTGCCTTTTGAATTTCATTCCGATGCAATTTCTGTGTTTCATTGTCCATAAGAAGGTCCGAGGGATACAGTAAACCTCAAGTGAAGTATCGTAATAAAAAACTAGTGTCACAAGAATGGTTCAAAACATAGACTGTCAGAAGAGTCAGTCTTATTGTACTTTAGTCGGCATTGTGCCTTTTGTATTCAATTCTGATGCAATTTCTGTGTTTCATCGTCAATAAGAAGGTCCAGGGGTTTCAGTAATCCTGGAGTGAAGCATCGGAATCTATAACTAGTGTCACAGGAATGGTTCAAAGCATTGACAGTAGGAAGAGTCAGTCTTCTTGTACTTAAGTCGGCATTGTGAATTTTTTATTTAATTCCGATACAATCTCTGTGTTTTATCGACAATAAGAAGGTCCAAGGGATACAATAAACCTGAAGTGAAGCATCGGAATCTATAACTAGTGTCACAGGGATGGTTCTAAACATAGACAGTAAGAAGAGTCAGTCTTCTTGTACCTAAGTCGGCATCGTGCCTTTTGCATTTCATTCCGATGCAATTTCTGTGTTTCATCGTCAATAAGAAGGTCAGTGGGATACAGTAATCCTGAAGTTAATCATCGGTATCTTTGACTAGTGTCACAGGAATGGTTCAAAAAATATTTGGTAAGAAGAGTCAGTCTTATTGTACTTAAGATGGCATTGTGCCTATTGTATTTAATTCCGATGCAATTTCTGTGTTTCATCGTCAATAAGAAGGGTCAAGGGATACAGTAAACCTGGAGTGAAGCATCGGAATCTATAACTAGTGTCACAGGGATGGTTCAAATCATAGACAGTAAGAAGAGTCAGTCTTCTTGTACTTTAGTCGGCATTGTGCCATTTGTATTTAATTCCGATGCAATTTCTGTGTTTCATCGTCAATAAAAGGTCAGAGGGATACAGTATTCCCGAAGTGAAGCATCGGAATCTATGACTAGTGTCACAGGAATTGTGCCAAACACAGTCAGTAAGAAGAGTCAGTCTTCTTGTAATTAAGTCGGTATTGTGCCTTTTGTATTTAACTCCGATGGATTTTCTGTGTTTGATCGTCAATAAGAGGGTTCAAGGGATACAGTTAACCTGGAGTGAAGCACCGGAGTCTATAACTAGTGTCACAGGAATGGTTCAAAAGCATAGACAGTAAGAAGAGTCAGTCTTCTTGTACTTAATTCGGCATTGTGCCTTTTGTATTTAATTCTGATGCAATTTCTGTGTTTCCTCGTCAATAAGAAGGTCTAAGGGATACAGTAAACCTGGAGTGAAGCATCGGAATCCATAAGTAGTGCCACAGGAATGGTTCAAAACACAGACAGTAAGAAGAGTCAGACTTCATTTACTTAAGTCGGCATAGTGTCTTTTGTATTTAGTTCCGATGCAATATCTGTGTGTCATCGTCAATAAGTCGGTCCAAGGGATACAGTAAACCTGGAGTGAAGCATCGGAATCTATAACTAGTGTCACAGGAATGGTTCAGAACATAGTCAGTAAGAAGAGACAGTCTTCTTGTACTTAAGTCGGTATTATGTCTTTTGTATTTAAATTCGATGCAATTTCTGTGTTTCATCGTCAATAAGAAGGTCCAAGGGATACAGTAAACCAGGAGTGAAGCATCGGAGTCTATAACTAGTGTCACAGGAATAGTACAAAAAATAGTCAGTAAGAGGAGTCAGTCTTCTTTTACTTAATTTGGCATTGTGCCCTTTGTATTTAATGCTGATGCAATTTCTGTGTTTCATCGTCAATACGAAGGTCTAAGGGATACAGTAAACCTGGAGTGAAGCATCGGAATCTATAACTAGTGTCATAGGAATGGTTCGAAACACAGACAGTAAGAAGAGTCAAACTTCTTTTACTTACGTCGGCATTGTGCATTTTGTATTTAATTAAGATGCATTCTCTGTGTTTCATCGTCAATAAGAAGGTCCAAAGGATACAGTAAAGCTAGAGTGAAGCATCGGAAACTATAACTAGTGTCACAGGAATGTTTCAAAACATAGTCAGTAAGAAGAGACAGTCTTCTTGCACTTATGTCGGTATTGTGCCTTTTGTATTTAATTCCGATGCAATTTCTGTGTTTCATCGTCAATAAGAAGGTCTAGGGGATACAGTAAACCTGAAGTGAAGTATCGGAATCTATAACTAGTGTCACAGGAATTGTTCAAAACATAGTCAGTCTGAAGAGTCGGTCTTCTTGTACTTAAGTCGGCATTGTGACTTTTCTATTTAATTACGATGCAATTTCTGTGTTTCATCGTCAGCAAGAAGGTCCAAAGGATACAGTAAACCAGGAGTGAAGCATCGATATCTATGACTAGTGTCACAGGAATGGTTCAAAATATAGACAGTAAGAAGAGTCCGTCTTCTTGTACTTACGTCGGCATTGTGCTTTTGTATTTAATTCCGATGCAATTTCTGTGTTTCATCCCGTCAATAAGAAGGTCCACGGTATACGGTAAACCTGTAGTGAAGCATCGGAATCTATAACTAGTGTCACAGGAATTGTTCAAAACATAGTCAGTCTGAAGAGTCAGTCTTCTTGTACTTAAGTCGGCATTGTGCCTTTTCAAGTTAATTACGATGCAATTTCTGTGTTTCATCGTCTGCAAGAGGGTCCAAAGGATACAGTAAACCAGGAGTGAAGCATCGGATCTATAACTAGTGTCACAGGAGTGGTTCACATCATAGAGAGTAAGAAGAGTCCGTCTTCTTGTACTTATGTCGGCATTGTGCTTTTGTATTTAATTCCGATGCAATTTCTGTGTTTCATCGTCAATAAGAAGGTCCAAGGTATACAGTAAACCTGGAGAGAAGCATCGGAATCTATAATTAGTGCCACAGCATTGGTTCAAAACGTGGACAGTGAGATGAGTCAGTCTTCTTGTACTTAATTCGGCATTGTGCCTTTTGTATTTAATTCCGACGCAATTTCTGTGTTTCATTGTCAATAAGAACTTCAGAGGGATACAGTAAATCTGAAGTGAAGCATCGGAATCTATAACTAGCGTCACACGAATGGTTCAAAACATAGACAGTAAGAAGAGTCAGTCTTCTTGTACTTAAGTCGGCATTGTGCCTTTTGTATTTAATTCCGCTGTAATTTCTGTGTTTTATTGTCAATAAGACGGTCAGAGGGATACAGTAAACCTGAAGTGAAGCATCGGAATCTATAACTAGTGTCACAGGAATGGTTCAAACATAGTCAGTAAGAAGAGTCCGTCTTCTTGTACTTATGTCGGCATTGTGCTTTTGTATTTAATTCCGATGCAATTTCTGTGTTTCATCGTCAACAAGAAGGTCCAAGGTATACAGTAAACCTGGAGTGAAGCATCGGAATCCATAACTAGAGTCACAGGAATGGTTCAAAACATAGACAGAAAGATGAGTCAGTCTTCTTGTACTTAAGTCGGCAATGTGCTTTTGTATTTAATTCCGATGCAATTTCTGTGTTTTATCGTCAATAAGAAGGTCCAAGGTATACAGTAAACCTGGAGTGAAGCATCGGAATCTATAACTAGTGTCACAGGAATGGTTCAAAACATAGACAGTAAGAAGAGGTAGTCTTCTTGTACTTAAGTCAGCATTGCTCCTTTTGTATTTAATTCCGATGTAATTTCTGTGTTTTATCGTCAATAAGAAGGTCAGAGGGACACAGTAAACCTGAAGTGAAGCATTGGTATCTATAACTAGTGTCACAGGAATGGTTCAAACATAGTCAGTAAGAAGAGTCAGTCTTCTTGTACTTCAGTAGGCATTGTGCCTTTTGTATTTAATTCCGATGCAATTTCTGTGTTTTATCGTCAATAAGAAGGTCAGAGGGATACAGTAAACCTGAAGTGAAGCATCGGAATCTACAACTAGTGTCACAGGAATGGTTCAAAACATAGAGAGTTGGAAGACTCAGTCTTCTTGTACTGAAGTCGGCATTGTGCCTTTTAAATTTCATTCTGATGCAATTTCTGTGTTTCATCGTCCATAAGAAGGTCTGAGGGATACAGTAAACCTCAAGTGAAGCATCGGAATAAAAAACTAGTGTCACAGGAATGGTTCAAAACATAGACAGTAGGAAGAGTCAGTCTTCTTGTACCTAAGTCGGTATTGTGCCTTTTCTATTTAATTCCGATGCAATTTCTGTGTTTCATCGTCAATAAGAAGGTCAGAGGGATACAGTAAACCTGGAGTGAAGCACCGGAATCTATAACTAGTGTCACAGGAATGGTTCTAAACACAAACTCTCAGAAGAGTCAGTCTTCTTGTAGTTAAGTCTGCATTGTGCCTTTTGTATTTAATTCCGATGCAATTTCTGTGTTTCATCGTCAATAAGAAGGTCAGTGGGATACAGTTATCCTGAAGTTAAGCATCGGTATCAATGACTAGTGTCACAGGAATGGTTCAAAACATAGTCAGTAAGAAGAGTCAGTCTTCTTGTACTTAAGTCGGTATTGTGCCTTTTGTATTTAATTCCGATGCAATTTCTGTGTTTCATCGTCAATAAGAAGGTCGAAGGGATACAGGAAACCTGCAGTGAAGCAACGGAATCTATAACTAGTGTCACAGGAATGGTTCAAAACATAGACAGTAAGAAGAGTCAGACTTCTTTTACTTAAGTCGGCATTGTGCCTTTTGTATTCAATTCCGATGCAATTTCTGTGTTTCATCGTCAATAAGAAGGTCTAAGGGATACAGTAAACCAGGAGTGAAGCACAGGAGTCTATAACTAGTGTCACAGGAATGGTTCAAAACATAGACAGTAAGAAGAGTCAGTCTTCTTGTACTTAATTCGGCATTGTGCCTTTTGTATTTAATTCTGACGAATTTTTGGGTTTCATCGTCTATAAGAAGGTCAGAGGGATACAGTAAAAATGAAGTGAAGCATCGGAATCTATAACTAGTGTCACACGAACGGTTCAAAACATAGACAGTTGGAAGAGTCAGTCTTCTTGTACTTAAGTCGGCATTGTGCCCTTTGTATTTAATTCCGATGCAATTTCTGTGCTACATTGTCAATAAGAAGTTCCAAGGGATACAGTAAACCTGAAATGAACCATCGGAATCTATATCTAGTGTCACAGGAATCGTTCAAAGCATAGACAGTAGGAAAAGTCAGTCTTCTTGTACTTAAGTCGGCATTGTGAATTTTTTATTTAATTCCGATACAATCTCTGTGTTTCATCGACAATAAGAAGGTCCAAGGGATACAATAAACCTGAAGTGAAGCATCGGAATCTATAACTAGTGTCACAGGGATGGTTCTAAACATAGACAGTAAGAAGAGTCAGTCTTCTTGTACTTTAGTCGGCATTGTGCCATTTGTATTTAATTCCGATGCAATTTCTGTGTTTCATCGTCAATAAGAAGGTCAGTGGGATACAGTAATCCTGAAGTTAATCATCGGTATCTATGACTAGTGTCACAGGAATGGTTCAAAAAATATTTGGTAAGAAGTGTCAGTCTTATTGTACTTAAGATGGCATTGTGCCTATTGTATTTAATTCCGACGCAATTTCTGTGTTTCATCGTCAATAAGAAGGGTCAAGGGATACAGTAAACCTGGAGTGAAGCATCGGAATCTATAACTAGTGTCACAGGGGTGGTTCAAAACATAGACAGTAAGAAGAGTCAGTCTTCTTGTACTTTAGTCGGCATTGTGCCATTTGTATTTAATTCCGATGCAATTTCTGTGTTTTATCGTCAATAAAAGGTCAGAGGGATACAGTATTCCCGAAGTGAAGCATCGGAATCTATGACTAGTGTCACAGGAATTGTGCCAAACACAGTCAGTAAGAAGAGTCAGTCTTCTTGTAATTAAGTCGGTATTGTGCCTTTTGTATTTAACTCCGATGGATTTTCTGTGTTTGATCGTCAATAAGAGGGTCCAAGGGATACAGTTAACCTGGACTGAAGCACCGGAGTCTATAACTAGTGTCACAGGAATGGTTCAAAAGCATAGACAGTAAGAAGAGTCAATCTTCTTGTACTTAATTCGGCATTGTGCCTTTTGTATTTAATTCTGATGCAATATCTGTGTTTCCTCGTCAATAAGAAGGTCTAAGGGATACAGTAAACCTGGAGTGAAGCATCGGAATCTATAACTAGTGTCATAGGAATGGTTCAAAACACAGACAGTAAGAAGAGTCAGACTTCTTTTACTTACGTCGGCATTGTGCATTTTGTATTTAATTAAGATGCATTTTCTGTGTTTCATCGTCAATAAGAAGGTCCAAAGGATACAGTAAAGCTACAGTGAAGCATCGGAAACTATAACTAGTGTCACAGGAATGTTTCAAAACATAGTCAGTAAGAAGAGACAGTCTTCTTGTACTTATGTCGGTATTGTGCCTTTTGTATTTAATTCCGATGCAATTTCTGTGTTTCATCGTCAATAAGAAGGTCTAGGGGATACAGTAAACCTGAAGTGAAGTATCGGAATCTATAACTAGTGTCACAGGAATTGTTCAAAACATAGTCAGTCTGAATAGTCGGTCTTCTTGTACTTAAGTCGGCATTGTGACTTTTCTATTTAATTACGATGCAATTTCTGTGTTTCATCGTCAGCAAGAAGGTCCAAAGGATACAGTAAACCAGGAGTGAAGCATCGAAATCTATGACTAGTGTCACAGGAATGGTTCAAAATATAGACAGTAAGAAGAGTCCGTCTTCTTGTACTTACGTCGGCATTGTGCTTTTGTATTTAATTCCGATGCAATTTCTGTGTTTCATCCCGTCAATAAGAAGGTCCACGGTATACGGTAAACCTGTAGTGAAGCATCGGAATCTATAACTAGTGTCACAGGAATTGTTCAAAACATAGTCAGTCTGAAGAGTCAGTCTTCTTGTACTTAAGTCGGCATTGTGCCTTTTCAAGTTAATTACGATGCAATTTCTGTGTTTCATCGTCTGCAAGAGGGTCCAAAGGATACAGTAAACCAGGAGTGAAGCATCGGATCTATAACTAGTGTCACAGGAGTGGTTCACATCATAGAGAGTTAGAAGAGTCCGTCTTCTTGTACTTATGTCGGCATTGTGCTTTTGTATTTAATTCCGATGCAATTTCTGTGTTTCATCGTCAATAAGAAGGTCCAAGGTATACAGTAAACCTGGAGGGAAGCATCGGAATCTATAATTAGTGCCACAGGATTGGTTCAAAACGTGGACAGTGAGATGAGTCAGTCTTCTTGTACTTAATTCGGCATTGTGCCTTTTGTATTTAATTCCGACGCAATTTCTATGTTTCATTGTCAATAAGAACTTCAGAGGGATACAGTAAATCTGAAGTGAAGCATCGGAATCTATAACTAGCGTCACACGAATGGTTCAAAACATAGACAGTAAGAAGAGTCAGTCTTCTTGTACTTAAGTCGGCATTGTGCCTTTTGTATTTAATTCTGATGTAATTTCTGTGTTTTATTGTCAATAAGACGGTCAGAGGGATACAGTTAACCTGAAGTGAAGCATCGGAATCTATAACTAGTGTCACAGGAATGGTTCAAATCATAGACAGTAAGAAGAGTCAGTCTACTTCTACTTAAGTCGGCATTGTGCCTTTTGTATTTAATTCCGATGCAATTTCTGTGTTTTATCGTCCATACGAAGGTCAGAGTGATACAGTAAACCTGAAGTGAAGCATCGGAATCTATAACTAGTGTCACAGGAATGGTTCAAACATAGTCAGTAAGAAGAGTCCGTCTTCTTGTACTTATGTCGGCATTGTGCTTTTGTATTTAATTCCGATGCAATTTCTGTGTTTCATCGTCAACAAGAAGGTCCAAGGTATACAGTAAACCTGGAGTGAAGCATCGGAATCCATAACTAGAGTTACAGAAATGGTTCAAAACATAGACAGTAAGATGAGTCAGTCTTCTTGTACTTAAGTCGGCAATGTGCTTTTGTATTTAATTCCGATGCAATTTCTGTGTTTTATCGTCAATTAGAAGGTCCAAGGTATACAGTAAACCTGGAGTGAAGCATCGGAATCTATAACTA
Organism: Schistocerca americana; assembly: GCF_021461395.2. NCBI lineage: Eukaryota > Metazoa > Arthropoda > Insecta > Orthoptera > Acrididae > Schistocerca > Schistocerca americana. The sequence goes on from NC_060123.1 coordinate 761,108,606, forward strand.
GTGTCACAGGAATGGTTCAAAACATAGACAGTAAGATGAGTGAGTCTTCTTGTACTTAAATCGGCATTGTGCCTTTTGTATTTAATACGGACGCAATTTCTGTGTTTCATCGTCAATATGAACGTCAGAATGATACAGTAAATCTGAAGTGAAGCATCGGAATCAATAAGTAGTGTCACAGGAATGGTTCAAAACATAGACAGTAAGAAGAGGTAGTCTTCTTGTACTTAAGTCAGCATTGCTCCTTTTGTATTTAATTCCGATGTAGTTTCTGTATTTTATCGTCAATAAGAAGGTCAGAGGGACACAGTAAACCTGAAGTGAAGCATTGGTATCTATAACTAGTGTCACAGGAATGGTTCAAAACATAGTCAGTAAGAAGAGTCAGTCTTCTTGTACTTCAGTAGGCATTGTGCCTTTTGTATTTAATTCCGATGCAATTTCTGTGTTTTATCGTCAATAAGAAGGTCAGAGGGATACAGTAAACCTGAAGTGAAGCGTCGGAATCTACAACTAGTGTCACAGGAATGGTTCAAAACATAGAGAGTTGGAAGACTCAGTCTTCTTGTACTGAAGTCGGCATTGTGCCTTTTAAATTTCATTCTGATGCAATTTCTGTGTTTCATCGTCCATAAGAAGGTCTGAGGGATACAGTAAACCTCAAGTGAAGCATCGGAATAAAAAACTAGTGTCACAGGAATGGTTCAATACATAGACAGTAGGAAGAGTCAGTCTTCTTGTACCTAAGCCGGTATTGTGCCTTTTCTATTTAATTCCGATGCAATTTCTGTGTTTCATCGTCAATAAGAAGGTCAGAGGGATACAGTAAACCTGGAGTGAAGCACCGGAATCTATAACTAGTGTCACAGGAATGGTTCTAAACACAAACTCTCAGAAGAGTCAGTCTTCTTGTACTTAAGTCTGCATTGTGCCTTTTGTATTTAATTCCGATGCAATTTCTGTGTTACATCGTCAATAAGAAGGTCAGTGGGATACAGTTATCCTGAAGTTAAGCATCGGTATCAATGACTAGTGTCACAGGAATGGTTCAAAACATAGTCAGTAAGAAGAGTCAGTCTTCTTGTACTTAAGTCGGTATTGTACCTTTTGTATTTAATTCCGATGCAATTTCTGTGTTTCATCGTCAATAAGAAGGTCGAAGGGATACAGGAAACCTGCAGTGAAGCATCGGAATCTATAACTAGTGTCACAGGAATGGTTCAAAACATAGACAGTAAGAAGAGTCAGACTTCTTTTACTTAAGTCGGCATTGTGCCTTTTGTATTCAATTCCGATGCAATTTCTGTGTTTCATCGTCAATAAGAAGGTCTAAGGGATACAGTAAACCAGGAGTGAAGCACAGGAGTCTATAACTAGTGTCACAGGAATGGTTCAAAACATAGACAGTAAGAAGAGTCAGTCTTCTTGTACTTAATTCGGCATTGTGCCTTTTGTATTTAATTCTGACGCAATTTTAGTGTTTCATCGGCTATAAGAAGGTCAGAGGGATACAGTAAAATTGAAGTGAAGCATCGGAATCTATAACTAGTGTCACACGAACGGTTCAAAACATAGACAGTTGGAAGAGTAAGTCTTCTTGTACTTAAGTCGGCATTGTGCCTTTTGTATTTAATTCCGATGCAATTTCTGTGCTACATTGTCAATAAGAAGTTCCAAGGGATACAGTAAACCTGAAATGAACCATCGGAATCTATATCTAGTGTCACAGGACTCGTTCAAAGCATAGACAGTAGGAAAAGTCAGTCTACATGTACTTAAGTCGGCATTGTGCCTTTTGTATTTAATTCCGATGCAATTTCTGTGTTTCATCGTCAATAAGAAGGTCAGAGGGATACAGTAAACCTGAAGTGAAGCATCGGAATCTATAACTAACGTCACAGGAATTGTTCAAACATAGACAGTCTGAAGAGCCGGTCTCCTTGTACTTAAGTCTCCATTGTGCCTTTTCATTTAATTACGATGCAATTTCTGTGTTTCATCGTCAGCAAGAAGGTCCAAAAGATACAGTAAACCACGAGTGAAGCATCTGAATCTATAACTAGTGTCACAGGAATGGTTCAAAACATAGACAGTAAGAAGATTCCGTCCTCTTGTACTTACGTCGGCATTGTGATTTTGTATTTAATTGCGATGCAATTTCTGTGTTTCATCGTCAATAAGAAGTTCCAAGGTATACAGTAAACCTGGAGTGAAGCATCGGAATCTATAACTAGTGTCACAGGAATTGTTCGAATCATAGTCAGTAAGAAGAATCAGTCTTCTTGTACTTCAGTCGGCATTGTGCCTTTTGTATTTAATTCCGATGCAGTTTCTGTGTTTCATCGTCAATATGAAGGTCTAAGGGATACAGTAAATCTGGACTGAAGCATCGGATTCTATAACTAGTGTCACAGGAATGGTTCAAAACATAGACAGTAAGATGAGTCAGTCTTATTGTACTTAAGTCGGCATTGTGCATTTTGTATTTAATTCCGATGCAATTTCTGTGTTTCATCGCCAATACGAAGGTCCAAGGGATACAGTAAACCTGAAGAAAGCATCAGAATCTATAACTAGAGTCACAGGAGTGGTTCAAAACATAGAGAGTAGGAAGAGTCAGTCTTCTTGTACTTAAGTCGGCATTGTGCTTTTTCTATTTAATTCCGATGCCGTTTCTGTGTCTCTTCGTCAATAGGAAGGTCCAAGGGATACAGTAAACCTGAAGTGAAGCATCGGAATCTATAACTAGTGTCACAGGAATTGTTCAAAATATAGTCAGTCTGAAGAGTCAGTCTTCTTGTGCTTAAGTCGGCAATGTGCCTTTTCTATTTAATTACGATGCGATATCTGTGTTTCATCGTCAGTAAGAAGGTCCAAGGGATACTGTAAACCCGGAGTGAAGCATCGGAATCTATAACTAGTGTCAGAGGTATGGTTCAAATCATAGACACTAAGAAGAGTAAGTGTTCTTCTACTTAAGTCGGCATTGTGCGTTTTGTATTTAATTCCGATGCAATTTCTGTGTTTTATCGTCAATAAGAAGGTCAGAGGGATACAGTAAACCTGAAGTGAAGCATCGGAAAATGTAACTAGTGTCACAGGAATGGTTCAAACATAAGCAATAAGAAGAGTCCGTCTTCTTGTACTTAAGTCGGCATTGTGCTTTTGTATTTAATTCCGATGCAATTTCTGTGTTTCATCGTCAATAAGAAGGTCCGAGGTATACAGTAGACCTGGTGTGAAGCATCGGAATCTATAACTAGTGTCACAGAAATGGTTCTAAACGTAGACAGTAAGATGAGTCAGTCTTCTTGTACTTAAGTCGGCATTGTGATTTTGTATTTAATTCCGATGCAATTTCTGTGTTTTATCGTCAATAAGAAGGTCCAAGGTATACAGTAAACCTGGAGTGAAGCATCAGAATGTATAACTAGTAACACAATAATGGTTCGAAACATTGGCAGTAAGATGAGTCAGTCTTCTTGTACTTAAATCGCCATTGTGCCTCTTGTATTTAATACCGACGCAATTTCTGTGTTTCATTGTCAATAAGAACGTCAGAGGCATACAGTAAATCTGAAGCGAAGCATCGGAATCTATAACTAGTGACACAGGAATTGTTCAAAACATAGTCAGTAAGAAGAGTCAGTCTTCTTGTACTTAAGTCGGCATTGTGCCTTTTGAATTTAATTCCGATATAATTTCTGTGTTTCATCGTCAATAAGAAGGTCCAAGAGATACAGTAAACCAGGACTGAAGCATCGGAATCTATAACTAGTGTCACAGGGATGGTTCAAAACATAGACAGTAAGAAGAGTCAATCTTCTTGTACCTAAGTCGGCATCGTGCCTTTTGTATTTAATTCCGATGCAATTTCTGTGTTTCATCCTTTAATAAGAAGGTCAGTGGGATACAGTAATCCTGAAGTTAAGCATCGGTATCTATGACTAGTGTCACAGGAATGGTTCAAAACGTAGTCAGTAAGAACAGTCAGCCTTCTTGTACTTAAGTCGGCATTGTGCCTATTGTATTAATTTCCGATGCAATTTCTGTGTTTCATCGTCATTAAGAAGGTCCAAGGGATACAGTAAACCTGGAGTGAAGTATCGGAATCTATAACTAGTGTCACAGGAATGGTTCAAAACATAGACAGTAAGAAGAGTCAGTCTTCTTGTACTTTAGTCGGCTTTGTGCCTTTTGTATTTAATTCCGATGCAATTTCTGTGTTTCATCGTCAATAACAAGGTCAGAGGGATACAATAATCCTGAAGTGAAGCAACGGAATCTATGACTAGTGTCACAGGAATGGTGCAAATCATAGTCAGTAAGAAGAGTCAGTCTTCTTGTACTTAAGTCGGTATTGTGCCTTTTGTATTTAATTCCGATGCAATTTCTGTGTTTCATCGTCAATAAGAAGGTCCAAGGGATACATTAAACCTGGAGTGAAGCATCGGAATCTATAACTAGTGTCACAGGAATGGTTCAAAACATCGACAGTAAGAAGAGTCTGACTTCTTTTACTTAAGTCGGCATTGTGATTTTTGTATTTAATTCCGATGCAATTTCTGTTTTACATCGTCAATAAGAGGGTCCGAGGGATACAGTAAACCTGGAGTGAAGCATCGGAATCTATAACTAGTGTCATAGGAATGGTTCAAAACATAGTCAGTAAGAAGAGACAGTCGTCTTGTGCTTAAGTCGGTATTGTGTCTTTTGTATTTAATTCCGATGCAATTTCTGTGTTTCATAGTCAATAAGATGGTCCAAGGGATACAGCAAACCTGGAGTGAAGCATCGGAGTCTATAACTAGTGTCACAGGATTGGTTAAAAACATAGTCAGTAAGAAGAGTCAGTCTTCTTGTACTTAAGTCATCATTGTGCATTTTCTATTTAATTCTGATGCTATTTCTGTGTTACATCGTCAATAAGAAGGTCTAAGGGATACAGTAAACCTGGAGTGAAGCATCGGAATCCATAAATAGTGTCACGGGAATGGTTCAAAGCACAGACAGTAAGAAGGGTCAGACTTCTTTTACTTATGTCGGCAATGTGCTTTTGTATTTAATTCCGATGCAATTTCTGTGTTTCATCGTCAATACGAAGGTCCATGGGATACAGTAAACCTGAAGTGAAGCATCGGAATCTATAACTAGTGTCACAGGAATGGTTCTAAACATAGTCAGTAAGAAGAGACAGTATTCTTGTACTTTAGTTGGTATTGTGCCTTTTGTATTTAACTCCGATGCAATTTCTGTGTTTCATCGTCAATAAGAAGGTCCAAGGGATACAGTTAACATGGAGTGAAGCATAGGAATCTATAACTAGTGTCACAGGGACGGATCAAAACATAGACAGTGAGATGAGTCAGTATTCTTGTACTTTTGTCGGCATTGTGCTTTTTGTATTTAATTCCGATGCAATTACTGTGTTTCATCGTCTCTAAGAAGGTCAGTGGGATACAGTAATCCTGAAGTTAAGCATCGGAATCTATAACTAGTGTCACAGGAATGGTGCATATCATTGTCAGTAAGAAGAGTTTGTCTTCTTGTAGTTAAGTCAGCATTGTGACTTTTCTATTTCATTCCGATGCAATTTCTGTGTTTCATCGTCAATAAGAAGGTCAGATGGATACAGTATACCTGAAGTGAAGCATCAGAATCTATAACTAGTGTCACACGAATGGTTCAAAACATAGAGAGTTGGAAGATTCAGTCTTCTTGTACTTAATTCGGCATTGTGCCTTTTGTATTTCATTCCGATGCAATTTCTGTGTTTCATCGTCCATAAGAAGGTCCGAGGGATACAGTAAACCTCACGTGAAGCATCTGAATAAAAAACTAGTGTCACAGGAATGGTTCAAAACATAGAGAGTAGGAAGAGTCAGTCTTCTTTTACATAAGCCGGCATTGTGCTTTTTCTATTTAATTCCGATGCGATTTCTGTGTCTCATCGTCAATAGGAATGTCCAAGGGATACAGTAAACCTCAAGAGAAGCATCTGAAACTATAACTAGTGTCACAGGATTTGTTCAAAACATAGTCAATATGAAGAGTCAGTCTTCTTGTACTTAAGCCGGCATTGTGCGTTTTCTATTAAATTACGATGCAATTTCTGTGTTTCAACGTCAATAAGAAGGTCCAAGGGATACAGTAAACCAGGAGTAAAGCATCGGAATCCATAAATAGTGTCACAGGAATGGTTCAAAACGCAGACAGTAAGAAGGGTCAGACTTCTTTTACTTATGTCGGCATTGTGCCTTTTGTATTTAATTCCGATGCAATTTCTGTGTTTCATCGTCAATACGAAGGTCCATGGGATACAGTAAACCTGAAGTGAAGCATCGGAATCTATAACTAGTGTCACAGGAATGGTTCAAAGCATAGTCAGTAAGAAGAGACAGTCTTCTTGTACTTTAGTAGGTATTGTGCCTTTTGTATTTAACTCCGATGCAATTTCTGTGTTTCATCGTCAATAAGAAGGTCCAAGGGATACAGTTAACATGGAATGAAGCATAGGAATCTATAACTAGTGTCACAGGGACGGATCAAAACATAGAGAGTTGGAAGATTCAGTCTTCTTGTACATAAGCCGGCATTGTGCTTTTTGTATTTAATTCCGATGCGATTTCTGTGTCTCATCGTCAATAGGTATGTCCAAGGGATACAGTAAACCTCAAGAGAAGCATCGGAAACTATAACTAGTGTCACAGGATTTGTTCAAAACATAGTCAGTCTGAAGAGTCAGTCTTCTTGTACTTAAGCCGGCATTGTGCGTTTTCTATTAAATTACGATGCAATTTCTGTGTTTCAACGTCAATAAGAAGGTCCAAGGGATACAGTAAACCAGGAGTGTAGCATCGGAATCTATAACTAGTGTCACAGGAATGGTTCAAAATATAGACAGTAGGAAGAGTCCGTCTTCTTTTACTTAAGTCGGCATTGTGCTTTTGTATTTAATTCCGATGCAATTTCTGTGTTTCATCGTCAATAAGAAGGTCCAAGGCATACAGTAAACCTGGAGTGAAGCATCGGAATCCAGAACTAGTGTCACAGGATTGGTTCAAAGCATAGACAGTGAGATAAGTCAGCCTTCTTGTACTTAATTCGGCATTGTGCCTTTTGTATTTAATTCCGACGCAATTTCTGTGTTTCATCGTCAATAAGAAGGTCAGAGGGATACAGTTATCCTGAAATGAAGCATCGGAATCTATGACTAGTGTCACAGGAATGGTGCAAAACATAGTCAGTAAGATGAGTCAGTCTTCTTGTACTTAAGTCGGTATTGTGCCTTTTGTATTTAATTCCGATGCAATTTCTGTGTTTCAACGTCAATAAGAAGGTCCAAGGGATACAGTAAACCTGGAGTGAAGCATCGGAATCTATAACTAGCGTCACAGGAATGGTTCAAAACATAGACAGTAAGAAGAGTCTGACTTCTTTTGCTTAAGTCGGCATTGTGCCTCTTGTATTCAATTCCGATGCAATTTCTGTGTTTCATTGTCAATAATAAGTTCCAAGGGATACAGTATACCAAGAGTGAAGCATCGGAGTCTATAACTAGTGTCACAGGAATGGTTCCAAACGTAGACACTAATAAGTGTCTGTCTACTTGCACTTAATTCGGCATTGTGCCTTTTGTATTTATTTCTGATGAAATTTCTGTGTTTCATCGTCAATAAGAAGGTCAGAGTGATACAGGAAACCTGTAGTGAAGCATCGGAATCTATAACTAGTGTCACAGGAATGGTTCAAAACATAGTCAGTAAGAAGAGTCAGTCTTCTTGTACTTAGGTCATCATTGTGCATTTTCCATTTAATTCTGATGCAATTTCTGTGTTTCATCGTCAATAAGAAGGTCAGAGGGATACAGGAAACCTGTAGTGAAGCGTCGGAATCTATAACTAGTGTCACAGGAATGGTTCAAAACATAATCAGTAAGAAGAGTCAGTCTTCTTGTACTTAGGTCATCACTGTGCATTTTCTATTTAATTCTAATGAAATTTCTGTGTTTCATCGTCAATAAGAAGGTCTATGGGATACAGTAAACCTGGAGTGAAGCATCGGAATCCATAACTAGTGTAACAGGAATGATTCAAAACACAGACAGTAAGAAGAGTCAGACTTCTTTTACTTAAATCGGCATTGTGCCTTTTTATATAATTCCGATTCAATTTCTGTGATTCATCGTCAATACGAAGGTCCAAGGGATACAGTAAACCTGGAGTGAAGCATCGGAATCTATAACTAGTGTCACAGGAATGGTTCAAAACACAGACAGTAAGAAGAGTCAGACTTCTTTTACTTAAGTCGGCATTGTACCTTTTTATTTAATTCCGATGCAATTACTGTGTTTCATCGTCAATACGAAGGTCCAAGGGATACAGTAAACCTGGAGTGAAGCAACGGAATCTATAACTAGTGTCACAGGAATGGTTCAAAACATAGTCAGTAAGAAGAGACAGTCTTCTTGTACTTTAGTCGGTATTGTGCTTTTTGTATTTAATTCCGATGCAATTTCTGTCTTTCATCGTCAAGAAGAAGGTCCAAGGGATACGGTTGAGCTGGAGTGAAGCATCGGAATCTATAACTAGTGTCACAGGGACGGTTCAAAACATAGACAGTAAGATGAGTCAGTATTCTTGTACTTTAGTCGGCATTGTGCTTTTTGTATTTAATTCCGATGCAATTTCTGTGTTTCATCGTCAATAAGAAGGTCAGAGGGATACAGTAAACCTGAAGTGATGCATCGGAATCTATAACTAGTGTCACAGGAATGGTTCAAAACATAGTCAGTAAGAAGAGTCAGTCTTCTTGTACTTAAGTCGGCATTGTGCCTATTGTAATTAATTCCGATGCAATTAGTGTGTTTCATCGTCAATAACAAGGTCCAAGAGGTACAGTATACCAGAAGTGAAGCATCGGAATCTATAACTAGTGTCACAGGAATGGTTCAAAACATAGAGAGTACAAAGAGTTAGTCTTCTTGTACTTAAGTCGGCATTGTGCTTTTGTATATAATTCCGATGCAATTTCTGTGTTTCATCGTCAATACGAAGGTCCAAGGTATACAGTAAACCTGGAGTGAGGCATCGGAATCTGTAACTAGTGCCACAGGAATGGTTCAAAGCATAGACAGTAAGATGAGTCAGCCTTCTTGTACTTAATTCGGCATTGTGCCTTTTGTATTTAATTGAGACGCAATTTCTGTGTTTCATTGTCAATAAGAACGTCAGAGGGATACAGTAAATCTGAAGTGAAGCGTCGGAATCTGTAACTAGTGTCACAGGAATGGTTCAAAACAAAGACAGTAAGAAGAGTCAGTCTCCATGTACTTAAATGGGCATTGTGCCTTTTGTATTTAATTCCGATGTAATTTCTGTGTTTTATCGTCATTAAGAAGGTCAGAGGGATACAGTAAACCTGATGTGAAGCATTGGAGTCTATAACTAGTGTCACAGGAATGGTTCAAATCATAGTCAGTAAGAGGAGTCAGTTTTTTTGTACTTCAGTCGGCATTGTGCCTTTTGTATTTAATTCCGATGCAATTTCTGTGTTTCATCGTCAATATGAAGGTCTAAGGGATAGAGTCAATCTGGAGTGAAGCATAGTGTCACACGAATGGTTCAAAACATAGACAGTAAGATAAATCAGTCTTCTTGTACTTAAGTCGGCATTGTGCCTTTTGTATTTAATTCCGATGCAATATCTATGTTTCATCGCCAATAAGAAGATCCAAGGGATACAGTAAACTTAAAGGAAGCATCAGAATCTATAACTAGTGTCACAGGAGTGGTTCAAAACATAGAGAGTGGGAAGAGTCAGTCTTCTTGTACTTAAGTCGGCATTGTGCCTTTTCTATTTCATTCCGATGCGGTTTCTGTGTCTCTTCGTCAATAGGAATTTCCAAGGGATACAGTAAACCTGAAGTGAAGCATCGGAATCTATACCTAGTGGCACAGGAATTGTTCAAAATATAGTCAGTCTGAAGAGTCAGTCTTCTTGTACTTAAGTCGGCAATGTGCCTTTTCTATTTAATTACGATGCAATTTCTGTGTTTCATCGTCAGTAGGAAGGTCCAAGGGATACTGTAAACCTGGAGTGAAGCATCGGAACCTATAACTAGTGTCACAGGAATGGTTCAAAACATAGACAGTAAGAAGAGTCAGTCTGCTTCTACTTAAGTCGGCATTGTGCCTTTTGTATTTAATTCCGATGCAATATCTGTTCTTTATCGTCAATAAGAAGGTCAGAGGGATACAGTAAACCTGAAGTGAAGCATCGGAATCTATAACTAGTGTCACAGGAACGGTTCAAACATACTCAGTAAGAAGAGTCTGCATTCTTGTACATAAGTCGGCATTGTGCTTTTGTATTTAATTCCGATGCAATTTCTGTGTTTCATCGTCAACAGGAAGGTCCAAGGTATACAGTAAACCTGGAGTGAAGCATCGGAATCGATAACTAGTGTCACAGGAATAGTTCAAAACATAGACAGTAAGATGAGTCAGTCTTCTTGTACTTAAGTCGGCATTGTGCTTTTGTATTTAATTCCTATGCAATTTCTAGGTTTCATCGTCAATAGGAAGGTCCAAGGTATACAGTAAACCTGGAATGAAGCATCGGAATCGATAACTAGTGTCACAGGAATGGTTCAAAACATAGACAGTAAGACGAGTCAGTCTTCTTGTACTTAAGTCGGCATTGTGCTGTTGTATTTAATTCCGATGCAATTTCTGTGTTTCATCGTCAATAAGAAGGTCCAAGGTATACAGTAAACCTGGAGTGAAGCACCGGAATCTATAACTAGTGCCACAGGAATGCTTCAATACATAGACAGTACGATGAGTCGGTCTTCGTGTACTTAATTCGGCATTGTGCCTTTTGTATTTAATACCGACGCAGTTTCTGTGTTTCATCGTCAATAAGAACGTCAGAGGGATCCAGTAAATCTGAAGTGAAGCATCGGAATCTATAACTAGTGTCACAGGAATGGTTCAAAACATAGACAGTAAGAAGAGTCAGTCTTCTTGCACTTAAGTCGGCATTGTGCCTTTTGTATTTAATTCCGATGTAATTTCTGTGTTTTATCGTCAATAAGAAGGTCAGAGGGATACAGTAAAACTGAAGTGAAGCATCGTAATCTGTAACTATTGTCACAGGAATGGTTCAAAACATAGTCAGTAGGAAGAATCAGTCTTCTTGTACTTCAATAGGCATTGTGCCTTTTGTATTTAATTCCGATGCAATTTCTGTGTTTCATCGTCAATATGAAGGTCTAAGGGATACAGTAAACGTGGAGTGAAGCATCGGAATCTATAACTAGTGTCACAGGATTGTTTCAAAACATAGACAGTAACAAGAGTCAGTCTTCTTGTACTTAAGTTGGCATTGTGCCTTTTGTATTTAATTCCGATGCAATTTCTGTGTTCCATCGTCATTAAGAAGGTCAGTAGGATACAGTAATCCTGAAGTTAAGCTTCAGAAACTATAACTAGTTTCACAGAAATGGTTCAAAACATAGTCAGTAAGAAGAGTCAGTCATCTTGTAGTTAAGTCGGTATTGTGCCTTTTCTATTTAATTCCGATGCAATTTCTGTGTTTCATCGTCAATAAGAAGGTCAGTGGGATACAGTAAACCTGAAGTGAAGCATCGGAATCTATAACTTGCGTCACAGGAATGGTTCAAAGCTTAGAGAGTTGGAAGAGTCAGTATTCTTGTACTTAAGTCGGCATTGTGCCTTTTGTATTTAATTCCGATGCAATTTCTGTGTTTCATCGTCAATACGAAGGTCCATGGGATACAGTAAACCTGAAGTGAAGCATCGGAATCTATAACTAGTGTCACAGGAATGGTTCAAAGCATAGTCAGTAAGAAGAGACAGTCTTCTTGTACTTTAGTAGGTATTGTGCCTTTTGTATTTAACTCCGATGCAATTTCTGTGTTTCATCGTCAATAAGAAGGTCCAAGGGATACAGTTAACATGGAATGAAGCATAGGAATCTATAACTAGTGTCACAGGGACGGATCAAAACATAGAGAGTTGGAAGATTCAGTCTTCTTGTACATAAGCCGGCATTGTGCTTTTTGTATTTAATTCCGATGCGATTTCTGTGTCTCATCGTCAATAGGTATGTCCAAGGGATACAGTAAACCTCAAGAGAAGCATCGGAAACTATAACTAGTGTCACAGGATTTGTTCAAAACATAGTCAGTCTGAAGAGTCAGTCTTCTTGTACTTAAGCCGGCATTGTGCGTTTTCTATTAAATTACGATGCAATTTCTGTTTCAACGTCAATAAGAAGGTCCAAGGGATACAGTAAACCAGGAGTGTAGCATCGGAATCTATAACTAGTGTCACAGGAATGGTTCAAAATATAGACAGTAGGAAGAGTCCGTCTTCTTTTACTTAAGTCGGCATTGTGCTTTTGTATTTAATTCCGATGCAATTTCTGTGTTTGATCGTCAATAAGAAGGTCCAAGGCATACAGTAAACCTGGAGTGAAGCATCGGAATCCAGAACTAGTGTCACAGGATTGGTTCAAAGCATAGACAGTGAGATAAGTCAGTCTTCTTGTACTTAATTCGGCATTGTGCCTTTTGTATTTAATTCCGACGCAATTTCTGTGTTTCATCGTCAATAAGAAGGTCAGAGGGATACAGTTATCCTGAAATGAAGCATCGGAATCTATGACTAGTGTCACAGGAATGGTGCAAAACATAGTCAGTAAGATGAGTCAGTCTTCTTGTACTTAAGTCGGTATTGTGCCTTTTGTATTTAATTCCGATGCAATTTCTGTGTTTCAACGTCAATAAGAAGGTCCAAGGGATACAGTAAACCTGGAGTGAAGCATCGGAATCTATAACTAGCGTCACAGGAATGGTTCAAAACATAGACAGTAAGAAGAGTCTGACTTCTTTTGCTTAAGTCGGCATTGTGCCTCTTGTATTCAATTCCGATGCAATTTCTGTGTTTCATTGTCAATAACAAGTTCCAAGGGATACAGTATACCAAGAGTGAAGCATCGGAGTCTATAACTAGTGTCACAGGAATGGTTCAAAACGTAGACACTAATAAGTGTCTGTCTACTTGCACTTAATTCGGCATTGTGCCTTTTGTATTTATTTCTGATGAAATTTCTGTGTTTCATCGTCAATAAGAAGGTCAGAGTGATACAGGAAACCTGTAGTGAAGCATCGGAATCTATAACTAGTGTCACAGGAATGGTTCAAAACATAGTCAGTAAGAAGAGTCAGTCTTCTTGTACTTAGGTCATCATTGTGCATTTTCCATTTAATTCTGATGCAATTTCTGTGTTTCATCGTCAATAAGAAGGTCAGAGGGATACAGGAAACCTGTAGTGAAGCGTCGGAATCTATAACTAGTGTCACAGGAATGGTTCAAAACATAATCAGTAAGAAGAGTCAGTCTTCTTGTACTTAGGTCATCATTGTGCATTTTCTATTTAATTCTAATGAAATTTCTGTGTTTCATCGTCAATAAGAAGGTCTATGGGATACAGTAAACCTGGAGTGAAGCATCGGAATCCATAACTAGTGTAACAGGAATGATTCAAAACACAGACAGTAAGAAGAGTCAGACTTCTTTTACTTAAATCGGCATTGTGCCTTTTTATATAATTCCGATTCAATTTCTGTGATTCATCGTCAATACGAAGGTCCAAGGGATACAGTAAACCTGGAGTGAAGCATCGGAATCTATAGCTAGTGTCACAGGAATGGTTCAAAACACAGACAGTAAGAAGAGTCAGACTTCTTTTACTTAAGTCGGCATTGTACCTTTTTATTTAATTCCGATGCAATTACTGTGTTTCATCGTCAATACGAAGGTCCAAGGGATACAGTAAACCTGGAGTGAAGCAACGGAATCTATAACTAGTGTCACAGGAATGGTTCAAAACATAGTCAGTAAGAAGAGACAGTCTTCTTGTACTTTAGTCGGTATTGTGCTTTTTGTATTTAATTCCGATGCAATTTCTGTCTTTCATCGTCAAGAAGAAGGTCCAAGGGATACGGTTGAGCTGGAGTGAAGCATCGGAATCTATAACTAGTGTCACAGGGACGGTTCAAAACATAGACAGTAAGATGAGTCAGTATTCTTGTACTTTAGTCGGCATTGTGCTTTTTGTATTTAATTCCGATGCAATTTCTGTGTTTCATCGTCAATAAGAAGGTCAGAGGGATACAGTAAACCTGAAGTGATGCATCGTAATCTATAACTAGTGTCACAGGAATGGTTCAAAACATAGTCAGTAAGAAGAGTCAGTCTTCTTGTACTTAAGTCGGCATTGTGCCTATTGTAATTAATTCCGATGAAATTAGTGTGTTTCATCGTCAATAACAAGGTCCAAGAGGTACAGTATACCAGAAGTGAAGCATCGGAATCTATAACTAGTGTCACAGGAATGGTTCAAAACATAGAGAGTACAAAGAGTTAGTCTTCTTGTACTTAAGTCGGCATTGTGCTTTTGTATATAATTCCGATGCAATTTCTGTGTTTCATCGTCAATACGAAGGTCCAAGGTATACAGTAAACCTGGAGTGAGGCATCGGAATCTGTAACTAGTGCCACAGTAATGGTTCAAAGCATAGACAGTAAGATGAGTCAGCCTTCTTGTACTTAATTCGGCATTGTGCCTTTTGTATTTAATTGAGACGCAATTTCTGTGTTTCATTGTCAATAAGAACGTCAGAGGGATACAGTAAATCTGAAGTGAAGCGTCGGAATCTGTAACTAGTGTCACAGGAATGGTTCAAAACAAAGACAGTAAGAAGAGTCAGTCTCCTTGTATTTAAGTGGGCATTGTGCCTTTTGTATTTAATTCCGATGTAATTTCTGTGTTTTATCGTCATTAAGAAGGTCAGAGGGATACAGTAAACCTGAAGTGAAGCATTGGAGTCTATAACTAGTGTCACAGGAATGGTTCAAATCATAGTCAGTAAGAGGAGTCAGTTTTTTTGTACTTCAGTCGGCATTATGCCTTTTGTATTTAATTCCGATGCAATTTCTGTGTTTCATCGTCAATATGAAGGTCTAAGGGATAGAGTCAATCTGGAGTGAAGCATAGTGTCACACGAATGGTTCAAAACATAGACAGTAAGATAAATCAGTCTTCTTGTACTTAAGTCGGCATTGTGCCTTTTGTATTTAATTCCGATGCAATATCTATGTTTCATCGCCAATAAGAAGATCCAAGGGATACAGTAAACTTAAAGGAAGCATCAGAATCTATAACTGGTGTCTCAGGAGTGGTTCAAAACATAGAGAGTGGGAAGAGTCAGTCTTCTTGTACTTAAGTCGGCATTGTGCCTTTTCTATTTCATTCCGATGCGGTTTCTGTGTCCCTTCGTCAATAGGAATTTCCAAGGGATACAGCAAACCTGAAGTGAAGCATCGGAATCTATACCTAGTGGCACAGGAATTGTTCAAAATATAGTCAGTCTGAAGAGTCAGTCTTCTTGTACTTAAGTCGGCAATGTGCCTTTTCAATTTAATTACGATGCAATTTCTGTGTTTCATCGTCAGTAGGAAGGTCCAAGGGATACTGTAAACCTGGAGTGAAGCATCGGAACCTATAACTAGTGTCACAGGAATGGTTCAAAACATAGACAGTAAGAAGAGTCAGTCTGCTTCTACTTAAGTCGGCATTGTGCCTTTTGTATTTAATTCCGATGCAATATCTGTTCTTTATCGTCAATAAGAAGGTCAGAGGGATACAGTAAACCTGAAGTGAAGCATCGGAATCTATAACTAGTGTCACAGGAACGGTTCAAACATACTCAGTAAGAAGAGTCTGCATTCTTGTACATAAGTCGGCATTGTGCTTTTGTATTTAATTCCGATGCAATTTCTGTGTTTCATCGTCAACAGGAAGGTCCAAGGTATACAGTAAACCTGGAGTGAAGCATCGGAATCGATAACTAGTGTCACAGGAATAGTTCAAAACATAGACAGTAAGATGAGTCAGTCTTCTTGTACTTAAGTCGGCATTGTGCTTTTGTATTTAATTCCTATGCAATTTCTAGGTTTCATCGTCAATAGGAAGGTCCAAGGTATACAGTAAACCTGGAATGAAGCATCGGAATCGATAACTAGTGTCACAGGAATGGTTCAAAACATAGACAGTAAGACGAGTCAGTCATCTTGTACTTAAGTCGGCATTGTGCTGTTGTATTTAATTCCGATGCAATTTCTGTGTTTCATCGTCAATAAGAAGGTCCAAGGTATACAGTAAACATGGAGTGAAGCACCGGAATCTATAACTAGTGCCACAGGAATGCTTCAATACATAGACAGTACGATGAGTCGGTCTTCGTGTACTTAATTCGGCATTGTGCCTTTTGTATTTAATACCGACGCAGTTTCTGTGTTTCATCGTCAATAAGAACGTCAGAGGGATCCAGTAAATCTGAAGTGAAGCATCGGAATCTATAACTAGTGTCACAGGAATGGTTCAAAACATAGACAGTAAGAAGAGTCAGTCTTCTTGCACTTAAGTCGGCATTGTGCCTTTTGTATTTAATTCCGATGTAATTTCTGTGTTTTATCGTCAATAAGAAGGTCAGAGGGATACAGTAAAACTGAAGTGAAGCATCGTAATCTGTAACTATTGTCACAGGAATGGTTCAAAACATAGTCAGTAGGAAGAATCAGTCTTCTTGTACTTCAATAGGCATTGTGCCTTTTGTATTTAATTCCGATGCAATTTCTGTGTTTCATCGTCAATATGAAGGTCTAAGGGATACAGTAAACGTGGAGTGAAGCATCGGAATCTATAACTAGTGTCACAGGATTGTTTCAAAACATAGACAGTAACAAGTGTCAGTCTTCTTGTACTTAAGTTGGCATTGTGCCTTTTGTATTTAATTCCGATGCAATTTCTGTGTTCCATCGTCATTAAGAAGGTCAGTAGGATACAGTAATCCTGAAGTTAAGCTTCAGAAACTATAACTAGTTTCACAGAAATGGTTCAAAACATAGTCAGTAAGAAGAGTCAGTCTTCTTGTAGTTAAGTCGGTATTGTGCCTTTTCTATTTAATTCCGATGCAATTTCTGTGTTTCATCGTCAATAAGAAGGTCAGTGGGATACAGTAAACCTGAAGTGAAGCATCGGAATCTATAACTAGCGTCACAGGAATGGTTCAAAGCTTAGAGAGTTGGAAGAGTCAGTATTCTTGTACTTAAGTCGGCATTGTGCCTTTAGTATTTAATTCCGATGTAATTTCTGTGTTTCATCGTCAATAAGAAGGTCCAAGGGATACAGTAAACCTGAAATGAACCGTCGGAATTTATAACTAGTGTTACAGGAATGGTTCAAAACATAGCCAGTAGGAAAAGTCAGTCTACACGTACTTAAGTCGGCATTGTGCCTTTTGTATTTAATTCCGATGTAATTTCTGTGTTTCATCGTCAATAAGAAGGTTAGAGGGATACAGTAAACCTGAAGTGAAGCATCGGAATCTATAACTAGTGCCACAGGAACGGTTCAAAGCATAGTCAGTAAGAAGAGTCCGTCTTCTTGTACTTAAGTCGGCATTGTGCATTTTGTATATAATTCCGATGCAATTTGTGTGTTTCATCGTCAATAAGAAGGTCCAAGGGATACAGTAAACCTGAAGTGAAGCGTCGGAATCTATAACTGGCGTCACAGGAATGGTTCAAAACATAGAGAGTTGGAAGAGTCAGTCTACTTGTACATAAGTCGGCATTGTGCCTTTTGTATTTCATTCCGATGCAATTTCTGTGTTTCATCGTCCATAAGAAGGTCCGAGGGATACAGTAAACCTGAAGTGAAGCATCGCAATAAAAAACTAGTGTCACAGGAAAGGTTCAAAACATAGAGAGTAGGAAGAGTCAGTCTTCTTGTACTTAAGTCGGCATTGTGCTTTTTCTATTTAATTCCAATGCGATTTCTGTGTCTCATCGTCAATAGGAAGGTCTAAGGGATACTGTAAACCTGGAGTGAAGCATCGGAACCTATAACTAGTGTCACAGGAATGGTTCAAAACATAGACAGTAAGAAGAGTCAGCCTGCTTCTGCTTAAGTCGGCATTGTGCCTTTTGTATTTAATTCCGATGCAATATCTGTTCTTTATCGTCAATAAGAAAGTTAGAGGGATACAGTAAACCTGAAGTGAAGCATCGGAATCTATAACTAGTGTCACAGGAACGGTTCAAACATACTCAGTAAGAAGAGTCTGCATTCTTGTACTTAAGTCGGCATTGTGCTTTTGTATTTAATTCCGATGCAATTTCTGTGTTTCATCGTCAACAGGAAGGTCCAAGGTATACAGTAAACTTGGAGTGAAGCATCGGAATCGATAACTAGTGTCACAGGAATGGTTCAAAACATAGACAATAAGATGAGTCAGTCTTCTTGTACTTAAGTCGGCATTGTGCTTTTGTATTTAATTCCGATGCAATTTCTAGGTTTCATCGTCAATAGGAAGGTCCAAGGTATACAGTAAACCTGGAATGAAGCATCGGAATCGATAACTAGTGTCACAGGAATGGTTCAAAACATAGACAGTAAGAGGAGTCAGTCTTCTTGCACTTAAGTCGGCATTGTGCCTTTTGTATTTAATTCCGATGTAATTTCTGTGTTTTATCGTCAATAAGAAGGTCAGAGGGATACAGTAAAACTGAAGTGAAGCATTGTAATCTGTAACTATTGTCACAGGAATGGTTCAAAACATAGTCAGTAAGAAGAATCAGTCTTCTTGTACTTCAGTAGGCATTGTGCCTTTTGTATTTAATTCCGATGCAATTTCTGTGTTTCATCGTCAATATGAAGGTCTAAGGGATACAGTAAACGTGGAGTGAAGCATCGGAATCTATAACTAGTGTCACAGGATTGTTTCGTAACATAGACAGTAAGAAGAGTCAGTCTTCTTGTACTTAAGTTGGCATTGTGCCTTTTGTATTTAATTCCGGTGCAATTTCTGTGTTCCATCGTCACTAAGAAGGTCAGTGGGATACAGTAATCCTGAAGTTAAGCTTCAGAATCTATAACTAGTTTCACAGAAATGGTTCAAAACATAGTCAGTAAGAAGAGTCAGTCTTCTTGTAGTTAAGTCGGTATTGTGATTTTTCTATTTAATTCCGATGCAATTTCTGTGTTTCATCGTCAATAAGAAGGTCAGTGGGATACAGTAAACCTGAAGTGAAGAATCGGAATCTATAACTAGCGTCACAGGAATGGTTCACAGCTTAGAGAGTTGGAAGAGTCAGTATTCTTGTACTTAAGTCGGCATTGTGCATTTAGTATTTAATTCCGATGTAATTTCTGTGTTGCATCGTCAATAAGAAGGGCCAAGGGATACAGTAAACCTGGAGTGAAGCATCGGAATCTATAACTAGTGTCACAGGGATGGTTCAAACATAGACAGTAAGAAGAGTCAGTCTTCTTGTACTTTAGTCGGCATTGTGCCATTTGTATTTAATTCCGATGCAATTTCTGTGTTTCATCGTCAATAAAAGGTCAGAGGGATACAGTATTCCTGAAGTGAAGCATCGGAATCCATAAGTAGTGTCAAAGGATTGGTTCAAAACACAGACAGTAAGAAGAGTCAGACTTCTTTTACTTAAGTCGGCTTAGTGTCTTTTGTATTTAGTTCCGATGCAATTTCTGTGTTTCATCGTCAATAAGTAGGTCCAAGGGATACAGTAAACCTGGAGTGAAGCATCGGAATCTATAACTAGTGTCACAGGAATGGTTCAAAACATAGTCAGTAAGAAGAGACAGTCTTCTTGTACTTAAGTCGGTATTATGTCTTTTGTATTTAAATTCGATGCAATTTCTGTGTTTCATCGTCAATAAGAAGGTCCAAGGGATACAGTAAACCAGGAGTGAAGCATCGGAGTCTATAACTAGTGTCACAGGAATGGTGCAAAAAATAGTCAGTAAGAGGAGTCAGTCTTCTTTTACTTAATTCGGCATTGTGCCCTTTGTATTTAATTCTGATGCAATTTCTATGTTTCATCGTCAATACGAAGGTCTAAGGGATACAGTAAACCTGGAGTGAAGCATCGGAATCCATAACTAGTGTCATAGGAATGGTTCAAAACACAGACAGTAAGAAGAGTCAGACTCCTTTTACTTACGTCGGCATTGTGCATTTTGTAATTAATTAAGATTCATTTTCTGTGTTTCATCGTCAATAAGAAGGTCCAAAGGATACAGTAAAGCTAGAGTGAAGCATCGGAATTTATAACTAGTGTCACAGGAATGTTTCAAAACATAGTCAGTAAGAAGAGACAGTCTTCTTGTACTTATGTCGATATTGTGCCTTTTGTATTTAATTCCGATGCAATTTCTGTGTTTCATCGTCAATAAGAAGGTCAGTGGGATACAGTAAACCTAAAGTGAAGCATCGGAATCTATAACTAGTGTCACACGAACGGTTCAAAACATAGACAGTTGGAAGAGTCAGTCGTCTTGTACTTAAGTCGGCATTGTGCCTTTTGTATTTAATTCCGATGCAATTTCTGTGTTTCATCGTCACTAAGAAGGTCAGAGGGATGCAGTAAACCTGAAGTGAAGTATCGGAATCTATAACTAGTGTCACAGGAATTGTTCAAAACATAGTCAGTCTGAAGAGTCGGTCTTCTTGTACTTAAGTCGGGATTGTGCCTTTTCTATTTCATTACGATGCAATTTCTGTGTTTCATCGTCAGCAAGAAGGTCCAAAAGATACAGTAAACCAGGAGTGAAGCATCGGAATCTATGACTAGTGTCACAGGAATGGTTCAAAACATAGACAGTAAGAAGAGTCCGTCTTCTTGTACTTACGTCGGCATTGTGCTTTTGTATTTAATTCCGATGCAATTTCTGTGTTTCATCCCGTCAATAAGAAGGTCCACGGTATACGGTAAACCTGTAGTGATGCATCGGAATCTATAACTAGTGTCACAGGAATTGTTCAAAACATAGTCAGTCTGAAGAGTCAGTCTTCTTGTACTTAAGTCGGCAATGTGCCTTTTATAATTAATTACGATGCAATTTCTGTGTTTCATCGTCAGTAATAAGGTCCAAGGGATACTTTAAACCTGGGGTGAAGCACCGGAATCTATAACTAGTGTCACAGGAATGGTTCAAAACATAGACAGCAAGAAGAGTCAGTGTACTTCTACTTAAGTCGGCATTGTGCCTTTTGTATTTAATTCCGATGCAATTTCTGTGTTTTATCGTCAATACGAAGGTCCAAGGTATACAGTAAACCTGGAGGGAAGCATCGGAATCTATAATTAGTGCCACAGGAATGGTTCAAAACATAGACAGTGAGATGAGTCAGTCTTCTTGTACTTAATTCGGCATTGTGCCTTTTGTATTTAATTCCGACGCAATTTCTGATTTTCATTGTCAATAAGAACTTCAGAGGGATACAGTAAATCTGAAGTGAAGAATCGGAATCTATAACTAGTGTCACAGGAATGGTTCAAAACATAGACAGTAAGATGAGTCAGTCTTCTTGTACTTAAGTCGGCATTGTGCCTTTTGTATTTAATTCCAATGTAATTTCTGTGTTTTATTGTCAATAAGACGGTCAGAGGGATACAGTAAACCTGAAGTGAAGCTTCGGAATCTATAACTAGTGTCACAGGAATTGTTCAAAATATAGTCAGTCTGAAGAGTCAGTCTTCTTGTACTTAAGTCGGCAATGTGCCTTTTATAATTAATTACGATGCAATTTCTGTGTTTCATCGTCAGTAATAAGGTCCAAGGGATACTTTAAACCTGGGGTGAAGCACCGGAATCTATAACTAGTGTCACAGGAATGGTTCAAAACATAGACAGCAAGAAGAGTCAGTGTACTTCTACTTAAGTCGGCATTGTGCCTTTTGTATTTAATTCCGATGCAATTTCTGTGTTTTATCGTCAATACGAAGGTCAGAGGGATACAGCAAACCTGAAGTGAAGCATCGGAATCTATAACTAGTGTCACAGGAATGGTTCAAACATAGTCAGTAAGAAGAGTCCGTCTTCTTGTACTTACGTCGGCATTGTGCTTTTGTATTTAATTCCGATGCAATTTCTGTGTTTCATCCCGTCAATAAGAAGGTCCACGGTATACGGTAAACCTGTAGTGATGCATCGGAATCTATAACTAGTGTCACAGGAATTGTTCAAAACATAGTCAGTCTGAAGAGTCAGTCTTCTTGTACTTAAGTCGGCATTGTGCCTTTTCAATTTAATTACGATGCAATTTCTGTGTTTCATCGTCTGCAAGAGGGTCCAAAGGATACAGTAAACCAGGAGTGAAGCATCGGAATCTATAACTAGTGTCACAGGAGTGGTTCACATCATAGACAGTAAGAAGAGTCCGTCTTCTTGTACTTACGTCGGCATTGTGCTTTTGTATTTAATTCCGATGCAATTTCTGTGTTTCATCGTCAATAAGAAGGTCCAAGGTATCCAGTAAACCTGGAGGGAAGCATCGGAATCTATAATTAGTGCCACAGGAATGGTTCAAAGCATAGACAGTGAGATGAGTCAGTCTTCTTGTACTTAATTCGGCATTGTGCCTTTTGTACTTAATTCCGACGCAATTTCTGTGTTTCATTGTCAATAAGAACTTCAGGGGGATACAGTAAATCTGAAGTGAAGCATCGGAATCTATAACTAGTGTCACAGGAATGGTTCAAAAAAAAAAACAGTAAGATGAGTCAGTTTTCTTGTGCTTAAGTCGGCATTGTGCCTTTTGTATTTAATTCCGATGTAATTTCTGTGTTTTATTGTCAATAAGACGGTCAGAGGGATACAGTAAAACTGAAGTGAAGCATTGGAATCTATGACTAGAGTCACAGGAATGGTTCAAAACATAGTCAGTAGGAAGAGTCAGTCTTCTTGTACTTCAGTAGGCATTGTGCCGTTTGTATTTAATTCCGATGCAATTTCTGTGTTTTATCGTCAATAAGAAGGTCAGAGGGATACAGTAAACCTGATGTGAAGCATCGGAATCTATAACTAGTGTCACAGGAATGGTTCAAAACATAGAGAGTTGGAAGACTCAGTCTTCTTGTACTGAAGTCGGCATTATGCCTTTTGAATTTCATTCCGATGCAATTTCTGTGTTTCATCGTCCATAAGAAGGTCTGAGGGATACAGTAAACCTCAAGTGAAGCATCGGAATAAAATACTAGTGTCACAAGAATGGTTCAAACATAGACAGTAGGAAGAGTCAGTCTTCTTGTACCTAAGTCGGTATTGTGCCTTTTCTATTTAATTCCGATGCAATTTCTGTGTTTCATCGTCAATAAGAAGGTCAGAGGGATACAGGAAACCTGGAGTGAAGCACCGGAATCTATAACTAGTGTCACAGGAATGGTTCAAAACATAGACTCTCAGTAGTGTCAGTCTTCTTGTACTTTAGTCGGCATTGTGCCTTTTGTATTTAATTCTGATGCAATTTCTGAGTTTCATCGTCAATAAGATGGTCAAAGGGATAGAGTAAACCTGGAGTGAAGCATCGGAATCTAAAACTAGTGTCACGGGAATGGATCAAAAGATAGACAGTGAGAAGCGTCAGTCTTCTTGTACTTAAGTCTGCATTGTGCCTTTTGTATTTAACTCCGATGCAATTTCTGTGTTTCATCGTCTATAAGAAGGTCAGTGGGATAATGTTATCCTGAAGTTAAGCATCGGTATCAATGACTAGTGTCACAAGAATGGTTCAAAACATAGTCAGTAAGAAGAGTCAGTCTTCTTGTACTTAAGTCGGCATTGTGCCTATTGTATTTAATTCCGATGCAATTTCTGTGTTTCATCGTCAATAAGATGGGCCAAGGGATACAGTAAACCTGGAGTGAAGCATCGGAATCTATAACTAGTGTCACAGGGATGGTTCGAAACATAGACAGTAAGAAGAGTCAGTCTTCTTGTACATTAGTCGGCATTGTGCCTATTGTATTTAATTCCGATGCAATTTCTGTGTTTCATCGTCAATAACAAGGTCAGAGGGATACAGTAATCCTGAAGTGAAGCATCGGAATCTATGACTAGTGTCACTGGAATGGTGCAAAACATAGTCAGTATGAAGAGTCAGTCTTCTTGTACTTAAGTCGGTATAGTGCCTTTTGTATTTAATTCCGATGCAATTTCTGTGTTTCATCGTCAATAAGAAGGTCCAAGGGATACAGGAAACCTGCAGTGAAGCATCGGAATCTATAACTAGTGTCACAGGAATGGTTCAAAACATAGACAGTAAGAAGAGTCCGTCCTCTTGTACTTACGTCGGCATTGTGATTTTGTATTTAATTGCGATGCAATTTCTGTGTTTCATTGTCAATAAGAAGTTCCAAGGTATACAGTAAACCTTGAGTGAAGCATCGGAATCTATAACTAGTGTCACAGGAGTTGTTCAAATCTTAGTCAGTAAGAAGAATCAGTCTTCTTGTACTTCAGTCGGCATTGTGCCTTTTGTATTTAATTCCAATGCCGTTTCTGTGTTTCATCGTCAATATGAAGGTCTAAGGGATACAGTAAATCTGGAGTGAAGCTTCGGATTCTATAACTAGTGTCACAGGAATGGTTCCAAACATAGACAGTAAGATGAGTCAGTCTTATTGTACTTAAGTCGGCATTGTGCATTTTGTATTTAATTCCGATGCAATATCTGTGTTTCATCGCCAATACGAAGGTCCAAGGGATACAGTAAACCTGAAGAAAGCATCAGAATCTATAACTAGTGTCACAGGAGTGGTTCAAAACATAGAGAGTAGGAAGAGTCAGTCTTCGTGTACTTAAGTCGGCATTGTGCTTTTTCTATTTAATTCCGATGCCGTTTCTGTGTCTCTTCGTCAATAGGAAGGTCCAAGGGATACAGTAAACCTGAAGTGAAGCATCGGAATCTATAACTAGTGTCACAGGAATTGTTCAAAATATAGTCAGTCTGAAGAGTCAGTCTTCTTGTACTTAAGTCGGCAATGTGCCTTTTCTATTTAATTACGATGCAATATCTGTGTTTCATCGTCAGTAAGAAGGTCCAAGGGATACTGTAAACCTGGAGTGAAGCATCGGAATCTATAACTAGTGTCACAGGAATGGTTCAAATCATAGACAGTAAGAAGAGTAAGTGTTCCTCTACTTAAGTCGGCATTGTGCGTTTTGTATTTAATTCCGATGCAATTTCTGTGTTTTATCGTCAATAGGATGGTCAGAGGGATACAGTAAACCTGAAGTGAAGCATCGGAATACATAACTAGTGTCACAGGAATGGTTCAAACATAGTCAATAAGAAGAGTCCGTCTTCTTGTACTTAAGTCGGCATTGTGCGTTTTGTATTTAATTCCGATGCAATTTCTGTGTTTCATCGTCAATAAGAACGTCAGAGGGATACAGTAAATCTGAAGTGAAGCATCGGAATCTATAACTAGTGTCACAGGAATTGTTCAAAACATAGACAGTAAGAAGAGCCAGTCTTCTTGTACTTAAGTCGGCATTGTGCCTTTTGTATTTAATTCCGATGCAATTTCTGTGTTTCATCGTCAATATGAAGGTCTAAGGGATACAGTAAACCTGGAGTGAAGCATCGGAATCTATAACTAGTGTCACAGGGATGGTTCAAAACATAGACAGTAATAAGAGTCAGTCTTCTTGTACTTAATTCGGCATTGCGCCTTTTGTATTTTATTCTGATGCAATTTCTGCGTTTCATCGTCAATAAGAAGGTCAGAGGGATACAGTAATCCTGAAGTGAAGCATCGGAATCTATAACTAGTGTCACAGGAATGGTTAAAAACATAGTCAGTAAGAAGAGTCAGTCTTCTTGTACCTAAGTCATCATTGTGCATTTTCTATTTAATTCTGATGCTATTTCTGTGTTTCATCGTCAATAAGAAGGTCTAAGGGATACAGAAAACCTGGATTGAAGCATCGGAATCCATAAATAGTGTCACAGGAATGGTTCAAAACACAGACAGTAAGAAGGGTCAGACTTCTTTTACTTATGTCGGCATTGTGCCTTTTGTATTTAATTCCGATGCAATATCTGTGTTTCACCGTCAATACGAAGGTCCATGGGATACAGTAAACCTGAAGTGAAGCATCGGAATCAATAACTAGTGTCACAGGAATGGTTCAAAACATAGTCAGTAAGAAGAGACAGTCTTCTTGTACTTTAGTAGGTATTGTGCCTTTTGTATTTAACTCCGATGCAATTTCTGTGTTTCATCGTCAATAAGAAGGTCCAAGGGATGCAGTTAACATGGAGTGAAGCATCGGAATCTATAACTAGTGTCACAGGGACGGATCAAAACATCGACAGTGAGATGAGTCAGTATTCTTGTACTTTAGTCGGCATTGTGCTTTTTGTATTTAATTCCGATGCAATTTCTGTGATTCATCGTCACTAAGACGGTCAGTGGGATACAGTAATCCTGAAGTTAAGCATCGGAATCTATAACTAGTGTCACAGGAATGGTGCATATCATTGTCAGTAAGAAGAGTTTGTCTTCTTGTAGTTAAGTCGGCATTGTGACATTTCTATTTAATTCCGATGCAATTTCTGTGTTTCATCGTCAATATGAAGGTCAGAGGGATACAGTAAACCTGAAGTGCAGCATCGGAATCTATAACTAGTGTCACAGGAACGGTTCAAATCATAGACAGTTGGAAGAGACAGTCTTCTTGTACTTAAGTCGGCATTGTGCCTTTTGTATTTAATTCCGATGAAATTTCTTTGTTTCATTGTCAATAAGAGGGTCCAAGGGATACAGTAAACCTGAAATGAACCATCGGAATCTACAACTAGTGTCACAGGAATCGTTCAAAGCATAGACAGTGGGAGAAGTCAATCTACATGTACTTAAGTCGGCATTGTGCCTTTTATATTTAATTCTGATGCAATTTCTGTGTTTCATCGTCAATAAGAAGGTCAGAGGGATACAGTAAACCTGAAGTGAAGCATCGGAATCTATAACTAGTGTCACAGGAATGGTTCAAAACATAGTCAGTAAGAAGAGTCAGTCTTCTTGTACTTAAGTCGGCATTGTGCCTATTAAATTTAATTCCGATGCAATTAGTGTGTTTCATCGTCAATAAGAAGGTCCAAGTGATACAGTATGCCAGAAGTGAAGCATCGGAATCTACAACTAGTGTCACAGGAATGGTTTAAATCATAGACAGTAGGAAGAGTCAGTCTTCTTGTACTTAAGTCGGTATTGTGCCTTTTCTATTTAATTCCGATGCAATTTCTGTGTTTCATCGTCAATAAGAAGGTCAGATGGATACTGTATACCTGAAGTGAAGCATCAGAATCTATAACTAGTGTCACAGGAATGGTTCAAAACATAGAGAGTTGGAAGATTCAGTCTTCCTGTACATAATTCGGCATTGTGCCTTTTGTATTTCATTCCGATGCAATTTCTGTGATTCATCGTCCATAAGAAGGTCCGAGGGATACAGTAAACCTCACGTGAAGCATCGGAATAAAAAACTAGTGTCACAGGAATGGTTCAAAACATAGAGAGTTGGAAGAGTCAGTTTTCTTGTACATAAGCCGACATTGTGCTTTTTCTATTTAATTCCGATGCGATTTCTGTGTCTCATCGTCAATAGGAATGTCCAAGGGATACAGTAAAACTCAAGAGAAGCATCGGAAACTATAACTAGTGTCACAGGATTTGTTCAAAACATAGTCAGTCTGAAGAGTCAGTCTTCTTGTACTTAAGCCGGCATTGTGCGTTTTCTATTTAATTACGATGCAATTTTTGTGTTTCATCGTCACAAGAAGGTCCAAGGGATACAGTAAACCAGGAGTGTAGCATCGGAATCTATAACTAGTGTCACAGGAATGGTTCAAAACATAGACAGTAGGAAGTGTCCGTCTTCTTTTACTTAAGTCGGCATTGTGCTTTTGTATTCAATTCCGATGCAATTTCTGTGTTTCATCGTCAATAAGAAGTTCCAAGGGATACAGTATACCAGGAGTGAAGCATCGGAGTCTATAACTAGTGTCACAGGAATGGTTCAAAACGTAGACACTAATAAGAGTCTGTCTTCTTGCACTTAATTCGGCATTGTGCCTTTTGAATTTATTTCTGATGCAATTTCTGTGTTTCATCGTCAATAAGAAGGTCAGAGGGATACAGGAAACCTGTAGTGAAGCATCGGAATCTATAACTAGTGTCACAGGAATGGTTCAAAACATAGTCAGTAAGAAGAGTCAGTCTTCTTGTACTTAGGTCATCATTGTGCATTTTCTATTTAATTCTGATGCAATTTCTGTGTTTCATCGTCAATAAGAAGGTGTATGGGATACAGTAAACCTGGAGTGAAGATCGGAATCCATAACTAGTGTAACAGGAAAAATTCAAAACACAGACAGTAAGAAGAGTCAGACTTCATTTACTTAAATCGGCATTGTGCCTTTTATATATAATTCCGATGCAATTTCTGTGATTCATCGTCAATACGAAGGTCCAAGGGATACAGTAAACCTGGAGTGAAGCATCGGAATCTATAACTAGTGTCACAGGAATGGTTCAAAACACAGACAGTAAGAAGAGTCAGACTTCTTTTACTTAAGTCGGCATTGTGCCTTTTTATTTAATTCCGATGCAATTTCTGTGTTTCATCGTCAATACGAAGGTCCAAGGGATACAGTAAACCTGGAGTGAAGCAACGGAATCTATAACTAGTGTCACAGGAATGGTTCAAAACATAGTCAGTAAGAAGAGACAGTCTTCTTGTACTTTAGTCGGTATTGTGCTTTTTGTATTTAATTCCGATGCAATTTCTGTCTTTCATCGTCAAGAAGAAGGTCCAAGGGATACAGTTGAGCTGGAGTGAAGCATCGGAATCTATAACTAGTGTCACACGGACGGTTCAAAACATAGACAGTAAGATGAGTCAGTATTCTTGTACTTTAGTCGGCATTGTGCTTTTTGTATTTAATTCCGATACAATTTCTGTGTTTCATCGTCAATAAGAAGGTCAGAGGGATACAGTAAACCTGAAGTGAAGCATCGAAATCTATAACTAGTGTCACAGGAGAGGTTTAAAACATAGTCAGTAAGTAGAGTCAGTCTTCTTGTACTTAAGTCGGCATTGTGCCTATTGTATTTAATTCCGATGCAATTAGTGTGTTTCATCGTCAATAACAAGGTCCAAGAGGTACAGTATACCAGAAGTGAAGCATCGGAATCTATAACTAGTGTCACAGGAATGGTTCAAAACAAAGAGAGTAGGAAGAGTCAGTCTTCTTGTACTTAAGTCGGCATTGTGCTTTTGTATATAATTCCGATGCAATTTCTGTGTTTCATCGTCAATACGAAGGTCCAAGGTATACAGTAAACCTGGAGTGAGGCATCGGAATCTATAACTAGTGTCACAGGAATGGTTCAAAGCATAGACAGTGAGATGAGTCAGCCTTCTTGTACTTCATTCGGCATTGTGCCTTTTGTATTTAATTCAGACGCAATTTCTGTGTTTCATTGTCAATAAGATCGTCAGAGGGATACAGTAAATCTGAAGTGAAGCGTCTGAATCTATAACTAGTGTCACAGGAATGGTTCAAAACATAGACAGTAAGAAGAGTCAGTCTCCTTGTACTTAAGTCGGCATTGTGCCTTTTGTATTTAATTCCGATGTAATTTCTGTGTTTTATCGTCATTAAGAAGGTCAGAGGGATACAGTAAACCTGAAGTGAAGCACTGGAGTCTATAACTAGTCTCACAGGAATGGTTCAAATCATAGTCAGTAAGAGGAGTCAGTCTTTTTG
Source organism: Schistocerca americana (assembly GCF_021461395.2). Taxonomy (NCBI): domain Eukaryota; kingdom Metazoa; phylum Arthropoda; class Insecta; order Orthoptera; family Acrididae; genus Schistocerca; species Schistocerca americana. The sequence continues at coordinate 761,138,346 of NC_060123.1, forward strand.
TACTTCAGTCGGCATTGTGCCTTTTGTATTTAATTCCGATGCAATTTCTGTGTTTCATCGTCAATATGAAGGTCTAAGGGATAGAGTCAATCTGGAGTGAAGCATAGTGTCACACGAATGGTTCAAAACATAGATAGTAAGATGAGTCAGTCTTCTTGTACTTAAGTCGGCATTGTGCCTTTTGTATTTAATTCCGATGCAATATCTATGTTTCATCACCAATAAGAAGATCCAAGGGATACAGTAAACTTAAAGGAAGCATCAGATCTATAACTAGTGTCACAGGAGTGGTTCAAAACATAGAGAGTAGGAAGAGTCAGTCTTCTTGTACTTAAGTCGGCATTGTGCCTTTTTATATTTCATTCCGATGCGGTTTCTGTGTCTCTTCGTCAATAGGAATTTCCAAGGGATACAGTAAACCTGAAGTGAAGCATCCGAATCTATAACTAGTGGCACAGGAATTGTTCAACATATAGTCAGTCTGAAGAGTCAGTCTTCTTGTACCTAAGTTGGCAATGTGCCTTTTCAATTTAATTACGATGCAATTTCTGTGTTTCATCGTCAACACGAAGGTCCAAGGTATACAGTAAACCTGGAGTGAAGCATCGGAATCGATAACTAGTGTCACAGGAATGGTTCAAAACATAGACAGTAAGATGAGTCAGTCTACTTGTACTTAAGTCGGCATTGTGCCTTTTGTATTTAATTCCGATGCAATTTCTAGGTTTCATCGTCAATAGGAATGTCCAAGGTATACAGTAAAGCTTGAATGAAGCATCGGAATCAATAACTAGTGTCACAGGAATGGTTCAAATCATAGACAGTAGGAAGAGTCAGTCTTCTTGTATTTAAGTCGGTATTGTGCCTTTTCTATTTAATTCCGATGCAATTTCTGTGTTTCATCGTCAATAAGAAGGTCAGATGGATACAGTATACCTGAAGTGAAGCATCAGTATCTATAACTAGTGACACAGGAATAGTTCAAAACATAGAGTGTTGGAAGATTCAGTCTTCTTGTACTTAATTCGGCATTGTGCCTTTTGTATTTCATTCCGATGCAATTTCTGTGTTTCATCGTCCATAAGAAGGTCCGAGGGATACAGTAAACCTCACGTGAAGCATCGGAATAAAAAACTAGTGTCACAGGAATGGTTCAAAACATAGAGAGTAGAAAGAGTCAGTCTTCTTGTATATAAGCCGGCATTGTGCTTTTTCTATTTAATTCCGATGCGATTTCTGTGTGTCATCGTCAATAGGAATGTCCAAGGGATACAGTAAACCTCAAGAGAAGCATCGGAAACTATAACTAGTGTCACAGGATTTGTTCAAAACATAGTCAGTCTGAAGAGTCAGTCTTCTTGTACGTAAGCCGGCATTGTGCGTTTTCTATTTAATTACGATGCAATTTCTGTGTTTCATCGTCACAAGAAGGTCCAAGGGATACAGTAAACCTGGAGTGAAGCATCGGAATCTATAACTAGCGACACAGGAATGGTTCAAAACATAGACAGTAAGAAGAGTCTGACTTCTTTTACTTAAGTCGGCATAGTGCCTTTTGTATTCAATTCCGATGCAATTTCTGTGTTTCATCGTCAATAAGAAGTTCCAAGGGATACAGTTTACCAGGAGTGAAGCATCGGAGTCTATTACTAGTGTCACAGGAATGGTTCAAAACGTAGACACTAATAAGAGTCTGTCTTCTTGCACTTAATTCGGCATTGTGCCTTTTGTATTTATTTCTGATGCAATTTCTGTGTTTCATCGTCAATAAGAAGGTCAGAGGGATACAGGAAACCTGTAGTGAAGCATCGGAATCTATAACTAGTGTCACAGGAATGGTTCAAAACATAGACAGTAAGAAGAGTCAGTCTGCTTCTACTTAAGTCGGCATTGTGCCTTTTGTATTTAATTCCGATGCAATATCTGTTCTTTATCGTCAATAACAAGGTCAGAGGGATACAGTAAACCTGAAGTGAAGCATCGGAATCTATAACTAGTGTCACAGGAACGGTTCAAACATACTCAGTAAGAAGAGTCTGCATTCTTGTACTTAAGTCGGCATTGTGCTTTTGTATTTAATTCCGATGCAATTTCTGTGTTTCATCGTCAACAGGAAGGTCCAAGGTATACAGTAAACCTGGAGTGAAGCATCGGAATCGATAACTAGTGTCACAGGAATGGTTCAAAACGTAGACAGTAAGATGAATCAGTCTTCTTGTACTTAAGTCGGCATTGTGCTTTCGTATTTAATTCCGATGCAATTTCTAGGTTTAATCATCAATAGGAAGGTCCAAGGTATACAGTAAACCTGGAATGAAGCATCGGAATCGATAACTAGTGTCACAGGAATGCTTCAATACATAGACAGTACGATGAGTCAGTCTTCGTGTACTTAATTCGGCATTGTGCCTTTTGTATTTAATACCGACGCAGTGTCTGTGTTTCATCGTCATTAAGAACGTCAGAGGGATGCAGTAAATCTGAAGTGAAGCATCGGAATCTATAACTAGTGTCACAGGAATGCTTCAAAACATAGACAGTAAGAAGAGTCAGTCTTCTTGTACTTAAGTCGGCATTGTGCCTTTTGTATTTAATTCCGATGTAATATCTGTGTTTTATCGTCAATAAGAAGGTCAGAGGGATACAGTAAAACTGAAGTGAAGCATTGTAATCTGTAACTATTGTCACAGGAATGGTTCAAAACATAGTCAGTAAGAAGAATCAGTCTTCTTGTACTTCAGTAGGCATTGTGCCTTTTGTATTTAATTCCGATGGAATTTTTGTGTTTCATCGTCAATATGAAGGTCTAAGGGATACAGTAAACGTGGAGTGAAGCATCGGAATCTATAACTAGTGTCACAGGATTGTTTCAAAGCATAGCCAGTACGAAGAGTCAGTCTTCTTGTACTTAAGTTGGCATTGTGCCTTTTGTATTTAATTCCGATGCAATTTCTGTGTTCCATCGTCATTAAGAAGGTCAGTGGGATACAGTAATCCTGAAGTTAAGCTTCAGAATCTATAACTAGTTTCACAGAAATGGTTCAAAACATAGTCAGTAAGAAGAGTCAGTCTTCTTGTAGTTAAGTCGGTATTGTGCCTTCTCTATTTAATTCCGATGCAATTTCTGTGTTTCATCGTCAATAAGAAGGTCAGTGGGATACAGTAATCCTGAAGTGAAGCATCGGAATCTATAACTAGCGTCACAGGAATGGTTCAAAGCTTAGAGAGTTGGAAGAGTCAGTATTCTTTTACTTAAGTCGGCATTGTGCCTTTAGTATTTAATTCCGATGTGATTTCTGTGTTTCATCGTCAATAAGAAGGTCCAAGGGATACTGTAAACCTGAAATGAACCGTCGGAATCTATAACTAGCGTTACAGGAATGGTTCAAATATAGACAGTAGGAAAAGTCAGTCTCCACGTACTTAAGTCGGCATTGAGCCTTTTGTATTTAATTCCGATGCAATTTCTGTGTTTCATCGTCAATAAGAAGGTCAGAGGGATACAGTAAACCTGAAGTGAAGCATCGGAATCTATAACTAGTGTCACAGGAATGGTTCAAAGCATAGTCAGTAAGAGGAGTCAGTCTTCTTGTACTTAAGTCGGCACTGTGCCTTTTGTATTTAATTCCGATGCAATTTGTGTGTTTCATCGTCAATAAGAAGGTCCAAGGGATACAGTAAACCTGAATTGAAGCATCGGAATCTATAACTGGCGTCACAGGAATGGTTCAAAACATAGAGAGTTGGAAGAGTAAGTCTACTTGTACATAAGTCGGCATTGTGCCTTTTGTATTTCATTCCGATGCAATTTCTTTGTTTCATCGTCCATAAGAAGGTCCGAGGGATACAGTAAACCTGAAGTGGTGCATCGGAATCTATAACTAGTGTCACAGGAATGGTTCAAAACATAGAGAGTTGGAAGAGTCAGTCTTCTTGTACTTAAGTCGGCATTGTGCTTTTTCTATCTAATTCCAATGCGATTTCTGTGTCTCATCGTCAATAGGAAGGTCTAAGGGACACAATAAACCTGAAGTGAAGCATCGGTATTTATAACTGGTGTCACAGGAATGGTTCAAAACATAGTCAGTAAGAAGAGTCAGTCTCCTTGTACGTAAGTCGGCATTGTGAATTTTTGAATTTAATTCCGTTACAATTTCTGCGTTTCATCGTCAATAAGAAGGTCCAAGGGATACATTAAACCTGGAGTGAAGCATCGGAATCTATAACTAGTGTCACAGGGTTGGTTCAAATCATAGACAGTAAGAAGTGTCGGTCTTCTTGTACTTAAGTCGGCATTGTGCCTTTTGTATTTAATTCCTATGCAATTTCTGTGTTTCATCGTCAATAAGAAGGTCAGAGGGATACACTAATCCTGAAGTTAAGCATCGGAATCTATGACTAGTGTCACAGGAATAGTTCAAAACATAGACAGTAGGAAGAGTCAGTCTTCTTGTACTTAAGTCATCATTGTGCATTTTCTATTTAATTCTGAAGCAATTTCTGTGTTTCATCGTCAATAAGAAGGTCCAAGATATACAGTAAACCTAGAGTGAAGCATCGGAATCTATAACTAGTTTCACAGGAATGGTTCAAAACACAGACAGTAAGAAGAGTCAGACTTCTTTTACTTATGTCGGCATTGTGCCTTTTGTATTTAATTGCGATGCAATTTCTGTGTCTTATCGTCAATAAGAAGGTCCAAGGGATACAGTAAACCTGGAGTGAAGCATCAGAGTCTATAACTAGTGTCACAGGAATTGTTCAAAACATGGACAGAAAGAAGAGTCAGTCTTCTTGTACTTAATTCAGCATTGAGCCTTTTGTATTTAATTCCGATGCAATTTCTGTGTTTCATCGTCAATAAGAAGGTCAGAGGGATACAGTAAACCTGATGTGAAGCATCGTAATCTATAACTAGTGTCACAGGAATGGTTCAAAACATAGTCAGTAAGAAGAGTCAGTCTTCTTGTACTTAAGTCGGTATTGTGCCTTTTGTATTTAATTCCGATGCAATTTCTGTGTTTCAATGTCAAAAAGAGGGTCCAAGGGATACAGTAAACCTGGAGTGAAGCATCGGAATCTATAACTAGTGTCAGAGGGACGGTTCAAAACATAGACAGTAACATGAGTCAGTATTCTTGTACTTTAGTCGGCATTGTGCTTTATGTATTTAATTCCGATGCAATTTCTGTGTTTCATCGTCACTAAGAAGTTCAGAGGGATACAGTATTCCTGAAGTTAAGCATCGGAATCTATAACTAGTGTCAAAGGAATGGTTCAAAACATAGTCAGTAAGAAGAGTCACTCTTCTTGTAGTTAAGTCGGCATTGTTCCTTTTCTATTTAATTCCGATGCAATTTCTGTGTTTCATCGTCAATAAGAAGGTCAGAGGGATACAGTAAACCCGAAGTGAAGCATCGGAATCTATAACTAGTGTCACAGGAATGGTTCAAAACATAGACAGTAGGAAGAGTCAGCCTTCTTGTACTTAAGTCGGCAATGTGCTTTATCTATTTAATTCCGATGTGATTTCTGTGTCTCATCGTCAATAGGAAGGTCCAAAGGATACAGTAAACCTGAAGTGAAGCATCGGAATCTATAACTAGTGTCACACGAATGGTTCAAAACATAGGCAGTTGGAAGGGTCAGTCTTCTTGTACTTATGTCGGCATTGAGCCTTTTGTAGTTAATTCCGATGCAATTTCTGTGTTTGATCGTCAATAAGAAGTTCCAAGAGATACAGTAAACCTGAAATGAACCATCGGAATCTATAACTAGTGTCACAGGAATGGTTAAAAACATAGACAGTAGGAAAAGTCAGTCTACATATACTTAAGTCGGCATTGTGCCTTTTGTATTTAATTCCGATGCAATTTCAGTGTTTCATCATCCATAAAGAGGTCCGAGGGAGACAGTAAACCTCAAGTGAAGCATCGTAATAAAAAACTAGTGTCACAGGAATGGTTCAAGCATAGAGAGTAGGAAGAGTCAGTCTTCTTGTACTTAAGTCGGCATTGTGCTGTTTCTATTTAATACAGATGCGATTTCTGTGCCTCATCGTCAATACGAAGGTCCAAGGGATACAGTAAACCTGAAGTGAAGCATCGGAATCTGTAACTAGTGTAACAGGAATGGTTCAAACATAGTCACTAAGAAGAGTCAGTCTTCTTGTACTTAAGTCGGCATTGTGCCTTTCCTATTTAATTCCGATGCAATTTCTGTGTTTCATCGTCAATAAGAAGGTCAGAGGGATACAGTAAACCTGAAGTGAAGCATCGGAATCTATAACTAGTGTCACAGGAATGGTTCAAAACATAGTCAGTAAGAAGAGTCCGTCTTCTTGTACTTAAGTCGGCATTGGGTTTTTGTATTTAATTCCGATGCAATTTCTGTGTTTCATGGTAAATAGGAAGGTCCATGGTATACAGTAATCCTTGAGTGAAGCATCGGAATCTATAACTAGTGTCACAGGAATGGTTCAAAACATAGACTGTAAGATGAGTCAGTCTTGTTGTACTTAAGTCGGCATTGTGCCTTTTGTATTTAATTCCGATGCAATTTCTGTGTTTCATCGTCACTAAGACGGTCAGTGGGATACAGTAAACCTGAAGTGAAGCATCGGAATCTATAACTAGTGTAACAGGAATGGTTTAAAACATAGTAAGTAAGAAGAGTCAGTCTTCTTGTACTTAAGTCAGCATTGTGCCCTTTGTATTTAATTCCGATGCAATTTCTGTGTGTCATCGTCAATAAGAAGGTCCAAAGGTTACAGGAAACCTGAAATGTACCATGGGAATCTATAACTAGTGTCACAGGAATGGTTTAAAACATAGACAGTAGGAAAAGTCAGTCTACACGTACTTAAGTCGGCATTGTGCCTTTTGTAATTAATTCCGATGCAATTTCTGTGTTTCATCGTCAATAAGAAGGTCAGAGGGATACAGTAAACCTCAAGTGAAGCATCGGAATCTATAACTAGTGTCACAGGAATGATTCAAAACATAGACAGTAACAAGAGTCAGTCTTCTTGTAGTTAAGTCGGCATTGTGCCTTTTGTATTTAATTCCGATGCTATTTCTGTTCTTCATCGTCAATAAGAAGGTCCAAGGGATACAGTAAATCTGAAGTGAAGCATCGAAATCTACAACTAGTATCACAGGAATGGTTCAAAACATAGACAGTAAGCAGAGTCAGTCTTCTTGTACTTAAGTCGGCATTGTGCTTTTTTTATTCAATTCCGATGCAATTTCTGAGTTTAATCGTTAATAAGAAGGTCCAAGGGATACAGTAAACCTAGAGTGAAGCATCGGAATCCATAACTAGTGTCACAGGAACGGTTCAAAGCATAGTCAGTAAGAAGAGTCAGTCTTCTTGTACGTAAGTCGGCATTGTGCCTTTTGTATTTAATTCCGATGCACTTTCTGTGTTTTATCGTCAATAAGAAGGTCAGAGGGATACAGTAAACCTGAAGTGAAGCATCGGAATCTATAACTAGTGTCACAGGATAGGTTCAAGACATAGTCAGTAAGAAGAGTCCGTCTTCTTGTACTTAAGTCGGCATTGTGCTTTTGTATTTAATTCCGATGCAATTTCTGTGTTTCATCGTCAATAAGAAGGTCCAAGGTATACGGTAATCCTGGAGTGAAGCATCGGAATCTGTAACTAGTGTCACATTAATGGTTCAAACATAGACAGTAAGATGAGTCAGTCTTCTTGTACTTAAGTCGGCATTGTGCTTTTGTATTTAATTCCGATGCAATTTCTGTGTTTCATCGTCAATAAGAAGGTCCAAGGTATACAGTAAACCTGAAGTGAAGCATTGGAATCTATAACTAGTGTACCAGGAATGGTTCAAAACATAGACAGTAAGATGAGTTGGTCTTCTTGTAGTTAAGTCGGCATTGTGCCTTTTGTATTTATTTCCGATGCAATTTCTGTGTTTCATCGTCAATAAGAAGGTCAGAGGGATACAGTAAACTTGAAGTGAAGCATCGGAATCTATAACTAGTGTCACAGGAATGGTTCAAATCACAGAGAGTTGAAGGATTCAGTCTTCTTGTACTTAAGTCGGCATTGTGCCTTTTGTATTTCATTCTGATGCAATTTCTGTGTTTCATCGTCCATAAGAAGGTCCGAGGGAGACAGTAATCCTCAAGTCAAGCATCGGAATAAAAGACGAGTGTCACAGGAATGGTTCAAACATAGAGTGTAGGAAGAGTCATCCTTCTTGTACTTAAGTCGGCATTGTGCTTTATCTATTTAATTCCGATGCGATATCTGTGTCTCATCGTCAATAGGAAGGTCCAAGGGATACAGTAAACCTGAAGTGAAGCATTGGAATTTATAACTAGTGTCACAGTAATGGTTCAAGGTGTAGTCAGTATGAAGAGTCAGTCTTCTTGTACGTAAGTCTGCATTGTGAATTTTGTATTTAATTCCGATACAATTTCTGTGTTTCATCGTCAATAAGAAGGTCCAAGGGATACAGTATACGTGGAGTGATGCATCGGAATCTATAACTAGTGTCACGGGGATGGTTCAAAACATAGACAGTAAGAAGAGTTAGTCTTCTTGTACTTAAGTCGCCATTGTGCCTTTTGTATTTAATTCCGATGCATTTTCTGTGTTTCATCGACAGTAAGAAGGTCAGAGGGATACAGTAATCCTGAAGTTAAGTATCGGAATCTATGACTAGTGTCACAGGAATGGTTCAAAACATAGACAGTAGGCAGAGTCAGTCATCTTGTACTTAAGTCGGTATTGTGCCTTTTGTATTTAATTCCGATGCAATTCCTGTGTTTCATCGTCAATAAGAAGGTCCACGGGATACAGTAAACCTGAAGTGAAGCATCGGAATCTATAACTAGTGTCACAGGAATGGTTCACAACATAGACAGTAAGAAGAGTCCGTCTTCTTGTACATAAGTCATCATTGTGCATTTTCTATTTAATTCTGAAGCAATTTCTGTGTTTCATCGTCAATAAGAACGTCCAAGGGGTACAGTAAACCTGAAGTGAAGCATCAGAGTCTATAACTAGTGTCACAGGAATGGTTTTAAACATAGACAGAAAGAAGAGTCAGTCTTCTTGTACTTAATTCGGCATTGTGTCTTTTGTATTTAATTCCGATGCAATTTCTGTGATTCATCGTCAAAAAGAAGGTCAGAGGGATACAGTAAACATGATGTGAAGCATCGTAATCTATAACTAGTGTCACAGGAATGGTTCAAAACATAGTCAGTAAGAAGAGTCAGTCTTCTTGTACTTAAGTCGGTATTGTGCCTTTTGTATTTAATTCCGATGCTATTTCTGTGTTTCTACGTCAATAAGAAGGTCCAAGGGATACGGTAAACCTGGAGTGAAGCATCGTAATCTATAACTAGTGTCACAGGAATGGTTCAAAGCATAGTCAGTAAGAAGAGTCAGTCTTCTTGTACTTAAGTCGGTATTGTGCCTTTTGTATTAAATTCCGATGCTATCTCTGTGTTTCTACGTCAATAAGAAGGTCCAAGGGATACAGTAAGCCTGAAGTGAAGCATCGGAATCTATGACTAGTGTCACACGAATGGTTCAAAACATAGACAGTTGGAAGGGTCAGTCTTCTTGGACTTAAGTCGGCATTGTGCCTTTTGTATTTAATTCCGATGCAATTTCTGTGTTTGATCGTCAATAAGAAGGTCCAAGAAATACAGTAAACCTGAAATGAACCATCGGAATCTATAACTAGTGTCACAGGAATGGTTCAAATCATAGACAGTAGGAAAAGTCAGTCTACATATACTTAAGTCGGCATTGTGCCTTTTGTATTTAATTCCGAAGAAACTTCTGTGTTTCATCGTCAATAAGAAGGTCAGAGGGATACAGTAAACCTGAAGTGAAGCATCGAAATCTATAACTAGTGTCACAGGAATGGTTCAAAACATAGTCAGTAAGAAGAATCAGTCTTCTTGTACTTAAGTTGGCATTGTGCCTTTTGTATTTAATTCCGATGCAATTAGTGTGTTTCATCGTCAATAAGAAGGTCCAAGGGATACAGTAAACCTGAAGTGAAGCATCGGAATCTATAACTAGTGTCACAGGAATGGTTCAAATCATAGAGAGTTGGAAGATTCAGTCTTCTTGTACTTAAGTCGGCATTGTGCCTTTTGTATTTCATTCTGATGCAATTTCTGTGCTTCATCGTCCATAAGAAGGTCAGAGGGATACAGTAAACCTGAAGTGAAGCATCGGAATCTATAACTAGTGTCACAGGAATGGTTCAAAACATAGTCAGTTTGAAGAGTCAGTCTTCTTGTACTTAAGTCGGCATTGTGCCTTTTCTATTGAATTATGGTGCAATTTCTGTGTATCATCGTCAGCAAGCAGGTCCAAGGGATACAGTAAACCAGGAGTGAAGCATCGGAATCTATAACTAGTATCACAGGAATGGTTCAAAACATAGACAGTAAGAAGAGTCCGTCTCCTTGTACTTAAGTCGGCATTGTGCCTTTGGTATTTAATTCCGATGTAATTTCTGTTTTTTATCGTCTCTAAGAAGGTCAGAGGGACACAGTAAACCTGAAGTGAAGCATTGGAATCAATAACTAGTGTCACAATAATGGTTCAAAACATAGTCAGTAAGAGGAGCCAGTCATTTTGTACTTCAGTCGGCATTGTGCCTTTTGTATTTAATTCCGATGCAATTTCTGTGTTTCATCGTCAATATGAAGGTCTAAGGGATACAGTAAATCTGGAGTGAAGCATCGGAATCTATAACTAGTGTCACAGGAATGGTTCAAAACATAGTTAGTAAGATGAGTCAGCCTTCTTGTACTTAAGTTGGCATTGTGCTATTGTATTTAATTCCGATACAATTTCTGTGTTTCATCGTCAATAAGAAGGTCCAAGGTATACAGTAAACCTGGAGTGAAGCATCAGAGTCTATAACTAGTGTCACAGGAATGGTTCTAAACATAGACAGTAAGAAGAGTCAGTCTTCTTGTACTTAATTCGGCATTGTGTCTTTTGTATTTATTTCCGATGCAATTTCTGTGATTCATCGTCAATAAGAAGGTCAGAGGGATACAGTAAACATGATGTGAAGCATCGTAATCTGTAACTAGTGTCACAGGAATGGTTCAAAAAATAGTCAGTAAGAAGAGTCAGTCTTCTTGTACTTAAGTTGGTATTCTGCCTTTTGTATTTCATTCCGATGCAATTTCTGTGTTTCATCGTCAATAAGAAGGTCAGAGGGATACAGTAAACCTGAAGTGAAGCATTGGAATCTATAACTAGTGTCACAGGAATGGTTAAAATCATAGAGAGCTGGAAGATTCAGTCTTCTTGTACTTAAGTCGGCATTGTGCCTTTTGTATTTCATTCTGATGCAATTTCTGTGTTTCATCGTCCATAAGATGGTCCGAGGGAGACAGTAAACCTCAAGTGAAGCATCGGAATAAAAAACTAGTGCCACAGGAATGGTTCAAACATAGAGAGTAGGAAGAGTCAGTCTTCTTGTACTTAAGTCGGCATTGTGCCTTTTGTATTTCATTCTGATGCAATTTCTGTGTTTCATCGTCCATAAGATGGTCCGAGGGAGACAGTAAACCTCAAGTGAAGCATCGGAATAAAAAACTAGTGTCACAGGAATGGTTCAAACATAGAGAGTAGGAAGAGTCAGTCTTCTTGTACTTAAGTCGGCATTGTGCTGTTTCTATTTAATACCGATGCGATTTCTGTGTCTCATCGTCAATAAGAAGGTCCAAGGGATACAGTAAACCTGAAGTGAAGCATCGGAATCTATAACTAGTGTCACAGGAATGGTTCAAAACGTAGTAAGAAGAGTCAGTGTTCTTCTACTTAAGTCGGCATTGTGCCTATTGTATTTAATTCCGATGCAATTAGTGTGTTTCATCGTCAATAAGAAGGTCTAAGAAATACAGTATACCGGAAGTGAAGCATCGGAATCTATAACTAGTGTCACAGGAATGGTTCAAAGCATAGAGAGTGGGAAGATTCAGTCTTCTTGAACTTAAGTCGGCATTGTGCCTTTTGTATTTAATTCCGATGCAATTTCTGTGTTTCATCGTCAATAAGAAGGTCAGTGGGATACAGTAAAAATGAAGCGAAGCATCGGAATCTATAACCAGCGTCACAGGAATGATTCAAAGCATAGAGAGTTGGAAGAGTCAGTATTCTTGTACTTCAGTCTGCATTGTACCTTTTGTATTTAATTCCGATGCAATATCTGTGTTTCATCGTCAATAAGAAGGTCAGTGGGATACAGTAAACATGAAGTGAAGCATCGGAATCTATAACTAGCGTCACAGGAATGGTTCAAAGCATAGAGAGTTGGAAGAGTCAGTATTCTTGTACTTAAGTCGGCATTGTGCCTTTTGTATTTCATTCCGATGCAATTTCTGTGTTTCATCGTTCATAAGAAGGTCCGAGGGATGCAGTAAACCTCAATTTAAGCATCGGAATAAAAAACTAGTGTCACAGGAAAGGTTCAAACATAGAGAGTGGGACGAGTCAGTCTTCTTGTACTTAAGTCGGCATTGTGCGTTTTCTATTTAATTCCGATGCGATTTCTGTGTCTCATCGTCAATAGGAAGATCCAAGGGATACAGTAAACCTGAAGTGAAGCATCGGAATAAAAAACTAGTGTCACAGGGAAGGTTCAAAACATAGAGAGTAGGAAGAGTCAGTCTTCTTGTACTTAAGTCGGCATTGTGCTTTTTCTATTCCGATGCGATTTCTGTGTCTCATCATCAATAGGAAGGTCTAAGGGACACAGTAAACCTGAAGTGAAGCATCGGAATTTATAACTAGAGTCACAGGAATGGTTCAAAACATAGTCAGTAAGAAGAGTCAGTCTTCTTGTACGTAAGTCGGCATTGTGAATTTTGTATTTAATTCCGATACAATTTCTGTGTTTCATCGTCAATAAGAAGGTCCAAGATATACAGTAAATATGGAGTGAAGCATCGGAATCTACAACTAGTTTCACAGGAATGGTTCATATCACAGACAGTAAGAAGAGTCAGACTTCTTTTATTTAAGTCGGCATTGTGCCTTTTGTATTTAATTCCGATGCAATTTCTGTGTTTCATCGTCAATAAGAAGGTCCAAGGGATACAGTAAAACTGGAGTGAAGCATCAGAGTCTATAACTAGTGTCACAGGAATGGTTCAAAACGTAGACAGTAAGAAGAGTCAGTCTTCTTGTACTTAATTCAGCATTGTGCCTTTTGTATTTAATTCCGATGCAATTTCTGTGTTTCATCGTCAATAAGAAGGTCAGAGGGATACAGTAAACATGATGTGCAGTATCATAATCTATGACTAGTGTCACCGGAATGGTTCAAAACATAGTCAGTAAGAAGAGACAGTCTTCTTGCACTTAAGTCGGTATTGTGCCTTTTGTATTTAATTCCGATGCAATTTCTGTGCTTCTACGTCAATAAGAGGGTCCAAGGGATACAGTAAACCTGGAGTGAAGCATCGGAATCTATAACTAGTGTCAGAGGGACGGTTTAAAACATAGACAGTAACATGAGTCAGTATTCTTGTACTTTAGTCGGCATTGTGCTTTTTGTATTTAATTCGGATGCAATTTCTGTGTTTCATCGTCACTAAGAAGGTCAGTAGGATACAGTAATCCTGAAGTTAAGCATCGGAATCTATGGCTAGTGTCACAGGAATGGTTCAAAACATAGACAGTAGGAAGAGTCAGTCTTCTTGTACTTATGTCATCATTGTGCTTTATCTATTTAATTCCGATGCGATTTCTGTGTCTCATCGTCAATAGGAAGGTCCAAGGGATACAGTAAACCTGAAGTGAAGCATCGGAATTTATAACTAGTGTCACAGGAATGGTTCAAAACATAGTCAGTAAGAAGAGTCAGTCTTCTTGTCCGTAAGTGTGCATTGTGAATTATGTATTTAATTCCGATACAATATCTGTGTTTCATCGTCAATAAGAAGGTCCAAGGGATACAGTAAACTTGGAGTGATGCATCGGAATCTATAACTAATGTCACAGGGATGGTTCAAGTCATAGACAGTAAGAAGAGTCAGTCTTCTTGTACTTAAGTCGGCATTGTGCCTTTTGTATTTAATTCCGATGCATTTTCTGTGTCTCATCGTCAATAAGAAGGTCAGAGGGATACAGTTATCCTGAAGTTAAGTATCGGAATCTATGACTAGTGTCACAGGAATGGTTCAAATCATAGACAGTAGGAAGAATCAGTTTTCTTGTACTTAAGTCGGCATTGTGCCATTTGTATTTAATTCCGATGCAATTTCTGTGTTTCATCGTCAATAAGAAGGTGCAAGGGATACACTAAGCCTGAAGTGAAGCATCGGAATCTATAACTAGTGTCACAGGAATGGTTCAAAATATAGTCAGTAAGAGGAGTCAGTCTTCTTGTACTTAAGTCATCATTGTGCATTTTCTATTTAATTCTGAAGACATTTCTGTGCTTCATCGTCAATAAGAAGGTCCAAGGGATCCAGTAAACCTGGAGTGAAGCATCGGAATCTATAACTAGTGTCACAGGAATGGTTCTAAACAAAGACAGTAAGAAGAGTCAGTCTTCTTGTACTTAATTCGGCATTGTGCCTTTTGTATTTAATTCCGATGCAATTTCTGTGATTCATCGTCAATAAGAAGGTCAGAGGGATACAGTAAAAATGATGTGAAGCATCGTAATCTATAACTAGTGTCACAGGAATGGTTCAAAATATAGTCAGTAAGAAGAGTCAGTCTTCTTGTACTTAAAGCGGTATTGCGCTTTTTGTATTTAATTCCGATGCAATTTCTGTGTTTGATCGTCAACAAGAAATTCCAAGAGATACAGTAAACCTGAAATGAACCATCGGAATCTATAACTAGTGTCAGAGGAATGGTTCAAAACATAGACAGTAGGAATAAGGCAGTCTACATATACTTAAGTCGGCATTGTGCCTTTTGTATTTAATTCCGATGCAACTTCTGTGTTTCATCGTCAATAAGAAGGTCAGAGGGATACAGTAAACCTCAAGTGAAGCATCGGAATCTATAACTAGTGTCACAGGAATGGTTCAAACATAGTCAGAAAGAAGAGTCAGTCTTCTTGTACTTAAATCGGCGTTGTGCCTTTTGTATTTAATTCCGATGCAAAATCTGTGATTTATCGTCAATAAGAAGGTCCAAGGGATACAGTAAACCTGGAGTGAAGCATCGCAATCCATAACTAGTGTCACAGGGATGGTTCAAAACATAGACAGTAAGAAGAGTCAGTCTCCTTGTACTTAAGTCGGCATTGTGCCCTTTGTATTTAATTCCGATGCAATTTCTGTGTTTCATTGTCAATAAGAAGGTCCAAAGGTTACAGTAAACCTGAAGCGAACCATCGAAATCTATAACTAGTATCACAGAAATGGTTCAAACATAGACGGTATGCAGAGACAGTCTTCTTGTACTTAAGTCGGCATTGTGCCTTTTCTATTTAATTCCGATGCAATTTCTGTGTTTCATCGTCAATAAGAAGGACCAAGGGATACAGTAAACCAGGAGTGAAGCATCGGAATCTATAACTAGTGTCACAGGAATTGTTCAAAACACAGACAGTAAGTAGAGTCAGTCTTCTTGTACTTATGTCGGCATTGTGCCGTTTGTATTTAATTCCGAAGCAATTTCTGTGTTTTATCGTCAATAAGAAGGTCAGAGGGATACAGTAAACCTGAAGTGAAGCATCGGAATCTATAACTAGTATCATAGGAATGGTTCAAAACATAGACAGTAAGCAGAGTCAGTCTTCTTGTACTTAAGTCGGCATTGTGGTTTTTTTATTCAATTCCGATGAAATTTCTGAGTTCAACCGTCAATAAGAAGGTCCAAGGGACACAGTAAACCTACAGTGAAGCATCGGAATCTATAACTAGTGTAACAGGAATGGTACAAATCATAGTCAGTAAGAAGAGTCAGTCTTCTTGTACTTAAGTCGGCATTGTGCCTTTTGTATTTAATTCCGATGCAATTGCTATGTTTCATCGTCACTTAGATGGTCAGTGGGATACAGTAATCCTGAAGTTAAGCATCGGAATCTATAACTAGTGTCACAGGAATGGTTCAAAACATGGTCAGTAAGAAGAGTCAGTCTTCTTGTAGTTAAGTGGGTATTGTGCCTTTTCTATTTAATTCCGATGCAATTTCTGTGTTTCATCGTCAATAAGAAGGTCATAGGGATACAGTAAACCTGAAGTGAAGCATCGGAATCTATAACTAGTGTCACAGGATAGGTTCAAAACATAGTCACTAAGAAGAGTCAGTCTTCTTGTACTTAAGTCGGCATTGTGCCTTTTGTATTTAATTCAGATGCAATTACTGTGTTTCATCGTCAATAAGAAGGTGCAAGGGCTACAGTAAAGCTGGAGTGAAGCATCGGAATCTATAACTAGTGTCACAGGAATGGTTCAAAACATGGTCAGTAAGAAGAGTAAGTCTTCTTGTAGTTAAGTCGGTATTGTGCCTTTTCTATTTAATTCCGATGCATTTTCTGTGTATCATCGTCAATAAGAGGGTCCAAGGGATACAGTAGACCTGAAATGAACCATGGGAATCTATAACTAGTGCCACAGGAATGGTTCATAACATAGACAGTAGGAAAAGTCAGTCTACACGTACTTCAGCGGAATTGTGCCTTTTGTATTTAATTCCGGTGCAATTTCTGTGTTTCATCGTCAACAAGAAGGTCAGAGGGATACAGTAAACCTGAAGTGAAGCATCGGAATCTATAACTAGTGTCACAGGAATGGTTCAAAGCATAGTCAGTAAGGAGAGTCAGTCTTCTTGTACTTAAGTCGGCATTGTGCCTTTTGTATTTAATTCCGATGCAATTTGTGTGTTTCATCGTCAATAAAAAGGTCCAAGGGATACAGTAAACCTGAAGTGAAGCATCGGCATCTATAACTAGTGTCCCAGGAATGGTTCAAAACATAGACAGTAGGAAGAGTCTGTCTTCTTGTACTTAAGTCGGCATATTGCCTTTTGTATTTAATTCCGATGCAATTTCTGTGTTTCATCGTCAATATGAAGGTCCAAGGGATACAGTAAACCTGGAGTGAAGCATCAGAGTCTATAACTAGTGTCACAGGAATGGTTCAAAAGCATAGTCAGTAAGAAGAGTCTGTCTTCATGTACTTAAGTCGGTATTGTGCCTTTTGTATTTAATTCCGATGCAATTTCTGTGTTTCTACGTCAATAAGAGGGTCCAAGGGATACAGTAAACCTGGATTGAAGCATCGGAATCTATAACTAGTGTCAGAGGTACGGTTCAAAACATATCAGTAACAAGAGTCAGTGTTCTTGTACTTTAGTCGGCATTGTGCTTTTTGTATTTAATTCCGATGCAATTTCTGTGATTCATCGTAACTAAGAAGGTCAGTGGGATCCAGTAATCCTGAAGTTAAGCAACGGAATCAATAACTAGTGTCAAAGGAATGGTTCAAAACATAGTCAGTAAGAAGAGTCAGTCTTCTTGTAGTTAAGTCGGCATTGTTCCTTTTCTATTTAATTCCGTTGCAATTTCTGTGTTTCATCGTCATAAATAAGGGCAGAGGGATACAGTAAACCTGAAGTGAAGCATCGGAATCTATAACTAGTGTCACAGGAATGGTTCAAAATACAGACAGTAGGAAGAGTCAGCCTTCTTGTACTTAAGTCGGCATTGTGCTTTATCTATTTAATTCCGATGCGATTTCTGTGTCTCATCGTCAATGGGAAGGTCCAAGGGATACAGTAAACCTGAAGTAAAGCATCGGAATTTATAACTAGTGTCACAGGAATGGTTCAAAACATAGTCATTATGAAGAGTCAGTCTTCTTGTACGTAAGTCTGCATTGTGAATTTTGTATTTAATTCCGATACAATTTCTGTGTTTCATCGTCAATAAGAAGGTACAAGGGATACAGTAAACCTGGAGTGATGCATCGGAATCTATAACTAGTGTCACAGGGATGGTTCAAAACATAGACAGTAAGGAGAGTCAGTCTTCTTGTACTTAAGTCGGCATTGTGCCTTTTGTATTTAATTGCGATGCATTTTCTGTGTTTCATCGTCAATAAGAAGGTCAAAGGGATGCAGTAATCCTGAAGTTAAGTATCGGAATGTATGACTAGTGTCACAGGTATGGTTCAAGACATAGACAGTAGGAAGAGTCAGTCTTCTTGTACTTAAGCCATCATTGTGCCTTTGTATTTAATTCGATGCAATTTCTGTGTTTCATCGACACTAAGAAGGTCAGTGGGATACAGTAATCCTGAAGTTAAGCATCGGAATCTATAACTAGTGTCACACGAATGGTTCAAGGCATAGACAGTTGGAAGGGTCGGTCTCCTTGTACTTTGGTCGGCAT
This sequence comes from Schistocerca americana, assembly GCF_021461395.2. Taxonomy (NCBI): domain Eukaryota; kingdom Metazoa; phylum Arthropoda; class Insecta; order Orthoptera; family Acrididae; genus Schistocerca; species Schistocerca americana. The sequence continues at coordinate 761,156,722 of NC_060123.1, forward strand.
TGTGCCATTTGTATTTAATTCCGATGCAATTTCTGTGTTTGATCGTCAATAAGAAGGTCCAAGAGATACAGTAAACCGGAGATGAACCATCGGAATCTATAACTAGTGTCATAGGAATGGTTCAAACATAGACAGTAGGAAAAGTCAGTCTACATATACTTAAGTCGGCATTGTGCCTTTTGTACTTAATTCCGATGCAACTTCTGTGTTACATCGGCAATAAGAAGGTCAGAGCGATACAGTAAACCCGAAGTGAAGCATCGGAATCTATAACTAGTGTCACAGGAATGGTTCAAAACATAGTCAGTAAGAAGAGTCTGTCTTCTTGTACTAAAGTCGGCATTGTGGTTTTATATTTAATTCCGATGCAATTTCTGTCTTTCAACGTCAATAAGAAGGTCCAAGGTATACAGTAATCCTGGAGTGAAGCATCGGAATCTATAACTAGTGTCACAGGAATGGTTCAAAGCATAGTCAGTAAGATGAGTCAGTCTTCTTGTACTTAAGTCGGCATTGTGCCTTTTGTATTTAATTCCGATGTAATTTCTGTGTTTCATCGTCACTAAGACTGTCAGTGGGATACAGTAATCCTGAAGCTAAGCATCGGAATCTAAAACTGGTGTCACAGGAGTTGTTCAAAACATGGTCAGTAAGAAGAGTCAGTCTTCTTGTACTTAAGTCGGCATTGTGCCTTTTGTATTTAATTCCGATGCAATTTCTGTGTTTCATCGTCAATAAGAAGGGCCAAGGGATACAGTAAACCTCGAGTGAAGCATCGGAATCTATAACTTGTGTCACAGGAATGGTTCAAAAAGTAGACAGGAAGAAGAGTCAGTCTCCTTGTACTTAAGTCGGCATTGTGCGTTTTGTATTTAATTCCGATGCAATTTCTGTGTTTCATCGTCAATATGAAGGTCCACGGGATACAGTAAACCTGAAGCGAAGAATTGAAATCTATAACTAGTATCACAGAAATGGTTCAAAACATAGACAGTATGCAGAGTCAGTCTTCTTGTACTTAAGTCGGCATTGTGCCTTTTGTATTTAATTCCGATGCAATTGCTATGTTTCATCGTCACTAAGACGGTCAGTGGGATACAGTAATCAAGAAGTTAAGCATCGAAATCTATAACTAGTGTCACAGGAATGGTTCAAAACATGGTCAGTAAGAAGAGTCAGTCTTCTTGTAGTTAAGTCGGTATTGTGCCTTTTCTATTTAATTCCTATGCAATGTCTGTGCTTCATCGTCAATAAGAAGGTCATAGGGATACAGTAAACCTGAAGTGAAGCATCGGAATCTATAACTAGTGTCACAGGATAGGTTCAAAACATAGTCACTAAGAAGAGTCAGTCTTCTCGTACTTAAGTCGGCATTGTGCCTTTTGTATTTAATTCCGATGCAATTTCTGTGTTTCATCGTCAATAAGAAGGTGCAAGGGATACAGTAAAGCTGGAGTGAAGCATCGGAATCTATAACTAGTGTCACAGGAATGGTTCAAAACATGGTCAGTAAGAAGAGTAAGTCTTCTTGTAGTTAAGTCGGTACTGTGCCTTTTCTATTTAATTCCGATGCAATTTATGTGTTTCATCGTCAATAAGAATGTCCAAGGGATTCAGTAAACCTGAAATGAACCATGGGAATCTAAAACTAGTGTCACAGGAATGGTTTAAAACATAGACAGTAGGAAAAGTCAGTCTACACGCACTTCAGCGGAATTGTGCCTTTTGTATTTACTTCCGATGCAACTTCTGTGTTTCTACGTCAATAAGAAGGTCCACGGGATACAGTAACCCTGGAGTGAAGCATCGGATTCTATAACTAGTGTCAGAGGGACGGTTCAAAACATAGACAGTAACACGATTCAGTATTCTTGTACTTTAGTCGCCATTGTGCTTTTTGTATTTAATTCCGATGCAATTTCTGTGTTTTATCGTCACTAAGAAGGTCAGTGGGATACAGTAATCCTGAAGTTAAGCATCGGAATCTATAACTAGTGTCACACGAATGGTTCAAGGCATAGACAGTTGGAAGGGTCGGTCTCCTTGTACTTTAGTCGGCATTGTGCCTTTTGTACTTAATTCCGATGCAACTTCTGTGTTTCATCGTCAATAAGAAGGTCAGAGCGATACAGTAAACCTGAAGTGAAGCATCGGAATCTATAACTAGTGTCACAGGAATGGTTCAAAACATAGTCAGTAAGAAGAGTCAGTCTTCTTGTACTTAAGTTGGCATTGTGCCTTTTGTATTTAATTCCGATGCAATTAGTGTGTTTCATCGTCAATAACAAAGTCCAAGGGATACAGTAAACCTGAAGTGAAGCATCGGAATCTATAACTAGTGTCACAGGAATGGTTCAAATCACAGAGAGTTGGAAGATTCAGTCTTCTTGTACTTAAGTCGGCATTGTGCCTTTTGTATTTAATTCCGTTGCCATTTCTGTGTTTCATCGTCCATAAGAAGGTCCGAGGGAGACAGTAAACCTCAAGTGAAGCATCGGAATAAAAAACTAGTGACACAGGAATGGTTCAAACATAGATAGTAGGAAGAGTCAGTCTTCTTGTATATAAGTCGGCATTGTGCTGTTTCTATTTAATACCGATGCGATTTCTGTGTCTCATCGTCAATAAGAAGGTCCAAGGGATACAGGAAACCTGAAGTGAAGCATCGGAATCTATAACTAGTGTCACAGGAATGTTTCAAAACATAGTCAGTAAGAAGAGTCAGTCTTCTTGTACTTAAGTCGGCATGGTGCCATTTTTATTTAATTACGATGCAATTTCTGTGTTTCATCGTCAAGAAGAAGGTCCAAGGGATACAGTAAACCTTGAGTGAAGCATCGGAATCTATACTAGTGTCACAGGAATGGTTCAAAACATAGACAGTAAGAAGAGTCAGTCTTCTTTTACTTATGTCGGCATTGTGACTTTTGTATTCAATTCCGATGCAATTTCTATGTTTTATCGTCAATAAGAAGGTCAGAGGGATACAGTAAACCCGAAGTGAAGCATCGGAATCTATAACTAGTGTCACAGGAATGGTTCAAACATAGTCAGTAAGAAGAGTCCGTCTTCTTGTACTTAAGTCGGCATTGTGGTTTTGTATTTAATTCCGATGCAATTTCTTTTTCATAGTCAATAAGAAGGTCCAAGGTATACAGTAATCCTGGAGTGAAGCATCGGAATCTATAACTAGTGTCACAGGAATGGTTCAAAACATAGTCAGTAAGATGAGTCAGTCTTTTTGTACTTAAGTTGGCATTGTGCCTTTTGTATTTAATTCCGATGTAATTTCTGTGTTTCATCGTCACTAAGACTGTCAGTGGGATACAGTAATCCTGAAGCTAAGCATCGGAATCTAAAACTGGTGTCACAGGAGTTGTTCAAAACATGGTCAGTAAGAAGAGTCAGTCTTCTTGTAGTTAAGTCGGTATTGTGCCTTTTCTATTTCATTCCGATGCAATTTCTGTGTTTCATCGTCAATAAGAAGGTCAGAGGGATACAGTAAACCTGAAGTGAAGCATCGGAATCTATAACTAGTGTCACAGGAATTGTTCAAAGCATAGACAGTAAGAAGAGTCAGTCTTCTTGTACTTATGTCGGCATTGTGCCTTTTGTATCTAATTCCGAAGCAATATCTGTGTTTTATCGTCAATAAGAAGGTCAGAGGGATACAGTAAACCTGAAGTGAAGCATCGGAATCTATAACTAGTGTCACTGGAATTGTTCAAACCATAGACAGTAAGAAGAGTCAGTCTTTTTGTACTTAAGTCGGCATTGTGCTTTTGTATTTCATTCCGATGCAATCTCTGTGTTTCATCGTCAATAAGAAGGTCCAAGGGATACAGTAAACCTAGGGTGAAGAATCGGAATCTATAACTAGTGTCACAGGAATGGTTCAAAACGTAGTCGGTAAGAAGAGTCAGTCTTCTAGTACTTAAGTCGGCATTGTGCCTTTTGTATTTAATTCCGATGCAATTTCTGTGTTTCATCGTCATTAAGAAGCTCCAAGGCATACAGTAAAGCTGGAGTGAAGCATCGGAATCTATAAGTAGTGTCACAGGAATGGTTCAAAACATGGTCAGTAAGAAGAGTCAGTCTTCTTGTAGTTAAGTCGGTATTGTGCCCTTTCTATTTAATTCGGATGCAATTTCTGTGTTTCATCGTCAATAAGAACGTCCAAGGGATACAGGAAACCTGAAATGTACCATGGGAATCCATAACTAGTGTCACAGGAATGGTTCAAAACATAGACAGTAGGAAAAGTCAGTTTACTCGTACTTAAGTCGGCATTGTGCCCTTTGTATTTAATTCCGATGCAATTTCTGTGTTTCATCGTCAATAAGAGGGTCAGAGGGATACAGTAAACCCCAAGTGAAGCATCGGAGTCTATAACTAGTGTCACAGGAATGGTTCAAACATAGTCAGTAAGAAGAGTCTGTCTTCTTGTACTCAAGTCGGCATTGTGCGTTTTGTATTTAATTCCGATCAAATTTCTGTGTTTAATCGTCAATATGAAGGTCCAAGGGATACAGTAAACCTGAAGCGAAGCATTGAAATCTAAATCTAGTATCACAGAAATGGTTCAAAACATAGACAGTATGCAGAGTCAGTCTTCTTGTACTTAAGTCGGCATTGTGCCTTATCTATTTAATTCCGATGCAATTTCTGTGTTTCATCGTCAATAAGAAGGTCCGAGGGATACAGTAAACCTGGAGTGAATCATCGGAATCTATATCTAGTGTCCCAGGAATGGTTCAAAACATAGACAGTAGGAAGAGTCTGTCTTCTTGTACTTAAATCGGTATTGTGCCTTTTCTATTTAATTCCGATGCAATTTCTGTGTTTCATCGTCAATAAGAAGGTCAGAGGGATACAGTAAACCTGAAGTGAAGCATCGGAATCTATACTAGAGTCACAGGAATGTTTCAAAACATAGAGAGATGGAAGAGTCAGTCTTCTTGTACTTAAGTCGCCATTGTGCCTTTTGTATTTTATTCCGATGCAATTTTTGTGTTTCATCGTCCATAAGAAGGTCCGAAGGATACAGTAAACCTCAAGTGAAGCATCGGAATAAAAAACTAGTGTCACAGGAATGGTTCAAAACATAGAGAGTAGGAAGAGTCAGTCTTCTTGTACTTAATTCGGCATTGTGCCTTTTGTATTTCATTCCGATGCAATTTCTGTGTTTCATCGTCAATAAGAAGGTCAGAGGGATACAGTAAACCTAGAGTGAAGCATCGGAATCTATAACTAGTATCACAGAAATGGTTCAAAACATAGACAGTATGCAGAGTCAGTCTTCTTGTACTTAAGTCGGCATTGTGCCTTTTCTATTTAATTCCGATGCAATATCTGTGTTTTATCGTCAATAAGAAGGTCAGAGGGATACAGTAAACCTGAAGTGAAGCATCGGAATCTATAACTAGTGTCACAGCAATGGTTCAAAACATAATCAGTAAGACGAATCCGTCTTCTTGTACTTAAGTCGGCATTGTGCTTTTGTATTTAATTCCGATGCAATTTCTGTGTTTCATCGTCAATAAGAAGGTCCAAGGGATACAGTAAACCTAGAGTGAAGAATCGGAATCTATAACTAGTGTAACAGGAATGGTTCAAAACGTAGTCACTAAGAAGAGTCAGTCTTCTAGTACGTAAGTCGGCATTGTGCCATTTGTATTTAATTCCGATGCAATTTCTGTGTTTCATCGTCATTAAGAACGTCCAAGGGATACAGGAAACCTGAAATGTACCATGGGAATCCATAACTAGTGTCACAGGAATGGTTCAAAGCATAGACAGTAGGAAAAGTCAGTCTACACGTACTTAAGTCGGCATTGTGCCTTTTGTATATAATTCCGATGCAACTTCTGTGTTTCATCGTCAATAAGAAGGTCAGAGGGATACAGTAAACCTCAAGTGAAGCATCGGAATCTATAACTAGTGTCACAGGAATGGTTCAAACATAGTCAGTAAGAAGAGTCAGTCTTCTTGTACTTAAGTCGGCATTGTGCCTTTTGTATTTAATTCCGATGCAATTTCTGTGTTTCATCGTCAATAAGAAGGTCAGAAGGATACAGTAAACCTGAAGTGAAGCATCGGAATCTATACTAGTGTCACAGGAATGTTTCAAAACATAGAGAGATGGAAGAGTCAGTCTTCTTGTACTTAAGTCGCCATTGTGCCTTTAGTATTTCATTCCGATGCAATTTTTGTGTTTCATCGTCCATAAGAAGGTCCGAAGGATACAGTAAACCTCAAGTGAAGCATCGGAATAAAAAACTAGTGTCACAGGAATGGTTCAAAACATAGAGAGTAGGAAGAGTCAGTCTTCTTGTACTTAATTCGGCATTGTGCCTTTTGTATTTCATTCCGATGCAGTTTCTGTGTTTCATCGTCAATAAGAAGGTCAGAGGGATACAGTAAACCTAGAGTGAAGCATCGGAATCTATAACTAGTATCACAGAAATGGTTCAAAACATAGACAGTATGCAGAGTCAGTCTTCTTGTACTTAAGTCGGCATTGTGCCTTTTCTATTTAATTCCGATGCAATATCTGTGTTTTATCGTCAATAAGAAGGTCAGAGGGATACAGTAAACCTGAAGTGAAGCATCGGAATCTATAACTAGTGTCACAGCAATGGTTCAAAACATAATCAGTAAGACGAATCCGTCTTCTTGTACTTAAGTCGGCATTGTGCTTTTGTATTTAATTCCGATGCAATTTCTGTGTTTCATCGTCAATAAGAAGGTCCAAGGGATACAGTAAACCTAGAGTGAAGAATCGGAATCTATAACTAGTGTAACAGGAATGGTTCAAAACGTAGTCACTAAGAAGAGTCAGTCTTCTAGTACTTAAGTCGGCATTGTGCCATTTGTATTTAATTCCGATGCAATTTCTGTGTTTCATCGTCATTAAGAACGTCCAAGGGATACAGGAAACCTGAAATGTACCATGGGAATCCATAACTAGTGTCACAGGAATGGTTCAAAGCACTGACAGTAGGAAAAGTCAGTCTACACGTACTAAAGTCGGCATTGTGCCTTTTGTATATAATTCCGATGCAATTTCTGTGTTTCATCGTCAATAAGAAGGTCAGAGGGATACAGTAAACCTCAAGTGAAGCATCGGAATCTATAACTAGTGTCACAGGAATGGTTCAAACATAGTCAGTAAGAAGAGTCAGTCTTCTTGTACTTAAGTCGGCATTGTGCCTTTTGTATTTAATTCCGATGCAATTTCTGTGTTTCATCGACAATAAGAAGGTCCAAGGGATACAGTAAACCTGGAGTGAAGCATCGGAATCTATAACTAGTGTCACAGGGGTGGTTCAAAACATAGACAGGAAGAAGAGTCAGTCTCCTTGTACTTAAGTCGGCATTGTGCGTTTTGTATTTAATTCCGATGCAATTTCTGTGTTTCATCGTCAATATGAAGGTCCAAGGGATACAGTAAACCTGAAGGGAAGCATTGAAATCTATAACTAGTATCACAGAAATGGTTCAAAACATAGACAGTATGCAGAGTCAGTCTTCTTGTACTTAAGTCGGCAATGTGCCTTATCTATTTAATTCCGATGCAATTTCTGTGTTTCATCGTCAATAAGAAGGTCCAAGGGATACAGTAAACCTGGAGTGAAGCATCGGAATCTATAACTAGTGTCACTGGAATGGTTCAAAACATCGACAGTAAGAAGAGTCAGTCTTCTTGTACTTAATTCGGCATTGTGCCTTTAATATTTAATTCCGATGCAATTTCAGTGTTTCATCGTCAATAAGAAGGTCCATGGGATACAGTAAACCCGGAGTGAAGAATCGGAATCTATAACTAGTGTCACAGGGGTGGTTCAAAACATAGACAGGAAGAAGAGTCAGTCTCCTTGTACTTAAGTCGGCATTGTGCGTTTTGTATTTAATTCCGATGCAATTTCTGTGTTTCATCGTCAATATGAAGGTCCAAGGGATACAGTAAACCTGAAGGGAAGCATTGAAATCTATAACTAGTATCACAGAAATGGTTCAAAACATAGACAGTATGCAGAGTCAGTCTTCTTGTACTTAAGTCGGCAATGTGCCTCATCTATTTAATTCCGATGCAATTTCTGTGTTTCATCGTCAATAAGAAGGTCCAAGGGATACAGTAAACCTGGAGTGAAGCATCGGAATCTATAACTAGTGTCACTGGAATGGTTCAAAACATCGACAGTAAGAAGAGTCAGTCATCTTGTACTTAATTCGGCATTGTGCCTTTAATATTTAATTCCGATGCAATTTCTGTGTTTCATCGTCAATATGAAGGTCCAAGGGATACAGTAAACCTGAAGCAAAGCATTGAAATCTATAACTAGTATCACAGAAATGGTTCAAAACATAGACAGTATGCAGGGTCAGTCTTCTTGTACTTAAGTCGGCATTGTGCCTTATCTATTTAATTCCGATGCAATTTCTGTGTTTCATCGTCAATAAGAAGGTCCAAGGGATACAGTAAACCCGGAGTGAAGCATCGGAATCTATAACTAGTGTCCCAGGAATTGTTCAAAACATAGACAGTAAGAAGAGTCAGTCTTCTTGTACTTATGTCGGCATTGTGCCTTTTGCATTTAATTCCGAAGCAATTTCTGTGTTTTATCGTCAATAAGAAGGTCAGAGGGATACAGTAAACCTGAAGTGAAGCATCGGAATCTATAACTAGTGTCACTGGAATGGTTCAGAACATCGACAGTAAGAAGAGTCAGTCTTCTTGTACTTAATTCGGCATTGTGCCTTTAATATTTAATTCCGATGCAATTTCAGTGTTTCATCGTCAATAAGAAGGTCCATGGGATACAGTAAACCCGGAGTGAAGCATCGGAATCTATAACTAGTGTCACAGGGGTGGTTCAAAACATAGACAGGAAGAAGAGTCAGTCTCCTTGTACTTAAGTCGGCATTGTGCGTTTTGTATTTAATTCCGATGCAATTTCTGTGTTTCATCGTCAATATGAAGGTCCAAGGGATACAGTAAACCTGAAGGGAAGCATTGAAATCTATAACTAGTATCACAGAAATGGTTCAAAACATAGACAGTATGCAGAGTCAGTCTTCTTGTACTTAAGTCGGCAATGTGCCTTATCTATTTAATTCCGATGCAATTTCTGTGTTTCATCGTCAATAAGAAGGTCCAAGGGATACAGTAAACCTGGAGTGAAGCATCGGAATCTATAACTAGTGTCACTGGAATGGTTCAAAACATCGACAGTAAGAAGAGTCAGTCTTCTTGTACTTAATTCGGCATTGTGCCTTTAATATTTAATTCCGATGCAATTTCTGTGTTTCATCGTCAATATGAAGGTCCAAGGGATACAGTAAACCTGAAGCAAAGCATTGAAATCTATAACTAGTATCACAGAAATGGTTCAAAACATAGACAGTATGCAGGGTCAGTCTTCTTGTACTTAAGTCGGCATTGTGCCTTATCTATTTAATTCCGATGCAATTTCTGTGTTTCATCGTCAATAAGAAGGTCCAAGGGATACAGTAAACCCGGAGTGAAGCATCGGAATCTATAACTAGTGTCCCAGGAATTGTTCAAAACATAGACAGTAAGAAGAGTCAGTCTTCTTGTACTTATGTCGGCATTGTGCCTTTTGTATTTAATTCCGAAGCCATTTCTGTGTTTTATCGTCAATAAGAAGGTCAGAGGGATACAGTAAACCTGAAGTGAAGCATCGGAATCTATAACTAGTGTCACAGGAATGTTTCAAAACATAGTCAGTAAGAAGAATCCGTCTTCTTGTACTTAAGCCGGCATTGTGTTTTTGTATTTAATTCCGATGCAATTTCTGTGTTTCATCATCAACAAGAAGGTCCAAGGGATACAGTAAACCTATAGTGAAGCATTGGAATTAATAACTAGTGTCACAGGAATGGTTCAAAACATAGTCAGTAAGAAGAGTCAGTCTTCTTGTACTTAAGTCGGCATTGTGCCTTTTGTATTTAATTCCGATGCAATTTCTGTGTTTCATCGTCATTAAAAAGGTCCAAGGGGTACAGTAAAGCTGGAGTGAAGCATCGTAATCTATAACTAGTGTCACAGGAATGGTTCAAAACATGGTCAGTAAGACGAGTCAGTATTCTTGTAGTTAAGTCGGTATTGTGCCCTTTCTATTTAATTCGGATGCAATTTCTGTGTTTCATCGTCAATAAGAAGGTCCAAGGGATACAGTAAACCTGAAATGAACCATGGGAATCTATAACTAGTGTCACAGGAATGGTTTAAAACATAGACAGAAGGAAAAGTCAGTCTACACGTACTTAAGTGGCATTGTGCCTTTTGTATTTAATTCCGATGCAATTTGTGTGTTTCAAAGTCAATAAGAAATTCAGAGGGACACAGTAAACCAGAAGTGAAGCATCGGAATCTATAACTAGTGTCACAGGAATGGTTCAAAGCATAGTCAGTAAGAAGAGTCAGTCTTCTTGTACTTAAGTCGGCATTGTGCCTTTTGTATTTAATTCCGATGCACTTTTTGTGTGTTTCTTCGTCAATAAAAACGTCCAAGGGATACAGTACACCTGAAGTTAAGCATCGGAATCGATATCTAGTGTCCCAGGAATGGTTCAAAACATAGAAAGTAGGAAGAGTCTGTCTTCTTGTACTTAAATCGGTATTGTGCCTTTCCTATTTAATTCCGATGCAATATCTGTGTTTCATTGTCAATAAGAAGGTCAGAGGGATACAGTAAACCTGAAGTGAAGCATCGGAATCTATACTAGTGTCACAGAAATGTTTCAAAACATAGAGAGATGGAAGAGTCAGTCTTCTTGTACTTAATTCGGCATTGTGCCTTTTGTATTTCATTCCGATGCAATTTCTGTGTTTCATCGTCAATAAGAAGGTCAGAGGGATACAGTAAACCTCAAGTGAAGCCTCGGAATCTATAACTAGTGTCACAGGAATGGTTCAAACCTAGTCAGTAAGAAGAGTCAGTTTTCTTGTACTTAAGTCGGCATTGTGCTTTTGTTTTTAATTCCGATGCAATTTCTGTGTTTCATCGTCAATGAGAAGGTCCAAGGGATACATTAAATCTGGAGTGAAGCATCGGAATCTATAATTAGTGTCACAGGGATGGTTCAAAACATAGACAGTAAGAAGAGTCAGTCTTCTTGTACTTAAGTCAACATTGTGCCTTTTGTATTTAATTCGGATGCAATTTCTGTGTTTCATCGTCAATAAGAAGGTCCAAGAGATACAGTAAACCTGAAGCGAAGCATCGGATTCTATAACTAGTATCACAGAAATGGTTCAAAACATAGACAGTAAGCAGAGTCAGTCTTCTTGTACTTAAGTCGGCATTGTGCTTTTGTGTTTAATTCCGATGCAATTTCTGTGTTTCATCGTCAATAAGAAGGTCCAAGGGATACAGTAAACCTGAAGCGAAGCATCGGATTTTATAACCAGTATCACAGAAATGGTTCAAAACATAGACAGTAAAAAGAGTCGGTCTTCTTGTACTTAAGTCGGCATTGTGCCTTTTGTATTTAATTCCGATGTAATTTCTGTGTTTTATCGTCAATACGAAGGTCAGAGGGATACAGTAAACCTGAAGATAAGCATCGGAATCTATAACTAGTGTCACAGGAATGATTCAAAACGTAGTCCGTAAGAAGAGTCAGTCTTCTTGTACTTACGTCTGCATTGTGCCTTTTGTATTTAATTCCGATGCAATTTCTGTGTTTCATCGTCAATACGAAGGTCAGAGGGATACAGTAAACCTGAAGATAAGCATCGGAATCTATAACTAGTGTCACAGGAATGATTCAAAACGTAGTCCGTAAGAAGAGTCAGTCTTCTTGTACTTACGTCTGCATTGTGCCTTTTGTATTTAATTCCGATGCAATTTCTGTGTTTCATCGTCAATAAGAAGGTCCAAGGGATACAGTATACCTAGAGTGAAGAATCGGAATCTATAACTAGTGTGACAGGAAAGGTTCAAACATAGACAGTAAGATGAGTCAGTCTTTTTGTACTTAATTCTGCATTGTGCCTTTTGTATTTAATTCCGACGCTATTTCTGTGTTTCATCGTCAATAAGAACGTCAGAGGGATACAGTAAATCTCAAGTGAAGCATCGGAATCTATAACTAGTGTCACAGGAATGGTTCAAAACATAGACAGTAAAAAGAGTCGGTCTTCTTGTACCTACGTCTGCATTGTGCCTTTTGTATTTAATTCCGATGCAATTTCTGTGTTTCATCGTCAATACGAAGGTCAGAGGGATACAGTAAACCTGAAGATAAGCATCGGAATCTATAACTAGTGTCACAGGAATGATTCAAAACGTAGTCCGTAAGAAGAGTCAGTCTTCTTGTACTTACGTCTGCATTGTGCCTTTTGTATTTAATTCCGATGCAATTTCTGTGTTTCATCGTCAATAAGAAGGTCCAAGGGATACAGTATACCTAGAGTGAAGCATCGGAATCTATAACTAGTGTGACAGGAAAGGTTCAAACATAGACAGTAAGATGAGTCAGTCTTTTTGTACTTAATTCTGCATTGTGCCTTTTGTATTTAATTCCGACGCTATTTCTGTGTTTCATCGTCAATAAGAACGTCAGAGGGATACAGTAAATCTCAAGTGAAGCATCGGAATCTATAACTAGTGTCACAGGAATGGTTCAAAACATAGACAGTAAAAAGAGTCGGTCTTCTTGTACTTAAGTCGGCATTGTGCCTTTTGTATTTAATTCCGATGTAATTTCTGTGTTTTATCGTCAATATGAAGGTCAGAGGGATACAGTAAACCTGAAGTGAAGCATCGGAATCTATAACTAGTGTCACAGGAATGATTCAAAACATAGTCCGTAAGAAGAGTCAGTCTTCTTGTACCTACGTCTGCATTGTGCCTTTTGTATTTAATTCCGATGCAATTTCTGTGTTTCATCGCCAATAAGAAGGTCCAAGGGATACAGTAAACCTGAAGTGAAGCACCAGAATCTATAACTAGTGTCACAGGAATCGTTCTAAACATAGTCAGTAAGAAGAGTCTGTCTTCTTGTACTTAAATCGGCCTTGTGCCCCTTGTATTGAATTCCGATGCAATTTCTGTGTTTCATCGTCAATAAGAAGGTCCAAAGGATACAGTAAACCTGAAGTGAAGCATAGAAATCTACAACTAGTGTCACAGGATTGGTTCAAAGCATAGACAGAAGAAGAGTGTGTCTTCTTGTACTTAAGTCGGCATTGTGCCTTTTGTATTTAATTCCGATGCAATTTCTGTGTTTCATCGTTAATTAGAAGGGCAGAGGGATACAGTAAACCTGAAATGAAGCATCGGAATCTATAACTAGTGTCACAGGAATCGTTCAAAACATAGTCAGCAAGAAGAGTCTGACTTCTTGTACTTAAGTCGGCCTTGTGCCCTTTGTAATTAATTCCGATGAAATTGCTGTGTTTCATCGTCAATAGGAAGGTCCATGGGATACAGTAAACCTGAAGTGAAGACCCGGAATCTATAACTAGTGTCACATAAATGGTTCAAAGCATAGTCAGTAAGAAGAGTCAGTCTTCTTGTACTTAAGGCGGCATTGTGCCTTTTGTATTTAATTCCGATGCAATTTCTGTGTTTCATCGTCAATAAGAAGGTCCAAGGGATACAGTAAACCTGGAGTGAAGCATCGGAGTCTGTAACTAGTGTCACAGGAATGGTTCAAAACATAGACAGTAGGAAGAGTCAGACTTCTTGTACTTAATTCGGCATTGTGCGTTTTGTATTTAATTCCGACGGAACTTCTGTGTTTCATCGTCAATAAGAAAGCCAGTGGGATACAGTAAACCTGGAGTGAAGCATCGGAATCCATAACTAGTGTCACAGGGATGGTTCAAAACTTGGACAGTTAGAAGAGTCAGTCTTCTTGTACTTAAGTCGGCATTGTGCCATTTGTATTTAATTCCGTTGCAATTTCTGTGTTACATCGTCAATAAGAAGGGCAGAGGTTTACAGTACACCTGAAGTGAAGCATCGGAATCTATAACTAGTGTCACAGGAATGGTTCAACAAATAGACAGTAGGAAGAGTCAGTCTTCATGTACTTAATTCGGCATTGTGGCTTTTCTATTTAATTCCGATGCAATTGCAGTGTTCCATCGTCAATAAGAAGGTCCAAGGGATACAGTTAACCTGAAGTGTAGCATCGGAATCTATAACTAGTGACACAGGATTTGTTCAAAGCATAGTCAGTAAGAAGAGACAGTCTTCTTGTACTTATGTCGGCATTGTGCCTTTTCTATTTAATTCCGATGCTATTTCTGTGTTTCATCGTCAATAAGTAGGTCCAAGGGACCCAGTGAACCTGAAGTGAAGCATCGGAATCTATAACTAGTGTCACAATAATGGTTCAAAACATAGTCTATAAGAAGAGTCAGTCTTCTTGTTCTTAAGTCGGCATTGTGCCTTTTGCATTTAATTCCTATGCAATTTTTGTGTTTCATCGTCAATAAGAAGGTCCAAGGGATACAGTTAACCTGAAGTGTAGCATCGGAATCTATAACTAGTGACACAGGAATTGTTCAAAACATAGTCTATAAGAAGAGTCAGTCTTCTTGTTCTTAAGTCGGCATTGTGCCTTTTGCATTTAATTCCTATGCAATTTTTGTGTTTCATCGTCAATAAGAAGGTCCAAGGAATACAGTAAACCTCAAGTGAAGCATCGGAATCTATAACTAGTGTCACAGGAATTGTTCAAAACATAGACAGTAAGAAGAGACAGTCTTCTTGTACATAATTCGGCATTGTGCCTTTAGTATTTACTTCCCATGCAATTTCTGTGTTTCATCGTCAATACGAAGGTCCAAGGGATACAGTAAACCTGAAGTGAAGCACCGGAATCTATAACAAATGTCACACGAATGGTTCAAATCATAGCCAGTAAGAAGAGGCAGTCTTCTTGTACGTAAGTCGCCATTGTGCCTTTTGTATTTAATTGCGATGCAATTTCTGTGTATCATCGTCAATAAGAGGGTCCAAGGGATACAGTAAACCTGTAGTGATGCATCGGAATCTTTAACTAGTGACACAGGGATGGTTCAAAAAATAGAACGTAAGAAGAGTCAGTATTCTTGTACTTAAGTCGACATTGTGCCTTTTGTATTTAATTCCGATGCAATTTTTGTGTTTCATCGTTAGTAAAAAGGTCCAAGGGATACAGTAAACCGGGAGTGAAGCATCGGAATCTA
This sequence comes from Schistocerca americana, assembly GCF_021461395.2. Classification (NCBI taxonomy): domain Eukaryota; kingdom Metazoa; phylum Arthropoda; class Insecta; order Orthoptera; family Acrididae; genus Schistocerca; species Schistocerca americana. Next base: position 761,171,933 of record NC_060123.1, read on the forward strand.
TAACTAGTGTCACAATAATGGTTTAAACATAGTCAGTAAGAAGAGTCAGACTTCTTGTACTAAGTCTGCATTGTGCTTTTTGTATTTAATTCCGATGCAATTTCTGTGTTTCATCGTCAATAAGAAGGTCCAAGGGATACAGTAAACCTGGAGTGAAGCATCGGAATGTATAACTAGTGCCATAGGAATGAATCAAAACATAGTCTGTAAGAAGAGTCAGTCTTCTTGTACCAAAGTCGGCATTGTGCCTTTTGTATTTAATTCCGATGCAATTTCTGTGTTTCATCGTCAATAAGGAGGTCCAAAGGATACAGTAAACCTGAAGTGAGGCATCGAAATCTATAAATAGTGTCACAGGAATGGTTCAAAAACATAGACAGAAGAAGAGTCAGTCTTCTTGTACTAAAGTCGGCATTGTGCCTTTTGCATTTGATTCCGATGCAATTTTTGTGTTTCATCGTCAATACGAAGGTCCAAGGGATACAGTAAACCTGAAGTGAAGCATCGAAATCTATAACTAGTGTCACAGGAATGGTTCAAAAACATAGACAGAAGAAGAGTCAGTCTTCTGGTACTTATGTCGGCATTGTGCCATTTGTATTTAATTCAGTTGACATTTCTTTGTTTCATCGTCAATAAGAAGGGCAGAGGGATACAGTAAACCTGAAGTGAAGCATCGGAATCTATAACTAGTGTCACTGGAATGGTTCAAAACATAGACGGTTGGAAGAGTCAGTCTTCTTGTACTTAAGTCGGCATTGTGCCTTTTCTATTTAATTCCGATGCAATTGCTGTGTTACATCGTCAATAAGAAGGTCCAAAGGATACAGTAAACCTGAAGTGAAGCATCGGAATCATTAACTAGTGTCACAGGAATGGTTCAAAGCATAGTCAGTATGAAGAGTCAGTCTTCTTGTACTTAAGTCGGCATTGTGCCGTTTGCAATTAATTCCGATGCAATTTCTGTGTTTCATCGTCAATAAGAAGGTCCAAGGGATACAGTAAACCTAAAGTGAAGCATCGGAATCTATAAATAGTGTCACAGGAATGGTTCAAAGCATAGACAGTGGGAAGAGTCAGTCTTCTTGTACTTAAGTCGGCATTGTGCCTTTAGTATTTACTTCCCATGCAATTTCTGTGTTTCATCGTCAATAAGAAGGTCATAGGGATACAGTAAATCTGAAGTGAAGCATCGGAATCTATAACTAGTGTCACAGGAATGGTTCAAAATATAGTCAGTAAGAAGAGTCAGTCTTCTTGTACATAATCCGGCATTGTGCCTTTCGTATTTAATTCCGATGCAATTTCTGTGTTTCATCGTCCATAAAAAGGTCAGAGGGATACAGTAAAGCTGAAGTGAAGCATCGGAATCTACAACTAGTTTCAAAAAAATGGATCAAGACATAGTCAGTAAGAAGAGTCAGTCTTCTTGTACTTAAGTCGGCATTGTGCCATTTGTATTTAATTGCGATGCAATTTCTGTGTTTCATCGTCAATAAGTAGGTCCAAGGGATACAGTAAACCTGGACTGATGCATCGGAATCTATAACTAGTGACACAGGGATGGTTCAAAAAATAGAACGTAAGAAGAGTCAGTATTCTTGTACTTAAGTCGACAATCTGCCTTTTGTATTTAATTCCGATGAAATTTTTGTGTTTCATCGTTAATAAGAAGGTCCATGGGATACAGTAAACCGGGAGTGAAGTATCGGAATCTGTAACTAGTGTCACAATAATGGTTCAAACATAGTCAGTAAGAAGTTTCAGTCTTCTTGTATTTAAGTCTGCATTGTGCTTTTTGTATTTAATTCCGATGCAATTTCTGAGTTTCATCGTCAATATGAAGGTTCAAGGGATACAGTAAACCTGGAGTGAAGCATCGGAATGTATAACTAGTGTCATAGGAATGAATCAAAACATAGTCTGTAAGAAGAGTCAGTCTTCTTGTACTTAAGTCGGCATTGTGCCTTTTTTATTTAATTCCGATGCAATTTCTGTGTTTCATCGTCAATAAGAAGGTCCAAGGGATACAGTAAACCTGGAGTGAAGCATCGGAATCTATAACTAGTGTCACAGGAATGGTTCAAACATCGACAGTAAGAAGAGACAGTCTTCTTGTACTTAATTCGGCATTGTGCCTTTAGTATTTACTTCCCATGCAATTTCTGTGTTTCATTGTCAATAAGAAGGTCAGAGGGATACAGTAAATCTGAAGTGAAGCATCGGAATCTATAACTAGTGTCACAGGAATGGTTCAAAATTTAGTCAGTAAGGAGAGTCAGTCTCCTTTACTTAAGCCGGCATTGTGCATTTTGTATTTAATTCCGATGCAATTTCTGTGTTTCATCGTCAATAAGAAGGTCTAAGGGATACAGTAAACCTGAAGTGAAGCACCAGAATCTATAACTAGTGTCAGAGGAATTATTCAAACATAGTCAGTAAGAAGAGTCAGTCTTCTTGTACTGAAGTCGGCATTGTGCCTTTTGTATTTAATTCCGAAGCAATTTCTGTGTTTCATCGTCCATAAGAATGTCAGAGGGATACAGTAAAGCTGAAGTGAAGCATCGGAATCTATAACTAGTGTCACAGGAATGGTTCAAGACACAGTCAGTAAGAAGAGTCAGTCTTCTTGTACCTAAGTCGGCATTGTGCCATTTGTATTTAATTCCGAAGCAATTTCTGTGTTTCATCGTGAATAAGTAGGTCCAAGGGATACAGTAAAGCTGGAGTGATGCATCGGAATCTTTAACTAGTGACACAGGGATGGTTCAAAAAATAGGACGTAAGAAGAGTCAGTCTTCTAGTACTAAAGTCGGCATTGTGCCTTTTGTACTTAATTCAGATGCAATTTCTGTGTTTCATTGTCAATAAGAAGGTCCAAAGGATACAGTAAACCTGAAGTGAAGCATCGAAATCTGTAACTAGTGTCACAGGAATGGTTCAAAAACATAGACAGAAGAAGAGTCAGTCGTCTTGTACTTAAGTCGGCATTGTGCCATTTGTATTTAATTCAGTTGCAATTTCTGTGTTTCATCGTCAATAAGAACGGCAGAGGAATACAGTAAACCTGAAGTGAAGCATCGGAATCTATAACTAGTGTCACAGGAATGGTTCAAGACATAGACAGTAGGAAGAGTCAGTCTTCTTGTACTTATGTCGGCTTTGTGCCTTTTCTATTTAATTCCGATGCAATTTCTGTGTTTCATCGTCAATAAGAAAGTCCAAGGGATACAGTAAACCTGAAGGGAAGCATCAGAGTTTATAGCTAGTGTCACAGGAATGGTTCAAAACCTAGTCAGTAAAAAGAGTCAGTCTTCTTGTACTTAAGTCGGCATTGTGCCTTTTGTATTTAATTCCGATGCAATTTCTGTGTTTCAACGTCAATAAGAAGGTCCAAGGGATACAGTACACCTGATGTGAAGCATCGGAATCTATAAATAGTGTCACAGGAATGGTTCAAAGCATAGACAGTGGGAAGAGTCAGTCTTCTTGTACATAAGTCGGCATTGTGCATTTGTATTTCATTCCGATGCAATTTCTGTGTTTCATCGTCAATAAGAAGGTCAGAGGGATGCAGTAAACCTCAAGTGAAGCATCCGAATCTATAACTAGTGTCACAGGAATGATTCAAAACATAGACAGTAGGAAGAGTCAGTCTTCTTGTACTTAAGTCGGCATTGTGCCTTTTATATTTATCTCCGATGCAATTGCTGTGTTACATCGTCAATAAGAAGGTCCAAGGGATACAGTAAACCCTTAAGTGAAGCATCGGAATCGTTAACTAGTGTCACAGGAATGGTTTCAAAGCATAGTCAGTATGTAGAGTCAGTCTTCTTGTACTTAAGGCGGCATTGTTCCGTTTGTATTTATCTCCGATGCAATTTCTGTGTTTCATCGTCAATAAGAAAGTCCAACGGATATAGTAAACCTGGAGTGAAGCATCGGAATCTATAACTAGTGTCACAGGAATGGTTCAAACCATAGGCAGTAAGAAGAGTCAGTCTTCTTGTACTTAAGTCGGCATTGTGCCTTTTTTATTCAATTCCGATGCAATTTCTGTGTTTCATCGTCAATACGAAGGTCCAAGGGATACAGTAAACCTGGAGTGAAGCATCGGAATCTATAACTAGTGCCACAGGAATGGTTCAAAACATCGACAGTAAGACGAGACAGTCTTCTTGTACTTAATTCGGCATTGTGCCTTTAGTATTTACTTCCCATGCAATTTCTGTGTTTCATCGTCAATAAGAAGGTCAGAGGGATACAGTAAATCTGAAGTGAAGCATCGGAATCTATAACTAGTGTCACACGAATGGTTCAAAATATAGTCAGTAAGAAGAGTCAGTCTTCTTGTACTTAAGCCGGCATTGTGCATTTTGTATTTAATTCCGATGCAATTTCTGTGTTTCATCGTCAATAAGAAGGTCTAAGGGATACAGTAAACCTGAAGTGAAGCATCAGAATCTATAACTAGTGTCACAGGAATTATTCAAAACATAGTCAGTGGGATGAGTCAGTCTTCTTGTACTTAAGTCGGCATTGTCCCTTTTGCATTTATTTCCGATGCAATTTCAGTGTCTCATCGTCAATACGATGGTCCAAGGGATACAGTAAACCTGAAGTGAAGCTCCGGAATCTATAACAAGTGTCACACGAATGGTTCAAATCATAGCCAGTAAGAAGAGGCAGTCTTCTTGTACTTAAGTCGCCATTGTGCCTTTTGTATTTAATTCCGATGCAATTTCTGTATATCATTGTCAATAAGAGTGTCCAAGGGATACAGTAAACCTGGAGTGAAGCATCGGAATCTATATCTAGTGTCACATGAATGGTTCAAAACATAGACAGTAAGAAGAGTCACTCTTCTTGTACTTAATCCGGCATTGTGCCTTTTGTATTTAATTCCGATGCAATTTCTGTGTATCATCGTCCATAAAAAGGTCAGAGGGATACAGTAAAGCTGAAGTGAAGCATCGGAATCTATAACTAGTGTCAAAGGAATGGTTCAAGACATAGTCAGTAAGAAGAGTCAGTCTTCTTGAACTTAAGTCGGCATTGTTCCATTTGTATTTAATTCCGATGCAATTTCTGTGTTTCATCGTCAATAAGTATGTCCAAGGGATACAGTAAACCTGGAGTGATGCATCGGAATCCATAACTAGTGACACAGGGATGGTTCAAAAAATAGAACGTAAGAAGAGTCAGTATTCTTGTACTTAAGTCGACATTGTTCCTTTTGTATTTAATTCCGATGCAATTTTTGTGTTTCATCGTTAATAAAAAGGTCCAAGGGGTACAGTAAACCGGGAGTGAAGTATCGGAATATATAACTAGTGTCACAATAATGGTTCAAACATAGTCAGTAAGAAGAGTCAGTCTTTTTGTACTTAAGTCTGCATTGTGCTTTTTGTATTTAATTCCGATGCAATTTCTGAGTTTCATCGTCAATAAGAAGGTCCAAGGGATACAGTAAACCTGGAGTGAAGCATCGGAATGTATAACTAGTGTCATAGGAATGACTCATAACATAGTCTGTGAGAAGAGTCAGTCTTCTTGTACTTAAGTCGGCATTGTGCATTTTTTATTTAATTCCGATGCAATTTCTGTGTTTCGTCGTATAAAAGAAGGTCCAAGGGATACAGTAGATCTGGGGTGAAGCATCGGAATCTATAACTAGGGTCACAGGAATGGTTCAAAACATCGACAGTAAGAAGAGACAGTCTTCTTGTACTTAATTCGGTATTGTGCCTTTAGTATTTACTTCCCTGTGTTTCATCGTCAATAAGAAGGTCAGAGGGATACAGTAAATCTGAAGTGAAGCATCGGAATCTATAACTAGTGTCACAGGAATGGTTCAAATTTTAGTCAGTAAGGAGAGTCAGTCTCCTTTACTTAAGCCGGCATTGTGCATTTTGTATTTAATTCCGATGCAATTTCTGTGTTTCATCGTCAATAAGAAGGTCTAAGGGATACAGTAAACCTGAACTGAAGCACCAGAATCTATAACTAGTGTCACAGGAATTATTCAAACATAGTCAGTAAGAAGAGTCAGTCTTCTTGTACTGAAGTCGGCATTGTGCCTTTTGTATTTAATTCCGATGCAATTTCTGTGTTTCATCGTCCATAAGAATGTCAGAGGGATACAGTAAAGCTGAAGTGAAGCATCGGAATCTATAACTAGTGTCACAGGAATGGTTCAAGACATAGTCAGTAAGAAGAGTCAGTCTTCTTGTACCTAAGTCGGCATTGTGCCATTTGTATTTAATTCCGATGCAATGTCTGTGTTTCATCGTCAATAAGTAGGTCCAAGGGATACAGTAAACCTGGAGTGATGCATCGGAATCTTTAACTAGTGACACAGGGATGGTTCAAAAAATAGGACGTAAGAAGAGTCAGTCTTCTTGTACTAAAGTCGGCATTGTCCCTTTTGTACTTAATTCAGATGCAATTTCTGTGTTTCATTGTCAATAAGAAGGTCCAAAGGATACAGTAAACCTGAAGTGAAGCATCGAAATCTGTAACTAGTGTCACAGGAATGGTTCAAAAACATAGACAGAAGAAGAGTCAGTCGTCTTGTACTTAAGTCGGCATTGTGCCATTTGTATTTAATTCAGTTGCAATTTCTGTGTTTCATCGTCAATAAGAACGGCAGAGGAATACAGTAAACCTGAAGTGAAGCATCGAAATCTATAACTAGTGTCACAGGAATGGTTCAAGACATAGACAGTAGGAAGAGTCAGTCTTCTTGTACTTATGTCGGCTTTGTGCCTTTTCTATTTAATTCCGATGCAATTTCTGTGTTTCATCGTCAATAAGAAAGTCCAAGGGATACAGTAAACCTGAAGGGAAGCATCAGAGTTTATAGCTAGTGTCACAGGAATGGTTCAAAACCTAGTCAGTAAAAAGAGTCAGTCTTCTTGTACTTAAGTCGGCATTGTGCCTTTTGTATTTAATTCCGATGCAATTTCTGTGTTTCAACGTCAATAAGAAGGTCCAAGGGATACAGTACACCTGATGTGAAGCGTCGGAATCTATAAATAGTGTCACAGGAATGGTTCAAAGCATAGACAGTGGGAAGAGTCAGTCTTCTTGTACTTAAGTCGGCATTGTGCATTTGTATTTCATTCCGATGCAATTTCTGTGTTTCATCGTCAATAAGAAGGTCAGAGGGATGCAGTAAACCTCAAGTGAAGCATCGGAATCTATAACTAGTGTCACAGGAATGATTCAAAACATAGATAGTAGGAAGAGTCAGTCTTCTTGTACTTAAGTCGGCATTGTGCCTTTTATATTTATCTCCGATGCAATTGCTGTGTTACATCGTCAATAAGAAGGTCCAAGGGATACAGTAAACCCTTAAGTGAAGCATCGGAATCGTTAACTAGTGTCACAGGAATGGTTCAAAGCATAGTCAGTATGAAGAGTCAGTCTTCTTGTACTTAAGTCGGCATTGTTCCGTTTGTATTTATCTCCGATGCAATTTCTGTGTTTCATCGTCAATAAGAAAGTCCAACGGATATAGTAAACCTGGAGTGAAGCATCGGAATCTATAACTAGTGTCACAGGAATGGTTCAAACCATAGGCAGTAAGAAGAGTCAGTCTTCTTGTACTTAAGTCGGCATTGTGCCTTTTTTATTCAATTCCGATGCAATTTCTGTGTTTCATCGTCAATACGAAGGTCCAAGGGATACAGTAAACCTGGAGTGAAGCATTGGAATCTATAACTAGTGTCACATGAATGGTTCAAATCATAGACAGTAAGAAGAGACAGTCTTCTTGTACTTAATTCGGCATTGTGCCTTTAGTATTTACTTCCCATGCAATTTCTGTGTTTCATCGTCAATAAGAAGGTCAGAGGGATACAGTAAATCTGAAGTGAAGCATCGGAATCTATAACTAGTGTCACACGAATGGTTCAAAATATAGTCAGTAAGAAGAGTCAGTCTTCTTGTACTTAAGCCGGCATTGTGCATTTTGTATTTAATTCCGATGCAATTTCTGTGTTTCATCGTCAATAAGAAGGTCTAAGGGATACAGTAAACCTGAAGTGAAGCATCAGAATCTATAACTAGTGTCACAGGAATTATTCAAAACATAGTCAGTGGGATGAGTCAGTCTTCTTGTACTTAAGTCGGCATTGTCCCTTTTGCATTTAATTCCGATGCAATTTCAGTGTCTCATCGTCAATACGAAGGTCCAAGGGATACAGTAAACCTGAAGTGAAGCACCGGAATCTATAACAAGTGTCACACGAATGGTTCAAATCATAGCCAGTAAGAAGAGGCAGTCTTCTTGTACTTAAGTCGCCATTGTGCCTTTTGTATTTAATTCCGATGCAATTTCTGTGTATCATTGTCAATAAGAGTGTCCAAGGGATACAGTAAACCTGGAGTGAAGCATCGGAATCTATATCTAGTGTCACATGAATGGTTCAAAACATAGACAGTAAGAAGTGTCACTCTTCTTGTACTTAATCCGGCATTGTGCCTTTTGTATTTAATTCCGATGCAATTTCTGTGTATCATCGTCCACAAAAAGGGCAGAGGGATACAGTAAAGCTGAAGTGAAGCATCGGAATCTATAACTAGTGTCAAAGGAATGGTTCAAGACATAGTCAGTAAGAAGAGTCAGTCTTCTTGAACTTAAGTCGGCATTGTTCCATTTGTATTTAATTCCGATGCAATTTCTGTGTTTCATCGTCAATAAGTATGTCCAAGGGATACAGTAAACCTGGAGTGATGCATCGGAATCTATAACTAGTGACACAGGGATGGTTCAAAAAATAGAACGTAAGAAGAGTCAGTATTCTTGTACTTAAGTCGACATTGTGCCTTTTGTATTTAATTCCGATGCAATTTTTGTGTTTCATCGTTAATAAAAAGGTCCAAGGGATACAGTAAACCGGGAGTGAAGTATCGGAATATATAACTAGTGTCACAATAATGGTTCAAACATAGTCAGTAAGAAGAGTCAGTCTTTTTGTACTTAAGTCTGCATTGTGCTTTTTGTATTTAATTCCGATGCAATTTCTGAGTTTCATCGTCAATAAGAAGGTCCAAGGGATACAGTAAACCTGGAGTGAAGCATCGGAATGTATAACTAGTGTCATAGGAATGACTCATAACATAGTCTGTGAGAAGAGTCAGTCTTCTTGTACTTAAGTCGGCATTGTGCCTTTTTTATTTAATTCCGATGCAATTTCTGTGTTTCGTCGTATATAAGAAGGTCCAAGGGATACAGTAAATCTGGGGTGAAGCATCGGAATCTATAACTAGTGTCACAGGAATGGTTCAAAACATCGACAGTAAGAAGAGACAGTCTTCTTGTACTTAATTCGGCATTGTGCCTTTAGTATTTACTTCCCTGTGTTTCATCGTCAATAAGAAGGTCAGAGGGATACAGTAAATCTGAAGTGAAGCATCGGAATCCATAACTAGTGTCACAGGATTGGTTCAAAATATAGTCAGTAAGAAGAGTCAGTCTTCTTGTACTTAAGCCGGCATTGTGCATTTTGTATTTAATTCCGATGCAATTTCTGTGTTTCATCGTCAATAAGAAGGTCTAAGGGATACAGTAAACCTGAAGTGAAGCATCAGAATCTATAACTAGTGTCACAGGAATTATTCAAAACATAGTCAGTAAGAAGAGTCAGTCTTCTTGTACTTAAGTCGGCATTGTGCCTTTTGTATTTAATTCCGATGCAATTTCTGTTTTTCATCGTCAATACGAAGGTCCAAGGGATACAGTAAACCTGAAGTGAAGCACCGGAATCTATAACAAGTGTCACACGAATGGTTCAAATCATAGCCAGTAAGAAGAGGCAGTCTTCTTGTACTTAAGTCGCCATTGTGTCTTTTGTATTTAATTCCGATGCAATTTCTGTTTATCATCGTCAATAAGAGGGTCCAAGGGATACAGTAAACCTGGAGTGAAGCATCGGAAATCTATAACTAGTGTCACACGAATGGTTCAAAACAGAGACAGTAAGAAGAGTCAGTCTTCTTGTACTTAATCCGGCATTGTGCCTTTTGTATTTAATTCCGATGCAATTTCTATGTTTCATCGTCCATAAGAAGGTCAGAGGGATACAGTAAAGCTGAAGTGAAGCATCGGAATCTATAACTAGTGTCACAGGAATGGTTCAAGACATAGTCAGTAAGAAGAGTCAGTCTTCTTGTACTTAAGTCGGCATTGTGCCATTTGTATTTAATTCCGATGCAATTTCTGTGTTTCATCGTCAATAAGTATGTCCAAGGGATACAGTAAACCTGGAGTGATGCATCGGAATCTATAACTAGTGACACAGGGATGGTTCAAAAAATAGAACGTAAGAAGAGTCAGTATTCTTGTACTTAAGTCGACATTGTGCCTTTTGTATTTAATTCCGATGCAATTTTTGTGTTTCATCGTTAATAAAAAGGTCCAAGGGATACAGTAAACCGGGAGTGAAGTATCGGAATATATAACTAGTGTCACAATAATGGTTCAAACATAGTCAGTAAGAAGAGTCAGTCTTTTTGTACTTAAGTCTGCATTGTGCTTTTTGTATTTAATTCCGATGCAATTTCTGAGTTTCATCGTCAATAAGAAGGTCCAAGGGATACAGTAAACCTGGAGTGAAGCATCGGAATGTATAACTAGTGTCATAGGAATGACTCATAACATAGTCTGTGAGAAGAGTCAGTCTTCTTGTACTTAAGTCGGCATTGTGCCTTTTTTATTTAATTCCGATGCAATTTCTGTGTTTCGTCGTATATAAGAAGGTCCAAGGGATACAGTAAATCTGGGGTGAAGCATCGGAATCTATAACTAGTGTCACAGGAATGGTTCAAAACATCGACAGTAAGAAGAGACAGTCTTCTTGTACTTAATTCGGCATTGTGCCTTTAGTATTTACTTCCCTGTGTTTCATCGTCAATAAGAAGGTCAGAGGGATACAGTAAATCTGAAGTGAAGCATCGGAATCCATAACTAGTGTCACAGGATTGGTTCAAAATATAGTCAGTAAGAAGAGTCAGTCTTCTTGTACTTAAGCCGGCATTGTGCATTTTGTATTTAATTCCGATGCAATTTCTGTGTTTCATCGTCAATAAGAAGGTCTAAGGGATACAGTAAACCTGAAGTGAAGCATCAGAATCTATAACTAGTGTCACAGGAATTATTCAAAACATAGTCAGTAAGAAGAGTCAGTCTTCTTGTACTTAAGTCGGCATTGTGCCTTTTGTATTTAATTCCGATGCAATTTCTGTTTTTCATCGTCAATACGAAGGTCCAAGGGATACAGTAAACCTGAAGTGAAGCACCGGAATCTATAACAAGTGTCACACGAATGGTTCAAATCATAGCCAGTAAGAAGAGGCAGTCTTCTTGTACTTAAGTCGCCATTGTGTCTTTTGTATTTAATTCCGATGCAATTTCTGTTTATCATCGTCAATAAGAGGGTCCAAGGGATACAGGAAACCTGGAGTGAAGCATCGGAAATCTATAACTAGTGTCACACGAATGGTTCAAAACAGAGACAGTAAGAAGAGTCAGTCTTCTTGTACTTAATCCGGCATTGTGCCTTTTGTATTTAATTCCGATGCAATTTCTATGTTTCATCGTCCATAAGAAGGTCAGAGGGATACAGTAAAGCTGAAGTGAAGCATCGGAATCTATAACTAGTGTCACAGGAATGGTTCAAGACATAGTCAGTAAGAAGAGTCAGTCTTCTTGTACTTAAGTCGGCATTGTGCCATTTGTATTTAATTCCGATGCAATGTTTGTGTGTCATCGTCAATAAGAAGGTCCAAGGGATACAGTAAACCTGGAGTGATGCATCGGAATCTTTAACTAGTGACACAGGGATGGTTCAAAAAATAGAACGTAAGAAGAGTCAGTCTTCTTGTACTAAAGTCGGCATTGTGCCTTTTGTATTTAATTCCGATGCAATTTCTGTGTCTCATCGTCAATAAGAAGGTCCAAAGGATACAGTAAACCTGAAGTGAAGCATCGAAATCTATAACTAGTGTCACAGGAATGGTTCAAAACATAGTCAGTAAGAAGAGTCAGTCTTCTTGAACTTAAGTCGGCATTGTGACATTTGTATTTAATTCAGTTGCAATTTCTGTGTTTCATCGTCAATAAGAAGGGTAGAGGAATACAGTAAACCTGAAGTGAAGCATCGGAATCTCTAACTAGTGTCACAGGAATGATTCAAAACATAGACAGTAATAAGAGTCAGTCTTCTTGTACTTAAGTCGGCATTGTGCTTTTCTATTTATCTCCGATGCAATATCTGTGTTTCATCGTCAATAAGAAGGTCCAAGGGAAATAGTAAACCTGGAGTGAAGCATCGGAATCTATAACTAGTGTCACAGGAATGGTTCAAACATAGGCAGTAATCAGAGGCAGTCTTCTTGTACTTAAGTCGCCATTGGGCTTTTGTATTTAATTCCGATGCAATTTCTGTGTATCATCATCAATAAGATGGTCCAAGGGATACATAAACCTGGAGTGAGGCATCGGAATCTATAACTAGTGTCACATGAATGGTTCAAAACATAGACAGTAATAAGAGCCAGTCTTCTTGTACTTAATCCGGCATTGTGCCTTTTGTATTTAATTCCGATGCAATTTCTGTGTTTCATCGTCCATAAGCAGGTCAGAGGGATACAGTAAAGCTGAAGTGAAGCATCGGAATATATAAGTAGTGTCACAGGAATGGTTCAAGACATAGTCAGTAAGAAGAGTCAGTCTTCTTGTACTTAAGTCGACATTGAGCCATTTGTACTTAATTCCGATGAAATTTCTGTGTTTCATCGTTAATAAGTAGGTCCAAGGGATACAGTAAACCTGGAGTGATGCACCGGAATCTATAACTAGTGACACAGGGATGGTTCAAAACAAAGACAGTAAGAAGAGTCAGTATTCTTGTACTTAAGTAGGCATTGTGCCGTTTGTATTTAATTCCGATGCTATTTCTGTGTTTCATCCTCAATAAGAAGGTCTAAGGAATACAGTAAACTTGAATTGAAGCTTCAGAATCTTTAACTAGTGTCACAGGAATTATTCAAAACATAGTCAGTAGGAAGAGTCAGTCTTCTTGTACTTAAGTCGGCATTGTGCCTTTTGTATTTAATTCCGATGCAATTTCTGTGTTTCATCGTCAATAAGTAGGTCCAGGGGATACAGTAAGCCTGAAGTGAAGCACCGGAATCTATAACAAGTGTCACACGAATGGTTCAAGACATAGTCAGTAAGTAGAGTTAGTCTTCTTGTACGTAAGACGGCATTGTGCCATTTGTATTTAATTCCGATGCAATTTCTGTGTTTCATCGTCAATAAGTAGGTCCAGGGGATACAGTAAACCTGGAGTGATGCATCGGAATCTATAACTAATGACACAGGGATGGTTCAAAAAATAGAACGTAAGAAGAGTCAGTATTCTTGTACTTAAGTCGACATTGTGCTTTTTGTATTCAATTCCGATGCAATTTTTTGTTTCATCGTTAATAAAAAGGTCCAAGGGATACAGTAAACCGGGCTTGAAGTATCGGAATCTATAACTAGTGTCACAATAATGGTTCAAACATAGTCAGCAAGAAGAGTCAGTCTTCTTGTACTTAAGTCTGCATTGTGCTTTTTGTATTTAATTCCGATGCAATTTCTGAGTTTCATCGTCAATAAGAAGGTCCAAGGGATACAGAAAACCTGGAGTGAAGCAACGGAATGTATAACTAGTGTCATAGGAATGAAACAAAACATAGTCTATAAGAAGAGTCAGTCTTCTTGTACTTAAGTCGGCATTGTGCCTTTTTTATTTAATTCCGATGCAATTTCTGTGTTTCGTCGTATATAAGAAGGTACAAGGGATACAGTAAATCTGGAGTGAAGCATCGGAATCTATAACTAGTGTCACAGGAATGGTTCAAAACATCGACAGTAAGATGAGACAGTCTTCTTGTACTTAATTCATCATTGTGCCTTTAGTATTTACTTCCCATGCAATTTCTGTGTTTTATCATCAATAAGAAGGTCAGAGGGATACAGTAAATCTGAAGTGAAGCATCGGAATCTATAACTAGTGTCACAGGAATGGTTCAAAACATAGTCAGTAAGAAGAGACAGTCTTCTTGTACTTAAGCCGGCATTGTGCATTTTGTATTTTCTTTCCGATGCAATTCCTGTGTTTCATCGTCAATAAGAAGGTCTAAGGGATACAGTAAACCTGAAGTGAAGCATCAGAATCTATAACTAGTGTCACAGGAATTATTCAAAACATAGTCAGTAAGAAGAGTCAGTCTTCTTGTACTTAAGACGGCATTGTGCCTTTTGTATTTTATTCCGATGCAATTTCTGTGTTTCATCGTCAATACGAAGGTCCAAGGGATACAGTAAACCTGAAGTGAAATACCGGAATCTATAACAAGTGTCACACGAATGGTTCAAATCATAGCCAGTAAGAAGAGGCAGTCTTCTTGTACTTAAGTCGCCATAGTGCCTTTTGTATTTAATTCCGATGCAATTTCTGTGTATCATCGTCAATAAGAGGGGCCAAGGGATACAGTAAACCTGGAGTGAAGCATCGGAATCTATAACTAGTGTCACATGAATGGTTCAAAACATAGACAGTAAGAAGAGTCAGTCTTCTTGTACTTAATCTTCCATTGTGCCTTTAGTATTTCATTCCGATGCAATTTCTGTGTTTCATCGTCCATAAGAAGGTCAGAGGGATACAGTAAACCTGGAGTGAAGCATCGGAATCTATAACTAGTGTCATAGGAATGAATCAAAACATAGTCTGTAAGAGGAGTCGGTCTTCTTGTACTAAAGTCGGCATTGTGCCTTTGTATTTAATTCCGATGCAATATCTGCGATTCATCCTCAATAAGAAGGTCCAAAGGATACAGTAAACCTGAAGTGAAGCATCGAAATCTATAACTAGTGTCTTAGGAATGGTTCAAAAACATAGACAGAAGAAGAGTCAATCCTTTTGTACTTAAGTCGGCATTGTGCCATTTGTATTTAATTCAGTTGCAATTTCTGTGTTTCATCGCCAATAAGAAGGGCAAAGGGATACAGTAAACCTGAAGTGAAGCATCGGAATCTATAACTAGTGTCTCAGGAATGGTTCAAGACATAGACAGTAGGAAGAGTCAGTCTTCCTGTACTTATGTCGGCATTGTGCCTTTTCTATTTAATTCCGATGCAATTGCTGTGTTTCATCGTCAATAAGAAGGTCCAAGGGATACAGTAAACCTGAAGTGAAGCATCGGAATCTATAACTAGTGTCACAGGAATGGTTCAAAGCATAGTCAGTAAGAAGAATCAGTCTTCTTGTACTTAAGTCGGCATTGTGCCATTTATATTTAATTCCGATGCAATATCTGTGTTTCATCGTCAATAAGAATGTCCAAGGGATACAGTAAACCTGAAGTGAAACATCAGAGTTTATAACTAGTGTCACAGGAATGGTTCAAAACATAGTCAGTAAGAAGAGTCAGTCTTCTTGTACTTAAGTCGGCATTGTGCCTTTTGTATTTAATTCCGATGCAATTTCTGTGTTTCATCGTCAATAAGAAGGTCCAAGGGATACAGTAAGCCTGAAGTGAAGCGCCGGAATCTATAACAAGTGTCACACGAATGGTTCAAATCATAGCCAGTAAGAAGAGGCAGTCTTCTTGTACTTAAGTCGCCATAGTGCCTTTTGTATTTAATTCCGATGCAATTTCTGTGTATCATCGTCAATAAGAGGGGCCAAGGGATACAGTAAACCTGGAGTGAAGCATCGGAATCTATAACTAGTGTCACATGAATGGTTCAAAACATAGACAGTAAGAAGAGTCAGTCTTCTTGTACTTAATCTTCCATTGTGCCTTTTGTATTTAATTCCGATGCAATTTCTATGTTTCATCGTCCATAAGAAGGTCAGAGGGATACAGTAAAGCTGAAGTGAAGCATCGGAATCTATAACTAGCGTCACAGGTATGGTTCAAAACATAGTCAGTAAGAAGAGGCAGTCTTCTTGTACTTAAGTCGGCATTGTGCATTTTGTATTTAATTCCGACGCAATTTTTGTGTTTTATCGTCAATAAGAAGGTCCAAAGGATACAGTAAACCTGAAGTGAAGCATCCAAATCTATAACTAGTGTCACAGGAATGGTTCAAAAACATAGACAGAAGAAGAGTCAGTCTTCTTGTACTTAAGTCGGCATTGTGCGATTTGTATTTAATTCAGTTGCAATTTCTGTGTTTCATCGTCAATAAGGAGGGCAGAGGAATTCAGTAAACCTGAAGTGAAGCATCGGAATCTATAACTAGTGTCACAGGAATGGTTCAAGGCATAGTCTGTAGGAAGAGTCAGTCTTCTTGTACTTAAATCGGCATTGTGCCTTTTTTATTTACTTCCCATGCAATTTCTGTGTTTCATCGTCAATAAGAAGGTCAGAGGGATACAGTAAATCTGAAGTGAAGCATCGGAATCTATAACTAGCGTCACAGGTATGGTTCAAAACATAGTCAGTAAGAAGAGGCAGTCTTCTTGTACTTAAGTCGGCATTGTGCATTTTGTATTTAATTCCGACGCAATTTGTGTGTTTCATCGTCAATAAGAAGGTCTTAGGGATACAGTAAACCTGATGTGAAGCATCAGAATCTATAACTAGTGTCACAGGAATGGTTCAAAACATAGTCAGTAAGGAGAGTCAGTCTTCTTGTACTTAAGTCGGCATTGTGCCTTTTGTATTTAATTCCGATGCAATTTCTGTGTTTCATCGTCAATAAGAAGGTCCAAGGGATACAGTAAACCTGAAGTGAAGCTTCGGAATCTATAAATAGTGTCACAGGAATGGTTCAAAACATAGACAGTGGGAAGAGTCAGTCTTCTTGTACTTAAGTCGGCATTGTGCCTTTTGTATTTAATTCCGATGCAATTTCTGTGATTCATCGTCAATAAGAAGGTCAGAGGGATGCAGTAAACCTGCAGTGAAGCATCGGAATCTATAACTAGTGTCACAGGAATGATTCAAAACATAGACAGTAGGAAGAGTCAGTCTTTTTGTACTTAAGTCGGCATTGTGCCTTTTCTATTTATCTCCGATGCAATTTCTGTGTTTCATCGTCAATAAGAAAGTCCAAGGGATATAGTAAACCTGGAGTGAAGCATCGGAATCTATAACTAGTGTCACAGGAATGGTTCAAACATAGGCAGTAAGAAGAGTCAGTCTTCTTGTACTTAAGTCGGCATTGTGCCTTTTTTATTTAATTCCGATGCAATATCTGTGTTTCATCGTCAATAAGAAGGTCCAAGGGATACAGTAAACCTGGAGTGAAGCATCGGAATCTATAACTAGTGTCACAGGAATGGCTCAAAACATCGACAGTAAGAAGAGACAGTCTTCTTGTACTTAATTCGACATTGTGCCTTTAGTATTTACTTCCCATGCAATTTCTGTGTTTCATCGTCAATAAGAAGGTCTGAGGGATACAGTAAATCTGAAGTGAAGCATCGGAATCTATAACTAGCGTCACAGGAATGGTTCAAAACATAGTCAGTAAGAAGAGTCAGTCTTCTTGTACTGAAGTTGGCATTGTGCATTTTGTATTTAATTCCGATGCAATTTCTGTGTTTCATCGTCAATAAGAAGGTCTAAGGGATACAGTAAACCTGAAGTGAAGCATCAGAATCTATAACTAGTGTCACAGGAATGGTTCAAAACGCAGTCAGTAAGAAGAGTCAGTCTTCCTTTACTTTAGTCGGCATTGTGCCTTTTGTATTTAATTCCGATGCAATTTCTGTGTTTCATCGTCAATACGAAGGTCCAA
Source organism: Schistocerca americana (assembly GCF_021461395.2). NCBI lineage: Eukaryota > Metazoa > Arthropoda > Insecta > Orthoptera > Acrididae > Schistocerca > Schistocerca americana. The sequence continues at coordinate 761,189,739 of NC_060123.1, forward strand.
GGGATACAGTAAACCTGAAGTGAAGCACCGGAATCTATAACAAGTGTCACATGAATGGTTCAAAACATAGCCAGTATGAAGAGGCAGTCTTCTTGTACTTAAGTCGCCATAGTGCCTTTTGTATTTATGTCCGATGTAATTTCTGTGTATCATCGTCAATAAGATGGTCCAAGGGATACAGTAAACCTGGAGTGAGGCATCGGAATCTATAACTAGTGTCACATGAATGGTTCAAAACATAGACAGTAAGAAGTGTCAGTCTTCTTGTGCTGAATCCGGCATTGTGCCTTTAGTATTTCATTCCGATGCAATTTCTGTGTTTCATCGTCCATAAGAAGGTCAGAGGGATACAGTAAACCTGGAGTGAAGCATCGGAATCTATAACAAGTGTCATAGGAATGAATCAAAACATAGTCTGTAAGAGGAGTCAGTCTTCTTGTACTAAAGTCGGCATTGTGCCTTTGTATTTAATTCCGATGCAATATCTTCGATTCATCCTCAATAAGAAGGTCCAAAGGATACAGTAAACCTGAAGTGAAGCATCGAACTCTATAACTAGTGTCTCAGGAATGGTTCAAAAACATAGACAGAAGAAGAGTCAATCCTTTTGTACTTAAGTCGGCATTGTGCCATTTGTATTTAATTCAGTTGCAATTTCTGTGTTTCATCGCCAATAAGAAGGGCAAAGGGATACAGTAAACCTGAAGTGAAGCATCGGAATCTATAACTAGTGTCTCAGGAATGGTTCAAGACATAGACAGTAGGAAGAGTCAGTCTTCCTGTACTTATGTCGGCATTGTGCCTTTCCTATTTAATTCCGATGCAATTGCTGTGTTTCATCGTCAATAAGAAGGTCCAAGGGATACAGTAAACCTGAAGTGAAGCATCGGAATCTATAACTAGTGTCACAGGAATGGTTCAAAGCATAGTCAGTAAGAAGAATCAGTCTTCTTGTACTTAAGTCGGCATTTTGCCATTTATATTTAATTCCGATGCAATATCTGTGTTTCATCGTCAATAAGAATGTCCAAGGGATACAGTAAACCTGAAGTGAAACATCAGAGTTTATAACTAGTGTCACAGGAATGGTTCAAAACATAGTCAGTAAGAAGAGTCAGTCTTCTTGTACATAAGTCGGCATTGTGCCTTTTGTATTTAATTCCGATGCAATTTCTGTGTTTCATCGTCAATAAGAAGGTCCAAGGGATACAGTAAGCCTGAAGTGAAGCGCCGGAATCTATAACAAGTGTCACATGAATGGTTCGAAACATAGCCAGTAAGAAGAGGCAGTCTTCTTGTACTTAAGTCGCCATTGTGCTTTTGTATTTAATTCCGATGCAACTTCTGTGTATCATCATCAATAAGATGGTCCAAGGGATACAGTAAACCTGGAGTGAGGCATCGGAATCTATAAGTAGTGTCACAGGAATGGTTCAAGACATAGTCAGTAAGAAGAGTCAGTCTTCTTGTACTTAAGTCGGCATTGAGCCATTTGTACTTAATTCCGATGCAATTTCTGTGTTTCATCGTTAATAAGTAGGTCCAAGGGATACAGTAAACCTGGAGTGATGCATCGCAATCTATAACTAGTGACACAGGGATGGTTCAAAACATAGAAAGTAAGAAAAGTCAGTATTCTTGTACTTAAGTCGGCATTGTGCCGTTTGTATTTAATTCCGATGCAATTTCTGTGTTTCATCGTCAATAAGAAGGTCTAAGGGATACAGTAAACCTGAATTGAAGCATCAGAATCTATAACTAGTGTCACAGGAATTATTCAAAACATAGTCAGTAAGAAGAGTCAGTCTTCTTGTACTTAAGTCGGCATTGTGCCTTTTGTATTTAAGTCCGATGCAATTTCTGTGTTTCATCGTCGATACGAAGGCCCAAGGAATACAGTAAACCTGAAGGGGAGCACCGGAATCTATAACAAGTGTCACACGAATTTTTAAAAACATAGCCAGTAAGAAGTGGCAGTCTTCTTGTACTTATGTCGCCATTGTGCCTTTTGTATTTAATTCCGATGCAATTTCTGTGTAACATCGTCAATAAGAAGGTCCAAGGGATACAGTAAACCTGGAGTGAAGCATCGGCATCTATAACTAGTGTCACATGAATGCTTCAAAACATAGACAGTAAGAAGAGTCAGTCTACTTGTACTGAATCCGGCATTGTGCTTTTTGTACTTAATTCCGATGCAATTTCTGTTTTCCATCGTTCATAAGAAGGTCAGAGGGATACAGTAAACCTGGAGTGAAGCATCGGAATCTATAACTAGTGTCATAGGAATGAATCAAAACATAGTCTGTAAGAAGAGTCAGTCTTCTTGTACTAAAGTCGGCATTGTGCCTTTTGTATTTAATTCCGATGCAATTTCTGTGTTTCATCGTCAATAAGAAGGTCCAAAGGATACAGTAAACCTGAAGTGAAGCATCGAAATCAATAACTAGTGTCTCAGAAATGGTTCAAAAACATAGACAGAAGAAGAGTCAGTCTTCTTGTACTTAAGTCGGCATTGTGCCATTTTTATTTAATTCAGTTGGAATTTCTGTGTTTCATCGTAAATAAGAAGGTCCAAGGGATACAGTAAACCTGAAGTGAAACATCAGAGTTTATAACTAGTGTCACAGGAATGGTTCAAAACATAGTCAGTAAGAAGAGTCAGTCTTCTTGTACTTAAGTCGGCATTGTGCCTTTTGTATTTAATTCCGATGCAATTTCTGTGTTTCATCGTCAATAAGAAGGTCCAAGGGATACAGTAAACCTGAAGTGAAGCTTCGGAATCTATAAATAGTGTCACAGGAATGGTTCAAAACATAGACAGTGGGAAGAGTCAGTCATCTTGTACTTAAGTCGGCATTGTGCCTTTTGTATTTAATTCCGATGCAATTTCTGTGTTTCATCGTCAATAAGAAGGTCGGAGGGATGCAGTAAACCTGAAGTGAAGCATCGGAATCTATAACTAGTGTCACAGGAATGATTCAAAACTTAGACAGTAGGAAGAGTCAGTCTTTTTCTACTTAAGTCGGCATTGTGCCTTTTCTATTTATCTCCGATGCAATTTCTGTGTTTCATTGTCAATATGAAAGTCCAAGGGATATAGTAAACCTGGAGTGAAGCATCGGAATCTATAACTAGTGTCACAGGAATGGTTCAAACATAGGCAGTAAGAAGAGTCAGTCTTCTTGTACTTAAGTCGGCATTGTGCCTTTTTTATTTAATTCCGATGCAATTTCTGTGTTTCATCGTCAATAAGAAGGTCCAAGGGATACGGTAAACCAGGAGTGAAGCATCGGAATCTATAACTAGTGTCACAGGAATGGTTCAAAACATCGACAGTAAGAAGAGACAGTCTTCTTGTACTTAATTCGGCATTGTGCCTTTAGTATTTACTTCCCATGCAATTTCTGTGTTTCATCGTCAATAAGAAGGTCAGAGGGATACAGTAAATCTGAAGTGAAGCATCGGAATCTATAAGTAGCGTCACAGGAATGGTTCAAAACATAGTCAGTAAGAAGAGTCAGTCTTCTTGTACTTAAGTTGGCATTGTGCATTTTGTATGTAATTCCGATGCAATTTCTGTGTTTCATCGTCAATAAGAAGGTTTAAGGGATACAGTAAACCTGAAGTGAAGCATCAGAATCTATAACTAGTGTCACAGGAATGGTTCAAAACGCAGTCAGTAAGAAGAGTCAGTCTTCCTGTATTTATGTCGGCATTGTGCCTTTTGAATTTAATTCCGATGCAATTTCTGTGTTTCATCGTCAATACGAAGGTCCAAGGGATACAGTAAACCTGAAGTGAAGCACCGGAATCTATAACAAGTGTCACATGAATGGTTCAAAACATAGCCAGTATGAAGAGGCAGTCTTCTTGTACTTAAGTCGCCATTGTGCCTTTTGTATTTAATTCCGATGTAATTTCTGTGTATCATCGTCAATAAGATGGTCCAAGGGATACAGTAAACCTGGAGTGAGGCATCGGAATCTATAACTAGTGTCACATGAATGGTTCAAAACATAGACAGTAAGAAGTGTCTGTCTTCTTGTACTGAATCCGGCATTGTGCCTTTAGTATTTCATTTCGATGCAATTTCTGTGTTTCATCGTCCATAAGAAGGTCAGAGGGATACAGTAAATCTGGAGTGAAGCATCGGAATCTATAACTAGTGTCATAGGAATGAATCAAAACATAGTCTGTAAGAAGAGTCAGTCTTCTTGTACTAAAGTCGGCATTGTGCCTTTTGTATTTAATTCCGATGCAATTTCTGTGTTTCATCGTCAATAAGAAGGTCCAAAGGATACAGTAAACCTGAAGTGAAGCATCGAAATCAATAACTAGTGTCTCAGAAATGGTTCAAAAACATAGACAGAAGAAGAGTCAGTCTTCTTGTACTTAAGTCGGCATTGTGCCATTTTTATTTAATTCAGTTGGAATTTCTGTGTTTCATCGTAAATAAGAAGGTCCAAGGGATACAGTAAACCTGAAGTGAAACATCAGAGTTTATAACTAGTGTCACAGGAATGGTTCAAAACATAGTCAGTAAGAAGAGTCAGTCTTCTTGTACTTAAGTCGGCATTGTGCCTTTTGTATTTAATTCCGATGCAATTTCTGTGTTTCATCGTCAATAAGAAGGTCCAAGGGATACCGTAAACCTGAAGTGAAGCTTCGGAATCTATAAATAGTGTCACAGGAATGGTTCAAAACATAGACAGTGGGAAGAGTCAGTCATCTTGTACTTAAGTCGGCATTGTGCCTTTTGTATTTAATTCCGATGCAATTTCTGTGTTTCATCGTCAATAAGAAGGTCGGAGGGATGCAGTAAACCTGAAGTGAAGCATCGGAATCTATAACTAGTGTCACAGGAATGATTCAAAACTTAGACAGTAGGAAGAGTCAGTCTTTTTCTACTTAAGTCGGCATTGTGCCTTTTCTATATATCTCCGATGCAATTTCTGTGTTTCATTGTCAATATGAAAGTCCAAGGGATATAGTAAACCTGGAGTGAAGCATCGGAATCTATAACTAGTGTCACAGGAATGGTTCAAACATAGGCAGTAAGAAGAGTCAGTCTTCTTGTACTTAAGTCGGCATTGTGCCTTTTTTATTTAATTCCGATGCAATTTCTGTGTTTCATCGTCAATAAGAAGGTCCAAGGGATACGGTAAACCAGGAGTGAAGCATCGGAATCTATAACTAGTGTCACAGGAATGGTTCAAAACATCGACAGTAAGAAGAGACAGTCTTCTTGTACTTAATTCGGCATTGTGCCTTTAGTATTTACTTTCCATGCAATTTCTGTGTTTCATCGTCAATAAGAAGGTCAGAGGGATACAGTAAATCTGAAGTGAAGCATCGGAATCTAAAACTAGCGTCACAGGAATGGTTCAAAACATAGTCAGTAAGAAGAGTCAGTCTTCTTGTACTTAAGTTGGCATTGTGCATTTTGTATGTAATTCCGATGCAATTTCTGTGTTTCATCGTCAATAAGAAGGTCTAAGGGATACAGTAAACCTGAAGTGAAGCATCAGAATCTATAACTAGTGTCACAGGAATGGTTCAAAACGCAGTCAGTAAGAAGAGTCAGTCTTCCTGTATTTAAGTCGGCATTGTGCCTTTTGAATTTAATTCCGATGCAATTTCTGTGTTTCATCGTCAATACGAAGGTCCAAGGGATACAGTAAACCTGAAGTGAAGCACCGGAATCAATAACAAGTGTCACATGAATGGTTCAAAACATAGCCAGTATGAAGAGGCAGTCTTCTTGTACTTAAGTCGACATTGTGCCTTTTGTATTTAATTCCGATGTAATTTCTGTGTATCATCGTCAATAAGATGGTCCAAGGGATACAGTAAACCTGGAGTGAGGCATCGGAATCTATAACTAGTGTCACATGAATGGTTCAAAACATAGACAGTAAGAAGTGTCTGTCTTCTTGTACTGAATCCGGCATTGTGCCTTTAGTATTTCATTTCGATGCAATTTCTGTGTTTCATCGTCCATAAGAAGGTCAGAGGGATACAGTAAATCTGGAGTGAAGCATCGGAATCTATAACTAGTGTCATAGGAATGAATCAAAACATAGTCTGTAAGAAGAGTCAGTCTTCTTGTACTAAAGTCGGCATTGTGCCTTTGTATTTAATTCCGATGCAATATCTGCGATTCATCCTCAATAAGAAGGTCCAAAGGATACAGTAAACCTGAAGTGAAGCATCGAAATCTATAACTAGTGTCACAGGAATGGTTCAAAAACATAGACAGAAGAAGAGTCAGTCTTCTTGTACTTAAGTCGGCATTGTGCCATTTGTATTTAATTCAGTTGCAATTTCTGTGTTTCATCGTCAATAAGAAGGGCAGAGGTATACAGTAAACCTGAAGTGAAGCATCGGAATCTATAACTAGTGTCTCAGGAATGGTTCAAGACTTAGACAGTAGGAAGAGTCAGTCTTCTTGTACTTATGTCGGCATGGTGCCTTTTCTATTTATCTCCGATGCAATTTCTGTGTTTCATTGTCAATATGAAAGTCCAAGGGATATAGTAAACCTGGAGTGAAGCATCGGAATCTATAACTAGTGTCACAGGAATGGTTCAAACATAGGCAGTAAGAAGAGTCAGTCTTCTTGTACTTAAGTCGGCATTGTGCCTTTTTTATTTAATTCCGATGCAATTTCTGTGTTTCATCGTCAATAAGAAGGTCCAAGGGATACGGTAAACCAGGAGTGAAGCATCGGAATCTATAACTAGTGTCACAGGAATGGTTCAAAACATCGACAGTAAGAAGAGACAGTCTTCTTGTACTTAATTCGGCATTGTGCCTTTAGTATTTACTTCCCATGCAATTTCTGTGTTTCATCGTCAATAAGAAGGTCAGAGGGATACAGTAAATCTGAAGTGAAGCATCGGAATCTATAAGTAGCGTCACAGGAATGGTTCAAAACATAGTCAGTAAGAAGAGTCAGTCTTCTTGTACTTAAGTTGGCATTGTGCATTTTGTATGTAATTCCGATGCAATTTCTGTGTTTCATCGTCAATAAGAAGGTTTAAGGGATACAGTAAACCTGAAGTGAAGCATCAGAATCTATAACTAGTGTCACAGGAATGGTTCAAAACGCAGTCAGTAAGAAGAGTCAGTCTTCCTGTATTTATGTCGGCATTGTGCCTTTTGAATTTAATTCCGATGCAATTTCTGTGTTTCATCGTCAATACGAAGGTCCAAGGGATACAGTAAACCTGAAGTGAAGCACCGGAATCTATAACAAGTGTCACATGAATGGTTCAAAACATAGCCAGTATGAAGAGGCAGTCTTCTTGTACTTAAGTCGCCATTGTGCCTTTTGTATTTAATTCCGATGTAATTTCTGTGTATCATCGTCAATAAGATGGTCCAAGGGATACAGTAAACCTGGAGTGAGGCATCGGAATCTATAACTAGTGTCACATGAATGGTTCAAAACATAGACAGTAAGAAGTGTCTGTCTTCTTGTACTGAATCCGGCATTGTGCCTTTAGTATTTCATTTCGATGCAATTTCTGTGTTTCATCGTCCATAAGAAGGTCAGAGGGATACAGTAAATCTGGAGTGAAGCATCGGAATCTATAACTAGTGTCATAGGAATGAATCAAAACATAGTCTGTAAGAAGAGTCAGTCTTCTTGTACTAAAGTCGGCATTGTGCCTTTTGTATTTAATTCCGATGCAATTTCTGTGTTTCATCGTCAATAAGAAGGTCCAAAGGATACAGTAAACCTGAAGTGAAGCATCGAAATCAATAACTAGTGTCTCAGAAATGGTTCAAAAACATAGACAGAAGAAGAGTCAGTCTTCTTGTACTTAAGTCGGCATTGTGCCATTTTTATTTAATTCAGTTGGAATTTCTGTGTTTCATCGTAAATAAGAAGGTCCAAGGGATACAGTAAACCTGAAGTGAAACATCAGAGTTTATAACTAGTGTCACAGGAATGGTTCAAAACATAGTCAGTAAGAAGAGTCAGTCTTCTTGTACTTAAGTCGGCATTGTGCCTTTTGTATTTAATTCCGATGCAATTTCTGTGTTTCATCGTCAATAAGAAGGTCCAAGGGATACCGTAAACCTGAAGTGAAGCTTCGGAATCTATAAATAGTGTCACAGGAATGGTTCAAAACATAGACAGTGGGAAGAGTCAGTCATCTTGTACTTAAGTCGGCATTGTGCCTTTTGTATTTAATTCCGATGCAATTTCTGTGTTTCATCGTCAATAAGAAGGTCGGAGGGATGCAGTAAACCTGAAGTGAAGCATCGGAATCTATAACTAGTGTCACAGGAATGATTCAAAACTTAGACAGTAGGAAGAGTCAGTCTTTTTCTACTTAAGTCGGCATTGTGCCTTTTCTATATATCTCCGATGCAATTTCTGTGTTTCATTGTCAATATGAAAGTCCAAGGGATATAGTAAACCTGGAGTGAAGCATCGGAATCTATAACTAGTGTCACAGGAATGGTTCAAACATAGGCAGTAAGAAGAGTCAGTCTTCTTGTACTTAAGTCGGCATTGTGCCTTTTTTATTTAATTCCGATGCAATTTCTGTGTTTCATCGTCAATAAGAAGGTCCAAGGGATACGGTAAACCAGGAGTGAAGCATCGGAATCTATAACTAGTGTCACAGGAATGGTTCAAAACATCGACAGTAAGAAGAGACAGTCTTCTTGTACTTAATTCGGCATTGTGCCTTTAGTATTTACTTTCCATGCAATTTCTGTGTTTCATCGTCAATAAGAAGGTCAGAGGGATACAGTAAATCTGAAGTGAAGCATCGGAATCTAAAACTAGCGTCACAGGAATGGTTCAAAACATAGTCAGTAAGAAGAGTCAGTCTTCTTGTACTTAAGTTGGCATTGTGCATTTTGTATGTAATTCCGATGCAATTTCTGTGTTTCATCGTCAATAAGAAGGTCTAAGGGATACAGTAAACCTGAAGTGAAGCATCAGAATCTATAACTAGTGTCACAGGAATGGTTCAAAACGCAGTCAGTAAGAAGAGTCAGTCTTCCTGTATTTAAGTCGGCATTGTGCCTTTTGAATTTAATTCCGATGCAATTTCTGTGTTTCATCGTCAATACGAAGGTCCAAGGGATACAGTAAACCTGAAGTGAAGCACCGGAATCAATAACAAGTGTCACATGAATGGTTCAAAACATAGCCAGTATGAAGAGGCAGTCTTCTTGTACTTAAGTCGACATTGTGCCTTTTGTATTTAATTCCGATGTAATTTCTGTGTATCATCGTCAATAAGATGGTCCAAGGGATACAGTAAACCTGGAGTGAGGCATCGGAATCTATAACTAGTGTCACATGAATGGTTCAAAACATAGACAGTAAGAAGTGTCTGTCTTCTTGTACTGAATCCGGCATTGTGCCTTTAGTATTTCATTTCGATGCAATTTCTGTGTTTCATCGTCCATAAGAAGGTCAGAGGGATACAGTAAATCTGGAGTGAAGCATCGGAATCTATAACTAGTGTCATAGGAATGAATCAAAACATAGTCTGTAAGAAGAGTCAGTCTTCTTGTACTAAAGTCGGCATTGTGCCTTTGTATTTAATTCCGATGCAATATCTGCGATTCATCCTCAATAAGAAGGTCCAAAGGATACAGTAAACCTGAAGTGAAGCATCGAAATCTATAACTAGTGTCACAGGAATGGTTCAAAAACATAGACAGAAGAAGAGTCAGTCTTCTTGTACTTAAGTCGGCATTGTGCCATTTGTATTTAATTCAGTTGCAATTTCTGTGTTTCATCGTCAATAAGAAGGGCAGAGGTATACAGTAAACCTGAAGTGAAGCATCGGAATCTATAACTAGTGTCTCAGGAATGGTTCAAGACTTAGACAGTAGGAAGAGTCAGTCTTCTTGTACTTATGTCGGCATGGTGCCTTTTCTATTTATTTCCGATGCAATTGCAGTGTTTCATCGTCAATAAGAAGGTCCAAGGGATACAGTAAACCTGAAGTGAAGCATCGGAATCATTAACTAGTGTCACAGGAATGGTTCAAAGCATAGTCAGTAAGAAGAGTCAGTCTTCTTGTACTTAAGTCGGCATTGTGCCATTTATATTTATTTCCGATGCAATTTCTGTGTTTCATCGTCAATAAGAAGGTCCGAGGGATACAGTAAACCTGAAGTGAAGCATCAGAGATTATAACTAGTGTCACAGGAATGGTTCAAAACATAGTCAGTAAGAAGAGTCAGTCTTCTTGTACTTAAGTCGGCATTGTGCCTTTTGTATTTAATTCCGATGCAATTTCTGTGTTTCATCGTCAATAAGAAGGTCCAAGGGATACAGTAAACCTGAAGTGAAGCTTCGGAATCTATAAATAGTGTCACAGGAATGGTTCAAAACATAGACAGTGGGAAGAGTCAGTCATCTTGTACTTAAGTCGGCATTGTGCCTTTTGTATTTAATTCCGATGCAATTTCTGTGTTTCATCGTCAATAAGAAGGTCGGAGGGATGCAGTAAACCTGAAGTGAAGCATCGGAATCTATAACTAGTGTCACAGGAATGATTCAAAACTTAGACAGTAGGAAGAGTCAGTCTTTTTCTACTTAAGTCGGCATTGTGCCTTTTCTATTTATCTCCGATGCAATTTCTGTGTTTCATTGTCAATATGAAAGTCCAAGGGATATAGTAAACCTGGAGTGAAGCATCGGAATCTATAACTAGTGTCACAGGAATGGTTCAAACATAGGCAGTAAGAAGAGTCAGTCTTCTTGTACTTAAGTCGGCATTGTGCCTTTTTTATTTAATTCCGATGCAATTTCTGTGTTTCATCGTCAATAAGAAGGTCCAAGGGATACGGTAAACCAGGAGTGAAGCATCGGAATCTATAACTAGTGTCACAGGAATGGTTCAAAACATCGACAGTAAGAAGAGACAGTCTTCTTGTACTTAATTCGGCATTGTGCCTTTAGTATTTACTTCCCATGCAATTTCTGTGTTTCATCGTCAATAAGAAGGTCAGAGGGATACAGTAAATCTGAAGTGAAGCATCGGAATCTATAAGTAGCGTCACAGGAATGGTTCAAAACATAGTCAGTAAGAAGAGTCAGTCTTCTTGTACTTAAGTTGGCATTGTGCATTTTGTATGTAATTCCGATGCAATTTCTGTGTTTCATCGTCAATAAGAAGGTTTAAGGGATACAGTAAACCTGAAGTGAAGCATCAGAATCTATAACTAGTGTCACAGGAATGGTTCAAAACGCAGTCAGTAAGAAGAGTCAGTCTTCCTGTATTTATGTCGGCATTGTGCCTTTTGAATTTAATTCCGATGCAATTTCTGTGTTTCATCGTCAATACGAAGGTCCAAGGGATACAGTAAACCTGAAGTGAAGCACCGGAATCTATAACAAGTGTCACATGAATGGTTCAAAACATAGCCAGTATGAAGAGGCAGTCTTCTTGTACTTAAGTCGCCATTGTGCCTTTTGTATTTAATTCCGATGTAATTTCTGTGTATCATCGTCAATAAGATGGTCCAAGGGATACAGTAAACCTGGAGTGAGGCATCGGAATCTATAACTAGTGTCACATGAATGGTTCAAAACATAGACAGTAAGAAGTGTCTGTCTTCTTGTACTGAATCCGGCATTGTGCCTTTAGTATTTCATTTCGATGCAATTTCTGTGTTTCATCGTCCATAAGAAGGTCAGAGGGATACAGTAAATCTGGAGTGAAGCATCGGAATCTATAACTAGTGTCATAGGAATGAATCAAAACATAGTCTGTAAGAAGAGTCAGTCTTCTTGTACTAAAGTCGGCATTGTGCCTTTTGTATTTAATTCCGATGCAATTTCTGTGTTTCATCGTCAATAAGAAGGTCCAAAGGATACAGTAAACCTGAAGTGAAGCATCGAAATCAATAACTAGTGTCTCAGAAATGGTTCAAAAACATAGACAGAAGAAGAGTCAGTCTTCTTGTACTTAAGTCGGCATTGTGCCATTTTTATTTAATTCAGTTGGAATTTCTGTGTTTCATCGTAAATAAGAAGGTCCAAGGGATACAGTAAACCTGAAGTGAAACATCAGAGTTTATAACTAGTGTCACAGGAATGGTTCAAAACATAGTCAGTAAGAAGAGTCAGTCTTCTTGTACTTAAGTCGGCATTGTGCCTTTTGTATTTAATTCCGATGCAATTTCTGTGTTTCATCGTCAATAAGAAGGTCCAAGGGATACCGTAAACCTGAAGTGAAGCTTCGGAATCTATAAATAGTGTCACAGGAATGGTTCAAAACATAGACAGTGGGAAGAGTCAGTCATCTTGTACTTAAGTCGGCATTGTGCCTTTTGTATTTAATTCCGATGCAATTTCTGTGTTTCATCGTCAATAAGAAGGTCGGAGGGATGCAGTAAACCTGAAGTGAAGCATCGGAATCTATAACTAGTGTCACAGGAATGATTCAAAACTTAGACAGTAGGAAGAGTCAGTCTTTTTCTACTTAAGTCGGCATTGTGCCTTTTCTATATATCTCCGATGCAATTTCTGTGTTTCATTGTCAATATGAAAGTCCAAGGGATATAGTAAACCTGGAGTGAAGCATCGGAATCTATAACTAGTGTCACAGGAATGGTTCAAACATAGGCAGTAAGAAGAGTCAGTCTTCTTGTACTTAAGTCGGCATTGTGCCTTTTTTATTTAATTCCGATGCAATTTCTGTGTTTCATCGTCAATAAGAAGGTCCAAGGGATACGGTAAACCAGGAGTGAAGCATCGGAATCTATAACTAGTGTCACAGGAATGGTTCAAAACATCGACAGTAAGAAGAGACAGTCTTCTTGTACTTAATTCGGCATTGTGCCTTTAGTATTTACTTTCCATGCAATTTCTGTGTTTCATCGTCAATAAGAAGGTCAGAGGGATACAGTAAATCTGAAGTGAAGCATCGGAATCTAAAACTAGCGTCACAGGAATGGTTCAAAACATAGTCAGTAAGAAGAGTCAGTCTTCTTGTACTTAAGTTGGCATTGTGCATTTTGTATGTAATTCCGATGCAATTTCTGTGTTTCATCGTCAATAAGAAGGTCTAAGGGATACAGTAAACCTGAAGTGAAGCATCAGAATCTATAACTAGTGTCACAGGAATGGTTCAAAACGCAGTCAGTAAGAAGAGTCAGTCTTCCTGTATTTAAGTCGGCATTGTGCCTTTTGAATTTAATTCCGATGCAATTTCTGTGTTTCATCGTCAATACGAAGGTCCAAGGGATACAGTAAACCTGAAGTGAAGCACCGGAATCAATAACAAGTGTCACATGAATGGTTCAAAACATAGCCAGTATGAAGAGGCAGTCTTCTTGTACTTAAGTCGACATTGTGCCTTTTGTATTTAATTCCGATGTAATTTCTGTGTATCATCGTCAATAAGATGGTCCAAGGGATACAGTAAACCTGGAGTGAGGCATCGGAATCTATAACTAGTGTCACATGAATGGTTCAAAACATAGACAGTAAGAAGTGTCTGTCTTCTTGTACTGAATCCGGCATTGTGCCTTTAGTATTTCATTTCGATGCAATTTCTGTGTTTCATCGTCCATAAGAAGGTCAGAGGGATACAGTAAATCTGGAGTGAAGCATCGGAATCTATAACTAGTGTCATAGGAATGAATCAAAACATAGTCTGTAAGAAGAGTCAGTCTTCTTGTACTAAAGTCGGCATTGTGCCTTTGTATTTAATTCCGATGCAATATCTGCGATTCATCCTCAATAAGAAGGTCCAAAGGATACAGTAAACCTGAAGTGAAGCATCGAAATCTATAACTAGTGTCACAGGAATGGTTCAAAAACATAGACAGAAGAAGAGTCAGTCTTCTTGTACTTAAGTCGGCATTGTGCCATTTGTATTTAATTCAGTTGCAATTTCTGTGTTTCATCGTCAATAAGAAGGGCAGAGGTATACAGTAAACCTGAAGTGAAGCATCGGAATCTATAACTAGTGTCTCAGGAATGGTTCAAGACTTAGACAGTAGGAAGAGTCAGTCTTCTTGTACTTATGTCGGCATGGTGCCTTTTCTATTTATTTCCGATGCAATTGCAGTGTTTCATCGTCAATAAGAAGGTCCAAGGGATACAGTAAACCTGAAGTGAAGCATCGGAATCATTAACTAGTGTCACAGGAATGGTTCAAAGCATAGTCAGTAAGAAGAGTCAGTCTTCTTGTACTTAAGTCGGCATTGTGCCATTTATATTTATTTCCGATGCAATTTCTGTGTTTCATCGTCAATAAGAAGGTCCGAGGGATACAGTAAACCTGAAGTGAAGCATCAGAGATTATAACTAGTGTCACAGGAATGGTTCAAAACATAGTCAGGAAGAAGAGTTAGTCTTCTTGTACTTAAGTCGGCATTGTGCCTTTTGTATTTAATTCCGATGCAATTTCTGTGTTTCATCGTCAATAAGAAGGTCCAAGGGATACAGTAAACGTGAAGTGAAGCATCGGAATCTATAAATAGTGTCACAGGAATGGTTCAATACATAGTCAGTGGGAAGAGTCAGTCTTCTTGTACGTAAGTCGGCATTGTGCCTTTTGTATTTAATTCCGATGCAATTTCTGTGTTTCATCGTCAATAAGAAGGTCAGAGGGATGCAGTAAACCTGAAGTGAAGCATCGGAATCTATAACTGGTGTCACAGGAATGATTCAAAACATAGACAGTAGGAAGAGTCAGTCTTCTTGTACTTAAGTCGGCATTGTGCCTTTTCTATTTATCTCCGATGCAATTTCTGTGTTTCGTCGTCAATAAGAAGGTCCAAGGGATATAGTAAACCTGGAGTGGAGCATCGGAATCTATAACTAGTGTCACAGGAATGGTTCAAACATAGGCAGTAAGAAGAGTCAGTCTTCTTGTACTTGAGTCGGCATTGTGCCTTTTTTATTTAATTCCGATGCAATTTCTGTGTTTCATCGTCAATAAGAAGGTCCAAGGGATACAGTAAACCTGGAGTGAAGCATCGGAATCTATAACTAGTGTCACAGGAATGGTTCAAAACACCGACAGTAAGAAGAGACAGTCTTCTTGTACTTAATTCGGCATTGTGCCTTTAGTATTTACTTCCCATGCAATTTCTGTGTTTCATCGTCAGTAAGATGGTCAGAGGGATACAGTAAATCTGAAGTGAAGCATCGGAATCTATAACTAGCGTCACAGAAATGGTTCAAAACATAGTCAGTAAGAAGAGTCAGTCTTTTTGTACTTAATTCGGCATTGTGCATTTTGAATTTAATTCCGATGCAATTGCAATTTCTGTGTTTCATCGTCAAGAAGAAGGTCTAAGGGATACAGTAAACCTGAAGTGAAGCATCAGAATCTATAACTAGTGTCACAGGAATGGTTCAAAACATAGTCAGTAAGAAGAGTCAGTCTTCTTGTACTTAAGTCGGCATTGTTCCTTTTGTATTTAATTCCGATGCAATTTATGTGTTTCATCGTCAATATGAAGGTCCAAGGGCTACAGTAAACCTGAAGTGAAGCACCGGAATCTATAACAAGTGTCACATGAATGGTTCAAAACATAGCCAGTAAGATGAGGCAGTCTTCTCGTACTTAAGTCGCCATTGTGCCTTTTGTATTTAATTCCGATGTAATTTCTGTGTATCATCGTCAATAAGATGGTCCAAGGGATACAGAAAACCTGGAGTGAGGCATCGGAATCTATAACTAGTGTCACATGAATGGTTCAAAGCATAGACAGTAAGAAGAGTCAGTCTTCTTGTACTTAATCCGGCATTGTGCCTTTTGTATTTCATTCCGATCCAATTTCTGTATTTCATCGTCCATAAGAAGGTCAGAGGGATACAGTAAAGCTGAAGTGAAGCATCGGAATCTATAACTAGCGTCACAGGAATGGTTCAAAACATCGACAGTAAGAAGACTCAGTCTTCTTGTACTTAATTCGGAATTGTGCCTTTTGTATTTAATTACGATGCAATTTCTGTGTTTCATCGTCAATAAGAAGGTCAGAGGGATACAGTAAACCTGAAGTGAAACATCGGAATCTGTAACTAGTGTCACAGGGATGGTTCAAAACATAGTCAGTAAGAAGAGGCAGTCTTCTTGTACTTAAGTCGCCATTGTGCCTTTTGTATTTAATTACGATGCAATTTCTGTGTTGCATCGTCAATAAGAAGGTCCAAGGGATACAGTAAACCTGAAGTGAAGCATCAGAATCTATAACTAGTGTCACAGGAATGGTTCAAAACATAGTCAGTGAGAAGAGTCAGTCTTCTTGTACTTAAGTCGGCATTGTGCCTTTTGTATTTATTTCCGATGCAATTTCTGTGTTTCATCGTCAATAAGAAGGTCCAAGGGATACAGCAAACATGAAGTGAAGCACCGGAATCTATAACTAGTGTCACATTAATGGTTCAAATCGTAGTCAGTAAGAAGAGTCTGAGTTCTTGTACTTAAGTCGCCATTGTGCCTTTTGTATTTAATCCCGATGCAATTTCTGTAATTCATCGTCAATAAGAAGGTCAGAGGGATACAGTAAACCTGATGTGAGGCATCGGAATCTATAACTAGTGTCACAGGGATGGGTCAAATCATAGACAGTAAGAAGAGTCAGTATTCTTGTACTTAAGTGGGCATTGTGCCTTTTGTATTTAATTCCGAAGCAATTTCTGTGTTTCATCTTCAATAAGAAGGTCCAAGGGATACAATAAATCTGAAGTGAAGCATCAGAGTCAATAGCTAGTGTCACAGGAATGGTTCAAAACATAGTCAGTAAGAAGAGTCAGTCTTCTTGTACATAAGTCGGCATTGTGCCTTTTGTATTTAATTCCGATGCAATTTCTGTGTTTCATCGTCAATAAGAAGGTCCAAGGGATACAGTAACCCTGAAGTGAAGCATCGGAATCTATAACTAGTGTAACAGGAATGGTTGAAAACATAGACAGTGGGAAGAGTCAGTCTTCTTCTACTTAAGTCTGCATTGTGCCTTTTGTATTTAATTCCGATGCAATTTCTGTGTTTCATCGTCAATAAGAAGGTCTAAGGGATACAGTAAACCTGGAGTGAAGCATCGGAATCTATAACTAGTGTCATAGGAATGAATCAAAACATAGTCTGTAAGAAGAGTCAATCTTCTTGCACTATAGTCGGCATTGTGCCTTTTTTATTTAATTCCGATGCAATTTCAGTGTTTCATCGTCAATAAGAAGGTCCAAGGGATACAGTAAACCAGACGTGAAGCATCGGAATCTATAACTAGTGTAACAGGGATGGTTCAAAACATAGACAGTAAGAAGAGTCAGTATTCTTGTACTTAAGTCGGCATTGTGCCTTTTGTATTTAATTCCGATGCAATTTCTGTGTTTCATCGTCAATAAGAAGGTCAGAGGGATATAGTAAACCTGAACTGAAGCACCGGAATCTATAACTAGTGTCACTATAACGGTCCAAAGTATAGACAGTAGGAAGAGTCAGTCTTCTTGTACTTAAGTCGGCATTGTGCCTTTTCTATTTAATTCCTATGCATTTTCTGTGTTTCATCGTCAATAAGAAGGTCCTATTAATATAGTAAACCTGGAGTGAAGCATCGGAATCTATAACTAGTGTCACAGGAATGGTTCAAAACATAGACAGTAAGTAGCGTCAGTCTTCTTGTACTTAAGTCGGCATTGTGCCTATTTTATTTAATTCCGATGCAATTTCTATGTTTCATCGTCAATAAGAAGGGCCAAGGGATACAGTAAACCTGAAGTGAAGCATCGGAATCTATAACTAGTGTCACAGGGATGGTTCAAAACATAGACAGTAAGAAGAGGCAGTCTTCTTGTACTTAAGCCGCCATTGTGCCTTTTGTATTTCATTCCGATGCAATTTCTGTGTATCATCGTCAATAAGATGGTGCAAGGGATACAGTAAATCTGGAGTGAAGCATCGGAATCTATAACTAGTGTCACATGAATTTTTCAAAACATAGACAGTGAGAAGAGCCAGTCTTCTTGCACTTAATCCGGCATTATGCCTTTTGTATTTAATTTCGTTGCAATTTCTCTGTTTCATCGTCCATAAGAAGGTCAGAGGGATACAGTAAACCTGAACTGAAGCACCGGAATCTATAACTAGTGTCAATATAATGGTTCAAAGCATAGACAGTAGGAAGAGTCAGTCTTCTTGTACTTAAGTCGGCATTGTGCCTTTTATATTTAATTCCTATGCAATTTCTGTGTTTCATCGTCAATAAGAAGGTCCTAGGGATATAGTAAACCTGGAGCGAAGCATCGGAATCTATAACTAGTGTCACAGGAATGGTTCAAAACATAGACAGTAAGTAGCGTCAGTCTTCTTGTACTTAAGTCGGCATTGTGCCTTTTTTATTTAATTCGGAAGCAATTTCTGTGTTTCATCGTCATTAAGAAGGTCCAAGGGATACAGTAAACCTGGAGTGAAGCATCGGAATCCATTACTAGTGTCACAGGAGTGGTTCAAAACATCGACATTAAGAAGAGTCAGTCTTCTTGTACTTAATTCGGCATTGTGCCTTTAGTATTTAATTCCGATGCCATTTCTGTGTTTTATCGTGAATAAGATGGTCAGAGGGATACAGTAAATCTGAAGTCAAGCATCGGAATCTCTTACTAGTGTCACAGGAATGGTTCAAAACATAGTCAGTAAGAAGAGTCAGTCTTCTTGTACTTAAGTCGGCTTTGTGCCTTTTGTATTTAATTCCGATGCAATTTCTGTGTTTCATCGTCAATAAGAAGGTCCAAGGGATACAGTAAACCTGAAGTAAAGCATCAGAATCTATAACTAGTGTCACTGGAATGGTTCAAAACATAGTCAGTGAGAAGAGTCAGTCTTCTTGTACTTAAGTCGGCATTGTGCCTTTTGTATTTATTTCCGATACAATTTCTGTGTTTCATCGTCAATAAGAAGGTCCAAGGGATACAGTAAACCTGAAGTGAAGCACCGGAATCTATAACTAGTGTCACATGAATGGTTCAAATCATAGTCAGTAAGAAGAGTCAGAGTTCTTGTACTTAAGTCGCCATTGTGCCTTTTGTATTTAATTCCGAAGCAATTTCTGTGTTTCATCTTCAATAAGAAGGTCCAAGGGATACAATATACCTGAAGTGAAGCATCAGAGTCAATAGCTAGTGTCACAGGAATGGTTCAAAACATAGTCAGTAAGAAGAGTCAGTCTTCTTGTACATAAGTCGGCATTGTGCCTTTTGTATTTAATTCCGATGCAATTTCTGTGTTTCATCGTCAATAAGAAGGTCCAAGGGATACAGTAAACCTGAAGTGAAGCATCGGAATCTATAACTAGTGTAACAGGATTGGTTCAAACATAGACTGTGGGAAGAGTCAGTCTTCTTATACTTAAGTCGGCATTGTGCCTTTTCTATTTAATTCCTATGCAATTTTTGTGATTCATCGTTATTAAATAGGTCCAAGGTATACAGTAAACCGGGAGTGAAGCATTGGAATCTATAACTAGTGTCACAATAATGGTTCAAACATAGTCAGTAACAAGAGTCAGTCTTCTTGTACTTAAGTCTGCATTGTGCCTTTTGTATTTAATTCCGATGCAATTTCTGTGTTTCATCGTCAATAAGAAGGTCCAAGAGATACAGTAAACCTGGAGTCAAGAATCGAATTCTATAACTAGTGTCATAGAAATGAATCAAAACATAGTCTGTAAGAAGAGTCAATCTTCTTGTACTAATGTCAGCATTGTGCCTCTTGTATTTAATTCCGATGCAATTTCAGTGTTTCATCGTCAATAAGAAGGGCCAAGGGATACAGAAAACCAGAAGTGAAGCATCGGAATCTATAACTAGTGTCACAGGGATGGTTCAAAACATAGACAGTAAGAAGAGTCAGTATTCTTGTACTTAAGTCGGCATTGTGCTTTTCTATTTAATTCCAATGCAATTTCTGTGTTTCATCGTCAATAAGAAGGTCCTAGGGATATAGTAAACCTGGAGTGAAGCATCGGATTCTCTAACTAGTGTCACAGGAATAAATCAAAGCATAGTCAGCAAGAAGAGTCAGTCTTCTTGTACTAAAGTCGGCATTCCGCCTTTTGTATTCAATTTCGATGCAATTTCAGTGTTTCATCGTCAATAAGAAGGTCCAAGGGATACAGTAAACCATAAGTGAAGCATCGGAATCTATAACTAGTGTCACAGGGATGGTCCAAAACATAGACAGTAAGAAGAGTCAGTATTCTTGTACTTAAGTCGGCATTCTGCCTTTTGTATTAAATTCCGATGCACTTTCTATGTTTCATCGTCAATAAGAAGGTCCAAGGGATACAGTAAACCTGGAGTGAAGCATCGGAATCTATAACTAGTGTCACAGGAATGAATTAAAACATAGTCAGCAAGAAGAGTCAGTCTTCTTGTACTAAAGTCGGCATTGCGCCTTTTGTATTCAATTTCGATGCAATTTCAGTGTTTCATCGTCAATAAGAAGGTCCAAGGGATACAGTAAACCATAAGTGAAGCATCGGAATCTATAACTAGTGTCACAGGGATGGTTCAAAACATAGTAAGAAGAGTCAGTATTCTTGTACTTAAAAGGGCATTGTGTCTTTTGTATTTAATTCCGAAGCAATTTCTGTGTTTCATCTTCAATAAGAAGGTCCAAGGGATACAGTAAATCTGAAGTCAAGCATCGGAATCTATTACTAGTGTCACAGGAATGGTTCAAAACATAGTCAGTAAGAAGAGTTAGTCTTCTTGTACTTAAGTCGGCTTTGTGCCTTTTGTATTTAATTCCGATGCAATTTCTGTGTTTCATCGTCAATAAGAAGGTCCAAGGGATACAGTAAACCTGAAGTGAAGCATCACAATCTATAACTAGTGTCACAGGAATGGTTCAAAACATAGTCAGTGAGAACAGTCAGTCTTCTTGTACTTAAGTGGGCATTGTGCCTTTTGTATTTACTTCCGATGCAATTTCTGTGTTTCTTCGTCAATAAGAAGGTCCAAGGGATACAGTAAACCTGAAGTGAAGCACCGGAATCTATAACTAGTGTCACATGAATGGTTCAGATCATAGTCAGTAAGAAGAGTCAGAGTTCCTGTACTTAAGTCGCCATTGTGCCTTCCGTATTTAATTCCGATGCAATTTCTGTGTTTCATCGTCAATAAGAAGGTCAGAGGGATACATTAAACCTGAACTGAAGCACCAGAATCTATAACTAGTGTCACTGTAATGGTTCAAAGCATAGACGGTAGGAAGAGTCAGTCTTCTTGTACTTAAATCGCCATTGTGCTTTTTGTATTTAGTCCCGATGCAATTTCTGTAATTCATCGTCAATAAGAAGGTCAGAGGGATACAGTAAACCTGAAGTGAGGCATCGGAATCTATAACTAGTGTCACAGGGATGGGTCAAAACATAGACAGTAAGAAGAGTCAGTATTCTTGTACTTAAGTGGGCATTGTGCCTTTTGTATTTAATTCCGATGCAATTTCTGTGTTTCATCGTCAATAAGAAGGTCCAAGGGATACAGTAACCCTGAAGTGAAGCATCGGAATCTATAACTAGTGTAACAGGAATGGTTGAAAACATAGACAGTGGGAAGAGTCAGTCTTCTTGTACTTAAGTCTGCATTGTGCTTTTGTATTTAATTCCGATGCAATTTCAGTGTTTCATCGTCAATAAGAAGGTCCAAGGGATACAGTAAACCAGAAGTGAAGCATCGGAATCTATAACTAGTGTAACAAGGATGGTTCAAAACATAGACAGTAAGAAGAGTCAGTATTCTTGTACTTAAGACGGCATTGTGCCTTTTGTATTTAATTCCGATGCAATTTCTGTGTTTCATCGTCAATAAGAAGGTCAGAGGGATACAGTAAACCTGAACTGAAGCACCGGAATCTATAACTAGTGTCACTATAATGGTCCAAAGTACAGACAGTAGGAAGAGTCAGTCTTCTTGTACTTAAGTCGGCATTGTGCCTTTTCTATTTAATTCCTATGCAATTTCTGTGTTTCATCGTCAATAAGAAGGTCCTATTAATATAGTAAACCTGGAGTGAAGCATCGGAATCTATAACTAGTGTCACAGGAATGGTTCAAAACATAGACAGTAAGTAGCGTCAGTCTTCTTGTACTTAAGTCGGCATTGTGCCTATTTTATTTAATTCCGATGCAATTTCTATGTTTCATCGTCAATACGAAGGTCCAAGGGATACAGTAAACCTGGAGTGAAGCATCGGAATCTATAACTAGCGTCACAGGAATGGTTCAAAACATCGACAGTAAGAAGACTCAGTCTTCTTGTACTTAATTCGGAATTGTGCTTTTTGTATTTAATTCCGATGCAATTTCTGTGTTTCATCGTCAATAAGATGGTCCAAGGGATACAGTAAACCTGGAGTGAAGCATCGGAATCTATAACTAGTGTCACATGAATGGTTCAAAACATAGACAGTAAGAAGAGCCAGTCTTCTTGCACTTAATCCGGCATTATGCCTTTTGTATTTAATTTCGATGCAATTTCTCTGTTTCATCGTCCATAAGAAGGTCAGAGGGATACAGTAAACCTGAACTGAAGCACCGGAATCTATAACTAGTGTCAATATAATGGTTCAAAGCATAGACAGTAGGAAGAGTCAGTCTTCTTGTACTTAAGTCGGCATTGTGCCTTTTATATTTAATTCCTATGCAATTTCTGTGTTTCATCGTCAATAAGAAGTTCCTAGGGATATAGTAAACCTGGAGTGAAGCATCGGAATCTATAACTAGTGTCACAGGAATGGTTCAAAACATAGTCAGTAAGAAGAGTCAGTCTTCTTGTACTTAAGTCATCTTTGTGCCTTTTGTATTTAATTCCGATTCAATTTCTGTGTTTCATCGTCAATAAGAAGGTCCAAGGAATACAGTAAACCTGAAGTAAAGCATCAGAATCTATAACTAATGTCACAGGAATGGTTCAAAACATAGTCAGTGAGAAGAGTCAGTCTTCTTGTACTTAAGTCGGCATTGTGCCTTTTGTATTTATTTCCGATACAATTTCTGTGTTTCATCGTCAATAAGAAGGTCCAAGGGATACAGTAAACCTGAAGTGAAGCACCGGAATCTATAACTAGTGTCACATGAACGGTTCAAATCATAATCAGTAAGAAGAGTCAGAGTTCTTGTACTTAAGTCGCCATTGTGCCTTTTGTATTTAATTCCGAAGCAATTTCTGTGTTTCATCTTCAATAAGAAGGTCCAAGGGATACAATATACCTGAAGTGAAGCATCAGAGTCAATAGCTAGTTTCACAGGAATGGTTCAAAACATAGTCAGTAAGAAGAGTCAGTCTTCTTGTCCATAAGTCGGCATTGTGCCTTTTGTATTTAATTCCGATGCAATTTCTGTGTTTCATCGTCAATAAGAAGGTCCAAGGGATACAGTAAACCTGAAGTGAAGCATCGGAATCTATAACTAGTGTAACAGGATTGGTTCAAACATAGACAGTGGGAAGAGTCAGTCTTTTTGTACTTCAGTCGGCAATGTGACTTTTGTATTTAATTCCGATGCAATTTCTGTGTTTCATCGTCAATAAGAAGGTCGGAGGGATACAGTAAACCTGAACTGATGCACCGGAATCTATAACTAGTGTCACAGGAATGGTTCAAAACATAGACAGTAGGAAGAGTCAGTCTTCTTGTACATAAGTCGGCATTGTGCCTTTTCTATTTAATTCCTATGCAATTTTTGTGTTTCATCGTTATTAAATAGGTCCAAGGGATACAGTAAACCTGGAGTGAAGCATCGGAATCTATAACTAGTGTCACAGGAATGGTTCAAAACATAGTCAGTAAGAAGAGTCAGTCTTCTTGTACTTAAGTCGGCTTTGTGCCTTTTGTATTTAATTCCGATGCAATTTCTGTGTTTCATCGTCAATTAGAAGGTCCAAGGGATACATTAAACCATAAGTGAAGCATCGGAATCTATAACTAGTGTCACAGGGATGGTTCAAAACATAGACAGTAAGAAGAGTCAGTATTCTTGTACTTAAGTCGGCATTCTGCCTTTTGTATTAAATTCCGATGCACTTTCTATGTTTCATCGTCAATAAGAAGGTCCAAGGGATACAGTAAACCTGGAGTGAAGCATCGGAATCTATAACTAGTGTCACAGGAATGAATTAAAACATAGTCAGCAAGAAGAGTCAGTCTTCTTGTACTAAAGTCGGCATTGCGCCTTTTGTATTCAATTTCGATGCAATTTCAGTGTTTCATCGTCAATAAGAAGGTCCAAGGGATACAGTAAACCATAAGTGAAGCATCGGAATCTATAACTAGTGTCACAGGGATGGTTCAAAACATAGACAGTAAGAAGAGTCAGTATTCTTGTACTTAAAAGGGCATTGTGTCTTTTGTATTTAATTCCGAAGCAATTTCTGTGTTTCATCTTCAATAAGAAGGTCCAAGGGATACAATAAACCTGAAGTGAAGCATCAGGGTCTATAGCTAGTGTCACAGGAATGGTTCAAAACATAGTCAGTAAGAAGAGTCAGTCTTCTTCTACATAAGTCGGCATTGTGCCTTTTATATTTAATTCCTATGCAATTTCTGTGTTTCATCGACAATAAGAAGGTCCATGGGATACAGTAAACCTGGAGTGAAGCATCGGAATCTATAACTAGTGTCACAGGAATGGCTCAAAACATCGACATTAAGAAGAGTCAGTCTTCTTGTACTTAATTCGGCATTGTGCCTTTAGTATTTAAAACCGATGCCATTTCTGTGTTTCATCGTGAATAAGAAGGTCAGAGGGATACAGTAAATCTGAAGTCAAGCATCGGAATCTATTACTAGTGTCACAGGAATCGTTCAAAACATAGTCAGTGAGAACAGTCAGTCTTCTTGTACTTAAGTCGGCATTGTGCCTTTTGTATTTACTTCCGATGCAATTTCTGTGTTTCTTCGTCAATAAGAAGGTCCAAGGGATACAGTAAACCTGAAGTGAAGCACCGGAATCTATAACTAGTGTCACATGAATGGTTCAGATCATAGTCAGTAAGAAGAGTCAGAGTTCCTGTACTTAAGTCGCCATTGTGCCTTCCGTATTTAATTCCGATGCAATTTCTGTGTTTCATCGTCAATAAGAAGGTCAGAGGGATACATTAAACCTGAACTGAAGCACCAGAATCTATAACTAGTGTCACTGTAATGGTTCAAAGCATAGACGGTAGGAAGAGTCAGTCTTCTTGTACTTAAGTCGCCATTGTGCTTTTTGTATTTAGTCCCGATGCAATTTCTGTAATTCATCGTCAATAAGAAGGTCAGAGGGATACAGTAAACCTGAAGTGAGGCATCGGAATCTATAACTAGTGTCACAGGGATGGGTCAAAACATAGACAGTAAGAAGAGTCAGTATTCTTGTACTTAAGTGGGCATTGTGCCTTTTGTATTTAATTCTGATGCAATTTCTGTGTTTCATCGTCAATAAGAAGGTCCAAGGGATACAGTAACCCTGAAGTGAAGCATCGGAATCTATAACTAGTGTAACAGGAATGGTTGAAAACATAGACAGTGGGAAGAGTCAGTCTTCTTGTACTTAAGTCTGCATTGTGCCTTTTGTATTTAATTCCGATGCAATTTCAGTGTTTCATCGTCAATAAGAAGGTCCAAGGGATACAGTAAACCAGAAGTGAAGCATCGGAATCTATAACTAGTGTAACAGGGATGGTTCAAAACATAGACAGTAAGAAGAGTCAGTATTCTTGTACTTAAGACGGCATTGTGCCTTTTGTATTTAATTCCGATGCAATTTCTGTGTTTCATCGTCAATAAGAAGGTCAGAGGGATACAGTAAACCTGAACTGAAGCACCGGAATCTATAATTAGTGTCACTATAACGGTCCAAAGTATAGACAGTAGGAAGAGTCAGTCTTCTTGTACTTAAGTCGGCATTGTGCCTTTTCTATTTAATTCCTATGCAATTTCTGTGTTTCATCGTCAATAAGAAGGTCCTATTAATATAGTAAACCTGGAGTGAAGCATCGGAATCTATAACTAGTGTCACAGGAATGGTTCAAATCATAGACAGTAAGTAGCGTCAGTCTTCTTGTACTTAAGTCGGCATTGTGCCTATTTTATTTAATTCCGATGCAATTTCTATGTTTCATCGTCAATACGAAGGTCCAAGGGATACAGTAAACCTGGAGTGAAGCATCGGAATCTATAACTAGCGTCACAGGAATGGTTCAAAACATCGACAGTAAGAAGACTCAGTCTTCTTGTACTTAATTCGGAATTGTGCTTTTTGTATTTAATTCCGATGCAATTTCTGTGTTTCATCGTCAATAAGATGGTCCAAGGGATACAGTAAACCTGGAGTGAAGCATCGGAATCTATAACTAGTGTCACATGAATGGTTCAAAACATAGACAGTAAGAAGAGCCAGTCTTCTTGCACTTAATCCGGCATTATGCCTTTTGTATTCAATTTCGATGCAATTTCTCTGTTTCATCGTCCATAAGAAGTTCCTAGGGATATAGTAAACCTGGAGTGAAGCATCGGAATCTATAACTAGTGTCACAGGAATGGTTCAAAACATAGTCAGTAAGAAGAGCCAGTCTTCTTGTACTTAAGTCGGCTTTGTGCCTTTTGTATTTAATTCCGATGCAATTTCTGTGTTTCATCGTCAATAAGAAGGTCCAAGGGATACAGTAAACCTGAAGTAAAGCATCAGAATCTATAACTAATGTCACAGGAATGGTTCAAAACATAGTCAGTGAGAAGAGTCAGTCTTCTTGTACTTAAGTCGGCATTGTGCATTTTGTATTTATTTCCGATACAATTTCTGTGTTTCATCGTCAATAAGAAGGTCCAAGGGATACAGTAAACCTGAAGTGAAGCACCGGAATCTATAACTAGTGTCACATGAACTGTTCAAATCATAATCAGTAATAAGTGTCAGAGTTCTTGTACTTAAGTCGCCATTGTGCCTTTTGTATTTAATTCCGAAGCAATTTCTGTGTTTCATCTTCAATAAGAAGGTCCAAGGGATACAATATACCTGAAGTGAAGCATCAGAGTCAATAGCTAGTGTCACAGGAATGGTTCAAAACATAGTCAGTAAGAAGAGTCAGTCTTCTTGTACATAAGTCGGCATTGTGCCTTTTGTATTTAATTCCGATGCAATTTCTGTGTTTCATCGTCAATAAGAAGGTCCAAGGGATACAGTAAACCTGAAGTGAAGCATCGGAATCTATAACTAGTGTAACAGGATTGGTTCAAACATAGACAGTGGGAAGAGTCAGTCTTTTTGTACTTCAGTCGGCAATGTGACTTTTGTATTTAATTCCGATGCAATTTCTGTGTTTCATCGTCAATAAGAAGGTCGGAGGGCTACAGTAAACCTGAACCGATGCACCGGAATCTATAACTAGTGTCACAGGAATGGTTCAAAACATAGACAGTAGGAAGAGTCAGTCTTCTTGTACATAAGTCGGCATTGTGCCTTTTCTATTTAATTCCTATGCAATTTTTGTGTTTCATCGTTATTAAATAGGTCCAAGGGATACAGTAAACCGGGAGTGAAGCATTGGAATCTATAACTAGTGTCACAATAATGGTTCAAACATAGTCAGCAAGAAGAGTCAGTCTTCTTGTACTTAAGTCTGCATTGTGCCTTTTGTATTTAATTCCGATGCAATTTCTGTGTTTCATCGTCAATAAGAAGGTCCAAGGGATACAGTAAACCTGGAGTGAAGAATCGGAATCTATAACTAGTGTCATAGAAATGAATCAAAACATAGTCTGTAAGAAGAGTCAATCTCCTTGTACTAATGTCGGCATTGTGCCTTTTGTATTTAATTCCGATGCAATTTCAGTGTTTCATCGTCAATAAGAAGGGCCAAGGGATACAGAAAACCAGAAGTGAAGCATCGGAATCTATAACTAGTGTCACAGGGATGGTTCAAAACATAGACAGTAAGAAGAGTCAGTATTCTTGTACTTAAGTCGGCATTGTGCTTTTCTATTTAATTCCAATGCAATTTCTGTGTTTCATCGTCAATAAGAAGGTCCTAGGGATATAGTAAACCTGGAGTGAAGCATCGGATTCTATAACTAGTGTCACAGGAATAAATCAAAACATAGTCAGCAAGAAGAGTCAGTCTTCTTGTACTAAAGTCGGCATTGCGCCTTTTGTATTCAATTTCGATGCAATTTCAGTGTTTCATCGTCAATAAGAAGGTCCAAGGTATACAGTAAACCATAAGTGAAGCATCGGAATCTATAACTAGTGTCACAGGGATGGTTCAAAACATAGACAGTAAGAAGAGTCAGTATTCTAGTACTTAAGTGGGCATTGTGTCTTTTGTATTTAATTCCGAAGCAATTTCTGTGTTTCATCTTCAATAAGAAGGTCCAAGGGATACAATAAACCTGAAGTGAAGCATCAGGGTCTATAGCTAGTGTCACAGGAATGGTTCAAAACATAGTCAGTAAGAAGAGTCAGTCTTCTTCTACATATGTCGGCATTGTGCCTTTTATATTTACTTCCTATGCAATTTCTGTGTTTCATCGACAATAAGAAGGTCCATGGGATACAGTAAACCTGGAGTGAAGCATCGGAATCTATAACTAGTGTCACAGGAATGGCTCAAAACATCGACATTAAGAAGAGTCAGTCTTCTTGTACTTAATTCGGCATTGTGCCTTTAGTATTTAAAACCGATGCCATTTCTGTGTTTCATCGTGAATAAGAAGGTCAGAGGGATACAGTAAATCTGAAGTCAAGCATCGGAATCTATTACTAGTGTCACAGGAATGGTTCAAAACATAGTCAGTAAGAAGAGTCAGTCTTCTTGTACTTAAGTCGGCTTTGTGCCTTTTGTATTTAATTCCGATGCAATTTCTGTGTTTCATCGTCAATAAGAAGGTCCAAGGGATACAGTAAACCTGAAGTGAAGCATCAGAATCTATAACTAGTGTCACATGAGTGGCTCAAAACATAGTCAGTGAGAAGAGTCAGTCTACTTGTACTTAAGTCGGCATTGTGCCTTTTGTAATTACTTCCGATGCAACTTCTGTGTTTCATCGTCAATAAGAAGGTCCAAGGGATACAGTAAACCTGAAGTGAAGCACCGGAATCTATAACTAGTGTCACATGAATGGTTCAGATCATAGTCAGTAAGAAGAGTCAGAGTTCTTGTACTTAAGTCGCCATTGTGCCTTCTGTATATAATTCCGATGCAATTCTGTATTTCATCGTCAATAAGAAGGTCAGAGGGATACATTAAACCTGAACTGAGGCACCAGAATCTATAACTAGTGTCACTGTAATATTTCAAAGCATAGACGGTAGGAAGAGTCAGTCTTCTTTTACTTAAGTCGGCATTGTGCTTTTCTATTTAATTGCTATGCAATTTTTGTGTTTCATCGTTATTAAATAGGTCCAAGGGATACAGTAAACCGGGAGTGAAGCATCGGAATCTATAACTAGTGTCACAATAATGGTTCAAACATAGTCAGTAAGAAGAGTCAGTCTTCTTGTACTTAAGTCTGCATTGTGCCTTTTGTATTTAATTCCGATGCAATTTCTGTGTTTCATCGTCAATAAGAAGGTCCAAGGGATACAGTAAACCTGGAGTGAAGAATCGGAATCTATAACTAGTGTCATAGAAATGAATCAAAACATAGTCTGTAAGAAGAGTCAATCTTCTTGTACTAATGTCGGCATTGTGCCTTTTGTATTTAATTCCGATGCAATTTCAGTGTTTCATCGTCAATAAGAAGGGCCAAGGGATACAGAAAACCAGAAGTGAAGCATCGGAATCTATAACTAGTGTCACAGGGATGGTTCAAAACATAGACAGGAAGAAAAGTCAGTATTCTTGTACTTAAGTCGGCATTGTGCTTTTCTATTTAATTCCAATGCAATTTCTGTGTTTCATCGTCAATAAGAAGGTCCTAGAGATATAGTAAACCTGGAGTGAAGCATCGGATTCTATAACTAGTGTCACAGGAATAAATCAAAACATAGTCAGCAAGAAGAGTCAGTCTTCTTGTACTAAAGTCGGCATTGCGCCTTTTGTATTCAATTTCGATGCAATTTCAGTGTTTCATCGTCAATAAGAAGGTCCAAGGGATACAGTATACCATAAGTGAAGCATCGGAATCTATAACTAGTGTCACAGGAATGGTTCAAAACATAGACAGTAAGAAGAGTCAGTATTCTTGTACTTAAGTCGGCATCCTGCCTTTTGTATTTAATTCCGATGCACTTTCTATGTTTCATCGTCAATTAGAAGGTCCAAGGGATACAGTAAACCTGGAGTGAAGCATCGGAATCTATAACTAGTGTCACAGGAATGAATAAAAACATAGTCAGCAAGAAGAGTCAGTCTTCTTGTACTAAAGTCGGCATTGCGCCTTTTGTATTCAATTTCGATGCAATTTCAGTGTTTCATCGTCAATAAGAAGGTCCAAGGGATACAGTAAACCATAAGTGAAGCATCGGAATCTATAACTAGTGTCACACGGATGGTTCAAAACATAGACAGTAAGAAGAGTCAGTATTCTTGTACTTAAGTGGGCATTGTGTCTTTTGTATTTAATTCCGAAGCAATTTCTGTGTTTCATCTTCAATAAGAAGGTCCAAGGGATACAATAAACGTGAAGTGAAGCATCAGGGTCTATAGCTAGTGTCACAGGAATGGTTCAAAACATAGTCAGTAAGAAGAGTCAGTCTTCTTCTACATATGTCGGCATTGTGCCTTTTATATTTACTTCCTATGCAATTTCTGTGTTTCATCGACAATAAGAAGGTCCATGGGATACAGTAAACCTGGAGTGAAGCATCGGAATCTATAACTAGTGTCACAGGAATGGCTCAAAACATCGACATTAGGAAGAGTCAGTCTTCTTGTACTTAATTCGGCATTGTGCCTTCTGTATTTAATTCCGATGCAATTCTGTGTTTCATCGTCAATAAGAAGGTCAGAGGGATACATTAAACCTGAACTGAGGCACCAGAATCTATAACTAGTGTCACTGTAATGGTTCAAAGCATAGACGGTAGGAAGAGTCAGTCTTCTTTTTCTTAAGTCGGCATTGTGCTTTTCTATTTAATTCCTATGCAATTTCTGTGTTTCATCGTCAATAAGAAGGTCCTAGGGATATAGTAAACCTGGAGTGAAGTATCGGAATCTATAACTAGTGTCACAGGAATGGTTCAAATCATAGACAGTAAGTAGCGTCAGTCTTCTTGTACTTAAGTCGGCATTGTGCCTCTTTATTTAATTCCGATGCAATTTCTGTGTTTCATCGTCAATTAGAAGTTCCAAGGGATACAGTAAACCTGGAGTGAAGCATCGGAATCTATAACTAGTGTCACAGGAATGGTTCAAAACATCGACAGTAAGAAGAGTCAGTCTTCTTGTACTTAATTCGGCATTGTGCCTTTAGTATTTAATTCCGATGCCATTTCTGTGTTTCATCGTGAATAAGAAGGTCAGAGGGATACAGTAAATCTGAAGTCAAGCATCGGAATCTATAACTAGTGTCACAGGAATGGTTTAAAACATAGTCAGTAAGAAGAGTCAGTCTTCTTGTACTTAAGTCAGCTTTGTGCCTTTTGTATTTAATTCCGATGCGATTTCTGTGTTTCATCGTCAATAAGAAGGTCCAAGGGATACAGTAAACCTGAAGTGAAGCATCAGAATCTATAACTAGTGTCACAGGAATGGTTCAAAACATAGTCAGTAAGAAGAGTCAGTCTTCTTGTACTTAAGTCGGCATTGTGCCTTTTGTATTTATTTCCGATGCACTTTCTGTGTTTCATCGTCAACAAGAAGGTCCAAGGGCTACAGTATACCTGAAGTGAAGCACCGGAATCTATAACTAGGGTCACATGAATGGTTCAAATCTTAGTCAGTAAGAAGAGTCAGTCTTCTTGTACTTAAGTCGGCATTCTGCCTTTTGTATTTAATTCCGATGCACTTTCTATGTTTCATCGTCAATAAGAAGGTCCAAGGGATACGGTAAAACTGGAGTGAAGCATCGGAAACGATAACTAGTGTCACAGGAATGAATGAAAACATAGTCAGCAAGAAGAGTCAGTCCTCTTGTACTAAAGTCGGCATTGCGCCTTTTGTATTCAATTCCCATGCAATTTCAGTGTTTCATCGTCAATAAGAAGGTCCAAGGGATACAGTAAACCAGAAGTGAAGCATCGCAATCTATAACTAGTGTCAGAGGGATGGTTCAAATCATAGACAGTAAGAAGAGTCAATCTTCTTGTACTAATGTCGGCATTGTGCCTTTTGTATTTAATTCCGATGCAATTTCAGTGTTTCATCGTCAATAAGAAGGGCCAAGGGATACAGAAAACCAGAAGTGAAGCATCGGAATCTATAACTAGTGTCACAGGGATGGTTCAAAACATAGACAGGAAGAAAAGTCAGTATTCTTGTACTTAAGTCGGCATTGTGCTTTTCTATTTAATTCCAATGCAATTTCTGTGTTTCATCGTCAATAAGAAGGTCCTAGAGATATAGTAAACCTGGAGTGAAGCATCGGATTCTATAACTAGTGTCACAGGAATAAATCAAAACATAGTCAGCAAGAAGAGTCAGTCTTCTTGTACTAAAGTCGGCATTGCGCCTTTTGTATTCAATTTCGATGCAATTTCAGTGTTTCATCGTCAATAAGAAGGTCCAAGGGATACAGTATACCATAAGTGAAGCATCGGAATCTATAACTAGTGTCACAGGGATGGTTCAAAACATAGACAGTAAGAAGAGTCAGTATTCTTGTACTTAAGTCGGCATTCTGCCTTTTGTATTTAATTCCGATGCACTTTCTATGTTTCATCGTCAATTAGAAGGTCCAAGGGATACAGTAAACCTGGAGTGAAGCATCGGAATCTATAACTAGTGTCACAGGAATGAATAAAAACATAGTCAGCAAGAAGAGTCAGTCTTCTTGTACTAAAGTCGGCATTGCGCCTTTTGTATTCAATTTCGATGCAATTTCAGTGTTTCATCGTCAATAAGAAGGTCCAAGGGATACAGTAAACCATAAGTGAAGCATCGGAATCTATAACTAGTGTCACACGGATGGTTCAAAACATAGACAGTAAGAAGAGTCAGTATTCTTGTACTTAAGTGGGCATTGTGTGTTTGTATTTAATTTCGAAGCAATTTCTGTGTTTCATCTTCAATAAGAAGGT
This sequence comes from Schistocerca americana, assembly GCF_021461395.2. NCBI lineage: Eukaryota > Metazoa > Arthropoda > Insecta > Orthoptera > Acrididae > Schistocerca > Schistocerca americana. Next base: position 761,222,904 of record NC_060123.1, read on the forward strand.
CCAAGGGATACAATAAACGTGAAGTGAAGCATCAGGGTCTATAGCTAGTGTCACAGGAATGGTTCAAAACATAGTCAGTAAGAAGAGTCAGTCTTCTTCTACATATGTCGGCATTGTGCCTTTTATATTTACTTCCTATGCAATTTCTGTGTTTCATCGACAATAAGAAGGTCCATGGGATACAGTAAACCTGGAGTGAAGCATCGGAATCTATAACTAGTGTCACAGGAATGGCTCAAAACATCGACATTAAGAAGAGTCAGTCTTCTTGTACTTAATTCGGCATTGTGCCTTCTGTATTTAATTCCGATGCAATTCTGTGTTTCATCGTCAATAAGAAGGTCAGAGGGATACATTAAACCTGAACTGAGGCACCAGAATCTATAACTAGTGTCACTGTAATGGTTCAAAGCATAGACGGTAGGAAGAGTCAGTCTTCTTTTTCTTAAGTCGGCATTGTGCTTTTCTATTTAATTCCTATGCAATTTCTGTGTTTCATCGTCAATAAGAAGGTCCTAGGGATATAGTAAACCTGGAGTGAAGTATCGGAATCTATAACTAGTGTCACAGGAATGGTTCAAATCATAGACAGTAAGTAGCGTCAGTCTTCTTGTACTTAAGTCGGCATTGTGCCTCTTTATTTAATTCCGATGCAATTTCTGTGTTTCATCGTCAATTAGAAGTTCCAAGGGATACAGTAAACCTGGAGTGAAGCATCGGAATCTATAACTAGTGTCACAGGAATGGTTCAAAACATCGACAGTAAGAAGAGTCAGTCTTCTTGTACTTAATTCGGCATTGTGCCTTTAGTATTTAATTCCGATGCCATTTCTGTGTTTCATCGTGAATAAGAAGGTCAGAGGGATACAGTAAATCTGAAGTCAAGCATCGGAATCTATAACTAGTGTCACAGGAATGGTTTAAAACATAGTCAGTAAGAAGAGTCAGTCTTCTTGTACTTAAGTCAGCTTTGTGCCTTTTGTATTTAATTCCGATGCGATTTCTGTGTTTCATCGTCAATAAGAAGGTCCAAGGGATACAGTAAACCTGAAGTGAAGCATCAGAATCTATAACTAGTGTCACAGGAATGGTTCAAAACATAGTCAGTAAGAAGAGTCAGTCTTCTTGTACTTAAGTCGGCATTGTGCCTTTTGTATTTATTTCCGATGCACTTTCTGTGTTTCATCGTCAACAAGAAGGTCCAAGGGCTACAGTATACCTGAAGTGAAGCACCGGAATCTATAACTAGGGTCACATGAATGGTTCCAATCTTAGTCAGTAAGAAGAGTCAGTCTTCTTGTACTTAAGTCGGCATTCTGCCTTTTGTATTTAATTCCGATGCACTTTCTATGTTTCATCGTCAATAAGAAGGTCCAAGGGATACGGTAAAACTGGAGTGAAGCATCGGAAACGATAACTAGTGTCACAGGAATGAATGAAAACATAGTCAGCAAGAAGAGTCAGTCCTCTTGTACTAAAGTCGGCATTGCGCCTTTTGTATTCAATTCCCATGCAATTTCAGTGTTTCATCGTCAATAAGAAGGTCCAAGGGATACAGTAAACCAGAAGTGAAGCATCGCAATCTATAACTAGTGTCAGAGGGATGGTTCAAATCATAGACAGTAAGAAGAGGCAGTATTCTTGTACTTAAGTGGGCATTGTGTCTTTTGTATCTAATTCCGAAGCAATTTCTGTGTTTCATCTTCAATAAGAAGGTCCAAGGGATACAATAAACCTGAAGTGAAGCATCAGGGTCTATAGCTAGTGTCACAGGAATGGTTCAAAACATAGTCAGTAAGAAGAGTCAGTCTTCTTGTACATAAGTCAGTATTGTGTCTTTTATATTTAATTCCTATGCAATTTCTGTGTGTCATCGTCAATAAGAAGGTCCAAGGGATACAGTAAACCTGAAGTGAAGCACCGGAATCTATAACTAGTGTCACATGAATGGTTCAAATCATAGTCAGTAAGAAGAGTCAGAGTTCTTGTACTTAAGTCGCATTTTTGCCTTTTGTATTTAATTCCGATGCAATTTCTGTGTTTCATCGTCAATAAGAAGGTCAGAGGGATACATTAAACCTAAACTGAAGCACCGGAATCTATAACTAGTGTCACTGTAATGGTTCAAAGAATAGACAGTAGGAAGAGTCAGTCTTCTTGTACCTAAGTCGGCATTGTGCTTTTCTATTTAATTCCTATGCAATTTCTGTGTTTCATCGTCAATAAGAAGGTCCAAGGGATACAGTAAACCTGAAGTGAAGCATCAGAATCTATAACTAGTGTCACAGGAATGGTTCAAAACATAGTCAGTAAGAAGAGTCAGTCTTCTTGTACTTAAGTCGGCACTGTGCCTTTTTTATTTAATTCCGATGCAATTGCTGTGTTTCATCGTCAATAAGAAGGTCCAAGGGATACAGTAAACCTGAAGTGAAGCATCGGAATCTATAATTAGTGTCACAGGGATGGTTCAAAACATAGACAGTAAGAAGAGTCAGTATTCTTGTACTTAAGTCGGCATTCTGCCTTTTGTATTTAATTCCGATGCACTTTCTATGATTCATCGTCAATTAGAAGGTCCAAGGGATACAGTAAACCTGGAGTGAAGCATCGGAATCTATAACTAGTGTCACAGGAATGAATTAAAACATAGTCAGCAAGAAGAGTCAGTCTTCTTGTACTAAAGTCGGCATTGCGCCTTTTGTATTCAATTTCGATGCAATTTCAGTGTTTCATCTTCAATAAGAACGTCCAAGGGATACAGTAAACCATAAGTGAAGCATCGGAATCTATATCTAGTGTCACAGGAATGGCTCAAAACATCGACATTAAGAAGAGTCAGTCTTCTTGTACTTAATTCGGAATTGTGCCTTTAGTATTTAAAACCGATGCCATTTCTGTGTTTCATCGTGGATAAGAAGGTGAGAGGGATACAGTAAATCTGAAGTCAAGCATCGGAATCTACTACTAGTGTCACAGGAATGGTTCAAAACATAGTCAGTAAGAAGAGTCAGTCTTCTTGTACTTAAGTCGGCTTTGTGCCTTTTGTATTTAATTCCGATGCAATTTCTGTGTTTCATCGTCAATAAGAAGGTCCAAGGGATACAGTAAACCTGAAGTGAAGCATCAGAATCTATAACTAGTGTCACAGGAGTGGTTCAAAACATAGTCAGTGAGAAGAGTCAGTCTTCTTGTACTTAAGTCGGCATTGTGCCTTTTGTATTTACTTCCGATGCAATTTCTGTGTTTCATCGTCAATAAGAAGGTCCAAGGGATACAGTAAACCTGAAGTGAAGCACCGGAATCTATAACTAGTGTCACATGAATGGTTCAGATCATAGTCAGTAAGAAGAGTCAGAGTTCTTGTACTTAAGTCGCCATTGTGCCTTCTGTATATAATTCCGATGCAATTCTGTGTTTCATCGTCAATAAGAAGGTCAGAGGGATACATTAAACCTGAACTGAGGCACCAGAATCTATAACTAGTGTCACTGTAATGGTTCAAAGCATAGACGGTAGGAAGAGTCAGTCTTCTTTTACTTAAGTGGGCATTGTGCTTTTCTATTTAATTGCTATGCAATTTCTGTGTTTCATCGTCAATAAGAAGGTCCTAGGGATATAGTAAACCTCGAGTGAAGTATCGGAATCTATAACTAGTGTCACAGGAATGGTTCAAATCATAGACAGTAAGTAGCGTCAGTCTTCTTGTACTTAAGTCGGCATTGTGCCTTTTTATTTAATTCCGATGCAATTTCTGTGTTTCATCGTCAATTAGAAGTTCCAAGGGATACAGTAAACCTGGAGTGAAGCATCGGAATCTATAACTAGTGTCACAGGAATGGTTCAAAACATCGACAGTAAGAAGAGTCAGTCTTCTTGTACTTAATTCGGCATTGTGCCTTTAGTATTTAATTCCGATGCCATTTCTGTGTTTTATCGTGAATAAGAAGGTCCGAGGGATACAGTAAATCTGAAGTCAAGCATCGGAATCTGTTACTAGTGTCACAGGAATGGTTCAAAACATAGTCAGTAAGAAGAGTCAGTCTTCTTGTACTTAAGTCGGCTTTGTGCCTTTTGTATTTAATTCCGATGCAATTTCTGTGTTTCATCGTCAATAAGAAGGTCCAAGGGATACAGTAAACCTGAAGTAAAGCATCAGAATCTATAACTAGTGTCACAGGAATGGTTCAAAACATAGTCAGTGAGAAGAGTCAGTCTTCTTGTACTTAAGTCGGCATTGTGCCTTTTGTATTTATTTCCGATACAATTTCTGTGTTTCATCGTCAATAAGAAGGTCCAAGGGATACAGTAAACCTGAAGTGAAGCACCGGAATCTATAACTAGTGTCACATGAACGGTTCAAATAATAGTCAGTAAGAAGAGTCAGAGTTCTTGTACTTAAGTCGCCATTGTGCCTTTTGTATTTAATTCCGAAGCAATTTCTGTGTTTCATCTTCAATAAGAAGGTCCAAGGGATACAATATACCTGAAGTGAAGCATCAGAGGCAATAGCTAGTGCCACAGGAATGGTTCAAAACATAGTCAGTAAGAAGAGTCAGTCTTCTTGTACATAAGTCGGCATTGTGCCTTTTGTATTTAATTCCGATGCAATTTCTGTGTTTCATCGTCAATAAGAAGGTCCAGGTTATACAGTAAACCTGAAGTGAAGCATCGGAATCTATAACTAGTGTAACAGGATTGGTTCAAACATAGACAGTGGGAAGAGTCAGTCTATTTGTACTTCAGTCGGCAATGTGACTTTTGTATTTAACTCCGATGCAATTTCTGTGTTTCATCGTCAATAAGAAGGTCGGAGGGATACAGTAAACCTGAACTGATGCACCGGAATCTATAACTAGTGTCACAGGAATGGTTCAAAACATAGACAGTAGGAAGAGTCAGTCTTCTTGTACTTAAGTCGGCATTGTGCCTTTTCTAATTAATTCCTATGCAATTTTTGTGTTTCATCGTTATTAAATAGGTCCAAGGGATACAGTAAACCGGGAGTGAAGCATTGGAATCTATAACTAGTGTCACAATAATGGTTCAAACATAGTCAGTAAGAAGAGTCAGTCTTCTTGTACTTAAGTCTGCATTGTGCCTTTCGTATTTAATTCCGATGCAATTTCTGTGTTTCATCGTCAATAAGAAGGTCCAAGGGATACAGTAAATCTGGAGTGAAGAATCGGAATCTATAACTAGTGTCATAGAAATGAATCAAAACATAGTCTGTAAGAAGAGTCAATCTTCTTGTACTAATGTCGGCATTGTGCCTTTTGTATTTAATTCCGATGCAATTTCAGTGTTTCATCGTCAATAAGAAGGGCCAAGGGATACAGAAAACCAGAAGTGAAGCATCGGAATCTATAACTAGTGTCACAGGGATGGTTCAAAACATAGACAGTAAGAAGAGTCAGTATTCTTGTACTTAAGTCGGCATTGTGCTTTTCTATTTAATTCCAATGCAATTTCTGTGTTTCATCGTCAATAAGAAGGTCCTAGGGATATAGTAAACCTGGAGTGAAGCATCGGATTCTATAACTAGTCTCACAGGAATAAATCAAAACATAGTCAGCAAGAATAGTCAGTCTTCTTGTACTAAAGTCGGCATTGCGCCTTTTGTATTCAATTTCGATGCAATTTCAGTGTTTCATCGTCAATAAGAAGGTCCAAGGGATACAGTAAACCATAAGTGAAGCATCGGAATCTATAACTAGTGTCACAGGGATGGTTCAAAACATAGACAGTAAGAAGAGTCAGTATTCTTGTACTTAAGTCGGCATTCTGCCTTTTGTATTTAATTCCGATGCACTTTCTATGTTTCATCGTCAATTAGAAGGTCCAAGGGATACAGTAAACCTGGAGTGAAGCATCGGATTCTATAACTAGTGTCACAGGAATGAATTAAAACATAGTCAGCAAGAAGAGTCAGTCTTCTTGTACTAAAGTCGGCATTGCGCCTTTTGTATTCAATTTCGATGCAATTTCAGTGTTTCATCGTCAATAAGAAGGTCCAAGGGATACAGTAAACCTAAAGTGAAGCATCGGAATCTATAACTAGTGTCACAGGGATGGTTCAAGACATAGACTGTAAGAAGAGTCAGTATTCTTGTACTTAAGTGGGCATTGTGTCTTTTGTATTTAATTCCGAAGCAATTTGTGTGTTTTATCTTCAATAAGAAGGTCCAAGGGATACAATAAACCTGAAGTGAAGCATCAGGGTCTATAGCTAGTGTCACAGGAATGGTTCAAAACATAGTCAGTAAGAAGAGTCAGTCTTCTTCTACATATGTCGGCATTGTGCCTTTTATATTTACTTCCTATGCAATTTCTGTGTTTCATCGACAATAAGAAGGTCCATGGGATACAGTAAACCTGGAGTGAAGCATCGGAATCTATAACTAGTGTCACGGGAATGGCTCAAAACATCGACATTAAGAAGAGTCAGTCTTCTTGTACTTAATTCGGCATTGTGCCTTTAGTATTTAAAACCGATGCCATTTCTGTGTTTCATCGTGAATAAGAAGGTCAGAGGGAAACAGTTAATCTGAAGTCAAGCATCGGAATCTATTACTAGTGTCACAGGAATGGTTCAAAACATAGTCAGTAAGAAGAGTCAGTCTTCTTGTACTTAAGTCGGCTTTGTGCCTTTTGTATTTAATTCCGATGCAATTTCTGTGTTTCATCGTCAATAAGAAGGTCCAAGGGATACAGTAAACCTGAAGTGAAGCATCAGAATCTATAACTAGTGTCACAGGAGTGGTTCAAAACATAACCAGTGAGAAGAGTCAGTCTTCTTGTACTTAAGTCGGCATTGTGCCTTTTGTATTTACTTCCGATGCAATTTCTGTGTTTCATCGTCAATAAGAAGGTCCAAGGGATACAGTAAACCTGAAGTGAAGCACCGGAATCTATAACTAGTGTCACATGAATGGTTCAGATCATAGTCAGTAAGAAGAGTCAGAGTTCTTGTACTTAAGTCGCCATTGTGCCTTCTGTATTTAATTCCGATGCAATTCTGTGTTTCATCGTCAATAAGAAGGTCAGAGGGATACATTAAACCTGAACTGAGGCACCAGAATCTATAACTAGTGTCACTGTAATGGTTCAAAGCATAGACGGTAGGAAGAGTCAGTCTTCTTTTACTTAAGTCGGCATTGTGCTTTTCTATTTAATTCCTATGCAATTTCTGTGTTTCATCGTCAATAAGAAGGTCCTAGGGATATAGTAAACCTGGAGTGAAGTATCGGAATCTATAACTAGTGTCACAGGAATGGTTCAAATCATAGACTGTAAGTAGCGTCAGTCTTCTTGTACTTAAGTCGGCATTGTGCCTCTTTATTTAATTCCGATGCAATTTCCGTGTTTCATCGTCAATTAGAAGTTCCAAGGGATACAGTAAACCTGGAGTGAAGCATCGGAATCTATAACTAGTGTCACAGGAATGGTTCAAAGCATCGACAGTAAGATGAGTCAGTCTTCTTGTACTTAATTCGGCATTGTGCCTTTAGTATTTAATTCCGATGCCATTTCTGTGTTTCATCGTGAATAAGAAGGTCAGAGGGATACAGTAAATCTGAAGTCAAGCATCGGAATCTATAACTAGTGTCACAGGAATGGTTTAAAACATAGTCAGTAAGAAGAGTCAGTCTTCTTGTACTTAAGTCAGCTTTGTGCCATTTGTATTTAATTCCGATGCGATTTCTGTGTTTCATCGTCAATAAGAAGGTCCAAGGGATACAGTAAACCTGAAGTGAAGCATCAGAATCTATAACTAGTGTCACAGGAATGGTTCAAAACATAGACAGTAAGTAGCGTCATTCTTCTTGTACTTAAGTCGGCATTGTGCCTTTTTTATTTAATTCCGATGCAATTTCTGTGTTTTATCGTCAATACGAAGGTCCAAGGGATACAGTATACCTGAAGTGAAGCACCGGAATCTATAACTAGTGTCACATGAATGGTTCAAATCATAGTCAGTAAGATGAGTCAGAGTTCTTGTACTTAAGTCGCATTTTTGCCTTTTGTATTTAATTCCGATGCAATTTCTGTGTTTCATCGTCAATAAGAAGGTCAGAGGGATACATTAAACCTAAACTGAAGCACCGGAGTCTATAACTAGTGTCACTGTAATGGTTCAAAGAATAGACAGTAGGAAGAGTCAGTCTTCTTGTACCTAAGTCGGCATTGTGCTTTTCTATTTAATTCCTATGCAATTTCTGTGTTTCATCGTCAATAAGAAGGTCCTAGGGATATAGTAAACCTGGAGTGAAGCATCGGAATTTATAACTAGTGTCACAGGAATGGTTCAAATCATAGACAGTAAGTAGCGTCAGTCTTCTTGTACTTAAGTCGGCACTGTGCCTTTTTTATTTAATTCCGATGCAATTTCTGTGTTTCATCGTCAATAAGAAGGTCCAAGGGATACAGTAAACCTGGAGTGAGGCATCGGAATCTATAACTAGTGTCACAGGAATGGTACAAAACATCGACAGTAGAAAGAGTCAGTCTTCTTGTACTTAATTCAGCATTGTGCCTTCAGTATTTAATTCCGATGCCATTTCTGTGTTTCATCGTGAATAAGAAGGTCAGAGGGATACAGTAAATCTGAAGTCAAGCATCGGAATCTATAACTAGTGTCACAGGAATGGTTTAAAACATAGTCAATAAGAAGAGCCAGTCTTCTTGTACTTAAGTCAGCTTTGTGCCTTTTGTATTTAATTCCGATGCTATTTCTGTGTTTTATCGTCAATAAGAAGGTCCAAGGGATACAGTAAACCTGAAGTGAAGCATCAGAATCTATAACTAGTGTCACAGGAATGGTTCAAAACATAGTCAGTAAGAAGAGTCAGTCTTCTTGTACTTAAGTCGGCACTGTGCCTTTTTTATTTAATTCCGATGCAATTGCTGTGTTTCATCGTCAATAAGAAGGTCCAAGGGATACAGTAAACCTGAAGTGAAGCATCGGAATCTATACCTAGCGTCACAGGGATGGTTCAAAACATAGACAGTAAGAAGAGTCAGTATTCTTGTACTTAAGTCGGCATTCTGCCTTTTGTATTTAATTCCGATGCACTTTCTATGTTTCATCGTCAATTAGAAGGTCCAAGGGATACAGTAAACCTGGAGTGAAGCATCGGAATCTATAACTAGTGTCACAGGAATGAATAAAAGCATAGTCAGCAAGAAGAGTCAGTCTTCTTGTACTAAAGTCGGCATTGCGCCTTTTGTATTCAATTTCGATGCAATTTCAGTGTTTCATCGTCAATAAGAAGGTCCAAGGGATACAGTAAACCATAAGTGAAGCATCGGAATCTGTAACTAGTGTCACAGGGATGGTTCAAAACATAGACAGTAAGAAGAGTCAGTATTCTTGTACTTAAGTGGGCATTGTGTCTTTTGTATTTAATTCCGAAGCAATTTCTGTGTTTCATCTTCAAAAAGAAGGTCCAAGGGATACAATTAACCTGAAGTGAAGCATCAGGGTCTATAGCTAGTGTCACAGGAATGGTTCAAAACATAGTCAGTAAGAAGAGTCAGTCTTCTTCTACATATGTCGGCATTGTGCCTTTTATATTTAATTCCTAATCAATTTCTGTGTTTCATCGACAATAAGAAGGTCCATGGGATACAGTAAACCTGGAGTGAAGCATCGGAATCTATAACTAGTGTCACAGGAATGGCTCAAAACATCGACATTAAGAAGAGTCAGTCTTCTTGTACTTAATTCGGAATTGTGCCTTTAGTATTTAAAACCGATGCCATTTCTGTGTTTCATCGTGAATAAGAAGGTCAGAGGGATACACTAAATCTGAAGTCAAGCATCGGAATCAATTACTAGTGTCACAGGAATGGTTCAAAACATAGTCAGTAAGAAGAGTCAGTCTTCTTGTACTTAAGTCGGCTTTGTGCCTTTTGTATTTAATTCCGATGCAATTTCTGTGTTTCATCGTCAATAAGAAGGTCCAAGGGATACAGTAAACCTGAAGTGAAGCATCAGAATCTATAACTAGTGTCACAGGAGTGGTTCAAAACATAGTCAGTGAGAAGAGTCAGTCTTCTTGTACTTAAGTCGGCATTGTGCCTTTTGTATTTACTTCCGATGCAATTTCTGTGTTTCATCGTCAATAAGAAGGTCCAAGGGATACAGTAAACCTGAAGTGAAGCACCGGAATCTATAACTAGTGTCACATGAATGGTTCAGATCATAGTCAGTAAGGAGAGTCAGAGTTCTTGTACTTAAGTCGCCATTGTGCCTTCTGTATTTAATTCCGATGCAATTCTGTGTTTCATCGTCAATAAGAAGGTCAGAGGGATACATTAAACCTGAACTGAAGCACCAGAATCTTAAACTAGTGTCACTGTAATGGTTCAAAGCAGAGACGGTAGGAAGAGTCAGTCTTCTTTTACTTAAGTCGGCATTGTGCTTTTCTATTTAATTCCTATGCCATTTCTGTGTTCCATCGTCAATAAGAAGGTCCTAGGGATATAGTAAACCTGGAGTGAAGTATCGGAATCTATAACTAGTGTCACAGGAATGGTTCTAATCATAGACAGTAAGTAGCGTCAGTCTTCTTGTACTTAAGTCGGCATTGTGCCTTTTTATTTAATTCCGATGCAATTTCTGTGTTTCATCGTCAATTAGAAGTTCGAAGGGATACAGTAAACCTGGAGTGAAGCATCGGAATCTATAACTAGTGTCACAGGAATGGTTCAAAACATCGACAGTAAGAAGAGTCAGTTTTCTTGTACTTAATTCGGCATTGTGCCTTTAGTATTTAATTCCGATGCCATTTCTGTGTTTCTTCGTGAATAAGAAGGTCTGAGGGATGCAGTAAATCTGAAGTGAAGCATCAGAATCTATAACTAGTGTCACAGGAATGGTTCAAAACATAGTCAGTAAGAAGAGTCAGTCTTCTTGTACTTAGGTCGGCATTGTGCCTTTTGTATTTGTTTCCGATGCACTTTCTATGTTTCATCGTCAATGAGAAGGTCCAAGGGATACGGTAAAACTGGAGTGAAGCATCGGAAACGATAACTAGTGTCACAGGAATGAATGAAAACATAGTCAGCAAGAAGAGTCAGTCCTCTTGTACTAAAGTCGGCATTGCGCCTTTTGTATACAATTCCCATGCAATTTTAGTGTTTCATCGTCAATAAGAAGGTCCAAGGGATACAGTAAACCATAAGTGAAGCATTGCAATCTATAACTAGTGTCAGAGGGATGGTTCAAAACATAGACAGTAAGAAGAGACAGTATTCTTGTACTTAAGTGGGCATTGTGTCTTTTGTATCTAATTCCGAAGCAATTTCTGTGTTTCATCTTCAATAAGAAGGTCCAAGGGATACAATAAACCTGAAGTGAAGCATCAGGGTCTATAGCTAGTGTCACAGGAATGGTTCAAAACATAGTCAGTAAGAAGAGTCAGTCTTCTTGTACATAAGTCAGCATTGTGCCTTTTATATTTAATTCCTATGCAATTTCTGTGTGTCATCGTCAATAAGAAGGTCCAAGGGATACAGTAAACCTGAAGTGAAGCATCGGAACCTATAACTAGTGTAACAGGGTGGTTCAAAACATAGACAGTAAGTAGCGTCATTCTTCTTGTACTTAAGTCGGCATTGTGCCTTTTTTATTTAATTCCGATGCAATTTCTGTGTTTTATCGTCAATAAGAAGGTCCAAGGGATACAGTATACCTGAAGTGAAGCACCGGAATCTATAACTAGTGTCACATGAATGGTTCAAATCATAGTCAGTAAGAAGAGTCAGAGTTCTTGTACTTAAGTCGCATTTTTGCCTTTTGTATTTAATTCCGATGCAATTTCTGTGTTTCATCGTCAATAAGAAGGTCAGAGGGATACATTAAACCTAAACTGAAGCACCGGAATCTATAACTAGTGTCACTGTAATGGTTCAAAGAATAGACAGTAGGAAGAGTCAGTCTTCTTGTACCTAAGTCGGCATTGTGCTTTTCTATTTAATTCCTATGCAATTTCTGTGTTTCATCGTCAATAAGAAGGTCCTAGGGATATAGTAAACCTGGATTGAAGCATCGGAATCTATAACTAGTGTCACAGGAGTGGTTCAAAACATAGTCAGTGAGAAGAGTCAGTCTTCTTGTACTTAAGTCGGCATTGTGAGTTTTGTATTTACTTCCGATGCAATTTCTGTGTTTCATCGTCAATAAGAAGGTCCAAGGGATACAGTAAACCTGAAGTGAAGCACCGGAATCTATAACTAGTGTCACATGAATGGTTCAGATCATAGTCAGTAAGAAGAGTCAGAGTTCTTGTACTTAAGTCGCCATTGTGCCTTCTGTATTTAATTCCGATGCAATTCTGTGTTTCATCGTCAATACGAAGGTCAGAGGGATACATTAAACCTGAACTGAGGCACCAGAATCTATAACTAGTGTCACTGTAATGGTTCAAAGAATAGACAGTAGGAAGAGTCAGTCTTCTTGTACCTAAGTCGGCATTGTGCTTTTATATTTAATTCCTATGCAATTTCTGTGTTTCATCGTCAATAAGAAGGTCCTAGGGATATAGTAAACCTGGAGTGAAGCATCGGAATCTATAACTAGTGTCACAGGAATGGTTCAAATCATAGACAGTATGTAGCGTCAGTCTTCTTGTACTTAAGTTGGCACTGTGCCTTTTTTATTTAATTCCGATGCAATTTCTGTGTTTCATCGTCAATAAGAAGGTCCAAGGGATACAGTAAACCTGGAGTGAAGCATCGGAATCTATAACTAGTGTCACAGGAATGGTACAAAACATGGACAGTAAGTAGCGTCATTCTTCTTGTACTTAAGTCGGCATTGTGCCTTTTTTATTTAATTCCGATGCAATTTCTGTGTTTTATCGTCAATAAGAAGGTCCAAGGGATACAGTATACCTGAAGTGAAGCACCGGAATCTATAACTAGTGTCACATGAATGGTTCAAATCATAGTCAGTAAGAAGAGTCAGAGTTCTTGTACTTAAGTCGCATTTTTGCCTTTTGTATTTAATTCCGATGCAATTTCTGTGTTTCATCGTCAATAAGAAGGTCAGAGGGATACATTAAACCTAAACTGAAGCACCGGAATCTATAACTAGTGTCACTGTAATGGTTCAAAGAATAGACAGTAGGAAGAGTCAGTCTTCTTGTACCTAAGTCGGCATTGTGCTTTTCTATTTAATTCCTATGCAATTTCTGTGTTTCATCGTCAATAAGAAGGTCCTAGGGATATAGTAAACCTGGAGTGAAGCATCGGAATCTATAACTAGTGTCACAGGAATGGTTCAAATCATAGACAGTATGTAGCGTCAGTCTTCTTGTACTTAAGTTGGCACTGTGCCTTTTTTATTTAATTCCGATGCAATTTCTGTGTTTCATCGTCAATAAGAAGGTCCAAGGGATACAGTAAACCTGGAGTGAAGCATCGGAATCTATAACTAGTGTCACAGGAATGGTACAAAACATCGACAGTAGAAAGAGTCAGTCTTCTTGTACTTAATTCAGCATTGTGCCTTTAGTATTTAATTCCGATGCCATTTCTGTGTTTCATCGTGAATAAGAAGGTCAGAGGGATACAGTAAATCTGAAGTCAAGCATCGGAATCTATAACTAGTGTCACAGGAATGGTTTAAAACATAGTCAGTAAGAAGAGCCAGTCTTCTTGTACTTAAGTCAGCTTTGTGCCTTTTGTATTTAATTCCGATGCTATTTCTGTGTTTCATCGTCAATAAGAAGGTCCAAGGGATACAGTAAACCTGAAGTGAAGCATCAGAATCTATAACTAGTGTCACAGGAATGGTTCAAATCATAGACAGTAAGTAGCGTCAGTCTTCTTGTACTTAAGTTGGCACTGTGCCTTTTTTATTTAATTCCGATGCAATTTCTGTGTTTCATCGTCAATAAGAAGGTCCAAGGGATACAGTAAACCTGGAGTGAAGCATCGGAATCTGTAACTAGTGTCACAGAGATGGTTCAAAACATAGACAGTAAGAAGAGTCAGTATTCTTGTACTTAAGTGGGCATTGTGACTTTTGTATTTAATTCCGAAGCAATTTCTGTGTTTCATCTTCTACAAGAAGGTCCAAGGGATACAATAAACCTGAAGTGAAGCATCAGGGTCTATAGCTAGTGTCACAGGAATGGTTCAGAACATAGTCAGTAAGAAGAGTCAGTCTTCTTCTACATATGTCGGCATTGTGCCTTTTATATTTAATTCCTATGCAATTTCTGTGTTTCATCGACAATAAGAAGGTCCATGGGATACAGTAAACCTGGAGTGAAGCATCGGAATCTATAACTAGTGTCACAGGAATGGCTCAAAACATCGACATTAAGAAGAGTCAGTCTTCTTGTACTTAATTCGGAATTGTGCCTTTAGTATTTAAAACCGATGCCATTTCTGTGTTTCATCGTGAATAAGAAGGTCAGAGGGATACAGTAAATCTGAAGTCAAGCATCGGAATCTATTACTAGTGTCACAGGAATGGTTCAAAACATAGTCAGTAAGAAGAGTCAGTCTTCTTGTACTTAAGTCGGCTTTGTGCCCTTTTGTATTTAATTCCGATGCAATTTCTGTGTTTCATCGTCAAGAAGAAGGTCCAAGGGATACAGTAAACCTGAAGTGAAGCATCAGAATCTATAACTAGTGTCACAGGAGTGGTTCAAAACATAGTCAGTGAGAAGAGTCAGTCTTCTTGTACTTAAGTCGGCATTGTGCCTTTTGTATTTACTTCCGATGCAATTTCTGTGTTTCATCGTCAATAAGAAGGTCCAAGGGATACAGTAAACCTGAAGTGAAGCACCGGAATCTATAACTAGTGTCACATGAATGGTTCAGATCATAGTCAGTAAGAAGAGTCAGAGTTCTTGTACTTAAGTCGCCATTGTGCCTTCTGTATTTAATTCCGAAGCAATTTCTGTGTTTCATCGTCAATAAGAAGGTCCAAGGGATACAATAAACCTGAAGTGAAGCATCAGGGTCTATAGCTAGTGTCACAGGAATGGTTCAAAACATAGTCAGTAAGAAGAGTCAGTCTTCTTGTACATAAGGCGGCATTGTGCCTTTTAAATTTAATTCCTATGCAATTTCTGTGTTTCACCGTCAATAAGAAGGTCCTAGGGATATGGTAAACCTGGAGTGAAGCATCGGATTCTATAACTAGTGGCACAGGAATGGTTCAAAACATAGACAGTAAGTAGCGTCAGTCTTCTTGTACTTAATTCGGCATTGTGCCTTTAGTATTTAATTCCGATGCCATTTCTGTGTTTCATCGTGAATAGGATGGTCAGAGGGATACAGTAAATCTGAAGTCAAGCATCGGAATCTATAACTAGTGTCACAGGAATGGTTTAAAACATAGTCAGTAAGAACAGTCAGTCTTCTTGTACTTAAGTCCCTTTTGTGCCTTTTGTATTTAATTCCGATGCGATTTCTGTGTTTCATCGTCAATAAGAACGTCCAAGGGATACAGTAAACCTGAAGTGAAGCATCAGAATCTATAACTAGTGTCACAGGAATGGTTTAAAACATAGTCAGTAAGAACAGTCAGTCTTCTTGTACTTAAGTCCCTTTTGTGCCTTTTGTATTTAATTCCGATGCGATTTCTGTGTTTCATCGTCAATAAGAACGTCCAAGGGATACAGTAAACCTGAAGTGAAGCATCAGAATCTATAACTAGTGTCACAGGAATGGTTCAAAACATAGTCAGTAAGAAGAGTCAGTCTTCTTGTACTTAAGTCGGCTTTGTGCCTTTTGTATTTATTTCCGATGCAATGTCTGTGTTTCATCGTTAACAAGAAGGTCCAAGGGATCCAGTATACCTGAAGTGAAGCACCGGAATCTATAACTAGTGTCACATGAATGGTTCAAATCATAGTCAGTAAGAAGAGTCAGACATCTTCTACTTAAGTCGCCATTGTGCCTTTTGTATTTAATTCCGATGCAATTGCTGTGTTACATCGTCAATAAGAAGGTCCAAGGGATACAGTAAACCTGAAGTGAAGCATCGGAATCTATAACTAGTGTCACAGGAATGGTTCAAAACATAGTCAGTAAGAAGAGTCAGTCTTCTTGTACTTAAGTCGGCATTGTGCCTTTTGTATTTATTTCCGATGCAATTTCTGTGTTTCATCGTCAACAAGAAGGTCCAAGGGATACAGTAAACCTGAAGTGAAGCACCGGAATCTATAACTAGTGTCACATGAATGAGTCAAATCATAGTCAGTAAGAAGAGTCGGACATCTTGTACTTATGTCGCCATTGTGCCATTTGTATATAATTCCGATTCAATTTCTTTGTTTCATCGTAAATGAGAAGGTCCAAGGGATACAGTAAACCTGGAGTAAAGCATCAGAATCTGTAACTAGTGACACTGGAATGGTACAAAACATAGACAGTAGGAAGAGTCAGTCTTCTTGCACTTAAGTCGGCATTGTAACTTTTCTATTTAATTCCGATGCAATTGCTGTGTTTCATCGTCAATAAGAAGGCCCACGGGATACAGTAAACCTGAAGTGAAGCATCGGAATCTATAAGTAGTGTCACAGGAATGGTTCAAATCATAGTCAGTAAGAAGAGTCAGTCCTCTTGTACTTAAGTCGGCATTGTGCCTTTTGTAATTATTTCCGATGCATTTTCTATGTTTCATCGTCAATAAGAAGGGCCAAGGGTTATAGTAAACCTGGAGTAAAGCTACGGAATCTATAACTAGTGTAACAGGAATGGTTCAAAACATAGACAGTAAGTAGCGTCAGGCTTCTTGTACTAAAGTCGGCACTGTGATTTTTTATTGAATTCCGATGCAAATTCTGTGTTTGATCGTCAATAAGAAGGTCCAAGGGATACAGTAAATCTGGAGTGAAGCATCGGAATCTATAACTAGTGTCACAGGAATGGTTCAAAACGTCGACAGTAAGAAGAGTCAGTCTTCTTGTACTTAATTTGAAATTGTGCCTTTAGTACTTAATTCCGATGCAATTTCTGTGTTACATCGTGAATAAGAAGGTCAGAGGGATACAGTAAATCTGAAGTAAAGCATCGGAATCTATAACTAGTGTCACAGGAATGGTTCAAAACATAGTCAGTAAGAAGAGTCAGTCTTCTTGTACTTAAGTCGGCATTGTGCCTTTTGTATTTATTTCCGATGCAATTTCTATGTTTCATCGTCAATACGAAGGTCCAACGGATACAGTAAACCTGGAGTGAAGCATCGGAATGTATAACTAGTGTCACAGGAATGAACCAAACATAGTCAGTAAGAAGAGTCAGTCTTCTTGTACTTAAGTCGGCATTGTGCCTTTTGTGTTTAATTCCGATGCAATTTCAGTGTTTCACGTCAATAAGAAGGTCCAAGGGATACAGTAAACCAGAAGTGAAGCATCGGAATCTATAACTAGTGTCACAGGGATGGTTCAAAACACAGACAGTAAGAACAGTCAGTATTATTGTACTTAAGTCGGCATTGTGCCTTTTGTATTTAATTCCGATGCAATTTCTGTGTTTCATCGTCAATAAGAAGGTCAGAGGGATACATTAAACCTGAACTGAAGCACCGGAATCTATAACCAGTGTCACTATAATGGTTCAAAGCATAGCAATAGGAAGAGTCAGTCTTCTTGTACTTTAGTCGGCATTGTGCCTTTTCTATTTAATTCCTATGCAATTTCTGTGTTTCATCGTCAATAAGAAGGTCCTAGGGATATAGTAAACCTGGAGAGAAGCATCGGAATCTATAACTAGTGTCACAGGAATGGTTCAAAACATAGACAGTAAGCAGCGTCAGTCTTCTTGTACTTAAGTCGGCATTGTGCCTTTTTTATTTAATTCCGATGCAATTTCTGTGTTTCATCGTCAATAAGAAGGTCCAAGGGATACAGTAAACCTGCAGTGAAGCATCGGAATCTATTACTAGTGTCACAGGAATGGTTCAAAACATCGACAGTAAGAAGAGTCAGTCTTCTTGTACTTAATTTGGCGTTGTGCCTTTAGTATTTAATTCCGATGCCATTTCTGTGTTTCATCGTGAATAAGAAGGTCAGAGGGATACAGTAAATCTGAAGTCAAGCATCGGAATCTATAACTAGTGTCACAGGAATGGTTCACATCATAGTCAGTAAGAAGAGTCAGTCTTCTTGTACTTACGTCGGGTTTGTGCCTTTTGTATTTAATTCCGATGCAATATCTGTGTTTCATCGTCAATAAGAATGTCCAAGGGATACAGTAAACCTGAAGTGAAGCATCAGAATCTATAACTAGTGTCACAGGAATGGTTCAAAGCATAGTCAGTAAGAAGAGTCAGTCTTCTTGTACTTAAGTCGGCATTGTGCCTTTTATATTTATTTCCGATGCAATTTCTGTGTTTCATCGTCAATAAGAAGGTCCAAGGTATACAGTAAACCTGAAGTGAAGCACCGGAATCTATAACTAGTGTCACATGAATGGTTCAAATCATAGTCGGTAAGAAGAGTCAGACTTCTTGTACTTAAGTCGCCATTGTGCCTTTTGTAATTAATTCCGATGCAATTTCAGTGTTTCATCGTCAATAAGAAGGTCCAAGGGATACAGTAAACCAGAAGTGAAGCTTCGGAATCTATAACTAGTGTCACAGGTATGGTTCGAAACATAGTCAGTAAGAACAGTCAGTATTCTTGTACTTAAGTCGCCATTGTGCCTTTTGTATTAAATTCCGATGCAATTTCTGTGTTTCATCGTCAATAAGAAGGTCAGAGAGATACATTAAACCTGAACCGAAGCACCGGAATCTATAACTAGTGTCACTATAATGGTTCAAAGCATAGACAATAGGAAGAGTCAGTCTTCTTGTACTTAAGTCGGCATTGTGCCTTTTCTATTTAACTCCTATGCAATTTCTGTGTTTCATCGTCAATAAGAATGTCCTAGGGATATAGTAATCCTGGAGAGAAGCAACGGAATCTATAACAAGTGTCACAGGAATGGTTCAAAACATAGACAGTAAGCAGCGTCAGTCTTCTTGTACTTAAGTCGGCATTGTGCCTTTTTTATTTAATTCCGATGCAATTTCTGTGTTTCATCGTCAATAAGAAGGTCCAAGGGATACAGTAAGCCTGGAGTGAAGCATCGGAATCTATTACTAGTGTCACAGGAATGGTTCAAAACATCGACAGTAAGAAGAGTCAGTCTTCTTGTACTTAAATTGGCGTTGTGCCTTTAGTATTTAATTCCGATGCCATTTCTGTGTTTCATCGTGAATAAGAAGGTCAGAGGGATACAGTAAATCTGAAGTCAAGCATCGGAATCTATAAGTAGTGTCACAGGAATGGTTTAAAACATAGTCAGTAAGAAGAGTCAGTCTTCTTGTACTTAAGTCGGCTTTGTGCATTTTGTATTTAATTCCGATGCAATTTCTGTGTTTCATCGTCAATAAGAAGGTCCAAGGGATACAGTAAACCTGAAGTGAAGCATTAGAATCTATAACTAGTGTCACAGGAATGGGTCAAATCATAGTCAGTAAGAAGAGTCAGTCTTCTTGTACTTAAGTCGGCATTGTGCCTTTTGTATTTATTTCCGATGCAATTTCTGTGTTTCATCGTCAACAAGAAGGTCCAAGGGATACAGTAAACCTGAAGTGAAGCACCGGAATCTATAACTAGTGTCACATGAATGAGTCAAATCATAGTCAGTAAGAAGAGTCGGACATCTTGTACTTATGTCGCCATTGTGCCTTTTGTATTTAATTCCGATGCAATTTCTGTGTTTCATCGTCAATAAGAAGGTCCAAGGGATACAGTAAACCTGGAGTGAAGCATCGGAATCTATAACTAGTGTCACATGAATGGTTCAAAACATAGACAGTAAGAAGAGTAGGTCTTCTTGTACTTAAGTCGGCATTGTGCCTTTTGTATTTAATTCCGATTCAATTTCTTTGTTTCATCGTCAATGAGAAGGTCCAAGGGATACAGTAAACCTGGAGTAAAGCATCAGAATCTGTAACTAGTGACACTGGAATGGTACAAAACATAGACAGTAGGAAGAGTCAGTCATCTTGCACTTAAGTCGGCATTGTAACTTTTCTGTTTAATTCCGATGCAATTGCTGTGTTTCATCGTCAATAAGAAGGCCCACGGGATACAGTAAACCTGAAGTGAAGCATCGGAATCTATAAGTAGTGTCACAGGAATGGTTCAAATCATAGTCAGTAAGAAGAGTCAGTCCTCTTGTACTTAAGTCGGCATTGTGCCTTTTGTAACTATTTCCGATGCATTTTCTATGTTTCATCGTCAATAAGAAGGTCCAAGGGATACAGTAAACCTGGAGTGAAGCATCGGAATCTATAACAAGTCTCACAGGAATGAACCAAACATAGTCAGTAAGAAGAGTCAGTCTTCTTGTACTAAAGTCGGCATTGTGCCTTTTCTATTTAATTCCTACGCAATTTCTGTGTTTCATCGTCAATAAGAAGGTCCAAGGGTTATAGTAAACCTGGAGTAAAGCTACGGAATCTATAACTAGTGTAACAGGAATGGTTCAAAACATAGACAGTAAGTAGCGTCAGGCTTCTTGTACTAAAGTCGGCATTGTGATTTTTTTATTTAATTCCGATGCAAATTCTGTGTTTCATCGTCAATAAGAAGGTCCAAGGGATACAGTAAATCTGGAGTGAAGCATCGGAATCTATAACTAGTGTCACAGGAATGGTTCAAAACGTCGACAGTAAGAAGAGTCAGTCTTCTTGTACTTAATTTGGCATTGTGCCTTTAGTACTTAATTCCGATGCAATTTCTGTGTTACATCGTGAATAAGAAGGTCAGAGGGATACAGTAAATCTGAAGTCAAGCATCGGAATCTATAACTAGTGTCACAGGAATGGTTCAAAACATAGTCAGTAAGAAGAGTCAGTCTTCTTGTACTTAAGTCGGCATTGTGCCTTTTGTATTTATTTCCGATGCAATTTCTATGTTTCATCGTCAATACGAAGGTCCAAGGGATACAGTAAACCTGGAGTGAAGCATCGGAATGTATAACTAGTGTCACAGGAATGAACCAAACATAGTCAGTAAGAAGAGTCAGTCTTATTGTACTTAAGTCGGCATTGTGCCTTTTGTATTTAATTCCGATGCAATTTCAGTGTTTCACGTCAATAAGAAGGTCCAAGGGATACAGTAAACCAGAAGTGAAGCATCGGAATCTATAACTAGTGTCACAGGGATGGTTCAAAACATAGACAGTAAGAACAGTCAGTATTATTGTACTTAAGTCGGCATTGTGCCTTTGTATTTAATTCCGATGCAATTTCTGTGTTTCATCGTCAATAAGAAGGTCAGAGGGATACATTAAACCTGAACTGAAGCACCGGAATCTATAACCAGTGTCACTATAATGGTTCAAAGCATAGCAATAGGAAGAGTCAGTCTTCTTGTACTTTAGTCGGCATTGTGCCTTTTCTATTTAATTCCTATGCAATTTCTGTGTTTCATCGTCAATAAGAAGGTCCTAGGGATATAGTAAACCTGGAGAGAAGCATCGGAATCTATAACTAGTGTCACAGGAATGGTTCAAAACATAGACAGTAAGCAGCGTCAGTCTTCTTGTACTTAAGTCGGCATTGTGCCTTTTTTATTTAATTCCGATGCAATTTCTGTGTTTCATCGTCAATAAGAAGGTCCAAGGGATACAGTAAACCTGCAGTGAAGCATCGGAATCTATTACTAGTGTCACAGGAATGGTTCAAAACATGGACAGTAAGAAGAGTCAGTCTTCTTGTACTTAATTTGGCGTTGTGCCTTTAGTATTTAATTCCGTTGCCATTTCTGTGTTTCATCGTGAATGAGAAGGTCAGAGGGATACAGTAAATCTGAAGTCAAGCATCGGAATCTATAACTAGTGTCACAGGAATGGTTCACATCATAGTCAGTAAGAGGAGTCAGTCTTCTTGTACTTACGTCGGGTTTGTGCCTTTTGTATTTAATTCCGATGCAATATCTGTGTTTCATCGTCAATAAGAATGTCCAAGGGATACAGTAAACCTGAAGTGAAGCATCAGAATCTATAACTAGTGTCACAGGAATGGTTCAAAGCATAGTCAGTAAGAAGAGTCAGTCTTCTTGTACTTAAGTCGGCATTGTGCCTTTTATATTTATTTCCGATGCAATTTCTGTGTTTCATCGTCAATAAGAAGGTCCAAGGTATACAGTAAACCTGAAGTGAAGCAAAGGAATCTATAACTAGTGTCACATGAATGGTTCAAATCATAGTCGGTAAGAAGAGTCAGACTTCTTGTACTTAAGTCGCCATTGTGCCTTTTGTAATTAATTCCGATGCAATTTCAGTGTTTCATCGTCAATAAGAAGGTCCAAGGGATACAGTAAACCAGAAGTGAAGCTTCGGAATCTATAACTAGTGTCACAGGTATGGTTCGAAACATAGTCAGTAAGAACAGTCAGTATTCTTGTACTTAAGTCGCCATTGTGCCTTTTGTATTTAATTCCGATGCAATTTCTGTGTTTCATCGTCAATAAGAAGGTCAGAGAGATACATTAAACCTGAACCGAAGCACCGGAATCTATAACTAGTGTCACTATAATGGTTCAAAGCATAGACAGTAGGAAGAGTCAGTCTTCAGGTACTTAAGTCGGCATTGTGCCTTTTCTATTTAATTCCTATGCAATTTCTGTGTTTCATCGTCAATAGGAAGGTCCTAATGGTATAGTAAACCTGGAGAGAAGCATAGGAATCTATAACTAGTGTCACAGGAATGGTTCAAAACATAGACAGTAAGTAGCGTCAGTCTTCTTTTACTTAAGTCGTCATTGTGCCTTTTTTATTTAATTCCGATGCAATTTCTGTGTTTCATCGTCAATAAGAAGGTCCAAGGGATACAGTAAACCTGAAGTAAAGCGTCGGAATCTATTACTAGTGTCACAGGAATGGTTCAAAACATCGAAAGTAAGAAGAGTCAGTCTTCTTGTACTTAATTTGGCATTGTGCCATTAGTATTTAATTCCGATGCCATTTCTGTGTTTCATCGTGAATAAGAAGGTCAGAGGGATATAGTAAATCTCAAGTCAAGCATCGGAATCTGTAACTAGTGTCACATGAATGGTTTAAAACATAGTCAGTAAGAAGAGTCTGTCTTCTTGTACTTAAGTCGGCTTTGTGCCTTTTGTATTTAATTCCGATGCAATTTCTGTGTTTCATCGTCAATATGAAGGTCCAAGGGATACAGTAAACCTGAAGTGAAGCATCAGAATCTATAACTAGTGTCACAGGAATGGTTCAAAACATAGTCAGTAAGAAGAGTGAGTCTTCTTGTACTTAAGTCGGCATTGTGCCTTTTGTATTTACTTCCGATGCAATTTCTGTGTTTCATCGTCAACAAGAAGGTCCAAGGGATACAGTAAACCTGAAGTGTAGCACCGGAATCTATAACTAGTGTCACATGAATGGTTCAAATCATAGTGAGTAAGTAGAGTCTGACATCTTGTACTTAAGTCGCCATTGTTCCTTTTGTATTTAATTCCGATGCAATTCCTGTCTTTTATCGTCAATAAGAAGGTCCAAGGGATACAGCAAACCTGGAGTGAAGCATCGGAATCTATTACTAGTGTCACAGGAATGATTCAAAACATAGTCAGTAAGAAGAGTCAGTCTTCTTGTACTTAAGTCGGCTTTGTGCATTTTGTATTTAATTCCGATGCAATTTCTGTGTTTCATCGTCAATAAGAAGGTCCAAAGGATACAGTAAACCTGAAGTGAAGCATCAGAATCTATAACTAGTGTCACAGGAATGTTGCAAATCATAGTCAGTAAGAAGAGTCAGTCTTCTTGTACTTAAGTAGGCATTGTGCCTTTTGTATTTAATTCCGATGCAATTTCTGTGTTTCATCGTCAATAAGAAGGTCCAAGGGATACAGTAAACTTGGAGTGAAGCATCGGAATATATAACTAGTGTCACATGAATGGTTCAAAGCATAGTAAGAAGAGTCAGTCTTCTTGTACTTAAGTCGGCATTGAGCCTTTTGTATTTAATTCCAATGCAATTTCAGTGTTTCACGTCAATAAGAAGGTCCAAGGGATACAGTAAACCAGAAGTGAAGCATCGGAATCTATAACTAGTGTCACAGGGATGGTTCAAAACATAGACAGTAGGAACAGTCAGTATTCTTGTACTTAAGTCGGCATTGTGCCTTTTGTATTTAATTCCGATGCAATTTCTGTGTTTCATCGTCAATAAGAAGGTCAGAGGGATACATTAAACCTGAAATGAAGCACCGGAATCTATAACTAGTGTCGCTATAGTGGTTCAAAGCATAGACAATAGGAAGAGTCAGTCTTCTTGTACTTTAGTCGGCGTTGTGCCTTTTCTATTTAATTCCTATGCAATTTCTGTGTTTCATAGTCAATAAGAAGGTCCTAGGGATATAGTAAACCTGGAGAGAAGCATCGGAATCTATAACTAGTGTCACAGGAATGGTTCAAAACATAGACAGTAAGCAGCCTCAGTCTTCTTTTACTTAAGTCGGCATTGTGCCTTTTTTATTTACTTCCGATGCAATTTCTGTGTTTCATCGTCAATAAGAAGGTCCAAGGGATACAGAAAACCTGGAGTGAAGCATCGGAATCTATTACTAGTGTCACAGGAATGGTTCAAAACATCGACAGTAAGAAGAGTCAGTCTTCTTGTACTTAATTTGGCGTTGTGCCTTTAGTATTTAATTCCGATGCAATTTCTGTGTTTCATCGTCAATAAGAAGGTGCAAGGGATACAGTAAACCTGAAGTGAAGCATCAGAATCTATAACTAGTGTCACAGGAATGGTTCAAATCATAGTCAGTAAGAAGAGTCAGTCTTCTTGTACTTAAGTCGGCATTGTGCCTTTTGTATTTATTTCCGATGTAATTTCTGTGTTTCATCGTCAACAAGAAGGTCCAAGGGATACAGTAAACCTGAAGTGAAGCACCAGAATCTATAACTAGTGTCACATGAATGATTCTAATCATAGTCAGTAAGACGAGTCAGACATCTTGTACTTAAGTCGCCATTGTGCCTTTTGTATTTAATTCCGATGCAATTTCTGTGTTTCATCGTCAATAAGAAGGTCCAGGGGATACAGTAAACCTGGAGTGAAGCATCGGAATCTATAACTAGTGTCACATGAATGGTTCAAAACATAGACAGTAAGAAGAGTCAGTCTTATTGCACTTAAGTCGGCATTGTGCCTTTTCTATTTAATTCCGATGCAATTGCTGTGTTTCATCGTCAATAGGAAGGTCCAGGGGATGCAGTAAACCTGAAGTAAAGCATCGGAATCTATAACTAGTGACACAGGAATGGTTCAAAACATAGACAGTAGGAAGAGTCAGTCTTATTGCACTTAAGTCGGCATTGTGCCTTTTCTATTTAATTCCGATGCAATTGCTGTGTTTCATCGTCAATAAGAAGGTCCAAGGGATGCAGTAAACCTGAAGTGAAGCATCGGAATCTATAACTAGTGTCACAGGAATGGTTCAAAACATAGTCAGTAAGGAGAGTCAGTGTTCTTGTACTTAAGTCGGCATTGTGCCTTTTGTATTTATTTCCGATGCAATTTCTATGTTTCATCGTCAATAAGAAGGTCCAAGGGATTTAGTAAACTTGGAGTGAAGCATCGGAATCTATAACTAGTGTCACAGGAATGAACCAAAACATAGTCAGTAAGAAGAGTCAGTCTTCTTGTACTAAAGTCGGCATTGCGCCTTTTCTATTTAATTCCTACGCAATTTCTGTGTTTCATCGTCAATAAGAAGGTCCAAGGGATATAGTAAACCTGGAGTAAAGCCTCGGAATCTATAACTAGTGTAACAGGAATGGTTCAAAGCATAGACAGTAAGTAGCGTCAGGCTTCTTGTGCTAAAGTCGGCATTGTGCCTTATTTATTTAATTCCGATGCAAATTCTGTGTTTCATCGTCAATAAGAAGGTCCAAGGGATACAGTAAACCTGGAGTGAAGCATCTGAATCTATAACTAGTGTCACAGGAATGGTTCAAAACGTTGACAGTAAGAAAAGTCAGTTTTCTTGTACTTAATTCGGCATTGTGCCTTTAGTATTTAATTCCGATGCAATTTCTGTGTTTCATCGTGAATAAGAAGGTCAGAGGGATATAGTAAATCTGAAGTCAAGCATCGGAATCTATAACTAGTGTCACAGGAATGGTTCAAAACATAGTCAGCAAGAAGAGTCAGACTTCTTGTACTTAAGTCGGCTTTGTGCCTTTTGTATTTATTTCCCATGCAATTTCTGTGTTTCATCGTCAATAAGAAGGTCCAGGGATACAGTAAACCTGAAGTGAAGCATCAGAATCTATAACTAGTGTCAGAGGAATGGTTCAAAGCATAGTCAGTAAGAAGAGTCAGTCTTCTTGTACTTAAGTCGGCATTGTGCCTTTTATATTTATTTCCGATGTAATTTCTGTGTTTCATCGTCAACAAGAAGGTCCAAGGGATACAGTAAACCTGAAGTGAAGCACCAGAATCTATAACTAGTGTCACATGAATGATTCTAATCATAGTCAGTAAGACGAGTCAGACATCTTGTACTTAAGTCGGCATTGTGCCTTTAGTATTTAATTCCGATGCAATTTCTGTGTTTCATCGTGAATAAGAAGGTCAGAGGGATATAGTAAATCTGAAGTCAAGCATCGGAATCTATAACTAGTGTCACAGGAATGGTTCAAAACATAGTCAGCAAGAAGAGTCAGACTTCTTGTACTTAAGTCGCCATTGTGCCTTTTGTATTTAATTCCGATGCAATTTCAGTGTTTCATCGTCAATAAGAAGGTCTAAGGGATACAGTAAACCAGAAGTGAAGCATCGGAATCTATAACTAGTGTCACAGGTATGGTTCGAAACATAGACAGTAAGAACAGTCAGTATTCTTGTACTTAAGTCGGCATTGTGCCTTTTGTATTTAATTCCGATGCAATTTCTGTGTTTCATCGTCAATAAGAAGGTCAGAGGGATACATTAAACCTGAACTGAAGCACCGGAATCTATAACTAGTGTCACTATAAATGTTCAAAGCATAGACAGTAGGAAGAGTCAGTCTTCTTGTACTTAAGTCGGCATTGTGCCATTTCTATTTAATTCATATGCAATTTCTGGATTTCATCGTCAATAAGTAGGTCCTAATGATATAGTAAACCTGGAGAGAAGCATCGGAATCTATAACTAGTGTCACAGGAATGGTTCAAAACATAGACAGTAAGAAGAGTCAGTCTTCTTGTACTTAATTTGGCGTTGTGCCTTTAGTATTTAATTCCGATGCAATTTCTGTGTTTCATCGTCAATAAGAAGGTGCAAGGGATACAGTAAACCTGAAGTGAAGCATCAGAATCTATAACTAGTGTCACAGGAATGGTTCAAATCATAGTCAGTGAGAAGAGTCAGTCTTCTTGTACTTAAGTCGGCATTGTGCCTTTTGTATTTATTTCCGATGTAATTTCTGTGTTTCATCGTCAACAAGAAGGTCCAAGGGATACAGTAAACCTGAAGTGAAGCACCAGAATCTATAACTAGTGTCACATGAATGATTCTAATCATAGTCAGTAAGACGAGTCAGACATCTTGTACTTAAGTCGCCATTGTGCCTTTTGTATTTACTTCCGATGCAATTTCTGTGTTTCATCGTCAATAAGAAGGTCCAGGGGATACAGTAAACCTGGAGTGAAGCATCGGAATCTATAACTAGTGTCACATGAATGGTTCAAAACATAGACAGTAAGAAGAGTCAGTCTTATTGCACTTAAGTCGGCATTGTGCCTTTTCTATTTAATTCCGATGCAATTGCTGTGTTTCATCGTCAATAAGAAGGTCCAGGGGATGCAGTAAACCTGAAGTAAAGCATCGGAATCTATAACTAGTGACACAGGAATGGTTCAAAGCATAGACAGTAGGAAGAGTCAGTCTTATTGCACTTAAGTCGGCATTGTGCCTTTTCTATTTAATTCCGATGCAATTGCTGTGTTTCATCGTCAATAAGAAGGTCCAAGGGATGCAGTAAACCTGAAGTGAAGCATCGGAATCA
This sequence comes from Schistocerca americana, assembly GCF_021461395.2. Taxonomy (NCBI): domain Eukaryota; kingdom Metazoa; phylum Arthropoda; class Insecta; order Orthoptera; family Acrididae; genus Schistocerca; species Schistocerca americana. The sequence continues at coordinate 761,250,944 of NC_060123.1, forward strand.
TTAACTAGTGTCACAGGAATGGTTCAAAACATAGTCAGTAAGGAGAGTCAGTGTTCTTGTACTTAAGTCGGCATTGTGCCTTTTGTATTTATTTCCGATGCAATTTCTATGTTTCATCGTCAATAAGAAGGTCCAAGGGATACAGTAAACTTGGAGTGAAGCATCGGAATCTATAACTAGTGTCACAGGAATGAACCAAAACATAGTCAGTAAGAAGAGTCAGTCTTCTTGTACTAAAGTCGGCATTGCGCCTTTTCTATTTAATTCCTACGCAATTTCTGTGTTTCATCGTCAATAAGAAGGTCCAAGGGATATAGTAAACCTGGAGTAAAGCCTCGGAATCTATAACTAGTGTAACAGGAATGGTTCAAAGCATAGACAGTAAGTAGCGTCAGGCTTCTTGTGCTAAAGTCGGCATTGTGCCTTATTTATTTAATTCCGATGCAAATTCTGTGTTTCATCGTCAATAAGAAGGTCCAACGGATACAGTAAACCTGGAGTGAAGCATCTGAATCTATAACTAGTGTCACAGGAATGGTTCAAAACGTTGACAGTAAGAAAAGTCAGTTTTCTTGTACTTAATTCGGCATTGTGCCTTTAGTATTTAATTCCGATGCAATTTCTGTGTTTCATCGTGAATAAGATGGTCAGAGGGATATAGTAAATCTGAAGTCAAGCATCGGAATCTATAACTAGTGTCACAGGAATGGTTCAAAACATAGTCAGCAAGAAGAGTCAGACTTCTTGTACTTAAGTCGGCTTTGTGCCTTTTGTATTTATTTCCCATGCAATTTCTGTGTTTCATCGTCAATAAGAAGGTCCAGGGATACAGTAAACCTGAAGTGAAGCATCAGAATCTATAACTAGTGTCAGAGGAATGGTTCAAAGCATAGTCAGTAAGAAGAGTCAGTCTTCTTGTACTTAAGTCGGCATTGTGCCTTTTATATTTATTTCCGATGCAATTTCTGTGTTTCATCGACAATAAGAAGGTCCAAGGGATACAGTAAACCTTAAGTGAAGCACCGGAATCTATAACTAGTGTCACATGAATGGTTCAAATCATAGTCAGTAAGAAGAGTCAGACTTCTTGTACTTAAGTCGCCATTGTGCCTTTTGTATTTAATTCCGATGCAATTTCAGTGTTTCATCGTCAATAAGAAGGTCTAAGGGATACAGTAAACCAGAAGTGAAGCATCGGAATCTATAACTAGTGTCACAGGTATGGTTCGAAACATAGACAGTAAGAACAGTCAGTATTCTTGTACTTAAGTCGGCATTGTGCCTTTTGTATTTAATTCCGATGCAATTTCTGTGTTTCATCGTCAATAAGAAGGTCAGAGGGATACATTAAACCTGAACTGAAGCACCGGAATCTATAACTAGTGTCACTATAAATGTTCAAAGCATAGACAGTAGGAAGAGTCAGTCTTCTTGTACTTAAGTCGGCATTGTGCCTTTTCTATTTAATTCATATGCAATTTCTGGATTTCATCGTCAATAAGTAGGTCCTAATGATATAGTAAACCTGGAGAGAAGCATCGGAATCTATAACTAGTGTCACAGGAATGGTTCAAAACATAGACAGTAAGAAGAGTCAGTCTTCTTGTACTTAATTCGGAATTGTGCCTTTTGTATTTATTTCCGATGCAATTTCTGTATTTCATCGTCAACAAGAAGGTCCAAGGGATGCAGTAAACCTGAAGTGAAGCACCGGAATTTATAACTAGTGTCACATGAATGGTTCAAATCATAGTCAGCAAGAAGAGTCTGACATCTTGTACTTAAGTCGCCATTGTTCCTTTTGCATTCAATTCCGATGCAATTCCTGTGTTTTATCGTCAATAAGAAGGTCCAAGGGATACAGTAAACCTGGAGTGAAGCATCGGAATCTATAACTAGTGCCACATGAATGGTTCAAAACATAGACAGTAAGAAGAGTCAGTCTTCTTGTACTTAATTCGGAATTGTGCCTTTTGTATTTAATTCCGATGCAATTTCTGTGCTTCATCGTCAATAAGAAGGTCAGAGGGATACAGTAAACCTGAAGTGAAGCATCGGAATCTATAACTAGTGTCACAGGAATGGTTCAAAACATAGTCAGTAAGGAGAGTCAGTCTTCTTGTACTTAAGTCGGCATTGTGCCTTTTGTATTTATTTCCGATGCAATTTCAATGTTTCATCGTCAATAAGAAGGTCCAAGGGATACAGTAAACTTGGAATGAAGCATCGGAATCTATAACTAGTGTCACAGGAATGAACCAAAACATAGTCAGTAAGAAGAGTCAGTCTTCTTGTACTAAAGTCGGCATTGTGCCTTTTCTATTTAATTCCTACGCAATTTCTGTGTTTCATCGTCAATAAGAAGGTCCAAGGGATATAGTAAACCAGGAGTAAAGCCTCGGAATCTATAACTAGTGTCACAGGAATGGTTCAAAGCATAGACAGTAAGTAGCGTCAGGCTTCTTGTGCTAAAGTCGGCATTGTGCCTTATTTATTTAATTCCGATGCAAATTCTGTGTTTCATCGTCAATAAGAAGGTCCAAGGGATACAGTAAACCTGGAGTGAAGCATTGGAATCTATAACTAGTGTCACAGGAATGAATCAAAACATACTCAGTAAGAAGAGTCAGTCTTCTTGTACTAAAGTCGGCATTGTGCCTTTTGTATTTAATTCCGTTGCAATTTCAGTGTTTCATCGTCAATAAGATGGTCCAAGGGATACAGTAAACCAGAAGTGAAGCATCGGAATCTATAACTAGTGTCACAGGAATGGTTCAAAACATAATCAGTAAGAAGAGTAAGTCTTCTTGTACTTAAGTCGGCATTGTGCCTTTTGTATTTAATTCCGATTCAATTTCTGTGTTTCATCGTCAATAAGAAGGTCCAAGGGATACAGTAAACCTGGAGTAAAGCATCGGAATCTATAACTAGTGTCACAGGAATGGTTCAAAACATAGTCAGTGAGAAGAGTCAGACTTCTTGTACTTAAGTCGGCTTTGTGCCTTTTGTATTTATTTCCGATGCAATTTCTGTGTTTCATCGTCAATAAGAAGGTCCAGGGATACAGTAAACCTGAAGTGAAGCATCAGAATCTGTAACTAGTGTCAGAGGAATGGTTCAAAGCATAGTCAGTAAGAAGAGTCAGTCTTCTTTTACTTAAGTCGGCATTGTGCCTTTTATATTTATTTCCGATGCAATTTCTGTGTTTCATCAACAATAAGAAGGTCCAAGGGATACAGTAAACCTCAAGTGAAGCACCGGAATCTATAACTAGTGTCACTATAAATGTTCAAAGCATAGACAGTAGGAAGAGTCAGTCTTCTTGTACTTAAGTCGGCATTGTGCCTTTTTTATTTAATTCCTATGCAATTTCTGTGTTTCATCGTCAATAAGAAGGTCCTAATGATATAGTAAACCTGGAGAGAAGCATCGGAATCTATAACTAGTGTCACAGGAATGGTTCAAAACATAGACAGTAAGAAGAGTCAGACTTCTTGTACTTAATTCGGAATTGTGCCTTTTGTATTTAATTCCGATGCAATTTCTGTGCTTCATCGTCAATAAGAAGGTCAGAGGGATACAGTAAACCTAAAGTGAAGCATCAGAATCTATAATAAGTGTCACAGGAATGGTTCAAAACATAGTCAGTAAGAAGAGTCAGTCTTCTTGTACTTAAGTCGGCATTGTGCCTTTTGTATTTATTTCCGATGCAATTTCTGTATTTCATCGTCAACAAGAAGGTCCAAGGGATGCAGTAAACCTGAAGTGAAGCACCGGAATTTATAACTAGTATCACATGAATGGTTCAAATCATAGTCAGTAAGAAGAGTCTGACATCTTGTACTTAAGTCGCCAGTGTTCCTTTTGTATTCAATTCCGATGCAATTCCTGTGTTTTATCGTCAATAAGAAGGTCCAAGGGATACAGTAAACCTGGAGTGAAGCATCGGAATCTATAACTAGTGCCACATGAATGGTTCAAAACATAGACAGTAAGAAGAGTCAGTCTTCTTGTACTTAATTCGGAATTGTGCCTTTTGTATTTAATTCCGATGCAATTTCTGTGCTTCATCGTCAATAAGAAGGTCAGAGGGATACAGTAAACCTGAAGTGAAGCATCGGAATCTATAACTAGTGTCACAGGAATGGTTCAAAACATAGTCAGTAAGAAGAGTCAGTGTTCTTGTACTTAAGTCGGCATTATGCCTTTTGTATTTATTTCCGATGCAATTTCTATGTTTCATCGTCAGTAAGAAGGTCCAAGGGATACAGTAAACCTGGAGTGAAACATTGGAATCTATAACTAGTGTCACAGGAATGAATCAAAACATAGTCAGTAAGAAGAGTCAGTCTTCTTGTACTAAAGTCGGCATTGTGCCTTTTGTATTTAATTCCGATGCAATTTCAGTGTTTCATCGTCAATAAGATGGTCCAAGGGATACAGTAAACCAGAAGTGAAGCATCGGAATCTGTAACTAGTGTCACAGGGATGGTTCAAAACAGAGACAGTAAGAAGAGTCAGTATTCTTGTACTTAGGTGGGCATTGTGCCTTTTGTATTTAATTCTGAAGCAATTTCTGTGTTTCATCTTCAATAAGAAGGTCCAAGGGATACAACAAACCTGAAGTGAAGCATCGGAATCTATAACTAGTGTAACAGGAATGGTTCAAAACGTAGACAGTGGGAAGAGTCAGTCTGCTTGTACTTAAGTCGGCAATGTGACTTTTGTATTTAATTCCGATGCAATTTCTGTGTTACATCGTCAATAAGAAGGTCCAAGGGATACAGTAAACCTGAAGTGAAGCATCGGAATCTATAGCTAGTGTCACAGAAATGGTTCAAATCATAGATAGTAAGAAGAGTCAGTCTTCTTGTACATAAGTCGGCATTGTGCCTTTTGTTTTTAATTCCGATGCAAATTCTTTGTTTCATTTATTTATTTATTTATTTATTTATTTATTGTTCCGTGGGACCACATTTAGGAGAAGTCTCCATGGTCATGGAACGAGTCAATACATGAAATTATAACACGATTGTAGAAACACATAAAATGAAACAAGTCGTTAGTTTAAATAAAGAAAATCAAGAATGTAACACTGGAATTTGCTTAATTTTTTATCTATTCCAGGAGCTCCTCGACAGAATAGAAGGAGTGAGCCATGAGGAAACTCTTCAGTTTAGACTTAAAAGTTTTTGGGCTACTGCTAAGATTTTTGAGTTCTTGTGGTAGCTTATTGAAAATGGATGCAGCAGAATACTGCACTCCTTTCTGCACAAGAGTCAAGGAAGTGCATTCCACATGCAGATTTGATTTCTGCCTAGTATTAACTGAGTGAAAGCTGCTAATAATAAGTTGGTCCAAAGGATACAGTGAACCTGAAGTGAAGCATCGAAATCTATAACTAGTGTCACAGGGATGGTTCAAAACATAGTCAGTAAGAAGAGTCAGTCTTCTTGTACTTAACTCGGCTTTGTGCCTTTTGTATATATTTCCGATGCAATTTCTGTGTTTCATCGTCAATAAGAAGGTCCAAGGGATACAGTAAGCCTGGAGTGAAGCATCGGAATCTATTACTAGTGTCACAGGAATGGTTCAAAACATCGACAGTAAGAAGAGTCAGTCTTCTTGTACTTAAATTGGCGTTGTGCCTTTAGTATTTAATTCCGATGCCATTTCTGTGTTTCATCGTGAATAAGAAGGTCAGAGGGATACAGTAAATCTGAAGTCAAGCATCGGAATCTATAAGTAGTGTCACAGGAATGGTTCAAAACATAGACAGTAAGTAGCGTCAGTCTTCTTGTACTTAAGTCGGCATTGTGACTTTTTTATTTAATTCCGATGCAATTTCTGTGCTTCATCGTCAATAAGAAGGTCCAAGGGATACAGTAAACCTGGAGTGAAGCATCGGAATCTATAACAAGTGTCACAGGAATGGTTCAAAACATCGACAGCAAGAAGAGTCAGTCTTCTTGTACTTAATTCGGCATTGTGCCTTTAGTATTTTATTCCGATGCCATTTCTGTGTTTCATCGTGAATAAAAAGGTCAGAGGGATAAAGTAAATCTGAAGTCAAGCATCGGAATCTACAACTAGTGTCACAGGAATGGTTCAAAACATAGTCAGTAAGAAGAGTCAGTCTTCTTGTACTTAAGTCGGCTTTGTGCCTTTTGTATTTAATTCCGATGCAATTTCTGTGTTTCATCGTCAATAAGAAGGTCCAAGGGATACAGTAAACCTGAAGTGAACCATCAGAATCTATAACTAGTGTCACAGAAATGGTTCAAAACATAGTCAGTAAGAAGAGTCAGTCTTCTTGTACTTAAGTCGGCTTTGTGCCTTTTGTATATATTTCCGATGCAATTTCTGTGTTTCATCGTCAATAAGAAGGTCCAAGGGATACAGTAAACCTGAAGTGAAGCACCGGAATCTATAACTAGTGTCACATGAATGGTTCAAATAATAGTCAGTAAGAAGAGTCAGACATCTTGTACTTAAGTCGCCATTGTGCCATTTGTATTTAATTCCGATGCAATTTCTGTGTTTCATCGTCAATAAGAAGGTCCAAGGGATACAGTAAACCTGGAGTGAAGCATCGGAATCTATAACTAGTGTCACAGGAATGGTTCAAAACATAGTCAGTAAGAAGAGTCAGTCTTCTTGTATTTAAGTCGGCGTTGTGCCTTTTGTATTTAATTCCGATGCAATTTCTGTGTTTCATCGTCAATAAGAAGGTCCAAGCGATACAGTAAACCTGAAGTGAACCATCAGAATCTATAACTAGTGTCACAGAAATGGTTCAAAACATAGTCAGTAAGAAGAGTCAGTCTTCTTGTACTTAAGTCGGCTTTGTGCCTTTTGTATATATTTCCGATGCAATTTCTGTGTTTCATCGTCAATAAGAAGGTCCAAGGGATACAGTAAACCTGAAGTGAAGCACCGGAATCTATAACTAGTGTCACATGAATGGTTCAAATCATAGTCAGTAAGAAGAGTCAGACATCTTGTACTCAAGTCGCCATTGTGCCATTTGTATTTAATTCCGATGCAATTTCTGTGTTTCATCGTCAATAAGAAGGTCCAAGGGATACAGTAAACCTGAAGTGAAGCATCGGAATCTATAGCTAGTGTCACAGAAATGGTTCAAATCATAGATAGTAAGAAGAGTCAGTCTTCTTGTACATAAGTCGGCATTGTGCCTTTTGTTTTTAATTCCGATGCAAATTCTTTGTTTCATTTATTTATTTATTTATTTATTTATTTATTGTTCCGTGGGACCACATTTAGGAGAAGTCTCCATGGTCATGGAACGAGTCAATACATGAAATTATAACACGATTGTAGAAACACATAAAATGAAACAAGTCGTTAGTTTAAATAAAGAAAATCAAGAATGTAACACTGGAATTTGCTTAATTTTTTATCTATTCCAGGAGCTCCTCGACAGAATAGAAGGAGTGAGCCATGAGGAAACTCTTCAGTTTAGACTTAAAAGTTTTTGGGCTACTGCTAAGATTTTTGAGTTCTTGTGGTAGCTTATTGAAAATGGATGCAGCAGAATACTGCACTCCTTTCTGCACAAGAGTCAAGGAAGTGCATTCCACATGCAGATTTGATTTCTGCCTAGTATTAACTGAGTGAAAGCTGCTAATAATAAGTTGGTCCAAAGGATACAGTGAACCTGAAGTGAAGCATCGAAATCTATAACTAGTGTCACAGGGATGGTTCAAAACATAGTCAGTAAGAAGAGTCAGTCTTCTTGTACTTAACTCGGCTTTGTGCCTTTTGTATATATTTCCGATGCAATTTCTGTGTTTCATCGTCAATAAGAAGGTCCAAGGGATACAGTAAGCCTGGAGTGAAGCATCGGAATCTATTACTAGTGTCACAGGAATGGTTCAAAACATCGACAAGTAAGAAGAGTCAGTCTTCTTGTACTTAAATTGGCGTTGTGCCTTTAGTATTTAATTCCGATGCCATTTCTGTGTTTCATCGTGAATAAGAAGGTCAGAGGGATACAGTAAATCTGAAGTCAAGCATCGGAATCTATAAGTAGTGTCACAGGAATGGTTCAAAACATAGACAGTAAGTAGCGTCAGTCTTCTTGTACTTAAGTCGGCATTGTGCCTTTTTTATTTAATTCCGATGCAATTTCTGTGCTTCATCGTCAATAAGAAGGTCCAAGGGATACAGTAAACCTGGAGTGAAGCATCGGAATCTATAACAAGTGTCACAGGAATGGTTCAAAACATCGACAGCAAGAAGAGTCAGTCTTCTTGTACTTAATTCGGCATTGTGCCTTTAGTATTTTATTCCGATGCCATTTCTGTGTTTCATCGTGAATAAAAAGGTCAGAGGGATAAAGTAAATCTGAAGTCAAGCATCGGAATCTACAACTAGTGTCACAGGAATGGTTCAAAACATAGTCAGTAAGAAGAGTCAGTCTTCTTGTACTTAAGTCGGCTTTGTGCCTTTTGTATTTAATTCCGATGCAATTTCTGTGTTTCATCGTCAATAAGAAGGTCCAAGGGATACAGTAAACCTGAAGTGAACCATCAGAATCTATAACTAGTGTCACAGAAATGGTTCAAAACATAGTCAGTAAGAAGAGTCAGTCTTCTTGTACTTAAGTCGGCTTTGTGCCTTTCGTATATATTTCCGAGGCAATTTCTGTGTTTCATCGTCAATAAGAAGGTCCAAGGGATACAGTAAACCTGAAGTGAAGCACCGGAATCTATAACTAGTGTCACATGAATGGTTCAAATAATAGTCAGTAAGAAGAGTCAGACATCTTGTACTTAAGTCGCCATTGTGCCATTTGTATTTAATTCCGATGCAATTTCTGTGTTTCATCGTCAATAAGAAGGTCCAAGGGATACAGTAAACCTGGAGTGAAGCATCGGAATCTATAACTAGTGTCACAGGAATGGTTCAAAACATAGTCAGTAAGAAGAGTCAGTCTTCTTGTATTTAAGTCGGCGTTGTGCCTTTTGTATTTAATTCCGATGCAATTTCTGTGTTTCATCGTCAATAAGAAGGTCCAAGCGATACAGTAAACCTGAAGTGAACCATCAGAATCTATAACTAGTGTCACAGAAATGGTTCAAAACATAGTCAGTAAGAAGAGTCAGTCTTCTTGTACTTAAGTCGGCTTTGTGCCTTTTGTATATATTTCCGATGCAATTTCTGTGTTTCATCGTCAATAAGAAGGTCCAAGGGATACAGTAAACCTGAAGTGAAGCACCGGAATCTATAACTAGTGTCACATGAATGGTTCAAATCATAGTCAGTAAGAAGAGTCAGACATCTTGTACTCAAGTCGCCATTGTGCCATTTGTATTTAATTCCGATGCAATTTCTGTGTTTCATCGTCAATAAGAAGGTCCAAGGGATACAGTAAACCTGGAGTGAAGCATCGGAATCTATAACTAGTGTCACATGAACGGTTCAAAACATAGACAGTAAGAAGAGTCAGTCTTCTTGTACTTAATTCGGAATGGTGCCTTTTGTATTTAATTCCGATGCAATTTCTGTGTTTCATCGTCAATAAGAAGGTCAGAGGGATACAGTAATCCTGAAGTGAAGCATCGGAATCTATAACTAGTGTCACAGGAATGGTTCAAAACATAGTCAGTAAGAAGAGTCAGTCTTCTTGTATTTAAGTCGGCGTTGTGCCTTTTGTATTTAATTCCGATGCAATTTCTGTGTTTCATCGTCAATAAGAAGGTCCAAGGGATACAGTAAACCTGGAGTGAAGCATCGGAATCTATAACTACTGACACAGGAAAGGTTCAAATCATAGACAGTAGGAAGAGTCAGTCTTCTTGCACTTAAGTCGGCATTGTGCCTTTTGTATTTACTTCCGATGCAATTTCAGTGTTTCATCGTCAATACGAAGGTCCAAGGGATGCAGTAAACCAGAAGTGAAGCATCGGAATCTATAACTAGTGTCACAGGGATGGTTCAAAGCATAGACAGTAAGAAGAGTCAGTATTCTTGTACTCAAGTGGGCATTGTGCCTATTGTATTTCATTCCGAAGCAATTTCTGCGTTGAATCTTCAATAAAGAGGTCCAAGGGATACAATAAACCTAAAGTGAAGCATCAGAGTCTATAACTAGTGACACAGGAATGGTTCAAAACATAGACAGTAAGAAGAGTCAGTCTTCTTGCACTTAAGTCGGCATTGTGCCTTTTCTATTTAATTCCGATGCAATTGCTGTGTTTCCTCGTCAATAAGAAGGTCCAAGGGATACATTAAACCTGAAGTGAAACATCGGAATCTATAACTAGTGTCACAGGAATGGTCCAAACGTAGTCAGTAAGAAGAGTCAGTCTTCTTGTACTTAAGTCGGTATTGTGCCTTTTGTATTTAATTCCGATGCAATTTCTATGTTTCATCGTCAATAAGAAGGTCAGAGGGATACAGTTAACGTGAAGTGAAGCATCGGAATCTATAGCTAGTGTCACAGGAATGGTACAAAACATAGTCAGTAAGAAGAGTTAGTCTTCTTGTACATAAGTCGGAATTGTGCCTTTTATATTTAATTCCGATGCAATTTCTGTGTTTCATCGTCAATAAGAAGGTCCAAGGGATACAGTAAGCCTGAAGTGAAGCATCGGCATCTGTAACTAGTGTAACAGGAATGGTTCAAAACATAGACAGTGGGAAGAGTCAGTCTTCTTGTACTTATGTCGGCACTGTGACTTTTGTATTTAATTCCTATGCAATTTCTATGTTTCATCGTCAATAAGAAGGTCCAAGGGATATAGTAAACCTGGAGTGAAGCATCGGAATCTATAACTAGTGACACAGGAATGGTACAAATCGTAGACAGTAGGAAGAGTCAGTCTTCTTGCACTTAATTCGGCATTGTGCCTTTTCTATTTAATTCCGATGCAATTTTTGTGTTTCATCGTTAATAAGAAGGTCCAAGGGATACAGTAAACAAGGAGTGAAGCATCGGAATCTATAACTAGTGTCACAGGAATGGTTCAAACATAGACAGTAAGTAGCGTCTGTCTTCTTGTACTTAAGTCGGCATTGTGCCTTTTGTATTTAATTCCGATGCAATTTCTGTGTTCCATCGTCAACAAAAAGGTCAGAGGGATGCAGTAAACCTGAAGTGAAGCATCGGAATCTATAACTAGTGTCACAGGAATGGTTCAAAGCATAGACAGTAGGAAATGTCAGTCTATTTGTACCTAAGTCGGCATTCTGCCTTTTCTATTTAACTTCGATGCAATTTCTGTGTTTCATCGTCAATAAGAAGGTCCAAGGGATATAGTGAACCTGGAGTGAAGCATCGGAATCCATAAGTAGTGTCACAGGAATGGTTCATGACATAGGCAGTAAGAAGAGTCAGTCTTCTTGTACTAGAATCGGCATTCTGCCTTTTTTATTTAATTCCGATGCAATTTCTGTATTTCATCATCAATAAGAAGGTTTAAGGGATACAGTAAACCTGGAGTGAAGCATCGGAATCTATAACTAGTGTCACAGGAATGGTTCAAAACATCGACAGTATGAAGAGACTGTCTTCTTGTACTTAATTCGGCATTGTGCCATTAGTATTTAATTCCGATGCAATTTCTGTGTTTCATCGTCAATAAGAAGGTCAGAGGGATACAGTAAATCTGATGTGAAGCATCGGTATCTATAACTAGTGTCACAGGAATGGTTCAAAACATAGTCAGTAAGAAGAGTCAGTCTTCTTGTACATAAGTCGGCATTGCGCATTTTGTATTCAATTCCGATGCAATTTCTGTGTTTCATCGTCAATAAGAAGGTCTAGGGGATACAGTAAACCTGAAGTGAAGCATCGGAATCTATAACTAGTGTAACAGGAATGGTTCAAAACATAGACAGTGGGAAGAGTCAGTCTTCTTGTATCTAAGTCGGCGTTGTGCCTTTTGTATTTAATTCCGATGCAATTTCTGTGTTTCATCGTCAAAAAGATGGTCCAAGGGATACAGTAAACCAGAAGTGAAGCATCGGAATCTATAACTAGTGTCACAGGGATGGTTCAAAACAGAGACAGTAAGAAGAGTCAGTATTATTGTACTTAGGTGGGCATTGTGCCTTTTGTATTTAATTCTGAAGCAATTTCTGTGTTTCATCTTCAATAAGAAGCTCCAAGGGATACAACAAACCTGATGTGAAGCATCAGAGTCTATAGCTAGTGTCACAGGAATGTTTCAAAACATAGTCAGCAAGAAGAGTCAGTCTTCTTGCACATAAGTCGGCATTGTGCCTTTTGTATTTAATTCCGATGCAATTTCTGTGTTTCATCGTCAGTAAGAAGGTCCAAGGGATACAGTAAACCTGAAGTGAAGCATCGGAATCTATAACTAGTGTAACAGGAATGGTTCAAAACATTGACAGTGGGAAGAGTCAGTCTTCTTGTACTTAAGTCGGCAATGTGACTTTTGTATATAATTCCGATCCAATTTCTGTGTTTCATCGTCAATACGAAGGTCAGAGGGATACAGTAAACCTGAACTGAAGCACCGGAATCTATAACTAGTGTCACAGGAATGGTTCAAAACATAGACAGTAGGAAGAGTCAGTCTGCTTGTACTTAAGTCGGCATTGTGCCTTTTCTATTTAATTCCTATGCAATTTCTGTGTTTCATCGTCAATAAGAAGGTCCAAGGGATACAGTAAACATGAAGTGAAGCATCGGAATCTATAGCTAGTGTCACAGAAATGGTTCAAAACATAGATAGTAAAAAGAGTCAGTCTCCTTGTACATAAGTCGGCATTGTGCCTTTTGTATTTAATTCCGATGCAAATTCTTTGTTTCATCGTCAATAAGTTGGTCCAAAGGATACAGTGAACCTGAAGTGAAGCATCGGAATCTATAACTAGTGTCACAGGGATGGTTCAAAACATAGTCAGTAAGAAGAGTCAGTCTTCTTGTACTTAACTCGGCTTTGTGCCTTTTGTATATATTTCCGATGCAATTTCTGTGTTTCATCGTCAATAAGAAGGTCCAAGGGATACTGTAAACCTGAAGTGAAGCACCGGAATCTATAACTAGTGTCACTATAATGGTTCAAAACATAGACAGTAGGAAGAGTCAGTCTTCTTGTACTTAAATAGGCATTGAGCCTTTTCTATTTAAATCCTATGCAATTTCTGTGTTTCATCGTCAATAAGAAGGTCCTAGGGATATAGTAAACCTGGAGTGAAGCATCGGAATCTATAACTAGTGTCACAGGAATGGTTCAAAACATAGACAGTAAGTAGCGTCAGTCTTCTTGTACTTAAGTCGGCATTGTGCCTTTTTTATTTAATTCCGATGCAATTTCTGTGTTTCATCGTCAATAAGAAGGTCCAAGGGATACAGTAAACCTGGAGTGAAGCATCGGAATCTATAACAAGTGTTACAGGAATGGTTCAAAACATCGACAGCAAGAAGAGTCAGTCTTCTTGTACTTAATTCGGTATTGTGCCTTTAGTATTTTATTCCGATGCCATTTCTGTGTTTCATCGTGAATAAAAAGGTCAGAGGGATAATGTAAATCTGAAGTCAAGCATCGGAATCTACTACTAGTGTCACAGGAATGGTTCAAAACATAGTCAGTAAGAAGAGTCAGTCTTCTTGTACTTAAGTCGGCTTTGTGCCTTTTGTATTTAACTCCGATGCAATTTCTGTGTTTCATCGTCAATAAGAAGGTCCAAGGGATACAGTAAACCTGAAGTGAACCATCAGAATCTATAACTAGTGTCACAGGAATGGTTCAAAACATAGTCAGTAAGAAGAGTCAGTCTTCTTGTACTTAAGTCGGCTTTGTGCCTTTTGTATATATTTCCGATGCAATTTCTGTGTTTCATCGTCAATAAGAAGGTCCAAGGGATACAGTAAACCTGAAGTGAAGCACCGGAATCTATAACTAGTGTCACATGAACGGTTCAAATCATAGTCAGTAAGAAGAGTCAGACATCTTGTACTTAAGTCGCCATTGTGCCATTTGTATTTAATTCCGATGCAATTTCTGTGTTTCATCGTCAATAAGAAGGTCCAAGGGATACAGTAAACCTGGAGTGAAGCATCGGAATCTATAACTAGTGTCACATGAACGGTTCAAAACATAGACAGTAAGAAGAGTCAGTCTTCTTGTACTTAATTCGGAATGGTGCCTTTTGTATTTAATTCCGATGCAATTTCTGTGTTTCATCGTCAATAAGAAGGTCAGAGGGATACAGTAAACCTGAAGTGAAGCATCGCAATCTATAACTAGTGTCACAGGAATGGTTCAAAACATAGTCAGTAAGAAGAGTCAGTCTTCTTGTATTTAAGTCGGCGTTGTGCATTTTGTATTTAATTCCGATGCAATTTCTGTGTTTCATCGTCAATAAGAAGTTCCAAGGGATACAGTAAATCTGGAGTGAAGCATCGGAATCTATAACTAGTGACACAGGAATGGTTCAAATCATAGACAGTAGGAAGAGTCAGTCTTCTTGCACTTAAGTCGGCATTGTGCCTTTTGTATTTACTTCCGATGCAATTTCAGTGTTTCATCGTCAATAAGAAGGTCCAAGGGATACAGTAAACCAGAAGTGAAGCATCGGAATCTATAACTAGTGTCACAGGGATGGTTCAAAGCATAGACAGTAAGAAGAGTCAGTATTCTTGTACTCAAGTGGGCATTGTGCCTATTGTATTTCATGCCGAAGCAATTTCTGCGTTGAATCTTCAATAAAAAGGTCCAAGGGATACAATAAACCTAAAGTGAAGCATCAGAGTCTATAACTAGTGACACAGGAATGGTTCAAAACATAGACAGTAAGAAGAGTCAGTCTTCTTGCACTTAGGTCGGCATTGTGCCTTTTCTATTTAATTCCGATGCAATTGCTGTGTTTCCTCGTCAATAAGAAGGTCCAAGGGATACATTAAACCTGAAGTGAAACATCGGAATCTATAACTAGTGTCACAGGAATGGTCCAAATGTAGTCAGTAAGAAGAGTCAGTCTTCTTGTACTTAAGTCGGTATTGTGCCTTTTGTATTTAATTCCGATGCAATTTCTATGTTTCATCGTCAACAAGAAGGTCAGAGGGATACAGTTAACGTGAAGTGAAGCATCGGAATCTATAGCTAGTGTCACAGGAATGGTACAAAACATAGTCAGTAAGAAGAGTTAGTCTTCTTGTACATAAGTCGGAATTGTGCCTTTTATATTTAATTCCGATGCAATTTCTGTGTTTCATCGTCAATAAGAAGGTCCAAGGGATACAGTAAGCCTGAAGTGAAGCATCGGCATCTATAACTAGTGTAACAGGAATGGTTCAAAACATAGACAGTGGGAAGAGTCAGTCTTCTTGTACTTATGTCGGCATTGTGACTTTTGTATTTAATTCCTATGCAATTGCTATGTTTCATCGTCAATAAGAAGGTCCAAGGGATATAGTAAACCTGGAGTGAAGCATCGGAATCTATAACTAGTGACACAGGAATGGTACAAATCGTAGACAGTAGGAAGAGTCAGTCTTCTTGCACTTAATTCGGCATTGTGCCTTTTCTATTTAATTCCGATGCAATTTTTGTGTTTCATCGTTAATAAGAAGGTCCAAGGGATACAGTAAACAAGGAGTGAAGCATCGGAATCTATAACTAGTGTCACAGGAATGGTTCAAACATAGACAGTAAGTAGCGTCTGTCTTCTTGTACTTAAGTCGGCATTGTGTCTTTTGTATTTAATTCCGATGCAATTTCTGTGTTCCATCGTCAACAAAAAGGTCAGAGGGATGCAGTAAACCTGAAGTGAAGCATCGGAATCTATAACTAGTGTCACAGGAATGGTTCAAAGCATAGACAGTAGGAAATGTCAGTCTATTTGCACCTAAGTCGGCATTCTGCCTTTTCTATTTAACTTCGATGCAATTTCTGTGTTTCATCGTCAATAAGAAGGTCCAAGGGATATAGTGAACCTGGAGTGAAGCATCGGAATCCCTAAGTAGTGTCACAGGAATGGTTCATGACATAGGCAGTAAGAAGAGTCAGTCTTCTTGTACTAGAATCGGCATTCTGCCTTTTTTATTTAATTCCGATGCAATTTCTGTGTTTCATCGTCAAAAAGATGGTCCAAGGGATACAGTAAACCAGAAGTGAAGCATCGGAATCTATAACTAGTGTCACAGGGATGGTTCAAAACAGAGACAGTAAGAAGAGTCAGTATTATTGTACTTAGGTGGGCATTGTGCCTTTTGTATTTAATTCTGAAGCAATTTCTGTGTTTCATCTTCAATAAGAAGGTCCAAGGGATACAGTAAACATGAAGTGAAGCATCGGAATCTATAGCTAGTGTCACAGAAATGGTTCAAAACATAGATAGTAAGAAGAGTCAGTCTCCTTGTACATAAGTCGGCATTGTGCCTTTTGTATTTAATTCCGATGCAAATTCTTTGTTTCATCGTCAATAAGTTGGTCCAAAGGATACAGTGAACCTGAAGTGAAGCATCGGAATCTATAACTAGTGTCACAGGGATGGTTCAAAACATAGTCAGTAAGAAGAGTCAGTCTTCTTGTACTTAACTCGGCTTTGTGCCTTTTGTATATATTTCCGATGCAATTTCTGTGTTTCATCGTCAATAAGAAGGTCCAAGGGATACTGTAAACCTGAAGTGAAGCACCGGAATCTATAACTAGTGTCACTATAATGGTTCAAAACATAGACAGTAGGAAGAGTCAGTCTTCTTGTACTTAAATAGGCATTGAGCCTTTTCTATTTAATTCCTATGCAATTTCTGTGTTTCATCGTCAATAAGAAGGTCCTAGGGATATAGTAAACCTGGAGTGAAGCATCGGAATCTATAACTAGTGTCACAGGAATGGTTCAAAACATAGACAGTAAGTAGCGTCAGTCTTCTTGTACTTAAGTCGGCATTGTGCCTTTTTTATTTGATTCCGATGCAATTTCTGTGTTTCATCGTCAATAAGAAGGTCCAAGGGATACAGTAAACCTGGAGTGAAGCATCGGAATCTATAACAAGTGTCACAGGAATGGTTCAAAACATCGACAGCAAGAAGAGTCAGTCTTCTTGTACTTAATTCGGTATTGTGCCTTTAGTATTTTATTCCGATGTAATTTCTGTGTTTCATCGTGAATAAAAAGGTCAGAGGGATAATGTAAATCTGAAGTCAAGCATCGGAATCTACTACTAGTGTCACAGGAATGGTTCAAAACATAGTCAGTAAGAAGAGTCAGTCTTCTTGTACTCAAGTCGGCTTTGTGCCTTTTGTATTTAATTCCGATGCAATTTCTGTGTTTCATCGTCAATAAGAAGGTCCAAGGGATACAGTAAACCTGAAGTGAACCATCAGAATCTATAACTAGTGTCACAGGAATGGTTCAAAACATACTCAGTAAGAAGAGTCAGTCTTCTTGTACTTAAGTCGGCTTTGTGCCTTTTGTATATATTTCCGATGCTATTTCTGTGTTTCATCGTCAATAAGAAGGTCCAAGGGATACAGTAAACCTGAAGTGAAGCACCGGAATCTATAACTAGTGTCACATGAACGGTTCAAATCATAGTCAGTAAGAAGAGTCAGACTTCTTGTACTTAAGTCTCCATTGTGCCATTTGTATTTAATTCCGATGCAATTTCTGTGTTTCATCGTCAATAAGAAGGTCCAAGGGATACAGTAAACCTGGAGTGAAGCATCGGAATCTATAACTAGTGTCACATGAACGGTTCAAAACATAGACAGTAAGAAGAGTCAGTCTTCTTGTACTTAATTCGGAATGGTGCCTTTTGTATTTAATTCCGATGCAATTTCTGTGTTTCATCGTCAATAAGAAGGTCAGAGGGATACAGTAAACCTGAAGTGAAGCATCGGAATCTATAACTAGTGTCACAGGAATGGTTCAAAACATAGTCAGTAAGAAGAGTCAGTCTTCTTGTATTTAAGTCGGCGTTGTGCCTTTTGTATTTAATTCCGATGCAATTTCTGTGTTTCATCGTCAATAAGAAGTTCCAAGGGATACAGTAAATCTGGAGTGAAGCATCGGAATCTATAACTAGTGACACAGGAATGGTTCAAATCATAGACAGTAGGAAGAGTCAGTCTTCTTGCACTTAAGTCGGCATTGTGCCTTTTGTATTTACTTCCGATGCAATTTCAGTGTTTCATCGTCAATAAGAAGGTCCAAGGGATACAGTAAACCAGAAGTGAAGCATCGGAATCTATAACTAGTGTCACAGGGATGGTTCAAAGCATAGACAGTAAGAAGAGTCAGTATTCTTGTACTCAAGTGGGCATTGTGCCTATTGTATTTCATTCCGAAGCAATTTCTGCGTTGAATCTTCAATAAAAAGGTCCAAGGGATACAATAAACCTAAAGTGAAGCATCAGAGTCTATAACTAGTGACACAGGAATGGTTCAAAACATAGACAGTAAGAAGAGTCAGTCTTCTTGCACTTAGGTCGGCATTGTGCCTTTTCTATTTAATTCCGATGCAATTGCTGTGTTTACTCGTCAATAAGAAGGTCCAAGGGATACATTAAACCTGAAGTGAAACATCGGAATCTATAACTAGTGTCACAGGAATGGTCCAAACGTAGTCAGTAAGAAGAGTCAGTCTTCTTGTACTTAAGTCGGTATTGTGCCTTTTGTATTTAATTCCGATGCAATTTCTATGTTTCATCGTCAATAAGAAGGTCAGAGGGATACAGTTAACGTGAAGTGAAGCATCGGAATCTATAGCTAGTGTCACAGGAATGGTACAAACATAGTCAGTAAGAAGAGTTAGTCTTCTTGTACATAAGTCGGCATTGTGCCTTTTGTATTTAATTCCGATGCAATTTCTGTGTTTCATCGTCAATAAGAAGGTCCAAGGGAAACAGTAACCCTGAAGTGAAGCATCGGCATCTATAACTAGTGTAACAGGAATGGTTCAAAACATAGACAGTGGGAAGAGTCAGTCTTCTTGTACTTATGTCGGCATTGTGACTTTTGTATTTAATTCCTATGCAATTTCTATGTTTCATCGTCAATAAGAAGGTCCAAGGGATATAGTAAACCTGGAGTGAAGCATCGGAATCTATAACTAGTGACACAGGAATGGTACAAATCATAGACAGTAGGAAGAGTCAGTCTTCTTGCACTTAATTCGGCTTTGTGCCTTTTCTATTTAATTCCGATGCAATTTTTGTGTTTCATCGTTAATAAGAAGGTCCAAGGGATACAGTAAACAAGGAGTGAAGCATCGGAATCTATAACTAGTTTCACAAAAGTGGTTCAAAACGTAGTCAGTAAGAAGAGTCAGTCTTCTTGTACTTAAGTCGGCATTGTGCCTTCTGTATTTAATTCCGATGCAAATTCTATGTTTCATCGTCAATAAGAAGGTCCAAGGGATATAGAAAACCTGGAGAGAAGCATCGGAATCTATAACTAGTGTCACAGGAATGGTTCAAACATAGACAGTAAGTAGCGTCTGTCTTCTTGTACTTAAGTCGGCATTGTGCCTTTTGTATTTAATTCCGATGCAATTTCTGTGTTCCATCGTCAACAAAAAGGTCAGAGGGATGCAGTGAACCTGAAGTGAAGCATCGGAATCTATAACTAGTGTCACAGGAATGGTTCAAAGCATAGACAGTAGGAAGAGTCAGTCTATTTGTACCTAAGTCGGCATTCTGCCTTTTCTATTTAACTCCGATGCAATTTCTGTGTTTCATCGTCGATAAGAAGGTCCAAGGGATATAGTGAACCTGGAGTGAAGCATCGGAATCCATAACTAGTGTCACAGGAATGGTTCATGACATAGGCAGTAAGAAGAGTCAGTCTTCTTGTACTAGAATCGGCATTCTGCCTTTTTTATTTAATTCCGATGCAATTTCTGTATTTCATCGTCAATAAGAAGGCTTAAGGGATACAGTAAACCTGGAGTGAAGCATCGGAATCTATAACTAGTGTCACAGGAATGGTTCAAAACATCGACAGTATGAAGAGACTGTCTTCTTGTACCTAATTCGGCATTGTGCCATTAGTATTTAATTCCGATGCAATTTATGTGTTTCATCGTCAATAAGAAGGTCAGAGGGATACAGTAAATCTGATGTGAAGCATCGGTATCTATAACTAGTGTCACAGGAATGGTTCAAAACATAGTCAGTAAGAAGAGTCAGTCTTCTTGTACTTAAGTCGGCATTGCGCATTTTGTATTCAATTCCGATGCAATTTCTGTGTTTCATCGTCAATAAGAAGGTCTAGGGGATACAGTAAACCTGAAAAGAAGCAACAGAATCGATAACTAGTGTCACAGGAATGGTTCAAAACATAGTCAGTAAGAAGAGTCAGTCTTCTTGTACATATGTCGGCATTGTGCCCTTTGTATTTAATTCCGATGAAACCTTTGTTTCTACGTCAATAAGAAGGCCCAAGGGATACAGTAAACCTGAAGTGATGCACCGGAATCTATAACTAGTGTCACAGGAATGGTTCAAAACATAGTCAGTTAGAAGAGTCAGTCTTCTTGTACTTAAGTCGGCATTGTGCCTTTTGTATTTAATTCCGATGCAATTTCTGTGTTTCATCGTCAATAAGAAGGTCCAAGGGATATTGAAAACCTGGAGTGAAGCATCGGAATCTATAACTAGTGTCACAGGAATGGTTCAAACATAGACAGTAAGTAGCGTCAGTCTTCTTGTACTTAAGTCGGCATTGTGCCTTTTTTATTTAATTCCGATGCAATTTCTGTGTTTCATCGTCAAAAAGAAGGTCCAACGGATACAGTAAACCTGGAGTGAGGCATCGGAATCTATAACTAGTGTCACAGGAATGGTTCAAAACATCGACAGTATGAAGTGTCAGTCTTCTTGTACTCAATTCGGCATTGTGCCATTAGTATTTAATTCCGATGCAATTTCAGTGTTTCATCGTCAATGGGACGGTCCATGGGATACAGTAAACCTGAAGTGAAGCATCGGAATCTATAACTAGTGTCACATGAATGGATCAAATCATAGTCAGTAAGAAGAGTCAGACTTCTTGTACTTATGTCGCCATTGTGCCATTTGAATTTAATTCCGATGCAATTTCTGTGTTTCATCGTAAATAAGAAGGTCCAAGGGATACAGTAAACCTGGAGTGAAGCATCGGAATCTATAACAAGTGTCACAGGAATGGTTCAAAACATCGACAGTAAGAAGAGTCAGTCTTCTTGTACTTAATTCGGCATTGTGCCATTAGTATTTAATTCCGATGTAATTTCATTGTTTCATCGTCAATAAGAAGGCCCATGGGATACAGTAAACCTGAAGTGAAGCATCGGAATCTATAACTAGTGTCACAGGAATGGTTCAAAACATAGTCAGTAAGAAGAGTCAGTCCTCTTGTACTTAAGTCGGCATTGTGCCTTTTGTATTTAATTCCGATGCAATTTGTGTGTTTCATCGTGAATAAGAAGGTCATAGGGATACAGTAAACCTGGAGTGAAGCATCGGAATCTATAACTAGTGACACAGGAATGGTTCAGAACAGAGACAGTAGGAAGAGTCAGTCTTCTTGCACTTAAGTTGGCATTGTGCCTTTTCTATTTATTTCCGATGCAATTGCTGTGTTTCATCGTCAATAAGAAGGTCCAAGGGATACAGTAAACCTGAAGTGAAGCATCGGCATCTATAACTAGTGTCTCGGAAATGGTTCAAAGCATAGTCAATCAGAAGAGTCAGTCTTCATGTACTGAAGTCGGCATTGTGCCTTTTGTATTTAATTCCGATGCAATTTCTGTGTTCATTCGTCAACAAAAAGGTCAGAGGGATGCAAATAACCTGAAGTGAAGCATCGGAATCTATAACTAGTGTCACAGGAATGGTTCAAAGCATAGACAGTAGGAAGAGTCAGTCTATTTGTACTTAAGTTGGCATTCTGCTTTTTCTATTTAACTCCGATGCAATTTCAGTGTTTCATCGGCAATAATAAGGTCCAAGGGATATAGTAAACATGGAGTGAAGCATCGGAATCCATAACTAGTGTCACAGGAATGGTTCAAGACATAGGCAGTAAAAAGAGTCAGTCTTCTTGTACTAGAATCGGCATTGTGCTTTTTTAATTTAATTCCGATGCAATTTCTGTATTTCATCGTCAATAAGAAGGTTTAAGGGATACAGTAAACCTGGAGTGAAGCATCGGAATCTATAAGTAGTGTCACAGGAATGGTTCAAATCATAGTCAGTGAGAAGAGTCAGTCTTCTTGTACTTAGGTCGCATTGCGCATTTTGTATTCAATTAAGATGCAATTTCTGTGTTTCATCGTCAATAAGAAGGTCTAGGGGATACAGTAAACCTGAAGTGAAGCAACAGAATCTATAACTAGTGTCACAGGAATTGCTCAAAACATAGTCAGTAAGAAGAGTCAGTCTTCTTGTACTTAAGTCGGCATTGTGCCTTTTGTATTTAATTCCGATGCAATTTCTGTGTTTCATCGTCAATAAGGAGGTCCAAGGGATACTGCAAACTTGGAGTGAAGCATCGGAATCTATAATTAGTGTCACAGGAATGGTTCAAAACATAGTCAGTAAGAAGAGTCAGTCTTCTTGTACTTAAGTCGGCATTGTGCCTTTTGTATTTAATTCCTATGCAATTTTTGTGTTTCATCGTCAATAAGAAGGTCCATGGGATACAGTTAGCCTGAACTGAAGCATCGGCATCTATAACTAGTGTAACAGGAATGGTTCAGAACATAGACAGTGGGAAGAGTCAGTCTTCTTTTACTTAAGTCGGCATTGTGACTTTTGTATTTAATTCCGATGCAATTTCTGTGTTTCGTCGTCAATAAGGAGGTCCAAGGGATACAGTAAACCTGGAGTGAAGCATCGGAATCTATAACTAGTGACACAGGAATGGTTCAGAACGGAGACAGTAGGAAGAGTCAGTCTACTTGCACTTAAGTTGGCATTGTGCCTTTTCTATTTATTTCCGATGCAATTGCTGTGTTTCATCGTCAATAAGAACGTCCAAGGGATACAGTAAACCTGAAGTGAAGCATCGGCATCTATAACTAGTGTCACGGAAATGGTTCAAAGCATAGTCAGTAAGAAGAGTCAGTCTTCATGTACTTAAGTCGGCATTGTGCCTTTTGTATTTAATTCCGATGCAATTTCTGTGTTTCATCGTCAATAAGAAGGTCCAAGATATTCAGTAAGCCTAATGTGAAGCATCGGAATCAATAAATAGTGTCACAGGAATGGTTTAAAACAAAGACAGTGGGAAGAATCAGTCTTCTTATACTTAAGTCGGCATTGTGCCTTTTGTATTTAATTCCGATGCAATTTCTGTGTTCATTCGTCAACAAAAAGGTCAGAGGGATGCAGATAACCTGAAGTGAAGCATCGGAATCTATAACTAGTGTCACAGGAATGGTTCAAAGCATAGACAGTAGGAAGAGTCAGTCTATTTGTACTTAAGTCGGCATTCTGCCTTTTCTATTTAACTCCGATGCAATTTCAGAGTTTCATCGGCAATAAGAAGGTCCAAGGGATATAGTAAACCTGGAGTGAAGCATCGGAATCCATAACTAGTGTCACAGGAATGGTTCAAGACATAGGCAGTAAGGAGAGTCAGTCTTCTTGTACTAGAATCGGCATTGTGCATTTTTAATTTAATTCTGATGCAATTTCTGTATTTCATCGTCAATAAGAAGGTTTAAGGGATACAGTAAACCTGGAGTGAAGCATCGGAATCTATAAGTAGTGTCACAGGAATGGTTCAAAACATAGTCAGTAAGAAGAGTCAGTCTTCTTGTACTTAGGTCGCATTGCGCATTTTGTATTCAATTCCGATGCAATTTCTGTGTTTCATCGTCAATAAGAAGGTCCAAGGGATACAGTAAACCTGGAGTGAGGCATCGGAATCTATAACTAGTGTCACAGGAATGGTTCAAAACATCGACAGTAAGAAGAGTCAGTCTTCTTGTACTTAATTCGGCATTGTGCCATTAGTATTTAATTCCGATGCAATTTCAGTGTTTCATCGTCAATGTGACGGTCCATGGGATACAGTAAACCTGAAGTGAAGCATCGGAATCTATAACTAGTGTCACATGAATGGTTCAAATCATAGTCAGTAAGGAGAGTCAGACTTCTTGTACTTATGTCGCCATTGTTCCATTTGAATTTAATTCCGATTCAATTTCTGTGTTTCATCGTCAATAAGGAGGTCCAAGGGATACAGTAAACCTGGAGTGAAGCATCGGAATCTATAACTAGTGTCACAGGAATGGTTCAAAATATCGACAGTAAGAAGGGTCAGTCTTCTTGTACTTAATTCGGCATTGTGCCATTAGTATTTAATTCCGATGCAATTTCAGTGTTTCATCGTCAATAAGAAGGTCCATGGGGTACAGTAAACCTGAAGTGAAGCATCGGAATCTATAACTAGTGTCACAGGAATGGTTCAAAACATAGTCAGTAAGAAGAGTCAGTCCTCTTGAACTTAAGTCGGCATTGTGCCTTTTGTATTTAATTCCGATGCAGTTTGTGTATTTCATCGTCAATAAGAAGGTCCAAGGGATACAGTAAACCTGGAGTGAAGCATCGGAATCTATAACTAGTGACACAGGAATGGTTCAGAACATAGACAGTAGGAAGAGTCAGTCTTCTTGCACTTAAGCCGGCATTGTGCTTTTTCTATTTAATTCCGATGCAATTGCTGTGTTTCATCGTCAATAAGAAGGTCCAAGGCATACAGTAAACCTGAAGTGAAGCATCGGCATCTATAACTAGTGTCACGGAAATGGTTCAAAGCATAGTCAGTAAGAAGAGTCAGTCTTCATGTACTTAAGTCGGCATTGTGCCTTTTGTATTTAATTCCGAAGCAATTTCTGTGTTTCATCGTCAATAAGAAGGTCCAAGAGATACAGTAAGCCTGATGTGAAGCATCGGAATCAATAACTAGTGTCACAGGAATGGTTTAAAACATAGACAGTGGGAAGAATCAGTCTCCTTGTACTTAAGTCGGCATTGTGCCTTTTGTATTTAATTCCGATGCAATTTCTGTGTTCCATCGTCAACAAAAAGGTCAGAGGGATGCAGTAAACCTGAAGTGAAGCATCGGAATCTATAACTAGTGTTACATGAGTGGTTCAAAACATAGTCAGTAAGAAGAGTCAGTCTTCTTGTACTTAAGTCGGCATTGTGCCTTTTGTATTTAATTCCGATGCAATTTCTGTCCTTCGTCGTCAAAAAGAAGGTCCAAGGGATACAGTAAACCTGGACTGAAGCATCGGAATCTAGAGCTAGTGACACAGGGATGGGTCAAAACATAGACAGTAAGAAGAGTCAGTATTCTTGTACTTAAGTCGGCATTGTGCCCTTTGTATTTAATTCCGATGAAATTTTTGTTTCTTCGTCAATAAGAAGGTCCAAGGGATACAGTAAACCTGAAGTGATGCACCGGAATCTATAACTAGTGTCACAGGATTGGTTCAAAACATAGTTAGTAAGAAGAGTCAGTCTTCTTGTACTTAAGTCGGCATTGTGCCTTTTGTATTTAATTCCGATGCAATTTCTGTGTTTCATCGTCAATAAGGAGGTCCAAGGGATACAGCAAACCTGGAGTGAAGCATCGGAATCTATAATTAGTGTCAAAGGAATGGTTCAAAATAGTCAGTAAGAAGAGTCAGTCCTCTTGTACTTAAGTCGGCATTGTGCCTTTTGTATTTAATTCCGATGCAATTTGTGTGTTTCATCGTCAATAAGAAGGTCCAAGGGATACAATAAACCTGGAGTGAAGCATCGGAATCTATAACTAGTGACATAGGAATGGTTCAGAACATAGACAGTAGGAAGAGTCAGTCTTCTTGCACTTAAATCGGCATTGTGCCTTTTCTATTTAATTCCGATGCAATTGCTGTGTTTCATCGTCAATAAGAAGGTCCAAGGGATACAGTGAACCTGAAGTGAAGCATTGGCATCTATAACTAGTGTCACGGAAATGGTTCAAAGCATAGTCAGTAAGAAGACTCAGTCTTCATGTACTTAAGTCGGCATTGTGCCTTTTGTATTTAATTCCGGTGCAATTTCTGTGTTTCATCGTCAACAAAAAGGACAGAGGGATGCAGTAAACCTGAAGTGAAGCATCGGAATCTATAACTAGTGTCACAGGAATGGTTCAAAGCATAGACAGTAGGAAGAGTCAGTCTATTTGTACTTAAGTCGGCTTTCTGCCTTTTCTATTTAACTCCGATGAAATTTCTGTGTTTCATCGTCAATAAGAAGGTCCAAGGGATATAGTAAACCTGGAGTGAAGCATCGGAATCCATAACTAGTGTCACAGGAATGGTTCAAGGCATAGGCAGTAAGAAGAGTCAGTCTTCTTGTACTAGAATCGGCATTGTGCCTTTTTTATTTAATTCCGTTGCAATTTCTGTATTTGATCGTCAATAAGAACGTTTAAGGGATACAGTAAACCTGGAGTGAAGCATCGGAATCTATAACTAGTGTCACAGGAATGGTTCAAAACATCGACAGTATGAAGAGTCAGTCTTCTTGTACTTAATTCGGCATTGTGCCTTTAGTATTTAATTCTGATGCAATTTCTGTGTTTCATCGTCAATAAGAAGGCCAGAGGGATACAGTAAATCTGATGTGAAGCATCGGAATCTATAACTAGTGTCACAGGAATGGTTCAAAACATAGTCAGTAAGAAGAGTCAGTCTTCTTGTACTTAAGTCGGCATTGCGCATTTTGTATTCAATTCCGATGCAATTTCTGTGTTTCATCGCCAATAAGAAGGTCTAGGGGATACAGTAAACCTGCAGTGAAGCAACAGAATCTATAACTAGTGTCACAGAAATCGTTCAAAACATAGTCAGTAAGAAGAGTTAGTCTTCTTGTACTTAAGTCGGCATTGTGCCTTTTGTATTTAATTCCGATGCTATTTCTCTGTTTCATCGTCAATAAGAAGGTCCAAGGGATACAGTAAACCTGAAGTGAAGCATCGGAATCTATAACTAGTGTTACATGAGTTGTTCAAAACATAGTCAGTAAGAAGAGTCAGTCTTCTTGTACTTAAGTCGGCATTGTGCCTTTTGTATTTAATTCCGATGCAATTTCTGTGTTTCATCGTCAATAAGGAGGTCCAAGGGATACAGCAAACCTGGTGTGAAGCATCGGAACCTATAATTAGTGTCACAGGAATGGTTCAAAACATAGTCAGTAAAAAGAGTCAGTCCTCTTGTACTTAAGTCGGCATTGTGCCTTTTGTATTTAATTCCGATGCAATTTGTGTGTTTCATCGTCAATAAGAAGGTCCAAGGGATACAGTAAACCTGGAGTGAAGCATCGGAATCTATAACTAGTGTCACAGGAATGGTTCAAAGCATAGACAGTAGGAAGAGTCAGTCTATTTGTACTTAAGTCGGCATTCTGCCTTTTCTATTTAACTCCGTTGCAATTTCTGTGTTTCATCGTCAATAAGAAGGTCCAAGGGATATAGTAAACCTGGAGTGAAGCATCGGAATCCATAACTAGTGTCACAGGAATGGTTCAAGACATAGGCAGTAGGATGAGTCAGTCTTCTTGTACTAGAATCGGCATTGTGATTTTATTATTTAATTCCGGTGCAATTTCTGTGTTTCATCGTCAATAAGAAGGTCCAAGAGATACAGTAAGCCTGATGTGAAGCATCGGAATCAATAACTAGTGTCACAGGAATGGTTTAAAACATAGACAGTGGGAAGAATCAGTTTCCTTGTACATAAGTCGGCATTGTGCCCTTTGTATTTAATTCCGATGCAATTTCTGTGTTCCATCGTCAACAAAAAGGAAAGAGGGATGCAGTAAACCTGAAGTGAAGCATCGGAATCTATAACTAGTGTCACAGGAATGGTTCAAAGCATAGACAGTAGGAAGAGTCAGTCTATTTGTACTTAAGTCGGCATTCTGCCTTTTCTATTTAACTCCGTTGCAATTTCTGTGTTTCATCGTCAATAAGAAGGTCCAAGGGATATAGTATCTCTGGAGTGCAGCATCGGAGTCTATAACTAGTGTCACAGGAATGGTTCAAAACATCGACAGTAAGAAGAGTCAGTCTTCTTGTACTTAATTCGGCATTGTGCCATTAGTATTTAATTCCGATGCAATTTCAGTGTTTCATCGTCAATGTGACGGTCCATGGGATACAGTAAACCTGAAGTGAAGCATCGGAATCTATAACTAGTGTCACATGAATGGTTCAAATCATAGTCAGTAAGGAGAGTCAGACTTCTTGTACTTATGTCGCCATTGTGCCATTTGAATTTAATTCCGATTCAATTTCTGTGTTTCATCGTCAATAAGGAGGTCCAAGGGATACAGTAAACCTGGAGTGAAGCATCGGAATCTATAACTAGTGTCACAGGAATGGTTCAAAACATCGACAGTAAGAAGGGTCAGTCTTCTTGTACTTAATTCGGCATTGTGCCATTAGTATTTAATTCCGATGCAATTTCAGTGTTTCATCGTCAATAAGAAGGTCCATGGGATACAGTAAACCTGAAGTGAAGCATCGGAATCTATAACTAGTGTCACAGGAATGGTTCAAAACATAGTCAGTAAGAAGAGTCAGTCCTCTTGAACTTAAGTCGGCATTGTGCCTTTTGTATTTAATTCCGATGCAGTTTGTGTATTTCATCGTCAATAAGAAAGTCCAAGGGATACAGTAAACCTGGAGTGAAGCATCAGAATCTATAACTAGTGACACAGGAATGGTTCAGAACATAGACAGTAGGAAGAGTCAGTCTTCTTGCACTTAAGCCGGCATTGTGCTTTTTCTATTTAATTCCGATGCAATTGCTGTGTTTCATCGTCAATAAGAAGGTCCAAAGCATACAGTAAACCTGAAGTGAAGCATCGGCATCTATAACTAGTGTCTCGGAAATGGTTCAAAGCATAGTCAGTAAGAAGAGTCAGTCTTCATGTACTTAAGTCGGCATTGTGCCTTTTGTATTTAATTCCGAAGCAATTTCTGTGTTTCATCGTCAATAAGAAGGTCCAAGAGATACAGTAAGCCTGATGTGAAGCATCGGAATCAATAACTAGTGTCACAGGAATGGTTTAAAACATAGACAGTGGGAAGAATCAGTCTCCTTGTACTTAAGTCGGCATTGTGCCTTTTGTATTTAATTCCGATGCAATTTCTGTGTTCCATCGTCAACAAAAAGGTCAGAGGGATGCAGTAAACCTGAAGTGAAGCATCGGAATCTATAACTAGTGTTACATGAGTGGTTCAAAACATAGTCAGTAAGAAGAGTCAGTCTGCTTGTACTTAAGTCGGCATTGTGCCTTTTGTATTTAATTCCGATGCAATTTCTGTCTTTCGTCGTCAAAAAGAAGGTCCAAGGGATACAGTAAACCTGGACTGAAGCATCGGAATCTAGAGCTAGTGACACAGGGATGGGTCAAAACATAGACAGTAAGAAGAGTCAGTTTTCTTGCACTTAAATCGGCATTGTGCCTTTTCTATTTAATTCCGATGCAATTGCTGTGTTTCATCGTCAATAAGAAGGTCCAAGGGATACAGTGAACCTGAAGTGAAGCATTGGCATGTATAACTAGTGTCACGGAAATGGTTCAAAGCATAGTCAGTAGGAAGACTCAGTCTTCATGTACTTAAGTCGGCATTGTGCCTTTTGTATTTAATTCCGGTGCAATTTCTGTGTTTCATCGTCAACAAAAAGGACAGAGGGATGCAGTAAACCTGAAGTGAAGCATCGGAATCTATAACTAGTGTCACAGGAATGGTTCAAAGCATAGACAGTAGGAAGAGTCAGTCTATTTGTACTTAAGTCGGCATTCTGCCTTTTCTATTTAACTCCGATGCAATTTCTGTGTTTCATCGTCAATAAGAAGGTCCAAGGGATATAGTAAACCTGGAGTGAAGCATCGGAATCCATAACTAGTGTCACAGGAATGGTTCAAGGCATAGGCAGTAAGAAGAGTCAGTCTTCTTGTACTAGAATCGGCATTGTGCCTTTTTTATTTAATTCCGTTGCAATTTCTGTATTTCATCGTCAATAAGAAGGTTTAAGGGATACAGTAAACCTGGAGTGAAGCATCGGAATCTATAACTAGTGTCACAGGAATGGTTCAAAACATCGACAGTATGAAGAGACAGTCTTCTTGTACTTAATTCGGCATTGTGCCTTTAGTATTTAATTCTGATGCAATTTCTGTGTTTCATCGTCAATAAGAAGGCCAGAGGGATACAGTAAATCTGATGTGAAGCATCGGAATCTATAACTAGTGTCACAGGAATGGTTCAAAACATAGTCAGTAAGAAGAGTCAGTCTTCTTGTACTTAAGTCGGCATTGCGCATTTTGTATTCAATTCCGATGCAATTTCTGTGTTTCATCGCCAATAAGATGGTCTAGGGGATACAGTAAACCTGAAGTGAAGCAACAGAATCTATAACTAGTGTCACAGAAATGGTTCAAAACATAGTCAGTAAGAAGAGTTAGTCTTCTTGTACTTAAGTCGGCATTGTGCCTTTTGTATTTAATTCCGATGCTATTTCTCTGTTTCATCGTCAATAAGAAGGTCCAAGGGATACAGTAAACCTGAAGTGAAGCATCGGAATCTATAACTAGTGTTACATGAGTGGTTCAAATCATAGGCAGTAAGAAGAGTCAGTCTTCTTGTACTTAAGTCGGCATTGTGCCTTTTGTATTTAATTCCGATGCAATTTCTGTCTTTCGTCGCCAAAAAGAAGGTCCAAGGGATACAGTAAACCTGGACTGAAGCATCGGAATCTAGAACTAGTGACACAGGGATGGGTCAAAACATAGACAGTAAGAAGAGTCAGTATTCTTGTACTTAAGTCGGCGTTGTGCCCTTTTTATTTAATTCCGATGAAATTTTTGTTTCTTCGTCAATAAGAAGGTCCAAGGGATACAGTAAACCTGAAGTGATGCACCGGAATCTATAACTAGTGTCACAGGATTGGTTCAAAACATAGTCAGTAAGAAGAGTCAGTCTTCTTGTACTTAAGTCGGCATTGTGCGTTTTGTATTTAATTCCGATGCAATTTCTGTGTTTCATCGTCAATAAGGAGGTCCAAGGGATACAGCAAACCTGGTGTGAAGCATCGGAATCTATAATTAGTGTCACAGGAATGGTTCAAAACATAGTCAGTAAGAAGAGTCAGTCCTCTTGTACTTAAGTCGGCATTGTGCCTTTTGTATTTAATTCCGATGCAATTTGTGTGTTTCATCGTCAATAAGAAGGTCCAAGGGATACAGTAAACCTGGAGTGAAGCATCGGAATCTATAACTAGTGTCACAGGAATGGTTCAAATCATAGACAGTAGGAAGAGTCAGTGTATTTGTACTTAAGTCGGCATTCTGCCTTTTCTATTTAACTCCGTTGCAATTTCTGTGTTTCATCGTCAATAAGAAGGTCCAAGGGATATAGTAAACCTGGAGTGAAGCATCGGAATCCATAACTAGTGTCACAGGAATGGTTCAAGACATAGGCAGTAGGATGAGTCAGTCTTCTTGTACTAGAATCGGCATTGTGATTTAATTATTTAATTCCGGTGCAATTTCTGTGTTTCATCGTCAATAAGAAGGTCCAAGAGATACAGTAAGCCTGATGTGAAGCATCGGAATCAATAACTAGTGTCACAGGAATGGTTTAAAACATAGACAGTGGGAAGAATCAGTTTCCTTGTACATAAGTCGGCATTGTGCCCTTTGTATTTAATTCCGACGCAATTTCTGTGTTCCATCGTCAATAAGAAGGTCAGAGGGATACGGTAAATCTGAAGTCAAGCATCGGAATCTATAACTAGTGTGACAGGAATGGTTCAAAACATAGTCAGTAAGAAGAGTCAGTCTTCTTGTACTTAAGTCGGCATTGCGCATTTTGTATTCAATTCCGATGCAATTTCTGTGTTTCATCGTCAATAAGAAGGTCTAGGGGATACAGTAAACCTGAAGTGAAGCAACAGAATCTATAACTAGTGTCACAGGAATGGTTCAAAACATAGTCAGTAAGAAGAGTCAGTCTTCTTGTAGTTAAGTCGGCATTGTGCCTTTTGTATTTAATTCCGATGCAATTTCTGTCTTTCGTCGTCAAAAAGAAGGTCCAAGGGATACAGTAAACCTGGAGTGAAGCATCGGAATCTGT
Organism: Schistocerca americana; assembly: GCF_021461395.2. Taxonomy (NCBI): domain Eukaryota; kingdom Metazoa; phylum Arthropoda; class Insecta; order Orthoptera; family Acrididae; genus Schistocerca; species Schistocerca americana. Next base: position 761,283,053 of record NC_060123.1, read on the forward strand.
AACTAGTGTCACATGAATGAATCAAAAACATAGTCAGTAAGAAGAGTCAGTCTTCTTGCACTTAAGTCGGCATTGTGTCTTTTGTATTTAATTCCGAAGCAATTTCTGTGTTTCATCGTCAATAAGAAGGTCCAAGGGATACAGTAAACCTGAGCGAAGCATCAGAATCTATAACTAGTGTCACAGGAATGGTTCAAAACATAGACAGTGTGCTCCCTGCCGCCGTTGGATAAGCAGCTGCAGCAGCAAGTCGTATACTCCTAGCTCACTCATTTTCTACATGGTTTAATTTTTAATTTCTTTGCGTGTTTTTGGTACTTGCATTGTTTAATTCATAAATTTCGGGCGTATTATAGTATTTGAGAGTTTAGCATCGTGTTTTAGTACCTGAATAGTGTAATTTCGCTTAGTCTCCTTCCGCCGCCGAGCAGTGTCAGCAGTGCGCAAGTAGCAGCATTACTGCATTTACTAGGCAATCTTGTATTTTAATAGCCGTTTAAATTTTGTCGATTTTTTTGCGCTCTCTGTAGATTAGTTCAGACGTTCTTTGCAAAACAGTTTTTAGCATGGATAGGGACTGCAACTGCTGTGTTCGGATGCAGGCTGAGTTGGCATCCCTTCGCTCCCAGCTTCAGGCAGTGTTGGCTTCGGTCACACAGCTTGAGGCTGTGGCCAATGGGCATCACTGTGGGGGTCCAGATGGGGGTTTGTCGGGGACGGCCAGCTCGTCCCACGCATCCCCTGATCGGACTAAGACTGTGGTTGCCCGGGATACTGCCCGCATTGAGGCTGATCCCTCACCTGTGGTAGAGTGGGAGGTCGTTTCAAGGTGTGGCAGGGGGCGAAAGACATTCCGGAGGGCTGAACGGAAAGCCTCTCCAGTTTGTCTGACGAACCGGTTTCAGGCTCTGTCTCAGGCTGATACTGATCTTCGGCGTGACATGGCTGCTTGTCCTGTTCCAGAGGTTGCCCCTCAGTCTGCAAGATCCGGGCAGTCGCAGAGGGTGGGCTTACTGGTAGTTGGGAGCTCCAACGTCAGGCGCGTAATGGGGCCCCTTAGGGAAATGGCAGCAGGAGAGGGGAAGAAAACCAATGTGCACTCCGTGTGCATACCGGGGGGAGTCATTCCAGATGTGGAAAGGGTCCTTCCGGATGCCATGGAGGGTACAGGGTGCACCCATCTGCAGGTGGTCGCTCATGTCGGCACCAATGATGTGTGTCGCTATGGATCGGAGGAAATCCTCTCTGGCTTCCGGCGGCTATCTGATTTGGTGAAGACTGCCAGTCTCGCTAGCGGGATGAAAGCAGAGCTCACCATCTGCAGCATCGTCGGCAGGACTGACTGCGGACCTTTGGTACAGAGCCGAGTGGAGGGTCTGAATCAGAGTCTGAGACGGTTCTGCGACCGTGTGGGCTGCAGATTCCTCGACTTGCGCCATAGGGTGGTGGGGTTTCGGGTTCCGCTGGATAGGTCAGGAGTCCACTACACGCAACAAGTGGCCACACGGGTAGCAGGGGTTGTGTGGCGTGGGCTGGGCGGTTTTTTAGGTTAGATGGCCTTGGGCAAGTACAGAAAGGGCAACAGCCTCAACGGGTGTGGGGCAAAGTCAGGACATGCGGGGACCAAGCAGCAATCGGTATTGTAATTGTCAACTGTCGAAGCTGCGTTGGTAAAGTACCGGAACTTCAAGCGCTGATAGAAAGCACCGAAGCTGAAATCGTTATAGGTACAGAAAGCTGGCTTAAGCCAGAGATAAATTCTGCCGAAATTTTTACAAAGGTACAGACGGTGTTTAGGAAGGATAGATTGCATGCAACCGGTGGTGGAGTGTTCGTCGCTGTTAGTAGTAGTTTATCCTGTAGTGAAGTAGAAGTGGATAGTTACTGTGAATTATTATGGGTGGAGGTTACACTAAACAACCGAACTAGGTTAATAATTGGCTCCTTTTACCGACCTCCCGACTCAGCAGCATTAGTGGCAGAACAACTGAGAGAAAATTTGGAATATATTTCACATAAATTTTCTCAGCATGTTATAGTCTTAGGTGGAGATTTCAATTTACCAGATATAGACTGGGACACTCAGATGTTTAGGACGGGTGGTAGGGACAGAGCATCGAGTGACATTATACTGAGTGCACTATCCGAAAATTACCTCGAGCAATTAAACAGAGAACCGACTCGTGGAGATAACATCTTGGACCTACTGATAACAAACAGACCCGAACTTTTCGACTCTGTATGTACAGAACAGGGAATCAGTGATCATAAGGCCGTTGCAGCATCCCTGAATATGGAAGTTAATAGGAATATAATAAAAGGGAGGAAGGTTTATCTGTTTAGCAAGAGTAATAGAAGGCAGATTTCAGACTACCTAACAGATCAAAACGAAAATTTCTGTTCCGACACTGACAATGTTGAGTGTTTATGGAAAAAGTTCAAGGCAATCGTAAAATGCGTTTTAGACAGGTACGTGCCGAGTAAAACTGTGAGGGACGGGAAAAACCCACCGTGGTACAACAACAAAGTTAGGAAACTACTGCGAAAGCAAAGAGAGCTCCACTCCAAGTTTAAACGCAGCCAAAACCTCTCAGACAAACAGAAGCTAAACGATGTCAAAGTTAGCGTAAGGAGGGCTATGCGTGAAGCGTTCATTGAATTCGAAAGTAAAATTCTATGTACCGACTTGACAGAAAATCCTAGGAAGTTCTGGTCTTACGTTAAATCAGTAAGTGGCTCGTAACAGCATATCCAGACACTACGGGATGATGATGGCATTGAAACAGAGGAAGACACGCGTAAAGCTGAAATACTAAACACCTTTTTCCAAAGCTGTTTCACAGAGGAAGACCGCACTGCAGTTCCTTCTCTAAATCCTCGCACAAACGAAAAAATGGCTGACATCGAAATAAGTGTCCAAGGAATAGAAAAGCAACTGGAATCACTCAATAGAGGAAAGTCCACTGGACCTGACGGGATACCAATTCGATTCTACACAGAGTACGCGAAAGAACTTGCCCCCCTTCTAACAGCCGTGTACCGCAAGTCTCTAGAGGAACGGAGGGTTCCAAATGATTGGAAAAGAGCACAGATAGTCCCAGTCTTCAAGAAGGGTCGTCGAGCAGATGCGCAAAACTATAGACCTATATCTCTTACGTCCATCTCTTGTAGAATTTTAGAACATGTTTTTTGCTCGCGTATCATGTCATTTCTGGAAACCCAGAATCTACTATGTAGGAATCAACATGGATTCCGGAAACAGCGATCGTGTGAGACCCAACTCGCCTTATTTGTTCATGAGACCCAGAAAATATTAGATACAGGCTCCCAGGTAGATGCTATTTTTCTTGACTTCCGGAAGGCGTTCGATACAGTTCCGCACTGTCGCCTGATAAACAAAGTAAGAGCCTACGGAATATCAGACCAGCTGTGTGGCTGGATTGAAGAGTTTTTAGCAAACAGAACACAGCATGTTGTTATCAATGGAGAGACGTCTACAGACGTTAAAGTAACCTCTGGCGTGCCACAGGGGAGTGTTATGGGACCATTGCTTTTCACAATATATATAAATGACTTAGTAGATAGTGTCGGAAGTTCCATGCGGCTTTTCGCGGATGATGCTGTAGTATACAGAGAAGTTGCTGCATTAGAAAATTGTAGCGAAATACAGGAAGATCTGAAGCGGATAGGCACTTGGTGCAGGGAGTGGCAACTGACCCCTAACATAGACAAATGTAATGTATTGCGAATACATAGAAAGAAGGATCCTTTATTGTATGATTATATGGTAGCGGAACAAACACTGGTAGCAGTTACTTCTGTAAAATATCAGGGAGTATGCGTACGGAACGATTTGAAGTGGAATGATCATATAAAATTAATTGTTGGTAAGGCGGGTACCAGGTTGAGATTCCTTGGGAGAGTGCTTAGAAAATGTAGTCCATCAACAAAGGAGGTGGCTTACAAAACACTTGTTCGACCTATACTTGAGTATTGCTCATCAGTGTGGGATCCGTACCAGGTCGGGTTGACGGAGGAGATAGAAAAGATCCAAAGAAGAGCGGCGCGTTTCGTTACCGGGTTATTTGGTAACCGTGATAGCGTTACGGAGATGTTTAATAAACTCAAGTGGCAGACTCTGCAAGAGAGGCGCTCTGCATCGCGGTGTAGCTTGCTGTCCAGGTTTCGAGAGGGTGCGTTTCTGGATGAGGTATCGAATATATTGCTTCCCCCTACTTATACCTCCCGAGGAGATCACGAATGTAAAATTAGAGAGATTAGAGCGCGCACGGAGGCTTTCAGACAGTCGTTCTTCCCGCGAACCATACGCGACTGGAACAGGAAAGGGAGGTAATGACAGTGGCACGTAAAGTGCCCTCCGCCACACACCGTTGGGTGGCTTGCGGAGTATCAATGTAGATGTAGATGTAGACAGTAAGTAGCGTCAGTCTTCTTGTACTTAAGTCGGCATTGTGCCTTTTGTATCTAATTCCGATGCAATTTCTGTGTTTCATCGTCAATAAGCAGGTCCAAGGGATACAGAAAACCTGAAGTAAAGCATCGGATCTATAACTAGTGTAACAGGAATGGTTCAAAACAAAGCCTGTGGGAAGAGTCAGTCTTCTTGTACTTAAGTCGCCATTGTGACTTTCGTATTTAATTCCGAAGCAATTTCTGTGTTTCATCGTCAATAAGCAGGTCAGAGGGATACAGTAAACCTGAAGTGAAGCATCGGAATCTATAACTAGTGTCACAGGAATGGTTCAAAACATAGACAGTAGGAAGAGTCAGTCTTCTTGTATTAAGTCGGCATTGTGCCTTTTGTATTTAATTCCGATGCAATTTCTGTGTTTCATCGTCAATAAGAAGGTCCAAGGGATACAGCAAACCTGAAGTAAAGCATCGGATCTATAACTAGTGTAACAGGAATGGTTCAAAACAAAGACAGTGGGAAGAGTCAGTCTTCTTGTACTTAAGTCGGCATTGTGACTTTCGTATTTAATTCCGATGCAATTTCTGTGTTTCATCGTCAACAAGCAGGTCAGAGGGATACAGTAAACCTGAAGTGAAGCATCGGAATCTATTACTAGTGTCACAGGAATGGTTCAAAACATAGACAGTAGGAAGAGTCAGTCTTCTTGTACTTAAGTCGGCATTGTCCCTTTTCTATTTAATTCCTATGCAATTTCTGTGTTTCATCGTCAATAAGAAGGTCCAAGGGATATAGTAAACCTGGAGTGAAGCATCGGAATCTATAACTAGTGTCACAGGAATGGTTCAAAAACATCGACAGTAAGAAGAGTCAGTCTTCTTGTACTTAATTCGGCATTGTGCTTTTAGTATTTAATTCCGATGCAATTTCTGTGTTTCATCGTCAATAAGAAGGTTCAGAGGGATACAGTAAATCTGAAGTCAAGCATCGGAATCTATAACTAGTGTGACAGGAATGGTTCAAAACATAGTCAGTGAGAAGAGTCAGTCTTCATGTACTTAAGTCGGCATTGTGCCTTTTGTATTTATTTCCCATGCAATTTCTGTGTTTAATCGTCAATACGAAGGTCGAAGGGATACAGTAAACCTGAAGTGAAGCATCGGAGTCTATAACTAGTGTCTAATGAATGGTTCAAATCATAGTCAGTAAGAAGAATCAGTCTTCTTGTACTTAAATCGGCATTGTGCCTTTTGTATTTAGTTCCGATGTAATTTCTGTGTTTTATCGTCAATAAGAGGGTCAGAGGGATACAGTAAACTTGAAGTGAAGCATCGGAATCCATAACTATTGTCACAGGAATGGTTCAAAACATAGTCAGTAAGAGAAGTCAGTCTTCTTGTACTTCAGTAGGCATTGTGCCTTTTGTATTTAATTCCGATGCAATTTCTGTGTTTCATCGTCAATATGAAGGTCTAAGGGATACAGTAAACCTGGAGTGAAGAATCGGAATCTATAAGTAGTGTCACAGAATTGTTTCAAAACATAGACAGTAAGATGAGTCAGTCTTCTTGTACTTAAGTCGGCATTGTGCCTTTTGTATTTCTTTCCGATGCAATTTCTGTGTTTCATCGCCAATAAGAAGGTCCAAAGGATACAGTAAACCTGAAGTGAAGCATCAGAATCTATAACTAGTGTCACAGGAATGGTTCAAAACATAATCAGTAAGAAGAGTCAGTCTTCTTGTACTTAAGCCGGCATTGTGGCTTTTGTATTTATTTACGATGCAATTTCTGTGTTTCATCGTCAATAAGAAGGTCCAAGGGATACAGTAAACCTGAAGTGAAGCATCGGAATCTATAACTAGTGTCACATGAATGGTTCAAATCATAGTCAGTAAGAAGAATCAGTCTTCTTGTACTTAAGTCGGCATTGTGCCGTTTGTAGTTAATTCCGATGTAATTTCTGTGTTTTATCGTCAATAAGAAGGTCAGAGGGATACAGTAAACCAGAAGTGAAGCATTGGAATCTATAACTATTGTACAGGAATGGTTCAAAACATAGTCAGTAAGAAGAGTCAGTCTTCTTGTACTTCAGTAGGCATTGTGCCTTTTGTATTTAATTTCGATGCAATTGCTGTGTTTCATCGTCAATATGAAGGTCTAAGGGATACAGTAAACCTGAAGTGAAGCATCGGAATCTATAACTACTGTCACAGGATTGTTTCATAACATAGACAGTAAGATGAGTCAGTCCTCTTGTACTTAAGTCGGCATTGTGCCTTTTGTATTTCTTTCCGATGCAATTTCTGTATTTTATCGCCAATAAGAATCTCCAAGGGACACAGTAAACCTGAAGTGAAACATCAGAATCCATAACTAGTGTCACAGGAATGGTTCAAAACATAGTCAGTAAGAAGAGTCAGTGTTCTTGTACTTAAGTCGGCATTGTGCCTTATGTATTTAAATCCGATGCAATTTCTGTGTTTGATCGTCACTAAGAAGGTCAGTGGGATACAGTAATCCTGAAGTTAAGCTTCACAATCTAAAACTAGTTTCACAGGAATGGTTCAAAACATAGTCTGTAAGAAGAGTCAGTCTTCTTGTAGTTAAGTCGGTATTGTGCCTTTTCTATTTAATTCCGATGCAATTTCTGTGTTTCATCGTCAATAAGAAGGTCAGAGGGATACAGTAAACCTGAAGTGAAGCATCGGAATCTATAACTAGCGTCATAGGAATGGTTCAAAACATAGAGAGTTGGAAGAGTCAGTATTTTTGTACTTAAGTCGGCATTGTGCCTTTTGTATTTAATTCCGATGCAATTTCTGTGTTTCATCGTCAATAAGAAGGTCCAAGGGATACAGTAAACCTGAAATGAACCATCGGAATATATAACTAGTGTCACAGGAATGGTTCAAAACATAGACAGTAGGAAAAGTCAGTCTACACGTACTTAAGTAGGTATTGTGCCTTTTGTATTTAATTCCGTTGCAATTTCTGTGTTTCATCGTCAATAAGAAGGTCAGAGGGATACATTAAACCTGAAGTGAAGCATCGGAATCTATAACTAGTCTCACAGGAATGGTTCAATGCATAGTCAGTAAGAAGAGTCAGTCTTCTTGTACTTAAGTCGGCATTGTGCCTTTTGTATTTAATTCCGATGCAATTTGTGTGTTTCATCGTCAATAAGAAGGTCCAAGGGATACAGTAAACCTGAAGTGAAGCATCGGAATCTATAACTAGGGTCACAGGAATGGTTCAAAACATAGACATTAGGAAGAGTCAGTCTTCTTGTACTTAAGTCGGTATTGTGCCTTTTCTATTTAACTCCGATGCAATTTCTGTGTTTCATTGTCAATACGAAGGTCAGAGGGATACAGTTAACCTGAAGTGAAGCATCGAAATCTTAACGAGTGTCACAGGAATGGTTCAAAACATACAGACTTGGAAGAGTCAGTCTACTTGTACATAAGTCGGCATTGTGCCTTTTGTATTTCATTCCGATGCAATTTCTGTGTTTCGTCGTCCATAAGAAGGTCCGAGGGATACAGTAAACCTCAAGTGAATCATCGGAATAAAAAACTAGTGTCACAGGAAAGGTTAAAAACATAGAGAGTAGGAAGAGTCAGTATTCTTGTACTTAAGTCGGCATTGTACTATTTCTATTTAATTCCGATGCGATTTCTGTGTCTCATCGTCAATAGGAAGATCCAAGGGATACAGTAAACCTGAAGTGAAGCATCGGAATAAAAAACTAGTGTCACAGTTAAGGTTCAAAACATAGAGAGTAGGAAGAGTCAGTCTTCTTGTACTTAACTCGGCATTGTGCTTTTTCTATTTAATTCCGATGCGATTTCTGTGTCTCATCGTCAATAGGAAGGTCTAAGGGATACAGTAAACCTGAAGTGAAGCATCGGAATTTATAACTAGTGTCACAGGAATTGTTCAAAACATAGTCAGTAAGAAGAGTCAGTCTTCTTGTGCGTAAGTCGGCATTTTGAATTTTGTATGTAATTCCGATACAATTTCTGTGTTTCATCGTCAATAAGAAGGTCCAAGGGATACAGTAAACCTGGAGTGAAGCATCGGAATCTATAACTAGTGTCACAGGGTTGGTTCAAAACATAGACAGAAAGAAGAGTCAGTCTTCTTGTACCTAAGTCGGCATTGTGCCTTTTGTATTTAATTCCGTTGCAATTTCTGTGTTTCATCGTCAATAAGAAGGTCAGAGGGATACAGTAATCCTGAAGTTAAGCATCGGAATCTATGACTAGTGTCAATGGAATGGTTCAAAACATGGACAGTAGGAAGATTTAGCTTCTTGTCCTTAAGTCATCATTGTGCATTTTCTATTTAATTCTGAAGCAATTTCTGTGATTCATCGTCAATAAGAGGGTCCAAGGGATACAGTAAACCTGGAGTGAAGCATCGGAATCTATAACTAGTTTCACAGGAATGGTTCAAAAGCACAGACAGTAAGAAGAGTCAGACTTCTTTTACTTAAGTCGGCATTGTGCCTTTTGTATTTAATTCCGATGCAATTTCTGTGTTTCATCGTCAATAAGAAGGTCCAAGGGATACAGTAAACCTGGAGTGAAGCATCAGAGTCTACAACTATTGTCACAGGAATGGTTCAAAACATAGACAGTAGGAAAAGTCAGTCTACTTGTACTTAATTCGGCATTGTGCCTTTTGTATTTAATTCCGATGCAATTTCTGTGTTTCATCGTCAATAAGAAGGTCCAAGGGATGCAGTGAACCTGGAGTGAAGCATCGGAATCTATAACTAGTGTCAGACGGACAGTTCAAAACATAGACGGTAACATGAGTCAGTATCCTTGTACTTTAGTCGGCATTGTGCTTTTTGTATTTAATTCCGAAGCAATTTCTGTGTTTCATCGTCACTAAGAAGGTCAGTGGGATACAGTAATCCTGAAGTTAAGTATCGGAATCCATAACTAGTGTCTCAGGAATGGTTCAAAACATAGTCAGTAAGAAGAGTCAGTCTTCCTGTAGTTAAGTCATCATTATTCCTTCTCTATTTAATTCCGATGCAATTTCTGTCTTTCATCGTCAATAATAAGGTCAGAGGGATACAGTAAAGCTGAAGTGAAGCATCGGAATCTATAACTAGTGTCACAGGAATGGTTCAAAACATAGACAGTAGGTAGAGTCAGTCTTCTTGTACTTAAGTCGGCATTGTGCTTTTTCTATTTAATTCCGGTGCGATTTCTGTGTCTCATCGTCAATAGGAAGGTCCAAGGGATACAGTAAAGCTGAAGTGAAGCATCGGAATTTATAACTAGTGTCACAGGAATGGTTCAAAACATAGTCAGTATGAAGGGTCAGTCTTCTTGTACGTAAGTCGGCATTGTGAATTTTGTATTTAATTCCGATACAATTTCTGCGTTTCATCGTCAATAAGAAGGTCCAAGGGATACAGTAAACCTGGAGTGAAGCATCGGAATCTATAACTAGTGTCACAGGGATGGTTCAAAACATAGAGAGTTGGAAGAGTCAGGATTTTCGTACTTAAGTCAGCATTGTGCCTATTGTATCTAATTCCGATGCAATTTCTGTGTTTCATCGTCAATAAGAAGGTCCAGGGGATACAGTAAACCTGAAATGAACCATCTGAATCTATAACTAGTGTCACAGGAATGGTTCAAAACATAGAGAGTTGGAAGAGTCAGTATTTTCGTACTTAAGTCAGCATTGTGCCTATTGTATCTAATTCCGATGCAATTTCTGTGTTTCATCGTCAATAAGAAGGTCCAGGGGATACAGTAAACCTGAAATGAACCATCGGAATCTATAACTAGTGTCACAGGAATGGTTCAAAACATAGACAGTAGGAAAAGTCAGTCTACACGTACTGAAGTCGGCATTGTGCCTTTTGTATTTAATTCCGATGCAATTTCTGTGTTTCATCGTCAATAAGAAGGTCAGAAGGATGCAGTAAACCTGAAGTGAAGCATCGGAGTCTATAACTAGTCTCACAGGAATGGTTCAAAGCATAGTCAGTAAGAAGAGTCAGTCTTCTTGTACTTAAGTCGGCATTGTGCCTTTTGTATTTAATTCCGATGCAATTTGTGTGTTTCATCGTCAATAAGAAGGTCCAAGGGTACAGTAAACCTGAAGTGAAGCATCGGAATCTATAACTAGTGTCACAGGAATGGTTCAAAACATAGACATTAGGAAGAGTCAGTCTTCTTGTACTTACGTCGGTATTGTGCCTTTTCTATTTAATTCCGATGCAATTTCTGTGTTTCATTGTCAATACGAAGGTCAGAGGGATACAGTAAACCTGAAGTGAAGCATCGGAATCTATAACTAGTGTCACAGGAATGGTTCAAAGCTTAGAGACTTGGAAGAGACAGTTTACTTGAACATAAGTCGGCATTGTGCCGTTTGTATTTCATTCCGATGCAATTTTTGTGTTTTATCGTCAATAAGAAGGTCCAAGGGATACAGAAAACCTGGAGGGAAGAATCAGAGTCTACAACTATTGTCACAGGAATGGTTCAAAACATAGACAGTAAGAAGAGTCAGTCTTCTTGTACTTAATTCGGCATTGTGCCTTTTGTATTTAATTCCGATGCAATTTCTGTGTTTCATCGTCAATAAGAAGGTCCAAGGGATACAGTAAACCTGGAGTGAAGCATCTGAATCTATAACTAGTGTCAGAGGGACGGTTTAAAACATAGACGGTAACATGAGTCAGTATTCTTGTACTTTAGACGGCATTGTGCTTTTTTGTATTTAATTCCGATGCAATTTCTGTGTTTCATCGTACTTAAGAAGGTCAGTGGGATACAGTAATCCTGAAGTTAAGCATCGGAATCTATAACTAGTGTCACAGGAATGGTTCAAAACATAGTCAGTAAGAATAGTCAGTCTTCCAGTAGATAAGTCGGCATTGTTCCTTCTCTATTTAATTCCGATGTAATTTCTGTGTATCATCGTCAATAATAAGGTCAGAGGGATACAGTAAACCTGAAGTGAAGCATCGGAGTCTATAACTAGTGTCACAGGAATGGTTCAAAACATAGACTATAGGAAGAGTCAGTCTTCTTGTACTTAAGTCGGCATTGTGCTTTTTCTATTTAATTCCGATGCGATTTCTGTGTCTCATCGTCAATAGGAAGGTCCAAGGGATACAGTAAAGCTGAAGTGAAGCATCGGAATTTACAACTAGTGTCACAGGAATGGTTCAAAACATAGTCAGTATGAAGGGTCAGTCTTCTTGTACGTAAGTCGGCATTGTGAATGTTGTATTTAATTCCGATACAATTTCTGTGTTTCATCGTCAATAAGAGGGTCCAAGGGATACAGTAATCCTGGAGTGAAGCATCGGAATCTATAACTAGTGTCACAGGGATGGTTCAAAACATAGACAGTAAGAAGAGTCAGTCTTCTTGTACTTAAGTCGGCATTGTGCCTTTTGTATTTAATTCCGATGCAATTTCTGTATTTCATCGTCAATATGAAGGTCAGAGGGATACAGTCATCCTGAAGTTAAGCATCGGAATCTAAGACTAGTGTCACAGGAATGGTTCAAAACATAGACAGTAGGAAGAGTCGGTCTTCTTGTACTTAAGTCGGCATTGAGCCTTTTGAATTTAATTCCGATGTAATTTCTGTGTTTTATCGTCATTACGAAGGTCAGAGAGATACAGTAAACCTGAAATGAAGCATCGGAATCTATAACTAGTGCCACAGGAATGATTCAAAACATGGACAGTAGGAAGAGTCAGTCTTCTTGTACTTAAGTCGGCATTGTGCCTTTTCTATTTATCTCAAATGCAATTTCTGAGTTTCATCGTAGTAAGAAGGTCCAAGGGATACAGTAAACCTGAAGTGAAGCATCGGAATCTGTATCTAGTGTCACAGGAATGGTTCAAACATAGTCAGTAAGAAGACTCGGTCTTCTCGTACTTAAGTCATCATTGTGCATTTTCTATTTAATTCTGAAGCAACTTCTGTGTTTGATTGTCAATAAGAAGGTGCAAGGGATACAGTAAACATGGAGTGAAGCATCGGAATCTATAATTAGTTTCACAGGAATGGTTCAAAACACAGACAGTAAGAAGAGTCGGACTTCTTTTACTTAAGTCGGCATTGTGCCTTTTGTATTTAATTCCGATGCAATTTCTGTGTTTCATCGTCAATAAGAAGGTCCAAGGGATACAGTAAACCTGGAGTGAAGCATCAGAGTCAATAACTAGTGTCACAGGAATGGTTCTAAACATAGACAGTAGGAAGAGTCAGTCTTCTTGTACTTAATTCGGCATTGTGCCTTTTGTATTCAATTCCGATGCAATTTCTGTGTTTCATCGTCAATAAGAAAGTCAGAGGGATACAGTAAACCTGATGTGAAGCATCGTAATCTATAACTAGTGTCACAGGAATGGTTCAAAACATAGTCAGTAAAAAGAGAATGTCTTCTTGTACTTAAGTCGGTATTGTGCCTTTTGTATTTAATTCCGATGCAATTTCTGTGTTTCTACGCCAATTAGAAGGTCCAAGGGATACAGTAAACCTGGAGTGAAGCATCGGAATCTATAACTAGTGTCAGAGGGACGGTTCAAAGCATAGACAGTAACATGAGTCAGTATTCTTGTACTTTAGTCGGCATTGTGCTTTTTGTATTTAATTCCAATGCAATTTCTGTGTTTCATCGTCACTAAGAAGGTCAGTAGGATACTGTAATCCTGGAGTTAAGCATCGGAATCTAGAACTAGTGTCACAGGAATGGTTCAAAACATAGTCAGTAAGAAGTGTCAGTCTTCTTGTAGTTAAGTCGGCATTGTTCCTAATCTATTTAATTCCGATGCAATTTCTGTGTTTCATCGTCAATAACAAGGTCAGAGGGATACAGTAAACCTGAAGTGAAGCATCGGAATATATAACTAGTGTCACACGAATGGTTCAAAACATTGACTGTAGGAAAAGTCAGTCTACATATACTTAAGTCGGCATTTTGGATTTTGTATTTAATTCCGATGCAACTTCTGTGTTTTATCGTCAATAAGAAGGTCAGAGGGATACAGTAAACCTGAAGTGAAGCATCGGAATCTATACCTAGTGTCACAGGAATGGTTTAAATCATAGTCAGTCTTCTTGTACTTAAGTTGGCATTGTGCCTTTTGTATTTCATTCCGATGCAATTAGTGTGTTTCATCGTCTATCAGAAGGTCCAAGGCATACAGTAAACCTGAAGTGAAGCATCGGAATCTATAACTAGTGTCACAGGAATGGTTCAAATCATAGAGAGTTAGAATATTCAGTCTTCTTGTACTTAAGTCGGCATTGTGCCTCTTGTGTTTCATTCCGATGCAATTTCTGTGTTTCATCGTCCATAAGAAGGTCCGAGGGAGACTGTAAACCTCAAGTGAAGCATCGGAATAAAAAACTAGTGTCACAGGAATGGTTCAAAACATAGAGAGTAGGAAGAGTCAGTCTTCTTGAACTTAAGTCTTCATTGTGCTCTTTCTATTTAATACCGATGCGATTTCTGTGTCTCATCGTCAATAGGAAGGTCCAAGGGATACAGAAAACCTGAAGTGAAGCATCGGAATCTATAACTAGTGTCACAGGAATGGTTCAAATCATAGTCAGTAAGAAGAGTCAGTTTTCTTGTACTTAAGTCGGCATTGTGCATTTTTTATTTAATTCTGATGCACTTTCTGTGTTTCATCGTCAATAAGAAGGTCCAAGGGATACAGAAAACCTTGAGTGAAGCATCGGAATCTATAACTAGTGTCTCTGGAATGGTTCAATACATAGACAGTAAGATGAGTCAGTCTTCTTGTACTTATGTCGGCATTGTGCCTATTGTATTTAATTCCGATGCAATTTCTGTGTTTTATCGTCAATAAGAAGGTCAGAGGGATACAGTAAACCTGAAGGGAAGCATCGGAATATATAACTAGTGTCACAGGAATGTTTCAAAACATAGTCAGTATGAAGAGTCCGTCTTCTTGTACTTAAGTCGGCATTGTGCTTTTGTTTTTAATTTCGATGCAATTTCTGTGTTTCATCGTCAATAAGAAGGTCCAAGGTATACAGTAAACCTTGAGTGAAGCACCGGAATCTATAACTAGTGTCACAGGAATGGTTCAAAACATAGACAGTAGGGTGAGTCAGTCTTCTTGTACTTAAGTCGGCATTGTGCCTTTTGTATTTAATTCCGATGCAATTTCTGTGTTTCATTGTCACTAAGACGCTCAGTGGGATACAGTAATCCCGACGTTAAGCATCGGAAACTATAACTAGTGTCACAGGAATGGTTCAAAACATGGTCAGTAAGAAGAGTCAGTCTTCTTGTAGTTAAGTCGGTATTGTGCCTTTTCTATTTAATTCCGATGCAATTTCTGTGTTTCATCGTCAATAAGAAGGTCAGAGGGATACAGTTAACCTGAAGTGAAGCATCGGAATCTATAACTAGTGTCACAGGAATGGTTCAAAGCATAGTCAGTAAGAAGAGTCAGCCTTCTTGTACTTAAGTCGGCATTGTGCATTTTGTACTTAATTCCGATGCAATTTCTGTGTTTCATCGTCAATAAGAACGTCCAAAGGATACAGTAAACCTGAAATGTACCATGGGAATCTATAACTAGTGTCACAGGAATGGTTCAAAACATAGACAGTAGGAAATGTCAGTCTACACGTACTTAAGTCGGCATTGTGCCTTTTGTATTTAATTCCCATGCAATATCTGTGTTTCATCGTCAATAAGAAGTTCAGAGGGATACAGTTAACCTCAAGTGAAGCATCGGAATCTATAACTAGTGTCACAGGAATGGTTCAAACATAGTCAGTAAGAAGAGTCAGTCCTCTTGTACTTAAGTCGGCATTCTGCCTTTTCTATTTAATTCCGATGCAATTTCTGTGTTTCAACGTCAATAAGAAGGTCCACGGGATACAGTAAACCTGGAGTGAAGCATCGGAATCTATAACTAGTGTCACAGGAATTATTCAAAACATAGACAGTAAGAAGAGTCAATCTTCTTGTACTTATGTCGGCATTGTGCCTTTTGTAGTTGATTCCGATGCAATTAGTGTGTTTCATCGTCTATCAGAAGGTCCAAGGGATACAGTAAACCTGAAGTGAAGCATCGGAATCTATAACTAGTGTCACAGGAATGGTTCAAATCATAGAGAGTTGGAATATTCAGTCTTCTTGTACTTAAGTCGGCATTGTGCCTCTTGTATTTCATTCCGAAGTAATTTCTGTGTTTCATCGTCAATACGATGGTCCAAGGGATACAGTAAACCTGAAGTGAAGCACCGGAATCTATAATTAGTGTCACACGAATGGTTCAAAACATAGCCAGTAAGAAGAGCAGTCTTCTTGTACTTAAGTCGCCATTGCGCATTTTGTATTTAATTTCGATGCAATTTCTGTGTATCATCGTCAATAAGAAGGTCCAAGGGATGCAGTAAACCTGGAGTGATGCATCGGAATCTGTAACTAGTGTCACATGAATGGTTCAAATCATAGACAGTAAGAAGAGTTAGTCTTCTTGTACTTAATCCGGCATTGTGCCTTTTGTATTTAATTCCGATGCAATTTCTGTGTTTCATCGTCCATACGAAGGTCAGAGGGATACAGTAAAGCTGAAGTGAAGCATCGGAATCTATAACTAGTGTCACAGGAATGGTTCAAAACATAGTCAGTAAGAAGAGTCAGTCTTCTTGTACTTAAGTCGGCAGTGTGCCATTTGTATTTAATTCCGATGCAATTTTTGTGTTTTATCGTCAATAAGAAGGTCCAAGGGATACAGTAAACCGGAGTGAAGCATCGGAATCTTTAACTAGTGTCACAAAAATGGTTCAAACATAGTCAGTAAGAAGAGTCAGTCTTCTTGTACTTAAGTCTGCATTGTGCCTTTTGTATTTAATTCCGATGCAATTTCTGTGTTTCATCGTCAATACGAAGGTCCAAGGGATACAGTAAACCTGGAGTGAAGCATCGGAATCTACAACTAGTGTCATAGGAATGAATCATAACATAGTCTGTAAGAAGAGTCTGTCTTCTTGTACTAAAGTCGGCATTGTGCCTTTTGTATTTAATTCCGATGCAATTTCAGTGTTTCATCGTCAATAAGAAGGTCCAAGGGATACAGTAAACCAGAAGTGAAGCATCGGAATCTACAACTAGTGTCACAGGGATGGTTCAAAACATAGACAGCAAGAAGAGTCAGTATTCTTATACTTAAGTCGGCATTGTGCCTTTTGTATTTAATTCCGACGCAACTTCTGTGTTTCATCGTCAATAAGAAGGTCAGAGGGATACAGTAAACCTGATCTGAAGCACCGGAATCTACAACTAGTGTCACTATAATGGTTAAAAACATAGACAGTAGGAAGAGTCAGTCTTCTTGTACTTAAGTCGGCATTGTGCCTTTTCTGTTTAATTCCCATGCAATTTCTGTGTTTCATTGCAAATAAGAAGGACCTAGGGATATAGTAAACCTGGAGTGAAGCATCGAAATCTATAACTAGTGTCACAGGAGAGGTTCTAAACCTAGACAGTAAGAAGAGTCTGTCTTCTTGTACTTAAGTCAGCATTGTGCCTTGTGTATTTAATTCCGATGCAATTTCTGTGTTTAACCGTCAATATGAAGGTCCAAGGGATACAGTAAACCTGGAGTGAAGCGTCGGAATCTATAACTACTGTGACAGGAATGGTTCAAATCATAGACAGTAAGATGAGTCACTCTTGTTGTACTTAAGTCGGTATTGTGCCTTTTGTATTTAATTCCGGTGCAATTGCTGTGTTTCATCGTTAATAAGAAGGTCTAAGGAATACAGTAAACCTGAAGTGAAGCATCGGAATCTATAACTAGTGTCACAGGAATCGTTCAAAACATAGTCAGTAAGAAGAGTCTGACTTATTGTACTGAAGTCGGCCTTGTGCCCTTTGTATTTAATTCCGAAGCAATTGCTGTGTTTCATCGTCAATAAGAAGGTCTAAGGGATACAGTAAACCTGAAGTGAAGCATCGGAATCTATAACTGGTGTCACAGGAATGGTTCAAAGCATAGTCAGTAAGAAGAGTCAGTCTTCTTGTACTTAAATCGGCATTGTGCCTTTTGTATTTAATTCCGATGCAATTGCTGTGTTTCATCGTCAATAAGAAGGTCCAAGGGATACAGTAAACCTGGAGTGAAGCATCGGAATCTGTAACTAGTGTCACAGGAATGGTTCAAAACATAGACAGTAAGCAGAGTCAATCTTCTTGTACTTAAGTCGGCATTGTGTCTTTTTTATTTAATTCCGATGCAATTTCTGTGTTTCAGCGTCAATATGAAGGTCCAAGGGATACAGTAAACCTAAAGTGAGCATCGGAAACTATAACTAGTGTCACAGGAATGGTTCAAAATAGAGACAGTAAGAAGAGTCAGTCATCATGTACTTAATTCGGCATTGTGCGTT
Organism: Schistocerca americana; assembly: GCF_021461395.2. Classification (NCBI taxonomy): domain Eukaryota; kingdom Metazoa; phylum Arthropoda; class Insecta; order Orthoptera; family Acrididae; genus Schistocerca; species Schistocerca americana. The sequence goes on from NC_060123.1 coordinate 761,300,924, forward strand.
TTGTATTTAATTCCGTCGGAATTTCTGTGTTTCATCGTCAATAAGAACGTCACAGGGATACAGTAAACCTGGAGTGAAGCATCGTAATCCATAACTAGTGTCACAGGGATGGTTCAAAGCATAGACAGTAAGAAGAGTCAGTATTCTTGTACTCAATTCGGCACTGTGCCTTTTGGATTTAATTCCGATGCAATTTCTTTGTTTCATCGTCAATGAGAAGGTCAGAGGGATGCAGCAAACCTGAAATGAAGCATCGGAATCAATAACTAGTGCCACAGGAATGATTCAAAACATAGACAGTAGGAAGAGTCAGTCTTCTTGTACTTAAGTCGGCATTGTGCCTTTTCTATTTATCTCTGATGCGATTTCTGTGTTTCATCGTCAAAAAGAAGGTCCAAGGGATATAGTAAACCTGGAGTCAAGCATCCGAATCTATAACTAGTGTAACAGGAATGGTTCAAAACATAGGCAGTAAGAAGAGTCAGTCTTCTTGTACTTAAGTCGGCATTGTGCCTTTAGTATTTACTTCCCATGCTATTTCTGTGTTTCATCGTCAATAAGAAGGTCAGAGGGATACAGTAAATCTCAATTGAAGCATCGGAATCTATAACTAGTGACACAGGGTTGGTTCAAAACATAGACAGTAAGAAGAGTCAGTATTCTTGTACTTAAGTCGGCATTGTGCCTTTTGTATTTAATTCCGATGCAATTTTTGTGTTTCATCGTTAATAAAAAGGTCCAAGGGATACAGTAAACCGGGAGTGAAGCATCGGAATCTATAACTAGTGTCACAAAAAAGGTTCAAACATAATCTGAAAGAAGAGTCAGTCTTCTTGTACTAAAGTCTGCATTGTGCCTTTTGTATTTAATTCCGATGCAATTTCTGTGTTTCATCGTCAATAAGAAGGTCCAAGGTATACAGTAAACCTGGAGTGAAGCATCGGAATCTATAACTAGTGTCATAGGAATGAATCATATCATTGTCTGTAAGAAGAGTCAGTCTTCTTGTACTAAAGTCGGCATTGTGCCTTTTGTATTTAATTCCGATGCAATTTCAGTGTTTCATCGTCAATAAGAAGGTCCAAGGGATACAGTAAACCAGAAGTGAAGCATCGGAATCTATAACTAGTGTCACAGGGATGGTTCAAACATAGACAGTAAGAAGTGTCGGTATTATTGTACTTAAGTCGACATTGTGCCTTTTGTATCTAATTCCAATGCAATTTCTGTGTTTAACCGTCAATATGAAGGTCCAAGGGATACAGTAAACCTGGAGTGAAGCGTCGGAATCTATAACTACTGTGACAGGAATGGTTCAAATTATAGACAGTAAGATGAGTCACTCTTGTTGTACTTAAGTCGGTATTGTGCCTTTTGTATTTAATTCCGATGCAATATCTATGTTTCATCGCCAATAACATGGTCCAAGGGATACAGTAAAACTGAAGTGAAGCATCAGAATCTATAACTAGTGTCACAGGAATCGTTCAAAACATAGGCAGTAAGAAGAGTCAGTCTTCTTGTACTTAAGTCGGCATTGTGCCTTTAGTATTTACTTCCCATGCTATTTCTGTGTTTCATCGTCACAAACATGGTCCAAGGGATACAGTAAACCTGAAGTGAAGCATCCGAATCTATAACTAGTGTAACAGGAATGGTTCAAAACATAGGCAGTAAGAAGAGTCAGTCTTCTTGTACTTAAGTCGGCATTGTGCCTTTAGTATTTACTTCCCATGCTATTTCTGTGTTTCATCGTCAATAATAAGGTCAGAGGGATACAGTAAATCTCAAGTGAAGCATCGGAATCTATAACTAGCGTCACAGGAATGGTTCAAAACATAGTCAGTAAGAAGAGTCAGTCTTCTTGTACTTAAGTCGGCATTGTGCATTTTGTATTTAATTCCGATGCAATTACTGTGTTTCATCGTCAATACGATGGTCCAAGGGATACAGTAAACCTGAAGTGAAGCACCGGAATCTATAATTAGTGTCTCATGAATGGTTCAAAGCATAGCCAGTAAGAAGAGGCTGTCTTCTTGTACTAAAGTCGCCATTGTGATTTTTGTATTTAATTCCGATGCAATTTCTGTGTATCATCGTCAATAAGAAGGTCCAAGGGATACAGTAAACCTGGAGTGAAGCATCGAAATCTGTAACTAGTGTCACATGAATGGTTTAAATCTTAGACAGTAAGAAGAGTCAGTCTTCTTGTACTTAATCCGGCATTGTGCCTTTTGTATTTAATTCCGATGCAATTTCTGTGTTTAATCGTCAATAAGTAGGTCCAAGGGATACAGTAAACCCGGAGTGAAGCATCGGAATCTATAACTAGTGACACAGGGTTGGTTCAAAACATAGACAGTAAGAAGAGTCAGTATTCTTGTACTTAAGTCGGCATTGTGCCTTTTGTATTTAATTCCGATGCAATTTTTGTGTTTCATCGTTAATAAAAAGGGCCAAGGGATACAGTAAACCGGGAGTGAAGGCTCGGAATCTACTACTAGTGTCACAAAAAAGGTTCAACCATAGTCTGAAAGGAGAGTCAGTCTTCTTGTACTTAAGTCTGCATTGTGCCTTTTGTATTTAATTCCGATGCAATTTCTGTGTTTCATCGTCAATAAGAAGGTCCAAGGTATACAGTAAACCTGGAGTGAAGCATCGGAATCTATAACTAGTGTCATAGGAATGAATCATATCATAGTCTGTAAGAAGAGTCAGTCTTCTTGTACTAAAGTCGGCATTGTGCCTTTTGTATTTAATTCCGATGCAATTTCAGTGTTTCATCGTCAATAAGAAGGTCCAAGGGATACAGTAAACTAGAAGTGAAGCATCGGAATCTATAACTAGTGTCACAGGGATGGTTCAAACATAGACAGTAAGAAGTGTCGGTATTATTGTACTTAAGTCGACATTGTGCCTTTTGTATTTAATTCCAATGCAATTTCGGTGTTTAACCGTCAATATGAAGGTCCAAGGGATACTGTAAACCAGGAGTGAAGCGTCGGAATCTATAACTACTGTGACAGGAATGGTTCAAATCATAGACAGTAAGATGAGTCACTCTTGTTGTACTTAAGTCGGTATTGTGCCTTTTGTATTTAATTCCGATGCAATATCTATGTTTCATCGCCAATAACATGGTCCAAGGGATACAGTAAAACTGAAGTGAAGCATCAGAATCTATAACTAGTGTCACAGGAATCGTTCAAAACATAGGCAGTAAGAAGAGTCAGTCTTCTTGTACTTAAGTCGGCATTGTGCTTTTAGTATTTACTTCCCATGCTATTTCTGTGTTTCATCGTCACAAACATGGTCCAAGGGATACAGTAAACCTGAAGTGAAGCATCCGAATCTATAACTAGTGTAACAGGAATGGTTCAAAACATAGGCAGTAAGAAGAGTCAGTCTTCTTGTACTTAAGTCGGCATTGTGCCTTTAGTATTTACTTCCCATGCTATTTCTGTGTTTCATCGTCAATAAGAAGGTCAGAGGGATACAGTAAATCTCAAGTGAAGCATCGGAATCTATAACTAGCGTCACAGGAATGGTTCAAAACATAGTCAGTAAGAAGATTCAGTCTTCTTGTACTTAAGTCGGCATTGTGCATTTTGTATTTAATTCCGATGCAATTACTGTGTTTCATCGCCAATACGATGGTCCAAGGGATACAGTAAACCTGAAGTGAAGCACCGGAATCTATAATTAGTGTCACATGAATGGTTCAAAGCATAGCCAGTAAGAAGAGGCAGTCTTCTTGTACTAAAGTCGCCATTGTGATTTTTGTATTTAATTCCGATGCAATTTCTGTGTATCATCGTCAATAAGAAGGTCCAAGGGATACAGTAAACCGGGAGTGAAGCATCGGAATCTGTAACTAGTGTCACATGAATGGTTTAAATCTTAGACAGTAAGAAGAGACAGTCTTCTTGTACTTAATCCGGCATTGTGCCTTTTGTATTTAATTCCGATGCAATTTCTGTGTTTAATCGTCAATAAGTAGGTCCAAGGGATACAGTAAACCCGGAGTGAAGCATCGGAATCTATAACTAGTGACACAGGGTTGGTTCAAAACATAGTCAGTAAGAAGAGTCAGTATTCTTGTACTTAAGTCGGCATTGTGCCTTTTGTATTTAATTCCGATGCAATTTTTGTGTTTCATCGTTAATAAAAAGGTCCAAGGGATACAGTAAACCGGGAGTGAAGCATCGGAATCTATAACTAGTGTCACAAAAAAGGTTCAAACATAGTCTGAAAGGAGAGTCAGTCTTCTTGTACTTAAGTCTGCATTGTGCCTTTTGAATTTAATTCCGATCCAATTTCTGTGTTTCATCGTCAATAAGAAGGTCCAAGGTATACAGTAAACATGGAGTGAAGCATCGGAATCTATAACTAGTGTCATAGGAATGAATCATATCATAGTCTGTAAGAAGAGTCAGTCTTCTTGTACTAAAGTCGGCATTGTGCCTTTTGTATTTAATTCCGATGCAATTTCAGTGTTTCATCGTCAATAAGAAGGTCCTAGGGATATAGTAAACCTGGAGTGAAGCATCGGAATCTATAACTTGTGTCACAGGAGAGGTTCAAAACCTAGACAGTAAGAAGAGTCAGTCTTCTTGTACTTAAGTCAGCATTGTGCCTTGTGTATTTAATTCCGATGCAATTTCTGTGTTTAACCGTCAATATGAAGGTCCAAGGGATACAGTAAACCTGGAGTGAAACGTCGGAATCTATAACTACTGTGACAGGAATGGTTTCAATCATAGACAGTAAGATGAGTCACTCTTGTTGTACTTAAGTCGGTATTGTGCCTTTTGTATTTAATTCCGATGCAATATCTATGTTTCATCGCCAATAACATGGTCCAAGGGATACAGTTAACCTGAAGTGAAGCATCAGAATCTTTAACTAGTGTCACAGGAATCGTTCAAAACATAGTCAGTAAGAAGAGTCTGTCTTCTTGTACTTAAGTCGGCCTTGTGCCCGTTGTATTTAATTCCGATGCTATTTCTGTGCTTCATCGTCAATAAGAAGGTCCAAGGGATACAGTAAACCTGAAGTGACGCATCGAAATCTATAACTAGTGTCACAGGAATCGTTCAAAACATAGTCAGTAAGAAGAGTCTGACTTATTGTACTTAAGTCGGCCTTGTGCCCTTTGTATTTAATTCCGAAGCAATTGCTGTGTTTCATCGTCAATAAGAAGGTCTAAGGGATACAGTAAACCTGAAGTGAAGCATCGGAATCTATAACTGGTGTCACAGGAATGGTTCAAAGCATAGTCAGTAAGAAGAGTCAGTCTTCTTGTACTAAAGTCGGCATTGTGCCTTTTGTATTTATTTCCGATGCAATTTCAGTGTTTCATCGTCAATAAGAAGGTCCAAGGGATACAGTAAACCAGAAGTGAAGCATCGGAATCTATAACTAGTGTCACAGGGATGGTTCAAACATAGACAGTAAGAAGTGTCGGTATTATTGTACTTAAGTCGACATTGTGCCTTTTGTAATTAATTCCAATGCAATTTCTGTGTTTCATCGTCATTAAGAAGGTCAGAGGGATACAGTAAACCTGAACTGAAGCACCGGAATCTATAACTAGTGTCACTATAATGGTTCAAAACATAGACAGTAGGAAGAGTCAGTCTTCTTGTACGTAAGTCGACATTGTGCCTTTTCTATTTAATTCCCATGCAATTTCTGTGTTTCATCGCAAATAAGAAGGTTCTAGGGATATAGTAAACCTGGAGTGAAGCATCGGAATCTATAACTAGTGTCACAGGAATGGTTCAAAACATAGACAGTAAGTAGCGGCCGTCTTCTTGTACTTAAGTCGGCATTGTGCCTTCTTTATTTAATTCCGATGCAATTTCTGTGTTTCATCGTCAATAAGAAGGTCCAAGGGATACAGCAAACCTGGAGTGAAGCATCGGTATCTATGACTAGTGTCACAGGAATGGTTCAAAACATCGACAGTAAGAAGAGTCAGTCTTCTTGTACTTAATTCGGCATTGTGCCTTTAGTATGTAATTCCGATGCAATTTCTGTGTTTCATCGTCAATAAGAAGGTCAGAGGGATACAGTAAATCTGAAGTCAAGCATCGGAATCTATAACTAGTGTCACAGGAATGGTTCAAAACATAGTCAGTAAGAAGAGTCAGTCTTCTTGTACTTAAGTCGGCTTTGTGCATTTTGTATTTCATTCCGATGCAATTTCTGTGTTCCATCGTCAATAAGAAGGTCCAAGGGATACAGTAAACCTGAAGTGAAGCATCAGAATCTATAACTAGTGTCACAGGAATGGTTCAAAACATAGTCAGTAAGAAGAGTTAGTCTTCTTGTACTTAAGTCGGCATTGTGCCTTTTGTATTTATTTCCGATGCAATTTCTGTGTTTCATCGTCAATTAGAAGGTCCAAGGTATACAGTATACCTAGAGTGAAGCATCGGAATCTATAACTAGTGTCACAGGAGAGGTTCAAAACATAGACAGTAAGGAGAGTCAGTCTTCTTGTAATTCATTCGGCATTGTGCCTTTTGTATTTAATTCCGACGTAATTTCTGTGCTTCATCGCCAATATGAACGTCAGAGGGATACAGTTAATCTGAAGTGAAGCATCGGAATCTATAACTAGTGTCACAGGAATGGTTCAAAACATAGACAGTAAGAAGAGTCGGTCTTCTTGTACTTAAGTCGGCATTGTGCCTTTTGAATTTAATTCCGATGTGATTTCTGTGTTTTATCGTCATTACGAAGGTCAGAGAGATACAGTAAACCTGAAATGAAGCATCGGAATCTATAACTAGTGCCACAGGAATGATTCAAAACATGGACAGTAGGAAGAGTCGGTCTTCTTGTACTTAAGTCGGCATTGTGCCTTTTCTATTTATCTCAAATGCAATTTCTGTGTTTCATCGTCAATAAGAAGGTCCAAGGGATATAGTAAACCTGGAGTGAAGCATTCGAATCTATAACTAGTGTAACAGGAATGGTTCAAAACATAGGCAGTAAGAAGAGGCAGTCTTCTTGTACTTAAGTCGGCATTGTGCCTTTAGTATTTACTTCCCATGCAATTTCTGTGTTTCATCGTCAATAAGAAGGTCAGAGGGATACAGTAAATCTCAAGTGAAGCATCGGAATCTATAACTAGTGTCACAGGAATGGTTCAAAACATAGTCAGTAAGAAGAGTCAGTCTTCTTGTACTTAAGTCGGCAGTGTGCCATTTGTATTTAATTCCGATGCAATTTATGTGTTTAATCGTCAATAAGTAGGTCCAAGAGATACAGTAAACCCGGAGTGAAGCATCGGAATCTATAACTAGTGACACAGGGTTGGTTCAAAACATAGACAGTAAGAAGGGTCAGTATTCTAGTACTTAAGTCGGAATTGTGCCTTTTGTATTTAATTCCGATGCAATTTTTGTGTTTCATCGTTAATAAAAAGGTCCAAGGGATACAGTAAACCGGGAGTGAAGCATCGGAATCTATAACTAGTGTCACAAAAATGGTTCAAACGTAGTCTGAAAGAAGAGTCAGTCATCTTGTACTTAAGTCTGCATTGTGCCTTTTGTATTTAATTCCGATGCAATTTCTGTGTTTCATCGTCAATAAGAAGGTCCAAGGTATACTGTAAACCTAGAGTGAAGCATCGGAATCTATAACTAGTGTCATAGGAATGAATCATATCATAGTGTGTAAGAAGAGTCAGACTTCTTGTACTAAAGTCGGCATTGTGCCTTTTGTATTTAATTCCGTTGCAATTTCAGTGTTTCATCATCAATAAGAAGGTCCAAGGGATACAGTAAACCAGAAGTGAAGCATCGGAATCTATAACTAGTGTCACAGGGATGGTTCAAACATAGACAGTAAGAAGTGTCAGTATTATTGTACTTAAGTCGACATTGTGCCTTTTGTATTTAATTCCAATGCAATTTCTGTGTTTCATCGTCAATAAGAAGGTCAGAGGGATACAGTAAACCTGAACTGAAGCACCGGAATCTATAACTAGTGTCACTATAATGGTTCAAAACATAGACAGTAGGAAGAGTCAGTCTTCTTGTACGTAAGTTGACATTGTGCCTTTTCTATTTAATTCCCATGCAATTTCTGTGTTTCATCGCAAATAAGAAGGTCCTAGGGATATAGTAAACCTGGAGTGAAGCATCGGAATCTATAACTAGTGTCACAGGAATGGTTCAAAACATAGACAGTAGGTAGCGGCCGTCTTCTTGTACTTAAGTCGGCATTGTGCCTTTTTTATTTAATTCCGATGCAATTTCTGTGTTTCATCGTCAATAAGAAGGTCCAAGGGATACAGTAAACCTGGAGTGAAGCATCGGTATCTATGACTAGTGTCACAGGAATGGTTCAAAACATCGACAGTAAGAAGAGTCAGTCTTCTTGTACTTAATTCGGCATTGTGCCTTTAGTATTTAATTCCGATGCAATTTCTGTGTTTCATCGTGAATAAGAAGGTCAGAGGGATACAGTAAATCTGAAGTCAAGCATCGGAATCTATAACTAGTGTCACAGGAATGGTTCAAAACATAGTCAGTAAGAAGAGTCAGTCTTCTTGTACTTAAGTCGGCTTTGTGCATTTTGTATTTCATTCCGATGCAATTTCTGTGTTTCATCGTCAATAAGAACGTCCAAGGGATACAGTATACCTGAAGTGAAGCATCAGAATCTATAACTAGTGTCACAGGAATGGTTCAAAACATAGTCAGTAAGAAGAGTCAGTCTTCCTGTACTTCAGTCGGCATTGTGCCTTTTGTATTTATTTCCGATGCAATTTCTGTGTTTCATCGTCAATAAGAAGGTCCAAGGGATACAGTATACCTAGAGTGAAGCATCGGAATCTATAACTAGTGACACAGGAGAGGTTCAAAACATAGACAGTAAGAAGAGTCAGTCTTCTTGTACTTCATTCGGCATTGTGCCTTTTGTATTTAATTCCGACGTAATTTCTGTGTTTCAGCGTCAATAAGAACGTCAGAGGGATACAGTAAATCTCAAGTGAAGCATCGGAATCTATAACTAGCGTCACAGGAATGGTTCAAAACATAGCCAGTAAGAAGAGTTAGTCTTCTTGTACTTATGTCTGCATTGTGCATTTTGTATTTAATTCCGATGCAATTTCTGTGTTTCGTTGTCAATAAGAAGGTCAGAGGGATACAGTAAACCTGAAGTGAAGCATCGGAATCTATAACTAGTGTCACAGGATTCGTTCAAAACATAGTCAGTAAGAAGAGTCTGACTTCTTATACTTAAGTCGGCCTTGTGCCCTTTGTATTTAATTCCGATGCAATTGCTGTGTTTCATCGTCAATAAGAAGGTCTAAGGGATACAGTAAACCTGAAGTGAAGCATCGGAATCTATAACTAGTTTCACAGGAATGGTTCAAAGCATAGTCAGTAAGAAGAGTCAGTCTTCTTGTACTTAAATCGGCATTGTGCCTTTTGTATTTAAATCCGATGCCATTGCTGTGTTTCATCGTCAATAAGAAGGTCCAAGGGATACAGTAAACCTAAAGTGAAGCATCGGAATCTGTAACTAGTGTCACAGGAATGGTTCAGAACATAGACATTAAGCAGAGTCAGTCTTCTTGTACTTAAGTCGGCATTGTGTCTTTTTTATTTAATTCCGATGCAATTTCTGTGTTTCATCGTCAATATGAAGGTCCAAGGCATACAGTAAACCTAGAGTGAGCATCGGAATCTATAACTAGTGTCACAGGAATGGTTCAAAACATAGTCAGTAAGAAGAGTTAGTCTTCTTGTACTTATGTCTTCATTGTGCCTTTTGTCTTTAATTCCGATGCCATTTCTGTGTTTCATCGTCAATAAGAAGGTCCAAGGGATACAGTAAACCTGAAGTGAAGCATCGGAATCTATAAATAGTGTCACAGGAATGGTTCAAAACATAGACAGTGGGAAGAGTCAGTCTTCTTGTACTTCAGTCGGTATTGTGCCTTTTGTATTTAATTCCGATGCAATTTCTTTGTTTCATCGTCAATAAGAAGGTCAGAGGGATGCAGCAAACCTGAAATGAAGCATCGGAATCTACAACTAGTACCACAGGAATGATTCAAAACATAGACAGTAGGAAGCGTCAGTCTTCTTGTACTTAAGTCGGCATTGTGCCTTTTCTATTTATCTCCGATGCAATTTCTATGTTTCATCGTCAATAAGAAGGTCCAAGGGATATAGTAAACATGGAGTGAAGCATCGGAATCTATAACTAGTGTCACAGGAATGGTTCGAAACATAGGCAGTAAGAAGAGGTAGTCTTCTTGTACTTAAGTCGGCATTGTGCCTTTAGTACTTACTTCCCATGCAATTTCTGTGTTTCATCGTCAATAAGAAGGTCAGAGGGATACAGTAAATCTCAAGTGAAGCATCGGAATCTATAACTAGCGTCACAGGAATGGTTCAAAACATAGCCAGTAAGAAGAGTTAGTCTTCTTGTACTTATGTCTGCATTGTGCATTTTGTATTTAATTCCGATGCAATTTCTGTGTTTCGTTGTCAATAAGAAGGTCAGAGGGATACAGTAAACCTGAACTGAAGCACCGGAATCTATAACTAGTGTCACAGGAATGGTTCAAAGCATAGACAGTAAGTAGCGGCAGTCTTCTTGTCCTTAAGTCGGCATTGTGCCTTTTTTATTTAATTCCGATGCAGTTTCTGTGTTTCATCGTCAATAACAAGGACAAAGGGATACAGTAAACCTGGAGTGATGAATCGGAATCCATAACTAGTGTCACAGGAATGGTTCAAAGCATCGACAGTAAGAAGAGTCAGTCTTCTTGTACGTAATTCGGCATTGTGCCTTTAGTATTTAATTCCGATGTAATTTCTGTGTTTCATCGTCAATAAGAAGGTCCATGGGATACAGTTAACCTGGAGTGAAGCATCGGAATCTATAAGTAGTGCCACAGGAATGGTTCAAAACATAGACAGTAGGAAGAGTCAGTCTTCTTGCACTTAAGTCGGCATTGTGCCTTTTCTATTTAATTCCGATGCAATTGCTGTGTTTCATCGTCAATAAGAAGATCCAAGGGGTACAGTAAACCTGAAGTGAAGCATCGGAATCTATAACTAGTGTCACAGGAATGGTTCAAAACATAGTCAGTAAGAAGAGTCAGTCTTCCTGTACTTAAGTCGGCATTGTGGCATTTGTATTTAATTCCGATGCAATTTCTATGTTTCATCGTCAATAAGAAGGTCCAAGGGATACAGTAAACCTGACGTGAAGCAGCGGAATCTATAACTAGTGTCACAGGAATGAATAAAACATACTCAGTAAGAAGAGTCAGTTTTCTTGTACTAAAGTCGGCATTGTGCCTTTTGTATTTAATTCCGATGCAATTTCAGTGTTTCATCGTCAATAAGAAGGTCCAAGGGATACAGTAAACCTGAAGTGAAGAAACGGAATCTATAACTAGTGTCACAGGGATGGTTCAAAACATAGACAGTAAGAAGAGTCAGTATTCTTGTACTTAAGTCGGCATTGTGCCTTTTGTATTTAATTCCGAAGCAATTTCTGTGTTTCATCTTCAATAAGATGGTCCAAGGGATACAATAAACCTAAAGTGAAGCATCAGAGTCTATAGCTAGTGTCACAGGAATGGTTCAAAACATAGCCAGTAAGAAGAGTCAGTCTTCTTGTACATAAGTCGGAATTGTGCCTTTTGTATTTAATTCCGATGCAATTTCTGTGTATCATCGTCAATAAGAAGGTCCAAGGGATACAGTAAACCTGAAGTGAAGCATCGGAAACTATAACTAGTGTCACAGGAATGGTTCAAAACATAGACAGTGGGATGAGTCAGTCTTCTTGTACTTAAGTCGGCATTGTGCCTTTTGTATTTAATTCCGATGCAATTTCTATGTTTCATCGTCAATAAGAAGGTCCAAGGGATACAGTAAACCTGAAGTGAAGCAGCAGAATCTATAACTAGTGTCACAGGAATGAATCAAAACATAGTCAGTAAGAAGAGTCAGTCTTCTTGTACTAAAATCGGCATTGTGCCTTTTGTATTTAATTCCGATGCAATTTCAGTGTTTCATCGTCAATACGAAGGTCCAAGGGATACAGTAAACCAGAAGTGAAGCATCGGAATCTATAACTAGTGTCACAGGGGTGGTTCAAAACATAGACGGTGAGAAGAGTCAGTATTCTTGTACTTAAGTCGGCATTGTGCCTTTTGTATTTAATTCCGAAGCAATTTCTGTGTTTCATCTTCTATAAGAAGGATCAAGGGATACAATAAACCTAAAGTGAAGCATCAGAGTCTATAGCTAGTGTCACAGGAATGGTTCAAAACATGGTCAGTAAGAAGAGTCAGTCTTCTTGTACATAAGTCGTAATTGTGCCTTTTGTATTTAATTCCGATGCAATTTCTGTGTTTCATCGTCAATAAGAAGGTCCAAGGGATACAGTAAACCTGAAGTGAAGCATCGGAATCTATAACTAGTGTAACAGGAATGGTTCAAAACATAGTCAGTAAGAAGAGTCAGTCTTCTTGTACTTCAGTCGGCATTGTGCCTTTTGTATTTATTTCCGATGCAATTTCTGTGTTTCATCGTCAATAAGAAGGTCCAAGGGATACAGTAAACCTGAAGTGAAGCACCGGAATCTATAACTAGTGTCACATGAATGGTTCAAATCATAGTCAGTAAGAAGAGTCAGACTTCTTGCACTTAAGTCGGCATTGTGCCTTTTGTATTTAATTCCGATGCAATTTCTGTGTTTCATCGTCAATAAGAAGGTCCAAGGGATACAGTAAACCTGGAGTGAAGCATCGGAATCTATAACTAGCGTCACATGAATGGTTCAAAACATAGACAGTGAGAAGAGTCAGTCTTCTTGTACTTAATTCGGAACTGTGAATTTTGTATTTAATTCCGATGCAATATCTGTGTTTCATCGTCAATAAGAAGGTCAGAGGGATACAGTTAACCTGAACTGAAGCACCGGAATCTATAACTAGTGTCACAGGAATGGTTCAAAACTTAGACAGTAAGTAGCGTCAGTCTTCTTGTACATAAGTCGGCATTGTGCCTTTTTTATGTAATTCCGATGCACTTTCTGTGTTTCATCGTCAATAAGAAGGTCAAAGGGGTACAGTAAACCTGGAGTGAAGCATCGGAATCTATAACTAGTGTCACAGGAATGGTTCAAAACATCGACAGTAAGAAGAGTCAGTCTTCTTGTCCTTAATTCGGCACTGTGCTTTTAATATTTAATTCCGATGCAATTTCAGTGTTTCATCGTCAATAAGAAGGTCCATGGGATACAGTAAACCTGAAGTGAAGCATCAGAATCTATGACTAGTGTCACTGGAATGGTTCAAAACATAGTCAGTAAGAAGAGCCAGTCTTCTTGTACTTAAGTCGGCATTGCGCCTTTTGTATTTATTTCCGATGCAATTTCTGTGTTTCATCGTCAATAAGAAGGTCCACGGGATACAGTAAACCTGAAGTCAAGCACCGGAATCTATAACTAGTGTCACATGAATGGTTCAAATCATAGTAAGTAAGAAGAGTCAGTCTTCTTGTACTTAAGTCGGCATTGTGACTTTTGTATTTAATTCCGATGCAATTTCTGTGTTTCATCGTCAATAAGAAGGTCCAAGGGATACAGTAAACCTGGAGTGAAGCATCGGAATCTATAAGTAGTGCCACAGGAATGGTTCAAAACATAGACAGTAGGAAGAGTCAGTCTTCTTGCGCTTAAGTCGGCATTGTGCCTTTTCTATTTAATTCCGATGCAATTGTTGTGTTTCATCGTCAATAAGAAGATCCAAGGGATACAGTAAACCTGAAGTGAAGCATCGGAATCTATAACTAGTGCCACAGGAATGGTTCAAAACATAGGCAGTAAGAAGAGTCAGTCTTCTTGTACTTATGTCGGCATTGTGCCTTTTGTATTTAATTCCGAAGCAATTTCTGTGTTTCATCTTCTATAAGAAGGATCAAGGGATACAATAAACCTAAAGTGAAGCATCAGAGTCTATAGCTAGTGTCACAGGAATGGTTCAAAACATGGTCAGTAAGAAGAGTCAGTCTTCTTGTACATAAGTCGTAATTGTGCCTTTTGTATTTAATTCCGATGCAATTTCTGTGTTTCATCGTCAATAAGAAGGTCCAAGGGATACAGTAAACCTGAAGTGAAGCATCGGAATCTATAACTAGTGTAACAGGAATGGTTCAAAACATAGTCAGTAAGATGAGTCAGTCTTCTTGTACTTCAGTCGGCATTGTGCCTTTTGTATTTATTTCCGATGCAATTTCTGTGTTTCATCGTCAATAAGAAGGTCCAAGGGATACAGTAAACCTGAAGTGAAGCACCGGAATCTATAACTAGTGTCACATGAATGGTTCAAATCATAGTCAGTAAGAAGAGTCAGACTTCTTGTACTTAAGTCGGCATTGTGCCTTTTGTATTTAATTCCGATGCAATTTCTAAGTTTCATCGTCAATAAGAAGGTCCAAGGGATACAGTAAACCTGGAGTGAAGCATCGGAATCTATCACTAGCGTCACATGAATGGTTCAAAACATAGACAGTGAGAAGAGTCAGTCTTCTTGTACTTAATTCGGAACTGTGAATTTTGTATTTAATTCCGATGCAATTTCTGTGTTTCATCGTCAATAAGAAGGTCAGAGGGATACAGTTAACCTGAACTGAAGCACCGGAATCTATAACTAGTGTCACAGGAATGGTTCAAAACTTAGACAGTAAGTAGCGTCAGTCTTCTTGTACATAAGTCGGCATTGTGCCTTTTTTATGTAATTCCGATGCAATTTCTGTGTTTCATCGTCAATAAGAAGGTCAAAGGGATACAGTAAACCTGGAGTGAAGCATCGGAATCTATAACTAGTGTCACAGGAATGGTTCAAAACATCGACAGTAAGAAGAGTCAGTCTTCTTGTACTTAATTCGGCACTGTGCTTTTAATATTTAATTCCGATGCAATTTCAGTGTTTCATCGTCAATAAGAAGGTCCATGGGATACAGTAAACCTGAAGTGAAGCATCAGAATCTATGACTAGTGTCACTGGAATGGTTCAAAACATAGTCAGTAAGAAGAGCCAGTCTTCTTGTACTTAAGTCGGCATTGTGCCTTTTGTATTTATTTCCGATGCAATTTCTGTGTTTCATCGTCAATAAGAAGGTCCAAGGGATACAGTAAACCAGAAGTGAAGCAGCGGAATCTATAACTAGTGTCACAGGAATGAATCAAACATACTCAGTAAGAAGAGTCAGTCTTCTTGTACTAAAGTCGGCATTGTGCCTTTTGTATTTAATTCCGATGCAATTTCAGTGTTTCATCGTCAATAAGAAGGTCCAAGGGATACAGTAAACCTGAAGTGAAGCAACTGAATCTATAACTAGTGTCAAAGGGATGGTTCAAAACATAGACAGTGGGAAGAGTCAGTCTTCTTGTACTTAAGTCGGCATTGTGCCTTTTGTATTTAATTCCGATGCAATTTCTATGTTTCATCGTCAATAAGAAGGTCCAAGGGATACAGTAAACCTGAAGTGAAGCAGCGGAATCTATAACTAGTGTCACAGGAATGAATCAAATCATAGCCAGTAAGAAGAGTCAGTCTTCTTGTACAAAAATCGGCATTGTGCCTTTTGTATTTAATTCCGATGCAATTTCAGTATTTCATCGTCAATAAGAAGGACCAAGGGGTACAGTAAACCTGAAGTGAAACAACGGAATCTATAACTAGTGTCACAATGATGGTTCAAATCATAGACAGTAAGAAGAGTCAGTATTCTTGTACTTAAGTCGGCATTGTGCCTTTTGTATTTAATTCCGAAGCAATTTCCGTGTTTCATCTTCAATAAGAAGGGTCAAGGGATACAATAAACCTAAAGTGAAGCTTCAGAGTCTATAGCTAGTGTCACAGGAATGGTTCAAAGCATGGTCAGTAACAAGAGTCAGTCTTCTTGTACATAAGTCGGAATTGTGCCTTTTGTATTTAATTCCGATGCAATTTCTGTGTTTCATCGTCAATAAGAACGTCCAAGGGATACAGTTAACCAGAAGTGAAGCATCGGAATCTATAACTAGTGTAACAGGAATGGTTCAAAACATAGACAGTGGGAAGAGTCAGTTTTCTTGTACTTAAGTCGGCATTGTGACTTTTGTATTTAATTCCGACGCAATTTCTGTGTTTCATCGTCAATAAGAAGGTCAGAGGGATACAGTAAACCTGAACTGAAGCACCGGAATCTATAACTAGTGTCACAGGAATGGTTCAAAACATAGACAGTAGGAAGAGTCAGTCTTCTTGTACTTAAGTCGGCATTGTGCGTTTTCTATTTATTTCCTATGCAATTTCTGTGTTTCATCGTCAATAAGAAGGTCCAAGGGATACAGTAAACCTGGCGTAAAGCTCGAAATCTATAACTGGTGTCACAGGAATGTTTCAAAACATAGTCAGTAAGAAGAGTCAGTCTCCTTGTACATAAGTCGGCTTTGTGCCTTTTGTATTTAATTCCGATGCAATTTCTGTGTTTCATCGTCAATAAGAAGGTCCAAGGGACACAGTAAACCTGAAGTGAAGCATCAGAATCTATAACTAGTGTCACAGGAATGGTTCAAAACCTAGTCAGTAAGAAGCGTCAGTCTTCTTGTACTTCAATCGGCATTGTGAATTTTGTATTTATTTCCGATGCAATTTCTGTGTTTCAACGTCAATTCGAAGGTCCAAGGGATACAGTAAACCTGAAGTGAAGCACCGGAATCTATAACTAGTGTCACATGAATGGTTCAAAACATAGACAGTAAGAAGAGTCAGTCATCTTGTACTTAATTCGGAATTGTGAATTTTGTATTTAATTCCGATGCAATTTCTGTGTTTCATCGTCAATAAGAAGGTTAGAGGGATACAGTAAACCTGAACTGAAGCACCGGAATCTATAACTAGAGTCACAGAAATGGTTCTAAACATAGACAGTAGGAAGAGTCAGTCTTCTTGTACTTAAGTCGGCATTGTGCCTTTTCCATTTAATTCCTATGCAATTTCTGTGTTTCATCGTCAATAAGAAGGTCCGAGGGATATAGTAAACCTGAAGTGAAACATCGAAATCTATAACTAGTGTCACAGGAATGGTTCAAAGCATGGTCAGTAAGAAGAGTCAGTCTTCTTGTAATTAAGTCGGCATTGTGCTTTTTGTTTTTAATTCCGATGCAATTTCTA
Organism: Schistocerca americana; assembly: GCF_021461395.2. Classification (NCBI taxonomy): domain Eukaryota; kingdom Metazoa; phylum Arthropoda; class Insecta; order Orthoptera; family Acrididae; genus Schistocerca; species Schistocerca americana. Next base: position 761,318,139 of record NC_060123.1, read on the forward strand.
TGTTTCATCGTCAATAAGAAGGTCCAAGGGATACAGTAAACCTGGAGTGAAGCAGCGGAATCTATAACTAGTGTCACAGGAATGAACCAAAACGTAGTCAGTAAGAAGTGTCAGTCTTCTTGAACTAAAATCGGCATTGTGCCTTTTGTATTTAATTCCGAGGCAATTTCAGTGTTTCATCGTCAATAAGAAGGACCAAGGGATACAGTAAACCTGAAGTGAAGCATCGTAATCTTTAACTAGTGTCACAGGGATGGTTCAAAATATAGACAGTAAGGAGAGTCAGTATTCTTGTACTTAAGTCGGCATTGTGCCTTTTGTATTTAATTCCGAAGCAATTTCTGTGTTTCATCTTCAATAAGAAGGTTCAAGGGATATAGTAAACCTAAAGTGAAGCATCAGAGTCTATAGCTAGTGTCACATGAATGGTTCAAAGCATGGTCTGTAAGAAGAGTCAGTCTTCTTGTAATTAAGTCGGCATTGTGCTTTTTGTTTTTAATTCCGATGCAATTTCTATGTTTCATCGTCAATAAGAAGGTCCAAGGGATACAGTAAACCTGGAGTGAAGCAGCGGAATCTATAACTAGTGTCACAGGAATGAACCAAAACGTAGTCAGTAAGAAGTGTCAGTCTTCTTGAACTAAAATCGGCATTGTGCATTTTGTATTTAATTCCGATGCAATTTCAGTGTTTCATCGTCAATAAGAAGGACCAAGGGATACAGTAAACCTGAAGTGAAGCATCGTAATCTTTAACTAGTGTCACAGGAATGGTTCAAAATATAGACAGTAAGGAGAGTCAGTATTCTTGTACTTAAGTCGGCATTGTGCCTTTTGTATTTAATTCCGACGCAATTTCTGTGTTTCATCGTCAATAAGAAGGTCAGAGGGATACAGTAAACCTGAACTGAAGCACCGGAATCTGTAACTAGTGTCACAGGAATGGTTCAAAACATAGACAGTAGGAAGAGTCAGTCTTCTTGTACTTAAGTCGGCATTGTGCCCTTTCTATTTAATTCCGATGCAATTTTTGTGTTTCATCGTTAATAAGAAGGTCCAAGGGATATAGTAAACTGGGAGTGAAGCATCGGAATCTATAACTAGTGTCACAAAAATGGTTCAAAACATAGTCAGTAGGAAGAGTCAGTCCTCTTGTACTTAAGTCGGCATTGTGCCTTTTGTATTTAATTCCGATGCAATTTCTATGTTTCATCGTCAATAAGAAGGTCCAAGGGATATACTAAACCTGGAGTGAAGCATCAGGAATCTATAACTAGTGTCACAGGAATGGTTCAAAACATCGACAGTAAGAAGAGTCAGTCTTCTTGTACTTAATTCGGCACTGTGCTTTTAATATTTAATTCCGATGCAATTTCAGTGTTTCATCGTCAATAAGAAGGTCCATGGGATACAGTAAACCTGAAGTGAAGCATCAGAATCTATGACTAGTGTCACTGGAATGGTTCAAAACATAGTCAGTAAGAAGAGCCAGTCTTCTTGTACTTAAGTCGGCATTGTGCCTTTTGTATTTATTTCCGATGCAATTTCTGTGTTTCATCGTCAATAAGAAGGTCCAAGGGATACAGTAAACCTGAAGTGAAGCAGCGGAATCTATAACTAGTGTCACAGGAATGAATCAAACATACTCAGTAAGAAGAGTCAGTCTTCTTGTACTAAAGTCGGCATTGTGCCTTTTGTATTTAATTCCGATGCAATTTCAGTGTTTCATCGTCAATAAGAAGGTCCAAGGGATACAGTAAACCTGAAGTGAAGCAACTGAATCTATAACTAATGTCAAAGGGATGGTTCAAAACATAGACAGTAAGAAGAGTCAGTATTCTTGTACTTAAGTCGGCATTGTGCCTTTTGTATTTAATTCCGAAGCAATTTCTGTGTTTCATCTTCAATAAGAAGGTCCAAGGGATACATTAAACCTAAAGTAAAGCATCAGAGTCTATAGCTAGTGTCACAGGAATGGTTCAAAGCATAGTCAGTAAGAAGAGTCAGTCTTCTTGTACATAAGTCGGAATTGTGCCTTTTGTATTTAATTCCGACTCAAATTCTGTGTTTCATCGTCAATAAGAAGGTGCAAGGGATACAGTAAACCTGAAGTGAAGCATCGGAATCTATAACTAGTGTAACAGGAATGGTTCAAAAGATAGACAGTGGGAAGAGTCAGTCTTCTTGTACTTAAGTCGGCATTGTGCCTTTTGTATTCAATTCCGATGCAATTTCTATGTTTCATCGTCAATAAGAAGGTCCAAGGGATACAGTAAACCTGAAGTGAAGCAGCGGAATCTATAACAAGTGTCACAGGAATGAATCAAATCATAGCCAGTAAGAAGAGTCAGCCTTCTTGTACTAAAATCGGCATTGTGCCTTTTGTATTTAATTCCGATGCAATTTCAGTGTTTCATCGTCAATAAGAAGGACCAAGGGGTACAGTAAACCTGAAGTGAAGCAACGGAATCTATAACTAGTGTCACAGGGATGGTTCAAATCATAGACAGTAAGAAGAGTCAGTATTCTTGTACTTAAGTCGGCATTGTGCCTTTTGTATTTAATTCCGAAGCAATTTCCGTGTTTCATCTTCAATAAGAAGGGTCAAGGGATACAATAAACCTAAAGTGAAGCTTCAGAGTCTATAGCTAGTGTCACAGGAATGGTTCAAAGCATGGTCAGTAACAAGAGTCAGTCTTCTTGTACATAAATCGGAATTGTGCCTTTTGTATTTAATTCCGATGCAATTTCTGTGTTTCATCGTCAATAAGAACGTCCAAGGGATACAGTTAACCAGAAGTGAAGCATCGGAATCTATAACTAGTGTAACAGGAATGGTTCAAAACATAGACAGTGGGAAGAGTCAGTTTTCTTGTACTTAAGTCGGCATTGTGACTTTTGTATTTAATTCCGACGCAATTTCTGTGTTTCATCGTCAATAAGAAGGTCAGAGGGATACAGTAAACCTGAACTGAAGCACCGGAATCTATAACTAGTGTCACAGGAATGGTTCAAAACATAGACAGTAGGAAGAGTCAGTCTTCTTGTACTTAAGTCGGCATTGTGCGTTTTCTATTTATTTCCTATGCAATTTCTGTGTTTCATCGTCAATAAGAAGGTCCAAGGGATACAGTAAACCTGGCGTAAAGCTCGAAATCTATAACTGGTGTCACAGGAATGTTTTAAAACATAGTCAGTAAGAAGAGTCAGTCTCCTTGTACTTAACTCGGCTTTGTGCCTTTTGTATTTAATTCCGATGCAATTTCTGTGTTTCATCGTCAATAAGAAGGTCCAAGGGACACAGTAAACCTGAAGTGAAGCATCAGAATCTATAACTAGTGTCACAGGAATGGTTCAAAACCTAGTCAGTAAGAAGCGTCAGTCTTCTTGTACTTCAATCGGCATTGTGCCTTTTGTATTTATTTCCGATGCAATTTCTGTGTTTCACCGTCAATTCGAAGGTCCAAGGGATACAGTAAACCTGAAGTGAAGCACCGGAATCTATAACTAGTGTCACATGAATGGTTCAAAACATAGACAGTAAGAAGAGTCAGTCATCTTGTACTTAATTCGGAATTGTGAATTTTGTATTTAATTCCGATGCAATTTCTGTGTTTCATCGTCAATAAGAAGGTTAGAGGGATACAGTAAACCTGAACTGAAGCACCGGAATCTATAACTAGAGTCACAGAAATGGTTCTAAACATAGACAGTAGGAAGAGTCAGTCTTCTTGTACTTAAGTCGGCATTGTGCCTTTTCCATTTAATTCCTATGCAATTTCTGTGTTTCATCGTCAATAAGAAGGTCCGAGGGATATAGTAAACCTGAAGTGAAACATCGGAATCTATAACTAGTGTCACAGGAATGGTTCAAAGCATGGTCAGTAAGAAGAGTCAGTCTTCTTGTAATTAAGTCGGCATTGTGCTTTTTGTTTTTAATTCCGATGCAATTTCTATGTTTCATCGTCAATAAGAAGGTCCAAGGGATACAGTAAACCTGGAGTGAAGCAGCGGAATCTATAACTAGTGTCACAGGAATGAACCAAAACGTAGTCAGTAAGAAGTGTCAGTCTTCTTGAACTAAAATCGGCATTGTGCCTTTTGTATTTAATTCCGATGCAATTTCAGTGTTTCATCGTCAATAAGAAGGACCAAGGGATACAGTAAACCTGAAGTGAAGCATCGTAATCTTTAACTAGTGGCACAGGGATGGTTCAAAATATAGACAGTAAGGAGAGTCAGTATTCTTGTACTTAAGTCGGCATTGTGCCTTTTGTATTTAATCCCGAAGCAATTTCTGTGTTTCATCTTCAATAAGAAGGTTCAAGGGATACAATAAACCTAAAGTGAAGCATCAGAGTCTATAGCTAGTGTCACAGGAATGGTTCAAAGCATGGTCAGTAAGAAGAGTCAGTCTTCTTGTACATGTCGGAATTGTGCCCTTTCTATTTAATTCCGATGCAATTTTTGTGTTTCATCGTTAATAAGAAGGTCCAAGGGATATAGTAAACTGGGAGTGAAGCATCGGAATCTATAACTAGTGTCACAAAAATGGTTCAAAACATAATCAGTAAGAAGAGTCAGTCCTCTTGTACTTAAGTCGGCATTGTGCCTTTTGTATTTAATTCCGATGCAATTTCTATGTTTCATCGTCAATAAGAAGGTCCAAGGGATATACTGAACCTGGAGTGAAGCATCAGGAATCCATAACTAGTGTCACAGGAATGGTTCAAAACTTAGACAGTAAGTAGCGTCAGTCTTCTTGTACTTAGGTCGGCATTGTGACTTTTTTATTTAATTCCGATGCAATTTCTGTGTTTCATCGTCAATAAGAAGGTCAAAGGGATACAGTAAACCTGGAGTGAAGCATCGGAATCTATAACTAGTGTCACAGGAATGGTTCAAAACATCGACAGTAAGAAGAGTCAGTCTTCTTGTACTTAATTCGGCACTGTGCCTTTAATATTTAATTCCGATGCAATTTCAGTGTTTCATCGTCAATAAGAAGGTCCATGGGATACAGTAAACCTGAAGTGAAGCATCAGAATCTATAACTAGTGTCACTGGAACGGTTCAAAACATAGTAAGTAAGAAGAGCCAGTCTTCTTGTACTTAAGTCGGCATTGTGCCTTTTGTATTTATTTCCGATGCAATTTCTGTGTTTCATCGTCAATAAGAAGGTCCACGGGATACAGTAAACCTGAAGTCAAGCACCGGAATCTATAACTAGTGTCACATGAATGGTTCAAATCATAGTAAGTGAGAAGAGTCAGACTTCTTGTACTTAAGTCGCCATTGTGCCTTTTGTATTTAATTCCGATGCAATTTCTGTGTTTCATCGTCAATAAGAAGGTCCAAGGGATACAGTAAACCTGGAGTGAAGCATTGGAATCTATAACTAGTGTCACATGAATGGTTCAAATCATAGACAGTAAGAAGAGTCTGTCTTCTTGTACTTAATTCGGAATTGTGCCTTTTGTATTTAATTCCGATGCAATTTCTGTGTTTCATCGACAGTAAGAAGGTCAGAGGGATACAGTAAAACTGAAGTGAAGCATCGGAATCTATAACTAGTGTCACAGGAATGGTTCAAAACATAGTCAGTAAGAATAGTCAGTCTTCTTGTACTTAAGTCGGCATTGTGACTTTTGTATTTAATTCCGATGCAATTTCTGTGTTTCATCGTCAATAAGAAGGTCCAAGGGATACAGTTAACCTGGAGTGAAGCATCGGATTCTATAAGTAGTGCCACAGGAATTGTTCAAAACATAGACAGTAGGAAGAGTCAGTCTTCTTGCACTTAAGTCGGCATTGTGCCTTTTCTATTTAATTCCGATGCAATTGCTGTGTTTCATCGTCAATTAGAAGGACCAAGGGATACAGTAAACCTGGAGTAAAGCTCGGAATCTATAACTAGTGTCACAGGAATGGTTCAAAACATCGACAGTAAGAAGAGTCAGTATTCTTGTACTTAATTCGGCATTGTGCCTTTAGTATTTAATTCCGATGCAATTTCTGTGTTTCATCGTGTATAAGATGGTCAGAGGCATTCAGTAAATCTGAAGTCAAGCATCGGAATCTATAACTAGTGTCACAGGAATGGTTCAAAACATAGTCAGTAAGAAGAGTCAGTCTTCCTGTACTTAAGTCAGCTTTCTGCCTTTTGTATATAATTCCGATGCAATTTCTGTGTTTCATCGTCAATAAGAAGGTCCAAGGGACACAGTAAAACTGAAGTGAAGCAGCGGAATCTATAACTAGTGTCACAGGAATGAATCAAACATACTCAGTAAGAAGAGTCAGTCTTCTTGTACTAAAGTCGGCATGTGCCTTTTGTATTTAATTCCGATGCAATTTCAGTGTTTCATCGTCAATAAGAAGGTCCATGGGATACAGTAAACCTGAAGTGAAGCAACGGAATCTATAACTAGTGCCACAGGGATGGTTCAAAACAAAGACAGTAAGAAGAGTCTGTATTCTTGTACTTAAGTCTTCATTGTGCCATTTGTATTTAATTCCGAAGCAATTTCTGTGTTTCATCTTCAATAAGAAGGTCCAAAGGATACAATAAACCTAAAGTGAAGCATCTGTGTCTATAGCTAGTGTCACAGGAATGGTTCAAAACATAGTCAGTAAGAAGAGTCAGTCTTCTTGTACATAAGTCGGAATTGTGCCTTTTGTATTTAATTCCGATGCAATTTCTGTGTTTCATCGTCAATAAGAAGGTCCAAGGGATACAGTAAACCTGAAGTGAAGCATCGGAATCTATAACTAGTGAAACAGGAATGGTTCAAAACATAGACAGTGGGAAGAGTCAGTCTTCTTGTACTTAAGTCGGCATTGTGCGTTTTGTATTTAATTCCGATGCAATTTCTATGTTTCATCGTCAATAAGAAGGTCCAAGGGATACAGTAAACCTGAAGTGAAGCAGCGGAATCTATAACTAGTGTCACAGGAATGAATCAAAACATAGTCAGTAAGAAGAGTCAGTCTTCTTGTACTAAAATCGGCATTGTGCCTTTTGTATTTAATTCCGATGCAATTTCAGTGTTTCATCGTCAATAAGAAGGACCAAGGGATACAGTAAACCTGGAGTAAAGCTCGGAATCTATAACTAGTGTCACAGGAATGGTTCAAAACATCGACAGTAAGAAGAGTCAGTATTCTTGTACTTAATTCGGCATTGTGCCTTTAGTATTTAATTCCGATGCAATTTCTGTGTTTCATCGTGTATAAGATGGTCAGAGGCATACAGTAAATCTGAAGTCAAGCATCGGAATCTATAACTAGTGTCACAGGAATGGTTCAAAACATAGTCAGTAAGGAGAGTCAGTGTTCTTGTACTTAAGTCGGCTTTGTGCCTTTTGTATTTAATTCCGATGCAATTTCTGTGTTTCATCGTCAATAAGAAGGTCCAAGGGACACAGTAAACATGAAGTGAAGCATCAGAATCTATAACTAGTGTCACAGGAATGGTTCAAAACATAGTCAGTAAGAAGAGTCAGTCTTCTTGTACTTCAGACGGCATTGTGCCTTTTGTATTTATTTCCGATGCAATTTCTGTTTTTCATCGTCAATAAGAGGGTCCAAGGGATACAGTAAACCTGAAGTGAAGCACCGGAATCTATAACAAGTGTCACATGAATGGTTCAAATCATAGTCAGTAAGAAGAGTCAGACTTCTTGCACTTAAGTCGCCATTGTGCCTTTTGTATTTAATTCCGATGCAATTTCTGTGTTTCATCGTCAATAAGAAGGTCCAAGGGATACAGTAAACCTGGAGTGAAGCATCGGAATCTATAACTAGCGTAACATGAATGGTTCAAAACATAGACAGTAAGAAGAGTCAGTCATCTTGTACTTAATTCGGAATTGTGAATTTTGTATTTAATTCCGATGCAATTTCTGTGTTTCATCGTCAATAAGAAGGTCAGAGGGATACAGTAAACCAGAAGTGAAGCATCGGAATCTATAACTAGTGTAACAGGAATGGTTCAAAACATAGACAGTGGGAAGAGTCAGTCTTCTTGTACTTAAGTCGGCATTGTGCGTTTTGTGTTTAATTCCGATGCAATTTCTAAGTTTCATCGTCAATAAGAAGGTCCAGGGGATACAGTAAACCTGAAGTGAAGCAGCGGAATCTATAACTAGTGTAACAGGAATGAATCAAAACATAGTCAGTAAGTAGAGTCAGTCTTCTTGTACTAAAATCGGCATTGTGCCTTTTGTATTTAATTCCGATGCAATTTCAGCGTTTCATCGTCAATAAGAAGGACCAAGGGATACAGTAAACCTGGAGTAAAGCTCGGAATCTATAACTAGTGTCACAGGAATGGTTCAAAACATCGACAGTAAGAAGAGTCAGTATTCTTGTAGTTAATTCGGCATTGTGCCTTTAGTATTTAATTCCGATGCAATTTCTGTGTTTCATCGTGTATAAGATGGTCAGAGGCATTCAGTAAATCTGAAGTCAAGCATCGGAATCTATAACTAGTGTCACAGGAATGGTTCAAAACATAGTCAGTAAGAAGAGTCAGGCTTCTTTTACTTAAGTCAGCTTTCTGCCTTTTGTATATAATTCCGATGCAATTTCTGTGTTTCATCGTCAATAAGAAGGTCCAAGGGACACAGTAAAACTGAAGTGAAGCATCAGAATCTATAACTAGTGTCACAGGAATGGTTCAAAACATAGTCAGTAAGAAGAGTCAGTCTTCTTGTACTTCAGTCGGCATTGTGCCTTTTGTATTTATTTCCTATGCAATTTCTGTGTTTCATCGTCAATAAGAAGGTCCAAGGGATACAGTAAACCTGGAGTAAAGCTCTAAATCTATAACTAGTGTCACAGGAATGGTTCAAAACATCGTCAGTAAGAAGAGTCAGTCTTCTTGTAATTAAGTCGGCATTGTGCTTTTTGTTTTTAATTCCGATGCAATTTCTATGTTTCATCGTCAATAAGAAGGTCCAAGGGATACAGTAAACCTGGAGAGAAGCAGCGGAATCTATAACTAGTGTCACAGGAATGAATCAAAACATAGTCAGTAAGAAGAGTCAGTCTTCTTGTACTAAAATCGGCATTGTGCCTTTTGTATTTAATTCCGATGCAATTTCAGTGTTTCATCGTCAATAAGAAGGACCAAGGGATACAGTAAACCTGAAGTGAAGCATCGGAATCTATAACCAGTGTCACAGGGATGGTTCAAAGCATAGACAGTAAGAAGAGTCAGTATTCTTGTACATAAGTCGGCATTGTGCCTTTTGAATTTAATTCCGAAGCAATTTCTGTGTTTCATCTTCAATAAGAAGGTTCAAGGGATACAATAAACCTAAAGTGAAGCACCAGAGTCTATAGCTAGTGTCACAGGAATGGTTCAAAGCATGGTCAGTAAGAAGAGTCAGTCTTCTTGTACATAAGTCGGAATTGTGCCTTTTGTATTTAATTCCGATGCAATTTCTGTGTTTCATCGTCAATAAGAAGGTCCAAGGGATACAGTAAACATGAAGTGAAGCATCGGAATCTATAACTAGTGTAACAGGAATGGTTCAAAACATAGACAGTGGGAAGAGTCAGTCTTCTTGTACTTAAGTCGGCATTGTGACTTTTGTATTTAATTCCGACGCAATTTCTGTGTTTCATCGTCAATAAGAAGGTCAGAGGGATACAGTAAACCTGAACTGAAGCACCGGAATCTATAACTAGTGTCACAGGAATGGTTCAAAACATAGACAGTAGGAAATGTCAGTCTTCTTGTACTTAAGTCGGCATTGTGCCTTTTCTATTTATTTCCTACGCAATTTCTGTGTTTCATCGTCAATAAGAAGGTCCAAGGGATACAGTAAACCCGGAGTAAAGCTCTAAATCTATACCTAGTGTCACAGGAATGGTTCAAAACATCGACAGTAAGAAGCGTCAGTCTTCTTGTACTTAATTCGGCATTGTGCCTTTAGTATTTAATTCCGATGCAATTTCTGTGTTTCATCGTGTATAAGATGGTCAGAGGCATACAGTAAATCTGAAGTCAAGCATCGGAATCTATAACTGGTGTCACAGGAATGGTTCAAAACATAGTCAGTAAGAAGAGTCAGTCTTCTTGTACTTAAGTCGGCTTTGTGCCTTTTGTATTTAATTCCGATGCAATTTCTGTGTTTCATCGTCAATAAGAAGGTCCAAGGGACACAGTAAACCTGAAGTGAAGCATCAGAATCTATAACTAGTGTCACAGGAATGGTTCAAAACATAGTCAGTAAGAAGAGTCAGTCTTCTTGTACTTCAGACGGCATTGTGCCTTTTGTATTTATTTCCGATGCAATTTCTGTGTTTCATCGTCAATAAGAAGGTCCAAGGGATACAGTAAACCTGAAGTGAAGCACCGGAATCTATAACTAGTGTCACATGAATGGTTCAAATCATAGTCAGTAAGAAGAGTCAGACTTCTTCCACTTAAGTCGCCATTGTGCCTTTTGTATTTAATTCCGATGCAATTTCTGTGTTTCATCGTCAATAAGAAGGTCCAAGGGATACAGTAAACCTGGAGTGAAGCACCGGAATCTATAACTAGAGTCACAGAAATGGTTCAAAACATAGACAGTAGGAAGAGTCAGTCTTCTTGTACTTAAATCGGCATTGTGCCTTTTCTATTTAATTCCTATGCAATTTCTGTGTTTCATCGTCAATAAGATGGTCCGAGGGATATAGTAAACCTGAAGTGAAGCATCGGAATCTATAACTAGTGTCAAAGGAATGGTTCAAAAGATGGTCAGTAAGAAGAGTCAGTCTTCTTGTAATTAAGTCGGCATTGTGCTTTTTGTTTTTAATTCCGATGCAATTTCTATGTTTCATCGTCAATAAGAAGGTCCAAGGGATACAGTAAACCTGGAGTGAAGCAGCGGAATCTATAACTAGTGTCACAGGAATGAATCAAAACATAGTCAGTAAGAAGAGTCAGTCTTCTTGTACTAAAATCGGCATTGCGCCTTTTGTATTTAATTCCGATGCAATTTTAGTGTTTCATCGTCAATACGAAGGACCAAGGGATACAGTAAACCTGAAGTGAAGCATCGGAATCTATAACTAGTGTCACAGGGATGGTTCAAAACATAGACAGTAAGAAGAGTCAGTATTCTTGTACTTAAGTCGGCATTGTGCCTTTTGATTTTAATTCCGAAGCAATTTCTGTGTTTCATCTTCAATAAGAAGGTTCAAGTTATACAATAAACCTAAAGTGAAGCATCAGAGTCTATAGCTAGTGTCACAGGAATGGTTCAAAGTATGGTCAGTAACAAGAGTCAGTCTTCTTGTACATAAGTCGGAATTGTGCGTTTTGTATTTAATTCCGATGCAATATCTGTGTTTCATCGTCAATAAGAACGTCCAAGGGATACAGTAAACCTGAAGTGAAGCATCGGAATCTATAACTAGTGTCACAGGAATGGTTCAAAACATGGTCAGTAAGAAGAGTCAGTCTTCTTGTAATTAAGTCGGCATTGTGCTTTTTGTTTTTAATTCCGATGCAATTTCTGCGTTTCATCGTCAATACGAAGGACCAAGGGATACAGTAAACCTGAAGTGAAGCATCGGAATCTATAACTAGTGTCACAGGGATGGTTCAAAACATAGACAGTAAGAAGAGTCAGTATTCTTGTACTTAAGTTGGCATTGTGCCTTTTGTATTTAATTCCGAAGCAATTTCTGTGTTTCATCTTCAATAAGAAGGATCAAGGGATACAGTAAACCTGAAGTGAAGCACCGGAATCTATAACTAGTGTCACATGAATGGTTCAAATCATAGTCAGTAAGAAGAGTCAGACTTCTTGCACTTAAGTCGCCATTGTGCCTTTTGTATTTAATTCCGATGCAATTTCTGTGTTTCATCGTCAATAAGAAGGTCCAAGGGATACAGTAAACCTGGAGTGATGCATCGGAATCTATAGCTAGCGTCACATGAATGGTTCAAAACATAGACAGTAAGAAGGGTCAGTCATCTTGTACTTAATTAGGAATTGTGAATTTTGTATTTAATTCCTATGCAATTTCTGTGTTTCATCGTCAATAAGAAGGTCCGAGGGATATAGTAAACCTGAAGTGAAGCATCGGAATCTATAACTAGTGTCACAGGAATGGTTCAAAACATGGTCAGTAAGAAGAGTCAGTCTTCTTGTAATTAAGTCGGCATTGTGCTTTTTGTTTTTAATTCCGATGCAATTTCTATGTTTCATCGTCAATAAGAAGGTCCAAGGGATACAGTAAACCTGGAGTGAAGCAGCGGAATCTATAACTAGTGTCACAGGAATGAATCAAAACATAGTCAGTAAGAAGAGTCAGTCTTCTTGAACTGAAATCGGCATTGTGCCTTTTGTATTTAATTCCGATGCAATTTCAGTGTTTCATCGTCAATAAGAAGGACCAAGGGATACAGTAAACCCTAAGTGAAGCATCGGAATCTATAACTAGTGTCACAGGGATGGTTCAAAACATTGACAGTAAGAAGAGTCAGTATTCTTGTACTTAAGTCGGCATTGTGCCTTTTGTATTTAATTCCGAAGCAATTTCTGTGTTTCATCTTCAATAAGAAGGTTCAAGGGATACAATAAACCTAAAGTGAAGCATCAGAGTCTATAGCTAGTGTCACAGGAATGGTTCAAAGCATGGTCAGTAAGAAGAGTCAGTCTTCTTGTATATAAGTCGGAATTGTGCCTTTTGTATTTAATTCCGATGCAATTTCTGTGTTTCATCGTCAATTAGAAGGTCCAAGGGATACAGTAAACCTGAAGTGAAGCATCGGAATCTATAAATAGTGTAACAGGAATGGTTCAAAACATAGACAGTGGGAAGAGTCAGTCTTCTTGTACTTAAGTCGGCATTGTGACTTTTGTATTTAATTCCGACGCAATTTCTGTGTTTCATCGTCAATAAGAAGGTCAGAGGGATACAGTAAACCTGAACTGAAGCACCGGAATCTATAACTAGTTGCACAGGAATGGTTCAAAACATAGACAGTAGTAAGAGTCAGTCTTCTTGTACTTAAGTCGGCATTGTGCCTTTTCTATTTATTTCCTATGCAATTTCTGTGTTTCATCGTCAATAAGAAGGTCCAAGGGATACAGTAAACCTGGAGTAAAGCTCTAAATCTATAACTAGTGTCACAGGAATGGTCCAAAACATCGACAGTAAGAAGAGTCAGTCTTCTTGTACTTAATTCGGCATTGTGCATTTAGTATTTAATTCCGATGCAATTTCTGTGTTTCATCGTGTGTAAGATGGTCAGAGGCATACAGTAAATCTGAAGTCAAGCATCGGAATCTATAACTAGTGTCACAGGAATGGTTCAAAACATAGTCAGTAAGAAGAGTCAGTCTTCTTGTACTTAAGTCGGCTTTGTGCCTTTTGTATTTAATTCCGATGCAATTTCTGTGTTTCATCGTCAATAAGAAGGTCCAAGGGACACAGTAAACCTGAAGTGAAGCATCAGAATCTATAACTAGTGTCACAGGAATGGTTCAAAACATAGTCAGTAAGAAGAGTCACTCTTCTTGTACTTCAGACGGCATTGTGCCTTTTGTATTTATTTCCGATGCAATTTCTGTGTTTCATCGTCAATAAGAAGGTTTAAGGGATACAGTAAACCTGAAGTGAAGCACCGGAATCTATAACTAGCTTCACATGAATGGTTCAAATCATAGTCAGTAAGAAGAGTCAGACTTCTTGCACTTAAGTCGCCATTGTGACTTTTGTATTTAATTCCGATGCAATTTCTGTGTTTCATCGTCAATAAGAAGGTCCAAGGGATACAGTAAACCTGGAGTGAAGCATCGGAATCTATAACTAGCGTCACATGAATGGTTCAAAACATAGACAGTAAGAAGAGTCAGTCATCTTGTACTTAATTCTTAATTGTGAATTTTGTATTTAATTCCGATGCAATTTCTGTGTTTCATCGTCAATAAGAAGGTCAGAGGGATACAGTAAACCTGAACTGAAGCACCGGGATCTATAACTAGAGTCACAGAAATGGTTCAAATCATAGACGGTAGGAAGAGTCAGTCTTCTTGTACTTAAGTCGGCATTGTGCCTTTTCTATTTAATTCCTATGCATTTTCTGTGTTTCATCGTCAATAAGAAGGTCCGAGGGATATAGTAAACCTGAAGTGAAGCATCGGAATCTATAACTAGTGTCACAGGAATGGTTCAAAACATGGTCAGTAAGAAGAGTCAGTCTTCTTGTAATTAAGTCGGCATTGTGCTTTTTGTTTTTAATTCCGATGCAATTTCTATGTTTCATCGTCAATAAGAACGTCCAAGGGATACAGTAAACCTGAAGTGAAGCATCGGAATCTATAACTAGTGTAACAGGAATGGTTCAAAACATAGACAGTGGGAAGAGTCAGTCTTCTTGTACTTAAGTCGGCATTGTGACTTTTGTATTTAATTCCGACGCAATTTCTGTGTTTCATCGTCAATAAGAAGGTCAGAGGGATACAGTAAACCTGATCTGAAGCACCGGAATCTATAACTAGTGTCAGAGGAATGGTTCAAAACATAGACAGTAGGAAGAGTCAGTCTTCTTGTACTTAAGTCGGCATTGTGCCTTTTCTATTTATTTCCTATGCAATTTCTGTGTTTCATCGTCAATAAGAAGGTCCAAGTGATACAGTAAACCTGGAGTAAAGCTCTAAATCTATAACTAGTGTCACAGGAATGGTTCAAAACATCGACAGTAAGAAGAGTCAGTCTTCTTGTACTTAATTCGGCATTGTGCCTTTAGTATTTAATTCCGATGCAATTTCTGTGTTTCATCGTGTATAAGATGGTCATAGGCATACAGTAAATCTGAAGTCAAGCATCGGAATCTATAACTAGTGTCACAGGAATGGTTCAAAACATAGTCAGTAAGAAGAGTCTGTCTTCTTGTACTTAAGTCGGCATTGTGCCTTTTGTATTAAATTCCGAAGCAATTTCTGTGTTTCATCTTCAATAAGAAGGTCCAAGGGATACAGTAAACCTGAAGTGAAGCACCGGAATCTATAACTAGTGTCACATGAATGGTTCAAATCATAGTCAGTAAGAAGGGTCAGACTTCTTGCACTTAAGTCGCCATTGTGCCTTTTGTATTTAATTCCGATGCAATTTCTGTGTTTCATCGTCAATAAGAAGGTCCAAGGGATACAGTAAACCTGGAGTGATGCATCGGAATCTATAACTAGCGTCACATGAATGGTTCAAAACATAGACAGTAAGAAGAGTCAGTCATCTTGTACTTAATTCGGAATTGTGAATTTTGTATTTAATTCCGATGCAATTTCTGTGTTTTATCGTCAATAAGAAGGTCAGAGGGATACAGTAAACCTGAACTGAAGCACCGGAATCTATAACTAGATTCACAGAAATGGTTCAAAACATAGACAGTAGGAAGAGTCAGTCTTCTTGTACTTAAGTCGGCATTGTGCCTTTTCTATTTAATTCCTATGCAATTTCTGTGTTTCATCGTCAATAAGAAGGTCCGAGGGATATAGTAAACCTGAAGTGAAGCATCGGAATCTATAACTAGTGTCACAGGAATGGTTCAAAACATGGTCAGTAAGAAGAGTCAGTCTTCTTGTAATTAAGTCGGCATTGTGCTTTTTGTTTTTAATTCCGATGCAATTTCTATGTTTCATCGTCAATAAGAAGGTCCAAGGGATACAGTAAACCTGGAGTGAAGCAGCGGAATCTATAACTAGTGTCACATTAATGAATCAAAACATAGTCAGTAAGAAGAGTCAGTCTTCTTGAACTAAAATCGGCATTGTGCCTTTTGTATTTAATTCCGATGCAATTTCAGTGTTTCATCGTCAATAAGAAGGACCAAGGGATACAGTAAACCTGAAGTGAAGCATCGGAATCTATAACTAGTGTCACAGGGATGGTTCAAAACATAGACAGTAAGAAGAGTCAGTATTCTTGTACTTAAGTCGGCATTGTGCCTTTTGTATTTAATTCCGAAGCAATTTCTGTGTTTCATCTTCAATAAGAAGGATCAAGGGATACAATAAACCTAAAGTGAAGCATCAGAGTCTATAGCTAGTGTCACAGGAATGGTTCAAAGCATGGTCAGTAAGAAGAGTCAGTCTTCTTGTACATAAGTCGGAATTGTGCCTTTTGTATTTAATTCCGATGCAATTTCTGTGTTTCATCGTCAATAAGAAGGTCCAAGGGATACAGTAAACCTGAAGTGAAGCATCGGAATCTATAAATAGTGTAACAGGAATGGTTCAAAGCATAGACAGTGGGAAGAGTCAGTCTTCTTGTACTTAAGTCGGCATTGTTACTTTTGTATTTAATTCCGACGCAATTTCTGTGTTTCATCGTCAATAAGAAGGTCAGAGGGATACAGTAAACCTGAACTGAAGCACCGGAATCTATAACTAGTTGCACAGGAATGGTTCAAAACATAGACAGTAGTAAGAGTCAGTCTTCTTGTACTTAAGTCGGCATTGTGCCTTTTCTATTTATTTCCTATGCAATTTCTGTGTTTCATCGTCAATAAGAAGGTCCAAGGGATACAGTAAACCTGGTGTGAAGCATCGGAATCTATAACTAGCGTCACATGAATGGTTCAAAACATAGACAGTAAGAAGTGTCAGTCATCTTGTACTTAATTCGGAATTGTGAATTTTGTATTTAATTCCGATGCAATTTCTGTGTTTCATCGTCAATAAGAAGGTCAGAGGGATACAGTAAACCTGAACTGAAGCACCGGGATCTATAACTAGAGTCACAGAAATGGTTCAAAACATAGACAGTAGGAAGAGTCAGTCTTCTTGTACTTAAGTCGGCATTGTGCCTTTCTATTTAATTCCTATGCAATTTCTGTGTTTCATCGTCAATAAGAAGGTCCGAGGGATATAGTAAACCTGGAGTGAAGCATCGGAATCTATAACTAGTGTCGCAGGAATGGTTCAAAACATGGTCAGTAAGAAGAGTCAGTCTTCTTGTAATTAAGTCGGCATTGTGCTTTTTGTTTTTAATTCCGATGCAATTTCTATGTTTCATCGTCAATAAGAAGGTCCAAGGGATACAGTAAACCTGGAGTGAAGCAGCGGAATCTATAACTAGTGTCACAGGAATGAATCAAAGCATAGTCAGTAAGAAGAGTCAGTCTTCTCGTACTTAAATCGGCATTGTGCCTTTTGTATTTAATTCCGATGCAATTTCAGTGTTTCATCGTCAATACGAAGGACCAAGGGATACAGTAAACCTTAAGTGAAGCATCGGAATCTATAACTAGTGTCACAGGGATGGTTCAAAACATAGACAGTAAGAAGAGTCAGTATTCTTGTACTTAATTCGGCATTGTGCCTTTTGTATTTAATTCCGAAGCAATTTCTGTGTTTCATCTTCAATAAGAAGGTTCAAGGGATACAATAAACCTAAAGTGAAGCATCAGAGTCTATAGCTACTATCACAGGAATGGTTCAAAGCATGGTCAGTAAGAAGAGTCAGTCTTCTTGTACATAAGTCGGAATTGTGCCTTATGTATTTAATTCCGATTCAATTTCTGTGTTTCATCGACAATAAGAAGGTCCAAGGGATACAGTAAACCTGAAGTGAAGCATCGGAATCTATAACTAGTGTAACAGGAATGGTTCAAAACATAGACAGTGGGAAGGGTCGGTCTTCTTGTACTTAAGTCGGCATTGTGACTTTTGTATTTAATTCCGACGGAATTTCTGTCTTTCATCGTCAATAAGAAGGTCAGAGGGATACAGTAAACCTGAACTGAAACACCGGAATCTATAACTAGTGTCACAGGAATGTTTCAAAACATAGACAGTAGGACTAGTCAGTCTTCTTGTACTTAAGTCGGCATTGTGCCTTTTCTATTTATTTCCTATGCATTTTGTGTGTTTCATCATCAATAAGAAGGTCCAAGGGATACAGTAAACCTGGAGTAAAGCTCTAAATCTATAACTAGTGTCACGGGAATGGTTCAAAACATCGACAGTAAGAAGAGTCAGTCTTCTTGTACTTAATTCGGCATTGTGCCTTTAGTATTTAATTCCGATGCGATTTCTGTGTTTCATCGTGTATAAGATGGTCAGAGGCATACAGTAAATCTGAAGTCAAGCATCGGAATCTATAACTAGTGTCACAGGAATGGTTCAAAACATAGTCAGTAAGAAGAGTCAGTCTTCTTGTACTTAAGTCGGCTTTGCGCCTTTTGTATTTATTTCCGATGCAATTTCTGTGTTTCATCGTCAATAAGAAGGTCCAAGGGACACAGTAAACCTGAAGTGAAGCATCAGAATCTATAACTAGTGTCACAGGAATGGTTCAAAACATAGTCAGTAAGAAGAGTCAGTCTTCTTGTACTTCAGTCGGCATTGTGCCTTTTGTATTTATTTCCGATGCAATTTCTGTGTTTCATCGTCAATAAGAAGGTCCAAGGGACACAGTAAACCTGAAGTGAAGCATCAGAATCTATAACTAGTGTCACAGGAATGGTTCAAAACATAGTCAGTAAGAAGAGTCAGTCTTCTTGTACTTAAGTCGGCATTGTGCCTTTTGTATTTATTTCCGATGCAATTTCTGTGTTTCATCGTCAATAAGAAGGTCCAAGGGATACAGTAAACCTGAAGTGAAGCACCGGAATCTATAATTAGTGTCACATGAATGGTTCAAAACATAGTCAGTAAGAAGAGTCAGTCTTCTTGTACTTCAGTCGGCATTGTGCCTTTTGTATTTATTTCCGATGCAATTTCTGTGTTTCATCGTCAATACGAAGGTCCAAGGGATACAGTAAACCTGAAGTGAAGCACCGGAATCTATAATTAGTGTCACATGAATGGTTCAAATCATAGTCAGTAAGAAGAGACAGACTTCTTGTACTTAAGTCGCCATTGTGCCTTTTGTATTTAATTCCGATGTAATTTCTGTGTTTCATCGTCAATAAGAAGGTCCAAGGGATACAGTAAACCTGGAGTGAAGCATCGGAATCTATAACTAGCGTCACATGAATGGTTCAAAACATAGACAGTAAGAAGAGTCAGTCTTCTTGTACTTAATTCGGAATTGTGAATTTTGTATTCAATTCCGATGCAATTTCTGTGTTTCATCGTCAATAAGAAGGTCAGAGGGATACAGTTAACCTGAACTGAAGCACCGGAATCTATAACTAGAGTCACAGAAATGGTTCAAATATAGACAGTAGGAAGAGTCAGTCTTCTTGTACTTAAGTCGGCATTGTGCCTTTTCTATTTAATTCCTATGCAATTTCTGTGTTTCATCGTCAATAAGAAGGTCCGAGGGATATAGTAAACCTGAAGTGAAGCATCGGAGTCTATAACTAGTGTCACAGGAATGGTTCAAAACATGGTCAGTAAGAAGAGTCAGTCTTCTTGTAATTAAGTCGGCATTGTGCTTTTTGTTTTTAATTCCGATGCAATTTCTATGTTTCATCGTCAATAAGAAGGACCAAGGGATACAGTAAACCTGGAGTGAAGCAGCGGAATCTATAACTAGTGTCACAGGAATGAATCAAAACATAGTCAGTAAGAAGAGTCAGTCTTCTTGTACTAAAGTCGGCATTGTTCCTTTTGTATTTACTTCCGATGCAATGTCAGTGTTACATCGTCAATAAGAAGGTCAGAGGGATACAGTAAACCTGAAGTGAAGCTTTGGAATCTATAACTAGTGTCACAGGAATGGTTCAAAACATAGACAGTAAGAAGAGTCAGTCTTCTTGTACTCAAGTCGGCATTGTGCCTTTTCTATTTAATTCCTATGCAATTTCTGTGTTTCATCGTCAATAAGAAGGTCCAAGGGATATAGTAAACCTGGAGTGACGCATCGGAATCTAACTAGTGACACAGGAATGGTTCAAAACATAGACAGTAGGATGAGTCAGTCTTCTTGCAGTTAAGTCGGCATTGTGCCTTTTCTATTTAATTCCGATGCAATTTTTGTGTTTCATCGTTAATAAGAAGGTCCAAGGGTTACAGTAAACTGGGAGTGAAGCATCGGAATCTATAACTAGTGTCACAAAAATGGTTCAAAACATAGTCAGTAAGAAGAGTCAGTCCTCTTGTACTTAAGTCGGCTTTGTGCCTTTTGTATTTAATTCCGATGCAATTTCTGTGTTTCATCGTCAATAAGAAGGTCCAAGGGACACAGTAAACCTGAAGTGAAGCATCAGAATCTATAACTAGTGTCACAGGAATGGTTCAAAACATAGTCAGTAAGAAGAGTCAGTGTTCTTGTACTTCAGACGGCATTGTGCCTTTTGTATTTATTTCCGATGCAATTTCTGTGTTTCATCGTCAATAAGAAGGTCCAAGGGATACAGTAAACCTGAAGTGAAGCACCGGAATCTATAACTAGTGTCACATGAATGGTTCAAATCATAGTCAGTAAGAAGAGTCAGACTTCTTGCACTTAAGTCGCCATTGTGCCTTTTGTATTTAATTCCGATGCAATTTCTGTGTTTCATCGTCAATAAGAAGGTCCAAGGGATACAGTAAACCTGGAGTGAAGCAACGGAATCTATAACTAGCGTCACATGAATGGTTCAAAACATAGACAGTAAGAAGAGTCAGTCATCTTGTACTTAATTCGGAATTGTGAATTTTGTATTTAATTCCGATGCAATTTCTGTGTTTCATCGTCAATAAGAAGGTCAGAGGGATACAGTAAACCTGAACTGAAGCACCGGAATCTATAACTAGAGTCACAGAAATGGTTCAAAACATAGACAGTAGGAAGAGTCAGTCTTCTTGTACTTAAGTCGGCATTGTGCCTTTTCTATTTAATTCCTATGCAATTTCTGTGTTTCATCGTCAATAAGAAGGTCCGAGGGATATAGTAAACCTGAAGTGAAGCATCGGAATCTATAACTAGTGTCACAGGAATGGTTCAAAACATGGTCAGTAAGAAGAGTCAGTCTTCTTGTAATTAAGTCGGCATTGTGCTTTTTGTTTTTAATTCCGATGAAATTTCTATGTTTCATCGTCAATAAGAAGGTCCAAGGGATACAGTAAACCTGGAGTGAAGCAGCGGAATCTATAACTAGTGTCACAGGAATGAATCAAAACATAGTCAGTAAGAAGAGTCAGTCTTCTTGTACTAAAATCGGCATTGTGCCTTTTGTATTTAATTCCGATGCAATTTCAGTGCTTCATCGTCAATAAGAAGGACCAAGGGATACAGTAAACCTGAAGTGAAGCATCGGAATCTATAACTAGTGTCACAGGGATGGTTCAAAACATAGACAGTGGGAAGAGTCAGTCTTCTTGTACTTAAGTCGGCATGGTGTCTTTTGTATTTAATTTCGACGCAATTTCTGTGTTTCATCGTCAATAAGAAGGTCAGAGGGATACAGTAAACCTGAACTGAAGCACCGGAATCTATAACTAGTGTCACAGGAATGGTTCAAAACATAGACAGTTGGAAGAGTCACTCTTCTTGTACTTAAGTCGGCATTGTGCCTTTAGTATTTAATTCCGATGCAATTTCTGTGCTTCATCGTGTATAAGATGGTCAGAGGCATACAGTAAATCTGAAGTCTAGCATCGGAATCTATAACTAGTGTCACAGGAATGGTTCAAAACATAGTCAGTAAGAAGAGTCAGTCTTCTTGTACTTAAGTCGGCTTTGTGCCTTTTGTAATTAATTCCGATGCAATTTCTGTGTTTCATCGTCAATAAGAAGGTCCAAGGGATACAGTAAACCTGAAGTGAAGCATCGGAATCTATAACTAGTGTCACAGGAATGGTTCAAAACATAGTCAGTAAGAAGAGTCAGTCTTCTTGTACTTAAGTCGGCATTGTGCCTTTTGTATTAAATTCCGAAGCAATTTCTGTGTTTCATCTTCAATAAGAAGGTAAAAGGGATACAGTAAACCTGAAGTGAAGCACCGGAATCTATAACTAGTGTCACATGAATGGTTCAAATCATAGTCAGTAAGAAGGGTCAGACTTCTTGCACTTAAGTCGCCATTGTGCCTTTTGTATTTAATTCCGATGCAATTTCTGTGTTTCATCGTCAATAAGAAGGTCCAAGGGATACAGTAAACCTGGAGTGAAGCATCGGAATCTATAACTAGCGTCACATGAATGGTTCAAAACATAGACAGTAAGAAGAGTCAGTCATCTTGTACTTAATTCGGAATTGTGAATTTTGTATTTAATTCCGATGCAATTTCTGTGTTTTATCGTCAATAAGAAGGTCAGAGGGATACAGTAAACCTGAACTGAAGCACCGGAATCTATAACTAGAGTCACAGAAATGGTTCAATACATAGATAGTAGGAAGAGTCAGTCTTCTTGTACTTAAGTCGGCATTGTGCCTTTTCTATTTAATTCCTATGCAATTTCTGTGTTTCATCGTCAATAAGAATGTCCGAGGGATATAGTAAACCTGAAGTGAAGCATCGGAATCTATAACTAGTGTCACAGGAATGGTTCAAAACATGGTCAGTAAGAAGAGTCAGTCTTCTTGTAATTAAGTCGGCATTGTGCTTTTTGTTTTTAATTCCGATGCAATTTCTATGTTTCATCGTCAATAAGAAGGTCCAAGGGATACAGTAAACATGGAGTGAAGCAGCGGAATCTATAACTAGTGTCACAGGAATGAATCAAAACATAGTCAGTAAGAAGAGTCAGTCTTCTTGTACTAAAATCGACATTGTGCCTTTTGTATTTAATTCTGATGCAATTTCGGTGTTTCATCGTCTATACGAAGGACCAAGGGATACAGTAAACCTGAAGTGAAGCATCGGAATCTATAACTAGTGTCACAGGGATGGTTCAAAACATAGACAGTAAGAAGAGTCAGTATTCTTGTACTTAAGTCGGCATTGTGCCTTTTGTATTTAATTCCGAAGCAATTTCTGTGTTTAATCTTCAATAAGAAGGTTCAAGGGATACAGTAAACCTGAAGTGAAGCACCGGAATCTATAACTAGTGTCACATGAATGGTTCAAATCATAGTCAGTAAGAAGAGTCAGACTTCTTGCACTTAAGTCGCCATTGTGCCTTTTGTATTTAATTCCGATGCAATTTCTGTGTTTCATCGTCAATAAGAAGGTCCAAGGGATACAGTAAACCTGGAGTGAAGCATCGGAATCTATAACTAGCGTCACATGAATGGTTCAAAACATAGACAGTAAGAAGAGTCAGTCATCTTGTACTTAATTCGGAATTGTGAATTTTGTATTTAATTCCGATGCAATTTCTGTGTTTCATCGTCAATAAGAAGGTCAGAGGGATACAGTAAACCTGAACTGAAGCACCGGAATCTATAACTAGATTCACAGAAATGGTTCAAAACATAGACAGTAGGAAGAGTCAGTCTTCTTGTACTTAAGTCGGCATTGTGCCTTTTCTATTTAATTCCTATGCAATTTCTGTGTTTCATCGTCAATAAGAAGGTCCGAGGGATATAGTAAACCTGAAGTGAAGCATCGGAATCTATAACTAGTGTCACAGGAATGGTTCAAAACATGGTCAGTAAGAAGAGTCAGTTTTCTTGTAATTAAGTCGGCATTGTGCTTTTTGTTTTTAATTCCGTTGCAATTTCTATGTTTCATCGTCAATAAGAAGGTCCAAGAGATACAGTAAACCTGGAGTGAAGCAGCGGAATCTATAACTAGTGTCACAGGAATGGTTCAAAACATCGACAGTAAGAAGAGTCAGTCTTCTTGTACTTAATTCGGCATTGTGCCTTTAGTATTTAATTCCGATGCAATTTCTGTGTTTCATCGTGTATAAGATGGTCAGAGGCATACAGTAAATCTGAAGTCAAGCATCGGAATCTATAACTAGTGTCACAGGAATGGTTCAAAACATAGTCAGTAAGAAGAGTCAGTCTTCTTGTACTTAAGTCGGCTTTGTGCCTTTTGTATTTAATTCCGATGCAATTTCTGTGTTTCATCGTCAATAAGAAGGTCCAAGGGACACAGTAAACCTGAAGTGAAGCATCAGAATCTATAACTAGGGTCACAGGAATGGTTCAAAACATAGTCAGTAAGAAGAGTCACTCTTCTTGTACTTCAGACGGCATTGTGCCTTTTGTATTTATTTCCGATGCAATTTCTGTGTTTCATCGTCAATAAGAAGGTCCAAGGGATACAGTAAACCTGAAGTGAAGCACCGGAATCTATAACTAGTGTCACATGAATGGTTCAAATCATAGTCAGTAAGAAGAGTCAGACTTCCTGCACTTAAGTCGACATTGTGCCTTTTGTATTTAATTCCGACGCAATTTCTGTGTTTCATCGTCAATGAGAGGGTCCAAGGGATACAGTAAACCTGGAGTGAAGCATCGGAATCTATAACTAGCGTCACATTAATGGTTCAAAACATAGACAGTAAGAAGAGTCAGTCATCCTGTACTTAATTCGGAATTGTGAATTTTGTATTTAATTCCGATGCAATTTCTGTGTTTCATCGTCAATAAGAAGGTCAGAGGGATACAGTAAACCTGAACTGAAGCACCGGGATCTATAACTAGAGTCGCAGAAATGGTTCAAAACATAGACAGTATTAAGAGTCAGTCTTCTTGTACTTAAGTCGGCATTGTGCCTTTTCTATTTAATTCCTATGCAATTTCTGTGTTTCATCGTCATTAGGAAGGTCCGAGGGATATAGTAAACCTGAAGTGAAGCATCGGAATCTATAACTAGTGTCACAGGAATGGTTAAAAACATGGTCAGTAAGAAGAGCCAGTCTTCTTGTAATTAAGTCGGCATTGTGCTTTTTGTTTTTAATTCCGATGCAATTTCTATGTTTCATCGTCAATAAGAAGGTCCAAGGGATACAGTAAACCTGGAGTGAAGCAGCGGAATCTATAACTAGTGTCACAGGAATGAATCAAAACATAGTCAGTAAGAAGAGTCAGACTTCCTGCACTTAAGTCGACATTGTGCCTTTTGTATTTAATTCCGATGCAATTTCTGTGTTTCATCGTCAATGAGAAGGTCCAAGGGATACAGTAAACCTGGAGTGAAGCATCGGAATCTATAACTAGCGTCACATTAATGGTTCAAAACATAGACAGTAAGAAGAGTCAGTCATCCTGTACTTAATTCGGAATTGTGAATTTTGTATTTAATTCCGATGCAATTTCTGTGTTTCATCGTCAATAAGAAGGTCAGAGGGATACAGTAAACCTGAACTGAAGCACCGGGATCTATAACTAGAGTCGCAGAAATGGTTCAAAACATAGACAGTATTAAGAGTCAGTCTTCTTGTACTTAAGTCGGCATTGTGCCTTTTCTATTTAATTCCTATGCAATTTCTGTGTTTCATCGTCAATAGGAAGGTCCGAGGGATATAGTAAACCTGAAGTGAAGCATCGGAATCTATAACTAGTGTCACAGGAATGGTTCAAAACATGGTCAGTAAGAAGAGCCAGTCTTCTTGTAATTAAGTCGGCATTGTGCTTTTTGTTTTTAATTCCGATGCAATTTCTATGTTTCATCGTCAATAAGAAGGTCCAAGGGATACAGTAAACCTGGAGTGAAGCAGCGGAATCTATAACTAGTGTCACAGGAATGAATCAAAACATAGTCAGTAAGAAGAGTCAGTCTTCTTGTACTAAAATCGGCATTGTGCCTTTTGTATTTAATTCCGATGCAATTTCAGTGTTTCATCGTCAATACGAAGGACCAAGGGATACAGTAAACCTGAGGTAAAGCATCGGAATCTATAACTAGTGTCACAGGGATGGTTCAAAACATAGACAGTAAGAAGAGTCAGTATTCTTGTACTTAAGTCGGCATTGTGCCTTTTGTATTTAATTCCGAAGCAATTTCTGTGTTTCATCTTCAATAAGAAGGTTCAAGGGATACAATACCCCTAAAGTGAAGCATCAGAGTCTATAGCTAGTATCACAGGAATGGTTCAAAGCATGGTCAGTAAGAAGAGTCAGTCTTCTTGTACATAAGTCGGAATTGTGCCTTTTGTATTTAATTCCGATGCAATTTCTGTGTTTCATCGTCAATAAGAAGGTCCAAGGGATACAGTAAACCTGAAGTGAAGCATCGGAATCTATAACTAGTGTAACAGGAATGGTTCAAAACATAGACAGTGGGAAGAGTCAGTCTTCTTGTACTTAAGTCGGCATTGTGACTTTTGTATTTAATTCCGACGCAATTTCTGTGTTTCATCGTCAATAAGAAGGTCAGAGGGATACAGTAAACCTGAACTGAAGCACCGGAATCTATAACTAGTGTCACAGGAATGGTTCAAAACATAGACAGTAGGACTAGTCAGTCTTCTTGTACTTAAGTCGGCATTGTGCCTTTTCTATTTATTTCCTATGCATTTTGTGTGTTTCATCGTCAATAAGAAGGTCCAAGGGATACAGTAAACCTGGAGTAAAGCTCTAAATCTATAACTAGTTTCACACGAATGGTTCAAAACATCGACAGTAAGAAGAGTCAGTCTTCTTGTACTTAATTCGGCATTGTGCCTTTAGTATTTAATTCCGATGCAATTTCTGTGTTTCATCGTGTATAAGATGGTCAGAGGCATACAGTAAATCTGAAGTCAAGCATCGGAATCTATAACTAGTGTCACAGGAATGGTTCAAAACATAGTCAGTAAGATGAGTCAGACTTCTTGTACTTAAGTCGGCTTTGCGCCTTTTGTATTTAATTCCGATGCAATTTCTGTGTTTCATCGTCAATAAGAAGGTCCAAGGGACACAGTAAACCTGAAGTGAAGCATCAGAATCTATAACTAGTGTCACAGGAATGGTTCAAAACATAGTCAGTAAGAAGAGTCAGTCTTCTTGTACTTCAGTCGTCATTGTGCCTTTTGTATTTATTTCCGATGCAATTTCTGTGTTTCATCGTCAATAAGAAGGTCCAAGGGATACAGTAAACCTGAAGTGAAGCACCGGAATCTATAATTAGTGTCACATGAATGGTTCAAATCATAGTCAGTAAGAAGAGACAGACTTCTTGTACTTAAGTCGCCATTGTGCCTTTTGTATTTAATTCCGATGTAATTTCTGTGTTTCATCGTCAATAAGAAGGTCCAAGGGATACAGTAAACCTGGAGTGAAGCATCGGAATCTATAACTAGCGTCACATGAATGGTTCAAAACATAGACAGTAAGAAGAGTCAGTCTTCTTGTACTTAATTCGGAATTGTGAATTTTGTATTTAATTCCGATGCAATTTCTGTGTTTCATCGTCAATAAGAAGGTCAGAGGGATACAGTTAACCTGAACTGAAGCACCGGAATCTATAACTAGAGTCACAGAAATGGTTCAAAACATAGACAGTAGGAAGAGTCAGTCCTCTTGTACTTAAGTCGGCATTGTGCCTTTTCTATTTAATTCCTATGCAATTTCTGTGTTTCATCGTCAATAAGAAGGTCCGAGGGATATAGTAAACCTGAAGTGAAGCATCGGAATCTATAACTAGTGTCACAGGAATGGTTCAAAACATGGTCAGTAAGAAGAGTCAGTCTTCTTGTAATTAAGTCGGCATTGTGCTTTTTGTTTTTAATTCCGATGCAATTTCTATGTTTCATCGTCAATAAGAAGGACCAAGGGATACAGTAAACCTGGAGTGAAGCAGCGGAATCTATAACTAGTGTCACAGGAATGAATCAAAACATAGTCAGTAAGAAGAGTCAGTCTTCTTGTACTAAAGTCGGCATTGTTCCTTTTGTATTTAATTCCGATGCAATGTCGGTGTTACATCGTCAATAAGAAGGTCAGAAGGATACAGTATACCTGAAGTGAAGCATCGGAATCTATAACTAGTGTCACAGGAATGGTTCAAAACATAGTCAGTAAGAAGAGTCAATCTTCTTGTACTCAAGTCGGCATTGTGCCTTTTCTATTTAATTCCTATGCAATTTCTGTGTTTCATCGTCAATAAGAAGGTCCAAGGGATATAGTAAACCTGGAGTGACGCATCGGAATCCAACTAGTGACACAGGAATGGTTCAAAACATAGACAGTAGGATGAGTCAGTCTTCTTGCACTTAAGTCGGCATTGTGCCTTTTCTATTTAATTCCGATGCAATTTTTGTGTTTCATCGTTAATAAGAAGGTCCAAGGGTTACAGTAAACTGGGAGTGAAGCATCGGAATCTATAACTAGTGTCACAAAAATGGTTCAAAACATAGTCAGTAAGAAGAGTCAGTCCTCTTGTACTTAAGTCGGCTTTGTGCCTTTTGTATTTAATTCCGATGCAATTTCTGTGTTTCATCGTCAATAAGAAGGTCCAAGGGACACAGTAAACCTGAAGTGAAGCATCAGAATCTATAACTAGTGTCACAGGAATGGTTCAAAACATAGTCAGTAAGAAGTGTCAGTCTTCTTGTACTTCAGACGGCATTGTGCCTTTTGTATTTATTTCCGATGCAATTTCTGTGTTTCATCGTCAATAAGAAGGTCCAAGGGATACAGTAAACCTGAAGTGAAGCACCGGAATCTATAACTAGTGTCACATGAATGGTTCAAATCATAGTCAGTAAGAAGTGTCAGACTTCTTGCACTTAAGTCGCCATTGTGCCTTTTGTATTTAATTCCGATGCAATTTCTGTGTTTCATCGTCAATAAGAAGGTCCAAGGGATACAGTAAACCTGGAGTGAAGCATCGGAATCTATAACTAGCGTCACATGAATGGTTCAAAACATAGACAGTAAGAAGAGTCAGTCATCTTGTACTTAATTCGGAATTGTGAATTTTGTATTTAATTCCGATGCAATTTCTGTGTTTCATCGTCAATAAGAAGGTCAATGGGATACAGTAAACCTGAACTGAAGCACCGGAATCTATAACTAGAGTCACAGAAATGGTTCAAAACATAGACAGTAGGAAGAGTCAGTCTTCTTGTACTTAAGTCGGCATTGTGCCTTTTCTATTTAATTCCTATGCAATTTCTGTGTTTCATCGTCAATAAGAAGGTCCGAGGGATATAGTAAACCTGAAGTGAAGCATCGGAATCTATAACTAGTGTCACAGGAATGGTTCAAAACATGGTCAGTAAGAAGAGTCAGTCTTCTTGTAATCAAGTCGGCATTGTGCTTTTTGTTTTTAATTCCGATGAAATTTCTATGTTTCATCGTCAATAAGAAGGTCCAAGGGATACAGTAAACCTGGAGTGAAGCAGCGGAATCTATAACTAGTGTCACAGGAATGAATCAAAACATAGTCAGTAAGAAGAGTCAGTCTTCTTGTACAAAATTCGGCATTGTGCCTTTGGTATTTAATTCCGATGCAATTTCAGTGCTTCATCGTCAATAAGAAGGACCAAGGGATACAGTAAACCTGAAGTTAAGCATCGGAATCTATAACTAGTGTCACAGGGATGGTTCAAAACATAGACAGTGGGATGAGTCAGTCTTCTTGTACTTAAGTCGGCATGGTGACTTTTGTATTTAATTTCGACGCAATTTCTGTGTTTCATCGTCAATAAGAAGGTCAGAGGGGTACAGTAAACCTGAACTGAAGCACCGGAATCTATAACTAGTGTCACAGGAATGGTTCAAAACATAGACAGTTGGAAGAGTCACTCTTCTTGTACTTAAGTCGGCATTGTGCCTTTTCTATTTATTTCCTATGCAATTTCTGTGTTTCATCGTCAATAAGAAGGTCCAAGGGATACAGTAAACCTGGAGTAAAGGTCTAAATCTATAACTAGTGTCACATGAATGGTTCAAATCATAGACAGTAAGAAGAGTCAGTCTTCTTGTACTTAATTCGGCATTGTGCCATTAGTATTTAATTCCGATGCAATTTCTGTGCTTCATCGTGTATAAGATGGTCAGAGGCATACAGTAAATCTGAAGTCAAGCATCGGAATCTATAACTAGTGTCACAGGAATGGTTCAAAACATAGTCAGTAAGAAGAGTCAGTCTTCTTGTACTTAAGTCGGCTTTGTGCCTTTTGTATTTAATTCCGATGCAATTTCTGTGTTTCATCGTCAATAAGAAGGTCCAAGGGATACAGTAAACCTGAAGTGAAGCACCGGAATCTATAATTAGTGTCACATGAATGGTTCAAATCATAGTCAGTAAGAAGAGACAGACTTCTTGTACTTAAGTCGCCATTGTGCCTTTTGTATTTAATTCCGATGTAATTTCAGTGTTTCATCGTCAATAAGAAGGTCCAAGGGATACAGTAAACCTGGAGTGAAGCATCGGAATCTATAACTAGCGTCACATGAATGGTTCAAAACATAGACAGTAAGAAGAGTCAGTCTTCTTGTACTTAATTTGGAATTGTGAATTTTGTATTTAATTCCGATGCAATTTCTGTGTTTCATCGTCAATAAGAAGGTCAGAGGGATACAGTTAACCTGAACTGAAGCACCGGAATCTATAACTAGAGTCACAGAAATGGTTCAAAACATTGACAGTAGGAAGAGTCAGTCTTCTTGTACTTAAGTCGGCATTGTGCCTTTTCTATTTAATTCCGATGCAAATTTTGTGTTTCATCGTTAATAAGAAGGTCCAAGGGTTACA
Organism: Schistocerca americana; assembly: GCF_021461395.2. Classification (NCBI taxonomy): domain Eukaryota; kingdom Metazoa; phylum Arthropoda; class Insecta; order Orthoptera; family Acrididae; genus Schistocerca; species Schistocerca americana. The sequence continues at coordinate 761,348,598 of NC_060123.1, forward strand.
GTAAACTGGGAGTGAAGCATCGGAATCTATAACTAGTGTCACAAAAAGGGTTCAAAACATAGTCAGTAAGAAGAGTCAGTCCTCTTGTACTTAAGTCGGCTTTGTGCCTTTTGAATTTAATTCCGATGCAATTTCTGTGTTTCATCGTCAATAAGAAGGTCCAAGGGACACAGTAAACCTGAAGTGAAGCATCAGAATCTATAACTAGTGTCACAGGAATGGTTCAAAACATAGTCAGTAAGAAGAGTCAGTCTTCTTGTACTTCAGACGGCATTGTGTCTTTTGTATTTATTTCCGATGCAATTTCTGTGTTTCATCGTCAATAAGAAGGTCCAAGGGATACAGTAAACCTGAAGTGAAGCACCGGAATCTATAACTAGTGTCACATGAATGGTTCATATCATAGTCAGTAAGAAGAGTCAGACTTCTTGCACTTAAGTCGCCATTGTGCCTTTTGTATTTAATTCCGATGCAATTTCTGTGTTTCATCGACAATAAGAAGGTCCAAGGGATACAGTAAACCTGGAGTGAAGCATCGGAATCTATAACTAGCGTCACATGAATGGTTCAAAACATAGCCAGTAAGAAGAGTCAGACACCTTGTACTTAAATGGGAATTGTGAATTTTGTATTTAATTCCGATGCAATTTCTGTGTTTCATCGTCAATAAGAAGGTCAGAGGGATACAGTAAACCTGAACTGAAGCACCGGAATCTATAACTAGAGTCACAGAAATGGTTCAAAACATAGACAGTAGAAAGAGTCAGTCTTCCTGTACTTAAGCCGGCATTGTGCCTTTTCTATTTAATTCCTATGCAATTTCTGTGTTTCATCGACAATAAGAAGGTCCGAGGGATATAGTAAACCTGAAGTGAAGCATCGGAATCTATAACTAGTGTCACAGGAATGGTTCAAAGCATGGTCAGTAAGAAGAGTCAGTCTTCTTGTAATTAAGTCGGCATTGTGCTTTTTGTTTTTAATTCCGATGAAATTTCTATGTTTCATCGTCAATAAGAAGGTCCAAGGGATACAGTAAACCTGGAGTGAAGCAGCGGAATCTATAACTAGTGTCACAGGAATGAATCAAAACATAGTCAGTAAGAAGAGTCAGTCTTCTTGTACAAAAATCGGCATTGTGCCTTTCGTATTTAATTCCGATGCAATTTCAGTGCTACATCGTCAATAAGAAGGACCAAGGGATACAGTAAACCTGAAGTGAAGTATCGGAATCTATAACTAGTGTCACAGGGATGGTTCAAAACATAGACAGTGGGAAGAGTCAGTCTTCTTGTACTTAGGTCGGCATGGTGACTTTTGTATTTAATTTCGACGCAATTTCTGTGTTTCATCGTCAATAAGAAGGTCAGAGGGATACAGTAAACCTGAACTGAAGCACCGGAATCTATAACTAGTGTCACAGGAATGGTTCAAAACATAGACAGTTGGAAGAGTCACTCTTCTTGTACTTAAGTCGGCATTGTGCCTTTTCTATTTATTTCCTATGCAATTTCTGTGTTTCATCGTCAATAAGAAGGTCCAAGGGATACAGTAAACCTGGAGTAAAGGTCTAAATCTATAACTAGTGTCACAGGAATGGTTCAAAACATCGACAGTAAGAAGAGTCAGTCTTCTTGTACTTAATTCGGCATTGTGCCTTTAGTATTTAATTCCGATGCAATTTCTGTGCTACATCGTGTGTAAGATGGTCAGAGGCATACAGTAAATCTGAAGTCAAGCATCGGAATCTATAACTAGTGTCACAGGAATGGTTCAAACATAGTCAGTAAGAAGAGTCAGTCTTCTTGTACTTAAGTCGGCTTTGTGCCTTTTGTATTTAATTCCGATGCAATTTCTGTGTTTCATCGTCAATAAGAAGGTCCAACGGATACAGTAAACCTTAAGTGAAGCACCGGAATCTATAATTAGTGTCACATGAATGGTTCAAATCATAGTCAGTAAGAAGAGACAGACTTCTTGTACTTAAGTCGCCATTGTGCCTTTTGTATTTAATTCCGATGTAATTTCTGTGTTTCATCGTCAATAAGAAGGTCCAAGGGATACAGTAAACCTGGAGTGAAGCATCGGAATCTATAACTAGCGTCACATGAATGGTTCAAAACATAGAGAGTAAGAAGAGTCAGTCTTCTTGTACTTAATTCGGAATTGTGCCTTTTGTATTTAATTCCGATGCAATTTCTGTGTTTCATCGTCAATAAGAAGGTCAGAGGGATACAGTTAACCTGAACTGAAGCACCGGAATCTATAACTAGAGTCACAGAAATGGTTCAAAACATAGACAGTAGGAAGAGTTAGTCTTCTTGTACTTAAGTCGGCATTGTGCCTTTTCTATTTAATTCCTATGCAATTTCTGTGTTTCATCGTCAATAAGAAGGTCCGAGGGATATAGTAAACCTGAAGTGAAGCATCGGAATCTATAACTAGTGTCACAGGAATGGTTCAAAACATGGTCAGTAAGAAGAGTCAGTCTTCTTGTAATTAAGTCGGCATTGTGCTTTTAGTTTTTAATTCCGATGCAATTTCTATGTTTCATCGTCAATAAGAAGGTCCAAGGGATACAGTAAACCTGGAGTGAAGCAGCGGAATCAATAACTAGTGTCACAGGAATGAATCAAAACATAGTCAGTAAGAAGAGTCAGTCTTCTTGTACTAATGTCGGCATTGTTCCTTTTGTATTTAATTCCGATGCAATGTCAGTGTTACATCGTCAATAAGAAGGTCAGAGGGATACAGTAAACCTGAAGTGAAGCATCGGAATCTATAACTAGTGTCACAGGAATGGTTCAAAACATAGACAGTAGGAAGAGTCAGTCTTCTTGTACTCAAGTCGGCATTGTGCCTTTTCTATTTAATTCCTATGCAATTTCTGTGTTTCATCGTCAATAAGCGGTCCAAGGGATATAGTAAACCTGGAGTGACGCATCGGAATCTAACTAGTGACACAGGAATGGTTCAAAACATAGACAGTAGGATGTGTCAGTCTTCTTGTACTTAAGTCGGCATTGTGCCTTTTCTATTTAATTCCGATGCAATTTTTGTGTTACATCGTTAATAAGAAGGTCCAAGGGATACAGTAAACTGGGAGTGAAGCATCGGAATCTATAACTAGTGTCACAAAAATAGTTCAATACATAGTCAGTAAGAAGAGTCAGTCCTCTTGTACTTAAGTCGGCTTTGTGCCTTTTGTATTTAATTCCGATGCAATTTCTGTGTTTCATCGTCAATAAGAAGGTCCAAGGGACACAGTAAACCTGAAGTGAAGCATCAGAATCTATAACTAGTGTCACAGGAATGGTTCAAAACATAGTCAGTAAGAAGAGTAAGTCTTCTTGTACTTCAGACGGCATTGTGCCTTTTGTATTTATTTCCGATGCAATTTCTGTGTTTCATCGTCAATAAGAAGGTCCAAGGGATACAGTAAACCTGAAGTGAAGTACCGGAATCTATAACTAGTGTCACATGAATGGTTCAAATCATAGTCAGTAAGAAGAGTCAGACTTCTTGCACTTAAGTCGCCATTGTGCCTTTTGTATTTAATTCCGATGCAATTTCTGTGTTTCATCGTCAATAAGAAGGTCCAAGGGATACAGTAAACCTGGAGTGAAGCATCGGAATCTATAACTAGCGTCACATGAATGGTTCAAAACATAGACAGTGAGAAGAGTCAGTCATCTTGTACTTAATTCGGAATTGTGAATTTTGTATTTAATTCCGATGCAATTTCTGTGTTTCATCGTCAATAAGAAGGTCAGAGGGATACAGTAAACTTGAACTGAAGCACCGGAATCTATAACTAGAGTCACAGAAATGGTTCAAAACATAGACAGTAGGAAGAGTCAGTCTTCTTGTACTTAAGTCGCCATTCTTCCTTTTCTATTTAATTCCTATGCAATTTCTGTGTTTCATCGTCAATAAGAAGGTCCGAGGGATATAGTAAACCTGAAGTGAAGCATCGGAATCTATAACTAGTGTCACAGGAATGGTTCAAAACATGGTCAGTAAGAAGAGTCAGTCTTCTTGTAATTAAGTTGGCATTGTGCTTTTTGTTTTTAATTCCGATGAAATTTCTATGTTTCATCGTCAATAAGAACGTCCAAGGGATACAGTAAACCTGGAGTGAAGCAGCGGAATCTATAACTAGTGTCACAGGAATGAATCAAAACATAGTCAGTAAGAAGAGTCAGTCTTCTTGTACTAAAATCGGCATTGTGCCTTTTGTATTTAATTCCGATGCAATTTCAGTGTTTCATCGTCAATAAGAAGGACCAAGGGATACAGTAAACCTGAAGTGAAGCATCGGAATCTATAACTAGTGTCACAGGGATGGTTCAAAACATAGACAGTAAGAAGAGTCAGTATTCTTGTACTTAAGTCGGCATTGTGCCTTTTGTATTTAATTCCGAAGCAATTTCTGTGTTTCATCTTCAATAAGAAGGTTCAAGGGATACAATAAACCTAAAGTGAAGCATCAGAGTCTATAGCTAGTGTCACAGGAATGGTTCAAAGCATGGTCAGTAAGAAGAGTCAGTCTTCTTGTACATAAGTCGGAATTGTGCCTTTTGTATTTAATTCCGATGCAATTTCTGTGTTTCATCGTCAATAAGAAGGTCTAAGGGATACAGTAAACCTGAAGTGAAGCATCGGAATCTATAACTAGTGTAACAGGAATGGTTCAAAACATAGACATTGGGAAGAGTCAGTCTTCTTGTACTTAAGTCGGCATTGTGACTTTTGTATTTAATTCCGACGCAATTTCTGTGTTTCATCGTCAATAAGAAGGTCAGAGGGATACAGTAAACCTGAACTGAAGCACCGGAATCTATAACTATTGTCACAGGAATGGTTCAAAACATAGACAGTAGGAAGAGTCACTTTTCTTGTACTTAAGTCGGCATTGTGCCTTTTCTATTTATTTCCTATGCAATTTCTGTGTTTCATCGTCAATAAGAAGGTCCGAGGGATACAGTAAACCTGGAGTAAAGCTCTAAAACTATAACTAGTGTCACAGGAATGGTTCAAAACATCGACAGTAAGAAGAGTCAGTCTTCTTGTACTTAATTCGGCATTGTGCCTTTAGTATTTAATTCCGATGCAATTTCTGTGTTTCATCGTGTATAAGATGGTCAGAGGCATACAGTAAATCTTAAGTCAAGCATCGGAATCTATAACTAGTGTCACAGGAATGGTTCAAAACATAGACAGTAAGAAGAGTCAGTTTTCTTGTACTTAAGTCGGCATTGTGCCTTTTGTATATAATTCCGATTCAATTTCTGTGTTTCTTCGTCAATATGAAGGTCAGAGAAATACAGAAAACCTGAAGTGAAGCATCGGAATCTATAACTAGTGTCACAGGAATGGTTCAAAACATAGACAGTAAGAAGAGTCAGTCTTTTTGTACTTAAATCGGCATTGTGCCTTTTGTATTTAATTCCGATGCAATTTCTGTGTTTCATCATCAATACGAAGGTCAGAGGGATACAATAAACCTGAAATGAAGCATCGGAATCTATAACTAGTGTCACAAGAGTGGTTCAAATCATAGACAGTAAGAAGAGTCAGTCTTCTTGTACTTAAGTCGGCATTGTGACTTTTGAATTTAATTCCGATGCAATTTACGTGTTTCATCGTCAATAAGAAGGTCAGAGGGATACAGTAAACCTGAAGTGAAGCATCGGAATCTATAACTAGTGTCACAGGAATGGTTCCAAACATAAACAGTAAGAAGAGTCAGTTTTCTTGTTCTTAGGTCGGCATTGTGCCTTTTGTATTTAATTCCGATGCAATTTCAGTGTTACATCGTCAATAAGAAGGTCAGAGGGATACAGGAAACCTGAAGTGAAGCATCGGAATCTATAACTAGTGTCACAGGAATGGTTTAAAACATAGACAGTAGGAAGAGTCAGTCTTCTTGTACTCAAGTCGGCATTGTGCCTTTTCTATTTAATTCCTATGCAATTTCTGTGTTTCATCGTCAATAAGAAGGTCCAATGGATATAGTAAACCTGGAGTGACGCATCGGAATCTATAACTAGTGACACAGGAATGGTTCAAAACATAGACAGTAGGATGAGTCAGTCTTCTTGCACTTAAGTCGGCATTGTGCCTTTTCTATTTAATTCCGATACAATTTTTGTGTTTCATCGTTAATAAGAAGGTCCAAGGGATACAGTAAACTGGGAGTGAAGCATCGGAATCTATAACTAGTGTCACAAAAATGGTTCAAAACATAGTCAGTAAGAAGAGTCAGTCCTCTTGTACTTAAGTCGGCATTGTGCCTTTTGTATTTAATTCCGATGCAATTTCTATGTTTCATCGTCAATAAGAAGGTCCTAGGGATATAGTTAACCTGGAGTGAAGCATCGGAATCTATAACTAGCGTCAAAGGAATGGTTCAAGACTTAGACAGTAAGTAGCGTCAGTCTTCTTGTACTTAAGTCGGCATTGTGCCTTTTTTATTTAATTCCGATGCAATTTCTGTGTTTCATCGTCAATAAGAAGGTCAAAGGGATACAGTAAACCTGGAGTGAAGCATCGGAATCTATAACTAGTGTCACAGGAATGGTTCAAAACATCGGCAGTAAGAAGAGTCAGTCTTCTTGTACTTAATTCGGCATTGTGCCTTTAATATTTAATTCCGATACAATTTCAGTGTTTCATCGTCAATAAGAAGGTCCATGGGATACAGTAAAACTGAAGTGAACCATCGGAATCTATAACTAGTGTCACATTAATGGTTCAAATCATAGTCAGTAAGAAGAGTCAGACTTCTTGCACTTAAGTCACCATTGTGCCATTTGTATTTAATTCTGATGCAATTTCTGTGTTTCATCGTCAATAAGAAGGTCCAAGGGATACAGTAAACCTGGAGTGAAGCATCTGAATCTATAACTAGTGTCACAAGAATGGCTCAAAACATAGTCAGTAAGAAGAGTCAGTCTTCTTGTACTTAAGTCGGCTTTGTGCCTTTTGTATTTAATTCCGATGCAATTTCTGTGTTTCATCGTCAATAAGAAGGTCCAAGGGATACAGTATACCTGAAGTGAAGCATCAGAATCTATAACTAGTGTCACAGGAATGGTTCAAAACATAGTCAGTAAGAAGAGCCAGTCTTCTTGTACTTAAGTCGACATTGTGCCTTTTGTATTTATTTCCGATGCAATTTCTGTGTTTCATCGTCAATAAGAAGGTCCAAGGGACACAGTAAACCTGAAGTCAAGCACCGGAATCTATAACTAGTGTCACATGAATGGTTCAAATCATAGTAAGTAAGAAGAGTCAGTCTTCTTGTACTTAATTCGGAATTGTGCCTTTTGTATTTAATTCCGATGCAATTTCTGTGTTTCATCGTCAGTAAGAAGGTCAGAGGGATACAGTAAACCTGAAGTGAAGCATCGGAATCTATAACTAGTGTCACAGGAATGGTTCAAAACATAGTCAGCAAGAAGAGTCAGTCTTCATGTACTTAAGTCGGCATTGTGACTTTTGTATTTAATTCCGATGCAATTTCTGTGTTTCATCGTCAATAAGAACGTCCAAGGGATACAGTTAACCTGGAGTGAAGCATCGGAATCTATAAGTAGTGCCACAGGAATGGTTCAAAACATAGACAGTAGGAAGAGTCAGTCTTCTTGCACTTAAGTCGGCATTGTGCCTTTTCTATTTAATTCCGATGCAATTGCTGTGTTTCATCGTCAATAAGAAGATCCAAGGGATACAGTAAACCTGAAGTGAAGCATCGGAATCTATAACTAGTGCCACAGGAATGGTTCAAAACATAGTCAGTAAGAAGAGTCAGTCTTCTTGTACTTATGCCGGCATTGTGCCTTTTGTATTTAATTCCGATGCAATTTCTATGTTTCTTCGTCAACAAGAAGGTCCAAGGGATACAGTAAACCTGAAGTGAAGCAGCGGAATCTATAACTAGTGTCACAGGAATGAATCAAACATACTCAGTAAGAAGAGTCAGTGTTCTTGTACTAAAGTCGGCATTGTGCCTTTTGTATTTAATTCCGATGCAATTTCAGTGTTTCATTGGCAATAAGAAGGTCCAAGGGATACAGTAAACCTGAAGTGAAGCAACGGAATCGATAACTAGTGTCACAGGTATGGTTCAAAACATAGACAGTAAGAAGAGTCAGTATTCTTGTACTTAAGTCGGCATTGTGCCGTTTGTATTTAATTCCGAAGCAATTTCTGTGTTTCATCTTCAATAAGAAGGTCCAAGGGATACAATAAACCTAAAGTGAAGCATCAGAGTCTATAGCTAGTGTCACAGGAATGGTTCAAAACATAGTCAGTAAGAAGAGTCAGTCTTCTTGTACATAAGTCGGAATTGTGCCTTTTGTATTTAATTCCGATGCAATTTCTGTGTTTCATCGTCAATAAGAAGGTCCAAGGGATACAGTAAACCAGAAGTGAAGCATCGGAATCTATAACTAGTGTAACAGGAATGGTTCAAAACAAAGACAGTGGGAAGAGTCAGTCTTCTTGTACTTAAGTCGGCATTGTGACTTTTGTATTTAATTCCGACGCAATTTCTGTGTTTCATCGTCAATAAGAAGGCCAGAGGGATACAGTAAACCTGAACTGAAGCATCTGAATCTATAACTAGTGCCACAGGAATGGTTCAAAACATAGTCAGTAAGAAGAGTCAGTCTTCTTGTACTTAAGTCGGCATTGTGCCTTTTGTATTTAATTCCGATGCAATTTCTACGTTTCATCGTCAATAAGAAGGTCCAAGGGATACAGTAAACCTGAAGTGAAGCAGCGGAATCTATAACTATTGTCACAGGAATGAATCAAACATACTCAGTAAGAAGAGTCAGTCTTCTTGTACTAAAGTCGGCATTGTGCCTTTTGTATTTAATTCCGATGCAATTTCAGTGTTTCATCGTCAATAAGAAGGTCCAAATGATACAGTAAACCTGAAGTGAAGCAACGGAATCTATAACTAGTGTCACAGGGATGGTTCAAAACATAGACAGAAAGAAGAGTCTTTATTCTTGTACTTAAGTCGGCATTGTGCCTTTTGTATTTAATTCCGAAGCAATTTCTGTGTTTCATCTTCAATAAGAAGGTCCAAGGGAATCAATAAACCTAAAGTGAAGCATCAGAGTCTATAGGTAGTGTCACAGGAATGGTTCAAAACATAGTCAGTAAGAAGAGTCTGTCTTCTTGTACATAAGTCGGAATTGTGCCTTTTGTATTTAATTCCGATGCAATTTCTGTGTTTCATCGTCAATAAGAAGGTCCAAGGGACACAGTAAACCTGAAGTGAAGCATCAGAATCTATAACTAGTGTCACAGGAATGGTTCAAAGCATAGTCAGTAAGAAGAGTCAGTCTTCTTGTACTAAAGTCGGCATTGTGCCTTTTGTATTTAATTCCGATGCAATTTCAGTGTTTCATCGTCAATAAGAAGGGCAAATGATACAGTAAACCTGAAGTGAAGCATCGGAATCTATAACTAGTGTCACAGGGATGGTTCAAAACATAGACAGTAAGAAGAGTCAGTATTCTTGTACTTAAGTCGGCATTGTGCCTTTAGTATTTAATTCCGATGCAATTTCTGTGTTTCATCGTGTATAAGATGGTCAGAGGCATACAGTAAATCTGAAGTCAAGCATCGGAATCTATAACTAGTGTCACAGGAATGGTTCAAAACATAGTCAGTAAGGAGAGTCAGTCTTCTTGTACTTAAGTCGGCTTTGTGCCTTTTGTATTTAATTCCGATGCAATTTCTGTGTTTCATCGTCAATAAGAAGGTCCAAGGGACACAGTAAACCTGAAGTGAAGCATCAGAATCTATAACTAGTGTCACAGGAATGGTTCAAAACATAGTCAGTAAGAAGAGTCAGTCTTCTTGTACTTCAGTCGGCATTGTGCCTTTTGTATTTATTTCCGATGCAATTTCTGTGCTTGATCGTCAATAAGAAGGTCCAAGGGATACAGTAACCCTGAAGTGAAGCACCGGAATCTATAACTAGTGTCACATGAATGGTTCAAATCATAGTCAGTAAGAAGAGTTAGACTTCTTGTACTTAAGTCGCCATTGTGCCTTTTGTATTTAATTCCGATGCAATTTCTGTGTTTCATCGTCAATAAGAAGGTCCAAGGGATACAGTAAACCTGGAGTGAACCATCGTAATCTATAACTAGCGTCACATGAATGGTTCAAAACATAGACAGTAAGAAGAGTCAGTCTTCTTGTACTTAATTTGGAATTGTGAATTTTGTATTTACTTCCGATGAAATTTCTGTATTTCATCGTCAATAAGAAGGTCAGAGGGATACAGTAAACCTGAAGTGAAGCATCGAAATCTATAACTAGTGTCACAGGAATGGTTCAAAACATAGGCAGTAGGAAGAGTCAGTAATCTTGTACTCAAGTCGGCATTGTGCCTTTTCTATTTAATTCCTATGCAATTTCTGTGTTTCATCGTCAATAAGAAGGTCCAAGGGATATAGTAAACCTGGAGTGACGCATCGGAATCTATAACTAGTGACACCGGAATGGTTCAAAACATAGACAGTAGGAAGAGTCAGTCTTCTTGCACTTAAGTCGGCATTGTGCCTTTTCTATTTAATTCCGATGCAATTTTTGTGTTTCATCGTTAATAAGAAGGTCCAAGGGATACAGTAAACTGGGAGTGAAGCATCGGAATTTATAACTAGTGTCACAAAAATGGTTCAAAACATAGTCAGTAAGAAGAGTCAGTCCTCTTGTACTTAAGTCGGCATTGTGCATTTTGTATTTAATTCCGGTGCAATTTCTATGTTTCATCGTCAATAAGAAGGTCCAAGGGATATAGTAAACCTGGAGTGAAGCATCGCAATCTATAACTTGTGTCACAGGAATGGTTCAAAACATAGACGGTAAGTAGCGTCAGTCTTCTTGTACTTAAGTCGGCATTGTGCATTTCTTATTTAATTCCGATGCAATTTCTGTGTTTCATCGTCAATAAGAAGGTCCAAGGGATACAGTAAACCTGGAGTGAAGCATTGGAATCTATAACTAGTGTCACATGAATGGTTCAAATCATAGACAGTAAGATGAGTCAGTCTTCTTGTATTTAATTCGGAATTGTGCCTTTTGTATTTAATTCCGATGCAATTTCTGTGTTTCATCGTCAGTAAGAAGGTCAGAGGGATACAGTAAACCTGAAGTGAAGCATCGGAATCTATAACTAGTGTCACAGGAATGGTTCACAACATAGTCAGTAAGAAGAGTCAGTCTTCTTGTACTTAAGTCGGCATTGTGACTTTTGTATTTAATTCCGATGCAATTTCTGTGTTTCATCGTCAATAAGAAGGTCCAAGGGATACAGAAAACCTGAAGTGAAGCATCGGAATCTATAACTAGTGCCACAGGAATGGTTCAAATTATAGTCAGTAAGAAGAGTCAGTCTTCTTGTACTTAAGTCGGCATTGTGCCTTTTCTATTTAATTCCGATGCAATTTCAGTGTTTCATCGTCAATAAGAAGGTCCAAGGGATACAGAAAACCTGAAGTGAGGCAACGGAATCTAAAATTAGTGTCACAGGGATGGTTCAAAACATAGACAGTAAGAAGAGTCAGTATTCTTGTGCTTAAGTCGGCATTGTGCCTTTTGTATTTTATTCCGAAACAATTTCTGTGTTTCATCTTCAATAATAAGGTCCAAGGGATACAATAAACCTAAAGTGAAGCATCAGAGTCTATAGCTAGTGTCACAGGAATGGTTCAAAACATAGTCAGTAAGAAGAGTCAGTCTTCTTGTACATAAGTCGAAATTGTGCCTTTTGTATTTAATTCCGATGCAATTTCTGTGTTTCATCGTCAATAAGAGGGTCCAAGGGATACAGTAAACCTGAAGTGAAGCATCAGAATCTATAACTAGTGTCACAGGAATGGTTCAAAACATAGTCAGTAAGAAGAGCCAGTCTTCTTGTACTTAAGTCGGCATTGTGCCTTTTGTATTTATTTCCGATGCAATTTCTGTGTTTCATCGTCAATAAGAAGGTCAAAGGGATACAGTAAACCTGAAGTCAAGCACCGGAATCAATAACTAGTGTAACATGAATGGTTCAAATCATGGTAAGTAAGAAGAGTCAGACTTCTTGTACTTAAGTCGCCATTGTGCCTTTTGTATTTAATTCCGATGCAATTTCTGTGTTTCATCGTCAATAAGAAGGTCCAAGGGATACAGTGAACCTGGAGTGAAGCATTGGAATCTATAACTAGTGTCACATGAATGGTTCAAATCATAGACAGTAAGATGAGTCAGTCTTCTTGTACTTAATTCGGAATTGTGCATTTTGTATTTAATTCCGATGCAATTTCTGTGTTTCATCGTCAGTAAGAAGGTCAGAGGGATACAGTAAACCTGAAGTGAAGCATCGGAATCTATAACTAGTGTCACAGGAATGGTCCAAAACATAGTCAGTAAGAAGAGTCAGTCTTCTTGTACTTAAGTCGGCATTGTGACTTTTGTATTTAATTCCGATGCAATTTCTGTGTTTCATCGTCAATAAGAAGGTCCAAGGGATACAGTTAACCTGGAGTGAAGCATCGGAGTCTATAAGTAGTGCCACAGGAATGGTTCAAAACATAGACAGTAGGAAGATTCAGTCTTCTTGCACTTAAGTCGGCATTGTGCCTTTTCTATTTAATTCCGATGCAATTGCTGTGTTTCATCGTCAATAAGAAGATCCAAGGGATACAGTAAACCTGAAGTGAAGCATCGGAACCTATAACTAGTGCCACAGGAATGGTTCAAATTATAGTCAGTAAGAAGAGTCAGTCTTCTTGTACTTAAGTCGGCATTGTGCCTTTTGTATTTAATTCCGATGCCATTTCAGTGTTTCATCGTCAATAAGAAGGTCCAAGGGATACAGTAAACCTGAAGTGAGGCAACGGAATCTAAAACTAGTGTCACAGGGATGGTTCAAAACATAGACAGTAAGAAGAGTCAGTACTCTTGTGCTTAAGTCGGCATTGTGCCTTTTGTATTTAATTCCGAAGCAATATCTGTGTTTTATCTTCAATAAGAAGGTCCAAGGGATACAATAACCCTAAAGTGAAGCATCAGAGTCTATAGCTAGTGTCACAGGAACGGTTCAAAACATAGTCAGTAAGAAGTGTCAGTCTTCTTGTACTTAAGTCGGCATTGTGCCTTTTGTATTTAATTCCGATGCAAATTCTATGTTTCATCGTCAATATGAAGGTCCAAGGGATACAGTAAACCTGAAGTGAAGCAGCGGAATCTATAACTAGTGTCACAGGAATGTTTCAAAACATAGACAGTAGGAAGAGTCAGTCTTCCTGTACTTAAGCCGGCATTGTGCCTTTTCTATTTATTTCCTATGAAATTTCTGTGTTTCATCGTCAATAAGAAGGTCCAAGGGATACAGTAAACCTGGAGTAAAGCTCGTAATCTATAACTAGTGTCACAGGAATGGTTCAAAACATCGACAGTAAGAAGAGTCAGTCTTCTTGTACTTAATTCGGCATTGTGCCCTTAGTATTTAATTCCGATGCAATTTCTGTGTTTCATCGTGTATAAGAAGGTCAGAGGCATACAGTAAATCTGCAGTCAAGCATCGAAATCTATAACTAGTGTCACAGGAAAGGTTCAAAACATAGTCAGTAAGAAGAGTCAGTCTTCTTGTACTTAAGTCGGCTTTGTGCCTTTTGTATTTATTTCTGATGCAATTTCTGTGTTTCATCGTCAATAAGAAGGTCCAAGGGGCACAGTAAACCTGAAGTGAAGCATCAGAATCTATAACTAGTGTCACAGGAATGGTTCAAAACATAGTCAGTAAGAAGAGTCAGTCTTCTTGTACTTCAGTCGGCATTGTGCCTTTTGTATTTATTTCCGATGCAATTTCTGTGTTTCATCGTCAATAAGAAGGTCCAAGGGATACAGTAAACCTGAAGTGAAACACCGGAATCTATAACTAGTGTCACATGAATGGTTCAAATCATAGTCAGTAAGAAGAGTCAGACTTCTTGTACTTAAGTCGCCATTGTGCCTTTTGTATCTAATTCCGATGTAATTTCTGTGTTTCATCGTCAATAAGAAGGTCCAGGGGATACAGTAAACCTGAAGTGAAGCATCGGAATCTATAACTAGTGCCACAGGAATGGTTCAAATTATAGTCAGTAAGAAGAGTCAGTCTTCTTGTACTTAAGTCGGCATTGTGCCTTTTGAATTTAATTCCGATGCCATTTCAGTGCTTCATCGTCAATAAGAAGGTCCAAGGGATACAGTAAACCTGAAGTGAGGCAACGGAATCTAAAACTAGTGTCACAGGGATGGTTCAAAACATAGACAGTAAGAAGAGTCAGTATTCTTGTGCTTAAGTCGGCATTGTGCCTTTTGTATTTAATTCCGAAGCAATTTCTGTGTTTCATCATCAATAAGAAGGTCCAAGGGATACAATAAACCTAAAGTGAAGCATCAGAGTCTATAGCTAGTGTCACAGGAATGGTTCAAACATAGTCAGTAAGAAGATTTAGTCTTCTTGTACATAAGTCGGAATTGTGCCTTTTGTATTTAATTCCGATGCAATTTCTGTGTTTCATCGTCAATAAGAGGGTCCAAGGGATACAGTAAACCTAAAGTGAAGCATCGGAATCTGTAACTAGTGTAACAGGAGTGGTTCAAAACATAGACAGTGGGAAGAGTCAGTCTTCTTGTACTTAAGTCGGCATTGTGCCTTTTGTATTTAATTCCGATGCAAATTCTATGTTTCATCGTCAATAAGAAGGTCCAAGGGATACAGTAAACCTGAAGTGAAGCAGCGGAATCTATAACTAGTGTCACAGGAATGAATCAAAACATAGTCAGTAAGAAGAGTCAGTCTTCTTGTACTAAAATCGGCATTGTGCCTTTTGTATTTAATTCCGATGCAATTTCAGTGTTTCATCGTCAATAAGAAGGTCCAAGTGATACAGTAAACCTGAAGTGAAGCATCGGAATCTATAACTAGTGTCACAGGGATGGTTCAAAACATAGACAGTAAGAAGAGTCAGTATTCTTGTACTTAAGTCGGCATTGTGCCTTTTGTATTTAATTCCGAAGCAATTTCTGTGTTTCATCTTCAATAAGAAGGTTCAAGGGATACAATAAACCTAAAGTGAAGCATCAGAGCCTATAGCTAGTGTTACAGGAATGGTTCAAAACATGGTCAGTAAGAAGAGTCAGTCTTCTTGTACATAAGTCGGAATTGTGCCTTTTGTATTTAATTCCGATGCAATTGCTGTGTTTCATCGTCAATAAGAAGGTCCAAGGGATACAGTTAACCTGGAGTGAAGCATCGGTGTCTATAAGTAGTGCCACAGGAATGGTTCAAAACATAGACAGTAGGAAGAGTCAGTCTTCTTGCACTTAAGTCGGCATTGTGCCTTTTCTATTTAATTCCGATGCAATTGCTGTGTTTCATCGTCAATACGAAGATCCAAGGGATACAGTAAACCTGAAGTGAAGCATCGGAACCTATAACTAGTGCCACAGGAATGGTTCAAATTATAGTCAGTAAGAAGAGTCAGTCTTCTTGTACTTAGGTCGGCATTGTGCCTTTTGTATTTAATTCCGATGCCATTTCAGTGTTTCATCGTCAATAAGAAGGTCCAAGGGATACAGTAAACCTGAAGTGAGGCAACGGAATCTAAAACTAGTGTCACAGAGATGGTTCAAAACATAGACAGTAAGAAGAGTCAGTATTCTTGTGCTTAAGTCGGCATTGTGCCTTTTGTATTTAATTCCGAAGCAATATCTGTGTTTTATCTTCAATAAGAAGGTCCAAGGGATACGATAACCATAAAGTGAAGCATCAGAGTCTATAGCTAGTGTCACAGGAATGGTTCAAAACATAGTCAGTAAGAAGAGTCAGTCTTCTTGTACTTAATTCGGCATTGTGCCTTTAGTATTTAATTCCGATGCAATTTCTGTGTTTCATCGTGTATAAGAAGGTCAGAGGCATACAGTAAATCTGCAGTCAAGCATCGAAATCTATAACTAGTGTCACAGGAAAGGTTCAAAACATAGTCAGTAAGAAGAGTCAGTCTTCTTGTACTTAAGTCGGCTTTGTGCCTTTTGTATTTATTTCTGATGCATTTTCTGTGTTTCATTGTCAATAAGAAGGTCCAAGGGACACAGTAAACCTGAAGTGAAGCATCAGAATCTATAACTAGTGTCACAGGAATGGTTCAAAACATAGTCAGTAAGAAGAGTCAGTCTTCTTGTACTTCAGTCGGCATTGTGCCTTTTGTATTTATTTCCGATGCAATTTCTGTGTTTCATCGTCAATAAGAAGGTCCAAGGCATACAGTAAACCTGAAGTGAAGCACCGGAATCTATAACTAGTGTCACATGAATGGTTCAAATCATAGTCAGTAAGAAGAGTCAGACTTCTTGTACTTAAGTCGATATTGTGCGTTTTGTATTTAATTCCGATGCAATTTCTGTGTTTCATCGTCAATAAGAAGGTCCAAGGGATACAGTAAACCTGAAGTGAAGCATCGGAATCTATAACTAGTGCCACAGGAATGGTTCAAATTATAGTCAGTAAGAAGAGTCAGTCTTCTTGTACTTAAGTCGGCATTGTGCCTTTTGTATTTAATTCCGATGCCATTTCAGTGCTTCATCGTCAATAAGAAGGTCCAAGGGATACAGTAAACCTGAAGTGAGGCAACGGAATCTAAAACTAGTGTCACAGGGATGGTTCAAAACATAGACAGTAAGAAGAGTCAGTATTCTTGTGCTTAAGTCGGCATTGTGCCTTTTGTATTTAATTCCGAAGCAATTTCTGTGTTTCATCATCAATAAGAAGGTCCAAGGGATACAATAAACCTAAAGTGAAGCATCAGAGTCTATAGCTAGTGTCACAGGAATGGTTCAAAACATAGTCAGTAAGAAGAGTCAGTCTTCTTGTACATAAGTCGGAATTGTGCCTTTTGTATTTAATTCCGATGCAATTTCTGTGTTTCATCGTCAATAAGAGGGTCCAAGGGATACAGTAAACCTAAAGTGAAGCATCGGAATCTATAACTAGTGTAACAGGAATGGTTCAAAACATAGACAGTGGGAAGAGTCAGTCTTCTTGTACTTAAGTCTGCATTGTGCCTTTTGTATTTAGTTCCGATGCAAATTCTATGTTTCATCGTCAATAAGAAGGTCCAAGGGATACAGTAAACCTGAAGTGAAGCAGCGGAATCTATAACTAGTGTCACAGGAATGAATCAAAACATAGTCAGTAAGAAGAGTCAGTCTTCTTGTACCAAAATCGGCATTGTGCCTTTTGTATTTAATTCCGATGCAATTTCAGTGTTTCATCGTCAATAAGAAGGTCCAAGTGATACAGTAAACCTGAAGTGAAGCATCGGAATCTATAACTAGTGTCACAGGGATGGTTCAAAACATAGACAGTAAGAAGAGTCAGTATTCTTGTACTTAAGTCGGCATTGTGCCTTTTGTATTTAATTCCGAAGCAATTTCTGTGTTTCATCTTCAATAAGAAGGTTCAAGGGATACAATAAACCTAAAGTGAAGCATCAGAGCCTATAGCTAGTGTTACAGGAATGGTTCAAAACATGGTCAGTAAGAAGAGTCAGTCTTCTTGTACATAAGTCGGAATTGCGCCTTTTGTATTTAATTCCGATGCAATTTCTGTGTTTCATCGTCAATAAGAAGGTCAGAGGGATACTGTAAACCTGAACTGAAGCACCGGAATCTATAACTAGTGTCACAGGAATGTTTCAAAACATAGACAGTAGGAAGAGTCAGTCTTCCTGTACTTAAGCCGGCATTGTGTCTTTTCTATTTATTTCCTATGCAATTTCTGTGTTTCATCGTCAATAAGAAGGTCCAAGGGATACAGTAAACCTGGAGTAAAGCTCGGAATCTATAACTAGTGTCACAGGAATGGTTCAAAACATCGACAGTAAGAAGAGTAAGTCTTCTTGTACTTAATTCGGCATTGTGCCTTTAGTATTTAATTCCGATGCAATTTCTGTGTTTCATCGTGTATAAGAAGGTCAGAGGCATACAGTAAATCTGCAGTCAAGCATCGAAATCTATAACTAGTGTCACAGGAATGGTTCAAAAAATAGTCAGTAAGAAGAGTCAGTCTTCTTGTACTTAAGTCGGCTTTCTGCCTTTTGTATTTATTTCCGATGCAATTTCTGTGTTTCATCGTCAATAAGAAGGTCCAAGGGATACAGTAAACCTGAAGTGAAGCACCGGAATCTATAACTAGTGTCACAGGAATGGTTCAAATCATAGTCAGTAAGAAGAGTCAGACTTCTTGTACTTAAGTCGCCATTGTGCATTTTGTATTAAATTCCGATGCAATTTCTGTGTTTCATCGTCAATACGAAGGTCCAAGGGATACAGTAAACCTGGAGTGAAGCATCGGAATCTATAACTAGCGTCACATGAATGGTTCAAAACATAGACAGTAAGAAGAGTCATTCTTCTTGTACTTCAGTCGGCATTGTGCCATTTGTATTTATTTCCGATGCAATTTCTGTGTTTCATCGTCAATAAGAAGGTCCAAGGGATACAGTAAACCTGAAGTGAAACACCGGAATCTATAACTAGTGTCACAGGAATGGTTCAAATCATAGTCAGTAAGAAGAGTCAGACTTCTTGTACTTAAGTCGCCATTGTGCCTTTTGTATCTAATTCCGATGTAATTTCTGTGTTTCATCGTCAATAAGAAGGTCCAAGGGATACAGTAAACCTGAAGTGAAGCATCGGAATCTATAACTAGTGCCACAGGAATGGTTCAAATTATAGTCAGTAAGAAGAGTCAGTCTTCTTGTACTTAAGTCGGCATTGTGCCTTTTGAATTTAATTCCGATGCCATTTCAGTGCTTCATCGTCAATAAGAAGGTCCAAGGGATACAGTAACCCTGAAGTGAAACACCGGAATCTATAACTAGTGTCACATGAATGGTTCAAATCATAGTCAGTAAGAAGAGTCAGACTTCTTGTACTTAAGTCGCCATTGTGCCTTTTGTATCTAATTCCGATGTAATTTCTGTGTTTCATCGTCAATAAGAAGGTCCAAGGGATACAGTAAACCTGGAGTAAAGCTCGGAATCTATAACTAGTGTCACAGGAATGGTTCAAAACATCGACAGTAAGAAGAGTCAGTCTTCTTGTACTTAATTCGGCATTGTGCCCTTAGTATTTAATTCCGATGCAATTTCTGTGTTTCATCGTGTATAAGAAGGTCAGAGGCATACAGTAAATCTGCAGTCAAGCATCGAAATCTATAACTAGTGTCACAGGAAAGGTTCAAAACATAGTCAGTAAGAAGAGTCAGTCTTCTTGTACTTAAGTCGGCTTTGTGCCTTTTGTATTTATTTCTGATGCAATTTCTGTGTTTCATCGTCAATAAGAAGGTCCAAGGGGCACAGTAAACCTGAAGTGAAGCATCAGAATCTATAACTAGTGTCACAGGAATGGTTCAAAACATAGTCAGTAAGAAGAGTCAGTCTTCTTGTACTTCAGTCGGCATTGTGCCTTTTGTATTTATTTCCGATGCAATTTCTGTGTTTCATCGTCAATAAGAAGGTCCAAGGGATACAGTAAACCTGAAGTGAAACACCGGAATCTATAACTAGTGTCACATGAATGGTTCAAATCATAGTCAGTAAGAAGAGTCAGACTTCTTGTACTTAAGTCGCCATTGTGCCTTTTGTATCTAATTCCGATGTAATATCTGTGTTTCATCGTCAATAAGAAGGTCCAAGGGATACAGTAAACCTGAAGTGAAGCATCGGAATCTATAACTAGTGCCACAGGAATGGTTCAAATTATAGTCAGTAAGAAGAGTCAGTCTTCTTGTACTTAAGTCGGCATTGTGCCTTTTGAATTTAATTCCGATGCCATTTCAGTGCTTCATCGTCAATAAGAAGGTCCAAGGGATACAGTAAACCTGAAGTGAGGCAACGGAATCTAAAACTAGTGTCACAGGGATGGTTCAAAACATAGACAGTAAGAAGAGTCAGTATTCTTGTGCTTAAGTCGGCATTGTGCCTTTTGTATTTAATTCCGAAGCAATTTCTGTGTTTCATCATCAATAAGAAGGTCCAAGGGATACAATAAACCTAAAGTGAAGCATCAGAGTCTATAGCTAGTGTCACAGGAATGGTTCAAACATAGTCAGTAAGAAGAGTCAGTCTTCTTGTACATAAGTCGGAATTGTGCCTTTTGTATTTAATTCCGATGCAATTTCTGTGTTTCATCGTCAATAAGAGGGTCCAAGGGATACAGTAAACCTGAAGTGAAGCATCGGAATCTATAACTAGTGTCACAGGGATGGTTCAAAACATAGACAGTAAGAAGAGTCAGTATTCTTGTACTTAAGTCGGCATTGTGCCTTTTGTATTTAATTCCGAAGCAATTTTTGTGTTTCATCTTCAATAAGAAGGTTCAAGGGATACAATAAACCTAAAGTGAAGCATCAGAGCCTATAGCTAGTGTTACAGGAATGGTTCAAAACATGGTCAGTAAGAAGAGTCAGTCTTCTTGTACATAAGTCGGAATTGTGCCTTTTGTATTTAATTCCGATGCAATTGCTGTGTTTCATCGTCAATAAGAAGGTCCAAGGGATACAGTTAACCTGGAGTGAAGCATCGGAGTCTATAAGTAGTGCCACAGGAATGGTTCAAAACATAGACAGTAGGAAGAGTCAGTCTTCTTGCACTTAAGTCGGCATTGTGCCTTTTCTATTTAATTCCGATGCAATTGCTGTGTTTCATCGTCAATACGAAGATCCAAGGGATACAGTAAACCTGAAGTGAAGCATCGGAACCTATAACTAGTGCCACAGGAATGGTTCAAATTATAGTCAGTAAGAAGAGTCAGTCTTCTTGTACTTAGGTCGGCATTGTGCCTTTTGTATTTAATTCCGATGCCATTTCAGTGTTTCATCGTCAATAAGAAGGTCCAAGGGATACAGTAAACCTGAAGTGAGGCAACGGAATCTAAAACTAGTGTCACAGAGATGGTTCAAAACATAGACAGGAAGAAGAGTCAGTATTCTTGTGCTTAAGTCGGCATTGTGCCTTTTGTATTTAATTCCGAAGCAATATCTGTGTTTTATCTTCAATAAGAAGGTCCAAGGGATACGATAACCATAAAGTGAAGCATCAGAGTCTATAGCTAGTGTCACAGGAATGGTTCAAAACATAGTCAGTAAGAAGAGTCAGTCTTCTTGTACATAAGTCGGAATTGTGCCTTTTGTATTTAATTCCGATGCAATTTCTGTGTTTCATCGTCAATAAGAGGGTCCAAGGGATACAGTAAACCTAAAGTGAAGCATCGGAATCTATAACTAGTGTAACAGGAATGGTTCAAAACATAGACAGTGGGAAGAGTCAGTCTTCTTGTACTTAAGTCTGCATTGTGCCTTTTATATTGAATTCCGATGCAAATTCTATGTTTCATCGTCAATAAGAAGGTCCAAGGGATACAGTAAACCTGAAGTGAAGCAGCGGAATCTAT
The DNA here is from genome assembly GCF_021461395.2 of Schistocerca americana. Lineage (NCBI taxonomy): Eukaryota > Metazoa > Arthropoda > Insecta > Orthoptera > Acrididae > Schistocerca > Schistocerca americana. The sequence continues at coordinate 761,370,114 of NC_060123.1, forward strand.
AACTAGTGTCACAGGAATGAATCAAAACATAGTCAGTAAGAAGAGTCAGTCTTCTTGTACTAAAATCGGCATTGTGCCTTTTGTATTTAATTCCAATGCAATTTCAGTGTTTCATCGTCAATAAGAAGGTCCAAGTGATACAGTAAACCTGAAGTGAAGCATCGGAATCTATAACTAGTGTCACAGGGATGGTTCAAAACATAGACAGTAAGAAGAGTCAGTATTCTTGTACTTAAGTCGGCATTGTGCCTTTTGTATTTAATTCCGAAGCAATTTCTGTGCTTCATCTTCAATAAGAAGGTTCAAGGGATACAATAAACCTAAAGTGAAGCATCAGAGCCTATAGCTAGTGTTACAGGAATGGTTCAAAACATGGTCAGTAAGAAGAGTCAGTCTTCTTGTACATAAGTCGGAAGTGCGCCTTTTGTATTTAATTCCGATGCAATTTCTGTGTTTCATCGTCAATAAGAAGGTCAGAGGGATACTGTAAACCTGAACTGAAGCACCGGAAGCTATAACTAGTGTCACACGAATGTTTCAAAACATAGACAGTAGGAAGAGTCAGTCTTCCTGTACTTAAGCCGGCATTGTATCTTTTCTATTTATTTCCTATGCAATTTCTGTGTTTCATCGTCAATAAGAAGGTCCAAGGGATACAGTAAACCTGGAGTAAAGCTCGGAATCTATAACTAGTGTCACAGGAATGGTTCAAAACATCGACAGTAAGAAGAGTAAGTCTTCTTGTACTTAATTCGGCATTGTGCCTTTAGTATTTAATTCCGATGCAATTTCTGTGTTTCATCGTGTATAAGAAGGTCAGAGGCATACAGTAAATCTGCAGTCAAGCATCGAAATCTATAACTAGTGTCACAGGAATGGTTCAAAACATAGTCAGTAAGAAGAGTCAGTCTTCTTGTACTTAAGTCGGCTTTCTGCCTTTTGTATTTATTTCCGATGCAATTTCTGTGTTTCATCGTCAATAAGAAGGTCCAAGGGATACAGTAAACCTGAAGTGAAGCACCGGAATCTATAACTAGTGTCACAGGAATGGTTCAAATCATAGTCAGTAAGAAGAGTCAGACTTCTTGTACTTAAGTCGCCATTGTGCATTTTGTATTAAATTCCGATGCAATTTCTGTGTTTCATCGTCAATACGAAGGTCCAAGGGATACAGTAAACCTGGAGTGAAGCATCGGAATCTATAACTAGCGTCACATGAATGGTTCAAAACATAGACAGTAAGAAGAGTCATTCTTCTTGTACTTAATTCGGAATTGTGAATTTTGTATTTAATTCCGTTGCAATTTCTGTGTTTCATCGTCAATAAGAAGGTCAGAGGGATACAGTAAACCTGAAGTGAAGCACCGGAATCTATAACTAGAGTCACAGAAATGGTTCAAAACATAGACAGTAGGAAGAGTCAGTCTTCTTGTACTTAAGTCGGCATTGTGCCTTTTCTATTTAATTCCTATGCAATTTCTGTAATTCATCGTCAATATGAAGGTCCAAGGGATACAGTAAACCTGGAGTGAAGCAGCGGAATCTATAACTAGTGTCACAGGAATGAATCAAAACATAGTCAGTAAGAAGAGTCAGTCTTCTTGTATTAAAGTCGGCATTGTGCCTTTTGTATTTAATTCCGATGCAATTTCAGTGTTACATCGTCAATAAGAAGGTCAGAGGGATACAGTAAACCTGAAGTGAAGCATCGGAATCTATAACTAGTGTCACAGGAATGGTTCAAATCATAGACAGTAGGAAGAGTCAGTCTTCTTGTACTCAAGTCGGCATTGTGCCTTTTCTATTTAATTCCTATGCAATTTCTGTGTTTCATCGTCAATAAGAAGGTCCAAGGGATATAGTAAACCTGGAGTGACGCATCGGAATCTGTAACTAGTGACACAGGAATGGTTCAAAACATAGACAGTAGGAAGAGTCAGTCCACTTGTACTTAAGTCGGCATTGTGCCTTTTGTATTTAATTCCGATGCAATTTCTATGTTTCATCGTCAATAAGAAGGTCCAAGGGATATAGTAAACCTGGAGTGAAGCATCGGAATCTATAACTAGTGTCACAAAAATGGTTCAAAACATAGTCAGTAAGAAGAGTCAGTCCACTTGTACTTAAGTCGGCATTGTGCCTTTTGTATTTAATTGCGATGCAATTTCTATGTTTCATCGTCAATAAGAAGGTCCAATGGATATAGTAATTCTGGAGTGAAGCATTGGAATCTATAACTAGTGTCACATGAATGGTTAAAATCATAGACAGTAAGAAGAGTCAGTCTTCTTGTACTTAATTCGGAATTGTGCCTTTTGTATTTAATTCCGATGCAATTTCTGTGTTTCATCGTCAGTAAGAAGGTCAGAGGAATACAGTAAACCTGAAGTGAAGCATCGGAATCTATAACTAGTGTCACAGGAATGGTTCAAAACATAGTCAGTAAGAAGAGTCAGTCTTCTTGTACTTAAGTCGGCATTGTGACTTTTGTATTTAATCCCGATGCAATTTCTGTGTTTCATCGTCAATAAGAAGGTCCAAGGGATACAGTTAACCTGAAGTGAAGCATCGGAATCTATAAGTAGTGCCACAGGAATGGTTCAAAACATAGACAGTAGGAAGAGTCAGTCTTCTTGCCCTTAAGTCGGCATTGTGCTATTTCTATTTAATTCCGATGCAATTGCTGTGTTTCATCGTCAATAAGAAGGTCCAAGGGATACAGTAAACCTGAAGTGAAGCAGCGGAATCTGTAACTAGTGTCACAGGAATGAATCAAATCATAGTCAGTAAGAAGAGTCAGTCTTCTTGTACTAAAATCGGCATTGTGCGTTTTCTATTTAATTCCGATGCAATTTCAGTGTTTCATCGTCAATATGAAGGACCAAGGGATACAGTAATCCTGAAGTGAAGCATCGGAATCTATAACTAGTGTCACAGGGATGATTCAAAACATAGACAGTAAGAAGAGTCAGTATTCCTGTACTTAAGTCGGCATTGTGCCTTTTGTATTTAATTCCGAAGCAATTTCTGTGTTTCATCTTCAATAAGAAGGTTCAAGGGATACAATAAACCTAAAGTGAAGCATCAGAGTCTATAGTTAGTGTCACAGGAATGGTTCAAAACATAGACAGTAGGAAGAGTCAGTCTTCTTGCACTTAAGTCGGCATTGTGCCTTTTCTATTTAATTCCGATGCAATTGCTGTGTTTCATCGTCAATAAGAAGATCCAAGGGATACAGTAAACCTGAAGTGAAGCATCGGAATCTATAACTAGTGCCACAGGAATGGTTTAAAACATAGTCAGTAAGAAGAGTCAGTCTTCTTGTACTTAAGTCGGCATTATGTCTTTTGTATTTAATTCCGATGCAATTTCTATGTTTCATCGTCAATAAGAAGGTCCAAGGGATACAGTAAACCTGAAGTGAAGCAGCGGAATCTATAACTAGTGTCACAGGAATGAATAAAGCATACTCAGTAAGAAGAGTCAGTGTTCTTGTACTAAAGTCGGCATTGTGCCTTTTGTATTTATTTTCCGATGCAATTTCAGTGTTTCATTGTCAATAAGAAGGACAAGGGATACAGTAAACCTGAAGTGAAGCAACGGAATCTATAACTAGTGTCACAGGTATGGTTCAAAACATAGACAGTAAGAAGAGTCAGTATTCTTGTACTTAAGTCTGCATTGTGCCGTTTGTATTTAATTCCGAAGCAATTTCTGTGTTTCATCTTCAATAAGAAGGTCCAAGCGATACAATAAACCTAAAGTGAAGCATCAGAGTCCATAGCTAGTGTCACAGGAATGGTTCAAAACATAGTCAGTAGGAAGAGTCAGTCTTCTTGTACATAAGTCGGAATTGTGCCTTTTGTATTTAATTCCGATGCAATTTCTGTGTTTCATCGTCAATAAGAAGGTCCAAGGGATACAGTAGACCTGAAGTGAAGCATCGGAATCTATAACTAGTGTAACAGGAATGGTTCAAAACATAGAGAGTGGGAAGAGTCAGTCTTCTAGTACTTAAGTCGGCATTGTGCCTTTTGTATTTGATTCCGATGCAATTTCTATGTTTCATCGTCAATAAGAAGGTCCAAGGGATACAGTAAACCTGAAGTGAAGCAGCGGAATCTATAACTAGTGTCACAGGAATGAATCAAAACATAGTCAGTAAGAAGAGTCAGTCTTCTTGTACTAAAATCGGCATTGTGCGTTTTCTATTTGAATTCCGATGCAATTTCAGTGTTTCATCGTCAATATGAAGGACCAAGGGATACAGTAAACCTGAAGTGAAGCATCGGAATCTATAACTAGTGTCACAGGGATGATTCAAAACATAGACAGTAAGAAGAGTCAGTATTCCTGTACTTAAGTCGGCATTGTGCCTTTTGTATTTAATTCCGAAGCAATTTCTGTGTTTCATCTTCAATAAGAAGGTTCAAGGGATACAATAAACCTAAAGTGAAGCATCAGAGTCTATAGCTAGTGTCACAGGAATGGTTCAAAACATGGTCAGTAAGAAGAGTCAGTCTTCTTGTACATAAGTCGGAATTTGCCTTTTGTATTTAATTCCGATGCAATTTCTGTGTTTCATCTTCAATAAGAAGGTCAGAGGGATACAGTAAACCTGAACTGAAGCATCGGAATCTATAACTAGTGCCACAGGAATGGTTCAAAACATAGTCAGTAAGAAGAGTCAGTCTTCTTGTACTTAAGTCGGCATTGTGCCTTTTGTATTTAATTCCGATGCAATTTCTATGTTTCATCGTCAATAAGAAGGTCCAAGGGATACAGTAAACCTTAAGTGAAGCAGCGGAATCTATAACTAGTGTCACAGGAATGAATCAAACATACTCAGTAAGAAGAGTCAGTCTTCTTGTACTAAAGTCGGCATTGTGCCTTTTGTATTTAATTCCGATGCAATTTCAGTGTTTCATCGTCAATAAGAAGGTCCAAGGGATACAATAAACCTAAAGTGAAGCATCAGAGTCTATAGCTAGTGTCACAGGAATGGTTCAAATCATAGTCAGTAAGAAGAGTCAGTCTTCTTGTACATAAGTCGGAATTGCGCCTTTTGTATTTAATTCCGATGCAATTTCTGTGTTTCATCGTCAATAAGAAGGTCCAAGGGATACAGTAAACCTGAAGTGAAGCTTCGGAATCTATAACTAGTGTAACAGGAATGGTTCAAAACATAGACAGTGGGAAGAGTCAGTCTTCTTGTACTTAAGTCGGCATTGTGCCTTTTGTATTTATTTCCGATGCAATTTTTATGTCTCATCGACAATAAGAAGGTCCAAGGGATACAGTAAACCTGAAGTGAAGCAGCGGAATCTATAACTAGTGTCACACGAATGAATCAAAACATAGTTAGTAAGAAGAGTCAGTCTTCTTGTACTAAAATCGGCATTGTGCCTTTTGTATTCAATTCCGATGCAATTTCAGTGTTTCATCGTCAATAAGAAGGGCCAAGGGATACAGTAAACCTGGAGTGAAGCATCGGAATCTATAACTAGTGTCACAGGAATGGTTCAAAACATAGACAGTAAGTAGCGTCAGTCTTCTTGTACTTAAGTCGGCATTGTGCCTTTAGTATTTAATTCCGATGCAATTTCTGTGTTTCATCGTGTATAAGATGGTCAGAGGCATACAGTAAATCTGAAGTCAAGCATCGGAATCTGTAACTAGTGTCACAGGAATGGTTCAAAACATAGTCAGTAAGAAGAGTCAGTCTTCTTGTACTTAAGTCGGCTTTGTGCCTTTTGTATTTAATTCCGATTCAACTTCTGTGTTTCATCGTCAATAAGAAGGTCCAAGGGACACAGTAAACCTGAAGTGAAGCATCAGAATCTATAACTAGTGTCACAGGAATGGTTGAAAACATAGTCAGTAAGAAGACTCAGTCTTCTTGTACTTCAGTCGGCATTGTGCCATTTGTATTTATTTCCGATGCAATTTCTGTGTTTCATCGTCAATAAGAAGGTCCAAGGGATACAGTAAACCTGAAGTGAAGCACCGGAATCTATAACTAGTGTCACATGAATGGTTCAAATCATAGTCAGTAAGAAGAGTCAGACTTCTTGTACTTAAGTCGCCATTGTGCCTTATGTATTTAATTCCGATGCAATTTCTGTGTTTCATCGTCAATAAGAAGGTCCAAGGGATACAGTAAACCTGTAGTGAAGCATCGTAATCTATAACTAGTGTCACAGGAATGGTTCAAAACATAGACAGTAAGTAGCGTCAGTCTTCTTGTACTTAAGTCGGCATTGTGCCATTTTTATTTAATTCCGATGCAATTTCTGTGTTTCATCGTCAATAAGAAGGTCCAAGGGATACAGTAAACCTGGAGTGAAGCATCGGAATCTATAACTTGTGACACAAGAATGGCTCAAAACATAGTCAGTAAGAAGAGTCAGTCTTCTTGTACTTAAGTCGGCTTTGTGCCTTTTGTATTTAATTCCGATGCAATTTCTGTGTTTCATCTTCAATAAGAAGGTCCAAGGGATACAGTAAACCTGAAGTCAAGCATTGGAATCTATAACTAGTGTCACATGAATGGTTCAAATCATAGTAAGTAAGAAGAGTCAGACTTCTTGTACTTAAGTCGCCATTGTGCCTTTTGTATTTAATTTCGGAGCAATTTCTGTGTTTCATCGTCAATAATAAGGTCCAAGGGATACAGTAAACCTGGAGTGAAGCATTGGAATCTATAACTAGTGTCACATGAATGGTTCAAATCATAGACAGTAAGATGAGTCAGTCTTCTTGTACTTAATTCGGAATTGTGCCTTTTGTATTTAATTCCAATGCAATTTCCGTGTTTCATCGTCAGTAAGAAGGTCAGAGGGATACAGAAAACCTGAAGTGAGGCAACGGAATCTAAAACTAGTGTCACAGGGATGGTTCAAAACATAGACAGTAAGAAGAGTCAGTATTCTTGTGGTTAAGTCGGCATTGTACCTTTTGTATTTTATTCCGAAGCAATTTCTGTGTTTCATCTTCAATAAGAAGGTCCAAGGGATACAGTTAACCTGGAGTGAAGCATCGGAAACTATAAGTAGTGCCACAGGAATGGTTCAAAACATAGACAGTAGGAAGAGTCAGTCTTCTTGCACTTAAGTCGGCATTGTGCCTTTTCTATTTATTTCCGATGCAATTGCTGTGTTTCATCGTCAATAAGAAGATCCAAGGGATACAGTACACCTGAAGTGAAGCATCGGAATCTATAACTAGTGCCACAGGAATGGTTCAAATTATAGTCAGTAAGAAGAGTCAGTCTTCTTGTACTTAAGTCGGCATTGTGCCTTTTGTATTTAATTCCGATGCAATTTCAGTGTTTCATCGTCAATAAGAAGGTCCAAGGGATACAGAAAACCTGAAGTGAGGCAACGGAATCTAAAACTAGTGTCACAGGGATGGTTCAAAACATAGACAGTAAGAAGAGTCAGTATTCTTGTGGTTAAGTCGGCATTGTACCTTTTGTATTTTATTCCGAAGCAATTTCTGTGTTTCATCTTCAATAAGAAGGTCCAAGGGATACAATAAACCTAAAGTGAAGCATCAGAGTCTATAGCTAGTGTCACAGGAATGGTTCAAATCATAGTCAGTAAGAAGAGTCAGTCTTCTTGTACATAAGTCGGAATTGTGCCTTTTGTATTTAATTCCGATGCAATTTCTGTGTTTCATCGTCAATAAGAGGGTCCAAGGGATACGGTAAACCTGAAGTGAAGCATCGGAATCTATAACTAGTGTCACAGGAATGGTTCAAAACATAGTCAGTAAGAAGAGCCAGTCTTCTTGTACTTAAGTCGGCATTGTGACTTTGTATTTATTTCCGTTGCAATTTCTGTGTTTCATCGTCAATAAGAAAGTCCAAGGGATACAGTAAACCTGAAGTCAAGCACCGGAATCTATAACTAGTGTCACATGAATGGTTCAAATCATAGTAAATAAGAAGAGTCAGACTTCTTGTACTTAAGTCGCCATTGTGCCTTTTGTATTTAATTCCGACGCAATTTCTGTGTTTCATCGTCAACAAGAAGGTCCAAGGGATACAGTAAACCTGGAGTGAAGCATTGGAATCTATAACTAGTGTAACATGAATGGTTCAAATCATAGACAGTAAGATGAGTCAGTCTTCTTGTACTTAAATCGGAATTGTGCCTCTTGTATTTAATTCCGATGCAATTTCTGTGTTTCATCGTCAGTAAGAAGGTCAGAGGGATACAGTAAACCTGAAGTGAAGCATCGGAATCTATAACTAGTGTCACAGGAATGGTTCAAAACATAGTCAGTAAGAAGATTCAGTCTTCATGTACTTAAGTCGGCATTGTGACTTTTGTATTTAATTCCGATGCAATTTCTGTGTTGCATCGTCAATAAGAAGGTCCAAGGGATACAGTTAACCTGGAGTGAAGCATCGGAATCTATAAGTAGTGCCACAGGAATGGTTCAAAACATAGACAGTAGGAAGAGTCAGTCTTCTTGCACTTAAGTCGGCATTGTGCCTTTTCTATTTAATTCCGATGCAATTGCTGTGTTTCATCGTCAATAAGAAGATCCAAGGGATACAGTAAACCTGAACTGAAGCATCGGAATCTATAACTGGTGCCACAGGAATGGTTCAAATTATAGTCAGTAAGAAGAGTCAGTCTTCTTGTACTTAAGTCGGCATTGTGCCTTTTGTATTTAATTTCGATGCAGTTTCAGTGTTTCATCGTCAATAAGAAGGTCCAAGGGATACAGTAAACCTGAAGTGAGGCAACGGAATCTATAACTAGAGTCACAGGAATGAATCAAACATACTCAGTAAGAAGAGTCAGTCTTCTTGTACTAAAGTCGGCATTGTGCCTTTTGTATTTAATTCCGATGCAATTTCAGTGTTTCATCGTCAATAAGAAGGTCCAAGGGATACAATAAACCTAAAGTGAAGCATCAGAGTCTATAGCTAGTGTCACAGGAATGGTTCAAAACATAGTCAGTAAGAAGAGTCAGTCTTCTTGTACATAAGTCGGAATTGCGCCTTTTGTATTTAATTCCGATGCAATTTCTGTGTTTCATCGTCAATAAGAAGGTCCAAGGGATACAGTAAACCTGAAGTGAAGCATCGGAATCTATAACTAGTGTAACAGGAATGGTTCAAAACATAGACAGTGGGAAGAGTCAGTCTTCTTGTACTTAAGTCGGCATTGTCCTTTTGTATTTAATTCCGATGCAATTTCTATGTCTCATCGACAATAAGAAGGTCCAAGGGATACAGTAAACCTGAAGTGAAGCAGCGGAATCTATAACTAGTGTCACACGAATGAATCAAAACATAGTTAGTAAGAAGAGTCAGTCATCTTGTACTAAAATCGGCATTGTGCCTTTTGTATTCAATTCCGATGCAATTTCAGTGTTTCATCGTGAATAAGAAGGGTTAAGGGATACAGTATACCTGAAGTGAAGCATCGGAATCTATAACTAGTGTCACAGGGATGGTTCAAAACATAGTCAGTAAGAAGAGTCAGTATTCTTGTACTGAAGTCGGCATTGTGCCTTTAGTATTTAATTCCGATGCAATTTCTGTGTTTCATCGTGTATAAGATGGTCAGAGGCATACAGTAAATCTGAAGTCAAGCATCGGAATCTGTAACTAGTGTCACAGGAATGGTTCAAAACATAGTCAGTAAGAAGAGTCAGTCTTCTTGTACTTAAGTCGGCTTTGTGCCTTTTGTATGTAATTCCGATGCAATTTCTGTGTTTCATCGTCAATAAGAAGGTCCAAGGGACACAGTAAACCTGAAGTGAAGCATCAGAATCTATAACTAGTGTCACAGGAATGGTTGAATACATAGTCAGTAAGAAGACTCAGTCTTCTTGTACTTCAGTCGGCATTGTGCCATTTGTATTTATTTCCGATGCAATTTCTGTGTTTCATCGTCAATAAGAAGGTCCAAGGGATACAGTATACCTGAAGTGAAGCAACGGAATCTATAACTAGTGTCACATGAATGGTTCAAATCATAATCAGTAAGAAGAGTCAAACTTCTTGTACTTAAGTCGCCATTGTGCCTTAAGTATTTAATTCCGATGCAATTTCAGTGTTTCATCGTCAATAAGAAGGTCCAAGGGATACAGCAAACCTGGAGTGAACCATCGGAATCTATAACTAGCGTCACATGAATGGTTCAAGACATAGACAGTAAGAAGAGTCAGTCTTCTTGTACTTAATTCGGAATTGTGAATTTTGTATTTAATTCCGATGCAATTTCTGTGTTTCATCGTCAATAGGAAGGTCAGAGGGATACAGTAAACCTGAAGTGAAGCATCGGAATCTATAACTAGTGTCACAGGAATGGTTCAAAACATAGACAGTAGGAAGAGTCAGTCATCTTGTACTCAAGTCGGCATTGTGCCTTTTCTATTTAATTCCTATGCAATTTCTGTGTTTCATCGTCAATAAGAAGGTCCAAGGGATATAGTAAACCTGGAGTGACGCATCGGAATCTATAACTAGTGACACCAGAATGGTTCAAATCATAGACAGTAGGAAGAGTCAGTCTTCTTGCACTTAAGTCGGCATTGTGCCTTTTCTATTTAATTCCGTTGCAATTTTTGTTTTTCACCGTTAATAAGAAGGTCCAAGGGATACAATAAACTGGGAGTGAAGCATCGGAATATATAACTAGTGTCACAAAAATGGTTCAAAACATAGTCAGTAAGAAGAGTCAGTCCTCTTGTACTTAAATCGGCATTGTGCCTTTTGTATTTAATTCCGGTGCAATTTCTATGTTTCATCGTCAATAAGAAGGTCCAAGGGATATAGTAAACCTGGAGTGAAGCATCGGAATCTATAACTAGTGTCACAGGAATGGTTCAAAACATAGACAGTAAGTAGCGTCAGTCTTCTTGTACTTAAGTCGGCATTGTGCCATTTTTATTTAATTCCGATGCAATTTCTGTGTTTCATCGTCAATAAGAAGGTCCAAGGGATACAGTAAACCTGGAGTGAAGCATCGGAATCTATAACTAGTGTCACAAGAATGGCTCAAAACATAGCCAGTAAGAAGAGTCAGTCTTCTTGTACTTAAGTCGGCTTTGTGCCTTTTGTATTTCATTCCGATGCAATTTCTGTGTTTCATCTTCAATAAGAAGGTCCAAGGGATACAGTAAACCTGAAGTGAAGCATCGGAATCTATAACTAGTGTCACAGGAATGGTTCAAAACATAGTCAGTAAGAAGAGCCAGTCTTCTTGTACTTAAGTCAGCATTGTGCCTTTTGTATTTATTTCCGATGCAATTTCTGTGTTTCATCGTCAGTAAGAAGGTCCAAGGGATACAGTAAACCTGAAGTCAAGCACCGGAATCTATAACTAGTGTCACATGAATGGTTCAAATCATAGTATTTAAGAAGAGTCAGACTTCTTGTACTTAAGTCGCCATTGTGCCTTTTGTATTTAATTCCGATGCCATTTCTGTGTTTCATCGTCAATAAGAAGGTCCAAGGGATACAGTAAACCTGGAGTGAAGCATTGGAATCTATAACTAGTGTCACATGAATGGTTCAAATCATAGACAGTAAGATGAGTCAGTCTTCTTGTACTTAATTCGGAATTGTGACTTTTGTATTTAATTCCAATGCAATTTCTGTGTTTCAGCGTCAGTAAGTAGGTCAGAGGGATACAGTAAACCTGAAGTTAAGCATCGGAATCTATAACTAGTGTCACAGGAATGGTTCAAAACATAGTCAGTAAGAAGAGTCAGTCTTCTTGTACTTAAGTCGGCATTGTGACTTTTGTATTTAATTCCGATGCAATTTCTGTGTTTCATCGTCAATAAGAAGGTCCAAGGGATACAGTTAACCTGGAGTGAAGCATCGGAAACTATAAGTAGTGCCACAGGAATGGTTCAAAACATAGACAGTAGGAAGAGTCAGTCTTCTTGCACCTAAGTCGGCATTGTGCCTTTTCTATTTAATTCCGATGCAATTGCTGTGTTTCATCGTCAATAAGAAGATCCAAGGGATACAGTAAACCTGAAGTGAAGCATCGGAATCTATAACTAGTGCCACAGGAATGGTTCAAATTATAGTCAGTAAGACGAGTCAGTCTTCTTGTACTTAGGTCGGCATTGTGCCTTTTGTATTTAATTCCGATGCAATTTCAGTGTTTCATCGTCAATAAGAAGGTCCAAGGGATACAGAAAACCTGAAGTGAGGCAACGGAATCTAAAACTAGTGTCACAGGGATGGTTCAAAACATAGACAGTAAGAAGAGTCAGTATTCTTGTGGTTAAGTCGGCATTGTGCCTTTTGTATTTTATTCCGAAGCAATTTCTGTGTTTCATCTTCAATAAGAAGGTCCAAGGGATACAATAAACCTAAAGTGAAGCATCAGAGTCTATAGCTAGTGTCACAGGAATGGTTCAAAACATAGTCAGTAAGAAGAGTCAGTCTTCTTGTACATAAGTCGGAATTGTGCCTTTTGTATTTAATTCCGATGCAATTTCTGTGTTTCATCGTCAATAAGAGGGTCCAAGGGATACGGTAAACCTGAAGTGAAGCATCGGAATCTATAACTAGTGTCACAGGAATGGTTCAAATCATAGTCAGTAAGAAGAGCCAGTCTTCTTGTACTTAAGTCGGCATTGTGACTTTGTATTTATTTCCGATGCAATTTCTGTGTTTCATCGTCAATAAGAAGGTCCAAGGGATACAGTAAACCTGAAGTCAAGCACCGGAATCTATAACTAGTGTCACATGAATGGTTCAAATCATAGTAAATAAGAAGAGTCAGACTTCTTGTACTTAAGTCGCCATTGTGCCTTTTGTATTTAATTCCGACGCAATTTCTGTGATTCATCGTCAACAAGAAGGTCCAAGGGATACAGTAAACGTGGAGTGAAGCATTGGAATCTATAACTAGTGTCACATGAATGGTTCAAATCATAGACAGTAAGATGAGTCAGTCTTCATGTACTTAAATCGGAATTGTGCCTTTTGTATGTAATTCCGATACAATTTCTGTGTTTCATCGTCAGTAAGAAGGTCAGAGGGATACAGTAAACCTGAAGTGAAGCATCGGAATCTATAACTAGTGTCACAGGAATGGTTCAAAACATAGTCAGTAAGAAGAGTCAGTCTTCATGTACTTAAGTCGGCATTGTGACTTTTGTATTTAATTCCGATGCAATTTCTGTGTTGCATCGTCAATAAGAAGGTCCAAGGGATACAGTTAACCTGGAGTGAAGCATCGGAATCTATATGTAGTGCCACAGGAATGGTTCAAAACATAGACAGTAGGAAGAGTCAGTCTTCTTGCACTTAAGTCGGCATTGTGCCTTTTCTATTTACTTCCGATGCAATTGCTGTGTTTCATCGTCAATAAGAAGATCCAAGGGATACAGTAAACCTGAACTGAAGCATCGGAATCTATAACTAGTGCCACAGGAATGGTTCAAATTATAGTCAGTAAGAAGAGTCAGTCTTCTTGTACTTAAGTCGGCATTGTGCCTTTTGTATTTAATTCCGATGCAGTTTCAGTGTTTCATCGTCAATAAGAAGGTCCAAGGGATACAGTAAACCTGAAGTGAGGCAACGGAATCTAAAATTAGTGTCACAGGGATGGTTCAAAACATAGACAGTAAGAAGAGTCAGTATTCTTGTGCTTAAGTCGGCATTGTGCCTTTTGTATTTAATTCCGAAGCAATTTCTGTGTTTCATCTTCAATAAGAAGGTCCAAGGGATACAATAAACCTAAAGTGAAGCATCAGAGTCTATAGCTAGTGTCATAGGAATGGTTCAAAACATAGTCAGTAAGAAGAGTCAGTCTTCTTGTACATAAGTCGGAATTGTGCCTTTTGTATTTAATTCTGATGCAATTTCTGTGTTTCATCGTCAATAAGAGGGTCCAAGGGATACAGTAAACCTGAAGTGAAGCATCGGAATCTATAACTAGTGTAACAGGAATGGTTCAAAACATAGACAGTGGGAAGAGTCAGTCTTCTTGTACTTAAGTCGGCATTGTGCCTTTTGTATTTAATTCCGATACAAATTCTATGTTTCATCGTCAATAAGATGGTCCAAGGGATACAGTAAACCTGAAGTGAAGCAGCGGAATCTATAACTAGTGTCACAGGAATGAATCAAAACATAGTCAGTAAGAAGAGTCAGTCTTCTTGTACTAAAATCGGCATTGTGCCTGTTGTATTTAATTCCGATGCAATTTCAGTGTTTCATCGTCAATAAGAAGGTCCAAGGGATACAGTAAACCTGAAGTGAAGCATCGGAATCTATAACTAGTGTAACAGGAATGGTTCAAAACATAGACAGTGGGAAGAGTCAGTCTTCTTGTACTTAAGTCGGCATTGTGACTTTTATATTTAATTCCGACGCAATTTCTGTGTTTCATCGTCAATAAGAAGGTCAGAGGGATACAGTAAACATGAACTGAAGCACCGGAATCTATAACTAGTGTCACAGGAATGTTTCAAAACATAGACAGTAGGAAGAGTCAGTCTTCCTGTACTTAACCCGGCATTGTGCCTTTTCTATTTATTTCCTATGCAATTTCTGTGTTTCATCGTCAATAAGAAGGTCCAAGGGATACAGTAAACCTGGAGTAAAGCTCGGAATATATAACTAGTGTCATAGGAATGGTTCAAAACATCGACAGTAAGAAGGGTCAGTCTTCTTGTACTTAATTCGGCATTGTGCCTTTAGTATTTAATTCCGATGCAATTTCTGTGTTTCATCGTGTATAAGAAGGTCAGAGGCATACAGTAAATCTGAAGTCAAGCATCGAAATCTATAACTAGTGTCACAGGAATGGTACAAAACATAGTCAGTCAGAAGAGTCAGTTTTCTTGTACTTAAGTCGGCTTTGTGCCTTTTGTATTTATTTCTGATGCAATTTCTGTGTTTCATCGTCAATAAGAAGGTCCAAGACGCACAGTAAACCTGAAGTGAAGCATCAGAATCTATAACTAGTGTCACAGGAATGGTTCAAACATAGTCAGTAAGAAGAGTCAGTCTTCTTGTACTTAAGTCGGCATTGTGCTTTTTGTATTTATTTCCGATGCAATTTCTGTGTTTCATCGTCAATAAGAAGGTCCAAGGGATACAGTAAACCTGAAGTGAAGCACCGGAATCTGTAACTAGTGTCTCATGAATGGTTCAAATCATAGTCAGTAAGAAGAGTCAGACTTCTTGTACTTAAGTCGCCATTGTGCCTTTTGTATTTAATTCCGATGCAATTTCTGTGTTTCATCGTCAATAAGAAGGTCCAAGTGATACAGTAAACCTGGAGAGAAGCATCGGAATCTATAACTAGCGTCACATGAATGGTTCCAAACATAGACAGTAAGAAGAGTCATTCTTCTTGTACTTAATTCGGAATTGTGAATTTTGTATTTAATTCCGTTGCAATTTCTGTGTTTCATCGTCAATAAGAAGGTCAGAGGGATACAGTAAACCTGAAGTGAAGCACCGGAATCTATAACTAGAGTCACAGAAATGGTTCAAAACATAGACAGTAGGAAGAGTCAGTCTTCTTGTACTTAAGTCGGCATTGTGCCTTTTCTATTTCATTCCTATGCAATTTCTGTGTTTCATCGTCAATAAGAAGGTCCAAGGGATACAGTAAACCTGGAGTGAAGCAGCGGAATCTATAACTAGTGTCACAGGAATGAATCAAAACATAGTCAGTAAGAAGAGTCAGTCTTCTTGTATTAAAGTCGGCATTGTGCCTTTTGTATTTAATTCCGATGCAATTTCAGTGTTACATCGTCAATAAGAAGGTCAGAGGGATACAGTAATCCTGAAGTGAAGCATCGGAATCTATAACTAGTGTCACAGGAGTGGTTCAAAACATAGACAGTAGGAAGAGTCAGTCTTCTTGTACTCAAGTCGGCATTGTGCCTTATCTATTTAATTCCTATGCAATTTCTGTGTTTCATCGTCAATAAGAAGGTCCAAGGGATATAGTAAACCTGGAGTGACGCATCTTAATCTGTAACTAGTGACACAGGAATGGTTCAAAACATAGACAGTAGGAAGAGTCAGTCTTCTTGCACTTAAGTCGGCATTGTGCCTTTTCTATTTAATTCCGATGCAATTTTTGTGTTTCATCGTTATTAAGAAGGTCCAAGGGATATAGTAAAATGGGAGTGAAGCATCGGAATCTATAACTAGTGTCACAAAAATGGTTCAAAACATAGTCAGTAAGAAGAGTCAGTCCACTTGTACTTAAGTCGGCATTGTGCCTTTTGTATTTAATTCCGATGCAATTTCTATGTTTCATTGTCAATAAGAAGGTCCAAGGGATATAGTAAACCTGGAGTGAAGCATCGGAATCTAAAACTAGTGTCACAGGAATGGTTCAAAACTTAGACAGTAAGTAGCGTCAGTCTTCTTGTACTTAAGTCGGCATTGTGCCTTTTTTATTTAATTCCGATGCGATTTCTGTGTTTCATCGTCAATAAGAACGTCAAAGGGGTACAGTAAACCTGGAGTGAAGCATCGGAATCTATAACTAGTGTCACAGGAATGGTTCAAAACATCGACAGTAAGAAGAGTCAGTCTTCTTGTACTTAATTCGGCATTGTGCCTTTAATATTTAATTCCGATGCAATTTCAGTGATTCATCGTCAATAAGAAGGTCCATGGGATACAGTAAACCTGAAGTGAAGCATCGGAATCTATAACTAGTGTCACATGAATGGTTCAAATCATAGTCAGTAAGAAGAGTCAGACTTCTTGTACTTAAGTCGCCATTGTGCCTTTTGTATTTAATTCCGATGCAATTTCTGTGTTTCATCGTCAATAAGAAGGTCCAAGGGATACAGTAAACCTGGAGTGAAGCATCGGAATCTATAACTAGTGTCACAAGTATGGCTCAAAACATTGTCAGTAAGAAGATTCAGTCTTCTTGTACTTAATTCGGCATTGTGCCTTTTGTATTTAATTCCGATGCATTGTCTGTGTTTCATCGTCAATAAGAAGGTCAGTGGGATACAGTAAACCTGAAGTGAAGCACCGGAATCTATAACTAGTGTCACAGGAATGGTTCAAAACATAGTCAGTAAGAAGAGTCAGTCATATTGTACTTAAGTAGGCATTGAGCCTTTTGTATTTAATTCCGATGCAATTTGTGTGTTTCATCGTCAATAGGAAGGTCCAAGGGATACAGTAAACCTGGAGTGAAGCATCGGAATCTATAACTAGTGACACAGGAATGGTTCAGAACATAGACAGTAGGAAGAGTCAGTCTTCTTGCACTTAAGTCGGCATTATGCCTTTTCTATTTACTTCCGATGCAATTGCTGTGTTTCATCGTCAACAAGAAGGTCAGAGGGATACAGTAAAACTGAAGTGAAGCATCGGAATCTATAACTAGTGTCACAGGAATGGTTCAAATCATAGACAGTAGGAAGAGTCAGTCTATTTGTACTTAAGTCGGCAATCAGAATTTTCTATTTAACTCCGATGCAATTTCTGTGTTTCATCGTCAATAAGAAGGTCCAACGGATATAGTAAACCTGGAGTGAAGCATCGGAATCTATAATTAGTGTCACAGGAATGGTTCAAGTCATAGGCAGTAAGAAGAGTCAGTCCTCTTGTACTTAAGTCGGCATTGTGCCTTTTTTATTTAATTCGGATGCAATTTCTGTATTTCATCGTCAATAATAAGGTCTAGGGGATATAGTAAACCTGAAGTGAAGCATCAGAATCTATAACTAGTGTCACAGGAATGGTTCAAAACATAGTCAGTAAGAAGAGACAGTCTCCTTGTACTTAAGTCGGCATTGTGCCTTTTGTATTAAATTCCGATGCAATTTCTGTGTTTCATCGTCAATAAGAAGGTCCAAGGGATACAGTAAACCTGAAGTGAAGCATCGGAATCTATAATTAGTGTCTCATGAATGGTTCAAAGCATAGTCAGTAAGAAGAGTCAGTCTTCTTGTACTTAAGTCGGCATTGTGACTTTTGTATTTAATTCCGATGCAATTTCTGTCTTTCATCGTCAATAAGAAGGTCCAAGGGATACAGTAAACCTGGAGTGAAGCATCGGAATCTATAACTAGTGTCACAGGAATGGTTCAAAACATAGTCAGTAGGAAGAGTCAGTCTTCTTGTACTTAAGTCGGTATTGTTCCTTTACTATTTAATTCCTATGCAATTTCTGAGTTTCTTCGTCAATAAGAAGGTCCAATTGATATAGTAAACCTGGAGTGAAGCATCGGAATCTATAACTAGTATCACAGGAATGGTTCAAAACATAGACAGTAAGTAGCGTCAGTCTTCTTGTACTTAAGTCGGCATTGTGCTTTTTTTATTTAATTCCGATGCAATTTCTTTGTTTCGTCGTCTATAAGAAGGCCCAAGTGATACAGTAAACCAGGAGTGAAGCATCGGAATCTATAACTAGTGTCACAGGAATGGTTCAAAAACATCGACAGTAAGAAGAGTCAGTCTTCTTGTACTTAAGTCGGCATTGTGCCTTTTGTATTTAATTCCAATGCAATTTCTGTGTTTCATCGTCAATAAGAAGGTCCATGGGTTACAGTAAACCTGGAGTGAAGCATCGGAACCTATAACCAGTGTCACATGAAAGGCTCAAATCATAGACAGTAGGAAGGGTCAATCTTCTTGTACTTAATTTGGCATTGTGCCTTTTGTATTTAATTCCGATGCAAATTGTATGTTTCATCGCCAAAAAGAAGATCAGAGGGATACAGTAAACCTCAAGTGAAGCATCGGAATCTATAATTAGTGTCACAGGAATGGTTCAAGTCATAGGCAGTAAGAAGAGTCAGTCCTCTTGTACTTAAGTCGGCATTGTGCCTTTTTTATTTAATTCGGATGCAATTTCTGTATTTCATCGTCAATAATAAGGTCTAGGGGATATAGTAAACCTGAAGTGAAGCATCAGAATCTATAACTAGTGTCACAGGAATGGTTCAAAACATAGTCAGTAAGAAGAGACAGTCTCCTTGTACTTAAGTCGGCATTGTGCCTTTTGTATTAAATTCCGATGCAATTTCTGTGTTTCATCGTCAATAAGAAGGTCCAAGGGATACAGTAAACCTGAAGTGAAGCATCGGAATCTATAATTAGTGTCTCATGAATGGTTCAAAGCATAGTCAGTAAGAAGAGTCAGTCTTCTTGTACTTAAGTCGGCATTGTGACTTTTGTATTTAATTCCGATGCAATTTCTGTGTTTCATCGTCAATAAGAAGGTCAGAGGGATACAGTAAATCTGAAGTCAAGCATCGGAATCTATAACTAGTGTCACAGGAATGGTTCAAAGCATAGTCAGTAAGAAGAGTCAGTCTTCTTGTACTTAAGTCGGCATTGTGCCTTTTGTATTTAATTCTGATGCAATTTCTGTGTTTCATCGTCAATACGAAGGTCCAAGGGATACAGTAAACCTGATGTGAAGCATCAGAATCTATAACTAGTGTCACAGGAATGGTTCAAAACATAGTCAGTAAGAAGAGTCAGTCTTCTTGTACTTAAGCCGGCATTGTGACTTTTGTATTTATTTACGATGCAATTTCTGTGTTTCATCGTCAATAAGAAGGTCCAAGGGATACTGTAAACCTGAAGTGAAGCATCGGAATCTATAACTAGTGTCACATGAATGGTTCAAGTCATAGTCGGTAAGAAGAATCAGTCTTCTTGTACTTAAGACGCCATTGTGCCTTTTGTATTTAATTCCAATGCAATTTCTGTGTTTCATCGTCAATAAGAAGGTCCATGGGTTACAGTAAACCTGGAGTGAAGCATCGGAACCTATAACCAGTGTCACATGAAAGGCTCAAATCATAGACAGTAGGAAGGGTCAATCTTCTTGTACTTAATTTGGCATTGTGCCTTTTGTATTTAATTCCGATGCAAATTGTATGTTTCATCGCCAAAAAGAAGATCAGAGGGATACAGTAAACCTCAAGTGAAGCATCGGAATCTATAATTAGTGTCACATGAATGGTTCAAAACATAGTCAGTAAGAAGAGTCAGTCTTCTTGTACTTAAGTCGGCATTGTGCCTTTTGTATTTAATTCCGATGCAATTTCTGTCTTTCATCGTCAATAAGAAGGTTCAAGGGATACAGTAAACCAGGAGTGAAGCATCGGAATCTATAACTAGTGTCACAGGAATGAATCAAAACATAGTCAGTAAGAAGAGTCAGTCTTCCTGTACTTAATTCGGCATTGTGCCTTTTGTATTAAATTCCGATGCAATTTCTGTGTTTCGTTGTCAATAAGAAGGTCAGATGGATACAGTAAACTTGAACTGAAGCACCGGAATCTATAACTAGTGTCACAGGAATGGTTCAAAGCATAGACAGTAAGTAGCGGCAGTCTTCTTGTACTTAAGTCGGCATTGTTCCTTTTTTATTTAATTCCGATGCAATTTCTGTGTTTCATCGTCAATAACAAGGTCCAAGGGATACAGTAAACCTGGAGTGAAGAATCGGAATCCGTAACTAGTGTCACAGGAATGGTTCAAAGCATCCACAGTAAGAAGAGTCAGTCTTCTTGTACGTAATTCGGCATTGTGCCTTTAGTATTTAATTCCGATGCAATTAATGAGTTTCATCGTGAATAAGAAGGTCAGAGGGATACAGTAAATCTGAAGTCAGGCATCGGGATCTATAACTAGTGTCACAGGAATGGTTCAAAACATAGTCAATAAGATGAGTCAGTCTTCTTGTACTTAAGTCGGCTTTGTGCCTTTTGTATTTAATTCCGATGCAATTTCTGTGTTTCATCGTCAATAAGAGGGTCCAAGGGATACAGTAAACCTGAAGTGAAGCATCAGAATCTATAACTAGTGTCACAGGAATGGTTCAAAACATAGTCAGTAAGAAGAGCCAGTCTTCTTGTACTTAAGTCGGCATTGTGCCTTTTGTATTTATTTCCGATGCAATTTCTGTGTTTCATCGTCAATAAGTAGGTCCAAGGGATACAGACAACCTGAAGTCAAGCACCGGAATCTATAACTAGTGTCACATGAATGGTTCAAATCATAGTAAGTAAGAAGAGACAGACTTCTTGTACTTAAGTCGCCATTGTGCCTTTTGTATTTAATTCCGATGCAATTTCTGTGTTTCATCGTCAATAAGAAGGTCCAAGTGATACAGTAAACCTGAAGTGAAGCATTGGAATCTATAACTAGTGTCACATGAATGGTTCAAATCATAGACCATAAGAAGAGTCAGTTTTCTTGTACTTAATTCGGAATTGTGCCTTTTGTATTTAATTCTGATGCAGTTTCTGTGTTTCATCGTCAGTAAGAAGGTCAGAGGGATACAGAAAACCTGAAGTGAAGCATCGGAATCTATAACTAGTGTCACAGGAATTGATCAAAACATAGTCAGTAAGAAGAGTCAGTCTTCTTGTACTTAAGTCGGCATTGTGACTTTTGTATTTAATTCCGATGCAATTTCTGTGTTTCATCGTCAATAAGAAGGTCCAAGGGATACAGTTAACCTGGAGTGAAGCATCGGAATCAATAAGTAGTGCCACAGGATTGGTTCAAAACATAGACAGTAGGAAGATTCAGTCTTCTTGCACTTAACTCGGCATTGTGCCTTTTCTATTTAATTCCGATGCAATTGCTGTGTTTCATCGTCAATAAGAAGATCCAAGGGATACAGAAAACCTGAAGTGAAGCATCGGAAACTATAACTAGTGCCACAGGAATGGCTCAAAACATAGACAGTGGGAAGAGTCAGTCTTCTTGTACTTAAGTCGGCATTGTGCCTTTTGTATTTCAATCCGATGCAATTTCTATGTTTCATCGTCAATAAGAAGGTCCAAGGGATACAGTAAACCTGAAGTGAAGCAGCGGAATCTTTAACTAGTGTCACAGGAATGAATCAAAACATAGTCAGTAAAAAGAGTCAGTCTTCTTGTACTAAAATCGGCATTGTGCCTTATGTATTTAATTCCGATGCAATTTCAGTGTTTCATCGTCAATAAGAAGGTCCAAGGGATACAGTAAACCTGAAGTGAAGCATCGGAATCTATAACTAGTGTCACAGGGATGGTTCAAAACATAGACAGTAAGAAGAGTCAGTATTCTTGTACTTAAGTCGGCATTGTGCCTCTTGTATTTAATTCCGAAGCAATTTCTGTGTTTCATCTTCAATAAGAAGGTTCCAGGGATACAATAAACCTAAAGTGAAGCATCAGAGTCTATAGCTAGTGTCACAGGAATGGTTCAAAACATGGTCAGTAAGAAGAGACAGTCTTCTTGTACATAAGTCGGAATTGTGCCTTTTGTATTTAATTCCGATGCAATTTCTGTGTTTCATCGTCAATAAGAAGGTCCAAGGGATACAGGAAACCTGAAGTGAAGCATCGGAATCTATAACTAGTGTAACAGGAATGGTTCAAAACATAGACAGTGGGAAGAGTCAGTCTTCTTGTACATAAGTCGGCATTGTGACTTTTGTATTTAATTCCGACGCAATTTCTGTCTTTCATCGTCAATAAGAAGGTCAGAGGGATACAGTAAACCTGAACTGAAGCACCGGAATCTATAACTAGTGTCACAGGAATGGTTCAAAACATAGACAGTAGGAAGAGTCAGTCTTCTTGTACTTAAGTCGGCATTGTGCCTTTAGTATTTAATTCCGATGCAATTTCTGTGTTTCATCGTGTATAAGAAGGTCAGAGGCATACAGTATATCTGAAGTCAAGCATCGGAATCTATAACTAGTGTCACAGGAATGGTTCAAAACATAGTCAGTAAGAAGAGTCAGTCTTCTTGTACTTAAGTCGGCTTTGTGCCTTTTGTATTTAATTGGGATGCAATTTCTGTGTTTCATCGTCAATAAGAAGGTCCAAGTGACACAGTAAACCTGAAGTGAAGCATCAGAATCTATAACTAGTGTCACAGGAATGGTTCAAAACATAGTCAGTAAGAAGAGTCAGTCTTCTTGTACTTCAGTCGGCATTGTGCCTTTTGTATTTATTTCCGATGCAATTTGTGTGCTTCATCGTCAATAAGAAGGTCCAAGGGATACAGTAAACCTGAAGTGAAGCACCGGAATCTATAACTAGTGTCACATGAATGGTTCAAATCATAGTCAGTAAGAAGAGTCAGACTTCTTGTACTTAAGTCGCCATTGTGCCTTTTGTATTTAATTACGATGCAATTTCTGTGTTTCATCGTCAATAAGAAGGTCCAAGGGAAACAGTAAACCAGGAGTGAAGCATCGGAATCTATAACTAGCGTCACATGAATGGTTCAAAACATAGACAGTAAGAAGAGTCAGTCTTCTTGTACTTAATTCGGAATTGTGAATTTTGTATTTAATTCCGATGCAACTTCTGTGTTTCATCGTCAATAAGAAGGTCAGAGGGATACAGTAAACCTGAACTGAAGCACCGGAATCTAAACTAGAGTCACAGAAATGGTTCAAAACATAGACAGTAGGAAGAGTCAGTCTTCTTGTACTTAAGTCGGCATTGTGCCTTTTGTATTTAATTCCGATGCAATTTCAGTGTTTCATCGTCAATAAGAAGGCCAGAGGGATACAGTAAACCTGAAGTGAAGCATCGGAATCTATAACTAGTGTCACAGGAATGGTTCAAAACATAGACAGTAGGAAGGGTCAGTCTTCTTGTACTCAAGTCGGAATTGTGCCTTTTCTATTTAATTCCTATGCAATTGCTGTGTTTCATCGTCAATAAGAAGGTCCAAGGGATATAGTAAACCTGGAGTGACGCATCGGAATCTATAACTAGTGACACAGGAATGGTTCAAATCATAGACAGTAGGAAGAGTCAGTCTTCTTGCACTTAAGTCGGCATTGTGCCTTTTCTATTTAATTCCGATGCAATTTTTGTGTTTCATCGTTAATAAGAATGTCCAAGGAATACAGTAAACTGGGAGTGAAGCATCGGAATCAATAACTAGTGTCACAAAAATGGTTCAAAACATAGTCAGTAAGAAGAGTCAGTCCTCTTGTACTTATTCGGCATTGTGCCTTTTGTATTTAATTCCGATGCAATTTCTATGTTTCATCGCCAATAAGAAGGTCCAACGGATATAGTAAACCTGGAGTGAAGCGTCGGAATCTATAACTAGTGTCACAGGAATGGTTCAAATCTTAGACAGTAAGTAGCGTGAGTCTTCTTGTACTTAAGTCGGCATTGTGCCTTTTTTATTTAATTCCGATGCAATTTCTGTGTTTCATCGTCAATAAGAAGGTCAAAGGGATACAGTAAACCTGGAGTGAAGCATCGGAATCTATAACTAGTGTCACAGGAATGGTTCAAAACATCGACAGTAAGAAAAGTCAGTCTTCTTGTACTTAATTCGGCATTGTGCCTTTAATATTTAATTCCGATGCAATTTCAGTGTTTCATCGTCAATAAGAAGCTCCATGGGATACAGTAAACCTGAAGTGAAGCATCGGAATCTATAACTAGTGTCACATGAATGGTTCAAATCATAGTCAGTAAGAAGAGTCAGACTTCTTGTACTTAAGTCACCATTGTGCAATTTGTATTTAATTCCGATGCAATTTCTGTGTTTCATCGTCAATAAGAAGGTCCAAGGGATACAGTAAACCTGGAGTGAAGCATCGGAATCTATAACTAGTGTCACAAGAATGGCTCAAAACATAGTCAGTAAGCAGAGTCAGTCTTCTTGTACTTAATTCGGCATTGTGCCTTTTGTATTTAATTCCGATGCAATGTCTGTGTTTCATCGTCAATAAGAAGGTCAGAGGGATACAGTAAACCTGAAGTGAAGCATCGGAATCTATAACTAGTGTCACAGGAATGGTTCAAAACATAGTCAGTAAGAAGGGTCAGTCATATTGTACTTAAGTCGGCATTGACCCTTTTGTATTTAATTCCAATGCAATTTGTGTGTTTCATCGTCAATAAGAAGGTCCAAGGGATACTGTAAACCTGGAGTGAAGCATCGCAATCTATAACTAGTGACACAGGAATGGTTCAGCACATAGACAGTAGGAAGAGTCAGTCTTCTCGCATTTAAGTCGGCATTGTGCCTTTTGTATTTACTTCCGATGCAATTGCTGTGTTTCATCGTCAACAAGAAGGTCAGAGGGATACAGTAAATCTGAAGTGAAGCATCGGAATCTATAAATAGTGTCACAGGAATGCTTCAAAACATAGACAGTAGGAAAAGTCAGTCTATTTCTACTTAAGTCGGCATTCTGAATTTTCTATTTAACTCCGATGCAATTTCTGTGTTTCATCGTCAATAAGAAGGTCCAAGGGATATAGTAAACCTGGAGTGAAGCATCGGACTCTAGAAGTAGTGACACAGGGACGGTTCAAAACACAGACAGTAAGAAGAGTCAGTCTTCTTGTACTTAAGTCGGCATTGTGCCTTTTTTATTTAATTCCGATGCAATTTCTGTGTTTCTTCGTCAATAAGAAGGTCCATGGGATACAGTAAACCTGGAGTGAAGCATCGGAATCAAGAAGTAGTGACACAGGGATGGTTCAAAACACAGACAGTAAGAAGAGTCAGTATTCTTGTACTTAAGTCGGCATTGTGCCCTTTGTATTTAATTCCGATGAAATTTCTGTGTTTCATCGTCAATGAGAAGGTCCAAGGGATACAGTAAACCTGAAGTAAAGAATCGGATCTATAACTAGTGTAACAGGAATGGTTCAAAATAAAGACAGTGGGAAGAGTCAGTCTTCTTGTACTTAAGTCGGCATTGTGACTTTCGTATTTAATTCCGATGCAATTTCTGTGTTTCATCGTCAATAAGCAGGACAGAGGGATACAGTAAACCTGAAGTGAAGCATCGGAATCTATAACTAGTGTCACAGGAATAGTTCAAAACATAGTCAGTAGGAAGAGTCAGTCTTCTTGTACTTAAGTCGGTATTGTGCCTTTACTATTTAATTCCTATGCAATTTCTGTGTTTCTTCGTCAATAAGAAGGTCCAATTGATATAGTAAACCTGGAGTGAAGCATCGGAATCTACAACTAGTGTCACAGGAATGGTTCAAAACATAGACAGTAAGTAGCGTCAGTCTTCTTGTACTTAAGTCGGCATTGTGCCTTTTTTATTTAATTCCGATGCAATTTCTTTGTTTCATCGTCTATAAGAAGGCCCAAGAGATGCAGTAAACCTGGAGTGAAGCATCGGAATCTATAACTAGTGTCACAGGAATCGTTCAAAAACATCGACAGTAAGAAGAGTCAGTCTTCTTGTACTTATTTCGGCATTGTGCCATTAGTATTTAATTCCGATGCAATTTCTGTGTTTCATCGTCAATACGAAGGTCAGAGGGATACAGTAAATCTGAAGTCAAGCATCGGAATCTATAACTAGTGTCACAGGAATGGTTCAAAACATAGTCAGTAAGAAGAGTCAGTCCTCTTGTACTTAAGTCGGCATTGTGCCTTTTGTATTTAATTCCGATGCAATTTCTATGTTTCATCGTCAATAAGAAGGTCCAAGGGATATAGTAAACCTGGAGTGAAGCATCGGAATCTATAACTAGTGTCACAGGAATGGTTCAAAACTTAGACAGTAAGTAGCGTCAGTCTTCTTGTACTTAAGTCGGCATTGTGCCTTTAGTATTTAATTCCGCTGCAATTTTTGTGTTTCATCGTTACAATGAAGGTCAGAGGGATACAGTAAGTCTGAAGTCAAGCATCGGAATCTATAACTAGTGTCACAGGGATGGTTCAAAACATAGTCAGTAAGAAGAGTCAGTCTTCTTGTACGTAAGTCGGCATTGTGCCTTTTGTATTTAATTCCGATGCAATGTCTGTGTTTTATCGTCAATAAGAAGGTCAGAGGGATACAGTAAACCTGAAGTGAAGCATCGGAGTCTATAACTAGTGTCACAGGAATGGTTCAAAACATAGTCAGTAAGAAGAGTCAGTCATATTGTACTTATGTCGGCATTGAGCCTTTTGTATTAAATTCCGATGCAATTTGTGTGTTTCGTCGTCAATAAGAAGGTCCAAGGGATACAGTAAACCTGGAGTGAAGCATCGGAATCTAAAACTAGTGACACAGGAATGGTTCAGAACATAGACAGTAGGAAGAGTCAGTCTTCTTGCACCTAAGTCGGCATTGTGCCTTTTCTATTTACTTCCGATGCAATTGCTGTGTTTCATCGTCAACAAGAAGGTCAGAGGGATACAGTAAACCTGAAGTGAAGCATCGGAATCTATTACTAGTGCCACAGGAATGGTTCAAAACATAGACAGTAGGAAGAGTCAGTCTATTTGTACTTAAGTCGGCATCCTGAATTTTCTATTTAACTCCGATGCAATTTCTGTTTTTCATCGTCAATAAGAAGGTCCAAGGGATATAGTAAACCTGGAGTGAAGCATCGGAATCTATAATTAGTGTCACAGGAATGGTTCAAGTCATAGGCAGTAAGAAGAGTCAGTCTTCTTGTACTTAAGTCGGCATTGTGCCTTTTTTATTTAATTCCGATGCAATTTCTGTATTTCATCGTCAATATGAAGGTCTAGGGGATATAGTAAACCTGAAGTGAAGCATCAGAATCTATAACTAGTGTCACAGGAATGGTTTAAAACATAGTCAGTAAGAATAGACAGTCTTCTTTTACTTAAGTCGGCATTGTGCCTTTTGTATTAAATTCCGATGCAATTTCTGTGTTTCATCGTCAATAAGAAGGTCCAAGGGATACAGTAAACCTGAAGTGAAGCATCGGAATCTATAATTAGTGTCACATGAATGGTTCAAAACATAGTAATAAAGAAGAGTCAGTCTTCTTGTACTTAAGTCGGCATTGTGACTTTTGTATTTAAATTCCGATGCAATTTCTGTGTTTCTTTGTCAATAAGAAGGTCCAAGGGATACAGTAAACCTGGAGTGAAGCATCGGAATCTAGAACTATTGACACAGGGATGGTTCAAAACACAGACAGTAAGAAGAGTCAGTATTCTTGTAGTTAAGTCGGCATTGTGCCCTTTGTATTTAATTCCGATGAAATTTCTGTGTTTCATCGTCAATAAGAAGGTCCAAGGGATACAGTAAACCTGAAGTAAAACATCGGATCTATAACTAGTGTAACAGGAATGGTTCAAAATAAAGACAGTGGGAAGAGTCAGTCTTCTTGTACTTAAGTGGGAATTGTGACTTTCGTATTTAATTCCGATGCAATTTCTGTGTTTCATCGTCAATAAGCAGGTCAGAGGGATACAGTAAACCTGAAGTGAAGCATCGGAATCTATAACTAGTGTCACAGGAATGGTTCAAAACATAGACAGTAGGAAGAGTCAGTCTCCTTGTACTTAAGTCGGTATTGTGCCTTTTCTATTTAATTCCTATGCAATTTCTGTGTTTCATCGTCAATAAGAAGGTCCAATTGATGTAGTAAACCTGGAGTGAAGCATCGGAATCTGTAACTAGTGTCACAGGAATGGTTCAAAACATAGACAGTAAGTAGCGTCAGTCTTCTTGTACTTAAGTCAGCATTGTGCCTTTTTTATTTAATCCCGATGCAATTTCTTTGTTTCATCGTCTATAAGTAGGCCCAAGGGATACAGTAAACCTGGAGTGAAGCATCGGAATCTGTAACTAGTGTCACAGGAATGGTTCACAAACATCGACAGTAAGAAGTGTCAGTCTTCTTGTACTTAATTCGGCATTGTGCCTTTAGTATTTAGTTCCGATGCAATTTCTGTGTTTCATGGCCAATACGAAGGTCAGAGGAACACAGTAAATCTGAAGTCAAGCATCGGAATCTATAACTAGTGTCACAGGAATCTTTCAAATCATAGTCAGTAAGAAGAGTCAGTCTTCTTGTACTTAATTTGGCATTGTACCTTTTGTATTTAATTCCGATGCAATTTCTGTGTTTCATCTTCAATAAGAAGGTCCAAGGGATACAGTAAACCTGAAGTGAAGCATCAGAGTCTATAACTAGTGTCACAGGAATGGTTCAAAACATAGTCAGTAAGAAAATTCAGTCTTTATGTACATAAGTCGGCATTGTGCCTTTTGTATGTAATTCCGATGCAATTTCTGTGTTTGATCGTCAATAAGAAGGTCCAAGGGATACAGTAAACCTATACTGAAGCATCGGAATCTATAACTAGTGTCACAGGAATGGTTCAAAGCATCGACAGTAAGAAGAGTCAGTCTTCTTGTACGTAATTCGGCATTGTGCCTTTGGTATTTAATTCCGATGCAATTTCTGTGTTTCATCGTCAATAAGAAGGTCAGAGGGATACAGTAAACCTGGAGTGAAGCATCGGAATCTGTAACTAGTGTCACAGGAATGGTTCACAAACATCGACAGTAAGAAGTGTCAGTCTTCTTGTACTTAATTCGGCATTGTGCCTTTAGTATTTAGTTCCGATGCAATTTCTGTGTTTCATGGCCAATACGAAGGTCAGAGGAACACAGTAAATCTGAAGTCAAGCATCGGAATCTATAACTAGTGTCACAGGAATCTTTCAAATCATAGTCAGTAAGAAGAGTCAGTCTTCTTGTACTTAAATTGGCATTGTGCCTTTTGTATTTAATTCCGATGCAATTAGTGTGTTTCATCGTCAATACGAAGGTCCAAGGGATACAGTAAACCAGAAGTGAAACATCGGAATCTATAACTAGTGTCACAGGAATGGCTCAAAACATAGACTGCACGCTACGGTCGCAGGTTCGAATCCTGCCTCGGGCATGGATGTTTGTGATGTCCTTAGGTTAGTTAGGTTTAACTAGTTCTAAGTTCTAGGGGACTAATGACCTCAGAAGTTGAGTCCCATAGTGCTCAGAGCCATTTGAACCATAGACTGCAGGAAGAGTCAGTCTTCCTGTACTTAAGTCGGTATTGTGCCTTTTCTATTTAATTCCGATGCAATTTCTGTGTTTCATCGTCAATAAGAAGGTCAGAGGGATACAGTAAACCTGAAGTGAAGCATGGGAATCTATAACTAGTGTCACAGGAATGGTTTAAATCATAGAGAGTTGGAAGATTCAGTCTTCTTGTACTTAATTCGGCATTGTGCCTTTTGTATCTCATTCCGATGCAATTTCTGTGTTTCATCGTCCATAAGAAGTTCCGAGGGATACAGTAAACCTCAAGTGAAGCATCGGAATAAAAAACTAGTGTCACAGGAATGGTTCAAAACATAGAGTGTAGGAAGAGTCAGTCTTCTTGTACTTAAGTCGGCATTGTGCTTATTCTATTTAATACCGAAGCGATTTCTGTGTCTCATCGTCAATAGGAAGGTCCAAGGGATACAGTAAACCTGAAGTGAAGCATCGGAATCTATAACTAGTGTCACAGGAATGGTTCAAAACATAGTCAGTAAGAAGAGTCAGTCTTCTTGTACTTAAGTCGGCATTGTGCCATTTGTATTTAATTCCGATGCAATTTCTGTGTCTAATCGTCAATATGAAAGTCCTAGGGATACAGTAAACCGGGAGTGAAGCATCGGAATCTATAACTAGTGTCACAGGATTGGTTCAAAACATAGACAGTAAGATGAGTCAGTCTTGTTGTACTTAAGTCGGCCTTGTGCCTTTTGTATTTAATTCCGATGCAATTTCTGTGTTTCATCGTCAATAATAAGGTCCAAGGCATACAGTACACCTGAAGGGAAGCATCGAAATCTATAACTAGTGTCACAGGAATCGTTCAAAGCATAGTCAGTAAGAGGAGTCAGTCTTCTTGTACTCAAGTCGGCATTGTGCCTTTTGTATTTAATTCCGATGCAATTTTTGTGTTTCATCGTCAATAAGAAGGTCCAAGGGATACAGTAAACCTGGAGTGAAGTATCGGAATCTGTAACTAGTGTCACAGGAATGGTTCAAACATAGACAGTAAGCAGAGTCAGTCTTCTTGTACTTAAGTCGGCATTGTGCCTTTTTTATTTAATTCCGATGCAATTTCTGTGTTTCATCGTCAATAAGAACGTCCAAGGTATAATGTAAACCTAGAGTGAAGCATCGGAATCTATAACTAGTGACACAGAAATGGTTCAAAACATAGACAGTAAGAAGAGTCAGTCTTCTTGTTCTTAATTCGGCATTGTGCGTTTTGTATTTAATTCCGATGCAATTTCTGTGTTTCATCGTCAATAAGAAGGTCCAACGGATATAGTAAACCTGGAGTGAAGCATCGGAATCTATAATTAGTGTCACAGGAATGGTTCAAGTCATAGGCAGTAAGAAGAGTCAGTCCTCTTGTACTTAAGTCGGCATTGTGCCTTTTTTATTTAATTCTGATGCAATTTCTGTATTTCATCGTCAATAATAAGGTCTAGGGGATATAGTAAACCTGAAGTGAAGCATCAGAATCTATAACTAGTGTCACAGGAATGGTTCAAAACATAGTCAGTAAGAAGAGACAGTCTTCTTGTACTTAAGTCGGCATTGTGCCTTTTGTATTAAATTCCGATGCAATTTCTGTGTTTCATCGTCAATAAGAAGGTCCAAGGGATACAGTAAACCTGGAGTGAAGTATCGGAATCTGTAACTAGTGTCACAGGAATGGTTCAAACATAGACAGTAAGCAGAGTCAGTCTTCTTGTACTTAAGTCGGCATTGTGCCTTTTTTATTTAATTCCGATGCAATTTCTGTGTTTCATCGTCAATAAGAACGTCCAAGGTATAATGTAAACCTAGAGTGAAGCATCGGAATCTATAACTAGTGACACAGAAATGGTTCAAAACATAGACAGTAAGAAGAGTCAGTCTTCTTGTTCTTAATTCGGCATTGTGCGTTTTGTATTTAATTCCGACGCAATTTCTGTGTTTCATCGTCAATAAGAACGTCAAAGGCATACAGTAAACCTGGAGTGAACCATCGGAATCTATAACTAGTGTCATAGGGGTGGTTCAAATCATAGACAGTAAGAAGAGTAAGTATTCTTGTACTTAATTCGGCACTGTGCCTTTTGGATTTAATTCCGATGCAATTTCTGTGATTCATCGTCAGTAAGAAGGTCTAAGGGATACAGTATACCTGAAGTGAAGCATCAGAATCTATAACTAGTGGCACAGAAATGGTTCGAAACATAGTCAGTAAGAAGAGTCAGTCTTCTTGTACTTAATCCGGCATTGTGCCTTTTGTATTTAATTCTGATGCAAATTCTGTATTTCATCGTCGATAAGAAGGTCAGAGGGATACAGTAATCCTGAAGTGAAGCATCGGAATCTATAACTAGTGTCACAGGAATGGTTCAAAACATAGTAAGTAAGAAGAGTCAGCCTTCTTGTTCTTAAGTCGGCATTGTGCCTTTTGTATTTAATTCCGATGCAATTTCTGTGTTTCATCGTCAATAAGAAGGTCGAAGGGATACAGTAAACCTGGAGTGAAGCATCGGAATCTATAACTAGTGACACAGGGATGGTTCAAAATATAGACAGTAAGAAGAGTCAGTACTCTTGTACTTAAGTCGGCATTGTGCCTTTTCTATTTAATACCGATGCAATTGCTGTGTTTCATCGTCAATAAGTAGGTCCAAGGGATACAGTAAACCTGAAGTGAAGCACCCGAATCTATAACTAGTGTCACAGGAATGGTTCAAAACATAGTCAGTAAGAAGAGTCAGTCTTCTTGTACTTAAGTCAGCATTGTGCCTTTTGTATTTAATTCCGATGCCATTTCTGTGTTTCATCGTCAATAAGGAGGTCCAAGGGATAGAGTAAACCTGGAGTGAAGCATCGGAATCTATAACTAGTGTCACAGGAATTTTTCAAAACATAGTCAGTAAGAAAAGTCAGTCTTCTTGTACTTAAGTCGGCATTGTGCCTTTTGTAATTATTTCCGATGCTATTTTTGTGTTTCATCGTCAATAAGAAGGTCCAAGGGATACAGTACACCTGAAGTGAAGCATCGGAATCTATAACTAGTGTCACAGAAATGGTTCAAAACATAGTAAGTAAGAAGCGTCAGTTTTCTTGTACTTAAGTCGGCATTGTGCCTTTTGTATTTAATTCCGATGCAATTTCTGTGTTTCATCGTCAACAAGAAGGTCCTAGGGATACAGTAAACCTGAGGTAAGGCTTCGGTATCTATAACTAGTGTCACAGGAATGGTTCAAACCATAGTCATTAAGAAGAGTCAGTCTTCTTGTACATAAGTAGTCATTGTGCCTTTGTATTTAATTCCGATGCAAATTCTATGTTTCATCGTCAATAAGAAGGTCCAAGGGATACAGTAAACCTGTAGTGAAGCTTCGGAATCTGTAACTAGTGTCACAGGAATGGTTCAAACATAGACAGTAAGCAGAGTCCGTCTTCTTGTACTTAAGTCGGCATTGTGCCTTTTTTATTTAATTCAAATGCAATTTCTGTGTTTCATGATCAATAAGAAGGTCCAAGGAATACTGTAAACGTAGAGTGAAGCATCGGAAACTATAACTAGTGTCACAGGAATGGTTCAAAACAAAGACAGTAAGAAGAGTCAGTCTTCTTGTACTTAATTCGGCATTGTGCCTTTTGTATTTAATTCCGACGCAATTTCTGTGTTTCATCGTCAATAAGGACATCAGAGGGTTACAGTAAATCTGAAGTGAAGCATCGGAATCTATAACTAGTGTCACAGGAATGGTTCAAAACATAGTCAGTAAGAAGAGTCAGTCTTCTTGTACTAAAGTCGGCGCTGTGCCTTTTGTATTTAATTACGTTGCAATTTCTGTGTTTCATCGTCAATAAGAAGGTCCAAAGGATACAGTAAACCTAGAGTGAACCATCGGAATCTATAACTAGTGTCACAGGAATGAATCAAACATAGTCAGTAAGATGAGTCAGTCTTCTTGTACTAAATTCGGCATTGTGCCTTTGTATTTAATTCCGATGCAATTTCTGTGTTTCATCGTCGATAAGAAGGTCCAGGGGATACAGTAAACCTGGAGTGAAGCATCGGAATCTATAACTAGTGTCACAGGGATGGTTCAAACATAGACAGTAAGAAGAGTCAGTATTCTTTTACTTAAGTCGGCATTGTGCCTTTTGTATTTAATTCCGATGCAATTTCTGTGTTTCACGGTCAATAAGAAGGTCCAAGGGATACAGTAAACCTGTAGTGAAGCATCGGAATCTATAACTAGTGTCACAGGAATGGTTCAAAGCATCGACAGTAAGAAGAGTCAGTCTTCTTGTACTTAATTCGGCATTGTGCCTTTAGTATTTAATTCCGATGCAATTTCTGTGTTTTATCGTCAATAAGAAGGTCAGAGGGATACAGTAAATCTGAAGTCCAGCATCGGAGTCTATAACTAGTGTTACAGGAATGGTTCAACACACAGACAGTAGGAAAAGTCAGTCTACATGTACTTAAGTCGGCATTGTGCCGTTTGTATTAATTTCCGATGCAATTTCAGTGTTTCATCGTCAATAAGAAGGTCAGAGGGATACAGTAAACCTGAAGTGAAGCATCGGAATCTACAACTAGTGTCGCAGGAATGGTTCAAATCGTAGTCAGTAAGAAGAGTCAGTCTTCTTTTACTTAAGTTGGCATTGTGCCCTTTGTTTTTAATTCCGATGCAATTAGTGTGTTTCATCGTCAATGAGAAGGTCCAAGGGATACAGTAAACCAGAAGTGAAGCATCGGAATCTATAACTAGTGTCACAGGAATGGCCCAAATTATAGACAGTAGGAAGAGTCAGTCTTCCTGTACTTAAGTCGGTTGTGTGCCTTTTCTCTTTAATTCCGATGCAATTTCTGTGTTTCATCGTCAATAAGAAGGTCAGAGGGATACAGTAAACCTGAAGTGAAGCATGGGAATCTATAACTAGTGTCACAGGAATGGTTCAAATCATAGAGAGTTGGAAGATTAAGTCTTCTTGTACTTAAGTCGGCATTGTGCCTTTTGTATTTCATTCCGATGCAATTTCTGTGTTTCATCGTCAATAAGAAGGTCCGAGGGATATAGTAAACGTCAAGTGAAGCATCGGAATAAAAAACTAGTGTCACAGGAATGGTTCAAAGCATAGAGAGTAGGAAGAGTCAGTCTTCTTGTACTTAAGTCGGCATTGTGCTTATTCTATTTAATACCGATGCGATTTCTGCGTCTCATCGTCAATAAGAAGGTCCAAGGGATACAGTAAACCTGAAGTGAAGCATCGGAATCTATAACTTGTGTCACAGGAATGGTTCAAAACATAGTCAGTAAGAAGAGTCAGTCTTCTTGTACTTAATTCGGCATTGTGCCTTTTGTATTTAATTCCGATGCAAAATCTGTGTTTCATCGCCAATAAGAAGGTCCAAGGGATACAGTAAACCTGAAGTGAAGCATCAGAATCTATAACTAGTGTCACAGCAATCGTTCAAAACATAGTCAGTAAGAACAGTCAGTCTTCTTGTACTTAAGTCGGCCTTGTGCCTTTTGTATTTAATTCCGATGCAATATCTCTGTTTCATCGTCAATACGAAGGTCCAAGGTATACAGTAAACCTGAAGTGAAGCATCGAAATCTATAACTAGTGTCACAGGAATGGTTCAAAACATAGACAGAAGAAGAGACAGCCTTCTTGTACTTAAGTCGGCATTGTGCCTTTTGTATTTAATTCAGATGCAATTTCTGAGAATCAGCGTCCATAAGAAGGGCAGAGGGATACAGTAAACCTGGAGTGGAGCAGCGGAATCTATAAGTAGTGTCACAGGAATGAATCAAAACATAGTCAGTAAGAAGAGTCAGTCTTCTTGTATTAAAGTCGGCATTGTGCCTTTTGTATTTAATTCCGATGCAATTTCAGTGTTACATCGTCAATAAGAAGGTCAGAGGGATACAGTAAACCTGAAGTGAAGCATCGGAATCTATAACTAGTGTCACAGGAATGGTTCAAAACATAAACAGTAGGAAGAGTCAGTCTTCTTGTACTCAAGTCGGCATTGTGCCTTTTCTATTTAATTCCTATGCAATTTCTGTGTTTCATCGTCAATAAGAAGGTCCAAGGGATATAGCAAACCTGGAGTGACGCATCGGAATCTGTAACTAGTGACACAGGAATGGTTCAAAACATAGACAGTAGAAAGAGTCAGTCTTCTTGCACTTAAGTCGGCATTGTGCCTTTTCTATTTAATTCCGATGCAATTTTTGTGTTTCATCGTTATTAAGAAGGTCCAAGGGATACAGTAAAATGGGAGTGAAGCATCGGAATCTATAACTAGTGTCACAAAAATGGTTCAAAACATAGTCAGTAAGAAGAGTCAGTCCACTTGTACTTAAGTCGGCATTGTGCCTTTTGTATTTAATTCCGATGCAATTTCTATGTTTCATCGTCAATAAGAAGGTCCAAGGGATATAGTAAACCTGGAGTGAAGCATCGGAATCTATAACTAGTGTCACAGGAATGGTTCAAAACTTAGACAGTAAGTAGCGTCAGTCTTCTTGTACTTAAGTCGGCATTGTGCCTTTTTTATTTAATTCCGATGCAATTTCTGTGTTTCATCGTCAATAAGAACGTCAAAGGGATGCAGTAAACCTGGAGTGAAGCATCGGAATCTATAACTAATGTCACAGGAATGGTTCAAAACATCGACAGTAAGAAGAGTCAGTCTTCTTGTACTTAATTCGGCATTGTGCCTTTAATATTTAATTCCGATGCAATTTCAGTGTTTTATCGTCAATAAGAAGGTCCATGGGATACAGTAAACCTGAAGTGAAGCATCGGAATCTATAACTAGTGTCACATGAATGGTTCAAATCATAGTCAGTAAGAAGAGTCAGACTTCTTGTACTTAAGTCACCATTGTGCCATTTGTATTTAATTCCGATGCAATTTCTGTGTTTCATCGTCAATAAGAAGGTCCAAGGGATACTTTAAACCTGGAGTGAAGCATCGGAATCTATAACTAGTGTCACAAGAATGGCTCAAAACATAGTCAGTAAGAAGATTCAGTCTTCTTGTACTTAATTCGGCATTGTGCCTTTTGTATTTAATTCCGATGCATTGTCTGTGTTTCATCGTCAATAAGAAGGTCAGTGGGATACAGTAAACCTGAAGTGAAGCACCGGAATCTATAACTAGTGTCACAGGAATGGTTCAAAACATAGTCAGTAAGAAGAGTCAGTCATATTGTACTTAAGTAGGCACTGAGCCTTTTGTATTTAATTCCGATGCAATTTGTGTGTTTCATCGTCAATAAGAAGGTCCAAGGGATACAGTAAACCTGGAGTGAAGCATCGGAATCTATAACTAGTGACACAGGAATGGTTCAGAACATAGACAGTAGGAAGAGTCAGTCTTCTTGCACTTAAGTCGGCATTATGCCTTTTCTATTTACTTCCGATGCAATTGCTGTGTTTCATCGTCCACAAGAAGGTCAGAGGGATACAGTAAAACTGAAGTGAAGCATCGGAATCTATAACTAGTGTCACAGGAATGGTTCAAATCATAGGCAGTAGGAAGAGTCAGTCTATTTGTACTTAAGTCGGCAATCAGAATTTTCTATTTAACTCCGATGCAATTTCTGTGTTTCATCGTCAATAAGAAGGTCCAACGGATATAGTAAACGTGGAGTGAAGCATCGGAATCTATAATTAGTGTCACAGGAATGGTTCAAGTCATAGGCAGTAAGAAGAGTCAGTCCTCTTGTACTTAAGTCGGCATTGTGCCTTTTTTATTTAATTCTGATGCAATTTCTGTATTTCATCGTCAATAATAAGGTCTAGGGGATATAGTAAACCTGAAGTGAAGCATCAGAATCTATAACTAGTGTCACAGGAATGGTTCAAAACATAGTCAGTAAGAAGAGACAGTCTTCTTGTACTTAAGTCGGCATTGTGCCTTTTGTATTAAATTCCGATGCAATTTCTGTGTTTCATCGTCAATAAGAAGGTCCAAGGGATACAGTAAACCTGAAGTGAAGCATCGGAATCTATAATTAGTGTCACATGAATGGTTCAAAACATAGTCGGTAAGAAGAGTCAGTCTTCTTGTACTTAAGTCGGCATTCTGACTTTTGTATTTAATTCCGATGCAATTTCTGTCTTTCATCGTCAATAAGAAGGTCCAAGGGATACAGTAAACCTGGAGTGAAGCATCGGAATCTATAACTAGTGTCACAGGAATGGTTCAAAACATAGTCAGTAGGAAGAGTCAGTCTTCTTGCACTTAAGTCGGTATTGTTCCTTTACTATTTAATTCCTATGCAATTTCTGTGTTTCTTCGTCAATAAGAAGGTCCAATTGATATAGTAAACCTGGAGTGAAGCATCGGAATCTATAACTAGTATCACAGGAATGGTTCAAAACATAGACAGGAAGTAGCGTCAGTCTTCTTGTTCTTAAGTCGGCATTGTGCCTTTTTTATTTAATTCCGATGCAATTTCTTTGTTTCGTCGTCTATAAGAAGGCCCAAGAGATACAGTAAACCAGGAGTGAAGCATCGGAATCTATAACTAGTGTCACAGGAATGGTTCAAAAACATCGACAGTAAGAAGAGTCAGTCTTCTTGTACTTAATTCGGCATTGTGCCTGTAGTATTTTACTCCGATGCAATTTCTGTGTTTCATCGTCAATACGAAGGTCAGAGGGATACAGTAAATCTGAAGTCAAGCATCGGAATCTATAACTAGTGTCACAGGAATGGTTCAAAGCATAGTCAGTAAGAAGAGTCAGTCTTCTTGTACTTAAGTCGGCATTGTGCCTTTTGTATTTAATTCTGATGCAATTTCTGTGTTTCATCGTAAATACGAAGGTCCAAGGGATACAGTAAACCTGATGTGAAGCATCAGAATCTATAACTAGTGTCACAGGAATGGTTCAAAACATAGTCAGTAAGAAGAGTCAGTCTTCTTGTACTTAAGCCGGCATTGTGACTTCTGTATTTATTTACGATGCAATTTCTGTGTTTCATCGTCAATAAGAAGGTCCAAGGGATACTGTAAACCTGAAGTGAAGCATCGGAATCTATAACTAGTGTCACATGAATGGTTCAAGTCATAGTCAGTAAGAAGAATCAGTCTTCTTGTACTTAAGACGATATTGTGCCTTTTGTATTTAATTCCAATGCAATTTCTGTGTTTCATCGTCAATAAGAAGGTCCATGGGTTACAGTAAACCTGGAGTGAAGCATCGGAACCTATAACCAGTGTCACATGAAAGGCTCAAAACATAGACAGTGGGAAGGGTCAATCTTCTTGTACTTAATTTGGCATTGTGCCTTTTGTATTTAATTCCGATGCAAATTGTATGTTTCATCGCCAAAAAGAAGAACAGAGGGATACAGTAAACTTCAAGTGAAGCATCGGAATCTATAATTAGTGTCACATGAATGGTTCAAAACATAGTCAGTAAGAAGAGTCAGTCTTCTTGTACTTAAGTCGGCATTGTGCCTTTTGTATTTAATTCCGATGCAATTTCTGTCTTTCATCGTCAATACGAAGGTCCAAGGGATACAGTAAACCAGGAGTGAAGCATCGGAATCTATAACTAGTGTCACAGGAATGAATCAAAACATAGTCAGTAAGAAGAGTCAGTCTTCCTGTACTTAATTCGGCATTGTGCCTTTTGTATTAAATTCCGATGCAATTTCTGTGTTTCGTTGTCAATAAGAAGGTCAGATGGATACAGTAAACTTGAACTGAAGCACCGGAATCTATAACTAGTGTCACAGGAATGGTTCAAAACATAGACAGTAAGTAGCGGCAGTCTTCTTGTACTTAAGTCGGCATTGTGCCTTTTTTATTTAATTCCGATGCAATTTCTGTGTTTCATCGTCAATAACAAGGTCCAAGGGATACAGTAAACCTGGAGTGAAGAATCGGAATCCGTAACTAGTGTCTCAGGAATGGTTGAAAGCATCCACAGTAAGAAGAGTCAGTCTTCTTGTACGTAATTCGGCATTGTGCCTTTAGTATTTAATTCCGATGCAATTTCTGTGTTTCATCGTCAATAAGTAGGTCCAAGGGTTACAGACAACCTGAAGTCAAGCACCGGAATCTATAACTAGTGTCACATGAATGGTTCAAATCATAGTAAGTAAGAAGAGATAGACTTCTTGTACTTAAGTCGGCATTGTGCCTTTTGTATTTAATTCCGATGCAATTTCTATGTTTCATCGTCAATAAGAAGGTCCAAGGGATATAGTAAACCTGGAGTGAAGCATCGGAATCTATAACTAGTGTCACAGGAATGGTTCAAAACTTAGACAGTAAGTAGCGTCAGTCTTCTTGTACTTAAGTCGGCATTGTGCCTTTTTTATTTAATTCCGATGCAATTTCTGTGTTTCATCGTCAATAAGAACGTCAAAGGGATACAGTAAACCTGGAGTGAAGCATCGGAATCTATAACTAGTGTCACAGGAATGGTTCAAAACATCGACAGTAAGAAGAGTCAGTCTTCTTGTACTTAATTCGGCATTGTGCCTTTAATATTTAATTCCGATGCAATTTCAGTGTTTCATCGTCAATAAGAAGGTCCATGGGATACAGTAAACCTGAAGTGAAGCATCGGAATCTATAACTAGTGTCACATGAATGGTTCAAATCATAGTCAGTAAGAAGAGTCAGACTTCTTGTACTTAAGTCACCATTGTGCCATTTGTATTTAATTCCGATGCAATTTCTGTGTTTCATCGTCAATGAGATGGTCCAAGGGATACAGTAAACCTGGAGTGAAGCATCGGAATCTATAACTAGTGTCACAAGAATGGCTCAAAACATAGTCAGTAAGAAGATTCAGTCTTCTTGTACTTAATTCGGCATTGTGCCTTTTGTATTTAATTCCGATGCATTGTCTGTGTTTCATCGTCAATAAGAAGGTCAGTGGGATACAGTAAACCTGAAGTGAAGCACCGGAATCTATAACTAGTGTCACAGGAATGGTTCAAAACATAGTCAGTAAGAAGAGTCAGTCATATTGTACTTAAGTAGGCATTGAGCCTTTTGTATTTAATTCCGATGCAATTTGTGTGTTTCATCGTCAATAAGAAGGTCCAAGGGATACAGTAAACCTGGAGTGAAGCATCGGAATCTATAACTAGTGACACAGGAATGGTTCAGAACATAGACAGTAGGAAGAGTCAGTCTTCTTGCACTTAAGTCGGCATTATGCCTTTTCTATTTACTTCCGATGCAATTGCTGTGTTTCATCGTCAACAAGAAGGTCAGAGGGATACAGTAAAACTAAAGTGAAGCATCGGAATCTATAACTAGTGTCACAGGAATGGTTCAAATCATAGACAGTAGGAAGAGTCAGTCTATTTGTACTTAAGTCGGCAATCAGAATTTTCTATTTAACTCCGATGCAATTTCTGTGTTTCATCGTCAATAAGAAGGTCCAACGGATATAGTAAACCTGGAGTGAAGCATCGGAATCTATAATTAGTGTCACAGGAATGGTTCAAGTCATAGGCAGTAAGAAGAGTCAGTCCTCTTGTACTTAAGTCGGCATTGTGCCTTTTTTATTTAATTCTGATGCAATTTCTGTATTTCATCGTCAATAATAAGGTCTAGGGGATATAGTAAACCTGAAGTGAAGCATCAGAATCTATAACTAGTGTCACAGGAATGGTTCAAAACATAGTCAGTAAGAAGAGACAGTCTTCTTGTACTTAAGTCGGCATTGTGCCTTTTGTATTAAATTCCGATGCAATTTCTGTGTTTCATCGTCAATAAGAAGGTCCAAGGGATACAGTAAACCTGAAGTGAAGCATCGGAATCTATAATTAGTGTCACATGAATGGTTCAAAACATAGTCAGTAAGAAGAGTCAGTCTTCTTGTACTTAAGTCGGCATTCTGACTTTTGTATTTAATTCCGATGCAATTTCTGTCTTTCATCGTCAATAAGAAGGTCCAAGGGATACAGTAAACCTGGAGTGAAGCATCGGAATCTATAACTAGTGTCACAGGAATGGTTCAAAACATAGTCAGTAGGAAGAGTCAGTCTTCTTGCACTGAAGTCGGTATTGTTCCTTTACTATTTAATTCCTATGCAATTTCTGTGTTTCTTCGTCAATAAGAAGGTCCAATTGATATAGTAAACCTGGAGTGAAGCATCGGAATCTATAACTAGTATCACAGGAATGGTTCAGAACATAGTCAGTAAGAAGAGTCAGTCTTCTTGTACTTAAGTCGGCATTCTGACTTTTGTATTTAATTCCGATGCAATTTCTGTCTTTCATCGTCAATAAGAAGGTCCAAGGGATACAGTAAACCTGGAGTGAAGCATCGGAATCTATAACTAGTGTCACATGAATGGTTCAAGTCATAGTCAGTAAGAAGAATCAGTCTTCTTGTACTTAAGACGCCATTGTGCCTTTTGTATTTAATTCCAATGCAATTTCTGTGTTTCATCGTCAATAAGAAGGTCCATGGGTTACAGTAAACCTGGAGTGAAGCATCGGAACCTATAACCAGTGTCACATGAAAGGCTCAAAACATAGACAGTAGGAAGGGTCAATCTTCTTGTACTTAATTTGGCATTGTGCCTTTTGTATTTAATTCCGATGCAAATTGTATGTTTCATCGCCAAAAAGAAGATCAGAGGGATACAGTAAACCTCAAGTGAAGCATCGGAATCTATAATTAGTGTCACATGAATGGTTCAAAACATAGTCAGTAAGAAGAGTCAGTCTTCTTGTACTTAAGTCGGCATTGTGCCTTTTGTATTTAATTCCGATGCAATTTCTGTCTTTCATCGTCAATACGAAGGGCCAAGGGATACAGTAAACCAGGAGTGAAGCATCGGAATCTATAACTAGTGTCACAGGAATGAATCAAAACATAGTCAGTAAGAAGAGTCAGTCTTCCTGTACTTAATTCGGCATTGTGCCTTTTGTATTAAATTCCGATGCAATTTCTGTGTTTCGTTGTCAATAAGAAGGTCAGATGGATACAGTAAACTTGAACTGAAGCACCGGAATCTATAACTAGTGTCACAGGAATGGTTCAAAACATAGACAGTAAGTAGCGGCAGTCTTCTTGTACTTAAGTCGGCATTGTGCCTTTTTTATTTAATTCCGATGCAATTTCTGTGTTTCATCGTCAATAACAAGGTCCAAGGGATACAGTAAACCTGGAGTGAAGAATCGGAATCCGTAACTAGTGTCACAGGAATGGTTGAAAGCATCCACAGTAAGAAGAGTCAGTCTTCTTGTACGTAATTCGGCTTTGTGCCTTTAGTATTTAATTCCGATGCAATTTCTGAGTTTCATCGTGAATAAGAAGGTCAGAGGGATACAGTAAATCTGAAGTCAGGCATCGGAATCTATAACTAGTGTCACAGGAATGGTTCAAAACATAGTCAGTAAGAAGAGCCAGTCTTCTTGTACGTAAGTCGGCATTGTGCCTTTTGTATTTATTTCCGATGCAATTTCTGTGTTTCATCGTCAATAAGTAGGTCCAAGGGTTACAGACAACCTGAAGTCAAGCACCGGAATCTATAACTAGTGTCACATAAATGGTTCAAATCATAGT
Source organism: Schistocerca americana (assembly GCF_021461395.2). Lineage (NCBI taxonomy): Eukaryota > Metazoa > Arthropoda > Insecta > Orthoptera > Acrididae > Schistocerca > Schistocerca americana. The sequence goes on from NC_060123.1 coordinate 761,413,456, forward strand.
AAGTAAGAAGAGATAGACTTCTTGTACTTAAGTCGCCATTGTGCCTTTTGTATTTAATTCCGATGCAATTTCTGTGTTTCATCGTCAATAAGAAGGTCCAAGTGATACAGTAAACCTGGAGTGAAGCATTGGAATCTATAACTAGTGTCACATGAATGGTTCAAATCATAGACCGTAAGAAGGGTCAGTCTTCTTGTACTTAATTCGGAATTGTGCCTTTTGTATTTAATTCCGATGCAGTTTCTGTGTTTCATCGTCAGTAAGAAGGTCAGAGGGATACAGAAAACCTGAAGTGAAGCATCGGAATCTATAACTAGTGTCACAGGAATGGATCAAAACATAGTCAGTAAGAAGAGTCAGTCTTCTTGTACTTAAGTCGGCATTGTGACTTTTGTATTTAATTCCGATGCAATTTCTGTGTTTCATCGTCAATAAGAAGGTCCAAGGGATACAGTTAACCTGGAGTGAAGCATCGGAATCTATAAGTAGTGCCACAGGATTGGTTCAAAACATAGACAGTAGGAAGATTCAGTCTTCTTGCACTTAACTCGGCATTGTGCCTTTTCTATTTAATTCCGATGCAGTTGCTGTGTTTCATCGTCAATAAGAAGATCCAAGGGATACAGAAAACCTGAAGTGAAGCATCGGAATCTATAACTAGTGCCACAGGAATGGCTCAGAACATAGACAGTGGGAAGAGTCAGTCTTCTTGTACTTAAGTCGGCATTCTGCCTTTTTTATTTCAATCCGATGCAATTTCTGTCTTTCATCGTCAATACGAAGGGCCAAGGGATACAGTAAACCAGGAGTGAAGCATCGGAATCTATAACTAGTGTCACAGGAATGAATCAAAACATAGTCAGTAAGAAGAGTCAGTCTTCTTGTACTAAAATCGGCATTGTGCCTTATGTATTTAATTCCGATGCAATTTCAGTGTTTCATCGTCAATAAGAAGGTCCAAGGGATACTGTAAACCTGAAGTGAAGCATCGGAATCTATAACTAGTGACACAGGGATGGTTCAAAACATAGACAGTAAGAAGAGTCAGTATTCTTGTACTTAAGTCGGCATTGTGCCTCTTGTATTTAATTCCGAAGCAATTTCTGTGTTTCATCTTCAATAAGAAGGGTCCAGGGATACAATAAACCTAAAGTGAAGCATCAGAGTCTATAGCTAGTGTCACAGGAATGGTTCAAAACATGGTCAGTAAGAAGAGTCAGTCTTCTTGTACATAAGTCGGAATTGTGCCTTTTGTATTTAATTCCGATGCAATTTCTGTGTTTCATCGTCAATAAGAAGGTCCAAGGGATACAGGAAACCTGAAGTGAAGCATCGGAATCTATAACTAGTGTAACAGGAATGGTTCAAAACATAGACAGTGGGAAGAGTCAGTCTTCTTGTACATAAGTCGGCATTGTGACTTTTGTTTTTAATTCCGACGCAATTTCTGTCTTTCATCGTCAATAAGAAGGTCAGAGGGATACAGTAAACCTGAACTGAAGCACCGGAATCTATAACTAGTGTCACAGGAATGGTTCAAAACATAGACAGTAGGAAGAGTCAGTCTTCTTGTACTTAAGTCGGCGTTGTGCCTTTTCTATTTATTTCCTATGCAATTTCTGTGTTTCATCGGCCATAAGAAAGTCCAAGGGATACAGTAAACCTGGAGTAAAGCTCGGAATCTATAACTAGTGTCACAGGAATGGTTCAAAACATCGACAGTAAGAAGAGTCAGTCTTCTTGTACTTAATTCGGCATTGTGCCTTTAGTATTTAATTCCGATGCAATTTCTGTGTTTCATCGTGTATAAGAAGGTCAGAGGCATACAGTAAATCTGAAGTCAAGCATCGGAATCTATAACTAGTGTCACAGGAATGGTTCAAAACATAGTCAGTAAGAAGAGTCAGTCTTCTTGTACTTAAGTCGGCTTTGTGCCTTTTGTATTTAATTGGGATGCAATTTCTGTGTTTCATCGTCAATAAGAAGGTCCAAGTGACACAGTAAACCTGAAGTGAAGCATCAGAATCTATAACTAGTGTCACAGGAATGGTTCAAAGCATAGTCAGTAAGAAGAGTCAGTCTTCTTGTACTTCAGTCGGCATTGTGCCTTTTGTATTTATTTCCGATGCAATTTGTGTGCTTCATCGTCAATAAGTAGGTCCAACGGATACAGTATACCTGAAGTGAAGCACCGGAATCTATAACTAGTGTCACATGAATGGTTCAAATCATAGTCAGTAAGAAGAGTCAGACTTCTTGTACTTAAGTCGCCATTGTGCCTTTTGTATTTAATTACGATGCAATTTCTGTGTTTCATCGTCAATAAGAAGGTCCAAGGGGAACAGTAAACCAGGAGTGAAGCATCGGAATCTATAACTAGCGTCACATGAATGGTTCAAAACATAGACAGTAAGAAGAGTCAGTCTTCTTGTACTTAATTCGGAATTGTGAATTTTGTATTTAATTCCGATGCAACTTCTCTGTTTCATCGTCAATAAGAAGGTCAGAGGGATACAGTAAACCTGAACTGAAGCACCGGAATCTAAACTAGAGTCACAGAAATGGTTCAAAACATAGACAGTAGGAAGAGTCAGTCTTCTTGTACTTAAGTCGGCATTGTGCCTTTTGTATTTAATTCCGATGCAATTTCAGTGTTACATCGTCAATAAGAAGGCCAGAGGGATACAGTAAACCTGAAGTGAAGCATCGGAATCTATAACTAGTGTCACAGGAATGGTTCAAAACATAGACAGTAGGAAGAGTCAGTCTTCTTGTACTCAAGTCGGCATTGTGCCTTTTCTATTTAATTCCTATGCAATTTCTGTGTTTCATCGTCAATAAGAAGGACCAAGGGATATAGTAAACCTGGAGTGACGCATCGGAATCTATAACTAGTGACACAGGAATGGTTCAAAACATAGACAGTAGGAAGAGTCAGTCTTCTTGCACTTAAGTCGGCATTGTGCCTTTTCTATTTAATTCCGATGCAATTTTTGTGTTTCATCGTTAATAAGAATGTCCAAGGGATACAGTAAACTGGGAGTGAAGCATCGGAATCAATAACTAGTGTCACAAAAATGGTTCAAAACATAGTCAGTAAGAAGAGTCAGTCCTCTTGTACTTATTCGGCATTGTGCCTTTTGTATTTAATTCCGATGCAATTTCTATGTTTCATCGTCAATAAGAAGGTCCAAGGGATATAGTAAACCGGAGTGAAGCGTCGGAATCTATAACTAGTGTCACAGGAATGGTTCAAATCTCAGACAGTAAGTAGCATCAGTCTTCTTGTACTTAAGTCGGCATTGTGCCTTTTTTATTTAATTCCGATTCAATGTCTGTGTTTCATCGTCAATAAGAAGGTCAAAGGGATACAGTAAATCTGGAGTGAAGCATCGGAATCTATAACTAGTGTCACAGGAATGGTTCAAAACATCGACAGTAAGAAGAGTCAGTCTTCTTGTACTTAATTCGGCATTGTGCCTTTAATATTTAATTCCGATGCAATTTCAGTGTTTCATCGTCAATAAGAAGGTCCATGGGATACAGTAAACCTGAAGTGAAGCATCGGAATCTATAACTAGTGTCACATGAATGGTTCAAAACATAGTCAGTAAGAAGAGTCAGTCATATTGTACTTATGTCGGCATTGAGCCTTTTGTATTAAATTCCCATGCAATTTGTGTGTTTCATCGTCAATAAGAAGGTCCAAGGGAAACAGTAAACCAGGAGTGAAGCATCGGAATCTATAACTAGCGTCACATGAATGGTTCAAAACATAGACAGTAAGAAGAGTCAGTCTTCTTGTACTTAATTCGGAATAGTGAATTTTGTATTTAATTCTGATGCAACTTCTGTGTTTCATCGTCAATAAGAAGGTCAGAGGGATACAGTAAACCTGAACTGAAGCAGCGGAATCTAAACTAGAGTCACAGAAATGGTTCAAAACATAGACAGTAGGAAGAGTCAGTCTTCTTGTACTTAAGTCGGCATTGTGCCTTTTGTATTTAATTCCGATGCAATTTCAGTGTTACATCGTCAATAAGAAGGCCAGAGGGATACAGTAAACCTGAAGTGAAGCATCGGAATCTGTAACTAGTGTCACAGGAATGGTTCAAAACATAGACAGTAGGAAGAGTCAGTCTTCTTGTACTCAAGTCGGCATTGTGCCTTTTCTATTTAATTCCTATGCAATTTCTGTCTTTCACCGTCAATAAGAAGGTCCAAGGGATATAGTAAACCTGGAGTGACGCATCGGAATCTATAACTAGTGACACAGGAATGGTTCAAAACATAGACAGTAGGAAGAGTCAGTTTCTTGCACTTAAGTCGGCATTGTGCCTTTTCTATTTAATTCCGATGCAATTTTTGTGTTTCATCGTTAATAAGAATGTCCACGGGATACAGTAAACTGAGAGTGAAGCATCGGAATCAATAACTAGTGTCACAAAAATGGTTCAAAACATAGTCAGTAAGAAGAGTCAGTCTTCTTGTACTTATTCGGCATTGTGCCTTTTGTATTTCATTCCGATGCAATTTCTATGTTTCATCGTCAATAAGAAGGTCCAAGGGATATAGTAAACCTGGAGTGAAGCGTCGGAATCTATAACTAGTGTCACAGGAATGGTTCAAATCTTAGACAGTAAGTAGCGTCAGTCTTCTTGTACTTAAGTCTGCTTTGTGCCTTTTTTATTTAATTCCGATGCAATTTCTGTGTTTCATCGTCAATAAGAAGGTCAAAGGGATACAGTAATCCTGGAGTGAAGCATCGGAATCTATAACTAGTGTCACAGGAATGGTTCAAAACATCGACAGTAAGAAGAGTCAGTCTTCTTGTACTTAATTCGGCATTGTGCCTTTAATATTTAATTCCGATGCAATTTCAGTGTTTCATCGTCAATAAGAAGGTCCATGGGATACAGTAAACCTGAAGTGAAGCATCGGAATCTATAACTAGTGTCACATGAATGGTTCAAATCATAGTCAGTAAGAAGAGTCAGACTTCTTGTACTTAAGTCACCATTGTGCAATTTGTATTTAATTCCGATGCAATTTCTGTGTTTCATCGTCAATAAGTAGGTCCAAGGGATACAGTAAACCTGGAGTGAAGCATCGGAATCTATAACTAGTGTCACAAGAATGGCTCAAAACATAGTCAGTAAGAAGAATCAGTCTTCTTGTACTTAATTTGGCATTGTGCCTTTTGTATTTAATTCCGATGCAATTTCTGTGTTTCATCGTCAATAAGAAGGTCAGAGGGATACAGCAAACCTGAAGTGAAGCATCGGAATCTATAACTAGTGTCACAGGAATGGTTCAAAACATAGTCAGTAAGAAGAGTCAGTCATATTGTACTTAAGTCGGCATTGAGCCTTTTGTATTTAATTCCAATGCAATTTGTGTGTTTCATCGTCAATAAGAAGGTCCAAGGGATACTGTAAACCTGGAGTGAAGCATCGGAATCTATAACTAGTGACACAGGAATGGTTCAGCACATAGACTGTAGGAAGAGTCAGTCTTCTTGCATTTAAGTCGGCATTGTGCCTTTTCTATTTACTTCCGATGCAATTGCTGTGTTTCATCGTCAACAAGAAGGTCAGAGGGATACAGTAAACCTGAAGTGAAGCATCGGAATCTATAACTAGTGTCACAGGAATGCTTCAAAACATAGACAGTAGGAAGAGTCAGTCTATTTGTACTTAAGTCGGCATTCTGAATTTTCTATTTAACTCCGATGCAATTTCTGTGTTTCATCGTCAATAAGAAGGTCCAAGGGATATAGTAAACCTGGAGTGAAGCATCGGACTCTAGAAGTAGTGACACAGGGATGATTCATAACACAGACAGTAAGAAGAGTCAGTCTTCTTGTACTTAAGTCGGCATTGTGCCTTTTTTATTTAATTCCGATGCAATTTCTGTGTTTCTTCGTCAATAAGAAGGTCCAAGGGATACAATAAACCTGGAGTGAAGCATCGGAATCAAGAAGTAGTGACACAGGGATGGTTCAAAACACAGACAGTAAGAAGAGTTAGTATTCTTGTACTTAAGTCGGCATTGTGCCCTTTGTATTTAATTCCGATGAAATTTCTGTGTTTCATCGTCAATGAGAAGGTCCAAGGGATACAGTAAACCTGAAGTAAAGCATCGGATCTTTAACTAGTGTAACAGGAATGGTTCAAAATAAAGACAGTGGGAAGAGTCAGTCTTCTTGTACTTAAGTCGGCATTGTGACTTTCGTATTTAATTCCGATGCAATTTCTGTGTTTCATCGTCAATAAGCAGGACAGAGGGATACAGTAACCCTGAAGTGAAGCATCGGAATCTATAACTAGTGTCACAGGAATGGTTCAAAACATAGTCAGTAGGAAGAGTCAGTCTTCTTGTACTTAAGTCGGTATTGTGCCTTTACTATTTAATTCCTATGCAATTTCTGTGTTTCTTCGTCAATACGAAGGTCCAATTGATATAGTAAACCTGGAGTGAAGCATCGGAATCTACAACTAGTGTCACAGGAATGGTTCAAAACATAGACAGTAAGTAGCGTCAGTCTTCTTGTACTTAAGTCGGCATTGTGCCTTTTTTATTTAATTCCGATGCAATTTCTTTGTTTCTTCGTCTATAAGAAGGCCCAAGAGATGCAGTAAACCTGGAGTGAAGCATCGGAATCTATAACTAGTGTCACAGGAATCGTTCAAAAACCTCGACAGTAAGAAGAGTCAGTCTTCTTGTACTTATTTCGGCATTGTGCCTTTTTTATTTAATTCCGATGCAATTTCTGTACTTCATCGTCAATATGAAGGTCTAGGGGATATAGTAAACATGAAGTGAAGCATCAGAATCTATAACTAGTGTCACAGGAATGGTTTAAAACATAGTCAGTAAGAAGAGACAGTCTTCTTTTACTTAAGTCGGCATTGTGCCTTTTGTATTAAATTCCGATGCAATTTCTGTGTTTCATCGTCAATAAGAAGGTCCAAGGGATACAGTAAACCTGAAGTGAAGCATCGGAATCTATAATTAGTGTCACATGAATGGTTCAAAACATAGTCATAAAGAAGAGTCAGTCTTCTTGTACTTAAGTCGGCATTGTGACTTTTGTATTTAAATTCCGATGCAATTTCTGTGTTTCTTCGTCAATAAGAAGGTCCAAGGGATACAGTAAACCTGGAGTGAAGCATCGGAATCTAGAACTATTGACACAGGGATGGTTCAAAACACAGACAGTAAGAAGAGTCAGTATTCTTGTACTTAAGTCGGCATTGTGCCCTTTGTATTTAATTCCGATGAAATTTCTGTGTTTCATCGTCAATAAGAAGGTCCAAGGGATACAGTAAACCTGAAGTAAAACATCGGATCTATAACTAGTGTAACAGGAATGGTACAAAATAAAGACAGTGGGAAGAGTCAGTCTTCTCGTACTTAAGTCGGCATTGTGACTTTCGTATTTAATTCCGATGCAATTTCTGTGTTTCATCGTCAATAAGCAGGTCAGAGGGATACAGTAAACCTGAAGTGAAGCATCGGAATCTATAACTAGTGTCACAGGAATGGTTCAAAACATAGACAGTAGGAAGAGTCGGTCTTCTTGTACTTAAGTCGGTATTGTGCCTTTTCTATTTAATTCCTATGCAATTTCTGTGTTTCATCGTCAACACGAAGGTCCAATTGATATAGTAAACCTGGAGTGAAGCATCGGAATCTATAACTAGTGTCACAGGAATGGTTCAAATCATAGTCAGTAAGAAGAGTCAGTCTTCTTGTACTTAATTTGGCATTGTACCTTTTGTATTTAATTCCGATGCAATTTCTGTGTTTCATCTTCAATAAGAAGGTCCAAGGGATACAGTAAACCTGAAGTGAAGCATCAGAGTCTATAACTAGTGTCACAGGAATGGTTCAAAACATAGTCAGTAAGAAAATTCAGTCTTTATGTACATAAGTCGGCATTGTGCCTTTTGTATGTAATTCCGATGCAATTTCTGTGTTTGATCGTCAATAAGAAGGTCCAAGGGATACAGTAAACCTATACTGAAGCATCGGAATCTATAACTAGTGTCACAGGAATGGTTCAAAGCATCGACAGTAAGAAGAGTCAGTCTTCTTGTACGTAATTTGGCATTGTGCCTTTAGTATTTAATTCCGATGCAATTTCTGTGTTTCATCGTCAATAAGAAGGTCAGAGGGATACAGCAAATCTGAAGTCAAGAATCGGAATCTATAAATAGTGTCACAGGAATGGTTCAACACATAGACAGTAGAAAAAGTCAGTCTACATGTACTTAAGTCGGCATTGTGCCGTTTGTATTTAATTCCGATGCAATTTCTGTGTTTCATCGTCAATAAGAAAGTCAGAGTGATACAGTAAACCTGAGGTGAAGCATCGGATACTATAACTAGTGTCACAGGAATGGTTCAAAACTTAGTCAGTAAGAAGAGTCAGTCTTCTTGTACTTAAATTGGCATTGTGCCTTTTGTATTTAATTCCGATGCAATTAGTGTGTTTCATCGTCAATACGAAGGTCCAAGGGATACAGTAAACCAGAAGTGAAACATCGGAATCTATAACTAGTGTCACAGGAATGGCTCAAAACATAGACTGCAGGAAGAGTCGGTCTTCCTGTACTTAAGTCGGTATTGTGCCTTTTCTATTTAATTCCGATGCAATTTCTGTGTTTCATCGTCAATAATAAGGTCCAAGGCATACAGTACACCTGAAGTGAAGCATCGAAATCTATAACTAGTGTCACAGTAATGGTTCAAAACATAGACAGAAGAAGAGTCAGTCTTCTTGTACTTAAGTCGGCATTGTGCCTTTTGTATTTAATTCCGATTCAATTGCTGTGTTTCCTCGTCAATAAGAAGGTCCTAGGGGTACAGTAAACCTGAGGTGAAGCATCGGTATCTATAACTAGTGTCACAGGAATGGATCAAATCATAGACAGTAGGAAAAGTCAGTCATCTTATACTTAAGTCGGCATTGTGCCTTTTCTATTTAATTCCGATTCAATTGCTGTGTTTCCTCGTCAATAAGAAGGTCCTAGGGATAGAGTAAACCTGAGGTGAAGCATCGGTATCTATAACTAGTGTCACAGGAATGGATCAAATCATAGACAGTAGGAAAAGTCAGTCATCTTATACTTAAGTCGGCATTGTGCCTTTAGTATTTAATTCCGATGCAATTTTTGTGTTTCATCGTCAATAAGAAGGTCCAAGGGATACAGTAAACCTGGAGTGAAGTATCGGAATCTGTAACTAGTGTCACAGGAATGGTTCAAACATAGTCAGTAAGAAGAGTCAGTCTTCTTGCACTTAGGTCGGCATTGTGCCTTTTGTATTTAATTCCGATGCAATTTCTGTGTTTCATCGTCAATAAGAAGGTCCAAGGGATACAGTAAACCTGAAGTGAAGCATCGTATCTATAACTAGTGTCACAGGAATGGTTCAAAACTTAGACAGTAGGAAGAGACAGTCTTCTTGTACTTAAGTCGGCATTGTGCCTTTTTTATTTAATTGTGATGCAATTTCTGTGTTTCATCGTCAATATGAAGATCCAAGGGATACAGTAAACCTGGAGTGAGGCATCGGAATCTATAACTACTGTCACAGGAATGGTTCAAATCGCCGACAGTTACAAGTGTCAGTCTTCTCGTACTTAAGTCGGTATTGTGCCTTTACTATTTAATTCCTATGCAATTTCTGTGTTTCCTCGTCAATAAGAAGGTCCAATTGATATAGTAAACCTGGAGTGAAGCATCGGAATCTACAACTAGTGTCACAGGAATGGTTCAAAACATAGACAGTAAGTAGCGTCAGTCTTCTTGTACTTAAGTCGGCATTGTGCCTTTTTTATTTAATTCCGATGCAATTTCTTTGTTTCTTCGTCTATAAGAAGGCCCAAGAGATGCAGTAAACCTGGAGTGAAGCATCGGAATCTATAACTAGTGTCACAGGAATCGTTCAAAAACATCGACAGTAAGAAGAGTCAGTCTTCTTGTACTTATTTCGGCATTGTGCCTTTAGTATTTAATTCCGATGCAATTTCTATGTTTCATCGTCAATAAGAAGGTCCAAGGGATATAGTAAACCTGGAGTGAAGCATCGGAATCTATAACTAGTGTCACAGGAATGGTTCAAAACTTAGACAGTAAGTAGCGTCAGTCTTCTTGTACTTAAGTCGGCATTGTGCCTTTAGTATTTAATTCCGATGCAATTTATGTGTTTCATCGTTAAAATGAAGGTCAGAGGGATACAGTAAATCTGAAGTCAAGCATCGGAATCTATAACTAGTGTCACAGGAATGGTTCAAAACATAGTCAGTAAGAAGAGTCAGTCTTCATGTACGTAAGTCGGCATTGTGCCTTTTGTATTTAATTCCGATGCAATGTCTGTGTTTTATCGTCAATAAGAAGGTCAGAGGGATACAGTAAACCTGAAGTGAAGCATCGGAATCTATAACTAGTGTCACAGGAATGGTTCAAAACATAGTCAGTAAGAAGAGTCAGTCATATTGTACTTATGTCGGCATTGAGCCTTTTGTATTAAATTCCGATGCAATTTGTGTGTTTCATCGTCAATAAGAAGGTCCAAGGGATACAGTAAACCTGGAGTGAAGCATCGGAATCTAAAACTAGTGACACAGGAATGGTTCAGAACATAGACTGTAGGAAGAGTCAGTCTTCTTGCACCTAAGTCGGCATTGTGCCTTTTCTATTTACTTCCGATGCAATTGCTGTGTTTCATCGTCAACAAGAAGGTCAGAGGGATACAGTAAACCTGAAGTGAAGCATCGGAATCTATTACTAGTGTCACAGGAATGGTTCAAAACATAGACAGTAGGAAGAGTCAGTCTATTTGTACTTAAGTCGGCATGCTGAATTTTCTATTTAACTCCGATGCAATTTCTGTTTTTCATCGTCAATAAGAAGGTCCAAGGGATATAGTAAACCTGGAGTGAAGCATCGGAATCTATAATTAGTGTCACAGGAATGGTTCAAGTCATAGGCAGTAAGAAGAGTCAGTCTTCTTGTACTTAAGTCGGCATTGTGCCTTTTTTATTTAATTCAGATGCAATTTCTGTACTTCATCGTCAATATGAAGGTCTAGGGGATATAGTAAACATGAAGTGAAGCATCAGAATCTATAACTAGTGTCACAGGAATGGTTTAAAACATAGTCAGTAAGAAGAGACAGTCTTCTTTTACTTAAGTCGGCATTGTGCCTTTTGTATTAAATTCCGATGCAATTTCTGTGTTTCATCGTCAATAAGAAGGTCCAAGGGACAGAGTAAACCTGAGGTGAAGCATCGGTATCTATAACTAGTGTCACAGGAATGGATCAAATCATAGACAGTAGGAAAAGTCAGTCATCTTATACTTAAGTCGGCATTGTGCCTTTAGTATTTAATTATGATGCAATTTTTGTGTTTCTTCGTCAATAAGAAGGTCCAATTGATATAGTAAACCTGGAGTGAAGCATCGGAATCTACAACTAGTGTCACAGGAATGGTTCAAAACATAGACAGTAAGTAGCGTCAGTCTTCTTGTACTTAAGTCGGCATTGTGCCTTTTTTATTTAATTCCGATGCAATTTCTTTGTTTCTTCGTCTATAAGAAGGCCCAAGAGATGCAGTAAACCTGGAGTGAAGCATCGGAATCTATAACTAGTGTCACAGGAATCGTTCAAAAACATCGACAGTAAGAAGAGTCAGTCTTCTTGTACTTATTTCGGCATTGTGCCTTTTTTATTTAATTGTGATGCAATTTCTGTGTTTCATCGTCAATATGAAGATCCAAGGGATACAGTAAACCTGGAGTGAGGCATCGGAATCTATAACTACTGTCACAGGATTGGTTCAAATCGCCGACAGTTACAAGAGTCAGTCTTCTTGTACTTAAGTCGGTATTGTGCCTTTACTATTTAATTCCTATGCAATTTCTGTGTTTCTTCGTCAATAAGAAGGTCCAATTGATATAGTAAACCTGGAGTGAAGCATCGGAATCTACAACTAGTGTCACAGGAATGGTTCAAAACATAGACAGTAAGTAGCGTCAGTCTTCTTGTACTTAAGTCGGCATTGTGCCTTTTTTATTTAATTCCGATGCAATTTCTTTGTTTCTTCGTCTATAAGAAGGCCCAAGAGATGCAGTAAACCTGGAGTGAAGCGTCGGAATCTATAACTAGTGTCACAGGAATCGTTCAAAAACATCGACAGTAAGAAGAGTCAGTCTTCTTGTACTTATTTCGGCATTGTGCCTTTAGTATTTAATTCCGATGCAATTTCTATGTTTCATCGTCAATAAGAAGGTCCAAGGGATATAGTAAACCTGGAGTGAAGCATCGGAATCTATAACTAGTGTCACAGGAATGGTTCAAAACTTAGACAGTAAGTAGCGTCAGTCTTCTTGTACTTAAGTCGGCATTGTGCCTTTAGTATTTAATTCCGATGCAATTTATGTGTTTCCTCGTTAAAATGAAGGTCAGAGGGATACAGTAAATCTGAAGTCAAGCATCGGAATCTATAACTAGTGTCACAGGAATGGTTCAAAACATAGTCAGTAAGAAGAGTCAGTCTTCATGTACGTAAGTCGGCATTGTGCCTTTTGTATTTAATTCCGATGCAATGTCTGTGTTTTATCGTCAATAAGAAGGTCAGAGGGATACAGTAAACCTGAAGTGAAGCATCGGAATCTATAACTAGTGTCACAGGAATGGTTCAAAACATAGTCAGTAAGAAGAGTCAGTCATATTGTACTTATGTCGGCATTGAGCCTTTTGTATTAAATTCCGATGCAATTTGTGTGTTTCATCGTCAATAAGAAGGTCCAAGGGATACAGTAAACCTGGAGTGAAGCATCGGAATCTAAAACTAGTGACACAGGAATGGTTCAGAACATAGACTGTAGGAAGAGTCAGTCTTCTTGCACCTAAGTCGGCATTGTGCCTTTTCTATTTACTTCCGATGCAATTGCTGTGTTTCATCGTCAACAAGAAGGTCAGAGGGATACAGTAAACCTGAAGTGAAGCATCGGAATCTATTACTAGTGTCACAGGAATGGTTCAAAACATAGACAGTAGGAAGAGTCAGTCTATTTGTACTTAAGTCGGCATCCTGAATTTTCTATTTAACTCCGATGCAATTTCTGTTTTTCATCGTCAATAAGAAGGTCCAAGGGATATAGTAAACCTGGAGTGAAGCATCGGAATCTATAATTAGTGTCACAGGAATGGTTCAAGTCATAGGCAGTAAGAAGAGTCAGTCTTCTTGTACTTAAGTCGGCATTGTGCCTTTTTTATTTAATTCCGATGCAATTTCTGTACTTCATCGTCAATATGAAGGTCTAGGGGATATAGTAAACATGAAGTGAAGCATCAGAATCTATAACTAGTGTCACAGGAATGGTTTAAAACATAGTCAGTAAGAAGAGACAGTCTTCTTTTACTTAAGTCGGCATTGTGCCTTTTGTATTAAATTCCGATGCAATTTCTGTGTTTCATCGTCAATAAGAAGGTCCAAGGGATAGAGTAAACCTGAGGTGAAGCATCGGTATCTATAACTAGTGTCACAGGAATGGATCAAATCATAGACAGTAGGAAAAGTCAGTCATCTTATACTTAAGTCGGCATTGTGACTTTAGTATTTAATTCCGATGCAATTTTTGTGTTTCATCGTCAATAAGAAGGTCCAAGGGATACAGTAAACCTGGAGTGAAGTATCGGAATCTGTAACTAGTGTCACAGGAATGGTTCAAACATAGTCAGTAAGAAGAGTCAGTCTTCTTGCACTTAGGTCGGCATTGTGCCTTTTGTATTTAATTCCGATGCAATTTCTGTGTTTCATCGTCAATAAGAAGGTCCAAGGGATACAGTAAACCTGAAGTGAAGCATCGTATCTATAACTAGTGTCACAGGAATGGTTCAAAACTTAGACAGTAGGAAGAGACAGTCTTCTTGTACTTAAGTCGGCATTGTGCCTTTTTTATTTAATTGTGATGCAATTTCTGTGTTTCATCGTCAATATGAAGATCCAAGGGATACAGTAAACCTGGAGTGAGGCATCGGAATCTATAACTACTGTCACAGGAATGGTTCAAATCGCCGACAGTTACAAGAGTCAGTCTTCTTGTACTTAAGTCGGTATTGTGCCTTTACTATTTAATTCCTATGCAATTTCTGTGTTTCTTCGTCAATAAGAAGGTCCAATTGATATAGTAAACCTGGAGTGAAGCATCGGAATCTACAACTAGTGTCACAGGAATGGTTCAAAACATAGACAGTAAGTAGCGTCAGTCTTCTTGTACTTAAGTCGGCATTGTGCCTTTTTTATTTAATTCCGATGCAATTTCTTTGTTTCTTCGTCTATAAGAAGGCCCAAGAGATGCAGTAAACCTGGAGTGAAGCGTCGGAATCTATAACTAGTGTCACAGGAATCGTTCAAAAACATCGACAGTAAGAAGAGTCAGTCTTCTTGTACTTATTTCGGCATTGTGCCTTTAGTATTTAATTCCGATGCAATTTCTATGTTTCATCGTCAATAAGAAGGTCCAAGGGATATAGTAAACCTGGAGTGAAGCATCGGAATCTATAACTAGTGTCACAGGAATGGTTCAAAACTTAGACAGTAAGTAGCGTCAGTCTTCTTGTACTTAAGTCGGCATTGTGCCTTTAGTATTTAATTCCGATGCAATTTATGTGTTTCCTCGTTAAAATGAAGGTCAGAGGGATACAGTAAATCTGAAGTCAAGCATCGGAATCTATAACTAGTGTCACAGGAATGGTTCAAAACATAGTCAGTAAGAAGAGTCAGTCTTCATGTACGTAAGTCGGCATTGTGCCTTTTGTATTTAATTCCGATGCAATGTCTGTGTTTTATCGTCAATAAGAAGGTCAGAGGGATACAGTAAACCTGAAGTGAAGCATCAGAGTCTATAACTAGTGTCACAGGAATGGTTCAAAACATAGTCAGTAAGAAGAGTCAGTCATATTGTACTTATGTCGGCATTGAGCCTTTTGTATTAAATTCCGATGCAATTTGTGTGTTTCATCGTCAATAAGAAGGTCCAAGGGATACAGTAAACCTGGAGTGAAGCATCGGAATCTATAATTAGTGTCACAGGAATGGTTCAAGTCATAGGCAGTAAGAAGAGTCAGTCTTCTTGTACTTAAGTCGGCATTGTGCCTTTTTTATTTAATTCCGATGCAATTTCTGTACTTCATCGTCAATATGAAGGTCTAGGGGATATAGTAAACATGAAGTGAAGCATCAGAATCTATAACTAGTGTCACAGGAATGGTTTAAAACATAGTCAGTAAGAAGAGACAGTCTTCTTTTACTTAAGTCGGCATTGTGCCTTTTGTATTAAATTCCGATGCAATTTCTGTGTTTCATCGTCAATAAGAAGGTCCAAGGGATACAGTAAACCTGAAGTGAAGCATCGGAATCTATAACTAGTGTCACCGGAATGGTTCAAAACATAGTCAGTAAGAAGAGTCAGTCATATTGTACTTATGTCGGCATTGAGCCTTTTGTATTAAATTCCGATGCAATTTGTGTGTTCCATCGTCAATAAGAAGGTCCAAGGGATACAGTAAACCTGGAGTGAAGCATCGGAATCTAAAACTAGTGTCACAGGAATGGTTCAGAACATAGACTGTAGGAAGAGTCAGTCTTCTTGCACCTAAGTCGGCATTGTGCCTTTTCTATTTACTTCCGATGCAATTGCTGTGTTTCATCGTCAACAAGAAGGTCAGAGGGATACAGTAAACCTGAAGTGAAGCATCGGAATCTATTACTAGTGTCACAGGAATGGTTCAAAACATAGACAGTAGGAAGAGTCAGTCTATTTGTACTTAAGTCGGCATCCTGTATTTTCTATTTAACTCCGATGCAATTTCTGTTTTTCATCGTCAATAAGAAGGTCCAAGGGATATAGTAAACCTGGAGTGAAGCATCGGAATCTATAATTAGTGTCACAGGAATGGTTCAAGTCATAGGCAGTAAGAAGAGTCAGTCTTCTTGTACTTAAGTCGGCATTGTGCCTTTTTTATTTAATTCCGATGCAATTTCTGTACTTCATCGTCAATATGAAGGTCTAGGGGATATAGTAAACATGAAGTGAAGCATCAGAATCTATAACTAGTGTCACAGGAATGGTTTAAAACATAGTCAGTAAGAAGAGACAGTCTTCTTTTACTTAAGTCGGCATTGTGCCTTTTGTATTAAATTCCGATGCAATTTCTGTGTTTCATCGTCAATAAGAAGGTCCAAGGGATACAGTAAACCTGAAGTGAAGCATCGGAATCTATAATTAGTGTCACATGAATGGTTCAAAACATAGTCATAAAGAAGAGTCAGTCTTCTTGTACTTAAGTCGGCATTGTGACTTTTGTATTTAAATTCCGATGCAATTTCTGTGTTTCTTCGTCAATAAGAAGGTCCAATTGATATAGTAAACCTGGAGTGAAGCATCGGAATCTATAACTAGTGTCACAGGAATGGTTCAAATCATAGTCAGTAAGAAGAGTCAGTCTTCTTGTACTTAAATTGGCATTGTACCTTTTGTATTTAATTCCGATGCAATTTCTGTGTTTCATCTTCAATAAGAAGGTCCAAGGGATACAGTAAACCTGAAGTGAAGCATCAGAGTCTATAACTAGTGTCACAGGAATGGTTCAAAACATAGTCAGTAAGAAAATTCAGTCTTTATGTACATAAGTCGGCATTGTGCCTTTTGTATGTAATTCCGATGCAATTTCTGTGTTTGATCGTCAATAAGAAGGTCCAAGGGATACAGTAAACCTATACTGAAGCATCGGAATCTATAACTAGTGTCACAGGAATGGTTCAAAGCATCGACAGTAAGAAGAGTCAGTCTTCTTGTACGTAATTTGGCATTGTGCCTTTAGTATTTAATTCCGATGCAATTTCTGTGTTTCATCGTCAATAAGAAGGTCAGAGGGATACAGTAAATCTGAAGTCAAGCATCGGAATCTATAACTAGTGTCACAGGAATGGTTCAACACATAGACAGTAGAAAAAGTCAGTCTACATGTACTTAAGTCGGCATTGTGCCGTTTGTATTTAATTCCGATGCAATTTCTGTGTTTCATCGTCAATAAGAAGGTCAGAGTGATACAGTAAACCTGAGGTGAAGCATCGGATACTATAACTAGTGTCATACGAATGGTTCAAAACTTAGTCAGTAAGAAGAGTCAGTCTTCTTGTACTTAAATTGGCATTGTGCCTTTTGTATTTAATTCCGATGCAATTAGTGTGTTTCATCGTCAATACGAAGGTCCAAGGGATACAGTAAACCAGAAGTGAAACATCGGAATCTATAACTAGTGTCACAGGAATGGCTCAAAACATAGACTGCAGGAAGAGTCAGTCTTCCTGTACTTAAGTCGGTATTGTGCCTTTTCTATTTAATTCCGATGCAATTTCTGTGTTTCATCGTCAATAATAAGGTCCAAGGCATACAGTACACCTGAAGTGAAGCATCGAAATCTATAACTAGTGTCACAGTAATGGTTCAAAACATAGACAGAAGAAGAGTCAGTCTTCTTGTACTTAAGTCGGCATTGTGCATTTTTAATTTAATTGTGATGCAATTTCTGTGTTTCATCGTCAATATGAAGATCCAAGGGATACAGTAAACCTGGAGTGAGGCATCGGAATCTATAACTACTGTCACAGGAATGGTTCAAATCGCCGACAGTTACAAGAGTCAGTCTTCTTGTACTTAAGTCGGTATTGTGCCTTTACTATTTAATTCCTATGCAATTTCTGTGTTTCTTCGTCAATAAGAAGGTCCAATTGATATAGTAAACCTGGAGTGAAGCATCGGAATCTACAACTAGTGTCACAGGAATGGTTCAAAACATAGACAGTAAGTAGCGTCAGTCTTCTTGTACTTAAGTCGGCATTGTGCCTTTTTTATTTAATTCCGATGCAATTTCTTTGTTTCTTCGTCTATAAGAAGGCCCAAGAGTTGCAGTAAACCTGGAGTGAAGCATCGGAATCTATAACTAGTGTCACAGGAATCGTTCAAAAACATCGACAGTAAGAAGAGTCAGTCTTCTTGTACTTATTTCGGCATTGTGCCTTCAGTATTTAATTCCGATGCAATTTCTATGTTTCATCGTCAATAAGAAGGTCCAAGGGATATAGTAAACCTGGAGTGAAGCATCGGAATCTATAACTAGTGTCACAGGAATGGTTCAAAACTTAGACAGTAAGTAGCGTCAGTCTTCTTGTACTTAAGTCGGCATTGTGCCTTTAGTATTTAATTCCGATGCAATTTATGTGTTTCATCGTTAAAATGAAGGTCAGAGGGATACAGTAAATCTGAAGTCAAGCATCGGAATCTATAACTAGTGTCACAGGAATGGTTCAAAACATAGTCAGTAAGAAGAGTCAGTCTTCATGTACGTAAGTCGGCATTGTGCCTTTTGTATTTAATTCCGATGCAATGTCTGTGTTTTATCGTCAATAAGAAGGTCAGAGGGATACAGTAAACCTGAAGTGAAGCATCGGAATCTATAACTAGTGTCACAGGAATGGTTCAAAACATAGTCAGTAAGAAGAGTCAGTCATATTGTACTTATGTCGGCATTGAGCCTTTTGTATTAAATTCCGATGCAATTTGTGTGTTTCATCGTCAATAAGAAGGTCCAAGGGATACAGTAAACTTGGAGTGAAGCATCGGAATCTAAAACTAGTGACACAGGAATGGTTCAGAACATAGACTGTAGGAAGAGTCAGTCTTCTTGCACCTAAGTCGGCATTGTGCCTTTTCTATTTACTTCCGATGCAATTGCTGTGTTTCATCGTCAACAAGAAGGTCAGAGGGATACAGTAAACCTGAAGTGAAGCATCGGAATCTATTACTAGTGTCACAGGAATGGTTCAAGACATAGACAGTAGGAAGAGTCAGTCTATTTGTACTTAAGTCGGCATCCTGAATTTTCTATTTAACTCCGATGCAATTTGTGTTTTTCATCGTCAATAAGAAGGTCCAAGGGATATAGTAAACCTGGAGTGAAGCATCGGAATCTATAATTAGTGTCACAGGAATGGTTCAAGTCATAGGCAGTAAGAAGAGTCAGTCTTCTTGTACTTAAGTCGGCATTGTGCCTTTTTTATTTAATTCCGATGCAATTTCTGTACTTCATCGTTAATATGAAGGTCTAGGGGATATAGTAAACATGAAGTGAAGCATCAGAATCTATAACTAGTGTCACAGGAATGGTTTAAAACATAGTCAGTAAGAAGAGACAGTCTTCTTTTACTTAAGTCGGCATTGTGCCTTTTGTATTAAATTCCGATGCAATTTCTGTGTTTCATCGTCAATAAGAAGGTCCAAGGGATAGAGTAAACCTGAGGTGAAGCATCGGTATCTATAACTAGTGTCACAGGAATGGATCAAATCATAGACAGTAGGAAAAGTCAGTCATCTTATACTTAAGTCGGCATTGTGCCTTTAGTATTTAATTCCGATGCAATTTTTGTGTTTCATCGTCAATAAGAAGGTATAAGGGATACAGTAAACCTGGAGTGAAGTATCGGAATCTGTAACTAGTGTCACAGGAATGGTTCAAACATAGTCAGTAAGAAGAGTCAGTCTTCTTGCACTTAGGTCGGCATTGTGCCTTTTGTATTTAATTCCGATGCAATTTCTGTGTTTCATCGTCAATAAGAAGGTCCAAGGGATACAGTAAACCTGAAGTGAAGCATCGTATCTATAACTAGTGTCACAGGAATGGTTCAAAACTTAGACAGTAGGAAGAGACAGTCTTCTTGTACTTAAGTCGGCATTGTGCCTTTTTTATTTAATTGTGATGCAATTTCTGTGTTTCATCGTCAATATGAAGATCCAAGGGATACAGTAAACCTGGAGTGAGGCATCGGAATCTATAACTACTGTCACAGGAATGGTTCAAATCGCCGACAGTTACAAGAGTCAGTCTTCTTGTACTTAAGTCGGTATTGTGCCTTTACTATTTAATTCCTATGCAATTTCTGTGTTTCTTCGTCAATAAGAAGGTCCAATTGATATAGTAAACCTGGAGTGAAGCATCGGAATCTACAACTAGTGTCACAGGAATGGTTCAAAACATAGACAGTAAGTAGCGTCAGTCTTCTTGTACTTAAGTCGGCATTGTGCCTTTTTTATTTAATTCCGATGCAATTTCTTTGTTTCTTCGTCTATAAGAAGGCCCAAGAGATGCAGTAAACCTGGAGTGAAGCATCGGAATCTATAACTAGTGTCACAGGAATCGTTCAAAAACATCGACAGTAAGAAGAGTCAGTCTTCTTGTACTTATTTCGGCATTGTGCCTTTAGTATTTAATTCCGATGCAATTTCTATGTTTCATCGTCAATAAGAAGGTCCAAGGGATATAGTAAACCTGGAGTGAAGCATCGGAATCTATAACTAGTGTCACAGGAATGGTTCAAAACTTAGACAGTAAGTAGCGTCAGTCTTCTTGTACTTAAGTCGGCATTGTGCCTTTAGTATTTAATTCCGATGCAATTTATGTGTTTCATCGTTAAAATGAAGGTCAGAGGGATACAGTAAATCTGAAGTCAAGCATCGGAATCTATAACTAGTGTCACAGGAATGGTTCAAAACATAGTCAGTAAGAAGAGTCAGTCTTCATGTACGTAAGTCGGCATTGTGCCTTTTGTATTTAATTCCGATGCAATGTCTGTGTTTTATCGTCAATAAGAAGGTCAGAGGGATACAGTAAACCTGAAGTGAAGCATCGGAATCTATAACTAGTGTCACAGGAATGGTTCAAAACATAGTCAGTAAGAAGAGTCAGTCATATTGTACTTATGTCGGCATTGAGCCTTTTGTATTAAATTCCGATGCAATTTGTGTGTTTCATCGTCAATAAGAAGGTCCAAGGGATACAGTAAACCTGGAGTGAAGCATCGGAATCTAAAACTAGTGACACAGGAATGGTTCAGAACATAGACTGTAGGAAGAGTCAGTCTTCTTGCACCTAAGTCGGCATTGTGCCTTTTCTATTTACTTCCGATGCAATTGCTGTGTTTCATCGTCAACAAGAAGGTCAGAGGGGTACAGTAAACCTGAAGTGAAGCATCGGAATCTATTACTAGTGTCACAGGAATGGTTCAAAACATAGACAGTAGGAAGAGTCAGTCTATTTGTACTTAAGTCGGCATCCTGAATTTTCTATTTAACTCCGATGCAATTTCTGTTTTTCATCGTCAATAAGAAGGTCCAAGGGATATAGTAAACCTGGAGTGAAGCATCGGAATCTATAATTAGTGTCACAGGAATGGTTCAAGTCATAGGCAGTAAGAAGAGTCAGTCTTCTTGTACTTAAGTCGGCATTGTTCCTTTTTTATTTAATTCCGATGCAATTTCTGTACTTCATCGTCAATATGAAGGTCTAGGGGATATAGTAAACATGAAGTGAAGCATCAGAATCTATAACTAGTGTCACAGGAATGGTTTAAAACATAGTCAGTAAGAAGAGACAGTCTTCTTTTACTTAAGTCGGCATTGTGCCTTTTGTATTAAATTCCGATGCAATTTCTGTGTTTCATCGTCAATAAGAAGGTCCAAGGGATACAGTAAACCTGAAGTGAAGCATCGGAATCTATAATTAGTGTCACATGAATGGTTCAAAACATAGTCATAAAGAAGAGTCAGTCTTCTTGTACTTAAGTCGGCATTGTGACTTTTGTATTTAAATTCCGATGCAATTTCTGTGTTTCTTCGTCAATAAGAAGGTACAAGGGATACAGTAAACCTGGAGTGAAGCATCGGAATCTAGAACTATTGACACAGGGATGGTTCAAAACACAGACAGTAAGAAGAGTCAGTATTCTTGTACTTAAGTCGGCATTGTGCCCTTTGTATTTAATTCCGATGAAATTTCTGTGTTTCATCGTCAATAAGAAGGTCCAAGGGATACAGTAAACCTGAAGAAAAACATCGGATCTATAACTAGTGTAACAGGAATGGTTCAAAATAAAGACAGTGGGAAGAGTCAGTCTTCTCGTACTTAAGTCGGCATTGTGACTTTCGTATTTAATTCCGATGCAATTTCTGTGTTTCATCGTCAATAAGCAGGTCAGAGGGATGTAGTAAACCTGAAGTGAAGCATCGGAATCTATAACTAGTGTCACAGGAATGGTTCAAAACATAGACAGTAGGAAGAGTCAGTCTTTTTGTACTTAAGTCGGTATTGTGCCTTTTCTATTTAATTCCTATGCAATTTCTGTGTTTCATCGTCAATAAGAAGGTCCAATTGATATAGTAAACCTGGAGTGAAGCATCGGAATCTATAACTAGTGTCACAGGAATGGTTCAAATCATAGTCAGTAAGAAGAGTCAGTCTTCTTGTACTTAATTTGGCATTGTACCTTTTGTATTTAATTCCGATGCAATTTCTGTGTTTCATCTTCAATAAGAAGGTCCAAGGGATACAGTAAACCTGAAGTGAAGCATCAGAGTCTATAACTAGTGTCACAGGAATGGTTCAAAACATAGTCAGTAAGAAAATTCAGTCTTTATGTACATAAGTCGGCATTGTGACTTTTGTATGTAATTCCGATGCAATTTCTGTGTTTGATCGTCAATAAGAAGGTCCAAGGGATACAGTAAACCTATACTGAAGCATCGGAATCTATAACTAGTGTCACAGGAATGGTTCAAAGCATCGACAGTAAGAAGAGTCAGTCTTCTTGTACGTAATTTGGCATTGTGCCTTTAGTATTTAATTCCGATGCAATTTCTGTGTTTCATCGTCAATAAGAAGGTC
Source organism: Schistocerca americana (assembly GCF_021461395.2). Taxonomy (NCBI): domain Eukaryota; kingdom Metazoa; phylum Arthropoda; class Insecta; order Orthoptera; family Acrididae; genus Schistocerca; species Schistocerca americana. The sequence continues at coordinate 761,436,250 of NC_060123.1, forward strand.
AGAGGGATACAGTAAATCTGAAGTCAAGCATCGGAATCTATAACTAGTGTCACAGGAATGGTTCAACACATAGACAGTAGAAAAAGTCAGTCTACATGTACTTAAGTCGGCATTGTGCCGTTTGTATTTAATTCCGATGCAATTTCTGTGTTTCATCGTCAATAAGAAGGTCAGAGTGATACAGTAAACCTGAGGTGAAGCATCGGATACTATAACTAGTGTCACAGGAATGGTTCAAAACTTAGTCAGTAAGAAGAGTCAGTCTTCTTGTACTTAAATTGGCATTGTGCCTTTTGTATTTAATTCCGATGCAATTAGTGTGTTTCATCGTCAATACGAAGGTCCAAGGGATACAGTAAACCAGAAGTGAAACATCGGAATCTATAACTAGTGTCACAGGAATGGCTCAAAACATAGACTGCAGGAAGAGTCGGTCTTCCTGTACTTAAGTCGGTATTGTGCCTTTTCTATTTAATTCCGATGCAATTTCTGTGTTTCATCGTCAATAATAAGGTCCAAGGCATACAGTACACCTGAAGTGAAGCATCGAAATCTATAACTAGTGTCACAGTAATGGTTCAAAACATAGACAGAAGAAGAGTCAGTCTTCTTGTACTTAAGTCGGCATTGTGCCTTTTGTATTTAATTCCGATTCAATTGCTGTGTTTCCTCGTCAATAAGAAGGTCCTAGGGGTACAGTAAACCTGAGGTGAAGCATCGGTATCTATAACTAGTGTCACAGGAATGGATCAAATCATAGACAGTAGGAAAAGTCAGTCATCTTATACTTAAGTCGGCATTGTGCCTTTTCTATTTAATTCCGATTCAATTGCTGTGTTTCCTCGTCAATAAGAAGGTCCTAGGGATAGAGTAAACCTGAGGGGAAGCATCGGTATCTATAACTAGTGTCACAGGAATGGATCAAATCATAGACAGTAGGAAAAGTCAGTCAACTTATACTTAGGTCGGCATTGTGCCTTTAGTATTTAATTCCGATGCAATTTTTGTGTTTCATCGTCAATAAGAAGGTCCAAGGGATACAGTAAACCTGGAGTGAAGTATCGGAATCTGTAACTAGTGTCACAGGAATGGTTCAAACATAGACAGTAAGCAGAGTCAGTCTTCTTGTACTTAAGTCGGCAATGTGCCTTTTTTATTTAATTCCGATGCAATTTCTGTGTTTCATCGTCAATAAGAACGTCCAAGGTATACTGTAAACCTAGAGTGAAGCATCGGAATCTATAACTAGTGTCACAGGAATGGTTCAAAACATAGACAGTAAGAAGAGTCAGTCTTCTTGTACTTAATTCGGCATTGTGCGTTTTGTATTTAATTCCGACGCAATTTCTGTGTTTCATCGTCAATAAGAACGTCAAAGGCATACAGTAAACCTGGAGTGAACCATCGGAATCTATAACTAGTGTCATAGCGGTGGTTCAAAACATAGACAGTAAGAAGAGTAAGTATTCTTGTACTTAATTCGGCACTGTGCCTTTTGGATTTAGTTCCGATGCAATTTCTGTGATTCATCGTCAGTAAGAAGGTCTAAGGGATACAGTAAACCTGAAGTGAAGCATCAGAATTTATAACTAGTGGCACAGGAACGGTTCGAAACATAGTCAGTAAGAAGAGTCAGTCTTCTTGTACTTAATCCGGCATTGTGCCTTTTGTATTTAATTCTGATGCAAATTCTGTATTTCATCGTCAATAAGAAGGTCAGAGGGATACAGTAATCCTGAAGTGAAGCATCGGAATCTATAACTAGTGTCACAGGAATGGTTCAAAACATAGTAAGTAAGAAGAGTCAGCCTTCTTGTACTTAAGTCGGCATTGTGCCTTTTGTATTTAATTCCGATGCAATTTCTGTGTTTCATCGTCAATAAGAAGGTCCAAGGGATACAGTAAACCTGGAGTGAAGCATCGGAATCTATAACTAGTGACACAGGGATGGTTCAAAATATATACAGTAAGAAGAGTCAGTACTCTTGTACTTAAGTCGGCATTGTGCCTTTTCTATTTAATTCCGATGCAATTGCTGTGTTTCATCGTCAATAAGTAGGTCCAAGGGATACAGTAAACCTGAAGTGAAGTACCCGAATCTATAACTAGTGTCACAGGAATGGTTCAAAACATAGTCAGTAAGAAAAGTCAGTCTTATTGTACTTAAGTCGGCATTGTGCCTTTTGTATTTAATTCCGATGCAATTTCTGTGTTTCATCGTCAATAAGGAGGTCCAAGGGATAGAGTAAACCTGGAGTGAAGCATCGGAATCTATAACTAGTGTCACAGGAATTTTTCAAAACATAGTCAGTAAGAAAAGTCAGTCTTCTTGTACTTAAGTCGGCATTGTGCCTTTTGTAATTAATTCCGATGCTATTTTTGTGTTTCATCGTCAATAAGAAGGTGCAAGGGATACAGTACACCTGAAGTGAAGCATCGGAATCTATAACTAGTGTCACAGGAATGGCTCAAGCATAGACAGTAGGAAGAGTCAGTCTTCCTGTACTTAAGTCGGTTTTGTGCCTTTTCTATTTAATTCCGATGCAATTTCTGTGTTTCATCGTCAATAAGAAGGTCAGAGGGGTACAGTAAACCTGAAGTGAAGCATGGGAATCTATAACTAGTGTCACAGGAATGGTTCAAATCATAGAGAGTTGGAAGATTCAGTCTTCTTGTACTTAAGTCGGCATTGTGCCTTTTGTATTTCATTCCGATGCAATTTCTGTGTTTCATCGCCAATAAGAAGGTCCGAGGGATATAGTAAACCTCAAGTGAAGCATCGGAATAAAAAACTAGTGTCACAGGAATAGTTGAAAACATAGAGAGTAGGAAGAGTCAGTCTTCTTGTACTTAAGTCGGCATTGTGCTTATTCTATTTAATACCGATGCGATTTCTGTGTCTCATCGTCAATAATAAGGTCCTAGGGATACAGTAAACCTGAAGTGAAGCATCGGAATCTATAACTTGTGTCACAGGAATGGTCCAAAACATAGTCAGGTAGCAGAGCCAGTCTTCTTGTACTTAAGTCGGCATTGTGCCTTTTGTATTCAATTCCGATGCAAAATCTGTGTTTCATCGCCAATAAGAAGGTCAAGGGATACAGTAAACCTGAAGTGAAGCATCGAAATCTATAACTAGTGTCACAGGAATGGTTCAAAACATAGACAGAAGAAGAGCCAGCCTTCTTGTACTTAAGTCGGCATTGTGCCTTTTGTATTTAATTCAGATGCAATTTCTGAGTTTCATCGTCCATAAGAAGGCAGGGGGATACAGTGAACCTGAAGTGAAGCATCGGAATCTTCAACTAGTGTCACAGCAATCGTTCATAACATAGTCAGTAAGAACAGTCAGTCTTCTTGTACTTAAGTCGGCCTTGTGCCTTTTGTATTAAATTCCGATGCAATATCTGTGTTTCATCGTCAATAAGTAGGTCCAAGGGATACAGTAAACCTGGAGTGAAGCATCGGAATCTGTAACTAGTGTCACAGGAATGGTTCAATCATAGACAGTAAGCAGAGACAGTCTTCCTGTACTAAAGTTGGCATTGTGCCTTTTTTATTTAATTCCGATGAAATTTCTGTGTTCATCGACAATAAGAACGTCCAAGGGATACTGTAAACCTAGAGTGAAGCATCGGAATCTATGACTAGTGTCACAGGAATGGTTCAAAACATAGACAGTAAGAAGAGTCAGTCTTCTTGTACTTAATTCGGCATTGTGCGTTTTGTATTTAATTCCGACGCAATTTCTGTGTTTCATCGTCAATAAGAACGTCAGAGGGATACAGTAAACCTGGAGTGAAGCATCGGAATCTATAACTAGTGTCACATGGATGGTACAAAACATAGACAGTAAGAAGAGTAAGTATTCTTGTACTTAATTCGGCACTGTGCCTTTTGGATTTAATTCCGATTCAATTTCTGTGTTTCATCGTCAATAAGAAGGTCTAAGGGATACAGTAAACCTGAAGTGAAGCATCAGAGTCTATAACTAGTGTCACAGGAATGGTTCAAAACATAGTCAGTAAGAAGAGTCAGTCTTCTTGTACTTAATCCGGCATTGTGAATTTTGCATTTAATTACGATGCAAATTCTGTGTTTCATCGTCAATAAGATGGTCAGAGGGATACAGTAAACCTGAAGTGAAGCATCGGAATCTATAACCAGTGTCACAGGAATGGTTCAAAACATAGTCAGTAAGAAGAGTCAGTCTTCTTGTACTTATGTCGGCATTGTGCCTTTTGTATTTAATTGCGATGCAATTTCTGTGTTTCATCGTCCATAAGAAGGTCCAAGGGATACGTAAACCTGGAGTGAAGCATCGGACCTATAACTAGTGACGCAGGGATGGTTCAAACATAGACAGTAAGAGGAGTCAGTATTCTTGTTCTTAAGTCGGCATTGTGCCTTTTCTATTTAATTCCGATTCAATTGCTGTGTTTCATCGTCAATAAGAAGGTCCAAGGGATACAGTAAACCTAAAGTGAAGCACCGGAATCTATAACTAGTGTCACAGGAATGGTTCAAAACATAGTCAGTAAGAAGAGTCAGTCTTCTTGTAATTAAGTCGGCATTGTGCCTTTTGTATTTAATTCCGATGCAATATCTGTGTTTCATCGTCAATAAGGAGGTTCAAGGGATAGAGTAAACCTGGAGTGAAGCATCGGAATCTATAACTAGTGTCACAGGAATGGTTCAAAACATAGTCAGTAGGAAGAGTCAGTCTTCTTGTACTTAAGTCGGCATTGTGCCTTTTGTATTTAATTCCGATGCTATTTTTGTGTTTCATCGTCAATAAGAAGGTCCAAGGGATACAGTAAACCGGGAGTGAAGCATCGGAATCTATAACTAGAGTCACAGAAATGGTTCAAAACATAGTCAGTAACAAGAGTCAGTCTTTTTGTACTTAAGTCGCCAATGTGCCTATTGTATTTAATTCCGATGCAATTTCTGTGTTTCATCGACAATAAGAAGGTCCAAGGGATACAGTAAACCAGAAGTGAAGCATCGGAATCTATAACTAGTGCCACAGGAATGGCTCAAAACATAGACAGTAGGAAGAGTCAGTCTTCCTGTACTTAAGTCGGTTGTGTGCCTTTTCTATTTAATTCCGATGCAATTTCTGTGTTTCATCGTCATTAAGAAGGTCAGAGGGATACAGTAAACCTTAAGTGAACCATGGGAATCTATAACTAGTGTCACAGGAATGGTTCAAATCATAGAGAGTTGGAAGATTAAGTCTTCTTGTACTTAAGTCGGCATTGTGCCTTTTGTATTTCATTCCGATGCAAATTCTCTGTTTCATCATCAATAAGAAGGTCCGAGGGATATAGTAAACGTCAAGTGAAGCATCGGAAAAAAAACTAGTGTCACAGGAATGGTTCAAAGCTAAGAGAGTAGGAAGAGTCAGTCTTCTTGTACTTGAGTCGGCATTGTGCTTATTCTATTTAATACCGATGCGACTTCTGTGTCTCATCGTCAATAAGAAGGTCCTAGGGATACAGTAAACCTGAAGTTAAGCATCGGAATCTATAACTTGTGTCACAGGAATGGTTCAAAACATAGTCAGTAAGAAGAGTCAGTCTTCTTGTACTTAAGTCGGCATTGTGCCTTTTGTATTTAATTCCGATGCAAAATCTGTGTTTCATCGCCAATAAGAAGGTCCAAGGGATACAGTAAACCTGAAGTGAAGCATCAGAATCTATAACAAGTGTCACAGCAATCGTTCAAAACATAGTCAGTAAGAACAGTCAGTCTTCTTGTACTTAAGTCGGCCTTGTGCCTTTTGTATTTAATTCCGATGCAATATCTGTGTTTCATCGTCAATAAGAAGGTCCAAGGTATACAGTAAACCTGAAGTGAAGCATCGAAATCTATAACTAGTGTCACAGGAATGGTTCAAAACATAGACAGAAGAAGAGACAGCCTTCTTGTACTTAAGTCGGCATTGTGCCTTTTGTATTTCATTCAGATGCAATTTCTGAGATTCAGCGTCCATAAGAAAGGCAGAGGGATACAGTAAACCTGAAGTGAAGCATCGGAAGCTATAACTAGTGTCACAGCAATCGTTTAAAGCACAGTCAGTAAGAACAGTCAGTCTTCTTGTACTAAAGTAGGCCTTGTGCCTTTTGTATTAAATTCCGATGCAATTTCTGTGTTTCATCGTCAATAAGAAGGTCCAAGAGATACAGTAAACCTGGAGTGAAGCATCGGAATCTGTAACTAGTTTCACAGGAATGGTTCAATCATAGACAGTAAGCAGAGTCAGTCTTCCTGTACTAAATTCGGCATTGTGCCTTTGTATTTAATTCCGATGCAATTTCTGTGTTTCATCGTCGATAAGAAGGTCCAGGGGATACAGTAAACCTAGAGTGAACCATCGGAATCTATAACTAGTGTCACAGGAATGAATCAAACATAGTCAGTAAGAAGAGTCAGTCTTCTTGTACTAAATTCGGCATTGTGCCTTTGTATTTAATTCCAATGCAATTTCTGTGTTTCATCTTCGATAAGAAGGTCCAGGGGATACAGTAAACCTGGAGTGAAGCATCGGAATCTATAACTAGTGTCACAGGGATGGTTCAAACATAGACAGTGGGAAGAGTCAGTATTCTTTTACTTAAGTCGGCATTGTGCTTTTTGTATTTAATTCCGATGCAATTTCTGTGTTTCATCGTCAATAAGGAGGTCCAAGGGATACAGTAAACCTGAAGTGAAGCATCAGAGTCTATAACTAGTGTCACAGGAATGGTTCAAAACATAGTCAGTAAGAAGAGTCAGTCTTTTTGTACATAAGTCGGCATTGTGCCTTTTGTATTTAATTCCGATGCAATTTCTGTGTTTCACGGTCAATAACAAGGTCCAAGGGATACAGTAAACCTGTAGTGAAGCATCGGAATCTATAACTAGTGTCACAGGAATAGTTCAAAGCATCGACAGTAAGAAGAGTCAGTCTTCTTGTACTTAATTCGGCATTGTGCCTTTAGTAATTAATTCCGATGCAATTTCTGTGTTTTACCGTCAATAAGAGGGTCAGAGGGATACAGTAAATCTGAAGTCAAGCATCGGAATCTATAACTAGTGTCACAGGAATGGTTCAACACATAGATAGTAGGAAAAGTTAGTCTACATGTACTTAAGTCGGCATTGTGCCGTTTGTATTACTTTCCGATGCAATTTCTGTGTTTCATCGTCAATAAGAAGGTCAGAGGGATACAGTAAACCTGAAGTGAAGCATCGGAATCTACAACTAGTGTCACAGGAATGGTTCAAAACATAGTCAGTAAGAAGAGTCAGTCTCCTTGTACTTAAGTTGGCATTGTGCCTTTTGTATTTAATTCCGATGCAATTAGTGTGTTTCATCGTCAATAAGTAGGTCCAAGGGATACAGTAAACCAGAGGTGAAGCATCGGAATCTATAACTAGTGTCACAGGAATGGCTCAAATAATAGACAGTAGGAAGAGTCAGTCTTCCTGTACTTAAGTCGGTTTTGTGCCTTTTCTATTTAATTACGATGCAATTTCTGTGTTTCATCGTCAATAAGAAGGTCAGAGGGGTACAGTAAACCTGAAGTGAAGCATGGGAATCTATAACTAGTGTCACAGGAATGGTTCAAATCATAGAGAGTTGGAAGATTCAGTCTTCTTGTACTTAAGTCGGCATTGTGCCTTTTGTATTTCATTCCGATGCACTTTCTGTGTTTCATCGTCAATAAGAAGGTCCGAGGGATATAGTAAACCTCAAGTGAAGCATCGGAATAAAAAACTAGTGTCACAGGAATGGTTCAAAGCATAGAGAGTAGGAAGAGTCAGTCTTCTTGTACTTAAGTCGGCATTGTGCTCATTCTATTTTATACCGATGCGATTTCTGTGTCTCATCGTCAATAAGAAGGTAGTAGGGACACAGTAAACATGAAGTGAAGCATCGGAATCTATAACTTGTGTCACAGGAATGGTTCAAAACATAGTCAGTAAGAAGAGTCAGTCTTCTTGTACTTAAGTCGGCATTGTGCCTTTTGTATTTAATTCCGATGCAAAATCTGTGTTTCATTGCCAATAAGAATGTCCAACGGATACAGTAAACCTGAAGTGAAGCATCAGAATCTATAACTAGTGTCACAGCAATCGTTCAAAACATAGTCAGTAAGAACAGTCAGTCTTCTTGTACTTAGGTCGGCCTTGTGCCTTTTGTATTTAATTCCGATGCAATATCTGTGTTTCATCGTCAATAAGAAGGTCCAAGGGATACAGTAAACCTGAAGTGAAGCATCGTAATCTATAACTAGTGTCACAGGAATGGTTCAAAACATAGACAGAAGAAGAGACAGCCTTCTTGTACTTAAGTCGGCATTGTGCCTTTTGTATTTAATTCAGATGCAATTTCTGAGTTTCATCGTCCATAAGAAGGGCAGAGGGATACAGTAAACCTGAAGTGAAGCATCGGAATCTTCAACTAGTGTCACAGCAATCGTTCAAAACATAGTCAGTAAGAACAGTCAGTCTTCTTGTACTTAAGTCGGCCTTGTGCCTTTTGTATTAAATTCCGATGCAATTTCTGTGTTTCATCGTCAATAAGAAGGTCCAAGGGATACAGTAAACCTGGAGTGAAGCATCGGAATCTGTAACTAGTGTCACAGGAATGGATCAATCATAGACAGTAAGCAGAGACAGTCTTCCTGTACTAAAGTAGGCATTGTGCCTTTTTTATGTAATTCCGATGCAATTTCTGTGTTTCATCGACAATAAGAACGTCCAAGGGATGCTGTAAACCTAGAGTGAAGCATCGGAATCTCTAACTAGTGTCACAGGAATGGTTCGAAACATAGACAGTAAGAAGAGTCAGTCTTCTTGTACTTAATTCGGCATTGTGCGTTTTGTATTTATTTCCGACGCAATTTCTGTGTTTCATCGTCAATAAGAACGTCAGAGGGATACAGTAAACCTGGAGTGAAGCATCGGAATCTATAACTAGTGTCACAGGGATGGTACAAAACATAGACAGTAAGAAGAGTAAGTATTCTTGTACTTAATTCGGCACTGTGCCTTTTGGATTTAATTCCGATGCAATTTCTGTGTTTCATCGTCAATAAGAAGGTCTAAGGGATACAGTAAACCTGAAGTGAAGCATCAGAATCTATAACTAGTGTCACAGGAATGGTTCAAAACATAGTCAGTAAGAAGAGTCAGTCTTCTTGTACTTAATCCGGCATTGTGAATTTTGTATTTAATTCCTCTGCAAATTCTGTGTTTCATCGTCAATAAGAAGGTCAGAGGGATACAGTAAACCTGAAGTGAAGCATCGGAATCTATAACTAGTGTCACAGGAATGGTTCAAAACATAGTCAGTAAGAAGAGTCAGTCTTCTTGTACTTAAGTCGGCATTGTGCCTTTTGTATTTAATTCCGATGCAATTTCTGTGTTTCATCGTCCATAAGAAGGTCCAAGGGATACAGTAAACCTGGAGTGAAGCATCGGAATCTATAACTAGTGACGCAGGGATGGTTCAAACATAGACAGTAAGAAGAGTCTGTATTCTTGTACTTAAGTCGGCATTCTGCCTTTTCTATTTAATTCCGATGCAATTGCTGTGTTTCATCGTCAATAAGAAGGTCCAAGGGATACAGTAAACCTGAAGTGAAGCACCGGAATCTATAACTAGTGCCACAGGAATGGTTCAAAACATAGTCAGTAAGAAGAGTCAGTCTTCTTGTACTTAAGTCGGCATTGTGCCTTTTGTATTTAATTCCGATGCAATTTCTGTGTTTCATCGTCAATAAGGAGGTTCAAGGGATAGAGTAAACCTGGAGTGAAGCATCGGAAACTATAACTAGTGTCACAGGAATGGTTCAAAACATAGTCAGTAAGAAGAGTCAGTCTTCTTGTACTTAAGTCGGCATTGTGCCTTTTGTATTTAATTCCGATGCTATTTTTGTGTTTCATCGTCAATAAGAAGGTCCAAGGGATACAGTAAACCGGGAGTGAAGCATCGGAATCTATAACTAGAGTCACAGAAATGGTTCAAAACATAGTCAGTAACAAGAGTCTGTCTTTTTGTACTTAAGTCGGCAATGTGCCTATTGTATTTAATTCCGATGCAATTTCTGTGTTTCATCGTCAATAAGAAGGTCATAGGGATACAGTAAACCTGAGGTGAAGCATCGGTATCTATAACTAGTGTCACAGGAATGGTTCAAAGCATAGTCAGTAAGCAGAGTCAGTCTTCTTGTAATTAAGTCGGCATTGTGACTTTTGTATTTAATTCCGATGCAATTTCTGTGTTTCATCGTCAATAAGAAGGTCCAAGGGATACAGTAAACCTGGAGTGAAGCATCGGAATCTATAACTAGTGTCACGGGAATGGTTCAAATCATAGTCAGTAAGAAGAGTCAGTCTTCTTGTACATATGTCGGCATTGTGCCTTTTGTATTTAATCCCGATGCAATATCTATGTTTCATCGTCAAGAAGGAGGTCAGAGGGATACAGTAAACCGGGAGTGAAGCATCGGAATCTATAACTAGTGTCACAGAAATGGTTCAAAACATAGTCAGTAAGAAGAGTCAGTCTTCTTGTACTTAAGTCGGCATTGTGCCTTTTGTATTTAATCCCGATGCAATTTCTGAGTTTCATCGTCAATAAGAAGGTCCAAGGGATACAGTAAACCTGAAGTGAAGCATCGAAATCTATAACTAGTGTCACAGGAATGGTTCAAAACATAGACAGAAGAAGAGACAGCCTTCTTGTACTTAAGTCGGCATTGTGCCTTTTGTATTTAATTCAGATGCAATTTCTGAGATTCAGCGTCCATAAGAAGGGCAGAGGGATACAGTAAACCTGAAGTGAAGCATCGGAATCTATAACTAGTGTCACAGCAATCGTTCAAAGCATAGTCAGTAAGAACAGTCAATCTTCTTGTACTAAAGTAGGCCTTGTGCCTTTTGTATCAAATTCCGATGCAATTTCTGTATTTCATCGTCAATAAGAAGGTCCAAGGGATACAGTAAACCTGGAGTGAAGCATCGGAATCTGTAACTAGTTTCACAGGAATGGTTCAATCATAGACAGTAAGCAGAGTCAGTCTTCCTGTACTAAATTCGGCATTGTGCCTTTGTATTTAATTCCGATGCAATTTCTGTGTTTCATCGTCGATAAGAAGGTCCAGGGGATACAGTAAACCTAGAGTGAACCATCGGAATCTATAACTAGTGTCACAGGAAAGAATCAAACACAGTGTGTAAGAAGAGTCAGTCTTCTTGTAGTAAATTCGGCATTGTGCCTTTGTATTTAATTGCAATGCAATTTCTGTGTTTCATCGTCGATAAGAAGGTCCAGGGGATACAGTAAACCTGGAGTGAAGCATCGGAATCTATAACTAGTGTCACAGGGATGGTTCGAACATAGACAGTGGGAAGAGTCAGTATTCTTTTACTTAAGTCGGCATTGTGATTTTGTATTTAATTCCGATGCAATTTCTGTGTTTCATCTTCAATAAGAAGGTCCAAGGGATACAGTGAACCTGAAGTGAAGCATCAGAGTCTATAACTAGTGTCACAGGAATGGTTCAAAACATAGTCAGTAAGAAGAGTCAGTCTTTTTGTACATAAGTCGGCATTGTGCCTTTTGTATTTAATTCCGATGCAATTTCTGTGTTTCACGGTCAATAACAAGGTCCAAGGGATACAGTAAACCTGTAGTGAAGCATCGGAATCTATAACTAGTGTCACAGGAATAGTTCAAAGCATCGACAGTAAGAAGAGTCAGTCTTCTTGTACTTAATTCGGCACTGTGCCTTTAGTAATTAATTCAGATGCAATTTCTGTGTTTTACCGTCAATAAGAAGGTCAGAGGGATACAGTAAATCTGAAGTCAAGCATCGGAATCTATAACTAGTGTCACAGGAATGGTTCATCACATAGACAGTAGGAAAAGTCAGTCTACATGTACTTAAGTCGGCATTGTGCCGTTTGTATTACTTTCCGATGCAATTTCTGTGTTTCATCGTCAATAAGAAGGTCAGAGGGATACAGTAAATCTGAAGTGAAGCATCGGTATCTACAACTAGTGTCACAGGAATGGTTCAAAACATAGTCAGTAAGAAGAGTCAGTCTTCTTGTACTTAAGTTGGCATTGTGCCTTTTGTATTTAATTCCGATGCAATTAGTGTGTTTCATCGTCAATAAGTAGGTCCAAGGGATACAGTAAACCAGAGGTGAAGCATCGGAATCTATAACTAGTGTCACAGGAATGGCTCAAAACATAGACAGTAGGAAGAGTCAGTCTTCCTGGACTTAAGTCGGTTTTGTGCCTTTTCTATTTAATTACGATGCAATTTCTGTGTTTCTTCGTCAATAAGAAGGTCAGAGGGGTACAGTAAACCTGAAGTGAAGCATGGGAATCTATAACTAGTGTTACAGGAATGGTTCAAATCATAGAGAGTTGGAAGATTCAGTCTTCTTGTACTTAAGTCGGCATTGTGCCTTTTGTATTTCATTCCGATGCAATTTCTGAGTTTCATCGTCAATAAGAAGGTCCGAGGGATATAGTAAACCTCAAGTGAAGCATCGGAATAAAAAACTAGTGTCACAGGAATGGTTCAAAGCATAGAGAGTAAGAGGAGTCAGTCTTCATGTACTTAAGTCGGCATTGTGCTGATTCTATTTAATACCGATGCGATTTCTGTGTCCCATCGTCAATAAGAAGGTCCTAGGGATACAGTAAACCTGAAGTGAAGCATCGGAATCTATAACTTGTGTCACAGGAATGGTTCAAAACATAGTCAGTAAGAAGAGTCAGTCTTCTTGTACTTATGTCGGCATTGTGCCATTTGTATTTAGTTCCGATGCAAAATCTGTGTTTCATCGCCAATAAGAAGGTCCAAGGGATACAGTAAACCAGAAGTGAAGCATCAGAATCTATAACTAGTGTCACAGCAATCGTTCAAAACATAGTCAGTAAGAACAGTCAGTCTTCTTGTACTTAAGTCGGCCTTGTGCCTTTTGTATTTAATTCCGATGCAATATCTGTGTTTCATCGTCAATAAGAAGGTCCAAGGTATACAGTAAACCTGAAGTGAAGCATCTAAATCTATAACTAGTGTCACAGGAATGGTTCAAAACATAGACAGAAGAAGAGACAGCCTTCTTGTACTTAAGTCGGCATTGTGCCTTTTGTATTTAATTCAGATGCAATTTCTGAGTTTCATCGTCCATAAGAAGGGCAGAGGGATACAGTAAACCTGAAGTGAAGCATCGGAATCGTCAACTAGTGTCACAGCAATGGTTCAAAACATAGTCAGTAAGAACAGTCAGTCTTCTTGTACTTAAGTCGGCCTTGTGCCTTTTGTATTAAATTCCGATGCAATTTCTGTGTTTCATCGTCAATAAGAAGGTCCAAGGGATACAGTAAACCTGGAGTGAAGCATCGGAATCTGTAACTAGTGTCACAGGAATGGTTCAATCATAGACAGTAAGCAGAGACAGTCTTCCTGTACTAAAGTTGGCATAGTGCCTTTTTTATTTAATTCAGATCCAATTTCTGTGTTTCATCGACAATAAGAACGTCCAAGGGATACTGTAAACCTAGAGTGAAGCATCGGAATCTATAACTAGTGTCACAGGAATGGTTCGAAACATAGACAGTAAGAAGAGTCAGTCTTCTTGTACTTAATTCGGCATTGTGCGTTTTGTATTTAATTCCGACGCAATTTCTGTGTTTCACCGTCAATAAGAACGTCAGAGGGATACAGTAAACCTGGAGTGAAGCATCGGAATCTATAACTAGTGTCACAGGGATGGTACAAAACATAGACAGTAAGAAGAGTAAGTATTCTTGTACTTAATTCGGCACTGTGCCTTTTGGATTTAATTCCGATGCAATTTCTGTGATTCATCGTCAATAAGAAGGTCTAAGGGATACAGTTAACCTGAAGTGAAGCATCAGAATTTATAACTAGTGTCACAGGAATGGTTCAAAACATAGTCAGTAAGAAGAGTCAGTCTTCTTGTACTTAATCCGGCATTGTGAATTTTGTATTTAATTCCGATGCAAATTCTGTGTTTTATCGTCAATAAGAAGGTCAGAGGGATACAGTAAACCTGAAGTGAAGCATCGGAATCTATAACTAGTGTCACAGGAATGGTTCAAAACATAGTCAGTAAGAAGAGTCAGTCTTCTTGTACTTAAGTCGGCATTGTGCCTTTTGTATTTAATTCCGATGCAATTTCTGTGTTTCATCGTCCATAAGAAGGTCCAAGGGATACAGTAAACCTGGAGTGAAGCATCGGAATCTATAACTAGTGACGCAGGGATGGTTCAAACATAGACAGTAAGAAGAGTCAGTATTCTTGTACTTAAGTCGGCATTCTGCCTTTTCTATTTAATTCCGATGCAATTGCTGTGTTTCATCGTCAATAAGAAGGTCCAAGGGATACAGTAAACCTGAAGTGAAGAACCGGAATCTATATCTAGTGTCACAGGAATGGTTCAAAACATAGTCAGTAAGAAGAGTCGGTCTTCTTGTACTTAAGTCGGCATTGTGCCTTTTGTATTTAATTCGGATGCAATTTCTGTGTTTCATCGTCAATAAGGAGGTTTAAGGGATAGAGTAAACCTGGAGTGAAGCACCGGAATCTATAACTAGTGTCACAGGAATGGTTCAAAACATAATCAGTAAGAAGAGTCAGTCTTCTTGTACTTAAGTCGGCATTGTGCCTTTTGTATTTAATTCCGATGCTATTTTTGTGTTTCATCGTCAATAAGAAGGTCATAGGGATACAGTAAACCTGAGGTGAAGCATCGGTATCTATAACTAGCGTCACAGGAATGGTTCAAGGCATAGTCAGTAAGCAGAGTCAGTCTTCTTGTAATTAAGTCGGCATTGTGACTTTTGTATTTAATTCCGATGCAATGTCTGTGTTTCATCGTCAATAAGAAGGTCCAAGGGATACAGTAAACCTGGAATGAAGCATCGGAATCTGCAACTAGTGTCACAGGAATGGTTCAAACATAGACAGTAAGCAGAGTCAGTATTCTTGTACTTATGTCGGCATTGTGCCTTTTTTATTTAATTCCGATGCAATTTCTGCGTTTCATCGTCAATAAGAAGATCCAAGGGATACTGTAAACCTAGAGTGAAGCATCGGAATCTCTAACTAGTGTCACAGGAATGGTTGAAATCATAGACAGTAAGAAGTGTCAGTCTTCTTGTACTTAATTCGGCATTGTGCGTTTTGTATTTAATTCCGACGCAATTTCTGTGTTTTATCGTCAATAAGAACGTCAGAGGGATACAGTAAACCTGGAGTGAAAAATCGGAATCTATAACTAGTGTCACAGGGATGGTTCAAAAGATAGACAGTAAGAAGAGAAAGTATTCTTGTACTTAATTCGGCACTGTGCCTTTTGGATTTAATTCCGATGCAATTTCTGTGTTTCATCGTCAATAAGAAGGTCTAAGGGATACAGTAAACCTGAAGTGTAACATCGGAATCTATAACTAGTGTCACAGGAATGGTTCAAAGCATAGTCTGTAAGAAGAGTCAGTCTTCTTGTACTTAATGCGGCATTGTTGCTTTTGTATTTAATTCCGATGCAATTTCTGAGTTTCAACGT
The DNA here is from genome assembly GCF_021461395.2 of Schistocerca americana. Taxonomy (NCBI): domain Eukaryota; kingdom Metazoa; phylum Arthropoda; class Insecta; order Orthoptera; family Acrididae; genus Schistocerca; species Schistocerca americana. The sequence continues at coordinate 761,451,857 of NC_060123.1, forward strand.
CAATAAGAAGGTCAGAGGGATACAGTAAACCTGAAGTGAAGCTTCGGACTCTATAACTAGTGTCACAGGAATGGTTCAGAACATAGTCAGTAAGAAGAGTCAGTCTTCTTGTACTTAAGTAGGCATTGTGCCTTTTGTATTTAATTCCGACGCAATTTCTGTGTTTCATCGTCAATAAGAAGGTCCAAGGGATACAGTAAACCTGGAGTGAAGCATCGGAATCTATAACTAGTGTCACGGGAATGGTTAGAACATAGCCAGTAAGAAGAGTCAGTCTTCTTGTACATATGTCGGCATTGTGCCTTTTGTATTTAATCCCGATGCAATATCTATGTTTCATCGTCAAGAAGGAGGTCAGAGGGATACAGTAAACTGGGAGTGAAGCATCGGAATCTATAACTAGTGTCACAGAAATGGTTCAAAACATAGTCAGTAAGAAGAGTCAGTCTTCTTGTACTTAAGTCGGCATTGTGCCTTTTGTATTTAATTCCGATGCAATTTCTGAGTTTCATCGTCAATAAGAAGGTCCAAGGGATACAGTAAACCTGGAGTGAAGCATCGGAATCTATAACTAGTGTCACAGGAGTGAATCAAAGCATAGTCAGTAAGAAGAGTCAGTCTTCTTGTACTAAAGTTGGCATTGTGTGTTTTGTATTTAATTCCGATGCAATTTCTGTGTTTCGTCGTCAATAAGAAGCTCCAAGGGATACAGTGAACCAGAAGTGAAGCATCGGAATCTATAACTAGTGTCACAGGAATGGCTCAAAACATAGACAGTAGGAAGAGTCAGTCTTCCTGTACTTAAGTCGGTATTGAGCCTTTTCTATTTAATTCCGATGCAATTTCTGTGTTTCATCGTCAATAAGAAGGTCAGAGGGATTCAGTAAAACAGAAGTGAAGCATGGGATTCTGTAACTAGAGTCAAAGGAATGGTTCAAATCATAGAGAGTTGGAAGATTCAGTCTTCTTGTACTTAAGTCGGCATTGTGCCATTTGTATTTCATTCCGATGCAATTTCTGAGTTTCATCGTCAATAAGGAGGTCCAAGGAATAGAGTAATCCTGGAGTGAAGCATCGGAATCTATAACTAGTGTCACAGGAATGGTTCAAAACATAGTCAGTAAGAAGAGTCAGTCTTCTTGTACTTAAGTCGGCATTGTGCCTTTTGTATTTAATTCCGATGCTATTTTAGTGTTTCATCGTCAATAAGAAGGTCCAAGGGATACAGTAAACCTGAAGTGAAGCATCGTATCTATAACTAGTGTCACAGGAATGGTTCAAAACTTAGACAGTAGGAAGAGACAGTCTTCTTGTACTTAAGTCGGCATTGTGCCTTTTTTATTTAATTCTGATGCAATTTCTGTGTTTCATCGTCAATATGAAGATCCAAGGGATACAGTAAACCTGGAGTGAGGCATCGGAATCTATAACTACTGTCACAGGAATGGTTCAAATCGCCGACAGTTACAAGAGTCAGTCATCTTGTACTTAATTCGACATTGTGCCTTTAGTATTTAATTCCTATGCAATTTCTGTGTTTCATCGACTATAAGAAGGTCGGAGGGATACAGAAAATCAGAAGTCTAGCATCGGAATCTATAACTAGTGTCACAGGAATGGTTCAAAACATAGACAGTAAGAAGAGTCAGTCTTCTTGTACTTACGTCGGCATTGTGCCTTCTTTACTTAATTCCGATGCAATTTCTGTCTTTCATCGTCAATAAGAAGGTCAGAGGGATACTGTAAACCAGAAGTGTAGCATGGGATTCTATAACTTGTGTCAAAGGAATGGTTCAAATCATAGAGAGTTGGAAGATTCAGTCTTCTTGTACTTAAGTCGGCATTGTGCCATTTGTATTTCATTCCGATGCAATTTCTGAGTTTCATCGTCCATTAGAAGGTCCGAGGGATACAGTAATCCTCAAGTGTAGCATCGGAATAAAAAACTAGTGTCACAGGAATGGTTCAAAGCATAGAGAGTAGGAAGAGTCAGTCTTCTTGTACTTAAGTCGGCATTGTGCATATTCTATTTAATACCGATGCGATTTCTGAGTCTCATCGTCAATAGGAAGGTCCAAGCGACACAGTAAACCTGAAGTGAAGCATCGGAATCTATAACTAGTGTCACAGGAATGGTTCAAAACATAGTCAGTAAGAAGAGTCAGTCTGATTGTACTTAAGACGGCATTGTGCCATTTGTATTTATTTCCGATGCAATTTCTGTGTTTAATCGTCAATATGAAGGTCCAAGGGATACAGTAAACCTGGAGTGAATCATCGGAATCTATAACAAGTGTCACAGGAATGGTTCAAAACATAGACAGTAAGATGAGTCAGACTTGTAGTACTTAAGTCGGCATTGTGCCCTTTGGTGTTTAATTCCGATGCAAAATCTGTGTTTCATCGCCAATAAGAAGGTCCAAGCGATACAGTATACCTGAAGTGAAGCATCAGAATCTATAACTAGTGTCACAGGAATCGTTTAAAACATAGTCAGTAAGAAGAGTCAGTCCTCTTGTACTTTTGTCGGCCTTGTGCCGTTTGTATTTAATTCCGATGCAATTTCAGTGTTTCATCGTCAATAAGAAGGTCCAAGGCATACAGTAAACCTGAAGTGAAGCATCGAAATCTATAACTAGTGTCACAGGAATGGTTCAAAACATAGACAGAAGAAGAGTCAGTCTTCTTGTACTTAAGTCGGGATTGTTCCTTTTGTATTTAATTCAGATGCAATTTCTGTGTTTCATCGTCCATAAGTAGGGCAGAGGGATACAGTAAACCTGAAGTGACGCATCGGAATCTATAACTAGTGTCACAGGAATGGTTCAAAACATAGAGCGTAGGAAGAGTCAGTCTTCTTATACTTAAGTCGGCATTGTGCCTTTTCTATTTAATTCCGATTCAATTGCTGTGTTTCATCGTCAATAAGAAGGTCCTAGGGATACAGTAAACCTGAGGTGAAGCTTCGGTATCTATAACTAGTGTCACAGGAATGGTTCAAAGAATAGTCAGTAAGAAGAGTCAGTTTCTTGTACTTAAGTCGGCAATGTGCCTTTTGTATTAAATTCCGATGCAATTTCTGTGTTTCATCGTCAATAAGAAGGTCCGAGGGATACAGTAAACCTGGAGTGAAGCATCGGAATCTGTAACTAGTGTCACAGGAATGGTTCAAATATAGACAGTAAGCAGAGTCAGTCTTCTTGTACTTAAGTCGGCATTGTGCCTTTTTTATTTAATTCCGGGCAATTTCTTTGTTTCATCGTCAATAAGAAGGTCCAAGGGATACTGTAAACCTAGTGTGAAGCATCGGAATCCGTAACTAGTGTCACAGGAATGGTTCAAAAATAGACAGTAAGAAGAGTCAGTCTTCTTGTACTTAATTCGGCATTGTGCGTTTTGTATTTAATTCCGACGCAATTTCTGTGCTTCATCGTCAATAAGAACGTCAGAGGGATACAGTAAACCTGAAGTGAAGCATCGGAATCTGTAACTAGTGTCACAGGAATGGTTCAAACATAGTCAGTAAGAAGAGTCAGTCTTCTTGCACTTAGGTCGGCATTGTGCCTTTTGTATTTAATTCCGATGCAATTTCTGTGTTTCATCGTCAATAAGAAGGTCCAAGGGGTACAGTAAACCTGAAGTGAAGCATCGTATCTATAACTAGAGTCACAGGAATGGTTCAAAACTTAGACAGTAGGAAGAGACAGTCTTCTTGTACTTAAGTCGGCATTGTGCCTTTTTTATTTAATTGTGATGCAATTTCTGTGTTTCATCGTCAATATGAAGATCCAAGGGATACAGTAAACCTGGAGTGAGGCATCGGAATCTATAACTACTGTCACAGGAATGGTTCAAATCGCCGACAGTTACAAGAGTCAGTCATCTTGTACTTAATTCGGCATTGTGCCTTTAGTATTTAATTCCTATGCAATTTCTGTGTTTCATCGACTATAAGAAGGTCAGAGGGATACAGAAAATCAGAAGTCTAGCATCGGAATCTATAACTAGTGTCACAGGAATGGTTCAAAACATAGACAGTAAGAAGAGTCAGTCTTCTTGTACTTACGTCGCCATTGTGCCTTTTTTATTTAATTCCGATGCAATTTCTGTCTTTCATCGTCAATAAGAAGGTCAGAGGGATACTGTAAACCAGAAGTGTAGCATGGGATTCTATAACTTGTGTCAAAGGAATGGTTCAAATCATAGAGAGTTGGAAGATTCTGTCTTCTTGTACTTAAGTCGGCATTGTGCCATTTGTATTTCATTTCGATGCAATTTCTGAGTTTCATCGTCCATAAGAAGGTCCGAGGGATACAGTAATCCTCAAGTGTAGCATCGGAATAAAAAACTAGTGTCACAGGAATGGTTCAAAACATAGAGAGTAGGAAGAGTCAGTCTTCTTGTACTTAAGTCGGCATTGCGCATATTCTATTTAATACCGATGCGATTTCTGAGTCTCATCGTCAATAGGAAGGTCCAAGCGACACAGTAAACCTGAAGTGAAGCATCGGAATCTATAACTAGTGTCACAGGAATGGTTCAAAACATAGTCAGTAAGAAGAGTCAGTCTTCTTGTACTTAAGACGGCATTGTACCATTTGTATTTGATTCCGATGCAATTTCTGTGTTTAATCGTCAATATGAAGGTCCAAGGGATACAGTAAACCTGGAGTGAATCATCGGAAACTATAACTAGTGTCACAGGAATGGTTCAAAACATAGACAGTAAGATGAGTCAGACTTGTAGTACTTAAGTCGGCATTGTGCCCTTTGGTGTTTAATTCCGATGCAAAATCTGTGTTTCATCGCCAATAAGAAGGTCCAAGGGATACAGTATACCTGAAGTGAAGCATCAGAATCTATAACTAGTGTCACAGGAATCGTTTAAAACATAGTCAGTAAGAAGAGTCAGTCCTCTTGTACTTTTGTCGGCCTTGTGCCGTTTGTATTTAATTCCGATGCAATTTCAGTGTTTCATCGTCAATAAGAAGGTCCAAGGCATACAGTAAACCTGAAGTGAAGCATCGAAATCTATAACTAGTGTCACAGGAATGGTTCAAAACATAGACAGAAGAAGAGTCAGTCTTCTTGTACTTAAGTCGGGATTGTTCCTTTTGTATTTAGCTCTGATGCAATTTCTGTGTTTCATCGTCCATAAGTAGGGCAGAGGGATACAGTAAACCTGAAGTGACGCATCGGAATCTATAACTAGTGTCACAGGAATGGTTCAAAACATAGAGCGTAGGAAGAGTCAGTCTTCTTATACTTAAGTCGGCATTGTGCCTTTTCTATTTAATTCCGATTCAATTGCTGTGTTTCATCGTCAATAAGAAGGTCCTAGGGATACAGTAAACCTGAGGTGAAGCTTCGGTATCTATAACTAGTGTCACAGGAATGGTTCAAAGAATAGTCAGTAAGAAGAGTCAGTCTTCTTGTACTTAAGTCGGCAATGTGCCTTTTGTATTAAATTCCGATGCAATTTCTGTGTTTCATCGTCAATAAGAAGGTCCGAGGGATACAGTAAACCTGGAGTGAAGCATCGGAATCTGTAACTAGTGTCACAGGAATGGTTCAAATATAGACAGTAAGCAGAGTCAGTCTTCTTGTACTTAAGTCGGCATTGTGCGTTTTTTATTTAATTCCGGGCAATTTCTTTGTTTCATCGTCAATAAGAAGGTCCAAGGGATACTGTAAACCTACAGTGAAGCATCGGAATCCATAACTAGTGTCACAGGAATGGTTCAAAACATAGACAGTAAGAAGAGTCAGTCTTCTTGTACTTAATTCGGCATTGTGCGTTTTGTATTTAATTCCGACACAATTTCTGTGTTTCATCGTCAATAAGAACGTCAGAGGGATACAGTAAACCTGAAGTGAAGCATCGGAATCTGTAACTAGTGTCACAGGAATGGTTCAAAACATAGTCAGTAAGAAGAGTCAGTCTTCTTGCACTTAAGTCGGCATTGTGCCTTTTGTATTTAATTCCGATGCAATTTCTGTGTTTCATCGTCAATAAGAAGGTCCAAGGGATACAGTAAACCTGAATTGAAGCACCGGATTCTATAACTAGTGTCACAGGAATGGTTCAAATCATAGTCAGTAAGAAGAGTCAGTCTTCTTGTACTTAAGTTGGCATTCTGCCTTTTTTATTTAATTCCGATGCAGTTTCTGTGTTTCGTCGTCAATAAGAAGCTCCAAGGGATACAGTAAACCTGAAGTGAAGCATCGGAATCTATGACTAGTGTCACAGGAATGGTTCAACTCATAGTCAGTAAGAAGAGTCAGTCTTCTTGTATTTAAGTCGGCATTGTACCTTTTTTATTTAATTCTGATGCAATTTCTGTGCTTCATCGTCAATATGAAGGTCCAAGGGATACAGTGAACCTGGAGTGAGGCATCAGAATCTATAACTACTGTCACAGGAATGGGGCAAAACACCGACAGTACTAAGAGTCAGTCATCTTGTACTTAATTCGGCATTGTGCCTTTAGTATTTAATTCCTATTCAATTTCTGTGTATCATCGTCAATAAGAAGGTCAGAGGGATACAGTAAATCAGAAGTCTAGCATCGGTATCTATAAGTAGTGTCACAGGAATGGTTCAAAACATGGTCAGTAAGAAGAGTCAGTCTTCTTGTACTTACGTCGGCATTGTGCCTTTTTTATTTAATTCCGATGCAATTTCTGTGTTTCATCGTCAATAAGAAGGTCCAAGGGATACAGTAAAGCTGAAGTGAAGCATCGGAATCTGTAACTAGTGTCACAGGAATGGTTCAAATCATAGACAGTGGGATGAGTCAATCTTCTTGTACTTAAGTCGGCATTGTGCCTTTTGTATTTAATTCCGATGCAATTTCTGTGTTTCATCGTCAATAAGAAGGTCAGAGGGATGCAGTAAACCTGAAGTGAAGCATCGGAATCTATAACTAGTGTCACAGGAATGGTTCAAAACATAGACAGTAGGAGGAGTCAGTCTTCTTGTACTTAAGTCTTCATTGTGCCTTTTCTATTTAACTCCGATTCAATTTCTGTGTTTCATCGTCAATAAGAAGGTCCAACGGATATAGTAAACCTGGAGTGAAGCATCGGAACCTATAACTAGTTTCACAGGAATGGTTCAAAACATAGACAGTAAGACGAGTCAGTCTTCTTGTACTGAAGTCGGCATTGTGCCTTTTTTATTTAATTCCGATGCAATTTCTGTGTTTCGTCGACAATAAGGAGGTCCAAGGGATACAGTAAACCTTGAGTGAAGCATCGGAATCTATAACTAGTGTCACAGGAATGGTTCAAATCATCGATAGTAAGAAGAGACAGTCTTCTTGTACTTAATTCGGCATTGTGCCTTTAGTATTTAATTCCGATGCAATTTCAGTGTTTCATCGTCAATAAGAATGTCAGAGGGATACAGTAAACTTGAAGTGAAGCATTGGAATCTATAACTAGTGTCACAGGAATGTTTCAAAATATAGTCAGTAAGAAGAATCAGTCTACTTGTACTTAAGTCGGCATTGTGCCTTTTGTATTTAATTCCGATGCAATTTCTGTGTTTCATCGTCACTAAGAAGGTGCAGGGGATCCTGTGAACCTGGAGTGAAGAATCGGAATCTATAACTAGAGACACAGGAATGGTTCAAAACATCGACAGTAGGAAGAGTCAGTCTTCTTGTACTTAATTCGGCATTGTGCCTTTAGTATTTAATTCAGATGCAATTTCTGTGCTTCATCGTCAATAAGAAGGACAGAGGGATACAGTAAATCTGAAGTCTAGCATCGGAATCTATAACTAGTCTCACAGGATTGTTTCAAAACATAGTCAGTAAGAAGCGACAGTCTTCTTGTACTTAAGTCGGCATTGTGCCTTTTGTATTTAATTCCGATGCAATTTCTGTGTTTCATCGTCAATAAGAAGCTCCAAGGGATACAGTAAACCTGAAGTGAAGCATCGGAATCTATGACTAGTGTCACAGGAATGGTTCAACTCATAGTCAGTAAGAAGAGTCAGTCTTCTTGTATTTAAGTCGGCATTGTGCCTTTTCTATTTAACTCCGATGCAATTTCTGTGTTTCATCGTCAATACGAAGGTCCAAGGGATATAGTAAACCTGGAGTGAAGCATCGGAACCTATAACTACTGTCACAGGAATGGTTCAAAACATAGACAGTAAGAAGAGTCAGTCTTCTTGCACTTAAGTCGGCATTGTGCCTTTAGTATTTAATTCCGATTCAATTTCTGTGTTTCATCGTCAAAAAGAAGGTCAGAGGGATACAGTAAATCTGAAGTGAAGCATCGGAATCTATAACTAGTGTCACAGGAATGGTTCAAAACATAGTCAGTGAGAAGAGTCAGTCTTCTTGTACTTAAGTCGGCATTGTGCATTTTGTATTTAATTCCGATGCAATTTCTGTGTTTCATCGTCGATAAGAAGGTCAGAGGGATGCAGTAAACCTGAAGTGAAGCATCGGAATCTATAACTAGTGTCACAGGAATGGTTCAAAACATAGACAGTAAGAAGAGTCAGTCTTCTTGTACTTAAGTCGGCATTGTGCCTTTTTTATTTAATTCCGATGCAATTTCTGTGTTTCATCGTCAATAAGAATGTCCAAGGGATACAGTAAACCTGGAGGGAAGCATCGGAATCTATAACTAGAGTCACAGGAATGGTTTAAAGCATCGACAGTCAGAAGAGACAGTCTTCTTGTACTTAATTCGGCATTGTGCCTTTAGTATTTGGTTCCGATGCAATTTCTGTGTTTCATCGTCAATAAGAAGGTGTAAGGGATACAGTAAACCTTAAGTGAAGCATCAGAATCTATAACTAGTGTAACAGGAATGGTTCAAAACATAGTCCGTAAGAAGAGTCAGTCTTCTTGTACTTAAGTCGGCATTGTGCCTTTTGTATTTAATTCCGATGCAATTTCTGTGTTTCACCGTCAGTAAGAATTTCCAAGGGATACAGTAAACCTGGAGTGAAGCATCGGAATCTATAACTAGTGTCACATGAATGGTTCAAAACATAGACAGTAAGAAGAGTCTCTCTTCTTGTACTTAATCCGGCATTGTGCCTTTTGTATTTAATTCCGATGCAATTTCTGTGTTTCATCATCAATAAGAATGTCACAGGGATACAGTAAACCTGAAGTGAAGCATCGGAATCTGTAACTAGTGACACTGGGATGGTTCAAAACATCGACAGTAAGATGAGTCAGTATTCTTGTACTTAAGTCGGCATTGTGTCTTTTGTATTTAATTCCGATGCAATTTCTGTGATTCATCGTCAATAAGAAGGTTCAAGGGATACAGTAAACCTGAATTGAAGCACCGGATTCTATAACTAGTGTCACAGGAATGGTTCAAATCATAGACTGTGCGATGAGTCAATCTTCTTGTACTTAAGTCGGCATTGTGCCTTTTGTATTTAATTCCGATGCAATTTCTGTGTTTCATCGTCAATAAGAAGGTCAGAGGGATACAGTAAATCTGAAGTGAAGCATCGGAATCTATAACTAGTGTCACAGGAATGGTTCAAACATAGACAGTAGGAAGAATCAGTCTTCTTGTACTTAAGTCGGCATTGTGCCTTTTCTATTTAACTCCGATTCAATTTCTGTGTTTCATCGTCAATAAGAAGGTCTATGGGATATAGTAAACCTGGAGTGAAGCGTCGGAATCTATAACTAGTGTCACAGGAATGGTTCAAAACATAGACAGTAAGAAGAGTCAGTCTTCTTGTACGTAAGTCGGCATTGTGCCTTTTTTATTTAATTCCGATGCAATTTCTGTGTTTCATCGTCAATAAGAATGTCCAAGGGATACAGTAAACCTGGAGTGAAGCATCGGAATCTATAACTAGAGTCACAGGAATGGTTTAAAGCATCGACAGTAAGAAGAGACAGTCTTCTTGTACTTAATTCGGCATTGTGCCTTTAGTATTTAATTCTGATGCAATTTCTGTGTTTCATCGTCAATAAGAAGGTCAGAGGGATACAGTAAATCTGAAGTGAAGCATCGGAATCTATAACTAGTGTCACAGGAATGGTTCAAAACATAGTCAGTGAGAAGAGTCAGTCTTCTTGTACTTAAGTCGGCATTGTGCATTTTGTATTTAATGCCGATGCAATTTCTGTGTTTCATCGTCAATAAGAAGGTCTAAGGGATACAGTAAACCTTAAGTGAAGCATCAGAATCTATAACTAGTGTAACAGGAATGGTTCAAAACATAGTCCGTAAGAAGAGTCAGTCTTCTTGTACTTAAGTCGGCATTGTGCCTTTTGTATTTAATTCCGATGCAATTTCTGTGTTTCATCGTCAGTAAGCATTTCCAAGGGATACAGTAAACCTTGAGTGAAGCATCGGAATCTATAACTAGTGTCACATAAATGGTTCAAAACATAGACCGTAAGAAGAGTCTGTCTTCTTGTACTTTATCCGGCATTGTGCCTTTTGTATTTAATTCCGATGCAATTTCTGTGTTTCATCGTCAATACGAATGTCACAGGGATACAGTAAACCTGAAATGAAGCATCGGAATCTATAACTAGTGACACAGGGATCGTTCAAAACATAGACAGTAAAAAGAGTCAGTATTCTTGTACTTAAGTCGGCATTGTGCCTTTTGTATTTAATTCCTATTCAATTTCTGTGTTTCATCGACAATAAGAAGGTCCAAGGGATACAGTACGCCTGGAGTGAAGCATCGGAATCTATAACTAGTGTCACAGGAATGGTTCAAAACATAGACAGTAAGTAGGGTCAGTCTTCTTGTACTTAAGTCGGCATTGTGCCTTTTTTATTTAATTCCGATGCTATTTCTGTGTTTCATCGTCAAGAAGAAGGTCCAAGGGATACAGTAAACATGGAGTGAAGCATCGGAATCTATAACTACTGTTACGGGAATGGTTCTAATCATCGACAGTAAGAAGAGTCAGTCTTCTTGTACTTAATTCGGCATTGTGCCTTTAGTATTTAATTCCGATGCAATTTCTGTGTTTCATCGTTAATAAGAAGGTCAGAGGTATACAGTAAATCTGAAGTCAAGCATCGGAATCTATAACTAGTGTCACAGGAATGGTTCAAAACATAGTCAGTAAGAAGAGTCAGTCTTCTTGTACTTCAGTCGGCATTGTGCCTTTTGTATTTAATACCGATGCAAGTTCTCTGTTTCATCGTCAATAAGAAGGTCCAAGGGATACAATAAACCTGGAGTGAAGCATCGGAATCTATAATTAGTGACACAGGGATCGTTCAAAACATAGACAGTAAGAAGAGTCAGTATTCTTGTACTTAAGTCGGCATTGTGCCTTTAGTATTTAATTCCGATGCAATTTCTGTGTTTCATCGTTAATAAGAAGGTCAGAGGTATACAGTAAATCTGAAGTCAAGCATCGGAATCTATAACTAGTGTCACAGGAATGGTTCAAAACATAGTCAGTAAGAAGAGTCAGTCTTCTTGTACTTCAGTCGGCATTGTGCCTTTTGTATTTAATACCGATGCAAGTTCTGTGTTTCATCGTCAATAAGAAGGTCCAAGGGAGACAATAAACCTGGAGTGAAGCATCGGAATCTATATCTAGTGACACAGGGATCGTTCAAAACATAGGCAGTAGGAAGAGTCAGTATTCTTGTACTTAAGTCGGCATTGTGCCTTTTGTATTTAATTCCGATGCAATTTCTGTGTTTCATCGTCAATAAGAAGGTCCAAGGGATACAGCAAACCGGGAGTGAAGCATCGGAATCAATAAGTAGTGTCACAGAAATGGTTCAAACATAGTCAGTAAGAAGAGTCAGTTTTCTTGTACTTAAGTCGGCATTGTGCCATTTGTATTTAATTCCGATGCAATTTCTGTGTTTCATCGTCAATAAGAAGATCCACGGGGTACAGTAAACCTGGAGTGAAGCATCGGAATCAATAACTAGTGTCACAGGAATGAATCAAATATAGTCAGTAAGAAGAGTCAGTCTTCTTGTACTAAAGTCGGCTTTGTGCATTTTGTATTTAATTCCGATGCAATTTCTGTATTTCATCGTTAATAAGAAGGTCCAAGGGATACAATAAACCTGGAGTGAAGCATCAGAATCTATAACTACTGACACAGGGATCGTTCAAAACATAGACAGTAAGAAGAGTCAGTATTCTTGTACTTAAGTCGCCATTGTGCCTTTTGTATTTAATTCCGATGCAATTTCTGTGTTTCAACGTCAATAAGAAGGTCCAAGGGATACAGTACACCGGGAGTGAAGCATCGGAATCTATAACTAGTGGCACAGAAGTGGTTCAAAACATAGTCAGTAAGAAGAGTCAGTCTTCTTGTACTTAAGTCGGCATTGTGCCTTTTGTATTTAATTCCGATGCAATGTCTGTGCTCCCTCGTAATTAAGAAGGTCCAAGGGATACAGTAAACCTGGAGTGAAGCATCGGAATCAATAACTAGTGTCACAGGAATGAATAAAACATAGTCAGTAAGAAGAGTCAGTTTTCTTGTACTTAGGTCGGCTTTGTGCCTTTTCTATTTAACTCCGATGCAATTTCTGTGTATCATCGTCAATAAGAATGTCCAAGGGATGTAGTAAACCTAGAGTGAGGCATCATAATCTATAACTAGTGTCACAGGAATGGTTCAAAACATAGACAGTAAGAAGAGTCAGTCTTCTTGTACTTAAGTCGGCATTGTGCCTTTTTTATGTAATTCCGATGCAATTTCTGTGTTTCATCGTCAATAAGAAGGTCCAAGGGATACAGTAAACGTGGAGTGAAGCATCGGAATCTATAACTAGTGTCACAGGGATGGTTCAAATCATAGACGGTAAGAAGAGTCAGTATTCTTGTACTTAAGTCGTCATTGTGCCTTTTCCATTTAATTCCGATGCAATTTCTGTGTTTCATCGTCAATATGTGGGTCCAAGGGATACAGGAAACCTGAAGTGAAGCATCGGAAAATATAACTAGTGTAACAGGAATGGTTCAAAGCATAGACAGTGGGAAGAGTCAGTCTTCTTGTACTTAAGTCCGCATTGTGCCTTTTGTATTTAATTCCGATGCAATTTCTGTGTTTCATCGTCAATAAGAAGGTCAGAGGGATACAGTAAACCTGAAGTGAAGCATCGGAATCTATAACTAGTGTCACAGGAATGGTTCAAAACATAGACAGTAGGAAGAAACAGTCTTCTTGTACTGAAGTCGGCATTGTGCCTTTTGAATTTAATTCCGATGCAATTTCTGTGTTTCATCGTCAATACGAAGGTCAGAGGGTTACAGTAAACCTGAAGTGAAGCATCGGAATCTATAACTAGTGTCGCAGGGATGGTTCAAATTATAGACAGTAAGAAGAGTCAGTATTCTTCTACTTATGTCGGCATTGTGCATTTTGTATTTAATTCCGATGCAATTTCTGTGTTTCATCGTCAATAAGTAGGTCCAAGGGATACAGTAAACCTGAAGTGAAGCATCGGAAGATATAACTAGTGTAACAGGAATGGTTCAAAGCATAGACAGTGGGAAGAGTCAGTCATCTTGTACTTAAGTCGGCATTGTGCCTTTTGAATTTAATTCCGATGCAATTTCTGTGTTTCATCGTCAATAAGAAGGTCACAGGGTTACAGTAAACCTGAAGTGAAGCATCGGAATCTATAACTAGAATCACAGGAATGGTTCAAATCATAGACAGTAGGAAGAGACAGTCTTCTTGTATTTAAGTCGGCATTGTGGATTTTGTATTTAATTCCGATGCAATTTCTGTGTTTCATCGTCAATACGAAGGTCAGAGGGATACAGCAAATCTGAAGTCAAGCATCGGAATCTGCAACTAGTGTCACAGGTATGGTTCAAAACATAGTCAGTAAGAAGAGTCAGTCTTCTTGTACTTAAGTCGGCATTGTGCCTTTTGTATTTAATTCCGATGCAAGTTCTGTGTTTCATCGTCAATAAGAAGGTCCAAGGTATACAGTAAACCTGGAGTGAAGCATCGGAATCTATAACTAGTGACACAGGGATGGTTCAAAACATAGACAGTAAGAAGAGTCAGTATTCTTGTACTTAAGTCGCCATTGTGCCTTTTGTATTTAATTCCGATGCAATTTCTGTGTTTCAACGTCAATAAGAAGGTCCAAGGGATACAGTACACCGGGAGTGAAGCATCGGAATCTATAACTAGTGGCACAGAAATGGTTCAAAGCAAAGTCAGTAAGAAGAGTCAGTCTTCTTGTACTTAAGTCGGCATTGTGCCTTTTGTATTTAATTCCGATGCAATTTCCTTGCTTCCTCGTAATTAAGAAGGTCCAAGGGATACAGTAAACCTGGAGTGAAGCATCGGAATCAATAACTAGTGTCACAGGAATGAATAAAACATAGTCAGTAAGAAGAGTCAGTCTTCTTGTACTAAAGTCGGCATGGTTCCATTTGTATTTAATTCCGATGCAATTTCTGTGTTTCATCGTCAATGAGAAGGTCCAAGGGATACAGTAAACCTGGAGTGAAGCATCGGAATCTATAACTAGTGTCACAGGGATGGTTCAAATCATAGACAGTAAGAAGAGTCAGTATTCTTTTACTTAAGTCGGCATTGTGCCTTTTGTATTTAATTCCGATGCAATTTCTGTGTTTCATCTTCAATAAGAAGGACCAAGGGATACAGTAAACCTGAAGTGAACCATTAGAGTGTATAACTAGTGTCACAGGAATGGTTCAAAACATAGTCAGTGAGAGGAGTCAGTCTTCTTGTACTTAGGTCGGCATTGTGCCTTTTGTGTTTAATTCCGATGCAATTTCTGTGTTTCATCGTCAATGAGAAGGTCCAAAGGATACAGTAAACCTGGAGTGAAGCATCGGAATCTATAACTAGTGTCACAGGGATGGTTCAAATCATAGACAGTAAGAAGAGTCAGTATTCTTTTACTTAAGTCGGCATTGTGCCTTTTGTATTTAATTCCGATGCAATTTCTGTGTTTCATCTTCAATAAGAAGGACCAAGGGATACAGTAAACCTGAAGTGAAGCATTAGAGTGTATAACTAGTGTCACAGGAATGGTTCAAAACATAGACAGTAGGAAGAGACAGTCTTCTTGTACTGAAGTCGGCATTGTGCCTTTTGAATTTAATTCCGATGCAATTTCTGTGTTTCATCGTCAATAAGAAGGTCAGAGGGTTACAGTAAACCTGAAGTGAAGCATCGGAATCTATAACTAGTGTCACAGGAAAGGTTCAAAACATAGTCAGTAAGAAGAATCAGTCTTCTTGTACTTAAGTCGGCATTGTGCCTTTTGTATTTAATTCCGATGCAATGTCTGTGTTTCATCGTCAATACGAAGGTCCAAGGGATACAGTAAACCTGAAGTGATGCATCGGAATCTATAACTAATGTCACAGGAATGGTTCAAAACGTAGTCAGTAAGAAGAGTCAGTTTTCTTGTACTTAGGTCGGCTTTGTGCCTTTTCTATTTAACTCCGATGCAATTTCTGTGTATCATCGTCAATAAGAATGTCCAAGGGATGTAGTAAACCTGGAGTGAAGCATCATAAACTATAACTAGTGTCACAGGAATGGTTCAAAACATAGACAGTAAGAAGAGTCAGTCTTCTTGTACTTAAGTCGTCATTGTGCCTTTTTTATTTAATTCCGATGCAATTTCTGTGTTTCATCGTCAATATGTTGGTCCAAGGGATACAGTAAACCTGAAGTGAAGCATCGGAAAATATAACTAGTGTAACAGGAAGGGTTCAAAGCATAGACAGCGGGAAGAGTCAGTCTTCTTGTACTTAAGTCCGCATTGTGCCTTTTGTATTTAATTCCGATGCAATTTCTGTGTTTCTTCGTCAATAAGAAGGTCAGAGGGATACAGTAAACCTGAAGTGAAGCATCGGAATCTATAACTAGTGTCACAGGAATGGTTCAAAACATAGACAGTAGGAAGAGACAGTCTTCTTGTACTGAAGTCGGCATTGTGCCTTTTGAATTTAATTCCGATGCAATTTCTGTGTTTCATCGTCAATACGAAGGTCAGAGGGTTACAGTAAACCTGAAGTGAAGCATCTGAATCTATAACTAGTGTCACAGGAAAGGTTCAAAACATAGTCAGTAAGAAGAATCAGTCTTCTTGTACTTAAGTCGGCATTATGCCTTTTGTATTTAATTCCGATGCAATTTCTGTCTTTCATCGTCAATAAGAAGGTCCAAGGGATACAGTAAACCTGGAGTGAAGAATCGGAATCTATAACTAGTGACACAGGGAGGGTTCAAAGCATCGACAGTAAGAAGAGTCAGTCTCCTTGTACTTAATTCGGCATTGTGCCCATAGTACTTAATTCCGATGCAATTTCTGTGTTTCATCGTCAATAAGAAGGTCAGAGGGATAGAGTAAATCTGAAGTCTAGCATCGGAATCTATAACTAGTGTCACAGGAATGGTTCAAAACATAGTCAGTAAGAAGAGTCAGTCTTCTTGTACTTAAGTCGGCATTGTGCCTTTTGTATTTAATTCCGATGCAATTTCTGTGTTTCATCGTCAATACGAAGGTCCAAGGGATACAGTAAACCTGAAGTGAAGCATCGGAATCTATAACTAGTGTCACAGGAATGGTTCATAACATAGTCAGTAAGAAGAGTCGGACTTCTTGTACTTAGGTCGGCCTTGTGCCTTTTCTATTTAACTCCGATGCAATTTCTGTGTATCATCGTCAATAAGAAGGTCCAAGGGATATAGTAAACCTGGAGTGAAGCATCGGAATCTATAACTAGTGTCACATGAATGGTTCAAAACATAGACAGTAAGAAGAGTCAGTCTTCTTGTACTTAAGTCAGCATTGTGCCATTTTTATATAATTCCGATGCAATTTCAGCGTTTTATCGTCAATAAGAAGGTCCAAGGGATACAGTAAACCGGGAGTGAAGCATCGGAATCTATAACTAGTGTCACAGAAATGGTTCAAAACATAGTCAGCAAGAAGAGTCGGTCTTTTTGTACTTAAGTCGGCATTGTGCCTTTTGTATTTAATTCCGATGCAATTTCTGTGTTTCATCGTCAATAAGAAGGTCCAAGGGATACAGTAAACCTGGAGTGAAGCATCGGAATCAATAACTAGTGTCACAGGAATGAATCAAAACATAGTCAGCAAGAAGAGTCAGTCTTCTTGTACTAAAGTCGGCATTGTGCCTTTTGTATTTAATTCCGATGCAATTTCTGTGTTTCATCGTCAATAAGAAGGTCCAAGGGATACAGTAAACCTGGAGTGAAGCATCGGAATCTATAACTAGTGTCACAGGGATGGTTCAAATTATAGACAGTAAGAAGAGTCAGTATTCTTCTACTTAAGTCGGCATTGTGCATTTTGTATTTAATTCCGATGCAATTTCTGTGTTTCATCTTCAATAAGAAAGTCCAAGGCATACAGTAAACCTGAAGTGAAGCAATAGAGTATATAACTAGTGTCACAGGAATGGTTCAAAACATAGTCAGTAAGAAGAATCAGTCTTCTTGTACTTAAGTCGGCATTATGCCTTTTGTATTTAATTCCGATGCAATTTCTGTCTTTCATCGTCAATAAGAAGGTCCAAGGGATACAGTAAACCTGGAGTGAAGCATCGGAATCTATAACTAGTGACACAGGGAGGGTTCAAAGCATCGACAGTAAGAAGAGTCAGTCTCCTTGTACTTAATTCGGCATTGTGCCCATAGTACTTAATTCCGATGCAATTTCTGTGTTTCATCGTCAATAAGAAGGTCAGAGGGATAGAGTAAATCTGAAGTCTAGCATCGGAATCTATAACTAGTGTCACAGGAATGGTTCAAAACATAGTCAGTAAGAAGAGTCAGTCTTCTTGTACTTAAGTCGGCATTGTGCCTTTTGTATTTAATTCCGAAGCAATTTCTGTGTTCCATCGTCAATACGAAGGTCCAAGGGATACAGTAAACCTGAAGTGAAGCATCGGAATCTATAACTAGTGTCACAGGAATGGTTCAAAACATAGTCAGTAAGAAGAGTCGGACTTCTTGTACTTATGTCGGCCTTGTGCCTTTTCTATTTAACTCCGATGCAATTTCTGTGTATCATCGTCAATAAGAAGGTCCAAGGGATATAGTAAACCTGGAGTGAAGCATCGGAATCTATAACTAGTGTCACATGAATGGTTCAAAACATAGACAGTAAGAAGAGTCAGTCTTCTTGTACTTAAGTCAGCATTGTGCCTTTTTTTATATAATTTCGATGCAATTTCAGCGTTTTATCGTCAATAAGAAGGTCCAAGGGATACAGTAAACCGGGAGTGAAGCATCGGAATCTATAACTAGTGTCACAGAAATGGTTCAAAACATAGTCAGCAAGAAGAGTCGGTCTTTTTGTACTTAAGTCGGCATTGTGCCTTTTGTATTTAATTCCGATGCAATTTCTGTGTTTCATCGTCAATAAGAAGGTCCAAGGGATACAGTAAACCTGGAGTGAAGCATCGGAATCAATAACTAGTGTCACAGGAATGAATCAAAACATAGTCAGCAAGAAGAGTCAGTCTTCTTGTACTAAAGTCGGAATTGTGCCTTTTGTATTTAATTCCGATGCAATTTCTGTGTTTCATCGTCAATAAGAAGGTCCAAGGGATACAGTAAACCTGGAGTGAAGCATCGGAATCTATAACTAGTGTCACAGGGATGGTTCAAATTATAGACAGTAAGAAGAGTCAGTATTCTTCTACTTAAGTCGGCATTGTGCATTTTGTATTTAATTCCGATGCAATTTCTGTGTTTCATCGTCAATAAGATGAGTAGAGGGATACAGTAAACCTGAAGTGAAGCATCGGAATCTATAACTAGTGTCACAGGAAAGGTTCAAAACATAGTCAGTAAGAAGAATCAGTCTTCTTGTACTTAAGTCGGCATTGTGGCTTTTGTATTTAATTCCGATGCAATTTCTGTGTTTCATCGTCAATAAGAAGGTCCAAGGGATACAGTAGACATGGTGTAATGCATCGGAATCTATAACTAGTGACACAGGGATGGTTCAAAACATCGACAGTAAGAAGAGTAAGTCTTCTTGTAATTAATTCGGCATTGTGCGCTTAGTACTTAATCCCGATGCAATTTCTGTGTTTCATCGTCAATAAGAAGGTCAGAGGGATACAGTAAATCTGAAGTCTAGCATCGGAATCTATAACTAGTGTACCAGGAATTGTTCAAAACATAGTCAGTAAGAAGAGACAGTCTTCTTGTACTTAAGTCGGCATTGTGCCTTTTGTATTTAATTCCCATGCAATTTCTGTGTATCATCGACAAGAAGAAGGTCCAAGGGATATAGTAAACCTGGAGTGAAGCATCGGAATCTACAACTAGTGTCACAGGGATGGTTCAAAGCATCGACAGTAGGAAGAGTCAGTCTTCTTGTACTTAATTCGGCATTGTGCCTTTGGTATTTAATTCAGATGCAATTTCTGTGTTTCATCGTCAATAAGCAGGTCAGAGGGATACAGTAAATCAGAAGTCTAGCATCGGAATCTATAACTAGTCTCACAGGAATGGTTTCCAAACATAGTCAGTAAGAAGCGACAGTCTTCTTGTACTTAAGTCGGCATTGTGCCTTTTGTGTTTAATTCCGATGCAATTTCTGTGTTTCATCGTCAATAAGAGGCTCCAAGGGATACAGTAAACCTGAAGTGAAGCATCGGAATCTATAACTAGTGTCACAGGAATGGTTCAACTCATAGTAAGTAAGAAGAGTCAGTCTCCTTGTACTTAAGTCGGCATTGTGCCTTTTTTATTTAATTCCGATGCAATTACTGTATTTCATCGTCAAACAGAAGGTCCAAGGGATACAGTAAACCAGGAGGGAAGCATCGGAATCCATAACTAGTGTCACAGGAATGGTTCAAAACATCGACAGTATGAAGAGCCAGTCTTCTTGTACTTAATTCGGCATTGTGCCTTTAGTATTTAATTCCGATGCAATTTCTGTGTTTCATCGTCAATAAGAAGGTAAGAGGGACACAGTAAATCAGAAGTGAAGCATCTGAATCTATAACTAGTGTCACAGGAATGGTTCAAATCATAGTCAGTGAGAAGAGTCAGTCTTCTTGTACTTACGTCGGCATTGTGCATTTTGTATTTAATTCCGATGCGATTTCTGTGTTTCATCGTCAATAAGAAGGTCAGAGGGATGCAGTAAACCTGATGTGAAGCATCGGAATCTATAACTAGTGTCACAGGAATTGTTCAAAACATAGACAGTTGGAAGAGTCAGTCTTCTTGTACTTAAGTCGGCATTGTGCCTTTTCTATTTAACTCCGATTCAATTTCTGTGTTTCATCGTCAATAAGAAGGTGTAAGGGATACAGTAAACCTGGAGTGAAGCATCGGAATCAATAACTAGTGTCACAGGAATGAATAAAACATAGTCAGTAAGAAGAGTCAGTCTTCTTGTACTAAAGTCGGCATGGTTCCATTTGTATTTAATTCCGATGCAATTTCTGTGTTTCATCGTCAATGAGAAGGTCCAAGGGATACAGTAAACCTGGAGTGAAGCATCGGAATCTATAACTAGTGTCACAGGGATGGTTCAAATCATAGACAGTAAGAAGAGTCAGTATTCTTTTACTTAAGTCGGCATTGTGCCTTTTGTATTTAATTCCGATGCAATTTCTGTGTTTCATCTTCAATAAGAAGGACCAAGGGATACAGTAAACCTGAAGTGAAGCATTAGAGTGTATAACTAGTGTCACAGGAATGGCTTAAAACATAGTCAGTGAGAGGAGTCAGTCTTCTTGTACTTAGGTCGGCATTGTGCCTTTTGTGTTTAATTCCGATGCAATTTCTGTGTTTCATCGTCAATGAGAAGGTCCAAAGGATACAGTAAACCTGGAGTGAAGCATCGGAATCTATAACTAGTGTCACAGGGATGGTTCAAATCATAGACAGTAAGAAGAGTCAGTATTCTTTTACTTAAGTCGGCATTGTGCCTTTTGTATTTAATTCCGATGCAATTTCTGTGTTTCATCTTCAATAAGAAGGACCAAGGGATACAGTAAACCTGAAGTGAAGCATTAGAGTGTATAACTAGTGTCACAGGAAAGGTTCAAAACATAGACAGTTGGAAGAGACAGTCTTCTTGTACTGAAGTCGGCATTGTGCCTTTTGAATTTAATTCCGATGCAATTTCTGTGTTTCATCGTCAATAAGAAGGTCAGAGGGTTACAGTAAACCTGAAGTGAAGCATCGGAATCTATAACTAGTGTCACAGGAAAGGTTCAAAACATAGTCAGTAAGAAGAATCAGTCTTCTTGTACTTAAGTCGGCATTGTGCCTTTTGTATTTAATTCCGATGCAATGTCTGTGTTTCATCGTCAATACGAAGGTCCAAGGGATACAGTAAACCTGAAGTGATGCATCGGAATCTATAACTAATGTCACAGGAATGGTTCAAAACGTAGTCAGTAAGAAGAGTCAGTTTTCTTGTACTTAGGTCGGCTTTGTGCCTTTTCTATTTAACTCCGATGCAATTTCTGTGTATCATCGTCAATAAGAATGTCCAAGGGATGTAGTAAACCTGGAGTGAAGCATCATAAACTATAACTAGTGTCACAGGAATGGTTCAAAACATAGACAGTAAGAAGAGTCAGTCTTCTTGTACTTAAGTCGTCATTGTGCCTTTTTTATTTAATTCCGATGCAATTTCTGTGTTTCATCGTCAATATGTTGGTCCAAGGGATACAGTAAACCTGAAGTGAAGCATCGGAAAATATAACTAGTGTAACAGGAAGGGTTCAAAGCATAGACAGCGGGAAGAGTCAGTCTTCTTGTACTTAAGTCCGCATTGTGCCTTTTGTATTTAATTCCGATGCAATTTCTGTGTTTCTTCGTCAATAAGAAGGTCAGAGGGATACAGTAAACCTGAAGTGAAGCATCGGAATCTATAACTAGTGTCACAGGAATGGTTCAAAACATAGACAGTAGGAAGAGACAGTCTTCTTGTACTGAAGTCGGCATTGTGCCTTTTGAATTTAATTCCGATGCAATTTCTGTGTTTCATCGTCAATACGAAGGTCAGAGGGTTACAGTAAACCTGAAGTGAAGCATCTGAATCTATAACTAGTGTCACAGGAAAGGTTCAAAACATAGTCAGTAAGAAGAATCAGTCTTCTTGTACTTAAGTCGGCATTATGCCTTTTGTATTTAATTCCGATGCAATTTCTGTCTTTCATCGTCAATAAGAAGGTCCAAGGGATACAGTAAACCTGGAGTGAAGAATCGGAATCTATAACTAGTGACACAGGGAGGGTTCAAAGCATCGACAGTAAGAAGAGTCAGTCTCCTTGTACTTAATTCGGCATTGTGCCCATAGTACTTAATTCCGATGCAATTTCTGTGTTTCATCGTCAATAAGAAGGTCAGAGGGATAGAGTAAATCTGAAGTCTAGCATCGGAATCTATAACTAGTGTCACAGGAATGGTTCAAACCATAGTCAGTAAGAAGAGTCAGTCTTCTTGTACTTAAGTCGGCATTGTGCCTTTTGTATTTAATTCCGATGCAATTTCTGTGTTTCATCGTCAATACGAAGGTCCAAGGGATACAGTAAACCTGAAGTGAAGCATCGGAATCTATAACTAGTGTCACAGGAATGGTTCATAACATAGTCAGTAAGAAGAGTCGGACTTCTTGTACTTAGGTCGGCCTTGTGCCTTTTCTATTTAACTCCGATGCAATTTCTGTGTATCATCGTCAATAAGAAGGTCCAAGGGATATAGTAAACCTGGAGTGAAGCATCGGAATCTATAACTAGTGTCACATGAATGGTTCAAAACATAGACAGTAAGAAGAGTCAGTCTTCTTGTACTTAAGTCAGCATTGTGCCATTTTTATATAATTCCGATGCAATTTCAGCGTTTTATCGTCAATAAGAAGGTCCAAGGGATACAGTAAACCGGGAGTGAAGCATCGGAATCTATAACTAGTATCACAGAAATGGTTCAAAACATAGTCAGCAAGAAGAGTCGGTCTTTTTGTACTTAAGTCGGCATTGTGCCTTTTGTATTTAATTCCGATGCAATTTCTGTGTTTCATCGTCAATAAGAAGGTCCAAGGGATACAGTAAACCTGGAGTGAAGCATCGGAATCAATAACTAGTGTCACAGGAATGAATCAAAACATAGTCAGCAAGAAGAGTCAGTCTTCTTGTACTAAAGTCGGCATTGTGCCTTTTGTATTTAATTCCGATGCAATTTCTGTGTTTCATCGTCAATAAGAAGGTCCAAGGGATACAGTAAACCTGGAGTGAAGCATCGGAATCTATAACTAGTGTCACAGGGATGGTTCAAATTATAGACAGTGTGAAGAGTCAGTATTCTTCTACTTAAGTCGGCATTGTGCATTTTGTATTTAATTCCGATGCAATTTCTGTGTTTCATCTTCAATAAGAAGGTCCAAGGCATACAGTAAACCTGAAGTGAAGCATTAGAGTATATAACTAGTGTCACAGGAATGGTTCAAAACATAGTCAGTAAGAAGAATCAGTCTTCTTGTACTTAAGTCGGCATTATGCCTTTTGTATTTAATTCCGATGCAATTTCTGTCTTTCATCGTCAATAAGAAGGTCCAAGGGATACAGTAAACCTGGAGTGAAGCATCGGAATCTATAACTAGTGACACAGGGAGGGTTCAAAGCATCGACAGTAAGAAGAGTCAGTCTCCTTGTACTTAATTCGGCATTGTGCCCATAGTACTTAATTCCGATGCAATTTCTGTGTTTCATCGTCAATAAGAAGGTCAGAGGGATAGAGTAAATCTGAAGTCTAGCTTCGGAATCTATAACTAGTGTCACAGGAATGGTTCAAAACATAGTCAGTAAGAAGAGTCAGTCTTCTTGTACTTAAGTCGGCATTGTGCCTTTTGTATTTAATTCCGAAGCAATTTCTGTGTTCCATCGTCAATACGAAGGTCCAAGGGATACAGTAAACCTGAAGTGAAGCATCGGAATCTATAACTAGTGTCACAGGAATGGTTCAAAACATAGTCAGTAAGAAGAGTCGGACTTCTTGTACTTATGTCGGCCTTGTGCCTTTTCTATTTAACTCCGATGCAATTTCTGTGTATCATCGTCAATAAGAAGGTCCAAGGGATATAGTAAACCTGGAGTGAAGCATCGGAATCTATAACTAGTGTCACATGAATGGTTCAAAACATAGACAGTAAGAAGAGTCAGTCTTCTTGTACTTAAGTCAGCATTGTGCCTTTTTTTATATAATTTCGATGCAATTTCAGCGTTTTATCGTCAATAAGAAGGTCCAAGGGATACAGTAAACCGGGAGTGAAGCATCGGAATCTATAACTAGTGTCACAGAAATGGTTCAAAACATAGTCAGCAAGAAGAGTCGGTCTTTTTGTACTTAAGTCGGCATTGTGCCTTTTGTATTTAATTCCGATGCAATTTCTGTGTTTCATCGTCAATAAGAAGGTCCAAGGGATACAGTAAACCTGGAGTGAAGCATCGGAATCAATAACTAGTGTCACAGGAATGAATCAAAACATAGTCAGCAAGAAGAGTCAGTCTTCTTGTACTAAAGTCGGAATTGTGCCTTTTGTATTTAATTCCGATGCAATTTCTGTGTTTCATCGTCAATAAGAAGGTCCAAGGGATACAGTAAACCTGGAGTGAAGCATCGGAATCTATAACTAGTGTCACAGGGATGGTTCAAATTATAGACAGTAAGAAGAGTCAGTATTCTTCTACTTAAGTCGGCATTGTGCATTTTGTATTTAATTCCGATGCAATTTCTGTGTTTCATCGTCAATAAGATGAGTAGAGGGATACAGTAAACCTGAAGTGAAGCATCGGAATCTATAACTAGTGTCACAGGAAAGGTTCAAAACATAGTCAGTAAGAAGAATCAGTCTTCTTGTACTTAAGTCGGCATTGTGGCTTTTGTATTTAATTCCGATGCAATTTCTGTGTTTCATCGTCAATAAGAAGGTCCAAGGGATACAGTAGACATGGTGTAATGCATCGGAATCTATAACTAGTGACACAGGGATGGTTCAAAACATCGACAGTAAGAATAGTAAGTCTTCTTGTAATTAATTCGGCATTGTGCCCTTAGTACTTAATCCCGATGCAATTTCTGTGTTTCATCGTCAATAAGAAGGTCAGAGGGATACAGTAAATCTGAAGTCTAGCATCGGAATCTATAACTAGTGTACCAGGAATTGTTCAAAACATAGTCAGTAAGAAGAGACAGTCTTCTTGTACTTAAGTCGGCATTGTGCCTTTTGTATTTAATTCCCATGCAATTTCTGTGTATCATCGACAAGAAGAAGGTCCAAGGGATATAGTAAACCTGGAGTGAAGCATCGGAATCTACAACTAGTGTCACAGGGATGGTTCAAAGCATCGACAGTAGGAAGAGTCAGTCTTCTTGTACTTAATTCGGCATTGTGCCTTTGGTATTTAATTCAGATGCAATGTCTGTGTTTCATCGTCAATAAGCAGGTCAGAGGGATACAGTAAATCAGAAGTCTAGCATCGGAATCTATAACTAGTCTCACAGGAATGGTTTCCAAACATAGTCAGTAAGAAGCGACAGTCTTCTTGTACTTAAGTCGGCATTGTGCCTTTTGTGTTTAATTCCGATGCAATTTCTGTGTTTCATCGTCAATAAGAGGCTCCAAGGGATACAGTAAACCTGAAGTGAAGCATCTGAATCTATAACTAGTGTCACAGGAATGGTTCAAATCATAGTCAGTGAGAAGAGTCAGTCTTCTTGTACTTAAGTCGGCATTGTGCATTTTGTATTTAATTCCGATGCGATTTCTGTGTTTCATCGTCAATAAGAAGGTCAGAGGGATGCAGTAAACCTGATGTGAAGCATCGGAATCTATAACTAGTGTCACAGGAATTGTTCAAAACATAGACAGTTGGAAGAGTCAGTCTTCTTGTACTTAAGTCGGCATTGTGCCTTTTCTATTTAACTCCGATTCAATTTCTGTGTTTCATCGTCAATAAGAAGGTGTAAGGGATATAGTAAACCTGGAGTGAAGCATCGGAATCTATAACTAGTGTCACATGAATGGTTCAAAACATAGACAGTAAGAAGAGTCAGTCCTCTTGTACTTAATCCGGCATTGTGCCTTTTGTACTTAATTCCGATGAAATTTCTGTGTTTCATCGTCAATAAGAATGTCAGAGGGATACAGTAAACCTGGGGTGAAGCATCGGAATCTATAACTAGTGTCACAGGAATGGTTCAAAATATAGTCAGTAAGAAGAATCAGTCTTCTTGTACTTAAGTCGGCATTGTGCCTTTTGTATTTAATTCCGATGCAATTTCTGTGTTTCATCGTGAATAAGATGGTCCAGGGGATACAGTAAACCTGGAGTGAAGCATCGGAATCTATAACTAGTGACACTGGGATGGTCAATAAGAATGTCAGAGGGATACAGTAAATCTGGGGTGAAGCATCGGAATCTATAACTAGTGTCACAGGAATGGTTCAAAATATAGTCAGTAAGAAGAATCAGTCTTCTTGTACTTAAGTCGGCATTGTGCCTTTTGTATTTAATTCCGATGCAATTTCTGTGTTTCATCGTGAATAAGAAGGTCCAGGGGATACAGTAAACCTGGAGTGAAGCATCGGAATCTATAACTAGTGACACTGGGATGGTTTAAAACAGCGACAGTAAGATGTGTCAGTATTCTTGTACTTATGTCGGCATTGTGCCTTTTGTCTTTAATTCCGATGCAATTTCTGTGTTTCATCTTCAATAAGAAGGTCGAAGGGATACTGTAAACCTGAAGTGAAGCACCGGAATCTATAACTAGTGTCATAGAAATGGCTCAATGCATAGACAGTGGGAAGAGTCAGTCTTCTTGTACATAAGACGGTATTGTGCCTTTTGTATTTAATTCCGATGCAATTTCTGTGTTTCATCGTCAATAAGAAGGTCAGAGGGATACTGTAAACCGTAAGTGAAGCATCGGAATCTATAACTAGTGTCACAGGAATGGTTCAAAACATAGACAGTAGGAAGAGACAGTCTTCTTGTACTTAAGTCGGCACTGTGCCTTTTCTATTTAATTCCCATTCAATTTCAGTGTTTCATCGATAATAAGAAGGTCAGAGGTATACAGTAAATCTGAAGTCAAGCATCGGAATCTATAACTAGTGTCACAGAAATTGTTCAAAACATAGTCTGTAAGAAGAGTCAGTATTCTTGTACTTAAGTCGGCATTGTGCCTTTTGTATTTAATTCCGATGCAATTTCTGTGTTTCATCGTAAATAAGAAGGTCCAAGGGATACAGTAAATCTGGAGTGAAGCATCGGAATCAATAACTAGTGTCACAGGAATGAATAAAACATAGTCAGGAAGAAGAGTCAGTCTTCTTGTACTAAAGTCGGCATTGTGCCTTTTGTATTTCATTCCGATGCAATTTCTGTGTTTCATCGTCAAAAAGAAGGTCCAAGGGATACAGTAAACCAGGAGGGAAGCATCGGAATCCATAACTTGTGTCACAGGAATGGTTCAAAACATCGACAGTATGAAGAGCCAGTCTTCTTGTACTTAATTCGGCATTGTGCCTTTAGTATTTAATTCCGATGCAATTTCTGTGTTTCATCGTCAATAAGAAGGTAAGAGGGACACAGTAAATCTGAAGTGAAGCATCTGAATCTATAACTAGTGTCACAGGAATGGTTCAAATCATAGTCAGTGAGAAGAGTCAGTCTTCTTGTACTTAAGTCGGCATTGTGCATTTTGTATTTAATTCCGATGCGATTTCTGTGTTTCATCGTCAATAAGAAGGTCAGAGGGATGCAGTAAACCTGAAGTGAAGCATCGGAATCTATAACTAGTGTCACAGGAATTGTTCAAAACATAGACAGTTGGAAGAGTCAGTCTTCTTGTACTTAAGTCGGCATTGTGCCTTTTCTATTTAACTCCGATTCAATTTCTGTGTTTCATCGTCAATAAGAAGGTGTAAGGGATATAGTAAACCTGGAGTGAAGCATCGGAATCTATAACTAGTGTCACATGAATGGTTCAAAACATAGACAGTAAGAAGAGTCAGTCCTCTTGTACTTAATCCGGCATTGTGCCTTTTGTATTTAATTCCGATGAAATTTCTGTGTTTCATCGTCAATAAGAATGTCAGAGGGATACAGTAAACCTGGGGTGAAGCATCGGAATCTATAACTAGTGTCACAGGAATGGTTCAAAATATAGTCAGTAAGAGGAATCAGTCTTCTTGTACTTAAGTCGGCATTGTGCCTTTTGTATTTAATTCCGATGCAATTTCTGTGTTTCATCGTGAATAAGAAGGTCCAGGGGATACAGTAAACCTGGAGTGAAGCATCGGAATCTATAACTAGTGACACTGGGATGGTTTAAAACATCGACAGTAAGATGTGTCAGTATTCTTGTACTTAAGACGGTATTGTGCCTTTTGTATTTAATTCCGATGCAATTTCTGTGTTTCATCGTCAATAAGAAGGTCAGAGGGATACTGTAAACCTGAAGTGAAGCATCGGAATCTATAACTAGTGTCACAGGAATGGTTCAAAACATAGACAGTAGGAAGAGACAGTCTTCTTGTACTAAAGTCGGCACTGTGCCTTTTCTATTTATTTCCTATTCAATTTCTGTGTCTAATCGACAATAAGAAGGTCCAAGGGATATAGTAAACCTGGAGTGAAGCATCGGAATCTATAACTAGTGTCACAGGAATGGTTCAAACATAGACAGTAGGTAGGGTCACTCTTCTTGTACTTAAGTCGGCATTGTGCCTTTATTATTTAATTCCGATGCTATTTCTGTGTTTCATCGTCAATAAGAAGGTCCAAGTGATACAGTAAACATGGAGTGAAGAATTGGAATCTATAACTACTGTCGCAGGAATGGTTCTAATCATCGACAGTAAGAAGAGTCAGTCTTCTTGTACTTAATTCGGCATTGTGCCTTTAGTATTTAAATCCCATTCAATTTCAGTGTTTCATCGATAATAAGAAGGTCAGAGGTATACAGTAAATCTGAAGTCAAGCATCGGAATCTATAACTAGAGTCACAGGAATGGTTCAAAACATAGTCAGTAAGAAGAGTCAGTATTCTTGTACTTAAGTCGCTATTGTGCCTTTTGTATTTAATTCCGATGCAATTTCTGTGTTTCATCGTCAATAAGAAGGTCCAAGGGATACAGTAAACCGGGAGTGAAGCACCGGAATCTATAACTAGTGTCACAGAAATTGTTCAAAACATAGTCTGTAAGAAGAGTCAGTATTCTTGTACTTAAGTCGGCATTGTGCCTTTTGTATTTAATTCCGATGCAATTTCTGTGTTTCATCGTAAATAAGAAGGTCCAAGGGATAGAGTAAATCTGGAGTGAAGCATCGGAATCAATAACTAGTGTCACAGGAATGAATAAAACATAGTCAGGAAGAAGAGTCAGTCTTCTTGTACTAAAGTCGGCATTGTGCCTTTTGTATTTAATTCCGATGCAATTTCTGTGTTTCATCGTCAAAAAGAAGGTCCTAGGGATACAGTAAACCAGGAGGGAAGCATCGGAATCCATAACTAGTGTCACAGGAAGGGTTCAAAACATCGACAGTATGAAGAGCCAGTCTTCTTGTACTTAATTCGGCATTGTGCCTTTAGTATTTAATTCCGATGCAATTTCTGTGTTTCATCGTCAATAAGAAGGTAAGAGGGACACAGCAAATCTGAAGTGAAGCATCTGAATCTATAACTAGTGTCACAGGAATGGTTCAAATCATAGTCAGTGAGAAGAGTCAGTCTTCTTGTACTTAAGTCGGCATTGTGCATTTTGTATTTAATTTCGATGCGATTTCTGTGTTTCATCGTCAATAAGAAGGTCAGAGGGATGCAGTAAACCTGAAGTGAAGCATCGGAATCTATAACTAGTGTCACAGGAATGGTTCAAAACATAGACAGTTGGAAGAGTCAGTCTTCTTGTACTTAAATCGGCATTGTGCTTTTTCTATTTAACTCCGATTCAATTTCTGTGTTTCATCGTCAATAAGAAGGTGTAAGGGATATAGTAAACCTGGAGTGAAGCATCGGAATCTATAACTAGTGTCACATGAATGGTTCAAAACATAGACAGTAAGAAGAGTCAGTCCTCTTGTACTTAATCCGGCATTGTGCCTTTTGTATTTAATTACGATGAAATTTCTGTGTTTCATCGTCAATAAGAATGTCAGAGGGATACAGTAAACCTGAGGTGAAGCATCGGAATCTATAACTAGTGTCACAGGAATGGTTCAAAATATAGTCAGTGAGAAGAATCAGTCTTCTTGTACTTAAGTCGGCATTGTGCCTTTTGTATTTAATTCCGATGCAATTTCTGTGTTTCATCGTGAATAAGAAGGTCCAGGGGATACAGTAAACCTGGAGTGAAGCGTCGGAATCTATTACTAGTGACACTGGGATGGTTTAAAACATCGACAGTAAGATGTGTCAGTATTCTTGTACTTAAGTCGGCATTGTGCCTTTTGTATTTAATTCCGATGCAATTTCTGTGTCTAATCGACAATAAGAAGGTCCAAGGGATATAGTAAACCTGGAGTGAAGCATCGGATTCTATAACTAGTGTCACAGGAATGGTTCAAACATAGACAAAAAGTAGGGTCACTCTTCTTGTACTTAAGTCGGCATTGTGCCTTTATTATTTAATTCCGATGCTATTTCTGTGTTTCATCGTCAATAAGAAGGTCCAAGGGATGCAGTAAACATGGAGTGAAGAATCGGAATCTATAACTACTGTCGCAGGAATGGTTCTAATCATCGACAGTAAGAAGAGTCAGTCTTCTTGTACTTAAATCGGCATTGTGCCTTTAGTATTTAATTCCCATTCAATTTCAGTGTTTCATCGATAATAAGAAGGTCAGAGGTATACAGTAAATCTGAAGTCAAGCATCGGAATCTATAACTAGTGACACAGGGATCGTTCAAAACATAGACAGTAAGAAGAGTCAGTATTCTTGTACTTAAGTTGGCATTGTGCCTTTTGTATTTAATTCCGATGCAATTTCTGTGTTTCATCGTCAATAAGAAGGTCCAAGGGATACAGTAAACTGGGAGTGAAGCATCGGAATCTATAAGTTGTCACAGAAATGGTTCAAACATAGTCAGTAAGAAGAGTCAGTCTTCTTGTACTTAAGTCGGCATTGTGCCTTTTGTATTTAATTCCGATGCAAATTCTGTGTTTCATCGTCAATAAGAAGGTCCAAGGGACACAGTAAACCTGGAGTGAAGCATCGGAAAATATAACTAGTGTAACAGGAATGGTTCAACGCATAGACAGTGGGAAGAGTCAGTGTTCTTGTACTTAAGTCGGCATTGTGCCTTTTGTATTTAATTCCGATGCAATTTCTGTGTTTCATCGTCAATAAGAAGGTCAGAGGGATACAGTAAACCCGAAGTGAAGCATCGGAATCTATAACTAGAGTCACAGGAATGGTTCAAAACATAGACAGTAGAAAGAGACAGTCTTCCTGTACTTAAGTCGGCATTGTGCCTTTTGTATTTAATTCCGATGCAATTTCTGTGGTTCATCGTAAATAAGAAGGTCAGAGGGATACAGTAAATCTGAAGTCAAGCATCGGAATCTATAACTAGTGTCACAGGAATGGTTCAAAACATAGTCAGTGAGAAGAGTCAGTCTTCTTGTACTTATGTCGGCATTGTGCCTTTTGTATTTATTTCCGATGCACGTTCTGTGTTTCATCGTCAATAAGAAGGTCCAAGGGATACAGTAAACCTGGAGTGAAGCTTCGGAATCTATAACTAGTGACACAGGGATGGTTCAAAACATAGGCAGTAAGAAGAGTCAGTATTCTTGTACTTAAGTCGCCATTGTGCCTTTTGTATTTAATTCCGATGCAATTTCTGTGTTTCATCTTCAATAAGAAGGTCCAAGGCATACAGTAAACCTGAAGTGAAGCATTACAGTATATAACTAGTGTCACAGGAATAGTTCAAAACATAGTCAGTAAGAAGAGTCAGTCTTCTTGTACATAAGTCGGCATTGTGCCTTTTGTATTTAATTCCGATGCAATTTCTGTGTTTTATCGTAAATAAGTAGGTCCAAGGGATACAGTAAACCTAAAGTGAAGCATCGGAAAATATAACTAGTGTAACAGGAACGGTTCAAAGCATAGACAGTGGGAAGAGTCAGTCTTCTTGTACTTAAGTCGGCATTGTGCCTTTTGTATTTAATTCCGATGCAATTTCTGTGTTTCATCGTCAATACGAAGGTCAGAGGGATACAGTAAACCTGAAGTGAAGCATCGGAATGTGTAACTAGTGTCACAGGAATGGTTCAAAACATAGACAGTAGGAAGAGACAGTCTTCTTGTACTGAATCGGCATTGTGCCTTTTGTATTTAATTCCGATGCAATTTCTGTGTTTCATCGTCAATAAGAAGGTCAGAGGGATACAGTAAACCTCAAGTGAAGCATCGGAATCTATAACTAGTGTAACAGGAAAGGTTCAAAACATAGTCAGTAAGAAGAATCAGTCTTCTTGTACTTAAGTCGGCATTGTGCCTTTTGTATTTAATTCCGATGCAATTTCTGTGTTTCATCGCCAATAAGAAGGTCCAAGGGATACAGTAGACATGGAGTAATGCATCGTAATCTATAACTAGGGACACAGGGATGGTTCAAAACATCGACAGTAAGAAGAGTAAGTCATCTTGTAATTAATTCGGCATTGTGCCCTTAGTACTTAATTCCGATGGAATTTCTGTGTTTCATCGTCAATAAGATGGTCAGAGGGATACAGTAAATCTGAAGTCTAGCATCGGAATCTATAACTAGTGTACCAGGAATTGTTCAAAACATAGTCAGTAAGAAGAGACAGTCTTCTTGTACTTAAGTCGGCATTGTGCCTTTTGTATTTAATTCCCATGCAATTTCTGTGTATCATCGACAATAAGAAGGTCCAAGGGATATAGTAAACCTGGAGTGAAGCATCGGAATCTATAACTAGTGTCACAGGGATGGTTCAAAACATCGACAGTAGGAAGAGTCAGTCTTCTTGTACTTAATTCGGCATTGTGCCTTTGGTATTTAATTCAGATGCAATTTCTGTGTTTCATCGTCAATAAGAAGGTCAGAGGGATACAGCAAATCAGAAGTCTAGCATCGGAATCTATAACTAGTCTCACAGGAATGGTTTCCAAACATAGTCAGTAAGAAGCGACAGTCTTCTTGTACTTAAGTCGGCATTGTGCCTTTTGTATTTAATTCCGATGCAATTTCTGTGTTTCATCGTCAATAAGAAGGTAAGAGGGACACAGTAAATCTGAAGTGAAGCATCTGAATCTATAACTAGTGTCACAGGAATGGTTCAACTCATAGTCAGTGAGAAGAGTCAGTCTTCTTGTACTTAAGTCGGCATTGTGCATTTTGTATTTAATTCCGATGCGATTTCTGTGTTTCATCGTCAATAAGAAGGTCAGAGGGATGCAGTAAACCTGACGTGAAGCATCAGAATCTATAACTAGTGTCACAGGAATGGTTCAAAACATAGACAGTTGGAAGAGTCAGTCTTCTTGTACTTAAGTCGGCATTGTGCCTTTTCTATTTAACTCCGATTCAAATTCTGTGTTTCATCGTCAATAAGAAGGTGTAAGGGATATAGTAAACCTGGAGTGAAGCATCGGAATCTATAACTAGTGTCACATGAATGGTTCAAAACATAGACAGTTAGAAGAGTCAGTCCTCTTGTACTTAATCCGGCATTGTGGCTTTTGTATTTAATTCCGATGAAATTTCTGTGTTTCATCGTCAATAAGAATGTCAGAGGGATACAGTAAACCTGGGGTGAAGCATCGGAATCTATAACTAGTGTCACAGGAATGGTACAAAATATAGTCAGTAAGAAGAATCAGTCTTCTTGTACTTAAGTCGGCATTGTGCCTTTTGTATTTAATTCCGATGCAATATCTGTGTTTCATCGTGAATAAGAAGGTCCAGGGGATACAGTAAACCTGGAGTGAAGCATCGGATTCTATAACTAGTGACACTGGAATGGTTTAAAACATCGACAGTAAGATGTGTCAGTATTCTTGTACTTAAGTCGGCATTGTGCCTTTTGTATTTAATTCCAATGCAATTTCTGTGTTTCATCTTCAATAAGAAGGTCCAAGGGATACTGTATACCTGAAGTGAAGCACCGGAATCTATAACTAGTGTCATAGGAATGGCTCAAAGCATAGACAGTGGGAAGAGTCAGTCTTCTTGTACTTAAGACGGTATTGTGCATTTTGTATTTAATTCCGATGCAATTTCTGTGTTTCATCGTCAATAAGAAGGTCAGAGGGATACTGTAAACCTGAAGTGAAGCATCGGAATCTATAACTAGTGTCACAGGAATGGTTCAAAACATAGACAGTAGGAAGAGACAGTCTTCTTGTACTTAAGTCGGCACTGTGCCTTTTCTATTTAATTCCTATTCAATTTCAGTGTCTAATCGACAATAAGAAGGTTCAAGGGATATAGTAAACCTGGAGTGAAGCATCGGAATCTATAACTAGTGTCACAGGAATGGTTCAAACATAGACAGTAAGTAGGGTCACTCTTCTTGTACTTAAGTCGGCATTGTGCCTTTGTTATTTAATTCCGATGCTATTTCTGTGTATCATCGTCAATAAGAAGGTCCAAGGGATACAGTAAACATGGAGTGAAGAATTGGAATCTATAACTACTGTCGCAGGAATGGTTCTAATCATCGACAGTAAGAAGAGTCAGTCTTATTGTACTTAATTCGGCATTGTGCCTTTAGTATTTAATTCCGATGCAATTTCTGTGTATCATCGTCAATAAGAAGGTCCAAGGGATACAGTAAACTGGGAGTGAAGCATCGGAATCTATAAGTTGTCACAGAAATGGTTCAAACATAGTCAGTAAGAAGAGTCAGTCTTCTTGTACTTAAGTCGGCATTGTGCCTTTTGTATTTAATTCCGATGCACATTCTGTGTTTCATCGTCAATAAGAAGGTCCAAGGGATACAGTAAACCTGGAGTGAAGCTTCGGAATCTATAACTAGTGACACAGGGATGGTTCAAAACATAGGCAGTAAGAAGAGTCAGTATTCTTGTACTTATGTCGCCATTGTGCCTTTTGTATTTAATTCCGATGCAATTTCTGTGTTTCATCGTCAATAAGAAGGTCCAAGGGATACAGTAAACCGGGAGTGAAGCATCGGAATCTATAACTAGTGTCACAGAAATTGTTCAAAACATAGTCTGTAAGAAGAGTCAGTCTTCTTGTACTTAAGTCGGCATTGTGCCTTTTGTATTTAATTCCGATGCAATTTCTGTGTTTCATCGTAAATTAGAAGGTCCAAGGGATACATTAAATCTGGAGTGAAGCATCGGAATCAATAACTAGTGTCACAGGAATGAATAAAACATAGTCAGGAAGAAGAGTCAGTCTTCTTGTACTAAAGTCGGCATTGTGCCTTTTGTATTTAATTCCGATGCAATTTTTGTGTTTCATCGTCAAAAAGAAGGTCCAAGGGATACAGTAAACCAGGAGGGAAGCATCGGAATCCATAACTAGTGTCACAGGAATGGTTCAAATCATCGACAGTATGAAGAGCCAGTCTTCTTGTACTTAATTCGGCATTGTGCCTTTAGTATTTAATTCCGATGCAATTTCTGTGTTTCATCGTCAATAATAAGGTAAGAGGGACACAGTAAATCTGAAGTGAAGCATCTGAATCTATAACTAGTGTCACAGGAATGGTTCAAATCATAGTCAGTGAGAAGAGTCAGTCTTCTTGTACTTAAGTCGGCATTGTGCATTTTGTATTTAATTTCGATGCGATTTCTGTGTTTCATCGTCAATAAGAAGGTCAGAGGGATGCAGTAAACCTGTAGTGAAGGATCGGAATCTATAACTAGTGTCACAGGAATGGTTCAAAACATAGACAGTTGGAAGAGTCAGTCTTCTTGTACTTAAGTCGGCATTGTGCCTTTTCTATTTAACTCCGATTCAATTTCTGTGTTTCATCGTCAATAAGAAGGTGTAAGGGATATAGTAAACCTGGAGTGAAGCATCGGAATCTATAACTAGTGTCACATGAATGGTTCAAAACATAGACAGTAAGAAGAGACAGTCCTCTTGTACTTAATCCGGCATTGTGCCTTTTGTATTTAATTCCGATGAAATTTCTGTGTTTCATCGTCAATAAGAATGTCAGAGGGATACAATAAACCTGAGGTGAAGCATCGGAATCTATAACTAGTGTCACAGGAATGGTTCAAAATATAGTCAGTAAGAAGAATCAGTCTTCTTGTACTTAAGTCGGCATTGTGCCTTTTGTATTTAATTCCGATGCAATTTCTGTGTTTCATCTTCAATAAGAAGGTCCAAGGGATACTGTAAACCTGAAGTGAAGCACCGGAATCTATAACTAGTGTCACAGGAATGGCTCAAAGCATAGCCAGTGGGAAGAGTCAGTCTTCTTGTACTTAATACGGTATTGTGCCTTTAGTATTTAATTCCCATTCAATTTCAGTGTTTCATCGATAATAAGAAGGTCAGAGGTATGCAGTAAATCTGAAGTCAAGCATCGGAATCTATAACTAGTGCCACAGGAATGGTTCAAAACATAGTCAGTAAGAAGAGTCAGTCTTCTTGTACTTAAGTCGGCATTGTGCCTTTTGTATTTAATTCCGATGCAAGTTCTGTGTTTCATCGTCAACAAGAAGGTAAAACGGATACAATAAACCTGGAGTGAAGCATCGGAATCTATAACTAGTGACACAGGGATCGTTCAAAACATAGACAGTAAGAAGAGTCAGTATTCTTGTACTTAAGTTGGCATTGTGCCTTTTGTATTTAATTCCGACGCAATCTCTGTGTTTCATCGTCAATAAGTAGGTCCAAGGGATACAGTAAACTGGGAGTGAAGCATCGGAATCTATAAGTTGTCACAGAAATGGTTCAAACATAGTCAGTAAGAAGAGTCAGTCTTCTTGTACTTAAGTCGGCATTGTGCCTTTTGTATTTAATTCCGATGCAAATTCTGTGTTTCATCGTCAATAAGAAGGTCCAAGGGACACAGTAAACCTGGAGTGAAGCATCGTAATCTATAACTAGTGTCACAGGAATGGTTTAAAACATAGACAGTTGGAAGAGACAGTCTTCTTGTACTGAAGTCGGCATTGTGCCTTTTGAATTTAATTCCGATGCAATTTCTGTGTTTCATCGTCAATACGAAGGTCAGAGGGTTACAGTAAACCAGAAGTGAAGCATCGGAATCTATAACTAGTGTCACAGGAAAGGTTCAAAACATAGTCAGTAAGAAGAATCAGTCTTCTTGTACTTAAGTCGGCATTGTGCCTTTTGTATTTAATTCCGATGCAATTTCTGTGTTTCATCGTCGATTAGAGGGTCCAAGGGATACAGTAAACCTGGAGTGAAGCATCGGAATCCATAACTAGTGACACAGGGATGGTTCAAAACATCGACAGTAAGAAGAGTCAGTCTTCTTGTACTTAATTCGGCATTGTGCCCATAGTATTTAATTCCGATGCAATTTCTGTGTTTCATCGTCAATAAGAAGGTCAGAGGGATACAGTAAATCTGAAGTCTAGCATCGGAATCTATAACTAGTGTCACAGGAATGGTTCAAAACATAGTCAGTAAGAAGAGTCAGTCTTCCTGTACTTAATTCGGCATTGTGCCTTTAGTATTTAATTCCCATTCAATATCAGTGTTTCATCGATAATAAGAAGGTCAGAGGTATACAGTAAATCTGAAGTCAAGCATCGGAATCAATAACTAGTGTCACAGGAATGGTTCAAAACATAGTCAGTAAGAAGAGTCAGTCTTCCTGTACTTAAGTCGGCATTGTGCCTTTTGTATTTAATTCCGATGCAATTTCTGTGTTTCATCGTCAATAAGAAGGTCCAAGGGATACAGTAAACTGGGAGTGAAGCATCGGAATCTATAAGTTGTCACTGAAATGGTTCAAACATAGTCAGTAAGAAGAGTCAGTCTTCTTGTACTTAAGTCGGCATTGTGCCTTTTGTATTTAATTCCGATGCAATTTCTGTGTTTCATCGTCAACAAGAAGCTCCAAGGGATACAGTAAACCTGAAGTGAAGCATCGGAATCTATAACTAGTGTCACAGGAATGGTTCAACTCATAGTAAGTAAGAAGAGTCAGTCTCCTTGTACTTAAGTCGGCATTGTGCCTTTTCTATTTAACTCCGGTGCAAGTTCTGTGTATCATCGTCAATAAGAAGGTCCCAGGGATATAGTAAACCTGGAGTGAAGCATCGGAACCTATAACTGGTGTCACAGGAGTGGTTCAAATCATAGACAATAAGAAGAGTCAGTCTTCTTGTACTTAAGTCGGCATTGTGCCTTTTTTATTTAATTCCGATGCAATTTCTGTGTTTCATCGTCAAAAAGAAGGTCCAAGGGATACAGTAAACCAGGAGGGAAGCATCGGAATCCATAACTAGTGTCACAGGAATGGTTCAAAACATCGACAGTATGAAGAGCCAGTCTTCTTGTACTTAATTCGGCATTGTGCCTTTAGTATTTAATTCCGATGCAATTTCTGTGTTTCATCGTCAATAAGAAGGTAAGAGGGACACAGTAAATCTGAAGTGAAGCATCTGAATCTATAACTAGTGTCACAGGAATGGTTCAACTCATAGTCAGTGAGAAGAGTCAGTCTTCTTGTACTTAAGTCGGCATTGTGCATTTTGTATTTAATTCCGATGCGATTTCTGTGTTTCATCGTCAATAAGAAGGTCAGAGGGATGCAGTAAACCTGGAGGGAAGCATCGGAATCCATAACTAGTGTCACAGGAATGGTTCAAAACATCGACAGTATGAAGAGCCAGTCTTCTTGTACTTAATTCGGCATTGTGCCTTTAGTATTTAATTCCGATGCAATTTCTGTGTTTCATCGTCAATAAGAAGGTAAGAGGGACACAGTAAATCTGAAGTGAAGCATCTGAATCTATAACTAGTGTCACAGGAATGGTTCAAATCAAAGTCAGTGAGAAGAGTCAGTCTTCTTGTACTTAAGTCGGCATTGTGCATTTTGTATTTAATTTCGATGCGATTTCTGTGTTTCATCGTCAATAAGAAGGTCAGAGGGATGCAGTAAACCTGAAGTGAAGCATCGGAATCTATAACTAGTGTCACAGGAATGGTTCAAAACATAGACAGTTGGAAGAGTCAGTCTTCTTGTACTTAAGTCGGCATTGTGCCTTTTCTATTTAACTCCGATTCAATTTCTGTGTTTCATCGTCAATAAGAAGGTGTAAGGGATATAGTAAACCTGGAGTGAAGCATCGGAATCTATAACTAGTGTCACATGAATGGTTCAAAACATAGACAGTAAGAAGAGACAGTCCTCTTGTACTTAATCCGGCATTGTGCCTTTTGTATTTAATTCCGATGAAATTTCTGTGTTTCATCGTCAATAAGAATGTCAGAGGGATACAATAAACCTGAGGTGAAGCATCGGAATCTATAACTAGTGTCACAGGAATGGTTCAAAATATAGTCAGTAAGAAGAATCAGTCTTCTTGTACTTAAGTCGGCATTGTGCCTTTTGTATTTAATTCCGATGCAATTTCTGTGTTTCATCTTCAATAAGAAGGTCCAAGGGATACTGTAAACCTGAAGTGAAGCACCGGAATCTATAACTAGTGTCACAGGAATGGCTCAAAGCATAGACAGTGGGAAGAGTCAGTCTTGTTGTACTTAAGACGGTATTGTGCCTTTTGTATTTAATTCCGATGCAATTTCTGTGTTTCTTCGTCAATAAGAAGGTCAGAGGGATACAGTAAACCTGAAGTGAAGCATCGGAATTTATAACTAGTGTCACAGGAATGGTTCAAAACATAGACAGTAGGAAGAGACAGTCTTCTTGTACATAAGTCGGCACTGTGCCATTTCTATTTAATTCCTATTCAATTTCTGTGTCTAATCGACAATAAGAAGGTCCAAGGGATATAGTAAACCTGGAGTGAAGCATCGGAATCTATAACTAGTGTCACAGGAATGGTTCAAACATAGACAGTAAGTAGGGTCACTCTTCTTGTACTTAAGTCGGCATTGTGCCTTTAGTATTTAATTCCCATTCAATTTCAGTGTTTCATCGATAATAAGAAGGTCAGAGGTATACAGTGAATCTGAAGTCAAGCATCGGAATCTATAACTAGTGTCACAGGAATGGTTCAAAACATAGTCAGTAAGAAGAGTCAGTCTTCTTGTACTTAATTCGGCATTGTGCCCATAGTATTTAATTCCGATGCAATTTCTGTGTTTCATCGTCAATAAGAAGGTCAGAGGGATACAGTAAATCTGAAGTCTAGCATCGGAATCTATAACTAGTGTCACAGGAATGGTTCAAATCATAGTCAGTAAGAAGAGTCAGTCTTCCTGTACTTAATTCGGCATTGTGCTTTTAGTATTTAATTCCCATTCAATATCAGTGTTTCATCGATAATAAGAAGGTCAGAGGTATACAGTAAATCTGAAGTCAAGCATCGGAATCTATAACTAGTGTCACAGGAATGGTTCAAAACATAGACAGTAGGAAGAGACAGTCTTCTTGTACTGAAGTCGGCATTGTGCCTTTTGAATTTAATTCCGATGCAATTTCTGTGTTTCATCGTCAATACGAAGGTCAGAGGGTTACAGTAAACCAGAAGTGAAGCATCGGAATCTATAACTAGTGTCACAGGAAAGGTTCAAAACATAGTCAGTAAGAAGAATCAGTCTTCTTGAACTTAAGTCGGCATTGTGCCTTTTGTATTTAATTCCGATGCAATTTCTGTGTTTCATCGTCGATTAGAGGCTCCAAGGGATACAGTAAACCTGGAGTGAAGCATCGGAATCCATAACTAGTGACACAGGGATGGTTCAAAACATCGACAGTAAGAAGAGTCAGTCTTCTTGTACTTAATTCGGCATTGTGCCCATAGTATTTAATTCCGATGCAATTTCTGTGTTTCATCGTCAATAAGAAGGTCAGAGGGATACAGTAAATCTGAAGTCTAGCATCGGAATCTATAACTAGTGTCACAGGAATGGTTCAAACATAGTCAGTAAGAAGAGTCAGTCTTCCTGTACTTAATTCGGCATTGTGCTTTTAGTATTTAATTCCCATTCAATATCAGTGTTTCATCGATAATAAGAAGGTCAGAGGTATACAGTAAATCTGAAGTCAAGCATCGGAATCTATAACTAGTGTCACAGGAATGGTTCAAAACATAGTCAGTAAGAAGAGTCAGTCTGACTGTACTTAAGTCGGCATTGTGCCTTTTGTATTTAATTCCGATGCAATTTCTGTGTTTCATCGTCAATAAGAAGGTCCAAGGGATAC
Source organism: Schistocerca americana (assembly GCF_021461395.2). Classification (NCBI taxonomy): domain Eukaryota; kingdom Metazoa; phylum Arthropoda; class Insecta; order Orthoptera; family Acrididae; genus Schistocerca; species Schistocerca americana. The sequence continues at coordinate 761,493,203 of NC_060123.1, forward strand.
AGTAAACTGGGAGTGAAGCATCGGAATCTATAAGTTGTCACAGAAATGGTTCAAACATAGTCAGTAAGAAGAGTCAGTCTTCTTGTACTTAATTCGGCATTGTGCCTTTTGTATTTAATTCCGATGCAATTTCTGTGTTTCATCGTCAACAAGAAGCTCCAAGGGATACAGTAAACCTGAAGTGAAGCATCGGAATCTATAACTAGTGTCACAGGAATGGTTCAACTCATAGTAAGTAAGAAGAGTCAGTCTCCTTGTACTTAAGTCGGCATTGTGCCGTTTCTATTTAACTCCGGTGCAAGTTCTGTGTATCATCGTCAATAAGAAGGTCCAAGGGATATATTAAACCTGGAGTGAAGCATCGGAACCTATAACTGGTGTCACAGGAGTGGTTCAAATCATAGACAATAAGAAGAGTCAGTCTTCTTGTACTTAAGTCGGCATTGTGCCTTTTTTATTTAATTCCGATGCAATTTCTGTGTTTCATCGTCAAAAAGAAGGTCCAAGGGATACAGTAAACCAGGAGGGAAGCATCGGAATCCATAACTAGTGTCACAGGAATGGTTCAAAACATCGACAGTATGAAGAGCCAGTCTTCTTGTACTTAATTCGGCATTGTGCCTTTAGTATTTTATTCCGATGCAATTTCTGTGTTTCATCGTCAATAAGAAGGTAAGAGGGACACAGTAAATCTGAAGTGAAGCATCTGAATCTATAACTAGTGTCACAGGAATGGTTCAACTCATAGTCAGTGAGAAGAGTCAGTCTTCTTGTACTTAAGTCGGCATTGTGCATTTTGTATTTAATTCCGATGCGATTTCTGTGTTTCATCGTCAATAAGAAGGTCAGAGGGATGCAGTAAACCTGAAGTGAAGCATCGGAATCTATAACTAGTGTCACAGGAATGGTTCAAAACATAGACAGTTGGAAGAGTCAGTCTTCTTGTACTTAAGTCGGCATTGTGCCTTTTCTATTTAACTCCGATTCAAATTCTGTGTTTCATCGTCAATAAGAAGGTGTAAGGGATATAGTAAACCTGGAGTGAAGCATCGGAATCTATAACTAGTGTCACATGAATGGATCAAAACATAGACAGTTAGAAGAGTCAGTCCTCTTGTACTTAATCCGGCATTGTGCCTTTTGTATTTAATTCCGATGAAATTTCTGTGTTTCATCGTCAATAAGAATGTCAGAGGGATACAGTAAACCTGGGGTGAAGCATCGGAATCTATAACTAGTGTCACAGGAATGGTACAAAATATAGTCAGTAAGAAGAATCAGTCTTCTTGTACTTAAGTTGGCATTGTGCCTTTTGTATTTAATTCCGATGCAATATCTGTGTTTCATCGTGAATAAGAAGGTCCAGGGGATACAGTAAAACTGGAGTGAAGCATCGGATTCTATAACTAGTGACACTGGTATGGTTTAAAACATCGACAGTAAGATGTGTCAGTATTCTTGTACTTAAGTCGGCATCGTGCCCTTTTGTATTTAATTCCGATGCAATTTCTGTGTTTCATCTTCAATAAGAAGGTCCAAGGGATACTGTAAACCTGAAGTGAAGCACCGGAATCTATAACTAGTGTCATAGGAATGGCTCAAAGCATAGACAGTGGGAAGAGTCAGTCTTCTTGTACTTAAGACGGTATTGTGCATTTTGTATTTAATTCCGATGCAATTTCTGTGTTTCATCGTCAATAAGAAGGTCAGAGGGATACTGTAAACCTGAAGTGAAGCATCGGAATCTATAACTAGTGTCACAGGAATGGTTCAAAACATAGACAGTAGGAAGAGACAGTCTTCTTGTACTTAAGTCGGCACTGTGCCTTTTCTATTTAATTCCTATTCAATTTCAGTGTCTAATCGACAATAAGAAGGTCCAAGGGATATAGTAAACCTGGAGTGAAGCATCGGAATCTATAACTAGTGTCACAGGAATGGTTCAAACATAGACAGTAAGTAGGGTCACTCTTCTTGTACTTAAGTCGGCATTGTGCCTTTATTATTTAATTCCGATGCTATTAATGTGTATCATCGTCAATAAGAAGGTCCAAGGGATACAGTAAACATGGAGTGAAGAATTGGAATCTATAACTACTGTCGCAGGAATGGTTCTAATCATCGACAGTAAGAAGAGTCAGTCTTCTTGTACTTAATTCGGCATTGTGCCTTTAGTATTTAATTCCCATTCAATATCAGTGTTTCATCGATAGTAAGAAGGTCAGAGGTATACAGTAAATCTGAAGTCAAGCATCGGAATCTATAACTAGTGTCACAGGAATGGTTCAAAACATAGTCAGTAAGAAGAGTCAGTCTTCCTGTACTTAAGTCGGCATTGTGCCTTTTGTATTTAATTCCGATGCAATTTCTGTGTTTCATCGTCAATAAGAAGGTCAAAGGGATACAGTAAACTGGGAGTGAAGCATCGGAATCTATAAGTTGTCACAGAAATGGTTCAAACGTAGTCAGTAAGAAGAGTCAGTCTTCTTGTACTTAAGTCGGCATTGTGCCTTTTGTATTTAATTCCGATGCACGTTCTGTGTTTCATCGTCAATAAGTAGGTCCAAGGGATACAGTAAACCTGGAGTGAAGCTTCGGAATCTATAACTAGTGACACAGGGATGGTTCAAAACATAGGCAGTAAGAAGAGTCAGTATTCTTGTACTTATGTCGCCATTGTGCCTTTTGTATTTAATTCCGATGCAATTTCTGTGTTTCATCGTCAATAAGAAAGTCCAAGGGATACAGTAAACCGGGAGTGAAGCATCGGAATCTATAACTAGTGTCACAGAAATTGTTCAAAACATAGTCTGTAAGAAGAGTCAGTCTTCTTGTACTTAAGTCGGCATTGTGCCTTTTGTATTTAATTCCGATGCAATTTCTGTGTTTCATCGTAAATTAGAAGGTCCAAGGGATACATTAAATCTGGAGTGAAGCATCGGAATCAATAACTAGTGTCACAGGAATGAATAAAACATAGTCAGGAAGAAGAGTCAGTCTTCTTGTACTAAAGTCGGCATTGTGCCCTTTGTATTTAATTCCGATGCAATTTCTGTGTTTCATCGTCAAAAAGAAGGTCCAAGGGATACAGTAAACCAGGAGGGAAGCATCGGAATCCATAACTAGTGTCACAGGAATGGTTCAAAACATCGACAGTATGAAGAGCCAGTCTTCTTGTACTTAATTCGGCATTGTGCCTTTAGTATTTAATTCCGATGCAATTTCTGTGTTTCATCGTCAATAATAAGGTAAGAGGGACACAGTAAATCTGAAGTGAAGCATCTGAATCTATAACTAGTGTCACAGGAATGGTTCAAATCATAGTCAGTGAGAAGAGTCAGTCTTCTTGTACTTAAGTCGGCATTGTGCATTTTGTATTTAATTTCGATGCGATTTCTGTGTTTCATCGTCAATAAGAAGGTCAGAGGGATTCAGTAAACCTGAAGTGAAGCATCGGAATCTATAACTAGTGTCACAGGAATGGTTCAAAACATAGACAGTTGGGAGAGTCAGTCTTCTTGTACTTATGTCGGCATTGTGCCTTTTCTATTTAACTCCGATTCAATTTCTGTGTTTCATCGTCAATAAGAAGGTGTAAGGGATATAGTAAACCTGGAGTGAAGCATCGGAATCTATAACTAGTGTCACATGAATGGTTCAAAACATAGACAGTAAGAAGAGACAGTCCTCTTGTACTTAATCCGGCATTGTGCCTTTTGTATTTAATTCCGATGAAATTTCTGTGTTTCATCGTCAATAAGAATGTCAGAGGGATACAATAAACCTGAGGTGAAGCATCGGAATCTATAACTAGTGTCACAGGAATGGTTCAAAATATAGTCAGTAAGAAGAATCAGTCTTCTTGTACTTAAGTCGGCATTGTGCCTTTTGTATTTAATTCCGATGCAATTTCTGTGTTTCATCTTCAACACGAAGGTCCAAGGGATACTGTAAACCTGAAGTGAAGCACCGGAATCTATAACTAGTGTCACAGGAATGGCTCAAAGCATAGACAGTGGGAAGAGTCAGTCTTCTTGTACTTAAGACGGTATTGTGCCTTTTGTATTTAATTCCGATGCAATTTCTGTGTTTCATCGTCAATAAGAAGGTCAGAGGGATACAGTAAACCTGAAGTGAAGCATCGGAATTTATAACTAGTGTCACAGGAATGGTTCAAAACATAGACAGTAGGAAGAGACAGTCTTCTTGTACATAAGTCGGCACTGTGCCATTTCTATTTAATTCCTATTCAATTTCTGTGTCTAATCGACAATAAGAAGGTCCAAGGGATATAGTAAACCTGGAGTGAAGCATCGGAATCTATAACTAGTGTCACAGGAATGGTTCAAACATAGACAGTAAGTAGGGTCACTCTTCTTGTACTTAAGTCGGCATTGTGCCTTTAGTATTTAATTCCCATTCAATTTCAGTGTTTCATCGATAATAAGAAGGTCAGAGGTATACAGTAAATCTGAAGTCAAGCATCGGAATCTATAACTAGTGTCACAGGAATGGTTCAAAACATAGTCAGTAAGAAGAGTCAGTCTTCTTGTACTTAAGTCGGCATTGTGCCTTTTGTATTTAATTCCGATGCAAGTTCTGTGTTTCATCGTCAATAAGAAGGTCCAAGGGATACAGTAAACCTGGAGTGAAGCTTCGGAATCTATAACTAGTGACACAGGGATGGTTCAAAACATAGGCAGTAAGAAGAGTCAGTATTCTTGTACTTAAGACGCCATTGTGCCTTTTGTATTTAATTCCGATGCAATTTCTGTGTTTCATCGTCAATAAGAAGGTCCAAGGGATACAGTAAACCGGGAGTGAAGCATCGGAATCTATAACTAGTGTCACAGAAATTGTTCAAAACATAGTCTGTAAGAAGAGTCAGTCTTCTTGTACTTAAGTCGGCATTGTGCCTTTTGTATTTAATTCCGATGCAATTTCTGTGTTTCATCGTAAATAAGAAGGTCCAAGGGATACAGTAAATCTGGAGTGAAGCATCGGAATCAATAACTAGTGTCACAGGAATGAATAAAACATAGTCAGGTAGAAGAGTCAGTCTTCTTGTACTAAAGTCGGCATTGTGCCTTTTGTATTTAATTCCGATGCAATTTCTGTGTTTCATCGTCAATAAGAAGGTCCAAGGGATACAGTAAAATTGGAGTGAAGCATCGGAATCTATAACTAGTGTCACAGTGATGGTTCAAATCATAGACAGTAAGAAGAGTCAGTATTCTTGTACTTAAGTCGGCATTGTGCCTTTTGTATCTAATTCCGATGCAATTTCTGTGTTTCATCTTCAATAGGAAGGTCCAAGGGATACAGTAAACCTGATGTGAAGCATCGGAAAATATAACTAGTGTAATAGGAATGGTTCAAAGCATAGACAGTGGGAAGAGTCAGTCTTCTTGTACTCAAGTCGGCATTGTGCTTTTTGTATTTAATTACGATGCAATTTCTGTGTTTCATCGTCAATAAGAAGGTCAGAGGGATACAGTAAACCTGAAGTGACGCATCGGAATCTATAACTTGTGTCACAGGAATGGTTCAAAGCATAGACAGTAGGAAGAGACAGGCTTCTTGTACTGAGGTCGGCATTGTGCATTTTGAATTTAATTCCGATGCAATTTCTGTGTTTCACCGTCAATAAGAAGGTCATAGAGATACAGTAAACCTGAAGTAAAGCATCGGAATCTATAACTAGTGTCACAGGAATGGTTCAAAACATAGACAGTAAGAAGAGTCAGTCTTGTTGTACTTAAGTCGGCATTGTGCCTTTTTTATTTGATTCCGATGAAATTTCTGTGTTTCATCGTCTATAAGAAGGTCCAAGGGATACATTAAACCGGGAGTGATGCATCGGTATCTATAACTAGTGTCACACAAATGGTTCAAAACATAGTCTGTAAGAAGAGTCAGTCTTCTTGTACTTAAATCGGCATTGTGACTTTTGTATTTAATTCCGATGCAATTTCTGTGTTTCATCGTCAATAAGAAGGTGCAAGGGATACAGTAAACCTGGAGTGAAGCATCGGAATCAATAACTAGTTTCACAGGAATGAATCGAAACATATTCAGTAAGAAGAGTCAGTCTTCTTGTACTAAAGTCGGCATTGTGCCTTTTGTATTTATTTCCGATGCAATTTCTGTGTTTCACCGTCAATAAGAAGGGCAGAGGGATACAGTAAACCTGAAGTGAAGCATCGGAATCCATAACTAGTGTCACAGGAATGGTTCAAAACATAGACAGCAGGAAGAGACAGTCTTCTTGTACTGAAGTCGGCATTGTGCCTTTTGAATTTAATTAGGATGCAATTTCTGTGTTTCATCGTCAATAAGAGGGTCAGAGGGTTACAGTAAACCTGAAGTGAAGCATCGGAATCCATAACTAGTGTCACAGGAATGGTTCAAAACATAGACAGCAGGAAGAGACAGTCTTCTTGTACTGAAGTCGGCATTGTGCCTTTTGTATTTAATTCCGATGCAATTTCTGTGTTTCATCGTCAATAAGATGGTCCAAGGGATACAGTAAACCTGGAGTGAAGCATCGGAATCTATAACTAGTGACACAGGGATGGTTCAAAACATCGACAGTAAGAAGAGTCAGTCTTCTTGTACTTAATTCGGCATTGTGCCCTTAGTAACTAATTCCGATGCAATTTCTGTGTTTCATCGACAATACGAAGGTCCAAGGGATACAGTAAACCTGAAGTGAAGCATCGGAATCTATAACTAGTGTCACAGGAATGGTTCAAAACATAGTCATTAAGAAGAGTCAGTTTTCTTGTACTTAAGTCGGCTTTGTGCCTTTTCTATTTAACTCCTATGCAATTTCTGTGTATCATCGTCAATAGGAATGTCCAAGGGATGTAGTAAACCTGGAGTGAAGCATCGGAATCTATAACTAGTGTCACAGGAATGGTTCAAAACATAGACCAAATGAAGAGTCAGTCTTCTTGTACTTAAGTCGGCATTGTGCCTATTTTATTTAATTCCGATGCAATTTCTGTGTTTCATCGTCAATAAGAAGGTCCAAGGGATACAGTAAACGTGGAGTGAAGCATCGGAATCTATAACTAGTGTCACAGGGATAGTTCAAATCATAGACAGTAAGAAGAGTCAGTATTCTTGTACTTAAGTCGGCATTGTGCCTTTTGTATTTGATTCCGATACAATTTCTGTGTTTCATCTTAAATAAGAAGGTCCAAGGGATACAGTAAACCTGAAGTGAAGCATTAGAGTATATAACAAGTGTCACAGGAATGGTTCAAAACATAGTCAGTAAGAAGAGTCAGTCTTCTTGTACATAAGTCGTCATTGTGCCTTTTCAATTTAATTCCGATGCAATTTCTGTGTTTCATCGTCAATAAGTAGGTCCAAGGGATACAGTAAACCTGAAGTGAAGCATCGGAAAATATAACTAGTGTAACAGGAATGGTTCAAAGCATAGACAGTGGGAAGAGTCAGTCTTCTTGGACTTAAGTCGGCATTGTGCCTTTTGTATTTAATTCCGATGCAATTTCTTTGTATCATCGTCAATAAGAAGATCAGAGGGATACAGTAAACCTGAAGTGAAGCATCGGAATCAATAACTAGTGTCACAGGAATGAATAAAACATAGTCAGTAAGAAGAGTCAGTCTTCTTGTACTAAAGTCGGCATTGTGCCTTTTGTATTTAATTCCGATGCAATTTCTGTGTTTCATCGTCAATAAGAAGGTCCAAGGGATACAGTAAAATTGGAGTGAAGCATCGGAATCTATAACTAGTGTCACAGTGATGGTTCAAATCATAGACAGTAAGAAGAATCAGTATTCTTGTACTTAAGTCGGCATTGTGCCTTTTGTATTTAATTCCGATGCAATTTCAGTGTTTCATCTTCAATAGCAAGGTCCAAGGGATACAGTAAACCTGAAGTGAAGCATCGGAAAATATAACTAGTGTAACAGGAATGGTTCAAAGCATAGACAGTGGGAAGAGTCAGTATTCTTGTATTCAAGTCGGCATTGTGCCTTTTGTATTTAATTACGATGCAATTTCTGTGTTTCATCGTCAATAAGAAGGTCAGAGGGATACAGTAAACCTGAAGTGACGCATCGGAATCTATAACTTGTGTCACAGGGATGGTTCAAAGCATAGACAGTAGGAAGTGACAGGCTTCTTGTACTGAAGTCGGCATTGTGCATTTTGAATTAAATTCCAATGCAATTTCTGTGTTTCACTGTCAATAAAAAGGTCAGAGAGATACAGTAAACCTGAAGTGAAGCATCGGAATCTATAACCAGTGTCACAGGAATGGTTCAAAACATAGACAGTAAGAAGAGTCAGTCTTGTTGTACTTAGGTCGGCATTGTGCCTTTTTTATTTGATTCCGATGCAATTTCTGTGTTTCATCGTCAATAAGAAGGACAGAGGGATACAGTAAACCTGAAGTGAAGCATCGGAATCTATAACTAGGGTCACAGGAATGTTTCAAAACATAGACAGTAGGAAGAGACAGTCTTCTTGTACTGAAGTCGGCATTGTGCCTTTTGAATTTAATTCCGAAGCAATTTCTGTGTTTCATCGTCAATAAGAAGGTCAGAGGGTTACAGTAAACCCGAAGTGAAGCATCGGAATCCATAACTAGTGTCACAGGAAAGTTTCAAAACATAGTCAGTAAGAAGAATCAGTCTTCTTGTACTGAAGTCGGCATTGTGCCTTTTGTTTTTAATTCCGATGCAATTTCTGTGTTTCATCGTCAATAAGAAGGTCCGAGGGATACAGTAAACCTGAAGTGAAGCATCGGAATCTATAACTAGAGTCACAGGAATGGTTCAAAACATAGACAGTAAGAAGAGACAGTCCTCTTGTACTTAATCCGGCATTGTGCCTTTTGTATTTAATTCCGATGAAATTTCTGTGTTTCATCGTCAATAAGAATGTCAGAGGGATACAATAAACCTGAGGTGAAGCATCGGAATCTATAACTAGTGTCACAGGAATGGTTCAAAATATAGTCAGTAAGAAGAATCAGTCTTCTTGTACTTAAGTCGGCATTGTGCCTTTTGTATTTAATTCCGATGCAATTTCTGTGTTTCATCTTCAACACGAAGGTCCAAGGGATACTGTAAACCTGAAGTGAAGCACCGGAATCTATAACTAGTGTCACAGGAATGGCTCAAAGCATAGACAGTGGGAAGAGTCAGTCTTCTTGTACTTAAGACGGTATTGTGCCTTTTGTATTTAATTCCGATGCAATTTCTGTGTTTCATCGTCAATAAGAAGGTCAGAGGGATACAGTAAACCTGAAGTGAAGCATCGGAATTTATAACTAGTGTCACAGGAATGGTTCAAAACATAGACAGTAGGAAGAGACAGTCTTCTTGTACATAAGTCGGCACTGTGCCATTTCTATTTAATTCCTATTCAATTTCTGTGTCTAATCGACAATAAGAAGGTCCAAGGGATATAGTAAACCTGGAGTGAAGCATCGGAATCTATAACTAGTGTCACAGGAATGGTTCAAACATAGACAGTAAGTAGGGTCACTCTTCTTGTACTTAAGTCGGCATTGTGCCTTTAGTATTTAATTCCCATTCAATTTCAGTGTTTCATCGATAATAAGAAGGTCAGAGGTATACAGTAAATCTGAAGTCAAGCATCGGAATCTATAACTAGTGTCACAGGAATGGTTCAAAACATAGTCAGTAAGAAGAGTCAGTCTTCTTGTACTTAAGTCGGCATTGTGCCTTTTGTATTTAATTCCGATGCAAGTTCTGTGTTTCATCGTCAATAAGAAGGTCCAAGGGATACAGTAAACCTGGAGTGAAGCTTCGGAATCTATAACTAGTGACACAGGGATGGTTCAAAACATAGGCAGTAAGAAGAGTCAGTATTCTTGTACTTAAGACGCCATTGTGCCTTTTGTATTTAATTCCGATGCAATTTCTGTGTTTCATCGTCAATAAGAAGGTCCAAGGGATACAGTAAACCGGGAGTGAAGCATCGGAATCTATAACTAGTGTCACAGAAATTGTTCAAAACATAGTCTGTAAGAAGAGTCAGTCTTCTTGTACTTAAGTCGGCATTGTGCCTTTTGTATTTAATTCCGATGCAATTTCTGTGTTTCATCGTAAATAAGAAGGTCCAAGGGATACAGTAAATCTGGAGTGAAGCATCGGAATCAATAACTAGTGTCACAGGAATGAATAAAACATAGTCAGGTAGAAGAGTCAGTCTTCTTGTACTAAAGTCGGCATTGTGCCTTTTGTATTTAATTCCGATGCAATTTCTGTGTTTCATCGTCAATAAGAAGGTCCAAGGGATACAGTAAAATTGGAGTGAAGCATCGGAATCTATAACTAGTGTCACAGTGATGGTTCAAATCATAGACAGTAAGAAGAGTCAGTATTCTTGTACTTAAGTCGGCATTGTGCCTTTTGTATCTAATTCCGATGCAATTTCTGTGTTTCATCTTCAATAGGAAGGTCCAAGGGATACAGTAAACCTGATGTGAAGCATCGGAAAATATAACTAGTGTAATAGGAATGGTTCAAAGCATAGACAGTGGGAAGAGTCAGTCTTCTTGTACTCAAGTCGGCATTGTGCTTTTTGTATTTAATTACGATGCAATTTCTGTGTTTCATCGTCAATAAGAAGGTCAGAGGGATACAGTAAACCTGAAGTGACGCATCGGAATCTATAACTTGTGTCACAGGAATGGTTCAAAGCATAGACAGTAGGAAGAGACAGGCTTCTTGTACTGAAGTCGGCATTGTGCATTTTGAATTTAATTCCGATGCAATTTCTGTGTTTCACCGTCAATAAGAAGGTCATAGAGATACAGTAAACCTGAAGTAAAGCATCGGAATCTATAACTAGTGTCACAGGAATGGTTCAAAACATAGACAGTAAGAAGAGTCAGTCTTGTTGTACTTAAGTCGGCATTGTGCCTTTTTTATTTGATTCCGATGAAATTTCTGTGTTTCATCGTCTATAAGAAGGTCCAAGGGATACATTAAACCGGGAGTGATGCATCGGTATCTATAACTAGTGTCACACAAATGGTTCAAAACATAGTCTGTAAGAAGAGTCAGTCTTCTTGTACTTAAATCGGCATTGTGACTTTTGTATTTAATTCCGATGCAATGTCTGTGTTTCATCGTCAATAAGAAGGTGCAAGGGATACAGTAAACCTGGAGTGAAGCATCGGAATCAATAACTAGTTTCACAGGAATGAATCGAAACATATTCAGTAAGAAGAGTCAGTCTTCTTGTACTAAAGTCGGCATTGTGCCTTTTGTATTTATTTCCGATGCAATTTCTGTGTTTCACCGTCAATAAGAAGGGCAGAGGGATACAGTAAACCTGAAGTGAAGCATCGGAATTTATAACTAGTGTCACAGGAATGGTTCAAAACATAGACAGCAGGAAGGGACAGTCTTCTTGTACTGAAGTCGGCATTGTGCCTTTTGAATATAATTAGGATGCAATTTCTGTGTTTCATCGTCAATAAGAGGGTCAGAGGGTTACAGTAAACCCGAAGTGAAGCATCGGAATCTATAACTAGTGTCACAGGAAAGGTTCAAAACATAGTCAGTAAGAAGATTCAGTCTTCTTGTACTTAAGTCGGCATTGTGCCTTTTGTATTTAATTCCGATGCAATTTCTGTGTTTCATCGTCAATAAGATGGTCCAAGGGATACAGTAAACCTGGAGTGAAGCATCGGAATCTATAACTAGTGACACAGGGATGGTTCAAAACATCGACAGTAAGAAGAGTCAGTCTTCTTGTACTTAATTCGGCATTGTGCCCTTAGTAACTAATTCCGATGCAATTTCTGTGTTTCATCGACAATACGAAGGTCCAAGGGATACAGTAAACCTGAAGTGAAGCATCGGAATCTATAACTAGTGTCACAGGAATGGTTCAAAACATAGTCATTAAGAAGAGTCAGTTTTCTTGTACTTAAGTCGGCTTTGTGCCTTTTCTATTTAACTCCTATGCAATTTCTGTGTATCATCGTCAATAGGAATGTCCAAGGGATGTAGTAAACCTGGAGTGAAGCATCGGAATCTATAACTAGTGTCACAGGAATGGTTCAAAACATAGACCAAATGAAGAGTCAGTCTTCTTGTACTTAAGTCGGCATTGTGCCTATTTTATTTAATTCCGATGCAATTTCTGTGTTTCATCGTCAATAAGAAGGTCCAAGGGATACAGTAAACGTGGAGTGAAGCATCGGAATCTATAACTAGTGTCACAGGGATAGTTCAAATCATAGACAGTAAGAAGAGTCAGTATTCTTGTACTTAAGTCGGCATTGTGCCTTTTGTATTTGATTCCGATACAATTTCTGTGTTTCATCTTAAATAAGAAGGTCCAAGGGATACAGTAAACCTGAAGTGAAGCATTAGAGTATATAACAAGTGTCACAGGAATGGTTCAAAACATAGTCAGTAAGAAGAGTCAGTCTTCTTGTACATAAGTCGTCATTGTGCCTTTTCAATTTAATTCCGATGCAATTTCTGTGTTTCATCGTCAATAAGTAGGTCCAAGGGATACAGTAAACCTGAAGTGAAGCATCGGAAAATATAACTAGTGTAACAGGAATGGTTCAAAGCATAGACAGTGGGAAGAGTCAGTCTTCTTGGACTTAAGTCGGCATTGTGCCTTTTGTATTTAATTCCGATGCAATTTCTTTGTATCATCGTCAATAAGAAGATCAGAGGGATACAGTAAACCTGAAGTGAAGCATCGGAATCAATAACTAGTGTCACAGGAATGAATAAAACATAGTCAGTAAGAAGAGTCAGTCTTCTTGTACTAAAGTCGGCATTGTGCCTTTTGTATTTAATTCCGATGCAATTTCTGTGTTTCATCGTCAATAAGAAGGTCCAAGGGATACAGTAAAATTGGAGTGAAGCATCGGAATCTATAACTAGTGTCACAGTGATGGTTCAAATCATAGACAGTAAGAAGAATCAGTATTCTTGTACTTAAGTCGGCATTGTGCCTTTTGTATTTAATTCCGATGCAATTTCAGTGTTTCATCTTCAATAGCAAGGTCCAAGGGATACAGTAAACCTGAAGTGAAGCATCGGAAAATATAACTAGTGTAACAGGAATGGTTCAAAGCATAGACAGTGGGAAGAGTCAGTATTCTTGTATTCAAGTCGGCATTGTGCCTTTTGTATTTAATTACGATGCAATTTCTGTGTTTCATCGTCAATAAGAAGGTCAGAGGGATACAGTAAACCTGAAGTGACGCATCGGAATCTATAACTTGTGTCACAGGGATGGTTCAAAGCATAGACAGTAGGAAGTGACAGGCTTCTTGTACTGAAGTCGGCATTGTGCATTTTGAATTAAATTCCAATGCAATTTCTGTGTTTCACTGTCAATAAAAAGGTCAGAGAGATACAGTAAACCTGAAGTGAAGCATCGGAATCTATAACCAGTGTCACAGGAATGGTTCAAAACATAGACAGTAAGAAGAGTCAGTCTTGTTGTACTTAGGTCGGCATTGTGCCTTTTTTATTTGATTCCGATGCAATTTCTGTGTTTCATCGTCTATAAGAAGGTCCAAGGGATACAGTAAACTGGGAGTGATGCATCGGTATCTATAACTAGTGTCACACAAATGGTTCAAAACATAGTCAATAAGAAGAGTCAGTCTTCTTGTACTTAAGTCGGCATTGCGACTTTTGTATTTAATTCCGATGCAATTTCTGTGTTTCATCGTCAATAAGTAGGTCCAAGGGATACAGTAAACCTGAAGTGAAGCATCGGAAAATATAACTAGTGTAACAGGAATGGTTCAAAGCATAGACAGTGGGAAGAGTCAGTCTTCTTGTACTAAAGTCGGCATTGTGCCTTTTGTATTTATTTCCGATGCAATTTCTGTGTTTCATCGTCAATAAGAAGGGCAGAGGGATACAGTAAACCTGAAGTGAAGCATCGGAATCTATAACTAGGGTCACAGGAATGTTTCAAAACATAGACAGTAGGAAGAGACAGTCTTCTTGTACTGAAGTCGGCATTGTGCCTTTTGAATTTAATTCCGAAGCAATTTCTGTGTTTCATCGTCAATAAGAAGGTCAGAGGGTTACAGTAAACCCGAAGTGAAGCATCGGAATCCATAACTAGTGTCACAGGAAAGTTTCAAAACATAGTCAGTAAGAAGAATCAGTCTTCTTGTACTGAAGTCGGCATTGTGCCATTTGTTTTTAATTCCGATGCAATTTCTGTGTTTCATCGTCAATAAGAAGGTCCGAGGGATACAGTAAACCTGAAGTGAAGCATCGGAATCTATAACTAGAGTCACAGGAATGGTTCAAAACATAGTCATTAAGAAGAGTCAGTTTTCTTGTACTTAGGTCGGCATTGTGCCTATTCTATTTAACTCCGATGCAATTTCTGTGTATCATCGTCAATAAGAATGTCCAAGGGATGTAATAAACCTGGAGTGAAGCATCGGAATCTATAACTAGTGTCACAGGAATGGTTCATAACATAGACAGAAAGAAGAATCAGTCTTCTTGTACTTAAGTCGGCATTGTGCCTTTTTTATTTAATTCCGATGCAATTTCTGTGTTTCATCGTCAATAAGATGGTCCAAGGGATACAGTAAACGTGAAGTGAAGCATCGGAATCTATAACTAGTGTCACATGGATGGTTCAAATCATAGACAGTAAGAAGAGTCAGTATTCAAGTACTTAAGTCGGCATTGTGCCTTTTGTATTTGATTCCGATGCAATTTCTGTGTTTCATCTTAAAGAAGAAGGTCCAAGGGATACAGTGAACCTGAAGTGAAGCATCAGAGTATATAACTAGTGTCACAGGAATGGTTCCAATCATAGTCAGTAAGAAGAGTCAGTCTTCTTGTACATAAGTCGTCATTGTGCCTTTTCCATTTAATTCCGATGCAATTTCTGTGTTTCATCGTCAATAAGTAGGTCCAAGGGATACAGTAAACCTGAAGAGAAGCATCGGAAAATATAACTAGTGTAACAGGAATGGTTCAAAGCATAGACAGTGGGAAGAGTCAGTCTTCTTGGACTTAAGTCGGCATTGTGCCTTTTGTATTTAATTCCAAAGCAATTTCGGTGTTTCATCGTCAATAAGAAGGTCAGAGGGATACAGAAAACCTGAAGTGAAGCATCGTAATCTATAACTAGTGTCACAGGAATGGTTCAAAACATAGACAGTAGGAGAGGCAGTCTTCTTGTACTGAAGTCGGCATTGTGCCTTTTGAATTTAATTCCGATGCAATTTCTGTGTTTCATCGTCAATAAGAAGGTCCAAGGGATACAGTAAAATTGGAGTGAAGCATCGGAATCTATAACTAGTGTCACAGTGATGGTTCAAATCATAGACAGTAAGAAGAGTCAGTATTCTTGTACTTAAGTCGGCATTGTGCCTTTTGTATCTAATTCCGATGCAATTTCTGTGTTTCATCTTCAATAGGAAGGTCCAAGGGATACAGTAAACCTGATGTGAAGCATCGGAAAATATAACTAGTGTAATAGGAATGGTTCAAAGCATAGACAGTGGGGAGAGTCAGTCTTCTTGTACTCAAGTCGGCATTGTGCTTTTTGTATTTAATTACGATGCAATTTCTGTGTTTCATCGTCAATAAGAAGGTCAGAGGGATACAGTAAACCAGAAGTGACGCATCGGAATCTATAACTTGTGTCACAGGAATGGTTCAAAGCATAGACAGTAGGAAGAGACAGGCTTCTTGTACTGAAGTCGGCATTGTGCATTTTGAATTTAATTCCGATGCAATTTCTGTGGTTCACCGTCAATAAGAAGGTCAGAGAGATACAGTAAACCTGAAGTAAAGCATCGGAATCTATAACTAGTGTCACAGGAATGGTTCAAAACATAGACAGTAAGAAGAGTCAGTCTTGTTGTACTTAAGTCGGCATTGTGCCTTTTTTATTTGATTCCGATGAAATTTCTGTGTTTCATCGTCTATAAGAAGGTCCAAGGGATACATTAAACCGGGAGTGATGCATCGGTATCTATAACTAGTGTCACACAAATGGTTCAAAACATTGTCTGTAAGAAGAGTCAGTCTTCTTGTACTTAAGTCGGCATTGTGACTTTTGTATTTAATTCCGATGCAATTTCTGTGTTTCATCGTCAATAAGAAGGTGCAAGGGATACAGTAAACCTGGAGTGAAGCATCGGAATCAATAACTAGTTTCACAGGAATGAATCGAAACATATTCAGTAAGAAGAGTCAGTCTTCTGGTACTAAAGTCGGCATTGTGCCTTTTGTATTTATTTCCGATGCAATTTCTGTGTTTCACCGTCAATAAGAAGGGCAGAGGGATACAGTAAACCTGAAGTGAAGCATCGGAATCCATAACTAGTGTCACAGGAATGGTTCAAAACATAGACAGCAGGAAGAGACAGTCTTCTTGTACTGAAGTCGGCATTGTGCCTTTTGAATTTAATTAGGATGCAATTTCTGTGTTTCATCGTCAATAAGAGGGTCAGAGGGTTACAGTAAACCCGAAGTGAAGCATCGGAATCTATAACTAGTGTCACAGGAAAGGTTCAAAACATAGTCAGTAAGAAGATTTAGTCTTCTTGTACTTAAGTCGGCATTGTGCCTTTTGTATTTAATTCCGATGCAATTTCTGTGTTTCATCGTCAATAAGATGGTCCAAGGGATACAGTAAACCTGGAGTGAAGCATCGGAATCTATAACTAGTGACACAGGGATGGTTCAAAACATCGACAGTAAGAAGAGTCAGTCTTCTTGTACTTAATTCGGCATTGTGCCCTTAGTAACTAATTCCGATGCAATTTCTGTGTTTCATCGACAATACGAAGGTCCAAGGGATACAGTAAACCTGAAGTGAAGCATCGGAATCTATAACTAGTGTCACAGGAATGGTTCAAAACATAGTCATTAAGAAGAGTCAGTTTTCGTGTACTTAAGTCGGCTTTGTGCCTTTTCTATTTAACTCCGATGCAATTTCTGTGTATCATCGTCAATAGGAATGTCCAAGGGATGTAGTAAACCTGGAGTGAAGCATCGGAATCTATAACTAGTGTCACAGGAATGGTTCAAAACATAGACCAAAAGAAGAGTCAGTCTTCTTGTACTTAAGTCGGCATTGTGCCTATTTTATTTAATTCCGATGCAATTTCTGTGTTTCATCGTCAATAAGAAGGTCCAAGGGATACAGTAAACGTGGAGTGAAGCATCGGAATCTATAACTAGTGTCACAGGGATAGTTCAAATCATAGACAGTAAGAAGAGTCGGTATTCTTGTACTTAAGTCGGCATTGTGCCTTTTGTATTTGATTCCGATACAATTTCTGTGTTTCATCTTAAATAAGAAGGTCCAAGGGATACAGTAAACCTGAAGTGAAGCATTAGAGTATATAACAAGTGTCACAGGAATGGTTCAAAACATAGTCAGTAAGAAGAGTCAGTCTTCTTGTACATAAGTCGTCATTGTGCCTTTTCAATTTAATTCCGATGCAATTTCTGTGTTTCATCGTCAATAAGTAGGTCCAAGGGATACAGTAAACCTGAAGTGAAGCATCGGAAAATATAACTAGTGTAACAGGAATGGTTCAAAGCATAGACAGTGGGAAGAGTCAGTCTTCTTGGACTTAAGTCGGCATTGTGCCTTTTGTATTTAATTCCGATGCAATTTCTTTGTATCATCGTCAATAAGAAGGTCAGAGGGTTACAGTAAATCTGGAGTGAAGCATCGGAATCAATAACTAGTGTCACAGGAATGAATAAAACATAGTCAGTAAGAAGAGTCAGTCTTCTTGTACTAAAGTCGGCATTGTGCCTTTTGTATTTAATTCCGATGCAATTTCTGTGTTTCATCGTCAATAAGAAGGTCCAAGGGATACAGTAAAATTGGAGTGAAGCATCGGAATCTATAACTAGTGTCACAGTGATGGTTCAAATCATAGACAGTAAGAAGAATCAGTATTCTTGTACTTAAGTCGGCATTGTGCCTTTTGTATTTAATTCCGATGCAATTTCAGTGTTTCGTCTTCAATAGCAAGGTCCAAGGGATACAGTAAACCTGAAGTGAAGCATCGGAAAATATAACTAGTGTAACAGGAATGGTTCAAAGCATAGACAGTGGGAAGAGTCAGTATTCTTGTATTCAAGTCGGCATTGTGCCTTTTGTATTTAATTACGATGCAATTTCTGTGTTTCATCGTCAATAAGAAGGTCAGAGGGATACAGTAAACCTGAATTGACGCATCGGAATCTATAACTTGTGTCACAGGGATGGTTCAAAGCATAGACAGTAGGAAGAGACAGGCTTCTTGTACTGAAGTCGGCATTGTGCATTTTGAATTTAATTCCAATGCAATTTCTGTGTTTCACTGTCAATAAGAAGGTCAGAGAGATACAGTAAACCTGAAGTGAAGCATCGGAATCTATAACTAGTGTCACAGGAATGGTTCAAAACATAGACAGTAAGAAGAGTCAGTCTTGTTGTACTTAGGTCGGCATTGTGCCTTTTTTATTTGATTCCGATGCAATTTCTGTGTTTCATCGTCTATAAGAAGGTCCAAGGGATACAGTAAACTGGGAGTGATGCATCGGTATCTATAACTAGTGTCACACAAATGGTTCAAAACATAGTCAATAAGAAGAGTCAGTCTTCTTGTACTTAAGTCGGCATTGCGACTTTTGTATTTAATTCCGATGCAATTTCTGTGTTTCATCGTCAATAAGAAGGACCAAGGGATACAGTAAAACTGGAGTGAAGCATCGGAATCAATAACTAGTTTCACAGGAATGAATCAAAACATATTCAGTTAGAAGAGTCAGTCTTCTTGTACTAAAGTCGGCATTGTGCCTTTTGTATTTATTTCCGATGCAATTTCTGTGTTTCATCGTCAATAAGAAGGGCAGAGGGATACAGTAAACCTGAAGTGAAGCATCGGAATCAATAACTAGTGTCACAGGAATGGTTCAAAACATAGTCATTAAGAAGAGTCAGTTTTCTTGTACTTAGGTCGGCATTGTGCCTTTTCTATTTAACTCCGATGCAATTTCTGTGTATCATCGTCAACAAGAATGTCCAAGGGATGTAATAAACCTGGAGTGAAGCATCGGAATCTATAACTAGTGTCACAGGAATGGTTCATAACATAGACAGAAAGAAGAATCAGTCTTCTTGTACTTAAGTCGGCATTGTGCCTTTTTTATTTAATTCCGATGCAATTTCTGTGTTTCATCGTCAATAAGAAGGTCCAAGGGATACAGTAAACGTGAAGTGAAGCATCGGAATCTATAACTAGTGTCACATGGATGGTTCAAATCATAGACAGTAAGAAGAGTCAGTATTCAAGTACTTAAGTCGGCATTGTGCCTTTTGTATTTGATTCCGATGCAATTTCTGTGTTTCATCTTAAAGAAAAAGGTCCAAGGGATACAGTGAACCTGAAGTGAAGCATCAGAGTATATAACTAGTGTCACAGGAATTGTTCCAATCGTAGTCAGTAAGAAGAGTCAGTCTTCTTGTACATAAGTCGTCATTGTGCCTTTTCCATTTAATTCCGATGCAATTTCTGTGTTTCATCGTCAATAAGTAGGTCCAAGGGATACAGTAAACCTGAAGAGAAGCATCGGAAAATATAACTAGTGTAACAGGAATGGTTCAAAGCATAGACAGTGGGAAGAGTCAGTCTTCTTGGACTTAAGTCGGCATTGTGCCTTCTGTATTTAATTCCAAAGCAATTTCTGTGTTTCATCGTCAATAAGAAGGTCAGAGGGATACAGAAAACCTGAAGTGAAGCATCGTAATCTATAACTAGTGTCACAGGAATGGTTCAAAACATAGACAGTAGGAGAGGCAGTCTTCTTGTACTGAAGTCGGCATTGTGCCTTTTGAATTTAATTCCGATGCAATTTCTGTGTTTCATCGTCAATACGAAGGTCAGAGGGTTACAGTAAACCAGAAGTGAAGCATCGGAATCTATAACTAGTGTCACAGGAAAGGTTCAAAACATAGTCAGTAAGAAGAATCAGTCTTCTTGTACTTAAGTCGGCATTGTGCCTTTTGTATTTAATTCCGATGCAATTTCTGTGTTTCATCGTCAATTAAAGGGTCCAAGGGATACAGTAAACCTGGAGTGAAGCATCGGAATCCATAACTAGTGACACAGGGATGGTTCAAAACATCGACAGTAAGAAGAGTCAGTCTTCTTGTACTTAATTCGGCATTGTGCCCATAGTATTTAATTCCGATGCAATTTCTGTGTTTCATCGTCAATAAGAAGGTCAGAGGGATACAGTAAATCTGAAGTCTAGCATCGGAATCTATAACTAGTGTCACAGGAATGGTTCAAAACGTAGTCAGTAAGAAGAGTCAGTCTTCTTGTACTTAAGTCGGCATTGTGCCTTTTGTATTTAATTCCGATGCAATTTCTGTGTTTCATCGTCAATACGAAGGTCCAAGGGATACAGTAAACCTGAAGTGAAGCATCGGAATCAATAATTAGTGTCACAGGAATGGTTCAAAACATAGGCAGTAAGAAGAGTCAGTCTTCTTGTACTTAGGTCGACTTTGTGCCTTTTCTATTTAACTCCGATGCAATTTCTGTGTTTCATCGTCAATAAGAAGGTCCAAGGGATACAGTAAACCGGGAGTGAAGCATCGGAATCTATAACTAGTGTCACAGGAATGGTTCAAAACAAAGACAGTAAGAAGAGTCAGTATTCTTGTACTTAAGTCAGCATTGTGCCTTTTTTATTTAATTCCGATGCAATTTCTGTGTTTCATCGTCAATAAGAAGGTCCAAGGGATACAGTAAACCGGGGGTTGAAACATCGGAATCTATAACTAGTGTCACAGAAATGGTTCAAAACATAGTCAGTAAAAAGAGTCAGTCTTCTTGTACTTAAGTCGGCATTGTGCCTTTTGTATTTAATTCCGATGCAATTTCTGTGTTTCATCGTCAATAAGAAGGTCCAAGGGATACAGTAAACCTGGAGTGAAGCATCGGAATCAATAACTAGTGTCACAGGAATGAATCAAAACACAGTCAGTAAGAGGAGTCAGTCTTCTTGTACTAAAGTCGGCATTGTGCCTTTTGTATTTAATTCCGATGCAATTTCTGTGTTTCATCGTCAATAAGAAGGTCCAAGGGATACAGTAAAATTGGAGTGAGGCATCGGAATCTATAACTAGTGTCACAGTGATGGTTCAAATCATAGACAGTAAGAAGAATCAGTATTCTTGTACTTAAGTCGGCATTGTGCCTTTTGTATTTAATTCCGATGCGATTTCTGTGTTTCATCGTCAATAAGAAGGTCAGAGGGATGCAGTAAACCTGAAGTGAAGCAGCGGAATCTATAACTAGTGTCACAGGAATGGTTCAAAACATAGACAGTTGGAAGAGTCAGTCTTCTTGTACTTAAGTCGGCATTGTGCCTTTTCTATTTAACTCCGATTCAAATTCTGTGTTTCATCGTCAATAAGAAGGTGTAAGGGATATAGTAAACCTGGAGTGAAGCATCGGAATCTATAACTAGTGTCACATGAATGGTTCAAAACATAGACAGTTAGAAGAGTCAGTCCTCTTGTACTTAATCCGGCATTGTGCCTTTTGTATTTAATTCCGATGAAATTTCTGTGTTTCATCGTCAATAAGAATGTCAGAGGGATACAGTAAACCTGGGGTGAAGCATCGGAATCTATAACTAGTGTCACAGGAATGGTACAAAATATAGTCAGTAAGAAGAATCAGTCTTCTTGTACTTAAGTCGGCATTGTGCCTTTTGTATTTAATTCCGATGCAATATCAGTGTTTCATCGTGAATAAGAAGGTCCAGGGGATACAGTAAACCTGGAGTGAAGCATCGGATTCTATAACTAGTGACACTGGGATGGTTTAAAACATCGACAGTAAGATGTGTCAGTGTTCTTGTACTTAAGTCGGCATTGTGCCTTTTGTATTTAATTCCGATGCAATTTCTGTGTTTCATCTTCAATAAGAAGGTCCAAGGGATACTGTAAACCTGAAGTGAAGCACCGGAATCTATAACTAGTGTCATAGGAATGGCTCAAAGCATAGACAGTGGGAAGAGTCAGTCTTCTTGTACTTAAGACGGTATTGTGCATTTTGTATTTAATTCCGATGCAATTTCTGTGTTTCATCGTCAATAAGAAGGTCAGAGGGATACTGTAAACCTGAAGTAAAGCATCGGAATCTATAACTAGTGTCACAGGAATGGTTCAAAACATAGACAGTAGGAAGAGACAGTCTTCTTGTACTTAAGTCGGCACTGTGCCTTTTCTATTTAATTCCTATTCAATTTCAGTGTCTAATCGACAATAAGAAGGTCCAAGGGATATAGTAAACCTGGAGTGAAGCATCGGAATCTATAACTAGTGTCACAGGAATGGTTCAAACATAGACAGTAAGTAGGGTCACTCTTCTTGTACTTAAGTCGGCATTGTGCCTTTATTATTTAATTCCGATGCTATTTCTGTGTATCATCGTCAATAAGAAGGTCCAAGGGATACAGTAAACATGGAGTGAAGAATTGGAATCTATAACTACTGTCGCAGGAATGGTTCTAATCATCGACAGTAAGAAGAGTCAGTCTTCTTGTACTTAATTCGGCATTGTGCCTTTAGTATTTAATTCCCATTCAATTTCAGTGTTTCATCGATAATAAGAAGGTCAGAGGTATACAGTAAATCTGAAGTCAAGCATCGGAATCTATAACTAGTGTCACAGGAATGGTTCAAAACATAGTCAGTAAGAAGAGTCAGTCTTCTTGTACTTAAGTCGGCATTGTGCCTTTTGTATTTAATTCCGATGCAAGTTCTGTGTTTCATCGTCAATAAGAAGGTCCAAGGGATACAGTAAACCTGGAGTGAAGCTTCGGAATCTATAACTAGTGACACAGGGATGGTTCAAAACATAGGCAGTAAGAAGAGTCAGTATTCTTGTACTTAAGTCGCCATTGTGCCTTTTGTATTTAATTCCGATGCTATTTCTGTGTTTCATCGTCAATAAGAAGGTCCAAGGGATACAGTAAACCGGGAGTGAAGCATCGGAATCTATAACTAGTGTCACAGAAATTGTTCAAAACATAGTCTGTAAGAAGAGTCAGTCTTCTTGTACTTAAGTCGGCATTGTGCCTTTTGTATTTAATTCCGATGCAATTTCTGTGTTTCATCGTAAATAAGAAGGTCCAAGGGATACAGTAAATCTGGAGTGAAGCATCGGAATCAATAACTAGTGTCACAGGAATGAATAAAACATAGTCAGGAAGAAGAGTCAGTCTTCTTGTACTAAAGTCGGCATTGTGCCTTTTGTATTTAATTCCGATGCAATTTCTGTGTTTCATCGTCAATAAGAAGGTCCAAGGGATACAGTAAAATTGGAGTGAAGCATCGGAATCTATAACTAGTGTCACAGTGATGGTTCAAATCATAGACAGTAAGAAGAGTCAGTATTCTTGTACTTAAGTCGGCATTGTGCCTTTTGTATCTAATTCCGATGCAATTTCTGTGTTTCATCTTCAATAGGAAGGTCCAAGGGATACAGTAAACCTGATGTGAAGCATCGGAAAATATAACTAGTGTAATAGGAATGGTTCAAAGCATAGACAGTGGGAAGAGTCAGTCTTCTTGTACTCAAGTCGGCATTGTGCTTTTTGTATTTAATTACGATGCAATTTCTGTGTTTCATCGTCAATAAGAAGGTCAGAGGGATACAGTAAACCTGAAGTGACGCATCGGAATCTATAACTTGTGTCACAGGAATGGTTCAAAGCATAGACAGTAGGAAGAGACAGGCTTCTTGTACTGAAGTCGGCATTGTGCATTTTGAATTTAATTCCGATGCAATTTCTGTGTTTCACCGTCAATAAGAAGGTCAGAGAGATACAGTAAACCTGAAGTAAAGCATCGGAATCTATAACTAGTGTCACAGGAATGGTTCAAAACATAGACAGTAAGAAGAGTCAGTCTTGTTGTACTTAAGTCGGCATTGTGCCTTTTTTATTTGATTCCGATGAAATTTCTGTGTTTCATCGTCTATAAGAAGGTCCAAGGGATACATTAAACCGGGAGTGATGCATCGGTATCTATAACTAGTGTCACACAAATGGTTCAAAACATAGTCTGTAAGAAGAGTCAGTCTTCTTGTACTTATGTCGGCATTGTGACTTTTGTATTTAATTCCGATGCAATTTCTGTGTTTCATCGTCAATAAGAAGGTGCAAGGGATACAGTAAACCCGGAGTGAAGCATCGGAATCAATAACTAGTTTCACAGGAATGAATCGAAACATATTCAGTAAGAAGAGTCAGTCTTCTTGTACTAAAGTCGGCATTGTGCCTTTTGTATTTATTTCCGATGCAATTTCTGTGTTTCACCGTCAATAAGAAGGGCAGAGGGATACAGTAAACCTGAAGTGAAGCATCGGAATCCATAACTAGTGTCACAGGAATGGTTCAAAACATAGACAGCAGGAGGAGACAGTCTTCTTGTACTGAAGTCGGCATTGTGCCTTTTGAATTTAATTAGGATGCAATTTCTGTGTTTCATCGTCAATAAGAGGGTCAGAGGGTTACAGTAAACCCGAAGTGAAGCATCGGAATCTATAACTAGTGTCACAGGAAACGTTCAAAACATAGTCAGTAAGAAGAATCAGTCTTCTTGTACTTAAGTCGGCATTGTGCCTTTTGTATTTAATTCCGATGCAATTTCTGTGTTTCATCGTCAATAAGATGGTCCAAGGGATACAGTAAACCTGGAGTGAAGCATCGGAATCTATAACTAGTGACACAGGGATGGTTCAAAACATCGACAGTAAGAAGAGTCAGTCTTCTTGTACTTAATTCGGCATTGTGCCCTTAGTAACTAATTCCAATGCAATTTCTGTGTTTCATCGACAATACGAAGGTCCAAGGGATACAGTAAACCTGAAGTGAAGCATCGGAATCTATAACTAGTGTCACAGGAATGGTTCAAAACATAGTCATTAAGAAGAGTCAGTTTTCTTGTACTTAAGTCGGCTTTGTGCCTTTTCTATTTAACTCCGATTCAATTTCTGTGTATCATCGTCAATAGGAATGTCCAAGGGATGTAGTAAACCTGGAGTGAAGCATCGGAATCTATAACTAGTGTCACAGGAATGGTTCAAAACATAGACCAAAAGAAGAGTCAGTCTTCTTGTACTTAAGTCGGCATTGTGCCTATTTTATTTAATTCCGATGCAATTTCTGTGTTTCATCGTCAATAAGAAGGTCCAAGGGATACAGTAAACGTGGAGTGAAGCATCGGAATCTATAACTAGTGTCACAGGGATAGTTCAAATCATAGACAGTAAGAAGAGTCAGTATTCTTGTACTTAAGTCGGCATTGTGCCTTTTGTATTTGATTCCGATACAATTTCTGTGTTTCATCTTAAATAAGAAGGTCCAAGGGATACAGTAAACCTGAAGTGAAGCATTAGAGTATATAACAAGTGTCACAGGAATGGTTCAAAACATAGTCAGTAAGAAGAGTCAGTCTTCCTGTACATAAGTCGTCATTGTGCCTTTTCAATTTAATTCCGATGCAATTTCTGTGTTTCATCGTCAATAAGTAGGTCCAAGGGATACAGTAAACCTGAAGTGAAGCATCGGAAAATATAACTAGTGTAACAGGAATGGTTCAAAGCATAGACAGTGGGAAGAGTCAGTCTTCTTGGACTTAAGTCGGCATTGTGCCTTTTGTATTTAATTCCGATGCAATTTCTTTGTATCATCGTCAATAAGTAGGTCAGAGGGATACAGTAAATCTGGAGTGAAGCATCGGAATCAATAACTAGTGTCACAGGAATGAATAAAACATAGTCAGTAAGAAGAGTCAGTCTTCTTGTACTAAAGTCGGCATTGTGCCTTTTGTATTTAATTCCGATGCAATTTCTGTGTTTCATCGTCAATAAGAAGGTCCAAGGGATACAGTAAAATTGGAGTGAAGCATCGGAATCTATAACTAGTGTCACAGTGATGGTTCAAATCATAGACAGTAAGAAGAATCAGTATTCTTGTACTTAAGTCGGCATTGTGCCTTTTGTATTTAATTCCGACGCAATTTCAGTGTTTCATCTTCAATAGCAAGGTCCAAGGGATACAGTAAACCTGAAGTGAAGCATCGGAAAATATAACTAGTGTAACAGGAATGGTTCAAAGCATAGACAGTGGGAAGAGTCAGTATTCTTGTATTCAAGTCGGCATTGTGCCTTTTGTATTTAATTACGATGCAATTTCTGTGTTTCATCGTCAATAAGAAGGTCAGAGGGATACAGTAAACCTGAAGTGACGCATCGGAATCTATAACTTGTGTCACAGGGATGGTTCAAAGCATACACAGTAGGAAGAGACAGGCTTCTTGTACTGAAGTCGGCATTGTGCATTTTGAATTTAATTCCAATGCAATTTCTGTGTTTCACTGTCAATAAGAAGGTCAGAGAGATACAGTAAACCTGAAGTGAAGCATCGGAATCTATAACTAGTGTCACAGGAATGGTTCAAAACATAGACAGTAAGAAGAGTCAGTCTTGTTGTACTTAGGTCGGCATTGTGCCTTTTTTATTTGATTCCGATGCAATTTCTGTGTTTCATCGTCTATAAGAAGGTCCAAGGGATACAGTAAACTGGGAGTGATGCATCGGTATCTATAACTAGTGTCACACAAATGGTTCAAAACATAGTCAATAAGAAGAGTCAGTCTTCTTGTACTTAAGTCGGCATTGCGACTTTTGTATTTAATTCCGATGCAATTTCTGTGTTTCATCGTCAATAAGAAGGACCAAGGGATACAGTAAAACTGGAGTGAAGCATCGGAATCAATAACTAGTTTCACAGGAATGAATCAAAACATATTCAGTTAGAAGAGTCAGTCTTCTTGTACTAAAGTCGGCATTGTGCCTTTTGTATTTATTTCCGATGCAATTTCTGTGTTTCATCGTCAATAAGAAGGGCAGAGGGATACAGTAAACCTGAAGTGAAGCATCGGAATCTATAACTAGGGTCACAGGAATGGTTCAAAACATAGACAGTAGGAAGAGACAGTCTTCTTGTACTGAAGTCGGCATTGTGCCTTTTGAATTTAATTCCGATGCAATTTCTGTGTTTCATCGTCAATAAGAAGGTCAGAGGGTTACAGTAAACCCGAAGTGAAGCATCGGAATCTATAACTAGTGTCACAGGAAAGTTTCAAAACATAGTCAGTAAGAAGAATCAGTCTTCTTGTACAGAAGTCGGCATTGTGCCTTTTGTTTTTAATTCCGATGCAATTTCTGTGTTTCATCGTCAATAAGAAGGTCCGAGGGATACAGTAAACCTGAAGTGAAGCATCGGAATCTATAACTAGTGTCACAGGAATGGTTCAAAACATAGTCATTAAGATGAGTCAGTTTTCTTGTACTTAGGTCGGCATTGTGCCTTTTCTATTTAACTCCGATGCAATTTCTGTGTATCATCGTCAATAAGAATGTCCAAGGGATGTAATAAACCTGGAGTGAAGCATCGGAATCTATAACTAGTGTCACAGGAATGGTTCATAACATAGACAGAAAGAAGAATCAGTCTTCTTGTACTTAAGTCGGCATTGTGCCTTTTTTATTTAATTCCGATGCAATTTCTGTGTTTCATCGTCAATAAGAAGGTCCAAGGGATACAGTAAACGTGAAGTGAAGCATCGGAATCTATAACTAGTGTCACATGGATGGTTCAAATCATAGACAGTAAGAAGAGTCAGTATTCAAGTACTTAAGTCGGCATTGTCCCTTTTGTATTTGATTCCGATGCAATTTCTGTGTTTCATCTTAAAGAAGAAGGTCCAAGGGATACAGTGAACCTGAAGTGAAGCATCAGAGTATATAACTAGTGTCACAGGAATGGTTCCAATCATAGTCAGTAAGAAGAGTCAGTCTTCTTGTACATAAGTCGTCATTGTGCCTTTTCCATTTAATTCCGATGCAATTTCTGTGTTTCATCGTCAATAAGTAGGTCCAAGGGATACAGTAAACCTGAAGAGAAGCATCGGAAAATATAACTAGTGTAACAGGAATGGTTCAAAGCATAGACAGTGGGAAGAGTCAGTCTTCTTGGACTTAAGTCGGCATTGTGCCTTTTGTATTTAATTCCAAAGCAATTTCTGTGTTTCATCGTCAATAAGAAGGTCAGAGGGATACAGAAAACCTGAAGTGAAGCATCGTAATCTATAACTAGTGTCACAGGAATGGTTCAAAACATAGACAGTAGGAGAGGCAGTCTTCTTGTACTGAAGTCGGCATTGTGCCTTTTGAATTTAATTCCGATGCAATTTCTGTGTTTCATCGTCAATACGAAGGTCAGAGGGTTACAGTAAACCAGAAGTGAAGCATCGGAATCTATAACTAGTGTCACAGGAAAGGTTCAAAACATAGTCAGTAAGAAGAATCAGTCTTCTTGTACTTAAGTCGGCATTGTGCCTTTTGTATTTAATTCCGATGCAATTTCTGTGTTTCATCGTCAATTAGAGGGTCCAAGGGATACAGTAAACCTGGAGTGAAGCATCGGAATCCATAACTAGTGACACAGGGATGGTTCAAAACATCGACAGTAAGAAGAGTCAGTCTTCTTGTAGTTAATTCGGCATTGTGCCCATAGTATTTAATTCCGATGCAATTTCTGTGTTTCATCGTCAATAAGAAGGTCAGAGGGATACAGTAAATCTGAAGTGTAGCATCGGAATCTATAACTAGTGTCACAGGAATGGTTCAAAACGTAGTCAGTAAGAAGAGTCAGTCTTCTTGTACTTAAGTCGGCATTGTGCCTTTTGTATTTAATTCCGATGCAATTTCTGTGTTTCATCGTCAATACGAAGGTCCAAGGGATACAGTAAACCTGGAGTGAAGCATCGGAATCAATAACTAGTGTCACAGGAATGAATCAAAACACAGTCAGTAAGAGGAGTCAGTCTTCTTGTACTAAAGTCGGCATTGTGCCTTTTGTATTTAATTCCGATGCAATTTCTGTGTTTCATCGTCAATAAGAAGGTCCAAGGGATACAGTAAAATTGGAGTGAAGCATCGGAATCTATAACTAGTGTCACAGTGATGGTTCAAATCATAGACAGTAAGAAGAATCAGTATTCTTGTACTTAAGTCGGCATTGTGCCTTTTGTATTTAATTCCGATGCAATTTCTGTGTTTCATCTTCAATAGGAAGGTCCAAGGGATACAGTAAACCTGAAGTGAAGCATCGGAAAATATAACTAGTGTAACAGGAATGCTTCAAAGCATAGAGAGTGGGAAGAGTCAGTATTCTTGTATTCAAGTCGGCATTGTGCCTTTTGTATTTAATTACGATGCAATTTCTGTGTTTCATCGTCAATAAGAAGGTCAGAGGGATACAGTAAACCTGAAGTGACGCATCGGAATCTATAACTAGTGTCACAGGAATGGATCAAAACATAGACAGTAGGAAGAGACAGGCTTCTTGTACTGAAGTCGGCATTGTGCATTTTGAATTTAATTCCGATGCAATTTCTGTGTTTCACCGTCAATACGAAGGTCAGAGAGATACAGTAAACCTGAAGTGAAGCATCGGAATCTATAACTAGTGTCACAGGAATGGTTCAAAACATAGACAGTAAGAAGAGTCAGTCTTGTTGTACTTAGGTCGGCATTGTGCCTTTTTTATTTGATTCCGATGCAATTTCTGTGTTTCATCGTCTATAAGAAGGTCCAAGGGATACAGTAAACCGGGAGTGATGCATCGGTATCTATAACTAGTGTCACACAAATGGTTCAAAACATAGTCAATAAGAAGAGTCAGTCTTCTTGTACTTAAGTCGGCATTGCGACTTTTGTATTTAATTCCGATGCAATTTCTGTGTTTCATCGTCAATAAGAAGGTCCAAGGGATACAGTAAAACTGGAGTGAAGCATCGGAATCAATAACTAGTTTCACAGGAATGAATCAAAACATATTCAGTTAGAAGAGTCAGTCTTCTTGTACTAAAGTCGGCATTGTGCCTTTTGTATTTATTTCCGATGCAATTTCTGTGTTTCATCGTCAATAAGAAGGGCAGAGGGATACAGTAAACCTGAAGTGAAGCAGCGGAATCTATAACTAGGGTCACAGGAATGGTTCAAAACATAGACTGTAGGAAGAGACAGTCTTCTTGTACTGAAGTCGGCATTGTGCCTTTTGAATTTAATTCCGATGCAATTTCTGTGTTTCATCGTCAATAAGAAGGTCAGAGGGTTAAAGTAAACCCGAAGTGAAGCATCGGAATCTATAACTAGTGTCACAGGAAAGGTTCAAAACATAGTCAGTAAGAAGAATCAGTCTTCTTGTACTGAAGTCGGCATTGTGCCTTTTGTATTTAATTCCGATGCAATTTCTGTGTTTCATCGTCAATAAGAAGGTCCGAGGGATACAGTAAACCCGAAGTGAAGCATCGGAATCTATAACTAGTGTCACAGGAATGGTTCAAAACATAGTCATTAAGAAGAGTCAGTTTTCTTGTACTTAGGTCGGCATTGTGCCTTTTCTATTTAACTCTGATGCAATTTCTGTGTATCATCGTCAATAAGAATGTCCAAGGGATGTAATAAACCTGGAGTGAAGCATCGGAATCTATAACTAGTGTCACAGGAATGGTTCATAACATAGACAGAAAGAAGAATCAGTCTTCTTGTACTTAAGTCGGCATTGTGCCTTTTTTATTTAATTCCGATGCAATTTCTGTGTTTCATCGTCAATAAGAAGGTCCAAGGGATACTGTAAACGTGAAGTGAAGCATCGGAATCTATAACTAGTGTCACATGGATGGTTCAAATCATAGACAGTAAGAAGAGTCAGTATTCAAGTACTTAAGTCGGCATTGTGCCTTTTGTATTTGATTCCGATGCAATTTCTGTGTTTTATCTTAAAGACGAAGGTCCAAGGGATACAGTAAACCTGAAGTGAAGCATCAGAGTATATAACTAGTGTCACAGGAATGGTTCCAATCATAGTCAGTAAGAAGAGCCAGTCTTCTTGTACATAAGTCGTCATTGTGCCTTTTCCATTTAATTCCGATGCAATTTCTGTGTTTCATCGTCAATAAGTAGGTCCAAGGGATACAGTAAACCTGAAGAGAAGCATCGGAAAATATAACTAGTGTAACAGGAATGGTTCAAAGCATAGACAGTGGGAAGAGTCAGTCTTCTTGGACTTAAGTCGGCATTGTGCCTTTTGTATTTAATTCCAAAGCAATTTCTGTGTTTCATCGTCAATAAGAAGGTCAGAGGGATACAGAAAACCTGAAGTGAAGCATCGTAATCTATAACTAGTGTCACAGGAATGGTTCAAAACATAGACAGTAGGAAGAGACAGTCTTCTTGTACTGAAGTCGGCATTATGCCTTTTGAATTTAATTCCGATGCAATTTCTGTGTTTCATCGTCAATACGAAGGTCAGAGGGTTACAGTAAACCAGAAGTGAAGCATCGGAATCTATAACTAGTGTCACAGGAAAGGTTCAAAACATAGTCAGTAAGAAGAATCAGTCTTCTTGTACTTAAGTCGGCATTGTGCCTTTTGTATTTAATTCCGATGCAATTTCCGTGTTTCATCGTCGATTAGATGGTCCAAGGGATACAGTAAACCTGGAGTGAAGCATCGGAATCCATAACTAGTGACACAGGGATGGCTCAAAACATCGACAGTAAGAAGAGTCAGTCTTCTTGTACTTAATTCGGCATTGTGCCCATAGTATTTAATTCCGATGCAATTTCTGTGTTTCATCGTCAATAAGAAGGTCAGAGGGATACAGTAAATCTGAAGTCTAGCATCGGAATCTATAACTAGTGTCACAGGAATGGTTCAAAACGTAGTCAGTAAGAAGAGTCAGTCTTCTTTTACTTAAGTCGGCATTGTGCCTTTTTTATTTAATTCCGATGCAATTTCTGTGTTTCATCGTCAATAAGAAGGTCCAAGGGATACAGTAAACCTGGAGTGAAGCATCGGAATCAATAACTAGTGTCACAGGAATGAATCAAAACACAGTCAGTAAGAGGAGTCAGTCTTCTTGTACTAAAGTCGGCATTGTGCCTTTTGTATTTAATTCCGATGCAATATCTGTGTTTCATCGTCAATAAGAAGGTCCAAGGGATACAGTAAACGTGGAGTGAAGCATCGGAATCTATAACTAGTGTAACAGGGATGGTTCAAATTGTAGACAGTAAGAAGAGTCAGTATTCTTGTACTTAAGTCGGCATTGTGCATTTTGTATTTAATTCCGATGCAATTTCTGTGTTTCATCTTCAATAAGAAGGTCCAAGGCAGGCAGTAAACCTGAAGTGAAGCATTAGAGTATATAACTAGTGTCACAGGAATGGTTCAAAACATAGTCAGTAAGAGGAGTCAGTCTTCTTGTACATAAGTCGGCATGTCTCTTTTGTATTTAATTCCGATGCAATTTCTGTGTTTTATCGTCAATAAGTAGGTCCAAGGGATACAGTAAACCTGAAGTGAAGCATCGGAAAATATAACTAGTGTAACAGCAATGGTGCAAAGCATAGACAGTGAGAAGAGTCAGTCTTCTTGTACTTAAGTCGGCATTGTGCCTTTTGTATTTAATTCCGATGCAATTTCTGTGTTTCATCGTCGATAAGAAGGTCAGAGGGATACAGTAAACCTGAAGTGAAGCATCGGAATCTGTAACTAGTGTCACAGGAATTGTTCAAAACATAGACAGTAGGAAGAGATAGTCTTCTTGCACTGAAGTCGGCATTGTGCCTTTTGTATTTAATTCCGATGCAATTTCTGTGTTTCATCGTCAATAAGAAGAGTAGAGGGATACAGTAAACCTGAAGTGAAGCATCGGAATGTATAACTAGTGTCACAGGAAAGGTTCAAAACATAGTCAGTAAGAAGAATCAGTCTTCTTGTACTTAAGTCGGCATTGTGCCATTTCTATTTAATTCCGATGCAATTTCTGTGTTTCATCGTCAATAAGAAGGTCCAAGGGATACAGTAGACATGGAGTAAAGCATCGGAATCTATAACTAGTGACACAGGGATGGTTCAAAACATCGACAGTAAGAAGAGTAAGTCTTCTTGTAATTAATTCGGCATTGTGCGCTTAGTACTTAATTCCGATGCAATTTCTGTTTTTCATCGTCAATAAGAAGGTCAGAGGGATACAGTAAACCTGAAGTGAAGCATCGGAATCTATAACTAGTGTCACAGGAATGGTTCAACTCATAGTAAGTAAGAAGAGTCAGTCTCCTTGCACTTAAGTCGGCATTGTGCATTTTCTATTTAACTCCGGTGCAATTTCTGTGTATCATCGTCAATAAGAAGGTCCAAGGGATATAGTAAACCTGGAGTGAAGCATCGGAATCTATAACTAGTGTCACATGAATGGTTCAAAACATAGACAGTAAGAAGAGTCAGTCCTCTTCTACTTAATCCCGCATTGTGCCTTTTGTATTTAATTCCGTTGAAATTTCTGTGTTTCATCGTCAATAAGAATGTCAGAGGGATACAGTAAACCTGAGGTGAAGCATCGGAATCAATAACTAGTGTCACAGGAATGGTTTAAAATATAGTCAGTAAGAAGAATCAGTCTTCATGTACTTAAGTGGGCGTTGTGCCTTTTTTATTTAATTCCGATGCAATTTCTGTGTTTCATCGTGAATAAGAAGGTCCAAGGGATACAGTAAACCTGGAGCGAAGCATCGGAATCTATAACTAGTGACACTGGGATTGTTTAAATAATCGACAGTAAGACGTGTCAGTAATCTTGTACTTAAGTCGGCATTGTGCCTTTTGTATTTAATTCCGATGCAATTTCTGTGCTTCATCTTCAATAAGAAGGTCCAAGGGATGCAGTGAACATGGAGTGAAGAATCGGAATCTATAACTAGTGTCACAGGAATGGTTCAAACATAGACAGTAAGTAGGGTCAGTCTTCTTGTACTTAAGTCGGCATTGTGCCTTTTTTATTTAATTCCGATGCTATTTCTGTGTTTCATCGTCAATAAGAAGGTCCAAGGGATGCAGTAAACATGGAGTGAAGAATCGGAATCTATAACTACTGTCACAGGAATGGTTCTAATCATCGACAGTAAGAAGAGTCAGTCTTCTTGGACTTAATTCGGCATTGTGCCTTTAGTATTTAATTCCGATTCAATATCTGTCTTTCATCGATAATAAGAAGGTCAGAGGTATACAGTAAAACTGAAGTCAAGCATCGGAATCTGTAACTAGTGTCACAGGAATGGTTCAAAACATAGTCAGTAACAAGAGTCAGTCTTCTTGTACTTAAGTCGGCATTGTGCCTTTTGTATTTAATTCCGATGCAAGTTCTGTGTTTCATCGTAAATTAGAAGGTCCCAGGGATACAATAAACCTGGAGTGAAGCATCGGAATCTATAACTAGTGACACAGGGTTCGTTCAAAACATCGACAGTAAGAAGAGTCAGTCTTCTTGCAATTAATTCGGCATTGTGCCCTTAGTACTTAATTCCGATGCAATTTCTGTTTTTCATCGTCAATAAGAAGGTCACAAGGATACAGTAAATCTGAAGTCTAGCATCGGAATCTATAGCTAGTGTACCCGGAATTGTTCAGAACATAGTCAGTAAGAAGAAACAGTCTTCTTGTACTTAAGTCGGCATTGTGCCTTTTGTATTTAATTCCCATGCAATTTCTGTGTATCATCGTCAATAAGAGGGTCCAAGGGATATAGTAAACCTGAAGTGAAGCATCGGAATCTATAACTAGTGTCACAGGGATGGTTCAAAATATCGACAGTAGGAAGAGTCTGCATTCTTGTACTTAATTCGGCATTGTGCCTTTGGTATTTAATTCAGATGCAATTTCTGTGTTTCATCGTCAATAAGAAGGTCAGAGGGATACAGTAAACCTGAAGTCTAGCATCGGAATCTATAACTAGTCTCACTCGAATGGTTCAAAACATAGTCAGTAAGAAGCGACAGTCTTCTTGTTTTTAAGTCGGCATTGTGCCTTTTGTATTTAATTCCGATGCAATTTCTGTGTTTCATCGTCAATAAGAAGCTCCAAGGGATACAGTAAACCTGAAGTGAAGCATCGGAATCTATAACTAGTGTCACAGGAATGGTTCAACTCATAGTAAGTAAGAAGAGTCAGTCTCCTTGTACTTAAGTCGGCATTGTGCCTTTTCTATTTAACTCCGGTGCAATTTCTGTGTATCATCGTCAATAAGAAGGTCCAAGGGATATAGTAAACCTGGAGTGAAGCATCGGAATCTATAACTAGTGTCACATGAATGGTTCAAAACATAGACAGTAAGAAGAGTCAGTCCTCTTGTACTTAATCCGGCATTGTGCCTTTTGTATTTAATTCCGAAAGAAATTTCTGTGTTTCATCGTCAATAACAATGTCAGAGGGATACAGTAAACCTGAGGTGAAGCATCGGAATCTATAACTAGTGTCACAGGAATGGTTCAAAGTACAGTCAGTAAGAAGAATCAGTCTTCTTGTACTTAAGTCGGCATTGTGTCTTTTGTATTTAATTCCGAGTCAATTTCTGTGTTTCATCGTGAATAAGAAGGTCCAAGGGATACAGTAAACCTGGAGTGAAGCACCGGAATCTATAACTAGTGACACTGGGATGGTTTAAAACATCGACAGTAAGATGTGTCAGTATTCTTGTACTTAAGTCGGCATCGTGCCTT
This sequence comes from Schistocerca americana, assembly GCF_021461395.2. Lineage (NCBI taxonomy): Eukaryota > Metazoa > Arthropoda > Insecta > Orthoptera > Acrididae > Schistocerca > Schistocerca americana. The sequence goes on from NC_060123.1 coordinate 761,528,898, forward strand.
TTGTATTTAATTCCGATGCAATTTCTGTGTTTCATCTTCAATAAGAAGGTCCGAGGGATACAGTAAACCTGAAGTGAAGCACCGGAATCTATAACTAGTGTCACAGGAATGGCTCAAAGCATAGACAGTGGGAAGAGTCAGTCTTCTTGTACTTAAGACGGTATTGTGCCTTTGGTATTTAATTCCGAAGCAATTTCTGTGTTTCATCGTCAATAAGAAGGTCAGAGGGATACAGTAAACCTGAGGTGAAGCATCGGAATCTATAACTAGTGTCACAGGCATGGTTCAAAACATAGACAGTAGGAAGAGACAGTCTTCTTGTACTTAAGTCGGCACTGTGCCTTTTCTATTTAATTCCTATTCAATTTCTGTGTTTAATCGACAATAAGAAGGTCCAAGGGATACAGTAAACGTGGAGTGAAGCATCGGAATCTATAACTAGTGTCACAGGAATGGTTCAAACATAGACAGTAAGTAGGGTCAGTCTTCTTGTACTTAAGTCGGCATTGTGCCTTTTTTATTTAATTCCGATGCTATTTCTGTGTTTCATCGTCAATAAGAAGGTCCAAGGGATATAGTAAACATGGAGTGAAGAATCGGAATCTATAACTACTGTCACAGGAATGGTTCTAATCATCGACAGTAAGAAGAGTCAGTCTTCTTGTACTTAATTCGGCATTGTGCCTTTAGTATTTAATTCCGATTCAATTTTTGTGTTTCATCGATAATAAGAAGGTCAGAGGTATACAGTAAATCTGAAGTCAAGCATCGGAATCTATAACTAGTGTCACAGGAATGGTTCAAAACATAGTCAGTAAGAAGAGTCAGTCTTCTTGTACTTAAGTCGGCATTGTGCTTTTTTATTTAATTCCGATGCAATTTCTGTGTTTCATCGTCAATAAGAAGGTCCAAGGGATACAGTAAACCGGGAGTGAAGCATCGGAATCTATAAGTTGTCACAGAAATGGTTCAAACATAGTCAGTACGAAGAGTCAGTCTTCTTGTACTTAAGTCGGCATTGTGCCTTTTGTATTTAATTCCGATGAAATTTCTGTGTTTCATCGTCAATAAGAAGGTCCAAGGGATACAGAAAACCTGGAGCGAAGCATCGGAATCAATAACTAGTGTCACAGGAATGAATCAAAACATAGTCAGTAAGAAGAGTCAGTCTTCTTGTACTAAAGTCGGCTTTGTGCCTTTTGTATTTAATTCCGATGCAATTTCTGTGTTTCATCGTCAATAAGAAGGTCTAAGGGATACAGAAAACCTGAAGTGAAGCATTAGAGTATATAACTAGTGTCACAGGAACGGTTCAAAACATAGTCAGTAAGAAGAGTCAGTCTTCTTGTACATAAGTCGGCATTGTGCCTTTTGTATTTGATTCCGATACAATTTCTGTGTTTCATCGTCAATAAGTAGGTCCAAGGGATACAGTAAACCTGAAGTGAAGCATCGGAAAATATAACTAGTGTAACAGGAATGGTTCAAAGCATAGACAGTGGGATGAGTCAGTCTTCTTGTACTTAAGTCGGCATTGTGCCTTTTGTATTTAATTCCGATGCAATTTCTGTGTTTCATCGTCAATAAGAAGGTCAGAGGGATACAGTTAAACCCGAAGTGAAGCATCGGAATCTATAACTAGAGTCACAGGAATGGTTCAAAACATAGACAGTAGGAAGAGACAGTCTTTTTGTACTTAAGTCGGCATTGTGCCTTTTGTATTTAATTCCGATGCAATTTCTGTGTTTCATCGTCAATAAGAAGGTCAGAGGGAAACAGTAAATCTGAAGTCAAGCATCGGAATCTATAACTAGTGTCACAGGAATGGTTCAAATCATAGTCAGTAAGAAGTGTCAGTCTTGTTGTACTTAAGTCGGCATTGTGCCTTTTGTATTTAATTCCGATGCACGTTCTGTGTTTCATCGTCAATAAGAAGGTCCAAGGGATACAGTAAACCTAGAGTGAAGCTTCGGAATCTATAACTAGTGACAAAGGGATGGTTCAAAACATAGGCAGTAAGAAGAGTCAGTATTCTTGTACTTAAGTTGCCATTGTGCCTTTTGTATTTAATTCCGATGCAATATCTGTGTGTCATCGTCAATAAGAAGGTACAAGGGATACAGTAAACCGGGAGTGAAGCATCGGAATCTATAACTAGTGTCACAGGAATGAATAAAACATAGTCAGTAAGAAGAGTCAGTCTTCTTGTACTAAAGTCGGCATTGTGCCTTTTGTATTTAATTCCGATGCAATTTCTGTGTTTCATCGTCAATAAGAAAGTCCAAGGGATACAGTAAACCAGGAGTGAAGCATCGGAATCTATAACTAGTGTCACAGTGATGGTTCAAATCATAGACAGTAAGAAGAGTCAGTATTCTTGTACTTAAGTCGGCATTTTGCCTTTTGTATTTAATTCCGATGCAATTTCTGTGTTTCATTTTCAATAAGAAGGTCCAAGGGATACAGTAAACCTGAAGTGAAGCATTAGAGTATATAACTAGCGTCACAGGAATGGTTCAAAACATAGTCTGTAAGAAGAGTCAGTCTTCTTGTACATAAGTCGGCATTGTGCCTTTTCTATTTAATTCCGATGCAGTTTCTGTGTTTCATCGTCAATAAGTACGTACAAGGGATACAGTAAACCTGAAGTGAAGCATCGGAAAATATAACTAGTGTAACAGGAATGGTTCAAAGCATAGACACTGGGAAGAGTCAGTCATCTTAAACTTAAGTCGGAATTGTGCCTTTTGTATTTAATTCCGATGCAATTTCTGTGTTTCATCGTCAATAAGAAGGTCAGAGGGATACAGTAAACCCGAAGTGAAGCGTCGGAATCTATAACTAGAGTCACAGGAATGGTTCAAAGCATAGACAGTAGGAAGAGACAGTCTTCTTGTACTTAAGTCGGCATTGTGCCTTTTGTATTTAATTCCCATGCAATTTCTGTGTTTCATCGTCAATAAGAAGGTCAGAGGGATACAGTAAATCTGAAGTCAAGCATCGGAATCTATAACTAGTGTCACAGGAATGGTTCAAAACATAGTCAGTTAGAAGAGTCAGTCATCTTGTCCTTAAGTCGGCATTGTGCCTTTTGTATTTAATTCCGATGCACGTTCTGTGTTTCATCGTCAATAAGAAGGTCCAAGGGATACTGTAAACCGGGAGTGATGCATCGGAATCAATAACTAGTGTCACAGGAATGAATCAAAACATAGTCAGTAAGAAGAGTCAGTCTTCTTGTACTTAAGTCGGCATTGTGCCTTTTGTATTTAATTCCGATGCACGTTCTGTGTTTCATCGTCAATAAGAAGGTCCATGGGATACAGTAAACCTGGAGTGAAGCTTCGGAATCTATAACTAGTGACACAGGGATGGTTCAAAACATAGGCAGTAAGAAGAGTCAGTATTCTAGTACTTAAGTCGCCATTGTGCCTTTTGTATTTAATTCCGATGCAATTTCTGTGTTTCATCGTCAATAAGAAGGTCCAAGGGATACTGAAAACCTGGAGTGAAGAATCGGAATCAATAACTAGTGTCACAGGAATGAATCAAAACATAGTCAGTAAGAAGAGTCAGTCTTCTTGTACTAAAGTCGGCTTTGTGCCTTTTGTATTTAATTCCGATGCAATTTCTGTGTTTCATCGTCAATAAGAAGGTCTAAGGGATACAGAAAACCTGAAGTGAAGCATTAGAGTATATAACTAGTGTCACAGGAATGGTTCAAAGCATAGTCAGTAAGAAGAGTCAGTCTTCTTGTACATAAGTCGGCATTGTGCCTTTTGTATTTGATTCCGATGCAATTTCTGTGTTTCATCGTCAATAAGTAGGTCCAAGGGATACAGTAAACCTGAAGTGAAGCATCGGAAAATATAACTAGTGTAACAGCAATGGTACAAAGCATAGACAGTGGGAAGAGTCAGTCTTCTTGTACTTAAGTCGGCATTGTGCCTTTTGTATTTAATTCCGATGCAATTTCTGTGTTTCATCGTCAATAAGAAGGTCAGAGGGATACAGTAAACCTAAAGTGAAGCATCGGAATCTGTAACTAGTGTCACAGGAATGGTTAAAAACATAGACAGTAGGAAGAGACAGTCTTCTTGTACTTAAGTCGGCATTGTGCCTTTTGTATTTAATTCCGATGCAATTTCTGTGTTTCATCGTCAATAAGAAGGTCAGAGGGATACAGTAAATCTGAAGTCAAGCATCGGAATCTATAACTAGTGTCACAGGAATGGTTCAAAACATAGTCAGTACGAAGAGTCAGTCTTCTTGTACTTAAGTCGGCATTGTACCTTTTTTATTTAATTCCGATGCACGTTCTGTGCTTCATCGTCAATAAGAAGGTCCAAGGGATACAGTAAACCTGGAGTGAAGCTTCGGAATCTATAACTAGTGACACAGGGATCGTTCAAAACATAGGCAGTAAGAAGAGTCAGTATTCTTGTACTTAAGTCGCCATTGGGCCTTTTTTATTTAATTCCGATGCAATTTCTGTGTTTCATCGTCTATAAGAAGGTCCAAGGGATACAGTAAACCGGGAGTGATGCATCGGAATCTATAACTAGTGTCACACAAATGGTTCAAATCATAGTCAGTAAGAAGAGTCAGTCTTCTTGTACTTAAGTCGGCATTGTGACTTTTGTATTTACTTCCGATGCAATTTCTGTGTTTCATCGTCAATAAGAAGGTCCAAGGGATACAGTAAACCTGGAGTGAAGCATCGGAATCAATAACTAGTGTCACAGGAATGAATCAAAACATAGTCAGTATGAAGAGTCAGTCTTCTTGTACTAAAGTCGGCATTGTGCCTTTTGTATTTAATTCCGATGCAATTTCTGTGTTTCATCGTCAATAATAATGTCCAAGGGATACAGTAAACCTGGAGTGAAGCATCGGAATCTATAACTAGTGGCACAGGGATGGTTCAAATCATAGACAGTAAGAAGAGTCAGTATTCTTGTACTTAAGTCGGCATTGTGCCTTTTGTATTTAATTCCGATGCACGTTCTGTGTTTCATCGTCAATAAGAAGATCCAAGGGATACAGTAAACCGGGAGTGAAGCATCGGAATCAATAACTAGTGTCACAGGAATGAATCAAAACATAGTCAGTAAGAAGAGTCAGTCTTCTTGTACTTAAGTCGGCATTGTGCCTTTTGTATTTAATTCCGATGCACGTTCTGTGTTTCATCGTCAATAAGAAGGTCCATGGGATACAGTAAACCTGGAGTGAAGCTTCGGAATCTATAACTAGTGACACAGGGATGGTTCAAAACATAGGCAGTAAGAAGAGTCAGTATTCTTGTACTTAAGTCGCCATTGTGCCTTTTGTATTTAATTCCGATGCAATTTCTGTGTTTCATCGTCAATAAGAAGGTCCAAGGGATACTGAAAACCTGGAGTGAAGAATCGGAATCAATAACTAGTGTCACAGGAATGAATCAAAACATAGTCTGTAAGAAGAGTCAGTCTTCTTGTACTAAAGTCGGCTTTGTGCCTTTTGTATTAAATTCCGATGCAATTTCTGTGTTTCATCGTCAATAAGAAGGTCTAAGGGATACAGAAAACCTGAAGTGAAGCATTAGAGTATATAACTAGTGTCACAGGAATGGTTCAAACATAGTCAGTAAGAAGAGTCAGTCTTCTTGTACATAAGTCGGCATTGTGCCTTTTGTATTTAATTCCGATGCAATTTCTGTGTTTCATCGTCAATAAGAAGGTCAGAGGGATACAGTAAATCTGAAGTCAAGCATCGGAATCTATAACTAGTGTCACAGGAATGGTTCAAAACATAGTCAGTAAGAAGAGTCAGTCTTCTTGTACTTAAGTCGGCATTGTGCCTTTTTTATTTAATTCCGATGCACGTTCTGTGCTTCATCGTCAATAAGAAGGTCCAAGGGATACAGTAAACCTGGAGTGAAGCTTCGGAATCTATAACTAGTGACACAGCGATCGTTCAAAACATAGGCAGTAAGAAGAGTCAGTATTCTTGTACTTAAGTCGCCATTGGGCCTTTTTTATTTAATTCCGATGCAATTTCTGTGTTTCATCGTTTATAAGAAGGTCGAAGGGATACAGTAAACCGGGAGTGATGCATCGGAATCTGTAACTAGTGTCACACAAATGGTTCAAATCATAGTCAGTAAGAAGAGTCAGTCTTCTTGTACTTAAGTCGGCATTTTGACTTTTGTATTTATTTCCGATGCAATTTCTGTGTTTCATCGTCAATAAGAAGGTCCAAGGGATACAGTAAACCTGCAGTGAAGCATCGGAATCAATAACTAGTGTCACAGGAATGAATCAAAACATAGTCAGTATGAAGAGTCAGTCTTCTTGTACTAAAGTCGGCATTGTGCCTTTTGTATTTAATTCCGATGCAATTTCTGTGTTTCATCGTCAATAATAATGTCCAAGGGATACAGTAAACCTGGAGTGAAGCATCGGAATCTATAACTAGTGGCACAGGGATGGTTCAAATCATAGACAGTAAGAAGAGTCAGTATTCTTGTACTTAAGTCGGCATTGTGCATTTTGTATTTAATTCCGATGCAATTTCTGTGTTTCATCTTCAATAAGAAAGTCCAAGGGATACAGTAAACCTTAAGTGAAGCATTAGAGTATATAACTAGTGTCACAGGAGTGGTTCAAAACATAGGCAGTAAGAAGAGTCAGTCTTCTTGTACATAAGCCGGCATTGTGCCTTTTGTATTTAATTCCGATGCAATTTCTGTGTTTCATCGTCAATAAGTAGGTCCCAGGGATACAGTAAACCTGAAGTGAAGCATCGGAAAATATAACTAGTGTAACAGGAATGGTTCAAAGCATAGACAGTGGGAAGAGTCAGTCTTCTTGTACTTAAGTCGGCATTGTGCCTTTTGTATTTAATTCCGATGCAATTTCTGTGTTTCATCGTCAATAAGGTCAGAGGGATACAGTAAACCGGGAGTGAAGCATCGGAATCAATAACTAGAGTCACAGGAATGGTTCAAAACATAGACAGTAGGAAGAGACAGTCTTCTTGTACTTAAGTCGGCATTGTGCCTTTTGTATTTAATTCCGATGCAATTTCTGTGTTTCATCGTCAATATGAAGGTCAGAGGGATACAGTAAATCTGAAGTCAAACATCGGAATCTATAACTAGTGTCACAGGAATGGTTCAAAGCATAGTCAGTAAAAAGAGTCAGTCTTCTTGTACTTAAGTCGGCATTGTGCCTTTTGTATTTAATTCCGACGCACGTTCTGTGCTTCATCGTCAATAAGAAGGTCCAAGGGATACAGTAAACCTGGAGTGAAGCTTCGGAATCTATAACTAGTGACACAGGGATGGTTCAAAGCATAGGCAGTAAGAAGAGTCAGTATTCTTGTACTTAAGTCGCCATTGGGCCTTTTGAATTTAATTCCGATGCAATTTCTGTGTTTCATCGTCAATAAGAAGGTCCAAGGGATACAGTAAACCGGGAGTGAAGCATCGGAATCTATAACTAGTGTCACAGAAATGGTTCAAAGCATAGTAAGTAAGAAGAGTCAGTCTTCTTGTAGTTAAGTCGGCATTGTGCCTTTTGTATTTCATTCCGATGCAATTTCTGTGTTTCATCGTAAATAAGAAGGTCCAAGGGATACAGTAAATCTGGAGTGAAGCATCGGAATCAATAACTACTGTCACAGGAATGAATAAAACATAGTCAGTAAGAAGAGTCAGTCTTCTTGTACTAAAGTCGGCATTGTGCCCTTTGTATTTAATTCCGATGCAATTTCTGTGTTTCATCGTCAATAAGAAGGTCCAAGGGATACAGTAAACCAGGAGTGAAGCATCGGAATCTATAACTAGTGTCACAGAAATGGTTCAAAACATAGTCAGTAAGAAGAGTCAGTCTTCTTGTACATAAGTCGGCATTGTGCCTTTTCTATTTAATTCCGATGCAGTTTCTGTGTTTCATCGTCAATAAGTACGTACAAGGGATACAGTAAACCTGAAGTGAAGCATCGGAAAATATAACTAGTGTAACAGGAATGGTTCAAAGCATAGACAGTGGGAAGAGTCAGTCTTCTTGTACTCAAGTCGGCATTGTGCCTTTTGTACTTAATTACGATGCAATTTCTGTGTTTCATCGTCAATAAGAAGGTCAGATTGATACAGTAAACCTGAAGTGAAGCATCGGAATCTATAACTTGTGTCACAGGAATGGTTCAAAGCATAGACAGTAGGAAGAGACAGGCTTCTTGTACTGAAGTCGGCATTGTGCATTTTGAACTTAATTCCGATGCAATTTCTGTGTTTCACCGTCAATAAGAAGGTCAGAGAGATACAGTAAACCTGAAGTGAAGCATCGGAATCTATAACTAGTGTCACAGGAATGGTTCAAAACATAGACAGTAAGAAGAGTCAGTCTTGTTGTACTTAAGTCGGCATTGTGCCTTTTTTATTTAATTTCGATGCGATTTCTGTGTTTATCGTCTATACGAAGGTCCATGGGATACAGTAAACCGGGAGTGATGCATCGGAATCTATAACTAGTGTCACACAAATGGTTCAAATCATAGTCAGTAAGAAGAGTCAGTCTTCTTGTACTTAAGTCGGCATTGTGACTTTTGTATTTAATTCCGATGCAATTTCTGTGTTTCATCGTCAATAAGAAGGTCCAAGGGATACAGTAAACCTGGAGTGAAGCATCGGAATCAGTAACTAGTGTCACAGGAATGAATGAAAACATAGTCAGTATGAAGAGTCAGTCTTCTTGTACTAAAGTCGGCATTGTGCCTTTTGTATTTAATTCCGATGCAATTTCTGTGTTTCATCGTCAATAAGAATGTCCAAGGGATACAGTAAACCTGGAGTGAAGCATCGGAATCTATAACTAGTGGCACAGGGACGGTTCAAATCATAGACAGTAAGAAGAGTCACTATTCTTGTACTTAAGTCGGCATTGTGCATTTTCTATTTAATTCCGATGCAATTTCTGTGTTTCATCTTCAATAAGAAGGTCCAAGGGATACAGTAAACCTGAAGTGAAGCATTAGGGTATATAACTAGTGTCACAGGAATGGTTCAAAACATAGGCAGTAAGAAGAGTCAGTCTTCTTGTACATAAGCCGGCATTGTGCCTTTTGTATTTAATTCCGATGCTATTTCTGTGTTTCATCGTCAATAAGTAGGTCCAAGGGATACAGTAAACCTGAAGTGAAGCATCGGAAAATATAACTAGTGTAACAGGAATGGTTCAAATCATAGACAGTGGGAAGAGCCAGTCTTCTTGTACTTAAGTGGGCATTGTGCCTTTTGTATTTAATTCCGATGCAATATCTGTGTTTCATCGTCAATAAGGCGGTCAGAGGGATACAGTAAACCCGAAGTGAAGCATCGGAATCTATAACTAGTGTCCCAGGAATGGTTCAAAACATAGACAGTAGGAAGAGACAGTCTTCTTGTACAGAAGTCGGCATTGTTCCTTTTGTATTTAATTCCGATGCAATTTCTGTGTTTCATCGTCAATAAGAAGGTCAGAGGGATACAGTAAACCTGAAGTGAAGCATCGGAATCTATAACTAGTGTCACAGGAAATGTTCAAAACATAGTCAGTTAGAAGAATCAGTCTTCTTGTACTTAAGTCGGCATTGTGCCTTTTGTATTTAGTTCCGATGCAATTTCTGTGTTTCATCGTCAATAAGAAGGTCCAAGGGATACAGTAAACCTGGAGTGAAGCATCGGAATCTATAAATAGTGACACAGGGATGGTTCAAAACATCGACAGTAAGAAGAGTCAGTCTTCTTGTACTTAATTTGGCATTGAGCCTTTAGTACTTAATTCCGATGCAATTTCTATGTTTCATCGTCAATAAGAAGGTCAGAGGGATACAGTAAAACTGAAGTCTAGCATCGGAATCTAAACTAGTGTCACAGGAATGGTTCAAGTCATAGTCAGTAAGAAGAGTCAGTCTTCTTGTACTTAAGTCGGCATTGTGCCTTTTGTATTTAATTCCGATGCAATATCTGTGTTTCATCGTCAATAAGAAGGTCCAAGGGATACAGAAAACCTGAAGTGAAGCATCGGAATCTATAACTAGTGTCACAGGAATGGTTCAAAACATAGTCAGTAAGAAGAGTCAGTCTTCTTGTACTTAAGTCGGCATTGTGCCTTTTCTATATAACTCCGATGCAATTTCTGTGTATCATCGTCAATAAGAAGGTCCAAGGGATATAGTAAACCTGGAGTGAAGCATCGGAATCTGTAACTAGTGTCTCAGGAATGGTTCAAAACATAGACAGTAAGAAGAGTCAGTCTTCTTGTACTTAAGTCGGCATTGTGCCTTTTTTATTTAATTCCGATGCAATATCTGTAATTCATCGTCAATAAGAAGGTCCAAGGGATACAGTAAACCTGGAGTGAAGCATCGGAATCTATAACTACTGTCACAGGAATTGTTCAAAACATAGCCAGTAAGAAGAGCCAGTCTTCTTGTACTTAATTCGGCATTGTGCCTTTAGTAATTAAATCCGATGCAATTTCTGTGTTTCATCGTCAATAAGAAGGTCAGAGGTATACAGTAAATCTGAAGTGAAGCATCGGAATCTATAACTAGTGTCACAGGAATGGTTCAAATCATAGTCAGTAAGAAGAGTCAGTCTTCTTGTACTTAAGTCGGCCTTGTGCCTTTTGTATTTAATTCCGATGCAAGTTCTGTGATTCTTCGTCAATAAGAAGGTTCAAAGGATACAGTAAACCTTTAGTGAAGCATTGGAATCTATAACTAGTGTCACAGGAAAGAATCAAAACATAGTCAGTAAGAAGAGTCAGTCTTCTTGTACTAAAGTCGGCATTGTGCCTTTTGTATTTAATTCCGATGCTATTTCTGTGTTTCATCGTCAATAAGAAGGTCCATGGGATACAGTAAACCTGGAGTGAAGCATTGGAATCTATAAGTAGTGTCACAGGGATGGTTCAAATCATAGACAGTAAGAAGAGTCAGTATTTTTGTACTTATGTCGGCATTGGGCCTTTTGTATTTAATTCCGATGCAATTTCTGTGTTTCATCGTCAATAAGTAGTTCAAGGGATACAGTAAACCGGAAGTGAAGCATGGAAAAATATAACTAGTGTAACAGTAATGATTCAAAGCATAGACAGTGGGAAGAGTCAGTCTTCTTGTACTTAAGTCGGCATTGTGCCTTTTGTATTTAATTCCGATGCAATTTCTGTGTTTCATCGTCAATAAGAAGGCAGAGGGATACAGTAAACCTGAAGTGAAGCATCGGAATCTACAACTAGTGTCACAGGAATGGTTCAAAACATTGACAGTAGGAAGAGACAGTCTTCTTGTACTTAAGTCGGCATTGTGCCTTTTGTATTTAATTCCGATGCAATTTCTGTGTTTCATCGTCAATAAGAAGGTCAGAAGGATACAGTAATCTTGAAGTGAAGCATCGGAAACTATAACTAGTGTCACAGGAAAGGATCAAAACATAGTCAGTAAGAAGAATCAGTCTTCTTGTATTTAAGTCGGCATTGTGCCTTTTGTATTTAATTCCGATGCAATTTCTGTGTTTCATCGTCAATAAGAAGGTCCAAGGGATACAGTAAACCTGGAGTGAAGCATCGGAATCTATAACTAGTGACACAGGGATGGTTCAAAACATCGACAGTAAGAAGAGTCAGTCTTCTTGTATTTAATTCGGCATTGTGCCTTTAGTATTTAATTCCGGTGCTATTTCTGTGTTTCATCGTCAATAAGAAGGTCAGAGGGATACAGTAAATCTGAAGTCTAGCAACGGAATCTATAACTAGTGTCACTGGAATAGTTCAAAACATAGTCAGTAAGAAGAGTAAGTTTTCTTGTACTTAAGTCGGCATTGTGCCTTTTGTATTTAATTCCGATGCAATTTCTGTGTTTCATCGTCAATAAGAAGGTTTAAGGGATAAAGTAAACCTGAAGTGAAGCATCGGAATCTATAACTAGTGTCACAGGAATGGTTCAAAACATAGTCAGTAAGAAGAGTCAGTCTTCTTGTACTTAAGTCGGCATTGTGCCTTTTGTATTTAATTCCGAAGCAATTTCTGTGTTTCATCGTCAATAAGAAGGTCCAAGGGATACAGTAAACCTAAAGTGAAGCATCGGAATCTATAACTAGTGTCACAGGAATGGTTCAAATCATAGACAGTGGGATGAGTCAGTCTTCTTGTACTTAAGTCGGCATTGTGCCTTTTGTATTTAATTCCGATGCAATTTCTGTGTTTCATCGTCAATAAGAAGGTCAGAGGGATGCAGTAAACCTGAAGTGAAGCATCGGAATCTATAACTAGTATCACAGGAATGGTTCAAAACATAGACAGTAGGAAGAGTCAGTCTTCTTGTACTTAATTCGTCATTGTGGCTTTAGAATTTAATTCCGATGCAATTTCTGTGTTTCATCGTTAATAAGAAGGTCCAACGGATACAGTAAATCTGAAGTCAAGCATCGGAATCCATAACTAGTGTCACAGGAATGGTTCAAAACATAGTCAGTAAGAAGAGTCAGTCTTCTTGTACTTAAGTCGGCATTCTGCCTTTTGTATTTAATTCCGATGCAAGTTCTGTGTTTCATCGTCAATAAGAAGGTCCAAGGGATACAGTAAACCTGGAGTAAAGCATCGGAATCTACAACTAGTGAAACAGGGATGGTTCAAAACATAGACAGTAAGAAGAGTCAGTATTCTTGTACTTCAGTCGGCATTGTGCCTTTTGTATTTAGTTCCGATGCAATTTCTGTGTTTCATCGTCAATAAGAAGGTCCAAGGGATACAGTAAACCTGGAGTAAAGCATCGGAATCAGTAACTAGTGTCACAGGAATGAATCAAAACATAGTCAGTAAGAAGAGTCAGTTCTCTTGTACTAAAGTCGGCATTGTGCCTTTTGTATTTAATTCCGATGCAATTTCTGTGTTTCATCGTCAATAAGAAGGTCCAAGGGATACCGTAAACCTGGAGTGAAGCATCGGAATCTATAACTAGTGTCACAGGGATGTTTCAAATCATAGACAGTGAGAAGAGTCAGTATTCTTGTACTTAAATCGGCATTGTGCCTTTTGTATTTAATTCCGATGCAATTTCTGTGTTTCATCTTCGATAAGAGGGTCCAAGGGATACAGTAAAACTGAAGTGAAACATTAGAGTATATAACTAGTGTCACAGGAATGGTTCTAAACATAGGCAGTAAGAGGAGTCAGTCTTCTTGTACATAAGCCGGCATTGTGCCTTTTGTATTTAATTCCGATGCAATTTCTGTGTTTCATCGTCAACAAGTAGGTCCAAGGGATACAGTAAACCTGAAGTGAAGCATCGGAAAATATAACTAGTGTAACAGGAATGGTTCAAAGCATAGACAGTGGGAAGAGCCAGTCTTCTTGTACTTAAGTCGGCATTGTGCCTTTTGTATTTAGTTCCGATGCAATTTCTGTGTTTCATCGTCAATAAGAAGGTCCAAGGGATACAGTAAACCTGGAGTGAAGCATCGAAATCTATAAATAGTGACACAGGGATGGTTCAAAACATCGACAGTAAGAAGAGTCAGTCTTCTTGTACTTAATTCGGCATTGAGCCTTTAGTACTTAATTCCGATGCAATTTCTATGTTTTATCGTCAATAAGAAGGTCAGAGGGATACAGTAAAACTGAAGGCTAGCATCGGAATCTAAACTAGTGTCACAGGAATGGTTCAAATCATAGTCAGTAAGAAGAGTCAGTCTTCTTGTACTTAAGTCGGCATTGTGCCTTTTGTATTTAATTCCGATGCAATTTCTGTGTTTCATCGTCAATAAGAAGGTCAGAGGGATGCAGTAAACCTGAAGTGAAGCATCGGAATCTATAACTAGTATCACAGGAATGGTTCAAAACATAGACAGTAGGAAGAGTCAGTCTTCTTGTACTTAATTCGTCATTGTGGCTTTAGAATTTAATTCCGATGCAATTTCTGTGTTTCATCGTTAATAAGAAGGTCCAACGGATACAGTAAATCTGAAGTCAAGCATCGGAATCTATAACTAGTGTCACAGGAATGGTTCAAAACATAGTCAGTAAGAAGAGTCAGTCTTCTTGTACTTAAGTCGGCATTCTGCCTTTTGTATTTAATTCCGATGCAAGTTCTGTGTTTCATCGTCAATAAGAAGGTCCAAGGGATACAGTAAAACTGGAGTAAAGCATCGGAATCTACAACTAGTGAAACATTGATGGTTCAAAACATAGACAGTAAGAAGAGTCAGTATTCTTGTACTTCAGTCGGCATTGTGCCTTTTGTATTTAGTTCCGATGCAATTTCTGTGTTTCATCGTCAATAAGAAGGTCCAAGGGATACAGTAAACCTGGAGTAAAGCATCGGAATCAGTAACTAGTGTCACAGGAATGAATCAAAACATAGTCAGTAAGAAGAGTCAGTTCTCTTGTACTAAAGTCGGCATTGTGCCTTTTGTATTTAATTCCGATGCAATTTCTGTGTTTCATCGTCAATAAGAAGGTCCAAGGGATACAGTAAACCTGGAGTGAAGCATCGGAATCTATAACTAGTGTCACAGGGATGTTTCAAATCATAGACAGTGAGAAGAGTCAGTATTCTTGTACTTAAATCAGCATTGTGCCTTTTGTATTTAATTCCGATGCAATTTCTGTGTTTCATCTTCGATAAGAGGGTCCAAGGGATACAGTAAATCTGAAGTGAAGCATTAGAGTATATAACTAGTGTCACAGGAATGGTTCAAAACATAGGCAGTAAGAAGAGTCAGTCTTCTTGTACATAAGCCGGCATTGTGCCTTTTGTATTTAATTCCGATGCAATTTCTGTGTTTCATCGTCAACAAGTAGGTCCAAGGGATACAGTAAACCTGAAGTGAAGCATCGGAAAATATAACTAGTGTAACAGGAATGGTTCAAAGCATAGACAGTGGGAAGAGCCAGTCTTCTTGTACTTAAGTCGGCATTGTGCCTTTTGTATTTAGTTCCGATGCAATTTCTGTGTTTCATCGTCAATAAGAAGGTCCAAGGGATACAGTAAACCTGGAGTGAAGCATCGGAATCTATAAATAGTGACACAGGGATGGTTCAATACATCGACAGTAAGAAGAGTCAGTCTTCTTGTACTTAATTCGGCATTGAGCCTTTAGTACTTAATTCCGATGCAATTTCTATGTTTCATCGTCAATAAGAAGGTCAGAGGGATACAGTAAAACTGAAGTCTAGCATCGGAATCTAAACTAGTGTCACAGGAATGGTTCAAATCATAGTCAGTAAGAAGAGTCAGTCTTCTTGTACTTAAGTCGGCATTGTGCCTTTTGTATTTAATTCCGATGCAATATCTGTGTTTCATCGTCAATAAGAAGGTCCAAGGGATACAGAAAACCTGAAGTGAAGCATCGGAATCTATAACTAGTGTCACAGGAATGGTTCAAAACATAGTCAGTAAGAAGAGTCAGTCTTCTTGTACTTAAGTCGGCATTGTGCCTTTTCTATATAACTCCGATGCAATTTCTGTGTATCATCGTCAATAAGAAGGTCCAAGGGATATAGTAAACCTGGAGTGAAGCATCGGAATCTGTAACTAGTGTCTCAGGAATGGTTCAAAACATAGACAGTAAGAAGAGTCAGTCTTCTTGTACTTAAGTCGGCATTGTGCCTTTTTTATTTAATTCCGATGCAATATCTGTAATTCATCGTCAATAAGAAGGTCCAAGGGATACAGTAAACCTGGAGTGAAGCATCGGAATCTATAACTACTGTCACAGGAATTGTTCAAAACATAGCCAGTAAGAAGAGCCAGTCTTCTTGTACTTAATTCGGCATTGTGCCTTTAGTAATTAAATCCGATGCAATTTCTGTGTTTCATCGTCAATAAGAAGGTCAGAGGTATACAGTAAATCTGAAGTGAAGCATCGGAATCTATAACTAGTTTCACAGGAATGGTTCAAATCATAGTCAGTAAGAAGAGTCAGTCTTCTTGTACTTAAGTCGGCCTTGTGCCTTTTGTATTTAATTCCGATGCAAGTTCTGTGATTCTTCGTCAATAAGAAGGTTCAAAGCATACAGTAAACCTTTAGTGAAGCATTGGAATCTATAACTAGTGTCACAGGAAAGAATCAAAACATAGTCAGTAAGAAGAGTCAGTCTTCTTGTACTAAAGTCGGCATTGTGCCTTTTGTATTTAATTCCGATGCTATTTCTGTGTTTCATCGTCAATAAGAAGGTCCATGGGATACAGTAAACCTGGAGTGAAGCATTGGAATCTATAACTAGTGACACAGGGATGGTTCAAATCATAGACAGTAAGAAGAGTCAGTATTCTTGTACTTATGTCGGCATTGGGCCTTTTGTATTTAATTCCGATGCAATTTCTGTGTTTCATCGTCAATAAGTAGTTCAAGGGATACAGTAAACCTGAAGTGAAGCATGGAAAAATATAACTAGTGTAACAGTAATGGTTCAAAGCATAGACAGTGGGAAGAGTCAGTCTTCTTGTACTTAAGTCGGCATTGTGCCTTTTGTATTTAATTCCGATGCAATTTCTGTGTTTCATCGTCAATAAGAAGGCAGAGGGATACAGTAAACCTGAAGTGAAGCATCGGAATCTATAACTAGTGTCACAGGAATGGTTCAAAACATTGACAGTAGGAAGAGACAGTCTTCTTGTACTTAAGTCGGCATTGTGCCTTTTGTATTTAATTCCGATGCAATTTCTGTGTTTCATCGTCAATAAGAAGGTCAGAAGGATACAGTAATATTGAAGTGAAGCATCGGAAACTATAACTAGTGTCACAGGAAAGGATCAAAACATAGTCAGTAAGAAGAATCAGTCTTCTTGTATTTAAGTCGGCATTGTGCCTTTTGTATTTAATTCCGATGCAATTTCTGTGTTTCATCGTCAATAAGAAGGTCCAAGGGATACAGTAAACCTGGAGTGAAGCATCGGAATCTATAACTAGTGACACAGGGATGGTTCAAAACATCGACAGTAAGAAGAGTCAGTCTTCTTGTATTTAATTCGGCATTGTGCCTTTAGTATTTAATTCCGGTGCTATTTCTGTGTTTCATCGTCAATAAGAAGGTCAGAGGGATACAGTAAATCTGAAGTCTAGCAACGGAATCTATAACTAGTGTCACAGGAATGGTTCAAAACATAGTCAGTAAGAAGAGTAAGTTTTCTTGTACTTAAGTCGGCATTGTGCCTTTTGTATTTAATTCCGATGCAATTTCTGTGTTTCATCGTCAATAAGAAGGTTTAAGGGATAAAGTAAACCTGAAGTGAAGCATCGGAATCTATAACTAGTGTCACAGGAATGGTTCAAAACATAGTCAGTAAGAAGAGTCAGTCTTCTTGTACTTAAGTCGGCATTGTGCCTTTTGTATTTAATTCCGAAGCAATTTCTGTGTTTCATCATCAATAAGAAGGTCCAAGGGATACAGTAAACCTAAAGTGAAGCATCGGAATCTATAACTAGTGTCACAGGAATGGTTCAAATCATAGACAGTGGGATGAGTCAGTCTTCTTGTACTTAAGTCGGCATTGTGCCTTTTGTATTTAATTCCGATGCAATTTCTGTGTTTCATCGTCAATAAGAAGGTCAGAGGGATGCAGTAAACCTGAAGTGAAGCATCGGAATCTATAACTAGTATCACAGGAATGGTTCAAAACATAGACAGTAGGAAGAGTCAGTCTTCTTGTACTTAATTCGTCATTGTGCCTTTAGAATTTAATTCCGATGCAATTTCTGTGTTTCATCGTTAATAAGAAGGTCCAACGGATACAGCAAATCTGAAGTCAAGCATCGGAATCTATAACTAGTGTCACAGGAATGGTTCAAAACATAGTCAGTAAGAAGAGTCAGTCTTCTTGTACTTAAGTCGGCATTCTGCCTTTTGTATTTAATTCCGATGCAAGTTCTGTGTTTCATCGTCAATAAGAAGGTCCAAGGGATACAGTAAACCTGGAGTCAAGCATCGGAATCTACAACTAGTGAAACAGGGATGGTTCAAAACATAGACAGTAAGAAGAGTCAGTATTCTTGTACTTCAGTCGGCATTGTGCCTTTTGTATTTAGTTCCGATGCAATTTCTGTGTTTCATCGTCAATAAGAAGGTCCAAGGGATACAGTAAACCTGGAGTAAAGCATCGGAATCAATAACTAGTGTCACAGGAATGAATCAAAACATAGTCAGTAAGAAGAGTCAGTTCTCTTGTACTAAAGTCGGCATTATGCCTTTTGTATTTAATTCCGATGCAATTTCTGTGTTTCATCGTCAATAAGAAGGTCCAAGGGATACAGTAAACCTGGAGTGAAGCATCGGAATCTATAACTAGTGTCACAGGGATGTTTCAAATCATAGACAGTGAGAAGAGTCAGTATTCTTGTACTTAAATCGGCATTGTGCCTTTTGTATTTAATTCCGATGCAATTTCTGTGTTTCATATTCGATAAGAGGGTCCAAGGGATACAGTAAAACTGAAGTGAAGCATTAGAGTATATAACTAGTGTCACAGGAATGGTTCAAAACATAGGCAGTAAGAAGAGTCAGTCTTCTTGTACATAAGCCGGCATTGTGCCTTTTGTATTTAATTCCGATGCAATTTCTGTGTTTCATCGTCAATAAGTAGGTCCAAGGGATACAGTAAACCTGAAGTGAAGCATCGGAAAATATAACTAGTGTAACAGGAATGGTTCAAAGCATAGACAGTGGGAAGAGCCAGTCTTCTTGTACTTAAGTCGGCATTGTGCCTTTTGTATTTAATTCCGATGCAAGTTCTGTGTTTCATCGTCAATAAGAATGTCCAAGGGATACAGTAAACCTGGAGTGAAGCATCGGAATCTATAACTAGTGGCACAGGGACGGTTCAAATCATAGACAGTAAGAAGAGTCAGTATTCTTGTACTTAAGTCGGCATTGTGCATTTTCTATTTAATTCCGATGCAATTTCTGTGTTTCATCTTCAATAAGAAGGTCCAAGGGATACAGTAAACCTGAAGTGAAGCATTAGAGTATATAACTAGTGTCACAGGAATGGTTCAAAACATAGGCAGTAAGAAGAGTCAGTCTTCTTGTACATAAGCCGGCATTGTGCCTTTTGTATTTAATTCCGATGCAATTTCTGTGTTTCATCGTCAATAAGTAGGTCCAAGGGATACAGTAAACCTGAAGTGAAGCATCGGAAAATATAACTAGTGTAACAGGAATGGTTCAAAGCATAGACAGTGGGAAGAGCCAGTCTTCTTGTACTTAAGTCGGCATTGTGCCTTTTGTATTTAATTCCGATGCAATTTCTGTGTTTCATCGTCAATAAGGCGGTCAGAGGGATACAGTAAACCCGAAGTGAAGCATCGGAATGTATAACTAGTGTCCCAGGAATGGTTTAAAACATAGACAGTGGGAAGAGACAGTCTTCTTGTACAGAAGTCGGCATTGTTCCTTTTGCATTTAATTCAGATGCAATTTCTGTGTTTCATCGTCAATAAGAAGGTCAGAGGGATACAGTAAACCTGAAGTGAAGCATCGGAATCTATAACTAGTGTCACAGGAAATGTTCAAAACATAGTCAGTTAGAAGAATCAGTCTTCTTGTACTTAAGTCGGCATTGTGCCTTTTGTATTTAATTCCGATGCAATTTCTGTGTTTCATCGTCAATAAGACGGTCCAAGGGATATAGTAAACCTGGAGTGAAGCATCGGAATCTATAACTAGTGTCTCAGGAATGGCTCAACACATAGACACTAAGAAGAGTCAGTCTTCTTGTACTTAAGTCGGCATTGTGCCTTTTTTATTTAATTCCGATGCAATATCTGTAATTCATCGTCAATAAGAAGGTCCAAGGGATACAGTAAACCTGGAGTGAAGCATCGGAATCTATAACTACTGTCACAGGAATTGTTCAAAACATAACCAGTAAGAAGAGCCAGTCTTCTTGTACTTAATTCGGCATTGTGCCTTTAGTAATTAAATCCGATGCAATTTCTGTGTTTCATCGTCAATAAGAAGGTCAGAGGTATACAGTAAATCTGAAGTGAAGCATCGGAATCTATAACTAGTGTCACAGGAATGGTTCAAATCATAGTCAGTAAGAAGAGTCAGTCTTCTTGTACTTAAGTCGGCCTTGTGCCTTTTGTATTTAATTCCGATGCAAGTTCTGTGATTCTTCGTCAATAAGAAGGTTCAAATGATACAGTAAACCTTTAGTGAAGCATTGGAATCTATAACTAGTGCCACAGGAAAGAATCAAAACATAGTCAGTAAGAAGAGTCAGTCTTCTTGTACTAAAGTCGGCATTGTGCCTTTTGTATTTGATTCCGATGCAATTTCTGTGTTTCATCGTCAATAAGAAGGTCCATGGGATACAGTAAACCTGGAGTGAAGCATTGGAATCTATAACTAGTGTCACAGGGATGGTTAAAATCATAGACAGTAAGAAGAGTCAGTATTCTTGTACTTATGTCGGCATTGTGCCTATTGTATTTAATTCCGATGCAATTTCTGTGTTTCATCGTCAATAAGTAGGTCAAGGGATACAGTAAACCTGAAGTGAAGCATGGAAAAATATAACTAGTGTAACAGTAATGGTTCAAAGCATAGACAGTGGGAAGAGTCAGTGTTCTTGTACTTAAGTCGGCATTGTGCCTTTTGTATTTAGTTCCGATGCAATTTCTGTGTTTCATCGTCAATAAGAAGGCAGAGGGATACAGTAAACCTGAAGTGAAGCATCGGAATCTATAACTAGTGTCACAGGAATGGTTCAAAACATCGACAGTAGGAAGAGACAGTCTTCTTGTACTTAAGTCGGCATTGTGCCTTTTGTATTTAATTCCGATGCAAGTTCTGTGTTTCATCGTCAATAAGAAGGTCCAAGGGATACAGTAAACCTGGAGTAAAGCATCGGAATCTACAACTAGTGACACAGGGATGGTTCAAAACATAGACAGTAAGAAGAGTCAGTATTCTTGTACTTAAGTCGGCATTCTGCCTTTTGTATTTAATTCCGATGCAAGTTCTGTGTTTCATCGTCAATAAGAAGGTCCAAGGGATACAGTAAACCTGGAGTAAAGCATCGGAATCTACAACTAGTGACACAGGGATGGTTCAAAACATAGACAGTAAGAAGAGTCAGTATTCTTGTACTTAAGTCGGCATTGTGCCTTTTGTATTTAGTTCCGATGCAATTTCTGTGTTTCATCGTCAATAAGAAGGTCCAAGGAATACAGTAAACCTGGAGTAAAGCATCGGAATCAATAACTAGTGTCACAGGAATGAATCAAAACATAGTCAGTAAGAAGAGTAAGTTCTCTTGTACTAAAGTCGGCATTGTGCCTTTTGTATTTAATTCCGATGCAATTTCTGTGTTTCATCGTCAATAAGAAGGTCCAAGGGATACAGTAAACCTGGAGTGAAGCATCGGAATCTATAACTAGTGTCACAGGGATGTTTCAAATCATAGACAGTAAGAAGAGTCAGTATTCTTGTACTTAAATCGGCATATTGCCTTTTGTATTTAATTCCGATGCAATTTCTGTGTTTCATCTTCAATAAGAAGGTCCAAGGGATACAGTAAAACTGAAGTGAAGCATTAGAGTATATAACTAGTGTCACAGGAATGGTTCAAAACATAGTCAGTAACAAGAGTCAGTCTTCTTGTACATAAGTCGGCATTGTGCCTTTTTATTTAATTCCGATGCAATTTCTGTGTTTCATCGTCAATAAGAAGGTCCAAGGGATACAGTAAACCTGGAGTGAAGCATCGGAATCTATAACTAGTGTCACTGGAATGGTTCAAACCATCGACAGTAAGAAGAGACATTCTTCTTGTACTTAATTCGGCATTGTGCTTTTATTATTTAATTCCGATGCAATTCCTGTGTTTCATCGTCAATAAGGAGGTCAGAGAGATACAGTAAATCAGAAATGGAGCATCGGAATCTATAACTAGTGTCACAGGAATGGTTCAAAACATAGTCAGTGAGAAGAGTCAGTCTTCTTGTACATAAGTCGGCATTGTGCCTTTTGTATTTAATTCCGATGCAATTTCTGTGTTTCATCGTCAATAAGAAGGTCAGAGGGATGCAGTAAACCTGAAGTGAAGCATCGGAATCTTCAACTAGTGTCACAGGAATGGTTCAAAACATAGACAGTAGGAAGAGTCAGTCTTCTTTTACTTAAGTCGGCATTGTGCCTTTTGTATTTAATTCCGATGCAATTTCTGTGTTTCTTCGTCAATAAGGAGGTCCAAGTGATACAGTAAACCTCGAGTGAAGCATCGGAATCTATAACTGATGTCACAGGAATGGTTCAAAACATAGTCAGTAAGAAGAGTCAGTCTTCATGTACTTGGCATTGTACCTTTTGTATTTAATTCCGATGCAATTTCTCTGTTTCTTCGTCAATAAGGAGGACCAAGGGATACAGTAAACCTGGAGTGAAGCATCGGAATCTATAACTAGAGTCACAGGAATGGTTCGAAACATAGTCAGTAAGAAGAGTCAGTCTTCTTGTACTTAAGTCGGCATTGTGCCTTTTGTATTTAATTCCGAAGCTATTTTTGTGTTTCATCGTCAATAAGAAGGTCAGAGGGATACAGTAAACCAGAAGTGAAGCATCGGAATCTATAACTAGTGTAACAGGAATGGTTCATATCATACACAGTGGGAAGAGTCAGTCTTCTTGTATTTAAGCCGGCATTTTGCCTTTTGTATTTAATTCCGATGCAATTTCTGTGTTTCATCATCAATAAGAAGGTCCAAGGGATACAGTAAACCTGGTGTGCAGCATCGGAATTTATAACTACTGTCACAGGAATGGTTCAAAACATAGACAGTAAGTAGGGTCAGTCTTCTTGTACATAAGTCGGCATTGTGCCTTTTTTATTTAATTCCGATGCAATTTCTGTGTTTCATCATCAATAAGAAGGTCCAAGGGATACAGTAAACCTGGTGTGATGCATCGGAATTTATAACTACTGTCACAGGAATGGTTCAAAACATCGACAGTAAGAAGAGTCAGTCTTCTTGTACTTAATTCGGCATTGTGGCTTTAGTTTTTAATTCCGATGCAATTTCAGTGTTTCATCGTTAATAAGAAGGTCAGAGGGATACATTAAATCTGAAGTCAAGCATCGGATTCTATAACTAGTGTCACAGGAATGGTTCAAAACATAGTCAGTAAGAAGAGTCAGTCTTCTTGTACTTATGTCGGCATTGTGCCTTTTGTATTTAATTCCGATGCAAGTTCTGTGTTTCATCTTCAATAAGAAGGTCCAAGGGATACAGTAAACCTGGAGTGAAGCATCGGAATCTATAACTAGTGACACAGGGATGGTTCAAAACATAGACAGTAAGAAGAGTCAGTATTCTTGTACTTATGTCGGCATTGTGCCTTTTGTATTTAATTCCGATGCAATTTCTGTGTTTCACCGTCAATAAGAAGGTACAAGGGATACAGTAAACCTGAAGTGAAGCACCGGAATCTATAACTAGTGTCACAGGAATGGTTCAAAACATAGTCAGTAAGAAAAGTCAGTCTTCTTGTATTTAAGTCGTCATTGTGCCTTTTGTATTTAATTCTGATGCAATTTCTTTGTTTCTTCGTCTATAAGGTGGTCCAAGGGTTAAAGTAAACCTGGAGTGAAGCATCGGAATCTATAACTAGTGTCACAGTAATGGTTCAAAACATAGTCAGTAAGAAGAGTCAGTCTTCTTGTACTTAAGTCGGCATTGTGCATTTTGTATTTAATTCCGATGCTATTTTTGTGTTACATCGTCAATAAGAAGGCCCAAGGGATACAGTAAACCGGGAGTGAAGCATCGGAATCTATAACTAGTGTCACAGAAATGGTTCAAAACATATTCAGTAAGAAGAGTCAGTCATCTTGTACTTAAGTCGGCATTGTGCCTTTTGTACTTAATTCAGATGCAATTTCTGTGTTTCATCGTCAATAAGAAGGCTTAAGGGATACAGTAAACCTGGAGTGAAGCATCGGAATCTACTACTAGTGTCACAGGAATGAATCAAAGCATAGTCAGTAAGAAGAGTCAGTCTT
Source organism: Schistocerca americana (assembly GCF_021461395.2). Lineage (NCBI taxonomy): Eukaryota > Metazoa > Arthropoda > Insecta > Orthoptera > Acrididae > Schistocerca > Schistocerca americana. The sequence continues at coordinate 761,552,925 of NC_060123.1, forward strand.
CTTGTACTAAAGGCGGCATTGTAGCTTTTGTATTTAATTCCGATGCAATTTCTGTGTTTCATCGTCAATAAGAATGTCCAGGGAATACAGTAAACCTGGAGTTAAGCATCGGAATCTATAATAGTGTCACAGGGATGGTTCAAAACATAGACAGTAAGAAGAGGCAGTATTCTTGTACTTAAGTCGGCATTGTGCCTTTTGTATTTGATTCCGATGCAATTTCTGTGTTTCATCGTCAAAAAGAAGGTCCAAGGGATACAGTAAACCTGAAGTGAAACATCGGAGTCTATAACTAGTGTGACAGGAATGGTTCAAAGCATAGACAGTGGGAAGAGTCAGTCTTCTTGTACTTAAGTCGGCATTGTGCCTTTTGTATTTAATTCCGATGCAATTTCTATGTTTCAGCGTCAATAAGAAGGTCAGAGGGATACAGTAAAAATGAAGTGAAGCATCGGAATGTATAAGTAGTGTCACAGGAATGGTTAAAAACATAGACAGTACGAAGAGACAGTCTTCTTGTACTTACGTCGGCATTGTGAATTTTCTATTTACTTCCTATGCAATTTCTGTGTTTCATCGTCAATAAGAAGGTCCAAGGGATACAGTAAACCTGGAGTGAAGCATCGGAATCTATAACTAGTGTCACAGGAATGAATCAAAACATAGTCAGTAAGAAGAGTCAGTCTTCTTGTACTTAAGTCGGCATTGTGCCTTTTGTATTTAATTCCGATGCAATTTCTGTGTTTCATCTTCAATAAGAAGGTCCAAAGGATACAGTTAACTTGAAGTGAAGCATCAGAGTCTATAACTAGTGTCACAGGAATGGTTCAAAGCATAGTCAGTAAGAAGAGTCAGTCTTCTTCTACATAAGTCGGCATTGGGCCTTTTGTATTTAATTCCGATGCAGTTTTTGTGTTTCATCGGCAATAAGAAAGTCCAAGGGATACAGTAAACCTGAAGTGAAGCATCGGAATCTATAATTAGTGTAACAGGAATGGTTCAAAGCATAGCCAGTGGGAAGAGTCAGTATTCTTGTACTTAAGTCGGCGTTGCGCCTTTTGTATTTAATTCCAATGCAATTTCTGTGTTTCATCGTCAATAAGAAGGTCAGAGGGATACAGTAAACCCGAAGTGAAGCATCGGAATCTATAACTAGTGTCACAGGAATGGTTCAAAACATAGACAGTAGGAAGAGACTGTCTTCTTGTACTTAAGTCGGCATTGTGCCTTTTCTATTTAATTCCTATGCACTTTCTGTGTTTCATCGTCAATAAGGAGGTCCAAGGGATACAGTAAACCTGGAGTGCAGCATCGGAATCTATAACTAGTGTCACAGGAATGGTTCAAATCATAGTCAGGAAGAAGAGTCAGTCTTCTTGTACTTAAGTCGGCAATGTGCCTTTTGTATATAATTACGATGCCATTTTTGTGTTTCATCATCAATAAGAAGGTCGAAGGGATACAGTAAACTGGGAGTGAAGCATCGGAATCTATAACTAGTGTCGCAGAAGTGGTTCAAAACATAGTCAGTAAGAAGAGTCAGTCTTCTTGTACTTAAGTCGGCATTGTGCCTTTTGTATTTAATTCCGATGCAATTTCTGTGTTTCATCGTCAATAAGAAGGTCCAAGGGATACAGTAAACCTGGAGTGAAGCATCGGAATCTATAACCAGTGTCACAGGAATGAATCAAAACATAGTCAGTAAGAAGAGTCAGTCTTCTTAGACTTAAGTCGGCATTGTGCCTTTTATATTTAATTCCGATGCAATTTCTGTGTTTCATCGTCAATAAGAAGGTCCAAGGGATACAGTAAACCTAGAGTTAAGCATCGGAATCTATAACTAGTGTCACAGGGATGGATCAAAACATAGACAGTAAGAAGTGTCGGTATTCTTGTACTTAAGTCGGCATTGTGCCTTTTGTATTTAATTCCGATGCAATTTCTGTGTTTATTCTTCAATATGAAGGTCCAAGGGATACAGTAAACCTGAAGTGAAGCATCAGAGTCTATAACTAGTGTCACAGGAAGGGTTCAAAGCATAGACAGTGGCAAGAATCAGTCTTCTTGTACTTAAGTCGGCATTGTTCCTTTTGTATTTAATTCCGATGCAATTTCTATGTTTCATCGTCAATAAGAAGGTCAGAGGGATACAGTAAACCTGAAGTGAAGCATCGGAATCTATAACTAGTGTCACAGGAATGGTTCAAACCATAGACAGAAGGAAGAGACAGTCTTCTGGTACTTAAGTCGGCATTGTGCCTTTTCTATTTACTTCCTATGTAATTTCTGTGTTTCATCGTCAATAAGAAGGTCCAAGGGATATAGTAAACATGGAGTGAAGCATCGGAATCAATAACTAGTGTCACAGGAATGGCTCAAAACATAGACAGTAAGTAGGGTCAGTCTTCTTGTACTTAAGTCGGCATTGTGCCTTTTTTTATTTAATTCCGATGCAATTTCTGTGTTTGATCGTCAATAAGAAGGTCAAAGGGATATAGTAAACCTGGAGTGAAGCATCGGAATCAATAACTAGTGTCACAGGAATGGTTCAAAACATAGTCAGTAAGAAGAGTCAGTCTTCTTGTACTTAAGTCCTCATTGTGCCTTTTGTATTTAATTCCGATGCAAGTTCTGTGTTTCATCGTCAACAAGAAGGTCAGAGGGATACAGTAAACCTGAAGTGAGGCATCGGAATCTATAACTAGTGTCACAGGAACGGTTCAAAACATAGACAGTAGGAAGAGACAGTCTTCTTGTACTTAAGCCGGCATTGTGCCTTTTCTATTTACCACGTATGCAATTTCTGTGTTTCATCGTCAATAAGAAGATCCAAGGGATATAGTAAACCTGGAGTGAAGCATCGGAATCAATAACTAGTGTCACAGCAATGGTTCTAAACATTGACAGTAAGTAGGGTCAGTCTTCTTGTATTTAATTCGGCATTGTGCCTTTAGTATTTAATTCCCATGCAATTTATGTGTTTCATCGTTAATAAGAAGGTCAGAGGGATACAGTAAATCTGAAGTCAAGCTTTGGAATCTATAACTAGTGTCACAGGAATTTTTCAAAACATAGTCAGTAAGAAAAGTCAGTCTCCTTGTACTTAAGTCGGCATTGTGCCTTTTGTATTTAATTCCGATGCAAGTTCTGTGTTTCATCGTCATCAAGAAGGTCCAAGGGATACAGTAAACCTGGATTGAAGCATCGGAATCTATAACTAGTGACACAGGGATGGTTTAAAACATAGACAGTAAGAAGAGTCAGTATTCTTGTACTAAAGTCGGCATTGTGAATTTTGTATTTAATTCCGATGCAATTTCTGTGTTTCATCGTCAATACGATGGTCCAAGGGATACAGTAAACCTGAAGTGTAGCACCGGAATCTATAACTAGTGTCACAGGAATGGTTCAAAACATAGTCAGTAAGAAGAGTCAGTCTTCTTGTACTTAAGTCGGCAAAGTGTCTTTTACATTTAATTCCGATGCTATTTTTGTGTTTCATCGTCAATAAGAAGGTCCAAGGGATACAGTAAACCGGGAGTGAAGCATCGGAATCTATAACTAGTGTCGCAGAAATGGTTCAAAACATAGTCAGTAAGAATAGTCAGTCTTCTTGTCCTTAAGTCGGCATTGTGCCTTTTGTATTTAATTCCGATGCAATTTCTGTGTTTCATCGTCAATAAGAAGGTCCAAGGGATACAGTAAACCTGGAGTTAAGCATCGGAATCTATAACTAGTGTCACAGGGATGGATCAAAACATAGACAGTAAAAAGAGTCAGTATTCTTGTACTTAACTCGGCATTGTGCCTTTTGTATTTAGTTCCGATGCAATTTCTGTATTTCATCTTCAATATGAAGGTCCAAGGGATACAGTAAACCTGAAGTGAAGCATCAGAGTCTATAATTAGTGTCACAGGAATGGTTCAAAGCATAGCCAGAGGGAAGAGTCAGTCTTCTTGTACTTAAGTCGGCATTGTTCCTTTTGTATTTAATTCCGATGCAATTTCTGTGTTTCATCGTCAATAAGAAGGTCCAAGGGATACAGTAAACCTGGAGTGAAGCATCGGAATCTATAACCAGTGTCACAGGAATGAATCAAAACATAGTCAGTAAGAAGAGTCAGTCTTCTTAGACTTAAGTCGGCATTGTGCCTTTTATATTTAATTCCGATGCAATTTCTGTGTTTCATCGTCAATAAGAAGGTCCAAGGGATACAGTAAACCTAGAGTTAAGCATCGGAATCTATAACTAGTGTCACAGGGATGGATCAAAACATAGACAGTAAGAAGTGTCGGTATTCTTGTACTTAAGTCGGCATTGTGCCTTTTGTATTTAATTCCGATGCAATTTCTGTGTTTATTCTTCAATATGAAGGTCCAAGGGATACAGTAAACCTGAAGTGAAGCATCAGAGTCTATAACTAGTGTCACAGGAATGGTTCAAAGCATAGACAGTGGCAAGAATCAGTCTTCTTGTACTTAAGTCGGCATTGTTCCTTTTGTATTTAATTCCGATGCAATTTCTATGTTTCATCGTCAATAAGAAGGTCAGAGGGATACAGTAAACCTGAAGTGAAGCATCGGAATCTATAACTAGTGTCACAGGAATGGTTCAAACCATAGACAGAAGGAAGAGACAGTCTTCTGGTACTTAAGTCGGCATTGTGCCTTTTCTATTTACTTCCTATGTAATTTCTGTGTTTCATCGTCAATAAGAAGGTCCAAGGGATATAGTAAACATGGAGTGAAGCATCGGAATCAATAACTAGTGTCACAGGAATGGCTCAAAACATAGACAGTAAGTAGGGTCAGTCTTCTTGTACTTAAGTCGGCATTGTGCCTTTTTTTATTTAATTCCGATGCAATTTCTGTGTTTGATCGTCAATAAGAAGGTCCAAGGGATATAGTAAACCTGGAGTGAAGCATCGGAATCAATAACTAGTGTCACAGGAATGGTGCAAAACATAGTCAGTAAGAAGAGTCAGTCTTCTTGTACTTAAGTCCTCATTGTGCCTTTTGTATTTAATTCCGATGCAAGTTCTGTGTTTCATCGTCAACAAGAAGGTCAGAGGGATACAGTAAACCTGAAGTGAGGCATCGGAATCTATAACTAGTGTCACAGGAACGGTTCAAAACATAGACAGTAGGAAGAGACAGTCTTCTTGTACTTAAGCCGGCATTGTGCCTTTTCTATTTACCACGTATGCAATTTCTGTGTTTCATCGTCAATAAGAAGATCCAAGGGATATAGTAAACCTGGAGTGAAGCATCGGAATCAATAACTAGTGTCACAGCAATGGTTCTAAACATTGACAGTAAGTAGGGTCAGTCTTCTTGTATTTAATTCGGCATTGTGCCTTTTGTATTTAATTCCGATGCAATTTATGTGTTTCATCGTTAATAAGAAGGTCAGAGGGATACAGTAAACCTGGAGTGAAGCATCGGAATCTAAAACTTGTGACACAGGGATGGTTAAAATCATAGACAGTAAGAAGCGTCAGTATTCTTGTACTTAAGTCTGCATTGTGCCTTTTGTATTTATCTCCGATGCAATTTCTGTGTTTCATCGTCAATAAGAAGGTCCAAGGGATACTGTAAACCTGAAGTGAAGCACCGGAATCTATTACTAGTGTCACAGGAATGGTTCAAAGCATAGTCAGTAAGAAGAGTCAGTCTTCTTGTACTTGGCATTGTGCCTTTTGTATTTAATTCCGATGCAATTTTTGTGTTTCTTCGTCAATAAGGAGGTCCAAGTGATACAGTAAACCTCGAGTGAAGCATCGGAATCTATAACTGATGTCACAGGAATGGTTCAAAACATAGTCAGTAAGAAGAGTCAGTCTTCTTGTACTTGGCATTGTGCCTTTTGTATTTAATTCCGATGCAATTTCTGTGTTTCTTCGTCAATAAGGAGGACCAAGGGATACAGTAAACCTGGAGTGAAGCATCGGAATCTATAACTAGAGTCACAGGAATGGTTCGAAACATAGTCAGTAAGAAGAGTCAGTCTTCTTGTACTTAATTCGGCATTGTGCCTTTTGTATTTAATTCCGAAGCTATTTTTGTGTTTCATCGTCAATAAGAAGGTCAGAGGGATACAGTAAACCAGAAGTGAAGCATCGGAATCTATAACTAGTGTAACAGGAATGGTTCATATCATACACAGTGGAAAGAGTCAGTCTTCTTGTATTTAAGCCGGCATTTTGCCTTTTGTATTTAATTCCGATGCAATTTCTGTGTTTCATCATCAATAAGAAGGTCCAAGGGATACAGTAAACCTGGTGTGAAGCATCGGAATTTATAACTACTGTCACAGGAATGGTTCAAAACATAGACAGTAAGTAGGGTCAGTGTTCTTGTACTTAAGTCGGCATTGTGCCTTTTTTATTTAAATCCGATGCAATTTCTGTGTTTCATCATCAATAAGAAGGTCCAAGGGATACAGTAAACCTGGTGTGATGCATCGGAATTTACAACTACTGTCACAGGAATGGTTCAAAACATCGACAGTAAGAAGAGTCAGTCTTCTTGTACTTAATTCGGCATTGTGGCTTTAGTTTTTAATTCCGATGCAATTTCAGTGTTTCATCGTTAATAAGAAGGTCAGAGGGATACATTAAATCTGAAGTCAAGCATCGGATTCTATAACTAGTGTCACAGGAATGGTTCAAAACATAGTCAGTAAGAAGAGTCAGTCTTCTTGTACTTATGTCGGCATTGTGCCTTTTGTATTTAATTCCGATGCAAGTTCTGTGTTTCATCTTCAATAAGAAGGTCCACGGGATACAGTAAACCTGGAGTGAAGCATCGGAATCTATAACTAGTAACACAGGGGTGGTTCAAAATATAGACAGTAAGAAGAGTCAGTATTCTTGTACTTAAGTCGGCATTGTGCCTTTTGTATTTAATACCGATGCAATTTCTGTGTTTCATCGTCAATACGATGGTCCAAGGGATACAGTAAACCTGAAGTGTAGCACCGGAATCTATAACTAGTGTCACAGGAATGGTTCAAAACATAGTCAGTAAGAAGAGTCAGTCTTCTTGTACTTAAGTCGGCAAAGTGTCTTTTGTATTTAATTCCGATGCTATTTTTGTGTTTCATCGTCAATAAGAAGGTCCAAGGGATACAGTAAACCGGGAGTGAAGCATCGGAATCTATAACTAGTGTCGCAGAAATGGTTCAAAACATAGTCAGTAAGAATAGTCAGTCTTCTTGTCCTTAAGTCGGCATTGTGCCTTTTGTATTTAATTCCGATGCAATTTCTGTGTTTCATCGTCAATAAGAAGGTCCAAGGGATACAGTAAACCTGGAGTTAAGCATCGGAATCTATAACTAGTGTCACAGGGATGGATCAAAACATAGACAGTAAGAAGAGTCAGTATTCTTGTACTTAACTCGGCATTGTGCCTTTTGTATTTAGTTCCGATGCAATTTCTGTATTTCATCTTCAATATGAAGGTCCAAGGGGTACAGTAAACCTGAAGTGAAGCATCAGAGTCTATAATTAGTGTCACAGGAATGGTTCAAAGCATAGCCAGAGGGAAGAGTCAGTCTTCTTGTACTTAAGTCGGCATTGTTCCTTTTGTATTTAATTCCGATGCAATTTCTATGTTTCATCGTCAATAAGAAGGTCAGAGGGATACAGTAAACATGAAGTGAAGCATCGGAATCAATAACTAGTGTCACAGGAATGGTTCAAAACATAGACAGTAGGAAGAGTCAGTCTTCTTTTACTTAAGTCGGCATTGTGCCTTTTGTATTTAATTCCGATGCAATTTCTGTGTTTCATCGTCAATAAGAAGGTCCAAGGGATACAGTAAACCTGGAGTGAAGCATCGGAATCTAAAACTTGTGACACAGGGATGGTTAAAATCATAGACAGAAAGAAGCGTCAGTATTCTTGTACTTAAGTCTGCATTGTGCCTTTTGTATTTATCTCCGATGCAATTTCTGTGTTTCATCGTCAATAAGAAGGTCCAAGGGATACTGTAAACCTGAAGTGAAGCACCGGAATCTATTACTAATGTCACAGGAATGGTTCAAAGCATAGTCAGTAAGAAGAGTCAGTCTTCTTGTACTTGGCATTGTGCCTTTTGTATTTAATTCCGATGCAATTTTTGTGTTTCTTCGTCAATAAAGAGGTCCAAGTGATACAGTAAACCTCGAGTGAAGCATCGGAATCTATAACTGATGTCACAGGAATGGTTCAAAACATAGTCAGTAAGAAGAGTCAGTCTTCTTGTACTTGGCATTGTGCCTTTTGTATTTAATTCCGATGCAATTTCTGTGTTTCTTCGTCAATAAGAAGGACCAAGGGATACAGTAAACCTGGAGTGAAGCATCGGAATCTATAACTAGAGTCACAGGAATGGTTCGAAACATAGTCAGTAAGAAGAGTCAGTCTTCTTGTACTTAATTCGGCATTGTGCCTTTTGTATTTAATTCCGAAGCTATTTTTGTGTTTCATCGTCAATAAGAAGGTCAGAGGGATACAGTAAACCAGAAGTGAAGCATCGGAATCTATAACTAGTGTAACAGGAATGGTTCATATCATACACAGTGGGAAGAGTCAGTCTTCTTGTATTTAAGCCGGCATTTTGCCTTTTGTATTTAATTCCGATGCAATTTCTGTGTTTCATCATCAATAAGAAGGTCCAAGGGATACAGTAAACCTGGTGTGAAGCATCGGAATTTATAACTACTGTCACAGGAATGGTTCAAAACATAGACAGCAAGTAGGGTCAGTGTTCTTGTACTTAAGTCGGCATTGTGCCTTTTTTATTTAAATCCGATGCAATTTCTGTGTTTCATCATCAATAAGAAGGTCCAAGGGATACAGTAAACCTGGTGTGATGCATCGGAATTTACAACTACTGTCACAGGAATGGTTCAAAACATCGACAGTAAGAAGAGTCGGTCTTCATGTACTTAATTCGGCATTGTGGCTTTAGTTTTTAATTCCGATGCAATTTCAGTGTTTCATCGTTAATAAGAAGGTCAGAGGGATACATTAAATCTGAAGTCAAGCATCGGATTCTATAACTAGTGTCACAGGAATGGTTCAAAACATAGTCAGTAAGAAGAGTCAGTCTTCTTGTACTTATGTCGGCATTGTGCCTTTTGTATTTAATTCCGATGCAAGTTCTGTGTTTCATCTTCAATAAGAAGGTCCACGGGATACAGTAAACCTGGAGTGAAGCATCGGAATCTATAACTAGTGACACAGGGGTGGTTCAAAATATAGACAGTAAGAAGAGTCAGTATTCTTGTACTTAAGTCGGCATTGTGCCTTTTGTATTTAATACCGATGCAATTTCTGTGTTTCATCGTCAATAAGAAGGTACAAGGGATACAGTAAACCTGAAGTGAAGCACCGGAATCTATAACTAGTGTCACAGGAATGGTTCAAAACATAGTCAGTAAGAAAAGTCAGTCTTCTTGTATTTAAGTCGTCATTGTGCCTTTTGTATTTAATTCTGATGCAATTTCTTTGTTTCTTCGTCTATAAGGAGGTCCAAGGGATACAGTAAACCGGGAGTGAAGCATCGGAATCTATAACTAGTGTCACAGAAATGGTTCAAAACATATTCAGTAAGAAGAGTCAGTCATCTTGTACTTAAGTCGGCATTGTGCCTTTTGTATTTAATTCAGATGCAATTTCTGTGTTTCATCGTCAATAAGAAAGCTTAAGGGATACAGTAAACCTGGAGTGAAGCAACGGAATCTACAACTAGTGTCACAGGAATGAATCACAGCATAGTCAGTAAGAAGAGTCAGTCTTCTTGTACTAAAGTCGGCATTGTAGCTTTTGTATTTAATTCCGATGCAATTTCTGTGTTTCATCGTCAATAAGAATGTCCAAGGGATACAGTAAACCTGGAGTTAAGCATCGGAATCTATAATAGTGTCACAGGGATGGTTCAAAACATAGACAGTAAGAAGAGGCAGTATTCTTGTACTTAAGTCGGCATTGTGCCTTTTGTATTTAATTCCGATGCAATTTCTGTGTTTCATCGTCAAAAAGAAGGTCCAAGGGATACAGTAAACCTGAAGTGAAACATCGGAGTCTATAACTAGTGTAACAGGAATGGTTCAAAGCATAGACAGTGGGAAGAGTCAGTCTTCTTGTACTTAAGTCGGCATTGTGCCTTTTGTATTTAATTCCGACGCAATTTCTATGTTTCAGCGTCAATAAGAAGGTCAGAGGGATACAGTAAAAATGAAGTGAAGCATCGGAATCTATAAGTAGTGTCACAGGAATGGTTAAAAACATAGACAGTACGAAGAGACAGTCTTCTTGTACTTACGTCGGCATTGTGAATTTTCTATTTACTTCCTATGCAATTTCTGTGTTTCATCGTCAATAAGAAGGTCCAAGGGATACAGTAAACCTGGAGTGAAGCATCGGAATCTATAACTAGTGTCACAGGGATGGTTCAAATCATAGACAGTGAGAAGAGTCAGTATTCTTGTACTTAAGTCGGCATTGTGCCTTTTGTATTTAATTCCCATGCAATTTCTGTGTTTCATCGTCAATAAAAGGGTCAGAGGGATACACTAAACCTGAAGTGAAGCATCGGAATCTATTATTAGTGTCACAGGAATGGTTCAAAACACAGACAGTAGGAAGAGACAGTCTTCTTGTACGTAAGTCGGCATTGTGCCTTTTCTGTTTAACTCCGATGCAATTTCTGTGTATCAACGTCAATAAGAAGGGCCAATGGATATAGTATACCTGGAGTGAAGCATCGGAATCTATAACTAGTGCCACGGGAATGGTTCGAAACATAGACAACAAGAAGAGTCAGTCTTCTTGTACTTAAGTCGGCATTGTGCATTTTTTATTTAATTCCGATGCAATTTCTGTTTTTCATTGTCAATAAGAAGGTCAGAGGGATACAGTAAACCTGGAGTGAAGCATCGGAATCTATAACTAGTGTCACAGGGATGGTTCAAATCCTAGACAGTAAGAAGAGTCAGTATTCTTGTACCTAAGTCGGCATTGTGAATTTTGTATTTAATTCCGATGCAATTTCTGTGTTTCATCTTCAATGAGAAGGTCCAAAGGATACAGTATACTTGAAGTGAAGCATCAGAGTCTATAACTAGTGTCACAGGAATGGTTCAATACATTGTCAGTAAGAAGAGTCAGTCTTCTTGTACATAAGTCGGCATTGTGCCTTTTGTATTTAATTCCGATGCAATTTTTGTGTTTCATCGTCAATTAGAAGGTCCAAGGGATACAGTAAACCTGAAGTGAGGCATCGGAATCTATAACTAGTGTAACAGGAATGGTTCAAAGCATTGAAAGTGGGAAGAGTCAGTCTTCTTGTACTTAAGTCGGCATTGTGCCTTTTGTATTTAATTCCGATGCTATTTCTGTGGTTCATCGTCAATAAGAAGGTCAGAGGGATACAGTAAACCTAAAGTGAAGCATCGGAATCTATAACTAGTGCCACAGGAACGGTTCAAAACATAGACAGTAGGAAGAGACAGTCTTCTTGTACTTAAGTCAGCATTGTGCCTTTTCTATTTAATTCCTATGCAATTTCTGTGTTTCATCGTCAATAAGAAGGACCATGGAATATAGTAAACCTGGAGTGAAGCATCAGAATCTATAGCTAGTGTCACAGGAATGGTTCAAAACATAGTGATTAAGTAGGGTCAGTCTTCTTGTACTTAAGTCGTCATTGTGCCTTTTTTATTTAATTCCGATGCAATTTCTGTGTTTCATCTTCTATATGAAGGTCCAAGGGATACAGTAAACCTGAAGTGAAGCATCAGAGTCTATAACTAGTGTCACAGGAATGGTTCAAAACATAGTCAGTAAGAAGAGTCAGTCTTCGTGCACTTAAGTCGGCAATGTGCCTTTTGTATTTAATTCCGATGCAATTTCTATGTTTCATCGTCAATAAGAAGGTCCAAGGGATATAGTAACCCTGGAGTGAAGGATCGGAATCAATAACTAGAGTCACAGGAATGGTTCAAACATAAACAGTGAGTATGGTCAGTCTTCTTGTACTTAAGTCGGCATTGTGCCTTTTGTATTTAATTCCGATGTAATTTCTGTGTTTCATCGTCAATAAGAAGGTCCAAGGGATATAGTAAACCTGGAACGAAGCATCGGAATCTATAACTAGTGGCACAGGAATGGTTCAAATCATAGACAGTAAGTAGGGTCAGTCTTCCTGTACCTAAGTCGGCATTGTGCCTTATCTATTTAATTCCTATGCAATTTCTGTGTTTCATCGTCAATAAGAAGGTCCAAGGGATATGGTAAACCTGGAGTGAAGCATCGGAATCTATAACTAGTGGCACAGGAATGGTTCAAAACATAGACAGTAAGTAGGGTCAGTCTTCTTGTACTTAAGTCGGCATTGTGCCTTTTTTATTTAATTCCGATGCAATTTCTGTGTTTCATCGTCAATAAGAAGGTCCAAAGGATACAGTAAACCTGGAGTGAAGCATCGGAATCTATAACTAGTGTCACAGGAATGCTTCAAAACATAGTCAGTAAGAAGAGTCAACCTTCTTGTACTTAAGTCGGCATTGTGTCTTTTGTATTTAATTCCGATGCAATTTCTGTGTTTCATCGTCAGTAAGAAGGTCCAAGGGATACAGTAAACCTGAAGTGAAGCACCGGAATCTATAACTAGTGTCACAGGAATGGTTCAAAGCATAGTCAGTAAGATGAGTCAGTCTTCTTGTACTTAAGTCGGCATTGTGCCTTTTGTATTTCATTCCGATGCAATTTCTGTGTTTCTTCGTCAATAAGGAGGTCCAAGGGAGACAGTAAACCTGAAGTGAAGCATCAGAGTCTATAACACCTGTCACAGGAACGGTTCAAAACATCGACAGCAAGAACAATCAGTCTTCTTGTACTTAAGTCGGCATTGTGCCTTTTTTATTGAATTCCGATGCAATTTCTGTGTTTCATCGTCAATAAGAAGGTCCAAGGGATACAGTAAACCTGGAGTGAAGCATCGGAATATATAACTTCTGTCACAGGAATGGTGCAAAACATCGACAGCAAGAAGAGTCAGTCTACCTGTACTTAAGTCGGCATTGTGCCTTTTGTATTTTTTTCCGATGCAATTTCTGTGTTTCATCTTCATTAAGAAGGTCCAAGGGATACAGTAAACCTGATGTGAAGCACCGGAATCTATAACTAGTGCCACATGAATCGTTCAAATCATAGTCAGTAAGAAGAGTCAGTCTTCTTGAACTTAAGTCGCCATTGTGCCTTTTGAATTTAGTTAAGATGCAATTTCTGTGTTTCATCGTCAATAAGAAGGTCCAAGGGATACAGTAAACCTGAAGTGAAGCACCGGAATCTATAACTAGTGTTACGGGAATGGTTCAAAAGATAGACAGTATGAAGAGTCAGTCTTCTTGTACTTTCGTCGGCATTGTGCCTTTTGTATTTAATTCCGATGCAATTTCTGTGTTTCATCTTCAATAAGAAGGTCCAAAGGATACAGTAAACTTGAAGTGAAGCATCAGTGTCTATAACTAGTGTCACAGGAATGGTTCAAAACATAGTCAGTAAGAAGAGTCAGTCTTCGTGTACATAAGTCGGCATTCTGCCTTTTGTATTTAATTCCGATGCAATTTTTGTGTTTCATCGTCAATAAGAAGGTCCAAGGGATACAGTAAACCTGAAGTGATGCATCGGAATCTATAACTAGTGTCACAGGAATGGTTCAACAGCATAGACAGTAGGAAGAGAGAGTCTTCTTGTACTTAAGACGGCATTGGGCCTTTTCTATTTAAATCCTATGCAATTTCTGTGTTTCATCGTCAATAAGTTGGTCCATGGGATATAGTAAACCTGGAGTGAAGCATCGGAATCTGTCGCTAGTGTCACAGGAATGGTTCAATACATAGACAGTAAGTAGGGTCAGTCTTCCAGTACTTATGTCGGCATTGTGCCCTTTTTATTTAATTCCGATGCAATATCTGTGTTTCTTCGACACTAAGGAGGTCCAAGGGATACAGTAAACCTGGAGTGAAGCATCTGAATCTATAACTAGTGTCACAGGAATGGTTCAAATCATAGTCGGTAAGAAGAGTCAGTCTTCTTGTACTTAAGTCGGCATAGTGCCTTTTGTATTTAATTCCGATGCAATTTCTGTGTTTCATCGTCAATAAGAAGGTCCAAGGGATACAGTAAACATGGAGTGAAGCATCGGAATCTATAACTAGTGTCACAGGAATGAATCAAAACATAGTCAGTAAGATGAGTCAGTCTTCTTGTACTTAAGTCGGCATTGTGCCTTTTGTATTTAATTCCGATGCAATTTCTGTGTTTCATCGTCAATAAGAAGGTCCAAGGGATACAGTAAACCTGGAGTTAAGCATCGGAATCTATAACTAGTGTCACAGGGATGGTTCAAAACATAGACAGTAATAAGAGTCAGTATTCTTGTACTTAAGTCGGCATTGTGCCTTTTGTATTTAATTCTGATGCAATTTCTGTGTTTCATCTTCAATATGAAGGTCCAACGGATACACTAAACCAGAAGGGTAGCATCAGAATCTGTAACTAGTGTCACAGGAATGGTTCAAACATAGTCAGTAAGAAGAGTCAGTCTTCTTGTACTTAAGTCGCCATTGTGCCTTTTGTATTTAATTCCGATGCAATTTCTGTGTTTCATCGTCAATAAGAAGGTCCAAGGGATACAGTAAACCTGAAGTGAAGCACCGGAATCTATAACTAGTGTTACGGGAATGGTTCAAAAGATAGACAGTAAGAAGAGTCAGTTTTCTTGTACTTTCGTCGGCATTGTGCCTTTTGTATTTAATTCCGATGCAATTTCTGTGTTTCATCTTCAATAAGAAGGTCCAAAGGATACAGTAAACTTGAAGTGAAGCATCAGTGTCTATAAGTAGTGTCACAGGAATGGTTCAAAACATAGTCAGTAAGAAGAGTCAGTCTTCGTGTACATAATTCGGCATTGTGCCTTTTGTATTTAATTCCGATGCAATTTTTGAGTTTCATCGTCAATAAGAAGGTCCAAGGGATACAGTAAACCTGAAGTGATGCATCGGAATCTATAACTAGTGTAACAGAAATGGTTCAAAGCATAGACAGTGGGAAGAGTCAGTATTCTTGTACTTAAGTCGGCATTGTGCCTTTTGTATTTAATTCCGATGCAATTTCTGTGTTTCATCGTCAATAAGAAGGTCCAAGGGATACAGTAAACCTGGAGTGAAGCATCGGAATCTATAACTAGTGTCACAGGAATGAATCAAAACATAGTCAGTAAGATGAGTCAGTCTTCTTGTACTTAAGCCGGCATTGTGCCTTTTGTATTTAATTCCGATGCAATTTCTGTGTTTCATCATCTATAAGAAGGACCAAGGGATACAGTAAACCTGGAGTTAAGCATCGGAATCTATAACTAGTGTCACAGGGATGGTTCAAAACATAGACAGTAATAAGAGTCAGTATTCTTGTACTTAAGTCGGCATTGTGACTTTTGTATTTAATTCTGATGCAATTTCTGTGTTTCATCTTCAATATGAAGGTCCAAGGGATACACTAAACCAGAAGGGTAGCATCAGAATCTGTAACTAGTCTCACAGGAATGGTTCAAACATAGTCAGTAAGAAGGGTCAGTCTTCTTGTACTTAAGTCGCCATTGTGCCTTTTGTATTTAATTCCGATGCAATTTCTGTGTTTCATCGTCAATAAGAAGGTCCAAGGGATACAGTAAACCTGAAGTGAAGCACCGGAATCTATAACTAGTGTGACGGGAATGGTTCAAAAGATAGACAGTAAGAAGAGTCAGTCTTCTTGTACTTTCGTCGGCATTGTGCCTTTTGTATTTAATTCCGATGCAATTTCTGTGTTTCATCTTCAATAAGAAGGTCCAAAGGATACAGTAAACTTGAAGTGAAGCATCAGTGTCTATAACTAGTGTCACAGGAATGGTTGAAAACATAGTCAGTAAGAAGAGTCAGTCTTCGTGTACATAATTCGGCATTGTGCCTTTTGTATTTAATTCCGATGCAATTTTTGTGTTTCATCGTCAATAAGAAGGTCCAAGGGATACAGTAAACCTGAAGTGATGCATCGGAATCTATAACTAGTGTAACAGAAATGGTTCAAAGCATAGACAGTGGGAAGAGTCAGTATTCTTGTACTTAAGTCGGCATTGTGCCTTTTACATTTAATTCCGATACAATTTCTGTGTTTCATCTTCAATAAGAAGGTCCAAAGGATACAGTAAACTTGAAGTGAAGCATCAGAGTCTGTAACTAGTGTCACAGGAATGGATCAAAACATAGTCAGTAAGAAGAGTCAGTCTTCTTGTACATATGTCGGCATTGTGCCTTTTGTATTTAATTCCGATGCAATTTTTGTGTTTCATCGTCAATAAGAAGGTCCAAGGGATACAGTAAACCTGAAGTGATGCATCGGAATCAATAACTAGTGTCACTGGAATGGTTCAAAACATAGATAGTAGGAAGAGAGAGTCTTCTTGTACTTAAGTCGGCATTTTGCCTTTTCTATTTAATTCCTATGCAATTTCTGTGTTTCATCGTCAATAAGAAGGTCCATGGGATATAGTAAACCTGGAGTGAAGCATCGGAATCTGTCGCTAATGTCACAGGAATGGTTCAATACATAGACAGTGAGTAGGGTCAGTCTTCTTGTACTTAAGTCGGCATTGTGCCCTTTTTATTTAATTCCGATGCAATTTCTGTGTTTCATCTTCAATATGAAGGTCCAAGGGATACAGTAAACCTGAAGTGAAGCATCAGAGTCTATAACTAGTGTCACAGGTATGGTTCAAAACATAGTCAGTAAGTAGGGTCAGTCTTCTTGTACTTATGTCGGCATTGTGCCTTTTGTATTTAATTCCGATGCAATTTCTGTGTTTCATCGTCAATAAGAATGTCCAAGGGATACAGTAAACCTGAAGTGAAGCATCGGAATCTATAACTAGTGTAACAGGAATGGTTCAAAGCATAGACAGTGGGAGGAGTCAGTATTCTTGTACTTAAGTCAGCATTGTGCCTTTTGTATTTAATTCCGATGCAATTTCTGTGTTTCATCGTCAATAAGAAGGTCCAAGGGATACAGTAAACCTGAAGTGAAGCACCGGAATCTATAACTAGTGTTACAGGAATGGTTCAAAAGATAGACAGTAAGAAGAGTCAGTCTTCTTGTACTTTCGTCGGCATTGTGCCTATTGCATTTAATTCCGATGCAATTTCTGTGTTTCATCTTCAATAAGAAGGTCCAAAGGATACAGTAAACTTGAAGTGAAGCATCAGAGTCTATAACTAGTGTAACAGGAATGGTTCAATGCATAGACTGTGGGAAGAGTCAGTCTTCTTGTACTTAAGTCGGCATTGTGCCTTTTGTATTTAATTTCGATGCAATTTCTATGTTTCATCGTCAATAAGAAGGTAAGAGGGATACAGTAAACCTGAAGTGAAGCATCGGAATCTATAACTAGTGTAACAGGAATGGTTCAAAGCATAGACAGCGGGGAAGAGTCAGTCTTCTTTTACTTAAGTCGGCATTGTGCATTTTGTATTTAATTCCAATGCAATTTCTGAGTTTCATCGTCAATAAGAAGGTCAGAGGGATACAGTAAACCTGAAGTGAAGCATCGGAATCTATAACTAGTGTCACAGGAATGGTTCAAAACATAGACAGTAGGAAGAGACTGTCTTCTTGTACTTAAGTCGGCCTTCTACCTTTTCTATATAATTCCTATGCAATTTCTGTGTTTCTTCGTCAATAAGAAGGTCCAATGGATATAGTAAACCTGGAGTGAAGCATCGGAATCTACAACTAGTGTCACAGCAATGGTTCAAAACATAGACAGTAAGTAGGGTCAGTCTTCGTGTACTTAAGTCGGCATTGTGCCTTTTTTATTTAATTCCGATGCAATTTCTGTGTTTCATCGTCAATGAGAAGGTCCAAGGGATACAGTAAACCTGGAGTGAAGCATCGGAATCTATGACTACTGTCACAGGAATGGTTCAAATCATCGACAGTAAGAAGAGTCAGTCTTCCTGTACTTAATTCGGTATTGTGCCTTTAGTATTTAATTCCGATGCAATTTATGTGTTTCATCGTTAAAAAGAAGGTCAGAGGGATACAGTAAATCTGAAGTCAAGCATCGGAATCTATAACTAGTGTGACAGGAATGGTTCAAAAGATAGACAGTAAGAAGAGTCAGTCTTCTTGTACTTTCGTCGGCATTGTGCCTTTTGTATTTAATTCCGATGCAATTTCTGTGTTTCATCTTCAATAAGAAGGTCCAAAGGATACAGTAAACTTGAAGTGAAGCATCAGTGTCTATAACTAGTGTCACAGGAATGGTTGAAAACATAGTCAGTAAGAAGAGTCAGTCTTCGTGTACATAATTCGGCATTGTGCCTTTTGTATTTAATTCCGATGCAATTTTTGTGTTTCATCGTCAATAAGAAGGTCCAAGGGATACAGTAAACCTGAAGTGATGCATCGGAATCTATAACTAGTGTAACAGAAATGGTTCAAAGCATAGACAGTGGGAAGAGTCAGTATTCTTGTACTTAAGTCGGCATTGTGCCTTTTACATTTAATTCCGATACAATTTCTGTGTTTCATCTTCAATAAGAAGGTCCAAAGGATACAGTAAACTTGAAGTGAAGCATCAGAGTCTGTAACTAGTGTCACAGGAATGGATCAAAACATAGTCAGTAAGAAGAGTCAGTCTTCTTGTACATATGTCGGCATTGTGCCTTTTGTATTTAATTCCGATGCAATTTTTGTGTTTCATCGTCAATAAGAAGGTCCAAGGGATACAGTAAACCTGAAGTGATGCATCGGAATCAATAACTAGTGTCACTGGAATGGTTCAAAACATAGATAGTAGGAAGAGAGAGTCTTCTTGTACTTAAGTCGGCATTTTGCCTTTTCTATTTAATTCCTATGCAATTTCTGTGTTTCATCGTCAATAAGAAGGTCCATGGGATATAGTAAACCTGGAGTGAAGCATCGGAATCTGTCGCTAGTGTCACAGGAATGGTTCAATACATAGACAGTGAGTAGGGTCAGTCTTCTTGTACTTAAGTCGGCATTGTGCCCTTTTTATTTAATTCCGATGCAATTTCTGTGTTTCATCTTCAATATGAAGGTCCAAGGGATACAGTAAACCTGAAGTGAAGCATCAGAGTCTATAACTAGTGTCACAGGTATGGTTCAAAACATAGTCAGTAAGTAGGGTCAGTCTTCTTGTACTTATGTCGGCATTGTGCCTTTTGTATTTAATTCCGATGCAATTTCTGTGTTTCATCGTCAATAAGAATGTCCAAGGGATACAGTAAACCTGAAGTGAAGCATCGGAATCTATAACTAATGTAACAGGAATGGTTCAAAGCATAGACAGTGGGAGGAGTCAGTATTCTTGTACTTAAGTCAGCATTGTGCCTTTTGTATTTAGTTCCGATGCAATTTCTGTGTTTCATCGTCAATAAGAAGGTCCAAGGGATACAGTAAACCTGAAGTGAAGCACCGGAATCTATAACTAGTGTTACAGGAATGGTTCAAAAGATAGACAGTAAGAAGAGTCAGTCTTCTTGTACTTTCGTCGGCATTGTGCCTATTGCATTTAATTCCGATGCAATTTCTGTGTTTCATCTTCAATAAGAAGGTCCAAAGGATACAGTAAACTTGAAGTGAAGCATCAGAGTCTATAACTAGTGTAACAGGAATGGTTCAATGCATAGACTGTGGGAAGAGTCAGTCTTCTTGTACTTAAGTCGGCATTGTGCCTTTTGTATTTAATTTCGATGCAATTTCTATGTTTCATCGTCAATAAGAAGGTAAGAGGGATACAGTAAACCTGAAGTGAAGCATCGGAATCTATAACTAGTGTAACAGGAATGGTTCAAAGCATAGACAGCGGTTAAGAGTCAGTCTTCTTTTACTTAAGTCGGCATTGTGCATTTTGTATTTAATTCCAATGCAATTTCTGAGTTTCATCGTCAATAAGAAGGTCAGAGGGATACAGTAAACCTGAAGTGAAGCATCGGAATCTATAACTAGTGTCACAGGAATGGTTCAAAACATAGACAGTAGGAAGAGACTGTCTTCTTGTACTTAAGTCGGCCTTCTACCTTTTCTATATAATTCCTATGCAATTTCTGTGTTTCTTCGTCAATAAGAAGGTCCAATGGATATAGTAAACCTGGAGTGAAGCATCGGAATCTACAACTAGTGTCACAGCAATGGTTCAAAACATAGACAGTAAGTAGGGTCAGTCTTCGTGTACTTAAGTCGGCATTGTGCCTTTTTTATTTAATTCCGATGCAATTTCTGTGTTTCATCGTCAATGAGAAGGTCCAAGGGATACAGTAAACCTGGAGTGAAGCATCGGAATCTATGACTACTGTCACAGGAATGGTTCAAATCATCGACAGTAAGAAGAGTCAGTCTTCCTGTACTTAATTCGGTATTGTGCCTTTAGTATTTAATTCCGATGCAATTTATGTGTTTCATCGTTAAAAAGAAGGTCAGAGGGATACAGTAAATCTGAAGTCAAGCATCGGAATCTATAACTAGTGTGACAGGAATGGTTCAAAACATAGTCAGTAAGAGGAGTCAGTCTTCTTGTACTTAAGTCGGCATTGTGCCTTTTGTATTTAATTCCGATGCACGTTCTGTGTTTCATCGTCAACAAGAAGGTCCAAGGGATACAGTAATCCTGGAGTGAAGCATCGGAATCTATAACTAGTGACACAGGGATGGTTTAAAACATAGGCAGTGAGAAGAGTCAGTATTCTTGTACTTAAGACGGCATTGTGCCTTTTGTATGTAATTCTGATGCAATTTCTGTGTTTCATCGTCAATAAGAAGGTCCAAGGCATACAGTAAACCTGAAGTGAAGCACCGTAATCTATAACTCGTGTCACAGGTATGGTTCAAAGCATAGTCAGTAAGAAAAGTCAGTCTTCTTGTACTTAAGTCGGCATTGTGCCCTTTGTATTTAATTCCGATGCAATTTCTGTGTTTCTTCGACAATAAGGAGGTCCAAGGGATACAGTAAACCTGGAGTGAAGCATCGGAATCTATAACTAGTGTCACAGGAATGGTTCAAATCATAGTCGGTAAGAAGAGTCAGTCTTCTTGTACTTAAGTCGGCATTCTGCCTTTTGTATTTAATTCCGATGCAATTTCTTTGTTTCATCGTCAATAAGAAGGTCCAAGGGATACAGTAAACCTGGAGTGAAGCATCGGAATCTATAACTAGTGTTACAGGAATTGTTCAAAAGATAGACAGTAAGAAGAGTCAGTCTTCTTGTACTTTCGTCGGCATTGTGCCTATTGCATTTAATTCCGATGCAATTTCTGTGTTTCATCGTCAATGAGAAGGTCCAAGGGATACAGTAAACCTGGAGTGAAGCATCGGAATCTATAACTAGTGTCACAGGAATGAATCAAACATAGTCAGTAACAAGAGTCAGTCTCTTTGTACTTAAGTCGGCATTGTGCCTTTTGTATTTAATTCCGATGCAATTTCTGTGTTTCATCGTCAATAAGAAGGTCCAAGGGATACAGTAAACCTGGAGTTAAGCATCGGAATCTATAACTAGTGTCACAGGGATGGTTCAAAACATAGACAGTAATAAGAGTCAGTATTCTTGTACTTAAGTCGGCATTGTGCCTTTTGTATTTAATTCTGATGCAATTTCTGTGTTTCATCTTCAATATGAAGGTCCAAGGGATACATTAAACCTGAAGTGTAGCATCAGAATCTATAACTAGTGTCACAGGAATGGTTCAAACATAGTCAGTAAGAAGAGTCAGTCTTCTTGTACTTAAGTCGGCATTGTGCCTTTTGTATTTATTTCCGATGCAATTTCTGTGTTTCATCTTCAATAAGAAGGTCCAAGGGATACAGTAAACCTGAAGTGAGGCGACGGAATCAATAACTAGTGTCACATGAATGGTTCAAATCATAGTCAGTAAGAAGAGTCAGTCTTCTTGTACTTAAGTCCGCATTGTGCCTTTTGTATTTAATTCCGATGCAATTTCTGTGTTTCATCGTCAATAACAAGGTCCAAGGGATACAGTAAACCTGGAGTGAAGCATCGGAATCTATAACTATTGTCACAGGAATGAAGGAAAACATAGACAGTAAGAAGTGTCAGTCTTCTTGTACTTAAGTCGGCAATGTGTCTTTTGTATTTAATTCCGATGCAATTTCTGGGTTTCATCGTCAATAAGAAGGTCCAAGGGACACAGTAAACCTGGAGTTAAACATCGGAATCTATAACTAGTGTCACAGGGATGGATGAAAACCTAGTCAGTGAGAAGAGTCAGTATTCTTGTACTTAAGTCGGCATTGTGCCTTTTGTATTTAATTCCGATGCAATTTCTATGTTTCATCTTCAATATGAAGGTCCAAGGGATACAGTAAACCAGAAGTGAAGCATCAGAGTCTATAACTACTGTCACAGGAACGGTTCAAAACATCGACCGCAAGAACAGTCAGTCTTCTTGTACGTAAGTCGGCATTGTGAATTTTTTATTGAATTCCGATGCAATTTCTGTGTTTCATCGTCAATACGAAGGTCCAAGGGATACAGTAAACCTGGAGTGATGAATCGGAATCTACAACCACTGTCACAGGAATGGTGCAAAGCATCGACAGCAAGAAGAGTCAGTCTTCTTGTACTTAAGTCGGCATTGTGCCTTTTGTATTTTTTTCCGATGCAATTTCTGTGTTTCATCTTCATAAGAAGGTCCAAGGGATACAGTAAACCTGAAGTGAAGCACCGGAATCTATAACTAGTGTCACATGGATGGTTCAAATCATAGTCAGTAAGAAGAGTCAGTCTTCTTGTACTTAAGACGCCATTGTGCCTTTTGTATTTAATTCCGATGCAATTTCTGTGTTTCATCGTCAATGAGAAGGTCCAAGGGATAGAGTAAACCTGAAGTGAAGCACCGGAATCTATAACTTGTGTTACGGGAATGGTCCAAAATATAGACAGTAAGAAGAGTCAGTCTTCTTGTACTTTCGTCGGCATTGTGCCTTTCGTATTTAATTCCGATGCAATTTCTGTGTTTCATCTTCAATAAGAAGGTCCAAAGGATACAGCAAACCAGAAGTGAAGCATCAGAGTCTATAACTACTGTCACAGGAACGGTTCAAAACATCGACAGCAAGAACAGTCAGTCTTCTTGTACGTAAGTCGGCATTGTGCCTTTTTTATTGAATTCCGATGCAATTTCTGTGTTTCATCGTCAATAAGAAGGTCCAAGGGATACAGTAAACCTGGAGTTAGGCATCGGAATCTATAACTAGTGTCACAGGGATGGTTCAAAGCATAGACAGTAATAAGAGTCAGTATTCTTGTACTTAAGTCGGCATTGTGCCTTTTGTATTTAATTCTGATGCAATTTCTGTGTTTCATCTTCAATATGAAGGTCCAAGGGATACACTAAACCAGAAGGGTAGCATCAGAATCTATAACTAGTGTCACAGGAATGGTTCAAACATAGTCAGTAAGAAGAGTCAGTCTTCTTGTACTTAAGTCGGCATTGTGCCTTTTGTATTTATTTCCGATGCAATTTCTGTGTTTCATCTTCAATAAGAAGGTCCAAGGGATACAGTAAACCTGAAGTGAGGCGACGGAATCAATAACTAGTGTAACATGAATGGTTCAAATCATAGTCAGTAAGAAGAGTCAGTCTTCTTGTACTTAAGTCCGCATTGTGCCTTTTGTATTTAATTCCGATGCAATTTCTGTGTTTCACCGTCAATAACAAGGGCCAAGGGATACAGTAAACCTGGAGTGAAGCATCGGAATCTATAACTATTGTCACAGGAATGAAGGAAAACATAGACAGTAAGAAGTGTCAGTCTTCTTGTACTTAAGTCGGCAATGTGTCTTTTGTATTTAATTCCGATGCAATTTCTGGGTTTCATCGTCAATAAGAAGGTCCAAGGGACACAGTAAACCTGGAGTTAAACATCGGAATCTATAACTAGTGTCACAGGGATGGATGAAAACCTAGTCAGTAAGAAGAGTCAGTATTCTTGTACTTAAGTCGGCATTGTGCCTTTTGTATTTAATTCCGATGCAATTTCTATGTTTCATCTTCAATATGAAGGTCCAAGGGATACAGTAAACCAGAAGTGAAGCATCAGATCTTATAACTACTGTCACAGGAACGGTTCAAAACATCGACAGCAAGAACAGTCAGTCTTCTTGTACGTAAGTCGGCATTGTGCCTTTTTTATTGAATTCCGATGCAATTTCTGTGTTTCATCGTCAATACGAAGGTCCAAGGGATACAGTAAACCTGGAGTGATGAATCGGAATCTACAACCACTGTCACAGGAATGGTGCAAAGCATCGACAGCAAGAAGAGTCAGTCTTCTTGTACTTAAGTCGGCATTGTGCCTTTTGTATTTTTTTCCGATGCAATTTCTGTGTTTCATCTTCATTAAGAAGGTCCAAGGGATACAGTAAACCTGAAGTGAAGCACCGGAATCTATAACTAGTGTCACATGGATGGTTCAAATCATAGTCAGTAAGAAGAGTCAGTCTTCTTGTACTTAAGACGCCATTGTGCCTTTTGTATTTAATTCCGATGCAATTTCTGTGTTTCATCGTCAATGAGAAGGTCCAAGGGATAGAGTAAACCTGAAGTGAAGCACCGGAATCTATAACTTGTGTTACGGGAATGGTCTAAAATATAGACAGTAAGAAGAGTCAGTCTTCTTGTACTTTCGTCGGCATTGTGCCTTTCGTATTTAATTCCGATGCAATTTCTGTGTTTCATCTTCAATAAGAAGGTCCAAAGGATACAGCAAACCAGAAGTGAAGCATCAGAGTCTATAACTACTGTCACAGGAACGGTTCAAAACATCGACAGCAAGAACAGTCAGTCTTCTTGTACGTAAGTCGGCATTGTGCCTTTTTTATTGAATTCCGATGCAATTTCTGTGTTTCATCGTCAATAAGAAGGTCCAAGGGATACAGTAAACCTGGAGTTAGGCATCGGAATCTATAACTAGTGTCACAGGGATGGTTCAAAACATAGACAGTAATAAGAGTCAGTATTCTTGTACTTAAGTCGGCATTGTGCCTTTTGTATTTAATTCTGATGCAATTTCTGTGTTTCATCTTCAATATGAAGGTCCAAGGGATACACTAAACCAGAAGGGTAGCATCAGAATCTGTAACTAGTGTCACAGGAATGGTTCAAACATAGTCAGTAAGAAGAGTCAGTCTTCTTGTACTTAAGTCGCCATTGTGCCTTTTGTATTTAATTCCGATGCAATTTCTGTGTTTCATCGTCAATAAGAAGGTCCAAGGGATACAGTAAACCTGAAGTGAAGCACCGGAATTTATAACTAGTGTTACGGGAATGGTTCAAAAGATAGACAGTAAGAAGAGTCAGTCTTCTTGTACTTTCGTCGGCATTGTGCCTTTTGTATTTAATTCCGATGCAATTTCTGTGTTTCATCTTCAATAAGAAGGTCCAAAGGATACAGTAAACTTGAAGTGAAGCATCAGTGTCTATAACTAGTGTCACAGGAATGGTTCAAAACATAGTCAGTAAGAAGAGTCAGTCTTCGTGTACATAATTCGGCATTGTGCCTTTTGTATTTAATTCCGATGCAATTTTTGTGTTTCATCGTCAATAAGAAGGTCCAAGGGATACAGTAAACCTGAAGTGATGCATCGGAATCTATAACTAGTATAACAGAAATGGTTCAAAGCATAGACAGTGGGAAGAGTCAGTATTCTTGTACTTAAGTCGGCATTGTGCCTTTTGTATTTAATTCCGATGCAATTTCTGTGTTTCATCGTCAATAAGAAGGTCCAAGGGATACAGTAAACCTGGAGTTAAGCATCGGAATCTATAACTAGTGTCACAGGGATGGTTCAAAACATAGACAGTAATAAGAGTCAGTATTCTTGTACTTAAGTCGGCATTGTGCCTTTTGTATTTAATTCTGATGCAATTTCTGTGTTTCATCTTCAATATGAAGGTCCAAGGGATACACTAAACCAGAAGGGTAGCATCAGAATCTGTAACTAGTGTCACAGGAATGGTTCAAACATAGTCAGTAAGAAGAGTCAGTCTTCTTGTACTTAAGTCGCCATTGTGCCTTTTGTATTTAATTCCGATGCAATTTCTGTGTTTCATCGTCAATAAGAAGGTCCAAGGGATACAGTAAACCTGAAGTGAAGCACCGGAATCTATAACTAGTGTTACGGGAACGGTTCAAAAGATAGACAGTAAGAAGAGTCAGTCTTCTTGTATTTTCGTCGGCATTGTGCCTTTTGTATTTAATTCCGATGCAATTTCTGTGTTTCATCTTCAATAAGAAGGTCCAAAGGATACAGTAAACTTGAAGTGAAGCATCAGTGCCTATAACTAGTGTCACAGGAATGGTTCAAAACATAGTCAGTAAGAAGAGTCAGTCTTCGTGTAAATAATTCGGCATTGTGCCTTTTGTATTTAATTCCGATGCAATTTTTGTGTTTCATCGTCAATAAGAAGGTCCAAGGGGTACAGTAAACCTGAAGTGATGCATCGGAATCTATAACTAGTGTAACAGAAATGGTTCAAAGCATAGACAGTGGGAAGAGTCAGTATTCTTGTACTTAAGTCGGCATTGTGCCTTTTGTATTTAATTCCGATGCAATTTCTGTGTTTCATCGTCAATAAGAAGGTCCACGGGATACAGTAAACCTGAAGTGAAGCACCGGAATCTATAACTAGTGTTACGGGAATGGTTCAAAAGATATACAGTAAGAAGAGTCAGTCTTCTTGTACTGTCGTCGGCATTGTGCCTTTTACATTTAATTCCGATGCAATTTCTGTGTTTTATCTTCAATAAGAAGGTCCAAAGGATACAGTAAACTTGAAGTGAAGCATCAGAGTCTGTAACTAGTGTCACAGGAATAGATCAAAACATAGTCAGTAAGAAGAGTCAGTCTTCTTGTACATATGTCGGCATTGTGCCTTTTGTATTTAATTCCGATGCAATTTTTGTGTTTCATCGTCAATAAGAAGGTCCAAGGGATACAGTAAACCTGAAGTGATGCATCGGAATCAATAACTAGTGTCACAGGAATGGTTCAAAACATAGACAGTAGGAAGAGAGAGTCTTCTTGTACTTAAGTCGGCATTGTGCCTTTTCTATTATTTCCTATGCAATTTCTGTGTTTCATCGTCAATAAGAAGGTCCATGGGATATAGTAAACCTGGAGTGAAGCATCGGAATCTGTCGCTAGTGTCACAGGAATGGTTCAATACATAGACAGTGAGTAGGGTCAGTCTTCTTGTACTTAAGTCGGCATTGTGCCCTTTTTATTTAATTCCGATGCAATTTCTGTGTTTCATCTTCAATATGAAGGTCCAAGGGATACAGTAAACCTGAAGTGAAGCAT
The DNA here is from genome assembly GCF_021461395.2 of Schistocerca americana. Classification (NCBI taxonomy): domain Eukaryota; kingdom Metazoa; phylum Arthropoda; class Insecta; order Orthoptera; family Acrididae; genus Schistocerca; species Schistocerca americana. Next base: position 761,580,355 of record NC_060123.1, read on the forward strand.
CAGAGTCTATAACTAGTTTCACAGGTATGGTTCAAAACATAGTCAGTAAGTAGGGTCAGTCTTCTTGTACTTATGTCGGCATTCTGCCTTTTGTATTTAATTCCGATGCAATTTCTGTGTTTCATCGTTAATAAGAATGTCCAAGGGATACAGTAAACCTGAAGTGAAGCATCGGAATCTGTAACTAGTGTAACAGGAATGGTTCAAAGCATAGACAGTGGGAGGAGTCAGTATTCTTGTACTTAAGTCAGCATTGTGCCTTTTGTATTTAATTCCGATGCAATTTCTGTGTTTCATCGTCAATAAGAAGGTCCAAGGGATACAGTAAACCTGAAGTGAAGCACCGGAATCTATAACTAGTGTTACAGGAATGGTTCAAAAGATAGACAGTAAGAAGAGTCAGTCTTCTTGTACTTTCGTCGGCATTGTGCCTATTGCATTTAATTCCGATGCAATTTCTGTGTTTCATCTTCAATAAGAAGGTCCAAAGGATACAGTAAACTTGAAGTGAAGCATCAGAGTCTATAACTAGTGTAACAGGAATGGTTCAATGCATAGACTGTGGGAAGAGTCAGTCTTCTTGTACTTAAGTCAGCATTGTGCCTTTTGTATTTAATTTCGATGCAATTTCTATGTTTCATCGTCAATAAGAAGGTAAGAGGGATACAGTAAACCTGAAGTGAAGCATCGGAATCTATAACTAGTGTAACAGGAATTGTTCAAAGCATAGACAGCGGGGAAGAGTCAGTCTTCTTTTACTTAAGTCGGCATTGTGCATTTTGTATTTAATTCCAATGCAATTTCTGTGTTTCATCGTCAATGAGAAGGTCCAAGGGATACAGTAAACCTGAAGTGAAGCACCGTAATCTATAACTCGTGTCACAGGTATGGTTCAAAGCATAGTCAGTAAGAAAAGTCAGTCTTCTTGTATTTAAGTCGGCATTGTGCCCTTTGTATTTAATTCCGATGCAATTTCTGTGTTTCTTCGACAATAAGGAGGTCCAAGGGATACAGTAAACCTGAAGTGAAGCACCGGAATCTATAACTTGTGTTACGGGAATGGTCCAAAATATAGACAGTAAGAAGAGTCAGTCTTCTTGTACTTTCGTCGGCATTGTGCCTTTCGTATTTAATTCCGATGCAATTTCTGTGTTTCATCTTCAATAAGAAGGTCCAAAGGATACAGCAAACCAGAAGTGAAGCATCAGAGTCTATAACTACTGTCACAGGAACGGTTCAAAACATCGACAGCAAGAACAGTCAGTCTTCTTGTACGTAAGTCGGCATTGTGCCTTTTTTATTGAATTCCGATGCAATTTCTGTGTTTCATCGTCAATAAGAAGGTCCAAGGGATACAGTAAACCTGGAGTTAGGCATCGGAATCTATAACTAGTGTCACAGGGATGGTTCAAAACATAGACAGTAATAAGAGTCAGTATTCTTGTACTTAAGTCGGCATTGTGCCTTTTGTATTTAATTCTGATGCAATTTCTGTGTTTCATCTTCAATATGAAGGTCCAAGGGATACACTAAACCAGAAGGGTAGCATCAGAAACTATAACTAGTGTCACAGGAATGGTTCAAACATAGTCAGTAAGAAGAGTCAGTCTTCTTGTACTTAAGTCGGCATTGTGCCTTTTGTATTTATTTCCGATGCAATTTCTGTGTTTCATCTTCAATAAGAAGGTCCAAGGGATACAGTAAACCTGAAGTGAGGCGACGGAATCAATAACTAGTGTCACATGAATGGTTCAAATCATAGTCAGTAAGAAGAGTCAGTCTTCTTGTACTTAAGTCCGCATTGTGCCTTTTGTATTTAATTCCGATGCAGTTTCTGTGTTTCACCGTCAATAACAAGGGCCAAGGGATACAGTAAACCTGGAGTGAAGCATCGGAATCTATAACTATTGTCACAGGAATGAAGGAAAACATAGACAGTAAGAAGTGTCAGTCTTCTTGTACTTAAGTCGGCAATGTGTCTTTTGTATTTAATTCCGATGCAATTTCTGGGTTTCATCGTCAATAAGAAGGTCCAAGGGACACAGTAAACCTGGAGTTAAACATCGGAATCTATAACTAGTGTCACAGGGATGGATGAAAACCTAGTCAGTAAGAAGAGTCAGTATTCTTGTACTTAAGTCGGCATTGTGCCTTTTGTATTTAATTCCGATGCAATTTCTATGTTTCATCTTCAATATGAAGGTCCAAGGGATACAGTAAACCAGAAGTGAAGCATCAGATCTTATAACTACTGTCACAGGAACGGTTCAAAACATCGACAGCAAGAACAGTCAGTCTTCTTGTACGTAAGTCGGCATTGTGCCTTTTTTATTGAATTCCGATGCAATTTCTGTGTTTCATCGTCAATACGAAGGTCCAAGGGATACAGTAAACCTGGAGTGATGAATCGGAATCTACAACCACTGTCACAGGAATGGTGCAAAGCATCGACAGCAAGAAGAGTCAGTCTTCTTGTACTTAAGTCGGCATTGTGCCTTTTGTATTTTTTTCCGATGCAATTTCTGTGTTTCATCTTCATTAAGAAGGTCCAAGGGATACAGTAAACCTGAAGTGAAGCACCGGAATCTATAACTAGTGTCACATGGATGGTTCAAATCATAGTCAGTAAGAAGAGTCAGTCTTCTTGTACTTAAGACGCCATTGTGCCTTTTGTATTTAATTCCGATGCAATTTCTGTGTTTCATCGTCAATGAGAAGGTCCAAGGGATAGAGTAAACCTGAAGTGAAGCACCGGAATCTATAACTTGTGTTACGGGAATGGTCTAAAATATAGACAGTAAGAAGAGTCAGTCTTCTTGTACTTTCGTCGGCATTGTGCCTTTCGTATTTAATTCCGATGCAATTTCTGTGTTTCATCTTCAATAAGAAGGTCCAAAGGATACAGCAAACCAGAAGTGAAGCATCAGAGTCTATAACTACTGTCACAGGAACGGTTCAAAACATCGACAGCAAGAACAGTCAGTCTTCTTGTACGTAAGTCGGCATTGTGCCTTTTTTATTGAATTCCGATGCAATTTCTGTGTTTCATCGTCAATAAGAAGGTCCAAGGGATACAGTAAACCTGGAGTTAGGCATCGGAATCTATAACTAGTGTCACAGGGATGGTTCAAAACATAGACAGTAATAAGAGTCAGTATTCTTGTACTTAAGTCGGCATTGTGCCTTTTGTTTTTAATTCTGATGCAATTTCTGTGTTTCATCTTCAATATGAAGGTCCAAGGGATACACTAAACCAGAAGGGTAGCATCAGAATCTGTAACTAGTGTCACAGGAATGGTTCAAACATAGTCAGTAAGAAGAGTCAGTCTTCTTGTACTTAAGTCGCCATTGTGCCTTTTGTATTTAATTCCGATGCAATTTCTGTGTTTCATCGTCAATAAGAAGGTCCAAGGGATACAGTAAACCTGAAGTGAAGCACCGGAATTTATAACTAGTGTTACGGGAATGGTTCAAAAGATAGACAGTAAGAAGAGTCAGTCTTCTTGTACTTTCGTCGGCATTGTGCCTTTTGTATTTAATTCCGATGCAATTTCTGTGTTTCATCTTCAATAAGAAGGTCCAAAGGATACAGTAAACTTGAAGTGAAGCATCAGTGTCTATAACTAGTGTCACAGGAATGGTTCAAAACATAGTCAGTAAGAAGAGTCAGTCTTCGTGTACATAATTCGGCATTGTGCCTTTTGTATTTAATTCCGATGCAATTTTTGTGTTTCATCGTCAATAAGAAGGTCCAAGGGATACAGTAAACCTGAAGTGATGCATCGGAATCTATAACTAGTATAACAGAAATGGTTCAAAGCATAGACAGTGGGAAGAGTCAGTATTCTTGTACTTAAGTCGGCATTGTGCCTTTTGTATTTAATTCCGATGCAATTTCTGTGTTTCATCGTCAATAAGAAGGTCCAAGGGATACAGTAAACCTGGAGTTAAGCATCGGAATCTATAACTAGTGTCACAGGGATGGTTCAAAACATAGACAGTAATAAGAGTCAGTATTCTTGTACTTAAGTCGGCATTGTGCCTTTTGTATTTAATTCTGATGCAATTTCTGTGTTTCATCTTCAATATGAAGGTCCAAGGGATACACTAAACCAGAAGGGTAGCATCAGAATCTGTAACTAGTGTCACAGGAATGGTTCAAACATAGTCAGTAAGAAGAGTCAGTCTTCTTGTACTTAAGTCGCCATTGTGCCTTTTGTATTTAATTCCGATGCAATTTCTGTGTTTCATCGTCAATAAGAAGGTCCAAGGGACACAGTAAACCTGAAGTGAAGCACCGGAATCTATAACTAGTGTTACGGGAATGGTTCAAAAGATAGACAGTAAGAAGAGTCAGTCTTCTTGTATTTTCGTCGGCATTGTGCCTTTTGTATTTAATTCCGATGCAATTTCTGTGTTTCATCTTCAATAAGAAGGTCCAAAGGATACAGTAAACTTGAAGTGAAGCATCAGTGCCTATAACTAGTGTCACAGGAATGGTTCAAAACATAGTCAGTAAGAAGAGTCAGTCTTCGTGTAAATAATTCGGCATTGTGCCTTTTGTATTTAATTCCGATGCAATTTTTGTGTTTCATCGTCAATAAGAAGGTCCAAGGGGTACAGTAAACCTGAAGTGATGCATCGGAATCTATAACTAGTGTAACAGAAATGGTTCAAAGCATAGACAGTGGGAAGAGTCAGTATTCTTGTACTTAAGTCGGCATTGTGCCTTTTGTATTTAATTCCGATGCAATTTCTGTGTTTCATCGTCAATAAGAAGGTCCACGGGATACAGTAAACCTGAAGTGAAGCACCGGAATCTATAACTAGTGTTACGGGAATGGTTCAAAAGATATACAGTAAGAAGAGTCAGTCTTCTTGTACTGTCGTCGGCATTGTGCCTTTTACATTTAATTCCGATGCAATTTCTGTGTTTCATCTTCAATAAGAAGGTCCAAAGGATACAGTAAACTTGAAGTGAAGCATCAGAGTCTGTAACTAGTGTCACAGGAATAGATCAAAACATAGTCAGTAAGAAGAGTCAGTCTTCTTGTACATATGTCGGCATTGTGCCTTTTGTATTTAATTCCGATGCAATTTTTGTGTTTCATCGTCAATAAGAAGGTCCAAGGGATACAGTAAACCTGAAGTGATGCATCGGAATCAATAACTAGTGTCACAGGAATGGTTCAAAACATAGACAGTAGGAAGAGAGAGTCTTCTTGTACTTAAGTCGGCATTGTGCCTTTTCTATTATTTCCTATGCAATTTCTGTGTTTCATCGTCAATAAGAAGGTCCATGGGATATAGTAAACCTGGAGTGAAGCATCGGAATCTGTCGCTAGTGTCACAGGAATGGTTCAATACATAGACAGTGAGTAGGGTCAGTCTTCTTGTACTTAAGTCGGCATTGTGCCCTTTTTATTTAATTCCGATGCAATTTCTGTGTTTCATCTTCAATATGAAGGTCCAAGGGATACAGTAAACCTGAAGTGAAGCATCAGAGTCTATAACTAGTTTCACAGGTATGGTTCAAAACATAGTCAGTAAGTAGGGTCAGTCTTCTTGTACTTATGTCGGCATTCTGCCTTTTGTATTTAATTCCGATGCAATTTCTGTGTTTCATCGTTAATAATAATGTCCAAGGGATACAGTAAACCTGAAGTGAAGCATCGGAATCTATAACTAGTGTAACAGGAATGGTTCAAAGCATAGACAGTGGGAGGAGTCAGTATTCTTGTACTTAAGTCAGCATTGTGCCTTTTGTATTTAATTCCGATGCAATTTCTGTGTTTCATCGTCAATAAGAAGGTCCAAGGGATACAGTAAACCTGAAGTGAAGCACCGGAATCTATAACTAGTGTTACAGGAATGGTTCAAAAGATAGACAGTAAGAAGAGTCAGTCTTCTTGTACTTTCGTCGGCATTGTGCCTATTGCATTTAATTCCGATGCAATTTCTGTGTTTCATCTTCAATAAGAAGGTCCAAAGGATACAGTAAACTTGAAGTGAAGCATCAGAGTCTATAACTAGTGTAACAGGAATGGTTCAATGCATAGACTGTGGGAAGAGTCAGTCTTCTTGTACTTAAGTCAGCATTGTGCCTTTTGTATTTAATTTCGATGCAATTTCTATGTTTCATCGTCAATAAGAAGGTAAGAGGGATACAGTAAACCTGAAGTGAAGCATCGGAATCTATAACTAGTGTAACAGGAATTGTTCAAAGCATAGACAGCGGGGAAGAGTCAGTCTTCTTTTACTTAAGTCGGCATTGTGCATTTTGTATTTAATTCCAATGCAATTTCTGTGTTTCATCGTCAATGAGAAGGTCCAAGGGATACAGTAAACCTGAAGTGAAGCACCGTAATCTATAACTCGTGTCACAGGTATGGTTCAAAGCATAGTCAGTAAGAAAAGTCAGTCTTCTTGTATTTAAGTCGGCATTGTGCCCTTTGTATTTAATTCCGATGCAATTTCTGTGTTTCTTCGACAATAAGGGGGTCCAAGGGATACAGTAAACCTGGAGTGAAGCATCGGAATCTATAACTAGTGTCCCAGCAATGGTTCAAAACATAGACAGTAAGTAGGGTCAGTCTTCGTGTACTTAAGTCGGCATTGTGCCTTTTTTATTTAATTCCGATGCAATTTCTGTGTTTCGTCGTCAATGAGAAGGTCCAAGGGATACAGTAAACCTGGAGTGAAGCATCGGAATCTATAACTACTGTCACAGGAATGGTTCAAAACATCGACAGTAAGAAGAGTCAGTCTTCCTGTACTTAATTCGGTATTGTGCCTTTAGTATTTAATTCCGATGCAATTTATGTGTTTCATCGTTAAAAAGAAGGTCAGAGGGATACAGTAAATCTGAAGTCAAGCATCGGAATCTATAACTAGTGTGACAGGAATGGTTCAAAACATAGTCAGTAAGAGGAGTCAGTCTTCTTGTACTTAAGTCGGCATTGTGCCTTTTGTATTTAATTCCGATGCACGTTCTGTGTTTCATCGTCAACAAGAAGGTCCAAGGGATACAGTAAACCTGGAGTGAAGCATCGGAATCTATAACTAGTGACACAGGGATGGTTTAAAACATAGGCAGTGAGAAGAGTCAGTATTCTTGTACTTAAGTCGGCATTGTGCCTTTTGTATTTAATTCCAATGCAATTTCTGTGTTTCATCGTCAATAAGAAGGTCCAAGGCATACAGTAAACCTGAAGTGAAGCACCGTAACCTATAACTCGTGTCACAGGTATGGTTCAAAGCATAGTCAGTAAGAAAAGTCAGTCTTCTTGTACTTAAGTCGGCATTGTGCCCTTTGTATTTAATTCCGATGCTATTTCTGTGTTTCTTCGACAATAAGGAGGTCCAAGGGATACAGTAAACCTGGAGTGAAGCATCGGAATCTATAACTAGTGTCACAGGAATGGTTCAAATCATAGTCGGTAAGAAGAGTCAGTCTTCTTGTACTTAAGTCGGCATTGTGCCTTTTGTATTTAATTCCGATGCAATTTCTGTGTTTCATCGTCAATAAGAAGGTCCAAGGGATACAGTAAACCTGGAGTGAAGCATCGGAACCTATAACTAGTGTCACAGGAATGAATCAAAACATAGTCAGTAAGAAGAGTCAGTCTTCTTGTACTTAAGTCGGCATTGTGCCTTTTGTATTTAATTCCGATGCAATTTCTGTGTTTCATCGTCAATAAGAAGGTCCAAGGGATACAGTAAACCTGGAGTTAAGCATCGGAATCTATAACTAGTGTCACAGGGATGGTTCAAAACATAGACAGTAATAAGAGTCAGTATTCTTGTACTTAAGTCGGCATTGTGCCTTTTGTATTTATTTCCGATGCAATTTCTGTGTTTTATCTTCAATAAGAAGGTCCAAGGGATACAGTAAACCTGAAGTGAGGCGACGGAATCAATAACTAGTGCCACATGAATGGTTCAAATCATAGTCAGTAAGAAGAGTCAGTCTTCTTGTACTTAAGTCCGCATTGTGCCTTTTGTATTTAATTCCGATGCAATTTCTGTGTTTCATCGTCAATAACAAGGTCCAAGGGATACAGTAAACCTGGAGTGAAGCATCGGAATCTATAACTATTGTCACAGGAATGAATGAAAACATAGACAGTAAGAAGTGTCAGTCTTCTTGTACTTAAGTCGGCAATGTGTCTTTTGTATTTAATTCCGATGCAATTTCTGGGTTTCATAGTCAATAAGAAGGTCCAAGGGACGCAGTAAACCTGGAGTTAAACATCGGAATCTATAACTAGTGTCACAGGTATGGATGAAAACCTAGTCAGTAAGAAGAGTCAGTATTCTTGTACTTAAGTCGGCATTGTGCCTTTTGTATTTAATTCCGATGCAATTTCTATGTTTCATCTTCAATATGAAGGTCCAAGGGATACAGTACACCAGAAGTGAAGCATCAGAGTCTATAACTACTGTCACAGGAACGGTTCAAAACATCGACAGCAAGAACAGTCAGTCTTCTTGTACGTAAATCGGCATTGTGCCTTTTTTATTGAATTCCGATGCAATTTCTGTGTTTCATCGTCAATACGAAGGTCCAAGGGATACAGTAAACCTGGAGTGAAGAATCGGAATCTATAACCACTGTCACAGGAATGGTGCAAAGCATCGACAGCAAGAAGAGTCAGTCTTCTTGTACTTAAGTCGGCATTGTGTCTTTTGTATTTTTTTCCGATGCAATTTCTGTGTTTCATCTTCATTAAGAAGGTCCAAGGGATACAGTAAACCTGAAGTGAAGCACCGGAATCTATAACTAGTGTCACATGGATGGTTCAAATCATAGTCAGTAAGAAGAGTCAGTCTTCTTGTACTTAAGTCGCCATTATGCCTTTTGTATTTAATTCCGATGCAATTTCTGTGTTTCATCGTCAATGAGAAGGTCCAAGGGACACAGTAAACCTGGAGTTAAACATCGGAATCTATAACTTGTGTTACGGGAATGGTCCAAAAGATAGACAGTAAGAAGAGTCAGTCTTCTTGTACTTTCGTCGGCATTGTGCCTTTTGTATTTAATTCCGATGCAATTTCTGTGTTTCATCTTCAATAAGAAGGTCCAAAGGATACAGCAAACCAGAAGTGAAGCATCAGAGACTATAACTACTGTCACAGGAACGGCTCAAAACATCGACAGCAAGAACAGTCAGTCTTCTTGTACATATGTCGGCATTGTGCCTTTTGTATTTAATTCCGATGCAATTTTTGTGTTTCATCGTCAATAAGAAGGTCCAAGGGATACAGTAAACCTGAAGTGATGCATCGGAAACTATAACTAGTGTCACAGGAATGGTTCAAAACATAGACAGTAGGAAGAGAGAGTCTTCTTGTACTTAAGTCGGCATTGTGCCTTTTCTATTTAATTCCTATGCAATTTCTGTGTTTCATCGTCAATAAGAAGGTCCATGGGATATAGTAAACCTGGAGTGAAGCATCGGAATCTGTCGCTAGTGTCACAGGAATGGTTCAATACATAGACAGTGAGTAGGGTCAGTCTTCTTGTACTTAAGTCGGCATTGTGCCCTTTTTATTTAATTCCGATGCAATTTCTGTGTTTCATCTTCAATATGAAGGTCCAAGGGATACAGTAAACCTGAAGTGAAGCATCAGAGTCCATAACTAGTGTCACAGGTATGGTTCAAAACATAGTCAGTAAGTAGGGTCAGTCTACTTGTACTTATGTCGGCATTGTGCCTTTTGTATTTAATTCCGATGCAATTTCTGTGTTTCATCGTCAATAAGAATGTCCAAGGGATACAGTAAACGTGAAGTGAAGCATCGGAATCTATAACTAGTGTAACAGGAATGGTTCAAAGCATAGACAGTGGGAGGAGTCAGTATTCTTGTACTTAAGTCAGCATTGTGCTTTTTGTATTTAATTCCGATGCAATTTCTGGGTTTCATCGTCAATATGAAGGTCCAAGGGATACAGTAAACCAGAAGTGAAGCATCAGAGTCTATAACTACTGTCACAGGAACGGTTCAAAACATCGACAGCAAGAACAGTCAGTCTTCTTGTACGTAAGTCGGCATTGTGCCTTTTTTATTGAATTCCGATGCAATTTCTGTGTTTCATCGTCAATACGAAGGTCCAAGTGATACAGTAAACCTGGAGTGAAGAATCGGAATCTATAACCACTGTCACAGGAATGGTGCAAAGCATCGACAGCAAGAAGAGTCAGTCTTCTTGTACTTAAGTCGGCATTGTGCCTTTTGTATTTTTTTCCGATGCAATTTCTGTGTTTCATCTTCATTAAGAAGGTCGAAGGGATACAGTAAACTTGAAGTGAAGCATCAGTGTCTATAACTAGTGTCACAGGAATGGTTCAAAACATAGTCAGTAAGAAGAGTCAGTCTTCGTGTACATAATTCGGCATTGTGCCTTTTGTATTTAATTCCGATGCAGTTTTTGTGTTTCATCGTCAATAAGAAGGTCCAAGGGATACAGTAAACCTGAAGTGATGCATCGGAATCTATAACTAGTGTAACAGAAATGGTTCAACACATAGACAGTGGGAAGAGTCAGTATTCTTGTACTTAAGTCGGCATTGTGCCTTTTGTATTTAATTCCGAAGCAATTTCTGTGTTTCATCGTCAATAAGAAGGTCCAAGGGATACAGTAAACCTGAAGTGAAGCACCGGAATCTATAACTAGTGTTACGGGAATGGTTCAAAAGATAGACAGTAAGAAGAGTCAGTCTTCTTGTACTTTCGTCGGCATTGTGCCTTTTGCATTTAATTCCGATGCAATTTTTGTGTTTCATCTTCAATAAGAAGGTCCAAAGGATACAGTAAACTTGAAGTGAAGCATCAGAGTCTGTAACTAGTGTCACAGGAATGGATCAAAACATAGTCAGTAAGAAGAGTCAGTCTTCTTGTACATAAGTCGGCATTGTGCCTTTTGTATTTAATTCCGATGCAATTTTTGTGTTTCATCGTCAATAAGAAGGTCCAAGGGATACAGTAAACCTGAAGTGATGCATCGGAATCTATAACTAGTGTCACAGGAATGGTTCAAAAGATAGACAGTAAGAAGAGTCAGTATTCTTGTACTTTCGTCGGCATTGTGCCTTTTGCATTTAATTCCGATGCAATTTCTGTGTTTCATCTTCAATAAGAAGGTCCAAAGGATACAGTAAACTTGAAGTGAAGCATCAGAGTCTATAACTAGTGTAACAGGAATGGTTCAAAGCATAGACTGTGTGAAGAGTCAGTCTTCTTGTACTTAAGTCGGCATTGTGCCTTTTGTATTTAATTTCGATGCAATTTCTATGTTTCATCGTCAATAAGAAGGTAAGAGGGAAACAGTAAACCTGAAGTGAAGCATCGGAAACTATAACTAGTGTAACAGGAATGGTTCGAAACATAGACAGCGGGGAAGAGTCAGTCTTCTTGTACTTAAGTCGGCATTGTGCATTTTGTATTTAATTCCAATGCAATTTCTGTGTTTCATCGTCAATAAGAAGGTCAGAGGGATACAGTAAACCTGAAGTGAAGCATCGGAATCTATAACTAGTGTCACAGGAATGGTTCAAAACATAGACAGTAGGAAGAGACTGTCTTCTTGTACTTAAGTCGGCCTTCTACCTTTTCTATATAATTCCTATGCAATTTCTGTGTTTCTTCGTCAATAAGAAGGTCCAATGGATATAGTAAACCTGGAGTGAAGCATCGGAATCTATAACTAGTGTCACAGGAATGGTTCAAAACATAGACTGTAAGTAGGGTCAGTCTTCGTGTACTTAAGTCGGCATTGTGCCTTTTTTATTTAATTCCGATGCAATTTCTGGGTTTCATCGTCAATAAGAAGGTCCAAGGGACACAGTAAACCTGGAGTTAAACATCGGAATCTATAACTATTGTCACAGGAATGAATGAAAACATAGACATTAAGAAGTGTCAGTCTTCTTGTACTTAAGTCGGCAATGTGCCTTTTGTATTTAATTCCGATGCACTTTCTGGGTTTCATCGTCAATAAGAAGGTCCAAGGGACACAGTAAACCTGGAGTTAAACATCGGAATCTATAACTAGTGTCACAGTGATGGATGAAAACCTAGACAGTAAGAAGAGTCAGTATTCTTGTACTTAAGTCGGCATTGTGCCTTTTTTATTGAATTCCGATGCAATTTCTGTGTTTCATCGTCAATAAGAAGGTCCAAGGGATACAGTAAACCTCGAGTGAAGCATCGGAATCTATAACTACTGTCACAGGAATGGTGCAAAGCATCGACAGCAAGATGAGTCAGTCTTCTTGTACTTAAGTCGGCATTGTGCCTTTTGTATTCTTTTCCGATGCAATTTCTGTGTTTCATCTTCATTAAGAAGGTCCAAGGGATACAGTAAACCTGAAGTGAAGCACCGGAATCTATAACTAGTGTCACATGGATGGTTCAAATCATAGTCAGTAAGAAGAGGCAGTCTTCTTGTACATAAGTCGCCATTGTGCCTTTTGTATTTAATTCCGATGCAATTTCTGTGTTTCATCGTCAATGAGAAGGTCCAAGGGATACAGTAAACCTGAAGTGAAGCACCGGAATCTATAACTTGTGTTACGGGAATGGTCCAAAAGATAGACAGTAAGAAGAGTCAGTCTTCTTGTACTTTCGTCGGCATTGTGCCTTTTGTATTTAATTCCGATGCAATTTCTGTGTTTCATCTTCAATAGGATGGTCCAAAGGATACAGTAAACTTGAAGTGAAGCATCAGTGTCTATAACTAGTGTCACAAGAATGGTTCAAAACATAGTAAGAAGAGTCAGTCTTCGTGTACATAAGTCGGCATTGTGCCTTTTGGATTTAATTCCGATGCAATTTTTGTGTTTCATCGTCAATAAGAAGGTCCAAGGGATACAGTAAACCTGAAGTGATGCATCGGAATCTATAACTAGTGTAACAGGAATGGTGCAAAGCATAGACAGTGGGAAGAGTCAGTATTCTTGTACATAAGTCGGCATTGTGCCTTTTGTATTTAATTCCGATGCAATTTCTGTGTTTCATCGTCAATAAGAAGGTCCAAGGGATACAGTAAACCTGAAGTGAAGCACCGGAATCAATAACTAGTGTTACAGGAATGGTTCAAAAGATAGACAGTAAGAAGAGTCAGTCTTCTTGTACTTTCGTCGGCATTGTGCCTTTTGCATTTAATTCCGATGCAATTTCTGTGTTTCATCTTCAATAAGAAGGTCCAAAGGATACAGTAAACTTGAAGTGAAGCATCAGAGTCTGTAACTAGTGTCACAGGAATGGATCAAAACATAGTCAGTAAGAAGAGTCAGTCTTCTTGTACATAAGTCGGCATTGTGCCTTTTGTATTGAATTCCGATGCAATTTTTGTGTTTCATCGTCAATAAGAAAGTCCAAGGGATACAGTAAACCTGAAGTGATGCATCGGAATCTATAACTAGTGTCACAGGAATGGTTCAAATCATAGACAGTAGGAGGAGACAGTGTTCTTTTACTTAAGTCGGCATTGTGCCTTTTCTATTTAATTCCTATGCAATTTCTAAGTTTCATCGTTAATAAGAAGGTCCAAGGGATATAGTAAAAATGGAGTGAAGCATCGGAAACAATAACTGGTGTCACAGGAATGGTTCAAAACATAGAGATTAAGTAGGGTCAGTCTTCTTGTACTTAAGTCGGCATTGTGCCTTTTGTATTTAATTCCGATGCAATTTCTGTGATTCATCGTCAATAAGAAGGTCCAAGGGATACAGTAAACCTGAAGTGAAGCATCGGAATCTATAACTAGTGTAACAGGAGTGGTTCAAAGCACAGACTGTGGGATGAGTCAGTTTTTCTTGTACTTAAGTCGGCATTGTGCCTTTTGTATTTAATTTCGATGCAATTTCTATGTTTCATCGGTAAAAAGAAGGTCAGAGGCATACAGTAAATCTGAAGTCAAGCATCGGAATCTATAACTAGTGTGACAGGAATGGTTCAAAACATAGTCAGTAAGAGGAGTCAGTCTTCTTGTACTTAAGTCGGCATTGTGCCTTTTGTATTTAATTGCGATGCACATTCTGTGTTTCATCGTCAACAAGAAGGTCCAAGGGATACAGTAAACCTGGAGTGAAGCATCGGAATCTATAACTAGTGACACAGGGATGGTTTAAAACATAGACAGTAAGAAGAGTCAGTATTCTTGTACTTAAGTCGGCATTGTGCCTTTTGTATTTAATTCCGATGCAATTTCTGTGTTTCATCGTCAATAAGAAGGTCCAAGGGATACAGTAAACCTGAAGTGAAGCACCGTAATCTATAACTCGTGTCACAGGAATGGTTCAAAGCATAGTCAGTAAGAAGAGTCAGTCTTCTTGTACATAAGTCGACATTGTGCCCTTTGCATTTAATTCCGATGCAATTTCTGTGTTTCTGCGACAATAAGGAGGTCCAAGGGATACAGTAAACCTGGAGTGAAGCATCAGAATCTATAACTAGTGTCACAGTAATGGTTCAAATCATAGTCGGTAAGAAGAGTCAGTCTTCTTGTACTTAAGTCGGCATTGTGCCTTTTGTATTTATTTCCGATGCAATTTCTGTGTTTCATCTTCAATAAGAAGGTCCAAGGGATACAGTAAACCTGGAGTGCAGCATCGGAATCTATAACTAGTGTCACAGGAATGAATCAAAACATAGTCAGTAAGAAGAGTCAGTCTTCTTGTACTTAAGTCGGCATTGTGCCTTTTGTATTTAATTCCGATTCAATTTCTGTGTTTCATCGTCAATAAGAAGGTCCAAGGGATACAGTAAACCTGGAGTTAAGCATCGGAATCTATAACTAGTGTCACAGGGATGGTTTAAAACATAGACAGTAAGAAGAGTCAGTATTCTTGTACTTAAGTCGGCATTGTGCATTTTGTATTTAATTCTGATGCAATTTCTGTGTTTCATCTTCAATATGAAGGTCCAAGGGATACACTAAACCTGAAGTGTAGCATCAGAATCTATAACTAGTGTCACAGGAATGGTTCAAACATAGTCAGTAAGAAGAGTCAGTCTTCTTGTACTTAAGTCGGCATTGTGCCTTTTGTATTTATTTCCGATGCAATTTCTGTGTTTCATCTTCAATAAGAAGGTCCAAGGGATACAGTAAACCTGAAGTGAGGCGACGGAATCAATAACTAGTGTCACATGAATGGTTCAAATCATAGTCAGTAAGAAGAGTCAGTCTTCTTGTACTTAAGTCGCCATTGTGCCTTTTGTATTTAAGTCCGATGCAATTTCTGTGTTTCATCGTCAATAAGAATTTCCAAGGGATACAGCAAACCTGAAGTGTAGCATCAGAATCCATAACTAGTGTCACATGAATGGTGCAAATCATAGTCAGTAAGAAGAGTCAGTCTTCTTGTACTTAAGTCGCCATTGTGCCTTTTGTATTTAATTCCGATGCAATTTCTGTGTTTCATCGTCAATAAGAAGGTCCAAGGTATACAGTAAACCTGAAGTGAAGCGCCGGAATCTATAACTTGTGTTACGGGAATGGTTCAAAAGATAGACAGTAAGAAGAGTCAGTCTTCTTGTACTTTCGTCGGCATTGTGCCTCTTGTATTTAATTCCGATGCAATTTCTGTGTTTCATCTTCAATAAGAAGGTCCAAAGGATACAGTAAACTTAAAGTGAAGCATCAGTGCCTATAACTAGTGTCACAGGAATGGATCAAAGCATAGTCAGTAAGAAGAGTCAGTCTTCTTGTACATAAGTCGGCATTGTGCCTTTTGTATTTAATTCCGATGCAATTTTTGTGTTTCATCGTCAATATGAAGGTCCAAGGGATACAGTAAACCTGAAGTGATGCATCGGAATCTATAACTAGTGTAACAGGAATGGTTCAAAGCATAGACAGTGGGAAGAGTCAGTCTTCTTGTACTTAAGTCGGCATTGTGCCTTTTGAATTTAATTCCGATGCAATTTCTGTGTTTCATCGTCAATAAGAAGGTCAGAGGGATACAGTAAACCTGATGTGAAGCATTGGAATCTATAACTAGTGTCACAGGAATGGTTCAAAACATAGACAGTAGGAAGAGAGAGTCTTCTTGTACTTAAGTCAACATTGTGCCTTTTGTATTTAATTCCGATGCAATTTCTGTGTTTCATCGTCAATAAGAATGTCCAAGGGATACAGTAAACCTGAAGTGAAGCACCGGAATCTATAACTAGTGTTACAGGAATGGTTCAAAAGATAGACAGTAAGAAGAGTCAGTCTTCTTGTACTTTCGTCGGCATTGTGCCTTTTGCATTTAATTCCGATGCAATTTCTGTGTTTCATCTTCAATAAGAAGGTCCAAAGGATACAGTAAGCTTGAAGTGAAGCATCAGAGTCTATAACTAGTGTCACAGAAATGGATCAAAACATAGTCAGTAAGAAGAGTCAGTCTTCTTGTACATAAGTCGGCATTGTGCCTTTTGTATTTATTTCCGATGCAATTTTTGTGTTTCATCGTCAATAAGAAGGTCCAAGGGATACAGTAAACCTGAAGTGATGCATCGAAATCTATAACTAGTGTAACAGGAATTGTTCAAAGCATAGACAGTGGGAAGAGTCAGTCTTCTTGTACTTAAGTCGACATTGTGCCTTTTGTACTTAATTCCGATGCAATTTTTGTGTTTCATCGTCAATAAGAAGGTCCAAGGGATACAGTAAACCTGAAGTGAAGCATCGGAATCTATAACTAGTGTAACAGTAGTGGTTCAAAGCATAGACTGTGGGAAGAGTCAGTCTTCTTGTACTTAAGTCGGCATTGTGCCTTTTGTGTTTAATTTCGATGCAATTTCTATGTTTCATCGTCAATAAGAAGGTAAGAGGGATACAGTAAACCTGAAGTGAAACATCCGAATTTATAACTAGTGTAACAGGAACGGTTCAAAGTGTAGACAGTGGGAAGAGTCAGTCTTCTTGTACTTAAGTCGGCATTGTGCATTTTGTATTTAATTCCAATGCAATTTCTGTGTTTCATCGTCAATAAGAAGGTCAGAGGGATACAGTAAACCTGAAGTGAAGCATCGGAATCTGTAACTAGTGTCACAGGAATGGTTCAAAACATAGACAGTAGGATGAGACTGTCTTCTTGTACTTAAGTCGGCCTTCTACCTTTTCTATATAATTCCTATGCAATTTCTGTGTTTCTTCGTCAATAAGAAGGTCCAATGGATATAGTAAATCTGGAGTGAAGCATCGGAATCTATAACTAGTGTCACAGGAATGGTTCAAAACATAGACAGTAAGTAGGGTCAGACTTCGTGTACTTAAGTCGGAATAGTGCCTTTTTTATTTAATTCTGATGCAATTTCTGTGTTTCATCATCAATGAGAAGGTCCAAGGGATACAGTAAACCTGGAGTGAAGCATCGGAATCTATAACTACTGTCACAGGAATGGTTCAAAACATCGACAGTAAGAAGAGTCAGTCTTCCTGTACTTAATTCGGTATTGTGCCTTTAGTATTTAATTCCGATGCAAATTTATGTGTTTCATCGTTAAAAAGAAGGTCAGAGGCATACAGTAAATCTGAAATCAAGCATCGGAATCTATAACTAGTGTGACAGGAATGGTTCAAAACATAGTCAGTAAGAGGAGTCAGTCTTCTTGTACTTAAGTCGGCATTGTGCCTTTTGTATTTAATTGCGATGCACGTTCTGTGTTTCATCGTCAACAAGAAGGTCCAAGGGATACAGTAAACCTGGAGTGAAGCATCAGAATCTATAACTAGTGACACAGGGATGGTTTAAAACATAGACAGTAAGAAGAGTCAGTATTCTTGTACTTAAGCCGGCATTGTGCCTTTTGTATTTAATTCCGATGCAATTTCTGTGTTTCATCGTCAATAAGAAGGTCCAAGGGATACAGTAAACCTGAAGTGAAGCACCGTAATCTATAACTCGTGTCACAGGAATGGTTCAAAGCATAGTCAGTAAGAAGAGTCAGTCTTCTTGTACTTAAGAAGACATTGTGCCCTTTGCATTTAATTCCGATGCAATTTCTGTGTTTCTACGACAATAAGGAGGTCCAAGGGATACAGTAAACCTGGAGTGAAGCATCGGAATCTATAACTAGTGTCACAGTAATGGTTCAAATCATAGTCGGTAAGAAGAGTCAGTCTTCTTGTACTTAAGTCGGCATTGTGCCTTTTGTATTTAATTACGATGCAATTTCTGTGTTTCATCGTCAATAAGAAGGTCCAAGGGATACAGTAAACCTGGAGTGCAGCATCGGAATCTATAACTAGTGTCACAGGAATGAATTAAAACATAGTCAGTAAGAAGAGTCAGTCTTCTTGTACTTAAGTCGGCATTGTGCCTTTTGTATTTAATTCCGATGCAATTTCTGTGTTTCATCGTCAATAAGAAGGTCCAAGGGATACAGTAAACCTGGAGTTAAGCATCGGAATCTATAACTAGTGTCACAGTTATGGTTTACAACATATACCGTAAGAAGAGTCAGTATTCTTGTACTTAAGTCGGCATTGTGCCTTTTGTATTTAATTCTGATGCAATTTCTGTGTTTCATCTTCAATAAGAAGGTCCAAGTGATACAGTAAACCTGAAGTGAGGCGACGGAATCAATAACAAGTGTCACATGAATGGTTCAAATCATAGTCAGTAAGAAGAGTCAGTCTTCTTGTACTTAAGTCGCCATTGTGCCTTTTGTATTTAATTCCGATGCGATTTCTGTGTTTCATCTTCAATAAGAAGGTCCAAGGGATACAGTAAACCTGAAGTGAGGCGACGGAATCAATAACTAGTGTCACATGAATGGTTCAAATCATAGTCAGTAAGAAGAGTCAGTCTTCTTGTACTTAAGTCGCCATTGTGCCTATTGTATTTTATTCCGATGCAATTTCTGTGTTTCATCGTCAATAAGAATTTCCAAGGGAAACACCAAACCTGAAGTGTAGCATCAGAATCCATAACTAGTGTCACATGAATGGTTCAAATCATAGTCAGTAAGAAGGGTCAGTGTTCTTGTACTTAAGTCGCCATTGTGCCTTTTGTATTTAATTCCGATGCAATTTCTGTGTTTCATCGTCAATAAGAAGGTCCAAGGGATACAGTAAACCTGAAGTGAAGCACCGGAATCTATAACTTGTGTTACGGGAATGGTTCAAAAGATAGACAGTAAGAAGAGTCAATCTTCTTGTACTTTCGTCGGCATTGTGCCTTTTGTATTTCATTCCGATGCAATTTCTGTGTTTCTTCTTCAATAAGAAGGTCCAAAGGATACAGTAAACTTGAAGTGAAGCATCAGTGTCTATAATTAGTGTCACAGGAATGGTTCAAAACGTAGTCAGTAAGAAGAGTCAGTCTTCGTGTACATAAGTCGGCATTGTGCCTTTTGTATTTAATTCCGATGCAATTTTTGTGTTTCATCGTTAATAAGAAGGTCCAAGGGATACAGTAAACCTGAAGTAATGCATCGGAATCAATAACTGGTGTCACAGGAATGGTTCAAAACATAGACAGTAAGTAGGTTCAGTCTTCTTGTACTTAAGTCGGCATTGTGCCTTTTGTATTTAATTCCGATGCAATTTCTGTGTTTCATCGTCAATAAGAAAATCCAAGGGATACAGTAAACCTGAAGTGAAGCATCGGAATCTATAACTAGTGTAACAGGAGTGGTTCAAAGCATAGACTGTGGGAAGAGTCAGTCTTCTTGTACTTAAGTCGGCATTGTGCCTTTTGTATTTAATTTCGATGCAATTTCTATGTTTCATCGTCAATAAGAAGGTAAGAGGGATACAGTAAACCTGAAGTGAAGCATCGGAATCTATAACTAGTGTAACAGGAACGGTTCAAAGCATAGACAGTGGGAAGAGTCAGTCTTCTTGTACTTAAGTCGGCATTGTGCATTTTGTATTTAATTCCAATGCGATTTCTGTGTTTCATCGTCAATAAGAAGGTCAGAGGGATACAGTAAACCTGAAGTGAAGCATCGGAATCTGTAACTAATGTCACAGGAATGGTTCAAATCATTGACAGTAGGAAGAGACTGTCTTCTTGTACTTAAGAGGGCCTTCTACCTTTTCTATATAATTCCTATGCAATTTCTGTGTTTTTTCGTCAATAAGAAGGTCCAATGGATATAGTAAATCTGGAGTGAAGCATCGGAATCTATAACTAGTGTCACAGGAATGGTTCAAAACATAGACAGTAAGTTGAGTCAGTCTTCGTGTACTTAAGTCGGAATGGTGCCTTTTTTATTTAATTCCGATGCAATTTCTGTGTTTAATCGTCAATGAGAAGGTCCAAGGGATACAGTAAACCTGGAGTGAAGCATCGGAATCTATAACTACTGTCACAGGAATGGTTAAAAAACATCGACAGTAAGAAGAGTCAGTCTTCCTGTACTTAATTCGGTATTGTGCCTTTAGTATTTAATTCCGATGCAATATATGTGTTTCATCGTTAAAAAGAAAGTCAGAGGCATACAGTAAATCTGAAATCAAGCATCGGAATCTATAACTAGTGTGACAGGACTGGTTCAAAACATAGTCAGTAAGAGGAGTCAGTCTTCTTGTAATTAAGTCGGCATTGTGCATTTTGTATTTAATTGCGATGCACGTTCTGTGTTTCATCATCAACAAGAAGGTCCAAGGGATACAGTAAACCTGAAGTGAGGCGACGGAATCAATAACTAGTGTCACATGAATGGTTCAAATCATAGTCAGTAAGAAGAGTCAGTCTTCTTGTACTTAAGTCGCCATTGTGCCTTTTGTATTTAATTCCGATGCAATTTCTGTGTTTCATCGTCAATAAGAATTTCCAAGGGATACACGAAACCTGAAGTGTAGCATCAGAATCCATAACTAGTGTCACATGAATGGTTCAAATCATAGTCAGTAAGAAGAGTCAGTCTTCTAGTACTTAAGTCGCCATTGTGGCTTTTGTATTTAATTCCGATTCAATTTCTGTTTCATCGTCAATAAGAATGTCCAAGGGATACAGTAAACCTGGAGTGAAGCATCGGAATCTATAACTAGTGTCACATGAATGGTTCAGAACATAGACAGTAAGAAGAGTCAGTCTGCTTGTACTAAATTCGGCATTGTGCCTTTTGTATTTAATTCCGATGCAATTTCTATGTTGCATCGTCAATAAGAAGGTCAGAGGGATACAGTGAACCTGAAGTGAAGCATCGGAATCTATAACTAGTGTTACAGGAATGGTTCAAAAGATAGACAGTAAGAAGAGTCAGTCTGCTTGTACTTAATTCGGCATTGTGCCTTTTGTATTTAATTCGGATGCAATTTCTGTGTTTCGTCGTCAATAAGAAGGTCCAAGGGATACAGTAAACCTGAAGTGAAGCACCGGAATCTATAACTAGTGTTACAGGAATGGTTCAAAAGATAGACATAAAGAAGAGTCAGTCTTCTTGTACTTTCGTCGGCATTGTGCCTTTTGCATTCAATTCCGATGCAATTCTGTGTTTCATCTTCAATAAGAAGGTCCAAAGGATACAGTAAACTTGAAGTGAAGCATCAGAGTCTATAACTAGTGTCACAGGAATGGATCAAAACATAGTCAGTAAGAAGAGTCAGTCTTCTTGTACATAAGTCGGCATTGTGCCTTTTGTATTTAATTCCGATGCAATTTTTGTGTTTCATCGTCAATAAGAAGGTCCAAGGGATACAGTAAACCTGAAGTGATGCATCGGAATCTATAACTAGTGTAACAGGAATGGATCAAATCACAGACAGTGGGAAGAGTCAGTCTTGTTGTACTTAAGTCGGCATTGTGCCTTTTGTATTTAATTCCGATGCAATTTCTGTGTTTCATCGTCAATAAGAAGGTCAGAGGGATACAGTAAACCTGAAGTGAAGCATCGGAATCTATAACTAGTGTCACAGGAATGGTTCAAAACATAGACAGTAGAAGGAGACAGTGTTCTTTTACTTAAGTCGGCATTGTGCCTTTTCTATTTAATTCCCATGCAATTTCTATGTTTCATCGTCAATAAGAAGGTCCAATTGATATAGTAAAGCTGGAGTGAAGCATCGGAATCAATAACTGGTGTCACAGGAATGGTTCAAATCATAGACAGTAAGTAGGGTCAGTCTTCTTGTACTTAAGTCGGCATTATGCCCTTTGTATTTAATTCCGATGCAATTTCTGTGTTTCATCGTGAATAATAAGGTCCAAGGGATACAGTAAGCCTGAAGTGAAGCATCGGAATCTATAACTAGTGTAACAGGAATGGTTCAAAGCATAGACTGTGGGAAGAGTCAGTCTTCTTGTACTTAAGTCGGCATTGTGCCTTTTGTATTTAATTTCGATGCAATTTCTATGTTTCATCGTCAATAAGAAGGTAAGAGGGATACAGTAAACCTGAAGTGAAGCATTGGAATCTATAACTAGTGTAACAGGAATGGTTCAAAGCATAGACAGTGGGAAGAGTCAGTCTTCTTGTACTTAAGTCGGCATTGTGCATTTTGTATTTAATTCCAATGCAATTTCTGTGTTTCATCGTCAATAAGAAGGTCAGAGGGATACAGTAAACCTGGAGTGAAGCATCGGAATCTATAACTAGTGTCACAGGAATGGTTCAAAGCATAGACAGTAAGTAGGGCCAGTCTTCGTGTACTTAAGTCGGCATAGTGCCTTTTTTATTTAATTCCGATGCAATTTCTGTGTTTCATCGTCAATGAGAATGTCCAAGGGATACAGTAAACCTGGAGTGAAGCATCGGAATCTATAACTACTGTCACAGGAATGGTTCAAAACATCGACAGTAAGAGGAGTCAGTCTTCCTGTACTTAATTCGGTATTGTGCCTGTAGTATTTAATTCCGATGCAATTTATGTGTTTCATCGTTAAAAAGAAGGTCAGAGGGATACAGTAAATCTGAAGTCAAGCATCGGAATCTATAACTAGTGTGACAGGAATGGTTCAAAACATAGTCAGTAAGAGGAGTCATTCTTCTTGTACTTAAGTCGGCATTGTGCCTTTTGTATTTAATTCCGATGCACGTTCTGTGTTTCATCGTCAACAAGAAGGTCCAAGGGATACAGTAAACCTAGAGTGAAGCATCGGAATCTATAACTAGTGACACAGGGATGGTTTAAAACATAGACAGTAAGAAGAGTCAGTATTCTTGTACTTAAGTCGGCATTGTGCCACTTGTATTTAATTCCGATGCAATTTCTGTGTTTCATCGTCAATAAGAAGGTCCAAGGGATACAGTAAACCTGAAGTGAAGCACCGTAATCTATAACTCGTGTCACAGGAATGGTTCAAAGCATAGTCAGTAAGATAAGTCAGTCTTCTTGTACTAAGGTCGGCATTGTGCCCTTTGTATTTCATTCCGATGCCATTTCTGTGTTTCTTCGTCAATAAGGAGGTCCATGGGATACAGTAAACCTGGAGTGAAGCATCGGAATCTATAACTAGTGTCACAGGAATGGTTCAAATCATAGTCGGTAAGAAGAGTCATTCTTCTTGTACTTAAGTCGGCATTGTGCCTTTTGTATTTAATTCCGATGCAATTTCTGTGTTTCATCGTCAATAAGAAGGTCCAAGGGATACAGTAAACCTGGAGTGAAGCATCGGAATCTATAACTAGTGTCACAGCAATGAATCAAAACATAGTCAGTAAGAAGAGTCAGTCTTCTTGTACTTAGGTCGGCATTGTGCCTTCTGTATTTAATTCCGATGCAATTTCTGTGTTTCATCGTCAATAAGAAGGTCCAAGGGATACAGTAAACCTTGAGTTAAGCATCGGAATCTATAAGTAGTGTCACAGGGATGGTTCAAAACATAGTCAGTAAGAAGAGTCAGTCTTCTTGTACATAAGTCGGCATTGTGCCTTTTGTATTTAATTCCGATGCAATTTTTGTGTTTCATCGTCAATAAGAAGGTCCAAGTGATACAGTAAACCAGAAGTGATGCATCGGGATCTTTAACTAGTGTAACAGGAATGGTTCAAAGCACAGACAGTAGAAGGAGACAGTGTTCTTTTACATAAGTCGGCATTGTGCCTTTTCTATTTATTTCCTATGCAATTTCTATGTTTCATCGTCAATAAGAAGGTCCAAGGGATATAGTAAACCTGGAGTGAAGCATCGGAATCAATAACTGGTGTCACAGGAATGGTTCAAAGCATAGACAGTAAGTAGGGTCAATCTTCTTGTACTTAAGTCGGCATTGTGCCTTTTGTATTTAATTCCGATCCAATTTCTGTGTTTCATCGTCAATAAGAAGGTCCAAGGGATACAGTAAACCTGAAGTGAAGCATCGGAATCTATAATTAGTGTAACAGGAATGGTTCAAAGCATACACTGTGGGAAGAGTCAGTCTTCTTGTACTTAAGTCGGCATTGTGCCTTTTGTATTTAATTTCGATGCAATTTCTATGTTTCATCGTCAATAAGAAGGTAAGAGGGATACAGTAAACCTGAAGTGAAGCATCGGAATCTATAACTAGTGTAACAGGAATGGTTCAAAGAATAGACAGTGGGAAGAGTCAGTCTTCTTGTACTTAAGTCGGCATTGTGCATTTTGTATTTAATTCCAATGCAATTGCTGTGTTTCATCGTCAATAAGAAGGTCAGAGAGATACAGTAAACCTGAAGTGAAGCATCGGAATCTATAACTAGTGTCACAGGAATGGTTCAAAGCGTAGACAGTAGGAAGAGACTGTCTTCTTGTACTTAAGTCGGCCTTCTACCTTTTCTATATAATTCCTATGCAATTTCTGTGTTTCTTCGTCAATACGAAGTTCCAATGGATATAGTAAACCTGGAGTGAAGCATCGGAATCTATAAGTAGTGTCACAGGGATGGTTCAAAACATAGACAGTAAGATGAGTCAGTATTCTTGTACTTAAGTCGGCATTGTGCCTTTTGTATTTAATTCCGATGCAATTTCTGTGTTACATCTTCAATATGAAGGTCCAAGGGATACACTAAACCTGAAGTGTAGCATCAGAATCTATAACTAGTGTCACAGGAGTGGTTCAAACACAGTCAGTAAGAAGAGTCAGTCTTCCTGTACTTAATTCGGTATTGTGCCTTTAGTATTTAATTCCGATGCAATTTATGTGTTTCATCGTTAAAAAGAAGGTCAGAGGGATACAGTAAATATGAAGTCAAGCATCGGAATCTATAACCAGTGTGACAGGAATGGTTCAAAACATAGTCAGTAAGAGGAGTCAGTGTTCTTGTACTTAAGTCGGCATTGTGCCTTTTGTATTTAATTCCGATGCACGTTCTGTGTTTCATCGTCAACAAGAAGGTCCAAGGGATACAGTAAACCTGGAGTGAAGCATCGGAATCTATAACTAATGACACAGGGATGGTTTAAAACATAGACAGTAAGAAGAGTCAGTATTCTTGTACTTAAGTCGGCATTGTGCCTTTTGTATTTAATTCCGATGCAATTTCTGTGTTTCATCGTCAATAAGAAGGTCCAAGGGATACAGTAAACCTGAAGTGAAGCACCGTAATCTGTAACTCATGTCACAGGAATGGTTCAAAGCATAGTCAGTAAGAAGAGTCATCTTCTTGTACTTAAGTCGGCATTGTGCCCTTTGTATTTAATTCCGATGCCATTTCTGTGTTTCTTCGTCAATAAGGAGGTCCATGGGATACAGTAAACCTGGAGTGAAGCATCGGAATCTATAATTAGTGTCACAGGAATGGTTCAAATCATAGTCGGTAAGAAGAGTCAGTCTTCTTGTACTTAAGTCGGCATTGTGCCTTTTGTATTTAATTCCGATGCAATTTCTGTGTTTCATCGTCAATAAGAAGGTCCAAGGGTTACAGTAAACCTGGAGTGAAGCATCGGAATCTATAACTAGTGTCACAGGAATGAATCAAAACATAGTCAGTAAGAAGAGTCAGTCTTCTTGTACTTAAGTCGGCATTGTGCCTTTTGTACTTAATTCCGATGAAATTTCTGTGCTTCATCTTCAATAAGAAGGTCCAAGGGATACAGTGAACCTGAAGTGAGGCGACGGAATCAAAAGCTAGTGTCACATGAATGTTTCAAATCATAGTCATTAAGGATAGTCAGTCTTCTTGTACTTAAGTCGACATTGTGCCTTTTGTATTTAATTCCGATGCAATATCTGTGTTTCATCGCCAATAAGAATTTCCAAGGGATACACCAAACCTGAAGTGTAGCATCAGAATCCATAACTAGTGTCTCAGGAATGGTTCAAACATAGTCAGTAAGAAGAGTCAGTCTTCTTGTACTTAAGTCGGCATTGTGCCTTTTGTATTTAATTCCGATGCAGTTTCTGTGTTTCATCGTCAATAAGAAGGTCCAAGGGATACAGTAAACCTGGAGTGAAGCGTCGGAATCTATAACTACTGTCACAGGAATGGTTCATATGTTCGACGGTAAGAAGAGTCAGTCTTCTTGTACTTAATTCGGCATTGTGCCTTTAGTATTTAATTCCGATGCAATTTATGTGTTTCATCGTTAAAATGAAGGTCAGAGGGATACAGTAAATCTGAAGTCAAGCATCGGAATCTATAACTAGTGTCACAGGAATGGTTCAAAACATAGTCAGTAAAAAGAGTCAGTCTTCTTGTACTTAAGTCGGCATTGTGCCTTTTGTATTTAATTCCGATGCAAGTCCTGTGTTTCATCGTCAACAAGAAGATCCAAGGTATTCAGTAAACCTGGAGTGAAGCATCGGAATCTATAACTAGTGACACAGGGATGGTTCAAAACATAGACAGTAAGAAGAGTCAGTATTCTTGTACTTAAGTCGGAATTGTGCCTGTTGTATTTAATTCCGATGCAATTTCTGTGTTTCATCGTCAATAAGAAGGTCCAAGGGATACAGTAAACCTGAAGTGAAGCACCGTAATCTATAACTAGTGTCACAGGAATGTTTCAAAGCATAGTCAGTAAGAAGAGGCAGCCTTCTTGTACTTAAGTCGGCATTGTGCCTTTTGTATTTAATTCCGATGCAATTTCTGTGTTTCTTCGTCAATACGGAGGTCCAAGGGATACAGTAAACCTGGAGTGAAGCATCGGAATCTATAACTAGTGTCACAGGAATGGTTCAAAACATAGTCAGTAAGAAGAGTCAGTCTTCTTGTACTTATGTCGGCAATGTGCCTGTTGTATTTAATTCCGATGCTATTTTTGGGTTTCATCGTCAATAAGAAGGGCCGAGGGATACAGTAAACCTGGTGTGAAGCATCGGAATCTATAACTAGTGTCACAGGAATGAATCAAAACATGGTCAGTAAGAAGAGTCAGTCTTCTTGTACTTAAGTCGGCCTTGTGCCTTTTGTATTTAATTCCGATGCAATTTCTGTGTTTCATCGTCAATAAGAAGGTCCAAGGGATACAGTAAACCTGGAGTTAAGCATCGGAATCTATAACTAGTGTCACAGGGATGGTTCAAAACATAGACAGTAATTAGAGTCGGTATTCTTGTACTTAAGTCGGCATTGTGCCTTTTGTATTTAATTCCGATGCAATTTCTGTGTTACATCTTCAATATGAAGGTCCAAAGGATACAGTAAACCTGAAGTGAAGCATCAGAGTCTGTAACTAGTGTAACAGGAATGGTTCAAAACATAGTCAGTAAGAAGAGTCAGTCTTCTTGCACATAAGTCGGCATTGTGCCTTTTGTATTTCATTCCGATGCAATTTCTGTGTTTCATCGTCAATAAGAAGGTCCAAGGTATACAGTAAACCTGAAGTGAAGCATCGGAATCTATAACTAGTGTCACAGGAATGGTTCAAAACATAGTCAGTAGGAAGAGACAGTCTTCTCGTATTTAAGGCGGCATTGTGCCTTTTCTATTTAATTCCTATTCAATTTCTGTGTTTCATCGTCAATAAGAAGGTCCAAGGGATATAGTAAACCTGGAGTGAAGCATCGGAATCAATAACTAGTGTCACAGGAATGCTTCAAAACATAGACAGTAAGAAGAGTCAGTCTTCTTGTACTTAAGTCGGCATTGTGCCTTTTTTATTGAATTCCGATGCAATTTCTGTGTTTCATCGTCAATACGAAGGTCCAAGGGATACAGTAAACCTGGAGTGAAACATCGGAATCTATAACTACTGTCACAGGATTGGTTCAAATCATAGTCAGTAAGAAGAGGCAGTCTTCTTTTACTTAAGTCGGCATTGTGCCTTTTGTATTTAATTCCGATGCAATTTCTGTGTTTCATCGTCAATAAGAAGGTCCAAAGGATACAGTAAACATGGAGTGAAGCATCGGAATCTATAACTAGTGTCACAGGAATGAATCAAAGCATGGTCAGTGAGAAGAGTCAGTCTTCTTGTACTTAAGTCGGCATTGTGCCTTTTGTAATTAATTCCGATGCAATTTCTGTGTGTTTCATCGTCAATAAGAAGGTCCAAGGGATACAGTAAACCTGAAGTGAAGCATCAGAGTCTATAACTAGTGTAACAGGAATGGTTCAAAACATAGTCAGTAAGAAGAGTCAGTCTTCTTGTACATAAGTCGGCATTGTGCCTTCTCTATTTAATTCCTATGCAATTTCTGTGTTTCATCGTCAATAAGAAGGTCCAAGGGATATAGTAAACCTGGAGTAAAGCATCGGAATCAATTACTAGTGTCACAGGAACGGTTCAAAATATAGACAGTAAGAAGAGTCTGTCTTCTTGTACTTAAGTCGCCATTGTGCCTTTTGTATTTTATTCCGATGCAATTTCTGTGTTTCATCGTCAATAAGAAGGTCCAAGGGATACAGTAAACCTGAAGTGAGGCACCGGCATCAATAACTAGTGTCACATGAAACGGTTGAAATCATAGTCAGTAAGAAGAGTCAGTCTTCTTGTACTTAAGTCGCCATTGTGCATTTTGTATTTAGTTCCGATGCAATTTCTGTGTTTCATCGTCAATAAGAAGGTCCAAGGGATACAATAAACCTGGAGTGAAGCATCGGAATCTATAACTAGTGTCACATGAATGGTTCAAAACATAGACAGTAAGAGGAGTCAGTCTTCTTGTACCTAATTCGGCATTGTGCCTTTTGTATTTAATTCCGATGCTATTTCTGTGTTCCGTCGTCAATAAGAAGGTCCAAGGGATACAGTAAACCTGGAGTGAAGCATCGGAATCTATAACTAGTGACACAGGGATGGTTCAAAACATAGACAGTAAGAAGAGTCAGTATTCTTGTACTTATGTCGGCATTGTGCTATTTGTATTTAATTCCGATGCAATTTCTGTATTTCATCGTCAATAAGGAGGTCCAAGGGATACAGTAAACCTGAAGTGAAGCACCGGAATCTATAACTAGTGTTACAGGAATGGTTCAAATGATAGACAGTAAGAAGAGTCAGTCTTCTTGTACTTAAGACGGCACTGTGATTTTTGAATTTAATTCCGATGCAATTTCTATGTTTCATTGTCAATAAGGAGGTCCAAGGGATACACTAAACCTGAAGTGTAGCATCAGAATCTATAACTAGTGTCACAGGAATGGTTCAAACATAGTCAGTAAGAAGAGTCAGTCTTATTGTACTTAAGTCGGCATTGTGCCTTTTGTATTTGTTTCCGATGCAATTTCTGTGTTTCATCGTCAATAAGAAGGTCCAAGGGCTACACTAAACCTGAAGTTTAGCATCGGAATCTATAACTATTGTCACAGGAATGGTTCAAACATAATCAGTAAGAAGAGTCAGTCTTCTTGTACTTAAGTCGGCATTGTGCCTTTTGTATTTATTTCAGATGCAATTTCTGTGTTTCATCTTCAATAAGAAGGTCCAAGGGATACAGTAAACCTGAAGTGAGGCACCGGAATCAATAACTAGTGTCACATGAATAGTTCAAATCATAGTCAGTAAGAAGAGTCAGTCTTCTTGTACTTATGTTGGCATTGTGCCTTTTGTATTTAATGCCGATGCTATTTTTGTGTTTCATCCTCAATAAGAAGGTCCAAGGGATACAGTAAGCCGGGAGTGAAGCATAGGAATCTATAACTAGTGTCACAGGAATGGTTCAAAACATACTCAGTAAGAAGAGTCAGTCTTCTTGTACTTAGGTCAGCATTGGGTTTTTTGTATTTCATTCCGATGCAATTTCTGTGTTTCATCGTCAATAAGAAGGTCCAAGGGATACAGTAAACCTGGAGTGAAGCATCGGAATCTATAACTAGTGTCACAGGAATGAATCAAAACATAGTCAGTAAGATAAGTCAGTTTTCTTCTACATAAGTCGGCTTTGTGTATTTTGTATTTAATTCCGATGCAATTTCTGTGTTTCATCGTCAACAAGAAGGTCCAAGGGATACAGCAAACCAGAAGTGCAGCTTCGGAATCTATAACTAGTGTCACAGGAATGGTTCAAAACATAGACAGATAGAAGAGTCAGTCTTCTTGTACTTAAGTCTGCATTGTGCCTTTTCTATTTACTTCCGATGCAATTTCTGTGTTTCATCGTCAATAAGAAGTTCCAAGGGATACAGTAAGCGGGAGTGAAGCATCGGAATCTATAACTAGTGTCACAGGAATGGTTCAAAACATAGACAGTAGGAAGAGTCAGTCTTCTTGTACTTAAGTCGGCATTGTGCCTTTTGTATTTAATTCCGATGCAATTTCTGTGTTTCATCGTCAATAAGAAAGTAAGAGGGATACAGTAAACCTGAAGTGAAGCGTTGGAATCTATAACTAGTGTCTCAGGAATGGTTCAAAACATAGACAGTAGGAAGAGTTAGTCTTATTGTACTTAAGTCGGCATTGTGCCTTCTCTATTTACTTCCGATGCAATTGCTGTGTTTCATCGTCAATAAGAAGGTCCAAATGATACAGTATACCTGAAGTGAAGCATCGGAATCTATAACTAGTGTCACAGGAATGGTTCAAAGCATAGTCAGTAAGAAGAGTCAGTCTTCTTGTACTTAAGTCGGCATTGTGAACTTTGTATTTAATTCCGATGCAATTTCTGTGTTTAATCGTCAATAAGAAGGTGCAAGGGATACAGTAAACCTGGAGTGAAACATCGGAATCTATAACTACTGTCACAGGATTGGTTCAAATCATAGTCAGTAAGAAGAGGCAGTCTTCTTTTACTTAAGTCGGCATTGTGCCTTTTGTATTTAATTCCGATGCAATTTCTGTGTTTCATCGTCAATAAGAAGGTCCAAAGGATACAGTAAACATGGAGTGAAGCATCGGAATCTATAACTAGTGTCACAGGAATGAATCAAAGCATGGTCAGTGAGAAGAGTCAGTCTTCTTGTACTTAAGTCGGCATTGTGCCTTTTGTAATTAATTCCGATGCAATTTCTGTGTGTTTCATCGTCAATAAGAAGGTCCAAGGGATACAGTAAACCTGAAGTGAAGCATCAGAGTCTATAACTAGTGTAACAGGAATGGTTCAAAACATAGTCAGTAAGAAGAGTCAGTCTTCTTGTACATAAGTCGGCATTGTGACTTTTGTATTTCATTCCGATGCAATTTCTGTGTTTCATCGTCAATAAGAAGGTCCAAGGTATACAGTAAACCTGATGTGAAGCATCGGAATCTATAACTAGTGTCACTGGAATGGTTCAAACATAGTCAGTAGGAAGAGACAGTCTT
This sequence comes from Schistocerca americana, assembly GCF_021461395.2. Lineage (NCBI taxonomy): Eukaryota > Metazoa > Arthropoda > Insecta > Orthoptera > Acrididae > Schistocerca > Schistocerca americana. The sequence goes on from NC_060123.1 coordinate 761,611,886, forward strand.
CTTGTACTTAAGTCGGCATTGTGCCTTCTCTATTTAATTCCTATGCAATTTCTGTGTTTCATCGTCAATAAGAAGGTCCAAGGGATATAGTAAACCTGGAGTAAAGCATCGGAATCAATTACTAGTGTCACAGGAACGGTTCAAAATATAGACAGTAAGAAGAGTCTGTCTTCTTGTTCTTAAGTCGCCATTGTGCCTTTTGTATTTTATTCCGATGCAATTTCTGTGTTTCATCGTCAATAAGAAGGTCCAAGGGATACAGTAAACCTGAAGTGAGGCACCGGCATCAATAACTAGTGTCACATGAAACGGTTGAAATCATAGTCAGTAAGAAGAGTCAGTCTTCTTGTACTTAAGTCGCCATTGTGCATTTTGTATTTAATTCCGATGCAATTTCTGTGTTTCATCGTCAATAAGAAGGTCCAAGGGATACAATAAACCTGGAGTGAAGCATCGGAATCTATAACTAGTGTCACATGAATGGTTCAAAACATAGACAGTAAGAGGAGTCAGTCTTCTTGTACCTAATTCGGCATTGTGCCTTTTGTATTTAATTCCGATGCTATTTCTGTGTTTCGTCGTCAATAAGAAGGTCCAAGGGATACAGTAAACCTGGAGTGAAGCATCGGAAACTATAACTAGTGACACAGGGATGGTTCATAACATAGACAGTAAGAAGAGTCAGTATTCTTGTACTTATGTCGGCATTGTGCTATTTGTATTTAATTCCGATGCAATTTCTGTATTTCATCGTCAATAAGGAGGTCCAAGGGATACAGTAAACCTGAAGTGAAGCACCGGAATCTATAACTAGTGTTACAGGAATGGTTCAAATGATAGACAGTAAGAAGAGTCAGTCTTCTTGTACTTAAGACGGCACTGTGATTTTTGAATTTAATTCCGATGCAATTTCTATGTTTCATTGTCAATAAGGAGGTCCAAGGGATACACTAAACCTGAAGTGTAGCATCAGAATCTATAACTAGTGTCACAGGAATGGTTCAAACATAGTCAGTAAGAAGAGTCAGTCTTCTTGTACTTAAGTCGGCATTGTGCCTCTTGTATTTGTTTCCGATGCAATTTCTGTGTTTCATCGTCAATAAGAAGGTCCAAGGGCTACACTAAACCTGAAGTTTAGCATCGGAATCTATAACAAGTGTCACAGGAATGGTTCAAACATAATCAGTAAGAAGAGTCAGTCTTCTTGTACTTAAGTCGGCATTGTGCCTTTTGTATTTATTTCAGATGCAATTTCTGTGTTTCATCTTCAATAAGAAGGTCCAAGGGATACAGTAAACCTGAAGTGAGGCACCGGAATCAATAACTAGTGTCACATGAATAGTTCAAATCATAGTCAGTAAGAAGAGTCAGTCTTCTTGTACTTATGTTGGCATTGTGCCTTTTGTATTTAATTCCGATGCAATTTTTGTGTTTCATCCTCAATAAGAAGGTCCAAGGGATACAGTAAGCCGGGAGTGAAGCATAGGAATCTATAACTAGTGTCACAGGAATGGTTCAAAACATACTCAGTAAGAAGAGTCAGTCTTCTTGTACTTAGGTCAGCATTGGGTTTTTTGTATTTCATTCCGATGCAATTTCTGTGTTTCATCGTCAATAAGAAGGTCCAAGGGATACAGTAAACCTGGAGTGAAGCATCGGAATCTATAACTAGTGTCACAGGAATGAATCAAAACATAGTCAGTAAGATAAGTCAGTTTTCTTCTACATAAGTCGGCTTTGTGTATTTTGTATTTAATTCCGATGCAATTTCTGTGTTTCATCGTCAACAAGAAGGTCCAAGGGATACAGCAAACCAGAAGTGCAGCTTCGGAATCTATAACTAGTGTCACAGGAATGGTTCAAAACATAGACAGATAGAAGAGTCAGTCTTCTTGTACTTAAGTCTGCATTGTGCCTTTTCTATTTACTTCCGATGCAATTTCTGTGTTTCATCGTCAATAAGAAGTTCCAAGGGATACAGTAAGCGGGAGTGAAGCATCGGAATCTATAACTAGTGTCACAGGAATGGTTCAAAACATAGACAGTAGGAAGAGTCAGTCTTCTTGTACTTAAGTCGGCATTGTGCCTTTTGTATTTAATTCCGATGCAATTTCTGTGTTTCATCGACAATAAGAAAGTAAGAGGGATACAGTAAACCTGAAGTGAAGCATTGGAATCTATAACTAGTGTCTCAGGAATGGTTCAAAACACAGACAGTAGGAAGAGTTAGTCTTATTGTACTTAAGTCGGCATTGTGCCTTCTCTATTTACTTCCGATGCAATTGCTGTGTTTCATCGTCAATAAGAAGGTCCAAATGATACAGTATACCTGAAGTGAAGCATCGGAATCTATAACTAGTGTCACAGGAATGGTTCAAAGCATAGTCAGTAAGAAGAGTCAGTCTTCTTGTACTTAAGTCGGCATTGTGAACTTTGTATTTAATTCCGATGCAATTTCTGTGTTTAATCGTCAATAAGAAGGTGCAAGGGATACAGTAAAAATGGAGTGAAGCATCGGAATCTGTAACTAGTGTCACAGGAATGGTTCAAAACATAGACAGTAAGATGAGCCAGTCTTCTTGTACTTAAGTCGGCATTGTGCCTTTTTTATTTAAATCCGATGCAATTTCTGTGTTTCATCGTCAATGAGAAGGTCCAAGGGATACAGTAAACCTGGTGTGAAGCATCGGAATCTTTTACTAGTGTCACAGGAATGGATCAAAACATAGACAGTTAGAAAAGTCAGTCTTCTTGTACTTAATTCGGCATTGTGCCTTTTTAATTCAGTTCCGACGCAATTTCTGTGTATCATCGTCAATAAGAACGTCAGAGTGATACAGTAAATCTGAAGTGAAACATCGGAATCTATACCTAGTGTCACAGGAATGGTTCAAAACATAGTCATTAAGATGAGTCAGTCATCTTGTACTTATGTCGGCATTGTGCCTTTTGTATTTAATTCCGATGCAATTTCTGTGTTTCATCGTCAATAAGAAGGTCCAAGGTATACACTAAACCTGAAGTGTAGCATCAGAATCTATAACTAGTGTCACAGGAATGGTTCAAACATAGTCAGTAGGAAGAGTCAGTCTTCTTGTACTTAAGTTAGCATTGTGCCTTTTGCATTTATTTCCGATGTAATTTCTGTGTTCCATCTTCAATAAGAAGGTCCAAGGGATACAGTAAACCTGAAGTGAGGCACCGGAATCAATAACTAGTGTCACATGAATGGTTCAAATCATAGTCAGTAAGAAGAGTCAGTCTTCTTGTACTTAAGTCGCCATTGTGCCTTTTGTATTTAATTCCGATGCAATTTCTGTGTTTCATCGTCAATAAGAAGGTCAGAGGGATACAGTAAACCTGAAGTGAAGCATCGGAATCTATAACTAGTGTCACAGGAATGGTTCAAAATATAGTCAGTAAGAAGAGTCAGTCTTCTTGTACTTAAGTCGGCATTGTGCCTTTTGTATTTAATTCCGATGCATTTTCTGTGTTTCGTCGTCAATAAGAAGGTCGAAGGGATACAGTAAACCTGGAGTGAAGCATCGGAATCTATAACTAGTGACACAGGGATGGTTCAAAACATATACAGTAAGAAGAGTCAGTATTCTTGTACTTAAGTCGGCATTGTGCCTTTTGTATTTAATTCCGATGCAATTTCTGTATTTCAACGTGAATAAGAAGGTCCAAGGGATACAGTAAACCTGAAGTGAAGCATCGGAATCTATAACTAGTGTTACAGGAATGGTTCAAAAGATAGTCAGTAAGAAGAGTCAGTCTTCTTGTACTTAAGTCGGCATTGTGCCTTTTGTATTTAATTCCGATGCAATTTCTATGTTTCATTGTCAACAAGGAGGTCCAAGGGATACAGTAAACCTGGAGTGAAGCATCGGAATCTATAACTAGTGTCACAGGAATGGTTCAAAACATAGTCAGTAAGAAGAGTCAGTATTCTTGTAATTAAGTTGGCATTGTGCCTTTTGTATTTAATTCCGAAGCAATTTTTGTGTTTCATCCTCAATAAGAAGGTCCAAGGGATACAGTGAACCGGGAGTGAAGCATCGGAATCTATAACTAGTGTCACAGGAATGGTTCAAAACATAGTCAGTAAGAAGAGTCAGTCTTCTTGATCTTAGGTCGGCATTGTGCTTCTTGTATTTAATTCCGATGCAATTTCTGTGTTTCATCGTCAATAAGAAGGTCAAAGGCATACAGTAAACCTGGAGTGAAGCATCGGAATCTATAACTAGTGTCACAGCAATGAATCAAAACATAGTCAGTAAGAAGAGTCAGTCTTCTTGTACTTAAGTCGGCATTGTGCCTTTTGTATTTAATTCCGATGCAATTTCTGTGTTTCATCGTCAATAAGAAAGTAAGATGGATACAGTAAACCTGAAGTGAAGCATCGGAATCTATAACTAGTGTCTCAGGAATGGTTCAAAACATAGACATGAGGAAGAGTCAGTCTTATTGTACCTAAGTCGGCATTGTGCCTTTTGCATTTTATTCCGATGCAATTTCTGTGTTTCATTGTCAATAAGAAGGTCAGAGGGATACAGTAAACCTGAAGTGAAGCATCGGAATCTAAAACTAGTGTCACAGAAATGGTTCAAATCATAGACAGTAGGAAGAGTCAGTCTTCTAGCACTTAAGTCGGCATTGTGCCTTTTGTATTTAATTCCGATGCAATTTCTGTGTTTCATCGTCAATAAGGAGGTCCAAGGGATACAGTAAACCTGAAGTGAAGCATCGAAATTTATAACTAGTGTCACAGGAAAGGTTCAAAACATAGACAGAAGAAGAGTCAGTCTTCTCGTACTTAAGTCGGCATTGCCCATTTTTTATTTAATTCCGTTGCAATTTCTGTGTTTCATCGTCAATGAGAAGGTCAAAGGGATACAGTAAACCTGAAGTGAAGCATCCGAATCTATAACTAGTGTCACAGGAATGGTACAAAGCATAGAGAGTAGGAGGAGTCAGTCTTCTTGTACTTAAGTCGGCATTGTGAACTTTGTATTCAATTCCGATGCAATTTCTGTGTTTAATCGTCAATAAGAAGGTGCAAGGGATACAGTAAACCTGGAGTGAAGCATCGGAATCTGTAACTAGTGTCACAGGAATGGTTCAAAACATAGACAGTAAGATGAGTCAGTCTTCTTGTACTTAAGTCGGCATTGTGCTTTTTTTATTTAATTCCGATGCAATTTCTGTGTTTCATCGTCAATGAGAAGGTCCAAGGGATACAGTAAACCTAGAGTGAAGCATCGGAATCATTTACTAGTGTCACAGGAATGGATCAAAACATAGACAGTAAGAAAAGTCAGTCTTCTTGTACTTAATTCGGCATTGTGCCTTTTTAATTTAGTTCCGACGCAATTTCTGTGTATCATCGTCAATAAGAACGTCAGAGGGATACAGTAAATCTGAAGTGAAGCATCGGAATCTATAACTAGTGTCACAGGAATGGTTCAAAACATAGTCAGTAAGAAGAGTCAGTCTTCTTGTACTTAAGTGGGCATTGTGCCTTTTGTATTTAATTCCGATGCCATTTCTGTGTTTCATCGACAATAACAAGGTCCAAGGGATACACTAAACCTGAAGTGTAGCATCAGAATCTATAACTACTGTCACAGGAATGGTTCAAACTTAGACAGTAGGAAGAATCAGTCTTCTTGTACTTACGTCGGCATTGTGCCTTTTGTATTTATTTCCGATGTAATTTCTGTGTTTCATCTTCAATAAGAAGGTCCAAGGGATACAGTAAACCTGAAGTGAGGCACCGTAATCAATAACTAGTGTCACATGAATTGTTCAAATCATAGTCAGTAAGAAGAGTCAGTCTTCTTGTACTTAAGTCGCCATTGTGCCTTTTGTATTTAGTTCCGATGCAATTTCTGTGTATTATCGTCAATAAGAAGGTCCAAGGGATACAGTAAACCTGGAGTGAAGCATCGGAATCTATAACTAGTGTCACATGAATGGTTCAAAACATAGACAGTAAGAAGAGTCAGTCTTCTTGTACTTAATTCGGCATTGTGCCTTTTGTATTTAATTCCAATGCAATTTCTATGTTGCATCGTCAATAAGAAGGTCAGAGGGATACAGTAAACCTGAAGTGAAGCACCGGAATCTATAACTAGTGTTACAGGAATGGTTCAAAAGATATTTAGTAAGAAGAGTCAGTCTTCTTGTACTTAAGTCGGCATTGTGCATTTTGTATTTAATTCCGATGCAATTTCTATGTTTCATAGTCAATAAGGAGGTCCAAGGGATACAGTAAACCTGGAGTGAAGCATCGGAATCTATAACTAGTGTCACAGGAATGGTTCAAAACATAGTCAGTAAGAAGAGTCAGTATTCTTGTAATTAAGTTGGCATTGTGCCTTTTGTATTTAATTCCGATGCAATTTTTGTGTTTCATCCTCAATAAGAAGGTCCAAGGGATACAGTGAACCGGGAGTGAAGCATCGGAATCTATAACTAGTGTCACAGGAATGGTTCAAAACATAGTCAGTAAGAAGAGTCAGTCTTCTTGATCTTAGGTCGGCATTGTGCTTCTTGTATTTAATTCCGATGCAATTTCTGTGTTTCATCGTCAATAAGAAGGTCAAAGGCATACAGTAAACCTGGAGTGAAGCATCGGAATCTATAACTAGTGTCACAGCAATGAATCAAAACATAGTCAGTAAGAAGAGTCAGTCTTCTTGTACTTAAGTCGGCATTGTGCCTTTTGTATTTAATTCCGATGCAATTTCTGTGTTTCATCGTCAATAAGAAAGTAAGATGGATACAGTAAACCTGAAGTGAAGCATCGGAATCTATAACTAGTGTCTCAGGAATGGTTCAAAACATAGACATGAGGAAGAGTCAGTCTTATTGTACCTAAGTCGGCATTGTGCCTTTTGCATTTTATTCCGATGCAATTTCTGTGTTTCATTGTCAATAAGAAGGTCAGAGGGATACAGTAAACCTGAAGTGAAGCATCGGAATCTAAAACTAGTGTCACAGAAATGGTTCAAATCATAGACAGTAGGAAGAGTCAGTCTTCTAGCACTTAAGTCGGCATTGTGCCTTTTGTATTTAATTCCGATGCAATTTCTGTGTTTCATCGTCAATAAGGAGGTCCAAGGGATACAGTAAACCTGAAGTGAAGCATCGAAATTTATAACTAGTGTCACAGGAAAGGTTCAAAACATAGACAGAAGAAGAGTCAGTCTTCTCGCACTTAAGTCGGCATTGCCCATTTTTTATTTAATTCCGTTGCAATTTCTGTGTTTCATCGTCAATAAGAAGGTCAGAGGGATACAGTAAACCTGAAGTGAAGCATCCGAATCTATAACTAGTGTCACAGGAATGGTACAAAGCATAGAGAGTAGGAGGAGTCAGTCTTCTTGTACTTAAGTCGGCATTGTGCCTTCTCTATTTAATACAGATGCAATTGCTGTGTTTCGTCGTCAATAAGAAGGTCCAAGGGATACAGTAAACCTGAAGTGAAGCATCGGAATCTATAACTAGTGTCACAGGAATGGTTCATAGCTTAGTCAGTAAGAAGAGTCAGTCTTCTTGTACTTAAGTCGGCATTGTGAACTTTGTATTCAATTCCGATGCAATTTCTGTGTTTAATCGTCAATAAGAAGGTGCAAGGGATACAGTAAACCTGGAGTGAAGCATCGGAATCTGTAACTAGTGTCACAGGAATGGTTCAAAACATAGACAGTAAGATGAGTCAGTCTTCTTGTACTTAAGTCGGCATTGTGCCTTTTTTATTTAATTCCGATGCAATTTCTGTGTTTCATCGTCAATGAGAAGGTCCAAGGGATACAGTAAACCTAGAGTGAAGCATCGGAATCATTTACTAGTGTCACAGGAATGGATCAAAACATAGACAGTAAGAAAAGTCAGTCTTCTTGTACTTAATTCGGCATTGTGCCTTTTTAATTTAGTTCCGACGCAATTTCTGTGTATCATCGTCAATAAGAACGTCAGAGGGATACAGTAAATCTGAAGTGAAGCATCGGAATCTATAACTAGTGTCACAGGAATGGTTCAAAACATAGTCAGTAAGAAGAGTCAGTGTTCTTGTACTTAAGTGGACATTGTGCCTTTTGTATTTAATTCCGATGCCATTTCTGTGTTTCATCGACAATAACAAGGTCCAAGGGATACACTAAACCTGAAGTGTAGCATCAGAATCTATAACTACTGTCACAGGAATGGTTCAAACTTAGACAGTAGGAAGAGTCAGTCTTCTTGTACTTACGTCGGCATTGTGCCTTTTGTATTTATTTCCGATGTAATTTCTGTGTTTCATCTTCAATAAGAAGGTCCAAGGGATACAGTAAACCTGAAGTGAGGCACCGTAATCAATAACTAGTGTCACATGAATTGTTCAAATCATAGTCAGTAAGAAGAGTCAGTCTTCTTGTACTTAAGTCGCCATTGTGCCTTTTGTATTTAGTTCCGATGCAAATTCTGTGTATCATCGTCAATAAGAAGGTCCAAGGGATACAGTAAACCTGGAGTGAAGCATCGGAATCTATAACTAGTGTCACATGAATGGTTCAAAACATAGACAGTAAGAAGAGTCAGTCTTCTTGTACTTAATTCGGCATTGTGCCTTTTGTATTTAATTCCGATGCAATTTCTATGTTGCATCGTCAATAAGAAGGTCAGAGGGATACAGTAAACCTGAAGTGAAGCACCGGAATCTATAACTAGTGTTACAGGAATGGTTCAAATATAGTCAGTAAGAAGAGTCAGTCTTCTTGTACTTAAGTCGGCATTGTGCATTTTGTATTTAATTCCGATGCAATTTCTATGTTTCATAGTCAATAAGGAGGTCCAAGGGATACAGTAAACCTGGAGTGAAGCATCGGAATCTATAACTAGTGTCACAGGAATGGTTCAAAACATAGTCAGTAAGAAGAGTCAGTATTCTTGTAATTAAGTTAGCATTGTGCCTTTTGTATTTAATTCCGATGCAATTTTTGTGTTTCATCCTCAATAAGAAGGTCCAAGGGATACAGTGAACCGGGAGTGAAGCATCGGAATCTATAACTAGTGTCACAGGAATGGTTCAACACATAGTCAGAAAGAAGAGTCAGTCTTCTTGTACTTAGGTCGGCATTGTGCTTGCTGAATTTAATACCGATGCAATTTCTGTGTTTCATCGTCAAGAAGAAGGTCAAAGGGATACAGTAAACCGGGAGTGAAGCATCGGAATCTATAACTAGTGTCACAGGAATGAATCAAAACATAGTCAGTAAGAAGAGTCAGTCTTCTTGTACTTAAGTCGGCATTTTGCATTTTGTATTTAATTCCGATTCAATATCTGTGTTTCATCGTCAACAAGAAGGTCCAAGGGATACAGTAGATCAGAAGTGAAGCATCGGAATCTATAACTAGTGTCACAGGAATGGTTCAAATCATAGACAGAAGGAAGAGTCAGTCCTCTTGTACTTATGTCTGCATTGTGCCTCTTCTATTTACTTCCGATGCAATTTCTGTGTTTCATCGTCAATAAGAAGGTCCAAGGGATACAGTAAACCCTGAGTGAAGCATCGGAATCTATAACTAGTGTCACAGGAATGGTTCAAAACATAGACAGTAGGAAGAGTCAGTGTTCTTGTACTTAAGTCGGCATTGTGCCTTTTGTATTTAATTCCGATGCAATTTCTGTGTTTCATCGTCAATAAGAAAGGAAGATCTATACAGTAAACCTGAAGTGAAGCATCGGAATCTATAACTAGTGTCTCAGAAATGGTTCAAAACATAGGCGGTAGGAAGAGTCAGTCTTATTGTACTTAAGTCGGCATTGTGCATTTTGCATTTTATTCCGATGCAATTTCTGTGTTTCATTGTCAATAAGAATGTCAGAGGGATACAGTAAACCTGAAGTGAAGCATCGGAATCTAAAACTAGTGTCACAGAAATGGTTCAAATCATAGACAGTAGGAAGAGTCAGTCTTCTAGCACTTAAGTCGGCATTGTGCCTTTTGTATTTAATTCCGATGCAATTTCTGTGTTTCATCGTCAATAAGAAGGTCCAAGGGATACAGTAAACCTGAAGTGAAGCATCGAAATTTATAAATAGTGTCACAGGAAAGGTTCAAACATTAGACAGGAGAAGAGTCAGTCCTCTCGTACTTAAGTCGGCATTGCCCATTTTTTATTTAATTCCGTTGCAATTTCTGTGTTTCATCGTTAATGAGAAGGTCCAAGGGATACAGTAAACCTAGAGTGAAGCATCGGAATCTTTTACTAGTGTCACAGGAATGGTTCAAAACATAGACAGTAAGGAAAGTCAGTCTTCTTGTACTTAATTCGGCATTGTACCTTTTTAATTTAGTGCCGACGCAATTTCTGTGTTTCATCGTCAATAAGAACGTCAGAGGGATACAGTAAATCTGAAGTGAAGCATAGGAATCTATAACTAGTGTCACAGGAATGGTTCAAAACATAGTCAGTATGAAGAGTCAGAATTCTTGTACTAAAGTCGGCATTGTGCATTTTATATTTAATTCCGATGCAATTTATGTGTTTCATCGTCAATAAGAAGGACGAAGGGACACAGTAAACCTGGAGTGAAGTTTCGTAATCTATAACAAGTGTCACAGGGATGGCTCAAAACATAGACAGTAAGAAGAGTCAGTATTCTTGTACTTATGTCGGCATTGTGCCTTTCGTTTTTAATTCCGAAGCAATTTCTGTGTTTCATCTCCAATAAGAAGGTCAAAGGGATACAGTAAACCTGAAGTGAAGCATCAGAGTCTATAACTAGTGTCACAGGAATGGTTCAAAACATAGTCAGTAAGAAGAGTCAGTCTTCTTGTACTTAAGTTGGCATTTTGCCTTTTGTAATTAATTCCGATGCAATTTCTGTGTTTCATCGTCAATAAGAAGGTCCAAGGGATACTGTAAACCTGAAGTGAAGCATCGGAATCTATAACTAGTGTCACAGGAATGGTTCAAAACATAGATAGTGGGAAGAGTCAGTCTTCTTGTACTTAGGTCGGCATTGTGCTTGCTGAATTTAATACCGATGCAATTTCTGTGTTTCATCGTCAAGAAGAAGGTCAAAGGGATACAGTAAACCTGGAGTGAAGCATCGGAATCTATAACTAGTGTCACAGGAATGAATCAAAACATAGTCAGTAAGAAGAGTCAGTCTTCTTGTACTTAAGTCGGCATTTTGCATTTTGTATTTAATTCCGATTCAATATCTGTGTTTCATCGTCAACAAGAAGGTCCAAGGGATACAGTAGACCAGAAGTGAAGCATCGGAATCTATAACTAGTGTCACAGGAATGGTTCAAATCATAGACAGAAGGAAGAGTCAGTCCTCTTGTACTTATGTCTGCATTGTGCCTCTTCTATTTACTTCCGATGCAATTTCTGTGTTTCATCGTCAATAAGAAGGTCCAAGGGATACAGTAAACCCTGAGTGAAGCATCGGAATCTATAACTAGTGTCACAGGAATGGTTCAAAACATAGACAGTAGGAAGAGTCAGTCTTCTTGTACTTAAGTCGGCATTGTGCCTTTTGTATTTAATTCCGATGCAATTTCTGTGTTTCATCGTCAATAAGAAAGAAAGATGGATACAGTAAACCTGAAGTGAAGCATCGGAATCTATAACTAGTGTCTCAGAAATGGTTCAAAACATAGGCAGTAGGAAGAGTCAGTCTTATTGTACTTAAGTCGGCATTGTGCATTTTGCATTTTATTCCGATGCAATTTCTGTGTTTCATTGTAAATAAGAATGTCAGAGGGATACAGTAAACCTGAAGTGAAGCATCGGAATCTAAAACTAGTGTCACAGAAATGGTTCAAATCATAGACAGTAGGAAGAGTCAGTCTTCTAGCACTTAAGTCGGCATTGTGCCTTTTGTATTTAATTCCGATGCAATTTCTGTGTTTCATCGTCAATAAGAAGGTCCAAGGGATACAGTAAACCTGAAGTGAAGCATCGAAATTTATAAATAGTGTCACAGGAAAGGTTCAAACATTAGACAGGAGAAGAGTCAGTCTTCTCGTACTTAAGTCGGCATTGCCCATTTTTTATTTAATTCCGTTGCAATTTCTGTGTTTCATCGTTAATGAGAAGGTCCAAGGGATACAGTAAACCTAGAGTGAAGCATCGGAATCTTTTACTAGTGTCACAGGAATGGTTCAAAACATAGACAGTAAGGAAAGTCAGTCTTCTTGTACTTAATTCGGCATTGTGCCTTTTTAATTTAGTGCCGACGCAATTTCTGTGTTTCATCGTCAATAAGAACGTCAGAGGGATACAGTAAATCTGAAGTGAAGCATCGGAATCTATAACTAGTGTCACAGGAATGGTTCAAAACATAGTCAGTATGAAGAGTCAGAATTCTTGTACTAAAGTCGGCATTGTGCATTTTATATTTAATTCCGATGAAATTTATGTGTTTCATCGTCAATAAGAAGGACGAAGGGACACAGTAAACCTGGAGTGAAGTTTCGTAATCTATAACAAGTGTCACAGGGATGGCTCAAAACATAGACAGTAAGAAGAGTCAGTATTCTTGTACTTAAGTCGGCATTGTGCCTTTCGTATTTAATTCCGATGCAATTTCTGTGTTTCATCTCCAATAAGAAGGTCAAAGGGATACAGTAAACCTGAAGTGAAGCATCAGAGTCTATAACTAGTGTCACAGGAATGGTTCAAAACATAGTCAGTAAGAAGAGTCAGTCTTCTTGTACTTAAGTTGGCATTTTGCCTTTTGTAATTAATTCCGATGCAATTTCTGTGTTTCATCGTCAATAAGAAGGTCCAAGGGATACAGTAAACCTGAAGTGAAGCATCGGAATCTATAACTAGTGTCACAGGAATGGTTCAAAACATAGATAGTGGGAAGAGTCAGTTTTTCTTGTACTTAAGTCGGCATTGTGCGTTTTGTATTTAATTCCGATGCAATTTCTGTGTTTCATCATTAATAAGTGGGTCAGAAGGATACAGTAAACCTGAAGTGAAGCATCGGAATCTATAACTAGTGTCACAGGAATGGTTCAAAACATAGTCAGTAAGAAGAGTCAGTCTTCTTGTACTTAGGTCGGCATTGTGCCTTTTGTATTTAATTCCGATGCAACTTCTGTGTTTCATCGTCAATAAGAAGGTCCAAGGGATACACTAAACCTGAAGTGTAGCATCAGAATCTATAACTAGTGTCACAGGAATGGTTCAAACATAGTCAGTAGGAAGAGTCAGTCTTCTTGTACTTAAGTTAACATTGTGCCTTTTGTATTTATTTCCGATGTAATTTCTGTGTTCCATCTTCAATAAGAAGGTCCAAGGGATACAGTAAACCTGAAGTGAGGCACCGGAATCAATAACTAGTGTCACATGAATGGTTCAAATCATAGTCAGTAAGAAGAGTCAGTCTTCTTGTACTTAAGTCGCCATTCTGCCTTTTGTATTTAATTCCGGTGCAATTTCTGTGTTTCATCGTCAATAAGAAGGTCAGAGGGATACAGTAAACCTGGAGTGAAGCATCGGAATCTATAACTAGTGTCACATGAATGGTTCAAAACATAGACAATAAGAAGAGTCAGTCTTCTTGTACTTAATTCGGCATTGTGCCTTTTGTATTTAATTCCGATGCAATTTCTGTGTTTCATCGTCAATAAGAAGGTCAAAGGGATACAGTAAAACGGGAGTGAAGCATCGGAATCTATAACTACTGTCACAGAAATGGTTCAATGCATAGTCAGTAAGAAGAGTCACTATTTTTGTACTTAAGTCGGCATTGTGCCTTTTGTATTTAATTCCGATGCAATTTCTGTGATTCATCGTCAATAAGAAGGTCCAAGCGATACAGTAAACCTGGAGTGAAGCATCGGAATCTATAACTAGTGTCACACAAATGGTTCAAATCATAGTCAGTAAGAAGAGTCAGTCTTCTTGTACTAAAGTCGGCATTGTGCCTTTTGTATTTAATTCCGATGCTATATCTGAGTTTCATCGTCAATAAGAAGGTCCAAGGGATACAGTAAACCTGGAGTGAAGCATCGGAATCTATAACTGGTGTCACAGGGATGGTTCAAAACATAGACAGTAAGAATAGTCAGTACTCTTGTACTTATGTCGGCATTGTGCCTTTTTAATTTAGTTCCGACGCAATTTCTGTGTATCATCGTCAATAAGAACGTCAGAGGGATACAGTAAATCTGAAGTGAAGCATCGGAATCTATACCTAGTGTCACAGGAATGGTTCAAAACATAGTCATTAACAAGAGTCAGTCATCTTGTACTTAAGTCGGCATTGTGCCTTTTTTATTTAATTCCGATGCAATTTCTGTGTTTCATCGTCAATAAGAAGGTCCAAGGGATACACTAAACCTGAAGTGTAGCATCAGAATCTTTAACTAGTGTCACAGGAATGGTTCAAACATAGTCAGTAGGAAGAGTCAGTCTTCTTGTACTTAAGTTAACATTGTGCCTTTTGTATTTATTTCCGATGTAATTTCTGTGTTCCATCTTCAATAAGAAGGTCCAAGGGATACAGTAAACCTGAAGTGAGGCACCGGAATCAATAACTAGTGTCACATGAATGGTTCAAATCATAGTCAGTAAGAAGAGTCAGTCTTCTTGTACTTACGTCGCCATTCTGCCTTTTGTATTTAATTCCGATGCAATTTCTGTGTTTCATCGTCAATAAGAAGGTCCAAGGGATACAGTAAACCTGGAGTGAAGCATCGGAATCTATAACTAGTGTCACATGAATGGTTCAAACTATAGACAATAAGAAGAATCAGTCTTCTTGTACTTAATTCGGCATTGTGCCTTTTGTATTTAATTCCGATGCAATTTCTATGTTGCATCGTCAATAAGAAGGTCAGAAAGATACAGTAAACCTGAAGTGAAGCATCGGAATCAATAACTAGTGTCACAGGAATGGTTCAAAATATAGTCAGTAAGAAGAGTCAGTCTTCTTGTACTTAAGTCGGCATTGTGCCTTTTGTATTTAATTCCGATGCATTTTCTGTGTTTCTCCCGTCAATAAGAAGGTCGAAGGGATACAGTAAACCTGGAGTGAAGCATCGGAATCTATAACTAGTGACACAGGGTTGGTTCAAAACATATACAGTAAGAAGAGTCAGTATTCTTGTACTTTAGTCAGCATTGTGCCTTTTGTATTTAATTCCGATGCAATTTCTGTATTTCAACGTGAATAAGAAGGTCCAAGGGATACAGTAAACCTGAAGTGAAGCACCGGAATCTATATCTAGTGTTACAGGAATGGTTCAAAAGATAGTCAGTAAGAAGAGTCAGTCTTCTTGTACTTAAGTCGGCATTGTGCCTTTTGTATTTAATTCCGATGCAATTGCTATGTTTCATTGTCAACAAGGAAGTCCAAGGGATACAGTAAACCTGGAGTGAAGCATCGGAATCTATAACTAGTGTCACAGGAATGGTTCAAAACATAGTCAGTAAGAAGAGTCAGTATTCTTGTAATTAAGTTGGCATTGTGCCTTTTGTATTTAATTCCGAAGCAATTTTTGTGTTTCATCCTCAATAAGAAGGTCCAAGGGATACAGTGAACCGGGAGTGAAGCATCGGATTCTATAACTAGTGTCACAGGAATGGTTCAAAACATAGTCAGTAAGAAGAGTCAGTCTTCTTGATCTTAGGTCGGCATTGTGCTTCTTGTATTTAATTCCGATGCAATTTCTGTGTTTCATCGTCAATAAGAAGGTCAAAGGCATACAGTAAACCTGGAGTGAAGCATCGGAATCTATAACTAGTGTCACAGGAATGAATCAAAACATAGTCAGTAAGAAGAGTCAGTCTTCTTGTACTTAAGTCGGCATTGTGCCTTTTGTATTTAATTCCGATGCAAATTCTGTGTTTCATCGTCAATAAGAAAGTACGATGGATACAGTAAACCTGAAGTGAAGCATCGGAATCTATAACTAGTGTCTCAGGAATGGTTCAAAACATAGACATGAGGAAGAGTAAGACTTATTGTACCTAAGTCGGCATTGTGCCTTTTGCATTTTATTCCGATGCAATTTCTGTGTTTCATTGTCAATAAGAAGGTCAGAGGGATACAGTAAACCTGAAGTGAAGCATCGGAATCTAAAACTAGTGTCACAGAAATGGTTCAAATCATAGACAGTAGGAAGAGTCAGTCTTCTAGCACTTAAGTCGGCATTGTGCCTTTTGTATTTAATTCCGATGCAATTTCTGTGTTTCATCGTCAATAAGGAGGTCCAAGGGATACAGTAAACCTGAAGTGAAGCATCGAAATTTATAACTAGTGTCACAGGAAAGGTTCAAAACATAGACAGAAGAAGAGTCAGTCTTCTCGTACTTAAGTCGGCATTGCCCATTTTTTATTTAATTCCGTTGCAATTTCTGTGTTTCATCGTCAATAAGAAGGTCAGAGGGAAACAGTAAACCTGAAGTGAAGCATTCGAATCTATAACTAGTGTCACAGGAATGGTACAAAGCATATAGAGTAGGAAGAGTCAGTCTTCTTGTACTTAAGTCGGCATTGTGCCTTCTCTATTTAATACCGATGCAATTGCTGTGTTTCGTCGTCAATAAGAAGGTC
Organism: Schistocerca americana; assembly: GCF_021461395.2. Lineage (NCBI taxonomy): Eukaryota > Metazoa > Arthropoda > Insecta > Orthoptera > Acrididae > Schistocerca > Schistocerca americana. Next base: position 761,628,465 of record NC_060123.1, read on the forward strand.
CAAGGGATACAGTAAACCTGAAGTGAAGCATCGGAATCTATAACTAGTGTCACAGGAATGGTTCAAAGCTTAGTCAGTAAGAAGAGTCAGTCTTCTTGTACTTAAGTCGGCATTGTGAACTTTGTATTTAATTCCGATGCAATTTCTGTGTTTAATCGTCAATAAGAAGGTGCAAGGGATACAGTAAACCTGGAGTGAAGCATCGGAATCTGTAACTAGTGTCACAGGAGTGGTTCAAAACATAGACAGTAAGATGAGTCAGTCTTCTTGTACTTAAGTCGGCATTGTGCCTTTTTTATTTAATTCCGATGCAATTTCTGTGTATCATCGTCAATGAGAAGGTCCAAGGGATACAGTAAACCTAGAGTGAAGCATCGGAATCATTTACTAGTGTCACAGGAATGGATCAAAACATAGACAGTAAGAAAAGTCAGTCTTCTTGTACTTAATTCGGCATTGTGCCTTTTTAATTTAGTTCCGACGCAATTTCTGTGTATCATCGTCAATAAGAACGTCAGAGGGATACAGTAAATCTGAAGTGAAGCATCGGAATCTATAACTAGTGTCACAGGAATGGTTCAAAACATAGTCAGTAAGAAGAGTCAGTCTTCTTGTACTTAAGTCGGCATTGTGCCCTTTGTATTTAATTCCGATGCCATTTCTGTGTTTCATCGACAATAAGAAGGTCCAAGGGATACACTAAACCTGAAGTGTAGCATCAGAATCTATAACTACTGTCACAGGAATGGTTCAAACTTAGACAGTAGGAAGAGTCAGTCTTCTTGTACTTACGTCGGCATTGTGCCTTTTGTATTTATTTCCGATGTAATTTCGGTGTTCCATCTTCAATAAGAAGGTCCAAGGGATACAGTAAACCTGAAGTGAGGCACAGGAATCAATAACTAGTGTCACATGAATGGTTCAAATCATAGTCAGTAAGAAGAGTCAGTCTTCTTGTACTTAAGTCGCCATTCTGCCTTTTGTATTTAATTCCGATGCAATTTCTGTGTTTCATCGTCAATAAGAAGGTCCAAGGGATACAGTAAACCTGGAGTGAAGCATCGGAATCTATAACTAGTGTCACATGAATGGTTCAAAACATAGACAATAAGAAGAGTCAGTCTTCTTGTACTTAATTCGGCATTGTGACTTTTGTATTTAATTCCGATGCAATTTCTATGTTGCATCGTCAATAAGAAGGTCAGAGGGATACAGTAAACCTGAAGTGAAGCATCGGAATCAATAACTAGTGTCACAGGAATGGTTCAAAATATAGTCAGTAAGAAGAGTCAGTCTTCTTGTACTTAAGTCGGCATTGTGCCTTTTGTATTTAATTCCGTAGAATTTTCTGTGTTTCTCCCGTCAATAAGAAGGTCGAAGGGATACAGTAAACCTGGAGTGAAGCATCGGAATCTATAACTAGTGACACAGGGTTGGTTCAAAACATATACAGTAAGAAGAGTCAGTATTCTTGTACTTAAGTCGGCATTGTGCCTTTTGTATTTAATTCCGATGCAATTTCTGTATTTCAACGTGAATAAGAAGGTCCAAGGGATACAGTAAACCTGAAGTGAAGCACCGGAATCTATATCTAGTGTTACAGGAATGGTTCAAAAGATAGTCAGTAAGAAGAGTCAGTCTTCTTGTACTTAAGTCGGCATTGTGCCTTTTGTATTTAATTCCGATGCAATTGCTATGTTTCATTGTCAACAAGGAAGTCCAAGGGATACAGTAAACCTGGAGTGAAGCATCGGAATCTATAACTAGTGTCACAGGAATGGTTCAAAACATAGTCAGTAAGAAGAGTCAGTATTCTTGTAATTAAGTTGGCATTGTGCCTTTTGTATTTAATTCCGAAGCAATTTTTGTGTTTCATCCTCAGTAAGAAGGTCCAAGGGATACAGTGAACCGGGAGTGAAGCATCGGATTCTATAACTAGTGTCACAGGAATGGTTCAAAACATAGTCAGTAAGAAGAGTCAGTCTTCTTGATCTTAGGTCGGCATTGTGCTTCTTGTATTTAATTCCGATGCAATTTCTGTGTTTCATCGTCAATAAGAAGGTCAAAGGCATACAGTAAACCTGGAGTGAAGCATCGGAATCTATAACTAGTGTCACAGGAATGAATCAAAACATAGTCAGTAAGAAGAGTCAGTCTTCTTGTACTTAAGTCGGCATTGTGCCTTTTGTATTTAATTCCGATGCAATTTCTGTGTTTCATCGTCAATAAGAAAGTAAGATGGATACAGTAAACCTGAAGTGAAGCATCGGAATCTATAACTAGTGTCTCAGGAATGGTTCAAAACATAGACATGAGGAAGAGTAAGACTTATTGTACCTAAGTCGGCATTGTGCCTTTTGCATTTTATTCCGATGCAATTTCTGTGTTTCATTGTCAATAAGAAGGTCAGAGGGATACAGTAAACCTGAAGTGAAGCATCGGAATCTAAAACTAGTGTCACAGAAATGGTTCAAATCATAGACAGTAGGAAGAGTCAGTCTTCTAGCACTTAAGTCGGCATTGTGCCTTTTGTATTTAATTCCGATGCAATTTCTGTGTTTCATCGTCAATAAGGAGGTCCAAGGGATACAGTAAACCTGAAGTGAAGCATCGAAATTTATAACTAGTGTCACAGGAAAGGTTCAAAACATAGACAGAAGAAGAGTCAGTCTTCTCGTACTTAAGTCGGCATTGCCCATTTTTTATTTAAATCCGTTGCAATTTCTGTGTTTCATCGTCAATAAGAAGGTCAGAGGGATACAGTAAACCTGGAGTGAAGCATCGGAATCTATAACTAGTGTCACATGAATGGTTCAAAACATAGACAATGAGAAGAGTCAGTCTTCTTGTACTTAATTCGGCATTGTGCCTTTCGTATTTAATTCCGATGCAATTTCTGTGTTTCATCGTCAATAAGAAGGTCAAAGGGATACAGTAAAACGGGAGTGAAGCATCGGAATCTATAACTACTGTCACAGAAATGGTTCAATGCATAGTCAGTAAGAAGAGTCACTATTTTTGTACTTAAGTCGGCATTGTGCCTTTTGTATTTAATTCCGATGCAATTTCTGTGATTCATCGTCAATAAGAAGGTCCAAGCGATACAGTAAACCTGGAGTGAAGCATCGGAATCTATAACTAGTGTCACACAAATGGTTCAAATCATAGTCAGTAAGAAGAGTCAGTCTTCTTGTACTAAAGTCGGCATTGTGCCTTTTGTATTTAATTCCGATGCTATATCTGAGTTTCATCGTCAATAAGAAGGTCCAAGGGATACGGTAAACCTGGAGTGAAGCATCGGAATCTATAACTAGTGTCACAGGGATGGTTCAAAACATAGACAGTAAGAATAGTCAGTACTCTTGTACTTATGTCGGCATTGTGCCTTTTTAATTTAGTTCCGACGCAATTTCTGTGTATCATCGTCAATAAGAACGTCAGAGGGATACAGTAAATCTGAAGTGAAGCATCGGAATCTATACCTAGTGTCACAGGAATGGTTCAAAACATAGTCATTAACAAGAGTCAGTCATCTTGTACTTAAGTCGGCATTGTGCCTTTTGTATTTAATTCCGATGCAATTTCTGTGTTTCATCGTCAATAAGAAGGTCCAAGGGATACACTAAACCTGAAGTGTAGCATCAGAATCTTTAACTAGTGTCACAGGAATGGTTCAAACATAGTCAGTAGGAAGAGTCAGTCTTCTTGTACTTAAGTTAACATTGTGCCTTTTGTATTTATTTCCGATGTAATTTCTGTGTTCCATCTTCAATAAGAAGGTCCAAGGGATACAGTAAACCTGAAGTGAGGCACCGGAATCAATAACTAGTGTCACATAAATGGTTCAAATCATAGTCAGTAAGAAGAGTCAGTCTTCTTGTACTTACGTCGCCATTCTGCCTTTTGTATTTAATTCCGATGCAATTTCTGTGTTTCATCGTCAATAAGAAGGTCCAAGGGATACAGTAAACCTGGAGTGAAGCATCGGAATCTATAACTAGTGTCACATGAATGGTTCAAACTATAGACAATAAGAAGAATCAGTCTTCTTGTACTTAATTCGGCATTGTGCCTTTTGTATTTAATTCCGATGCAATTTCTATGTTGCATCGTCAATAAGAAGGTCAGAGGGATACAGTAAACCTGAAGTGAAGCATCGGAATCAATAACTAGTGTCACAGGAATGGTTCAAAATATAGTCAGTAAGAAGAGTCAGTCTTCTTGTACTTAAGTCGGCATTGTGCCTTTTGTATTTAATTCCGATGCATTTTCTGTGTTTCTCCCGTCAATAAGAAGGTCGAAGGGATACAGTAAACCTGGAGTGAAGCATCGGAATCTATAACTAGTGACACAGGGTTGGTTCAAAACATATACAGTAAGAAGAGTCAGTATTCTTGTACTTTAGTCAGCATTGTGCCTTTTGTATTTAATTCCGATGCAATTTCTGTATTTCAACGTGAATAAGAAGGTCCAAGGGATACAGTAAACCTGAAGTGAAGCACCGGAATCTATATCTAGTGTTACAGGAATGGTTCAAAAGATAGTCAGTAAGAAGAGTCAGTCTTCTTGTACTTAAGTCGGCATTGTGCCTTTTGTATTTAATTCCGATGCAATTGCTATGTTTCATTGTCAACAAGGAAGTCCAAGGGATACAGTAAACCTGGAGTGAAGCATCGGAATCTATAACTAGTGTCACAGGAATGGTTCAAAACATAGTCAGTAAGAAGAGTCAGTATTCTTGTAATTAAGTTGGCATTGTGCCTTTTGTATTTAATTCCGAAGCAATTTTTGTGTTTCATCCTCAATAAGAAGGTCCAAGGGATACAGTGAACCGGGAGTGAAGCATCGGATTCTATAACTAGTGTCACAGGAATGGTTCAAAACATAGTCAGTAAGAAGAGTCAGTCTTCTTGATCTTAGGTCGGCATTGTGCTTCTTGTATTTAATTCCGATGCAATTTCTGTGTTTCATCGTCAATAAGAAGGTCAAAGGCATACAGTAAACCTGGAGTGAAGCATCGGAATCTATAACTAGTGTCACAGGAATGAATCAAAACATAGTCAGTAAGAAGAGTCAGTCTTCTTGTACTTAAGTCGGCATTGTGCCTTTTGTATTTAATTCCGATGCAATTTCTGTGTTTCATCGTCAATAAGAAAGTACGATGGATACAGTAAACCTGAAGTGAAGCATCGGAATCTATAACTAGTGTCTCAGGAATGGTTCAAAACATAGACATGAGGAAGAGTAAGACTTATTGTACCTAAGTCGGCATTGTGCCTTTTGCATTTTATTCCGATGCAATTTCTGTGTTTCATTGTCAATAAGAAGGTCAGAGGGATACAGTAAACCTGAAGTGAAGCATCGGAATCTAAAACTAGTGTCACAGAAATGGTTCAAATCATAGACAGTAGGAAGAGTCAGTCTTCTAGCACTTAAGTCGGCATTGTGCCTTTTGTATTTAATTCCGATGCAATTTCTGTGTTTCATCGTCAATAAGGAGGTCCAAGGGATACAGTAAACCTGAAGTGAAGCATCGAAATTTATAACTAGTGTCACAGGAAAGGTTCAAAACATAGACAGAAGAAGAGTCAGTCTTCTCGTACTTAAGTCGGCATTGCCCATTTTTTATTTAATTCCGTTGCAATTTCTGTGTTTCATCGTCAATAAGAAGGTCAGAGGGAAACAGTAAACCTGAAGTGAAGCATTCGAATCTATAACTAGTGTCACAGGAATGGTACAAAGCATATAGAGTAGGAAGAGTCAGTCTTCTTGTACTTAAGTCGGCATTGTGCCTTCTCTATTTAATACCGATGCAATTGCTGTGTTTCGTCGTCAATAAGAAGGTCCAAGGGATACAGTAAACCTGAAGTGAAGCATCGGAATCTATAACTAGTGTCACAGGAATGGTTCAAAGCTTAGTCAGTAAGAAGAGTCAGTCTTCTTGTACTTAAGTCGTCATTGTGAACTTTGTATTTAATTCCGATGCAATTTCTGTGTTTAATCGTCAATAAGAAGGTGCAAGGGATACAGTAAACCTGGAGTGAAGCATCGGAATCTGTAACTAGTGTCACAGGAGTGGTTCAAAACATAGACAGTAAGATGAGTCAGTCTTCTTGTACTTAAGTCGGCATTGTGCCTTTTTTATTTAATTCCGATGCAATTTCTGTGTTTCATCGTCAATGAGAAGGTCCAAGGGATACAGTAAACCTAGAGTGAAGCATCGGAATCATTTACTAGTGTCACAGGAATGGATCAAAACATAGACAGTAAGAAAAGTCAGTCTTCTTGTACTTAATTCGGCATTGTGCCTTTTTAATTTAGTTCCGACGCAATTTCTGTGTATCATCGTCAATAAGAACGTCAGAGGGATACAGTAAATCTGAAGTGAAGCATCGGAATCTATAACTAGTGTCACAGGAATGGTTCAAAACATAGTCAGTAAGAAGAGTCAGTCTTCTTGTACTTAAGTCGGCATTGTGCCCTTTGTATTTAATTCCGATGCCATTTCTGTGTTTCATCGACAATAAGAAGGTCCAAGGGATACACTAAACCTGAAGTGTAGCATCAGAATCTATAACTACTGTCACAGGAATGGTTCAAACTTAGACAGTAGGAAGAGTCAGTCTTCTTGTACTTACGTCGGCATTGTGCCTTTTGTATTTATTTCCGATGTAATTTCGGTGTTCCATCTTCAATAAGAAGGTCCAAGGGATACAGTAAACCTGAAGTGAGGCACAGGAATCAATAACTAGTGTCACATGAATGGTTCAAATCATAGTCAGTAAGAAGAGTCAGTCTTCTTGTACTTAAGTCGCCATTCTGCCTTTTGTATTTAATTCCGATGCAATTTCTGTGTTTCATCGTCAATAAGAAGGTCTAAGGGATACAGTAAACCTGGAGTGAAGCATCGGAATCTATAACTAGTGTCACATGAATGGTTCAAAACATAGACAATAAGAAGAGTCAGTCTTCTTGTACTTAATTCGGCATTGTGACTTTTGTATTTAATTCCGATGCAATTTCTATGTTGCATCGTCAATAAGAAGGTCAGAGGGATACAGTAAACCTGAAGTGAAGCATCGGAATCAATAACTAGTGTCACAGGAATGGTTCAAAATATAGTCAGTAAGAAGAGTCAGTCTTCTTGTACTTAAGTCGGCATTGTGCCTTTTGTATTTAATTCCGATGCATTTTCTGTGTTTCTCCCGTCAATAAGAAGGTCGAAGGGATACAGTAAACCTGGAGTGAAGCATCGGAATCTATAACTAGTGACACAGGGTTGGTTCAAAACATATACAGTAAGAAGAGTCAGTATTCTTGTACTTAAGTCGGCATTGTGCCTTTTGTATTTAATTCCGATGCAATTGCTATGTTTCATTGTCAACAAGGAAGTCCAAGGGATACAGTAAACCTGGAGTGAAGCATCGGAATCTATAACTAGTGTCACAGGAATGGTTCAAAACATAGTCAGTAAGAGGAGTCAGTATTCTTGTAATTAAGTTGGCATTGTGCCTTTTGTATTTAATTCCGAAGCAATTTTTGTGTTTCATCCTCAATAAGAAGGTCCAAGGGATACAGTGAACCGGGAGTGAAGCATCGGATTCTATAACTAGTGTCACAGGAATGGTTCAAAACATAGTCAGTAAGAAGAGTCAGTCTTCTTGATCTTAGGTCGGCATTGTGCTTCTTGTATTTAATTCCGATGCAATTTCTGTGTTTCATCGTCAATAAGAAGGTCAAAGGCATACAGTAAACCTGGAGTGAAGCATCGGAATCTATAACTAGTGTCACAGGAATGAATCAAAACATAGTCAGTAAGAAGAGTCAGTCTTCTTGTACTTAAGTCGGCATTGTGCCTTTTGTATTTAGATCCGATGCAATTTCTGTGTTTCATCGTCAATAAGAAAGTAAGATGGATACAGTAAACCTGAAGTGAAGCATCGGAATCTATAACTAGTGTCTCAGGAATGGTTCAAAACATAGACATGAGGAAGAGTAAGACTTATTGTACCTAAGTCGGCATTGTGCCTTTTGCATTTTATTCCGATGCAATTTCTGTGTTTCATTGTCAATAAGAAGGTCAGAGGGATACAGTAAACCTGAAGTGAAGCATCGGAATCTAAAACTAGTGTCACAGAAATGGTTCAAATCATAGACAGTAGGAAGAGTCAGTCTTCTAGCACTTAAGTCGGCATTGTGCCTTTTGTATTTAATTCCGATGCAATTTCTGTGTTTCATCGTCAATAAGGAGGTCCAAGGGATACAGTAAACCTGAAGTGAAGCATCGAAATTTATAACTAGTGTCACAGGAAAGGTTCAAAACATAGACAGAAGAAGAGTCAGTCTTCTCGTACTTAAGTCGGCATTGCCCATTTTTTATTTAAATCCGTTGCAATTTCTGTGTTTCATCGTCAATAAGAAGGTCAGAGGGAAACAGTAAACCTGAAGTGAAGCATCCGAATCTATAACTAGTGTCACAGGAATGGTACAAAGCATATAGAGTAGGAAGAGTCAGTCTTCTTGTACTTAAGTCGGCATTGTGCCTTCTCTATTTAATACCGATGCAATTGCTTTGTTTCGTCGTCAATAAGAAGGTCCAAGGGATACAGTAAACCTGAAGTGAAGCATCGGAATCTATAACTAGTGTCACAGGAATGGTTCAAAGCTTAGTCAGTAAGAAGAAGCAGTCTTCTTGTACTTAAGTCGGCATTGTGAACTTTGTATTTAATTCCGATGCAATTTCTGTGTTTAATCGTCAATAAGAAGGTGCAAGGGATACAGTAAACCTGGAGTGAAGCATCGGAATCTGTAACTATTGTCACAGGAATGGTTCAAAACATAGACAGTAAGATGAGTCAGTCTTCTTGTACTTAAGTCGGCATTGTGCCTTTTTTATTTAATTCCGATGCAATTTCTGTGTTTCATCGTCAATGAGAAGGTCCAAGGGATACAGTAAACCTAGAGTGAAGCATCGGAATCATTTACTAGTGTCACAGGAATGGATCAAAACATAGACAGTAAGAAAAGTCAGTCTTCTTGTACTTAATTCGGCATTGTGCCTTTTTAATTTAGTTCCGACGCAATTTCAGTGTATCATCGTCAATAAGAACGTCAGAGGGATACAGTACATCTGAAGTGAAGCATCGGAATCTATAACTAGTGTCACAGGAATGGTTCAAAACATAGTCAGTAAGAAGAGTCAGTCTTCTTGTACTTAAGTTGGCATTGTGCCTTTTGTATTTAATTCCGATGCCATTTCTGTGTTTCATCGACAATAAGAAGGTCCAAGGGATACACTAAACCTGAAGTGTAGCATCAGAATCTATAACTACTGTCACAGGAATGGTTCAAACTTAGACAGTAGGAAGAGTCAGTCTTCTTGTACTTACGTCGGCATTGTGCCTTTTGTATTTATTTCCGATGTAATTTCTGTGTTTCATCTTCAATAAGAAGGTCCAAGGGATACAGTAAACCTGAAGTGAGGCACCGTAATCAATAACTAGCGTCACATGAATTGTTCAAATCATAGTCAGTAAGAAGAGTCAGTCTTCTTGTACTTAAGTCGCCATTGTGCCTTTTGTATTTAATTCCGATGCAATTTCTGTGTATCATCGTCAATAAGAAGGTCCAAGGGATACAGTAAACACGGAGTGAAGCATCGGAATCTATAACTAGTGTCACAGGAAAGGTTCAAAACATAGACAGGAGAAGAGTCAGTCTTCTCGTACTTAAGTCGGCATTGCCCATTTTTTATTTAATTCCGTTGCAATTTCTGTGTTTCATCGTTAATGAGAAGGTCCAAGGGATACAGTAAACCTAGAGTGAAGCATCGGAATCTTTTACTAGTGTCACAGGAATGGTTCAAAACATAGACAGTAAGGAAAGTCAGTCTTCTTGTACTTAATTCGGCATTGTGCCTTTTTAATTTAGTGCCGACGCTATTTCTGTGTTTCATCGTCAATAAGAACGTCAGAGGGATACAGTAAATCTGAAGTGAAGCATCGGAATCTATAACTAGTGTCACAGGAATGGTTCAAAACATAGTCAGTATGAAGAGTCAGAATTCTTGTACTAAAGTCGGCATTGTGCATTTTATATTTAATTCCGATGCAATTTATGTGTTTCATCGTCAATAAGAAGGACGAAGGGACACAGTAAACCTGGAGTGAAGTTTCGTAATCTATAACAAGTGTCACAGGGATGGCTCAAAACATAGACAGTAAGAAGAGTCAGTATTCTTGTACTTAAGTCGGCATTGTGCCTTTCGTATTTAATTCCGATGCAATTTCTGTGTTTCATCTCCAATAAGAAGGTCAAAGGGATACAGTAAACCTGAAGTGAAGCATCAGAGTCTATAACTAGTGTCACAGGATTGGTTCAAAACATAGTCAGTAAGAAGAGTCAGTCTTCTTGTACTTAAGTTGGCATTTTGCCTTTTGTAATTAATTCCGATGCAATTTCTGTGTTTCATCGTCAATAAGAAGGTCCAAAGGATACAGTAAACCTGAAGTGAAGCATCGGAATCTATAACTAGTGTCACAGGAATGGTACAAAACATAGATAGTGGGAAGAGTCAGTTTTTCTTGTACTTATGTCGGCATTGTGCGTTTTGTATTTAATTCCGATGCAAATTCTGTGTTTCATCATTAATAAGTGGGTCAGAAGGATACAGTAAACCTGAAGTGAAGCATCGGAATCTATAACTAGTGTCACAGGAATGGTTCAAAACATAGTCAGTAAGAAGAGTCAGTCTTCTTGTACTTAGGTCGGCATTGTGCCTTTTGTATTTAATTCCGATGCTATTTTTGTGTTTCATCGTCAATAAGAAGGTCAAAGGGATACAGTAAAACGGGAGTGAAGCATCGGAATCTATAACTAGTGTCACAGAAATGGTTCAATGCATAGTCAGTAAGAAGAGTCACTATTTTTGTACTTAAGTCGGCATTGTGCCTTTTGTATTTAATTCCGATGCAATTTCTGTGATTCATCGTCAATAAGAAGGTCCAAGCGATACAGTAAAGATGGAGTGAAGCATCGGAATCTATAACTAGTGTCACACAAATGGTTCAAGTCATAGTCAGTAAGAAGAGTCAGTCTTCTTGTACTAAATTCGGCATTGTGCCTTTTGCATTTAATTCCGATGCTATATGAGTTTCATCGTCAATAAGAAAGTCCAAGGGATACAGTAAACCTGGAGTGAAGCATCGGAATCTATAACTAGTGTCACAGGGATGGTTCAAAACATAGACAGTAAGAATAGTCAGTACTCTTGTACTTATGTCGGCATTGTGCCTTTTGGTTTTGATTGCGATGTAATTTCTGTGTTTCATCTTCAATAAGAACGTCCAAGGGATACAGTAAACCTGAAGTGAAGCATCAGAGTCTCTAACTAGAGTCACAGGAATGGTTCAAAACATAGTCAGTAAGAAGAGTCAGTCTTCTTGTACATAAGTCGGCATTGTGCCTTTTGTATTTAATTCCGATGTAATTTCTGTGTATCTTCGTCAATAAGAATGTCCAAGGGATACAGAAAACCTGAACTGAAGCATCGGAATCTATAACTAGTGTACCAGGAATGGTTCAAAGCATAGACAGTGGGAAGAGTCAGTCTTCTTGTACTTAAGTCGGCATTGTGCCTTTAGTACTTAATTCCGATGCAATTTCTGTGTTTCATCGTCAATAAGAAGATCCAAGGGATACAGTAAACCTGGAGTGAAGCATCGGGATCTATAACTAGTGTCACAGGAATGGTCCAAAGCATAGTCAGTATGAAGGGTCAGTCTTCTTGTACTTAAGTCGGCTTTTGCCTTTTGTATTTAATTCCGATGCAATTTCTATGTTTCATCGTCAATAAGAAGGTCAGAGGGATACAGTAAACCTGAAGCGAAGCATCGGAATCTATAACTAGTGTCACAGGAATGGTTCAAAACACAGTCAGTAAGATGAGTCAGTCTTCTTGTACTTAAGTCGGCATTGTGCCTTTTGTATTTAATTCCGATGCAATTTCTGTGTTTCCTCGTCAATAAGAAGGTCCAAGGAATACAGTAAACCTGAAGTGAAGCACCGGTATCTATAACTAGTGTCTCAGGAATGGTTCAAAGCATAGTCAGTAAGAAGAGTCAGTCTTCCTGTACTTAAGTCGGCATTGTGCATTTTGTATTTAATTCCGATGCAATTTCTGTGTTTCATCGTCAATAAGAAGGTCAAAGGGATACAGTAAACCTGGAGTGAAGCATCGGAATCTATAACTAGTGTCACAGGAATGAATCAAAACATAGTCAGTAAGAAGAGTCAGTCTTCTTGTACTTAAGTCGGCATTGTGCATCTTGTATTTAATTCCGATGCAATTTCTGTGTTTCATCGCCAACAAGAAGGTCCAAGGGATACCGTAAACCAGAAGTGAAGCATCGGAATCTATAACTAGTGTCACAGGAATGGTTCAAAACATAGACTGAAGGAAGAGTCAGTCTTCTTGTACTTAAGTCTGCATTGTGCCTTTTCTATTTACTTCCGATGCAATTTCTGTGTTTCATCGTCAATAAGAAGGTCCAAGGGATACAGTAAACCGGGAGTGAAGCATTGGATCTATAACTAGTGTCACAGGAATGGTTCAAAACATAGACAGTAGGAAGAGTCAGTCTTCTTGTACTTAAGTCGGCATTGTGCATTTTGTATTTAATTCCGATGCAATTTCTGTGTTTCATCGTCAATAAGAAAGTAAGATGGATACAGTAAACCTGAAGTGAAGCATCGGAATCTATAACTAGTGTCTCAGGAATGGTTCAAAACATAGACAGTAGGAAGAGTCAGTCTTATTGTACCTAAGTCGGCATTGTGCCTTTTGCATTTTATTCCGATGCAATTTCTGTGTTTCATTGTCAATAAGAAGGTCAGAGGGATACAGTAAACCTGAAGTGAAGCATCGGAATCTAAAACTAGTGTCACAGAAATGGTTCAAATCATAGACAGTAGGAAGAGTCAGTCTTCTAGCACTTAAGTCGGCATTGTGCCTTTTGTATTTAATTCCGATGCAATTTCTGTGTTTCATCGTCAATAAGGAGGTGCAAGGGATACAGTAAACCTGAAGTGAAGCATCGAAATTTATAACTAGTGTCACAGGAAAGGTTCAAAACATAGACAGAAGAAGAGTCAGTCTTCTCGTACTTAAGTCGGCATTGCCCATTTTTTATTTAATTCCGTTGCAATTTCTGTGTTTCATCGTTAATGAGAAGGTCCAAGGGATACAGTAAACCTAGAGTGAAGCATCGGAATCTTTTACTAGTGTCACAGGAACGGTTCAAAACATAGACAGTAAGAAAAGTCAGTCTTCTTGTACTTAATTCGGCATTGTGCCTTTTTAATTTAGTGCCGACGCAATTTCTGTGTTTCATCGTCAATAAGAACGTCAGAGGGATACAGTTAATCTGAAGTGAAGCATCGGAATCTATAACTAGTGTCACAGGAATGGTTCAAAACATAGTCAGTATGAAGAGTCAGAATTCTTATAGTAAAGTCGGCATTGAGCATTTTGTATTTAATTCCGATGCAATTTATGTGTTTCATCGTCAATAAGAAGGACGAAGGGCCACAGTAAACCTGGAGTGAAGTTTCGTAATCTATAACAAGTGTCACAGGGATGGCTCAAAACATAGACAGTAAGAAGAGTCAGTATTCTTGTACTTAAGTCGGCATTGTGCCTTTCGTATTTAATTCCGATGCAATTTCTGTGTTTCATCTCCAATAAGAAGGTCAAAGGGATACAGTAAACCTGAAGTGAAGCATCAGAGTCTATAACTAGTGTCACAGGAATGGTTCAAAACATAGTCAGTAAGAAGAGTCAGTCTTCTTGTACTTAAGTTGGCATTTTGCCTTTTGTAATTAATTCCGATGCAATTTCTGTGTTTCATCGTCAATAAGAAGGTCCAAGGGATACAGTAAACCTGAAGTGAAGCATCGGAATCTATAACTAGTGTCACAGGAATGGTTCAAAACATAGATAGTGGGAAGAGTCAGTTTTTCTTGTACTTAAGTCGGCATTGTGCGTTTTGTATTTAATTCCGATGCAATTTCTGTGTTTCATCATTAATAAGTGGGTCAGAAGGATACAGTAAACCTGAAGTGAAGCTTCGGAATCTATAACTAGTGTCACAGGAATGGTTCAAAACATAGTCAGTAAGAAGTGTCAGTCTTCTTGTACTTAGGTCGGCATTGTGCCTTTTGTATTTAATTCCGATGCTATTTTTGTGTTTCATCGTTAATAAGAAGGTCAAAGGGATACAGTAAACCGGGAGTGAAGCATCGGAATCTATAACTAGTGTCACACAAATGGTTCAAATCATAGTCAGTAAGAAGAGTCAGTCTTCTTGTACTAAAGTCGGCATTGTGCCTTTTGTATTTAATTCCGATGCTATATCTGAGTTTCATCGTCAATAAGAAGGTCCAAGGGATACAGTAAACCTGGAGTGAAGCGTCGGAATCTATAACTAGTGTCACAGGGATGGTTCAAAACATAGACAGTAAGAATAGTCAGTACTCTTGTACTTATGTCGGCATTGTGCCTTTTGGATTTAATTCCGATGTAATTTCTGTGTTTCATCTTCAATAAGAACGTCCAAGGGATACAGTAAACCTGAAGTGAAGCATCAGAGTCTCCAACTAGAGTCACAGGAATGGTTCAAAACATAGTCAGTAAGAAGAGTCAGTCTTCTTGTACATAAGTCGGCATTGTGCCTTTTGTATTTAATTCCGATGCAATTTCTGTGTTTCTTCGTCAATAAGAATGTCCAAGGGATACAGAAAACCTGAACCGAAGCATCGGAATCTATAACTAGTGTACCAGGAATGGTTCAAAGCATTGACAGTGGGAAGAGTCAGTCTTCTTGTACTTAAGTCGGCATTGTGCCTTTAGTATTTAATTCCGATGCAATTTCTGTGTTTCATCGTCAATAAGAAGGTCCAAGGGATACAGTAAACCTGGAGTGAAGCATCGGAATCTATAACTAGTGTCACAGGAACGGTTCAAAACATAGTCAGTAAGAAGGGTCAGTCTTCTTGTACTTAAGTCGGCTTTTGCCTTTTCTATTTAATTCCGATGCAATTTCTGAGTTTTATCGTCAGTAAGAAGGTCGAAGGGATATAGTAAACCTGCAGTGAAGCATCGCAATCTATAACTAGTGTCACAGGAATGGTTCAAAACATAGACAGTAAGTATGGTCAGTCTTCTTGTACTTAAGTCGGCATTGTGCCTTCTTTATTTAATTCCGATGCAATTTCTGTGTTTCATCGTCAATAAGAAGGTCCAAGGGATACAGTAAACCTGGAGTGAAGCATCGGAATCTATAACTACTGTCACAGGAATGGTTCAAAACATCGACAGTAAGAAGAGTCAGTCTTCTTGTACTTGATTCGGCATTGTGCCTTTTGTATTTAATTCCGATGCAATTTCTATGTTTCATCGTCAATAAGAAGGTCAGAGGGATACAGTAAACCTGAAGCGAAGCATCGGAATTTATAACTAGTGTCACAGGAATGGTTCAAAACACAGTCAGTAAGATGAGTCAGTCTTCTTGTACTTAAGTCGGCATTGTGCCTTTTGTATTTAATTCCGATGCAATTTCTGTGTTTCCTCGTCAATAAGAAGGTCCAAGGAATACAGTAAACCTGAAGTGAAGCACAGGTATCTATAACTAGTGTCACAGGAATGGTTCAAAGCATAGTCAGTAAGAAAAGTCAGTCTTCCTGTACTTAAGTCGGCATTGTGCATTTTGTATTTAATTCCGATGCAATTTCTGTGTTTCATCGTCAACAAGAAGGTCCAATTGATACAGTAAACCGGGAGTGAAGCATCGGAATCTATAACTAGTGTCACAGGAATGGTTCAAAACATAGACAGTAGGAAGCGTCAGTCTTCTTGTACTTAAGTCAGCATTGTGACTTTTGTATTTAATTCCGATGCAATTTCTGTGTTTCATCGTCAAAAAGAAAGTAAGAGGGACACAGTAAACCTGAAGTGAAGCATCGGAATCTATAACTAGTGTCGCAGGAATGGTCCAAAGCATAGACAGTAGGAAGAGTCAGTCTTATTGTACTTAAGTCGGCATTGTGCCTTTAGTATTTTATTCCGATGTAATTTCTGTGTTTCATCGTCAATAAGAAGGTCCAAGAGATACAGTAAACCTGAAGATAAGCATCGAAATCTATAACTAGTGTCACACCAATGGTACAAAACATAGAAAGTAGGAAGAGTCAGTCTTCTTGTACTCAAGTCGGCATTGTGCCTTCTCTATTAAATTCCGATGCAATTGCTGTGTTTCATCGTCAATAAGAAGGTCCAAGGGATACAGTAAACATAAAGTGAAGCATCGGAATCTATAACTAGTTTCACAGGAATGGTTCAAAGCATAGTCAGTAAGAGGAGTCAGTCTTCTTGTACTTAAGTCAGCATTGTGCCTTTTGTATTTAATTCCGATGCAATTTCTGTGTTTCATCGTCAATAAGGAGGTCCAAGGGATACAGTAAACCGGGAGTGAAGCATCGGAAACTGTAACTAGTGTCTCAGGAATGGTTTAAACATAGACAGTAAGATGAGTCAGTCTTCTTGTACTTAAGTCGGCATTGTGCCTTTTTTATTTAATTCCGATGCAATTTCTGTGTTTCGTCGTCAATAAGAAGGTCCAAGGGATACAGTAAACCTAGAGTGAAGCATCATAATCTATTACTAGTGTCACAGGAATGGTTCAAACATAGACAGTAAGAAGAGTCAGTCTTCTTGTACTTAATTCGGCATTGTGCCTTTTGTATTTTATTCCGACGCAATTTCTGTGTTTCATCGTCAATAAGAAGTCAGAGAAATACAGTAAATCTGAAGTGAAGCATCGCAATCTATAAGTAGTGTCACAGGAATGGTTCAAAACATAGTCAGTAAGAAGAGTCAGTCTTCTTGTACTAAAGTCGGCATTGTGCCTTTTGTATTTAATTCCGATGCAATTTCTGTGTTTCATCATCAATAGGAAGGTCCAAGGGATACAGTACACCTGGAGTGCAGCTTCGGAATCAATAACAAGTCTCACAGGGATGGTTCAAAACATAGACAGTAAGAAGAGTCAGTCTTCTTGTACTTAATTCGGCATTGTGCCTTTTGTATTTAATTCCGACGCAATTTCTGTGTTTCATCGTCAATAAGAACGTCAGAGAAATACAGTAAATGTGAAGTGAAGCATCGCAATCTATAACTAGTGTCACAGGAATGGTTCAAAACATAGTCAGTAAGAAGAGTCGGTCTTCTTGTACTTAGGTCGGCATTGTGCCTTTTGTATTTAATTCCGATGCTATTTTTGTGTTTCATCGTCAATAAGAAGGTCCAAGGGATACAGTAAACCGGGAGTGAAGCATCGGAATCTATAACTAGTGTCACAGAAATGGTTCAATGCATAGTCAGTAAGAAGAGAGAGTCTTTTTGTACTTAAGTCGGCATTGTGCCTTTTGTATTTAATTCCGATGCAATTTCTGTGATTCATCGTCAATAAGAAGGTCCAAGCGATACAGCAAACCTGGAGTGAAGCATCGGAATCTATAACTAGTGTCACATTAACGAATCAAAACATAGTCGGTAAGAAGAGTCAGTCTTCTTGTACTAAAGTCGGCATTGTGCCTTTTGTATTTAATTCCGATGCTATATCTGAGTTTCATCGTCAATAAGAAGGTCCAAGGGATACAGTAAACCATTAGTGAAGCATCGGAATCTATAACTACTGTCACAGGGATGGTTCAAAACATAGACAGTAAGAATAGTCAGTACTCTTGTACTTATGTCGGCATTGTGCCTTTTGGATTTAATTTCGATGTAATTTCTGTGTTTCATCTTCAATTAGAACGTCCAAGGGATACAGTAAACCTGAAGTGAAGCATCAGATTCTTTAACTAGAGTCACAGGAATGGTTCAAAACATAGTCAGTAAGAAGAGTCAGTCTTCTTGTACTTAAGTCGGCATTGTGCCTTTAGTATTTAATTCCGATGCAATTTCTGTGTTTCATCGTCAATACGAAGGTCCAAGGGATACAGTAAACCTGGAGTGAAGCATCGGAATCTATAACTAGTGTCGCAGGAATGGTCCAAAGCATAGACAGTAGGAAGAGTCAGTCTTATTGTACTTAAGTCGGCATTGTGCCTTTTCTATTTAATTCCGATGCAATTTCTGAGTTTTATCGTCAGTAAGATGGTCGAAGGGGTATAGTAAACCTGCAGTGAAGCATCGCAATCTATAACTAGTGTCACAGGAATGGTCAAAACATAGACAGTAAGTATGGACAGTCTTCTTGTACTTAAGTCGGCATTGTGCCTTTTTTATTTAATTCCGATGCAATTTCTGTATTTCATCGTCAATAAGAAGGTCCAAGGGATACAGTAAACCTGGAGTGAAGCATCGGAATCTATAACTACTGTCACAGGAATGGTTCAAAACATCGACAGTAAGAAGAGTCAGTCTTCTTGTACTTGATTCGGCATTGTGCCTTTTGTATTTAATTCCGATGGAATTTCTGTGTTTCATCGTCAATAAGAAGGTCAGAGGGATACAGTAAACCTGAAGTGAAGCATCGGAATCTATAACTAGTGTCACAGGAATGGTTCAAAACACAGTCAGTAAGATGAGTCAGTCTTCTTGTACTTAAGTCGGCATTAAGCCTTTTGTATTTAATTCCGATGCAATTTCTATGTTTCATCGTCAATAAGAAAGTAAGAGGGATACAGTAAACCTGAAGTGAAGCATCGGAATCTATAACTAGTGTCGCAGGAATGGTCCAAAGCATAGACAGTAGGAAGAGTCAGTCTTATTGTACTTAAGTCGGCATTGTGCCTTTAGTATTTTATTCCGATGTAATTTCTGTGTTTCATCGTCAATAAGAAGGTCCAAGGGATACAGTAAACCTGAAGAGAAGCATCGAAACCTATAACTAGTGTCACAGGAATGGTACAAAACATAGAAAGTAGGAAGAGTCGGTCTTCTTGTACTTAAGTCGGCATTGTGCCTTCTCTATTAAATTCCGATGCAATTGCTGTGTTTCATCGCCAATAAGAAGGTCCAAGGGATACAGTAAACATAAAGTGAAGCATCGGAATCTATAACTAGTTTCACAGGAATGGTTCAAAGCATAGTCAGTAAGAGGAGTCAGTCTTCTTGTACTTAAGTCAGCATTGTGCCTTTTGTATTTAATTCCGATGCAATTTCTGTGTTTCATCGACAATAAGGAGGTCCAAGGGATACAGTAAAACGGGAGTGAAGCATCGGAATCTGTAACTAGTGTCACAGGAATGGTTTAAAACATAGACAGTAAGAAGAGTCAGTCTTCTTGTACTTAATTCGGCATTGTGCCTTTTGTATTTAATTCCGACGCAATTTCTGTGTTTCATCGTCAATTAGAACGTCAGAGAAATACAGTAAATCTGAAGTGAAGCATCGCAATCTATAACTAGTGTCACAGGCATAGTTCAAAACATAGTCAGTAAGAAGAGTCAGTCTTCTTGTACTAAAGTCGGCATTGTGCCTTTTGTATTTAATTCCGATGCAATTTCTGTGTTTCATCATCAATAGGAAGGTCCAAGGGATACAGTAAACCTGGAGTGCAGCTTCAGAATCAATAACAAGTGTCACAGGGATGGTTCAAAACATAGACAGTAAGAAGAGTCAGTATTCATGCACTTAAGTCGGCATTGTGGCTTTTGTATTTAATTCCGATGCAATTTCTGTGTTTCATCTCCAATAAGAAGGTCGAAGGGATACAGTAAACCTGAGGTGAAGCATCAGAGTCTATAACTAGTGTCACAGGAATGGTTCAAAGCATAGTCAGTAAGAAACGTCAGTCTTCTTGTACTTCAGTCGGCATTGTGCCTTTTGTATTTAATTCCGATGCAATTTCTGTGTTTCATTGTCAATAAGAAGGTCCAAGGGATACAGTAAACCAGAAGTGAAGCATCGGAATCTATGACTAGTGGCACAGGAATGGTTCAAACATCGCCAGTGGGAAGAGTCTGTCTTCTTGTACTTAAGTCGGCATTGTGCCTTTTGTATTTAATTCCGATGCAATTTCTGTGTTTCATCGTCAATAAGAAGGTCAGAGGGATACAGTAGACGTGAAGTAAAGCATCGGAATCTATAACTAGTGTCACAGGAATGGTTCCAAGACATAGACAGTAGGAAGAGTCAGTGTTCTTGTACTTAAGTCGGCATTGTGCCTTTTCTATTTATTTCCAATGCAATTTCAGTATTTCATGGAAAATAAGAAGGTCCAAGGTATATAGTAAACCTGGAGTGAAGCGTTGGAATCTATAACTAGTGTCACAGGAAAGGTTCAAAACATAGACAGTAAGAAGAGTCAGTCTTCTTGTACTTAAGTCGGCATTGTGCCATATTTATTTAATTCCGATGCAATTTCTGTGTGTCATCGTCAATAAGAAGGTCCAAGGGATACAGTAAACCTGGAGTGAAGCATCGGAATCTATAACTAGTGTCACAGGAATGGTTCAAAACATCGACAGTAAGATGAATCAGTCTTCTTGTACTTAATTCGGCATTGTGCCTTTAGTATGTAATTCTAATGCAATTTCTGTGTTTCATCGTCAATAGGAAGGTCAGTGGGATACAGTAAATCAGAAGTGAAGCATCGGAATCTTTAACTAGTGTCACAGGAATGGTTCAAAACATAGTCAGTAAGAAGAGTCAGTGTTCTTGTACTTATGTCTGCATTGTGCTTTTTGTATTTAATTCCGATGCAATTTCCGTGTTTCATCGTCAATAAGAAGGTCCAAGGGATTCAGTAAACCTGAAGTGAAGCATCAGAATCTGTAACTAGTGGTACAGGAATGGTTCAAAACATAGTCAGTAAGAAGAGTCAGTCTTCTTGTACTTATGTCGGCATTGTGCCTTTCGTATTTAATTCCGATGCTATTTCTGTGTTTCATCGTCAATAAGAAGGTCCAAGGGATACAGTAAACCTGAAGTGAAGCATCGGAATCTATAACTAGTGTCACATGAATGGTTCAAAACATAGTCAGTAAGAAGAGTCAGTCTTCTTGTACCTAAGTCGGCATTGTGCCTTTTGTATTTAGTTCCAATGCAATTTCTGGGTTTCATCGTCAATAAGAAGGTCCAAGGGATACAGCAAACCTGGAATGAAGCATCGGAATCTATAACTAGTGTCACATGATTGGTTCAAAACATAGACAGTAAGAAGAGTCAGTCTTCTTGTACTTAATTCGGCATTGTGCATTTTGTATTTAATTCCGATGAAATTTCTGTGTTTCATCGTCAATAAGAAGGTCAGAGGGATACAGTAAACCTCAAGTGAAGCATCGGAATCTATAACTAGTGTCACAGGAATGGTTCAAAACATAGTCAGTAAGAAGAGTCAGTCTTCTTGTACTTAAGTTGGCATTGTGTCTTTTGTATTTAATTCCGACGCAATATCTGTGATTAATCGCCAATAAGACGGTCCAAGGGATACAGTAAACCTGAAGTGAAGCATGGGAATCCATAACTAGTGTCATAGGAAAGGTTCAAATTATAGTCAGAAAGAAGAGTCAGACTTCTTGTACTTAAGTCGGCATTGCGACTTTTGTATCTAATTCCGATGCAATTTCTGTGTTTCATCGTCAATAAGAAGTTCAGAGGGATACAGTAAACCTAATGTGAAGCATCGGAATCTATAACTAGCGTCACAGGAATGGTTCAAAACATAGACAGTAGGAAGAGTCAGTCTTCTTGTACTTAAGTCGGCATTGTGCCTTTTGTATATAATTCCGATGCAATTTCTGTGTTTCATCGTCAATAAGATGGTCCAAGGGATCCAGTAAACCTCAAGTGAAGCATGGAATTCTATAACTAGTGTCACAGGAAAGGTTCAAAACATAGTCAGAAAGATGAGTCAGTCTTCTTGTACTTTAGTCGGCAAGGAGACTTTTGTATTTAAATCAGATGCAATTTCTGTGTCCCATCGTCAATAAGAAGGTCAGAGGGATACAGTAAACCTGTAGTGAAGCATCGGAATATGTAACTAGTGTCACAGGAATCGTTCAACACATAGACAGTAAGATGAGTCAGTCTTCTTGTGCTTAAGTCGGCATTGTGCCTTTAGTATTTAATTCCAATGCAATTTCTGTGTTTCATCGTCAATAAGAAGGTCCAAGGGATACAGTAAACCTAGAGTGAATCATCGGAATCTATTAGTACTGTTACAGGATTGGTTCAAGACACAGACAGTAAGAAGAGTCAGTCTTCTTGTACTTAATTCGGCATTGTGCCTTTTGTATTTAATTCCGACGCAATTTCTGTGTTTCATCGTCAATAAGAGCGTCAGAGGGATGCAGTAAATCTGAAGCGAAGCATCGGAATCTGTAACTAGTGTCACAGGAATGGTTCAAAGCACAGTCAGTTAGAAGAGTCAGTCTTCTTGTACTAAAGTCGGCATTGTGCCTTTTGTATTCAATTCCTATACAATTTCTGTGTTTCATCGTCAATGAGAAGGTCCAAGGGATACAGTAAACCTGGAGTGAAGCACCGGAGTCTATAACATGTGTCACAGGGATGGTTCAAAACATAGACAGTAAGATGAGTCAGTATTCTTGTACTTATGTCGGCATTGTGCCTTTTGTATTTAATTCCGTTGCAATTTCTGTGTTTCATCGTCAACAAGAAGGTCAGAGGGATACAGTAAACCTCAAGTGAAGCATCGGAATCTATAACTAGTGTCACAGGAATGGTTCAAAACATAGTCAGTAAGCAGAGTCAAACTTCTTGTACTTAAGTCGGCATTTTGCCTTTTCTATTTAATTCCGATGCAATTTCTGTGTTTTATCGTCAGTAAGAGGGTCCAAGGGATACAGTAAACCTGGAGTGAAGCATCGGAATCTATAACTAGTGTCACAGGAATGGTTCAAAACATAGACAGTAGGAAGAATCATTTTTGTTGTACTTAAGCCGGCATTGTGCCTTTTTAATTAATTCCGATGCAATTTCTGTGTTTCATCGTCAATAAGATGGTAAGAGGGATACAGTAAACCTTGAGTGAAGCATCGGAATCTACAACTAGTGTCACAGGGATGGTTCAAAACATAGACAGTAGGAAGAGTCAGTCTTCTTGTACTTAAGTCGGCATTGTGCCTTTTGTATTTAATTCCGATTCAATTTCTGTGCTTCATCGTCAATAACAAAGTCCAAGGGATACAGTAAACCTGAAGTGAAGCATCGGAATCTATAACTAGTGTCACAGGAATGGTTCAAAACATAGTCAGTAAGAAGAGTCAAACTTCATGTACTGAAGTCGGCATTTTGCCTTTTCTATTTAATTCCGATGCAATTTCTGTGTTTTATCGTCAGTAAGAGGGTCCAAGGGATACAGTAAACCTGGAGTGAAGCATCGGAATCTATAACTAGTGTCACAGGAATGGTTCAAAACATAGACAGTAGGAAGAATCATTTTTGTTGTACTTAAATCGGCATTGTGCCTTTTTAATTAATTCCGATGCAATTTCTGTGTTTCATCGTCAATAAGAAGGTCAGAGGGATACAGTAAACCTGGAGTGAAGCATCGGAATCTATAACTAGTGTCACAGGGATGGTTCAAAACATAGACATTAGGAAGAGTCAGTCTTCTTGTACTTAAGTCGGCATTGTGCCTTTTGTATTTAATTCCGATTCAATTTCTGTGCTTCATCGCCAATAAGAAAGTCCAAGGGATACAGTAAACCTGAAGTGAAGCATCGGAATCTATAACTAGTGTCACAGGAATGGTTTAAAACATAGACAGTAAGAAGAGTCAGTCTTCTTGTACTTATGTCGGCATTGTGCCTTTTGTATTTAATTCCGATGCAGTTTCTGTGTTTCATCGTCAATAAGAAGGCCAGAGGGATACAGTAAACCTAATGTGAAGCATCGGAATCTATAACTAGTGTCACAGGAATGGTTCAAAACATAGTCAGTAGGAAGAGTCAGTCTTCTTGTACTTAAGTCGGTATTGTGCCTTTTGTACTTAATTTCGTTGCAATTTCTGTGTTTCATCGTCAATAGGAAGGTCCAATGGATTCAGTAAACCTGGAATGAAGCATTGGAATCTATAACTAGTGTCACAGGAATGAAACAAAACATAGTCAGTAAGAAGAGTCAGTCCTCTTGTACTTAAGTCGGCATTGTGCCTTTTGTATTTAACTGCGATGCAATTTCAATGTTTCATCGTCAACAAGAAGGTCCAAGGGATGCAGTAAACCTGGAGTGAAGCATCGGAATCTATAACTAGTGTCACAGGAATGGTTCAAAACATAGTCAGTAAGAAGAGTCAAACTTCTTGTACTTAAGTCAGTATTGTGCTTTTTGTATGTAATTCCGATGCAATTTCTGTGTTTCATCGTCAATAAGAAGGTCCAAGGGATACAGTAAACCTGGAGTAAAGCATCGGAATCTATAATTAGTGTCACAGGAATGGTTCACAACATAGACAGTAGGAAGAGTCATTTTTGTTGTACTTAAGCCGGCATTGTGCCTTTTTAATTAATTCCGATGCAATTTCTGTGTTTCATCGTCAATAAGAAGGTCAGAGGGATACAGTAAACCTGGAGTGAAGCATCGGAATCTACAACTAGTGTCACAGGGATGGTTCAAAACATAGACAGTAGGAAGAGTCAGTCTTCTTGTACTTAAATCGGCATTGTGCCTTTTGTATTTAATTCCGATTCAATTTCTGTGCTTCATCGTCAATAAGAAAGTCCAAGGGATACAGTAAACCTGAAGTGAAGCATCGAAATCTATAAATAGTGTCACAGGATTGGTTCAAAACATAGACAGTAAGAAGGGTCAGTCTTCTTGTACTTAAGTCGGCATTATTCCTTTTCTATTTAATTCCGATGCAATTTCTGTGTTTTATCGTCGGTAAGAAGGTCCAAGGGATACAGTAAACCTGGAGTGAAGCATCGGAAGCTATAACTAGTGTCACAGGAATGGTTCAAAACATAGACAGTAAGAAGCGTCAGTCGTCTTGTACTTATGTCGGCATTGTGCATTTTGTATTTAATTCCGATGCAGTTTCTGTGTTTCATCGTCAATAAGAATTTCAGCGGGATACAGTAAACCTAATGTGAAGCATCGGAATCTATAACTAGTGTCACAGGAATGGTTCAAAACATAGACAGTAGGAAGAGTCAGTCTTCTTGTACTTAAGTCTGCATTGTGCCTTATGTATATAATTCCGATGCAATTTTTGTGTCTCATCGTCAATAAGAAGGTCCATGGGATCCAGTAAACCTGAAGTGAAGCATGGGAAACTGTAACTAGTGTCACAGGAAACGTTCAAATCATAGTAAGAAAGAAGAGTCAGTCTTCTTGTACTTTAGTCGGCATTGTGACTTTTGTATTTAGTTCCGATGCAATTTCTGTGTTCCATCGTCAATAAGAAGGTAAGAGGGAGACAGTAAACCTGGAGTGAAGCATCGGAATCTGTAACTAGCGTCACAGGAATCGTTCAAAACATAGACAGTAAGATGAGTCAGTCCTCTTGTGCTTAAGTCGGCATTGTGCCTTTTTTATTTAATTCCAATGCAATTTCTGTGTTTCATCGTCAATAAGAAGGTCCAAGGGATACAGTAAACCTAGAGTGAATCATCGGAATCTATTACTACTGTTACAGGATTGGTTCAAGGCATAGACAGTAAGAAGAGTCAGTCTTCTTGTACTTAATTCGGCATCGTGCCTTTTGTATTTAATTCCGACGCAATTTCTGTGTTTCATCGTCAATAAGAACGTCAGAGGGATACAGTAAATCTGAAGCGAAGCATCGGAATCTATAACTAGTGTCACAGGAATCGTTCAAAACATAGTCAGTTAGAAGAGTCAGTCTTCTTGTACTAAAGTCGGCATTGTGCCTTTTGTATTTAATTCCTATGCAATTTCTGTGTTTCATCGTCAATGAGAAGGTCCAAGGGAAACAGTAAACCTGGAGTGAAGCATCGGAGTCTATAACAAGTGTCACAGGGATGGTTCAAAACATAGACTGTAAGAAGAGTCAGTAATCTTGTACTTAAGTCGGCTTTGTGCATTTTGTATTTAATTCCGTTGCAATTTCTGTGTTTCTTTGTCAACAAGAAGGTCAGAGTGATACAGTAAACCTCAAGTGAAGCATCGGAAGCTATAACTAGTGTCACAGGAATGCTTCAAAACATAGTCAGTAAGAAGAGTCAAACTTCTTGTACTTAAGTCGGCATTGTGCCTTTTGTATGTAATTCCGATGCAATTTCTGTGATTCATTGTCAATAAGAAGGTCCAAGGGATACAGTAATCCTGGAGTGAAGCATCGGAATCTATAACTAGTGTCACAGGAATGGTTCACAACATAGACAGTAGGAAAAGTCATTTTTGTTGCACTTAAGCCGGCATTGTGCCTTTTCAATTAATTCCGATGCAATTTCTGTGTTTCATCGTCAATAAGAAGGTCAGAGGGATACAGTAAACCCGGAGTGAAGCATCGGAATCTATAACTAGTGTCACAGGGATGGTTCAAAACATAGACAGTAGGAAGAGTCAGTCCTCTTGTGCTTAAGTCGGCATTGTGCCTTTTATATTTAATTCCGATGCAATATCTGTGTTTCATCGTCAATAAGAAGGTCCAAGGGATACAGTAAACCTAGAGTGAAGCATCGGAATCTATTACTACTGTTACAGGATTGGTTCAAGACATAGACAGTAAGAAGAGTCAGTCTTCTTGTACATAATTCGGCATTGTGCCTTTTGTATTTAATTCCGACGCAATTTCTGCGTTTCATCGTCAATAAGAACGTCAGAGGGATACAGTATATCTGAAGCGAAGCATCGGAATCTATAACTAGTGTCACAATAATGGTTCAAAACATAGTCAGTAAGAAGAGTCAGTATTCTTGTACTTAAGTCGGCATTGTGCCATTTGTATTAAATTCCGATACAATTTCTGTGTTTCATCGTCAATAAGGAGGTCCAAGGGATACAGTAAACCAGAAGTGAAGCACCCGAATCTATAACTAGTGTCACAGGAATGGTTCAAAACATAGTCAGTAAGAACAGTCAGTCTTCTTGGACTTAAGTCGGCATTGTGTCTTTTGTATTTAATTCCGATGCAATTTCTGTGTTTCATCGTCAATACGAAAGTCCAAGGGATACAGTAAACTTGAAGTGAAGCATCGGAATCTATAACTAGTGTCACAGGAATGGTTGACAACATAGACAGTTGGAAGAGTCAGTCTTGTTGTACTTAAGTCGGCATTGTGCCTTTTTAATTAATTCCGATGCAATTTCTGTGTTTCATCGTCAATAAGAAGGTCAGAGGGATACAGTAAACCTGGAGTGAAGCATCGGAATCTATAACTAGTGTCACAGGGATGGTTCAAAACATAGGCAGTAGGAAGAGTCTGTCTTCTTGTACTTAAGTCGGCATTGTGCCTTTTCTATTTATTTCCGATACAATTTCTGTGCTTCATCGTCAATTAGAAAGTCCAAGGGATACAGTAAACCTGAAGTGAAGCATCATAATCTATAACTAGTGTCACAGGAATGGTTCAAAACATAGTCAGTAAGAAGAGTCAGTCTTCTTGTACTTACGTCGGCATTGTGTCATATGTATTTAATTCCGATGCAATTTCTTTGTTTCATAGTCAATAAGAAAGTCCAAGGGATACAGTAAACCGGGAGTGAAGCATCGGAATCTATAACCAGTGTCACAGGAATGGTTCAAAAAATAGTCAGTAAGAAGAGTCAGTCTTCATGTACTTAAGTCAGCATTGTGCCTTTTGTACTTAATTTCGTTGCAATTTCTGTGTTTCATCTTCAATAGGTAGGTCCAATGGATACAGTAAACGTGGAGTGAAGCATTGGAATCTATAACTAGTGTCACAGGAATTAATCAAAGCATAGTCAGTAAGAAGAGTCAGTCCTCTGGTACTTAAGTCGGCATTGTGCATTTTGTATTTAATTCCGATGCAATTTCAATGTTTCATCGTCAACAAGAAGGTCCAATCGATACAGTAAACCTGAAGTGAAGCATCGGAATCTATAACTAGTGTCACAGGAATGGTTCAAAACATAGTCAGTAAGAAGGTTCAGTCTTCTTGTACTTAAGTCGGCATTTTGCCTTTTCTATTTAATTCCGATGCAATTTCTGTGTTTTATCGTCAGTAAGAAGGTCCAAGGGATACAGTAAACCTGAAGTGAAGCATCGGAATCTATAACTAGTGTCACAGGAATGGTTCAAAACAAAGACAGTAAAAAGAGTCAGTCATCTTGTACTTAAGTCGGAATAGTGCCTTTTTTATTTAATTCAGATGCAATTTCTGTGTTTCATCGTCAATAAGAAGTTCCGAGGGATACAGTAATCCTGAAGTGAAGCATCGGAATCTATAACTTGTGTCACAGGAATGGTTCAATACATACTCAGTAAGAAGAGTCTGTCTTCTTGTACTTAAGGTGGCATTGTGCCATTTGTATTTAATTCCGATGCAATTTCTGTGTTTGATCGTCAATAAGGAGGTTCAAGAAATACAGTAAACCTGGAGTGTAGCATCGGAATCTATAACTAGTGTCACAGGAATGGTTCAAAACATAGTCAGTAATAAGAGTCAGACTTCTTGCACTCAAGTCGGCATTGTGACTTTTGTATTTAATTCCGATGCTTTTATGTCTTTCATCTTCAATAAGAAGGTCCAAGAAGTACTGTAAACCTGAAGTGAAGCATCGGAATCTATAACTAGTGTCACAGGAATGGTTCAAAACATAGACAGTAGGAAGAGTCAGCCTTCTTGTACTTAATTCGGCATTGTGTCATTTGTATTTAATTCCGATGCAATTTCTGTGTTTCATCGTCAATACGAATGTCAGAGGGATACAGTAAACCTGAAGTGAAGCATCGGAATCTATTACTAGTGCCACAGGAATGGTTCAAACATAGACAGTAAGAAGAGTCAGTCTTCTTGAACTTAACTCGGCATTGTGCCTTTTGTATGTAATTCCGATGCAATTTCTGTGTTTCATCGTCAATAAGATGGTCCAAAGGATACAGTAAACCTGATGTGAATCATGGGAAACTATAACTAGTGTCACAGGAAAGGTTCAAAACATAGTCAGAAAGAAGAGTCAGTCTTCGTGTACTTAAGTCGGCATTGTGCCTTTTGTATTTAATTTCCATGCAATTTCTGTGTTTCGTCGTCAATAAGAAGGTCCAAGGGATACAGTAAACCTGAAGTGAAGCATCGGATTCTACAATTAGTGTCACAGGAATGGTTCAAACATAAACAGTAGGAAGGGTCAGTCTTGTAGTACTTAAGTCGGCATTGTGCCTTTTTATTTAATTCCGATGCAATCTCTGTGTTTCATCGTCAATAAGAAGGTCAGAGGGATACAGTAAACTTGTAGTGAAGCATCGGAATCTATAACCAGTGTCACAGGAATGGTTCAAAACATAGACAGTAGGAAGAGTCAGTCTTCTTGTATTTAAGTCGGCATTGTGCTTTTTCTATTTAATTCCGATGCAATTTCTGTGTTTCATCGTCAATAAGAAGGTCCAAGGGAAACAGTAAACCTGGAGTGAAGCATCGGAATCTATAACTAGTGTCACAGGAAAGGTACAAAACATAGACGGTAAGAAGAGCCCGTCTTCTTGATCTTAAGTCGGCATTGTCCCTTTTGTATTTAATTCTGATGCAATTTCTTTGTTTCATCGTCAATTAGAAGGTCCAAGGGATACAGTAAACCTGAAGTGAAGCATGGGAATCTATAACTAGTGTCACAGGAAAGGTTCAAAACATAGTCAGAAAGAAGAGTCAGTCTTCTTGATCTTAAGTCGGCATTGCACCTTTTGTATTTAATTCCGATGCAATTTCTGTGTTTCATCGTCAATTTGAAGGTTCAAGGGATACAGTAAACCTGAAGTGAAAGATCGGATTCTATAACTAGTGCCACAGGAATGGTTCAAAATATAGACAGTAGGAAGAGTGAGCCTTCTTGTACTTAATTCGGCATTGTGTCTTTTGTATTTAAATCCGATGCAATTTCTGTGTTTCATCGTCAATACAAATGTCAGAGGGATACAGTAAACTTGTAGTGAAGCATCGGAATCTATAACCAGTGTCACATGAATGGTTCAAAACATAGACAGTAGGAAGAGTCAGTCTTCTTGTACCTAAGTCGGCATTGTCCTTTTTCTATTTAATTCCGATGCAATTTCTGTGTTTCATCGTCAATTAGAAGGTCCAAGGGATACAGTAAACCTGGAGGGAAGCATCGGAATCTATAACTAGTGTCACAGGAAAGGTTCAAAACATGGACAGTAAGAAGAGTCAGTCTTCTTGTACTTTAGTCGGCATTGTTCCTTTTGTATTTAATTCCGATGCCATATCTGTGTTTGATCGTCAATAGGGAGGTCCAAGGGATACAGTAAACCTGGAGTTAAGCATCGGAATCTATAACTAGCGTCACAGGAATGGTTCAAAACATAGTCAGTAAGAAGAGTCAGTCTTCTTGTACCTAAGTCGGCATTGTGCCTTTTCTATTTAATTCCGATGCAATTACTGTGTTTCATCGTCATTATGTAGGTCCAAGGGATGCAGTAAACCTGAAGTGAAGCATCTGAATCTGTAACTAGTGTCACAGGAATGGTTCAAATCATAGTCAGTAAGAAGAGTCAGTCTTCTTGTACTTAAGTCGGCATTGTGCCTTATGTATTTTATTTCGATACAATTTCTGTGTTTCATCGTCAATAAGAAGGTCCAAGGGATACAGTAAACCTGGAGTGAAACATCGGAATGTATAACTAGTGTCACAGGAATGCTTCAAAACAAAGACAGTAAGAAGAGTCAGTCATCTTGTACTTAAGCCGGAATAGTGCCTTTTGCATTTAATTCAGATGCAATTTCTGTGTTTCATCGTCAATAAGAAGTTCCGAGGGATACAGTAAACCTGAAGTGAAGCATCGGAATCTATAACTTGTGTCACAGGAATGGTTCAAAACATAGTCAGTAAGATGGGTCAGTCTTCTTGTACTTAAGTCGGCATTATGCCTTTTCTATTTAATTCCGATGCAATTTCTGTGTTTTATCGTCAATAAGAAGGTCCAAGGGATACAGTAAACCTGGAGTGAAGCATCGGAATCTATAACTAGTGTCACAGGAATGGTTGAAAACATAGACAGTAAGAAGAGTCTGTCTTCTTGTACTTAAGGTGGCATTGTGCCTTTTGTATTTAATTCCGATGCAATTTCTGTGTTTGATCGTCAATAAGGAGGTTCAAGAAATACAGTAAACCTGGAGTGTAACATCGGATTCTATAACTAGTGTCACAGGAATGGTTCAAAACATAGACAGTAGGAAGAGTGAGCCTTCTTGTACTTAATTCGGCATTGTGTCTTTTGTATTTAATTCCGATGCAATTTCTGTGTTTCATCGTCAATAAGAAGTTCCGAGGGATAGAGTAAAGCTGAAGTGAAGCATCGGAATCTATAACTTGTGTCACAGGAATGGTTCAAAACATAGTCAGTAAGAAGAGTCTGTCTTCTTGTACTTAAGGTGGCATTGTGCTTTTTCTATTTAATTCCGATGCAATTTCTGTGTTTCATCGTCAATTAGAAGGTCCAAGGGTTACAGTAAACCTGGAGGGAAGCATCGGAATCTATAACTAGTGTCACAGGAAAGGTTCAAAACATGGACAGTAAGAAGAGTCAGTCTTCTTGTACTTAAGTCGTCATTGTTCCTTTTGTATTTAATTCCGATGCCATTTCTGTGTTTGATCGTCAATAAGGAGGTCCAAGGGATACAGTAAACCTGGAGTGAAGCATCGGAATCTGTAACTAGTGTCACAGGAATGGTTCAAAACATAGACAGTAGGAAGAGTCAGTCTTCTTGTACGTAAGTCGGCATTGTGTCATTTGTATTTAATTCCGATGCAATTTCTGTGTTTCATAGTCAATAAGAAGGTCCAAGGGATACAGTAAACCTGGAATGAAGCATCGGAATCTATATCTAGTGTCACAGGAAAGGTACAAAGCATAGACGGTAAGAAGAGCCCGTCTTCTTGATCTTAAGTCGGCATTGTCCCTTTTGCATTTAATTCCGATGCAATTTCTGTCTTTCATCGTCAATTAGAAGGTCCAAGGGATACAGTAAACCTGAAGTGAAGCATGGGAATCTATAACTAGTGTCACAGGAAAGGTTCAAAACATAGTCAGAAAGAAGAGTCAGTCTTCTTGATCTTAAGTCGGCATTGTACCTTTTGTATTTAATTCCGATGCAATTTCTGTGTTTCATCGCCAATTAGAAGGTTCAAGGGATACAGTAAACCTGAAGTGAAGCATCGGATTCTATAACTAGTACCACAGGAATGGTTCATAACATAGACAGTAACAAGAGTCAGTCTTGTTGTACTTAAGTCAGCATTGTGCCATTTTATTTATTTCCGATGCAATTTCTGTGTTTCATCGTCAATAAGAAGGTCCAAGGGATACAGTAAACCTGGAGTTAAGCATCGAAATCTATAACTAGTGTCACAGGAATGGTTCAAAACATAGACAGTAACAAGAGTCAGTCTTCTTGTACTTAAGTCGGCATTGTTCCTTTTGTATTTAATTCCGATGCAATTTCTGTGTTTCATCGTCAATACGAATGTCAGAGGGATACAGTAAACTTGTAGTGAAGCATCGGAATCTATAACCAGTGTCACAGGAATGGTTCAAAACATAGACAGTAGGAAGAGTCAGTCTTCTTGTACTTAAGTCGGCATTGTGCATTTCTATTTAATTCCGATGCAATTTCTTTGTTTCATCGTCAATAAGAGGGTCCAAGGGATACAGTAAAACTGGACTGAAGCATCGGAATCTATAACTAGTGTCACAGGAAAGGTACAAAGCATAGACGGTAAGAAGAGCCCGTCTTCTTGATCTTAAGTCGGCATTGTCCCTTTTGTATTTAATTCCGATGCAATTTCTGTGTTTCATCGTCAATTAGAAGGTCCAAGGGATACAGTAAACCTGAAGTGAAGCGTGGGAATCTATAACTAGTGTCACAGGAAAGGTTCAAAACATAGTCAGAAAGAAGAGTCAGTCTTCTTGATCTTAAGTCGGCATTGTACCTTTTGTATTTAATTCCGATGCAATTTCTGTGTTTCATCGTCAATTAGAAGGTTCAAGGGATACAGTAAACCTGAAGTGAAGCATCGGATTCTATAACTAGTGCCACAGGAATGGTTCAAAACATAGACAGTGGGAAGAGTCAGTCTTGTTGTACTTAAGTCAGCATTGTGCCATTTTATTTAATTCCGATGCAATTTCTGTGTTTCATAGTCAATAAGAAGGTCCAAGGGATACAGTAAACCGGGAGTGATGCATCGGAATCTATAACTAGTGTCACAGGAATGGTTCAAAACAATGACAGTAAGAAGAGTCAGTCATCTTGTACTTAAGTCGGAATAGTGCATTTTGTATTTAATTCCGATGCTATTTATGTCTTTCATCTTCAATAAGAAGGTCCAAGGGATACAGTAAACCTGAAGTGAAGCACCGGAATCTATAACTAGTGTCACAGGTATGGTTCAAATCATAGTCAGTAAGAACAGTCAGTCTTCTTGTACTTAAAATGGCATTGTGTCTTTTGTATTTAATTCCGATGCAATTTCTGTGTTTCATCGTCAATAAGAAGGTCAGAGGGATACAGTAAACCTGAAGTGAAGCATCGGAATCTATAACTAGTGCCACAGGAATGGTTCAAACATAGACAGTAAGAAGAGTCAGTCTTCTTGATCTTAAGTCGGCATTGTACCTTTTGTATTTAATTCCGATGCAATTTCTGTGTTTCATCGTCAATTAGTAGGTCCAAGGGATACAGTAAACCTGAAGTGAAGCATGGGAATCTATAACTAGTGTCACAGGAAAGGTTCAAAACATAGTCAGAAAGAAGAGTCAGTCTGCGTGTACTTAAGTCGGCATTGTGACTTTTGTATTTAATTCCGATGCAATTTCTGTGTTTCATCGTCAATAAGAGGGTCAGAGGGACACAGTAAAGCTGAAGTGAAGCATCGGAATCTAGAACAAGTGTCACAGGAATGGTTCAAATCATAGACAGTAGGAAGAGTCAGTCTTCTTGTACCTAAGTCGGCATTGTGCCTTTTCTATTTAATTCCGATGCAATTTCTGTGTTTCATCGTCATTATGTAGGTCCAAGGGATGCAGTAAACCTGAAGTGAAGCATCTGAATCTGTAACTAGTGTCACAGGAATGGTTCAAATCATAGTCAGTAAGAAGAGTCAGTCTTCTTGAACTTAAGTCGGCATTGTGCCTTATGTATTTTATTTCGATACAATTTCTGTGTTTCATCGTCAATAAGAAGGTCCAAGGGATACAGTAAACCTGGAGTGAAACATCGGAAAGTATAACTAGTGTCACAGGAATGGTTCAAAACAAAGACAGTAAGAAGAGTCAGTCATCTTGTACTTAAGTCGGAATAGTGCCTTTTTTACTTAATTCAGATGCAATTTCTGTGTTTCATCGTCAATAAGAAGTTCCGAGGGATACAGTAAACCTGAAGTGAAGCATCGGAATCTATAACTTGTGTCACAGGAATGGTTCAAAACATAGTCAGTAAGATGGGTCAGTCTTCTTGTACTTAAGTCGGCATTATGCCTTTTCTATTTAATTCCGATGCAATTTCTGTGTTTTATCGTCAATAAGAAGGTGCAAGGGATACAGTAAACCTGGAGTGAAGCATCGGAATCTATAACTAGTGTCACAGGAATGGTTCAAAACATAGACAGTAAGAAGAGTCTGTCTTCTTGTACTTAGGGTGGCATTGTGCCTTTTGTATTTAATTCCGATGCAATTTCTGTGTTTGATCGTCAATAAGGAGGTTCAAGAAATACAGTAAACCTGGAGTGTAGCATCGGAATCTATAACTAGTGTCACAGGAATA
The DNA here is from genome assembly GCF_021461395.2 of Schistocerca americana. Lineage (NCBI taxonomy): Eukaryota > Metazoa > Arthropoda > Insecta > Orthoptera > Acrididae > Schistocerca > Schistocerca americana. The sequence goes on from NC_060123.1 coordinate 761,663,415, forward strand.
GTTCAAAACATAGTCAGTAATAAGAGTCAGACTACTTGCACTCAAGTCGGCATTGTGACTTTTGTATTTAATTCCGATGCTTTTATGTCTTTCATCTTCAATAAGAAGGTCCAAGGGATACAGTAAACCCGAAGTGAAGCATCGGAATCTATAACTAGTGTCACAGGAATGGTTCAAAACATAGACAGTAGGAAGAGTCAGCCTTCTTGTACTTAATTCGGCATTGTGTCTTTTGTATTTAATTCCGATGCAATTTCTGTGTCTCATCGTCAATACGAATGGCAGAGGGAAACAGTAAACCTGAAGTGAAGCATCGGAATCTATTACTAGTGCCACAGGAATGGTTCAAACATAGACAGTAAGAAGAGTCAGTCTTCTTGAACTTAACTCGGCATTGTGCCTTTTGTATGTAATTCCGATGCAATTTCTGTGTTTCATCGTCAATAAGATGATCCAAAGGATACAGTAAACCTGATGTGAATCATGGGAATCTATAACTAGTGTCACAGGAAAGGTTCAAAACATAGTCAGAAAGAAGAGTCAGTCTTCGTGTACTTAAGTCGGCATTGTGACTTTTGTATTTAATTTCCATGCAATTTCTGTGTTTCGTCGTCAATAACAAGGTCCAAGGGATACAGTAAACCTGAAGTGAAGCATCGGATTTTATAATTAGTGTCACAGGAATGGTTCAAACATAAACAGTAGGAAGGGTCAGTCTTGTAGTACTTAAGTCGGCATTGTGCCTTTTTATTTAATTCCGATGCAATCTCTGTGTTTCATCGTCAATAAGAAGGTCAGAGGGATACAGTAAACTTGTAGTGAAGCATCGGAATCTATAACCAGTGTCACAGGAATGGTTCAAAACATAGACAGTAGGAAGAGTCAGTCTTCTTGTACTTAAGTCGGCATTGTGCTTTTTCTATTTAATTCCGATGCAATTTCTGTGTTTCATCGTCAATAAGAAGGTCCAAGGGACACAGTAAACCTGAAGTGAAGCATCGGATTCTGTAACTAGTGCCACAGGAATGGTTCAAAACATAGACAGTAGGAAGAGTCAGTCTTGTTGTACTTAAGTCGGCATTGTGCCATTTTATTTAATTCCGATGCAATTTCTGTGTTTCATCGTCAATAAGATGGTCCAAGGGATACAGTAAACCTGGAGTTAAGCATCGGAATCTATAACTAGCGTCACAGGAATGGTTCAAAGCATAGTCAGTAAGAAGAGTCAGTCTTCTTGTACCTAAGTCGGCATTGTGCCTTTTCTATTTAATTCCGATGCAATTTCTGTGTGTCATCGTCATTATGTAGGTCCAAGGGATGCAGTAAACCTGAGGTGAAGCATCTGAATCTGTAACTAGTGTCACAGGAATGGTTCAAATCATAGTCAGTAAGAAGAGTCAGTCTTCTTGTTCTTAAGTCGGCATTGTGCCTTATGTATTTTATTTCGATACAATTTCTGTGTTTCATCGTCAATAAGAGGGTCCAAGGGGTACAGTAAACCTGGAGTGAAGCATCGGAATCTATAACTAGTGTCACAGGAATGGTTCAAAACAAAGACAGTAAGATGAGTCAGTCATTTTGTACTTAAGTCGGAATAGTGCCTTTTGTATTTAATTCCGATTGAATTTCTGTGTTTCATCGTCAATAAGAAGGTTCGAGGGATACAGTAAACCTGAAGTGAAGCATCGGAATCTATAACTAGTGTCACAGGAATGGTTCAAAGCATAGTCAGTAAGAAGCGTCAGTCTTCTTGTACTTAAGTCGGCATTGTGCCTTTTCTATTTAATTCCGATGCAATTTCTGTGTTTTATCGTCAATAAGAAGTCCAAGGGATACAGTAAACCTGGAGTGATGCATCGGAATCTATAACTAGTGTCACAGGAATGGTTCAAATCATAGACAGTAAGAAGAGTCTGTCTTCTTCTACATAAATCGGCATTGTGCCTTTTGTATTTAATTCCGAGGCAATTTCTGTGTTTGATCGTCAATAAGGAGGTCCAAGGGATACAGTAAACCTGGAGTGAAGCATCGGAATCTATAACTAGTGGCACAGGAATGGTTCAAAACATAGTCAGTAAGAAGAGTCAGTCTTCTTGCACTCAAGTCGGCATTGTGTCTTTTGTATTTCATTCCGATGCTATTTATGTCTTTCATCTTCAATAAGAAGGTCCAATGGATACAGTAAACCTGAAGTGAAGCATCGGAATCTACAACTAGTGTCACAGGTATGGTTCAAAACATAGACAGTAGGAAGAGTCAGCCTTCTTGTACTAAAGCAGGCATTGAGCATTTTGTATTTAATTCCGATGCAATTTCTGTGTTTCATCGTCAATAAGAGGGTAAGAGGGATACAGTAATCCTGAAGTGAAGCATCGGAATCTATAACTAGTGTCACAGGCTTGGTTCAAAACATAGACAGTAAGAAGAGCCAGTCTCCTTGTACTTGAGTCGGCATTGTGCCCTTTTGTATTTAATTCCGATGCAATTTCTGTGTTTCATCGTCAATACGAAGGTCAGAGGGATACAGTAAACCGGAAGTTAAGCATCGGAAACTATAACTACTGACACAGGAGTGGTTCAAACATAGTCAGTATGAAGAGTCAGTGTTCCTGCACTAAAGTCGGCATTGTGTCTTTTGTATTTCATTCCGATGGAATTTATGTCTTTCATCTTCAATAAGAAGGTCAAAGGGATACAGTAAACCTGAAGTGAAGCATCGGAATCTATAACTAGTGTCACAGGAATGGTTCAAATCATTGACAGTAGGATGAGTGAGTCTTCTTGTACTTAAGTCGAGATTGTGCATTTTGTAATTAATTCCGGTGCAATTTCCGTGTTTAATCGTCAATAAGAAGGTAAGAGGGATACAGTAAACCTGAAGTGAAGCATCGGAATCTGTAACTAGTGTCACAGGAATCGTTCAAAACATAGACAGTAAGAAGAGTCAGTTTTCTAGAACTTAAGTCGGCATTGTGTCATTTTTATTTAATTCCGATGCAACTTCTGTGTTTCATAGTCAATACGAAGGTCCTAGGGATACAGTAAACCTGAAGTGAAGCTTCGGAATCTATAACTAGTGTCACAGGAATGGTTCAAAACATAGACAGTAGGAAGAGTCAGCCTTCTTGTACTTAATTTGGCATTGTGTCTTTTGTATTTAATTCCGATGCAATTTCTGTGTTTCATCGTCAATACGAATGTCAGAGGGATACAGTAAACCTGAAGTGAAGCATCGGAATCTATTACTAGTGCCACAGGAATGGTTCAAACATAGACAGTAAGAGGAGTCAGTCTTCTTTAACTTAGGTCGGCATTGTGCCTTTTGTATGTAATTCCGATGCAATTTCTGTGTTTCATCGTCAATAAGATGGTCCAAAGGATACAGTATACCTGATGTGAATCATGGGAATCTATAACTAGTGTCACAGGAAAGGTTCAAAACATAGTGAGAAACAAGAGTCAGTCTTCGTGTACTTAAGTCGGCATTGTGACTTTTGTATTTAATTTCCATGCAATTTCTGTGTTTCATCTTCAATAAGAAGGTCCAAGGGATACAGTAAACCTGAAGTGAAGCTTCGGAATCTATAACTAGTGTCACAGGAATGGTTCAAAACATAGACAGTAGGAAGAGTCAGCCTTCTTGTACTTAATTCGGCATTGTGTCTTTTGTATTTAATTCCGATGCAATTTCTGTGTTTCATCGTCAATAAGAATGTCCAAGGGATACAGTAAACCTGGAGTAAAGCATCGGAATCTATAACTAGTGTCACAGGAAAGGTACAAAACGTAGACGGTAAGAAGAGCCCGTCTTCTTGATCTTAAGTCGGCTTTTTCCCTTTTGTATTTAATTCCGATGCAATTTCTGTGTTTCATCGTCAATTAGAAGGTCCAAGGGATACAGTAGACCTGAAGTGAAGCATGGGAATCTATAACTAGTGTCACAGGAAAGGTTCAAAACATAGTCAGAAAGAAGAGTCAGTCTTCTTGATCTTAAGTCGGCATTGTACCTTTTGTAATTAATTCCAATGCAATTTCTGTGTTTCATCGTCAATTAGAAGGTTCAAGGGATACAGTAAACCTGAAGCGAAGCATCGGATTCTATAACTAGTGCCACAGGAATGGTTCAAAACATAGACAGTAGGAAGAGTCAGTCTTGTTGTACTTAAGTCGGCATTGTGCCATTTTATTTAATTCCGATGCAATTTCTGTGTTTCATCGTCAATATGAAGGTCCAAGGGATACAGTAAACCTGGAGTTAAGCATCGGAATCTATAACTAGCGTCACAGGAATGGTTCAAAGCATAGTCAGTAAGAAGAGTCAGTCGTCTTATACCTAAGTCGGCATTGTGCCTTTTCTATTTAATTCCGATGCAATTTCTGTGTTTCATCGTCATTATGTAGGTCCAAGGGATGCAGAAAACCTGAAGTGAAGCATCTGAATCTGTAACTAGTGTCACAGGAATGGTTCAAATCATAGTCAGTAAGAAGAGTCAGTCTTCTTGTACATAAGTCGGCATTGTGCCTTATGTATTTTATTTCGATACAATTTCTGCGTTTCATCGTCAATAAGAAGGACCAAGGGATACAGTAAACCTGGAGTGAAACATCGGAATGTATAACTAGTGTCACAGGAATGGTTCAAAACAAAGACAGTAAGAAGAGTCAGTCATCTTGTACTTAAGTCGGAATAGTGCCTTTTGTATTTAATTCAGATGCAATTTCTGTGTTTCATCGTCAATAAGAAGTTCCGAGGGATACAGTAAACCTGAAGTGGAGCATCGGAATCTATAACTTGTGCCACAGGAATGGTTCAAAACATAATCAGCAAGATGGGTCAGTCTTCTTGTACTTAAGTCGGCATTATGCTTTTTCTATTTAATTCCGATGCAATTTCTGTGTTTTATCGTCAATAAGAAGGTCCTAGGGATACAGTAAACCTGGAGTGAAGCATCGGAATCTATAACCAGTGTCACAGGAATGGTTCAAAACATAGACAGTAGGAATAGTGAGCCTTCTTGTACTTAATTCGGCATTGTGTCTTTTGTATTTAATTCCGATGCAGTTTCTGTGTTTAATCGTCAATACGAATGTCAGAGGGATACAGTAAACGTGTAGTGAAGCATCGGAATCTATAACCAGTGTCACAGGAATGGTTCAAAGCATAGACAGTAGGAAGAGTCAGTCTTCTTGTACTTAAGTCGGCATTGTGCTTTTTCTATTTAATTCCGATGCAATTTCTGTGTTTCATCGTCAATAAGAAGGTCCAAGGGATACAGTAAACCTGGAGTGAAGCATCGGAATCTATAACTAGTGTCACAGGAAAGGTACAAAGCATAGACGGTAAGAAGAGCCCGTCTTCTTGATCTTAAAACGGCATTGTCCCTTTTGTATTTAATTCCGATGCAATTTCTGTGTTTCATCGTCAATTAGAAGGTCCAAGGGATACAGTAAACCTGTAGTGAAGCATGGGAATCTATAATTAGTGTCACAGGAAAGGTTCAAAACATAGTCAGAAAGAATAGTCAGTCTTCTTGATCTTAAGTCGGCATTGTACCTTTTGTATTTAATTCCGATGCAATTTCTGTGTTTCATCGTCAATTAGAAGGTTCAAGGGATACAGTAAACCTGAAGTGAAGCATCGGATTCTATAACTAGTGCCACAGGAATGGTTCAAAACATAGACAGTAGGAAGAGTCAGTCTTGTTGTACTTAAGTCGGCATTGTGCCATTTTATTTAATTCCGATGCAATTTCTGTGTTTCATCGTCAATAAGAAGGTCCAAGGGATACAGTAAACCTGGAATTAAGCATCGGAATCTATAACTAGTGTCATAGGAATGGTTCAAAACATAGACAGTAGGAAGAGGCAGTCTTCTTGTACTTAGTCGGCATTGTGTCATTCGTATTTAATTCCGATGCAATTTCTGTGTTTCATAGTCAATAAGAAGGTCCAAGGGATACAGTAAACCGGGAGTGAAGCATCGGAACCTATAACTAGTGTCACAGGAATGGTTCAAAACATAGTCAGTAAGAAGAGTCAGTCTTCTTGTTCTTATGTCGGCATTGTGCCTTTTGTATTTAATTCCGATGCAATTTCTGTGTTTCATCGTCAATAAGACGGCCCAAGGGATACAGTAAACCTGGAGTGAAACATCGGAATCTATAACTAGTGTCACAGGAATGAATCAAAACATAGTCAGTAAGAAGAGTAAGTCTACTTGTAGTTAAGTCGGCATTGTGCCTTTTGTATTTAATTCCGATGCAATTTCAATGTTTCATCGTCAACAAGAAGGTCCAAGGTATACAGTGAACCTGAAGTGAAGCATCGGAATCTATGACTAATGTCACAGGAATGGTTCAGATCATAGACAGTAGGAAGAGTCAGTCTTTTTGTACATAAGTCGGCATTGTGCTTTTTCTATTTAATTCCGATGCAATTTCTGTGTTTCATCGTCAATAAGTAGGTCCAAGGGATACAGTAAACCTGAAGTGAAGCATGGGAATCTATAACTAGTGTCACAGGAAAGGTTCAAAACATAGTCAGAAAGAAGAGTCAGTCTTCGTGTACTTATGTCGGCATTGTGACTTTTGTATTTAATTCCGATGCAATTTCTGTGTTTCATCGTCAATAAGAAGGTCAGAGGGATACAGTAAACCTGAAATGAAGCATCGGAATCTAGAACTAGTGTCACAGGAATGGTTCAAATCATAGACAGTAGGAAGAGTCAGTCTTCTTGTACCTAAGTCGGAATTGTGAATTTTCTATTTAATTCCGATGCAATTTCTGTGTTTCATCGTCAATAAAAAGGTCCAAGGGGTACAGTAAAACTGGAGTGAAGCATCGGAATCTATAACTAGTGTCACAGGAATGGTTCAAAACAAAGACAGTAAGATGAGTCAGTCATTTTGTACTTAAGTCGGAATAGTGCCTTTTGTATTTAATTCCGATGCAATTTCTGTGTTTCATCGTCAATAAGAAGGTTCGAGGGATACAGTATACCTGAAGTGAAGCATCGGAATCTATAACTAGTGTCACAGGAATGGTTCAAAGCATAGTCAGTAAGAAGCGTCAGTCTTCTTGTACTTAAGTCGGCATTATGCCTTTTCTATTTAATTCCGATGCAATTTCTGTGTTTTATCGTCAATAAAAAGTCCAAGGGATACAGTAAACCTGGAGTGATGCATCGGAATATGTAACTAGTGTCACAGGAATGGTTCAAATCATAGACAGTAAGAAGAGTTTGTCTTCTTCTACATAAATCGGCATTGTGACTTTTGTATTTAATTCCGATGCAATTTCTGTGTTTGATCGTCAATAAGGAGGTCCAAGGGATACAGTAAACCTGGAGTGAAGCATCGGAATCTATAACTAGTGGCACAGGAATGGTTCAAAACATTGTCAGAAGAAGAGTCAGTCTTCTTGCACTCAAGTCGGCATTGTGTCTATTGTATTTCATTCCGATGCTATTTATGTCATTCATCTACAATAAGAAGGTCCAAGGGATACAGTAAACCTGAAGTGAAGCATCGGAATCTACAACTAGTGTCACAGGTATGGTTCAAAACATAGACAGTAGGAAGAGTCAGCCTTCTTGTACTAAAGCAGGCATTGAGCATTTTGTATTTAATTCCGATGCGATTTCTGTGTTTCATCGTCAATAAGAGGGTAAGAGGGATACAGTAAACCTGAAGTGAAGCATCGGAATCTATAACTAGTGTCACAGGAGTGGTTCAAACATAGTCAGTATGAAGAGTCAGTGTTTTTGCACTAAAGTCGGCATTGTGTCTTTTATATTTAATTCCGATGCAATTTATGTCTTTCATCTTCAATAAGAAGGTCAAAGGGATACAGTAAACCTGAGGTGAAGCATCGGAATGTATAACTAGTGTCACAGGAATGGTTCAAATCATAGACAGTAGGATGAGTCAGTCTCCTTGTACTTAAGTCGGTATTGTACCTTTTGTATTTAATTCCGATGCAATTTCTGTGTTTCATCGTCAATAAGAAGGTAAGAGGGATACAGTAAACCTGAAGTGAAGCATGGGAATCTGTAACTAGTGTCACAGGAAAGGTTCAAAACATAGTCAGAAAGAAGAGTCAGTCTTCGTGTACTTAAGTCGGCATTGTGACTTTTGTATTTAATTCGGATGCAATTTCTGTGTTTCATTGTCAATAAGAAGGTCAGAGGGATACAGTAAACCTGAAGTGAAGCATCGGAATCTAGAACTAGTGTCACAGGAATGGTTCAAACCATAGACAGCAGGAAGCGTCAGTCTTCTTGTACCTAAGTAGGAATTGTGCCTTTTCTATTTAATTCCGATGCAATTTCTGTGTTTCATCGTCAATGAGAAGGTCCAAGGGATACAGTAAACCTGGAGTGAAGCATCGGAATCTATAACTAGTGTCACAGGAATGGTTCAAAACAAAGACAGTAAGATGAGTCAGTCATCTTGTACTTAAGTCGGAATAGTGCCTTTTGTATTTAATTCCGATGCAATTTCTGTGTTTCATCGTCAATAAGAAGGTCCGAGGGATACAGTAAACCTGAAGTGAAGTATCGGAATCTATAACTAGCGTCACAGGAATGGTTCAAACATAGTCAGTAAGAAGGGTCAGTCTTCTTGTACTTAAGTCGTCATTATGCCTTTTCTATTTATTTCCGATGCAATTTCTGTGTTTTATCGTCTATATGAAGTCCAAGGGATACAGTAAACCTGGAGAGATGCATCGTAATCTATAACTAGTGTCACAGGAATGGTTCAAATCATAGACAGTAAGAAGAGTCTGTCTTCTTGTACTTAAGTCGGCATTGTGCCTTTTGTATTTAATTCCGATGCAATTTCTGTTTTTGATCGTCAATAAGGAAGTCCAAGGCATACAGTAAACCTGGAGTGAAGCATCGGAATCTATAACTAGTGTCACAGGAAGGGTTCAAAACATAGTCAGTAGGAAGAGTCAGCCTTCTTGTACTTAAGCCGGCATTGTGCATTTTGTATTTAATTCCGATGCAATTTCTGTGTTTCATCGTCAATAAGAGGGTAAGAGGGATACAGTAAACCTGAAGTGAAGCATCGGAGTCTATAACTAGTGTCACAGGAATGGTTCAAAACATAGACAGTCTGAAGAGTCAGTCTTCTTGTACTTATGTCGGGATTGTGCCTTTTCTATTTAATTCCAATGCAATTTCTGTGTTTCATCGTCAATTAGAAAGTCCAAGGGATACAGTGAACCTGAATTGAAGCATCGGAGTCTATAACTAGCGTCACAGGAATGGTTCAAAACATAGTCAGTAAGAAGAGTCAGTCTTCTTGTACTTAAATCGGCATTGTGCCTTTTGTATTTTTTCTGATGCAATTTCTGTGTTTCATCGTCAATGAGAAGGTCCAAGGGATACAGAAAACCTGGAGTGAAGCATTGGAATCTATAACTAGTGTCACATGAATGGTTCAAAACATAGACAGTAAGAAGAGTCCGTCTACTTGTACTTATGTCGGCATTGTGCCCTTTGTATTTAATTCCGATGCAATTTCTGTGTTTCATCGTCAAAAAGAAGGTCCAAGGGATACAGTGAACCTGAAGTGAACCATCGGAATCTATAACTAGTGTCACAGGAATGGTTCAAAACATAGACAGTAGGAAGGATCAGTCTTCTTGTACTTAAGTCGGCATTGTGCGTTTTGTATTTAATTCCGATGCAATTTCTGTGTTTCATCGTCAATAAAAAGGTACGCGGTATACAGTTAACCTGAAGTGAAGCATCGGAATCTATAACTAGTGTCACAGGAATGGTTCAAAACATAGACAGTAGGAAGTGTCAGTCTTCTTGTACTTATGTCGGGATTGTGCCTTTTCTATTTATTTCCAATGCAATTTCTGTGTATCATCGTCAATAAGAAACTCCAAGGGATACAGTAAACCTGAAGTGAAGCATCGGAATCTATAACTAGTGTCACAGGAATGGTTCAAATCATAGTCAGTAAGAAGAGTCAGTCTTCTTGTACTTAAGTCGGCATTGTGCCTTTAGTATTTAATTCTGATGCAATTTCTGTATTTAATCGTCAATGAGAAGGTCCAAGGGATACAGTAAACCTGGAGTGAAGCATTGGAATCTATAACTAGAGTCACATGAATGGTTAAAAACATAGACAGTAAGAAGAGTCAGTCTTCTTGTACTTTTGTCGGCATTGTGCCCTTTGTATTTAACTCCGATGCAATTTCTGTGTTTCATCGTCAATAAGAAGGCCCAATGGATACAGTAAACCTGAAGTGAAACATCGTAATCGAAAACTGGTCTCACAGGAAAGGTACAAAACATAGACAGTAAGAAGAGTCAGTCTTCTTGTACTTAAGTCGGCAATGTGCCTTCTCTATTTAATTCCGATGCAATTTCTGTGTCTCATCTTCAATAAGGAGGGCCAAGGGATACAGTAAACCTGGAGTGAAGCATCGGAATCTATAACTAGTGTCACAGGAATGGTTAAAAACAAAGTCAGTAAGAAGAGTCAGTCTTCTTGTACTTAAGTTGGCATTGTGCGTTTTGTTTTTAATTCAGATGCAATTTCTGTGTTTCATCGCCAATAAGAAGGTCCAAGGGATACAGTAAACCGGGAGTGAAGCATCGGAATCTATAACTATGTGTTACAGGAATGGTTCAAACATAGACAGTAAGAAGAGTCAGTCTTCTTGTACTTAAGTCGGCATTGTGCTTTTTGTATTTAATTCCGAAGCAATTTCTGTGTTTCATCGACAATATGAAGGTCCAAGGGATACAGTAAACCTGAAGTGAAGCGTCGGAATCTATAACTAGTGTCACAGGAATGGTTCCAAACATAGTCAGTAAGAAGAGTCAATCTTCTTGTACATAAGTCGGCATTGCGCCTTTTTATTTAATTCCGATGCAATTTCAGTGTTTCATCGTCAATAAGAAGGTCCAAGGGATACAGTAAACCTGGAGTGAATCATCGGAATCTATAACTAGTGTAACAGGAATGGTTCAAAACATAGACAGTAGGAAGAGTCAGTCTTCTTGTACTTAAGTAGGCATTGTGCCTTTTGTATTTAATTCCGATGCAATGTCTGTGTTTCATCGTCAATAAGAAGGTCCAAGGGATACAGTAAACCTGGAGTGAAGCATCGGAATCTATAACTAGTGTCACAGGAATGGTTGAAAACATAGACCGTAGGAAGAGTCAGTCTTCTTGTACGTAAGTCGGCATTGTGCCTTTTGTATTTGATTCCGATACAATTTCTGTGTTTCATCGTCAATAAGAAGGTCCAAGGGATACAGTAAACCTGAAGTGAAGCATCGGAATCTGTAACTAGTGTCACAGGAATGGTTCAAATCATAGTCAGTAAGAAGAGTCAGTCATCTTGTACTTAAGTCAGCATTGTACCTTTTGTTTTTAATTCCGATGCTATTTCTGTGTTTCATCGTAAATAAGAAGGTCCAAGGGATACAGTAAACCTGGAGTGAAGCATCAGAATCTATAACTACTGTCACGGGATTGGTTCAAAACATAGACAGTGAGAAGAGTCAGTTTTCTTGTACTAAAGTCGACATTGTGCCTTTTGTATTTAATTCCGATGCAATTTCTGTGATTCATCGTCAATAAGAAGGTCACAGGGATACAGTAAACCTGAAGTGAAGCATCGGAATCTATAACTAGTGTCACAGGAATGGTTCAAAACATAAACAGTAAGAAGAGTCAGTTTTTTTGTACTTAAGTCGCGCGTTGTGCTTTTTGTATTTAATTAAGATGCAATTTCGGTGTTTCATCGTCAATAATAAGTTCAGAGGGATACAGTACACCTGAAGTGAAGCATCGGAATCTATAACTAGTGTCACAGCAATGGTTCAAAACATAGACAGTAAGAAGAGTCAGTCTTCTTGTCCTTAAGTCGGCATTGTGCCTTTTGTATATAATTCCGATGCAATTTCTGCGTATCATCGTCAATAGGAAGCTCAGAGGGATACAGTAATCCTGAGGTGAAGCTTCGGAATCTATAACTAGTGTCACAGGAATGGTTCAAATCATAGACAATAAGAAGAGCTAGTCTTCTTGTACTTGAGTCGGCATTGTGCCTTTTGTATTTAATAGCGATCAATTTTCTGTGTTTGATCGTCGATAAGAAGGTCAGGGGGATACAGTAATAATGATGTGAAGCATCGGAATCGATAACTAGTGTCATAGGAATGGTTCAAAGCATAGAGAGTAAGAAGAGTCAGTCTTCTCGTACTTAAGTCGGCATTATGCCTTTTGTATTTAATTAAGATGCAATTTCTGTGTTTCATCGTCAATAAGAAGGTCAGAGGGATACAGTAATCCTGAAGTGTAGCATCGGAATCTATAACTAGTGTCACAGGAATGGTTCAAAACATAGACAGTTAGAAGAGCCAGTCTTCATGTACTTGAGTCGGCATTGTGCCTTTTGTATAAAATTCCGATGGAATTTCTGTGTTTCATCGTCAATAAGATGGTCAGAGGGATACAGTAAACCTGAAGAGAAGCATAGGAATCTATAACTAGTGTCGCAGGAATTGTTCAAAACATATAGAGTAAGAAGAGACAGTCTTCTTTTACTTGAGTCGGCATTGTGCCTGTTGTATTTCATTCCGAAGCAATTTCTGTGTTTCATCGTCAATAAGAAGGTCTGAGGGATACAGTAATCCTGAAGTGAAGCATCGGAATCTATAACTAGTGACACCGGAATGGTTCAAAACGTAGACAATTGAAAGAGCCAGTCTTCTTGTACTTCACTCGGCATTGTGCCTTTTGTATTTAATTCCGATGCAATTTTTGTGCTTCATCGTCAATAAGAAGGTCAGGGGGATACAGTAAACCTGAAGTGAAGCATCGGAATCTATAACTAGTGTCACAGGAATGGTTCAAAACATAGACAGTAAGAAGAGTCAGTTTTCTTGTACTTAACTCTGCATTGTGCCTTTTGTATTAAATTCCGATGCAATTTCTATGATTCATTGTCAATAAGAAGGTCACAGGGATACAGTAAACCTGAAGTGAAGCATCGGAATCTATAACTAGTGTCACAGGAATGGTTCCAAACATAACCAGTAAGAAGAGTCAGTTTTTTTGTACTTAAGTCGCTCATTGTGCATTTTGTATTTAATTAAGATTCAATTTCTGTGTTTCATCGTCAATAATGAGGTCAGAGCGATACAGTACGCCTGAAGTGAAGCATCGGAATCTATAACTAGTGTCACAGAAATGGTTCAAAACAAAGACAGTAAGAAGAGTCAGTCTTCTTGTACTTAAGTCGGCATTGTGCCTTTTGTATTTAATTAAGATGCAATTTCTGTGTGTCATCGTCAATAAGAAGCTCAGAGGGATACAGTAAACGAGAAGTGAAGCATCGGAATCAATAAGTAGTGTCACATTAATGGTTCAAAACATAGACAGTAAGAAGAGTCAGTCTTTTTGTACCTAAGTCGGCATTGTGCTTTTTGTATTTAATTCCGATGCAATTTCTGTGTTTCATGGTCAATACGAAGGTCAGAGGGATACAGCAAACCTGAAGTGAAGCATTGGAATCTATAACTAGTGTCACAGAAATGGTTGAAAACATTAACAGCAAGAAGAGCCAGTCTTCTTGTACTTGAGTCGGCATTGTGCCTTTTGTATTTAATTCCGATGAAATTTCTGTGTTTGATCGTCAATAAGAAGCACAGAGGGATACAGTAAACCCGAAGTGAAGCATTGGAATCAATGAATAGTGTCACAGGAATGGTTCAAAACATAGACAGTAAGAAGAGGCAGTCTTCCTGCACTTAAGTCGGCATTGTGCCTTTTGTATTTAATTCCGATGCAGTTTCTGTGTTTCATCGGCAATAAGAAGGCCAGAGGGATACAGTAATCCTGAGGTGAAGCATCGGAATCTATAACTAGTGTCACAGGAATGATTCAAAACATAGACAGTAAGAAGAGTCAGTCTTCTTGTACTTAAGTAAGCATTGTGCCTTTTGTATTCAATTCCGATGCAATTTCTGTGTTTCATCGTCAATAAGAAGGTCCAAGGGATACAGTGAACCTGAAGTTAAGCATCGGCATCTATAACTAGTGCCACAGGAATGGTTGAAATCATAGACAGTAAGAAGAGCCAGTCTTCTTGTACTTGAGTCGGCATTGTGCCTTTTGTATTTAATTCCGATCAATTTTCTGTGTTTGATCGTCAATAAGAAGGTCAGAGGGATACAGTAAAAATGAAGTGAAGCATCGGAATCTATAACTAGTGTCATAGGAATGGTTCAAATCATAGACAGTAAGAAGAGTCAGTTTTCTTACACTTCAGTCGGCGTTGTGCGTTTTGTATTTAATTAAGGTGCAATTTCTGTGTTTTATCGTCAATAAGAAGGTCAGAGGGATACAGTCAACCTGAAGTGAAGCATCGCAATCAATAACTAGTGTCACAGGAAAGGTTGAAAGCATAGACAGTAAGAAGAGTCAGTCTTCTTGTACTTGAGTCGGCATTGTGCCTGTTGTATTTCATTCCGATGCAATTTCTGTGTTTCATCGTCAATAAGAAGGTCTGAGGGATACAGTAAACGTGAAGTGAAGCATCGGAATCTATAACTAGTAACACTGGAATGGTTCAAAACGTAGACAATAGAAAGAGTCAGTCTTCTTGTACTTCACTCGGCATTGTGCCTTTTGTATTTAATTCCGATGCAATTTTTGTGCTTCATCGTCAATAAGAAGGTCAGGGGGATACAGTAAACCTGAAGTGAAGCATCGGAATCTATAACTAGTGTCACAGGAATGGTCCAAAACATAGACAGTAAGAAGAGTCAGTTTTCTTGTACTTAAGTCTGCATTGTGCCTTTTGTATTAAATTCCGATGCAATTTCTATGATTCATCGTCAATGAGAAGGTCACAGGGATACAGTAAACCTGAAGTGAAGCATCGGAATCTAAAACTAGTGTCACAGGAATGGTTCAAAACATAACCAGTAAGAAGAGTCAGTTTTTTTGTACTTAAGTTGCTCATTGTGCATTTTGTATTTAATTAAGATTCAATTTCTGTGTTTCATCGTCAATAATAAGGTCAGAGCGATACAGTACGCCTGAAGTGAAGCATCGGAATCTATAACTAGTGTCACAGGAATGGTTCAAAACAAAGACAGTAAGAAGAGTCAGTCTTCTTGTACTTAAGTCGGCATTGTGCCTCTTGTATTTAATTAAGATGCAATTTCCGTGTTTCATCGTCAATAAGAAGGAGAAAGGGATACAGTAACCCTGAAGTGAAGCATCGGAATCTATAACTAGTGCCACAGGAATGGTTCAAAACATAGACAGTAAGAAGAGACAGTCTTCTTGTACTTAAGTCGGCATTGTGCCTTTTGTATATAATTCCGATGCAATTTCTGCGTTTCATCGTCAATAAGAAGCTCAGAGGGATACAGTAAACGAGAAGTGAAGCATCGGAATCAATAAGTAGAGCCACATTAATGGTTCAAAACATAGACAGTAAGAAGAGTCAGTTTTCTTGTGCTTAAGTCGGCATTGTGCCTTTTGTATTTAATTCCGATGCAATTTCTGTGTTTCATCGTCAATAAGACGGTCAGAGGGATACAGTAATCCTGAAGTGAGGCATCGGAATCTATAACTAGTGTCACTGGAATGGTTC
This sequence comes from Schistocerca americana, assembly GCF_021461395.2. Taxonomy (NCBI): domain Eukaryota; kingdom Metazoa; phylum Arthropoda; class Insecta; order Orthoptera; family Acrididae; genus Schistocerca; species Schistocerca americana. The sequence goes on from NC_060123.1 coordinate 761,679,057, forward strand.
AAAACATAGACAGTAAGAAGAGTCAGTCTTTTTGTACTTAAGTCGGCATTGTGCTTTTTGTATTTAATTCCGATGCAATTTCTGTGTTTCATGGTCAATACGAAGGTCAGAGGGATACTGTAAACCTGAAGTGAAGCATCGGAATCTACACTCCTGGAAATGGAAAAAAGAACACATTGATACCGGTGTGTCAGACCCACCATACTTGCTCCGGACACTGCGAGAGGGCTGTACAAGCAATGATCACTCGCACGGCACAGCGGACACACCAGGAACCGCGGTGTTGGCCGTCGAATGGCGCTAGCTGCGCAGCATTTGTGCACCGCCGCCGTCAGTGTCAGCCAGTTTGCCGTGGCATACGGAGCTCCATCGCAGTCTTTAACACTGGTAGCATGCCGCGACAGCGTGGACGTGAACCGTATGTGCAGTTGACGAACTTTGAGCGAGGGCGCATACTGGGCATGCGGGAGGCCGGGTGGACGTACCGCCGAATTGCACAACACGTGGGGTGTGAGGTCTCCACAGTACATCGATGTTGTCGCCAGTGGTCGGCGGAAGGTGCACGTGCCCGTCGACCTGGGACCGGACCGCAGCGACGCACGGATGCACGCCAAGACCGTAGGATCCTACGCAGTGCCGTAGGGGACCGCACCGCCACTTCCCAGTAAATTAGGGACACTGTTGCTCCTGGGGTATCGGCGAGGGCCATTCGCGACCGTCTCCATGAAGCTGTGCTACGGTCCCGCACACCGTTAGGCCGTCTTCCGCTCACGCCCCAACATCGTGCAGCCCGCCTCCGGTGGTGTCGCGACAGGCGTGAATGGAGGGACGAATGGAGACGTGTCGTCTTCAGCGATGAGAGTCGCTTCTGCCTTGGTGCCAATGATGGTCGTATGCGTGTTTGGCGCCGTGCAGGTGAGCGCCACAATCAGGACTACATACGACCGAGGCACACAGGGCCAACACCCGGCATCATGGTGTAGGGAGCGATCTCCTACACTGGCCGTACACCACTGGTGATCGTCGAGGGGACACTGAATAGTGCACGGTACATCCAAACCGTCATCGAACCCATCGTTCTACCATTCCTAGACCGGCAAGGGAACTTGCTGTTCCAACAGGACAATGCTCGTCCGCATGTATCCCGTGCCACCCAACGTGCTCCAGAAGGTGTAAGTCAACTACCCTGGCCAGCAAGATCTCCGGATCTGTCCCCCATTGAGCATGTTTGGGACTGGATGAAGCGTCGTCTCACGCGGTCTGCACGTCCAGCACGAACGCTGGTCCAACTGAGGCGCCAGGTGGAAATGGCATGGCAAGCCGTTCAACAGGACTACATCCAGCATCTCTACGATCGTCTCCATGGGAGAATAGCAGCCTGCATTGCTGCGAAAGGTGGATATACACTGTACTAGTGCCGACATTTTGCATGCTCTGTTGCCTGTGTCTATGTGCCTGTGGTTCTGTCAGTGTGATTATGTGACGTATCTGACCCCAGGAATGTGTCAATAAAGTTTCCCCTTCCTGGGACAATGAATTCACAGTGTTCTTATTTCAATTTCCAGGAGTGTATAACTAGTGTCACAGGATTGGTTCAAAACATAGACAGTAAGAAGGGTCAGTCTTCTTGTACTTAAGTCGGCATAGTGCCTTTTGTATTTAATTCCGATGCAATATCTGTGTTTCTTCGTCAATAAGAAGGTCAGAGGGATACAGTAAATCCGAAGTGAAGCATCGGAATCTATAACTAGTGTCACAGAAATGGTTCAAAACATTAACAGCAAGAAGAGCCAGTCTTCTTGTACTTGAGTCGGCATTGTGCCTTTTGTATTTAATTCCGATGAAATTTCTGTGTTTTATCGTCAATAAGAAGGTCAGAGGGATACAGTAAACCTGAAGTGAAGCATCGGAAACTATAACTAGTGTCAGAGGAATAGTTCAAACCATAGACAGTAAGAAGAGTCAGTGTTCTTGTACTGAAGTCGGCATTGAGCCTTTTGTATTTAATTAAGATGCAATTTCTGTGTTTCATCGTCAATAAGAAGGTCAGAGGTATACAGTAAACCAGAAGTGAAGCATCGGAATTTATAACTAGTGTCACAGGAATGGTTCAAAGCATAGACAGTGGGAAGAGTCAGTCTTCTTGTACTTAAGTCGGCATTGTGCCTTTTGTATAAAATGCCGATGCAATATCTGTGTTTCATCGTCAATAAGGTCAGCTGGGTACAGTAAACCTGAAGTGAAGCTTCGGAATCTATAACTAGTGTCACAGGAATGGTTCAAAACATAGGCAATAAGAAGAGCCAGTCTTCTTGTACTTGAGTCGGCATTGTGCCTTTTGTATTTAATTCCGATGAAATTTCTGTGTTTGATCGTCAATAAGAAGGACAGAGGGATACAGTAAACCTGAAGTGAAGCATCGGAATCAATAACTATTGTCACAGGAATGGTTCAAAATATAGACAGTGAGAAGAGTCAGTCTTCTTGTACTTAAGTCGGCATTGTGCCTTTTGTATTTAATTCCGATGCAGTTTCTGTGTTTCATCGTCAATAAGAAGGCCAGAGGGATACAGTAAAACTGGAGTGAAGCATCGGAATGTATAACTAGTGTCACAGGAATGGTTCAAAACATAGACAGTAAGAAGAGTCAGTCTTCTTGTACTTAAGTAAGCATTGTGCCTTTTGTATTCAATTCCGATGCAATTTCTGTGTTTCATCGTCAATAAGAAGGTCAGAGAGATACACTAAAAATGAAGTGAAGCATCGGAATCTATAACTAGTGTCATATGAATGGTTCAAAACATAGACAGTAAGAGGAGTCAGTTTTCTTGCACTTAAGTCGGCATTGTGCCTTTTGTATTTAATTAAGAAGAAATTTCTGTGTTTTATCGTCAATAAGAAGGTCAGAGGGATACAGTCAACCTGAAGTGAAGCATCGGAATCAATAACTAGTGTCACAGGAAAGGTTCAAAGCATAGACAGTAAGAAGAGTCAGTCTTCTTGTACTTAAGTCGGCATTGTGCCTTTTGTATATAATTCCGATGCGATTTCTGTGTTTCATCGTCAATAAGAAGGTCAGAGGGATACAGTAATCCTGACTGAGGCATCGGAATCTATAACTAGTGTCCCAGGAATGGTTCAAAACATAGACAGTAAAAAGAGCCAGTCTTCATGTCCTTGAGTCGGCATTGTGCCTTTTGTATTTAATCCCGATGCAATTTCTGTGTTTCATCGTCAATAAGAAGGTCTGAGGGATACAGTAAACCTGAAGTGAAGCATCGGAATCTATAACTAGTGTCACCGCAATGGTTCAAAACGTAGACAATAGAAAGAGTCAGTCTTCTTGTACTTCACTCGGCATTGTGCCTTTTGTATTCAATTCCGATGCAATTTCTGTGTTTCATCGTCAATAAGAAGGTCAGGGGCATACAGTAAACCTGAAGTGAAGCACCGGAATCTATAGCTAGTGCCACAGGAATGGTTCAAAACATAGACAGTAAGAAGAGTCAGTTTTCTTGTACTTAAGTCGGCATTGTGCCTTTTGTATTTAATTCCGACGCAATATCTGTGATTCATCGTCAATAAGAAGGTCACAGGGGTACAGTAAACCTGAAGTGAAGCATCGGAATCTATAACTAGTGTCACAGGAATGGTTCAAAACATAAGCAGTAAGAAGAGTCAGTTTTTTTGTACTTAATTCGCGCATTTCGCGTTTTGTATTTAATTCCGAAGAAATTTCTGTGTTTGATCGTCAATAAGAAGGTCAGAGGGATACAGTAAACCAGAAGTGAAGCATCGGATTCTATAACTAGTGTCACAGGAATGGTTCAAACCATTGACACTAAGAAGAGTCAGTGTTCTTGTACTGAAGTCGGCATTGTGCCTTTTGTATTTAATTAAGATGCAATTTCTGTGTTTCATCGTCAATAATAAGTTCAGAGGGATACAGTACACCTGAAGTGAAGCATCGGAATCTATAACTAGTGTCACAGGAATGGTTCAAATCATAGACAGTAAGAAGAGCCAGTCTTCTTGTACTTGAGTCGGCATTGTGCCTTTGGTATTTAATAGCGATCAATTTTCTGTGTTTCATCGTCGATAAGAAGGTCAGAGGGATACAGTAATACTGAAGTGAAGCATCGGAATCGATAACTAGTGTCATAGGAATGGTTCAAAGCATAGACAGTAAGAAGAGTCAGTCTTCTTGTACTTAAGTCGGCATTACGCCTTTTGTATTTAATTAAGATGCAATTTCTGTGTTTCATCGTCAATTAGAAGGTCAGAGGGATACAGTCAACCTGAAGTGAAGCATCGGAATCAATAACTTGTGTCACAGGAAAGGTTCAAAGCATAGACAGTAAGAAGAGTCTGACTTCTTGTACTCAAGTCGGCATTGTGCCTTTTGTATATAATTCCGATGCAATTTCTGTGTTTTGTCGTCAATAAGAATATCAGAGGGATACAGTAAACCTGAAGTGAAGCATCGGAATCTATAACTAGTGTCACAGGAATGGTGCAAAACAAAGAAAGTAAGAGGAGTCAGTCTTCTTGTACTTAAGTCGGCATTGTGCCTTTTGTATTTGATTAAGATGCAATTTCTGTGTGTCATCGTCAATAAGAAGCTCAGTGGTATACAGTAAACGAGAAGTGAAGCATCGGAATCAATAAGTAGTGTCACATTAATGGTTCAAAACATAGACAGTAAGAAGAGTCAGTTTTCTTGTGCTTAAGTCGGCATTGTGCCTTTTGTATTTAATTCCGATGCAATTTCTGTGTTTCATCGTCAATAAGACGGTCAGAGGGATACAGTAATCCTGAAGTGAGGCATCGGAATCTATAACTAGTGTCACTGGAATGGTTCAAAACATAGACAGTAAGAAGAGTTAGTCTTTTTGTACTTAAGTCGGCATTGTGCTTTTTGTATTTAATTCCGATGCAATTTCTGTGTTCCATGGTCAATACGAAGGTCAGTGGGATACAGTAAACCTGAAGTGAAGCATCGCAATCTATAACTAGTGTCACAGGATTGGTTCAGAACATAGACAGTAAGAAGGGTCAGTCTTCTTGTACTTATGTCGGCATAGTGCCTTTTGTATTTAATTCCGATGCAATATCTGTGTTTCTTCGTCAATAAGAAGGTCAGAGGGATACAGTAAATCTGAAGTGAAGCATCGGAATCTATAACTAGTGTAACAGAAATGGTTCAAAACATTAACAGCAAGAAGAGCCAGTCTTCTTGTACTTGAGTCGGCATTGTGCCTTTTGTATTTAATTCCGATGAAATTTCTGTGTTTGATCGTCAATAAGATGGTCAGAGGGATACAGTAAACCTGAAGTGAAGCATCGGAAACTATAACTAGTGTCAGAGAAATAGTTCAAACCATAGACAGTAAGAAGAGTCAGTGTTCTTGTACTGAAGTCGGCATTGTGCCTTTTGTATTTAATTAAGATGCAATTCCTGTGTTTCATCGTCAGTAAGAAGGTCAGAGGTATAGTGTAAACCAGAAGTGACGCATCGGAATTTATAACTAGTGTCACAGGAATGATTCAAAGCATAGACAGTGGAAAGAGTCAGTCTTCTTGTACTTAAGTCGGCATTGTGCCTTTTGTATAAAATGCCGATGCAATATCTGTGTTTCATCGTCAATAAGTTCAGCTGGGTACAGTAAACCTGAAGTGAAGCTTCGGAATCTATAACTAGTGTCACCGGAATGGTTCAAAACATTGGCAATAAGAAGAGCCAGTCTTCTTGTACTTGAGTCGGCATTGTGCCTTTTGTATTTAATTCCGATGAAATTTCTGTGTTTGATCGTCAATAAGAAGGACAGAGGGATACAGTAAACCTGAAGTGAAGTATCGGAATCAATAACTAGTGTCACAGGAATGGTTCAAAACATAGACAGTAAGAAGAGTCAGTCTTCTTGTACTTAAGTCGGCATTGTGCTTTTTGTATTTAATTCCGATGCAATTTCTGTGTTTCATGGTCAATACGAAGGTCAGTGGGATACAGTAAACCTGAAGTGAAGCATCGGAATCTATAACTAGTGTCACAGGATTGGTTCAGAACATAGACAGTAAGAAGGGTCAGTCTTCTTGTACTTATGTCAGCATAGTGCCTTTTGTATTTAATTCCGATGCAATATCTGTGTTTCTTCGTCAATAAGAAGGTCAGAGGGATACAGTAAATCTGAAGTGAAGCATCGGAATCTATAACTATTGTCACAGAAATGGTTCAAAACATTAACAGCAAAAAGGGCCAGTTTTCTTGTACTTGAGTCGGCATTGTGCCTTTTGTATTTAATTCCGATGAAATTTCTGTGTTTGATCGTCAATAAGATGGTCAGAGGGATACAGTAAACCTGAAGTGAAGCATCGGAAACTATAACTAGTGTCAGAGAAATAGTTCAAACCATAGACAGTAAGTAGAGTCAGTGTTCTTGTACTGAAGTCGGCATTGTGCCTTTTGTATATACTTAAGATGCAATTTCTGTGTTTCGTCGTCAATAAGAAGGTCAGAAGTATAGTGTAAACCAGAAGTGAAGCATCGGAATTTATAACTAGTGTCACAGGAATGTTTCAAAGCATAGACAGTGGGAAGAGTCAGTCTTCTTGTACTTAAGTCGGCATTGTGCCTTTTGTATAAAATGCCGATGCAATATCTGTGTTTCATCGTCAATAAGGTCAGCTGGGTACAGTAAACCTGAAGTGAAGCTTCGGAATCTATAACTAGTGTCACTGGAATGGTTCAAAACATAGGCAATAAGAAGAGCCAGTCTTCTTGTACTTGAGTCGGCATTGTGCCTTTTGTATTTAATTCCGATGAAATTTCTGTGTTTGATCGTCAATAAGAAGGACAGAGGGATACAGTAAACCTGAAGTGAAGCATCGGAATCAATAACTAGTGTCACAGGAATGGTTCAAAACATAGACAGTAAGAAGAGTCAGTCTTCTTGTACTTAAGTCGGCATTGTGTCTTTTGTATTTAATTCCGATGCAGTTTCTGTGTTTCATCGTCAATAAGAAGGTCAGAGGGATACAGTAAAACTGGTGTGAAGCATCGGAATGTATAACTAGTGTCACAGGAATGGTTCAAAACATAGACAGTAAGAAGAGTCAGTCTTCTTGTACTTAAGTAAGCATTGTGCCTTTTGTATTCAATTGCGATGCAATTTCTGTGTTTCATCGTCAATAAGAAGGTCCATGGGATACAGTGAACCTGAAGTTAAGCATCGGCATCTATAACTAGTGATACAGGAATGGTTGAAATCATAGACAGTAAGAAGAGCCAGTCTTCTTGTACTTGAGTCGGTATTGTGCCTTTTGTATTTAATTCCGATCAATTTTCTGTGTTTGATCGTCAATAAGAAGGTCAGAGGGATACAGTAAAAATGAAGTGAAGCATCGAAATCTATAACTAGTGTCATAGGAATGGTTCAAATCATAGACAGTAAGAAGAGTCAGTTTTCTTGCACTTAAATCGGCATTGTGCCTTTTGTACTTAATTAAGATGCAATTTCTGTGTTTTATCGTCAATAAGAAGGTCAGAGGGATACAGTCAACCTGAAGTGAAGCATCGGAATCAATAACTAGTGTCACAGGAAAGGTTCAGAGCATAGACAGTAAGAGGAGTTAGTCTTCTTGTACTTGAGTCGGCATTGTGCCTGTTGTATTTCATTCCAATGCAATTTCTGTGTTTCATCGTCAATAAGAATGTCTGAGGGATACAGTAAACCTGAAGTGAAGCATCGGAATCTATAACTAGTGACACCGGAATGGTTCAAAACGAAGACAATAGAAAGAGTCAGACTTCTTGTACTTCACTCGGCATTGTGCCTTTTGTATTAATTTCCGATGCAATTTTTGTGCTTCATCGTCAATAAGAAGGTCAGGGGGATACAGTAAACCTGAAGTGAAGCATCGGAATCTATAACTAGTGTCACAGGAATGGTTCAAAGCGTAGACAGTAAGAAGAGTCAGTTTTCTTGTACTTAAGTCTGCATTGTGCCTTTTGTATTAAATTCCGATGCAATTTCTATGATTCATCGTCAATAAGAAGGTCACAGGGATACAGTAAACCTGAAGTGAAGCATCGGAATCTATAACTAGTGTCACAGGAATGGTTCAAAACATAACCAGTAAGAAGAGTAAGTTTTTTTTTACTTCAGTCGCTCATTGTGCATTTTGTATTTAATTAAGATTCAATTTCTGTGTTTCATCGTCAATAATAAGGTCAGAGCGATACAGTACGCCTAAAGTGAAGCATCGGAATCTATAACTAGTGTCACAGGAATGGTTCAAAACAAAGACAGTAAGAAGAGTCAGTCTTCTTGTACTTAAGTCGGCATTGTGCCTTTTGTATTTAATTAAGATGCAATTTCTGTGTTTCATCGTCAATAAGAAGGTGAAAGGGATACAGTAACCCTGAAGTGAAGCATCGGAATCTATAACTAGTGTCACAGGAATGGTTCAAATCATAGACAGTAAGAAGAGACAGTCTTCTTGTACTTAAGTCGGCATTGTGCCTTTTGTATATAATTCCGATGCAATTTCTGCGTTTCATCGTCAATAAGAAGCTCAGAGGGATACAGTAAACGAGAAGTGAAGCATCGGAATCCGTAAGTAGTGTCACATTAATGGTTCAAAACATAGACAGTAAGAAGAGTCAGTTTTCTTGTGCTTAAGTCGGCATTGTGCCTTTTGTATTTAATTCCGATGCAATTTCTGTGTTTCATCGTCAATAAGAAGGTGAAAGGGATACAGTAATCCTGAAGTGAGGCATCGGAATCTATAACTAGTGCCACTGGAATGGTTCAAAACATAGACAGTAAGAAGAGTCAGTCTTTTTGTACTTAAGTGGACATTGTGCTTTTTGTATTTAATTCCGATGCCATTTCTGTGTTTCATGGTTAATACGAAGGTCACAGGGATACAGTAAACCTGAAGTGAAGCATCGGAATCTATAACTAGTTTCACAGGATTGGTTCAAAACATAGACAGTAAGAAGGGTCAGTCTTCTTGTACTTAAGTCGGCATAGTGCCTTTTGTATTTAATTCCGATGCAATATCTATGTTTCTTCGTCAATAACAAGGTCAGAGGGATACAGTAAATCTGAAGTGAAGCATCGGAATCTGTTAATAGTGTCATAGAAATGGTTCAAAACATTATCAGCAAGAAGAGCCAGTCTTCTTGTACTTGAGTCGGCATTGTGCCTTTTGTATTTAATTCCGATGCAGTTTCTGTGTTTCATCGTCAATAAGAAGGTCAGAGGGATACAGTAAAACTGGAGTGAAGCATCGGAATGTATAACTAGTGTCACAGGAATGGTTCAAAACATGGACAGTAAGAAGAGTCAGTCTTCTTGTACTTATGTAAGCATTGTGCCTTTTGTATTCAATTCCGATGCAATTTCTGTGTTTCATCGTCAATAAGAAGGTCCAAGGGATACAGTGAACCTGAAGTTAAGCATCGGCATCTATAACTAGTGAAACAGGAATGGTTGAAATCATAGACAGTAAGAAGAGCCAGTCTTCTTGTACTTGAGTCGGCATTGTGCCTTTTGTATTTAATTCCGATCAATTTTCTGTGTTTGATCGTCAATAAGAAGGTCAGAGGGATACAGAAAAAATGAAGTGAAGCATCGGAATCTATAACTCGTGTCATAGGAATGGTTCAAAGCATAGACAGTAAGAAGAGTCAGTTTTCTTGCACTTAAGTCGGCATTGTGCCTTTTGTATTTAATTAAGATGCAATTTCTGTGTTTTATCGTCAATAAGGTCAGAGGGATACAGTCAACCTGAAGTGAAGCATCGGAATCAATAACTAGTGTCACTGGAAAGGTTCAAAGCATAGACAGTAAGAAGAATCAGTCTTCTTGTACTTAAGTCGGCATTGTGCCTTTTGTATATAATTCCGATGCGATTTCTGTGTTTCATCGTCAATAAGAAGGTCAGAGGGATACAGTAAACCTGAAGTGAGGCATCGGAATATATAACTAGTGTCACAGGAATGGTTCAAAACATAGACAGTAAAAAGAGAGCGGTCTTCATGTACTTGAGTCGGCATTGTGCCTTTTGTATTTAATCCCGATGCAATTTCTGTGTTTCACCGTCAATAAGAAGGTCTGAGGGTACAGTAAACCTGAAGTGAAGCATCGGAATCTATAACTAGTGTCACCGGAATGGTTCAAAACGTAGACAATAGAAAGAGTCAGTCTTCTTGTACTTCACTCGGCATTGTGCCTTTTGTATTTAATTCCGATGCAATTTCTGTGTTTCATCGTCAATAAGAAGGTCAAGGGGATACAGTAAACCTGAAGTGAAGCACCGGAATCTATAGCTAGTGCCACAGGAATGGTTCAAAACATAGACAGTAAGAAGAGTCAGTTTTCTTGTACTTAAGTCGGCATTGTGCCTTTTGTATTTAATTCCGATGCAATTTCTGTGTGACATCGTCAATAAGAAGGCCAGAGGGATACAGTAAAACTGGTGTGAAGCATCGGAATGTATAACTAGTGTCTCAGGAATGGTTCAAAACATAGACAGTAAGAAGAGTCAGTCTTCTTGTACTTAAGTAAGCATTGTGCCTTTTGTATTCAATTCCGATGCAATTTCTGTGTTTCATCGTCAATAAGAAGGTCCATGGGATACAGTGAACCTGAAGTTAAGCATCGGCATCTATAACTAGTGCCACAGGAATGGTTGAAATCATAGACAGTAAGAAGAGCCAGTCTTCTTGTACTTGAGTCGGCATTGTGCCTTTTGTATTTCATTCCGATGCAATTTCTGTGTTTCATCGTCAATAAGAATGTCTGAGGGATACAGTAAACCTGAAGTGAAGCATCGGAATCTATAACTAGTGACACCGGAATGGTTCAAAACGTAGACAATAGAAAGAGTCAGTCTTCTTGTACTTCACTCAGCATTGTGCCTTTTGTATTTAATTCCGATGCAATTTTTGTGCTTCATCGTCAATAAGAAGGTCAGGGGGATACAGTAAACCTGAAGTGAAGCAACGGAATCTATAACTAGTGTCACAGGAATGGTTCAAAACATAGACAGTAAGAAGAGTCAGTTTTCTTGTACTTAAGTCTGCATTGTGCCTTTTGTATTAAATTCCGATGCAATTTCTATGATTCATCGTCAACAAGAATGTCACAGGGATACAGTAAACCTGAAGTGAAGCATCGGAATCTATAACTAGTGTCACAGGAATGGTTCAAAACATAACCAGTAAGAAGAGTCAGTTTTTTTGTACTTAAGTCGCTCATTGTGCATTTTGTATTTAATTAAGATTCAATTTCTGTGTTTCATCGTCAATAATAAGGTCAGAGCGATACAGTACGCTTGAAGTGAAGCATCGGAATCTATTACTAGTGTCACAGGAATGGTTCACAACAAAGACAGTAAGAAGAGTTAGTTTTCTTGTACTTAAGGCGGCATTGTGCCTTATGTATTAAATTCCGATGCAATTTCTGTGTTTTGTCGTCAATAAGAATATCAGAGGGATACAGGAAACCTGAAGTGAAGCATCGGAATCTATAACTAGTGTCACAGGAATGGTTCAAATCATAGACAGTAAGAAGAGCCAGTCTTCATGTACTTGAGTCGGAATTATGCCTTTTGTATTTAATTCCGATGCAATTTTTGTGTTTCATCGTCAACAAGAAGGTCTGAGTGATACAGTAAACCTGAAGTGAAGCATCGGAATCTGTAACTAGTGTCACCGGAATGGTTCAAATCGTAGACAATAGAAAGTGTCAGTCTTCTTGTACTTCACTCGGCATTGTGCCTTTTGTATTTAATTCCGATGCAATTCCTGTTTTTCATCGTGAATAAGAAGGTCAGGGGGATACAGTAAACCTCAAGTGTAGCATCGGAATCTATAGCTAGTGTCACAGGAATGGTTCAAAGCATAGACAGTAAGAAGAGTCAGTTTTCTTGTACTTAAGTCGGCATTGTGCCTTTTGTATTTAATTCCGATGCAATTTCTGTGTGACATCGTCAATAAGAAGGCCAGAGGGATACAGTAAAACTGGTGTGAAGCATCGGAATGTATAACTAGTGTCACAGGAATGGTTCAAAACATAGACAGTAAGAAGAGTCAGTCTTCTTGTACTTAAGTAAGCATTGTGCCTTTTGTATTCAATTCCGATGCAATTTCTGTGTTTCATCGTCAATAAGAAGGTCCATGGGATACAGTGAACCTGAAGTTAAGCATCGGCATCTATAACTAGTGCCACAGGAATGGTTGAAATCGTAGACAGTAAGAAGAGCCAGTCTTCTTGTACTTGAGTCGGCATTGTGCCTTTTGTATTTCATTCCGATGCAATTTCTGTGTTTCATCGTCAATAAGAATGTCTGAGGGATACAGTAAACCTGAAGTGAAGCATCGGAATCTATAACTAGTGACACCGGAATGGTTCAAAACGTAGACAATAGAAAGAGTCAGTCTTCTTGTACTTCACTCGGCATTGTGCCTTTTGTATTTAATTCCGATGCAATTTTTGTGCTTCATCGTCAATAAGAAGGTCAGGGGGATACAGTAAACCTGAAGTGAAGCAACGGAATCTATAACTAGTGTCACAGGAATGGTTCAAAACATAGACAGTAAGAAGAGTCAGTTTTCTTGTACTTAAGTCTGCATTGTGCCTTTTGTATTAAATTCCGATGCAATTTCTATGATTCATCGTCAACAAGAAGGTCACAGGGATACAGTAAACCTGAAGTGAAGCATCGGAATCTATAACTAGTGTCACAGGAATGGTTCAAAACAAAGACAGTAAGAAGAGTCAGTCTTCTTGTACTTAAGTCGGCGTTGTGCATTTTGTATTTAATTAAGATGCAATTTCTGTGTTTCATCGTCAATAAGAAGGTCTGAGGGATACAGTACGCCTTAAGTGAAGCATCGGAATCTATAACTAGTGTCACCGGAATGGTTCAAAACGTAGACAATAGAAAGAGTCAGTCTTCTTGTACTTCACTCGGCATTGTGCCTTTTGTATTTAATTCCGATGCAATTTCTGTGTTTCATCGTCAATAAGAAGGTCAGAGAGATACAGTAAAAATGAAGTGAAGCATCGGAATCTATAACTAGTGTCATAGGAATGGTTCAAAACATAGACAGTAAGAAGAGTCAGTTTTCTTGCACTTAAGTCGGCATTGTGCCTTTTGTATTTAATTAAGAAGAAATTTCTGTGTTTTATCGTCAATAAGAAGGTCAGAGGGATACAGTCAACCTTAAGTGAAGCATCGGAATCAATAACTAGTGTCACAGGAAAGGTTCAAAGCATAGACAGTAAGAAGAGTCAGTCTTCTTGTACTTAAGTCGGCATTGTGCCTTTTGTATATAATTCCGATGCGATTTCTGTGTTTCATCGTCAATAAGAAGGTCAGAGGGATACAGTAATCCTGAAGTGAGGCATCGGAATCTATAACTAGTGTCACAGGATTGGTTCAAAACATAGACATTAAAAAGAGCCAGTCTTCATGTACTTCACTCGGCATTGTGCCTTTTGTATCTAATTCCGATGCAATTTCTGTGTTTCGTCGTCAATAAGAAGGTCAGGGGGATACAGTAAACCTGAAGTGAAGCACCGGAATCTATAACTAGTGTCACAGGAATGGTTCAAAACATAAGCAGTAAGAAGAGTCAGTTTTTTTGTACTTAGTTCGCGCATTTCGCGTTTTGTATTTAATTCCGAAGAAATTTCTGTGTTTGATCGTCAATAAGAAGGTCAGAGGGATACAGTAAACCTGAAGTGAAGCATCGGATTCTATAACTAGTGTCACAGGAATGGTTCAAACCATTGACACTAAGAAGAGTCAGTGTTCTTGTACTGAAGTCGGCATTGTGCCTTTTGTATTTAATTAAGATGCAATTTCTGTGTTTCATCGTCAATAATAAGTTCAGAGGGATACAGTACACCTGAAGTGAAGCATTGGAATCTATAACTAGTGTCACAGCAATGGTTCAAAACATAGACAGTAAGAAGAGTCAGTCTTCTTGTCCTTAAGTCGGCATTGTGCCTTTTGTATATAATTCCGATGCAATTTCTGCGTTTCATCGTCAACAAGAAGCTCAGAGGGATACAGTAATCCTGAGGTGAAGCATCGGAATCTATAACTAGTGTCACAGGAATGGTTCAAATCATAGACAGTAAGAAGAGCTAGTCTTCTTGTACTTGAGTCGGCATTGTGCCTTTGGTATTTAATAGCGATCAATTTTCTGTGTTTGATCGTCGATAGGAAGGTCAGAGGGATACAGTAATAATGAAGTGAAGCATCGGAATTGATAGCTAGTGTCATAGGAATGGTTCAAAGAATAGACAGTAAGAAGAGTCAGTCTTCTTATACTTAAGTCGGCATTATGCCTTTTGTATTTAATTAAGATGCAATATCTGTGTTTCATCGTCAATAAGAAGGTCAGAGGGATACAGTCAACCTGAAGTGAAGCATCGGAATCAATAACTTGTGTCACAGGAAAGGTTCAAAGCATAGACAGTAAGAAGAGTCTGACTTCTTGTACTCAAGTCGGCATTGTGCCTTTTGTATATAATTCCGATGCAATTTCTGTGTTTTGTCGTCAATAAGAATATCAGAGGGATACAGTAAACCTGAAGTGAAGCATCGGAATCTATAACTAGTGTCACAGGAATGGTTCAAATCATTGACAGTAAGAAGAGCCAGTCTTCATGTACTTGTGTCGGAATTATGCCTTTTGTATTTAATTAAGATGCAATTTCTGTGTTTCATCGTCAACAAGAAGGTCTGAGTGATACAGTAAACCTGAAGTGAAGCATCGGAATCTGTAACTAGTGTCACCGGAATGGTTCAAAACGTAGACAATAGAAAGTGTCAGTCTTCTTGTACTTCACTCGGCATTGTGCCTTTTGTATTTAATTCCGATGCAATTTCTGTTTTTCATCGTCAATTAGAAGGTCAGGAGGATACAGTAAACCTGAAGTGAAGCATCGGAATCTATAGCTAGTGTCACAGGAATGGTTCAAAACATAGACAGTAGGAAGAGTCAGTTTTCTTGTACTTAAGTCGGCATTGTGCCTTTTGTATTAAATTCCGATGCAATTTCTATGATTCATCGTCAATAAGAAGGTCACAGGGATACAGAAAACCTGAAGTGAAGCATCGGAATCTATAACTAGTGTCACAGGAATGGTTCAAAACATAACCAGTAAGAAGAGTCAGATTTCTTCTACTTAAGCCGGCATTGTGCCTTTTGTATAAAATTCCGATGCAATTTCTGTGTTTCATCGTCAATAAGATGGTCAGAGGGATACAGTAAACCTGATGTGAAGCATAGGAAACTATAACTAGTGTCGCAGGAATGGTTCAAAACATATAGAGTAAGAAGAGACAGTCTTCTTTTACTTGAGTCGGCATTTTGCCTGTTGTATTTCATTCCGATGCAATTTCTGTGTTTCGTCGTCAATAAGAAGGTCTGAGGGATACAGTAAACCTGAAGTGAAGCATCGGAATCCATAGTTAGTGTCATAGGAATTCTTCAAAACATAGACAGTAAGAAGAGTCAGTTTTCTTGTACTTAAGTCTGCATTGTGCCTTTTGTATTAAATTCCGATGCAATTTCTATGATTCATCGTCAATAAGAAGGTCACAGGGATACAGAAAACCTGAAGTGAAGCATCGGAATCTATAACTAGTGTCACAGGAATGGTTCAAAACATAACCAGTAAGAAGAGTCAGTTTTTTTGTACTTAAGTCGCTCATTGTGCATTTTGTATTTAATTAAGATTCAATTTCTGTGTTTCATCCTCAATAATAAGGTCAGAGCGATACAGTACGCCTGAAGTGAAGCATCGGAATCTATAACTAGTGTCACAGGAATGGTTCAAAACAAAGAAAGTAAGAAGAGTCAGTCTTCTTGTACTTAAGTCGGCATTGTGCCTTTTGTATTTAATTAAGATGCAATTTCTGTGTGTCATCGTCAATAAGAAGCTCAGTGGTATACAGTAAACGAGAAGTGAAGCATCGGAATCAATAAGTAGTGTCACATTAACGGTTCAAAACATAGACAGTAAGAAGAGTCAGTTTTCTTGTGCTTAAGTCGGCATTAAGCCTTTTGTATTTAATTCCGATGCAATATCTGTGTTTCATAGTCAATAAGACGGTCAGAGGGATACAGTAATCCTGAAGTGAGGCATCGGAATCCATAACTAGTGTCACAGGAATGTTTCAAAGCATAGACAGTGGGAAGAGTCAGTCTTCTTGTACTTAAGTCGGCATTGTGCCTTTTGTATAAAATGCCGATGCAATATCTGTGTTTCATCGTCAATAAGGTCAGCTGGGTACAGTAAACCTGAAGTGAAGCTTCGGAATCTATAACTAGTGTCACCGGAATGGTTCAAAACATAGGCAATAAGAAGAGCCAGTCTTCTTGTACTTGAGTCGGCATTGTGCCTTTTGTATTTAATTGCGATGAAATTTCTGTGTTTGATCGTCAATAAGAAGGACAGAGGGATACAGTAAACCTGAAGTGAAGCATCGGAATCAATAACTAGTGTCACAGGAATGGTTCAAAACATAGACAGGAAGAAGAGTCAGTCTTCTTGTACTTAAGTAAGCATTGTGCCTTTTGTATTCAATTCCGATGCAATTTCTGTGTTTCATCGTCAATAAGAAGGTCCATGGGATACAGTGAACCTGAAGTTAAGCATCGGCATCTATAACTAGTGCCACAGGAATGGTTGAAATCATAGCCAGTAAGAAGAGCCAGTCTTCTTGTACTTGAGTCGGCATTGTGCCTTTTGTATTTAATTCCGATCAATTTTCTGTGTTTGATCGTCAATAAGAAGGTCAGAGGGATACAGTAAAAATGAAGTGAAGCATCGAAATCTATGACTAGTGTCATAGGAATGGTTCAAATCATAGACAGTAAGAAGAGTCAGTTTTCTTGCACTTAAATCGGCATTGTGCCTTTTGTATTTAATTAAGATGCAATTTCTGTGATTTATCGTCAATAAGAAGGTCAGAGGGATACAGTCAACCTGAAGTGAAGCATCGGAATCAATAACTAGTGTCACAGGAAAGGTTCAAAGCATAGACAGTAAGAGGAGTCAGTCTTCTTGTACTTGAGTCGGCATTGTGCCTGTTGTATTTCATTCCGATGCAATTTCTGTGTTTCATCGTCAATAAGAATGTCTGAGGGATACAGTAAACCTGAAGTGAAGCATCGGAATCTATAACTAGTGACACCGGAATGGTTCAAATCGTAGACAATAGAAAGAGTCAGTCTTCTTGTACTTCACTCGGCATTGTGCCTTTTGTATTAATTTCCGATGCAATTTTTGTGCTTCATCGTCAATAAGAAGGTCAGGGGGATACAGTAAACCTGAAGTGAAGCATCGGAATCTATAACTAGTGTCACAGGAATGGTTCAAAACATAGACAGTAAGAAGAGTCAGTTTTCTTGTACTTAAGTCTGCATTGTGCCTTTTGTATTAAATTCCGATGCAATTTCTATGATTCATCGTCAATAAGAAGGTCACAGGGATACAGTAAACCTGAAGTGAAGCATCGGAATCTATAACTAGTGTCACAGGAATGGTTCAAAACATAACCAGTAAGAAGAGTCAGTTTTTTTGTACTTCAGTCGCTCATTGTGCATTTTGTATTTGATTAAGATTCAATTTCTGTCTTTCATCGTCAATAATAAGGTCAGAGCGATACAGTACGCCTGAAGTGAAGCATCGGAATCTATAACTAGTGTCACAGGAATGGTTCAAAACAAAGACAGTAAGAAGAGTCAGTTTTCTTGTGCTTAAGTCGGCATTGTGCCTTTTGTATTTAATTCCGTTGCAATTTCTGTGTTTCATCGTCAATAAGACGGTGAGAGGGATACAGTAATCCTGAAGTGAGGCATCGGAATCTATAACTAGTGTCACTGGAATGGTTCAAAACATAGACAGTAAGAAGAGTCAGTCTTTTTGTACTTAAGTCGACATTGTGCTTTTTGTATTTAATTCCGATGCAATTTCTGTGTTTCATGGTCAATACGAAGGTCAGAGGGATACAGTAAACCTGAAGTGAAGCATCGGAATCTATAACTAGTGTCACAGGATTGGTTCAAAACATAGACAGTAAGAAGGGTCAGTCTTCTTGTACTTAAGTCAGCATAGTGCCTTTTGTATTTAATTCCGATGCAATATCTGTGTTTCTTCGTCAATAAGAAGGTCAGAGGGATACAGTAAATTTGAAGTGAAGCATCGGAATCTGTTACTAGTGTCACAGAAATGGTTCAAAACATTATCAGCAAGAAGAGCCAGTCTTCTTGTACTTGAGTCGGCATTGTGCCTTTTGTAATTAATTCCGATGAAATTTCTGTGTTTGATCGTCAATAAGAAGGTCAGAGGGATACAGTAAACCTGAAGTGAAGCATCGGAATCTATAACTAGTGTCAGAGGAATAATTCAAACCATAGACAGTTAGAAGAGTCAGTGTTCGTGTACTGAAGTCGGCATTGTGCCTTTTGTATTTAATTAAGATGCAATTTCTGTGTTTCATCGTCAATAAGAAGGTCAGAGGTATACAGTAAACCAGAAGTGAAGCATCGGAATTTATAACTAGTGTCACAGGAATGGTTCAAAGCATAGACAGTGGGAAGAGTCAGTCTTCCTGTACTTAAGTCGGCATTGTGCCTTTTGTATAAAATGCCGATGCAATATCTGTGTTTCATCGTCAATAAGGTCAGCTGGGTACAGTAAACCTGAAGTGAAGCTTCGGAATCTATAACTAGTGTCACAGGAATGGTTCAAAACATAGACAGTAAGAAGAGTCAGTCTTCTTGTACTTAAGTCGGCATTGTGCCTTTTGTATTCAATTCCGATGCAGTTTCTGTGTTTCATCGTCAATAAGAAGGCCAGAGGGATACAGTAAAACTGGAGTGAAGCATCGGAATGTATAACTAGTGTCACAGGAATGGTTCAAAACATAGACAGTAAGATAAGTCATTCTTCTTGTACTTATGTAAGCATTGTGCCTTTTGTATTCAATTCCGATGCAATTTCTGTGTTTCATCGTCAGCAAGAAGGTCCAAGGGATACAGTGAACCTGAAGTTAAGCATCGGCATCTATAACTAGTGCCACAGGAATGGTTGAAATCATAGACAGTAAGAAGAGCCAGTCTTCATGTACTTGAGTCGGCATTGTGCCTTTTGTATTTAA
Source organism: Schistocerca americana (assembly GCF_021461395.2). Lineage (NCBI taxonomy): Eukaryota > Metazoa > Arthropoda > Insecta > Orthoptera > Acrididae > Schistocerca > Schistocerca americana. Next base: position 761,698,251 of record NC_060123.1, read on the forward strand.
TTCCGATCAATTTTCTGTGTTTGATCGTCAATAAGAAGGACAGAGGGATACAGTAAAAATGAAGTGAAGCATCGGAATCTATAACTAGTGTCATAGGAATGGTTCAAAACATAGACTGTAAGAAGAGTCAGTTTTCTTGCACTTAAATCGGCATTGTGACTTTTGTATTTAATTAAGATGCAATTTCTGTGTTTTATCGTCAATAAGAAGGTCAGAGGGATACAGTCAACCTGAAGTGAAGCATCGGAATCAATAACTAGTGTCACAGGAAAGGTTCAAAGCATAGCCAGTAAGAAGAGTCAGTCTTCTTGTACTTAAGTCGGCATTGTGCGTTTTGTATATAATTCCGATGCGATTTCTGTGTTTCATCGTCAATAAGAAGGTCGGAGGGATACAGTAAACCTGAAGTGAGGCATCGCAATCTATAACTAGTGTCACAGGAATGGTTCAAATCATAGACAGTAGGAACAGTCAGTCTTCTTGTACTTAAGTCGGCATTGTTCCTTTTGTATAAAATGCCGATGCCATATCTGTGTTTCATCGTCAATAAGGTCAGCTGGGAACAGTAAACCTGAAGTGAAGCTTCGGAATCTATAACTAGTGTCACAGGAATGGTGCAAAACATAGGCAATAAGAAGAGCCAATCTTCTTGTACTTGAGTCGGCATTGTGCGTTTTGTATTTAATTCCGATGAAATTTCTGTGTTTGATCGTCAATAAGAAGGACAGAGGTATACAGTAAACCTGAAGTGAAGAATCGGAATCAATAACTAGTGTCACAGGAATGGTTCAAAACATAGACAGTAAGAAGAGTCAGTCTTCTTGTACTTAAGTCGGCATTGTGCCTTTTGTTTTTAATTCCGATGCAGTTTCTGTGTTTCATCGTCAATAAGAAGGCCAGAGGGAAACAGTAAAACTGGAGTGAAGCATCGGAATGTATAACTAGTGTCACAGGAATGGTTCAAAGCATAGACAGTAAGAAGAGTCAGTCTTCTTGTACTTAAGTAAGCATTGTGCCTTTTGTATTCAATTCCGATGCAATGTCTGTGTTTCATCGTCAATAAGAAGGTCCAAGGGATACAGTGAACATGAAGTTAAGCATCGGCATCTATAACTAGTGCCACAGTAATGGTTGAAATCATAGACAGTAAGAAGAGCCAGTCTTCTTGTACTTGAGTCGGCATTGTGCCTTTTGTATTTAATTCCGAACAATTTTCTGTGTTTGATCGTCAATAAGAAGGTCAGAGGGATACAGTAAAAATGAAGTGAAGCATCGGAATCTATAACTAGTGTCATAGGATTGGTTCAAAACATAGACAGTAAGAAGAGTCAGTTTTCTTGCACTTAAGTCGGCATTGTGCCTTTTGTATTTAACTAAGATGCAATTTCTGTGTTTTATCGTCAATAAGAAGGTCAGAGGGATACAGTCAACCTGAAGTGAAGCATCGGAATCAATAACTAGTGTCACAGGAAAGGTTCAAAGCATAGACAGTAAGAAGAGTCAGTCTTCTTGTACTTAAGTCGGCATTGTGCCTTTTGTATATAATTCCGATGCGATTTCTGTGTTTCATCGTCAATAAGAAGGTCAGAGGGATACAGTAAACCTGAAGTGAGGCATCGGAATCTATAACTAGTGTCACAGGAATGGTTCAAATCATAGACGGTAGGAAGAGTCAGTCTTCTTGTACCTAAGTCGGAATTGTGAATTTTCTATTAAATTCCGATGCAATTTCTGTGTTTCATCGTCAATAAGAAGGTCCAAGGGGTACAGTAAACCTGGAGTGAAGCATCGGAATCTATAACTAGTGTCACAGGAATGGTTCAAAACAAAGACAGTAAGATGAGTCAGTCATTTTGTACTTAAGTCGGAATAGTGCCTTTTGTTTTTAATTCCGATGCAATTTCTGTGTTTCATCGTCAATAAGAAGGTTCGAGGGATACAGTAAACCTGAAGTGAAGCATCGGAATCTATAACTAGTGTCACAGGAATGGTTCAAAACATAGTCAGTAAGAAGCGTCAGTCTTCCTGTACTTAAGTCGGCATTATGCCTTTTCTATATAATTCCGATGCAATTTCTGTGTTTTATCGTCAATAAGAAGTCCAAGGGATACAGTAAACCTGAGTGATGCATCGGAATCTATAACTAGTGTCACAGGAATGGTTCAAATCATAGACAGTAAGAAGGGTCTGTCTTCTTCTACATAAATTGGCATTGTGCCTTTTGTATTTAATTCCGAAGCAATTTCTGTGTTTGATCGTCAATAAGGAGGTCCGAGGGATACAGTAAACCTGGAGTGAAGCATCGGAATCTATAACTAGTGGCACAGGAATGGTTCAAAACATAGTCAGTAAGAAGAGTCAGTCTTCTTGCACTCAAGTCGGCATTGTGTCTTTTGTATTTCATTCCGATGCTATTTATGTCTTTCATCTTCAATAAGAAGGTCCAAGGGATACAGTATACCTGAAGTGGAGCATCGGAATCTACAACTAGTGTCACAGGTATGGTTCAAAACATAGACAGTAGGAAGAGTCAGCCTTCTTGTACTAAAGCAGGCATTGAGCATTTTGTATTTAATTCCGATGCAATTTCTGTGTTTCATCGTCAATAAGAGGGTAAGAGGGATACAGTAAACCTGAAGTGAAGCATCGGAATCTATAACTAGTGTCACAGGAATGGTTCAAAACATAGACAGTAAGAAGAGCCAGTCTCCTTGTACTTGAGTCGGCATTGTGCCCTTTTGTATTTAATTCCGATGCAATTTCAGTGTTTCATCGTCAATACGAAGGTCAGAGGGATACAGTAAACCGGAAGTTAAGCATCGGAATCTATAACTACTGTCACAGGAGTGGTTCAAACAAAGTCAGTATGAAGAGTCAGTGTTCTTGCACTAAAGTCGGCATTGTGTCTTTTGTATTTAATTCCGATGCAATTTATGTCTTTCATCTTCAATAAGAAGGTCCTAGGGATACAGTAAACCGGGAGTGAAGAATCGGAATCTATAACTAGTGTCACAGGAATGGTTCAAAACACAGTCAGTAAGAATAGTCAGTCTTCTTGTACTTAAGTCAAGATTGTGCATTTTGTATATAATTCCGGTGCAATTTCCGTGTTTAATCGTCAATAAGAAGGTAAGAGGGATACAGTAAACCTGAAGTGAAGCATCGGAATCTGTAACTAGTGTCACAGGAATGGATCAAAACATAGACAGTAAGAAGAGTCAGTTTTCTAGTACTTAAGTCGGCATTGTGCCTTTTGTATTTAATTCCGAAGCCATTTCTGTGTTTGATCGTCAATGCGTAGGTCCAAGGGATACAGTAAACCTGGAGTGATGCATCGGAATCTGTAACTAGTGTCACAGGAATGGTTCAAAATATAGTCAGTAAGAAGAGTCAGTCTTCTTGTACTTAAGTCGGCATTGTGTCATTTGTATTTAATTCCGATGCAATTTCTGTGTTTCATAGTCAATAAGAAGGTCCTAGGGATACTGTAAACCGGGAGTGAAGAATCGGAATCTATAACTAGTGTCACAGGAATGGTTCAAAACACAGTCAGTAAGAAGAGTCAGTCTTCTTGTACTTAAGTCGGTATTGTGCCTTTTGTATTTAATTCCGATGCAATTTCTGTGTTTCATCGTCAATAAGAAGGTCCAAGGGATACAGTAAACCTGAAGTGAAGCATGGGAATCTGTAACTAGTGTCACAGGAAAGGTTCAAAACATAGTCAGAAAGAAGAGTCAGTCTTCGTGTACTTAAGTCGGCATTGTGACTTTTGTATTTAATTCGGATGCAATTTCAGTGTTTCATTGTCAATAAGAATGTCAGAGGGATACAGTAAACCTGAAGTGAAGCATCGGAATCGAGAACTAGTGTCACAGGAATGGTTCAAATCATAGACAGCAGGAAGAGTCAGTCTTCTTATACCTAAGTAGGAATTGTGCCTTTTCTATTTAATTCCTATGCAATTTCTGTGTTTTATCATCAATAAGAAGTCCAAGGGATACAGTAAACCTGGAGTGATGCATCGGAATCTATAACTAGTGTCACAGGAATGGTTCAAATCATAGACAGTAAGAAGAGTCTGTCTTCTTGTACTTAAGTCGGCATTGTGCCTTTTGTATTTAATTCCGATGCTATTTCTGTGTTTGATCGTCAATAAGAGGGTAAGAGGGATACAGTAAATCTGAAGTGAAGCATCGGAATCTATAACTAGTCACAGGAATGGTTCAAAACGTAGACAGTAGGAAGAGTCAATCTTCTTGTACTTATGTCGGGATTGTGCCTTTTCTATTTAATTCCAATGCAATTTCTGTGTTTCACCGTCAATTAGAAAGTCCAAGGGATACAGTAAACCTGAATTGAAGCATCGTAGTCTATAACTAGTGTCACAGGAATGGTTCAAAACATAGTCAGTAAGAAGAGTCAGTCTTCTTCTACTTAAATCGGCATTGTGCCTTTTGTATTTTTTCTGATGCAATTTCTGTGTTTCATCGTGAATGAGAAGGTCCAAGGAATACAGAAAACCTGGAGTGAAGCATTGGAATCTATAACTAGTGTCACATGAATGGTTCAAAACGTAGACAGTAAGAAGAGTCCGTCTTCTTGTACTTATGTCGGCATTGTGCCCTTTGTATTTAATTGCGATGCAATTTCTGTGTTTCATCGTCAAAAAGAAGGTCCAAGGGATACAGTAAACCTGAAGTGAACCATCGGAATCCATAACTAGTGTCACAGGAATGGTTCAAAACATAGACAGTAGGAAGGGTCAGTCTTCTTGTACTTAAGTCGGCATTGTGCTTTTTGTATTTAATTCCGATGCAATTTCTGTGTTTCATCGTCAATAAAAAGGTACGCGGTATACAGTTAACCTGAAGTGAAGCATCGGAATCAATAACTAGTGTCACAGGAATGGTTCAAAACATAGACAGTAAGAAGAGTCAGTCTTCTTGTACTTAAGTCGGCATTGTGCCTTTTGTATTTAATTCCGATGCAGTTTCTGTGTTTCATCGTCAATAAGAAGGCCAGAGGGATACAGTAAAACTGGAGTGAAGCATCGGAATGTATTACTAGTGTCACAGGAATGGTTCAAAGCATAGACAGTAAGAAGAGTCAGTCTTCTTGTACTTAAGTAAGCATTGTGCCCTTTGTATTCAATTCCGATGCAATTTCTGTGTTTCATCGTCAATAAGAAGGTCGAAGGGATACAGTGAACCCAATGTTAAACATCGGCATCTATAACTAGTGCCACAGTAATGGTTGAAATCATAGACAGTAAGAAGAGCCAGTCTTCTTGTACTTGAGTCGGCATTGTGCCTTTTGTATTTAATTCCGATCAATTTTCTGTGTATGATCGTCAATAAGAAGGTCAGAGGGATACAGTAAAAATGAAGTGAAGCATCGGAATCTATAACTAGTGTCATAGGAATGGTTCAAAACATAGACAGTAAGAAGAGTCAGTTTTCTTGCACTTAAGTCGGCATTGTGCCTTTTGTATTTAATTAAGATGCAATTTCTGTGTTTTATCGTCAATAAGAAGGTCAGAGGGATACAGTCAACCTGAAGTGAAGCATCGGAATCAATAACTAGTGTCACAGGAAAGGTTCAAAGCATAGACAGTAAGAAGAGTCAGTCTTCTTGTACTTAAGTCGGCGTTGTGCCTTTTGTATATAATTCCGATGCGATTTCTGTGTTTCATCGTCAATAAGAAGGTCAGAGGGATACAGTAAACCTGAAGTGAGGCATCGGAATCTATAACTAGTGTCACAGGAATGGTTCAAATCATAGACAGTAGGAAGAGTCAGTCTTCTTGTACCTAAGTCGGAATTGTGAATTTTCTATTAAATTCCGATGCAATTTCTGTGTTTCATCGTCAATAAGAAGGTCCAAGGGGTACAGTAAACGTGGAGTGAAGCATCGGAATCTATAACTAGTGTCACAGGACTGGTTCAAAACAAAGACAGTAAGATGAGTCAGTCATTTTGTACTTAAGTCGGAATAGTGCCTTTTGTAATTAATTCCGATGCAATTTCTGTGTTTCATCGTCAATAAGAAGGTTCGAGGGATACAGTAAACCTGAAGTGAAGCATCGGAATCTATAACTAGTGTCACAGGAATGGTTCAAATCATAGTTAGTAAGAAGCGTCAGTCTTCTTGTACTTAAGTCGGCATTATGCCTTTTCTATATAATTCCGATGCAATTTCTGTGTTTTATCGTCAATAAGAAGTCCAAGGGATACAGTAAACCTGGAGTGATGCATCGGAATCTATAACTAGTGTCACAGGAATGGTTCAAATCATAGACAGTAAGAAGGGTCTGTCTTCATCTACATAAATTGGCATTGTGCCTTTTGTATTTAATTCCGAAGCAATTTCTGTGTTTGATCGTCAATAAGGAGGTCCGAGGGATACAGTAAACCTGGAGTGAAGCATCGGAATCTATAACTAGTGGCACAGGAATGGTTCAAAACATAGTCAGTAAGAAGAGTCAGTCTTCTTGCACTCAAGTCGGCATTGTGTCTTTTGTATTTCATTCCGATGCTATTTATGTCTTTCATCTTCAATAAGAAGGTCCAAGGGATACAGTAAACCTGAAGTGAAGCACCGGAATCTACAACTAGTGTCACAGGTATGGTTCAAAACATAGACAGTAGGAAGAGTCAGCGTTCTTGTACTAAAGCAGGCATTGAGCATTTTGTATTTAATTCCGATGCAATTTCTGTGTTTCATCGTCAATAAGGAGGTAAGAGGGATACAGAAAACCTGAAGTGAAGCATCGGAATCTATAACTAGTGTCACAGGAATGGTTCAAATCATAGACAGTAAGAAGAGCCAGTCTCCTTGTACTTGAGTCGGCATTGTGCCCTTTTGTATTTAATTCGGATGCAATTTCTGTGTTTCATCGTCAATACGAAGGTCAGAGGGATACAGTAAACCGGAAGTTAATCATCGGAATCTATAACTACTGTCACAGGAGTGGTTCAAACATAGTCAGTATGAAGAGTCAGTGTTCTTGCACTATAGTCGGCATTGTGTCTTTTGTATTTAATTCCGATGCAATTTATGTCTTTCATCTTCAATAAGAAGGTCCTAGGGATACAGTAAACCGGGTGTGAAGAATCGGAATCTATAACTAGTGTCACAGGAATGGTTCAAAACACAGTCAGTAAGAAGAGTCAGTCTTCTTGTACTTAAGTCAAGATTGTGCATTTTGTATTTAATTCCGGTGCAATTTCCGTGTTTAATCGTCAATAAGAAGGTAAGAGGGATACAGTAAACCTGAAGTGAACCATCGGAATCTGTAACTAGTGTCACAGGAATGGATCAAAACATAGACAGTAAGAAGAGTCAGTTTTTTAGTACTTAAGTCGGCATTGTGCCTTTTGTATTTAATTCCGAAGCCATTTCTGTGTTTGATCGTCAATGCGTAGGTCCAAGGGATACAGTAAACCTGGAGTGATGCATCGGAATCTGTAACTAGTGTCACAGGAATGGTTCAAAACATAGTCAGTAAGAAGAGTCAGTCTTCTTGTACTTAAGTCGGCATTGTGTCATTTGTATTTAATTCCGATGCAATTTCTGTGTTTCATAGTCAATAAGAAGGTCCTAGGGATACAGTAAACCGGGAGTGAAGAATCGGAATCTATAACTAGTGTCACAGGAATGGTTCAAAACACAGTCAGTAAGAAGAGTCAGTCTTCTTGTACTTAAGTCGGTATTGTGCCTTTTGTATTTAATTCCGATGCAATTTCTGTGTTTCATCGTCAATAAGAAGGTCCAAGGGATACAGTAAACCTGAAGTGAAGCATGGGAATCTGTAACTAGTGTCACAGGAAAGGTTCAAATCATAGACAGCAGGAAGAGTCAGTCTTCTTATACCTAAGTAGGAATTGTGCCTTTTCTATTTAATTCCGATGCAATTTCTGTGTTTCATCGTCAATAAGAAGGTCCAAGGGATACAGTAAACCTGGAGTGAAGCATCGGAATCTATAACTAGTGTCACAGGAATGGTTCAAAACAAAGACAGTAAGATGAGTCAGTCATCTTGTACTTAAGTTGGAATAGTGCCTTTTGTATTTAATTCCGATGCAATTTCTGTGTTTCATCGTCAATAAGAAGGTCCGAGGGATACAGTAAACCTGAAGTGAAGCATCGGAATCTATAACCAGCGTCACAGGAATGGTTCAAACATAGTCAGTAAGAAGGGTCAGTCCTCTTGTACTTAAGTCGTCATTACGCCTTTTCTATTTAATTCCGATGCAATTTCTGTGTTTTATCGTCAATAAGGAGGTCCAAGGCATACAGTAAACCTGGAGTGAAGTATCGGAATCTATAACTAGTGTCACAGGAATGGTTCAAAACATAGTCAGTAGGAAGAGTAAGCCTTCTTGTACTTAAGCCGGCATTGTGCATTTTGTATTTAATTCCGATGCAATTTCTGTGTTTCATCGTCAATAAGAGGGTAAGAGGGATACAGTAAACCTGAAGTGAAGCATCGGAATCTATAACTAGTGTCACAGGAATGGTTCAAAACGTAGACAGTAGGAAGAGTCAGTCTTTTTGTACTTATGTCGGGATTGTGCCTTTTCTATTTAATTCCAATGCAATTTCTGTGTTTCACCGTCAATTACAAAGTCCAAGGGATACAGTAAACCTGAATTGAAGCATCGGAGTCTATAACTAGTGTCACAGGAATGTTTCAAAACATAGTGAGTAAAAGAGTCAGTCTTCTTCTACTTAAATCGGCATTGTGCCTTTTGTATTTTTTCCGATGCAATTTCTGTGTTTCATCGTCAATGAGAAGGTCCAAGGGATACAGAAAACCTGGAGTGAAGCATTGGAATCTATAACTAGTGTCACATGAATGGTTCAAAACATAGACAGTAAGAAGAGTCCGTCTTCTTGTACTTATGTCGGCATTGTGCCCTTTGTATTTAATTCCGATGCAATTTCTGTGTTTCATCGTCAAAAAGAAGGTCCAAGGGATACAGTAAACCTGAAGTGAACCATCGGAATCTATAACTAGTGTCACAGGAATGGTTCAAAACATAGACAGTAGGAAGTGCCAGTCTTCTTGTACTTATGTCGGTATTGTGCCTTTTCTATTTAATTCCAATGCAATTTCTGTGTATCATCGTCAATAAGAAAGTCCAAGGGATACAGCAAACCTGAAGTGAAGCATCGGAATCAATAACTAGTGTCACAGGAATGGTTCAAATCGTAGTCAGTAAGAAGAGTCAGTCTTCTTGTACTTAAGTCGGCATTGTGACTTTAGTATAAAATTCTGATGCAATTTCTGTATTTAATCGTCAATGAGAAAGTCCAAGGTATACAGTAAACCTGGAGTGAAGCATTGGAATCTATAACTAGTGTCAAATGAATGGTTCAAAACATAGACAGTAAAAAGAGACTGTCTTCTTGTACTTTTGTCGGCATTGTGCCCTTTGTATTTAATTTCGATGCAATTTCTGTGTTTCATCGTCAATAAGAAGGCCCAATGGATACAGTAAACCTGAAGTGAAGTACCGTAATCTAAAACTGGTCTCACAGGAAAGGTACTAAACATAGACGGTAAGAAGAGCCCGTCTTCTTGATCTTAAGTCGGCATTGTGCTTTTTGTATTTAATTCCGATGCAATTTCTGTGTTTCATCGTCAATAAGAAGGTCCAAGGGATACAGTAAACCGGGAGTGAAGCATCGGAATCTATAACTAGTGTCACAGGAATGGTTCAAAACATAGGCAGTAGGAAGAGTCAGTCTTCTTATACTTAAGTCTGCATTGTGCCGTTTGTATTTTATTGCGATGCAACTTCTGTGTTTCATCGTCAATATGAAGGTCTGAGGGATACAGTAAACCTGATGTGAAGCGTCGGAATCTATAACTAGTGTCACAGGAATGGTTCCAATCATAGTCAGTAAGAAGAGTCAGTCCTCTTGTACATAAGTCGGCATTGCGCTTTTTGTATTTAATTCCGATGCAATTTCAGTGTTTCATCGTCAATAAGAAGGTCCAAGGGATACAGTAAACCTGGAGTGAAGCATCGGAATCTATAACTAGTGTAACAGGAATGGTTGAATACATAGACAGTAGGAAAAGTCAGTCTTCTTGTACTTAAGTCGGCATTGTGCCTTTTGTATTTGATTCCGATACAATTTCTGTGTTTCATCGTCAATAAGAAGGTCCAAGGGATACAGTAAACCTGGAGTGAAGCATCGGAATCTATAACTAGTGTCACAGGAATGGTTCAAATCATAGTCAGTAAGAAGAGTCAGTCATCTTGTACTTAAGTCGGCATTGTACCTTTTGTTTTAATTCCGATGCTATTTCTGTGTTTCATCGTAAATAAGAAGGTCCAAGGGATACAGTAAACCTGGAGTGAAGCATCAGAATCTATAACTACTGTCACAGGAATGGTTCAAAGCATAGACAGGAAGAAGAGCCAGTCTTCTTGTACTTAAGTCGGCAATGTGCCTTTTGTATTTAATCCCGATGCAGTTTGTGTGTTAATCGTCAATACGACGGTCGGGGGGATACAGTAAATCTGAAGTGAAGCATCGGAATCTATAACTAGTGTCACAGGAATTGTTAAAAACATAGACAGTATGAAGAGTCAGTCTTCTTGTACTTAAGTCGGCATTGTGCCATTTGTATTTAATTCCGATGCAATTTCTGTGTTTCATCGTCAATAAGAAGGTCAGCTGGATACAGTAAACTTGAAGTGAAGCATCAGAATCTATAACTAGTGTCACAGGAATGGTTCAAAACATACTTATTAAGAAGAGTCTGTTTTCTTGTACTTAAGTCGGAATTATGCCTTTTGTATTTAATTCCGATGCAATTTCTGTGTTTTGTCGTCAATAAGAAGGTCCAAGGGACAGTAAACCTGAAGTGCAGCATCGGAATCTATAACCGGACTCACAGAAAAGGTTCAAAACATAGACAGTAAGAGGAGCCAGACTTCTTGTACCTGAGTCGTCATTGTGCCTTTTGTATTTAATTCCGATGCAATCTCTGGGTTTCATCGTCAATAAGAAGGTCAGAGGGATACAGTAAACCTGAAGTGAAGCATCGGAATCTATAACTAGTGTCACATTAATGGTTCAAAGCATAGACAGTGAGAAGAGTCAGTTTTCTTGTACTAAAGTCGGCATTGTGCCTTTTGTATTTAATTCCGATGCAATTTCTGTGATGCATCGTCAATAAGAAGGTCACAGGGATACAGTAAACCTGAAGTGAAGCATCGGAATCTATAACTAGTGTCACAGGAATGGTTCAAAACATAGACAGTAAGAAGAGACAGTCTTCTTGTACTTAAGTCGGCATTGTGCCTTTTGTATAAAATGCCGATGCAATATCTGTGTTTCATCGTCAATAAGGTCAGCTGGGTACAGTAAACCTGAAGTGAAGCTTCGGAATGTATAACTAGTGTCACAGGAGTGGTTCAAATCATAGACAATAAGAAGAGCTAGTCTTCTTGTACTTGAGTCGGCATTGTGCCTTTTGGATTTAATAGCGATCAATTTTCTGTGTTTGATCGTCGATAAGAAGGTCAGAGGGATACAGTAATAATGAAGTGAAGCATCGGAATCGATAACTAGTGTCATAGGAATGGTTCAAAGCATAGGCAGTAAGAAGAGTCAGTCTTCTTGTACTTAAGTAAGCATTGTGCCTTTTGTATTCAATTCCGATGCAATTTCTGTGTTTCATCGTCAATAAGAAGGTCCAAGGGATACAGTGAACCTGAAGTTAAGCATCAGCATCTATAACTAGTGCCACAGGAATGGTTGAAATCATAGACAGTAAGAAGAGCCAGTCTTCTTGTACTTGAGTCGGCATTGTGCCTTTTGTATTTAATTCCGATCAATTTTCTGTGTATGATCGTCAATAAGAAGGTCAGAGGGATACAGTAAAAATGAAGTGAAGCATCGGAATCTATAACTAGTGTCATAGGAATGGTTCAAATCATAGACAGTAAGAAGAGTCAGTTTTCTTGCACTTATGTCGGCATTGTGCCTTTTGTATTTAATTAAGATGCAATTTCTGTGTTTTATCGTCAATAAGAAGGTCAGAGGGATACAGTCAACCTGAAGTGAAGCATCGGAATCAATAACTAGTGTCACAGGAAAGGTTCAAAGCATAGACAGTAAGAAGAGTCAGTCCTCTTGCACTTGAGTCGGCATTGTGCCTGTTGTATTTCATTCCGATGCAATTTCTGTGTTTCATCGTCAATAAGAAGGTCTGAGGGATACAGTAAACCTGAAGTGAAGCATCAGAATCTATAACTAGTGACATCGGAATGGTTCAAAACGTAGACAATAGAAAGAGTCAGTCTTCTTGTACTTCACTCGGCATTGTGCCTTTTGTATTTAATTCCGATGCAATTTTTGTGCTTCATCGTCAATAAGAAGGTCAGGGGGATACAGTAAACCTGAATTGAAGCATCGGAATCTATAACTAGTGTCACAGGTATGGTTCAAAACATAGACGGTAAGAAGAGTCAGTTTTCTTGTACTTAAGTCTGCATTGTGCCTTTTGTATTAAATTCCGATGCAATTTCTATGATTCATCGTCAATAAGAAGGTCACAGGGATACAGTAAACCTGAAGTGAAGCATCGGAATCTATAACTAGTGTCACAGGAATGGTTCAAAACATAACCAGTAAGAAGAGTCAGTTTTTTTGTACTTAAGTCGCTCATTGTGCATTTTGTATTTAATTAAGATTCAATTTCTGTGTTTCATCGTCAATAATAAGGTCAGAGCGATACAGTACGCCTGAAGTGAAGCATCGGAATCTGTAACTAGTGGCACAGGAATGGTTCAAAACAAAGACAGTAAGAAGAGTCAGTCTTCTTGTACTTAAGTCGGCATTGTGCCTTTTGTATTTAATTAAGATGCAATTTCTGAGTTTCTTCGTCAAAAAGAAGGTGAAAGGGATACAGTAACCCTGAAGTGAAGCATCGGAATCTATAATTAGTGTCACAGGAATGGTTCAAAACATAGACAGTAAGAAGAGACAGTCTTCTTGTACTTAAGTCGGCATTGTGCCTTTTGTATATAATTCCGATGCAATTTCTGCGTTTCATCGTCAATAAGAAGCTCAGAGGGATACAGTAAACGAGAAGTGAAGCATCGGAATCAATAAGTAGTGCCACATTAATGGTTCAAAACATAGACAGTAAGAAGAGTCAGTTTTCTTGTGCTTAAGTCGGCATTGTGCCTTTTGTATGTAATTCCGATGCAATTTCTGTGTTTCATCGTCAATAAGACGGTCAGAGGGATACAGTAATCCTGAAGTGAGGCATCGGAATCTATAACTAGTGTCACTGGAATGGTTCAAAACATAGACAGTAAGAAGAGTCAGTCTTCTTGTACTTAAGTCGGCATTGTGCCTTTTGTATTTAATTCCGAAGCAGTTTCCGTGTTTCATCGTCAATAAGAAGGCCAGAGGGATACAGTAAAACTGGTGTGAAGCATCGGAATGTATAACTAGTGTCATAGGAATGGTTCAAAACATAGACAGTAAGAAGAGTCAGTCTTCTTGTACTTAAGTAAGCATTGTGCCTTTTGTATTCAATTCCGATGCAATTTCTGTGTTTCATCGTCAATAAGAAGGTCCAAGGGATACAGTGAACCTGAAGTTAAGCATCGGCATCTATAACTAGTGCCACAGGAATGGTTGAAATCATAGACAATAAGAAGAGCCAGTCTTCTTGTACTTGAGTCGGCATTGTGCCTTTTGTATTTAATTCCGATCAATTTTCTGTGTATGATCGTCAATAAGAATGTCAGAGGGATACAGTAAAAATGAAGTGAAGCATCGGAATCTATAACTAGTGTCATAGGAATGGTTCAAATCATAGACAGTAAGAAGAGTCAGTTTTCTTGCACTTAAGTTGGCATTGTGCCTTTTGTATTTAATTAAGATGCAATTTCTGTGTTTTATCGTCAATAAGAAGGTCAGAGGGATACAGTCAACCTGAAGTGAAGCATCGGAATCAATAACTAGTGTCACAGGAAAGGTTCACAGCATAGACAGTAAGAAGAGTCAGTCCTCTTGCACTTGAGTCGGCATTGTGCCTGTTGTATTTCATTCCGATGCAATTTCTGTGTTTCATCGTCAATAAGAAGGTCTGAGGGATACAGTAAACCTGAAGTGAAGCATCGGAATCTATAACTAGTGACACCAGAATGGTTCAAAACGTAGACAATAGTAAGAGTCAGTCTTCTTGTACTTCACTCGGCATTGTGCCTTTTGTATTTAATTCCGATGCAATTTTTGTGCTTCATCGTCAATAAGAAGGTCAGGGGGATACAGTAAACCTGAATTGAAGCATCGGAATCTATAACTAGTGTCACAGGTATGGTTCAAAACATAGACGGTAAGAAGAGTCAGTTTTCTTGTACTTAAGTCTGCATTGTGCCTTTTGTATTAAATTCCGATGCAATTTCTATGATTCATCGTCAATAAGAAGGTCACAGGGATACAGTAAACCTGAAGTGAAGCATCGGAATCTATAACTAGTGTCACAGGAATGGTTCAAAACATAACCAGTAAGAAGAGTCAGTTTTTTTGTACTTAAGTCGCTCATTGTGCATTTTGTATTTAATTAAGATTCAATTTCTGTGTTTCATCGTCAATAATAAGGTCAGAGCGGTACAGTACGCCTGAAGTGAAGCATCGGAATCTGTAACTAGTGGCACAGGAATGGTTCAAAACAAAGACAGTAAGAAGAGTCAGTCTTCTTGTACTTAAGTCGGCATTGTGCCTTTTGTATTTAATTAAGATGCAATTTCTGTGTTTGTTCGTCAATAAGAAGGTGAAAGGGATACAGTAACCCTGAAGTGAAGCATCGGAATCTATAACTAGTGTCACAGGAATGGTTCAAAACATAGACAGTAAGAAGAGACAGTCTTCTTGTACTTAAGTCGGCATTGTGCCTTTTGTATATAATTCCGATGCAATTTCTGCGTTTCATCGTCAATAAGAAGCTCAGAGGGATACAGTAAACGAGAAGTGAAGCATCGGAATCAATAAGTAGTGCCACATTAATGGTTCAAAACATAGACAGTAAGAAGAGTCAGTTTTCTTGTGCTTAAGTCGGCATTGTGCCTTTTGTATGTAATTCCGATGCAATTTCTGTGTTTCATCGTCAATAAGACGGTCAGAGGGATACAGTAATCCTGAAGTGAGGCATCGGAATCTATAACTAGTGTCACTGGAATGGTTCAAAACATAGACAGTAAGAAGAGTCAGTCTTTTTGTACTTAAGTCGGCATTGTGCTTTTTGTATTTAATTCCGATGCAATTTCTGTGTTTCATGGTCAATACGAAGGTCAGAGGGATACAGTAAACCTGAAGTGAAGCATCGGAATCTACACTCCTGGAAATGGAAAAAAGAACACATTGATACCGGTGTGTCAGACCCACCATACTTGCTCCGGACACTGCGAGAGGGCTGTACAAGCAATGATCACACGCACGGCACAGCAGACACACCAGGAACCGCGGTGTTGGCCGTCGAATGGCGCTAGCTGCCCAGCATTTGTGCACCGCCGCCGTCAGTGTCAGCCAGTTTGCGTGGCATACGGAGCTCCATCGCAGTCTTTAACACTGGTAGCATGCCGCGACAGCGTGGACGTGAACCGTATGTGCAGTTGACGAACTTTGAGCGAGGGCGTATACTGGGCATGCGGGAGGCCGGGTGGACGTACCGCCGAATTGCTCAACACGTGGGGCGTGAGGTCTCCACAGTACATCGATGTTGTCGCCAGTGGTCGGCGGAAGGTGCACGTGCCCGTCGACCTGGGACCGGACCGCAGCGACGCACGGATGCACGCCAAGACCGTAGGATCCTACGCAGTGCCGTAGGGGACCGCACCGCCACTTCCCAGTAAATTAGGGACACTGTTGCTCCTGGGGTATCGGCGAGGACCATTCGCGACCGTCTCCATGAGGCTGGGCTACGGTCCCGCACACCGTTAGGCCGTCTTCCGCTCACGCCCCAACATCGTGCAGCCCGCCTCCAGTGGTGTCGCGACAGGCGTGAATGGAGGGACGAATGGAGACGTGTCGTCTTCAGCGATGAGAGTCGCTTCTGCCTTGGTGCCAATGATGGTCGTATGCGTGTTTGGCGCCGTGCAGGTGAGCGCCACAATCAGGACTACATACGATCGAGGCACACAGGGCCAACACCCGGCATCATGGTGTAGGGAGCGATCTCCTACACTGGCCGTACACCACTGGTGATCGTCGAGGGGACACTGAATAGTGCACGGTACATCCAAACCGTCATCGAACCCATCGTTCTACCATTCCTAGACCGGCAAGGGAACTTGCTGTTCCAACAGGACAATGCTCGTCCGCATGTATCCCGTGCCACCCAACGTGCTCTAGAAGGTGTAAGTCAACTACCCTGGCCAGCAAGATCTCCGGATCTGTCCCCCATTGAGCATGTTTGGGACTGGATGAAGCGTCGTCTCACGCGGTCTGCACGTCCAGCACGAACGCTGGTCCAACTGAGGCGCCAGGTGGAAATGGCATGGCAAGCCGTTCAACAGGACTACATCCAGCATCTCTACGATCGTCTCCATGGGAGAATAGCAGCCTGCATTGCTGCGAAAGGTGGATATACACTGTACTAGTGCCGACATTTTGCATGCTCTGTTGCCTGTGTCTATGTGCCTGTGGTTCTGTCGGTGTGATCATGTGATGTATCTGGCCCCAGGAATGTGTCAATAAAGTTTCCCCTTCCTGGGACAAAGAATTCACAGTGTTCTTATTTCAATTTCCAGGAGTGTATAACTAGTGTCACAGGATTGGTTCAAAACATAGACAGTAAGAGGGGTCAGTCTTCTTGTACTTAAGTCGGCATAGTGCCTTTTGTATTTAATTCCGATGCAATATCTGTGTTTCTTCGTCAATAAGAAGGTCAGAGGGATACAGTAAATCCGAAGTGAAGCATCGGAATCTATAACTAGTGTCACAGAAATGGTTCAAAACATTAACAGCAAGAAGAGCCAGTCTTTTGGACTTGAGTCGGCAATGTGCCTTTTGTATTTAATTCCGATGAAATTTCTGTGTTTGATCGTCAATAAGAAGGTCAGAGGGATACAGTAAACCTGAAGTGAAGCATCGGAAACTACAACTAGTGTCAGAGGAATAGTTCAAACCATAGACAGTAAGAAGAGTCGGTGTTCTTGTACTGAAGCCGGCATTGTGCCTTTTGTATTTAATTAAGATGCAATTTCTGTGTTTCATCGTCAATAAGAAGGTCAGAGGTATACAGTAAACCAGAAGTGAAGCATCGGAATTTATAACTAGTGTCACAGGAATGGTTCAAAGCATAGACAGTGGGAAGAGTCAGTCTTCTTGTACTTAAGTCGGCATTGTGCCTTTTGTATAAAATGCCGATGCAATATCTGTGTTTCATCGTCAATAAGGTCAGCTGGGTACAGTAAACCTGAAGTGAAGCTTCGGAATCTATAACTAGTGTCACAGGAATGGTTCAAATTATAGGCAATAAGAAGAGCCAGTCTTCTTGTACTTGAATCGGCATTGTGCCTTTTGTATTTAATTCCGATGAAATTTCTGTGTTTGATCGTCAATAAGAAGGACAGAGGGATACAGTAAACCTGAAGTGAATCATCGGAATCTATAACTAGTGTCACAGGAATGGTTCAAATCATAGTCAGTAAGAAGAGTCAGTCTTCTTGTACTTAAGTCGGCATTGTGGCTTTTGTATTTAATTCCGATGCAGTTTCTGTGTTTCATCGTCAATAAGAAGGCCAGAGGGATACAGTAAAACTGGAGTGAAGCATCGGAATGTATAACTAGTGTCACAGGAATTTTTCAAAACATAGACAGTAAGAAGAGTCAGTCTTCTTGTACTTAAGTAAGCATTGTGCCTTTTGTATTCAATTCCGATGCAATTTCTGTGTTTCATCGTCAATAAGAAGGGCAGAGGGATACAGTAAAAATGAAGTGAAGCATCGGATTCTATAACTAGTGTCATAGGAATGGTTCAAAACATAGACAGTAAGAAGAGTCAGTTTTCTTGCACTTAAGTCGGCATTATGCCTTTTGTATTTAATTAAGAAGCAATTTCTGTGTTTTATCGTCAATAAGAAGGTCAGAGGGATACAGTCAACCTGAAGTGAAGCATCGGAATCATTAACTAGTGTCACAGGAAAGGTTCAAAGCATAGACAGTAAGAAGAGTCAGTCTTCTTGTACTTAAGTCGGCATTGTGCCTTTTGTATATAATTCCGATGCGATTTCTGTGTTTCATCGTCAATAAGAAGGTCAGAGGGATACAGTAAACCTGAAGTGAGGCATCGGAATCTATAACTAGTGTCACAGGAATGGTTCAAAACATAGACAGTAAAAAGAGCCAGTCTTCATGTACTTGAGTCGGCATTGTGCCTTGTGTATTTAATCCCGATGCAATTTCTGTGTTTCATCGTCAATAAGAAGGTCTGAGGGATACAGTAAACCTGAAGTGAAGCATCGGAATCTATAACTAGTGTCACCGGAATGGTTCAAAACGTAGACAATAGAAAGAGTCAGTCTTCTTGAACTTTACTCGGCATTGTGATTTTTGTATTTAATTACGATGCAATTTCTGTGTTTCATCGTCAATAAGAAGGTCAGGGGGATACAGTAAACCTGAAGTGAAGCACCGGAATCTATAGCTAGCGCCACAGGAAAGGTTCATACATAGACAGTAAGAAGAGTCAGTTTTCTTGTACTTAAGTCGGCATTGTGCCTTTTGTATTTAATTCCGATGCAATATCTGTGATACATCGTCAATAAGAAGGTCACAGGGATACAGTAAACCTGAAGTGAAGCATCAGAATCTATAACTAGTGTCACAGGAATGGTTCAAAACATAAGCAGTAAGAAGAGTCAGTTTTTTTGTACTTAATTCGCGCATTTCGCGTTTTGTATTTCATTCCGAAGAAATTTCTGTGTTTGATCGTCAATAAGAAGGTCAGAGGGATACAGTATACCTGAAGTGAAGCATCGGATTCTATAACTAGTGTCACAGGAATGGTTCAAACCATTGACACTAAGAGGAGTCAGTGTTCTTGTACTGAAGTCGGCATTGTGCCTTTTGTATTTAATTAAGATGCAATTTCTGTGTTTCATCGTCAATATTAAGTTCAGAGGGATACAGTACACCTGAAGTGAAGCATCGGAATCTATAACTAGTGTCACAGCAATGGTTCAAAACATAGACAGTAAGAAGAGTCAGTCTTCTTGTACTTAAGTCGGCATTGTGCCTTTTGTATATAATTCCGATGCAATTTCTGCGTTTCATCGTCAACAAGAAGCTCATGTTATACAGTAATCCTGAGGTGAAGCATCGGAATCTATAACTAGTGTCACAGGAATGGTTCAAATCATAGACAGTAAGAAGAGCTAGTCTTCTTGTTCTTGAGTCGGCATTGTGCCTTTTGTATTTAATAGCGATCAAATTTCTGTCTTCGATCGTCGATAAGAAGGTCAGAGGGATACAGTAATAATGAAGTGAAGCATCGGAATCGATAACTAGTGTCATAGGAATGGTTCAAAGCATAGACAGTAAGAAGAGTCAGTCTTCTTGTACTTAAGTCGGCATTGTGCCTTTTGTATTTACTTAAGATGCAATTTCTGTGTTTCATCGTCAATAAGAAGGTCAGAGGGATGCAGTCAACCTGAAGTGAAGCATCGGAATCAATAACTTGTGTCACAGGAAAGGTTCAAAGCATAGACAGTAAGAAGAGTCTGACTTCTTGTACTCAAGTCGGCATTGTGCCTTTTGTATATAATTCCGATGCAATTTCTGTGTTTTGTCGTCAATAAGAATATCAGAGGGATACAGTAAACCTGAAGTGAAGCATCGGAATCTATAACTAGTGTCACAGGAATGGTTCAAATCATAGGCAGTAAGAAGAGCCAGTCTTCATGTACTTCAGTCGGAATTATGCCTTTTGTATTTAATTCCGATGCAATTTTTGTGTTTCATCGTCATTAAGAAGGTCTGAGTGATACAGTAAACCTGAAGTGAAGCATCGGAATCTGTAACTAGTGTCACCGGAATGGTTCAAATCGTAGACAATAGAAAGTGTCAGTTTCTTGTACTTCACTCGGCATTGTGCCTTTTGTATTTAATTCCGATGCAATTTCTGTTTTTCATCGTCAATAAGAAGGTCAGGGGGATACAGCAAACCTGAAGTGAAGCATCGGAATCTATAGCTAGTGTCACAGGAATGGTTAAAAACATAGACAGTAGGAAGAGTCAGTTTCCTTGTACTTAAGTCGGCATTGTGCTTTTTGTATTTAATTCCGATGCAATTTCTGTGTTTCATCGTCAATAAGAAGGTCCAAGGGATACAGTAAACCGGGAATGAAGCATCGGAATCTATAACTAGTGTCACAGGAATGGTTCAAAACATAGGCAGTAGGAAGAGTCAGTCTTCTTGTACATAAGTCTGCATTGTGCCGTTTGTATTTTATTCCGATGCAACTTCTGTGTTTCATCGTCAATATGAAGGTCTGAGGGATACAGTAAACCTGATGTGAAGCATCGGAATCTATAACTATGTGTCATAGGAATGGTTCAAACATAGACAGTAAGAAGAGTCAGTCTTCTTGTACTTAAGTCGGCATTGTGCTTTTTGTATTTAATTCCGATGCAATTTCTGTGTTTCATCGTCAATAAGAAGGTCCAAGGGATACAGTAAACCTGTAGTGAAGCGTCGGAATCTATAACTAGTTTCACAGGAATGGTTCCCATCATAGTCAGTAAGAAGAGTCAGTCTTCTTGTACATAAGTCGGCATTGCGCCTTTTGTATTTAATTCCGATGCAATTTCAGTGTTTCATCGTCAATAAGAAGGTCCAAGGGATACAGTAAACCTGGAGTGAAGCATCGGAATCTATAACTACTGTAACAGGAATGGTTCAAAACATAGACAGTAGGAAGAGTCAGTCTTCTTGTACTTAAGTCGGCATTGTGCCTTTTGTATTTAATTCCGATGCAATGTCTGTGTTTCATTGTCAATAAGAAGGTCCAAGGGATACAGTAAACCTGGAGTGAAGCATCGGAACTAGTGTCACAGGAATGGTTGAATACATAGACAGTAGGAAGAGTCAGTCTTCTTGTACTTAAGTCTGCATTGTGCCTTTTGTATTTGATTCCGATACAATTTCTGTGTTTCATCGTCAATAAGAAGGTCCAAGGGATACAGTAAACCTGAAGTGAGGCATCGGAATCTATAACTAGTGTCACAGGAATGGTTCAAATCATAGTCAGTAAGAAGAGTCAGTCATCTTGTACTTAAGTCGGCATTGTACCTTTTGTTTTAATTCCGATGCTATTTCTGTGTTTCATCGTAAATAAGAAGGTCCAAGGGATACAGTAAACCTGGAGTGAAGCATCAGAATCCATAACTACTGTCACAGGAATGGTTCAAAGCATAGACACGAAGAAGAGTCAGTCTTCTTGTACTTAAGTCGGCAATGTGCCTTTTGTATTTATCCCGATGCAGTTTCTGTGTTAATCGTCAATACGACGGTCAGGGGGATACAGTAAATCTGAAGTGAAGCATCGGAATCGATAACTAGTGTCATAGGAATGGTTCAAAGCATAGACAGTAAGAAGAGTCAGTCCTCTTGCACTTAAGTCGGCATTATGCCTTTTGTATTTAATTAAGATGCAATTTTTGTGTTTCATCGTCAATAAGAAGGTCAGAGGGATACAAACAACCTGAAGTGAAGCATCGGAATCAATAACTTGTGTCACAGGAAAGGTTCAAAGCATAGACAGTAAGAAGAGTCTGACTTCTTGTACTTAAGTCGGCATTGTGCCTTTTGTATATAATTCCGATGCAATTTCTGTGTTTCGTCGTCAATAAGAATATCAGAGGGATACAGTAAACCTGAAGTGAAGCATCGGAATCTATAACTACTGTCACAGGAATGGTTCAAAACATAGACAGTAAGAAGAGCCAGTCTTCATGTACTTGAGTCGGCATTGTGCCTTTTGTATAAAATTCCGATGCAATTTCTGTGTTTCATCGTCAATACGAAGGTCAGAGGGATACAGTAAACCTGAAGTGAAGCATTGGAATCTATAACTAGTGTCACAGAAATGGTTCAAAACATTAACAGCAAGAACAGCCAGTCTTCTTGTACTTGAGTCGGCATTGTGCATTTTGTATTTAATTCCGATGAAATTTCTGTGTTTGATCGTCAATAAGAAGGTCAGAGGGATACAGTAAACCTGAAGTGAAGCATCGGAAACAATAACTAGTGTCAGAGGAATAGTTCAAACCATAGACAGTAAGAAGAGACAGTCTTCTTGTACTTAAGTCGGCATTGTGCCTTTTGTATAAAATGCCGATGCAATATCTGTGTTTCATCGTCAATAAGGTCAGCTGGGTACAGTAAACCTGAAGTGAAGCTTCGGAATCTATAACTAGTGTCACAGGAATGGTTCAAAACATAGGCAATAAGAAGAGCCAGTCTTCTTGTACTTAATTCGGCATTGTGCCTTTTGTACTTAATTCCGATGAAATTTCTGTGTTTGATCGTCAATAAGAAGGACAGAGAGATACAGTAAACCTGAAGTGAAGCATTGGAATCTATAAATAGTTTCACTGGAATGGTTCAAAACATAGACAGTAAGAAGAGTCAGTCTTCTTGTACTTAAGTCGGCATTGTGCCTTTTGTATTTAATTCCGATGCAGTTTCTGTGTTTCATCGTCAATAAGAAGGCCAGAGGGATACAGTAAAACTGGTGTGAAGCATCGGAATGTATAACTAGTGTCACAGGAATGGTTCAAAACATAGACAGTAGGAAGAGTCAGCCTTCTTGTGCTAAAGTAAGCATTGTGCCTTTTGTATTCAATTCCGATGCAATTTCTGTGTTTCATCGTCAATAAGAAGGTCCAAGGGATACAGTGAACCTGAAGTTAAGCATCGGCATCTATAACTAGTGATACAGGAATGGTTGAAATCATAGACAGTAAGAAGAGCCAGTCTTCTTGTACTTGAGTCGGCATTGTGCCTTTTGTATTTAATTCCGATCAATTTTCTGTGTATGATCGTCAATAAGAAGGTCAGAGGGATACAGTAAACCTGAAGTGAAGCATCGGAATCTATAACTAGTGACACCGGAATGGTTCAAAACGTAGACAATAGAAAGAGTCACTCTTCTTGTACTTCACTCGGCATTGTGCCTTTTGTATTTAATTCCGATGCAATTTTTGTGCTTCATCGTCAATAAGAAGGTCAGGGGGATACAGTAAACCTGAATTGAAGCATCGGAATCTATAACTAGTGTCACAGGAATGGTTCAAAACATAGACAGTAAGAAGAGTCAGTTTTCTTGTACTTAAGTCTGCATTGTGCCTTTTGTATTAAATTCCGATGCAATTTCTATGATTCATCGTCAATAAGAAGGTCACAGGGATACAGTAAACCTGAAGTGAAGCATCGGAATCTATAAGTAGTGTCACAGGAATGGTTCAAAACATAACCAGTAAGAAGAGTCAGTTTTTTTGTACTTAAGTCGCTCATTGTGCATTTTGTATTTAATTAAGATTCAATTTCTGTGTTTAATCGTCAATAATAAGGTCAGAGCGATACAGTACGCCTGAAGTGAAGCATCGGAATCTGTAACTAGTGGCACAGGAATGGTTCAAAACAAAGACAGTAAGAAGAGTCAGTTTTTTTGTACTTAAGTCGCTCATTGTGCATTTTGTATTTAATTAAGATGCAATTTCTGTGTTTCTTCGTCAATAAGAAGGTGAAAGGGATACAGTAACCCTGAAGTGAAGCATCGGAATCTATAACTAGTGTCACAGGAATGGTTCAAAACATAACCAGTAAGAAGAGTCAGTTTTTTTGTACTTAAGTCGCTCATTGTGCATTTTGTATTTAATTAAGATGCAATTTCTGTGTTTCTTCGTCAATAAGAAGGTGAAAGGGATACAGTAACCCTGAAGTGAAGCATCGGAATCTATAACTAGTGTCACAGGAATGGTTCAAAACATAGACAGTAAGAAGAGACAGTCTTCTTGTACTTAAGTCGGCATTGTGCCTTTTGTATATAATTCCGATGCAATTTCTGCGTTTCATCGTCAATAAGAAACTCAGAGGGATACAGTAAACGAGAAGTGTTGCATCGGAATCAATAAGTAGTGCCACATTAATGGTTCAAAACGTAGACAGTAAGAAGAGTCAGTTTTCTTGTGCTTAAGTCGGCATTGTGCCTTTTGTATGTAATTCCGATGCAATTTCTGTGTTTCATCGTCAATAAGACGGTCAGAGGGATACAGTAATCCTGAAGTGAGGCATCGGAATCTATAACTAGTGTCACTGGAATGGTTCAAAACATAGACAGTAAGAAGAGTCAGTCTTTTTGTACTTAAGTCGGCATTGTGCTTTTTGTATTTAATTCCGATGCAATTTCTGTGTTTCATGGTCAATACGAAGGTCAGAGGGATACTGTAAACCTGAAGTGAAGCATCGGAATCTACACTCCTGGAAATGGAAAAAAGAACACATTGATACCGGTGTGTCAGACCCACCATACTTGCTCCGGACATTGCGAGAGGGCTGTACAAGCAATGATCACACGCACGGCACAGCAGACACACCAGGAACCGCGGTGTTGGCCGTCGAATGGCGCTAGCTGCACAGCATTTGTGCACCGCCGCCGTCAGTGTCAGCCAGTTTGCGTGGCATACGGAGCTCCATCGCAGTCTTTAACACTGGTAGCATGCCGCGACAGCGTGGACGTGAACCGTATGTGCAGTTGACGAACTTTGAGCGAGGGCGTATACTGGGCATGCGGGAGGCCGGGTGGACGTACCGCCGAATTGCTCAACACGTGGGGCGTGAGGTCTCCACAGTACATCGATGTTGTCGCCAGTGGTCGGCGGAAGGTGCACGTGCCCGTCGACCTGGGACCGGACCGCAGCGACGCACGGATGCACGCCAAGACCGTAGGATGCTACGCAGTGCCGTAGGGGACCGCACCGCCACTTCCCAGTAAATTAGGGACACTGTTGCTCCTGGGGTATCGGCGAGGACCATTCGCGACCGTCTCCATGAGGCTGGGCTACGGTCCCGCACACCGTTAGGCCGTCTTCCGCTCACGCCCCAACATCGTGCAGCCCGCCTCCAGTGGTGTCGCGACAGGCGTGAATGGAGGGACGAATGGAGACGTGTCGTCTTCAGCGATGAGAGTCGCTTCTGCCTTGGTGCCAATGATGGTCGTATGCGTGTTTGGCGCCGTGCAGGTGAGCGCCACAATCAGGACTACATACGACCGAGGCACACAGGGCCAACACCCGGCATCATGGTGTAGGGAGCGATCTCCTACACTGGCCGTACACCACTGGTGATCGTCGAGGGGACACTGAATAGTGCACGGTACATCCAAACCGTCATCGAACCCATCGTTCTACCATTCCTAGACCGGCAAGGGAACTTGCTGTTCCAACAGGACAATGCTCGTCCGCATGTATCCCGTGCCACCCAACGTGCTCTAGAAGGTGTAAGTCAACTACCCTGGCCAGCAAGATCTCCGGATCTGTCCCCCATTGAGCATGTTTGGGACTGGATGAAGCGTCGTCTCACGCGGTCTGCACGTGCAGCACGAACGCTGGTCCAACTGAGGCGCCAGGTGGAAATGGCATGGCAAGCCGTTCAACAGGACTACATCCAGCATCTCTACGATCGTCTCCATGGGAGAACAGCAGCCTGCATTGCTGCGAAAGGTGGATATACACTGTACTAGTGCCGACATTTTGCATGCTCTGTTGCCTGTGTCTATGTGCCTGTGGTTCTGTCAGTGTGATCATGTGATGTATCTGGCCCCAGGAATGTGTCAATAAAGTTTCCCCTTCCTGGGACAATGAATTCACAGTGTTCTTATTTCAATTTCCAGGAGTGTATAACTAGTGTCACAGGATTGGTTCAAAACATAGACAGTAAGAAGGGTCAGTCTTCTTGTACTTAAGTCGGCATAGTGCCTTTTGTATTTAATTGCGATGCAATATCTGTGTTTCTTCGTCAATAAGAAGGTCAGAGGGATACAGTAAATCCGAAGTGAAGCATCGGAATCTATAACTAGTGTCACAGAATGGTTCAAAACATTAACAGCAAGAAGAGCCAGTCTTTTGGACTTGAGTCGGCAGTGTGCCTTTTGTATTTAATTCCGATGAAATTTCTGTGTTTGATCGTCAATAAGAAGGTCAGAGGGATACAGTAAACCTGAAGTGAAGCATCGGAAACTACAACTAGTGTCAGAGGAATAGTTCAAACCATAGACAGTAAGAAGAGTCAGTGTTCTTGTACTGAAGCCGGCATTGTGCCTTTTGTATTTAATTAAGATGCAATTTCTGTGTTTCATCGTCAATAAGAAGGTCAGAGGTATACAGTAAACCAGAAGTGAAGCATCGGAATTTATAACTAGTGTCACAGGAATGGTTCAAAGCATAGACAGTGGGAAGAGTCAGTCTTCTTGTACTTAAGTCGGCATTGTGCCTTTTGTATAAAATGCCGATGCAATATCTGTGTTTCATCGTCAATAAGGTCAGCTGGGTACAGTAAACCTGAATTGAAGCTTCGGAATCTATAACTAGTGTCACAGGAATGGTTCAAATTATAGGCAATAAGAAGAGCCAGTCTTCTTGTACTTGAGTCGGCATTGTGCCTTTTGTATTTAATTCCGATGAAATTTCTGTGTTTGATCGTCAATAAGAAGGACAGAGGGATACAGTAAACCTGAAGTGAATCATCGGAATCAATAACTAGTGTCACAGGAATGGTTCAAAACATAGACAGTAAGAAGAGTCAGTCTTCTTGTACTTAAGTCGGCATTGTGGCTTTGTATTTAATTCCGATGCAGTTTCTGTGTTTCATCGTCAATAAGAAGGCCAGAGGGATACAGTAAAACTGGAGTGAAGCATCGGAATGTATAACTAGTGTCACAGGAATGGTTCAAAACATAGACAGTAAGAAGAGTCAGTCTTCTTGTACTTAAGTAAGCATTGTGCCTTTGTATTCAATTCCGATGCAATTTCTGTGTTTCATCGTCAATAAGAAGGGCAGAGGGATACAGTAAAAATGAAGTGAAGCTTCGGAATCTATAACTAGTGTCATAGGAATGGTTCAAAACATAGACAGTAAGAAGAGTCAGTTTTCTTGCACTTAAGTCGGCATTGTGCCTTTTGTATTTAATTAAGAAGCAATTTCTGTGTTTTATCGTCAATAAGAAGGTCAGAGGGATACAGTCAACCTGAAGTGAAGCATCGGAATCAATAACTAGTGTCACAGGAAAGGTTCAAAGCATAGACAGTAAGAAGAGTCAGTCTTCTTGTACTTAAGTCGGCATTGTGCCTTTTGTATATAATTCCGATGCGATTTCTGTGTTTCATCGTCAATAAGAAGGTCAGAGGGATACAGTAAACCTGAAGTGAGGCATCGGAATCTATAACTAGTGTCACAGGAATGGTTCAAAACATAGACAGTAAAAAGAGCCAGTTTTCATGTACTTGAGTCGGCATTGTGCCTTGTGTATTTAATCCCGATGCAATTTCTGTGTTTCATCGTCAATAAGAAGGTCTGAGGGATACAGTAAACCTGAAGTGAAGCATCGGAATCTATAACTAGTGTCACCGGAATGGTTCAAAACGTAGACAATAGAAAGAGTCAGTCTTCTTGTACTTTACTCGGCATTGTGCCTTTTGTATATAATTCCGATGCAATTTCTGCGTTTCATCGTCAACAAGAAGCTCATGGGATACAGTAATCCTGAGGTGAAGCATCGGAATCTATAACTAGTGTCACAGGAATGGTTCAAATCATAGACAGTAAGAAGAGCTAGTCTTCTTGTACTTGAGTCGGCATTGTGCCTTTTGTATTTAATAGCGATCAATTTTCTGTGTTTGATCGTCGATAAGAAGGTCAGAGGGATACAGTAATAATGAAGTGAAGCATCGGAATCGATAACTAGTGTCATAGGAATGGTTCAAAGCATAGACAGTAAGAAGAGTCAGTCTTCTTGTACTTAAGTCGGCATTGTGCCTTTTGTATTTAATTAAGATGCAATTTCTGTGTTTCATCGTCAATAAGAAGGTCAGAGGGATGCAGTCAACCTGAAGTGAAGCATCGGAATCAATAACTTGTGTCACAGGAAAGGTTCAAAGCATAGACAGTAAGAAGAGTCTGACTTCTTGTACACAAGTCGGCATTGTGCCGTTTGTATATAATTCCGATGCAATTTCTGTGTTTTGTCGTCAATAAGAATATCAGAGGGATACAGTAAACCTGAAGTGAAGCATCGGAATCTATAACTAGTGTCACAAAAATGGTTCAAAACATAAACAGTAAGAAGAGTCAGATTTCTTCTCCTTAAGCCGGCATTGTGCCTTTTGTATAAGATTCCGATGCAATTTCTGTGTTTCATCGTCAATAAGATGGTCAGAGGGATACAGTAAAATTGAACTGAAGCATAGGAAACCATAACTAGTGTCGCAGGAATGGTTCAAAACATATTGAGTAAGAAGAGACAGTCTTCTTTTACTTGAGTCGGCATTGTGCCTGTTGTATTTCATTCCGATGCAATTTCTGTGTTTCGTCGTCAATAAGAAGGTCTGAGGGATACAGTAAACCTGAAGTGAAGCATCGGAATCTGTAACTAGTGACACCGGAATGGTTCAAAACGTAGACATTAGAAAGAGTCAGTCTTCTTGTACTTCACTCGGCATTGTGCCTTTTGTATTTAATTAAGATGCAATTTCTGTGTGTCATCGTCAATAAGAAGCTCAGAGGGATACAGTAAACGAGAAGTGAAGCATCGGAATCAATAAGTAGTGTCACATTAATGATTCAAAACATAGACAGTAAGAAGAGTCAGTTTGCTTGTGCTTAAGTCGGCATTGTGCCTTTTATATTTAATTCCGATGCAATTTCTGTGTTTCATCGTCAATAAGACGGTCAGAGGGATACAGTAATTCTGAAGTGAGGCATCGGAATCTATAACTAGTGTCACTGGAATGGTTCAAAACATAGACAGTAAGAAGAGTTAGTCTTTTTGTACTTAAGTCGGCATTGTGCTTTTTGTATTTAATTCCGATGCAATTTCTGTGTTTCATGGTCAATACGAAGGTCAGAGGGATACAGTAAACCTGAAGTGAAGCATCGGAATCTATAACTAGTGTCACAGGATTGGTTCAGAACATAGACAGTAAGAAGGGTCAGTCTTCTTGTACTTATGTCGGCATAGTGCCTTTTGCATTTAATTCCGATGCAATACCTGTGTTTCTTCGTCAATAAGAAGGTCAGAGGGATACAGTAAATCTGAAGTGAAGCATCGGAATCTATAACTAGTGTCACAGAAATGGTTCAAAACATTAACAGCAAGAAGAGCCAGTCTTCTTGTACTTGAGTCGGCATTGTGCCTTTTGTATTTAATTCCGATGAAATTTCTCTGTTTGATCGTCAATAAGAAGGTCAGAGGGATACTGTAAACCAGAAGTGAAGCATCGGAAACTATAACTAATGTCAGAGCAATAGTTCAAACCATAGACAGTAAGAAGAGTCAGTGTTCTTGTACTGAAGTCGGCATTGTGCCTTTTGTATTTAATTAAGATGCAATTTCTGTGTTTCATCGTCAATAAGAAGGTCAGAGGTATACAGTAAACCAGAAGTGAAGCATCGGAATTTATAACTAGTGTCACAGGAATGTTTCAAAGCATAGACAGTGGGAAGAGTCAGTCTTCTTCTACTTAAATCGGCATTGTGCCTTTTGTATAAAATACCGATGCAATATCTGTGTTTCATCGTCAATTAGGTCAGCTGGGTACAGTAAACCTGAAGTGAAGCTTCGGAATCTATAACTAGTGTCACAGGAATGGTTCAAAACATAGGCAATAAGAAGAGCCAGTCTTCTTGTACTTGAGTCGGCATTGTGCATTTTGTATTTAATTCCGATGAAATTTCTGTGTTTGATCGTCAATATGAAGGACAGAGGGATACAGTAAACCTGAAGTGAAGCATCGAAATCAATAACTAGTGTCACAGGAATGGTTCAAAACATAGACAGTAAGAAGAGTCAGTCTTCTTGTACTTAAGTCGGCATTGTGCCTTTTGTATTTAATTCCGATGCAGTTTCTGTATTTCATCGTCAATAAGAAGGCGAGAGGGATACAGTAAAACTGGTGTGAAGCATCAGAATGTATAACTAGTGTCACAGGAATGGTTCAATACATAGACAGTAAGAAGAGTCAGTCTTCTTGTACTTAAGTAAGCATTGTGCCTTTTGTATTCAATTCCGATGCAATTTCTGTGTTTCATCGTCAGTAAGAAGGTCCATGGGATACAGTGAACCTGAAGTTAAGCATCGGCATCTATAACTAGTGCCACAGGAATGGTTGAAATCATAAACAGTAAGAAGAGCCAGTCTTCTTGTACTTGAGTCGGCATTGTGCCTTTTGTATTTCATTCCGATCAATTTTCTGTGTTTGATCGTCAATAAGAAGGTCAGAGGGATACAGTAAAAATGAAGTGAAGCATCGAAATCTATAACTAGTGTCATAGGAAAGGTTCAAATCATAGACAGTAAGAAGAGTCAGTTTTCTTGCACTTAAATCTGCATTGTGCCTTTTGTATTTAATTAGGATGCAATTTCTGTGTTTTATCGTCAACAAGAAGGTCAGAGGGATACAGTCAACCTGAAGTGAAGCATCGGAATCAATAACTAGTGTCACAGGAAAGGTTCAAAGCATAGACAGTAAGAAGAGTCAGTCTTCTTGTACTTGAGTCGGCATTGTGCCTGTTGTATTTCATTCCGATGCAATTTCTGTGTTTCATCGTCAATAAGAATGTCTGCGGGATACAGTAAACCTGAAGCGAAGCATCGGAATCTATAACTAGTGACACCGGAATGGTTCAAAACGTAGACAATAGAAAGAGTCAGCCTTCTTGTACTTCACTCGGCATTGTGCCTTTTGTATTTAATTCCGATGCAATTTTTGTGCTTCATCGTCAATAAGAAGGTCAGGGGGATACAGTAAACCTGAAGTGAAGCATCGGAATCTATAACTAGTGTCACAGGAATTTTTCAGAACATAGACAGTAAGAAGAGTCAGTTTTCTTGTACTTAAGTCGGCATTGTGCCTTTTGTATTTAATTCCGATGCAATATCTGTGATACATCGTCAATAAGAAGGTCACAGGGATACAGTAAACCTGAAGTGAAGCATCGGAATCTATAACTAGTGTCACAGGAATGGTTCAAAACATAAGCAGTAAGAAGAGTCAGTTTTTTTGTACTTAATTCGCGCATTTCGCGTTTTGTATTAAATTCCGAAGAAATTTCTGTGTTTGATCGTCAATATGAAGGTCAGAGGGATACAGTAAACCTGAAGTGAAGCATCGGATTCTATAACTAGTGTCACAGGAATGGTTCAAACCATTGACACTAAGAGGAGTCAGTGTTCTTGTATTGAAGTCGGCATTGTGCCTTTTGTATTTAATTAAGATGCAATTTCTGTGTTTCATCGTCAATAATAAGTTCAGAGGGATACAGTACACCTGAAGTGAAGCATCGGAATCTATAACTAGTGTCACAGCAATGGTTCAAAACATAGACAGTAAGAAAAGACAGTCTTCTTGTACTTAATTCGGCATTGTGCCTTTTGTATATAATTCCGATGCAATTTCTGCGTTTCATCGTCAACAAGAGGCTCATGGGATACAGTAATCCTGAGGTGAAGCATCGGAATCTATAACTAGTGCCACAGGAATGGTTCAAATCATAGACAGTAAGAAGAGCTAGTCTTCTTGTACTTGAGTCGGCATTGTGCCTTTTGTATTTAATAGCGATCAATTTTCTGTGTTTGATCGTCGATAAGAAGGTCAGAGGGATACAGTAATAATGAAGTGAAGCATCGGAATCGATAACTAGTGTCATAGGAATGGTTCAAAGCATAGACAGTAAGAAGAGTCAGTCTTCTTGTACTTAAGTCGGCATTGTGCCTTTTGTATTTAATTAAGATGCAATTTCTGTGTTTCATCGTCAATAAGAAGGTCAGAGGGATGCAGTCAACCTGAAGTGAAGCATCGTAATCAATAACTTGTGTCACAGGAAAGGTTCAAAGCATAGACAGTAAGAAGAGTCTGACTTCTTGTACACAAGTCGGCATTGTGCCTTTTGTATATAATTCCGATGCAATTTCTGTGTTTTGTCGTCAATAAGAATATCAGAGGGATACAGTAAACCTGAAGTGAAGCATCGGAATCTATAACTAGTGTCACAGGAATGGTTCAAATCATAGGCAGTAAGAAGAGCCAGTCTTCATGTACTTGGGTCGGAATTATACCTTTTGTATTTAATTCCGATGCAATTTTTGTGTTTCATCGTCAACAAGAAGGTCTGAGTGATACAGTAAACCTGAAGTGAAGCATCGGAATTTGTAACTAGTGTCACCGGAATGGTTCAAATCCTAGACAATAGAAAGTGTCAGTTTCTTGTACTTCACTCGGCATTGTGCCTTTTGTATTTAATTCCGATGCAATTTCTGTTTTTCATCGTCAATAAGAAGGTCAGGGGGATACAGCAAACCTGAAGTGAAGCATCGGAATCTATAGCTAGTGTCACAGGAATGGTTAAAAACATAGACAGTAGGAAGAGTAAGTTTTCTTGTACTTAAGTCAGCATTGTGCCTTTTGTATTTAATTCCGATGCAATTTCTGTGATTCATCGTCAATAGGAAGGTCACAGGGATACAGTAAACCTGAAGTGAAGCATCGGAAACTCTAACTAGTGTCACAGAAATGGTTCAAAACATAAACAGTAAGAAGAGTCAGATTTCTTCTCCTTAAGCCGGCATTGTGCCTTTTGTATAAAATTCCGATGCAATTTCTGTGTTTCATCGTCAATAAGATGGTCAGAGGGATACAGTAAACCTGAAGTGAAGCATAGGAAACCATAACTAGTGTCGCAGGAATGGTTCAAAACATATAGAGTAAGAAGAGACAGTCTTCTTTTACTTGAGTCGGCATTGTGCCTGTTGTATTTCATTCCGATGCAATTTCTGTGTTTCATCGTCAATAAGAAGGTCTGAGGGATACAGTAAACCTGAAGTGAAGCATCGGAATCTGTAACTAGTGACAGCGGAATGGTTCAAAACGTAGACAATAGAAAGAGTCAGTCTTCTTGTACTTCACTCGGCATTGTGCCTTTTGTATTTAATTAAGATGCAATTTCTGTGTGTCATCGTCAATAAGAAGCTCAGAGGGATACAGTAAACGAGAAGTGAAGCATCGGAATCAATAAGTAGTGTCACATTAATGATTCAAATCATAGACAGTAAGAAGAGTCAGTTTGCTTGTGCTTAAGTCGGCATTGTGCCTTTTGTATTTAATTCCGATGCAATTTCTGTGTTTCATCGTCAATAAGACGGTCAGAGGGATACAGTAATCCTGAAGTGAGGCATCGGAATCTATAACTAGTGTCACTGGAATGGTTCAAACATAGACAGTAAGAAGAGTCAGTCTTCTTGGACTTAAGTCGGCATTGTGCCTTTTGTATTTCATTCCGATGCAGTTTCTGTGTTTGATCGTCAATAAGAAGGACAGAGGGTTACAGTAAACCTGAAGTGAAGCATCGGAATCAATAACTAGTGTCACAGGAATGGTTCAAAACATAGACAGTAAGAAGAGTCAGTCTTCTTGGACTTAAGTCGGCATTGTGCCTTTTGTATTTAATTCCGATGCAGTTTCTGTGTTTCATCGTCAATAAGAAGGCCAGAGGGATACTGTAAAACTGGAGTGAAGCATCGGAATGTATAACTAGTGTCACAGGAATGGTTCAAAACATAGACAGTAAGAAGAGTCAGTCTTCTTGTACTTAAGTAAGCATTGTGCCTTTTGTATTCAATTCCGATGCAATTTCTGTGTTTCATCGTCAATAAGAAGGTCCAAGGGATACAGTGAACCTGAAGTTAAGCATCGGCATCTATAACTAGTGCCACAGGAATGGTTGAAATCATAGACAGTAAGAAGAGCCAGTCTTCTTGTACTTGAGTCGGCATTGTGCCTTTTGTATTTAATTCCGATCAATTTTCTGTGTTTGATCGTCAATAAGAAGGTCAGAGGGATACAGTAAAAATGAAGTGAAGCATAGGAATCTATAACTAGTGTCATAGGAATGGTTCAAAACGTAGACAGTGAGAAGAGTCAGTTTTCTTGCACTTAAGTCGGCATTGTGCCTTTTGTATTTAATTAAGATGCAATTTCTGTGTTTTATCGTCAAGAAGAAGGTCAGAGGGTTACAGTCAACCTGAAGTGAAGCATCGGAATCAATAACTAGTGTCACAGGAAAGGTTCAAAGCATAGACAGTAAGAAGAGTCAGTCTTCTTGTACTTACGTCGGCATTGTGCCTTTTGTATATAATTCCGATGCGATTTCTGTGTTTCATCAACAATAAGAAGGTCAGAGGGATACAGTAAACCTGAAGTGAGGCATCGGAATCTATAACTAGTGTCACAGGAATGGTTCAAAACATAGACAGTAAAAAGAGCCAGTCTTCATGTACTTGAGTCGGCATTGTGCCTTTTGTATTTAATCCAGATGCAAAATCTGTGTTTCATCGTCAATAAGAAGGTCTGAGGGATACAGTAAACCTGAAGTGAAGCATCGGAATCTATAACTAGTGTCACCGGAATGGTTCAAAACGTAGACAATAGAAAGAGTCAGTCTTCGTGTACTTCACTCGGCATTGTGCCTTTTGTATTTAATTCCGATGCAATTTCTGTGTTTTGTCGTCAATAAGAATATCAGAGGGATACAGTAAACCTGATGTGAAGCATCGGAATCTATAACTAGTGTCACAGGAATGGTTCAAATCATAGACAGTAAGAAGAGCCAGTCTTCATGTACTTGAGTCAGAATTATGCTTTTTGTATTTAATTCCGATGCAATTTTTGTGTTTCATCGTCAACAAGAAGGTCTGAGTGATACAGTAAACCTGAAGTGAAGCATCGGAATCTGTAACTAGTGTCACCGGAATGGTTCAAATCGTAGACAATAGAAAGAGTCAGTCTTCTTGTACTTCAGTCGGCATTGTGCCTTTTGTATAAAATTCCGATGCAATTTCTGTGTTTCATCGTCAATAAGATGGTCAGAGGGATACAGTAAACCTGAAGTGAAGCATAGGAAACTATAACTAGTGTCGCAGGAATGGTTCAAAACATATAGAGTAAGAAGAGACAGTCTTCTTTTACTTGAGTCGGCATTGTGCCTGTTGTGTTTCATTCCGATGCAATTTCTGTGTTTCATCGTCTATAAGAAGGTCTGAGGGATACAGTAAACCTGAAGTGAAGCATCGGAATCTTTAACTAGTGACACCGGAATGGTTCAAAACGTAGACAATAGAAAGAGTCAGTCTTCTTGTACTTCACTCGGCATTGTGCCTTTTGTATTTAATTCCGATGCAATTTTTGTGCTTCATCGTCAATAAGAGGGTCAGGGGGATACAGTAAACCTGAAGTGAAGCATCGGAATCTATAACTAGTGTCACAGGTATGCTTCAAAGCATAGACAGTAAGAAGAGTCAGTTTTCTAGTACTTAAGTCTGCATTGTGCCTTTTGTATTAAATTCCGATGCAATTTCTATGATTCATCGTCAATAAGAAGGTCACAGGGATACAGTAAACCTGAAGTGAAGCATCGGAATCTATAACTAGTGTCACAGGAATGGTTCAAAACATAACCAGTAAGAAGAGTCAGTTTTTTTGTACTTAAGTCGCTCATTGTGCATTTTGTATTTAATTAAGATTCAATTTCTGTGTTTCATCGTCAATAATAAGGTCAGAGCGATACAGTACGCCTGAAGTGAAGCATCGCAATCTATAACTAGTGTCACAGGAATGGTTCAAAACAAAGATGGTAAGAAGAGTCAGTCCTCTTGTACTTAAGTCGGCATTGTGCCTTTTGTATTTAATTCCGATGCAATTTCTGTTTTTCATCGTCAATAAGAAGGTCAGGGGGATACAGTAAACCTGAAGTGAAGCATCGGAATCTATAGCTAGTGTCACAGGAATGGTTCAAATCATAGACAGTAAGAAGAGTCAGTTTTCTTTTACGTAAGTCGTCATTGTGCCTTTTGTATTTAATTCCGATGCAATTTCTGTGATTCATCGTCAATAGGTAGGTCACAGGGATACAGTAAACCTGAAGTGAAGCATCGGAATCTCTAACTAGTGTCACAGAAATGGTTCAAAACATAAACAGTAAGAAGAGTCAGTTTTTTTGTACTTAAGTCGCACATTGCGCCTTTTGTATTTAATTAAGATGCAATTTCTGTGTTTCATCATCAATAATAAGGTCAGAGGGATACAGTAAACCTGAAGTGAAGCATCGGAATCTATAACTAGTTTCACAGGAATGGTTCAAAACAAAGACAGTAAGAAGAGTCAGATTTCTTCTACTTAGGCCGGCATTGTGCCTTTTGTATAAAATTCCGATGCAATTTCTGTGTTTCATCGTCAATAAGAATGTCTGAGGGATACAGTAAACCTGAAGTGAAGCATCGGAATCTTTAACTAGTGACACCAGAATGGTTCAAAACGTAGACAATAGAAAGAGTCAGTCTTCTTGTACTTCACTCGGCATTGTGCCTTTTGTATTTAATTCCGATGAAATGTTTGTGCTTCATCGTCAATAAGAGGGTCAGGGGGATACAGTAAACCTGAAGTAAAGCATCGGAATCTATAACTAGTGTCACAGGAATACTTCAAAGCATAGACAGTAAGAAGAGTCAGTTTTCTTGTACTTAAGTCTGCATTGTGCCTTTTGTATTAAATTCCGATGCAATTTCTATGATTCATCGTCAATAAGAAGGTCACAGGGATACAGTAAACCTGAAGTGAAGCATCGGAATCTACAACTAGTGTCACAGGAATGGTTCAAAACATAACCAGTAAGAAGAGTCAGTTTTTTTGTACTTAAGTCGCTCATTGCGCATTTTGTATTTGATTAAGATTCAATTTCTGTGTTTCATCGTCAATAATAAGGTCAGAGCGATACAGTACGCCTGAAGTGGAGCATCGCAATCTATAACTAGTGTCACAGGAATGGTTCAAAACAAAGACAGTAAGAAGAGTCAGTCCTCTTGTACTTAAGTCGGCATTGTGCCTTTTGTATTTAATTAAGATGCAATTTCTGTGTGTCATCGTCAATAAGAAGCTCAGAGGGATACAGTAAACGAGAAGTGAAGCATCGGAATCAATAAGTAATGTCACATTAATGGTTCAAAACATAGGCAGTAAGAAGAGTCAGTTTTCTTGTGCTTAAGTCGGCATTGTGCCTTTTGTATTAAATTCCGATGCAATTTCTATGATT
Organism: Schistocerca americana; assembly: GCF_021461395.2. Classification (NCBI taxonomy): domain Eukaryota; kingdom Metazoa; phylum Arthropoda; class Insecta; order Orthoptera; family Acrididae; genus Schistocerca; species Schistocerca americana. The sequence continues at coordinate 761,735,647 of NC_060123.1, forward strand.
CATCGTCAATAAGAAGGTCACAGGGATACAGTAAACCTGAAGTGAAGCATCGGAAACTATGACTAGTGTCAGAGGAATAGTTCAAACCATAGACAGTAAGAAGAGTCAGTGTTCATGTACTGAAGTCGGCATTGTGCCTTTTGTATTTAATTAACATGGAATTTCTGTGTTTCATCGTCAATAAGAAGGTCAGAGGTATACAGTAAACCAGAAGTGAAGCATCGGAATTTATAACTAGTGTCACAGGAATGGTTCAAAGCATAGACAGTGGGAAGAGTCAGTCTTCTTGTACTTAAGTCGGCATTGTGCCTTTTGTATAAAATGCCGATGCAATATCTGTGTTTCGTCGTCAATAAGGTCAGCTTGGTACAGTCAACCTGAAATGAAGCTTCGGAATCTATAACTAGTGTCACAGGAATGGTTCAAAACATAGGCAATAAGAAGAGCCAGTCTTCTTGTACTTGAGTCGGCATTGTGGCTTTTGTATTTTATTCCGATGAAATTTCTGTGTTTGATCGTCAATAAGAAGGACAGAGGGTTACAGTAAACCTGAAGTGAAGCATCGGAATCAATAACTAGTGTCACAGGAATGGTTCAAAACATAGACAGTAAGAAGAGTCAGTCTTCTTGGACTTAAGTCGGCATTGTGCCTTTTGTATTTAATTCCGATGCAGTTTCTGTGTTTCATCGTCAATAAGAAGGCCAGAGGGATACAGTAAAACTGGAGTGAAGCATCGGAATGTATAACTAGTGTCACAGGAATGGTTCAAAACATAGACAGTAAGAAGAGTCAGTCTTCTTGTACTTAAGTAAGCATTCTGCCTTTTGTATTCAATTCCGATGCAATTTCTGTGTTTCATCGTCAATAAGAAGGTCCAAGGGATACAGTGAACCTGAAGTTAAGCATCGGCATCTATAACTAGTGCCACAGGAATGGTTGAAATCATAGACAGTAAGAAGAGCCAGTCTTCTTCTACTTGAGTCGGCATTGTGCCTTTTGTATTTAATTCCGATCAATTTTCTGTGTTTGATCGTCAATAAGAAGGTCAGAGGGATACAGTAAAAATGAAGTGAAGCATCGGAATCTGTAACTAGTGTCATAGGAATGGTTCAAAACGTAGACAGTAAGAAGAGTCAGTTTTCTTGCACTTAAGTCAGCATTGTGCCTTTTGTATTTAATTAAGATGCAATTTCTGTGTTTTATCGTCAATAAGAAGGTCAGAGGGTTACAGTCAACCTGAAGTGAAGCATCGGAATCAATAACTAGTGTCACAGGAAAGGTTCAAAGCATAGACAGTAAGATGAGTCAGTCTTCTTGTACTTACGTCGGCATTGTGCCTTTTGTATATAATTCCGATGCGATTTCTCTGTTCCATCAACAATAAGAAGGTCAGAGGGATACAGTAAACCTGAAGTGAGGCATCGGAATCAATAACTAGTGTCACAGGAATGGTTCAAAACATAGACAGTAAAAAGAGCCAGTCTTCATGTACTTGAGTCGGCATTGTGCCTTTTGTATTTAATCCCGATGCAATTTCTGTGTTTCATCGTCAATAAGAAGGTCTGAGGGATACAGTAAACCTGAAGTGAAGCATCGGAATCCATAACTAGTGTCACCGGAATGGTTCAAATCATAGACAGTAAGAAGAGCCAGTCTTCATGTACTTGAGTCGGAATTATGCTTTTTGTATTTAATTCCGATGCAATTTTTGTGTTTCATCGTCAACAAGAAGGTCTGAGTGATACAGTAAACCTGAAGTGAAGCATCGGAATCTGTAACTAGTGTCACCGGAATGGTTCAAATCGTAGTCAATAGAAAGAGTCAGTCTTCTTGTACTTCAGTCGGCATTGTGCCTTTTGTATTTAATTCCGATGCAATTACTGTTTTTCATCGTCAATAAGAAGGTCAGGGGGATACAGTAAACCTGAAGTGAAGCATCGGAATCTATAGCTAGTGTCACAGGAATGGTTCAAAACATAGACAGTAAGAAGAGTCAGTTTTCTTTTACTTAAGTCGGCATTGTGCCTTTTGTATTTAATTCCGATGCAATTTCTGTGATTCATCGTCAATAGGAAGGTCAGAGGGATACAGTAAACCTGAAGTGAAGCATCGGAATCTCTAACTAGTGTCACAGAAATGGTTCAAGACATAAACAGTAAGAAGAGTCAGATTTATTCTACTTAGGCCGGCATTGTGCCTTTTGTATAAAATTCCGATGCAATTTCTGTGTTTCATCGTCAATAAGATGGTCAGAGGGATACAGTAAACCTGAAGTGAAGCATAGGAAACTATAACTAGTGTCGCAGGAATGGTTCAAAACATATAGAGTAAGAAGAGACAGTCTTCTTTTACTTGAGTCGGCATTGTGCCTGTTGTATTTCATTCCGATGCAATTTCTGTGTTTCATCGTCAATAAGAAGGTCTGAGGGATACAGTAAACCTGAAGTGAAGCATCGGAATCTTTAACTAGTGACACCGGAATGGTTCAAAACGTAGACAATTGAAAGAGTCAGTCTTCTTGTACTTCACTCGGCATTGTGCCTTTTGTATTTAATTCCGATGCAATTTTTGTGCTTCATCGTCAATAAGAGGGTCAGGGGGATACAGTAAACCTGAAGTGAAGCATCGGAATCTATAACTAGTGTCACAGGAATGCTTCAAAGCATAGACAGTAAGAAGAGTCAGTTTTCTAGTACTTAAGTCTGCATTGTGCCTTTTGTATTAAATTCCGATGCAATTTCTATGATTCATCGTCAATAAGAAGGTCACAGGGATACAGTAAACCTGAAGTGAAGCATCGGAATCTATAACTAGTGTCACAGGAATGGTTCAAAACATAACCAGTAAGAAGAGTCAGTTTTTTTGTACTTAAGTCGCTCATTGTGCATTTTGTATTTAATTAAGATTCAATTTCTGTGTTTCATCGTCAATAATAAGGTCAGAGCGATACAGTACGCCTGAAGTGAAGCATCGCAATCTATAACTAGTGTCACAGGAATGGTTCAAAACATAGGCAATAAGAAGAGCCAGTCTTCTTGTACTTGAGTCGGCATTGTGGCTTTTGTATTTTATTCCGATGAAATTTCTGTGTTTGATCGTCAATAAGAAGGACAGAGGGTTACAGTAAACCTGAAGTGAAGCATCGGAATCAATAACTAGTGTCACAGGAATGGTTCAAAACATAGACAGTAAGAAGAGTCAGTCTTCTTGGACTTAAGTCGGCATTGTGCCTTTTGTATAAAATGCCGATGCAATATCTGTGTTTCGTCGTCAATAAGGTCAGCTGGGTACAGTAAACCTGAAATGAAGCTTCGGAATCTATAACTAGTGTCACAGGAATGGTTCAAAACATAGGCAATAAGAAGAGCCAGTCTTCTTGTACTTGAGTCGGCATTGTGGCTTTTGTATTTTATTCCGATGAAATTTCTGTGTTTGATCGTCAATAAGAAGGACAGAGGGTTACAGTAAACCTGAAGTGAAGCATCGGAATCAATAACTAGTGTCACAGGAATGGTTCAAAACATAGACAGTAAGAAGAGTCAGTCTTCTTGGACTTAAGTCGGCATTGTGCCTTTTGTATTTAATTCCGATGCAGTTTCTGTGTTTCATCGTCAATAAGAAGGCCAGAGGGATACAGTAAAGCTGGAGTGAAGCATCGGAATGTATAACTAGTGTCACAGGAATGGTTCAAAACATAGACAGTAAGAAGAGTCAGTCTTCTTGTACTTAAGTAAGCATTGTGCCTTTTGTATTCAATTCCGATGCAATTTCTGTGTTTCATCGTCAATAAGAAGGTCCAAGGGATACAGTGAACCTGAAGTTAAGCATCGGCATCTATAACTAGTGCCACAGGAATGGTTGAAATCATAGACAGTAAGATGAGTCAGTCTTCTTGTACTTACGTCGGCATTGTGCCTTTTGTATATAATTCCGATGCGATTTCTCTGTTCCATTAACAATAAGAAGGTCAGAGGGATACAGTAAACCTGAAGTGAGGCATCGGAATCTATAACTAGTGTCACAGGAATGGTTCAAAACATAGACAGTAAAAAGAGCCAGTCTTCATGTACTTGAGTCGGCATTGTGCCTTTTGTATTTAATGCCGATGCAATTTCTGTGTTTCATCGTCAATAAGAAGGTCTGAGGGATACGGTAAACCTGAAGTGAAGCATCGGAATCCATAACTAGTGTCACCGGAATGGTTCAAATCATAGACAGTAAGAAGAGCCAGTCTTCATGTACTTGAGTCGGAATTATGCTTTTTGTATTTAATTCCGATGCAATTTTTGTGTTTCATCGTCAACAAGAAGGTCTGAGTGATACAGTAAACCTGAAGTGAAGCATCGGAATCTGTAACTAGTGTCACCGGAATGGTTCAAATCGTAGACAATAGAAAGAGTCAGTCTTCTTGTACTTCAGTCGGCATTGTGCCTTTTGTATTTAATTCCGATGCAATTACTGTTTTTCATCGTCAATAAGAAGGTCAGGGGGATACAGTAAACCTGAAGTGAAGCATCGGAATCTATAGCTAGTGTCACAGGAATGGTTCAAAACATAGACAGTAAGAAGAGTCAGTTTTCTTTTACTTAAGTCGGCATTGTGCCTTTTGTATTTAATTCCGATGCAATTTCTGTGATTCATCGTCAATAGGAAGGTCAGAGGGATACAGTAAACCTGAAGTGAAGCATTGGAATCTCTAACTAGTGTCACAGAAATGGTTCAAGACATAAACAGTAAGAAGAGTCAGATTTATTCTACTTAGGCCGGCATTGTGCCTTTTGTATAAAATTCCGATGCAATTTCTGTGTTTCATCGTCAATAAGATGGTCAGAGGGATACAGTAAACCTGAAGTGAAGCATAGGAAACTATAACTAGTGTCGCAGGAATGGTTCAAAACATATAGAGTAAGAAGAGACAGTCTTCTTTTACTTGAGTCGGCATTGTGCCTGTTGTATTTCATTCCGATGCAATTTCTGTGTTTCATCGTCAATAAGAAGGTCTGAGGGATACAGTAAACCTGAAGTGAAGCATCGGAATCTTTAACTAGTGACACCGGAATGGTTCAAAACGTAGACAATTGAAAGAGTCAGTCTTCTTGTACTTCACTCGGCATTGTGCCTTTTGTATTTAATTCCGATGCAATTTTTGTGCTTCATCGTCAATAAGAGGGTCAGGGGGATACAGTAAACCTGAAGTGAAGCATCGGAATCTATAACTAGTGTCACAGGAATGCTTCAAAGCATAGACAGTAAGAAGAGTCAGTTTTCTAGTACTTAAGTCTGCATTGTGCCTTTTGTATTAAATTCCGATGCAATTTCTATGATTCATCGTCAATAAGAAGGTCACAGGGATACAGTAAACCTGAAGTGAAGCATCGGAATCTATAACTAGTGTCACAGGAATGGTTCAAAACATAACCAGTAAGAAGAGTCAGTTTTTTTGTACTTAAGTCGCTCATTGTGCATTTTGTATTTAATTAAGATTCAATTTCTGTGTTTCATCGTCAATAATAAGGTCAGAGCGATACAGTACGCCTGAAGTGAAGCATCGCAATCTATAACTAGTGTCACAGGAATGGTTCAAAACAAAGACGGTAAGAAGAGTCAGTCCTCTTGTACTTAAGTCGGGATTGTGCCTTTTGTATTTAATTCCGATGCAATTTCTGTTTTTCATCGTCAATAAGAAGGTCAGGGGGATACAGTAAACCTGAAGTGTAGCATCGGAATCTATAGCTAGTGTCACAGGAATGGTTCAAAACATAGACAGTAAGAAGAGTCAGTTTTCTTTTACTTAAGTCGTCATTGTGCCTTTTGTATTTAATTCCGATGCAATTTCTGTGATTCATCGTCAATAGGAAGGTCACAGGGATACAGTAAACCTGAAGTGAAGCATCGGAATCTCTAACTAGTGTCACAGAAATGGTTCAAAACATAAACAGTAAGAAGAGTCAGTTTTTTTGTACTTAAGTCGCACATTGCGCCTTTTGTATTTAATTAAGATGCAATTTCTGTGTTTCATCGTCAATAATAAGTTCAGAGGGATACAGTAAACCTGAAGTGAAGCATCGGAATCTATAACTAGTTTCACAGGAATGGTTCAAAACAAAGACAGTAAGAAGAGTCAGATTTCTTCTACTTAGGCCGGCATTGTGCCTTTTGTATAAAATTCCGGTGCAATTTCTGTGTTTCATCGCCAATAAGATGGTCAGAGGGATACAGTAAACCTGAAGTGAAGCATAGGAAACTATAACTAGAGTCGCAGGAATGGTTCAAAACATATAGAGTAAGAAGAGACAGTCTTCTTTTACTTGAGTCGGCATTGTGCCTGTTGAATTTAATTCCGATGCAATTTCTGTGTTTTATCGTCAATAAGAATGTCTGAGGGATACAGTAAACCTGAAGTGAAGCATCGGAATCTTTAACTAGTGACACCAGAATGGTTCAAAACGTAGACAATAGAAAGAGTCAGTCTTCTTGTACTTCACTCGGCATTGTGCCTTTTGTATTTAATTCCGATGCAATTTTTGTGCTTCATCGTCAATAAGAGGGTCAGGGGGATACAGTAAACCTGAAGTAAAGCATCGGAATCTATAACTAGTGTCACAGGAATACTTCAAAGCATAGACAGTAAGAAGAGTCAGTTTTCTTGTACTTAAGTCTGCATTGTGCCTTTTGTATTAAATTCCGAAGCAATTTCTATGATTCATCGTCAATAAGAAGGTCACAGGGATACAGTAAACCTGAAGTGAAGCATCGGAATCTATAACTAGTGTCACAGGAATGGTTCAAAACAAAGACAGTAAGAAGAGTCAGTCCTCTTGTACTTAAGTCGGCATTGTGCCTTTTGTATTTAATTAAAATGCAATTTCTGTGTGTCATCGTCAATAAGAAGCTCAAAGGGAGACAGTAAACGAGAAGTGAAGCATCGGAATCAATAAGTAGTGTCACATTAATGGATCAAAACATAGACAGTAAGAAGAGTCAGTTTTCTTGTGCTTAAGTCGGCATTGTGCCTTTTGTATTTAATTCCGATGCAATTTCTGTGTTTCATCGTCAATAAGACGGTCAGAGGGATACAGTAATCCTGAAGTGAGGCATCGGAATCTATAACTAGTGTCACTGGAATGGTTCAAAACATAGACAGTAAGAAGAGTCAGTCTTTTTGTACTTAAGTCGGCATTGTGCTTTTTGTATTTAATTCCGATGCAATTTCTGTGTTTCATCGTCAATACGAAGGTCAGAGGGATACAGTAAACCTGAAGTGAAGCATCGGAATCTATAACTGGTGTCACAGGATTGGTTCAGAACATAGACAGTAAGAAGGGTCAGTCTTCTTGTACTTAAGTCGGCATAGTGCCTTTTGTATTTAATTCCGATGCAATATCTGTGTTTCTTCGTCAATAAGAAGGTCAGAGGGATACAGTAAATCTGAAGTGAAGCATCGGAATCTATAACTAGTGTCACAGAAATGGTTCAAAACATTAACAGCAAGAAGAGCGAGTCTTCTTGTACTTGAGTCGGCATTGTGCCTTTTGTATTTAATTCCGATGAAATTTCTGTGTTTGATCGTCAATAAGAAGGTCCGAGGGATACAGTAAACCTGAAGTGAAGCATCGGAAACTATAACTAGTGTCAGAGGAATAGTTCAAACCATAGACAGTAAGAAGAGTCAGTGTTCTTGTACTGAAGTCGGCATTGTGCCTTTTGTATTTAATTAAGATGCTATTTCTGTGTTTCATTGTCAATAAGAAGGTCAGAGGTATACAGTAAACCAGAAGTGTAGCATCGGAACTTATAACTAGTGTCACAGGAATGATTCAAAGCATAGACAGTGGGAAGAGTCAGTCTTCTTGTACTTAAGTCGGCATTGTGCCTTTTGTATAAAATGCCGATGCAATATCTGTGTTTCATCGTCTATAGGGTCAGCTGGGTACAGTAAACCTGAAGTGAAGCTTCGGAATCTATAACTAGTGTCACAGGAATGGTTGAAAACATAGGCAATAATAAGAGCCAGTCTTCTTGTTCTTGAGTCGGCATTGTGCCTTTTGTATTTAATTCCGATGAAATTTCTGTGTTTGATCGTCAATAAGAAGGACAGAGGGATACAGTAAACCTGAAGTGAAGCATCGGAATCAATAACTAGTGTCACAGGAATGGTTCAAAACATAGACAGTAAGAAGAGTCAGTCTTCTTATACTTAAGTCGGCATTGTGCCTTTTGTATTTAATTCCGATGCAGTTTCTGTGCTTCATCGTCAATAAGAAGGCCAGAGGGATACAGTAAAACTGGTGTGAAGCATCGGAATGTATAACTAGTGTCACAGGAATGGTTCAAAACATAGACAGTAAGAAGAGTCAGTCTTCTTGTACTTAAGTAAGCATTGTGCCTTTTGTATTCAATTCCGATGCAATTTCTGTGTTTCATCGTCAATAAGAAGGTCCATGGGATACAGTAAACCTGAAGTGAAGCATCGGAATCTATAACTAGTGTCACAGGAATGGTTCAAAACATAACCAGTAAGAAGAGTCAGTTTTTTTGTACTTAAGTCGTTCATTGTGCATTTTGTATTTAATTAAGATTCAATTTCTGTGTTTCATCGTCAATAATAAGGTCAGAGCGATACAGTACGCCTGAAGTGAAGCATCGGAATCTATAACTAGTGTCACAGGAATGGTTCAAAACAAAGACAGTAAGAAGAGTCAGTCTTCTTGTACTTAAGTCGGCATTGTGCCTTTTGTATTTAATTAAGATGCAATTTCTGTGTTTCATCGTCAATAAGAAGGTGAAAGGGATACAGTAACCCTGAAGTGAAGCATCGGAATCTATAACTAGTGTCACAGGAATGGTTCAAAACATAGACAGTAAGAAGAGACAGTCTTCTTGTACTTAAGTCGGCATTGTGCCTTTTGTATATAATTCCGATGCAATTTCTGCGTTTCATCGTCAATAAGAAACTCAGAGGGATACAGTAAACGAGAAGTGAAGCATCGGAATCAATAAGTAGTGTCACATTAATGGTTCAAAACATAGACAGTAAGAAGAGTCAGGTTTCTTGTGCTTAAGTCGGCATTGTGCCTTTTGTATTTAATTCCGATGCAATTTCTGTGTTTCATCGTCAATAAGACGGTCAGAGGGATACAGTAATCCTGAAGTGAGGCATCGGAATCTATAACTAGTGTCACTGGAATGGTTCAAAACATAGACAGTAAGAAGAGTCAGTCTTTTTGTACATAAGTCGACATTGTGCTTTTTGTATTTAATTCCGATGCAATTTCTGTGTTTCATGGTCAATACGAAGGTCAGAGGGATACAGTAAACCAGAAGTGAAGCATCGGAATTTATAACTAGTGGCACAGGAATGGTTCAAAGCATATACAGTGGGAAGAGTCAGTCTTCTTGTACTTAAGTCGGCATTGTGCCTTTTGTATAAAATGCCGATGCAATATCTGTGTGTCATCGTCAATAAGGTCAGCTGGGTACAGTAAACCTGAAGTGAAGCTTCGGAATCTATAACTAGTGTCACAGGAATGGTTCAAAACATAGGCAATAAGAAGAGCCAGTCTTCTTGTACTTGAGTCGGCATTGTGCCTTTTGTATTTAATTCCGATGAAATTTCTGTGTTTGATCGTCAATAAGAAGGACAGAGGGATACGGTAAACCTGAAGTGAAGCATCGGAATCAATAACTAGTGTCACAGGAATGGTTCAAAACATAGACAGTAAGAAGAGTCAGTCTTCTTGTACTTAAGTCGGCATTGTGCCTTTTGTATTAATTTCCGATGCAGTTTCTGTGTTTCATCGTCAATAAGAAGGTCAGAGGGATACAGTCAACCTGAAGTGAAGCATCGGAATCAATAACTAGTGTCACAGGAAAGGTTCTAAGCATAGACAGTAAGAAGAGTCAGTCTTCTTGTACTTAAGTCGGCATTGTGCCTTTTGTATATAATTCCGATGCGATTTCTGTGTTTCATCGTCAATAAGAAGGTCAGAGATATACAGTAAACCTGAAGTGAGGCATCGGAATCTATAACTAGTGTCACAGGAATGGTTCAAAACATAGACAGTAAAAAGAGCCAGTCTTCATGTGCTTGAGTCGGCATTGTGCCTTTGTATTTAATCCCGATGCAATTTCTGTGTTTCATCGTCAATAAGAAGGTCTGAGGGATACAGTAAACCTGAAGTGAAGCATCGGAATCTATAACTAGTGTCACCGGAATGGTTCAAAACGTAGACAATAGAAAGAGTCAGTCTTCTTGTACTTCACTCGGCATTATGCCTTTTGTATTTAATTCCGATGCAATTTCTGTGTTTCATCGTCAATAAGAAGGTCAGGGGGATACAGTAATCCTGAAGTGAAGCACCGGAATCTATAGCTAGTGCCACAGGAATGGTTCAAAACATAGACAGTAAGAAGAGTCAGTTTTCTTCTACTTAAGTCGGCATTGTGCCTTTTGTATTTAATTCCGATGTAATTTCTGTGATTCATCGTCAAAAAGAAGGTCACAGGGATACAGTAAACCTGAAGAGAAGCATCGGAATCTATAACTAGTGTCACAGGAATGGTTCAAAACATAAGCAGTAAGAAGAGTCAGTTTTTTTGTATTTAATTCGCGCATTTCGCGTTTTGTATTTAATTCCGAAGAAATTTCAGTGTTTGATCGTCAATAAGAAGGTCAGAGGGATACAGTAAACCTGAAGTGAAGCATCGGAATCTATAACTAGTGTCACAGGAATGGTTCAAAACATAGACAGTAATAAGAGTCAGTCTTCTTGTACTTAAGTCGGCATTGTGCCTTTTGTATTTAATTCCGATGAAATTTCTGTGTTTGATCGTCAATAAGAAGGACAGAGGGATACAGTAAAACTGAAGTGAAGCATCGGAATCTATAGCTAGTGTCACAGGAATGGTTCAAAACATAGACAGTAAGAAGAGTCAGTTTTCTTGTACTGAAGTCGGCATTGTCCTTTTGTATTTAATTCCGATGCAATTTCTGTGTTTCATCGTCAACAAGAAGGTCTGAGAGATACAGTAAACCTGAAGTGAAGCATCGGAATCTATAACTAGTGTCAGCGGAATGGTTGAAATCGTAGACAATAGAAAGTGTCAGTCTAATTGTACTTCACTCGGCATTGTGCCTTTTATATTTAATTCCGATGCAATTTCAGTGATTCATCGTCAATTGGAAGGTCACAGGGATACAGTAAACATGCAGTGTAGCATCGGAATCTCTAACTAGTGTCACAGGAATGGTTCAAAACATAAACAGTAAGTAGAGTCAGTTTTTTTGTACTGATGTCGCGCATTGCGCCTTTTGTATTTAATTAAGATGCAATTTCTGTGTTTCATCGTCAATAATAAGCTCAGAGGGATACAGTAAACCTGAAGTGAAGCATCGGAATCTGTAACTAGTGTCACAGGAATGGTTTAAAACAAGGACAGTAAGAAGAGTCAGATTTCTTGTACTTAAGTCGGCATTATGCTTTTTGTATATAATTAAGATGCAATTTCTGTGTTTCATCGTCAATAAGAAGCTGAAAGGGATATAGTAACCCTGAAGTGAAGCATAGGAATCTATAACTAGTGTCACAGGAATGGTTCAAAACATAGAGAGTAAGAAGAGACAGTCTTCATTTACTTGAGTCGGCATTGTGCCTGTTGTATTTCATTCCGATGCAATTTCTGTGTATCATTGTCAATAAGAAAGTCTGAGGGAAACAGTAAACCTGAAGTGAAGCATCGGAATCTATAACTAGTGTCACCGGAATGGTTCAAAACAAAGACAGTAAGAAGAGTCAGATTTCTTGTACTTACGTCGGCATTGTGCCTTTTGTATATAATTAAGATGCAATTTCTGTGTTTCATCGTCAATAAGAAGGTGAAAGGGATACAGTAACCCTGAAGTGTAGCATCGGAATCTATAACTAGTGTCACAGGAATGGTTCAAAACATAGACAGTAAGAAGTGACAGTCTTCTTGTACTTATGTCGGCATTGTGCCTTTTGTATATAATTCCGATGCAATTTCAGCGTTTCATCGTCAATAAGAAGCTCAGAGGGATACAGTAAACCTGAAGTGAAGCATCGGAATCAATAAGTAGTGTCACATTAATGGCTCAAAACATGGACAGTAAGAAGAGTCAGTTTTCATGTGCTTAAGTCGGCATTGTGCCTTTTGCATTTAATTCCGATGCAATTTCTGTGTTTCATCGTCAATAAGATGGTCAGAGGGATACAGTAATCCTGAAGTGAGGCATCGGAATCTATAACTAGTGTCACTGGAATGGTTCAAAACATAGATAATAAGAAGAGTCAGTCTTTTTGTACTTAAGTCGGCATTGTGGTTTTTGTATTTAATTCCGATGCAATTTCTGTGTTTCATCGTCAATACGATGGGCAGAGGGATACAGTAAACCTGAAGTGAAGCATCGGAATCTATAACTAGTGTCACAGGATTGGTTCAAAACATAGACAGTACGAAGGGTCGGTCTTCTTGTACTTAAGCCGACATAGTGCCTTTTGTATTTAATTCCGATGCAATATCTGTGTTTCTTCGGCAATAAGAAGGTCAGAGGGATACAGTAAATCTGAAGTGAAGCATCGGAATCTATAACTAGTGTCACAGAATTGGTTCAAAACATAGACAGCAAAAAGAGCCAGTCTTCTTGTACTTGAGTCGGCATTGTGCCTTTTGTATTTAATTCCGATGAAATTTCTGTGTTTGATCGTCAATAAGAAGGTCAGAGGGATACAGTAAACCTGAAGTGAAGCGTCGGAAACTATAACTAGTGTCAGAGGAATAGTTCAAACCAGAGACAGTAAGAAGAGTCCGCCCCAGTAGCTGAGTGGTCAGCGTGACAGATTGCCGTCCTCTGGGCCCGGGTTCGATTCCCGGCTGGGTCGGAGATTTTCTCCGCTCAGGGACTGGGTGTTGCGTTGTGTTCATCATCATTTCATCCCCATCCGGCGTGCAGGTCGCCCAATGTGGCGCCGAATGTAATAAGACCTGCGATATGGCGGCCGGACCTGCCCCGCGAGGGGCCTCCCGGCCAATGACGCCAAACGCTAATTTCCATTTTCCACAGTAAGAAGAGTCTGTGTTCTTGTACTGAAGTCGGCATTGTGCCTTTTGTATTTAATGAAGATGCAATTTCTGTGTTTCATCGTCAATAAGAAGGTCAGAGGGATACAGTAAACCAGAAATGAAGCATCGGAATTTATAACTAGTGTCACAGGAATGGTTCAAAGCATAGACAGTGAGAAGAGTCAGTCTTCTTGTACTTAAGTCGGCATTGTGCCTTTTGTATAAAATGCCGATGCAATATCTGTGTTTCATCGTCAATAAGAAGGTCAACTGGGTACAGTAAACCTGAAGTGAAGCATCGGAAACTATAACTAGTGTCACAGTAATGGTTCAAAACATAGGCAATAAGAAGAGCCAGTCTTCTTGTTCTTGAGTCGGCATTGTGCATTTTGTATTTAATTCCGATGAAATTTCTGTGTTTGATCGTCAATAACAAGGTCACAGGGATACAGTAAACCTGAAGTGAAGAATCGGAATCAATAACTGTTGTCGCAGGAATGGTTCAAAACATGGACAGTAAGAAGAGTCAGCCTTCTTGTACTTAAGTCGGCATTGTGCCTTTTGTATTTAATTCCAATGCAGTTTCTGTGTTTCATCGTCAATAAGAAGGCTAGAGGGATACAGTAAAACTGGAGTGAAGGATCGGAATGTATATCTAGTGTCACAGGAATGGTTCAAAACATAGACAGTAGGAAGAGTCAGTCTTCTTGTACTTAAGTCGGCATTGTGCCTTTTGAATTCAATTCCGATGCCATTTCTTTGCTTCATCGTCAATAAGAAGGTCGGCTAGATACAGTGAACCTGAAGTTAAGCATCGGCATCTATAACTAGTGCCACAGGAATGGTTGAAATCATAGACAGTAAGAAGAGCCAGTCTTCTTGTACTTGAGTCGGCATTGTGCCTTTTGTATTTAATTCCGATCAATTTCCTGTGTTTGATCGTCAATAAGAAGGTCAGAGGGATACAGTAAAAATGAAGTGAAGCATCGGAATCTATAGCTAGTGCCACAGGAATGGTTCAAAGCATAGACAGTAAGAAGAGTCAGTTTTCTTGTACTTAAGTCGGCACTGTGACTTTTGTATTTCATTCCGATGCAATTTCTGTGATTCATCGTCAATAAGAAGGTCACAGGGATACAGTAAACCTGAAGTGAAGCATCGGAATCTTTAACTAGTGTCACAGGAATGGTTCAAAACATAAGCAGTGAGAAGAGTCAGTTTTTTTGTACTTAAGTCGCGCATTGCGCCTTTTGTATTTAATACCGATGAAATTTCTGTGTTTGATCGTCAGTAAGAAGGTCAGAGGGATACAGTAAACCTGAAGTGAAGCATCGGAATCTATAACTAGTGTCACAGGAATGGTTCAAACCATTGACAGTAAGAAGAGTCAGTGATCTTGTACTGAAGTCGGCATTATGCCTTTTGTATTTAATTAAGATGCAATTTCTGTGTTTCATCGTCAATAAGAAGGTCAGAGGGATACAGTAAACCAGAAGTTAAGCATCGGAATCTATAACTAGTGTCACAGGAATGGTTCAAAACATAGACAGTAGGAAGAGTCAGTTTTCTTGTACTTATGTCGGCATTGTGCCTTTTGTATATAATGCCGATGCAATTTCTGTGTTTGATCGTCAATAAGAAGGAAAGAGGGATACAGTAAACCTGAAGTGAAGCGTCGGAATCTATAACTAGTGTCACAGGAATGGTTCAAAACATAGATAGTAAGAAGAGTCAGTGTTCTTGTACTTGTGTCGGCATTGTGCCTTTTGTATTTAATTCCGATGCAGTTTCTGTGTTTCATCGTCAATAAGAAGGTCAGAGGGATACAGTAATACTGGAGTGAGGCATCGGAATATATAACTAGTGTCACAGGAATGGTTCAAAACATAACCAGTAAGAAGAGTCAGTTTTCTTGTACTTAAGTCGGCATTGTGCCTTTTGTGTTTAATTCCGATGCGATTTCTGTGTTTCATCGTCAATAAGAAGGTCAGAGGGATACAGTAAACCTGAAGTGAAGCATCGGAATCTATAGCTAGTGTCACGGGAATGGTTCAAAACATAGACAGTAAGAAGAGTCAGTTATCTTGTACTTAAGTCGGCATTGTGCCTTTTCTATTTAATTCCAACGCAATTTCTGTGATTCATCGTCAATAAGAAGGTCACAGGAATACAGTAAACCTGAAGTGATGCATCGGAATCTGTAACTAGTGTCACAGGAATGGTTCAAAACAAAGACAGTAAGAAGAGTCAGTCTTCTTATACTTAAGACGGCATTGTGCCTTTTGTATTTAATTAAGATGCAATTTCTGTGTTTCATCGTCAATAAGAAGGCTAAACGGATACAGTAAACCTGGAGTGAAGCATCGTAATCTATAACTAGTGTCACAGGAATGGTTCAAACATAGACAGTAATAAGAGTCAGTCTTCTTGTACTTAAGTCGGCATTGTGCCTTTTGTATATAATGCCGATGCAATTTCTGTGTTTCACCGTCAGTAAGAAGGTCAGCTGGGTACAGTAAACCAGAAGTGAAGCATCGGAATCTATAGCTAGTGCCACTGGAATGGTTCAAAGCATAGACAGTAAGAAGAGTCAGTTTTCTTGTACTTAAGTCGGCACTGTGCCGTTTGTATTTAATTCCGATGCAATTTCTGTGATTCATCGTCAATAAGAAGGTCACAGGGATACAGTAAACCTGAAGTGAAGCATCGGAATCTATAACTAGTGTCACAGGAATGGTTCACAACATAAGCAGTAAGAAGAGTCAGTTTTTTTGTACTTAAGTCGCGCATTGCGCCTTTTGTATTTAATTCCGATGAAATTTCTGTGTTTGATCGTCAATAAGAAGATCAGAGGGATACAGTAAACCTGAAGTGAAGCATTGGAATCTATAACTAGTGTCACAGGAATGGTTCAAACCATTGACAGTAAGAAGAGTCAGTGTTCTTGTACTGAAGTCGGCATTGTGCCTTTTGTATTTAATTATGATGCAATTTCTGTGTTTCATCGTCAACAAGAAGGTCAGAGGGATACAGTAAACCTGAAGTGAGGCATCGGAATCTTTAACTAGTGTCACAGGAATGGTTCAAAACATAGACAGTAGGAAGAGTCAGTATTCTTGTACTCAAGTCGGCATTGTGCCTTTTGTATATAATGCCGATGCAATTTCTGTGTTTCATCGTCAATAAGAGGGTAAGCTGGGTTCAGTAAACCTGAAGTGAAGATTCGCAATCTATAAATAGTGTCCCAGGAATGGTTCAAAACATAGGCAATAAGAAGAGCGAGTCTTCTTGTACTTGAGTCGGCATTGTGCCTTTTGTATTTAATTCCGATGAAATTTAAGTGTTTGATCGTCAATAAGAATGACAGAGGGATACAGTATTTCTGAAGTGAAGCATCGGAATCTATAGCTAGTGTCACGGGAATAATTCAAAACATAGACAGTAAGAAGAGACAGTTATCTTGCTCTTAAGTCGGCATTGTGCCCTTTGTGTTTAATTCCGATGCAATTTCTGTGTTTGATCGTCAATAAGAAGGACAGAGGGATACAGTAAACCTGAAGTGAAGCATCGGAATCTATAACTAGTGACACAGGAATGGTTCAAAACATAGACAGTAACATGAGTCAGTCTTCTTGTACTTATGTCGGCATTGTGCCTTTTGTATTTATTTCCGATGCAGTTTCTGTGTTTCATCGTAAATAAGAAGGTCAGAGGGATACAGTAATACTGGAGTGAGGCATCGGAATCTATAAATAGTGTCACAGGCATGGTTCAAAACATAGAGAGTAAGAAGAGTCAGTTATCTTGTACTTAAGTCGGCATTGTGCCTTTTGTGTTTAATTCCGATGCAATTTCTGAGTTTCATCGTCAATTAGAAGGTCAGGGGGATACAGTAAACCTGAAGTGAAGCATCGGAATCTATAGCTAGTGTCACTGGAATGGTTCAAATCATAGACAGTAAGAAGAGTCGGTTTTCTTGTACTTAAGTCGGCATTGTGCCTTTTGTATTTAATTCCGATGCAATTTCTGTGATTCATCGACAATAAGAGGGTCAGAGTGATACAGTAAATCTGAAGTGAAGCATCGGAATCTATAACTAGTGTCACAGAATTGGTTCAAAACATAGACAGCAAAAAGAGCCAGTCTTCTTGGACTTGAGTCGGCATTGTGCCTTTTGTATTTAATTCCGATGAAATTTCTGTGTTTGATCGTCAATAAGAAGGTCAGAGGGATACAGTAAACCTGAAGTGAAGCATCGGAAACTATAACTAGTGTCAGAGGAATAGTTCAAACCAGAGACAGTAAGAAGAGTCCGTCCCAGTAGCTGAGTGGTCAGCGTGACAGATTGCCGTCCTCTGGGCCCGGGTTCGATTTCCGGCTGGGTCGGAGATTTTCTCCGCTCAGGGACTGGGTGTTGCGTTGTGTTCATCATCATTTCATCCCCATCCGGCGTGCAGGTCGCCCAATGTGGCGCCGAATGTAATAAGACCTGCGATATGGCGGCCGGACCTGCCCCGCGAGGGGCCTCCCGGCCAATGACGCCAAACGCTCATTTCCATTTTCCACAGTAAGAAGAGTCTGTGTTCTTGTACTGAAGTCGGCATTGTGCCTTTTGTATTTAATGAAGATGCAATTTCTGTGTTTCATCGTCAATAAGAAGGTCAGAGGGATACAGTAAACCAGAAATGAAGCATCGGAATTTATAACTAGTGTCACAGGAATGGTTCAAAGCATAGACAGTGAGAAGAGTCAGTCTTCTTGTACTTAAGTCGGCATTGTGCCTTTTGTATAAAATGCCGATGCAATATCTGTGTTTCATCGTCAATAAGAAGGTCAACTGGGTACAGTAAACCTGAAGTGAAGCATCGGAAACTATAACTAGTGTCACAGTAATGGTTCAAAACATAGGCAATAAGAAGAGCCAGTCTTCTTGTTCTTGAGTCGGCATTGTGCATTTTGTATTTAATTCCGATGAAATTTCTGTGTTTGATCGTCAATAACAAGGTCACAGGGATACAGTAAACCTGAAGTGAAGAATCGGAATCAATAACTGTTGTCGCAGGAATGGTTCAAAACATAGACAGTAAGAAGAGTCAGTCTTCTTGTACTTAAGTCGGCATTGTGCCTTTTGTATTTAATTACGATGCAATTTCTGTGTTTCATCGCCAATAAGAAGGTCAGAGGGATACAGTAAACCTGAAGTGAAGCATCGGAATCTATAACTAGGGTCACAGGAATGGTTCAAAGCATAGAGAGTAAGAAGAGTCAGTCTTTTTGTGCTTAAGTCGGCATTGTACCTTTTATATTTAATTCCGATGCAATTTCTGTATTTCATCGTCAATAAGAAGGTCAGAGGGATACTGTCAACCTGATGTGAAGCATCGTAATCAATAACTAGTGTCACAGGAAAGGCTCAAAACATAGACAGAAAGAAGAGTCAGTCTTGTTGTACTTAAGATGGCATTGTGCCTTTTGTATATAATTCCGATGCAATTTCTGTGTTTCATCGACAATAAGAAGGTCAGAGGGATACAGTTAACCTGAAGTGAAGTATCGGAATCTATAACTAGTGTCACAGGAATTGTTTAAAACATAGACAGTAAGAAGAGCCAGTCTTCCTGTACTTGAGTCGGCATTGTGCCTTTTGTGTTTAATTCCGATGCGATTTCTGTGTTTCATCGTCAATTAGAAGGTCAGAGGGATACAGTAAACCTGAAGTGAAGCATCGGAATCTATAACTAGTGTCACAGGAATGGTTCAAAACATTGGCAGTAAGAAGAGTCAGTCTTCTTGTACTTATGTCGGCATTGCGGGATTTGTATTTAATTAAGATGCAATTTATGTGTTTCATCGTCAATAAGAAGGTGAAAGGGATACAGTCAACCTGAAGTGAAGCATCGGAATCAATAACTAGTGTCACAGGAAAGGCTCAAAACATAGACAGTAAGAAGAGTCAGTCTTCTTGTACTTAAGTCGGCATTTTGCCTTTTGTATATACTTCCGATGCAATTTCTGTGTTTCATCGACCATAAGAAGGTCAGAGGGATACAGTAAACCTGAAGTGTAGCATAGGAATCTATAACTAGTGTCACAGGAATGGTTCAAAACTTAGACAGTAAGAAGAGTCAGTTATCTTGTACTTAAGTCGGCATTGTGATTTTTGTATTTAATTCCGATGCAATTTCTGTGTTTCATCGTCAATAAGAAGGTCAGAGGGATACAGTAAACCTGAAGTGAAGCATCGGAATTTTTTAACTAGGGTCACAGGAATGGTTCACAGCATAGAGAGTAAGAAGAGTCAGTCTTTTTGTACTTAAGTCGGCATTGTGCCGTTTATATTTAACTCCGATGCAATCTCTGTGTTTCGTCGTCAATAAGAAGGTCAGTGGGATACTGTCAACCTGAAGTGAAGCATCGGAATCAATAACTAGTGTCACAGGAAAGGTTCAAAACATAGACAGAAAGAAGAGTCAGTCATCTTGTATTTAAGATGGCATTGTGCCTTTTGTAAATAATTCCGATGCAATTTCTGTGTTTCATCGACAATAAGAAGGTCAGAGGGATACAGTTAACCTGAAGTGAAGCATCGGAATCTATAACTAGTGTCACAGGAATGGTTCAAAACATAGACAGTAAGAAGAGCCAGTCTTCTTGTACCTGAGTCGGCATTGTGCCTTTTGTGTTTAATTCCGATGCAATTTTTGTGTTTCATCGTCAATTAGAAGGACAGAGGGATACAGAAAACCTGAAGTGAAGCATCGGAATCTATAACTAGTGGCACAGGAATGGTTCTAACCATAGACAGTAAGAAGAGTCAGTGTTCTTGTACTGAAGTCGGCATTGTGCCTTTCGTATTTAGTTATGATGCAATTTCTGTGTTTCATCGTAAATAAGAAGGTCAGCTGGGTACAGTAAACCTGAAGTGAAGCATCGGAATCTATAACTAGTGTCACAGGAATGGTTCAAAACATAGGCAGTAAGAAGAGTCAGTCTTCTTGTACTTAAGTCGGTATTGCGCCTTTTGTAATTAATTAAGATTCAATTTCTGTGTTTCATCGTACATAAGAAGGTGAAAGGGATACAGTCAACTTGAAGTGAAGCATCGGAATCAATAACTAGTGTCACAGGAATGGTTCAAAACATAGACATTAAGAAGAGCCAGTCTTCTTGTACTTGAGTCGGCATTGTGCCTTTTGTATTCAATTCCGATCAATTTTCTGTGTTTGATCGTCAATAAGAAGGGCAGAGGGATACAGTAAAAATGAAGTGAAGCATCGGAATCTATAACTAGTGTCACAGGAATGGTTCAAAGCATATACAGTAAGAAGAGTCAGTGTTCTTGAACTTAAGTCGGCATTGTGTCTTTTGTATTTAATTAAGATGCAATTTCTGTGTTTCATCGTCAATAAGACGGTCAGAGGGATACAGTTAACCTGAAGTGAAGCATCGGGATCTATAACTAGTGTCACAGGAATGGTTCAAAACATAGACAGTAAGAAGAGCCAGTCTTCTTGTACTTGAGTCGGCATTGTGCCTTTTGTGTTTAATTCCGATGCAATTTCTGTGTTTCATCGTCAATTAGAAGGTCAGAGGGATACACTAAACCTGAAGTGAAGCATCGGAATCTATAACTAGTGGCACAGGAATGGTTCTAACCATAGACAGTAGGAAGAGTCAGTGTTCTTGTACTGAAGTCGGCATTGTGCCTCTCGTATTTAATTAAGATGCAATTTCTGTGTTTCATCGTCAATAAGAAGGTCAGCTGGGTACAGTAAACCTGAAGTGAAGCATCGGAATCTATAACTAGTGTCACAGGAAAGGTTCAAAACATAGGCAGTAAAAAGAGTCAGTCTTCTTGTACTTAAGTCGGTATTGCGCCTTAGTTCAATTTCTGTGTTTCATCGTCAATAAGAAGGTGAAAGGGATACAGTGAACTTGAAGTGAAGCATCGGAATCAATAACTAGTGTCACAGGAATGGTTCAAAAGCATAGACATTAAGAAGAGCCAGTCTTCTTGTACTTGAGTCGGCCTTGGGCCTTTTGTATTCAATTCCGATCAATTTTCTGTGTTTGATCGTCAATAAGAAGGGCAGAGGGATACAGTAAAAATGAAGTGAAGCATCGGAATCTATACTAGTGTCACAGGAATGGTTCAAAACATATACGGTAAGGAGAGTCAGTGTTCTTGTACTTAAGTCGGCATTGTGTCTTTTGTATTTAATTAAGATGCAATTTCTGTGTTTCATCGTCAATAAGAAGGTCAGAGGGGTACAGTGAACCTGAAGTGAAGCATCGGAATGAATAACTAGTGTCACAGGAAAGGTTCGAATCATAGACAGTAAGAAGAGTCAGTCTTCTTGTACTTACGTCGGCATTGTGCCCTTGGATATAATTCAGATGCAATTTCTGTGTTTCGTCGACAATAAGAAGGTCAGAGGGATACAGTAAACCTGAAGTGAAGCAAAGGAATCTATAACTAGTGTCACAGGAATGTTTCAAAACATAGACAGTAAGAAGAGCCAGTCTTCTTGTACTTAAGTCGGCATTGTGCCTTTTGTATTTAATTCCGATGCAGTTTCGGTGTTTCATCGTCAATACGAAGGTCAGAAGGATACAGTAAAACTGAAGTGAAGCATCGGGATCCATAACTAGTGCCACAGGAATGGTTCAAAACATAGACAGTAAGAACAGTCAGTCTTCTTGTACTTAAGTCGGCATTTTGCCTTTTGTGTATACTTTCGATGCAATTTCTGTGTTTCATCGACAATAAGAAGGTCAGAGGGATACAGTAAACCTGCAGTGAAGCATAGGAATCTATAACTAGTGTCACAGGAATGGTTCAAAACATAGACAGTAAGAAAAGCCAGTCTTCTTGTACTTGAGTCGGCATTGTGCCTTTTGTATTTAATTCCGATGCAATTTATGAGTTTCATCGTCAATAAGAAGGGCAGAGGGATACAGTAAACCTGAAGTGAAGCATCGGAATCTATAACTAGTGTCACAGGAATCGTTCGAAACATAGACAGTAAGAAGAGTCAGTTTTCTTGTACTTAAGTCGGCATTGTGCCTTTTGTATTTAATTCCGATGCAATTTCTGTGTTTCATCGCCAATAAGAAGGTCATAGGGATACAGTAAACCTGAAGTGAAGCATCGGAATCTATAACTAGGGTCACAGGAATGGTTCAAAGCATTGAGAGTAAGAAGAGTCAGTCTTTTTGTACTTAAGTGGGCATTGTGCCTTTTATATTTAATTCCGATGCAATTTCTGTATTTCATCGTCAATAAGAAGGTCAGAGGGATACTGTCAACCTGAAATGAAGCATCGGAATCAATAACTAGTGTCACAGGAAAGGCTCAAAACATAGACAGAAAGAAGAGTCAGTCTTCTTGTACTTAAGATGGCATTGTGCCTTTTGTATATAATTCCGATGCAATTTCTGAGTATCATCGACAATAAGAAGGTCAGAGGGATACAGTTAACCTGAAGTGAAGTATCGGAATCTATAACTAGTGTCACAGGAATTGTTTAAAACATAGACAGTATGAAGAGCCAGTCTTCCTGTACTTGAGTCGGCATTGTGCCTTTTGTGTTTAATTCCGATGCAATTTCTGTGTTTACTCGTCAATTAGAAGGTCAGAGGGATACAGTAAACCTGAAGTGAAGCATCGGAATCTATAACTAGTGTCACAGGAATGGTTCAAAACATAGGCAGTAAGAAGAGTCAGTCTTCTTGTACTTATGTCGGCATTGCGGGTTTTGTATTTAATTAAGATGCAATTTATGTGTTTCATCGTCAATAAGAAGGTGAAAGGGATACAGTCAACCTGAAGTGAAGCATCGGAATCAATAACTAGTGTCACAGGAAAGGTTCAAAACATAGACAGTAAGAAGAGTCAGTCTTCCTGTACTTAAGTCGGCATTTTGCTTTTTGTATATACTTCCGATGCAATTTCTGTGTTTCATCGACAATAAGAAGGTCAGAGGGATACAGTAATTGTGAAGTGAAGCATCGGAAACTATAACTAGTGTCACAGGAATGGTTCAAAACAAAGACAGTAAGAAGAGTCAGTCTTCTTGTACTTAAGTCGGCATTGTGCCTTTTGTATTTAATTCCGATCCAATTTCTGTGTTTCATCGTCAATAAGACTGTCAGAGGGAAACAGTAATCCTGAAGTGAAGCATCGGAATCTATAACTAGTGTCACAGGAATGGTTCAAAACATAGACAGTAAGAAGAGTCACTCTTCTTGTACTTAAGTCGGCATTGTGCCTTTTGTATTTTAATTCCGATGCAGTTCCTGTGTTTCATCGTGAATACGAAGGTCAGAGGGATACAGTAAAACTGAAGTGAAACATCGGAATCTATAACTAGTGTCACAGGAATGGTTCAAAACATAGACAGTAAGAACAGTCAGTCTTCTTGTACTTAAGTCGGCATTGTGCCTTTTGTATTTAATTAAGAAGCAATATCTGTGTTTCATCGTCAATAAGGAGGTCAGAGGGATAGAGTCAACCTGAAGTGAAGCATCGGAATCAATAACTAGTGTCACAGGAAAGGTTAAAAACATAGACAGTAAGAAGAGTCAGTCTTCTTGTGCTTAAGTCGGCATTTTGCCTTTTGTATATACTTCCGATGCAATTTCTGTGTTTCATCGACCATAAGAAGGTCAGAGGGATACAGTAAACCTGAAGTGTAGCATAGGAATCTATAACTAGTGTCACAGGAATGGTTCAAAACATAGACAGTAAGAAGAGTCAGTTTTCTTGTACTTAAGTCGGCATTGTGATTTTTGTATTTAATTCCGATGCAATTTCTGTGTTTCATCGTCAACAAGAAGGTCAGAGGGATACGGTAAACCTGAAGTGAAGCATCGGAATTTATAACTAGGGTCACAGGAATGGTTCACAGCATAGAGAGTAAGAAGAGTCAGTCTTTTTGTACTTAAGTCGGCATTGTGCCTTATGTATTTCATTCCGATGCAATTTCTGTGTTTCATGGTCAATAAGAAGGTCAGCTGGATACAGTAAACCTGAAGTGAAGCATCGGAATCTATAACTAGTGGCACAGGAATGGTTCAAAACATAGGCAGTAAAAAGAGCCAGTCTTCTTGTACTTGAGTCGGCATATTGCCTTTTGTAATTAATTCCGATGAAATTTCTGTGTTTGATCGTCAATAAGAAGGTCAGAGGGCTACAGTAAACCTGAAGGGAAGCATCGGAATCTATAACTAGTGTCACAGGAATGGTTCAAAACATAGACAGTAAGAAGAGTAAGTCTTCTTGTACTTAAGTCGGCATTATGCCTTTTGTATTTAACTCCGATGCAATTTCTATGCCTCATCGTCAATACGAAGGTCAGCAGGATACAGTGAACCTGAAGTTAAGCTTCGGAATCTGTAACTAGTGTCACAGGAATGGTTCATAAAAATAGACAGTAAGAAGGGTCAGTCTTCTTGTACTTAAGTCGGCATAGTGCCTTTTGTATTTAATTCCGATGCAATATCTGTGTTTCTTCGTCAATAAGAGGGTCAGAGGGATACAGTCAACCTGAAGTGAAGAATCGGAATCTATAACTAGTGTCACAGGAATGGTTCAAAACATAGACAGTAAGAAGAGTCACTCTTCTTGTACTTAAGTCGGCATTGTGCCTTTTGTATTTAACTCCGATGCAATTTCTGTGCCTCATCGTCAATACGAAGGTCAGCAGGATACAGTGAACCTGAAGTTAAGCTTCGGAATCTGTAACTAGTGTCACTGGAATGGTTCAAATCATAGACAGCAAGAATAGCCAGTCTTCTTGTACTTGTGTCTGCATTGTGAATTTTGTATTTAATTCCGATCAATTTTCTGTGTTTGATCGTCAATAAGAAGGGCAGAGTGATACAGTAAAAATGAAGTGAAGCATCGGAATCTATAACTAGTGTCACAGGAATGGTTCAAAACATAGACAGTAAGAAGAGTCAGTGTTCTTGTACTTAAGTCGGCATTGTGTCTTTTGTATTTAATTAAGATGCAATTTCTGTGTTCCATCGTCAGTAAGAAGGTCAGAGGGATACAGTCAACCTGAAGTGAAGCATCGGAATGAATAACTAGTGTCACAGGAAAGGTTCAAAACATAGACAGTAAGAAGAGTCAGTCTTCTTGTACTTAAGTCGGCATTGTGCCTTTTGTATATAATTCCGATGCAATATCTGTGTTTCATCGACAATAAGAAGGTCAGAGGGATACAGTAAACCTGAAGTGAAGCCTCGGAAACTATAACTAGTGTCACAGGAATGGTTCATAAAAATAGACAGTAAGAAGGGTCAGTCTTCTTGTACTTAAGTCGGCATAGTGCCTTATGTATTTAATTCCGATGCAATATCTGTGTTTCTTCGTCAATAAGAGGGTCAGAGGGATACAGTCAACCTGAAGTGAAGAATCGGAATCTATAACTAGTGTCACAGGAATGGTTCAAAACATAGACAGTAAGAAGAGTCACTCTTCTTGTACTTAAGTCGGCATTGTGCCTTTTGTATTTTAATTCCGATGCAGTTTCTGTGTTTCATCGTGAATACGAAGGTCAGAGGGATACAGTAAAACTGAAGTGAAACATCGGAATCTATAACTAGTGTCACAGGAATGGTTCAAAACATAGACAGTAAGAACAGTCAGTCTTCTTGCACTTAAGTCGGCATTGTGCCTTTTGTATTTAATTAAGAAACAATATCTGTGTTTCATCGTCAATAAGGAGGTCAGAGGGATAGAGTCAACCTGAAGTGAAGCATCGGAATCAATAACTAGTGTCACAGGAAAGGTTCAAAACATAGACAGTAAGAAGAGTCAGTCTTCTTGTACTTAAGTCGGCATTTTGCCTTTTGTATATACTTCCGATGCAATTTCTGTGTTTCATCGACCATAAGAATGTCAGAGGGATACAGTAAACCTGAAGTGTAGCATAGGAATCTATAACTAGTGTCACAGGAATGGTTCAAAACATAGACAGTAAGAAGAGTCAGTTTTCTTGTACTTAAGTCGGCATTGTGATTTTTGTATTTAATTCCGATGCAATTTCTGTGTTTCATCGTCAACAAGAAGGTCAGAGGGATACGGTAAACCTGAAGTGAAGCATCGGAATTTATAACTAGGGTCACAGGAATGGTTCACAGCATAGAGAGTAAGAAGAGTCAGTCTTTTTGTACTTAAGCCGGCATTGTGCCTTATGTATTTCATTCCGATGCAATTTCTGTGTTTCATGGTCAATAAGAAGGTCAGCTGGATACAGTAAACCTGAAGTGAAGCATCGGAATCTATAACTAGTGGCACAGGAATGGTTCAAAACATAGGCAGTAAAAAGAGCCAGTCTTCTTGTACTTGAGTCGGCATATTGCCTTTTGTAATTAATTCCGATGAAATTTCTGTGTTTGATCGTCAATAAGAAGGTCAGAGGGCTACAGTAAACCTGAAGGGAAGCATCGGAATCTATAACTAGTGTCACAGGAATGGTTCAAAACATAGACAGTAAGAAGAGTCAGTCTTCTTGTGCTTAAGTCGGCATTGTGCCTTTTGTATTTAATTACGATGCAATTTTTGAGTTTCATCGTCAATAAGAAGGTCAGAGGGATACAGTAAAACTGAAGTGAAGCATCGGAATCTATGACTAGTGTCACAGGAATGGTTCAAAACATAGACAGTAAGAAGAGTAAGTCTTCTTGTACTTAAGTCGGCATTATGCCTTTTGTATTTAACTCCGATGCAATTTCTGTGCTTCATCGTCAATAAGAAGGTCAGCAGGATACAGTGAACCTGAAGTTAAGCTTCGGAATCTGTAACTAGTGTCACAGGAATGGTTCAAATCATAGACAGCAAGAAGAGCCAGTCTTCTTGTACTTGTGTCTGCATTGTGAATTTTGTATTTAATTCCGATCAATTTTCTGTGTTTGATCGTCAATAAGAAGGGCAGAGTGATACAGTAAAAATGAAGTGAAGCATCGGAATCTATAACTAGTGTCACAGGAATGGTTCAAAACATAGACAGTAAGAAGAGTCAGCGTTCTTGTACTTAAGTCGGCATTGTGTCTTTTGTATTTAATTAAGATGCAACTTCTGTGTTCCATCGTCAGTAAGAAGGTCAGAGGGATACAGTCAACCTGAAGTGAAGCATCGGAATGAATAACTAGTGTCACAGGAAAGGTTCAAAACATAGACAGTAAGAAGAGTCAGTCTTCTTGTACTTAAGTCGGCATTGTGCCTTTTGTATATAATTCCGATGCAATTTCTGTGTTTCATCGACAATAAGAAGGTCAGAGGGATACAGTAAACCTGAAGTGAAGCAAAGGAATCTATAACTAGTGTCACAGGAATGGTTCAAAACATAGACAGTATAAAGAGTCAGTCTTCTTGTGTTTAAGTCGGCATTGTGACTTTTGTATTTAATACCGATGCAATTTTTGTGTTTCATCGTCAATAAGCAGCTCAGAGGGATACAGTAAACCTGAAGTGAAGCATCTGAATCTATAACTAGTGTCACATGAATGGTTCAAAACATAGACAGTAAGAAGTGTCAGTCTTTTTGTACTTTAGTCGGCTTTGTGCCTTTTGTTTTTAATTCCGATGCAATTTCTGTGTTTCATCGTCAATACGAAGGTCAGAGGAATACAATAAACCTGAAGTGAAGCCTCGGAAACTATAACTAGTGTCACAGGAATGGTTCATAAAAATAGGCAGTAAGAAGGGTCAGTCTTCTTGTACTTAAGTCGGCATAGTGCCTTTTGTATTTAATTCCGATGCAATATCTGTGTTTCTTCTCAATAAGAAGGTCAGAGGGATACAGTCACCCTGAAGTGAAGAATCGGAATCTATAACTAGTGTCACAGGAATGGTTCAAAACATAGAGACTAAGAAGAGTCAGTCTTTTTGTACTTAAGTCAGCATTGTGCCTGTTATATTTAATTCCGATGCAATTTCTGTGTTTCATCGTCAATAAGAAGATCAGAGGGATACAGTAAACCTGAAGTGAAGCATCGGAATCTATAACTAGTGTCACATGAATGGTTCAAAACATAGACAGTAAGAAGTGTCAGTCTTTTTGTACTTTAGTCGGCTTTGTGCCTTTTGTTTTTAATTCCGATGCAATTTCTGTGTTTCATCGTCAATACGAAGGTCAGAGGAATACAATAAACCTGAAGTGAAGCCTCGGAAACTATAACTAGTGTCACAGGAATGGTTCATAAAAATAGGCAGTAAGAAGGGTCAGTCTTCTTGTACTTAAGTCGGCATAGTGCCTTTTGTATTTAATTCCGATGCAATATCTGTGTTTCTTCTCAATAAGAAGGTCAGAGGGATACAGTCACCCTGAAGTGAAGAATCGGAATCTATAACTAGTGTCACAGGAATGGTTCAAAACATAGACAGTAAGAAGAGTCACTCTTCTTGTACTTAAGTCGGCATTGTGCCTTTTGTATTTTAATTCCGATGCAGTTTCTGCGTTTCATCGTGAATACGAAGGTCAGAGGGATACAGTAAAACTGAAGTGAAACATCGGAATCTATAACTAGTGTCACAGGAATGGTTCAAAACATAGACAGTAAGAACAGTCAGTCTTCTTGTACTTAAGTCGGCATTGTGCCTTTTGTATTTAATTAAGAAGCAATATCTGTGTTTCATCGTCAATAAGGAGGTCAGAGGGATAGAGTCAACCTGAAGTGAAGCATCAGAATCAATAACTAGTGTCACAGGAAAGGTTCAAAACATAGACAGTAAGAAGAGTCAGTCTTCTTGTACTTAAGTCGGCATTTTGCCTTTTGTATATACTTCCGATGCAATTTCTGTGTTTCTTCGACCATAAGAAGGTCAGAGGGATACAGTAAACCTGAAGTGTAGCATAGAAATCTATAACTAGTGTCACAGGAATGGTTCAAAACATAGACAGTAAGAAGAGTCAGTTTTCTTGTACTTAAGTCGGCATTGTGATTTTTGTATTTAATTCCGATGCAATTTCTGTGTTACATCATCAATAAGAAGGTCAGAGGGATACGGTAAACCTGAAGTGAAGCATCGGAATCTATAACTAGTGGCACAGGAATGGTTCAAAACATAGGCAGTAAAAAGAGCCAGTCTTCTTGTACTTGAGTCGGCATATTGCCTTTTGTAATTAATTCCGATGAAATTTCTGTGTTTGATCGTCAATAAGAAGGTCAGAGGGCTACAGTAAACCTGAAGGGAAGCATCGGAATCTATAACTAGTGTCACAGGAATGGTTCAAAACATAGACAGTAAGAAGAGTCAGTCTTCTTGTGCTTAAGTCGGCATTGTGCCTTTTGTATTTAATTCCGATGCAGTTTTTGAGTTTCATCGTCAATAAGAAGGTCAGAGGGATACAGTAAAACTGAAGTGAAGCATCGGAATCTATGACTAGTGTCACAGGAATGGTTCAAAACATAGACAGTAAGAAGAGTAAGTCTTCTTGTACTTAAGTCGGCATTATGCCTTTTGTATTTAACTCCGATGCAATTTCTGTGCTTCATCGTCAATAAGAAGGTCAGCAGGATACAGTGAACCTGAAGTTAAGCTTCGGAATCTGTAACTAGTGTCACAGGAATGGTTCAAATTATAGACAGCAAGAAGAGCCAGTCTTCTTGTACTTGTGTCTGCATTGTGCCTTTTGTATTTAATTCCGATCAATTTTCTGTGTTTGATCGTCAATAAGAAGGGCAGAGGGATACAGTAAAAATGAAGTGAAGCATCGGAATCTATAACTAGTGTCACAGGAATGGTTCAAAACATAGACAGTATAAAGAGTCAGTCTTCTTGTCCTTAAGTCGGCATTGTGCCTTTTGTATTTAATACCGATGCAATTTTTGTGTTTCATCGTCAATAAGCAGCTCAGAGGGATACAGTAAACCTGAAGTGAAGCATCTGAATCTATAACTAGGGTCACAGGAATGGTTCAAAAGATAGAGACTAAGAAGAGTCAGTCTTCTTGTACTTAAGTCAGCATTGTGCCTTTTATATTTATTTCCGATGCAATTTCTGTGTTTCATCGTCAATAAGAAGATCAGAGGGATACAGTAAACCTGAAGTGAAGCATCGGCATCTATAACTAGTGTCACATGAATGGTTCAAAACATGGACAGCAAGAAGAGCCAGTCTTCTTGTACTTGAGTCGGCATTGTGCGTCTTGTGTTTAATTCCGATGCAATTTCTGTGTTTCATCGTCAATAAGAAGGTCGGAGGGATACAGTAAACCTGAAGTGAAGCATCGGAATCTATAACTAGTGGCATAGGAATGGTTCTAACCATAGACAGTAAGAAGAGTCAGTGTTCTTGTACAGAAGTCGGCATTGTGAATGTTGTATTTAATTCAGATGCAATTTCTGTGTTTCATCGTCAATAAGAAGATCAGAGGGATACAGTAAACCTGAAGTGAAGCATCGGAATCTACAACTAGTGTCACAGGAATGGTTCAAAACATAGACAGTAAGAAGATTCAGTCTTCTTGTACTTAAGTCGGCATTGTGCCTTTTGTATTTAATTCCGATGCAATTTCTGTGCTCCACAGTCAATAAGAAGGTTAGCTGAATACTGTAAACCTGAAGTGAAGCATCGGAATCTATAACTAGTGTCACAGGAATGGTTCAAAGCATAGACAGTAAGAAGAGCGAGTCCTCTTGTACTTGAGTCGGTGTTGTGCCTTTTCTATTTAATTCCGATGAATTTTCTCTGTTTCATCGTCAGTAAGAAGATCAGAGGGATACTGTAAACTTGAAGTGAAGCATCGGAATCTATAACTAGTGTTACATGAATGGTTTAAAACATAGACAAAAAGAGGAGCCAGTCTTCATTAACTTAAGTCGGCATTGTGCGTTTTGTGTTTAATTCCGATGCAATTTCTGTGTTTCATCGTCAATAAGAAGGTCAGAGGGATACAGTAAACCTGAGGTGAAGCATCGGAATCTATAACTAGTGTCACAGAAATGGTTCAACACATAGACAGTAAGAAGAGCCAGTCTTCTTGTACTTGAGTCGGCATTGTGCCTTTTGTTTATAATTCCGATGCAATTTCTGTGTTTCATCGACAATAAGAAGGTCCGAGGGATACAGTAAACCTGAAGTGAAGCAAAGGAATCTATAACTAGTGTCATAGGAATGGTTAAAAACATAGACAGTAAGAAGAGCCAGTCTTCTTGTGCTTGAGACGGCATTGTGCCTTTTGTATTTAATTCCGATGCAGTTTTTGTGTTTCGTCGTCAATAAGAAGGTCAGAGGGATACAGTAAAACTGAAGTGAAGCATCGGAATCTATGACTAGTGTCACAGGAATGGTACAAAACGTAGACAGTAAGAAGAGTCAGTCTTCGTGTCCTTAAGTCGGCATTGTGTCTTTTGTATTTAACTCCGATGTAAATTCTGTGCTTCATCGTCAATAAGAAGAACAGCTGGATACAGTGATCCTGAAGTTAAGCATCGGAATCTGTAACTAGTGTCACAGAAATGGTTCAAATCATAGACAGCAAGAAGAGCCAGTCTTCTTGTACTTGAGTCGGCATTGTGCCTTTTGTATTTAATTCCGATCAATTTTCTGTGTTTGATCGCCAATAAGAAGGGCAGAGGGATACAGTAAAAATGAAGTGAAGCATCGGAATATATAACTAGTGTCACAGGAATGGTTCAAAACATAGACAGAAAGAAGAGCCAGTCTTCTCGTACTTGAGTCGGCATTGTGCCTTTTGTTTTTAATTCCGATGCAATTTCTGTGTTTCATCGTCAATAAGAAGGTCAGAGGGATACATTGAACCTGAAGTGAAGCATCGGAATCTATAACTAGTGTCACAGGAATGGTTCAAAACATAGACAGTAAGAAGAGTCAATCTTCTTGTACATAAGTCGGCATTGTGCCTTTTGTATTTAATTCCGATGCAATTTTTGTGTTTCATCGTCAATAAGCAACTCAGAGGGATACAGTAAACCTGAAGTGAAGCATCGGAATCAATAACTAGTGTCACACGAATGGTTCAAAACATAGAGAGTAAGAAGAGTCAGTCTTTTTGTACTTAAGTCGGCATTGTGCCTTTTCTATTAAATTCCGATGAATTTTCTGTGTTTCATCGTCAATAAGAAGGTCAGAGGGGTACAGTAAACCTGAAGTGAAGCATCGGAATCTATTACTAGTGTCACAGGAATGGTTCAAAACATAGACAGTAAGAAGAGTCAGTTTTCTTGTACTTAAGTCGGCGTTGGGACTTTTGTATATAATTACGATGCAATTTCTGTGTTTCATCGTCAATAAGAAGGTCAGAGGGATACAGTAAACCTGAGGTGAAGCATCGGAATCTATAACTAGTGTCACAGAAATGGTTCAAAACATAGACAGTAAGAAGAGCCAGTCTTCTTGTACTTGAGTCGGCATTGTGCATTTTGTTTTTAATTCCAATGCAATTTATGTGTTTCTTCGTTAATAAGACGGTCAGAGGAATACAAGAAACCTGAAGTGAAGCATCGGAATCTATAACTAGTGTCACAGGAATGGTTCAAAACATAGACAGTAAGAAGAGCCAGTCTTCTTGTACTTGGGTCATCATTGTGCATTTTGTATTTAATTCGGATGCAATTTCTGTGTTTCATAGTCAATAAGAAGGTCAGAGGGATACAGTAAACCTGAAGGTAAGCATCGGAATCTATAACTAGTGTCACAGGAATGGTACAAAACATAGACAGAAGGAAGAGTCAGTCTTTTTGTACTTAAGTCGGCATAGTGCATTTGTATTTAATTCCGATGCAATTTCTGTGATTCATCATCAATAAGAAGGTCAGAGGGATACAGTAAACGTGATGTGAAGCATCGGAATCTATAACTAGCGTCACAGGATTGGTTCAAGACATAGACAGTTAGAAGATTCAGTTGTCTTGTACTTAAGTCGGCATTGTGCCTCATGTATTTAATTCCGATGCAATTTCTGTGTTTCATCGTCAATAAGAAGGTCAGCTGGATACAGTAAACCTGAAGTGAAGCATCGGAATCTATAACTAGTGGCACAGTAACGGTTCAAAACATAAACAGTAAGTAGAGTCAGTCTTCTTGTACTTTAGTCAGCATTGTGCCTTTTGTATTTAATTATGATGCAATTTCTGTGTTTCATCGTCAATAAGAAGGTCAGCTGGATACAGTGAACCTGAAGTTAAGCATCGGAACGTATAACTAGTGTCACAGGAATGGTTCAAAACATAGACAGTAAGAAGAGTCATTCTTCATGTACTTTAGTCGGCATTGTGCCTTTTGTATTTAATTAAGATGCAATATCTGTGTTTCATCGTCAATAAGAAGGTCAGAGGGATACAGTCAACCTGAAGTGAAGCATCGGAATCTATAACTAGTGTCAAAGGATTGGTTCAAAACATAGACAGTAAGAAGAGTCAGTTTTCTTGTACTGAAGTCCGCATTGTGCCTTTTGTATTTAATTCCGATGCAATTTCTGTGTATCATCGTCAATATGAAGGTCAGAGGGATACAGTAAACCTGAAGTGAAGCATCGGAATCTATAACTAGTGTCACAGGAATGGTTCAAAACATAGAGAGTAAGAAGAGTCAGTTTTTTTGTACTTAAGTTGGCATTGTGCCTTTTATAATTGATTCCGATGCAATTTCTGTGTTTCATCGTCAATAAGAAGATCAGAGGGATACTGTAAACCTGAAGTGAAGCATCGGAATCTATAACTAGTGTCACAGGAATGGTTCAAAACATAGATAGTAAGAAGAGCCAGTCTACTTGTACTTGAGTCGGCAATGTGCCTTTTGTGTTTAATTCCGATGCAATTTCTGTGTTTCATCGTCAATAAGAAGGTCAGAGGGATACAGTAAACCTGAAGTGAAGCATCGGAATCTATTACTAGTGTCACAGGAATGGTTCAAAACATAGACAGGAAGAAGAGTCAGTCTTCATGTACTTACGTCTGCATTGTGCCTTTTGTATTTAATTATGATGCAATTTCTGTGTTTCATCGTCAATAAGAAGGTCAGAGGGATACAGTAACCCTGAAGTGAAGCATCGGTGCCTTTTGTATTTAATTCCGATGCAATGTATGTGTTTCTTCGTCAATAAGAAGGTCAGAGGGATACAATAAACCAGAAGTGAAGCATCGGAAGCTATAACTAGTGTCACAGGAATGGTTCAAAACATAGACAGTAAGAAGAGAAAGTCTTCTTGTACTTGGGTCGGCATTGTTCCTATTGTATTTAATTCCGATGCAATTTCTGTATTTCATCGTCAATAAGAAGGTCAGCTGGATACAGTAAACCTGAAGTGAAGCATCGGAATCAATAACTAGTGGCACAGGAATGGTTCAAAACCTAAACAGTTAGTAGAGTCAGTCTTCTTGTACTTTAGTCAGCATTGTGTCTTTTGTTTTTAATTCCGATGCAGTTTCTGTGTTTCATCGTTAATAAGAAGATCAGAGGGATACAGTAAAACTGTAGTGAAGCATCGGAATCCATAACTAGTGTCACAGGAATGGTTCAAGACATAGACAGTATGAAGAGTCAGTCTTCTCTTACTTAAGTCGGCATTGTGCCTTTTGTATTTAACTCCGATGGAATTTCTGTGCTTGATCGTCGGTAAGAAAGTTAGCTGGATACAGTGAACCTGAAGCTAAGCATCGGAATCTATAACTAGTGTCACAGGAATGGTTCAAATCATAGACAGTAAGAAGAGCCAGTCTTATTGTATTTGAGTCGGCATTGTGCCTTTTGTATTTAATTCCGATCGATTTTCTGTGTTTGGTCGTCAATAAGAAGGTCAGAGGGATACAGTAAAAATGAAGTGAAGCATCGGAATCTATAACTAGGGTCACAGGAATGGTTCAAAGCATAGACAGTAAGAAGTGTCAGTCTTCTTGTACTTAAGTCGGCATTGTGCCTTTTGTATTTAATTAATATGCAATATCTGTGTTTCATCGTCAATAAGAAGG
Organism: Schistocerca americana; assembly: GCF_021461395.2. Classification (NCBI taxonomy): domain Eukaryota; kingdom Metazoa; phylum Arthropoda; class Insecta; order Orthoptera; family Acrididae; genus Schistocerca; species Schistocerca americana. The sequence continues at coordinate 761,770,670 of NC_060123.1, forward strand.
TCAGAGGGATACAGTCAACCTGAAGTGAAGCATCGGAATCAATAACTAGTGTCACAGGAAAGGTTCAAAACATAGTCAGTAAGAAGAGTCAGTCTTCTTGTACTTAAGTCGGCATTGTGCCTTTTGTATATAATTCCGATGCAATTTCTGTGTTTCGTCGACAATAAGAGGGTCAGAGGGATACAGTAAACCTGAAATGATGCATAGGAATCTATAACTAGTGTCACAGGAATGGTTCAATACATAGACAGTAAGAAGAGCCGGTCTTCTTGTACTTGAGTAGGCATTGTGCCTTTTGTATTTAATTCCGATGCAATTTCTGTGTTTCATCGTCAATAAGAAGGTCAGAGGGATACAGTAAACCTGAAGTGAAGCATCGGAATCTATAACTATTGTCACAGGAATGGTTCAAAACATAGTCAGTAAGAAGAGTCAGTTTTCTTGTACTTAAGTTGGCATTGTGCCTTTTGTATTTAATTCCGATGCAATTTCTGTGTTTCATCGTCAATAAGAATGTCAGAGGGATACAGTAAACCTGAAGTGAAGCATCGGAATCTATAACTAGTGTCACAGGAATGGTTCAAAACATAGACAGTAAGAAGAGCCAGTCTTCTTGTACTTGAGTCGGCATTTTGCCTTTTGTGTTTAATTCCGATGCAATTTCTGTGTTTCATCGTCAATAAGAAGGTCAGAGGGATACAGTAAACCTGAAGTGAAGCATCAGAATCTATAACTAGTGTCACAGGAATGGTTCAAAGCATAGACAGTAAGAAGGGCTAGTCTTCTTGTACTTGAGTCGGCATTGTGCCTTTTCTATTTAATTCCGATGAATTTTCTGTGTTTGATCGTCAATAAGAAGGTCAGAGGGATACAGTAAACTAGAAGTGAAGCATCGGAATCTATTACTAGTGTCACAGGAATGGTTCAAAACATAGACAGTAAGAAGAGTCAGTCTTCTTGTACTTACGTCTGCATTGTGCCTTTTGTATTTAATTATGATGCAATTTCTGTGTTTCATCGTCAATAAGGTCAGAGGGATACAGTAAACTAGAAGTGAAGCATCGGAATCCATAACTAGTGTCACAGGAATGGTTCAAAACTAAGACAGCAAGAAGAGTCAGTTTTCTTGTACTTAGGTCGGCATTGGGCCTTTTGTATATTATTACGATGCAATTTCTGTGTTTCATCGTCAATAAAAAGGTCGGAGGGATACAGTAAACCTTAGGTGAAGCATCGGAATCTATATAGGGTGTCACAGAAATGGTTCAAAACATAGACAGTAAGAAGAGCCAGTCTTCTTGTACTTGGGTCGGCATTGTTCCTTTTGTATTTAATTCGGATGCAATTTCTGTGTTTCATAGTCAATAAGAAGGTCTGAGGGATACAGTAAACCTGAAGTGAAGCATCGGAATCTATAACTAGTTTCACAGGAATGGTACATATCTTAGACCGAAGGAAGAGTCAGTCTTCTTGTACTTAAGTCGGCATTGTGCCTTTGTATTAATTTCCGATGCAATTTCTGTGTTTCATCGTCATTAAGAAGGTCAGAGGGATACAGTAAACCTGAAGTGAAGCTTCGGAATCTATAACTAGTGTCACAGGAATGGATCAAGACATAGACAGTAAGAAGAGTCAGTTTTCTTGTACTTAAGTCGGCATTGTGCCTTATGTATTTAATTCCGATGCAATATCTGTGTTTCATCGTCAATAAGAAGCTCAGTGGGATACAGTAAACCTGAAGTGAAGCATCGGAATCTATAACTAGTGTCACAGGAATGGATCAATGCATAGAGAGCAAGCAGAGTCAGTTTTCTTGTACTTAAGTCGGCATTGTGCCTTTTGTATTTAATTCCGATGCAATTTCTGTATTTCATCGTCAATAAGAAGGTCAGAGGGATACAGTAAACCTGAAGTGAAGCATCGGAATCTATAACTAGTTTCACAGGATTGGTTCAAAACATAAACAGTAAGAAGAGCCAGTCTTCTTGTACTTGAGTCGGCATTGTGCCTTTTGTATTTAATTCCGTTGTAATTTCTGTGCTTCATCGTCAATAAGAACGTCACAGTGATACAGTAAACCTGAAGTGAAGCATCGGAATCTATAACTAGTGTCACAGGAATGGTTCAAAACATAGAGAGTAAGAATAGCCAGTCGTCTTGTACTAGAGTAAGCATTGTGCCTTTTGTATTTAATTCCGATGCAATTTCTGTGTATCATCGTCAATAAGAAGGTCAGAGGGATACAGTTAACATGAAGCGAAGCATAGGAATCTATAACTAGTGTCACAGGTATGGTTCAAACATAGGCAGTAAGAAGAGCCAGTCTTCTTGTACTTGAGTCGGCATTGTGCCTTTTGTATTTAATTCCGATGCAATTTTTGTGTTTCATCGTCAATAAGAAGCTCAGAGGGATACAGTAAACCTGAAGTGAAGCATCGGAATCTATAACTAGTGTCACAGGAATGGTTCAAAACATAGACAGTAAGAAGAGTTAGTCTTCTTGTACTTAAGTCGGCATTGTGCCTTTTGTATTTAAATCCGATGCAGTTTCTTTGCTTCATAGTCAATAAGAAGGTCAGCTGGATACAGTAAACCTGAAGTGAAGCATCGGAATCTATAACTAGTGTCACAGGAATGGTTCAAAGCATAAACTGTAAAAAGAGCCAGTCTTCTTGTACTTGAGTCGGCATTGTGCCTTTCTTATTTAATTCCGATGAATTTTCCGTGTTTGATCGTAAATAATAAGGTCAGAGGGATACAGTAAACCTGATGTGAAGCATCGGAATCTATTACTAGTGTCACAGGAATGGTTCAAAACATAGACAGTAAGAAGAGTCAGTCTTCTTGTACTTACGTCTGCATTGTACCTCTTGTATTTAATTAAGATGCAATTTCTGTGTTTCATTGTCAATAAGTAGGTCAGAGGGATACAGTAAACCTGAAGTGAAGCATCGGAATCTATAACTAGTGTCACAGGAATGGTTCAAAACATAGACAGTAAGAAGAGTCAGTTTTCTTGTACTTAAGTCGGCATTGGGCCTTTTGTATATAATTACGATGCAATTTCTGTGTTTCAACGTCAATAAGAAGGTCAGAGGGATACAGTAAACCTGAAGTGAAGCATCGGAATCTATTACTAGTGTCACAGAAATGGTTCAAAGCATAGTCAGTAAGAAGAGCCAGTCTTCTTTTACTTGACTCGGCATTGTGCTTTTGTATTTAATTCCGAAGCAATTTCTTTGTCATCGTCAATAAGAAGGTCAAAGGGATACAGTAAACCTGATGTGAGGCATCGGAATATATAACTAGTGTCACAGGAATGGTTCAAAACATAGACAGTAAGATGAGACAGTCTTCTTGTACTTAAGTCGGCATTGTGCCTCTTGTATATAATTCCGATGCAATTTCTGTGTTTCATCGTCAATAAGAAGCTTAGAGGGATACAGTAAACCTGTAGTGAAGCATCGGAATCTATAACTAGTGTCACAGGAATGGTTCAAAACATAGAGAGTAAGAAGAGTCAGTTTTCTTGTACTTAAGTCGGCATTGTGCCTTTTGTATTTAATTCCGATGCAATTACTGTGTTTCATCGCCAATAAGAAGGTCAGAGGGATACAGTAAACCTGAAGTGAAGCATCGGAATCTATAACTAGTGTCACAGGAATGGTTCAAAACGTAGACAGTAAGAAGAGTCAGTCTTTTTGTACTTAATTCGGCATTGTGCCTTTTGTATTTAATTCCGATGCAATTTCTGTGTTTCATCGTTAATAGGAAGGTCAGAGTGGTACAGTAAACCTGAAGTGAAGCATCGGAATCTATAACTAGTGTCACAGGAATGGTTCATAACATAGACAGTATGAGTAGCCAGTCTTCTTGTGCTTGAGTCGGCATTGTGCCTTTTGTGTTTAATTCCGATGCAATTTCTGTGTTTCATCGTCAATAAGAAGGTCAGAGGGATACAGTAAACCTGAAGTGAAGCATCGGAATCTATAACTAGTGTCACAGAAATGGATCAAAGCATAGACAGAAGGAAGAGTCAGTCTTCTTGTACTTAAGTCGGCATTGTGCTTTTGTATTTAATTCCGATGCAATTTTTGCGTTACCGTCAATAAGAAGGTCAGAGGGATACAGTAAACCTGATGTGAGGCATCGGAATCTATAACTAGTGTCACAGGAATGGTTAAAAACATAGACAGTTAGAAGAGACAGTCTTCTTGCACTTGAGTCGGCATTGTGCTTTTTGTATTTAATTTCGATGTATTTTCTGTGTTTGATCGTCAATAAGAAGGTCAGAGGGATACAGTAAACCTGAAGTGAAGCATCGGAATCTATAACTAGTGTCACAGGAATGGTTCAAAACATAGACAGTAAGAAGAGTCAGTCATCTTGTACTTAAGTCGGCATTGTGAATTTTGCATTTAATTAAGATGCAATTTCTGTGTTTCAACGTCAATAAGACGGTGAAAGGGATACAGTAAACCTGAAGTGAAGCATCGGAAGCTATAAGTAGTGTCACAGGAATGGTTCAAAACATAGACAGTAAGAAGAGTCAGTTTTCTTGTACTTAAGTCGGCATTGGGCCTTTTGTATATAATTACGATGCAATTTCTGTGTTTCAACGTCAATAAGAAGGTCAGAGGGATACAGTAAACCTGAAGTGAAGCATCGGAATCTATTACTAGTGTCACAGAAATGGTTCAAAGCATAGTCAGTAAGAAGAGCCAGTCTTCTTTTACTTGACTCGGCATTGTGCTTTTGTATTTAATTCCGAAGCAATTTCTTTGTCATCGTCAATAAGAAGGTCAAAGGGATACAGTAAACCTGATGTGAGGCATCGGAATATATAACTAGTGTCACAGGAATGGTTCAAAACATAGACAGTAAGATGAGACAGTCTTCTTGTACTTAAGTCGGCATTGTGCCTCTTGTATATAATTCCGATGCAATTTCTGTGTTTCATCGTCAATAAGAAGCTTAGAGGGATACAGTAAACCTGTAGTGAAGCATCGGAATCTATAACTAGTGTCACAGGAATGGTTCAAAACATAGAGAGTAAGAAGAGTCAGTTTTCTTGTACTTAAGTCGGCATTGTGCCTTTTGTATTTAATTCCGATGCAATTACTGTGTTTCATCGCCAATAAGAAGGTCAGAGGGATACAGTAAACCTGATGTGAAGCATCGGAATCTATAACTAGTGTCACAGGAATGGTTCAAAACGTAGACAGTAAGAAGAGTCAGTCTTTTTGTACTTAAGTCGGCATTGTGCCTTTTGTATTTAATTCCGATGCAATTTCTGTGTTTCATCGTTAATAGGAAGGTCAGAGTGGTACAGTAAACCTGAAGTGAAGCATCGGAATCTATAACTAGTGTCACAGGAATGGTTCATAACATAGACAGTATGAGTAGCCAGTCTTCTTGTGCTTGAGTCGGCATTGTGCCTTTTGTGTTTAATTCCGATGCAATTTCTGTGTTTCATCGTCAATAAGAAGGTCAGAGGGATACAGTAAACCTGAAGTGAAGCATCGGAATCTATAACTAGTGTCACAGAAATGGATCAAAGCATAGACAGAAGGAAGAGTCAGTCTTCTTGTACTTAAGTCGGCATTGTGCTTTTGTATTTAATTCCGATGCAATTTTTGCGTTACCGTCAATAAGAAGGTCAGAGGGATACAGTAAACCTGATGTGAGGCATCGGAATCTATAACTAGTGTCACAGGAATGGTTAAAAACATAGACAGTTAGAAGAGACAGTCTTCTTGCACTTGAGTCGGCATTGTGCTTTTTGTATTTAATTTCGATGTATTTTCTGTGTTTGATCGTCAATAAGAAGGTCAGAGGGATACAGTAAACCTGAAGTGAAGCATCGGAATCTATAACTAGTGTCACAGGAATGGTTCAAAGCATAGACAGTAAGAAGAGTCAGTCATCTTGTACTTAAGTCGGCATTGTGAATTTTGCATTTAATTAAGATGCAATTTCTGTGTTTCAACGTCAATAAGACGGTGAAAGGGATACAGTAAACCTGAAGTGAAGCATCGGAAGCTATAAGTAGTGTCACTGGAATGGTTCAAAACTTAGACAGTAAGAAGAGTCAGTCTTCTTGTACTTAAGTCGGCATTGTGCCTCTTGTATATAATTCCGATGCAATTTCTGTGTTTCATCGTCAATAAGAAGCTGAGAGGGATACAGTAAACCTGAAGTGAAGCATCGGAATCTATAACTAGTGTCACAGGAATGGTTCAAAACATAGAGAGTAAGAAGGGTCAGTTTTCTTGTACTTACGTCGGCATTGTGCCTTTTGTATGTAATTCCGATGCAATTTCTGTGTTTCATCGTCAATAAGAAGGACAGAGGGATACAGTAAACCTGAAGTGAAGCATCGGAATCTATAACTAGTGTCACAGGAATGGTTCGAAACGTAGACAGTAAGAAGAGTCAGTCTTTTTGTACTTAAGTCGGCATTGTGCCTTTTGTATTTAATTCCGATGCAATTTCTGTGTTTCATCGTCAATACGAAGGTAAGTGGGATACAGTAAACCTGAAGTGAAGCATCGGAATGTATAACTAGTGTCACAGGAATGGTTCAAAACATAGACAGTAAGAAGGGTCAGTCTTCTTGTACTTAAGTCGGCACTGTGCCTTTTGTATTTATTTCCGATGCAATATCTGTGTTTCTTCGTCAATAAGAAGGTCAGAGGAATAGAGTAAACCTGAAGTGAAGCATCGGAATCTATAACTAGTGTTACAGAAATGGTCCAAAACATAGACAGTAAGAAGAGCCAGTCTTGTTGTACTTGAGTCGGCATTGTGCCATTTGTATTTAATTCCGTTGCAATTTCTGTGCTTCATCGTCAATAAGAAGGTCAGAGTGATCCAGTAAACCTGAAGTGAAGCATCGGAATCTATAACTAGTGTCACAGGAATGGTTCAAAAAATAGACAGTAAGAAGAGTCAGTCTTCTTGTACTTGGGTCGACATTGTGCCTTTTGTATTTAATTCGGATGCAATTTCGGTGTTTAATAGTCAATAAGATGGTCAGAGGGATAGAGTAAACCAGAGGTGAAACATCGGAATCTATAACTAGTGTCACAGGAATGGTTCACAACATAGACAGTAAGAAGAGTCAGTCTTCTTGTACTTATGTCGGCAATGTGCCTTTTGTATTTAGTTCCGATGCAATTTCTGTGCATCATAGTCAATAAGAAGGTCAGCTGGATACAGTAAACCTGAAGTGAAGCATCGGAATCTATAACTAGTGTCACAGGAATGGTTCAAAGCATAGACAGTAAGACGAGCCAGTCTTCTTGTACTTCATTCGGCATTGTGCCTTTTCTATTTAATTCCGATGAATTTTCCGCGTTTGATCGTCAATAAGAAGGTCAGAGGTATACAGTAAACCTGAAGTGAAGCATCGGAATCTATTACTAGTGTCACAGGAATGGATCAAAGCATAGACAGAAGGAAGAGTCAGTCTTCTTGTACTTAAGTCGGCATTGTGCTTTTGTATTTAATTCCGATGCAATTTCTGCGTCACTGTCAATAAGAAGGTCAGAGGGATACAGTAAACCGGATGTGAGGCATCGGAATCTATAACTAGTGTCACAGGAATGGTTCAAAACATAGACAGTAAGAAGAGACAGTCTTCTTGTACCTGAGTCGGCACTGTGCCATTTGTATTTAATTTCGATGAATTTTCTGTGTTTGATCGTCAATAAGAAGGTCAGAGGGATACAGTAAACCTGAAGTGAAGCATCGGAATCTATAACTAGTGTCACAGGAATGGTTCAAACCATAGACAGTAAGAAGAGTCGGTGTTCTTGTACTGAAGTCGGCATTCTGCCTTTTGTATTTAATTAAGATGCAATTTCTGTGTCTCAACGTCAATAATAAGGTCAGAGGGATAGAGTAAACCTGAAGTGAAGCATCGGAATCTATAACTAGTGTCACAGGAATGGTTCAAAACATAGACAGTAAGAAGAGTCAGTCATCTTGTGCTTGAGTCGGCATTGTGCCTTTTGTGTTTCATTCCGATGCAATTTCTGTGTTCCATCGTCAATAAGAAGGTCAGAGTGATACAGTAAACCTGAAGTGAAGCATCGGAATCTATAACTAGTGGCACAGGAATTGTTCTAACTATAGACAAGAAGAAGAGTAAGTGTTCTTGTACTGAAGTCGGCATTGTGCCTTTTGAATTTAATTAAGATACAATTTCTGTGTTTCATCGTCAATAAGGAGGTCAGAGGGATACAGTAAACCTGAAGTGAAGCATCGGAATCTATAACTAGTGTCACAGGAATGGTTCAAAACGTAGACAGTAAAAAGAGTCAGTCTTTTTGTACTTAAGTCGGCATTGTGCCTTTGTATTTAATTCCGATGCAATTTCTGTGTTTCATCGTCAATACGAAGGTCAGAGGGACACAGTAAACCTGAAGTGAAGCATCGGAATATATAACTAGTGTCACAGGAATGGTTCAAAACATAGACAGTAGGAAGGGTCTGTCTTCTTGTACTTAAGTCGGCACTGTGCCTTTTGTGTTTAATTCCGATGCAATATCTGTGTTTCTTCGTCAATAAGAAGGTCAGAGGAATACAGTAAACCTGAAGTGAAGCATCGGAATCTATAACTAGTGTCACAGAAATGGTTCAAAACATAGACAGTAAGAAGAGAAAGTCTTGTTGTACTTGAGTCGGCATTGTGCCTTTTTTATTTAATTCCGTTGCAATTTCTGTGCTTCATCGTCAATACGAAGGTCAGAGTGATACAGTAAACCTGAAGTGAAGCATCGGAATCTATAACTAGTGTCACAGGAATGGTTCAAACCATAGGCAGTAAGAAGAGTCAGTCTTCTTGTACTTGGGTCGGCATTGTGCCTTTTGTATTTAATTCGGATGCAATTTCGGTGTTTAATAGTCAATAAGAAGGTCAGATGGATACAGTAAACCTTAAGTGAAGCATCGGAATCTATAACTATTGTCACAGAAATTGTTCAAAACATAGAGAGTAAGAAGAGACAGTCTTCTTGTACTTAAGTCGGCATTGTGCCTCTTGTATATAATTCCGATGCAATTTCTGTGTTTCATCGTCAATAAGATGCTCAGAGGGATACAGTAAACCTGTAGTGAACCATCGGAATCTATAACTAGTGTCACAGGATTGGTTCAAAACATATAGAGTAAGAAGGGTCAGTTTTCTTGTACTTAATTCGGCATTGTGCTTTTTGTATTTAATTCCGATGCAATTTCTGTGTTTCATCGCCAATAAGAAGGTCAGAGGGATACAGTAAACCTGAAGTAAAGTATCGGAAGCTATAACTATTGTCACAGGATCGGTTCAAAACATAGACAGTATGAAGAGTCAGTCTTCATGTACTTAAGTCGGCATTGTGCCTTTTCTATTTAATTCCGATGCAATTTCTGTGTTTCATCATCAATACGAAGGTCAGAGGGATACAGTAAACCTGAAGTGAAGCATCGGTGTCTATATTTAGTGTCACAGGTTTGGTTCAAAACATAGACAGTAAGAAGAGTCAGTCTTCTTGTACTTAAGTCGGCATTGTGCCTCTTGCATTTCATTCCGATGCAATTTATGTGTTTCATCGGCAAAAAGAAGGTCCAAGGGATACAGTCAACCTGAAGTGAAGCATCGCCATCTACAATTAGTGTCACAGGAATGGTTCAAAGCATAGTCAGTAAGAAGGGTCAGTCTTCTTGTACTTAAGTTGGCATTGTGCCTTACTATTTAATTCCGATGCAGGTTCTGTGTTTCATCGTCAATAAGAAGGTCAGAGGTATACAGTAACCCTGAAGTGAAGCATCGGAATCTTTAACTAGTGTAACAGGAATGGTTCAAAACATAGACAGTAGGAAGGGTCAGTCTTCTTGTACTTATGTCGGCATTGTGCCTTTTCTATTCACTTCCGATGCAAATTCTGTGTTTCATCGTCAATAAGAAGGTCAGTGGGATACAGTAAACCTGAAGTGAAGCAACGGAATCTATATCTAGTGTCACAGGAATGGTTCAAAACGTAGAGAGTAGGAACAGTCAGTCTTCTTGTACTTATGTCGACATTGTGCCTTTTATATGTAATTGCGATGCAATTTCTGTCTTTCATCGTCCATAAGAGGGTCAGAGGAATACAGTAAACCTGAAGTGAAGCATCAGAATCCATAACTAGTGTCACAGGATTAGTTCAAAACATAGACAGTAAGAAGAGTCAGTCTACTTGTATTTTATCGGCATTGTGCATTTTGTATTTAATTCCGATATAATTTCTGTGTTTCATCGTCAATAAGAAGGTCCAAGGGATACAGTACACCTGAAGTGAAGCATCGGAATCTATAACTAGTGTCACATTAATGGTTCAAATCATAAACAGTAAAAAGAGTCAGTCTTCTTGTACTTAATACAGCAGTGTGTCCTTTCTATTAAATTCCGATGCAATTTCTGTGTTTCATCGTCAATAAGAAGGTCAGAGGAATACAGTAAACATGAAGTTAAGTATCGGAATCTATAACTAGTGTTACAGGAATGGTTCAAGTCATAGACAGTAGGAAGAGTCAGTCTTCTTGTACTTGAGTCGGCATTGTGCCTTTTGCATTTAATTCCGATGCAATTTCTGTGTTTCATCGTCAATAAGAAGGTCAGAGGAATACAGTAAACCTGGAGTGAAGCATCGGAATCTATAACTAGTGTCACAGGAATGCTTCAAAACATAGACAGTAGGAAGAGTCAGTCTTCTTGTACATGAGTCGGCAATTTGCCTTCTGTATTTAATTCCGATGTAATTTCTGTGTTTCATCGTCAATAAGAAAGTCCAAGGGATGCAGTACACCTGAAGTGAAGCATCAGAATCTATAACTAGTGTCACAGGAATGGTTCAAAACATAGACAGTAAGATGAGTCAGTCTTCTTGTACGTAAGTCGGCATTATGCCTTTTCAATTTAATTCCGATGCAATTTCTGTGTTTCGTCGTCAATAAGAGGGTCCAAGGGATACAATAAACCTGAAGTGAAGCATCGGAATCTATAACTAGTGGCACAGGAATGGTTCAAAACACAGACAGTAATAAGAGTCAGTCTTCTTGTACTTAAGTCGGCATTGTGCCTTTTGTATTTAATTTCGAAGCAATTTCTGTGTTTCATCTTCAATAAGAAAGTCAGAGGGATACAGTAAACCTGAAGTGAAGCATCGGAATCTATAACTAGTGACACAGGAATGGTTCAAAACATTGAGAGTAGGAAGAGTCAGTCTTCTTATACTTAAGTCGGCATTGTGCCTTTTGTATTTCATTCTGATGCAATTTCTGTGTTTCATCGGCAATAAGAAGGTCAGAGGGATACAGTAAACCTGAAGTGAAGCATCGGAACCTATATCTAGTGTCACAGGAATGGTTCAAAACAGTGTCAGTAAGAAGAATCAGTCTTCTTGCACTTAAATCGGCGTTGTGCCTTTTGTATTTAATTCCAATGCAATTTCTGTGTTTCGTCGTCAATAGGAAGGTCAGAGGGACACAGTAATCCAGAAGTGAAGCATCAAAATCTATAACTAGTGTCACAGGAATGGTTCAAATCAGTGTCAGTAAGAAGAATCAGTCTTCTTGTACTTAAATCGGCGTTGTGCCTTTTTATTGAATTCCGATGCAATTTTTGTGTTTCATCGTCAACAAGAAGGTCAGAGGGATACAGTAAACCAATAAGTGAAGCATCGGAATCTATAACTAGTGTCACAGGAATGCTTCAAAACATAGACAGTAGGAAGAGTCAGTCTTCTTGTACATGAGGCGGCAATTTGCCTTCTGTATTTAATTCCGATGTAATTTCTGTGTTTCAACGTCAATAAGAAGGTGAAAGGGATACAGTAAACCTGAAGTGAAGCATCGGAAGCTATAAGTAGTGTCACTGGAATGGTTCAAAACATAGACAGTAAGAAGAGTCTGTCTTCTTGTACTTAAGTCGGCATTGTGCCTCTTGTATATAATTCCGAAGCAATTTCTGTGTTTCATCGTAAATAAGAAGCTTAGAGGGATACAGTAAACCTGAAGTGAAGCATCGGAATCTATAACTAGTGTCACAGGAATGGTTCAAAACATAGACAGTAAGAAGAGCCAGTCTTCTTGTGCCTGAGTCGGCATTGTGCCTTTTGTGTTTCATTCCGATGCAATTTCTGTGTTCCATCGTCAATAAGAAGGTCAGAGTGATACAGTAAACCTGAAGTGAAGCATCGGAATCTATAACTAGTGGCACAGGAATGGTTCTAACTATAGACAAAAAGAAGAGTAAGTGTTCTTGTACTGAAGTCGGCATTGTGCCTTTTGAATTTAATTAAGATACAATTTCTGTGTTTCATCGTCAATAAGGAGGTCAGAGGGATACAGTAAACCTGAAGTGAAGCATCGGAATCTATAACTAGTGTCACAGGAATGGTTCAAAATGTAGACAGTAAAAAGAGTCAGTCTTTTTGTACTTAAGTCGGCATTGTGCCTTTGTATTTAATTCCGATGCAATTTCTGTGTTTCATCGTCAATACGAATGTCAGAGGGACATAGTAAACCTGAAGTGAAGCATCGGAATCTATAACTAGTGTCACAGGAATGGTTCAAAACATAGACAGTAGGAAGGGTCAGTCTTCTTGTACTTAAGTCGGCACTGTGGCTTTTGTGTTTAATTCCGATGCAATATCTCTGTTTCTTCGTCAATAAGAAGGTCAGACGAATACAGTAAACCTGAAGTGAAGCATCGGAATCTATAACTAGTGTCACAGGAATGGTTCCAACATAGACAGTAAGAAGAATCAGTCTTCTTGTACTTAAGTCGGCATTGTGCCTTTTGTATTTAATTCCGATTGCAATTTCTGAGTTTCATCGTCAATAAGAAGGTCAGAGGGATACAGTAAACCTGAAGTGAAGCATCGGAATCTATAACTAGTGTCACAGGGATGGTTCAAAACATAGAGAGTAGGAAGAGTCAGTCTTCTTGTACTTAAGTCGGCATTGTGCCTTTTGTATTTCATTCTGATGCAATTTCTGTGTTTCATCGGCAATAAGAAGGTCAGAGGGATACAGTCAACCTGAAGTGAAGCATCGGAATCTATATCTAGTGTCACAGGAATGGTTCAAAACAGTGTCAGTAAGAAGAATCAGTCTTCTTGTACTTAAATCGGCGTTGTGCCCTTTTATTGAATTCCGATGCATTTTCTGTGTTTCAACGTCAACAAGAAGGTCAGAGGGATACAGTAAACCTATAAGTGAAGCATCGCAATCTATAACTAGTGCCACAGGAATGGTTCAAAACACAGTCAGGAAGAAAAGTCAGTCTACTTGTACATAAATCGGCATTGTGCCTTTTGTATTTAATTCCGATGCAATTTCTGTGTTTCATCGTCAATAAGAAAGTCCAAGGGATGCAGTACACCTGAAGTGAAACATCGGAATCTATAACTTGTGTCACAGGAATGGTTAAAATCATAGACAGTAAGATGAGTCAGTCTTCTTGTACGTAAGTCAGCATTATGCTTTTTCTATTTAATTCCGATGCAGTTTCTGTGTTTCACCGTCAATAAGAAGGTCAGAGGGATACAGTAAACCTGGAGTGAAGCATCGGAATCTATAACTAGTGTCACAGGAGTGCTTCAAAACATAGACAGTAGGAAGAGTCAGTCTTCTTGTACTTGAGTCGGCATTTTGCCTTCTGCATTTAATTCCGTTGTAATTTCTGTGTTTCATCGTCAATAAGAAGGTCAGAGGGATACAGTAAACCTGAAGTGAAGCATCTGAATCAATAACTAGTGTCACAGGAATGGTTCAAATCATAGACAGTAGGAAGAGTCAGTCTTCTTGTACTTAAGTCGGCATTGTGCTTTTTCTATTTAATTCAGATCCAATTTCTGTGTTTCATCGTCAATAAGAAGGTCAGAGGGATACAATAAACCTGAAGTGAGGCATCGGAATCTAAAACTAGTGTCACAGGAATGGTTAAAAACATAGACAGTACGAAGAGTCAGTCTTCTTGTACGTGAGTCAGCATTGTTCCTTTTGTATTTAATTCCGATGCAATTTCTGTGTTTCATCGTCAATAAAAAGGGCAGAGGGATACAGTAAACATGAAGTGAAGCATCGGAATCTATAACTAGTGTTACAGGAATGGTTCAAGTCATAGACAGTAGGAAAAGTCAGTCTTCTTGTACATGAGTCGGCAATTTGCCTTCTGTATTTAATTCCGTTGTAATTTCTGTGTTTCATCGTCAATAAGAAAGTCCAAGGGATGCAGTACACCTGAAGTGAAGCATCAGAATCTATAACTAGTGTCACAGGAATGGTTCAAAACATAGACAGTAAGATGAGTCAGTCTTCTTGTACGTAAGTCGGTATTATGCCTTTTCTATTTAATTCCGATGCAATTTCTGTGTTTCGTCGTCAATAAGAGGGTCCAAGGGATACAATAAACCTGAAGTGAAGCATCGGAATCTATAACTAGTGTCACAGGAATGGCTCAAAACACAGACAGTAATAAGAGTCAGTCTTCTTGTACTTAAGTCGGCATTGTGCCTTTTGTATTTAATTTCGAAGCAATTTCTGTGTTTCATCTTCAATAAGAAAGTCAGAGGGATACAGTAAACCTGAAGTGAAGCATCGGAATCTATAACTAGTGTCACAGGAATGGTTCAAAACATAGAGAGTAGGAAGAGTCAGTCTTCTTGTACTTAAGTCGGCATTGTGCCTTTTGTATTTCATTCTGATGCAATTTCTGTGTTTCATCGGCAATAAGAAGGTCAGAGGGATACAGTAAACCTGAAGTGAAGCATCGGAACCTATATCTAGTGTCACAGGAATGGTTCAAAACAGTGTCAGTAAGAAGAATCAGTCTTCTTGTACTTAAATCGGCGTTGTGCCTTTTGTATTTAATTCCAATGCAATTTCTGTGTTTCGTCGTCAATAGGAAGGTCAGAGGGACACAGTAATCCAGAAGTGAAGCATCAAAATCTATAACTAGTGTCACAGGAATGGTTCAAATCAGTGTCAGTAAGAAGAATCAGTCTTCTTGTACTTAAATCGGCGTTGTGCCTTTTTATTGAATTCCGATGCAATTTTTGTGTTTCATCGTCAACAAGAAGGTCAGAGGGATACAGTAAACCAATAAGTGAAGCATCGGAATCTATAACTAGTGTCACAGGAATGCTTCAAAACATAGACAGTAGGAAGAGTCAGTCTTCTTGTACATGAGGCGGCAATTTGCCTTCTGTATTTAATTCCGATGTAATTTCTGTGTTTCAACGTCAATAAGAAGGTGAAAGGGATACAGTAAACCTGAAGTGAAGCATCGGAAGCTATAAGTAGTGTCACTGGAATGGTTCAAAACATAGACAGTAAGAAGAGTCTGTCTTCTTGTACTTAAGTCGGCATTGTGCCTCTTGTATATAATTCCGAAGCAATTTCTGTGTTTCATCGTAAATAAGAAGCTTAGAGGGATACAGTAAACCTGAAGTGAAGCATCGGAATCTATAACTAGTGTCACAGGAATGGTTCAAAACATAGACAGTAAGAAGAGCCAGTCTTCTTGTGCCTGAGTCGGCATTGTGCCTTTTGTGTTTCATTCCGATGCAATTTCTGTGTTCCATCGTCAATAAGAAGGTCAGAGTGATACAGTAAACCTGAAGTGAAGCATCGGAATCTATAACTAGTGGCACAGGAATGGTTCTAACTATAGACAAAAACAAGAGTAAGTGTTCTTGTACTGAAGTCGGCATTGTGTTTTTTGAATTTAATTAAGATACAATTTCTGTGTTTCATCGTCAATAAGGAGGTCAGAGGGATACAGTAAACCTGAAGTGAAGCATCGGAATCTATAACTAGTGTCACAGGAATGGTTCAAAATGTAGACAGTAAAAAGAGTCAGTCTTTTTGTACTTAAGTCGGCATTGTGCCTTTGTATTTAATTCCGATGCAATTTCTGTGTTTCATCGTCAATACGAAGGTCAGAGGGACATAGTAAACCTGAAGTGAAGCATCGGAATCTATAACTAGTGTCACAGGAATATTTCAAAACATAGACAGTAGGAAGGGTCAGTCTTCTTGTACTTAAGTCGGCACTGTGCCTTTTGTGTTTAATTCCGATGCAATATCTCTGTTTCTTCGTCAATAAGAAGGTCAGAGGAATACAGTAAACCTGAAGTGAAGCATCGGAATCTATAACTAGTGTCACAGGAATGGTTCCAACATAGACAGTAAGAAGAATCAGTCTTCTTGTACTTAAGTCGGCATTGTGCCTTTTGTATTTAATTCCGATTGCTATTTCTGTGTTTCATCGTCAATAAGAAGGTCAGAGGGATACAGTAAACCTGAAGTGAAGCATCGGAATCTATAACTAGTGTCACAGGGATGGTTCAAAACATAGAGAGTAGGAAGAGTCAGACTTCTTGTACTTAAGTCGGCATTGTGCCTTTTGTATTTCATTCTGATGCAATTTCTGTGTTTCATCGGCAATAACAAGGTCAGAGGGATACAGTAAACCTGAAGTGAAGCATCGGAATCTATATCTAGTGTCACAGGAATGGTTCAAAACAGTGTCAGTAAGAAGAATCAGTCTTCTTGTACTTTAATCGGCGTTGTGCCCTTTTATTGAATTCCGATGCAATTTCTGTGTTTCGTCGTCTACAAGAAGGTCAGAGGGATACAGTAAACCTATAAGTGAAGCATCGGAATCTATAACTAGTGCCACAGGAATGGTTCAAAACACAGTCAGGAAGAAAAGTCAATCGACTTGTACATAAATCGGCATTGTGCCATTTGTATTTAATTCCGATGCAATTTCTGTGTTTCATCGTCAATAAGAAAGTCCAAGGGATGCAGTACACCTGAAGTGAAACATCGGAATCTATAACTTGTGTCACAGGAATGGTTAAAATCATAGACAGTAAGATGAGTCAGTCTTCTTGTACGTAAGTCAGCATTATGCTTTTTCTATTTAATTCCGATGCAGTTTCTGTGTTTCATCGTCAATAAGAAGGTCAGAGGGATACAGTAAACCTGGAGTGAAGCATCGGAATCTGTAACTAGTGTCACAGGAGTGCTTCAAAACATAGACAGTAGGAAGAGTCAGTCTTCTTGTACTTGAGTCGGCATTTTGCCTTCTGTATTTAATTCCGTTGTAATTTCTGTGTTTCATCGTCAATAAGAAGGTCAGAGGGATACAGTAAACCTGAAGTGAAGCATCGGAATCAATAACTAGTGTCACAGGAATGGTTCAAATCATAGACAGTAGGAAGAGTAAGTCTTCTTGTACTTAAGTCGGCATTGTGCTTTTTCTATTTAATTCAGATCCAATTTCTGTGTTTCATCGTCAATAAGAAGGTCAGAGGGATACAATAAACCTGAAGTGAGGCATCGGAATCTATAACTAGTGTCACAGGAATGGTTAAAAACATAGACAGTACGAAGAGTCAGTCTTCTTGTACGTGAGTCAGCATTGTTCCTTTTGTATTTAATTCCGATGCAATTTCTATGTTTCATCGTCAATAAAAAGGGCAGAGGGATACAGTAAACCTGAAGTGAAGAATCGGAATCTATAACTAGTGTCACAGGAATGGTTCAAAACATAGACAGTAGGAAGAGTCAGTCTTCCTGTACTTAGGTCGGCATTGTGCCTTTTCTATTTAATTCCGATGCAATTTATTTGTTTCATCGTCAATAAGAACGTCAGAGGTATACAGTAAACCTGAAGTGAGGCATCGGAATCTATAACTAGTGTCACAGGAATGGTTCTGAACATAGACAGTAAGAGGAGTCAGTCTTCTTGTACTTAAGGTGGCATTGTGCTTATTCTATTTAATTCCGGTCAAATTCTGTGCTTCATCGTCAATAAGAAGGTCAGAGAGATACAGTAAATCTGAAGTGAATAATCGGAATCTATAACTAGTGTCACAGGAATGGATCAAAACATAGAGAGTAAGAAGAGTCAGTCTTCCTGTACTTAAGTCGGCATTGTGCCTTTTCTGTTTAATTCCGATGCAATTTCTGTTTTTCATCGTCAATAAGAAGGTCCAAGGGATACTGTAAACCTGAAGTGAATCATCGGAATCTATAACTAGTGTCACAGGAATGGTTCAAAACATAGACAATAAGAAGGGTCAGTCTTCTTGTACTAAAGTCGGCATTGTGCCTTTTGTATTTCATTCCGATGCAATTTCGGTGTTTCATCGACTATAAGAAGTTCAGAGGGATACAGTTAACCGGAAGTGAAGCATCGGAATCTATAACTAGTGTCACAGGAATGGTTAAAGACATGGACAGTAGGAAGAGTCAGTCTTCTTGTACCTAAGTCGGCATTGTGCCTTTTGTATTTAAAGCCGAAGCAATTTCTGTGTTTCATCGTCAATAAGAAGGTCAGAGGGATACAGTAAACCTGAAGTGAAGCATCGGAATCTATAACTAGTGTCACAGGAATTGTTAAAAACATAGACAGTAGGAAGAGTCAGTCTTCTTGTACTTGAGTCGGCATTGTGCCTTTTGCATTTAATTCCGATGCAATCTCTGTGTTTCATCGTCAATAAGAAGGTAAGAGGGATACAGTAAACCTGAAGTGAAGCATCGGAATCTAAAACTAATGTCACAGGAATGGTTCAAAACATAGACAGTAGGAGGAGTCAGTCTTCTTGTACTTAAGTCGGCATTGTGCCTTTTCTATTTAATTCCGATGCAATATCTCTGTTTCTTCGTCAATAAGAAGGTCAGATGGATACAGTAAACCTGAAGTGATAAATCGGAATCTATAAATAGTGTCACAGGAATGATTCAAATCATAGACAGTAGGAAAAGTGAAACTACTTGTACTTAAGTCGGCATTGTGCCATTTGTATTTAATTCCGATGGAATTTCTGTGTTTCAACGTCAATAACAAAGTCCAAGGGAAACAGTAAACCTGAAGTGTGGCATCGGAATCTATAACTAGTGTCACAGGAATGGTTCAAACATAGTCAGTAAGAAGAGTCAGTCTTCTTGTACTTAAGCCGGCATTGTGCCTTTTCTATTTAATTCCGATGCAATTTCTGTGATTCATCGTCAATAAGACGGTCCAAGGGTTGCAGTACACCAGAAGTGAAGCATCGGAATCTATAACTAGTGTCACAGGAATGGTTAAAATCATAGACAGTAAGTAGAGTCAGTCTTCTTGTTTTTAAGTCTGCATTTTGCCTTTCGTATTTAATTCCGTTGCAATTTCGTTGGATCATCGTCAATAAGATGGTCCAAGGGATACAGTAAACCTGACGTGAAGCATCGGAAGCTATTACTAGTGTCACAGGATCGGTTCTAAACGTAGACAGTATGAAGAGTCAGTCTTCTTGTACTTAAGTCGGCATTGTGCCTTTTGTATTTAATTCCGATGCAATTTCTGTGTTTCATCATCAATAAGAAGGTATGAGGGATACAGTAAACCTGAAGTGAAGTATCGGAGTATATAACTAGTGTCACAGGAATGGTTCAAAACATAGTCAGTAGGGAGAGTCTGTCTTCTTGTACTTAAGTCGGCATTGTGCCTTTTCTATTTAATTCCAATGCAATATCTGTGTCCAATCGTCAATAAGAAGGTAAGAGGTATACAGTAATCCTGAAGTGAAGCATCGGAATCTATAACTAGTGTAACAGGAATGGTTCAAAACATAGACGGTAGGAAGAGTCAGTCTTCTTGTACTTATCTCGGCATTGTGCCTTTTCTATTTAATTCCGATGCAATTTCTGTGTTTCATCGTCAATAAGAAGGTCAGAGGGATACAGTAAACCTAAAGTGAGGCATCGGAATCTATCACTAGTGTCACAGGAATGGTTCAAACATAGACAGTACGAAGAGTCAGTCTTCTTGTACTTGAGTCGGCATTGTGCCTTTTGGATTTACTTCCGATGTAATTTCTGTGTTTCATCGTCAATAAGAAGGTCAGAGGGATACAGTAAACCTGAAGTGAAGAATCGGAGTATAAAACTAGTGTCACAGGAATGGTTCAAAACATAGTCAGTAGGGAGAGTCAGTCTTCTTGTACTTAAGTCGGCATTGTGCCTTTTCTATTTAATTCCAATGCATTATCTGTGTCCAATCGTCAATAAGAAGGTAAGAGGTATACAGTAATCCTGAAGTGAAGCATCGGAATCTATAACTAGTGTAACAGGAATGGTTCAAAACATAGACGGTAGGAAGAGTCAGTCTTCTTGTACTTATCTCGGCATTGTGCCTTTTCTATTTAATTCCGATGCAATTTCTGTGTTTCATCGTCAATAAGAAGGTCAGAGGGATACAGTAAACCTAAAGTGAGGCATCGGAATCTATCACTAGTGTCACAGGAATGGTTCAAACATAGACAGTAAGAAGAGTCAGTCTTCTTGTACTTGAGTCGGCATTGTGCCTTTTGGATTTACTTCCGATGTAATTTCTGTGTTTCATCGTCAATAAGAAGGTCAGAGGGATACAGTAAACCTGAAGTGAAGAATCGGAATCTATAACTAGTGTCACAGGAATGGTTAAAAATATAGAAAGTAGGAAGAGTCAGTCTTCTTGAACTTAAGTCGGCATTGTGCCTTTTCTATTTAATTCCGATGCAATTTATTTGTTTCATCGTCAATAAGAAGGTCAGAGGCATACAGTAAACCTGAAGTGAGGCATCGGAATCTATAACTAGTGTCACAGGAATGGTTCAAATCATAGACAGTTATAAGAGTCAGTCCTCTTGTACTTAAGTCGGCATTGTGCCTTTTCTATTTAATTCCGATGCAATTTCTGTGTTTCATCGTCAATAAGAAGGTCACAGGGGTACAGTAAACCTGAAGTGAGGCATCGGAATCTATAACTAGTGTCACAGGAATGGTTCAAAACATAGGCAGTAAGAAGAGTCAGTCTTCTTGTACTTAAGTCGGCATTGTGCTTTTTGTATTTAATTCCGATGCAATTTCTGTGTTTCATCGTCAATAAGAAGGTCAGAGGGATACAGTAAACCTGAAGTGAGAAATCGGAATCTATAACTAGTGTCACAGGAATGGTTCAAAACATAGAAAGTAGGACGAGTCAGTCTTCGTTTACTTAAGTTCGCATTGTGCCTTTTCTATTTGATTCCGATGGAATTTCTGTGTTTCATCGTCAATAAGAAGGTCAGAGGGATACAGTAAACCTGAAGTGAGGCATCGGAATCTATAACTTGTGTCACTGGAATGGTTCAAACATAGTCAGTAAGAAGAGTCAGTCTTCTTGTATATAAGTCGGCATTGTGCCTTTTGTATTTAATTCCGATGTAATTTCTGTGTTTCATCGTCAATAAGAAGGTCAGAGGGATACAGTAAACCTGAAGTGAAGAATCGGAATCTATAACTAGTGTCACAGGAATGGTTAAAAATATAGAAAGTAGGAAGAGTCAGTCTTCTTGTACTTAAGTCGGCATTGTGCCTTTTCTATTTAATTCCGATGCAATTTATTTGTTTCATCGTCAATAAGAAGGTCAGAGGCATACAGTAAACCTGAAGTGAGGCATCGGAATCTATAACTAGTGTCACAGGAATGGTTCAAATCATAGACAGTTAGAAGAGTCAGTCTTCTTGTACTTAAGTCGGCATTGTGCCTTTTGTATTTAATTCCGATGCAATTTCGGTGTTTCATCGTCAATAAGAAGATCAGAGGGATACAGTAAACCTGAAGTAAAGTATCGGAAGCTATAACTATTGTCACAGGATCGGTTCAAAACATAGACAGTATGAAGAGTCAGTCTTCATGTACTTAAGTCGGCATTGTGCCTTTTCTAATTAATTCCGATGCAATTTCTGTGTTTCATCATCAATACGAAGGTCAGAGGGATACAGTAAACCTGAAGTGAAGCATCGGTGTCTATAACTAGTGTCACAGGTTTGGTTCAAAACATAGACAGTAAGAAGAGTCAGTCTTCTTGTACTTAAGTCGGCATTGTGCCTCTTGCATTTCATTCCGATGCAACTTATGTGTTTCATCGTCAATAAGAAGGTCCAAGGGATACAGTAAACCTGAAGTGAAGCATCGCCATCTATAATTAGTGTCACAGGAATGGTTCAAAGCATAGTCAGTAAGAAGGGTCAGTCTTCTTGTACTTAAGTTGGCATTGTGCCTTACTATTTAATTCCGATGCAGGTTCTGTGTTTCATCGTCAATAAGAAGGTCAGAGGTATACAGTAACCCTGAAGTGAAGCATCGGAATCTATAACTAGTGTAACAGGAATGGTTCAAAACATAGACAGTAGGAAGGGTCAGTCTTCTTGTACTTATGTCGGCATTGTGCCTTTTCTATTCACTTCCGATGCAAATTCTGTGTTTCATAGTCAATAAGAAGGTCCGTGGGATACAGTAAACCTGAAGTGAAGCAACGGAATCTATATCTAGTGTCACAGGAATGGTTCAAAACGTAGAGAGTAGGAACAGTCAGTCTTCTTGTACTTAAGGCGACATTGTGCCTTTTATATGTAATTGCGATGCAATTTCTGTCTTTCATCGTCAATAAGAGGGTCAGAGGATTACAGTAAACCTGAAGTGAAGCATCAGAATCCATAGCTAGTGTCACAGGATTAGTTCAAAACATAGACAGTATGAAGAGTCAGTCTACTTGTATTTTATCGGCATTGTGCATTTTGTATATAATTCCGATATAATTTCTGTGTTTCATCGCAAATAAGAAGGTCCAAGGGATACAGTACACCTGAAGTGAAGCATCGGAATCTATAACTAGTGTCACATTAATGGTTCGAATCATAAACAGTAAGAAAAGTCAGTCTTCTTGTACTTAAGACAGCAGTGTGTCCTTTCTATTAAATTCCGATGCAATTTCTGCGTTTCATCGTCAATAAGAAGGTCAGAGGAATACAGTAAACATGAAGTGAAGCATCGGAATCTATAACTAGTGTTACAGGAATGGTTCAAGTCATAGACAGTAGGAAGAGTCAGTCTTCTTGTACTTGAGTCGGCATTGTGCCTTTTGCATTTAATTCCGATGCAATTTCTGTGTTTCATCGTCAATAAGAAGGTCAGAGGGATACAGTAAACCTGAAGTGAAGCATCGTAGTCTATAACTAGTGTCACAGGAATGGTTCAAAACATAGACAGTAAGAAGAGTCAGTCCACTTGTACTTAAGTCGGCATTGTGCCTTTTGTATTTAATTCCGATGCAATTTCTGTGTTTCATCGTCCATAAGAAAGTCCAAGGGATACAGTACACCTGAAGTGAAGCATCGGAATCAATAACTAGTGTCACAGGAATGGTTCAAATCATAGACAGTAAGATGAGTCAGTCTTGTTGTACCTAAGTCAGCATTGTGCTGTTTGTATTTAATTCCGATGCAATTTCTGTTTTTCAACGTCAATAAAAAGGTCAGAGGGATACAGTAAACCTGGAGTGAAGCATCGGAATCTATAACTAGTGTCACAGGAATGCTTCAAAACATAGACAGTAGGAAGAGTCAGTCTTCTTGTACATGAGTCGGCAATTTGCCTTCTGTATTTAATTCCGATGTAATTTCTGTGTTTCATCGTCAATAAGAAAGTCCAAGGGATGCAGTACACCTGAAGTGAAGCATCAGAATCTATAACTAGTGTCACAGGAATGGTTCAAAACATAGACAGTAAGATGAGTCAGTCTTCTTGTACGTAAGTCGGCATTATGCCTTTTCTATTTAATTCCGATGCAATTTCTGTGTTTCGTCGTCAATAAGAGGGTCCAAGGGATACAATAAACCTGAAGTGAAGCATCGGAATCTATAACTAGTGTCACAGGAATGGTTCAAAACACAGACAGTAATAAGAGTCAGTCTTCTTGTACTTAAGTCGGCATTGTGCCTTTTGTATTTAATTTCGAAGCAATTTCTGTGTTTCATCTTCAATAAGAAAGTCAGAGGGATACAGTAAACCTGAAGTGAAGCATCGGAATCTATAACTAGTGTTACAGGAAGGGTTCAAAACATAGAGAGTAGGAAGAGTCAGTCTTCTTGTACTTAAGTCGGCATTGTGCCTTTTGTATTCCATTCTGATGCAATTTCTGTGTTTCATCGGCAATAAGAAGGTCAGAGGGATACAGTAAACCTGAAGTGAAGCATCGGAACCTATATCTAGTGTCACAGGAATGGTTCAAAACAGTGTCAGTAAGAAGAATCAGTCTTCTTGTACTTAAATCGGCGTTGTGCCTTTTGTATTTAATTCCAATGCAATTTCTGTGTTTCGTCGTCAATAGGAAGGTCAGAGGGACACAGTAATCCAGAAGTGAAGCGTCAAAATCTATAACTAGTGTCACAGGAATGGTTCAAAACAGTGTCAGTAAGAAGAATCAGTCTTCTTGTACTTAAATCAGCGTTGTGCCTTTTTATTGAATTCCGATGCAATTTTTGTGTTTCATCGTCAACAAGAAGGTCAGAGGGATACAGTAAACCAATAAGTGAAGCATCGGAATCTATAACTAGTGTCACAGGAATGCTTCAAAGATAGACAGTAGGAAGAGTCAGACTTCTTGTACATGAGGCGGCAATTTGCCTTCTGTATTTAATTCCGATGGAATTTCTGTGTTTCAACGTCAATAAGAAGGTGAAAGGGATACAGTAAACCTGAAGTGAAGCATCGGAAGCTATAAGTAGTGTCACTGGAATGGTTCAAAACATAGACAGTAAGAAGAGTCTGTCTTCTTGTACTTAAGTCGGCATTGTGCCTCTTGTATATAATTCCGAAGCAATTTCTGTGTTTCATCGTAAATAAGAAGCTTAGAGGGATACAGTAAACCTGAAGTGAAGCATCGGAATCTATAACTAGTGTCACAGGGATGGTTCAAAACATAGAGAGTAGGAAGAGTCAGTCTTCTTGTACTTAAGTCGGCATTGTGCCTTTTGTATTTCATTCTGATGCAATTTCTGTGTTTCATCGGCAATAAGAAGGTCTGAGGGATACAGTAAACCTGAAGTGAAGCATCGGAATCTATATCTAGTGTCACAGGAATGGTTCAAAACAGTGTCAGTAAGAAGAATCAGTCTTCTTGTACTTAAATCGGCGTTGTGCCCTTTTATTGAATTCCGATGCAATTTCTGTGTTTCATCGTCAACAAGAAGGTCAGAGGGATACAGTAAACGTATAAGTGAAGCCTCGGAATCTATAACTAGTGCCACAGGAATGGTTCAAAACACAGTCAGGAAGAAAAGTCAGTCTTCTTGTACATAAATCGGCATTGTGCCTTTTGTATTTAATTCCGATGCAATTTCTGTGTTTCATCGTCAATAAGAAAGTCCAAGGGATGCAGTACACCTGAAGTGAAACATCGGAATCTATAACTTGTGTCACAGGAATGTTTAAAATCATAGACAGTAAGATGAGTCAGTCTTCTTGTACGTAAGTCAGCATTATGCTTTTTCTATTTAATTCCGGTGCAGTTTCTGTGTTTCATCGTCAATAAGAAGGTCAGAGGGATACAGTAAACCTGGAGTGAAGCATCGGAATCTATAACTAGTGTCACAGGAGTGCTTCAAAAACATAGACAGTAGGAAGAGTCAGTCTTCTTGTACTTGAGTCGGCATTTTGCCTTCTGTATTTAATTCCGTTGTAATTTCTGTGTTTCATCGTCAATAAGAAGGTCAGAGGGATACAGTAAACCTGAAGTGAAGCTTCGGAATCAATAACTAGTGTCACAGGAATGGATCAAAACATAGAGAGTAAGAAGAGTCAGTCTTCCTGTACTTAAGTCGGCATTGTGCCTTTTCTGTTTAATTCCGATGCAATTTCTGTTTTTCATCGTCAATAAGAAGGTCCAAGGGATACTGTAAACCTGAAGTGAGTCATCGGAATCTATAACTAGTGTCACAGGAATGGTTCAAAACATAGACAATAAGAAGGGTCAGTCTTCTTGTACTAAAGTCGGCATTGTGCCTTTTGTATTTCATTCCGATGCAATTTCGGTGTTTCATCGACTATAAGAAGTTCAGAGGGATACAGTTAACCGGAAGTGAAGCATCGGAATCTATAACTAGTGTCACAGGAATGGTTAAAGACTTGGACAGTAGGAAGAGTCAGTCTTCTTGTACGTAAGTCGGCATTGTGCCTTTTGTATTTAAAGCCGAAGCAATTTCTGTGTTTCATCGTCAATAAGAAGGTCAGAGGGATACAGTAAACCTGAAGTGAAGCATCGGAATCTATAACTAGTGTCACAGGAATTGTTAAAAACATAGACAGTAGGAAGAGTCAGTCTTCTTGTACTTGAGTCGGCATTGTGCCTTTTGCATTTAATTCCGATGCAATCTCTGTGTTTCATCGTCAATAAGAAGGTCAGAGGGATACAGTAAACCTGAAGTGAAGCATCGGAATCTAAAACTAATGTCACAGGAATGGTTCAAAACATAGACAGTAGGAGGAGTCAGTCTTATTGTACTTAAGTTGGCATTGTGCCTTTTCTATTTAATTCCGATGCAATATCTCTGTTTCTTCGTCAATAAGAAGGTCAGATGGATACAGCAAACCTGAAGTGATAAATCGGAATCTATAAATAGTGTCACAGGAATGGTTCAAATCATAGACAGTAGGAAAAGTGAAACTACTTGTACTTAAGTCGGCATTGTGCCTTTTGTATTTAATTCCGATGGAATTTCGGTGTTTCAACGTCAATAACAAAGTCCAAGGGAAACAGTAAACCTGAAGTGTGGCATCGGAATCTATAACTAGTGTCACAGGAATGGTTCAAACATAGTCAGTAAGAAGTGTCAGTCTTCTTGTACTTAAGCCGGCATTGTGCCTTTTCTATTTAATTCCGATGCAATTTCTGTGATTCATCGTCAATAAGACGGTCCAAGGGTTGCAGTACACCAGAAGTGAAGCATCGGAATCTATAACTAGTGTCACAGGAATGGTTAAAATCATAGACAGTAAGTAGAGTCAGTCTTCTTGTTTTTAAGTCTGCATTATGCCTTTCGTATTTAATTCCGATGCAATTTCGTTGTATCATCGTCAATAAGAAGGTCCAAGGGATACAGTAAACCTGACGTGAAGCATCGGAAGCTATTACTAGTGTCACAGGATCGGTTCTAAACATAGACAGTATGAAGAGTCAGTCTTCTTGTACTTAAGTCGGCATTGTGCCTTTTGTATTTAATTCCGATGCAATTTCTGTGTTTCATCATCAACAAGAAGGTATGAGGGATACAGTAAACCAGAAGTGAAGCATCGGAGTATATAACTAGTGTCACAGGAATGGTTCAAAACATAGTCAGTAGGGAGAGTCAGTCTTCTTGTACTTAAGTCGGCATTGTGCCTTTTCTATTTAATTCCAATGCAATATCTGTGTCCAATCGTCAATAAGAAGGTAAGAGGTATACAGTAAACCTGAAGTGAAGCATCGGAATCTATAACTAGTGTCACAGGAACGGTTCGAAACATAGACAGTAGGAAGGGTCAGTCTACTTATACTCAAGTCAGCATTGTGCCTTTTCTATTTAATTCCGATGAAATTTCTGTGTTTCGTCGTCAATAAGAAGGTATAAGGGATACAGAAAACCTGAAGTGAAACATCGGAATCTATAACTAGCGTCACAGAAATGGTTCAAAACATAGACAGTAAGAAGAGTCGGTCCTTTTGCACTGCAGTCGGAATTGTGCATTTTGTATCTAATTCCAATGCAATTTCTGTGTGTTTCATCGTCAATAAGAAGGTCAGAGAGATACAGTAAACCTGAGGTGAAGCATCGGAATCTATAACTATTGTCACAGGAATGGTTGAAAACATAGACTGTAGGAAGAGTCAGTCTTCTTGTACTTAAGTCGGCGTTGTGCCTCTTCTATTTAATTCCGATGCAATTTCTGTGTTTCGTCGTCAATAAGAAGGTCCAAGGGATACAGTAAACTTGAAGTGAAGCATCGGAATCTATAACTAGTGTCACAGGAATGGTTCAGAACATAGACAGTATAAGAGTCAGTCTTCTTGTACTTAAGTCGGCATTGTGCCTTTAGTATTTAATTCCGATGCAATTTCAGTGTTTCATCGTCAATAAGAAGGTCAGAGGGATACAGTAAACCTGAAGTGAAGCATCGGAATCTATATCTAGTGTCACAGGAATGGTTCAAAACATAGAGAGTTGGAAGAGACAGTCTACTTGTACTTAAGTCGGCATTGTGCCTTTTGTATTTAATTCCGATGCAATTTCTGTGTTTCATCATCAATAAGAAGGTATGAGGGATACAGTAAACCTGAAGTGAAGCATCGGAGTATATAACTAGTGTCACAGGAATGGTTCAAAACATAGTCAGTAGGGAGAGTCAGTCTTCTTGTACTTAAGTCGGCATTGTGCCTTTTCTATTTAATTCCAATGCAATATCTGTGTCCAATCGTCAATAAGAAGGTAAGAGGTATACAGTAAACCTGAAGTGAAGCATCGGAATCTATAACTAGTGTCACAGGAATGGTTCAAAACATAGACGATAGGAAGAGTCAGTCTTCTTGTACTTATCTCGGCATTGTGCCTTTTCTATTTAATTCCGATGCAATTTCTGTGTTTCATCGTCAATAAGAAGGTCAGAGGGATACAGTAAACCTAAAGTGAGGCATCGGAATCTATCACAAGTGTCACAGGAATGGTTCAAACATAGACAGTAAGAAGAGTCAGTCTTCTTGTACTTGAGTCGGCATTGTGCCTTTTGGATTTACTTCCGATGTAATTTCTGTGTTTCATCGTCAATAAGAAGGTCAGAAGGATACAGTAAACCTGAAGTGAAGAATCGGAATCTATAACTAGTGTCACAGGAATGGTTCAAAACATAGAAAGTAGGAAGAGTCAGTCTTCTTGTACTTAAGTCGGCATTGTGCCTTTTCTATTTAATTCCGATGCAATTTATTTGTTTCATCGTCAATAAGAAGGTCAGAGGCATACAGTAAACCTGAAGTGAGGCATCGGAATCTATAACTAGTGTCACAGGAATGGTTCAAATCATAGACAGTTAGAAGAGTCAGTCTTCTTGTACTTAAGTCGGCATTGTGCCTTTTCTATTTAATTCCGATGCAATTTCTGTGTTTCATCGACAATAAGAAGGTCACAGGGGTACAGTAAACCTGAAGTGAGGCATCGGAATCTATAACTAGTGTCACAGGAATGGTTCAAAACATAGAAAGTAGGACGACTCAGTCTTCGTTTACTTAAGTTCGCATTGTGCCTTTTCTATTTAATTCCGATGGAATTTCTGTGTTTCATCGTCAATAAGAAGGTCAGAGGGATACAGTAAACCTGAAGTGAGGCATCGGAATCTATAACTAGTGTCACAGGAATGGCTCAAACATAGTCAGTAAGAAGAGTCAGTCTTCTTGTATATAAGTCGGCATTGTGCCTTTTCTATCTAATTCCGATGCAATTTCGGTGTTTCATCGTCAATACGAAGGTCAGAGGGATACTGTACACCTGAAGTGAAGCATCGGAATCTATAACTATTGTCACAGGAATTGTTCAAAACATAGACAGTAAGATGGGTCAGTCTTCTTGTACTTAAGTCGGCATTGTGCCTTTTGTATTTAATTCCGATGCAATTTCGGTGTTTCATCGTCAATAAGAAGATCAGAGGGATACAGTAAACCTGAAGTGAAGCATCGGAATCTATAACTAGTGTCACAGGAATGGTTCAAAACAAGGACAGTAGGAGGAGTCAGTCTTCTTGTACTTAAGTCGGCATTGTGCCTTTTCTATTTAATTCCGTTGCACTTTCTGTGTTTCATCGTCAATAAGAAGGTCCAAGGGATACAGTAAACCTGAAATGAAGCATCGGATTCTATAACTAGTGTCACAGGAATGGTTCAAAACATTGACAGTAGGAAGAGTCAGTCTTCATGTACTTAGCCGGCATTGTGCCTTTTCTATTTCATTCCGATGCAAATTTCTGTGTTTCGTCGTCAATACGAAGGACCAAGGGATACAATTAAACTGAAGTGAAGCATCGGAATCTATAACTAGTGTCACAGGAATGGATCAAAACATAGACAGTAAAAAGAGTCAGTCTTCTTGTACTTATGTCGGCAATGTGTCTTTTGTATTTAATTCCGTTGCAATTTCTGTGTTTCATCGTCAATAGGAAGGTCCAAGTAATACAGTAAACCTGAAGTGAAGCATCGGAATCTATAACTAGTGTCACAAGAATGGTTCCAAACATAGACAGTAAGAAGAATCTGAATTCTTGCATTTAAGTCGGCATTGTGCCTTTTCTATTTAATTCCGATGCAATTTCTGTGTTTCATCGTCAATAAGAAGGTCAGAGGGATACAGTAAACCTAAAGTGAAGCATCGGAATCTATAACTAGTGTAACAGGAACGGTTCGAAACATAGACAGTAGGAAGGATCAGTCTACTTATACTCAAGTCAGCATTGTGCCTTTTCTATTTAATTCCGATGAAATTTCTGTGTTTCGTCGGCAATAAGAAGGTATAAGGGATACAGAAAACCTGAAGTGAAACATCGGAATCTATAACTAGCGTCACAGAAATGGTTCAAAACATAGACAGTAAGAAGAGTCGGTCCTTTTGCACTGCAGTCGGAATTGTGCATTTTGTATCTAATTCCAATGCAATTTCTGTGTGTTTCATCGTCAATAAGAAGGTCAGAGAGATACAGTAAACCTGAGGTGAAGCATCGGAATCTATAACTAGTGTCACAGGAATGGTTCAAAACATAGGCTTTAAGAAGAGTCCGTCTTCTTGTACTTAAGTCGGCATTGTGCCTTTTCTATTTAATTCCGATGCAATTTCTGTGTTTCATCGTCAATAAGGTCACAGGGATACAGGAAACCTGAAGTGAGGCATCGGAATCTATAACTAGTGTCACAGGAATGGTTCAAAACATAGGCAGTAAGAAGAGTCAGTCTTCTTTTACTTAAGTCGGCATTGTGCCTTTTGTATTTAAATCCGATGCAATTTCTGTGTTTCATCGTCAATAAGAAGGTCAGAGGGATACTGTAAACCTGAAGTGAGAAATCGGAATCTATAACTAGTGTCACAGGAATGGTTCAAACATAGAAAGGAGGACGAGTCAGTCTTCGTGTACTTAAGTCGGCATTGTGCCTTTTCTATTTAATTCCGATGCAATTTCTGTGTTTCATCGTCAATAAGAAGGTCAGAGATATACAGTAAACCTGAGGTGAAGCATCGGAATCTATAACTAGTCTCACAGGAATGGTTCAAAACATAGTCAGTAAGAAGAGTCAGTCTTCTTGTATATAAGTCGGCATTGTGCCTTTTCTATTTAATTCCGATGCAATTTCGGTGTTTCATCGTCAATACGAAGGTCAGAGGGATACTGTAACCCTGAAGTGAAGCATCGGAATCTATAACTATGGTCACAGGAATTGTTCAAACATAGACAGTAAGATGGGTCAGTCTTCTTGTACTTAAGTCGGCATTGTGCCTTTTGTATTTAATTCCGATGCAATTTCGGTGTTTCATCGTCAATAAGAAAGTCAGAGGGATACAGTAAACCTGAAGTGAAGCATCGTAATATATAACTAGTGTCACAGGAATGGTTCAAAACATAGAGAGTTGGAAGAGACAGTCTACTTGTACTTAAGTCGGCATTGTGCCCTTTGTGTTTAATTCCGATGCAATTTCTGTGTCTCGTCGTCAATAAGAGGGTCAGAGGGATATAGTAAACTTGAAGTGAAGCATCGGAATCTATAACTAGTGTTACAGGAATGGTTCAAACATAGTCATAAAGAAGAGTCAGTCTTCTTGTACTTAAGTCGGCATTGTGCCTTTTAATTGAATTCCCATGCAATTTCTGTGTTTCATCGTCAATGAGAAGGTCAGAGGGATACAGTAAACCTGAAGTGAGGCAACGGAAACTATAACTAGTGTCACAGGAATGGTTCAAAACATAGACAGTTAGAAGAGTCAGTCTTCTTGTACTTAAGTCGGCATTGTGCCTTTTCTATTTAATTCCGATGAAATTTCTGTGTTTCATCGTCAATAAGAAGGTCACAGGGATACAGGAAACCTGAAGTGAGGCATCGGAATCCATAACTAGTGTCACAGGAATGGTTCAAAACATAAGCAGTAAGAAGAGTCAGTCTTCTTGTACTTAAGTCGGCATTGTGCCTTTTGTATTTAAATCCGATGCAATTTCTGTGTTTCATCGTCAATAAGAAGGTCAGAGGGGTACAGTAAACCTGAAGTGAGAAATCGGAATCTATAACAAGTGTCACAGGAATGGTTCAAACATAGATAGGAGGACGAGTCAGTCTTCGTGTACTTAAGTCGGCATTGTGCCTTTTCTATTTAATTCCGATGCAATTTCTGTGTTTCATCGTCAACAAGAAGGTCAGAGGGATACAGTAACCCTGAAGTGAGGCATCGGAATCTATAACTTGTGTCACAGGTATGGTTCAAAACATAGTCAGTAAGAAGAGTCAGTCTTCTTGTATATAAGTCGGCATTGTGCCTTTTCTATTTAATTCCGATGCAATTTCGGTGTTTCATCGTTAATACGAAGGTCAGAGGGATACTGTAACCCAGAAGTGAAGCATCGGAATCTATAACTATTGTCACAGGAATTGTTCAAACATAGACAGTAAGATGGGTCAGTCTTCTTGTACTTAAGTCGGCATTGTGCCTTTTCTATTTACTTCCGTTGCACATTCTGTGTTTCATCGTCAATATGAAGGTCCTAGGGATACAGTAAACGTGAAGTGAAGCATCGCATTCTATAACTAGTGTCACAGGAATGGTTTAAAACATTGACAGTAGGAAGAGTCTGTCTTCATGTACTTAGCCGGCATTGTGCCTTTTCTATTTCATTCCGATGCAAATTTCTGTGTTTCGTCGTCAATACGAAGGTCCAAGGGATACAATTAAACTGAAGTGAAGCTTCAGAATCTATAACTAGTGTCACAGGAATGGATCAAAACATAGACAGTAAATAGAGGCAGTCTTCTGGTACTTGAGTCGGCAATGTATCTTTTGTATTTCATTCCGATGCAATTTCTGTGTTTCATCGTCAATAGGAAGGTCCACGGGATACAGTAAACCTGAAGTGAAGCATCGGAATCTATAACTAGTGTCACATGAATGGTTCCGGACATAGACAGTAAGAAGAATCAGAATTCTTGCATTTAAGTCGGCATTGTGCCTTTTCTATTTAATTCCGATGCAATTTCTGTGTTTCATCGTCAATAAGAAGGTCAGAGGGATACAGTAAACCTGAAGTGAAGCATCGGAATCTATAACTAGTGTCACAGGAATGGTTCAAAACATAGACAATAGGAAGGGTCAGTCTTCTTATACTCAAGTCAGCATTATGCCTTTTCTATTTAATTCCGATGCAATTTTTGTGTTTCGTCGTCGATAAGAAGGTATAAGGGATACAGAAAACCTGAAGTGAAACATCGGAATCTATAACTAGCGTCACAGAAATGGTTCAAAACATAGACAGTAATAAGAGTCGGTCCTTTTGCACTGTAGTCGGCATTGTGCATTTTGTATCTAATTCCAATGCAATTTCTGTGTTTCATCGTCAATAAGAAGGTCAGAGATATACAGTAAACCTGAGGTGAAGCATCGGAATCTATAACTAGTGTCACAGGAATGGTTGAATACATAGACCGTAGGAAGAGTCAGTCTTCTCGTGCTTAAGTCGGCGTTGTGCCTCTTCTATTTAATTCCGATGCAATTTCTGTGTTTCGTCGTCAATAAGAAGGTCCAAGGGATACAGTAAACCTGATGTGAAGCATCGGAATCTATAACTAGTGTCACAGGAATGGTTCAGAACATAGACAGTAATAAGAGTCAGTCTTCTGTACTTAAGTCGGCATTGTGCCTTTAGTATTTAATTCCGATGCAATTTCAGTGTTTCATCGTCAAGAAGAAGGTCAGAGGGATACAGTAAACCTGAAGTGAAGCATCGGAATCTATAACTAGTGTCACAGGAATGGTTCAAAACATAAAGAGTTGGAAGAGACAGTCTATTTGTACTTAAGTCGGCATTGTGCCCTTTGTATTTAATTCCGATGCAATTTCTGTGTTTCATCGTCAATATGAGGGTCAGAGGGATATAGTAAACTTGAAGTGAAGCATCGGAATCTATAACTAGTGTTACAGGAATGGTTCAAACATAGTCAGAAAGAAGAGTCAGTTTTCTTGTGCTTAAGTCGGCATTGTGCCTTTTAATTGAATTCCGATGCAATTTCTGTGTTTCATCGTCAATAAGAAGGTCAGAGGGATTCAGTAAACCTGAAGTGATTCATCGGAATCTATAACTAGTGTCACAGGAATGGTTCAAAACATAGACAGTAAGAAGAGTCAGTCTTCTTGTACTTAAGTCGGCATTGTGAATTTTCTATTTAATTCCGATGCAATTTCTATGTTTCATCGTCAATAAGAAGGGCAGAGGGATACTGTAAACCTGAAATGAGGCATTGGAATCTATAACTAGTGTCACAGGAATGGTTCAAAACATAGACAGTGAGGAGGGTCAGTCTTCTTTTACTTATGTCGGAATTGTGCCTTTTGAATTTAATTCCGATGCAATATGGGTGTTTCATCGTCAATAAGAAGGTTAGAGGGATACAGTAGACCTGAAGTGAAGCATCGGAATCTATACCTAGAGTCACAGGAATGGTTCAAAACATGGACATTAGGAAGAGTCAGTCTTCTTGTACTTAAGTCGGCATTGTGCCTTTTGTGTTTAATTCCGATGCTATTTCTCTGTTTCATCGTCAATAAGAAGGTCCAAGGGATACAGTAAACCTGTAGTGAAGCATCGGAATCTATAACTAGGTTCACAGGAATGGTGCAAAGCATGGACAGTAAGAAGAGTCAGTCTTTTTATACTTAAGTCGGCATTGTGCCTTTTGTAGTTAATTCCAATGCAATTTCTGTGTTTCTTTGACAATAAGAAGGTCCAAGAGATACAGTTATCCTGAAGTGAAGCATCGGAATCTATAACTAGTGTCACAGGAATGGTTCAAAACATAGTCAGTAAGAAGAGTCAGGCTTCTTGTACTTAAGTCGGCATTGTGCCCTTTTCAATTAATTTCCGATGCAATTACCGTGTTTCATCGTCAATAAGAAGGTCAGAGGGATACAGTAAATCTGAAGTGAAGCATCGGAATCTCTAACTAGTGTCACAGGAATGGTTTAAATCATAGACAGTAGGAAGACTCACTCTTCTTGTACTTAGGTCGGCATTGTGCCTTTTCTATTTAATTCCGATGCAATTTCTGTGTTTCATCGTCAATAAGAAGGTCAGAGGGATACAGTAAACCTGAAATGAAGCATCGGAATCCGTAACTAGTGTCACAGCAATGGTTCCAAACATAGTCAGTAAGAAGAGTCAGTCTTCTTGTACTTAAGTCGGCATTGTGCCTTTTGTATTTAATTCCAATGCAATTTCTGTGTTTCATCGTCAATAAGAAGGTCCAAGGGATACAGCAAACCTGAAGTGAATCATCGGAATCTATAACTAGTGTCACACGAATGGTTCAAAACATGGTCAGTAAGAAGAGTCAGTCTTCTTGTACTTAAGTCGGCATTCTGCTTTTTGTATTTAATTCCGATGCAATTTCTGTGTTTCATCGTCAATAGGAAGGTCAGAGGGATACAGTAAACCTGAAGTGAAGCATCGGAATCCGTAACTAGTGTCACAGGAATGGTTCAAACATAGACAGTGGGAAGAGTCAGACTTCTTGTACTTAAGTCGGCATTGTGCCTTTTCTATTTAATTCCGTTGCACTTTCTGTGTTTCATCGTCAATAAGAAGGTCCAAGGGATACAGTAAACCTGAAATGAAGCATCGGATTCTATAACTAGTGTCACAGGAATGGTTCAAAACATAGACAGTAGGAAGAGTCTGTCTTCATGTACTTAGCCGGCATTGTGCCTTTTCCATTTCATTCCGATGCAATTTCTGTGTTTCGTCGTCAATACGAAGGTCCAAGGGATACAATTAATCTGAAGTGAAGCATCGGAATCTATATGTAGTGTCACAGGAATGGTTCAAAACATAGACAGTAAGAAGAGTCAGTCTTCTTGTACTTAAGTCGGCCATGTGCCTTTTGTATTTAATTCGGATGCAATTTCTGTGTTTCATTGTCAATAGGAAGGTCCAAGGGATACAGTAAACCTGAAGTGAAGCATCGGAATCTATAACTAGTGTCACAGGAATGGTTCCAAACATTGACAGTAGGAAGAATCAGTCTTCTTGCACTTAAGTCGGCATTGTGCCTTTTCTATTTAATTCCGATGCAATTTCTGTGTTTCATCGTCAATAAGAAGGTCAGAGGGATACAGTAAACCTGAAGTGAAGCATCGGAATCAATAACTAGTGTCACAGGAATGGTTCAAAACATAGACAATAGGAAGGGTCAGTCTTCTTGTACAAAAGTCAGCATTGTGCCGTTTCTATTAAATTCCGATGCAATTTCTGAGTTTCGTCGTCAATAAGAAAGTATAAGGATTACAGTAAACCTGAAGTGAAACATCGGAATCTATAACTAGTGTCACAGAAATGGTTCAAAACATAGACAGTAAGAAGAGTCGGTCCTTTTGCACTGTAGTCGGCATTGTGCATTTTGTATCTAATTCCAATGCAATATCTGTTTTTCATCGTCAATAAGAAGGTCAGAGAGATACAGTAAACCTGAGGTGAAGCATCGGAATCTATAACTAGTGTCACAGGAATCGTTGAAAACATAGACCGCAGGAAGAGTCAGTCTTTTTGTACTTAATTCGGCATTGTGCCTCTTCTATTTAATTTCGATGCAATTTCTGTGTTTCGTCGTCAATAAGAAGATCCAAGGGATACAGTAAGCCTGAAGAGAAGCATCGGAATCCATAACAAGTGTCACAGGAATGGTTTAAACATAGACAGTAGGAAGACTCAGTCTTCTTGAACTTACGTCGGCATTGTGCCTTTTCTATTTAATTCCGATGCAATTTCTGTGTTTCATCGTCAATAAGAAGGTCAGAGGGATACAGTAAACCTGAAGTGAATCATCGGAATCTATAACTAGTGTCACAGGAATGGTTCAAAGCATAGTCAGTAAGAAGAGTCAGTCTTCTTGGACTTAAGTCGGCATTGTGCTTTTTGTATTTAATTCCGATACAATTTCTGTGTTTCATCGTCAATAGGAAGGTCAGAGGGATGCAGTAAACCTGAAGTGAAGCATCGGAATCTATAACTAGTGTCACAGGAATGGTTCAAAACATAGACAGAGAGAAGAGTCAATCTTCTTGTACTTAAGTCGGCATTGTGCCTTTTGTATTTAATTCCGATGCAATTTCTGTGTTTCATCGTCAATAAGAAGGTCAGAGGGATACAGTAAACCTGAAGTGTAGCATTGGAATCCGTAACTAGTGTCACAGGAATGGTTCAAAACATAGACAGTAGGAAGAGTCAGTCTCCTTGTACTTAAGTCGGCATTGTGCCTTTTCTATTAGATTCCGTTGCACTTACTGTGTTTCATCGTCAATAAGAAGGTCCAAGGGATACAGTAAACCTGAAATGAAGCATCGGATTCTATAACTAGTGTCACGGGAATGGTTCAAATCATAGACAGTAGGAACAGTCAGTCTTCATGTACTTAGCCGGCATTGTGCCTTTTCTATTTCATTCCGATGCAATTTCTGTGTTTCGTCGTCAATACGAAGGTCCAAGGGATACAATTAATCTGAAGTGAAGCATCGGAATCTATAACTAGTGTCACAGGAATGGTTCAAAACATAGACAGTAAGAAGAGTCAGTCTTCTTGTACTTAAGTCGGCAATGTGCCTTTTGTTTTTAATTCCGATGCAATTTCTGTGTTTCATCGTCAATAGCAAGGTCCAAGGGATACAATAAACCTGAAGTGAAGCATCGGAATCTATAACTAGTGTCACAGGAATGGTTCCAAACATAGACAGTAGCCGGCCGAAGTGGCCGTGCGGTTAAAGGCGCTGCAGTCTGGAACCGCAAGACCGCTACGGTCGCAGGTTCGAATCCTGCCTCGGGCGTGGATGTTTGTGATGTCCTTAGGTTAGTTAGGTTTAACTAGTTCTAAGTTCTAGGGGACTAATGACCTCAGCAGTTGAGTCCCATAGTGCTCAGAGCCATTTGAACCATACACAGTAGGAAGAGTCAGTCTTCATGGACTTAGCCGGCATTGTGCCTTTTCTATTTCATTCCGATGCAATTTCTGTGTTTCGTCGTCAATACGAAAGTCCAAGGGATACAATTAATCTGAAGTGAAGCATCGGAATCAATAACTAGTGTCACAGGAATGGTTCAAAACATAGACAGAGAGAAGAGTCAATCTTCTTGTACTTAAGTCGGCATTGTGCCTCTTCTATTTAATTCCGATGCAATTTCTGTGTTTCATCGTCAATAAGAAGATCCAAGGGATACAGTAAACCTGAAGTGAAGCATCGGAATCCATAACTAGTGTCACAGGAAAGGTTCAGAACATAGACAATAATAAGAGTCAGTCTTCTTGTACTTAAGTCGGCATTGTGCCTTTTGTATTTAATTCCGATGCAATATCAGTGTTTCATCGTCAATAAGAAGGTCAGAGGGATACAGTAAACCTGAAGTGAAGCATCGGAATCAATAACTAGTGTCACAGGAATGGTTCAAAACATAGAGAGTTGGAAGAGACAGTCTTCTTGTACTTAAGTCGGCATTGTGCCTTTTGTATTTAATTCCGATGCAATTTCTGTGTTTCATCGTCAATAAGAGGGTCTGTGGGATATAGTAAACCTGAAGTGAAGCATCGGAATCTATAACTAGTGTCACAGGAATGGTTCAAACATAGTCAGTAAGAAGAGTCAGTCTCCTTGTACTTAAGTCGGCATTGTACCTCTTCTATTTACTTCCGATGCAATATCTGTGTTTCGTCGTCAATAAGAAGGTCCAAGGGATACAGTAAACCTGAAGTGAAGCATCGGAATCTCTAACTAGTGTCACAGGAAAGGTTTAAACATAGACAGTAGGAAGACTCAGTCTTCTTGTACTTAGGTCGGCATTGTGCCTTTTCTATTTAATTCCGATGCAATTTCTGTGTTTCATCGTCAATAAGAAGGTCAGAGGGATACAGTAAACCTGAAGTGAAACATCGGAATCTATAACTAGTGTCACAGGAATGGTTCAAAGCATAGTCAGTAAGAAGAGTCAGTCTTCTAGGACTTAAGTCGGCATTGTGCCTTTTGTATTTAATTCCGATACAATTTCTGTGTTTCATCGTCAATAGGAAGGTCAGAGGGATGCAGTAAACCTGAAGTGAAGCATCGGAATCAATAACTAGTGTCACAGGAATGGTTCAAAACATAGACAGTAAGAAGAGTCAGTCTTCTTGTACTTAAGTCGGCATTGTGCCTTTTGTATTTAATTCCGATGCAATTTCTGTGTTTCATCGTCAATAAGAAGGTCAGAGGGATACAGTAAACCTGAAGTGGAGCATCGGAATCCGTAACTAGTGTCACAGGAATGGTTCAAAACATAGACAGTAGGAAGAGTCAGTCTTCTTGTACTTAAGTCGGCATTGTGCCTTTTCTATTTAATTCCGTTGCACTTTCTGTGTTTCATCGTCAATAAGAATGTCCAAGAGATACAGTAAACCTGAAATGAAGCATCGGACTCTATAACCAGTGTTACGGGAATGGTTCAAAACATAGACAGTAGGAAGAGTCAGTCTTCATGTATTTAGCCGGCATTGTGCCTTTTCTATTTCATTCCGATGCAATTTCTGTGTTTCGTCGTCAATACGAAGGTCCAAGGGATACAATTAATCTGAAGTGAAGCATCGGAATCTATAACTAGTGTCACAGGAATGGTTCAAAACATAGACAGTAAGAAGTGTCAGTCTTCTTGTACTTAAGTCGGCAATGTGCCTTTTGTATTTAATTCCGATGCATTTTCTGTGTTTCATCGTCAATAGGAAGGTCCAAGGGATACAGTAACCCTGAAGTGAAGCATCGGAATCTATAACTAGTGTCACAGGAATGGTTCCAAACATAGACAGTAAGAGGTATCAGTCTTCTTGCACTTATGTCGGCATTGTGCCTTTTCTATTTAATTCCGATGCAATATCTGTGGTTCATCGTCAATAAGAAGGTCTGAGGGATACAGTAAACCTGAAGTGAAGCATCGGAATCTCTAACTAGTGTCACAGGAATGGTTCAAAACATAGACAATAGGAAGGGTCAGTCTTCTTGTACTCAAGTCAGCATTGTGCATTTTCTATTAAATTCCGATGTAATTTCTGTGTTTCGTCGTCAATAAGAAGGTATAAGGGATACAGTAAACCTGAAGTGAAACATCGAAATCTATAACTAGTGTCACAGAAATGGTTCAAAACATAGACAGTAAGAAGAGTCGGTCCTTTTGCACTGTAGTCGGCATTGTGCATTTTGTATCTAATTCCAATGGAATTCCTGTGTTTCATCGTCAATAAGAAGGTCCGAGAGATACAGTTAACCTGAGGTGAAGCTTCGGATTCTGTAACTAGTGTCACAGGAATGGTTGAAAACATAGACAGTAGGAAGAGTCAGTCTTCTTGTACTTAGGTCGGCATTGTGCCTCTTCTATTTAATTCCGATGCAATTTCTGTGTTTCGTCGTCAATAAGAAGGTCCAAGGAATACAGTCAACCTGAAGTGAAGCATCGGAGTCTATAACTAGTGTCACAGGAATGGTTCAAACATAGTCAGTAAGAAGAGTCAGTCTCCTTGTACTTAAGTCGGCATTGTGCCTCTTCTATTTAATTCCGATGCAATTTCTGTGTTTCGTCGTCAATAAGAAGGTCCAAGGGATACAGTAAACCTGAAGTGAAGCATCGGAATCTCTAACTAGTGTCACAGGAATGTTTTAAACGTAGAGAGTAGGAAGACTCAGTCTTCTTGTACTTAGGTCGGCATTGTGCCTTTTCTATTTAATTCCGATGCAATTTCTGTGTTTCATCGTCAATAAGAAGGTCAGAGGGATACAGTAAACCTGAAGTGAATTATCGGAATCTCTAACTAGTGTCACAGGAATGGTTCAAAGCATAGTCAGTAAGAAGAGTCAGTCTTCTTGGACTTAAGTCGGCATTCTGCATTTTGTATTTAATTCCGATACAATTTCTGTGTTTCATCGTCAATAGGAAGGTCAGAGGGATGCAGTAAACCTGAAGTGAAGCATCGGAATCTATAACTAGGGTCACAGGAATGGTTCAAAACATAGACAGTAAGAAGAGTCAGTCTTCTTGTACTTAAGTCGGTATTGTGCCTTTTGTATTTAATTCCGATGCAATTTCTGTGCTTCATCGTCAATAAGAAGGTCAGAGGGATACAGTAAACCTGAAGTGGAGCATCGGAACCCGTAACTAGTGTCACAGGAATGGTTCAAAACATAGACTGTAGGAAGAGTCAGTCTTCTTGTACTTAAGTCGGCATTGTGCCTTTTCTATTTAATTCCGTTGCACTTTCTGTGTTTCATCGTCAATAAGAGGGTCAGAGGGATACAGTAAACCTGAAGTGAAGCATCGGAATCTATAACTAGTGTCACAGGAATGGTTCAAAACACAGACAATAGGAAGGGTCAGTCTTCTTGTACTTAAGTCGGCATTGTGCCTCTTCTATTTAATTCCGATGCAATTTCTGTGCTTCGTCGTCAATAAGAAGGTCCAAGGGATACAGTCAACCTGAAGTGAAGCATCGGAATCTATAACTAGTGTCACAGGAAAGGTTCAGAACATAGACAGTAATAAGAGTCAGACTTCTTGTACTTAAGTCGGCATTGTGCCTTTTGTGTTTAATTCCGATGCAATTTCTGTGTTTCATTGTCAATAAGAAGGTCAGAGGGATACAGTAAACCTGAAATGAAGCATCGGATTCTATAACTAGTGTCACGGGAATGGTTCAAAACATAGACAGTAGGAAGAGTCAGTCTTCATGTACTTAGCCGGCATTGTGCCTTTTCTATTTCATTCCGATGCAATTTCTGTGTTTCGTCGTCAATACGAAGTTCCAAGGGATACAATTAATCTGAAGTGAAGCATCGGAATCTATAACTAGTGTCACAGGAATGGTTTAAACATAGACAGTAGGAAGACTCAGTCTTCTTGTACTTAGATCCTCATTGTGCCATTTCTATTTAATTCCGATGCAATTTCTGTGTTTCATCGTCAATAAGAAGGTCAGAGGGATACAGTAAACCTGAAGTGAAGCATCGGAAACTATAACTAGTGTCACAGGAATGGTTCAAAACATAGTCAGAAAGAAGAGTCAGTCTGCTTGTACTTAAGTCGACATTGTGCCTTTTGTATTTAATTCCGATGCAATTTCTGTGTTTCATTGGCAATAAGAAGATCAGAGGGATACAGTAAACCTGAAGTGAGGCATCGGAATCTTTAACTAGTGTCACAGCAATGGTTCCAAACATAGTCAGTAAGAAGAGTCAGTCTTCTTGTACTTAAGTCGACATTGTGCCTTTTGTATTTAATTCCGATGCAATTTCTGTGTTTCATCGACAATAAGAAGGTCCAAGGTATACAGTAAACCTGAAGTGAATCATCGGAATCTATAACTAGTGTCACAGGAATTGTTCAAAACATAGTCAGTAAGAAGAGTCAGTCTTCTTGGAATTAAGTCGGCATTGTGCCTTTTGTATTTAATTCCGATGCAATTTCTGTGTTTCATCGTCAATAGGCAGGTCAGAGGGATGCAGTAAACCTGAAGTGAAGCATCGGAATCTATAACTAGTGTCACAGGAATGGTTCAAAACATAGACAGTAAGAAGAGTCAGTCTTCTGCACTTAAGTCGGCATTGTGCCTTTTCTATTTAATTCCGATGCAATTTCTGTGGTTCATCGTCAATAAGAAGGTCAGAGGGATACAGTAATACTGAAGTGAAGCATCGGAATCTATAACTAGTGTCACAGGAATGGTTCAAAACACAGACAATAGGAAGGGTCAGTCTTCTTGTACTCAAGTCAGCACTGTGCCTTTTCTATTTAATTCCGATGCAATTTCTGTGTTTCGTCGTCAATAAGAAGGTATAAGGGATACAGTAAACCTCAAGTGGAACATCGGAATCTATAACTAGTGTCACAGAAATAGTTCACAACATAGACAGTAAGAAGACTCGGTCCTTTTGCACTGTTGTCGGCATTGTGCATTTTGTATCTAATTCCAATGCAATTTCTGTGTTTCATCGTCAATAAGAAGGTCCGAGAGATACAGTAAACCTGAGGTGAAGCATCGGAATCTATAACTAGTGGCACAGGAATGGTTGAAAACATAGACCGTAGGAAGAGTCAGTCTTCTTGTACTTAAGTCGGCATTGTGCCTCTTCTATTTAATTCCGATGCAATTTCTGTGTTTCGTCGTCAATAAGAAGGTCCAAGGGATACAGTTAACCTGAAGTGAAGCATCGGAATCTATAACTAGTGTCACAGGAATGGTTCAAACATAGTCAGTAAGAAGAGTCAGTCTTCTTGTACTAAAGTCGCCATTTGCCTTATAGTGGAATTCCGATGCAATTTCTGTGTTTCATCGTCAATAAGAAGGTCAGTGGGATACCGCAAACCTGAAGTGAAGCTTCGGAATCTGTAACTAGTGTCACAGGAATGGATCAAAACATAGTCAGAAAGAAGAGTCAGTCTTCTTGTAGTTAATTCGGCATTGCGCCTTTTGTATTTAATTCCGATGTTATTTCAGAGTACCGTCGTCAATAAGAAGGTCAGAGGGACACAGTAAGCCTGAAATGAAGCATCGGAATCTATAACTAGTGTCACAGGAATGGTTCAAAACATAGACAATAGGAAGACTCAGTCTCCTCGTATTTGAGTCGGCATTGTGCCTTTTGTATTTAATTCCGATGCAATTTCTGTGTTTCATCGTCAATAAGAAGATCAGAGGGATACTGTAAACCTGAAGTGAGGCATCGGAATCTATAACTAGTGTCACAGGAATGGTTCAAAACATAGTTAGTAAAAAGAGTCAGTCTTCTTGTACATAAGGCGGCATTGTGCATTTTGTATTTAATTCGGATGCAATTTCTGTGTTTCATCGCCAATAAGAGGGTCCAAGAGATACAGTAAACCTGAAGTGAGGCATCGGAATCTATAACTAGTGTCACAGGATAGATTCAAAACATAGACAGCTAGAAGAGTCAGTCCTCTTGTACTTAAGTCGGCATTGTGCCTTTTCT
This sequence comes from Schistocerca americana, assembly GCF_021461395.2. Taxonomy (NCBI): domain Eukaryota; kingdom Metazoa; phylum Arthropoda; class Insecta; order Orthoptera; family Acrididae; genus Schistocerca; species Schistocerca americana. Next base: position 761,814,803 of record NC_060123.1, read on the forward strand.
ATTTAATTCCGATGCAATTTTTATGTTTCATCGTCAAAAAGAAGGGCAGAGGGATACTGTAAACCTGAAGTGAGGCATCGGAATCTATAACTAGTGTCACAGGAATGGTTCAAAACATAGTAAGTAAAAAGAGTCAGTCTTCTTGTACATAAGGCGGCATTGTGCATTTTGTATTTAATTCCGATGCAATTTCTGTGTTTCATCGCCAATAAGAAGGTCCAAGAGATACAGTAAACCTGAAGTGAAGCATCGGAATCTATAACTAGTGTCACAGGAATGGTTCAAAACATAGTCAGTAAGAAGAGACAGTTTTCTTGTACTTAATTCTACATTGTGCCTTATGTATTTAATTACGATCCAATTTCAGTGTTTCATCGTTAATAAGAATGTCAGAGGGATGCAGTAAACCTGAAGTGAAGCATCGGAATCTATTACTAGTGTGACAGGAATGGTTCAAAACTTATTCAGTAAGAAGAATCATTCTTCTTGTACTTAAGGCGGCATTGTGCCTTTTCTATTTAATTATGATGAAATATCTGTGTTTCATCGTCAATAAGAAGGTCAGAGGGATACAATAAAACTGAAGTGAATCATCGGAAACTATAACTAGTGTCACAGGAATGGTTCAAATCATAGACAGTAAGTTGAGTCAGTCTTCTTGTACTTAAGTCGGCATTTTGATTTTTGTATTTAATTCCGATTCAATATCTGTGTTTCATCGTCAATAAGAAGGTCCAAGGGATACAGTAAACCTGAAGTGATGCATCGGAATCTACAACTAGTGTCACAGGAATGGTTCATAACATAGACAGTAACGAGAGTCAGTCTTCTTGTACTTAGGTCGCATTGTGCCATTTGTATATAACTCCGATGCAATTTCTGTGTTTCATCGTCAATAAGAAGGTCAGAGGGATACAGTTAACCTGAAGTGAAGCATCGGAATCTATAACTAGTGCCACAGGAATGGTTCAAAACAGTCAGTAAGAAGAGTCAGTCATCTTGTACTTAAGTCGGAATTGTGCCTTTTCTATTTAATTCTAATGCAATTTCTGTGTTTCATCGTATATAAGAAGGTCAGAGGGATACAGTAAACCTGAAGTGAAGCATCGGAATCTATAACTAGTGTCACAGGAATGCTTCAAAACATAGACAGTAGGAAGAATCAGTCTTCTTGTACTTAAGTCGACATTGTGCCTTTTGTATTTAATTCCGATTCAATATCTGTGTTTCATCGTCAATAAGAAGGTCCAAGGGATACAGTAAACCTGAAGTGAAGCATCGAATTCTATAACTTGTGTCACAGGAAAGGTTCAAAACATAGACAGTAAGAATGGTTAGTCTTCTTGTACTTAAGTCGGCATTGTGCCTTTTGTATTGAATTCCGATGCAATTTCTGTGTTTCATCGTCAATAAGAAGGTCAGAGGGATACAGTAAACCAGAAGTGAAGCATCGTAATCTATAACTAGTGTCACAGGAATGGTTCAAAACATAGACAGTAGGAAGAGTAGGTCTTCTTGTACTTAAGTCGGCACTGTGCCTCTTCTATTTAATTCCGATGCCCTTTCTGTGTTTCATCGTCAATAAGAAGGTCCTAGGGATACAGTAAACCTGAAATGAAGCATCGGAATCTGTAACTAAGGTCACAGGAATGTTTCAAAACATAAAAAATAGGAAGAGTCAGTCTTCTTGTACTTAAGTCGGCATTGTGCCTTTTGTATTTAATTCCGATGCAATTTCTGTGTTTCATCGTCAATAAGAAGGTCCAAGGGATACAGTAAACCTGAAGTGAAGCATCGGAATCAATAACAAGTGTCACAGGAATGGTTCAAAGCATAGTCAGTAAGAAGAGTCAGTCTTCTTGTCCTTACGTCGGCTTTGTGCCTTTTGTATTTAATTCCGATGCAATATCTGTGTTTCATCGTCAATAAGAAGGTCAGAGGGATACAGTAAACGTGATGTGAAGAAGCGGAATCTATAACTAGTGTCACAGGAATGGTTCAAAACATAGAAAGTAGGAAGAGTCAGGCTTCTTGTACTTAAGTCGGCATTGTGATTTTTCTACTTAATTCCGATGCAATATCTATGTTTCATCGTCAATGAGAAGGTCAGAGGGATACTGTAAACCTGAAGTGAAGCATCGGAATCTATAACTAGTGTCACAGGAATGGTTCAAAACATAGACAGTAAGAAGGGCCAGTCTTCTTGTACTTGAGTCGGAATTGTGCCTTTTCTATTTAATTCCGATGCAATTTCTATGTTTCATCGTCAATAAGAAGGTCAGAGGGATACAGTAAACCTGAAGTGAAGCATCGGAAACTATAACTAGTGTCACAGGAATGGTTCAAAACATAGTTAGTAAGAAGAGTCAGTCTGCTTGTACTTAAGGCGACATTGTGCATTTTGTATTTAATTCCGATGCAATTTCTGTGTTTCATCGTCAATAAGAAGGTCCAAGAGATACAGTAAACCTGAAGCGAAGCATCGGAATCCATAACTAGTGTCACAGAAATGGTTCAAAACATAGTCAGTAAGAGGAGTCAGTCTTCTTGTACTTAAGTCGGCATTGTGCCCTTTTCAATTTAATTCCGATGCAATAACTGTGTTTCATCGTCAATTAGAAAGTCAGTGGGATACAGTAAATCTGAAGTGAAGCATTGGAATCTCTAACTAGTGTCACAGGAATAGTTTAAAACATAGACAGTAGGAAGACTCAGTCTTCTTGTACTTAAGTGGGCATTGTGCCATTTCTATTTAATTCCGATGCAATTTCTGCGTTTCATCGCCAGTAATAAGTTCAGAGGGATACAGTAAACCTGAAGTGAAGCATCGGAATCTATAACTAGTGTCACAGGAATGGTTCAAAAGAAATTCAGTAAGAAGAATAAGTCTTCTTGTACTTAAGTCGGCATTGTGCCTTTTCTATTTAATTCCGACGCAATATCTGTGTTTCATCGTCAATAAGAAGGTCAGAGGGATACAATAAACCTGAAGTGAACCATCGGAATCTATAACTAGTGTCACAGGAATGCTTCCAAAGATAGTCAGAAAGAAGAGTCAGTCTTCTTGTACTTAAGTCGGCATTGTGCCTTTTCTATTTAATTCCGATGCAATTTCTGTGTTTCATCGTCAATACGGATGTCCAAGGAATACAGTAAACCTGAAGTGAATCATCGGAATCTCTAACTAGTGTCACAGGAATAGTTCAAAACATAGACAGTAGAAAGACTCAGTCTTCTTGTACTTAAGTCAGCATTGTGCCTTTTGTATTTAATTCCGATGCAATTTCTTTGTTTCATCGTCAATAAGAAGGTCAGAGGGATGCAGTAAACCTGAACTGATGCATCGGAATCTGTAACTAGCGTCACAGGAATGGTTCAAAACATAGGAGGTAAGAAGAGTCAGTCTTCTTGCACTTAAATCAGCATTGTGCCTTTTCTATTTAATTCCGATGCAATTTCTGTGTTTCATCGTCAATAAGAAGGTCAGAGGGATACATTAAACCTGAAGTGAAGCATCGGTATCTATAACTAGTGTCACAGGAATGGTTCAAAACATAGACAGTAGGAAGAGTCAGTCTTCTTGTACTTAAGTCGGCATTGTGCCTTTTCTGCTTAATTCCGATGCAATTTCTGTGTTTCATCGTCAATAGGGTGGTCAGAAGGATACAGTAAACGTGAAGTGAAGCATCGGAATCTGTAACTAGCGATACAGGAATGGTTCAAATCATAGACAGTAAGAAGAGTCAGTCTTTTTGTACTTACGTCGGCATTGTGCCTTCTCTAATTAATTCCGATGCAATTTCTGTGTTTCATCGTCAATAAGATGGTCCAAGGGATACAGTAAACCTGAAGTGAAGCATCGGAATCTATAATTAGTGTCACAGGAATGGTTCAAAACATATTCAGTAAGAAGAATCAGTCTTCTTGTACTTAAGTCGGCATTGTGCCTGTTCTATTTAATTCCGATGCAATATATGTGTTTCATCGTCAATAAGAAGGTCAGAGGGATACAATAAACCTGAAGTGAAGCATCGGAATCTATAACTAGTGTCACAGGAATGGTTCAAAGCATAGACAGAAAGAATGGTTAGTCTTCTTGCACTTAAGTCGGCATTGTGCCTTTTCTATTTAATTCCGATGCAATTTCTGTGTTTCATCGTCAATAAGAAGGTCCAAGGGATACAGTAAACCTGAAGTGAAGCATCGGAATTTATAACTAGTGTCACAGGAATGGTTCAAACCATAGACAGTAAGAAGAGTCAGTGTCCTTGTACTTAAGTCGGCATTGTGCCATTTCTAATTAATTCCGATGCAATTTCTGCGTTTCATCGCCAGTAAGAAGTTCAGAGGGATACAGTAAACCTGAAGTGAAGCATAGGAATCTATATCTAGTGTCACAGGAATGGTTCAAAACAAATTCAGTAAGAAGAATCAGTCTTCTTGTACTTAAGTCGACATTGTGCCTTTTCTATTTAATTCCGACGCAATATCTGTGTTTCATCGTCAATAAGAAGGTCAGAGGGATACAATAAACCTGAAGTGAAGCATCGGAATCTATAACTAGTGTCACAGGGATGCTTCCAAACATAGTCAGAAAGAAGAGTCAGTCTTCTTGTACTTAAGTCGGCATTGTGCCTTTTCTATTTAATTCCGATGCAATTTCTGTGTTTCATCGTCAATACGGATGTCCAAGGAATACAGTAAACCTGAAGTGAATCATCGGAATCTGTAACTAGTGTCACAGGAATGGTTCAAATCATAGACAGTAAGTTGAGTCAGTCTTCTTGTACTTAAGTCGGCATTTTGATTTTTTTATTTAATTCCGATGCAATTTGTGTGTTTCATCGTCAATAAGAAGTGCAGAGGGATACAGTAAACCTGAAGTGAAGCATCGGAATCTATAACTAGTGTCACAGGAATGGTTCAAAACATAGACAGTAAGAAGGGTCAGTCTTCTTGTACTTAAGTCGGCATTGTGCCTTTTGTATTTAACACCGATGCAATTTCTGTGTTTCATCGTCAATAGGAAGGTCCAAGGGATACAGTAAACCTAAAGTGATGCATCGGAATCTATAACTAGTGTCACAGGAATGGTTCAAAACATTGACAGTAAGGAGAGTCAGTCTTCTTGTACTTAAGTGGCATTGTGCCATTTGTATATAATTCCAATGCAATTTCTGTGTTTCATTGTTAATAAGAAGGTCAGAGGGATACAGTAAACCTGAAGTGAAACATCGGAATCTATAACTAGAGCCACAGGAATGGTTCAAAACAGTCAGTAAGAAGGGTCAGCCTTCTTGTACTTAAGGCGGCATTGTGCATTTTGTATTTAATTCCGATGCAATTTCTGTGTTTCATCGTCAATAACAAGGTCCAAGAGATACAGTAAACCTGAAGTGAAGCATCGGAATCTATAACCAGTGTCATAGGAATGGTTCAAAACATAGTCAGTAAGAAGAGTCAGTCTTCTCGTACTTAAGTCGGCATTGTGCCCTTTTCAATTTAATTCCGATGCAATTACTGTGTTTCATTGTCAATTAGAAGGTCAGAGGGATACAGTAAATCTGAATTGAAGCATCAGAATCTCTAACTAGTGTCACAGGAATGGTTTAAAACATAGACAGTAGGAAGTCTCAGTCTTCTTGTACTTAAGTCGGCATTGTGCCTTTTCTATTTAATTCCGATGCAATTTCTGTGTTTCATCGTCAATAAGAAGGTCCAAGGGATACAGTAAACCCGAAGTGAAGCATCGGAATCTATAACTAGTAGCACAGGAATGGTTCAAACCATAGACAGTAAGAAGTGTCAGTCTTCTTGTACTTAAGTGGGCATTGTGCCATTTCTATTTAATTCCGATGCAATTTCTGCGTTTCATCGCCAGTAATAAGTTCAGAGGGATACAGTAAACCTGAAGTGAAGCATCGGAATCTATAACTAGTGTCACAGGAATGGTTCAAAAGAAATTCAGTAAGAAGAATAAGTCTTCTTGTACTTAAGTCGGCATTGTGCCTTTTCTATTTAATTCCGACGCAATATCTGTGTTTCATCGTCAATAAGAAGGTCAGAGGGATACAATAAACCTGAAGTGAACCATCGGAATCTATAACTAGTGTCACAGGAATGCTTCCAAAGATAGTCAGAAAGAAGAGTCAGTCTTCTTGTACTTAAGTCGGCATTGTGCCTTTTCTATTTAATTCCGATGCAATTTCTGTGTTTCATCGTCAATACGGATGTCCAAGGAATACAGTAAACCTGAAGTGAATCATCGGAATCTATAACTAGTGTCACAGGAATGGTTCAAATCATAGACAGTAAGTTGAGTCAGTCTTCTCGTACTTAAGTCGGCATTTTGATTTTTGTATTTAATTCCGATGCAATTTGTGTGTTTCATCGTCAATAAGAAGTGCAGAGGGATACAGTAAACCTGAAGTGAAGCATCGGAATCTATAACTAGTGTCACAGGAATGGTTCAAAACATAGACAGTAAGAAGGGTCAGTCTTCTTGTACTTAAGTCGGCATTGTGCCTTTTGTATTTAACACCGATGCGATTTCTGTGTTTCATCGTCAATAGGAAGGTCCAAGGGATACAGTAAACCTAAAGTGATGCATCGGAATCTATAACTAGTGTCACAGGAATGGTTCAAAACATTGACAGTAAGGAGAGTCAGTCTTCTTGTACTTAAGTGGCATTGTGCCATTTGTATATAATTCCAATGCAATTTCTGTGTTTCATCGTCAATAAGAAGGTCAGAGGGATACAGTAAACCTGAAGTGAAACATCGGAATCTATAACTAGAGCCACAGGAATGGTTCAAAACAGTCAGTAAGAAGGGTCAGCCTTCTTGTACTTAAGGCGGCATTGTGCATTTTGTATTTAATTCCGATGCAATATCTGTGTTTCATCGCCAATAAGAAGGTCAGAGGGTTACAGTAAACCTGAAGTGAAGCATCGGAATCTATAACTAGTGTCACAGGAATGGTTCAAAACATAGTTAGTAAGAAGACTCAGTCTTCTTGTACTTAAGGCGGCAATGTGCATTTTGTATTTAATTCCGATGCAATATCTGTGTTTCATCGTCAATAACAAGGTCCAAGAGATACAGTAAACCTGAAGTGAAGCGTCGGAAACTATAACTAGTGTCACAGCAATGGTTCCAAACATAGTCAGTAAGAAGAGTCAGTTTTCTTGTACTAAAGACGGCATTGTGCTACGGTATGTTGATGATTTTCACCTATGGACCGTCTGACAGCAACTGAATAAAACTCAATTTTAGTGCCATACGCGTTTCGCCTTTATTTTCTGCAAGGCATCATCAGTGGCCTGTAATATTTACATATTTTAGCTATTTTATTTACATTTTTTGTCACTGTGCCTATAGGTTATAAACAGTTCTGGTGGTTGGTATTTCCTATTAAGTAGTAATGTTTTGAACTGTACTTACAGGTTGCGTAGACAGTTTCTTACATATTACGCTCCTGTTGCATTTTTGGTCTTGTTCTTCTTCCTATGAGCGCCAATTTGCTGTTTTTTCTGCATTCCACAGCACTATGCACTGAACGCTTTTTTTAATGCAATGGTTTGGTTTCTGTTGCCGACTGTCAAATGTTTTTGCCAAAGATCGAATATTACTGCCAAACTTACGAGTGTAACTATCGAAGTATCAGTGGTCTGTTCGTGTATGCATTTGTGTGTGCGCTTGTGTGTGTGTGTGTGTGTGTGTGTGTGTGTGTGTGTGTGTGGGTGTGTGTATTTTGGTGTTATATACTTTTTTTATGTCATCATTTCCTTTATTAAGTGTAGTAAGGAGCCTGTGCTGATGTGTGTTTGTTCATTTATCACATGTTTGTTTTCTGCTATGGCTTTCTGGATGTGGAAGTTCTCTTGCATTTGTATAAGATGTTTGTCATGATTGCTTATTCTCATTATTTTCATTTCTTGTTCCATGTTTGTAGGATGATGGTTGTAGTGTTTTAAATGCTCTGCAAATGTGAAATGGTTTGTTTCATACTTCCAACATCTGATATGTTCTTTGTATCTTGTTTCAAAATTCCTGCATGTCATGCCTATGTATACTGCATCACAACTTTGACATTCAAGTTTATATATTCCTGATTGTTGGAATTTGTCCCTCTTGGTAGCTGGCTGGCTTAGGTGTGATTGAAGGGTTTGCCCAGGCTTATATGCTATTTTGAAGCCCTGTCTCTTTAGGATGTTTGCAACTCTGTGTGTTAGTTTATGTGTGTAGGTCATCGTGTACCATCTGGTTCTTTTCTGTGTGGTGTTGTCATTGTGTGTGTTTCTTGAGTGTGTTTGTAAGTTTTCAGCTTGTGAGTTCTTTTGTATTGTGGAAATGTTGTGTTTGTTTTTTATTTGTGTTTTTATTTTTTGATTGAGCCTGTGTACCACATGTGTGTCATACCCGTTGTTCCTAGCTATTTGTATGATCGTGTTCATTTCTTGTTCATAGTTTCTCTTACTGGGTGGGATTCTGTTTAATCTATGTAACATGTGCCTTAGTGCTGCACATTTCTGGCTTTGGGGGTGGTTGGATGTGGAATGTATTATTGTGTCCGTGGCTGTTGGTTTTCTAAAGATGTTAAATGTATGTTTTCCATTTTCTTTTTTAATTGTAATGTCAAGAAAATTTATTTGATTTTCTTTTTCTTTTTCAAGTGTGAATTTTATGTTCTTATGAGCTTTGTTTATTTCTGAATGGAGTTCATCTATTTTTTCACTTGGCTCGTCTACCAAACAAATAATGTCATCCACGTATCTGTACCAATATACGATTTTGATACTTTCATTTGTGGTTATCTTATCAAATATCAGATTTTCAAGGTGACTGATGAAGATGTTTGCTAGTGTTCCTGATATTGGGGATCCCATGGGCAGTCCATCAGTTTGTAGATAATATTCTTCCTCAAACTGAAAGTAGTTTTGTTCAGTTGTCAGTCTGAGCATATCTGTTATTTCTTTTATTGCGTCTGTGGTGAGGTTGCTGTGGGATGAGAGATTTTGTTCTATGATTTCTATTGTTTCTGTGATAGGGATGGAGGTATACATATTTTCTATATCGAATGAAATCAGTGATGCTGTGTGTGAAACCTGTATGTTCTGTATATTTTTTATTAGGTTTCTTGTGTTTATCACTGTTCTGTTGTTTTCTACTTTATAGTGTTTTGTAACTAACTTTTGGAGGTGTTTGGCTATGCGGTATGTTGGGGCTTTCTTGAAGTTGATAACAGGTCTCATTGGCATTCCGTCTTTATGTACTTTCGGTTGACTGCGGAGTGTTGGTGCTTGTGGGTTTTTCTGTGTTAAGTAGTATTTTTGTTTGTCTGTGAGTGTGTGTTCAATGTTTTTCAGTGTTCGTTTCACATTTGCCTGGAATCGTGTAGTTGGATCTGACTTCAGTTTTTGTATTGCGTTGTGGTCACAGGAATGTTTCAAAACATAGACAGTAGGAAGAGTCAGTCTACATGTACTTAAGTCGGCATTGTGCCTTTTGTATTTAATTCCGATGCAATTTCTGTGTTTCATCGTCAATAAGAAGGTCCAAGGGATACAGTAATCCTGAAGTGAATCATCGGAATCTATAACTAGTGTCACAGGACTGGTTCAAAACATAGACAATAGGAAGAGTCAGTCTTCTTGTACTTAAGTCGGCATTGTGCCTTTTCTATTTAATTCCGATGCAATTTCTGTGTTTCATCGTCAATAAGAAGGTCCAAGGGATACAGTAATCCTGAAGTGAATCATCGGAATCTATAACTAGTGTCACAGGACTGGTTCAAAACATAGACAGTAGGAAGAGTCAGTCTTCTTGTACTTAAGTCGGCATTGTGCCTATTCTATTTAATTCCGACGCAATTTCTGTGTTTCATCGTCAATACGATGGTCAGAGGGATACAGTAAACATGAAGTGAAGCATCGGAATCTATAACTAGCGTCACAGGAATGGTTCAAATCATAGACAGTAAGAAGAGTCATTCTTCTTGTACTTAAGACGGCATTGTGCATTTTCTATTTAATTCCGATGCAATTTCTGTGTTTCATCGTCAATAAGAAGGTCAGAGGGATACAGTAAACCTGAAGTGAAGCATCGGAATCTATAACTAGTGCCACAGGAATGGTTCAAAACATAGACAGTAGGGAGAGTCAGTCTACATGTACTTAAGTCGGCATTGTGCCTTTTGTATTTAATTCCGATGCAATTTCTGTCTTTCATCGTCTATAAGAAGGTCCAAGGGATACAGTAAACCTGAAGTGAAGCATCGGAATCTATAACTAGTGTCACAGGAATGGTTCAAAACATAGACAGTAAGAAGAGTCAGTCTTCTGGATCTTAAGTCTTCATTGTGCCCTTTTCAATTTATTTCCGATGCAATTACTGTGTTTCATCGTCAATAAGAAGGTCAGAGTTATACCGTAAACCTGAAGTGAAGCATCGGAATTTCTAAGTAGTGTCACAGGAATGGTTTAAAATATAGTCAGTAAGAAGGGTCAGTCTTCTTGTGCTTACGTCGGCTTTGTGCCTTTTGTATTTAATTCCGATGCAATATCTGTGTTTCATCGTCAATAAGAAGGTCAGAGGGATACAGTAAACCAGAAGTGAAGAATCGGAATCTATAACTAGTGTCACAGGAATGGTTCAAAACATACAAAGTAGGAAGAGTCAGTCTTCTTGTACTTAAGTCGGCATTGTGCCTTTTCAATTTAATTCCGTTGCACTATCTATGTTTCATCGTCAAGAAGAGGTCAGAGGGATACTGTAAACCTGAAGTGAAGCATCGGAATCTATAACTAGTGTCACAGGAATGGTTCAAAACATAGTTAGTAAGAAGAGTCAGTCCTCTTGCACTTAAGGCGGCATTGTGCATTTTGTATTTAATTCCGATGCAATTTCTTTGTTTCATCGTCAATAAGAAGGTCAGAGGGATGCAGTAAACCTAAAGTGATTCATCGGAATCTGTAACTAGCGTCACAGGAATGGTTCAAAACATGGACAGTAAGAAGAGTCAGTCTTCTTGCACTTAAATCGGCATTGTGCCTTTTGTATTTAATTCCGATGCAATTTCTGTGTTTCATCGTCAATAAGAAGGTCAGGGGGATACATTAAACATGAAGTGAAGCATCGGAAACTATAACTAGTGTCACAGGAATGGTACAAATCATAGACAGTAGAAAGAGTCAGTCTTCTTGTACTTAAGTCGGCATTGTGCCTTTTCTATTTAATTCCGATGCAATTTCTGTGTTTCATTGTCAATAAGATGGTCAGAGGGATACAGTAAACGTGAAGTGAAGCATCGGAATCTGTAACTAGCGTCACAGAAATGGGTCAAAGCATAGACAGTAAGAATGGTTAGTCCTCTTGTACTTAAGTCGGCATTGTGCCATTTCTATTTAATTCCGATGCAATTTCTGCGTTTCATCGACAATAAGATGGTCAGAGGGATACAGTAAACCTGAAGTGAAGCATCGGAATCTGTAACTAGTGTCACAGGAATGGTTCAAAACATATTCAGTAAGAAGAATCAGTCTTGTTGTACTTAAGTCGGCATTGTGCTTTTCTATTTAATTCCGATGCAATTTCTGCGTTTCATCGTCAATAAGATGGTCAGAGGGATACAATAAACCTGAGGTGAAGCATCGGAATCTATAACTAGTGTCACAGGAATGCGTCCAAACATAGTCAGAAAGAAGAGTCAGTCTTCTTGTACTTAAGTCGGCATTGTGCTTCTCTATTTAATTCCGATGCAATTTCTGTATTTCATCGTCAATACGGAGGTCCAAGGAATACAGTATACCAGACGTGAATCACCGTATTCTATAACTAGTGTCACAGGAATGGTTCAAATCATAGACAGTAAGTTGAGTCAGTCTTCTTGTACTTAAGTGGCATTGTGCCATTTGTATACAATTCCAATGCAATTTCTGTGTTTCATCGTCGATAAGAAGGTCAGAGGGATACAGTAAACCTGAAGTGAAACATCGGAATCTATAACTAGTGTCACAGGAATGTTTCAAAACATAGTTAGTAAGAATAGTCAGTCTTCTTGTACTTAAGTCGGCATTGTGCCCTGTCAATTTAATTCCGATGCAATTACTGTGTTTCATCGTCAATTAGAAGGTCAGAGGGATACAGTAAATCTGAAGTGAATCATCGGAATCTCTAACTAGTGTCACAGGAATGGTTTAAAACATAGACAGTAGGAAGACTCAGTCTTCTTGTACTTAGGTCGGCATTGTGCGTTTTCTATTTAATTCCGATGCAATTTCTGTGTTTCATCGTCAATAAGACGGTCCAAGGGATACAGTAATCCTGAAGTGAATCATCGGAATCTATAACTAGTGTCACAGGAATGGTTCAAAACATAGTCAGTAAGAAGAATCAGTCTTCTTGTACTTAAGTCGGCATTGTGCCTTTTGTATTTAATTCTGATGCAATTTCTGTGTTTCATCGTCAATAAGAAGGTCAGAGGGATGCAGTAAACCTGGAGTGATGCATCGGAATCTGTAACTAGCGTCACAGGAGTGGTTAAAGCATAGACAGTAAGAAAAGTCAGTCTTCGAGCACTTGAGTCCGCATTGTGCCTTTTGTATTTAATTCCGATGCAATTTCTGTGTTTCATCGTCAATAAGAAGGTCAGAGGGATACATTAAACCTGAAGTGAAGCATCGGAATCTATAACTAGTGTCACAGGACTGGTTCAAAACATAGACAGTAGGAAGAGTCAGTCTTCTTGTACTTAAGTCGGCATTGTGCCCTTTCTAGTTAATTCCGATGCAATTTCTGTGTTTCATCGTCAATAAGATTGTCAGAGGGATACAGTAAATATGAAGTGAAGCATCGGAATCTATAACTAGCGTCACAAAAATGGTTCAAACATATTCAATAAAAAGAATCAGTCTTCCTGTACTTAAGTCGGCATTGTGCCTTTTCTATTTAATTCCGATGCAAAATCTGTGTTTCATCGTCAATAAGAAGGTCAGAGGGATACAATAAACCTGAAGTGAAACATCAGAGTCTATTACTAGTGTCACAGGAATGGTTCAAAACAGTCAGTAAGAAGAGTCAGTCATCTTGTACTTAAGGCGGCATTGTGCGTTTTGTATTTAATTCCGATGCAATTTCTGTGTTTCATCGTCAATAAGAAGGTCCAAGAGTTACAGTAAACCTGAAGTGAAGCATCGGAATCTATAACTAGTGTCACAGGAATAGTTCAAAGCATAGACAGTAAGAATGGTTAGCCTTCTTGTACTTAAGTCGGCATTGTGCCATTTCTATTTAATTCCGATGCGATTTCTGCTTTTCATCGTCAATAAGATGGTCAGAGGGATACAGTAAACCTGAAGTGAAGCATCAGAATCTGTAACTAGTGTCACAGGAATGGTTCAAAACATATTCAGTAAGAAGAATCAGTCTTCTTGTACTTAAGTCGGCATTGTGCCTTTTCTATTTAATTCCGACGCATAATCTGTGTTTCATCGTCAATAAGAAGGTCAGAGGGATACAATAAACCTGAAGTGAAGCATCGGAATCTATAACTAGTGTCACAGGAATGCTTCCAAACATAGTCAGAAAGAAGAGTCAGTCTTCTTGTACTTAAGTCGGCATTGTGCTTTTCTATTTAATTCCGATGCAATTTCTGTGTTTCATCGTCAATACGGAGGTCCAAGGAATACAGTAAACCAGACGTGAATCATCGTAATCTATAACTAGTGTCACAGGAATGGTTCAAATCATAGACAGTAAGTTGAGTCAGTCTTCTTGTGCTTAAGTCGGCATTTAATTTTTGTATTTAATTCCGATGCAATTTCTGTGTTTCATCGTCAATAAGAAGTGCAGAGGGATACAGTAAACCTGAAGGGAAGCATCGGAATCTATAACTAGTGTCACAGGAATGGTTCAAAACATAAACAGTAAGAAGGGTCAGTCTTCTTGTACTTAAGTCGGCATTGTGCCTTTTGTATTTAATACCGATGCAATTTCTGTGTTTCATCGTCAATAGGAAGGTCCAAGGGATACAGTAAAACTAAAGTGATGCATCGGAATCTATAACTAGTGTCACAGGAATGGTTCAAAACATTGACAGTAAGGAGAGTTAGTCTTCTTGTACTTATGTGGCATTGTGCCATTTGTATATAATTCCAATGCAATTTCTGTGTTTCATCGTCAATAAGAAGGTCAGAGGGATACAGTAAACCTGAAGTGGAACATCGGAATCTATAACTAGTGCCACAGGAATCGTTCAAAACAGTCAGTAAGAAGAGTCAGACATCTTGTACTTAAGGCGGCATTGTGCGTTTTGTATTTAATTCCGATGCAATTTCTGTGTTTCATCGTCAATAAGAAGGTCCAAGAGTTACAGTAAACCTGAAGTGAAGCATCGGAATCTATAACTAGTTTCATAGGAATGGTTCAAAACATAGTCAGTAAGAAGAGTCAGTCTTCTTGTACTTAAGTCGGCATTGTGCCCTTTTCAATTTAATTCAGATGCAATTACTGTGTTTCATCGTCAATTAGAAGGTCAGAGGGATACAGTAAATCTGAAGTTAATCATCGGAATCTCTAACTAGTGTCACAGGAATGGTTTAAAACATAGTCAGAAAGAAGAGTCAGTCTTCTTGTACTTAAGTCGGCATTGTGCCTTTTCTATTTAATTTCGATGCAATTTCTGTGTTTTATCGTCAATACGGAGGTCCAAGGAATACAGTAAACCTGCAGTGAATCATCGGAATCTATAACTAGCGTCACACGAATGGTTCAAATCATAGACAGTATGTTGAGTCAGTCTTTTAGTACTTAAGTCGGCATTTTGATTTTTGTATTTAATTGCGATGCTATTTCTGTGTTTCATCGTCAATAATAAGGTCAGAGGGATACAGTATACCTGAAGTGAAGCATCGGAATCTGTAACTAGTGCCACAGGAATGGTTCAAAACATAGACAGTAGGAAGAGTCAGTCTTCTTGTACTTAAGTCGGCATTGTGCCTGTTCTATATAATTCCGATGCCCTTTCTGTGTTTCATTGTCAATAAGAAGATCCAAGGGATACAGTAAACCTGAAATGAAGCATCGGAATCTATAACTAAGGTCACTGGAATGTTCCAAATCATAGACAGCTGGAAGAGTCGGTCTACATGTACTTAAGTCGGCATTGTGCCTTTTGTATTTAATTCCGATGCAATTTCTGTGTTTCATCGTCTATAAGAAGGTCCAAGGGATTCAGTAAACCTGAAGTGAAGCATCGGAATCTATAACTAGTGTCACAGGAATGGTTCAAAACATAGACAGTAAGAAGAGTCAGTCTTCTGGATCTTAAGTCGGCATTGTGCCCTTTTCAATTTATTTCCGATGCAATTACTGTGTTTCATCGTCAATAAGAAGGTCAGAGTTATATCGTAAACCTGAAGTGAAGCATCGGAATATCTAACTAGTGTCACAGGAATGGTTTAAAATATAGTCAGTAAGAAGAGTCAGTCTTCTTGTGCTTACGTCGGCTTTTGGGCCTTTTGTATTTAATCCGGATGCAATATCTGTGTTTCATCGTCAATAAGAAGGTCAGAGGGATACAGTAAACCTGAAGTGAAGAATCGGAATCTATAACTAGTGTCACAGGAATGGTACAAAACATAGAAAGTAGGAAGAGTCAGTCTTCTTGTACTTAAGTCGGCATTGTGCCTTCTCTATTTAATTCCCATGCACTATCTATGTTTCATCGTCAAGAAGAAGGTCAGAGGGATACTGTAAACCTGAAGTGAAGCATCGGAATCTATAACTAGTGTCACAGGAATGGTTCAAAAC
Organism: Schistocerca americana; assembly: GCF_021461395.2. Taxonomy (NCBI): domain Eukaryota; kingdom Metazoa; phylum Arthropoda; class Insecta; order Orthoptera; family Acrididae; genus Schistocerca; species Schistocerca americana. Next base: position 761,830,613 of record NC_060123.1, read on the forward strand.
TTAGACAGTAAGAAGGGCCAGTCTTCTAGTACTTGAGTCGGAATTGTGCCTTTTCAATTTAATTCCGATGCAATTTCTATGTTTCATCGTCAATAAGAAGGTCAGAGGGATACAGTAAACCTGAAGTGAAGCATCGGAATCTATAACTAGTGTCACAGGAATGGTTCAAAACATAGTTAGTAAGAAGAGTCAGTCTTCTTGCACTTAAGGCGGCATTGTGCATTTTGTATTTAATTCCGATGCAATTTCTTTGTTTCATCGTCAATAAGAAGGTCAAAGGGATGCAGTAAATCTGAAGTGATTCATCGGAATCTGTAACTAGCGTCACAGAAATGGTTCAAAACATAGACAGTAAGAAGAGTCAGTCTTCTTGCACTTAAATCGGCATTGTGCCTTTTGTATTTAATTCCGATGCAATTTCTGTGTTTCATCGTCAATAAGAAGGTCAGAGGTATACATTAAACCTGAAGTGAAGCATCGGAAACTATAACTAGTGTCACAGGAATGGTTCAAAACATAGACAGTAGGAAGAGTCAGTCTTCTTGTACTTAAGTCGGCATTGTGCCTTTTCTATTTAATTCCGATGCAATTTCTGTGTTTCATCGTCAATAAGATGGTCAGAGGGATACAGTAAACGTGAAGTGAAGCATCGGATTCTGTAACTAGCGTCACAGAGATGGGTCAAATCATAGAGAGTAAGAAGAGTCAGTCTTCTTGTACTTAAGTCGGCATTGTGCCTTTTCTATTTAATTCCGATGCAATTTCTGTGTTTCATCGTCAATAAGAAGGTCAGAGGGATACATTAAATCTGAAGTGAAGCATCGGAATCTATAACTAGTGTTACAGGACTGGTTCAAAACATAGACAGTCGGAAGAGTCAGTCTTCTTGTACTTAAGTCGGCATTGTGCCCTTTCTATTTAATTCCGATGTAATTTCTGTGTTTCATCGTCAATATGATGGTCAGAGGGATGCAGTAAATATGAAGTGAAGCATCGGAATCTATAACTAGCGTCACAGAAATGGTTCAAACATATTCAATAAGAAGATTCAGTCTTCTTGTACTTAGGTCGGCATTGTGCCTTTTCTATTCAATTCCGATGCAATATCTGTGTTTCATCGTCAATAAGAAGGTCAGAGGGATACAATGAACCTGAAGTGAAGCATCGGAATCTATAACTACTGTCACAGGAATAGTTCAAAGCATTGACAGTAAGAATGGTTAGTCTTCTTGTACTTAAGTCGTCATTGTGCCATTTCTATTTAAATCCGATGCAATTTCTGCGTTTCATCGTCAATAAGATGGTCAGAGGGATACAGTAAACCTGAAGTGAAGCATCGGAATCTGTAACTAGTGTCAGAGGAATGGTTCAAAACATATTCAGTAAGAAGAATCAGTCTTCTTGTACTTAAGTCGGCATTGTGCCTTTTCTATTTAATTATGACGCATTATCTGTGTTTCATCGTCAATAAGAAGGTCAGAGGGATACAATAAACCTGAAGTGAAGCATCGGAATCTATGACTAGTGTCACAGGAATGCTTCCAAACTTAGTCAGAAAGAAGAGTCAGTCTTCTTGTACTTAAGTCGGCATTGTGCTTTTCTATTTAATTCCGATGCAATTTCTGTGTTTCATCGTCAATACGGAGGTCCAAGGAATACAGTAAACCAGACGTGAATCATCGTAATCTATAACTAGAGTCACAGGAATGGTTCAAATCATAGACAGTAAGTTGAGTCAGTCTTCTTGTGCTTAAGTCGGCATTTTGATTTTTGTATTTAATTCCGATGCAATTTCTGTGTTTCATCGTCAATAAGAAGTGCAGAGGGATACAGTAAACCTGAAGTGAAGCATCGGAATCTATAACTAGTGTCACAGGAATGGTTCAAAACATAGACTGTAAGAAGGGTCAGTCTTCTTGTACTTATGTCGGCATTGTGCCTTTTGTATTTAATACCGATGCAATATCTGTGTTTCTTCGTCAATAGGAAGGTTTAAGGGATACAGTAAACCTAAAGTGATGCATCGGAATCTAGAACTAGTGTCACATGAATGGTTCAAAACATAGTCAGTAAGAAGAGTCAGTCTTCTTGTACTTAAGTCGGCATTGTGCCTTTTGTATTTAATTCCGATGCAATTTCTGTGTTTCATCGCCAATAAGAAGGTCAGAGGGTTACAGTAAACCTGAAGTGAAGCATCGGAAGCTATAACTAGTGTCACAGGAATGCTTCAAAACATAGTTAGTAAGAATAGTCAGTCTTCTTGTACTTAAGTCGGCATTGTGCCCTTTTCAATTTAATTCCGATGCAATTACTGTGTTTCATCGTCAATTAGAAGGTCAGAGGGATACAGTAAATCTGAAGTGAATCATCGGAATCTCTAACTAGTGTCACAGGAATGGTTTAAAACATAGACAGTAGGAAGACTCAGTCTTCTTGTACTTAGGTCGGCATTGTGCGTTTTCTATTTAATTCCGATGCAATTTCTGTGTTTCATCGTCAATAAGAAGGTCCAAGGGATACAGTAATCCTGAAGTGAATCATCGGAATCTATAACTAGTGTCACAGGAATGGTTCAAAACATAGTCAGTAAGAAGAGTCAGTCTTCTTGTACTTAAGTCGGCATTGTGCCTTTTGTATTTAATTCCGATGCAATTTCTGTGTTTCATCGTCAATAAGAAGGTCAGAGGGATGCAGTAAACCTGAAGTGATGCATCGGAATCTGTAACTAGCGTCACAGGAATGGTTCAAACATAGACAGTAAGAAGAGTCAGTCTTCTTGCACTTGAGTCGGCATTGTGCCTTTTGTATTTAATTCCGATGCAATTTCTGTGTTTCATCGTCAATAAGAAGGTCAGAGGCATACAGTAAATATGAAGTGAAGCATCTGAATCTATAACTAGCGTCACAAAAATGGTTCAAACATATTCAATAAGAAGAATCAGTCTTCCTGTACTTAAGTCGGCATTGTGCCTCTTCTATTTAATTCCGATGCAATAAATGTGTTTCATCGTCAATAAGAAGGTCAGAGGGATACAATAAACCTGAAGTGAAGCATCGGAATCTATAACTAGTGTCACAGGAATAGTTCAAAGCATAGACAGTAAGAATGGTTAGTCTTCTTGTACTTAAGTCGGCATTGTGCCTTCTGTATTTAATACCGATGCAATTTCTGTGTTTCATCGTCAATTGGAAGGTCTAAGGGATACAGTAAACCTAAAGTGATGCATCGGAACCTATAACTAGTGTCACAGGAATGGTTCAAAACATTGACAGTAAGGAGAGTTAGTCTTCTTGTACTTAAGTGGCATTGTGCCATTTGTATATAATTCCAATGCAATTTCTATGTTTCATCGTCAATAGGAAGGTCAGAGGGATACAGTAAACCTGAAGTGGAACATCGGAATCTATAACTAGTGCCACAGGAATGGTTCAAAACAGTCAGTAAGAAGAGTCAGTCTTCTTGTACTTAAGGCGGCATTGTGCATTTTGTATTTAATTCCGATGCAATTTCTGTGTTTCATCGTCAATAAGAAGGTCCAAGAGTTACAGTAAACCTGAAGTGAAGCATCGGAATCTATAACTAGTGTCATAGGAATGGTTCAAAACATAGTCAGTAAGAAGAGTCAGTCTTCTTGTACTTAAGTCGGCATTGTGCCCTTTTCAATTTAATTCCGATGCAATTACTGTGTTTCATCGTCAATTAGAAGGTCAGAGGGATACAGTAAATCTGAAGTGAATCATCGGAATCTCTAACTAGTGTCACAGGAATGGTTTAAAACATAGACAGTAGGAAGACTCAGTCTTCTTGTACTTAGGTCGGCATTGTGCGTTTTCTATTTAATTCCGATGCAATTTCTGTGTTTCATCGTCAATAAGAAGGTCAGAGGGATACAGTAAACCTGAAGTGAAGCATCGGAATCTATAACTAGTGTCACAGGAATGGTTCAAAACATAGTCAGTAAGAAGAGTCAGTCTTCTTGTACTTAAGTCGGCATTGTGCCTTTTGTATTTAATTCCGATGCAATTTCTGTGTTTCATCGTCAATTAGAAGGTCAGAGGGATACATTAAACCTGAAGTGAAGCATCGGAAACTATAACTAGTGTCACAGGAATGGTTCAAAACATAGACAGTAGGAAGAATCAGTCTTCTTGTACTTAAGTCGGCATTGAGCGTTTTCTATTTAATTCCGATGCAATTTCTGTGTTTCATCGTCAATAAGATGGTCAGAGGGATACAGTAAACGTGAAGTGAAGCATCGGATTCAGTAACTAGCGTCACAGAAATGGGTCAAATCATAGACAGTATGAAGAGTCAGTCTTCTTGTACTTAAGTCGGCATTGTGCCTTTTCTATTTAATTCCGATGCCATTTCTGTGTTTCATAGTCAATAACAAGGTCAGAGGGATACATTAAACCTGAAGTGAAGCATCGGAATCTATAACTAGTGTCACAGGACTAGTTCAAAACATAGACAGTACTTAAATCGGCATTGTGCCCTTTCTATTTAATTCCGATGCAATTTCTGTGTTTCATCGTCAATAAGATGGTCAGAGGGATACAGTAAATATGAAGTGAAGCATCGGAATCTATAACTAGCGTCACAGAAATGGATGAAACATAATCAATGAGAAGAATCAGTCTTCTTGTACTTAGGTCGGCATTGTGCCTTTTCTATTTAATTCCGATGCAATATCTGTGTTTCATCGTCAATAAGAAGGTCAGAGGGATACAATTAACCTGAAGTGAAGCATCGGAATCTATAACTAGAGTCACAGGAATAGTTCAAAGCATAGACAGTAAGAATGGTTAGTCTTCTTGTACTTAAGTCGGCATTGTGCCATTTCTATTTAATTCCGATGCAATTTCTGCGTTTCATCGTCAATAATATGGTCAGAGGGATACAGTGAACCTGAAGTGAAGCATCGGAATCTGTAACTAGTGTCACAGGAATGGTTCAAAACATATTCTGTAATAAGAATCAGTCTTCTTGTACTTAAGTCGGCATTGTGCCTTTTCTATTTAATTCCGACGCATTATCTGTGTTTCATCGACAATAAGAAGGTCCAAGGGATACAGTAAACCTGAAGTGATGCATCGGAATCTATAACTAGTGTCACAGGAATGCTTCAAACCCTAGACAGTAAGAAGAGTCAGTCTTCTTGTACTTACGTCGGCATTGTGGCTATTCTATTTAATTCCGATGCAATTTCTGCGTTTCATCGTCAGTAAGAAGTTCAGAGGGATACAGTAAGCCGAAGTGAAGCATCGGAATCTATAACTAGTGTCACAGGAATGGTTCAAAACATATTCAGTAAGAAGAATCAGTCTTCTAGTACTTAAGTCGGCATTGTGCCTGTTCAATTTAATTCCGATGCAATATCTGTGTTTCATCATCAATAAGATGGTCAGAGGGATACAGTAAACCTGAAGTGAAGCATCGGAATCTGAAACTAGCGTCACAGGAATCGTTCAAATCATAGACAGTAAGAAGAGTCAGTCTTCTAGTACTTAAGTCGGCATTGTGCCTTTTCTATTTAATTCCGATGCAATTTCTGTGTTTCATCGTCAATAAGAAAGTCCAAGGGATACAGTAAACCCGAAGTGAAGCATCGGAATCTATAACTAGTGTCACAGGGATGGTTCAAACCATCGACAGTAAGAAGTTTCAGTCTTCTTGTACTTAAGTGGGCATTGTGCCTTTTCTATTTAATTCCGACGCAATATCTGTGTTTCATCGTCAATAAGAAGGTCAGGGGGATACAATAAACCTGAAGTGAACCATCGGAATCTATAACTAGTGTCACAGGAATGCTTCCAAAGATAGTCAGAAAGAAGAGTCAGTCTTCTTGTACTTAAGTCGGCATTGTGCCTTTTCTATTTAATTCCGATGCTATTTCTGTGTTTCATCGTCAGTACGGATGTCCAAGGAATACAGTAAACCTGAAGTGAATCATCGGAATCCATAACTAGTGTCACAGGAATGGTTCAAATCATAGACAGTAAGTTGAGTCAGTCTTCTCGTACTTAAGTCGGCATTTTGATTTTTGTATTTAATTCCGATGCAATTTGTGTGTTTCATCGTCAATAAGAAGTGCAGATGGATACAGTAAACCTGAAGTGAAGCATCGGAATCTATAACTAGTGTCACAGGAATGGTTCAAAACATAGACAGTAAGAAGGGTCAGTCTTCTTGTACTTAAGTCGGCATAGTGCCTTTTGTATTTAACACCGATGCAATTTCTGTGTTTCATCGTCAATAGGAAGGTCCAAGGGATACAGTAAACCTAAAGTGATGCATCGGAATCTATAACTAGTGTCACAGGAATGGTTCAAAACATTGACAGTAAGGAGAGTCAGTCTTCTTGTACATAAGTGGCATTGTGCCATTTGTATATAATTCCAATGCAATTTCTGTGTTTCATCGTCAATAAGAAGGTCAGAGGGATACAGTAAACCTGAAGTGAAACATCGGAATCTATAACTAGAGCCACAGGAATGGTTCAAAACAGTCAGTAAGAAGGGTCAGCCTTCTTGTACTTAAGGCGGCATTGTGCATTTTGTATTTAATTCCGATGCAATTTCTGTGTTTCATCGCCAATAAGAAGGTCAGAGGGTTACAGTAAACCTGAAGTGAAGCATCGGAATCTATAACTAGTGTCACAGGAATGGTTCAAAACATAGTTAGTAAGAAGACTCAGTCTTCTTGTACTTAAGGCGGCAATGTGCATTTTGTATTTAATTCCGGTGCAATTTCTGTGTTTCATCGTCAATAACAAGGTCCAAGAGATACAGTAAACCTGAAGTGAAGCGTCGGAAACTATAACTAGTGTCACAGCAATGGTTCCAAACATAGTCAGTAAGAAGAGTCAGTCTTCTTGTACTTAAGACGGCATTGTGCTACGGTATGTTGATGATTTTCACCTATGGACCGTCTGACAGCAACTGAATAAAACTCAATTTTAGTGCCACACGCGTTTCGCCTTTATTTTCTGCAGGGCATCATCAGTGGCCTGTAATATTTACATATTTTAGCTATTTTATTTACATTTTTTGTCACTGTGCCTATAGGTTATAAACAGTTCTGGTGGTTGGTATTTCCTATTAAGTAGTAATGTTTTGAACTGTACTTACAGGTTGCGTAAACAGTTTCTTACATATTACGCTCCTGTTGCATTTTTGGTCTTGTTCTTCTTCCTATGAGCGCCAATTTGCTGTTTTTTCTGCATTCCACAGCACTATGCACTGAACGCTTTTTTTAATGCAATGGTTTGGTTTCTGTTGCCGACTGTCAAATGTTTTTGCCAAAGATCGAATATTACTGCCAAACTTACGAGTGTAACTATCGAAGTATCAGTGGTCTGTTCGTGTATGCATTTGTGTGTGCGCTTGTGTGTGTGTGTGTGTGTGTGTGTGTTTTTTGGTGTCGTATTATTTTATATTATTGTATTTAATTATTTATTTTTGTTTATGTCCTGTGTATGTGTGTTTTGGTGTGATATATATATATATATATATATATATATATATATATATATATATATATATATATATATATATATTTGTGCTGTGTATGTGTGTCTGTCTGTATTTTGGTGTTATGCATTTTTTTTTTTTTTGGGAGGGTGTGTGTGTGTGTGTGTGTGTGTGTGTGTGTGTGTGTGGGTGGGTGTGTGTATTTTGGTGTTATATACTTTTTTTTATGTCATCATTTCCTTTATTAAGTGTAGTAAGGAGCCTGTGCTGATGTGTGTTTGTTCATTTATCACATGTTTGTTTTCTGTTATGGCTTTCTGGATGTGGAAGTTCTCTTGCATTTGTATAAGATGTTTGTCATGGTTGCTTATTCTCATTATTTTCATTTCTTGTTCCATGTTTGTAGGATGATGGTTGTAGTGTTTTAAATGCTCTGCAAATGTGAAATGGTTTGTTTCATACTTCCAACATCTGATATGTTCTTTGTATCTTGTTTCAAAATTCCTGCATGTCATGCCTATGTATACTGCATCACAATTTTGACATTCAAGTTTATATATTCCTGATTGTTGGAATTTGTCCCTCTTGGTAGCTGGCTGGCTTAGGTGTGATTGAAGGGTTTGCCCAGGCTTATATGCTATTTTGAAGCCCTGTCTCTTTAGGATGTTTGCAACTCTGTGTGTTAGTTTATGTGTGTAGGTCATCGTGTACCATCTGGTTCTTTTCTGTGTGGTGTTGTCATTGTGTGTGTTTCTTGAGTGTGTTTGTAAGTTTTCAGCTTGTGAGTTCTTTTGTATTGTGGAAATGTTGTGTTTGTTTTTTATTTGTGTTTTTATTTTTTGATTGAGCCTGTGTACCACATGTGTGTCATACCCGTTGTTCCTAGCTATTTGTATGATCGTGTTCATTTCTTGTTCATAGTTTCTCTTACTGGGTGGGATTCTGTTTAATCTATGTAACATGTGCCTTAGTGCTGCACATTTCTGGCTTTGGGGGTGGTTGGATGTGGAATGTATTATTGTGTCCGTGGCTGTTGGTTTTCTAAAGATGTTAAATGTATGTTTTCCATTTTCTTTTTTAATTGTAATGTCAAGAAAATTTATTTGATTTTCTTTTTCTTTTTCAAGTGTGAATTTTATGTTCTTATGAGCTTTGTTTATTTCTGAATGGAGTTCATCTATTTTTTCACTTGGCTCGTCTACCAAACAAATAATGTCATCCACGTATCTGTACCAATATACGATTTTGATACTTTCATTTGTGGTTATCTTATCAAATATCAGATTTTCAAGGTGACTGATGAAGATGTTTGCTAGTGTTCCTGATATTGGGGATCCCATGGGCAGTCCATCAGTTTGTAGATAATATTCTTCCTCAAACTGAAAGTAGTTTTGTTCAGTTGTCAGTCTGAGCATATCTGTTATTTCTTTTATTGCGTCTGTGGTGAGGTTGCTGTGGGATGAGAGATTTTGTTCTATGATTTCTATTGTTTCTGTGATAGGGATGGAGGTATACATATTTTCTATATCGAATGAAATCAGTGATGCTGTGTGTGAAACCTGTATGTTCTGTATATTTTTTATTAGGTTTCTTGTGTTTATCACTGTTCTGTTATTTTCTACTTTATAGTGTTTTGTAACTAACTTTTGGAGGTGTTTGGCTATGCGGTATGTTGGGGCTTTCTTGAAGTTGATAACAGGTCTCATTGGCATTCCGTCTTTATGTACTTTCGGTTGACTGCGGAGTGTTGGTGCTTGTGGGTTTTTCTGTGTTAAGTAGTATTTTTGTTTGTCTGTGAGTGTGTGTTCAATGTTTTTCAGTGTTCGTTTCACATTTGCCTGGAATCGTGTAGTTGGATCTGACTTCTGTTTTTGTATTGCGTTGTGGTCACAGGAATGTTTCAAAACATAGACAGTAGGAAGGGTCAGTCTACATGTACTTAAGTCGGCATTGTGCCTTTTGTATTTAATTCCGATGCAATTTCTGTGTTTCATCGTCAATAAGAAGGTCCAAGGGTTACAGTAATCCTGAAGTGAATCATCGGAATCTATAACTAGTGTCACAGGACTGGTTCAAAACATAGACAATAGGAAGAGTCAGTCTTCTAGTACTTAAGTCGGCATTGTGCCTTTTCTATTTAAATCCGATGCAATTTCTGTGTTTCATCGTCGATAAGATGGTCCAAGGGATACAGTAAGCCTGAAGTGAATCATCGGAATCTATAACTAGTGTCACAGGACTGGTTCAAAACATAGACAGTAGGAAGAGTCAGTCTTCTTGTACTTAAGTCTGCATTGTGCCTATTCTACTTAATTCCGATGCAATTTCTGTGTTTCATCGTCAATAAGATGGTCAGAGGGATACAGTAAACATGAAGTGAAGCATCGGAATCTATAACTAGCGTCACAGGAATGGTTCAAATCATAGACAGTAAGAAGAGTCATTCTTCTTGTACTTAAGACGGCATTGTGCATTTTCTATTTAATTCCGATGCAATTTCTGTGTTTCATCGTCAATAAGAAGGTCAGAGGGATACAGTAAACCTGAAGTGAAGCATCGGAATCTATAACTAGTGCCACAGGAATGGTTCAAAACATAGACAGTAGGAAGAGTCAGTCTACATGTACTTAAGTCGGTATTGTGCCTTTTGTATTTAATTCCGATGCAATTTCTGTCTTTCATCGTCTATAAGAAGGTCCAAGGGATACAGTAAACCTGAAGTGAAGAATCGGAATCTATAACTAGTGTCACAGGAATGGTTCAAATAATAGACAGTAGGAAGAGTCAGTCTTCCTGTACTTAGGTCGGCATTGTGCCTTTTCTATTTAATTCCGATGCAATTTATTTGTTTCATCGTCAATAAGAACGTCAGAGGTATACAGTAAACCTGAAGTGAGGCATCGGAATCTATAACTAGTGTCACAGGAATGGTTCTAAACATAGACAGTAAGAGGAGTCAGTCTTCTTGTACTTAAGGTGGCATTGTGCTTATTCTATATAATTCCGGTCAAATTCTGTGCTTCGTCGTCAATAAGAAGGTCAGAGAGATACAGTAAATCTGAAGTGAATAATCGGAATCTATAACTAGTGTCACAGGAATGGATCAAAACATAGAGAGTAAGGAGAGTCAGTCTTCCTGTACTTAAGTCGGCATTGTGCCTTTTCTGTTTAATTCCGATGCAATTTCTGTTTTTCATCGTCAATAAGAAGGTCCAAGGGATACTGTAAACCTGAAGTGAATCATCGGAATCTATAACTAGTGTCACAGGAATGGTTCAAAACTTAGACAATAAGAAGGGTCAGTCTTCTTGTACTAAAGTCGGCATTGTGCCTTTTGTATTTCATTCCGATGCAATTTCGGTGTTTCATCGACTATAAGAAGTTCAGAGGGATACAGTTAACCAGAAGTGAAGCATCGGAATCTATAACTAGTGTCACAGGAATGGTTAAAGACATGGACAGTAGGAAGAGTCAGTCTTCTTGTATCTAAGTCGGCATTGTGCCTTTTGTATTTAAAGCCGAAGCAATTTCTGTGTTACATCGTCAATAAGAAGGTCAGAGGGATACAGTAAACCTGAAGTGAAGCATCGGAATCTATAACTAGTGTCACAGGAATTGTTAAAAACATAGACAGTAGGAAGAGTCAGTCTTCTTGTACTTGAGTCGGCATTGCGCCTTTTGCATTTAATTCCGATGCAATCTCTGTGTTTCATCGTCAATAAGAAGGTCAGAGGGATACAGTAAACCTGAAGTGAAGCATCGGAATCTAAAACTAATGTCACAGGAATGGTTCAAATCATAGACAGTAGGAAAAGTGAAACTACTTTTACTTAAGTCGGCATTGTGCCTTTTGTATTTAATTCCGATGGAATTTCTGTGTTTCAACGTCAATAACAAAGTCCAAGGGAAACAGTAAACCTGAAGTGTGGTATCGGAATCTATAACTAGTGTCACAGGAATGGTTCAAACATAGTCAGTAAGAAGAGTCAGTCTTCTTGTACTTGAGTCGGCATTGTGCCTTTTGGATTTACTTCCGATGTAATTTCTGTGTTACATCGTCAATAAGAAGGTCAGAGGGATACAGTAAACCTGAAGTGAAGAATCGGAGTATATAACTAGTGTCACAGGAATGGTTGAAAACATAGTCAGTAGGGAGAGTCAGTAATCTTGTACTTAAGTCGGCATTGTGCCTTTCGTATTTAATTCCGATGCAATTTCTGTGTTTCATCATCAATAAGAAGGAATGAGGGATACAGTAAACCTGAAGTGAAGCATCGGAGTATATAACTAGTGTCACAGGAATGGTTCAAAACATAGTCAGTAGGGAGAGTCAGTCTTCTTGTACTTAAGTCGGCATTGTGCCTTTTCTATTTAATTCCAATGCAATATCTGTGTCCAATCGTCAATAAGAAGGTAAGAGGTATACAGTAAACCTGAAGTGAAGCATCGGAATCTATAACTAGTGTAACAGGAATGGTTCAAAACATAGACGGTAGGAAGAGTCAGTCTTCTTGTACTTATCTCGGCATTGTGCCTTTTCTGTTTAATTCCGATGCAATTTCTGTGTTTCATCGTCAATAAGAAGGTCAGAGGCATACAGTAAACCTGAAGTGAGGCATCGGAATCTATAACTAGTGTCACAGGAATGGTTCAAACATAGACAGTAAGAAGAGTCAGTCTTCTTGTACTTGAGTCGGCATTGTGCCTTTTGGATTTACTTCCGATGTAATTTCTGTGTTACATCGTCAATAATAAGGTCAGAGGGATACAGTAAACCTGAAGTGAAGAATCGGAATCTATAACTAGTGTCACAGGAATGGTTCAAAACATAGAAAGTAGGAAGAGTCAGTCTTCTTGTACTTAAGTCGGCATTGTGCCTTTTCTATTTAATTCCGATGCAATTTATTTGTTTCATCGTCAATAAGAAGGTCAGAGGCATACAGTAAACCTGAAGTGAGGCATCGGAATCTATAACTAGTGTCACAGGAATGGTTCAAATCATAGACAGTTAGAAGAGTCAGTCTTCTTGTACTTAAGTCGGCATTGTGCCTTTTCTATTTAATTCCGATGCAATTTCTGTGTTTCATCGTCAATAAGAAGGTCACAGGGGTACAGTAAACCTGAAGTGAGGCATCGGAATCTATAACTAGTGTCACAGGAATGGTTCAAAACATAGGCAGTAAGAAGAGTCAGTCTTCTTGTACTTAAGTCGGCATTGTGCTTTTTGCATTTAATTCCGATGCAATTTCTGTGTTTCATCGTCAATAAGAAGGTCAGAGGGATACAGTAAACCTGAAGTGAGAAATCGGAATCTATAACTAGTGTCACAGGAATGGTTCAAAACATAGAAAGTAGGACGAGTCAGTCTTCGTTTACTTAAGTTCGCATTGTGCCTTTTCTATTTAACTCCGATGGAATTTCTGTGTTTCATCGTCAATAAGAAGGTCAGAGGGATACAGTAAACCTGAAGTGAGGCATCGGAATCTATAACTAGTGTCACAGGAATGGTTCAAACATAGTCAGTAAGAAGAGTCAGGCTTCTTGTATATAAGTCCGCATTGTGCCTTTTCTATTTAATTCCGATGCAATTTCGGTGTTTCATCGTCAATACGAAGGTCAGAGGGATACTGTAAACCTGAAGTGAAGCATCGGAATCTATAACTATTGTCACAGGAATTGTTCAAAACATAGACAGTAAGATGGGTCAGTCTTCTTGTACTTAAGTCGGCATTGTGCCTTTTGTATTTAATTCCGATGCAATTTCGGTGTTTCATCGTCAATAAGAAGATCAGAGGGATACAGTAAACCTGAAGTGAAGCATCGGAATCTATAACTAGTGTCACAGGAATGGTTCAAAACAAGGACAGTAGGAAGAGTCAGTCTTCTTGTACTTAAGTCGGCATTGTGCCTTTTCTATTTAATTCCGTTGCACTTTCTGTGTTTCATCGTCAATAAGAAGGTCCAAGGGATACAGTAAACCTGAAATGAAGCATCAGATTCTATAACTAGTGTCACAGGAATGGTTCAAAACATTGACAGTAGGAAGAGTCAGTCTTCATGTACTTAGCCGGCATTGTGCCTTTTCTATTTCATTCCGATGCAAATTTCTGTGTTTCGTCGTCAACACGAAGGTCCAAGGGATACAATTAAACTGAAGTGAAGCATCGGAATCTATAACTAGTGTCACAGGAATGGATCAAAACATAGACAGTAAAAAGAGTCAGTCTTCTTGTACTTAAGTCGGCAATGTGTCTTTTGTATTTAATTCCGATGCAATTTCTGTGTTTCATCGTCAATAGGAAGGTCCAAGTGATACAGTAAACCTGAAGTGAAGCATCGGAATCTATAACTAGTGTCACATGAATGGTTCCAAACATAGACAGTAAGAAGAATCTGAATTCTTGCATTTAAGTCGGCATTGTGCCTTTTCTATTTAATTCCGATGCAATTTCTGTGTTTCATCGTCAATAAGAAGGTCAGAGGGATACAGTAAACCTAAAGTGAAGCATCGGAATCTATAACTAGTGTCACAGGAACGGTTCGAAACATAGACAGTAGGAATGGTCAGTCTACTTATACTCAAGTCATCATTGTGCCTTTTCTATTTAATTCCGATGCAATTTCTGTGTTTCGTCGTCAATAAGAAGGTATAAGGGATACAGAAAACCTGAAGTGAAACATCGGAATCTATAACTAGCGTCACAGAAATGGTTCAAAACATAGACAGTAAGAAGAGTCGGTCCTTTTGCACTGCAGTCGGAATTGTGCATTTTGTATCTAATTCCAATGCAATTTCTGTGTGTTTCATCGTCAATAAGAAGGTCAGAGAGATACAGTAAACCTGAGGTGAAGCATCGGAATCTATAACTATTGTCACAGGAATGGTTGAAAACATAGACTGTAGGAAGAGTCAGTCTTCTTGTACTTAAGTCGGCGTTGTGCCTCTTCTATTTAATTCCGATGCAATTTCTGTGTTTTGTCGTCAATAAGAAGGTCCAAGGGATACAGTAAACTTGAAGTGAAGCATCGGAATCTATAACTAGTGTCACAGGAATGGTTCAGAACATAGACAGTAATAAGAGTCAGTCTTCTTGTACTTAAGTCGGCATTGTGCCTTTTGTATTTAATTCCGATGCAATTTCTGTGTTTCATCGACAATAAGAGGGTCAGAGGGTTATAGTAAACTTGAAGTGAAGCATCGGAAACTATAACTAGTGTTACAGGAATGGTTCAAACATAGTCAGAAAGAAGAGTCAGTCATCTTGTACTTAAGTCGGCATTGTGCCTTTTAATTGAATTCCGATGCAGTTTCTGTGTTTCATCGTCAATAAGAAGGTCAGAGGGATACAGTAAACCTGAAGTGAGGGAACGGAATCTATAACTAGTGTCACAGGAATGGTTCAAAACATAGACAGTTAGAAGAGTCAGTCTTCTTGTACTTAAGTCGGCATTGTGCCTTTTCTATTTAATTCCGATGCAATTTCTGTGTTTCATCGTCAATAAGAAGGTCACAGGGATACAGGAAACCTGAAGTGAGGCATCGGAATCTATAACTAGTGTCACAGGAATGGTTCAAAGCATAGGCAGTAAGAAGAGTCAGTCTTCTTTTACTTAAGTCGGCATTGTGCCTTTTGTATTTAAATCCGATGCAATTCCTGTGTTTCATCGTCAATAAGAAGGTCAGAGGGATACAGTAAACCTGAAGTGAGAAATCGGAATCTATAACTAGTGTCACAGGAATGGTTCAAACATAGAAAGGAGGACGAGTCAGTCTTCGTGTACTTAAGTCGGCATTGTGCCTTTTCTATTTAATTCCGATGCAATTTCTGTGTTTCATCGTCAATAAGAAGGTCAGAGATATACAGTAAACCTGAGGTGAAGCATCGGAATCTATAACTAGTCTCACAGGAATGGTTCAAAACATAGTCAGTAAGAAGAGTCAGTCTTCATGTATATAAGTCGGCATTGTGCCTTTTCTATTTAATTCCGATGCAATTTCGGTGTTTCATCGTCAATACGAAGGTCAGAGAGATACTGTAACCCTGAAGTGAAGCATCGGAATCTATAACTATGGTCACAGGAATTGTTCAAAACATAGAGAGTTGGAAGGGACAGTCTACTTGTACTTAAGTCGGCATTGTGCCTTTTGTATTTAATTCCGATGCAATTTCGGTGTTTCATCGTCAATAAGAAGGTCAGAGGGATACAGCAAACCTGAAGTGAAGCATCGTAATCTATAACTAGTGTCACAGGAATGGTTCAAAACATAGAGAGTTGGAAGAGACAGTCTACTTGTACTTAAGTCGGCATTGTGCCTTTTGTATTTAATTCCGATGCAATTTCTGTGTTTCGTCGTCAACAAGAAGGTCAGAGGGATACAGTAACCCTGAAGTGAGGCATCGGAATCTATAACTTGTGTCACAGGAATGGTTCAAACATAGTCAGTAAGAAGAGTCAGTCTTCATGTATATAAGTCGGCATTGTGCCTTTTCTATTTAATTCCGATGCAATTTCGGTGTTTCATCGTCAATACGAAGGTCAGAGGGATACTGTAACCCAGAAGTGAAGCATCGGAATCTATAACTATTGTCACAGGAATTGTTCAAACATAGACAGTAAGATGGGTCAGTCTTCTTGTACTTAAGTCGGCATTGTGCCTTTTCTATTTAATTCCGTTGCACTTTCTGTGTTTCATCGTCAATATGAAGGTCCTAGGGATTCAGTAAACGTGAAGTGAAGCATCGGATTCTATAACTAGTGTCACAGGAATGGTTTAAAACATTGACAGTAGGAAGAGTATGTCTTCATGTACTTAGTCGGCATTGTGCCTTTTCTATTTCATTCCGATGCAAATTTCTGTGTTTCGTCGTCAATACGAAGGTCCAAGGGATACAATTAAACTGAAGTGAAGCATCAGAATCTATAACTAGTGTCACAGGAATGGATCAAAACATAGACAGTAAATAGAGGCAGTCTTCTGGTACTTGAGTCGGCAATGTATCTTTTGTATTTCATTCCGATGCAATTTCTGTGTTTCATCGTCAATAGGAAGGTCCAAGGGATACAGTAAACCTGAAGTGAAGCTTCGGAATCTATAACTAGTGTCACATGAATGGTTCCGGACATAGACAGTAAGAAGAATCAGAATTCTTGCATTTAAGTCGGCATTGTGCCTTTTCTATTTAATTCCGATGCAATTTCTGTGTTTCATCGTCAATAAGAAGGTCAGAGGGATACAGTAAACCTGAAGTGAAGCATCGGAATCTATAACTAGTGTCACAGGAATGGTTCAAAACATAGACAATAGGAAAGGTCAGTCTTCTTATACTCAAGTCAGCATTATGCCTTTTCTATTTAATTCCGATGCAATTTTTGTGTTTCGTCGTCGATAAGAAGGTATAAGGGATACAGAAAACCTGAAGTGAAACATCGGAATCTATAACTAGCGTCACAGAAATGGTTCAAAACATAGACAGTAATAAGAGTCGGTCCTTTTGCACTGTAGTCGGCATTGTGCATTTTGTATCTAATTCCAATGCAATTTCTGTGTTTCATCGTCAATAAGAAGGTCAGAGATATACAGTAAACCTGAGGTGAAGCATCGGAATCTATAACTAGTGTCACAGGAATGGTTCAGAACATAGACAGTAATAAGAGTCAGTCTTCTGTACTTAAGTCGGCATTGTGCCTTTAGTATTTAATTCCGATGCAATTTCAGTGTTTCATCGTCAATAAGAAGGTCAGAGGGATACAGTAAACCTGAAGTGAAGCATCGGAATCTATAACTAGTGTCACAGGAATGGTTCAAAACATAGAGAGTTGGAAGAGACAGTCTACTTGTACTTAAGTCGGCATTGTGCCCTTTGTATTTAATTCCGATGCAATTTCTGTGTTTCATCGTCAATATGAGGGTCAGAGGGATATAGTAAACTTGAAGTGAAGCATCGGAATCTATAACTAGTGTTACAGGAATGGTTCAAACATAGTCAGAAAGAAGAGTCAGTCTTCTTGTACTTAAGTCGGCATTGTGCCTTTTAATTGAATTCCGATGCAATTTCTGTGTTTCATCGTCAATAAGAAGGTCAGAGGG
The DNA here is from genome assembly GCF_021461395.2 of Schistocerca americana. Lineage (NCBI taxonomy): Eukaryota > Metazoa > Arthropoda > Insecta > Orthoptera > Acrididae > Schistocerca > Schistocerca americana. Next base: position 761,848,176 of record NC_060123.1, read on the forward strand.
ATACAGTAAACCTGAAGTGATTCATCGGAATCTATAACTAGTGTCACAGGAATGGTTCAAAACATAGACAGTAAGAAGAGTCAGTCTTCTTGTACTTAAGTCGGCATTGTGAATTTTCTATTTAATTCCGATGCAATTTCTACGTTTCATCGTCAATAAGAAGGGCAGAGGGATACTGTAAACCTGAAGTGAGGCATTGGAATCTATAACTAGTGTCACAGGAATGGTTCAAAACATAGACAGTGAGGAGGGTCAGTCTTCTTTTACTTATGTCGGAATTGTGCCTTTTGAATTTAATTCCGATGCAATATGGGTGTTTGATCGTCAATAAGAAGGTTAGAGGGATACAGTAGACCTGAAGTGAAGCATCGGAATCTATACCTAGAGTCACAGGAATGGTTCAAAACATGGACATTAGAAAGAGTCAGTCTTCTTGTACTTAAGTCGGCATTGTGCCTTTTGTGTTTAATTCCGATGCTATTTCTCTGTTTCATCGTCAATAAGAAGGTCCAAGGCATACAGTAAACCTGTAGTGAAGCATCGGAATCTATAACTAGGTTCACAGGAATGGTGCAAAGCATAGACAGTAAGAAGAGTCAGTCTTTTTATACTTAAGTCGGCATTGTGCCTTTTGTAGTTAATTCCAATGCAATTTCTGTGTTTCATTGTCAATAAGAAGGTCCAAGAGATACAGTTATCCTGAAGTGAAGCATCGGAATCTATAACTAGTGTCACAGGAATGGTTCAAAACATAGTCAGTAAGAAGAGTCAGGCTTCTTGTACTTAAGTCGGCATTGTGCCCTTTTCAATTAATTTCCGATGCAATTACTGTGTTTCATCGTCAATAAGAAGGTCAGAGGGATACAGTAAATCTGAAGCGAAGCATCGGAATCTCTAACTAGTGTCACAGGAATGGTTTAAATCATAGACAGTAGGAAGACGCACTCTTCTGGTACTTAGGTCGGCATTGTGCCTTTTGTATTTAATTCCGATGCAATTTCTGTGTTTCATCCTCAATAAGAAGGTCAGAGGGATACAGTAAACCTGAAATGAAGCATCGGAATCCGTAACTATTGTCACAGGAATGGTTCAAAACTTAGACAGTAGGAAGAGTCATTCATCTTGTACTTAACTCGGCATTGTGCCTTTTCTATTTAATTCCGTTGCACTTTCTGTGTTTCATCGTCAATAAGAAGGTCCAAGGGATACAGTAAACCTGAAATTAAGCATCGGATTCTATAACTAGTGTCACGGGAATGGTCCAAACATAGACAGTAGGAAGAGTCAGTCTTCATGTACTTAGCCGGCATTGTGCTTTTTCTATTTCATTCCGATGCAATTACTGTGTTTCGTCGTCAATACGAAGGTCCAAAGGATTCAATTCATCTGAAGTGAAGCATAGGAATCTATAACTAGTGGCACAGGAATGGTTCAAAACATAGACAGTAAGAAGAGTCAGTCTTCTTGTACTTAGGTTGGCAATGTGCCTTTTGTATTTATTTCCGATGCAATTTCTGTGTATCATCGTCAATAGGATAGTCCAAGGGATACAGTAAACCTGAAGTGAAGCATCGGAATCTATAACTAGTGTCACAGGAATGGTTCCAACCATAGACAGTAAGAAGAATCAGTCTTCTTGCACGTAAGTCGGCATTGTGCCTTTTCTATTTAATTCCGATGCAATTTCTGTGTTTCATCGTCAATAAGAAGGTCAGAGGGATACAGTAAACCTGAAGTGAGAAATCGGAATCTATAACTAGTGTCACAGGAATGGTTCAAAACATAGAAAGTAGGACGAGTCAGTCTTCGTTTACTTAAGTTCGCATTGTGCCTTTTCTATTTAATTCCGATGGAATTTCTGTGTTTCATCGTCAATAAGAAGGTCAGAGGGATACAGTAAACCTGAAGTGAGGCATCGGAATCTATAACTAGTGTCACAGGAATGGTTCAAACATAGTCAGTAAGAAGAGTCAGGCTTCTTGTATATAAGTCGGCATTGTGCCTTTTCTATTTAATTCCGATGCAATTTCGGTGTTTCATCGTCAATACGAAGGTCAGAGGGATACTGTAAACCTGAAGTGAAGCATCGGAATCTATAACTATTGTCACAGGAATTGTTCAAAACATAGACAGTAAGATGGGTCAGTCTTCTTGTACTTAAGTCGGCATTGTGCCTTTTGTATTTAATTCCGATGCAATTTCGGTGTTTCATCGTCAATAAGAAGATCAGAGGGATACAGTAAACCTGAAGTGAAGCATCGGAATCTATAACTAGTGTCACAGGAATGGTTCAAAACAAGGACAGTAGGAAGAGTCAGTCTTCTTGTACTTAAGTCGGCATTGTGCCTTTTCTATTTAATTCCGTTGCACTTTCTGTGTTTCATCGTCAATAAGAAGGTCCAAGGGATACAGTAAACCTGAAATGAAGCATCGGATTCTATAACTAGTGTCACAGGAATGGTTCAAAACATTGACAGTAGGAAGAGTCAGTCTTCATGTACTTAGCCGGCATTGTGCCTTTTCTATTTCATTCCGATGCAAATTTCTGTGTTTCGTCGTCAACACTAAGGTCCAAGGGATACAATTAAACTGAAGTTAAGCATCGGAATCTATAACTAGTGTCACAGGAATGGATCAAAACATAGACAGTAAAAAGAGTCAGTCTTCTTGTACTTAAGTCGGCAATGTGTCTTTTGTATTTAATTCCGATGCAATTTCTGTGTTTCATCGTCAATAGGAAGGTCCAAGTGATACAGTAAACCTGAAGTGAAGCATCGGAATCTATAACTAGTGTCACATGAATGGTTCCAAACATAGACAGTAAGAAGAATCTGAATTCTTGCATTTAAGTCGGCATTGTGCCTTTTCTATTTAATTCCGATGCAATTTCTGTGTTTCATCGTCAATAAGAAGGTCAGAGGGATACAGTAAACCTAAAGTGAAGCATCGGAATCTATAACTAGTGTCACAGGAACGGTTCGAAACATAGACAGTAGGAATGGTCAGTCTACTTATACTCAAGTCAGCATTGTGCCTTTTCTATTTAATTCCGATGCAATTTCTGTGTTTCGTCGTCAATAAGAAGGTATAAGGGATACAGAAAACCTGAAGTGAAACATCGGAATCTATAACTAGCGTCACAGAAATGGTTCAAAACATAGACAGTAAGAAGAGTCGGTCCTTTTGCACTGCAGTCGGAATTGTGCATTTTGTATCTAATTCCAATGCAATTTCTGTGTGTTTCATCGTCAATAAGAAGGTCAGAGAGATACAGTAAACCTGAGGTGAAGCATCGGAATCTATAACTATTGTCACAGGAATGGTTGAAAACATAGACTGTAGGAAGAGTCAGTCTTCTTGTACTTAAGTCGGCGTTGTGCCTCTTCTATTTAATTCCGATGCAATTTCTGTGTTTTGTCGTCAATAAGAAGGTCCAAGGGATACAGTAAACTTGAAGTGAAGCATCGGAATCTATAACTAGTGTCACAGGAATGGTTCAGAACATAGACAGTAATAAGAGTCAGTCTTCTTGTACTTAAGTCGGCATTGTGCCTTTTGTATTTAATTCCGATGCAATTTCTGTGTTTCATCGTCAATAAGAGGGTCAGAGGGTTATAGTAAACTTGAAGTGAAGCATCGGAAACTATAACTAGTGTTACAGGAATGGTTCAAACATAGTCAGAAAGAAGAGTCAGTCATCTTGTACTTAAGTCGGCATTGTGCCTTTTAATTGAATTCCGATGCAGTTTCTGTGTTTCATCGTCAATAAGAAGGTCAGAGGGATACAGTAAACCTGAAGTGAGGGAACGGAATCTATAACTAGTGTCACAGGAATGGTTCAAAACATAGACAGTTAGAAGAGTCAGTCTTCTTGTACTTAAGTCGGCATTGTGCCTTTTCTATTTAATTCCGATGCAATTTCTGTGTTTCATCGTCAATAAGAAGGTCACAGGGATACAGGAAACCTGAAGTGAGGCATCGGAATCTATAACTAGTGTCACAGGAATGGTTCAAAACATAGGCAGTAAGAAGAGTCAGTCTTCTTTTACTTAAGTCGGCATTGTGCCTTTTGTATTTAAATCCGATGCAATTCCTGTGTTTCATCGTCAATAAGAAGGTCAGAGGGATACAGTAAACCTGAAGTGAGAAATCGGAATCTATAACTAGTGTCGCAGGAATGGTTCAAACATAGAAAGGAGGACGAGTCAGTCTTCGTGTACTTAAGTCGGCATTGTGCCTTTTCTATTTAATTCCGATGCAATTTCTGTGTTTCATCGTCAATAAGAAGGACAGAGATATACAGTAAACCTGAGGTGAAGCATCGGAATCTATAACTAGTCTCACAGGAATGGTTCAAAACATAGTCAGTAAGAAGAGTCAGTCTTCTTGTATATAAGTCGGCATTGTGCCTTTTCTATTTAATTCCGATGCAATTTCGGTGTTTCATCGTCAATACGAAGGTCAGAGAGATACTGTAACCCTGAAGTGAAGCATCGGAATCTATAACTATGGTCACAGGAATTGTTCAAAACATAGAGAGTTGGAAGGGACAGTCTACTTGTACTTAAGTCGGCATTGTGCCTTTTGTATTTAATTCCGATGCAATTTCGGTGTTTCATCGTCAATAAGAAGGTCAGAGGGATACAGTAAACCTGAAGTGAAGCATCGTAATCTATAACTAGTGTCACAGGAATGGTTCAAAACATAGAGAGTTGGAAGAGACAGTCTACTTGTACTTAAGTCGGCATTGTGCCTTTTGTATTTAATTCCGATGCAATTTCTGTGTTTCGTCGTCAACAAGAAGGTCAGAGGGATACAGTAACCCTGAAGTGAGGCATCGGAATCTATAACTTGTGTCACAGGAATGGTTCAAACATAGTCAGTAAGAAGAGTCAGTCTTCATGTATATAAGTCGGCATTGTGCCTTTTCTATTTAATTCCGATGCAATTTCGGTGTTTCATCGTCAATACGAAGGTCAGAGGGATACTGTAACCCAGAAGTGAAGCATCGGAATGTATAACTATTGTCACAGGAATTGTTCAAACATAGACAGTAAGATGGGTCAGTCTTCTTGTACTTAAGTCGGCATTGTGCCTTTTCTATTTAATTCCGTTGCACTTTCTGTGTTTCATCGTCAATATGAAGGTCCTAGGGATTCAGTAAACGTGAAGTGAAGCATCGGATTCTATAACTAGTGTCACAGGAATGGTTTAAAACATTGACAGTAGGAAGAGTATGTCTTCATGTACTTAGTCGGCATTGTGCCTTTTCTATTTTATTCCGATGCAAATTTCTGTGTTTCGTCGTCAATACGAAGGTCCAAGGGATACAATTAAACTGAAGTGAAGCATCAGAATCTATAACTAGTGTCACAGGAATGGATCAAAACATAGACAGTAAATAGAGGCAGTCTTCTGGTACTTGAGTCGGCAATGTATCTTTTGTATTTCATTCCGATGCAATTTCTGTGTTTCATCGTCAATAGGAAGGTCCAAGGGATACAGTAAACCTGAAGTGAAGCATCGGAATCTATAACTAGTGTCACATGAATGGTTCCGGACATAGACAGTAAGAAGAATCAGAATTCTTGCATTTAAGTCGGCATTGTGCCTTTTCTATTTAATTCCGATGCAATTTCTGTGTTTCATCGTCAATAAGAAGGTCAGAGGGATACAGTAAACCTGAAGTGAAGCATCGGAATCTATAACTAGTGTCACAGGAATGGTTCAAAACATAGACAATAGGAAAGGTCAGTCTTCTTATACTCAAGTCAGCATTATGCCTTTTCTATTTAATTCCGATGCAATTTTTGTGTTTCGTCGTCGATAAGAAGGTATAAGGGATACAGAAAACCTGAAGTGAAACATCGGAATCTATAACTAGCGTCACAGAAATGGTTCAAAACATAGACAGTAATAAGAGTCGGTCCTTTTGCACTGTAGTCGGCATTGTGCATTTTGTATCTAATTCCAATGCAATTTCTGTGTTTCATCGTCAATAAGAAGGTCAGAGATATACAGTAACCCTGAGGTGAAGCATCGGAATCTATAACTAGTGTCACAGGAATGGTTCAGAACATAGACAGTAATAAGAGTCAGTCTTCTGTACTTAAGTCGGCATTGTGCCTTTAGTATTTAATTCCGATGCAATTTCAGTGTTTCATCGTCAATAAGAAGGTCAGAGGGATACAGTAAACCTGAAGTGAAGCATCGGAATCTATAACTAGTGTCACAGGAATGGTTCAAAACATAGAGAGTTGGAAGAGACAGTCTACTTGTACATAAGTCGGCATTGTGCCCTTTGTATTTAATTCCGATGCAATTTCTGTGTTTCATCGTCAATATGAGGGTCAGAGGGATATAGTAAACTTGAAGTGAAGCATCGGAATCTATAACTAGTGTTACAGGAATGGTTCAAACATAGTCAGAAAGAAGAGTCAGTCTTCTTGTACTTAAGTCGGCATTGTGCCTTTTAATTGAATTCCGATGCAATTTCTGTGTTTCATCGTCAATAAGAAGGTCAGAGGGATACAGTAAACCTGAAGTGATTCATCGGAATCTATAACTAGTGTCACAGGAATGGTTCAAAGCATAGACAGTAAGAAGAGTCAGTCTTCTTGTACTTAAGTCGGCATTGTGAATTTTCTATTTAATTCCGATGCAATTTCTATGTTTCATCGTCAATAAGAAGGGCAGAGGGATACTGTAAACCTGAAGTGAGGCATTGGAATCTATAACTAGTGTCACTGGAATGGTTCAAAACATAGACAGTGAGGAGGGTCAGTCTTCTTTTACTTATGTCGGAATTGTGCCTTTTGAATTTAATTCCGATGCAATATGGGTGTTTGATCGTCAATAAGAAGGTTAGAGGGATACAGTAGACCTGAAGTGAAGCATCAGAATCTATACCTAGAGTCACAGGAATGGTTCAAAACATGGACATTAGGAAGAGTCAGTCTTCTTGTACTTAAGTCGGCATTGTGCCTTTTGTGTTTAATTCCGATGCTATTTCTCTGTTTCATCGTCAATAAGAAGGTCCAAGGCATACAGTAAACCTGTAGTGAAGCATCGGAATCTATAACTAGGTTCACAGGAATGGTGCAAAGCATAGACAGTAAGAAGAGACAGTCTTTTTATACTTAAGTCGGCATTGTGCCTTTTGTAGTTAATTCCAATGCAATTTCTGTGTTTTATTGTCAATAAGAAGGTCCAAGAGATACAGTTATCCTGAAGTGAAGCGTCGGAATCTATAACTAGTGTCACAGGAATGGTTCAAAACATAGTCAGTAAGAAGAGTCAGGCTTCTTGTACTTAAGTCGGCATTGTGCCCTTTTCAATTAATTTCCGATGCAATTACTGTGTTTCATCGTCAATAAGAAGGTCAGAGGGATACAGTAAATCTGAAGTGAAGCATCGGAATCTCTAACTAGTGTCACAGGAATGGTTTAAATCATAGACAGTAGGAAGACTCACTCTTCTGGTACTTAGGTCGGCATTGTGCCTTTTGTATTTAATTCCGATGCAATTTCTGTGTTTCATCGTCAATAAGAAGGTCAGAGGGATACAGTAAACCTGAAGTGGAGCATCGGAATCCGCAACTAGTGTCACAGGAATGGTTCAAAACATAGACAGTAGGAAGAGTCAGTCTTCTTGTACTTAAGTCGGCATTGTGCCTTTTCTATTTAATTCCGTTGCACTTTCTGTGTTTCATCGTCAATAAGAATGTCCAAGGGATACAGTAAACCTGAAATGAAGCATCGGACTCTATAACCAGTGTTACGGGAATGGTTCAAAACATAGACAGTAGGAAGAGTCAGTCTTCATGTACTTAGCCGGCATTGTGCCTTTTCTATTTCATTCCGATGCAATTTCTGTGTTTCGTCGTCAATACGAAGGTCCAAGGGATACAATTAATCTGAAGTGAAGCATCGGAATCTATAACTAGTGTCACAGGAATGGTTCAAAACATAGACAGTAAGAAGTGTCAGTCTTCTTGTACTTAAGTCGGCAATGTGCCTTTTGTATTTAATTCCGATGCATTTTCTGTGTTTCATCGTCAATAGGAAGGTCCAAGGGATACAGTAAACCTGAAGTGAAGCATCGGAATCTATAACTAGTGTCACAGAAATGGTTCAAAACATAGACAGTAAGAAGAGTCGGTCCTTTTGCACTGTAGAAGGCATTGTGCATTTTGTATCTAATTCCAATGGAATTCCTGTGTTTCATCGTCAATAAGAAGGTCCGAGAGATACAGTAAACCTGAGGTGAAGCATCGGATTCTATAACTAGTGTCACAGGAATGGTTGAAAACATAGACAGTAGGAAGAGTCAGTCTTCTTGTACTTAGGTCGGCATTGTGCCTCTTCTATTTAATTCCGATGCAATTTCTGTGTTTCGTCGTCAATAAGAAGGTCCAAGGAATACAGTCAACCTGAAGTGAAGCATCGGAATCTATAACTAGTGTCACAGGAATGGTTCAAACATAGTCAGTAAGAAGAGTCAGTCTCCTTGTACTTAAGTCGGCATTGTGCCTCTTCTATTTAATTCCAATGCAATTTCTGTGTTTCGTCGTCAATAAGAAGGTCCAAGGGATACAGTAAACCTGAAGTAAAGCATCGGAATCTCTAACTACTGTCACAGGAATGTTTTAAACGTAGAGAGTAGGAAGACTCAGTCTTCTTGTACTTAGGTCGGCATTGTGCTTTTTCTATTTAATTCCGATGCAATTTCTGTGTTTCATCGTCAATAAGAAGGTCAGAGGGATACAGTAAACCTGAAGTGAATTATCGGAATCTCTAACTAGTGTCACAGGAATGGTTCAAAGCATAGTCAGTAAGAAGAGTCAGTCTTCTTGGACTTAAGTCGGCATTCTGCCTTTTGTATTTAATTCCGATACAATTTCTGTGTTTCATCGTCAATAGGAAGGTCAGAGGGATGCAGTAAACCTGAAGTGAAGCATCGGAATCTATAACTAGGGTCACAGGAATGGTTCAAAACATAGACAGTAAGAAGAGTCAGTCTTCTTGTACCTAAGTCGGTATTGTGCCTTTTGTATTTAATTCCGATGCAATTTCTGTGTTTCATCGTCAATAAGAAGGTCAGAGGGATACAGTAAACCTGAAGTGGAGCATCGGAACCCGTAACTAGTGTCACAGGAATGGTTCAAAACATAGACAGTAGGAAGAGTCAGTCTTCTTGTACTTAAGTCGGCATTGTGCCTTTTCTATTTAATTCCGTTGCACTTTCTGTGTTTCATCGTCAATAAGAAGGTCCAAGGGATACAGTAAACCTGAAATGAAGCATCGGATTCTATAACTAGTGTCACGGGAATGGTTCAAAACATAGACAGTAGGAAGAGTCAGTCTTCATGTACTTAGCCGGCATTGTGCCTTTTCTATTTCATTCCGATGCAATATCTGTGTTTCGTCGTCAATACGAAGTTCCAAGGGATACAATTAATCTGAAGTGAAGCATCGGAATCTATAACTAGTGTCACAGGAATGGTTTAAACATAGACAGTAGGAAGACTCAGTCTCCTTGTACTTAGATCCTCATTGTGCCATTTCTATTTAATTCCGATGCAATTTCTGTGTTTCATCGTCAATAAGAAGGTCAGAGGAATACAGTAAACCTGAAGTGAAGCATCGGAAACTATAACTAGTGTCACAGGAATGGTTCAAAACATAGTCAGAAAGAAGAGTCAGTCTGCTTGTACTTAAGTCGGCATTGTGCCTTTTCTATTTAATTCCGATGCAATTTCTGTGCTTCATTGGCAATAAGAAGATCAGAGGGATACAGTAAACCTGAAGTGTGGCATCGGAATCTTTAACTAGTGTCACAGCAATGGTTCCAAACATAGTCAGTAAGAAGAGTCAGTCTTCTTGTACTTAAGTCGACATTGTGCCTTTTGTATTTAATTCCGATGCAATTTCTGTGTTTCATCGACAATAAGAAGGTCCAAGGTATACAGTAAACCTGAAGTGAATCATCGGAATCTATAACTAGTGTCACAGGAATTGTTCAAAACATAGTCAGTAAGAAGAGTCAGTCTTCTTGGAATTAAGTCGGCATTGTGCCTTTTGTATTTAATTCCGATGCAATTTCTGTGTTTCATCGTCAATAGGCAGGTCAGAGGGATGCAGTAAACCTGAAGTGAAGCATCTGAATCTATAACTAGTGTCACAGGAATGGTTCAAAACATAGACAGTAAGAAGAGTCAGTCTTCTTGTACTTAAGTCGGCATTGTGCCTTTTGTGTTTAATTCCGATGCAATTTCTGTGTTTCATCGTCAATAAGAAGGTCAGAGGGATACAGTAAACCTGAAGTGAAGCATCGGAATCCGTAACTAGTGTCACAGGAATTGTTCAAAACATAGACAGTAGGAAGAGTCAGTCTTCATGTACTTAGCCGGCATTGTGCCTTTTCTATTTCATTCCGATGCAATTTCTGTGTTTCGTCGTCAATACGAAGGTCCAAGGGATACAATTAATCTGAAGTGAAGCATCGGATTCTATAACTAGTGTCACAGGAATGGTTAACAACATAGACAGTAAGAAGAGTCAGTCTTCTTGTACTATAGTCGGCAATGTGCCTTTTGTATATAATTCCGAAGCAATTTCTGTGTTTCATCGACAATAGGAAGGTCCAAGGGATACAGTAAACCTAAAGTGAAGCATCGGAATCTATAACTAGTGTCACAGGAATGGTTCCAAACATAGACAGTAAGAAGAATCAGTCTTCTTGCACTTAAGTCGGCATTGTGCCTTTTCTATTTAATTCCGATGCAATTTCTGTGGTTCATCGTCAATAAGAAGGTCAGAGGGATACAGTAAACCTGAAGCGAAGCATCGGAATCTATAACTAGTGTCACAGGAATGGTTCAAAACACAGACAATAGGAAGGGTCAGTCTTCTTGTACTCAAGTCAGCATTGTGCCTTTTCTATTTAATTCCGATGCAATTTCTGTGTTTCGTCGTCAATAAGAAGGTATAAGGGATACAGTAAACCTGAAGTGGAACATTGGAATCAGTAACTAGTGTCACAGAAATAGTTCACAACATAGACAGTAAGAAGAGTCGGTCCTTTTGCACTGTTGTCGGCATTGTGCATTTTGTATCTAATTCCAATGCAATTTCTGTGTTTCGTCGTCAATAAGAAGGTCCGAGAGATACAGTAAACCTGAGGTGAAGCATCGGAATCTATAACTAGTGTCACAGGAATGGTTGAAAACATAGACCGTAGGAAGAGTCAGTCTTCTTGTACTTAAGTCGGCATTGTGATTCTTCTATTTAATTCCGATGTAATTTCTGTGTTTCGTCGTCAATAAGAAGGTCCAAGGGATACAGTCAACCTGAAGTGAAGCATCGGAATCTATAACTAGTGTCACAGGAAAGGTTCAGAACATAGACAGTAATAAGAGTCAGTCTTCTTGTACTTAAGTCGGCATTGTGCCTTTTGTATTTAATTCCGATGCAATTTCAGTGTTTCGTCGTCAATAAGAAGGACAGAGGGATACAGTAAACCTGAAGTGAAGCAACGGAATCTATAACTAGTGTCACAGGAATGGTTCAAAACATAGTCAGAAAGAAGAGTCAGTCTGCTTGTACTTAAGTCGGCATTGTGCCTTTTCTATTTAATTCCGATGCAATTTCTGTGTTTCATTGTCAATAAGAAGGTCAGAGGGATACAGTAAACCTGAAATGAAGCATCGGATTCTATAACTAGTGTCACGGGAATGGTTCAAAACATAGACAGTAGGAAGAGTCAGTCTTCATGTACTTAGCCGGCATTGTGCCTTTTCTATTTCATTCCGATGCAATTTCTGTGTTTCGTCGTCAATACGAAGGTCCAAGGGATACAATTAATCTGAAGTGAAGCATCGGAATCTATAACTAGTGTCACAGGAATGGTTTAAACATAGACAGTAGGAAGACTCAGTCTTCTTGTACTTAGATCGGCATTGTGCCATTTCTATTTAATTCCGATGCAATTTCTGTGTTTCATCGGCAATAAGAAGATCAGAGGGATACAGTAAACCTGAAGTGTGGCATCTGAATCTATAACTAGTGTCACAGCAATGGTTCCAAACATAGTCAGTAAGAAGAGTCAGTCTTCTTGTACTTAAGTCGACATTGTGCCTTTTGTATTTAATTCCGATGCAATTTCTGTGTTTCATCGACAATAAGAAGGTCCAAGGTATACAGTAAACCTGAAGTGAATCATCGGAATCTATAACTAGTGTCACAGGAATTGTTCAAAACATAGTCAGTAAGAAGAGTCAGTCTTCTTGGAATTAAGTCGGCATTGTGCCTTTTGTATTTAATTCCGATGCAATTTCTGTGTTTCATCGTCAATAGGCAGGTCAGAGGGATGCAGTAAACCTGAAGTGAAGCATCTGAATCTATAACTAGTGTCACAGGAATGGTTCAAAACATAGACAGTAAGAAGAGTCAGTCTTCTTGTACTTAAGTCGGCATTGTGCCTTTTGTATTTAATTCCGATGCAATTTCTGTGTTTCATCGTCAATAAGAAGGTCAGAGGGATACAGTAAACCTGAAGTGAAGCATCGGAATCCGTAACTAGTGTCACAGGAATTGTTCAAAACATAGACAGTAGGATGAGTCAGTCTTCATGTACTTAGCCGGCATTGTGCCTTTTCTATTTCATTCCGATGCAATTTCTGTGTTTCGTCGTCAATACGAAGGTCCAAGGGATACAATTAATCTGAAGTGAAGCATCGGATTCTATAACTAGTGTCACAGGAATGGTTAAAAACATAGACAGTAAGAAGAGTCGGTCTTCTTGTACTATAGTCGGCAATGTGCCTTTTGTATATAATTCCGAAGCAATTTCTGTGTTTCATCGACAATAGGAAGGTCCAAGGATACAGTAAACCTAAAGTGAAGCATCGGAATCTATAACTAGTGTCACAGGAATGGTTCCAAACATAGACAGTAAGAAGAATCAGTCTTCTTGCACTTAAGTCGGCATTGTGCCTTTTCTATTTAATTCCGATGCAATTTCTGTGGTTCATCGTCAATAAGAAGGTCAGAGGGATACAGTAAACCTGAAGTGAAGCATCGGAATCTATAACTAGTGTCACAGGAATGGTTCAAAACACAGACAATAGGAAGGGTCAGTCTTCTTGTACTCAAGTCAGCATTGTGCCTTTTCTATTTAATTCCGATGCAATTTCTGTGTTTCGTCGTCAATGAGAAGGTATAAGGGATACAGTAAACCTGAAGTGGAACATTGGAATCAGTAACTAGTGTCACAGAAATAGTTCACAACATAGACAGTAAGAAGAGTCGGTCCTTTTGCACTGTTGTCGGCATTGTGCATTTTGTATCTAATTCCATTGCAATTTCTGTGTTTCGTCGTCAATAAGAAGGTCCGAGAGATACAGTAAACCTGAGGTGAAGCATCGGAATCTATAACTAGTGTCACAGGAATGGTTGAAAACATAGACCGTAGGAAGAGTCAGTCTTCTTGTACTTAAGTCTGCATTGTGATTCTTCTATTTAATTCCGATGCAATTTCTGTGTTTCGTCGTCAATAAGAAGGTCCAAGGGATACAGTCGACCTGAAGTGAAGCATCGGAATCTATAACTAGTGTCACAGGAAAGGTTCAGAACATAGACAGTAATAAGAGTCAGTCTTCTTGTACTTAAGTCGGCATTTTGCCTTTTGTATTTAATTCCGATGCAATTTCAGTGTTTCGTCGTCAATAAGAAGGACAGAGGGATACAGTAAACCTGAAGTGAAGCAACGGAATCTATAACTAGTGTCACAGGAATGGTTCAAAACATAGTTAGAAAGAAGAGTCAGTCTGCTTGTACTTAAGTCGGCATTGTGCCTTTTCTATTTAATTCCGATGCAATTTCTGTGTTTCATTGTCAATAAGAAGGTCAGAGGGATACAGTAAACCTGAAATGAAGCATCGGATTCTATAACTAGTGTCACGGGAATGGTTCAAAACATAGACAGTAGGAAGAGTCAGTCTTCATGTACTTAGCCGGCATTGTGCCTTTTCTATTTCATTCCGATGCAATTTCTGTGTTTCGTCGTCAATACGAAGGTCCAAGGGATACAATTAATCTGAAGTGAAGCATCGGAATCTATAACTAGTGTCACAGGAATGGTTTAAACATAGACAGTAGGAAGACTCAGTCTTCTTGTACTTAGATCGGCATTGTGCCATTTCTATTTAATTCCGATGCAATTTCTGTGTTTCATCGTCAATAAGAAGGTCAGAGGGATACAGTAAACCTGAAGTGAAGCATCGGAAACTATAACTAGTGTCACAGGAATGGTTCAAAACATAGTCAGAAAGAAGAGTCAGTCTGCTTGTACTTAAGTCGGCATTGTGCCTTTACTATTTAATTCCGATGCAATTTCTGTGTTTCATTGTCAATAAGAAGATCAGAGGGATACAGTAAACCTGACGTGAGGCATCGGAATCTTTAACTAGTGTCACAGGAATTGTTCAAAACATAGTCAGTAAGAAGAGTCAGTCTTCTTGGACTTAAGTCAGCATTGTGCCTTTTGTATTTAATTCCGATGCAATTTCTGTGTTTCATCGCCAATAGGCAGGTCAGGGGGATGCAGTAAACCTGAAGTGAAGCATCGGAATCTATAACTAGTGTCACAGGAATGGTTCAAAACATAGACAGTAAGAAGAGTCAGTCTTCTTGTACTTAAGTCGGCATTGTGCCTTTTGTATTTAATTCCGATGCAATTTCTGTGTTTCATCGTCAATAAGAAGGTCAGAGGGATACAGTAAACCTGAAGTGAAGCATCGGAATCCGTAACTAGTGTCACAGGAATCGTTCAAAACATAGACAGTAGGAAGAGTCAGTCTTCATGTACTTAGCCGGCATTGTGCCTTTTCTATTTCATTCCGATGCCATTTCTGTGTTTCGTCGTCAATACGAAGGTCCAAGGGATACAATTAATCTGAAGTGAAGCATCGGAATCTATAACTAGTGTCACAGGAATGGTTCAAAACATAGACAGTAAGAAGAGTCAGTCTTCTTGTACTTAAGTCGGCAATGTGCCTTTTGTATTTAATTCCGATGCAATTTCTGTGTTTCATCGTCAATAGGAAGGTCCAATGGATACAGTAACCCTGAAGTGGAGCGTCGGAATCTATAACTAGTGTCACAGGAATGGTTCAAAACTTAGCCAATAGGAAGGGTCAGTCTTCTTGTACTCAAGTCAGCATTGTGCCTTTTCTATTTAATTCCGATGCAATTTCTGTGTTTCGTCGTCAATAAGAAGGTATAAGGGATACAGTAAACCTGAAGTGAAACATCGGAATCTATAATTAGTGTCACAGAAATGGTTCAAAACATAGACAGTAAGATGAGTCGGTCCTTTTGCACTGTAGTCGGCATTGTGCATTTTGTATCTAATTCCAATGCAAATTCTGTGTTTCATCGTCAATAAGAAGGTCCGAGAGATACAGTAAACCTGAGGTGAAGCATCGGAAACTATAACTAGCGTCAGAGGAATGGTTGAATACATAGACCGTAGGAAGAGTCAGTCTTCTTGTACTTAAGTCGGCATTGTGCCTCTTCTATTTAATTCCGATGCAATTTCTATGTTTCATCGTCAATAAGAAGGTCAGAGGGATACAGTAAACCTGAAGTGAAGCATCGGAATCTATAACTAGTGTCACAGGAATGGTTCAAATCACAGACAATAGGAAGGGTCAGTCTTCTTGTACTCAAGTCAGCATTGTGCCTTTTCTATTTAATTCCGATGCAATTTCTGTGTTTCGTCGTCAATGAGAAGGTATAAGGGATACAGTAAACCTGAAGTGGAACATTGGAATCAGTAACTAGTGTCACAGAAATAGTTCACAACATAGACAGTAAGAAGAGTCGGTCCTTTTGCACTGTTGTCGGCATTGTGCATTTTGTATCTAATTCCATTGCAATTTCTGTGTTTCGTCGTCAATAAGAAGGTCCGAGAGATACAGTAAACCTGAGGTGAAGCATCGGAATCTATAACTAGTGTCACAGGAATGGTTGAAAACATAGACCGTAGGAAGAGTCAGTCTTCTTGTACTTAAGTCTGCATTGTGATTCTTCTATTTAATTCCGATGCAATTTCTGTGTTTCGTCGTCAATAAGAAGGTCCAAGGGATACAGTCAACCTGAAGTGAAGCATCGGAATCTATAACTAGTGTCACAGGAAAGGTTCAAAACATAGACAGTAATAAGAGTCAGTCTTCTTGTACTTAAGTCGGCATTTTGCCTTTTGTATTTAATTCCGATGCAATTTCAGTGTTTCGTCGTCAATAAGAAGGACAGAGGGATACAGTAAACCTGAAGTGAAGCAACGGAATCTATAACTAGTGTCACAGGAATGGTTCAAAACATAGTTAGAAAGAAGAGTCAGTCTGCTTGTACTTAAGTCGGCATTGTGCCTTTTCTATTTAATTCCGATGCAATTTCTGTGTTTCATTGTCAATAAGAAGGTCAGAGGGATACAGTAAACCTGAAATGAAGCATCGGATTCTATAACTAGTGTCACGGGAATGGTTCAAAACATAGACAGTAGGAAGAGTCAGTCTTCATGTACTTAGCCGGCATTGTGCCTTTTCTATTTCATTCCGATGCAATTTCTGTGTTTCGTCGTCAATACGAAGGTCCAAGGGATACAATTAATCTGAAGTGAAGCATCGGAATCTATAACTAGTGTCACAGGAATGGTTTAAACATAGACAGTGGGAAGACTCAGTCTTCTTGTACTTAGATCGGCATTGTGCCATTTCTATTTAATTCCGATGCAATTTCTGTGTTTCATCGTCAATAAGAAGGTCAGAGGGATACAGTAAACCTGAAGTGAAGCATCGGAAACTATAACTAGTGTCACAGGAATGGTTCAAAACATAGTCAGAAAGAAGAGTCAGTCTGCTTGTACTTAAGTCGGCATTGTGCCTTTACTATTTAATTCCGATGCAATTTCTGTGTTTCATTGTCAATAAGAAGATCAGAGGGATACAGTAAACCTGAAGTGAGGCATCGGAATCTTTAACTAGTGTCACAGCAATGGTTCCAAACATAGTCAGTAAGAAGAGTCAGTCTTCTTGTACTTAAGTCGGCATTGTGCCTTTTGTATTTAATTCCGATGCAATTTCTGTGTTTCATCGACAATAAGAAGGTCCAAGGGATACAGTAAAGCTGAAGTGAATCATCGGAATCTATAACTAGTGTCACAGGAATTGTTCAAAACATAGTCAGTAAGAAGAGTCAGTCTTCTTGGACTTAAGTCAGCATTGTGCCTTTTGTATTTAATTCCGATGCAATTTCTGTGTTTCATCGCCAATAGGCAGGTCAGGGGGATGCAGTAAACCTGAAGTGAAGCATCGGAATCTATAACTAGTGTCACAGGAATGGTTCAAAACATAGACAGTAAGAAGAGTCAGTCTTCTTGTACTTAAGTCGGCATTGTGCCTTCTGTATTTAATTCCGATGCAATTTCTGTGTTTCATCGTCAATAAGAAGGTCAGAGGGATACAGTAAACCTGAAGTGAAGCATCGGAATCCGTAACTAGTGTCACAGGAATCGTTCAAAACATAGACAGTAGGAAGAGTCAGTCTTCATGTACTTAGCCGGCATTGTGCCTTTTCTATTTCATTCCGATGCCATTTCTGTGTTTCGTCGTCAATACGAAGGTCCAAGGGATACAATTAATCTGAAGTGAAGCATCGGAATCTATAACTAGTGTCACAGGAATGGTTCAAAACATAGACAGTAAGAAGAGTCAGTCTTCTTGTACTTAAGTCGGCAATGTGCCTTTTGTATTTAATTCCGATGCAATTTCTGTGTTTCATCGTCAATAGGAAGGTCCAATGGATACAGTAACCCTGAAGTGGAGCGTCGGAATCTATAACTAGTGTCACAGGAATGGTTCAAAACTTAGCCAATAGGAAGGGTCAGTCTTCTTGTACTCAAGTCAGCATTGTGCCTTTTCTATTTAATTCCGATGCAATTTCTGTGTTTCGTCGTCAATAAGAAGGTATAAGGGATACAGTAAACCTGAAGTGAAACATCGGAATCTATAATTAGTGTCACAGAAATGGTTCAAAACATAGACAGTAAGATGAGTCGGTCCTTTTGCACTGTAGTCGGCATTGTGCATTTTGTATCTAATTCCAATGCAAATTCTGTGTTTCATCGTCAATAAGAAGGTCCGAGAGATACAGTAAACCTGAGGTGAAGCATCGGAAACTATAACTAGCGTCACAGGAATGGTTGAATACATAGACCGTAGGAAGAGTCAGTCTTCTTGTACTTAAGTCGGCATTGTGCCTCTTCTATTTAATTCCGATGCAATTTCTATGTTTCATCGTCAATAAGAAGGTCAGAGGGATACAGTAAACCTGAAGTGAAGCATCGGAATCTATAACTAGTGTCGCAGGAATGGTTCAAAACATAGACAATAGGAAGACTCAGTCTCCTCGTATTTGAGTCGGCATTGTGCCTTTTGTATTTAATTCCGATGCAATTTCTGTGTTTCATCGTCAATAAGAAGATCAGAGGGATACTGTAAACCTGAAGTGAGGCATCGGAATCTATAACTAGTGTCACAGGAATGGTTCAAAACGTAGTTAGTAAAAAGAGTCAGTCTTCTTGTACATAAGGCGGCATTGTGCATTTTGTATTTAATTCGGATGCAATTTCTGTGTTTCATCGCCAATAAGAGGGTCCAAGAGATACAGTAAACCTGAAGTGAGGCATCGGAATCTATAACTAGTGTCACAGGATAGATTCAAAACATAGACAGCAAGAAGAGTCAGTCCTCTTGTACTTAAGTCGGCATTGTGCCTTTTCTATTTAATTCCGATGCAATATTTATGTTTCATCGTCAAAAAGAAGGGCAGAGGGATACTGTAAACCTGAAGTGAGGCATCGGAATCTATAACTAGTGTCACAGGAATGGTTCAAAACATAGTAAGTAAAAAGAGTCAGTCTTCTTGTACATAAGGCGGCATTGTGCATTTTGTATTTAATTCCGATGCAATTTCTGTGTTTCATCGCCAATAAGAAGGTCCAAGAGATACAGTAAACCTGAAGTGAAGCATCGGAATCTATAACTAGTGTCACAGGAATGGTTCAAAACATAGTCAGTAAGAAGAGACAGTTTTCTTGTACTTAATTCTACATTGTGCCTTTTGTATTTAATTACGATCCAATTTCTGTGTTTCATCGTTAATAAGAAGGTCAGAGGGATGCAGTAAACCTGAAGTGAAGCATCGGAATCTATTACTAGTGTGACATGAATGGTTCAAAACTTATCAGTAAGAAGAATCATTCTTCTTGTACTTAAGGCGGCATTGTGCCTTTTCTATTTAATTATGATGAAATATCTGTGTTTCATCGTCAATAAGTAGGTCAGAGGGATGCAGTAAACCTGAATTGATGCATCGGAATCTGTAACTAGCGTCACAGGAATGGTTCAAAACATAGACGGTAAGAAGAGTCAGTCTTCTTGCACTTAAATTAGCATTGTGCCTTTTTTATTTAATTCCGATGCAATTTCTGTGTTTCATCGTCAATAGGAAGGTCAGAGGGATACATTAAACCTGAAGTGAAGCATCGGTATCTATAACTAGTGTCACAGGAATGGTTCAAAACATAGACAGTAGGAAGAGTCAGTCTTCTTGTACTTAAGTCGGCATTGAGCCTTTTCTGTTTAATTCCGATGCAATTTCTGTGTTACATCGTCAATAAGATGGTCAGAGGGATACAGTAAACGTGAAGTGAAGCATCGGAATCTGTAACTAGCGATACAGGAATGGTTCAAATCGTAGACAGTAAGAAGAGTCAGTCTTTTTGTACTTACGTCGGCATTGTGCCTTCTCTAATTAATTCCGATGCAATTTCTGTGTTTCATCGTAAATAAGATGGTCCAAGGGATACAGTAAACCTGAAGTGATGCATCGGAATCTATAACTAGTGTCACAGGAATGCTTCAAACCATAGACAGTAAGAAGAGTCAGTCTTCTTGTTCTAAAGTCGGCATTGTGCCTTTTCTATTTAATTCCGACGCAATTTCTGCGTTTCATCGTCAGTAAGAAGTTCAGCGGGATACAGTAATCCTGAAGTGAAGCATCGGAATCTATAACTAGTGTCACAGGAATGGTTCAAAACATATTCAGTAAGAAGAATCAGTCTTCTTGTACTTAAGTCGGCATTGTGCCTGTTCTATTTAATTCCGATGCAATATATGTGTTTCATCGTCAATCAGAAGGTCAGAGGGATACAATAAACCTGAAGTGAAGCATCGGAATCTATAACTAGTGTCACAGGAATGGTTCAAAGCATAGACAGAAAGAATGGTTAGTCTTCTTGCACTTAAGTCGGCATTGTGCCTTTTCTATTTAATTCCGATGCGATTTCTGTGTTTCATCGTCAATAAGAAGGTCCAAGGGTTACAGTAAACCTGAAGTGAAGCATCGGAATCTATAACTAGTGTCACAGGAATGGTTCAAACCATAGACAGTAAGAAGAGTCAGTCTCCTTGTACTTAAGTCGGCATTGTGCCATTTCTAATTAATTCCGATACAATTTCTGCGTTTCATCGCCAGTAAGAAGTTCAGAGGGATACAGTAAACCTGAAGTGAAGCATCGGAATCTGTATCTAGTGTCACAGGAATGGTTCAAAACAAATTCAGTAAGAAGAATCAGTCTTCTAGTACTTAAGTCGGCATTGTGCCTTCTCTATTTAATTCCGACGCAATATCTGTGTTTCATCGTCAATAAGAAGGTCAGAGGGATACAATAAACCTGAAGTGAAGCATCGGAATCTATAACTAGTGTCACAGGGATGCTTCCAAACATAGTCAGAAAGAAGAGTCAGTCTTCTTGTACTTAAGTCGGCATTGTGCCTTTTCTATTTCATTCCGATGCAATTTCTGTGTTTCATCGTCAATACGGATGTCCAAGGAATACAGTAAACCTGAAGTGAATCATCGGAACCTATAACTAGTGTCACAGGAATGGTTCAAATCATAGACAGTAAGTTGAGTCAGTCTTCTTGTACTTAAGTCGGCATTTTAATTTTTTTATTTAATTCCGATGCAATTTGTGTGTTTCATCGTCAATAAGAAGTGCAGAGGGATACAGTAAACCTGAAGTGAAGCATCGGAATCTATAACTAGTGTCACAGGAATGGTTCAAAACATAGACAGTAAGAAGGGTCTGTCTTCTTGTACTTAAGTCGGCATTGTGCATTTTGTATTTAACACCGATGCAATTTCTGTGTTTCATCGTCAATAGGAAGGACCAAGGGATACAGTAAACCTAAAGTGATGCATCGGAATCTATAACTAGTGTCACAGGAATGGTTCAAAACATTGACAGTAAGGAGAGTCAGTCTTCTTGTACTTAAGTGGCATTGTGCCATTTGTATATAATTCCAATGCAATTTCTGTGTTTCATCGTTAATAAGAAGGTCAGAGGGATACAGTAAACCTGAAGTGAAACATCGGAATCTATGACTAGAGCCACAGGAATGGTTCAAAACAGTCAGTAAGAAGGGTCAGCCTTCTTGTACTTAAGGCGGCATTGTGCATTTTGTATTTAATTCCGATGCAATTTCTGTGTTTCATCGTCAATAACAAGGTCCAAGAGATACAGTAAACCTGAAGTGAAGCATCGGAATCTATAACCAGTGTCACAGGAATGGTTCAAAACATAGTTAGTAAGAAGAGTCAGTCTTCTTGTACTTAAGGCGGCAATGTGCATTTTGTATTTAATTCCGATGCAATTTCTGTGTTTCATCGTCAATAACAAGGTCCAAGAGATACAGTAAACCTGAAGTGAAGCATCGGAATCTATAACTAGTGTCATAGGAATGGTTCAAAACATAGTCAGTAAGAAGAGTCAGTCTTCTCGTACTTAAGTCGGCATTGTGCCCTTTTCAATTTAATTCCGATAAAATTACTGTGTTTCATTGTCAATTAGAAGGTCAGAGGGATACAGTAAATCAGAATTGAAGCATCAGAATCTCTAACTAGTGTCACAGGAATGGTTTAAAACATAGACAGTAGGAAGACTCAGTCTTCTTGTACTTAGGTCGGCATTGTGCCTTTTCTATTTAATTCCGATGCAATTTCTGTGTTTCATCGTCAATAAGATGGTCCAAGGGATACAGTAAACCTGAAGTGATGCATCGGAATCTATAACTAGTGTCACAGGAATGCTTCAAACCATAGACAGTAAGAAGAGTCAGTCTTCTTGTTCTAAAGTCGGCATTGTGCCTTTTCTATTTAATTCCGACGCAATTTCTGCGTTTCATCGTCAGTAAGAAGTTCAGCGGGATACAGTAATCCTGAAGTGAAGCATCGGAATCTATAACTAGTGTCACAGGAATGGTTCAAAACATATTCAGTAAGAAGAATCAGCCTTCTTGTACTTAAGTCGGCATTGTGCCTGTTCTATTTAATTCCGATGCAATATATGTGTTTCATCGTCAATAAGAAGGTCAGAGGGATACAATAAACCTGAAGTGAAGCATCGGAATCTATAAGTAGTGTCACAGGAATGGTTCAAAGCATAGACAGAAAGAATGGTTAGTCTTCTTGCACTTAAGTCGGCATTGTGCCTTTTCTATTTAATTCCGATGCAATTTCTGTGTTTCATCGTCAATCACAAGGTCCAAGAGATACAGTAAACCTGAAGTGAAGCATCGGAATCTATAACCAGTGTCATAGGAATGGTTCAAAACATAGTCAGTAAGAAGAGTCAGTCTTCTCGTACTTAAGTCGGCATTGTGCCCTTTTCAATTTAATTCCGATGCAATTACTGTGTTTCATTGTCAATTAGAAGGTCAGAGGGATACAGTAAATCAGAATTGAAGCATCAGAATCTCTAACTAGTGTCACAGGAATGGTTTAAAGCATAGACAGTAGGAAGACTCAGTCTTCTTGTACTTAGGTCGGCATTGTGCCTTTTCTATTTAATTCCGATGCAATTTCTGTGTTTCATCGTCAATAAGATGGTCCAAGGGATACAGTAAACCTGAAGTGATGCATCGGAATCTATAACTAGTGTCACAGGAATGCTTCAAACCATAGACAGTAAGAAGAGTCAGTCTTCTTGTTCTAAAGTCGGCATTGTGCCTTTTCTATTTAATTCCGACGCAATTTCTGCGTTTCATCGTCAGTAAGAAGTTCAGCGGGATACAGTAATCCTGAAGTGAAGCATCGGAATCTATAACTAGTGTCACAGGAATGGTTCAAAACATATTCAGTAAGAAGAGTCAGTCTTCTTGTACTTAAGTCGGCATTGTGGCTTTTCTATTTAATTCCGATGCAATTTCTGCGTTTCATCGTCAGTAAGAAGTTCAGAGGGATACAGTAAACCGAAGTGAAGCATCGGAATCTATAACTAGTGTCACAGGAATGGTTCAAAACATATTCAGTAAGAAGAATCAGTCTTCTAGTACTTAAGTCGGCATTGTGCCTGTTCTATTTAATTCCGATGCAATATCTGTATTTCATCGTCAATAAGATGGTCAGAGGGATACAGTAAACCTGAAGTGAAGCATCGGAATCTGAAACTAGCGTCACACTAATCGTTCAAATCATAGCCAGTAAGAAGAGTCAGTCTTCTAGTACTTAAGTCGGCATTGTGCCTTTTCTATTTAATTCCGATGCAATTTCTGTGTTTCATCGTCAATAAGAAGGTCCAAGGGATACAGTAAACCCGAAGTGAAGCATCGGAATCTATAACTAGTGTCACAGGAATGGTTCAAACCATAGACAGTAAGAAATGTCAGTCTTCTTGTACTTAAGTGGGCATTGTGCCATTTCTATTTAATTCCGATGCATTTTCTGCGTTTCATCGCCAGTAATAAGTTCAGAGGGATACAGTAAACCTGAAGTGAAGCATCGGAATCTATAACTAGTGTCACAGGAATGGTTCAAAAGAAATTCAGTAAGAAGAATCAGTCTTCTTGTACTTAAGTCGGCATTGTGCCTTTTCTATTTAATTCCGACGCAATATCTGTGTTTCATCGTCAATATGAACGTCAGAGGGATACAATAAACCTGAAGTGAACCATCGGAATCTATAACTAGTGTCACAGGAATGCTTAGAAAAATAGTCAGAAAGAAGAGTCAGTCTTCTTGTACTTAAGTCGGCATTGTGCCTTTTCTATTTAATTCCGATGCAATTTCTGTGTTTCATCGTCAATACGGATGTCCAAGGAATACAGTAAACCTGAAGTGAATCATCGGAATCTATAACTAGTGTCACAGGAATGGTTCAAATCATAGACAGTAAGTTGAGTCAGTCTTCTCGTACTTAAGTCGGCATTTTGATTTTTGTATTTAATTCCGATGCAATTTGTGTGTTTCATCGTCAATAAGAAGTGCAGAGGGATACAGGAAACCTGAAGTGAAGCATCGGAATCTATAACTAGTGTCACAGGAATGGTTCAAAACATAGACAGTAAGAATGGTCAGTCTTCTTGTACTTAAGTCGGCATTGTGCCTTTTGTATTTAACACCGATGCAATTTCTGTGTTTCATCGTCAATAGGAAGGACCAAGGGATACAGTAAACCTAAAGTGATGCATCGGAATCTATAACTAGTGTCACAGGAATGGTTCAAAACATTGACAGTTAGGAAAGTCAGTCTTCTTGTACTTCAGTGGCATTGTGCCATTTGTATATAATTCCAATGCAATTTCGGTGTTTCATCGTTAATAAGAAGGTCAGAGGGATACAGTAAACCTGAAGTGAAACATCGGAATCTATAACTAGAGCCACAGGAATGGTTCAAAACAGTCAGTAAGAAGGGTCAGCCTTCTTGTACTTAAGGCGGCATTGTGCATTTTGTATTTAATTCCGATGCAATTTCTGTGTTTCATCGTCAATAACAAGGTCCAAGAGATACAGTAAACCTGAAGTGAAGCATCGGAATCTATAACTAGTGTCATAGGAATGGTTCAAAACATAGTCAGTAAGAAAAGTCAGTCTTCTCGTACTTAAGTCGGCATTGTGCCCTTGTCAATTTAATTCCGATGCAATTACTGTGTTTCAATGTCAATTAGAAGGTCAGAGGGATACAGTAAATCAGAATTGAAGCATCAGAATCTCTAACTAGTGTCACAGGAATGGTTTAAAACATAGACAGTAGGAAGACTCAGTCTTCTTGTACTTAGGTCGGCATTGTGCCTTTTCTATTTAATTCCGATGCAATTTCTGTGTTTCATCGTCAATAGGAAGGTCCAAGGGATACAGTAAACCTGAAGTGATGCATCGGAATCTATAACTAGTGTCACAGGAATGCTTCAAACCCTAGACAGTAAGAAGAGTCAGTCTTCTTGTACTTAAGTCGGCATTGTGGCTTTTCTATTTAATTCCGATGCAATTTCTGCGTTTCATCGTCAGTAAGAAGTTCAGAGGGATACAGTAAACCGAAGTGAAGCATCGGAATCTATAACTAGTGTCACAGGAATGGTTCAAAACATATTCAGTAAGAAGAATCAGTCTTCTAGTACTTAAGTCGGCATTGTGCCTGTTCTATTTAATTCCGATGCAATATCTGTGTTTCATCGTCAATAAGATGGTCAGAGGGATACAGTAAACCTGAAGTGAAGCATCGGAATCTGAAACTAGCGTCACACTAACCGTTCAAATCATAGACAGTAAGAAGAGTCAGTCTTCTAGTACTTAAGTCGGCATTGTGCCTTTTCTATTTAATTCCGATGCAATTTCTGTGTTTCATCGTCAATAAGAAGGTCCAAGGGATACAGTAAACCCGAAGTGAAGCATCGGAATCTATAACTAGTGTCACAGGAATGGTTCAAACCATAGACAGTAAGAAGTGTCAGTCTTCTTGTACTTAAGTGGGCATTGTGCCATTTCTATTTAATTCCGATGCAATTTCTGCGTTTCATCGCCAGTAATAAGTTCAGAGGGATACAGTAAACCTGAGGTGAAGCATCGGAATCTATAACTAGTGTCACAGGAATGGTTCAAAAGAAATTCAGTAAGAAGAATCAGTCTTCTTGTACTTAAGTCGGCATTGTGCCTTTTCTATTTAATTCCAACGCAATATCTGTGTTTCATCGTCAATATGAAGGTCAGAGGGATACAATAAACCTGAAGTGAACCATCGGAATCTATAACTAGTGTCACAGGAATGCTTCCAAAGATAGTCAGAAAGAAGAGTCAGTCTTCTTGTACTTCAGTCGGCATTGTGCCTTTTCTATTTAATTCCGATGCAATTTCTGTGTTTCATCGTCAATAAGAAGTGCTGAGGGATACAGTAAACCTGAAGTGAAGCATCGGAATCTATAACTAGTGTCACAGGAATGGTTCAAAACATAGACAGTAAGAAGGGTCAGTCTTCTTGTACTTAAGTCGGCATTGTGCCTTTTGTATTTAACACCGATGCAATTTCTGTGTTTCATCGTCAATAGGAAGGTCCAAGGGATACAGTAAACCTAAAGTGATGCATCGGAATCTATAACTAGTGTCACAGGAATGGTTCAAAACATTGACAGTAAGGAGAGTCAGTCTTCTTGTACTTAAGTGGCATTGTGCCATTTGTATATAATTCCAATGCAATTTCGGTGTTTCATCGTTAATAAGAAGGTCAGAGGGATACAGTAAACCTGAAGTGAAACATCGGAATCTATAACTAGAGCCACAGGAATGGTTCAAAACAGTCAGTAAGAAGGGTCAGCCTTCTTGTACTTAAGGCGGCATTGTGCATTTTGTATTTAATTCCGATGCAATTTCTGTGTTTCATCGTCAATAACAAGGTCCAAGAGATACAGTAAACCTGAAGTGAAGCATCGGAATCTATAACTAGTGTCATAGGAATGGTTCAAAACATAGTCAGTAAGAAAAGTCAGTCTTCTCGTACTTAAGTCGGCATTGTGCCCTTGTCAATTTAATTCCGATGCAATTACTGTGTTTCAATGTCAATTAGAAGGTCAGAGGGATACAGTAAATCAGAATTGAAGCATCAGAATCTCTAACTAGTGTCACAGGAATGGTTTAAAACATAGACAGTAGGAAGACTCAGTCTTCTTGTACTTAGGTCGGCATTGTGCCTTTTCTATTTAATTCCGATGCAATTTCTGTGTTTCATCGTCAATAGGAAGGTCCAAGGGATACAGTAAACCTGAAGTGATGCATCGGAATCTATAACTAGTGTCACAGGAATGCTTCAAACCCTAGACAGTAAGAAGAGTCAGTCTTCTTGTACTTAAGTCGGCATTGTGGCTTTTCTATTTAATTCCGATGCAATTTCTGCGTTTCATCGTCAGTAAGAAGTTCAGAGGGATACAGTAAACCGAAGTGAAGCATCGGAATCTATAACTAGTGTCACAGGAATGGTTCAAAACATATTCAGTAAGAAGAATCAGTCTTCTAGTACTTAAGTCGGCATTGTGCCTGTTCTATTTAATTCCGATGCAATATCTGTGTTTCATCGTCAATAAGATGGTCAGAGGGATACAGTAAACCTGAAGTGAAGCATCGGAATCTGAAACTAGCGTCACACTAACCGTTCAAATCATAGACAGTAAGAAGAGTCAGTCTTCTAGTACTTAAGTCGGCATTGTGCCTTTTCTATTTAATTCCGATGCAATTTCTGTGTTTCATCGTCAATAAGAAGGTCCAAGGGATACAGTAAACCCGAAGTGAAGCATCGGAATCTATAACTAGTGTCACAGGAATGGTTCAAACCATAGACAGTAAGAAGTGTCAGTCTTCTTGTACTTAAGTGGGCATTGTGCCATTTCTATTTAATTCCGATGCAATTTCTGCGTTTCATCGCCAGTAATAAGTTCAGAGGGATACAGTAAACCTGAAGTGAAGCATCGGAATCTATAACTAGTGTCACAGGAATGGTTCAAAAGAAATTCAGTAAGAAGAATCAGTCTTCTTGTACTTAAGTCGGCATTGTGCCTTTTCTATTTAATTCCGACGCAATATCTGTGTTTCATCGTCAATATGAAGGTCAGAGGGATACAATAAACCTGAAGTGAACCATCGGAATCTATAACTAGTGTCACAGGAATGCTTCCAAAGATAGTCAGAAAGAAGAGTCAGTCTTCTTGTACTTCAGTCGGCATTGTGCCTTTTCTATTTAATTCCGATGCAATTTCTGTGTTTCATCGTCAATAAGAAGTGCTGAGGGATACAGTAAACCTGAAGTGAAGCATCGGAATCTATAACTAGTGTCACAGGAATGGTTCAAAACATAGACAGTAAGAAGGGTCAGTCTTCTTGTACTTAAGTCGGCATTGTGCCTTTTGTATTTAACACCGATGCAATTTCTGTGTTTCATCGTCAATAGGAAGGTCCAAGGGATACAGTAAACCTAAAGTGATGCATCGGAATCTATAACTAGTGTCACAGGAATGGTTCAAAACATTGACAGTAAGGAGAGTCAGTCTTCTTGTACTTAAGTGGCATTGTGCCATTTGTATATAATTCCAATGCAATTTCTGTGTTTCATCGTCAATAAGAAGGTCAGAGGGATACAGTAAACCTGAAGTGAAACATCGGAATCTATAACTAGAGCCACAGGAATGGATCAAAGCAGTCAGTAAGAAGGGTCAGCCTTCTTGTACTTAACTGGCATTGTGCATTTTGTATATAATTCCAATGCAATTTCTGTGTTTCATCGTCAATAAGAAGGTCAGAGGGATACAGTAAACCTGAAGTGAAACATCGGAATCTATAACTTGAGCCACAGGAATGGTTCAAAACAGTCAGTAAGAAGGGTCAGCCTTCTTGTACTTAAGGCGGCAATGTGCATTTTGTATTTAATTCCGATGCAATTTCTGTGTTTCATCGCCAATAAGAAGGTCAGAGGGTTACAGTAAACCTGAAGTGAAGCATCGGAATCTATAAGTAGTGTCACAGGGATGCTTCCAAACATAGTCAGAAAGAAGAGGCAGTCTTCTTGTACTTAAGTCGGCATTGTGCCTTTTCTATTTAATTCCGATGCAATTTCTGTGTTTCATCGTCAATACGGATGTCCAAGGAATACAGTAAACCTGAAGTGAATCATCGGAATCTATAACTAGTGTCACAGGAATGGTTCAAATCATAGACAGTAAGTTGAGTCAGTCTTCTTGTACTTAAGTCGGCATTTTGATTTTTTTATTTAATTCCGATGCAATTTGTGTGTTTCATCGTCAATAAGAAGTGCAGAGGGATACAGTAAACCTGAAGTGAAGCATCGGAATCTATAACTAGTGTCACAGGAATGGTTCAAAACATAGACAGTAAGAAGGGTCAGTCTTCTTGTACTTAAGTCGGAATGTGCCTTTTGTATTTAACACCGATGCAATTTCTGTGTTTCATCGTCAATAGGAAGGTCCAAGGGATACAGTAAACCTAAAGTGATGCATCGGAATCTATAACTAGTGTCGCAGGAATGGTTCAAAACGTTGACAGTAAGGAGAGTCAGTCTTCTTGTACTTAAGTGGCATTGTGCCATTTGTATATAATTCCAATGCAATTTCTGTGTTTCATCGTTAATAAGAAGGTCAGAGGGATACAGTAAACCTGAAGTGAAACATCGGAATCTATAACTAGAGCCACAGGAATGGTTCAAAACAGTCAGTAAAAAGGGTCAGCCTTCTTGTACTTAAGGCGGCATTGTGCATTTTGTATTTAATTCCGATGCAATTTCTGTGTTTCATCGTCAATAACAAGGTCCAAGAGATACAGGAAACCTGAAGTGAAGCATCGGAATCTATAACCAGTGTCACAGGAATGGTTCAAAACATAGTTAGTAAGAAGAGTCAGTCTTCTTGTACTTAAGGCGGCAATGTGCATTTTGTATTTAATTCCGATGCAATTTCTGTGTTTCATCGTCAATAACAAGGTCCAAGAGATACAGTAAACCTGAAGTGAAGCATCGGAATCTATAACTAGTGTCATAGGAATGGTTCAAATCATAGTCAGTAAGAAGAGTCAGTCTTCTCGTACTTAAGTCGGCATTGTGCCCTTTTCAATTTAATTCCGATGCAATTACTGTGTTTCATTGTGAATTAGAAGGTCAGAGGGATACAGTAAATCTGAATTGAAGCATCAGAATCTCTAACTAGTGTCACAGGAATGGTTGAAAACATAGACAGTAGGAAGACTCAGTCTTCTTGTACTTAGGTCGGCATTGTGCCTTTTCTATTTAATTCCGATGCAATTTCTGTGTTTCATCGTCAATAAGAAGGTCCAAGGGATACAGTAAACCTGAAGTGATGCATCGGAATCTATAACTAGTGTCACAGGAATGCTTCAAACCCTAGACAGTAAGAAGAGTCAGTCTTCTTGTACTTAAGTCGGCATTGTGGCTTTTCTATTTAATTCCGATGCAATTTCTGCGTTTCATCGTCAGTAAGAAGTTCAGAGGGATACAGTAAACCGAAGTGAAGCATCGGAATCTATAACTAGTGTCACAGGAATGGTTCAAAACATATTCAGTAAGAAGAATCAGTCTTCTAGTACTTAAGTCGACATTGTGCCTGTTCTATTTAATTCCGATGCAATATCTGTGTTTCATCGTCAATAAGATGGTCAGAGGGATACAGTAAACCTGAAGTGAAGCAACGGAATCTGAAACTAGCGTCACACTAATCGTTCAAATCATAGACAGTAAGAAGAGTCAGTCTTCTAGTACTTAAGTCGGCATTGTGCCTTTTCTATTTAATTCCGATGCAATTTCTGTGTTTCATCGTCAATAAGAAGGTCCAAGGGATACAGTAAACCCGACGTGAAGCATCGGAATCTATAACTAGTGTCACAGGAATGGTTCAAACAATAGACAGTAAGAAGTGTCAGTCTTCTTGTACTTAAGTGGGCATTGTGCCATTTCTATTTAATTCCGATGCAATTTCTGCGTTTCATCGCCAGTAATAAGTTCAGAGGGATACAGTAAACCTGAAGTGAAGCATCGGAATCTATAACTAGTGTCACAGGAATGGTTCAAAAGAAATTCAGTAAGAAGAATCAGTCTTCTTGTACTTAAGTCGGCATTGTGCCTTTTCTATTTAATTCCGACGCAATATCTGTGTTTCATCGTCAATAAGAAGGTCAGAGGGATACAATAAACCTGAAGTGAACCATCGGAATCTATAACTAGTGTCACAGGAATGCTTCCAAAGATAGTCAGAAAGAAGAGTCAGTCTTCTTGTACTTAAGTCGGCATTGTGCCTTTTCTATTTAATTCCGATGCAATTTCTGTGTTTCATCGTCAATACGGATGTCCAAGGAATACAGTAAACCTGAAGTGAATCATCGGAATCTATAACTAGTGTCACAGGAATGGTTCAAATCATAGACAGTAAGTTGAGTCAGTCTTCTCGTACTTAAGTCGGCATTTTGATTTTTGTATTTAATTCCGATGCAATTTGTGTGTTTCATCGTCAATAAGAAGTGCAGAGGGATACAGTAAACCTGAAGTGAAGCATCGGAATCTATAACTAGTGTCACAGGAATGGTTCAAAACATAGACAGTAAGAAGGGTCAGTCTTCTTGTACTTAAGTCGGCATTGTGCCTTTTGTATTTAACACCGATGCAATTTCTGTGTTTCATCGTCAATAGGAAGGTCCAAGGGATACAGTAAACCTAAAGTGATGCATCGGAATCTATAACTAGTGTCACAGGAATGGTTCAAAACATTGACAGTAAGGAGAGTCAGTCTTCTTGTACTTAAGTGGCATTGTGCCTGTTCTATTTAATTCCGATGCAATATCTGTGTTTCATCGTCAATAAGAAGGTCAGAGGGATACAGTAAACCTGAAGTGAAACATCGGAATCTATATCTAGAGCCACAGGAATGGTTCAAAACAGTCAGTAAGAAGGGTCAGCCTTCTTGTACGTAAGGCGGCATTGTGCATTTTGTATTTAATTCCGATGCAATTTCTGTGTTTCATCGCCAATAAGAAGGTCAGAGGGTTACAGTAAACCTGAAGTGAAGCATCGGAATCTATAACTAGTGTCACAGGAATGGTTCAAAACATAGTTAGTAAGAAGACTCAGTCTTCTTGTACTTAAGGCGGCAATGTGCATTTTGTATTTAATTCCGATGCAATTTCTGTGTTTCATCGTCAATAACAAGGTCCAAGAGATACAGTAAACCTGAAGTGAAGCGTCGGAAACTATAACTAGTGTCACAGCAATGGTTCCAAACATAGTCACTAAGAAGAGTCAGTCTTCTTGTACTTAAGACGGCATTGTGCTACGGTATGTTGATGATCTTCACCTATGGACCGTCTGACAGCAACTGAATAAAACTCAATTTTAGTGCCATACGCGTTTCGCCTTTATTTTCTGCAAGGCATCATCAGTGGCCTGTAATATTTACATATTTTAGCTATTTTATTTACATTTTTTGTCACTGTGCCTATAGGTTATAAATAGTTCTGGTGGTTGGTATTTCCTATTAAGTAGTAATGTTTTGAACTGTACTTACAGGTTGCGTAGACAGTTTCTTACATATTACGCTCCTGTTGCATTTTTGGTCTTGTTCTTCTTCCTATGAGCGCCAATTTGCTGTTTTTTCTGCATTCCACAGCAATATGCACTGAACGCTTTTTTTAATGCAATGGTTTGGTTTCTGTTGCCGACTGTCAAATGTTTTTGCCAAAGATCGAATATTACTGCCAAACTTACGAGTGTAACTATCGAAGTATCAGTGGTCTGTTCGTGTATGCATTTGTGTGTGCGCTTGTGTGTGTGTGTGTTTTTTGTTGTCATATTATTTTATATTATTGTATTTAATTATTTATTTTTGTTTATGTCCTGTGTATGTGCGATTTGGTGTGATATATATATATATATATATATATATATATATATATATATATATATATATATATATTTGTGCTGTGTATGTGTGTCTGTCTGTATTTTGGTGTTATGCAATTTTTTTTTTTTTGGGAGGGTGTGTGTGTGTGTGTGTGTGTGCTGTGTGTGTGTGTGTGTGGGTGTGTGTATTTTGGTGTTATATACTTTTTTTATGTCATCATTTCCTTTATTAAGTGTAGTAAAGAGCCTGTGCTGATGTGTGTTTGTTCATTTATCACATGTTTGTTTTCTGCTATGGCTTTCTGGATGTGGAAGTTCTCTTGCATTTGTATAAGATGTTTGTCATGGTTGCTTATTCTCATTATTTTCATTTCTTGTTCCATGTTTGTAGGATGATGGTTGTAGTGTTTTAAATGCTCTGCAAATGTGAAATGGTTTGTTTCATACTTCCAACATCTGATATGTTCTTTGTATCTTGTTTCAAAATTCCTGCATGTCATGCCTATGTATACTGCATCACAACTTTGACATTCAAGTTTATATATTCCTGATTGTTGGAATTTGTCCCTCTTGGTAGCTGGCTGGCTTAGGTGTGATTGAAGGGTTTGCCCAGGCTGATATGCTATTTTGAAGCCCTGTCTCTTTAGGATGTTTGCAACTCTGTGTGTTTGTTTATGTGTGTAGGTCATCGTGTACCATCTGGTTCTTTTCTGTGTGGTGTTGTCATTGTGTGTGTTTCTTGAGTGTGTTTGTAAGTTTTCAGCTTGTGAGTTCTTTTGTATTGTGGAAATGTTGTGTTTGTTTTTTATTTGTGTTTTTATTTTTTGATTGAGCCTGTGTACCACATGTGTGTCATACCCGTTGTTCCTAGCTATTTGTATGATCGTGTTCATTTCTTGTTCATAGTTTCCCTTACTGGGTGGGATTCTGTTTAATCTATGTAACATGTGCCTTAGTGCTGCAAATTTCTGGCTTTGGGGGTGGTTGGATGTGGAATGTATTATTGTGTCCGTGGCTGTTGGGTTTCTAAAGATGTTAAATGTATGTTTTCCATTTTCTTTTTTAATTGTAATGTCAAGAAAATTTATTTGATTTTCTTTTTCTTTTTCAAGTGTGAATTTTATGTTCTTATGAGCTTTGTTTATTTCTGAATGGAGTTCATCTAATTTTTCACTTGGCTCGTCTACCAAACAAATAATGTCATCCACGTATCTGTACCAATATACGATTTTGAAACTTTCATTTGTGGTTATCTTATCAAATATCAGATTTTCAAGGTGACTGATGAAGATGTTTGCTAGTGTTCCTGATATTGGGGATCTCATGGGCAGTCCATCAGTTTGTAGATAATATTCTTCCTCAAACTGAAAGTAGTTTGGTTCAGTTGTCAGTCTGAGCATATCTGTTATTTCTTTTATTGTGTCTGTGGTGAGGTTGCTGTGGGATGAGAGATTTTGTTCTATGATTTCTATTGTTTCTGTGATAGGGATGGAGGTATACATATTTTCTATATCGAATGAAATCAGTGATGCTGTGTGTGGTACCTGTATGTTCTGTATATTTTTTATTAGGTTTCTTGTGTTTATCACTGTTCTGTTGTTTTCTACTTTACAGTGTTTTGTAACTAACTTTTGGAGGTGTTTGGCTATGCGGTATGTTGGGGCTTTCTTGAAGTTGATAACAGGTCTCATTGGCATTCCGTCTTTATGTACTTTCGGTTGACTGCGGAGTGTTGGTGCTTGTGGGTTTTTCTGTGTTAAGTAGTATTTTTGTTTGTCTGTGAGTGTGTGTTCAATGTTTTTCAGTGTTCGTTTCACATTTGCCTGGAATCGTGTAGTTGGATCTGACTTCAGTTTTTGTATTGCGTTGTGGTCACAGGAATGTTTCAAAACATAGACAGTAGGAAGAGTCAGTCTACGTGTACTTAAGTCGGCATTGTGCCTTTTGTATTTAATTCCGATGCAATTTCTGTGTTTCATCGTCAATAAGAAGGTCCAAGGGATACAGTAATCCTGAAGTGAATCATCGGAATCTATAACTAGTGTCACAGGACTGGTTCAAAACATAGACAATAGGAAGAGTCAGTCTTCTTGTACTTAAGTCGGCATTGTGCCTTTTCTATTTAATTCCGATGCAATTTCTGTGTTTCATCGTCAATAAGAAGGTCCAAGGCATACCGTAATCCTGAAGTGAATCATCGGAATCTATAACTAGTGTCACAGGACTGGTTCAAAACATAGACAGTAGGAAGAGTCAGTCTTCTTGTACTTAAGTCGGCATTGTGCCTATTCTATTTAATTCCGACGCAATTTCTGTGTTTCATCGTCAATAAGATGGTCAGAGGGATACAGTAAACATGAAGTGAAGCATCGGAATCTATAACTAGCGTCACAGGAATGGTTCAAATCATAGACAGTAAGAAGAGTCATTCTTCTTGTACTTAAGACGACATTGTGCATTTTCTATTTAATTCCGATGCAATTTCTGTGTTTCATCGTCAATAAGAAGGTCAGAGGGATACAGTAAACCTGAAGTGAAGCATCGGAATCTATAACTAGCGCCACAGGAATGGTTCAAAACATAGACAGTAGGGAGAGTCAGTCTACATGTACTTAAGTCGGCATTGTGCCTTTTGTATTTAATTCCGATGCAATTTCTGTCTTTCATCGTCTATAAGAAGGTCCAAGGGATACAGTAAACCTGAAGTGAAGCATCGGAATCTATAACTAGTGTCACAGGAATGGTTCAAAACATAGACAGTAAGAAGAGTCAGTCTTCTGGATCTTAAGTCGGCATTGTGCATTTTCTATTTAATTCCGATGCAATTTCTGTGTTTCATCGTCAATAAGAAGGTCAGAGGGATACAGTAAACCTGAAGTGAAGCATCGGAATCTATAACTAGTGCCACAGGAATGGTTCAAAACATAGACAGTAGGGAGAGTCAGTCTACATGTACTTAAGTCGGCATTGTGCCTTTTGTATTTAATTCCGATGCAATTTCTGTCTTTCATCGTCTATAATAAGGGCCAAGGGATACAGTAAACCTGAAGTGAAGCATCGGAATCTATAACTAGTGCCACAGGAATGGTTCAAAACATAGACAGTAGGGAGAGTCAGTCTACATGTACTTAAGTCGGCATTGTGCCTTTTGTATTTAA
The DNA here is from genome assembly GCF_021461395.2 of Schistocerca americana. Lineage (NCBI taxonomy): Eukaryota > Metazoa > Arthropoda > Insecta > Orthoptera > Acrididae > Schistocerca > Schistocerca americana. The sequence goes on from NC_060123.1 coordinate 761,884,133, forward strand.
TTCCGATGCAATTTCTGTCTTTCATCGTCTATAAGAAGGTCCAAGGGATACAATAAACCTGAGGTGAAGCATCGGAATCTATAACTAGTGTCACAGGAATGCTTCCAAACATAGTCAGAAAGAAGAGTCAGTCTTCTTGTACTTAAGTCGGCATTGTGCTTTTCTATTTAATTCCGATGCAATTTCTGTATTTCATCGTCAATACGGAGGTCCAAGGAATACAGTAAACCAGACGTGAATCACCGTATTCTATAACTAGTGTCACAGGAATGGTTCAAATCATAGACAGTAAGTTGAGTCAGTCTTCTTGTACTTAAGTGGCATTGTGCCATTTGTATATAATTCCAATGCAATTTCTGTGTTTCATCGTCGATAAGAAGGTCAGAGGGATACAGTAAACCTGAAGTGAAACATCGGAATCTATAACTAGTGTCACAGGAATGCTTCAAAACATAGTTAGTAAGAATAGTCAGTCTTCTTGTACTTAAGTCGGCATTGTGCCCTGTCAATTGAATTCCGATGCAATTACTGTGTTTCATCGTCAATTAGAAGGTCAGAGGGATACAGTAAATCTGAAGTGAATCATCGGAATCTCTAACTAGTGTCACAGGAATGGTTTAAAACATAGACAGTAGGAAGACTCAGTCTTCTTGTACTTAGGTCGGCATTGTGCGTTTTCTATTTAATTCCGATGCAATTTCTGTGTTTCATCGTCAATAAGAAGGTCCAAGGGATACAGTAAATCTGAAGTGAATCATCGGAATCTCTAACTAGTGTCACAGGAATGGTTTAAAACATAGACAGTAGGAAGACTCAGTCTTCTTGTACTTAGGTCGGCATTGTGCGTTTTCTATTTAATTCCGATGCAATTTCTGTGTTTCATCGTCAATAAGAAGGTCCAAGGGATACAGTAATCCTGAAGTGAATCATCGGAATCTATAACTAGTGTCACAGGAATGCTTCAAAACATAGTTAGTAAGAATAGTCAGTCTTCTTGTACTTAAGTCGGCATTGTGCCCTGTCAATTGAATTCCGATGCAATTACTGTGTTTCATCGTCAATAAGAAGGTCAGAGGGTTACATTAAACCTGAAGTGAAGCATCGGAATCTATAACTAGTGTCACAGGACTGGTTCAAAACATAGACAGTAGGAAGAGTCAGTCTTCTTGTACTTAAGTCGGCATCTTGCCCTTTCTAGTTAATTCCGATGCAATTTCTGTGTTTCATCGTCAATAAGATTGTCAGAGGGATACAGTAAATATGAAGTGAAGCATCGGAATCTATAACTAGCGTCACAAAAGTGGTTCAAACATATTCAATAAAAAGAAGCAGTCTTCCTGTACTTAAGTCGGCATTGTGCCTTTTCTATTTAATTCCGATGCAAAATCTGTGTTTCATCGTCAATAAGAAGGTCAGAGGGATACAATAAACCTGAAGTGAAACATCAGAGTCTATTACTAGTGTCACAGGAATGGTTCGAAACAGTCAGTCAGAAGAGTCAGTCATCTTGTACTTAAGGTGGCATTGTGCGTTTTGTATTTAATTCCGATGCAATTTCTGTGTTTCATCGTCAATAAGAAGGTCCAAGAGTTACAGTAAACCTGAGGTGAAGCATCGGAATCTATAACTAGTGTCACAGGAATAGTTCAAAGCATAGACATTAAGAATGGTTAGCCTTCTTGTACTTAAGTCGGCATTGTGCCATTTCTATTTAATTCCGATGCGATTTCTGCGTTTCATCGTCAATAAGATGGTCAGAGGGATACAGTAAACCTGAAGTGAAGCATCAGAATCTGTAACTAGTGTCACAGGAATATTTCAAAACATTGACAGTAAGGAGAGTTAGTCTTCTTGTACTTAAGTGGCATTGTGCCATTTGTATATAATTCCAATGCAATTTCTGTGTTTCATCGTCAATACGAAGGTCAGAGGGATACAGTAAACCTGAAGTGGAACATCGGAATCTGTAACTAGTGCCACAGGAATCGTTCAAAACAGTCAGTAAGAAGAGTCAGTCATCTTGTACTTAAGGCGGCATTGTGCGTTTTGTATTTAATTCCGATGCAATTTCTGTGTTTCATCGTCAATAAGAAGGTCCAAGAGTTACAGTAAACCTGAAGTGAAGCATCGGAATCTATAACTAGTTTCATAGGAATGGTTCAAAACATAGTCAGTAAGAAGAGTCAGTCTTCTTGTACTTAAGTCGGCATTGTGCCCTTTTCAATTTAATTCAGATGCAATTACTGTGTTTCATCGTCAATTAGAAGGTCAGAGGGATACAGTAAATCTGAAGTTAATCATCGGAATCTCTAACTAGTGTCACAGGAATGGTTTAAAACATAGTCAGAAAGAAGAGTCAGTCTTCTTGTACTTAAGTCGGCATTGTGCCTTTTCTATTTAATTCCGATGCAATTTCTGTGTTTTATCGTCAATACGGAGGTCCAAGGAATACAGTAAACCTGCAGTGAATCATCGGAATCTATAACTAGTGTCACACGAATGGTTCAAATCATAGACAGTAAGTTGAGTCAGTCTTTTAGTACTTAAGTCGGCATTTTGATTTTTGTATTTAATTGCGATGCTATTTCTGTGTTTCATCGTCAATAAGAAGGTCAGAGGGATACAGTATACCTGAAGTGAAGCATCGGAATCTGTAACTAGTGCCACAGGAATGGTTCAAAACATAGACAGTAGGAAGAGTCAGTCTTCTTGTACTTAAGTCGGCATTGTGCCTGTTCTATATAATTCCGATGCCCTTTCTGTGTTTCATTGTCAATAAGAAGATCCAAGGGATACAGTAAACCTGAAATGAAGCATCGGAATCTATAACTAAGGTCACTGGAATGTTCCAAATCATAGACAGCTGGAAGAGTCAGTCTACATGTATTTAAGTCGGCATTGTGCCTTTTGTATTTAATTCCTATGCATTTTCTGTGTTTCATCGTCTATAAGAAGGTCCAAGGGATTCAGTGAACCTGAAGTGAAGCATCGGAATCTATAACTAGTGTCACAGGAATGGTTCAAAACATAGACAGTAAGAAGAGTCAGTCTTCTGGATCTTAAGTCGGCATTGTGCCCTTTTCAATTTATTTCCGATGCAATTACTGTGTTTCATCGTCAATAAGAAGGTCAGAGTTATATCGTAAAAATGAAGTGAAGCATCAGAATTTCTAACTAGTGTCACAGGAATGGTTTAAAATATAGTCAATAAGAAGAGTCACTCTTCTTGTGCTTACGTCGGCTTTTGTGCCTTTTGTATTTAATTCCGATGCAATATCTGTGTTTCATCGTTAATAAGAAGGTCAGAGGGATACAGTAAACCTGAAGTGAAGAATCGGAATCTATAACTAGTGTCACAGGAATGGTTCAAAACATAGAAAGTAGGAAGAGTCAGTCTTCTTGTACTTAAGTCGGCATTGTGCCTTCTCTATTTAATTCCGATGCACTATCTATGTTTCATCGTCAAGAAGAAGGTCAGAGGGATACTGTAAACCTGAAGTGAAGCATCGGAATCTATAACTAGTGTCACAGGAATGGTTCAAAACTTAGACAGTAAGAAGGGCCAGTCTTCTAGTACTTGAGTCGGAATTGTGCCTTTTCTATTTAATTCCGATGCAATTTCTATGTTTCATCGTCAATAAGAAGGTCAGAGGGATACAGTAAACCTGAAGTGAAGCATCGGAATCTATAACTAGTGTCACAGGATTGGTTCAAAACATAGTTAGTAAGAAGAGTCAGTCTTCTTGCACTTAAGGCGGCATTGTGCATTTTGTATTTAATTCCGATGCAATTTCTTTGTTTCATCGTCAATAAGAAGGTCAGAGGGATGCAGTAAATCTGAAGTGATTCATCGGAATCTGTAACTAGCGTCACAGAAATGGTTCAAAACATAGACAGTAAGAAGAGTCAGTCTTCTTGCACTTAAATCGGCATTGTGCCTTTTGTATTTAATTCCGATGCAATTTCTGTGTTTCATCGTCAATAAGAAGGTCAGAGGTATACATTAAACCTGAAGTGAAGCATCGGAAACTATAACTAGTGTCACAGGAATGGTTCACAACCTAGACAGTAGGAAGAGTCAGTCTTCTTGTACTTAAGTCGGCATTGTGCCTTTTCTATTTAATTCCGATGCAATTTCTGTGTTTCATCGTCAATAAGATGGTCAGAGGGATACAGTAAACGTGAAGTGAAGCATCGGATTCTGTAACTAGCGTCACAGAGATGGGTCAAATCATAGACAGTAAGAAGAGTCAGTCTTCTTGTACTTAAGTCAGCATTGTGCCTTTTCTATTTAATTCCGATGCAATTTCTGTGTTTCATCGTCAATAAGAAGGTCAGAGGGATACATTAAATCTGAAGTGAAGCATCGGAATCTATAAGTAGTGTTACAGGACTGGTTCAAAACATAGACAGTCGGAAGAGTCAGTCTTCTTGTACTTAAGTCGGCATTGTGCCCTTTCTATTTAATTCCGATGTAATTTCTGTGTTTCATCGTCAATAAGATGGTCAGAGGGATGCAGTAAATATGAAGAGAAGCATCGGAATCTATAACTAGCGTCACAGTAATGGTTCAAACATATTCAATAAGAAGATTCAGTCTTCTTGTACTTAGGTCGGCATTGTGCCTTTTCTATTTAATTCCGATGCAATATCTGTGTTTCATCGTCAATAAGAAGGTCAGAGGGATACAATAAACCTGAAGTGAAGCATCGGAATCTATAACTAGTGTCACAGGAATAGTTCAAAGCATTGACAGTAAGAATGGTTAGTCTTCTTGTACTTAAGTCGGCATTGTGCCATTTCTATTTAAATCCGATGCAATTTCTGCGTTTCATCGTCAATAAGATGGTCAGAGGGATACAGTAAACCTGAAGTGAAGCATCGGAATTTGTAACTAGTGTCACAGGAATGGTTCAAAACATATTCAGTAAGAAGAATCAGTCTTCTTGTACTTAAGTCGGCATTGTGCCTTTTCTATTTAATTATGACGCATTATCTGTGTTTCATCGTCAATAAGAAGGTCAGAGGGATACAATAAACCTGAAGTGAAGCATCGGAATCTATGACTAGTGTCACAGGAATGCTTCCAAACTTAGTCAGAAAGAAGAGTCAGTCTTCTTGTACTTAAGTCGGCATTGTGCTTTTCTATTTAATTCCGATGCAATTTCTGTGTTTCATCGTCAATACGGAGGTCCAAGGAATACAGTAAACCAGACGTGAATCATCGTAATCTATAACTAGTGTCACAGGAATGGTTCAAATCATAGACAGTAAGTTGAGTCAGTCTTCTTGTGCTTAAGTCGGCATTTTGATTTTTGTATTTAATTCCGATGCAATTTCTGTGTTTCATCGTCAATAAGAAGTGCAGAGGGATACAGTAAACCTGAAGTGAAGCATCGGAATCTATAACTAGTGTCACAGGAATGGTTCAAAACATAGACAGTAAGAAGGGTCAGTTTTCTTGTACTTAAGTCGGCATTGTGCCTTTTGTATTTAATACCGATGCAATTTCTGTGTTTCATCGTCAATAGGAAGGTCCAAGGGATACAGTAAACCTAAAGTGATGCATCGGAATCTATAACTAGTGTCACATGAATGGTTCAAAACATAGTCAGTAAGAAGAGTCAGTCTTCTTGTACTTAAGTCGGCTTTGTGCCTTTTGTATTTAATTCCGATGCAATTTCTGAGTTTCATCGCCAATAAGAAGGTCAGAGGGTTACAGTAAACCTGAAGTGAAGCATCGGAATCTATAACTAGTGTCACAGGAATGCTTCAAAACATAGTTAGTAAGAATAGTCAGTCTTCTTGTACTTAAGTCGGCATTGTGCCCTTTTCAATTTAATTCCGATGCAATTACTGTGTTTCATCGTCAATTAGAAGGTCAGAGGGATACAGTAAATCTGAAGTGAATCATCGGAATCTCTAACTAGTGTCACAGGAATGTTTTAAAACATAGACAGTATGAAGACTCAGTCTTCTTGTACTTAGGTCGGCATTGTGCGTTTTCTATTTAATTCCGATGCAATTTCTGTGTTTCGTCGTCAATAAGAAGGTCCAAGGGATACAGTAATCCTGAAGTGAATCATCGGAATCTATAACTAGTGTCACAGGAATGGTTCAAAACATAGTCAGTAAGAAGAGTCAGTCTTCTTGTACTTAAGTCGGCATTGTGCCTTTTGTATTTAATTCCGATGCAATTTCTGTGTTTCATCGTCAATAAGAAGGTCAGAGGGATGCAGTAAACCTGAAGTGATGCATCGGAATCTGTAACTAGCGTCACAGGAATGGTTCAAACATAGACAGTAAGAAGAGTCAGTCTTCTTGTACTTGAGTCGGCATTGTGCCTTTTGTATTTAATTCCGATGCAATTTCTGTGTTTCATCGTCAATAAGAAGGTCAGAGGCATACAGTAAATATGAAGTGAAGCATCTGAATCTATAACTAGCGTCACAAAAATGGTTCAAACATATTCAATAAGAAGAATCAGTCTTCCTGTACTTAAGTCGGCATTGTGCCTTTTCTATTTAATTCCGATGCAATAAATGTGTTTCATCGTCAATAAGAAGGTCAGAGGGATACAATAAACCTGAAGTGAAGCATCGGAATCTATAACTAGTGTCACAGGAATAGTTCAAAGCATAGACAGTAAGAATGGTTAGTCTTCTTGTACTTAAGTCGGCATTGTGCCCTCTGTATTTAATACCGATGCAATTTCTGTGTTTCATCGTCAATTGGAAGGTCCAAGGGATACAGTAAACCTAAAGTGATGCATCGGAACCTATAACTAGTGTCACAGGACTGGTTCAAAAACAATGACAGTAAGGAGAGTTAGTCTTCTTGTACTTAAGTGGCATTGTGCCATTTGTATATAATTCCAATGCAATTTCTATGTTTCATCGTCAATAGGAAGGTCAGAGGGATACAGTAAACCTGAAGTGGAACATCGGAATCTATAACTAGTGCCACAGGAATGGTTCAAAACAGTCAGTAAGAAGAGTCAGTCTTCTTGTACTTAAGGCGGCATTGTGCATTTTGTATTTAATTCCGATGCAATTTCTGTGTTTCATCGTCAATAAGAAGGTCCAAGAGTTACAGTAAACCTGAAGTGAAGCATCGGAATCTATAACTAGTTTCATAGGAATGGTTCAAAACATAGTCAGTAAGAAGAGTCAGTCTTCTTGTACTTAAGTCGGCATTGTGCCCTTTTCAATTTAATTCCGATGCAATTACTGTGTTTCATCGTCAATTAGAAGGTCAGAGGGATACAGTAAATCTGAAGTCAATCATCGGAATCTCTAACTAGTGTCACAGGAATGTTTTAAAACATAGACAGTATTAAGACTCAGTCTTCTTGTACTTAGGTCGGCATTGTGCGTTTTCTATTTAATTCCGATGCAATTTCTGTGTTTCATCGTCAATAAGAAGGTCAGAGGGATACAGTAAACCTGAAGTGAAGCATCGGAATCTATAACTAGTGTCACAGGAATGGTTCAAAACATAGTCAGAAAGAAGAGTCTGTCTGCTTGTATCTAAGTCGGCATTGCGCCTTTTCTATTTAATTCCGATGTAATTTCTGTGTATCATCGTCAATTAGAAGGTCAGAGGGATACAGTAAACCTGAAGTGAAGCATCGGAATCTATAACTAGTGTCACAGCAATGGTTCCAAACATAGTCAGTAAGAAGTGTCAGTCTTCTTGTACTTAAGTGGGCATTGTGCCTTTTGTATTTAATTCCGATGCAATTTCTGTGTTTCATCGTCAATAAGAAGGTCCAAGGGATACAGTAATCCTGAAGTGAATCATCGGAATTTATAACTAGTGTCACAGGAATGGTTCAAAACATAGTCAGTAAGAAGAGTCAGTCTTCTTGTACTTAAGTCGGCATTGTGCCTTTTGTATTTAATTCCGATGCAATTTCTGTGTTTCATCGTCAACAAGAAGGTCAGAGGGATGCAGTAAACCTGAAGTGATGCATCGGAATCTGTAACTAGTGTCACAGGAATGGTTCAAAGCATAGACAGTAAGAAGAGTCAGTCTTCTTGCACTTAAGTCGGCATCGTGCATTTTGTATTTAATTCCGATGCAATTTCTGTGTTTCATCGTCAATAAGAAGGTCAGAGGGATACATTAAACCTGAAGTGAAGCATCGGAAACTATAACTAGTGTCACAGGAACGGTTCAAAACATAGACAGTAGGAAGAATCAGTCTACTGGTACTTAAGTCGGCATTGAGCCTTTTCTATTTAATTCCGATGCAATTTCTGTGTTTCATCGTCAACAAGATGGTCAGAGGGATACAGTAAACGTGAAGTGAAGCATCGGATTCAGTAACTAGCGTCACAGAAATGGGTCAAATCATAGACAGTAAGAAGAGTCAGTCTTCTTGTACTTAAGTCGGCATTGTGAGTTTTCTATTTAATTCCCATGCAATTTCTGTGTTTCATAGTCAATAACAAGGTCAGAGGGATACATTAAACCTGAAGTGAAGCATCGGAATCTATAACTAGTGTCACAGGACTGGTTCAAAACATAGACAGTACATAAATCGGCATTGTGCCCTTTCTATTTAATTCCGATGCAATTTCTGTGTTTCATCGTCAATAAGATGGTCAGAGGGATACAGTAAATATGAAGTGAAGCATCGGAATCTGTAACTAGTGTCACAGGAATGGTTCAAAACATATTCAGTAATAAGAATCAGTCTTCTTGTACTTAAGTCGGCATTGTGCCTTTTCTATTTAATTCCGACGCATTATCTGTGTTTCATCGACAATAAGAAGGTCCAAGGGATACAGTAAACCTGAAGTGATGCATCGGAATCTATAACTAGTGTCACAGGAATGCTTCAAACCCTAGACAGTAAGAAGAGTCAGTCTTCTTGTACCTAAGTCGGCATTGTGGCTTTTCTATTTAATTCCGATGCAATTTCTGCGTTTCATCGTCAGTAAGAAGTTCAGAGCTATACAGTAAACCGAAGTGAAGCATCGGAATCTATAACTAGTGTCACAGGAATGGTTCAAAACATATTCAGTAAGAAGAATCAGTCTTCTAGTACTTAAGTCGGCATTGTGCCTGTTCTATTTAATTCCGATGCAATATCTGTGTTTCATCATCAATAAGATGGTCAGAGGGATACAGTAAACCTGAAGTGAAGCATCGGAATCTGAAACTAGCGTCACAGGAATCGTTCAAATCATAGACAGTAAGAAGAGTCAGTCTTCTAGTACTTAAGTCGGCATTGTGCCTTTTCTATTTAATTCCGATGCAATTTCTGTGTTTCATCGTCAATAAGAAAGTCCAAGGGATACAGTAAACCCGAAGTGAAGCATCGGAATCTATAACTAGTGTCACAGGAATGGTTCCAACCATAGACAGTAAGAAGTGTCAGTCTTCTTGTACTTAAGTGGGCATTGTGCCTTTTCTATTTAATTCCGACGCAATATCTGTGTTTCATCGTCAAAAAAGAAGGTCAGAGGGATACAATAAACCTGAAGTGAACCATCGGAATCTATAACTAGTGTCACAGGAATGCTTCCAAAGATAGTCAGAAAGAAGAGTCAGTCTTCTTGTACTTAAGTCGGCATTGTGCCTTTTCTATTTAATTCCGATGCTATTTCTGTGTTTCATCGTCAATACGGATGTCCAAGGAATACAGTAAACCTGAAGTGAATCATCGGAATCCATAACTAGTGTCACAGGAATGGTTCAAATCATAGACAGTAAGTTGAGTCAGTCTTCTCGTACTTAAGTCGGCATTTTGATTTTTGTATTTAATTCCGATGCAATTTGTGTGTTTCATCGTCAATAAGAAGTGCAGAGGGATGCAGTAAACCTGAAGTGAAGCATCGGAATCTATAACTAGTGTCACAGGAATGGTTCAAAACATAGACAGTAAGAAGGGTCAGTCTTCTTGTACTTAAGTCGGCATTGTGCCTTTTGTATTTAACACCGATGCAATTTCTGTGTTTCATCGTCAATAGGAATGTCCAAGGGATACAGTAAACCTAAAGTGATGCATCGGAATCTATAACTAGTGTCACAGCAATGGTTCAAAACATTGACAGTAAGGAGAGTCAGTCTTCTTGTACATAAGTGGCATTGTGCCATTTGTATATAATTCCAATGCAATTTCTGTGTTTCATCGTCAATAAGAAGGTCAGAGGGATACAGTAAACCTGAAGTGAAACATCGGAATCTATAACTAGAGCCACAGGAATGGTTCAAAACAGTCAGTAAGAAGGGTCAGCCTTCTTGTACTTAAGGCGGCATTGTGCATTTTGTATTTAATTCCGATGCAATTTCTGTGTTTCATCGCCAATAAGAAGGTCAGAGGGTTACAGTAAACCTGAAGTGAAGCATCGGAATCTATAACTAGTGTCACAGGAATGGTTCAAAACATAGTTAGTAAGAAGACTCAGTCTTCTTGTACTTAAGGCGGCAATGTGCATTTTGTATTTAATTCCGATGCAATTTCATTGTTTCATCGTCAATAACAAGGTCCAGGAGATACAGTAAACCTGAAGTGAAGCGTCGGAAACTATAACTAGTGTCACAGCAATGGTTCCAAACATAGTCAGTAAGAAGAGTCAGTCTTCTTGTACTTAAGACGGCATTGTGCTACGGTATGTTGATGATTTTCACCTATGGACCGTCTGACAGCAACTGGATAAAACTCAATTTTAGTGCCACACGCGTTTCGCCTTTATTTTCTGCAGGGAATCATCAGTGGCCTGTAATATTTACATATTTTAGCTATTTTATTTACATTTTTTGTCACTGTGCCTATAGGTTATAAACAGTTCTGGTGGTTGGTATTTCCTATTAAGTAGTAATGTTTTGAACTGTACTTACAGGTTGCGTAGACAGTTTCTTACATATTACGCTCCTGTTGCATTTTTGGTCTTGTTCTTCTTCCTATGAGCGCCAATTTGCTGTTTTTTCTGCATTCCACAGCACTATGCACTGAACGCTTTTTTTAATGCAATGGTTTGGTTTCTGTTGCCGACTGTCAAATGTTTTTGCCGAAGATCGAATATTACTGCCAAACTAACGAGTGTAACTATCGAAGTATCAGTGGTCTGTTCGTGTATGCATTTGTGTGTGCGCTTGTGTGTGTGTGTGTGTGTGTGTTTTTTGGTGTCGTATTATTTTATATTATTGTATTTAATTATTTATTTTTGTTTATGTCCTGTGTATGTGTGTTTTGGTGTGATATATATATATATATATATATATATATATATATATATATATATATATATATATTTGTGCTGTGTATGTGTGTCTGTCTGTATTTTGGTGTTATGCAATTTTTTTTTTTTTTTGGGAGGGTGTGTGTGTGTGTGTGTGTGTGTGTGTGTAGGTGGGTGTGTGTATTTTGGTGTTATATACTTTTTTTTATGTCATCATTTCCTTTATTAAGTGTAGTAAGGAGCCTGTGCTGATGTGTGTTTGTTCATTTATCACATGTTTGTTTTCTGCTATGGCTTTCTGGATGTGGAAGTTCTCTTGCATTTGTATAAGATGTTTGTCATGGTTGCTTATTCTCATTATTTTCATTTCTTGTTCCATGTTTGTAGGATGATGGTTGTAGTGTTTTAAATGCTCTGCAAATGTGAAATGGTTTGTTTCATACTTCCAACATCTGATATGTTCTTTGTATCTTGTTTCAAAATTCCTGCATGTCATGCCTATGTATACTGCATCACAACTTTGACATTCAAGTTTATATATTCCTGATTGTTGGAATTTGTCCCTCTTGGTAGCTGGCTGGCTTAGGTGTGATTGAAGGGTTTGCCCAGGCTTATATGCTATTTTGAAGCCCTGTCTCTTTAGGATGTTTGCAACTCTGTGTGTTAGTTTATGTGTGTAGGTCATCGTGTACCATCTGGTTCTTTTCTGTGTGGTGTTGTCATTGTGTGTGTTTCTTGAGTGTGTTTGTAAGTTTTCAGCTTGTGAGTTCTTTTGTATTGTGGAAATGTTGTGTTTGTTTTTTATTTGTGTTTTTATTTTTTGATTGAGCCTGTGTACCACATGTGTGTCATACCCGTTGTTCCTAGCTATTTGTATGATCGTGTTCATTTCTTGTTCATAGTTTCTCTTACTGGGTGGGATTCTGTTTAATCTATGTAACATGTGCCTTAGTGCTGCACATTTCTGGCTTTGGGGGTGGTTGGATGTGGAATGTATTATTGTGTCCGTGGCTGTTGGTTTTCTAAAGATGTTAAATGTATGTTTTCCATTTTCATTTTTAATTGTAATGTCAAGAAAATTTATTTGATTTTCTTTTTCTTTTTCAAGTGTGAATTTTATGTTCTTATGAGCTTTGTTTATTTCTGAATGGAGTTCATCTATTTTTTCACTTGGCTCGTCTACCAAACAAATAATGTCATCCACGTATCTGTACCAATATACGATTTTGATACTTTCATTTGTGGTTATCTTATCAAATATCAGATTTTCAAGGTGACTGATGAAGATGTTTGCTAGTGTTCCTGATATTGGGGATCCCATGGGCAGTCCATCAGTTTGTAGATAATATTCTTCCTCAAACTGAAAGTAGTTTTGTTCAGTTGTCAGTCTCAGCATATCTGTTATTTCTTTTATTGCGTCTCTGGTGAGGTTGCTGTGGGATGAGAGATTTTGTTCTATGATTTCTATTGTTTCTGTGATAGGGATGGAGGTATACATATTTTCTATATCGAATGAAATCAGTGATGCTGTGTGTGAAACCTGTATGTTCTGTATATTTTTTATTAGGTTTCTTGTGTTTATCACTGTTCTGTTGTTTTCTACTTTATAGTGTTTTGTAACTAACTTTTGGATGTGTTTGGCTATGCCGTATGTTGGGGCTTTCTTGAAGTTGATAACAGGTCTCATTGGCATTCCGTCTTTATGTACTTTCGGTTGACTGCGGAGTGTTGGTGCTTGTGGGTTTTTCTGTGTTAAGTAGTATTTTTGTTTGTCTGTGAGTGTGTGTTCAATGTTTTTCAGTGTTCGTTTCACATTTGCCTGGAAACGTGTAGTTGGATCTGACTTCTGTTTTTGTATTGCGTTGTGGTCACAGGAATGTTTCAAAACATAGACAGTAGGAAGGGTCAGTCTACATGTACTTAAGTCGGCATTGTGCCTTTTGTATTTAATTCCGATGCAATTTCTGTGTTTCATCGTCAATAAGAAGGTCCAAGGGATACAGTAATCCTGAAGTGAATCATCGGAATCTATAACTAGTGTCACAGGACTGGTTCAAAACATAGACAATAGGAAGAGTCAGTCTTCTTGTACTAAAGTCGGCATTGTGCCTTTTCTATTTAAATCCGATGCAATTTCTGTGTTTCATCGTCAATAAGAAGGTCCAAGGGATACAGTAAGCCTGAAGTGAATCATCGGAATCTATAACTAGTGCACAGGACTGGTTCAAAACATAGACAGTAGGAAGAGTCAGTCTTCTTGTACTTAAGTCGGCATTGTGCCTATTCTATTTAATTCCGATGCAATTTCTGTGTTTCATCGTCAATAAGATGGTCAGAGGGATACAGTAAACATGAAGTGAAGCATCGGAATCTATAACTAGCGTCACAGGAATGGTTCAAATCATAGACAGTAAGAAGAGTCATTCTTCTTGTACTTAAGACGGCATTGTGCATTTTCTATTTAATTCCGATGCAATTTCTGTGTTTCATCGTCAATAAGAAGGTCAGAGGGATACAGTAAACCTGAAGTGAAGCATCGGAATCTATAACTAGTGCCACAGGAATGGTTCAAAACATAGACAGTAGGAAGAGTCAGTCTACATGTACTTAAGTCGGCATTGTGCCTTTTGTATTTAATTCCGATGCAATTTCTGTCTTTCATCGTCTATAAGAAGGTCCAAGGGATACAGTAAACCTGAAGTGAAGCATCGGAATCTATAACTAGTGTCACAGGAATGGTTCAAAACATAGACAGTAAGAAGAGTCAGTCTTCTGGATCTTAAGTCGGCATTGTGCCCTTTTCAATTTATTTCCGATGCAATTACTGTGTTTCATCGTCAATAAGAAGGTCAGAGTTATACCGTAAACCTGAAGTGAAGCATCGGAATTTTCTAAGTAGTGTCACAGGAATGGTTTAAAATATAGTCAGTAAGAAGAGTCAGTCTTCTTGTGCTTACGTCGGCTTTGTGCCTTTTGTATTTAATTCCGATGCAATATCTGTGTTTCATCGTCAATAAGAAGGTCAGAGGGATACAGTAAACCAGAAGTGAAGAATCGGAATCTATAACTAGTGTCACAGGAATGGTTCAAAACGTAGAAAGTAGGAAGAGTCAGTCTTCTAATACTTAAGTCGGCATTGTGCCTTTTCAATTTAATTCCGATGCACTATCTATGTTTCATCGTCAAGAAGAAGGTCAGAGGGATACTGTAAACCTGAAGTGAAGCATCGGAATCTATAACTAGTGTTACAGGAATGGTTCAAAACATAGTTAGTAAGAAGAGTCAGTCCTCTTGCACTTAAGGCGGCATTGTGCATTTTGTATTTAATTCCGATGCAATTTCTTTGTTTCATCGTCAATAAGATGGTCAGAGGGATACAATAAACCTGAAGTGAAGGATCGGAATCTATAACTAGTGTCACAGGAATGCTTCCAAACATAATCAGAAAGAAGAGACAGTCTTCTTGTACTTAAGGTGGCATTGTGCATTTTGTATTTAATTCCAATCGAATTTCTGTGTTTCATCGCCAATAAGATGGTCAGAGGGTTACAGTAAACCTGAAGTGAAGCATCGGAATCTATAACTAGTGTCACGGGAATGCTTCAAAACATAGTTAGTAAGAATAGTCAGTCTTCTTGTACTTAAGTCGGCATTGTGCCCTGTCAATTTAATTCCGATGCAATTACTGTGTTTCATCGTCAATTAGAAGGTCAGAGGGATACAGTAAATCTGAAGTGAATCATCGGAATCTCTAACTAGTGTCACAGGAATGGTTTAAAACATAGACAGTAGGAAGACTCAGTCTTCTTGTACTTAGGTCGGCATTGTGCGTTTTCTTTTTAATTCCGATGCAATTTCTGTGTTTCATCGTCAATAAGAAGGTCCAAGGGATACAGTAATCCTGAAGTGAATCATCGGAATCTATAACTAGTGTCACAGGAATGGTTCAAAACATAGTCAGTAAGAAAAGTCAGTCTTCTTGTACTTAAGTCGGCATTGTGCCTTTTGTATTTAATTCCGATGCAATTTCTGTGTTTCATCGTCAATAAGAAGGTCAGAGGGATGCAGTAAACCTGGAGTGATGCATCGGAATCTGTAACTAGCTTCACAGGAATGGTTCAAAGCATAGACAGTAAGAAGAGTCAGTCTTCGAGCACTTGAGTCCGCATTGTGCCTTTTGTATTTAATTCCGATGCAATTTCTGTGTTTCATCGTCAATAAGAAGGTCAGAGGGATACATTAAACCTGAAGTGAAGCATCGGAATCTATAACTAGTGTCACAGGACTGGTTCAAAACATAGACAGTAGGAAGAGTCAGTCTTCTTGTACTTAAGTCGGCATTGTGCCCTTTCTATTTAATTCCGATGCAATTTCTGTGTTTCATCGTCAATAAGATTGTCAGAGGGATACAGTAAATATGAAGTGAAGCATCGGAATCTATAACTAGCGTCACAAAAATGGTTCAAACATATTCAATGAAAAGAATCAGTCTTCCTGTACTTAAGTCGGCATTGTGCCTTTTCTATTTAATTCCGATGCAAAATCTGTGTTTCATCGTCAATAAGAAGGTCAGAGGGATACAATAAACCTGAAGTGAAACATCAGAGTCTATTACTAGTGTCACAGGAATGGTTCAAAACAGTCAGTAAGAAGAGTCAGTCATCTTGTACTTAAGGCGGCATTGTGCGTTTTGTATTTAATTCCGATGCAATTTCTGTGTTTCATCGTCAATAAGAAGGTCCAAGAGTTACAGTAAACCTGAAGTGAAGCATCGGAATCTATAACTAGTGTCACAGGAATAGTTGAAAGCATAGACAGTAAGAATGGTTAGCCTTCTTGTACTTAAGTCGGCATTGTGCCATTTCTATTTAATTCCGATGCAATTTCTGCGTTTCATCGTCAATAAGATGGTCAGAGGGATACAGTAAACCTGAAGTGAAGCATCAGAATCTGTAACTAGTGTCACAGGAATGGTTCAAAACATATTCAGTAAGAAGAATCAGTCTTCATGTACTTAAGTCGGCATTGTGCCTTTTCTATTTAATTCCGACGCATAATCTGTGTTTCATCGTCAACAAGAAGGTCAGAGGGATACAATAAACCTGAAGTGAAGCATCGGAATCTATAACTAGTGTCACAGGAATGCTTACAAACATAGTCAGAAAGAAGAGTCAGTCTTCTTGTACTTAAGTCGGCATTGTGCTTTTCTATTTAATTCCGATGCAATTTCTGTGCTTCATCGTCAATACGGAGGTCCAAGGAATACAGTAAACCAGACGTGAATCATCGTAATCTATAACTAGTGTCACAGGAATGGTTCAAATCATAGACAGTAAGTTGAGTCAGTCTTCTTGTGCTTAAGTCGGCATTTTGATTTTTGTATTTAATTCCGATGCAATTTCTGTGTTTCATCGTCAATAAGAAGTGCAGAGGGATACAGTAAACCTGAAGGGAAGCATCGGTATCTATAACTAGTGTCACAGGAATGGTTCAAAACATAGACAGTAAGAAGGGTCAGTCTTCTTGTACTTAAGTCGGCATTGTGCCTTTTGTATTTAATACCGATGCAATTTCTGTGTTTCATCGTCAATAGGAAGGTCCAAGGGATACAGTAAACCTAAAGTGATGCATCGGAATCTATAACTAGTGTCACAGGAATGGTTTAAAACATTGACAGTAAGGAGAGTTAGTCTTCTTGTACTTAAGTGGCATTGTGCCATTTGTATATAATTCCAATGCAATTTCTGTGTTTCATCGTCAATAAGAAGGTCAGAGGGATACAGTAAACCTGAAGTGGAACATCGGAATCTATAACTAGTGCCACAGGAATGGTTCAAAACAGTCAGTAAGAAGAGTCAGTCATCTTGTACTTAAGGCGGCATTGTGCGTTTTGTATTTAATTCCGATGCAATTTCTGTGTTTCATCGTCAATAAGAAGGTCCAATAGTTACAGTAAACCTGAAGTGAAGCATCGGAATCTATAACTAGTTTCATAAGAATGGTTCAAAACATAGTCAGTAAGAAGAGTCAGTCTTCTTGTACTTAAGTCGGCATTGTGCCCTTTTCAATTTAATTCCGATGCAATTACTGTGTTTCATCGTCAATTAGAAGGTCAGAGGGATACAGTAAATCTGAAGTTAATCATCGGAATCTCTAACTAGTGTCACAGGAATGGTTTAAAGCATAGTCAGAAAGAAGAGTCAGTCTTCTTGTACTTAAGTCGGCATTGTGCCTTTTCTATTTAATTCCGATGCAATTTCTGTGTTTTATCGTCAATACGGAGGTCCAAGGAATACAGTAAACCTGCAGTGCATCATCGGAATCTATAACTAGTGTCACACGAATGGTTCAAATCATAGACAGTAAGTTGAGTCAGTCTTTTAGTACTTATCGGCATTTTGATTTTTGTATTTAATTGCGATGCTATTTCTGTGTTTCATCGTCAATAAGAAGGTCAGAGGGATACAGTATACCTGAAGTGAAGCATCGGAATCTGTAACTAGTGCCACAGGAATGGTTCAAAACATAGACAGTAGGAAGTGTCAGTCTTCTTGTACTTAAGTCGGCATTGTGCCTATTCTATATAATTCCGATGCCCTTTCTGTGTTTCATTGTCAATAAGAAGATCCAAGGGATACAGTAAACCTGAAATGAAGCATCGGAATCTATAACTGAGGTCACTGGAATGTTTCAAATCATAGACAGCTGGAAGAGTCAGTCTACATGTACTTAAGTCGGCATTGTGCCTTTTGTATTTAATTCCGATGCAATTTCTGTGTATCATCGTCTATAAGAAGGTCCAAGGGATTCAGTAAACCTGAAGTGAAGCATCGGAATCTATAACTAGTGTCACAGGAATGGTTCAAAACATAGACAGTAAGAAGAGTCAGTCTTCTGGATCTTAAGTCGGCATTGTGCCCTTTTCAATTTATTTCCGATGCAATTACTGTGTTTCATCGTCAATAAGAAGGTCAGTGTTATATCGTAAACCTGAAGTGAAGCATCGGAATTTCTAACTAGTGTCACAGGAATGGTTTAAAATATAGCCAGTTAGAAGAGTCAGTCTTCTTGTGCTTACGTCGGCTTTGTGCCTTTTGTATTTAATTCCGATGCAATATCTGTGTTTCATCGTCAATAAGAAGGTCAGAGGGATACAGTAAACCTGAAGTGAAGAATCGGAATCTATAACTAGTGTCACAGGAATGGTTCAAAACATAGAAAGTAGGAAGAGTCAGTCTTCTTGTACTTAAGTCGGCATTGTGCCTTCTCTATTTAATTCCGATGCACTATCTATGTTTCATCGTCAAGAAGAAGGTCAGAGGGATACTGTAAACCTGAAGTGAAGCATCGGAATCTATAACTAGTGTCACAGGAATGGTTCAAAACGTAGACAGTAAGAAGGGCCAGTCTTCTAGTACTTGAGTCGGAATTGTGCCTTTTCTATTTAATTCCGATGCAATTTCTATGTTTCATCGTCAATAAGAAGGTCAGAGGGATACAGTAAACCTAAAGTGAAGCATCGGAATCTATAACTAGTGTGACAGGAATGGTTGAAAACATAGTTAGTAAGAAGAGTCAGTCTTCTTGCACTTAAATCGGCATTGTGCCTTTTGTATTTAATTCCGATGCAATTTCTGTGTTTCATCGTCAATAAGAAGGTCAGAGGTATACATTAAACCTGAAGTGAAGCATCGGAAACTATAACTAGTGTCACAGGAATGGATCAAAACATAGACAGTAGGAAGAGTCAGTCTTCTTGTACTTAAGTCGGCATTGTGCCTTTTCTATTTAATTTCGATGCAATTTCTGTGTTTCATCGTCAATAACATGGTCAGAGGGATACAGTAAACGTGAAGTGAAGCATCAGATTCTGTAACTAGCGTCACATGGATGGGTCAAATCATAGACAGTAAGAAGAGTCAGTCTTCTTGTACTTAAGTCGGCATTGTGCCTTTTCTATTTAATTCCGATGCAATTTCTGTGTTTCATCGTCAATAAGAAGGTCAGAGGGATACATTAAATCTGAAGTGAAGCATCGGAATCTATAACTAGTGTCACAGGACTGGTTCAAAACATAGACAGTCGGAAGAGTCAGTCTTCTTGTACTTAAGTCGGCATTGTGCCCTTTCTATTTAATTCCGATGTAATTTCTGTGTTTCATCGTCAATAAGATGGTCAGAGGGATGCAGTAAATATGAAGTGAAGCATCGGAATCTATAACTAGCGTCACAGAAATGGTTCAAACATATTCAATAAGAAGATTCAGTCTTCTTGTACTTAGGTCGGCATTGTGCCTTTTCTATTTAATTCCGATGCAATATCTGTGTTTCATCGTCAATAAGAAGGTCAGAGGGATACAATAAACCTGAAGTGAAGCATCGGAATCTATAACTAGTGTCACAGGAATAGTTTAAAGCATTGACAGTAAGAATGGTTAGTCTTCTTGTACTTAAGTCGGCATTGTGCCATTTCTATTTAAATCCGATGCAATTTCTGCGTTTCATCGTCAATAAGATGGTCAGAGGGATACAGTAAACCTGAAGTGAAGCATCGGAATCTGTAACTAGTGTCACAGGAAAGGTTCAAAACATATTCAGTAAGAAGAATCACTCTTCTTGTACTTAAGTCGGCATTGTGCCCTTTCTATTTAATTATGTCGCATTATCTGTGTTTCATCGTCAATAAGAAGGTCAGAGGGATACAATAAACCTGAAGTGAAGCATCGGAATCTATGACTAGTGTCACAGGAATGCTTCCAAACATAGTCAGAAAGAAGAGTCAGTCTTCTTGTACTTAAGTCGGCATTGTGCTTTTCTATTTAATTCCGATGCAATTTCTGTGTTTCATCGTCAATACGGAGGTCCAAGGAATACAGTAAACCAGACGTGAATCATCGTAATCTATAACTAGTGTCACAGGAATGGTTCAAATCATAGACAGTAAGTTGAGTCAGTCTTCTTGTGCTTAAGTCGGCATTTTGATTTTTGTATTTAATTCCGATGCAATTTCTGTGTTTCATCGTCAATAAGAAGTGCAGAGGGATACAGTAAATCTGAAGTGAAGCATCGGAATCTATAACTAGTGTCACAGGAATGGTTCAAAACATAGACAGTAAGAAGGGTCAGTCTTCTTGTACTTAAGTCGGCATTGTGCCTTTTGTATTTAATACCGATGCAATTTCTGTGTTTCATTGTCAATAGGAAGTTCCAAGGGATACAGTAAACCTAAAGTGATGCATCGGAAACTATAACTAGTGTCACAGGAATGGTTCAAAACATTGACAGTAAGGAGAGTTAGTCTTCTTGTACCTAAGTGGCATTGTGCCATTTGTATATAATTCCAATGCAATTTCTGTGTTTCATCGTCAATAAGAAGGTCAGAGGGATACAGTAAACCTGAAGTGAAACATCGGAATCTATAACTAGTGCCACAGGAATGGTTCAAAACAGTCAGTAAGAAGAGTCAGTCTTCTTGTACTTAAGGCGGCATTGTGCATTTTGTATTTTATTCCGATGGAATTTCTGTGTTTCATCGCCAATAAGAAGGTCAGAGGGTTACAGTAAACCTGAAGTGAAGCATCGGAATCTATAACTAGTGACACAGGAATGCTTCAAAACATAGTTAGTAAGAATAGTCAGTCTTCTTGTACTTAAGTCGGCATTGTGCCGTTTTCAATTTAATTCCGATGCAATTACTACGTTTCATCGTCAATTAGAAGGTCAGAGGGATACAGTAAATCTGAAGTGAATCATCGGAATCTCTAACTAGTGTCACAGGAATGGTTTAAAATCATAGACAGTAGGAAGACTCAGTCTTCTTGTACTTAGGTCGGCATTGTGCGTTTTCTATTTAATTCCGATGCAATTTCTGTGTTTCATCGTCAATAAAAAGGTCCAAGGGATACAGTAATCCTGAAGTGAATCATCGGAATCTATAACTAGTGTCACAGGAATGGTTCAAAACATAGTCAGTAAGAAGAGTCAGTCTTCTTGTACTTAAGTCGGCATTGTGCCTTTTGTATTTAATTCCGATGCAATTTCTGTGTTTCATCGTCAATAAGAAGGTCAGAGGGATGCAGTAAACCTGAAGTGATGCATCGGAATCTGTAACTAGCGTCACAGGAATGGTTCAAACATAGACAGTAAGAAGAGTCAGTCTTCTTGCACTTGAGTCGGCATTGTGCCTTTTGTATTTAATTCCGATGCAATTTCTGTGTTTCATCGTCAATAAGAAGGTCAGAGGCATACAGTAAATATGAAGTGAAGCATCTGAATCTATAACTAGCGTCACAAAAATGGTTCAAACATATTCAATAAGAAGAATCAGTCTTCCTGTACTTAAGTCGGCATTGTGCCTTTTCTATTTAATTCCGATGCAATATCTGTGTTTCATCGTCAATAAGAAGGTCAGAGGGATACAATAAACCTGAAGTGAAGCATCGGAATCTATAACTAGTGTCACAGGAATAGTTCAAAGCATAGACAGTAAGAATGGTTAGTCTTCTTGTACTTAAGTCGGCATTGTGCCTTCTGTATTTAATACCGATGCAATTTCTGTGTTTCATCGTCAATTGGAAGGTCCAAGGGATACAGTAAACCTAAAGTGATGCATCGGAACCTATAACTAGTGTCACAGGAATGGTTCAAAACATTGACAGTAAGGAGAGTTAGTCTTCTTGTACTTATGTGGCATTGTGCCATTTGTATATAATTCCAATGCAATTTCTATGTTTCATCGTCAATAGGAAGGTCAGAGGGATACAGTAAACCTGAAGTGGAACATCGGAATCTATAACTAGTGTCACAGGAATGGTTCAAAACATAGTCAGAAAGAAGAGTCTGTCTGCTTGTATCTAAGTCGGCATTGCGCCTTTTCTATTTAATTCCGATGTAATTTCTGTGTATCATCGTCAATTAGAAGGTCAGAGGGATACAGTAAACCTGAAGTGAAGCATCGGAATCTATAACTAGTGTCACAGCAATGGTTCCAAACATAGTCAGTAAGAAGTGTCAGTCTTCTTGTACTTAAGTCGGCATTGTGCCTTTTGTATTTAATTCCGATGCAATTTCTGTGTTTCATCGTCAATAAGAAGGTCCAAGGGATACAGTAATCCTGAAGTGAATCATCGGAATCTATAACTAGTGTCACAGGAATGGTTCAAAACATAGTCAGTAAGAAGAGTCAGTCTTCTTGTACTTAAGTCGGCATTGTGCCTTTTGTATTTAATTCCGATGTAATTTCTGTGTTTCATCGTCAATAAGAAGGTCAGAGGGATGCAGTAAACCTGAAGTGATGCATCGGAATCTGTAACTAGCGTCACAGGAATGGTTCAAAGCATAGACAGTAAGAAGAGTCAGTCTTCTTGCACTTAAGTCGGCATCGTGCATTTTGTATTTAATTCCGATGCAATTTCTGTGTTTCATCGTCAATAAGAAGGTCAGAGGGATACATTAAACCTGAAGTGAAGCATCGGAAACTATAACTAGTGTCACAGGAATGGTTCAAAACATAGACAGTAGGAAGAATCAGTCTTCTTGTACTTAAGTCGGCATTGAGCCTTTTCTATTTAATTCCGATGCAATTTCTGTGTTTCATCGTCAATAAGATGGTCAGAGGGATACAGTAATCGTGAAGTGAAGCATCGGATTCTGTAACTAGCGTCACAGAAATGGGTCAAATCATAGACAGTAAGAAGAGTCAGTCTTCTTGTACTTAAGTCGGCATTGTGCCTTTTCTATTTAATTCCGATGCCATTTCTGTGTTTCATCGTCAATAACAAGGTCAGACGGATACATTAAACCTGAAGTGAAGCATCGGAATCTATAACTAGTGTCACAGGACTGGTTCAAAACATAGACAGTACTTAAATCGGCATTGTGCCCTTTCTATTTAATTCCGATGCAATTTCTGTGTTTCATCGCCAATAAGATGGTCAGAGGGATACAGTAAATATGAAGTGAAGCATCGGAATCTATAACTAGCGTCACAGAAATGGTTCAAACATATTCAATGAGAAGAATCAGTCTTCTTGTACTTAGGTCGGCATTGTGCCTTTTCTATTTAATTCCGATGCAATATCTGTGATTCATCGTCAATAAGAAGGTCAGAGGGATACAATTAACCCGAAGTGAAGCATCGGAATCTGTAACTAGTGTCCCAGGAATGGTTCAAAACATATTCAGTAATAAGAATCAGTCTTCTTGTACTTAAGTCGGCATTGTGCCTTTTCTATTTAATTCCGACGCATTATCTGTGTTTCATCGACAATAAGAAGGTCAGAGGGATACAATAAACCTGAAGTGAAGCATCGGAATCTATAACTAGTGTCACAGGAATGCTTCCAAACATAGTCGGAAAGAAGAGTCAGTCTTCTTGTACTTAAGTCGGCATTGTGCTTTTCTATTTAATTCCGATGCAATTTCTGTGTTTCATCGTCAATACGGAGGTCCAAGGAATACAGTAAACCAGACGTGAATCATCGTAATCTATAACTAGTGGCACAGGAATGGTTCAAATCATAGACAGTAAGTTGAGTCAGTCTTCTTGTGCTTAAGTCGGCATTTTGATATTTGTATTTAATTCCGATGCAATTTCTGTGTTTCATCGTCAATAAGAAGTGCAGAGGGATACAGTAAACCTGAAGTGAAGCATCGGAATCTATAACTATTGTCATAGGAATGGTTCAAAACATAGTCAGTAAGAAGAGTCAGTCTTCTTGTACTTAAGTCGGCATTGTGCCCTTTTCAATTTAATTCCGATGCAATTACTGTGTTTCATCGTCAATTAGAAGGTCAGAGGGATAGAGTAAATCTGAAGTGAATCATCGGAATCTCTAACTAGTGTCACAGGAATGGTTTAAAACATAGACAGTAGGAAGACTCAGTCTTCTTGTACTTAGGTCGGCATTGTGCGTTTTCTATTTAATTCCGATGCAATTTCTGTGTTTCATCGTCAATAAGAAGGTCAGAGGGATACAGTTAACCTGAAGTGAAGCATCGGAATCTACAACTAGTGTCACAGGAATGGTTCAAAACATAGTCAGAAAGAAGAGTCAGTCTGCTTGTATTTGAGTCGGCATTGCGCCTTTTCTATTTAATTCCGATGTAATATCTGTGTTTCATCGTCAATTAGAAGGTCAGAGGGATACAGTAAACCTGAAGTGAAGCATCGGAATCTATAACTAGTGTCACAGCAATGGTTCCAAACATAGTAAGAAGTGTCAGTCTTCTTGTACTTAAGTCGGCATTGTGCCTTTTGTATTTAATTCCGATGCAATTTCTGTGTTTCATCGTCAATAAGAATGTCCAAGGGATACAGTAATCCTGAAGTGAATCATCGGAATCTATAACTAGGGTCACAGGAATGGTTCCAAACGTAGTCAGTAAGAAGAGTCAGTCTTCTTGTACTTAAGTCGGCATTGTGCCCTTTGTATTTATTTCCGATGCAATTTCTGTGTTTCATCGTCAATAAGATGGTCAGAGGGATACAGTGAACCTGAAGTGAAGCATCGGAATCTGTAACTAGTGTCACAGGAATGGTTCAAAACATATTCAGTAAGAAGAATCAGTCTTCTTGTACTTAAGTCGGCATTGTGCCTTTTCTATTTGATTCCGATGCATTATCTGTGTTTCATCGACAATAAGAATGTCAGAGGGATACAATAAACCTGAAGTGAAGCATCGGAATCTATAACTAGTGTCACAGGAATGCTTCCAAACATAGTCAGAAAGAAGAGTCAGTCTTCTTGTACTTAAGTCGGCATTCCGCTTTTTTATTTAATTCCGATGCAATTTCTGTGTTTCATCGTCAATACGGAGGTCCAAGGAATACAGTAAACCAGACGTGAATCATCGTAATCTATAACTAGTGTCACAGGAATGGTTCAAATCATATACAGTAAGTTGAGTCAGTCTTCTTGTGCTTAAGTCGGCATTTTGATTTTTGTATTTAATTCCGATGCAATTTCTGTGTTTCATCATCAATAAGAAGTGCAGAGGGATACAGTAAACCTGAAGTGAAGCATCGGAATCTATAAGTAGTGTCACAGGAATGGTTCAAAACATAGACAGTAAGAAGGGTCAGTCTTCTTGTACTTAAGTCGGCATTGTGCATTTTGTATTTAATTCCGATGGAATTTCTGTGTTTCATCGCCAATAAGAAGGTCAAAAGGTTACAGTAAACCTGAAGTGAAGCATCGGATTCTATAACTAGTGTCACAGGAATGCTTCAAAACATAGTTAGTAAGAATAGTCAGTCTTCTTGTACTTAAGTCGGCATTGTGCCCTTTTCAATTTAATTCCGATGCAATTACTGTGTTTCATCGTCAATTAGAAGGTCAGAGGGATACAGTAAATCTGAAGTGAATCATCGGAATCTCTAACTAGTGTCACAGGAATGGTTTAAAACATAGACAGTAGGAAGACTCAGTCTTCTTGTACTTAGGTCGGCATTGTGCGTTTTCAATTTAATTCCGATGCAATTTCTGTGCTTCGTCGTCAATAAGATGGTCAGAGGGATACATTAAACCTGAAGTGAAGCATAGGAATCTATAACTAGTGTCACAGGACTGGTTCAAAACATAGACAGTAGGAAGAGTCAGTCTTCTTGTACTTAAGTCGTCATTGTGCCCTTTCTATTTAATTCCGATGCAATTTCTGTGTTTCATCGTCAATAAGATGGTCAGAGGGATACAGTAAATATGAAGTGAAGCATCGAAATCTATAACTAGTGTCCCAGGAATGGTTCAAACTTATTCAATAAGAAGAATCAGTCTTCCTGTACTTAAGTCGGCATTGTGCCTTTTCCATTAGCTTCCGATGTAATTTCTGTGTTTCATCGACAATTAGAAGGTCAGAGGGATACAGTAAACCTGAAGTGAAGCATCGGAATCTATAACTAGTGTCACAGCAATGGTTCCAAACATAGTCAGTAAGAAATGTCAGTCTTCTTGTACTTAAGTCGGCATTGTGCCTTTTGTATTTAATTCTGATGCAATTTCTGTGTTTCATCGTCAATAAGAAGGTCCAAGGGATACAGTAATCCTGAAGTGAATCATCGGAATCTATTACTAGTGTCACAGGAATGGTTCAAAACATAGTCAGTAAGAAGAGTCAGTCTTCTTGTACTTAAGTCGGCATTGTGCATTTTGTATTTAATTCCGATGGAATTTCTGTGTTTCATCGCCAATAAGAAGGTCAGAGGGTTACAGTAAACCTGAAGTGAAGCATCGGAATCTATAACTAGTGTCACAGGAATGCATCAAAACATAGTTAGTAAGAATAGTCAGTCTTCTTGTACTTAAGTCGGCATTGTGCCCTTTTCAATTTAATTCCGATGCAATTACTGTGTTTCATCGTCAATTAGAAAGTCATAGGGATACAGTAAATCTGAAGTGAATCATCGGAATCTCTAACTAGTGTCACAGGAATGGTTTAAAACATAGACAGTAGGAAGACTCAGTCTTCTTGTACTTAGGTCGGCATTGTGCGTTTTCTATTTAATTCTGATGCAATTTCTGTGTTTCATCGTCAATAAGAAGGTCCAAGGGATACAGTAATCCTGAAGTGAATCATCGGAATCTATTACTAGTGTCACAGGAATGGTTCAAAGCATAGACAGTAAGAAGAGTCAGTCTTCTTGCACTTGAGTCGGCATTGTGCCTTTTGTATTTAGTTCCGATGCAATTTCTGTGTTTCATCGTCAATAAGAAGGTCAGAGGGATACATTAAACCTGAAGTGAAGCATCGGAATCTATAACTAGTGTCACAGGACTGGTTCAACACATAGACAGTAGAAAGAGTCAGTCTTCTTGTACTTAAGTCGGCATTGTGCCCTTTCTATTTAATTCCGATGCAATTTCTGTGTTTCATCGTCAATAAGATGGTCAGAGGGATACAGTAAATATGAAGTGAAGCATCGGAATCTATAACTAGTGTCACAGGAATGGTTCAAACTTATACAATAAGAAGAATCAGTCTTCCTGTACTTAAGTCGGCATTGTGCCTTTTCTATTTCATTCCGATGTAATTTCTGTGTTTCATCGTCAATTAGAAGGTCAGAGGGATACAGTAAACCTGAAGTGAAGCATCGGAATCTATAACTAGTGTCACAGCAATGGTTCCAAACATAGTCAGTAAGAAGTGTCAGTCTTCTTGTACTTAAGTCGGCATTGTGCCTTTTGTATTTAATTCCGATGCAATTTCTGTGTTTCATCGTCAATAAGAAGGTCCAAGGAATACAGTAATCCTGAAGTGAATCATCGGAATCTATAACTAGTGTCACAGGAATGGTTCAAAACATAAGCAGTAAGAAGAGTCAGTCTTCTTGTACTTAAGTCGGCATTGTGCCTTTTGTATTTAATTCCGATGCAATTTCTGTGTTTCATCGTCAATAAGAAGCTCAGAGGGATGCAGTAAACCTGAAGTGATGCATCGGAATCTGTAACTAGCGTCACAGGAATGGTTCAAAGCATAGACAGTAAGAAGGGTCAGTCTTCTTGCACTTAAGTCGGCATTGTGCATTTTGTATTTAATTCCGATGCAATTTCTGTGTTTCATCGTCAATAAGAAGGTCAGAGGGATACATTAAACCTGAAGTGAAGCATCGGAAACTATAACTAGTGTCACAGGAATGGTTCAAAACATAGACAGTAGGAAGAGTCAGTCTTCTTGTACTTAAGTCGGCATTGTGCCGTTTCTATTTAATTCCGATGCAATTTCTGTGTTTCATCGTCAATAAAATGGTCAGAGGGATACAGTAAACGTGAAGTGAAGCGTCGGATTCTGTAACTAGCGTCACAGAAATGGGTCAAATAATAGACAGTAAGAAGAGTCAGTCTTCTTGTACTTAAGTCGGCATTGTGCCTTTTCTATTTAATTCCGATGCAATTTCTGTGTTTCATCGTCAATAAGAAGGTCAGAGGGATACATTAAACCTGAAGTGAGGCATCGGAATCTTTAACTACTGTCACAGGACTGGTTCAAAACATAGACAGTAGGAAGAGTCAGTCTTCTTGTACTTAAGTCGGCATTGTGCCATTTCTATTTAATTCCGATGGAATTTCTGCGTTTCATCGTCAATAAGATGGTCAGAGGGGTACAGTGAACCTGAAGTGAAGCATCGGAATCTTTAACTAGTGTCACAGGAATGGTTCAAAACATATTCAGTAAGAAGAATCAGTCTTCTTGTACTTAAGTCGGCATTGTGCCTTTTCTATTTAATTCCGACGCATTATGTGTGTTTCATCGACAATAAGAAGGTCAGAGGTATACAATAAACCTGAAGTGAAGCATCGGAATCTATAACTAGTGTCACAGGAATGCTTCCAAACATAGTCAGAAAGAAGAGTCAGCCTTCTTGTACTTAAGTCGGCATTGTGCTTTTCTAATTAATTCCGATGCAATTTCTGTGTTTCATCGTCAATACGGAGGTCCAAGGAATACAGTAAACCAGACGAGAATCATCGTAATCTATGACTAGTGTCACAGGAATGGTTCAAATCATAGACAGTAAGTTGAGTCAGTCTTCTTGTGCTTAAGTCGGCATTTTGATTTTTGTATTTAATTCCGATGCAATTTCTGTGTTTCATCGTCAATAAGAAGTGCAGAGGGATACAGTAAACCTAAAGTGAAGCATCGGAATCTATAACTAGTGTCACAGCAATGGTTCAAATCATTGACAGTAAGGAGAGTTAGTCTTCTTGTACTTAAGTGGCATTGTGCCATTTGTATATAATTCCAATGCAATTTCTGTGTTTCTTCGTCAATATGAAGGTCAGAGGGATACAGTAAACCTGAAGTGAAACATCGGAATCTATAACTAGTGCCACAGGAATGGTTCAAAACGGTCAGTAAGAAGAGTCAGTTTTCTTGTACTTAAAGCGGCATTGTGCATTTTGTATTTAATTCCGATGGAATTTCTGTGTCTCATCGCCAATAAGAAGGTTTGAGGGTTACAAGTCAACCTGAAGTGAAGCATCGGAATCTATAACTAGTGTCACAGGAATGGTTTAAAACATAGCCAGTAGGAAGACTCAGTCTTCTTGTACTTAGGTCGGCATTCTGCGTTTTCTATTTAATTCAGATGCAATTTCTTTGTTTCATCGTCAATAAGAAGGTCCAAGGGATACAGTAATCCTGAAGTGAATCATCGGAATCTATTACTAGTGTCACAGGAATGGTTCAAAACATAGTCAGTAAGAAGAGTCAGTCTTCTTGTACTTAAGTCGGCATTGTTCCTTTTGTATTTAATTCCGATGCAATTTCTGTGTTTCATCGTCAATAAGAAGGTCCAAGGGATACAGTAATCCTGAAGTGAATCATCGGAATCTATTACTAGTGTCACAGGAATGGTTCAAAACATAGTCAGTAAGAAGAGTCAGTCTTCTTGTACTTAAGTCGGCATTGTGCATTTTGTATTTAATTCCGATGGAATTTCTGTGTTTCATCGCCAATAAGAAGGTCAGAGGGTTACAGTAAACCTGAAGTGAAGCATCGGAATCTATAACTAGTGTCACAGGAATGCATCAAAACATAGTTAGTAAGAATAGTCAGTCTTCTTGTACTTAAGTCGGCATTGTGCCCTTTTCAATTTAATTCCGATGCAATTACTGTGTTTCATCGTCAATTAGAAAGTCATAGGGATACAGTAAATCTATAGTGAATCATCGGAATCTCTAACTAGTGTCACAGGAATGGTTTAAAACATAGACAGTAGGAAGACTCAGTCTTCTTGTACTTAGGTCGGCATTGTGCGTTTTCTATTTAATTCTGATGCAATTTCTGTGTTTCATCGTCAATAAGAAGGTCCAAGGGATACAGTAATCCTGAAGTGAATCATCGGAATCTATTACTAGTGTCACAGGAATGGTTCAAAACATAGTCAGTAAGAAGAGTCAGTCTTCTTGTACTTAAGTCGGCATTGTTCCTTTTGTATTTAATTCCGATGCAATTTCTGTGTTTCATCGTCAATAAGAAGGTCAGAGGGATGCAGTAAACCTGAAGTGATGGATCGGAATCTGTAACTAGCGTCACAGGAATGGTTCAAAGCATAGACAGTAAGAAGAGTCAGTCTTCTTGCACTTGAGTCGGCATTGTGCCTTTTGTATTTAGTTCCGATGCAATTTCTGTGTTTCATCGTCAATAAGAAGGTCAGAGGGATACATTAAACCTGAAGTGAAGCATCGGAATCTATAACTAGTGTCACAGGACTGGTTCAACACATAGACAGTAGAAAGAGTCAGTCTTCTTGTACTTAAGTCGGCATTGTGCCCTTTCTATTTAATTCCGATGCAATTTCTGTGTTTCATCGTCAATAAGATGGTCAGAGGGATACAGTAAATATGAAGTGAAGCATCGGAATCTATAACTAGTGTCACAGGAATGGTTCAAACTTATACAATAAGAAGAATCAGTCTTCCTGTACTTAAGTCGGCATTGTGCCTTTTCTATTTCATTCCGATGTAATTTCTGTGTTTCATCGTCAATTAGAAGGTCAGAGGGATACAGTAAACCTGAAGTGAAGCATCGGAATCTATAACTAGTGTCACAGCAATGGTTCCAAACATAGTCAGTAAGAAGTGTCAGTCTTCTTGTACTTAAGTCGGCATTGTGCCTTTTGTATTTAATTCCGATGCAATTTCTGTGTTTCATCGTCAATAAGAAGGTCCAAGGCATACAGTAATCCTGAAGTGAATCATCGGAATCTATAACTAGTGTCACAGGAATGGTTCAAAACATAAGCAGTAAGAAGAGTCAGTCTTCTTGTACTTAAGTCGGCATTGTGCCTTTTGTACTTAATTCCGATGCAATTTCTGTGTTTCATCGTCAATAAGAAGCTCAGAGGGATGCAGTAAACCTGAAGTGATGCATCGGAATCTGTAACTAGCGTCACAGGAATGGTTCAAAGCATAGACAGTAAGAAGGGTCAGTCTTCTTGCACTTAAGTCGGCATTGTGCATTTTGTATTTAATTCCGATGCAATTTCTGTGTTTCATCGTCAATAAGAAGGTCAGAGGGATACATTAAACCTGAAGTGAAGCATCGGAAACTATAACTAGTGTCACAGGAATGGTTCAAAACATAGACAGTAGGAAGAGTCAGTCTTCTTGTACTTAAGTCGGCATTGTGCCGTTTCTATTTAATTCCGATGCAATTTCTGTGTTTCATCGTCAATAAAATGGTCAGAGGGATACAGTAAACGTGAAGTGAAGCGTCGGATTCTGTAACTAGCGTCACAGAAATGGGTCAAATAATAGACAGTAAGAAGAGTCAGTCTTCTTGTACTTAAGTCGGCATTGTGCCTTTTCTATTTAATTCCGATGCAATTTCTGTGTTTCATCGTCAATAAGAAGGTCAGAGGGATACATTAAACCTGAAGTGAGGCATCGGAATCTTTAACTACTGTCACAGGACTGGTTCAAAACATAGACAGTAGGAAGAGTCAGTCTTCTTGTACTTAAGTCGGCATTGTGCCATTTCTATTTAATTCCGATGGAATTTCTGCGTTTCATCGTCAATAAGATGGTCAGAGGGGTACAGTGAACCTGAAGTGAAGCATCGGAATCTTTAACTAGTGTCACAGGAATGGTTCAAAACATATTCAGTAAGAAGAATCAGTCTTCTTGTACTTAAGTCGGCATTGTGCCTTTTCTATTTAATTCCGACGCATTATGTGTGTTTCATCGACAATAAGAAGGTCAGAGGTATACAATAAACCTGAAGTGAAGCATCGGAATCTATAACTAGTGTCACAGGAATGCTTCCAAACATAGTCAGAAAGAAGAGTCAGCCTTCTTGTACTTAAGTCGGCATTGTGCTTTTCTAATTAATTCCGATGCAATTTCTGTGTTTCATCGTCAATACGGAGGTCCAAGGAATACAGTAAACCAGACGAGAATCATCGTAATCTATGACTAGTGTCACAGGAATGGTTCAAATCATAGACAGTAAGTTGAGTCAGTCTTCTTGTGCTTAAGTCGGCATTTTGATTTTTGTATTTAATTCCGATGCAATTTCTGTGTTTCATCGTCAATAAGAAGTGCAGAGGGATACAGTAAACCTAAAGTGAAGCATCGGAATCTATAACTAGTGTCACAGCAATGGTTCAAAACATTGACAGTAAGGAGAGTTAGTCTTCTTGTACTTAAGTGGCATTGTGCCATTTGTATATAATTCCAATGCAATTTCTGTGTTTCTTCGTCAATATGAAGGTCAGAGGGATACAGTAAACCTGAAGTGAAACATCGGAATCTATAACTAGTGCCACAGGAATGGTTCAAAACGGTCAGTAAGAAGAGTCAGTTTTCTTGTACTTAAAGCGGCATTGTGCATTTTGTATTTAATTCCGATGGAATTTCTGTGTCTCATCGCCAATAAGAAGGTTAGAGGGTTACAAGTCAACCTGAAGTGAAGCATCGGAATCTATAACTAGTGTCACAGGAATGGTTTAAAACATAGCCAGTAGGAAGACTCAGTCTTCTTGTACTTAGGTCGGCATTCTGCGTTTTCTATTTAATTCAGATGCAATTTCTTTGTTTCATCGTCAATAAGAAGGTCCAAGGGATACAGTAATCCTGAAGTGAATCATCGGAATCTATTACTAGTGTCACAGGAATGGTTCAAAACATAGTCAGTAAGAAGAGTCAGTCTTCTTGTACTTAAGTCGGCATTGTTCCTTTTGAATTTAATTCCGATGCAATTTCTGTGTTTCATCGTCAATAAGAAGGTCAGAGGGATACATTAAACCTGAAGTGAAGCATCGGAATCTATAACTAGTGTCACAGGACTGGTTCAAAACATAGACAGTAGGAAGAGTCAG
Source organism: Schistocerca americana (assembly GCF_021461395.2). Classification (NCBI taxonomy): domain Eukaryota; kingdom Metazoa; phylum Arthropoda; class Insecta; order Orthoptera; family Acrididae; genus Schistocerca; species Schistocerca americana. The sequence goes on from NC_060123.1 coordinate 761,917,141, forward strand.
TGTTCTTGTACTTAAGTTGGCATTGTGCCCTTTCTATTTAATTCCGATGCAATTTCTGTGTTTCATCGTCAATAAGATGGTCAGAGGGATACAGTAAATATGAAGTGAAGCATCGGAATCTATAACTAGCGTCACAAAAATGGTTCAAACTTATTCAATAAGAAGAATCAGTCTTCCTGTACTTAAGTCGGCATTGTGCCTTTTCTAATTAATTCCGATGCAATATCTGTGTTTCATCGTCAATAAGAAGGTCAGAGGGATACAATAAACCTGAAGTGAAGAATCAGAGTCTATAACTAGTGTCACAGGAATGGTTCAAAACATATTCAGTAAGAAGAATCAGTCTTCTTGTACTTAGGTCGGCATTGTGCCTTTTCTATTTAATTCCGATGCAATATCTGTGTTTCATCGTCAATAGGAAGGTCAGAGGGATACAATAAACCTGAAGTGAAGCATCGGAATCTATAACTAGTGTCACAGGAAGAGTTCAAAGCATAGACAGTAAGAATGGTTAGTCTTCTTGTACTTAAGTCGGCATTGTGCCATTTCTATTTAATTCCGATGCAATTTCTGCGTTTCATTGTCAATAAGGTTTTCAGAGGGATACAGTAAACCTGAAGTGAAGCATCGGAATCTGTAACTAGTGTCACAGGAATGGTTCAAAACATATTCAGTAAGAAGAATCAGTCTTCTTGTACATAAGTCGGCATTGTGCCTTTTCCATTTAATTCCGACGCAATATCTGTGTTTCATCGTCAATAAGAAGGTCAGAGAGATACTATAAACCTGAAGTGAAGCATCGGATTCTATAACTAGTGTCACAGGAATGCTTCCAAACATAGTCAGAAAGATGAGTCAGTCTTCTTGTACTTAAGTCAGCATTGTGCCTTTTGTATTTAATTCCGATGCAATTTCTGTGTTTCATCGTCAATACGGAGGTCCAAGGAATACAGTAAACCTTAAATGAAGCTTCGGAATCTATAACTAAGGTCACAGGAATGTTTCAAAGCATAGTCAGTAGGATGAGTCAGTCTACATGTACTTAAGTCGGCATTGTGCCTTTTGTATTTAATTCCGATGCAATTTCTGTGTTTCATCGTCAATAAGAAGGTCAGAGGGATGCAGTAAACCTGAAGTGAAGCATCGGAATCAGTAACAAGCGTCACAGGAATGGTTCAAAACATAGACAGTAAGAAGAGTCAGTCTTCTTGCACTTAAGTCGGCATTTTGCCTTTTGTATTTAATTCCGATGCAATTTCTGGGTTTCATCGTCAATAAGAAGGTCAGAGGGATACATTAAACCTGAAGTGAAGCATCGGAATCTATAACTAGCGTCACAGGAATAATGCAAATCATAGGCAGTAAGAAGAGTCAGTCTTCTTGTACTTAAGTCGGCATTGTCCCTTTTCTATTTAGTTCCGATGCAATTTCTGTGTTCCATCGTCAATAAGAAGGTCCAAGGGAAACAGTAAAACGGAAGTGAAGCATCGGAATTTGTAACTTCTTATACTTTTCTATTTAATTCCGATGCAATTTCTGTGATTCATCGTCAATAAGATGGTCAGAGGGATACAGTAAACCTGAAGTGAAGCATCGGAATCTGTAACTAGCGTCACAGGAATAATGCAAATCATAGGCAGTAAGAAGAGTCAGTCTTCTTGTACTTAAGTCGGCATTGTCCCTTTTCTATTTAATTCCGATGCAATTTCTGTGTTCCATCGTCAATAAGAAGGTCCAAGGGAAACAGTAAAACGGAAGGGAAGCATCGGAATTTATAACTAGTGTCACAGGAGTGGTTCAAACCTTAGACAGTAAGAAGAGTCAGTCTTCTTGTACTTAAGTCGGCAATGTGCCATTTCTATTTAATTCCGATGCAATTTCTGTGTATCATCGTCAGTAAGACGTTCCGAGGGATACAGCAAACCTGAAGTGAAGCATCGGAATCTATAACTAGTGTCACATGAATGGTTCAAAACATATTCAGTAAGAAGAATCAGTCCACATGTACTTAAGTCGGCATTGTGCCTTTTCTAATTAATTCCGATGCAATATCTGTGTTTCTTCGTCAACAAGATGGTCCAAAGTTTACAGTAAACCTGAAGTGATGCATCGGATTCTATAATTAGTGTCACAGGAATGGTTCAAAGCTTAGACAGTAAGAAAGGTTAGTCTTCTTGTACTTAAGTCGGCATTGTGCCTTTTCTATTTAATTCTGATGCAATTTCTGTGTTTCATCGTCAATAAGAAGGTCAGAGGGATACAGTAAACCTGAAGTGGAGCATCGGAATCTATAACTAGCGTCACAGCAATGGATCCAAACATAGTCAGTAAGAAGAGTCAGTCTTCTTGTACTTAAGTCGGCATTGTGCCTTTTGTATTTAATTCCGATGCAATTTCTGTGTTTCAACGTCAATAAGAAGGTCCAAGGGATACAGTAAACCTGAAGTGAAGCATCGGAATCTATAACTAGAGTCACAGGAATGCTTCAAACCATAGACAGTAAGAAGAGTCACTCTTCTTGTACTTAAGTCGGCATTGTGAATTTTCTATTTAATTCCGATGCAATTTCAGCGTTTCATCGTCAGTAAGAAGTTCAGAGGGATACAGTAAACCTGAAGTGAAGCATCGGAATCTATAATTAGTGTCACAGGAATGGTTCAAAACATATTCAGTAAGAAGAATCAATCTTCTTGTACATAAGTCGGCATTGTGCCTTTTCCATTTAATTCCGACGCAATATCTGTGTTTCATCGTCAATAAGAAGGTCAGAGAGATACTATAAACCTGAAGTGAAGCATCGGAATCTATAACTAGTGTCACAGGAATGCTTCCAAACATAGTCAGAAAGATGAGTCAGTCTTCTTGTACTTAAGTCAGCATTGTGCCTTTTGTATTTAATTCCGATGCAATTTCTGTGTTTCATCGTCAATAAGAAGCTCAGAGGGATACATTAAACCTGATGTGAAGCATCGGAATCTATAACTAGTGTCACAGGAATGGTTGAAAACATAGACAGTAAGAAAGGTTAGTGTTCTTGTACTTAAGTCGGCATTGTGCCTTTTGTATTTTATTGCGATGCATATTCTGTGTTTCATCGTCAATAAGAAGGTCAGAGGGATACAGGAAACCAGAAGTGAAGCATCGTCATCTATAACTAGTGTCACAGGAATGGTTCAAAACATAGACAGTAGGAAGAGTAGGTCTTCTTGTACTTAAGTCGGCATTGTGCCCTTTTCAATTTAATTCCGATGCAATAACTGTGTTTCATCGTCAATAAGAAGGTCCAAGGGATACAGTATACCTGAAATGAAGCATCGGAATCTGTTACTAAGGTCACAGGCATGTTTCAAAACATAGACAGTAGGAAGAGTCAGTCTACATGTAGTTAAGTCGGCATTGTGCCTTTTGTATTTAATTCCGATGCAATTTCTTTGTTTCATCGTCAATAAGAAGGTCAGAGGGATACCGTAAACCTGAAGTGAAGCATCGGAATCTGTAACTAGTGTCACAGGAATGGTTCAAAACATAGTCAGTAAGAAGAGTCAGTCTTCCTGTACTAAAGTCGGCATTGTGCCCTTTTCAATTTAATTCCGATGCAATTACTGTGTTTCATCGTCAACAAGAAGTTCAGAGGGATACCGTAAACCTGAAGTGAAGCATCGGAATTTCTAACTAGTGTCACAGGAATGGTTTAAAACATAGTCAGTAAGAAGAGTCAGTCCTCTTGTACTTACGTAGGCTTTGTGCCTTTTGTATTTAATTCCGATGCAATATCTGTGTTTCATCGTCAATAAGAAGGTCAGAGGGATACAGTAAAGCTGAAGTGAAGAATCGGAATCTACGACTAGTGTCACAGGAATGGTTCAAAACATAGAAAGTAGGAATCGTCGCTCTTCTTGTACTTAAGTCGGCATTGTGCCTTTTCTCTTTAATTCCGATGCATTACCTATGTTTCATCGTCAATAAGCTGGTCAGAGGGATACTGTAAACCTGAAGTGAAGCATCGAAATCTACAACTAGTGTCAAAGGAATGGTTCAAAACATAGACAGTTAGAAGGGCCAGTCTTCTTGTACTTGAGTCGGAATTGTGCCTTTTCTATTTAATTCCGATGCAATTTCTATGTTTCATCGTCAAAAAGAAGGTCAGAGGGATACAGTAAACCTAAAGTGAAGCATCGGAATCTATAACTAGTGTCACAGGAATGGTTCATAACATAGTCAGTAAGAGGAGTCAGTCTTCTTGTACTTAAGTCGGCATTGTGCCCTTTTCAATTTAATTCCGATGCAATAACTGTGTTTCATCGTCAATTAGAAGGTCAGTGGGATACAGGAAATCTGAAGTGAAGCATCGGAATCTCTAACTAGCGTCACAGGAATGGTTTAAAACATAGACAGTAGGAAGACTCACTCTTCTTGTACTTAGGTCGGCATTGTGCCTTTTCTATTTAATTCCGATGCAATTTCTTTGTTTCATCGTCAATAAGTACGTCAGAGGGATGCGGTAAAACCTGAAGTGATGCATCGGAATCTGTAACTAGCGTCACAGGAATGGTTCAAAACATAGACAGTAAGAAGAGTCAGGCTTCTTGCACTTAAATCGGCATTGTGCCTTTTGTATTTAATTCCGATGCAATTTCTGTGTTTCATCGTCAATAAGAAGGTCAGAGGGATTCATTAAACCTGAAGTGAAGCATCGGAATCTATAACTGGTGTCACAGGACTGGTTCAAACATAGACAGTAGGAAGAGTCAGTCTTCTTGTACTTAAGTCGGCATTGTGCCTTTTCTATTTAATTCCGATGCAATTTCTGTGTTTCATCGTCAATAAGATGGTCAGAGTGATACAGTAAACGTGAAGTGAAGCATCGGAATCTGTAACTAGCGTCACAGGAATGGTTCAAATCATAGACAGTAAGAAGAGTCAGTCTTCTTGTACTTAAGTCGGCATTGTGCCTTTTCTATTTAATTCCGATGCAATTTCTGTGTTTCATCGTCAATAAGAAGGTCCAAGGGATACAGTAAACCTGAAGTGAGGCATCGGAATCTATAACTAGTGTCACAGGAATGCTTCAAACCATAGACAGTAAGAAGAGTCAGTCTTCTTGTACTTAAGTCGGCATTGTGCCTTTTCTATTTAATTACGATGCAATTTCTGCGTTTCATCGTCAGTAAGAAGTTCAGAGGGGTACAGTATACCTGAAGTGAAGCATTGGAATCTATTACTAGTGTCACAGGAATGGTTCAAAACATATTCAGTAAGAAGAATCTGTCTTCTTGTACTTAAGTCGGCATTGTGCCTTTTCTATTTAATTCCGACGCAATAGCTGTCTTTCATCGTCATTAAGAGGGTCAGAGGGACACAATAAACCTGAAGTGAAGCATCGGAATCTATAACTAGTGACACAGGAATGGTTCAAAGCATAGACAGTAAGAGGAGTCAGTATTCTTGTAGTTAAGTCGGCATTGTGCCTTTTCTATTTAATTCCGATGCAATTTCTGTGTTTCATCGTCAATAACAAGGTCCAAGGGATACAGTAAACCCGAAGTGAAGCATCGGAATGTATAACTAGTGTCACAGGAATGGTTCAAAGCATAGACAGTAAGAATGGTTAGTCTTCTTGTACTTAAGTCGGCATTGTGCCTTTTCTATTTAATTCCGATGCAATTTCTGTGTTTCATCGTCAATAAGATGGTCAGAGGGATACAGTAAACCTGAAGTGAAGCATCGGAATCTGTAACTAGCGTCACAGGAACCGTTCAAATCATAGACAGTATGAGGAGTCAGTCTTCTTGTACTTAAGTCGGCATTGTGCCTTTTCTTTTTAATTCCGACGCAATTTCTGTGTTTCATCGTAAATACGAAGGTCCAAGGGATACAGTAAACCCGAGGTGAAGCATCGGAATCTATAACTAGTGTCACAGGAATGATTCAAACCATAGACAGTAAGAAGAGTCAGTCTTCTTGTACATAAGTCGGCATTGTGCTATGTCTATTTAATTCCGAAGCAATTTCTGCGTTTCATCGTCAGTAAGAAGTTCAGAGGGATACAGTAAACCTGAAGTGAAGCATCGGAATCTATAACTAGTGTCACAGGTATGGTTCAAAACATATTCAGTAAGAGGAATCAGTCTTCTTGTACTTAAGTCGGCATTGTGCCTATTCTATTTGATTTCCGACGCAATATCTGTGTTTCATCGTCAATAAGAAGGTCAGAGGGATACTATAAACCTGAAGTGAAGCATCGGAATCTATAACTAGTGTCACAGGAATGCTTCCAAAAATAGTCAGAAAGAAGAGTCAGTCTTCTTGTACTTAAGTCGGCATTGTGAATTTTCTATTTAATTCCGATGCAATTTCTGTGTTTCATCGTCAATACGGAAGGTCCAAGGAATACAGTAAACCTGAAGTGAATCATCGGAATCTATAACTTGTGTCACAGGAATGGTACAAATCATAGACAGTAAGTTGAGTCAGTCTTCTTGTACTTCAGTCGGCATTTTGATTTTTGTATTTTATTCCGATGCAATTTTTGTGTTTCATCGTCAATAAGAAGTGCAGAGGGATACAGTAAACCTGAAGTGAAGCATCGGAATCTGTAACTAGTGTCACAGGGATGGTTCAAAACATAGACAGTAAGAAGTGTCAGTCTTCTTGTACTTAAGTCGGCATTGTGCCTTTGGTACCTAATACCGATGCAATTTCTGTGTTTCATCGTCAATAGGAAGGTCCAAGGGATACAGTAAACCTAAAGTGATGCATCGGAATCTATAACTAGTGGCACTGGAATGGTTCAAAACATTGACAGTAAGGAGAGTCAGTCTTCTTGTACTTAAGTGGCATTGTAGCATTTGTATAAAATTCCAATGCAATTTCTGTGTTTCATCGTCAATAAGAAGGTTAGAGGGATACAGTAAATCTTAAGTAAAACATCGGAATCTATAACTAGTGCCACAGGAATGGTTCAAAACAGTCAGTAAGAAGAGTCAGTCTTCTTGTACTTAAGGCGGCATTGTGCATTTTGTATTTAATTCCGATGCAATTTCTGTGTTTCATCGTCAATAAGAAGGTCCAAGAGATACAGTAAACCTGATGTGAAGCATCGGAATCTATAACTAGTGTCACAGAAATGGTTCAAAACATAGTCAGTAAGAAGGGTCAGTCTTCTTGTACTTAAGTCGGCATTGTGCCCTTTTCATTTTAATTCCGATGCAATAACTGTGTTTCATCGTCAATTAGAAGAACAGTGGGATACAGGAAATCTGAAGTGAAGCATCGGAATTTCTAACTAGTGTCACAGGAATGGTTTAATACATAGACAGTAGGAAGACTCAGTCTTCTTGTACTTAGGTCGGCATTGTGCCTTTTCTATTTAATTCCGATGCAATTTCTGTGTTTCATCGTCAATAAGAAGGTCAGAGGGATACAGTAAATCTGAAGTGAAGCATCGGAATCTATAACTAGTGTCACATGAATGGTTCAAAACATAGTCTGAAAGAAGAGTCAGTCTGCTTGTACTTAAGTCGGCGTTGTGCCTTTTCTATTTAATTCTGATGCAATTTCTGTGTTTCATCGTCAATAAGAAGGTCAGAGGGATACAGTTAACCTGAAGTGAAGCATCGGAATCTATAACTAGTGTCACAGGAATGGTTCAAAACATAGACAGTAGGAAGAGTCAGTTTTTTGTACTTAAGTCGGCATTGTGCCTTTTCTATTTAATTCCGTTGCGATTTCTGTGTTTCATCGTCAATAAGATGGTCAGAGGGATACAGTAAACGTGAAGTGAAGCATCGGAATCTGTAACTAGCGTCACAGGAATGGTTCAAATCATAGACAGTAAGAAGAGTCAGTCTTCTTGTACTTAAGTCGGCATTGTGCTTTTTCTATTTAATTCCGATGCAATTTCTGTGTTTCACCGTCAATAAGAAGGTCCAAGGGATACAGTATACCTGATGTGAAGCATCGGAATCCATAACTAGTGTCGCAGGAATGCTTCAAACCATAGACAGTAAGAAGAGTCCGTCTTCTAGTACTTAATTCGGCATTGTGCCTTTTCTATTTAATTCCGATGCAATTTCTGCGTTTCATCGTCAGTAAGAAGTTTAGAGGGATACAGTAAACATGAAGTGAAGCATCGGAATCTATAACTAGTGTCACAGTAATGGTTCAAAACATATTCAGTAAGAAGAATCAGTCTTCTTGTACTTAAGTCGGCATTGTGCCTTTTCTATTTAATTCCGATGCAATAGCTGTGTTTCATCGTCAATAAGAAGGTCAGAGGGATACAATAAACCTGAAGTGAAGCATCGGAATCTATAACGAGTGTCACAGGAATGGTTCAAAGCATAGACAGTAAGAATGGTTAGTCTTCTTGTACTTAAGTCGGCATTGTGCCTTTTCTATTTAATTCCGATGCAATTTCTGTGTTTCATCGTCAATAAGATGGTCAGAGGGATACAGTAAACCTGAAGTGAAGCATCGGAATCTGTAACTAGCGTCACAGGAACCGTTCAAATCATAGACAGTAAGAGGAGTCAGTCTTCTTGTACTTAAGTCGGCATTGTGCCTTTTCTATTTAATTCCGACGCAATTTCTGTGTTTCATCGTAAATACGAAGGTCCAAGGGATACAGTAAACCCGAGGTGAAGCATCGGAATCTATAACTAGTGTCACAGGAATGATTCAAACCATAGACAGTAAGAAGAGTCAGTCTTCTTGTACATAAGTCGGCATTGTGCTATTTCTATTTAATTCCGATGCAATTTCTGCGTTTCATCGTCAGTAAGAAGTTCAGAGGGATACAGTAAACCTGAAGTGAAGCATCGGAATCTATAACTAGTGTCACAGGTATGGTTCAAAACATATTCAGTAAGAGGAATCAGTCTTCTTGTACTTAAGTCGGCATTGTGCCTATTCTATTTGATTTCCGACGCAATATCTGTGTTTCATCGTCAATAAGAAGGTCAGAGGGATACTATAAACCTGAAGTGAAGCATCGGAATCTATAACTAGTGTCACAGGAATGCTTCCAAACATAGTCAGAAAGAAGAGTCAGTCTTCTTGTACTTAAGTCGGCATTGTGAATTTTCTATTTAATTCCGATGCAATTTCTGTGTTTCATCGTCAATGCGGAAGGTCCAAGGAATACAGTAAACCTGAAGTGAATCATCGGAATCAATAACTAGTGTCACAGGAATGGTACAAATCATAGACAGTAAGTTGAGTCAGTCTTCTTGTACTTCAGTCGGCATTTTGATTTTTGTATTTTATTCCGATGCAATTTCTGTGTTTCATCGTCAATAAGAAGTGCAGAGGGATACAGTAAACCTGAAGTGAAGCATCGGAATCTGTAACTAGTGTCACAGGAATGGTTCAAAACATAGACAGTAAGAAGTGTCAGTTTTCTTGTACTTAAGTCGGCATTGTGCCTTTAGTACCTAATACCGATGCAATTTCTGTGTTTCATCGTCAATAGGAAGTTCCAAGGGATACAGTAAACCTAAAGTGATGCATCGGAATCTATAACTAGTGGCACTGGAATGGTTCAAAACATTGACAGTAAGGAGAGTCAGTCTTCTTGTACTTAAGGCGGCATTGTGCATTTTGTATTTAATTCCGATGCAATTTCTGTGTTTCATCGCCAATAAGAAGGTCAGAGGGTTACAGTAAATCTGAAGTGAAGCATCGGAATCTATAACTAGTGTCACAGGAATGGTTCAAAACATAGTCAGTAAGAAGAGTCAGTCTTCTTGTACTTAAGTCGGCATTGTGCCTTTGTATTTAATTCCGATGCAATTTCTGTGTTCCACCGTCAATAAGAAGGTCAGAGGGATGCAGTAAACCTGAAGTGAAGCATTGGAATCTGTAACAAGCGTCACAGGAATGGTTCAAAACATAGACAGTAAGAAGAGTCAGTCTTCCTGCACTTAAGTCGGCATTTTGCATTTTGTATTTAATTCCGATGCAATTTCTGTGTTTCATCGTCAATAAGAAGGTCAGAGGGATACAGTAAACCTGAAGTGAAGCATCGGAATCTATAACTAGTGTCACAGGAATGGTTCAATGCATAGACAGTAGGAAGAGTCAGTCTTCTTGTACATAAGTCGGCATTGTGCCTTTTCTATTTAATTCCGATGCAATTTCTGTGTTTCATCGTCAATAAGATGGTCAGAGGGATACAGTAAACCTGAAGTGAAGCATCGGAATCTGTAACTAGCGTCACAGGAATGGTGCAAATCATAGACAGTATGAAGAGTCAGTCTTCTTGTACTTAAGTCGGCATTGTGCCTTTTTTATTTAATTCCGATGCAATTTCTGTGTTTCATCGTCAATAAGACGGTCAGAGGGATACAGTAAACCTGAAGTGAAGCATCGGAATCTATAACTAGTGTCACAGGAGTGGTTCAAGCCATAGACAGTAAGAAGAGTCAGTCTTCTTGTACTTAAGTCGGCATTGTGCCTTTTCTATTTAATTCCGATGCAATTTCTGTGTTTCATCGTCAGTAAGACGTTCAGAGGGATACAGTAAACCTGAAGTGAAGCATCGGAATCCATAACTTGTGTCACAGGAATGGTTCAAAACATATTCAGTAAGAAGAATCAGTTTACTTGTACTTAAGTCGGCATTGTGCCTTTTCTATTTAATTCCGATGCAATTTTCGTATTTCATCGTATATAAGAGGGACAGAGAGATACAATAAACCTGAAGTGAAGCATCGGAATCTATAACTAGTGTTACAGGAATGGTTCAAAACATAGACAGTAAGAAAGGTTAGTCTTCTTGTACTTAAGTCGGCATTGTGCCTTTTGTATTTAATTCCGATTCAATTTCTGTGTTTCATCGTCAATAAGAAAGTCCAAGGGATACAGTAAACCTGAAGTGAAACATCGGAATCTATAACTAGTGTCACAGGAATGGTCCAAGCATAGACAGTAAGAAAGGTTAGTCCTCTTGTACTTAAGTCGGCATTGTGCCTTTTGTATTTCATTGCGATGCAATTTCTGTGTTTCATCGTCAAGAAGAAGGTCAGAGGGCTACCGCAAACTTGAAGTGAAGCATCAGAATATATAATTAGTGTCACAGGAATGGTTCAAAATATAGTCAGTAAGAAGAGTCAGTCTTCTTGTACCTTAATCGGCATTGTGCCTTTGGCATTTAATTCCGTTGCAATTTCTGTGTTGCATCGTCAATACGAAGGTCTAAGGGATACAGTAAACCTGAAGTGAAGCATCGGAATCTATAACTAGTGTCACAGGAATGGTTCAAAACATAGACAGTAAGAAGAGTCAGTCATCTTGTACTTAAGTCGGCATTGTTCCCTCTTCAATTTAGTTCCGATGCTATTACTGTGTTTCAACGTCAATAAGAAGGTCAGAGGGATACCGTAAACCTGAAGTGAAGCATCGGAATTTCTAACTAGTGTCACAGGAATGGTTTAAAGCATACTCAGTAAGAAGAGTCAGTCTTCTTGTACTTACGTCGGCTTTGTCCCTTTTGTATTTAATTCCGATGCAATATCTGTGTTTTATCATTAGAAGAAGGTCCAAGGGAAACAGTAAACCTGAAGAGAAGCATCGGAATCTGTAACTAGCGTCACAGGAATGTTTCAAAACATAGACAGTAAGTAGAGTCAGTCTTCTTGTACTTCAGTCGGCATTGAGGCTTTTCTATTTTATTCCGATGCAATTTCTGTGTTTCATCGTCAATAAGAAGGACAGAGGGACACAGTAAACCTGAAGTGAAGCATCGGAATCTATAACTAGAGTCACAGGAATGGTTCAAAACATAGTCACAAAGAAGAGTCAGTCTTCTTGTACTTAAGTCGGCATTGTGCCTCTTCTATTTAATTCCGACGCAATTTCTGTGTTTCATCGTCAATAAGAAGGTCAGAGGGATACAGTAAACCTGAAGTGAAGCATCGGAATCAATAACTAGTGTCACAGGAATGGTTCAAATCATAGTCATTAGAAGAGTCAGTCTTCTTGTACTTAAGTCGGCATTGTGCTTTTTCTATTTAATTTCGATGCAATTTCAGTGTTTCATCGTCAATAAGAACGTACAAGGGATACAGTAAACCTGAAGTGGAGCATCGGAATCTATAACTAGTGTCACTGGAATGGTTCAAAACATAGACAGTAGGAAGAGTCAGTCTTCTTATACTTAAGTCGGCATTGTGCCTTTTCTATTTAATTCCAATGCAATTTCTGTATTTCATCGTCAATAAGAAGGTCAGAGGGATACAATAAACCTGAAGTGAAGCATCGGAATCTGTAACGACCGTCACAGGAATGGTTCAAATTATAGACAGTAAGAGGAGTCAGTCTTCTTGTACTTAAGTCGGCATTGTGCGTTTTCTATTTTATTCCGATTCAATTTCTGTGTTTCATCGTCATCAAGAAGGTCCAAGGGATGCAGTAAACCTGAAGTGAAGCATCGGAATCTATAACTAGTGACACAGGAATGGTTCAAAACAGTCAGTAAGAAGAGTCAGTCTTCTAGTACTTAAGTCGGCATTGTGCCTTTTGTATTTAATTCCGATGTAATTTCTGTGTTTCATCGTCAATAAGAAGGTCAGTGGGATACAGTAAACCTGAAGTGTAGCGTCGGAATCAATAACCAGTGTCACAGGAATGGTTCAAATCATAGACAGTAGGAAGTGTCAGTCTTCTTGTACATAAGTCGGTATTGTGCCTTTTGTATTTAATTCCGATGCAATTTCTGTGTTTCATCGTCAATAAGAAGGTCCAAGGGATACAGCAAACCTGAAGTAAAACATCGGAATCTATAACTAGTGCCACAGGAATGGTTCAAAACAGTCACTAAGTAGAGTCAGTCTTCTTGTACTTAAGGCGGCATTGTGCATTTTGTATTTAATTCCGATGCAATTTCTGTGTTTCATCGCCAATAAGAAGGTCAGAGGGTTACAGTAAATCTGAAGTGAAGCATCGGAATCTATAACTAGTGTCACAGGAATGGTTGAAAACATAGTCAGTAAGAAGAGTCAGTCTTCTTGTACTTAAGTCGGCATTGTGCCTTGTGTATTTAATTCCGATGCAATTTCTGTGTTCCATCGTCAATAAGAAGGTCAGAGGGATGCAGTAAACCTGAAGTGAAGCATCGGAATCTGTACCAAGCGTCACAGGAATGGTTCAAAACATAGACAGTAAGAAGAGTCAGTCTTCCTGCACTTAAGTCGGCATTTTGCATTTTGTATTTAATTCCGATGCAATTTCTGTGTTTCATCGTCAATAAGAAGGTCAGAGGGATACAGTAAACCTGAAGTGAAGCATCGGAATCTATAACTAGTGTCACAGGATTGGTTCAAAGCATAGACAGTAGGAAGAGTCAGTCTTCTTGTACATAAGTCGGCATTGTGCCTTTTCTATTTAATTCCGATGCAACATCTGTGTTTCATCGTCAATAAGATGGTCAGAGGGATACAGTAAACCTGAAGTGAAGCATCGGAATCTGTAACTAGCGTCACAGGAATGGTGCAAATCATAGACAGTAAGAAGAGTCAGTCTTCTTGTACTTAAGTCGGCATTGTGCCTTTTTTATTTAATTCTGATGCAATATCTGTGTTCCATCGTCAATAAGATGGTCAGAGGGATACAGTAAACCTGAAGTGAAGCATCGGAATCTATAACTAGTGTCACAGGAGTAGTTCAAGCTATAGACAGTAGGATGAGTCAGTTTTCTTGTACTAAATTCGGCATTGTGCCTTTTCTATTTAACTCCGATGCAATTTCTGTGTTTCATCGTCAGTAAGACGTCCAGAGGGATACAGTAAACCTGAAGTGAAGCATCGGAATCTATAACTAGTGCCACAGGAATGCTTCCAAACATAGTCAGAGAGAAGAGTCATTCTTCTTGTACTTATGTCGGCATTGTGCCTTTTCTATTTAATTCCGATGCAATTTCTGTGTTTCATCGTCAATACGGAACTCCAAGGAAAACAGTAAACATGAAGTGAATCATCGGAATCTATAACTAGTGTCACAGGAATAGTTCAAATCATAGACAGTAAGTTGAGTCAGTCTTCTTGTACTTAAGTCGGCATTTTGATTTTTGTATTTATTTCCGATGCAATATCTGTGTTTCATCGTCAATAAGAAGGTCAGAGGGATACAATAAACCTGAAGTGAAGCATCGGAATCTATAACTAGTGCCACAGGAATGCTTCCAAACATAGTCAGAGAGAAGAGTCATTCTTCTTGTACTTATGTCGGCATTGTGCCTTTTCTATTTAATTCCGATGCAATTTCTGTGTTTCATCGTCAATACGGAAGTCCAAGGAATACAGTAAACATGAAGTGAATCATCGGAATCTATAACTAGTGTCACAGGAATTGTTCAAATCATAGACAGTAAGTTGAGTCAGTCTTCTTGTACTTAAGTCGGCATTTTGATTTTTGTATTTATTTCCGATGCAATATCTGTGTTTCATCGTCAATAAGAAGGTCAGAGGGATACAGTAAACCTGAAGTGAAGCATCGGAATCTATAACTAGTGTCACAGGAATGGTTCAAAACATAGACAGTAAGATGGGTCAGTCTTCTTGTACTTAAGTCGGCACTGTGCCTTTTGTATTTAATACCGATGCAATTTCTATGTTTCATCGTCAATAACAAGGACCAAGTGATACAGTAAACCTGAAGTGATGCATCGGAATCTATAACTAGTGTCACAGGAATGGTTCAAAACATAGACAGTAAGGAGAGTCAGTCTTCTTGTACTTAAGTGTCACTGTGCCATTTGTATATAATTCCGATGCAATTTCTGAGTTTCATCGTCAATAAGAAGGTCAGAGGGACACAGTAAACCTGAAGTGAAGCATCGGAATCTATAACTAGTGCCACAGGAATGGTTCAAAGCAGTCAGTAAGAAGAGTCAGTCTTCTTGTACTTAAGTCGGCATTGTGCCTTTTCTATTTAATTCCGATGCAATTTTCGTATTTCATCGTATATAAGAGGGACAGAGAGATACAATAAACCTGAAGTGAAGCATCGGAATCTATAACTAGTGTTACAGGAATGGTTCAAAACATAGACAGTAAGAAAGGTTAGTCTTCTTGTACTTAAGTCGGCATTGTGCCTTTTGTATTTAATTCCGATTCAATTTCTGTGTTTCATCGTCAATAAGAAAGTCCAAGGGATACAGTAAACCTGAAGTGAAACATCGGAATCTATAACTAGTGTCACAGGAATGGTCCAAGCATAGACAGTAAGAAAGGTTAGTCCTCTTGTACTTAAGTCGGCATTGTGCCTTTTGTATTTCATTGCGATGCAATTTCTGTGTTTCATCGTCAAGAAGAAGGTCAGAGGGCTACCGCAAACTTGAAGTGAAGCATCAGAATATATAATTAGTGTCACAGGAATGGTTCAAAATATAGTCAGTAAGAAGAGTCAGTCTTCTTGTACCTTAATCGGCATTGTGCCTTTGGCATTTAATTCCGTTGCAATTTCTGTGTTGCATCGTCAATACGAAGGTCTAAGGGATACAGTAAACCTGAAGTGAAGCATCGGAATCTATAACTAGTGTCACAGGAATGGTTCAAAACATAGACAGTAAGAAGAGTCAGTCATCTTGTACTTAAGTCGGCATTGTTCCCTCTTCAATTTAGTTCCGATGCTATTACTGTGTTTCAACGTCAATAAGAAGGTCAGAGGGATACCGTAAACCTGAAGTGAAGCATCGGAATTTCTAACTAGTGTCACAGGAATGGTTTAAAGCATACTCAGTAAGAAGAGTCAGTCTTCTTGTACTTACGTCGGCTTTGTCCCTTTTGTATTTAATTCCGATGCAATATCTGTGTTTTATCATTAGAAGAAGGTCCAAGGGAAACAGTAAACCTGAAGAGAAGCATCGGAATCTGTAACTAGCGTCACAGGAATGTTTCAAAACATAGACAGTAAGTAGAGTCAGTCTTCTTGTACTTCAGTCGGCATTGAGGCTTTTCTATTTTATTCCGATGCAATTTCTGTGTTTCATCGTCAATAAGAAGGTCAGAGGGACACAGTAAACCTGAAGTGAAGCATCGGAATCTATAACTAGAGTCACAGGAATGGTTCAAAACATAGTCACAAAGAAGAGTCAGTCTTCTTGTACTTAAGTCGGCATTGTGCCTCTTCTATTTAATTCCGACGCAATTTCTGTGTTTCATCGTCAATAAGAAGGTCAGAGGGATACAGTAAACCTGAAGTGAAGCATCGGAATCAATAACTAGTGTCACAGGAATGGTTCAAATCATAGTCATTAGAAGAGTCAGTCTTCTTGTACTTAAGTCGGCATTGTGCTTTTTCTATTTAATTTCGATGCAATTTCAGTGTTTCATCGTCAATAAGAACGTACAAGGGATACAGTAAACCTGAAGTGGAGCATCGGAATCTATAACTAGTGTCACTGGAATGGTTCAAAACATAGACAGTAGGAAGAGTCAGTCTTCTTATACTTAAGTCGGCATTGTGCCTTTTCTATTTAATTCCAATGCAATTTCTGTATTTCATCGTCAATAAGAAGGTCAGAGGGATACAATAAACCTGAAGTGAAGCATCGGAATCTGTAACGACCGTCACAGGAATGGTTCAAATTATAGACAGTAAGAGGAGTCAGTCTTCTTGTACTTAAGTCGGCATTGTGCGTTTTCTATTTTATTCCGATTCAATTTCTGTGTTTCATCGTCATCAAGAAGGTCCAAGGGATGCAGTAAACCTGAAGTGAAGCATCGGAATCTATAACTAGTGACACAGGAATGGTTCAAAACAGTCAGTAAGAAGAGTCAGTCTTCTAGTACTTAAGTCGGCATTGTGCCTTTTGTATTTAATTCCGATGTAATTTCTGTGTTTCATCGTCAATAAGAAGGTCAGTGGGATACAGTAAACCTGAAGTGTAGCGTCGGAATCAATAACCAGTGTCACAGGAATGGTTCAAATCATAGACAGTAGGAAGTGTCAGTCTTCTTGTACATAAGTCGGTATTGTGCCTTTTGTATTTAATTCCGATGCAATTTCTGTGTTTCATCGTCAATAAGAAGGTCCAAGGGATACAGCAAACCTGAAGTAAAACATCGGAATCTATAACTAGTGCCACAGGAATGGTTCAAAACAGTCACTAAGTAGAGTCAGTCTTCTTGTACTTAAGGCGGCATTGTGCATTTTGTATTTAATTCCGATGCAATTTCTGTGTTTCATCGCCAATAAGAAGGTCAGAGGGTTACAGTAAATCTGAAGTGAAGCATCGGAATCTATAACTAGTGTCACAGGAATGGTTGAAAACATAGTCAGTAAGAAGAGTCAGTCTTCTTGTACTTAAGTCGGCATTGTGCCTTGTGTATTTAATTCCGATGCAATTTCTGTGTTCCATCGTCAATAAGAAGGTCAGAGGGATGCAGTAAACCTGAAGTGAAGCATCGGAATCTGTAACAAGCGTCACAGGAATGGTTCAAAACATAGACAGTAAGAAGAGTCAGTCTTCCTGCACTTAAGTCGGCATTTTGCATTTTGTATTTAATTCCGATGCAATTTCTGTGTTTCATCGTCAATAAGAAGGTCAGAGGGATACAGTAAACCTGAAGTGAAGCATCGGAATCTATAACTAGTGTCACAGGATTGGTTCAAAGCATAGACAGTAGGAAGAGTCAGTCTTCTTGTACATAAGTCGGCATTGTGCCTTTTCTATTTAATTCCGATGCAACATCTGTGTTTCATCGTCAATAAGATGGTCAGAGGGATACAGTAAACCTGAAGTGAAGCATCGGAATCTGTAACTAGCGTCACAGGAATGGTGCAAATCATAGACAGTAAGAAGAGTCAGTCTTCTTGTACTTAAGTCGGCATTGTGCCTTTTTTATTTAATTCTGATGCAATATCTGTGTTCCATCGTCAATAAGATGGTCAGAGGGATACAGTAAACCTGAAGTGAAGCATCGGAATCTATAACTAGTGTCACAGGAGTAGTTCAAGCTATAGACAGTAGGATGAGTCAGTTTTCTTGTACTAAATTCGGCATTGTGCCTTTTCTATTTAACTCCGATGCAATTTCTGTGTTTCATCGTCAGTAAGACGTCCAGAGGGATACAGTAAACCTGAAGTGAAGCATCGGAATCTATAACTAGTGCCACAGGAATGCTTCCAAACATAGTCAGAGAGAAGAGTCATTCTTCTTGTACTTATGTCGGCATTGTGCCTTTTCTATTTAATTCCGATGCAATTTCTGTGTTTCATCGTCAATACGGAACTCCAAGGAAAACAGTAAACATGAAGTGAATCATCGGAATCTATAACTAGTGTCACAGGAATAGTTCAAATCATAGACAGTAAGTTGAGTCAGTCTTCTTGTACTTAAGTCGGCATTTTGATTTTTGTATTTATTTCCGATGCAATATCTGTGTTTCATCGTCAATAAGAAGGTCAGAGGGATACAGTAAACCTGAAGTGAAGCATCGGAATCTATAACTAGTGTCACAGGAATGGTTCAAAACATAGACAGTAAGAAGGGTCAGTCTTCTTGTACTTAAGTCGGCACTGTGCCTTTTGTATTTAATACCGATGCAATTTCTATGTTTCATCGTCAATAACAAGGACCAAGTGATACAGTAAACCTGAAGTGATGCATCGGAATCTATAACTAGTGTCACAGGAATGGTTCAAAACATAGACAGTAAGGAGAGTCAGTCTTCTTGTACTTAAGTGGCACTGTGCTATTTGTATATAATTCCGATGCACTATCTGTGTTTCATCGTCAATAAGAAGGTCAGAGGGACACAGTAAACCTGAAGTGAAGCATCGGAATCTATAACTAGTGCCACAGGAATGGTTCAAAGCAGTCAGTAAGAAGAGTCAGTCTTCTAGTACTTAAGTCGGCATTGTGCATTTTGTATTTAATCCGATGCAATTTCTGTGTTTCATCGTCAATAAGAACGTCCAAGGGATACAGTAAACCTGAAGTGAAGCATCGGAATCTATAACTAGTGTCACAGGAACGGTTCAAAACTTAGGAAGTAGGAAGAGTCAGTCTTCATGTACTTAAGTCGGCATTGTGCCTTTTCTATTCAATTCCTATGCAATTTCCGTGTTTCATCGTCAATAAGTAGGTCAGAGGGATACAATAAACCTGAAGTGAAGCATCAGATTCTGTAACGACCCTCACATTAATGGTTCAAAACATAGACAGTAAGAAGAGTCAGTCTTCTTGTACTTAAGTCGGCATTGTGCGTTTTCTATTTTATTCCGATGCAATTTCTGTGTTTCATCGTCAACAAGAAGGTCCAAGGGATACAGTAAACCTGAAGTGAAGCATCGGAATCTATATCTAGTGTCACAGGAATGCTTCAAAACATAGACAGTGAGGATAGTCAGTCTTCTAGTACTTAAGTCGGCTTTGTGCCTTTTGTATTTAATTCCGATGCCATTTCTGTGTTGCATCGTCAATACGAAATTGCAAGTGATACAGTAAACCTGAAGTGAAGCATCGGAATCTATAACTAGTGTCACAGGAATGGTTCAAAACATAGACAGTAAGGAGAGTCAGTCTTCTTGTACTTAAGTGGCACTGTGCCATTTGTATATAATTCCGATGCACTATCTGTGTTTCATCGTCAATAAGAAGGTCAGAGGGACACAATAAACCTGAAGTGAAGCATCGGAATCTATAACTAGTGCCACAGGAATGGTTCAAAGCAGTCAGTAAGAAGAGTCAGTCTTCTAGTACTTAAGTCGGCATTGTGCATTTTGTATTTAATCCGATGCAATTTCTGTGTTTCATCGTCAATAAGAACGTCCAAGGGATACAGTAAACCTGAAGTGAAGCATCGGAATCTATAACTAGTGTCACAGGAATGGTTCAAAACATAGACAGTAGGAAGAGTCAGTCTTCATGTACTTAAGTCGGCATTGTGCCTTTTCTATTTAATTCCTATGCAATTTCCGTGTTTCATCGTCAATAAACAGGTCACAGGGATACAATAAACCTGAAGTGAAGCATCGGATTCTGTAACGACCCTCACAGGAATGGTTCAAAACATAGACAGTAAGAAGAGTCAGTCTTCTTGTACTTAAGTCGGCATTGTGCGTTTTCTATTTTATTCCGATGCAATTTCTGTGTTTCATCGTCAACAAGAAGGTCCAAGGGATACAGTAAACCTGAAGTGAAGCATCTTAATCTATATCTAGTGTCACAGGAATGCTTCGAAACATAGACAGTGAGGATAGTCAGTCTTCTAGTACTTAAGTCGGCTTTGTGCCTTTTGTATTTAATTCCGATGCCATTTCTGTGTTGCATCGTCAATACGAAATTGCAAGTGATACAGTAAACCTGAAGTGAAGCATCGGAATCTATAACTGGTGTCACAGGAATGGTTCAAAACATAGACAGTAGGAAGAGTCAGTCTTCTTTTACTTAAGTCGGCATTGTGCCTTTTCTATTTAATTCCAATGCAATTTCTGTGTTTCATCGTCAATAAGAAGGTCAGAGGGATACAATAAACCTGAAGTGAAGCATCGGAATCTGTAACGACCGTCACAGGAATGGTTCAAACATAGACAGTGAGAGGAGTCAGTCTTCTTGTACTTAAGTCGGCATTTTGCGTTTTCTATTTTATTCCGATGCAATTTCTGTGTTTCATCGTCATCAAGAAGGTCCAAGGATGCAGTAAACCTGAAGTGAAGCATCGGAATCTATATCTAGTGTCACAGGAATGGTTCATAACATAGACAGTGAGGAGAGTCAGTCTTCTTGTACTTAAGTCGGCATTGTGCCATTTGAATTTAATTCCGATGCAATTTCTGTGCTTCATCGTCAATAAGAAGGTCAGAGGGATACAGTAAACCTGAAGTGAAGCATCGGAATCTATAACTAGTGTCACAGGAATGGTTCAAAACAGTCAGTAAGAAGAGTCAGTCTTCTAGTACTTAAGTCGGCATTTTGCCTTTTGTATTTAATTCCGATGCAATTTCTGTGTTTCATCGTCAATAAGAAGGTCAGTGGGATACAGTAAACCTGAAGTGTAGCATCGGAATCAAAAACTAGTGTCACAGGAATGGTTCAAAACATAGACAGTAGGAAGTGTCAGTCTTCTTGTACATAAGTCGGCAGTGTGCCTTTTGTATTTAATTCCGATGCAATTTCTGTGTTTCATCGTCAATAAGAAGGTCCAAGGGATACAGCAAACCTGAAGTGAAGCATCGGAATCTATAACTAGTGTCACAGGAATGGTTCTAAGCATAGACAGTAAGAAAGGTCAGTCGTCTTGTACTTAAGTCGGCATTGTGCCATTTGAATTTAATTCCGATGCAATTTCTGTGCTTCATCGTCAATAAGAAGGTCAGAGGGATACAGTAAACCTGAAGTGAAGCATCGGAGTCTATAACTAGTGTCACAGGAACGGCTCAAAACAGTCAGTAAGAAGAGTCAGTCTTCTAGTACTTAAGTCGGCATTGTGCCTTTTGTATTTAATTCCGATGCCATTTCTGTGTTGCATCGTCAATACGAAGGTGCAAGGAATACAGTAAACCTGAAGTGAAGCATCGGAATCTATAACTAGTGTCACAGGAATGGTTCAAAACATAGACAGTAAGAAGAGTCAGTCTTCTTGTACTTAAGTCGGCATTGTTCCCTCTTCAATTAAATTCCGATGCTATTACTGTGTTTCATCGTCAATAAGAAGGTCAGAGGGATACCGTAAACCTGAAGTGAAGCATCGGAATTTGTAACTAGTGTCACAGGCATGGTTTAAAACATACACAGTAAGAAGAGTCAGTCTTCTTGTACTTACGTCGGCTTTGTGCCTTTTGTATTTAATTCCGATGCGATATCTGTGTTTCTCGTCAAGAAGAAGGTCCAAGGGAAACAGTATACCTGAAGAGAAGCATCGGAATCTGTAACTAGCGTCACAGGAATGTTTCAAAGCATAGACAGTAAGAAGAGTCAGTCTTCTTGTACTTAAGTCGGCATTGAGGCTTTTCTATTTAATTCTGATGCAATATCTGTGTTTCATCGTCAATAAGAAGGTCAGAGGGATACAGTAAACCTGAAGTGAAGCATCGGAATCTATAACTAGTGTCACAGGAATGGTTCAAAACATAGTCAGAAAGAAGAGTCAGTCATCTTGTACTTAAGTCTGCATTGTGCCGTTTCTATTCAATTCCGACGCAATTTCTGTGTTTCATCGTCAATACGAAGGTCAGAGGGATACAGTAAACCTGAAGTGAAGCATCGGAATCTATAACTAGTGTCACAGGAATGGTTCAAATCATAGTCAGTAAGAAGATTCAGTCTTCTTGTACTTAAGTCGGCATTGTGCTTTTTCTATTTAATTCCGATGCAATTTCAGTGTTTCATCGTCAATAAGAACGTCCAAGGGATACAGTAAACCTGAAGTGAAGCATCGGAATCCATAACTGGTGTCACAGGAATGTTTCAAAACATAGACAGTAGGAAGAGTCAGTCTTCTTGTACTTAAGTCGGCATTGTGCTTTTTCTATTTAATTCCTATGCAATTTCTGTGTTTCATCGTCAATAAGAAGGTTAGAGGGATACAATAAACCTGAAGTTAAGCATCGGAATCTGTAACGACCGTCACAGGAATGGTTCAAAACGTTGTCAGTAAGAAGTGTCAGTCTTCTTGTACTTAAGTCGGCATTGTGCGTTTTCTAATTTATTCCGATGCAATTTCTGTGCTTCTTCGTCAACAAGAGGGTCCAAGGGATACAGTAAACCTGAAGTGAAGCAACGGAATCTATATCTAGTGTCATAGGAATGGTTCAAAACATAGACAGTGAGGAGGGTCAGTCTTCTTCTACTTAAGTCGGCATTGTGCCATTTGAATTTAATTCCGATGCAATTTCTGTGCTTCACGTCAATAAGAAAGTCAGAGGGATACAGTAAACCTGAAGTGAAGCATCGGAATCTATAACTAGTGTCACAGGTATGGTTCAAAACAGTCAGTAAGAAGAGTCAGTCTTCTAGAACTTAAGTCGGCATTGTGCCTTTTGTATTTAATTCCGATGCAATTTCTGTGTTTCACCGTCAACAAGATGGTCAGAGGGATACAGTAAACCTGAAGTATAGCATCGGAATCAATAACTAGTGTCACAGGAATGGTTCAAAACATAGACAGTAGGAAGTGTCAGTCTTCTTGTACATAAGTCGGCATTGTGCCTTTTGTATTTAATTCCGATGCAATTTTTGTGTTTCATCGTCAATAAGAAGGTCAGAGCGATACAGTAAACCTGAAGTGAAGCATCGGAAGCTCTAACTAGTGTCACAGGAATGGTTCAAATTATCGTTAGTAAGAAGAGTCAGTCTTCTTGAACTTAAGTCGGCATTGTGCCATTTGTATTTAATTCCGATGCAATATCTGTGTTTCATCGTCAATAAGAAGGTCCAAGGGATACAGTAAACCTGATGTGAAGCATCGGAATCTGTAACTAGCGTCGCAGGAATGGTTCAAAGCATTGTCAGTAAGAAGAGTCAGTCTTCTTGTACTTAAGTCGGCACTGTGCCTTTTGTATTTAACTCCGATGCACTATCTGTGTTTCATCTTCAATTCGATGGTCAGAGGGATACAGTAAACCTGAAGTGAAGCATCGGAACTTTTAACTAGTGTCACAGGAATGGTTCAAAACATAGTCAGAAAGAAGAGTCAGTCTTCTTGTACTTAAGTCGGCATTGTGCCTTTTCTATTTAATTCCGACGCAATTTCTGTGTTTCATCGTCAATAAGAAGGTCAGAGGGATACAGTAAACCTGAAGTGAAGCATCGGAATCTATAACTACTGTCACAGGAATGGTTCAAACCATAGTCAGTAAGAAGGGTCAGTCATCTTGTACTTAAGTCGGCATTGTGCTTTTTCTATTTAATTTCGATGCAATTTCAGTGTTTCATCGTCAGTAAGAACGTCCAAGAGATACAGTAAACCTGAAGTGAAGCATCGGAATCTATAACTAGTGTTACAGGAATGGTTCAAAACATAGACAGTAGGAAGAGTCAGTCTTCTTGTACTTAAGTCGGCATTGTGCCTTTTCTATTTAATTCCAATGCAATTTCTGTGTTTCATCGTCAATAAGAAGGTCAGAGGGATACAATAAACCTGAAGTGAAGCATCGGAATCTGTAACGACCGTCACAGGAATGGTTTAAAACATAGACAGTAAGAGGAGTCAGTCTTCTTGTACTTAAGTCGGCATTGTGCGTTTTCTATTTTATTCCGATGCAATTTCTGTCTTTCATCGTCATCAAGAAGGTCCAAGGGATGCAATAAACCTGAAGTGAAGCATCGGAATCTATATCTAGTGTCACAGGAATGGTTCATAACATAGACAGTGAGGAGAGTCAGTCTTCTTGTACTTAAGTCGGCATTGTGCCATTTGAATTTATTTCCGATGCAATATCTGTGCTTCATCATCAATAAGAAGGTCAGAGGGATACAGTAAACCTGAAGTGAAGCATCGGAATCTATAACTAGTGTCACAGAAATGGTTCAAAACAGTCAGTAAGAAGAGTCCGTCTTCTAGTACTTAAGTCGGCATTGTGCCTTTTGTATTTAATTCCGATGCAATTTCTGTGTTTCATCGTCAATAATATGGTCAGTGGGATACAGTAAACCTGAAGTGTAGCATCGGAATCAATAACTAGTGTCACAGGAATGGTTCAAAACATAGACAGTAGGAAGTGTCAGTCTTCTTGTACATAAGTCGGCATTGTGCCTTTTGTATTTAATTCCGATGCAATTTCTGTGTTTCATCGTCAATAAGAAGGTCCAAGGGATACAGCAAACCTAAAGTGAAGCATCGGAATTTATAACTAGTGTCACAGGAATAATTCTAAGCATAGACAGTAAGAAAGGTCAGTCGTCTTGTACTTAAGTCGGCATTGTGCCTTTTGTATTTAATTCCGAAGCCCTTTATGTGTTTCATCGTCAATAAGAAGGTCCAAGGGATACAGTAACCCTGAAATGAAGCATCGGAACCTATAACTAAGGTCACAGGAATGTTTCAAAACATAGACAGTAGGAAGAGTCAGTCTACATGTACTTCAGTCGGCTTTGTGCCTTTTGAGTTTAATTCCGATGCAATTTCTGTGTTTCATCGTCAATAAGAACGTCCAAGGGATACAGTAAACTTGAAGTGAAGCATCGGAATCTATAACTAGTGTCACAGGAATGGTTCAAAACATAGACAGTAGGAAGAATCAGTCTTCTTGTACTTAAGTCGGCATTGTGCCTTTTCTATTTAATTCCAATGCAATTTCTGTGTTTCATCGTCAATAAGAAGGTCAGAGGGATACAATAAACCTGAAGCGAAGCATCGGAATCTGTAACGACCGTCACAGGAATGGTTCAAAACATAGACAGTAAGAGGAATCAGTCTTCTTGTACTTAAGTCGGCATTGTGCGTTTTCTATTTTACTCCGATGCAATTTCTGTGTTTCATCGTCACCAAGAAGGTCCAAGGGATGCAGTAAACCTGAAGTGAAGCATCGGAATCTATATCTAGTGTCACAGGAATAATTCAAAACATAGTCAGTGAGGAGAGTCAGTCTTCTTGTACTTAAGTCGGCATTGTGCCATTTGAATTTAATTCCGATGCAATTTCTGTGCTTCATCGTCAATAAGAAGGTCTGAGGGATACAGTAAACCTGAAGTGAAGCATCGGAATCTATAACTAGTGTCACAGGAATGGTTCAAAACAGTCAGTAAGAAGAGTCAGTCTTCTTGTACTTCAGTCGGCATTATGCTCTTTTCAATTTAATTCCGACGCTATTACTGTGCTTCATCGTCAATAAGAAGGTCAGAGCGATACAGTAAACCTGAAGTGAAGCATCGGAAGCTCTAACTAGTGTCACAGGAATGGTTCAAATTATCGTTAGTAAGACGAGTCAGTCTTCTTGTACTTAAGTCGGCATTGTGCCTTTTGTATATAATTCCGATGCAATATCTGTGTTTCATCGTCAATAACAAGGTCCAAGGGATACAGTAAACCTGATGTGAAGCATCGGAATCTGTAACTAGCGTCGCAGGAATGGTTCAAAGCATTGTCAGTATGAAGAGTCAGTCTTCTTGTACTTAAGTCGGCATTGTGCCTTTTCTATTTAATTCCGATGCAACTTCTGTGTTTCATCGTCAATAAGAAGGTCCAAGGGATACAGTAAATCTGAAGTGAAGCATCGAAATCTATAACTAGTGTAACAGGAATGGTACAAAACATAGACAGTAAGAAGAGTCAGTCTTCTTTTACTTAATTCGGCATTGTGCCTTTTGTATTTAATTCCGATCCTATTTCTGTGTTTCATCGTCAAAAAGAAGGTCAGAGGGATACAGTAATCCAGAAGTGAAGCATCGAAATCTATAACTAGTGTCACAGGAATGGTTCAAAACATAGACAGTAGGAAGAGTCAGTCTTCTTGTACTTAAGTTGGCATTGTGCCTTTTGTATTTAACTCCGATGCACTATCTGTGTTTCATCTTCAATTAGAAGGTCAGAGGGACACAGTAAACCTGAAGTGAAGCATCGGAATCTATAACTAGTGTCACAGGAATGGTTCAAAACATAGACAGAAGGAAGTGTCAGTCTTCTTGTACATTAGTCGGCATTGTGCCTTTAGTATTTAATTCCGATGCAATTTCTGTGTTTCATCGTCAATAAGAAGGTCCAAGGGATACAGCAAACCTGAAGTGAAGCATCGGAATCTATAACTAGTGTCACAGGAATGGTTCTAAGCATAGACAGTAAGAAAGGTCAGTCTTCTTGCACTTAAGTAGGCATTGTGGCTTTTCTATTTAATTCCGATGCCCTTTATGTGTTTCATCGCCAATAAGAAGGTCCAAGTGTTACAGTAACCCTGAAATGAAGCATCGGAATCTATAACTAAGGTCACAGGAATGTTTCTAAACATAGACAGTAGAAGAGTCAGTCTACATGTACTTCAGTCGGCATTGTGCCTTTTGTATTTAATTCCGGTGCAATTTCTGTGTTTCATCGTCAATAAAAACGTCCAAGGTATACAGTAAACCTGAAGTGAAGCATCGGAATCTATAACTAGTGTCACAGGAATGGTTCAAAACATAGACAGTAGGAAGAGTCAGTCTTCTTGTACTTAAGTTGGCATTGTGCCTTTTGTATTTAACTCCGATGCACTATCTGTGTTTCATCTTCAATTAGAAGGTCAGAGGGATACAGTAAACCTGAAGTGAAGCATCGGAATCTACAACTAGTGTCACAGGAATGTTTCAAAGCATAGACAGTCAGAAGAGTCAGTCTTCTTGTTCTTAAGTCGGCATTGAGGCTTTTCTATTTAATTCCGATGCAATTTCTGTGTTTCATCATCAATAAGAAGGTCAGAGGCATACAGTAAACCTGAAGTGAAGCATCGGAATCTATAACTAGTGTCACAGGAATGGTTCAAAGCATAGTCAGAAAGAAGAGTCAGTCTTCTTGTACTTAAGTCGGCATTGTGCCTTTACTATTTAATTCCGACGCAATTACTGTGTTTCATCGTCAATAAGGTCAGAGGGATACAGTAAACCTGAAGTGAAGCATCGGAATCTATAACTAGTGTCACAGGAATGGTTCAAATCATAGTCAGTAAGAAGATTCAGTCTTCTTGTAATTAAGTCGGCATTGTGCTTTTTCTATTTAATTCCGATGCAATTTCAGTGTTTCATCGTCAATAAGAACGTCCAAGGGATACAGTAAACCTGAAGTGAAGCATCGGAATCTATAACTGGTGTCACAGGAATGGTTCAAAACATAGACAGTAGGAAGAGTCAGTCTTCTTGTACTTAAGTCGGCATTGTGCCTTCTCTATTTAATTCCTATGCAATTTCTGCGTTTCATCGTCAATAAGAAGGTCAGAGGGATACAGTAAACCTGAAGTGAAGCATCGGAATCTATAACTAGTGTCACAGGAATGGTTCAAAACAGTCAGTAAGAAGAGTCAGTCTTCTTGTACTTAAGTCGGCATTGTGCCTTTTGTATTTAATTCCGATGCAATTTCTGTGTTTCATCGTCAATAAGAAGGTCAGAGGGATACAGTAAACCTGAAGTATAGCATCGGAATCAATAACTAGTGTCACAGGAATGGTTCAAAACATAGACAGTAGGAAGTGTCAGTCTTCTTGTACATAAGTCGGCATTGTGCCTTTAGTATTTAATTCCGATGCAATTTCTGTGTTTCATCGTCAATAAGATGGTCCAAGGGATACAGCAATCCTGAAGTGACGCATCGGAATCTATAACTAGTGTCACAGGAATGGTTCTAAGCATAGACAGTAAGAAAGGTCAGTCTTCTTGTACTTAAGTCGGCATTGTGCCTTTTGTATTTAATTCCGACGCAATTTCTGTGTTTCATCGTCAATAAGAAGATCCAAGGGATACAGTAACCCTGAAATGAAGCATCGGAATCTATAACTAAGGTCACAGGAATGTTTCAAAACATAGACAGTAGGAAGAGACAGTCTACATGTACTTCAGTCGTCATTGTGCCTTTTGTATTTAATTCCGATGCAATTTCTGTGTTTCATCGTCAATAAGAACGTCCAAGGGATACAGTAAACCTGAAGTGAAGCATCGGAATCTATAACTAGTGTCACAGGAATGGTTCAAAGCATAGACAGTAGGAAGAGTCAGTCTTCTTGTACTTAAGTCGGCATTGTGCCTTTTCTATTTAATTCCTATGCAATTTCTGTGTTTCATCGTCAATAAGAAGGTCAGAGGGATACAATAAACCTGAAGTGAAGCATCGGAATCTGTAACGACCGTCACAGAAATGGTTCAAAACATAGACAGTAAGAAGAGTCACTCTTCTCGTACTTAAGTCGGCATTGTGCGTTTTCTATTTTATTCCGATGCACTTTCTGTGTTTCTTCGTCAACAAGAGGGTCCAAGGGATACAGTAAACCTGAAGTGAAGCATCGGAATCTATAACTGGTGTCACAGGAATGGTTCAAAACATAGACAGTAGGAAGAGTCAGTCTTCTTGTACTTAAGTCGGCATTGTGCCTTCTCTATTTAATTCCTATGCAATTTCTGCGTTTCATCGTCAATAAGAAGGTCAGAGGGATACAGTAAACCTGAAGTGAAGCATCGGAATCTATAACTAGTGTCACAGGAATGGTTCAAAACAGTCAGTAAGAAGAGTCAGTCTTCTTGTACTTAAGTCGGCATTGTGCCTTTTGTATTTAATTCCGATGCAATTTCTGTGTTTCATCGTCAATAAGAAGGTCAGAGGGATACAGTAAACCTGAAGTATAGCATCGGAATCAATAACTAGTGTCACAGGAATGGTTCAAAACATAGACAGTAGGAAGTGTCAGTCTTCTTGTACATAAGTCGGCATTGTGCCTTTAGTATTTAATTCCGATGCAATTTCTGTGTTTCATCGTCAATAAGATGGTCCAAGGGATACAGCAATCCTGAAGTGACGCATCGGAATCTATAACTAGTGTCACAGGAATGGTTCTAAGCATAGACAGTAAGAAAGGTCAGTCTTCTTGTACTTAAGTCGGCATTGTGCCTTTTGTATTTAATTCCGACGCAATTTCTGTGTTTCATCGTCAATAAGAAGATCCAAGGGATACAGTAACCCTGAAATGAAGCATCGGAATCTATAACTAAGGTCACAGGAATGTTTCAAAACATAGACAGTAGGAAGAGACAGTCTACATGTACTTCAGTCGGCATTGTGCCTTTTGTATTTAATTCCGATGCAATTTCTGTGTTTCATCGTCAATAAGAACGTCCAAGGGATACAGTAAACCTAAAGTGAAGCATCGGAATCTATAACTAGTGTCACAGGAATGGTTCAAAACATAGACAGTAGGAAGAGTCAGTCTTCTTGTACTTAAGTCGGCATTGTGCCTTTTCTATTTAATTCCGATGCAATTTCTGTGTTTCATCGTGAATAAGAAGGTCAGAGGGATACAATAAACCTGAAGTGAAGCATCGGAATCTGTAACGACCGTCACAGGAATGGTTAAAAACATAGACAGTAAGAAGAGTCAGTCTTCTTGTACTTAAGTCGGCATTGTGCCATTTGAATTAAATTCCGATGCAATTTCTGTGTTTCATCGTCAATAAGAAGGTCAGAGGGATACAGTAAACCTGAAGTGAAGCATCGGAATCTATATCTAGTGTCACAGGAACGGTTCAAAGCAGTCAGTAAGAAGAGTCAGTCTTCTAGTACTTAAGTCGGCATTGTGATTTTTGTATTTAATTGCGATGCAATTTCTGTTTTGCATCGTCAATACGATGGTGCAAGGGATACAGTAAACCTGAAGTGAAGCATCGGAATCTTTAACTAGTGTCACAGGAATGGTTCAAAACATAGTCAGAAAGAAGAGTCAGTCTTCTTGTACTTAAGTCGGCATTGTGCCTTTTCTATTTAATTCCGACGCAATTTTTGTGTTTCATCGTCAATAAGAAGGTCAGAGGGATACAGAAAACCTGAAGTGAAGCATCGGAATCTATAACTAGTGTCACAGGAATGGTTCAAATCATAGTCAGTAAGAAGAGTCAGTCTTCTTGTACTTAAGTCGGCATTGTGCTTTTTCTATTCAATTTCGATGCAATTTCAGTGTTTCATCGTCAAAAAGAAGGTCAGAGGGATACAATAAACCTGAATTGAAGCATCGGAATCTGTAACGACCGTCACAGGAATGGTTCAAAACATAGACAGTAAGAGGAGTCAGTCTTCTTGTACTTAAGTCGGCATTGTCGCGTTTTCTATTTTATTCCGATGCGTTTTATGTGTTTCATCGTCAATAAGAAGGTCTGTGGGATACAGTAAACCTGAAGTGAGGCATCGGAATCTATAACTAGTGTCACAGGAATGGTTCAAAACATAGTCAGATAGAAGAGTCAGTCTTCTTGTACTTAATTCGGCATTGTGCCTTTTGTATTTAATTCCGATCCAATTTCTGTGTTTCATCGTCATCAAGAAGGTCCAAGGGATGCAGTAAACCAGAAGTAAAGCATCGGAATCTACATCTAGTGTCACAGGAATGGTTCAAAACATTGACAGTGAGGAGAGTCAGTCTTCTTGTACTTAAGTCGGCAATGTGCCATTTGAATTTAATTCCGATGCAATTTCTGTGCTTCATCGCCAATAAGAAGGTCAGAGGGATACAGTAAACCTGAAGTGAGGCATCGGAATCTATAACTAGTGTCACAGGAATGGTTCAAAACAGTCAGTAACAAGAGTCAGTCTTCTAGTACTTAAGTCGGCATTGTGCCTTTTGTATTTAATTCCGATGCAATTTCTGTGTTTCATCGTCAATAAGAAGGTCTGTGGGATACAGTAAACC
Source organism: Schistocerca americana (assembly GCF_021461395.2). NCBI lineage: Eukaryota > Metazoa > Arthropoda > Insecta > Orthoptera > Acrididae > Schistocerca > Schistocerca americana. The sequence continues at coordinate 761,948,435 of NC_060123.1, forward strand.
TGAAGTGTAGCATCGGAATCAATAACTAGTGTCACAGGAATGGTTCAAAACATAGACAGTAGGAACTGTCAGTCTTCTTGTACATAAGTCGGCATTCTGCCTTTTGTATTTAATTCCGATGCAATTTCTGTGTTTCATCGTCAATAAGAAGGTCCAAGGGATACAGCAAACCTGAAGTGAAGCATCGAAATCTATAACTAGTGTCACAGGAATGTTCTAAGCATAGACAGTAAGAAAGGTCAGTCTTCTTGTACTTAAGTCGGCATTGTGCCTTTTCTATTTAATTCCGATGCCCTTTATGTGTTTCATCGTCAATAAGAAGGTCTGTGGGATACAGTAAACCTGAAGTGTAGCATCGGAATCAATAACTAGTGTCACAGGAATGGTTCAAAACATAGACAGTAGGAACTGTCAGTCTTCTTGTACATAAGTCGGCATTGTGCATTTTGTATTTAATTCCGATGCAATTTCTGTGTTTCATCGTCAATAAGAAGGTCCAAGGGATACAGCAAACCTGAAGTGAAGCATCGAAATCTATAACTAGTGCCACAGGAATGGTTCTAAGCATAGACAGTAAGAAAGGTCAGTCTTCTTGTACTTAAGTCGGCACTGAGCCTTTTCTATTTCATTCCTATGCAATTTCTGTGTTTCATCGTCAATAAGAAGGTCAGAGGGATACAATAAACCTGAAGTGAAGTATCGGAATCTGTAAAGACCGTCACAGGAATGGTTCAAAACATAGACAGTAAGAAGAGTCAGTCTTCTTGTACTTAAGTCGGCATTGTGCGTTATCTATTTTATTCCGATGCAATTTCAGTGTTCCATCGTCAGCAAGAAGGTCCAAGGGATACAGTAAACCTGAAGTGAAGCATCGGAATCTATATCTAGTGTCACAGGAATGGTTCAAAACATAGACAGTGAGGATAGTCAGTCTTCTTGTACTTAAGTCGGCATTGTGCCCTTTTCAATTAAATTGCGATGCTATCACTGTGTTTCATGGTCAATAAGAAGGTCAGTGGGATACCGTAAGCCTGAAGTGAAGCATCGGAATCTATAACTAGTGTCACAGGAATGGTTCAAAACATAGTCAGAAAGAAGAGTCAGTCTTCTTGTACTTAAGTCGGCATTGTGCCTTTTCTATTTAATTCCGACGCAATTACTGTGTTTCATCGTCAATAAGAAGGTCAGAGGGATACAGTAAACCTGAAGTGAAGCATCGGAATCTATAACTAGTGTCACAGGAATGGTTCAAATCATAGTCAGTAAGAAGAGTCAGTCTTCTTGTAATTAAGTCGGCAATGTGCTTTTTCTATTTAATTCCGATGCAATTTCAGTGTTTCATCGCCAATAAGAACGTCCAAGGGATACAGTAAATCTGAAGTGAAGCATCGGAATCTATAACTGGTGTCACAGGAATGGTTCAAAACATAGACTGTAGGAAGAGTCAGTCTTCTTGTACTTAAGTCGGCATTGTGCCTTTTCTATTTAATTCCTATGCAATTTCTGCGTTTCATCGTCAATAAGAAGGTCAGAGGGATACAATAAACCTGAAGTGAAGCATCGGAATATGTAACGACCGTCACAGGAATGGTTCAAAACATAGACAGTAAGAAGAGTCAGTCTTCTCGTACTTAAGTCGGCATTGTGCGTTTTCTACTTTATTACGATGCAATTTCTGTGTTTCTTCGTCAACAAGAGGGTCCAAGGGATACAGTAAACCTGAAGTGAAGCATCGGAATCTATAACTGGTGTCACAGGAATGGTTCAAAACATAGACAGTAGGAAGAGTCAGTCTTCTTGTACTTAAGTCGGCATTGTGCCTTTTCTATTTAATTCCTATGCAATTTCTGCGTTTCATCGTCAATAAGAAGGTCAGAGGGATACAGTAAACCTGAAGTGAAGCATCGGAATCTATAACTAGTGTCACAGGAATGGTTCAAAACAGTCAGTAAGAAGAGTCAGTGTTCTAGTACTTAAGTCGGCATTGTGCCTTTTGTATTTAATTCCGATGCAATTTCTGTGTTTCATCGTCAATAAGAAGGTCAGAGGGATACAGTAAACCTGAAGTATAGCATCGGAATCAGTAACTAGTGTCACAGGAATGGTTCAAAACATAGTCAGTAGGAAGTGTCAGTCTTCTTGTACGTAAGTCGGCATTGTGCCTTTTGTATTTAATTCCGATGCAATTTCTGAGTTTCATCGTCAATAAGAAGGTCCAAGGGATACAGCAATCCTGAAGTGAAGCATCGGAATCTATAACTAGTGTCACAGGAATGGTTCTAAGCATAGACAGTAAGAAAGGTCAGTCTTCTTGTACTTAAGTCGGCATTGTGCCTTTTGTATTTAATTCCGATGCAATTTCTGTGTTTCATCGTCAAGAAGAAGGTCCATGGGAAACAGTAAACCTGAAGAGAAGCATCGGAATCTGTAACTAGCGTCACAGGAATGTTTCAAAACATAGACAGTAAGAAGAGTCAGTCTTCTTGTACTTAAGTCGGCATTGAGGCTTTTCTATTTAATTCCGATGCAATTTCTGTGTTTCATCGTCAATAAGAAGGTCAGAGGGATACAATAAACCTGATGTGAAGGATCGGAATCTGTAACGACTGTCACTGGAATGGTTCAAAACATAGACAGTAAGAGGAGTCAGTCTTCTTGTACTTAAGTCGGCATTGTGCGTTTTCTATTTTATTCCGATGCAATTCCTGTGTTTCATCGACATCAAGAACGTCCAAGGGATGCAGTAAACCTGAAGTGAAGCATCGGAATCTATATCTAGTGTCACAGGAATGGTTCAAAACATAGACAGTGAGGAGAGTCAGTCTTCTTGTACTTAAGTCGGCATTGTGCCATTTGTATTTAATTCCGATGCAATTTCTGTGCTTCATCGTCAATAAGAAGTTCAGAGGGATACAGTAAACCTGAAGTGAACCATCGGAATCAATAACTAGTGTCACAGGAATGGTTCAAAACAGTCAGTAAGAAGAGTCAGTCTTCTAGTACTTAAGTCGGCATTGTGCCTTTTGTATTTAATTCCGATGCAATTTCTGTGTTTCATCGTCAATCAGAAGGTCAGTGGGATAAAGTAAACCTGAAGTGTAGCATCGGAATCAATAACTAGTGTCACAGGAATGGTTCAAAACATAGACAGTAGGAAGTGTCAGTCTTCTTGTACATAAGTCAGCATTGTGCCTTTTACATTTAATTCCGATACAATTTCTGTGTTTCATCGTCAATAAGAAGGTCCAAGGGATACAGCAAACCTGAAGTGAAGCATCGGAATCTGTAACTAGTGTCACAGGAATGGTTCTAAGCATAGACAGTAAGAAAGGTCAGTCTTCTTGTACTTAAGTCGGCATTGTGCCCTTTGTATTTAATTCCGATGCAATTTCTGTGTTTCATCGTCAATAAGAAGGTCAAAGGGATACAGTAAACCTGAAATGAAGCATCGGAATCTATAACTATCATCACAGGAATGGTTCAAAGCATAGTCAGTTTGAAGAGTCAGTCTTCTTGTACTTAAGTCGGCATTGTGCCTTTTGTATTTAATTCAGATGCAATATCTGTGTTTCATCGTTAATAAGAAGGTCAGGGAGATACAGTAAACCTGAAGTGAAGCATCGGAATCTATAACTAGTGTCACAGTAATAGTTCAAATCATAGACAGTATGAAGAGTCAGTCTTCTTGTACTTAAGTCGGCATTGTGCCTTTTCTATTTAATTCCTATGCAGTTTCTGTGTTTCATCGACAATAAGAAGGACAGAGGGATACAATAAACCTGAAGTGAAGCAACGGAATCTGTAACGACCGTCACAAGAATGGTTCAAAACATAGACAGTAAGAAGTGTCAGTCTTCTTGTACTTAAGTCGGCATTTTGCGTTTTCTATTTTATTCCGATGCAATATCTGTGTTTCTTCGTCAACAAGAGGGTCCAAGGGATACAGTAAACCTGAAGTATAGCATCGGAATCAATAACTAGTGTCACAGGAATGGTTCAAAACATAGACAGTAGGAAGTGTCAGTCTTCTTGTACATGAGTCGGCATTGTGCCTTTTAAATTTAATTCCGATACAATTTCTGTGTTTCATCGTCAATAAGAAGGTCCAAGGGATACAGCAAACCTGAAGTGAAGCATCGGAATCTATAACTAGTGTCACAGGAATGGTTCTAAGCATAGACAGTAAGAAAGGTCAGTCTTCTTGTACTTAAGTCGGCATTGTCCCTTTTGTATTTAGTTCCGATGCAATTTCTGTGTTTCATCGTCAATAAGAAGGTCCAAGGAATACAGTAAACCTGAAATGAAGCATCGGAATCTATAACTAGTGTCACAGGAATGTTTCAAAACGTAGACAGTGGGAAGAGTTAGTCTACATGTACTTAAGTCGGCATTGTGCATTTTGTTTTTAACTCCGATGCAATTTCTGTGTTTCATCGTCAATAAGAAAGTCAGAAGTATACAGTATACCTGAAGTGAGGCATCGTATTCAATAACTAGTGTCACAGAAATGGTTCAAAACACAGTCAGTAACAAGAGTCAGTCTTCTTGTAGTTAAGTCGGCATTCTGCCTTTTGTATTTAATTCCGATGCAGTTTCTGTGTTTCATCATCAATAAGAAGGTCCAAGGGATACAGTAAACCTGAATAGAAGCATCGGAATCTATAACTAGTGTCACAGGAATGGTTCAAAACATAGTCAGTAAGAAGAGTCAGACTTCTTGTACTTAAGTCGGCATTATGCCCTTTTCAATTTAATTCCGACGCAATTACTGTGTTTCATCGTCAATAAGAAGTTCAGAGGGATACAGTAAACCTGAAGTGAAGCATCGGAGTCTATAACTAGTGTCACAGGAATGGTTCAAAACATAGTCAGTAAGAAGAGTCAGTCTTCTGTACTTACGTCGGCATTGTGCCTTTTGTATTTAATTCCGATGCAATATCTGTGCTTCATCGTCAATAAGAAGGTCCAAGTGATACAGTAAACCTGAAGTGAAGCATCGGAATCTATAACTAGTGTCACAGGAATGGTTCTAAACATAGTCAGTAAGAAGAGTCAGTCTTCTTGTAGTTAAGTCGGCATTGTGCCTTTTGTATTTAATTCCGATGCAATTTCTGTGTTTCATCATCAATAAGGAGGTCCAAGGGATACAGTAAACCTGAAGTGAAGCATCGGAATCTATAACTAGTGTCACAGGAATGGTTCAAAACATAGACAGTAAGAAGAGTCAGACTTCTTGTACTTAAGTCGGCATTATACCCTTTTCAATTTAATTCCGACGCAATTACTGTGTTTCATCGTCAATAAGAAGGTCAGACGGATACAGTAAACATGAGGTGAGGCATCGGAATCTATAACTAGTGTCACAGGAATGGTTCAAAACATAGACAGTAGGAAGAGTCAGTCTTCTTGTACTTAAGTCGGCATTGTGCCTTTTCTATTTTATTCCGATGCAATTTCTGTGTTTCATCGTCAACAAGAAGGTCTAAGGGATACAGTAAACCTGAACTGAAGCATCGGAATCTATATCTAGTGTCACAGGAATGGTTCAAAACATAGACAGTGAGGAGAGTCAGTCTTCTTGTAACTTAGTCGGCATTGTGCCATTTGAATATAATTCCGATGCAATTTCTGTGCTTAATCGTTAATAAGAGGGTCAGAGGGATACAGTAAACCTGAAGTGAAGCATCGGAATCAATAACTAGTGTCACAGGAATGGTTCAAAACAGTCAGTAAGAAGAGTCAGTCTTCTAGTACTTCAGTCATCATTGTGCCTTTTGTATTTAATTCCGATGCAATTTCTGTGTTTCATCGTCAATAAGAAGGTCAGAGGGATACAGTAAACCTGAAGTGTAGCATCGGAATCAGTAACTAGTGTCACAGGAATGGTTCAAATCAAAGACAGTAGGAAGTGTCAGTCTTCTTGTACATAAGTCGGGATTGTGCCTTTTGTGTTTAATTCCGATGCAATTTCTGTGTTTCATCGTCAATACGAAAGTCAGAGGGATACAGTAAGCCTGAAGTGAGGCATCGCAATCTATAACTAGCGTCACAGGAATGGTTCAAAACATATTCAGTAAGAAGAGTCAGACTTCTTGTACTTAAGTCGGCATTGTGCCTTTTGTATTTAATTTCGATGCAATTTCTGTGTTTCATCATCAATAAGAAGATCCAAGGGATACAGTAAACCTGAAGTGAAGCATCGGAATCTATAACTAGTGTCACAGGAATGGTTCAAAACATAGACAGTAAGAAAAGTCAGACTTCTTGTACCTAAGTCGGCATTATGCCCTTTTCAATTTATTTCCGACGCAATTACTGTGTTTCATCGTCAATAAGAAGGTCAGAGGGATACAGTAAACCTGAAGTGAACCATCTGAAGCTCTAACTAGTGTCACAGGAATGGTTCAAAACATCGTTAGTAAGAAGAGTCAGTCTTCTTGTACTTAAGTCGGCATTGTGCCTTTTGTATTTAATTCCGATGCAATATCTGTGTTTCATCGTCAATAGGAAGGTCCAAGGGATACAGTAAACCTGATGTGAAGCATCGGAATCTGTAACTAGCGTCGCAGGAATGGTTCAAAACATTGTCAGTAAGAAGAGTCAGTCTTCTTGTACTTAAGTCGGCATTGTGCCTTTTGTATTTAATTGCGATGCAATTTCTGTGTTTCATCGTCACTAAGAAGGTCCAAGGGATACAGTTAACCTGAAGTGAAGCATCGGAATCTATAACTAGTGTCACAGGAATGGTTCAAATCATAGACAGTAAGAAGGGTCAGTCTTCTTATTCTTAAGTCGGCATTGTGCCTTTTCTATTTAATTCCGATCCAATTTCTGTGATTCATCGTCAATATGAAGGTCAGATGGATACAGTAAACCTGAAGTGAAGCATCGGAATCTATAACTAGTGTTACAGGAATGGTTCAAAACAGTCAGTAAGAAGAGTCAGTCTTCTTGTACTTATGTCGGCAATGTGCATTTTGTATTTAATTCAGATGCAATTTCTGTGTTTCATCGTCAATAGGAAGGTCCAAGGGATACAGTAAATCTGAAGCGATGCATCGGAATCTATAACTAGTGTCACAGGAATGATTCAAAACATAGACAGTAAGAAGAGTCAGTCTTCTTGTACTTAAGTCGGCATTGTGCCTTTTGTATTTAATTCCAGTGCAATTTCTGTGGTTCATCGTCAATAAGAAGGTCCAAGGGATACAGCAAACCTGAAGTGAAGCATCGGAATCTATAACTAGTTTCACAGGAATGGTTCTAAGCATAGACAGTAAGAAAGGTCAGTCTTCTTGTACTTAAGTCGGCGTTGTGCCTTTTGTATTTAATTCCGATGCAATTTCTGTGTTTCATCGTCAATAAGAAGGTATAAGGGATACAGAAAACCTGAAATAAAGCATCTGAATCTATAACTAGTGTCACAGGACTGTTTCTAAACATAGACAGTAGGAAGAGTTAGTCTACATGTACTTAAGCCGGCATTGTGCATTTTGTATTTAACTCCGATGCAATTTCTGTGTTTCATCGTCACTAAGAAGGTCCAAGGGATACAGTTAACCTGAAGTGTAGCATCGGAATCTATAACTAGTGTCACAGGAATGGTTCAAAACATAGACAGTAGGAAGAGTCAGTCTTCTTGTACTTAAGTCGGCATTGTGCCTTTTCTATTTTATTCCGATGCAATTTCTGTGTTTCATCGTCAACAAGAAGGTCCGAGGGATACAGTAAACCTGAACTGAAGCATCGGAATCTATATCTAGTGGCACAGGAATGGTTCAAAACATAGACAGTGAAGAGAGTCAGTCTTCTTGTACTTAAGTCGGCATTGTGCCATTTCAATATAATTCCGATGCAACTTCTGTGCTTAATCGTCAATAAGAAGGTCAGAGGGATACAGTAAACCTGAAGTGAAGCATCGGAATCTATAACTAGTGTCACAGGAATGGTTCAAAACAGTCAGTAAGAAGAGTCAGTCTTCTAGTACTTAAGTCAGCATTGTGCCTTTTGTATTTAATTCCGATGCAATTTCTGTGTTTCATCGTCAATAAGAAGGTCAGAGGGATACAGTAAACCTGAAGAGTAGCATCGGAATCAGTAACTAGTGTCACACGAATGGTTCAAATCAAAGACAGTAGGAAGTGTCAGTCTTCTTGTACATAAGTCGGCATTGTGCTTTTTTTGGATTTAATTCCGATGCAATTTCTGTGTTTCATCGTCAATAAGAAGGTCCAAGGGATACAGTAAACCTGAAGTGAAGCATCGGAATCTGTAACTAGCGTCACAGGAATGGTTCAAAACATATTCAGTAAGAAGAGTCAGTCTTCTTGTACTTAAGTCGGCATTGTGCCTTTTGTGTTTAATTCCGATGCAATATCTGTGTTTCATCGCCAATAAGAAGGTCCAAGGGATACAGTAAAAATGAAGTGAAGCATCGGAATCCATAACTAGTGTCACAGGAATGGTTCAAAACAGTCAGTAAGAAGAGTCAGTCTTCTAGTACTTAAGTCAGCATTGTGCCTTTTGTATTTAATTCCGATGCAATTTCTGTGTTTCATCGTCAATAAGAAGGTCAGAGGGATACAGTGTACCTGAAGTGTAGCATCGGAATCAATAACTAGTGTCACAGGAATGGTTCAAAACAAAGACAGTAGGAAGTGTCAGTCTTCTTGTACATAAGTCGGCATTGTGCCTTTTGTATTTAATTCCGATGCAATTTCTGTTGTTCATCGTCAATAAGAAGGTCCAAGGGATACAGCAAACCTGAAGTGAAGCATCGGAATTTATAACTAGTTTCACAGGAATGGTTCTAAGCATAGACAGTAAGAAAGGTCAGTCTTCTTGTACTTAAGTCGGCGTTGTGCCTTTTGTATTTAATTCCGATGCAATTTCTGTGTTTCATCGTCAATAAGAAGGTATAAGGGATACAGAAAACCTGAAATGAAGCATCGGAATCTATAACTAGTGTCACAGGAATGTTTCTAAACATAGACAGTAGGAAGAGTTAGTCTACATGTACTTAAGTCGGCATTGTGCATTTTGTATTTAACTCCGATGCAATTTTTGTGTTTCATCGTCAATAAGAAAGTCAGAGGAATACAGTATACCTGAAGTGAGGCATCGCAATCTATAACTAGTGTCACAGGAATGGTTCAAAACATAGTCAGTAAGAAGAGTCAGTCTTCTTGTAGTTAAGTCGGCATTGTGCCTTTTGTATTTAATTCCGATGCAATTTCTGTGTTTCATCATCAATAAGAAGGTCCAAGGGATACAGTATACCTGAAGTGAAGCATCGGAATCTATAACTAGTTTCACAGGAATGGTTCAAAACATAGACAGTAAGAAAAGTCAGACTTCTTGTACCTTCGTCGGCATTATGCCCTTTTCAATTTATTTCCGACGCAATTACTGTGCATCATCGTCAATAAGAAGGTCAGAGGGATACAGTAAACCTGAAGTGAAGCGTCGGAAGCTCTAACTAGTGTCACAGGAATGGTTCAAAACATCGTTAGTAAGAAGAGTCAGTTTTGTAGTACTTACGTCGGCATTGTGCCTTTTGTGTTTAATTCCGATGCAATATCTGTGTTTCATCGTCAATAAGAAGGTCCAAGGGATACAATAAACCTGAAGTGAAGCATCGGAATCTATAACTAGTGTCACAGGAATGGTTCAAATCATAGACAGTAGGAAGAGTCAGTCTTCTTGTACTTAAGTCGGCATTGTGCCTTTTGTATTTAATTCCGATGCAATATCTGTGTTTCATCGCCAATAAGAAGGTCCAAGGGATACAGTAAAAATGAAGTGAAGCATCGGAATCCATAACTAGTGTCACAGGAATGGTTCATAACAGTCAGTAAGAAGAGTCAGTCTGCTAGTACTTAAGTCAGCATTGTGCCTTTTGTATTTAATTCCGATGCAATTTCTGTGTTTCTTCGTCAATAAGAAGGTCAGAGGGATACAGTAAACCTGAAGTGTAGCATCGGAATCAATAAGTAGTGTCACAGGAATGGTTCAAAACAAAGACTGTAGGAAGTGTCAGTCTTCTTGTTTATAAGTCGGCATTGTGCCTTTTGTATTTAATTCCGATGCAATTTCTGTGGTTCATCGTCAATAAGAAGGTCCAAGGGATACAGTAAACCTGAAGTGAAGCATCGGAATCTATAACCAGTGTCACAGGAATGGTTCAAAACATAGTCAGTAAGAAGAGTCAGTCTTCTTGTACTTAAGTCGGCATTGTGCTTTTTTTGGATTTAATTCCGATGCAATTTCTGTGTTTCATCGTCAATAAGAAGGTCCAAGGGATACAGTAAACCTGAAGTGAAGCATCGGAATCTGTAACTATCGTCACAGGAATGGTTCAAAGCATAGTCAGTATGAAGAGTCAGTCTTCTTGTACTTAAGTCGGCATTGTGCCTTTTGTATTTAATTCAGATGCATTATCTGTGTTTCATCGTTAATAAGAAGGTCAGGGAGATACAGTAAACCTGAAGTGAAGCATCGGAATCTATAACTAGTGTCACAGGAATAATTCAAATCATAGACAGTAAGAAGAGTCAGTCTTCTTGTACTTAAGTCGGCATTGTGCCTTTTGTATTTAATTCCGATGCAATATCTGTGTTTCATCGCCAATAAGAAGGTCCAAGGGATACAGTAAAAACGAAGTGAAGCATCGGAATCCATAACTAGTGTCACAGGAATGGTTCAAAACAGTCAGTAAGAAGAGTCAGTCTTCTAGTACTTAAGTCAGCATTGTGCCTTTTGTATTTAATTCCGATGCAATTTCTGTGTTTCATCGTCAATAAGAAGGTCAGAGGGATACAGTATACCTGAAGTGTAGCATCGGAATCAATAACTAGTGTCACAGGAATGGTTCAAATCAAAGACAGTAGGAAGTGTCAGTCTTCTTGTACATATGTCGGCATTGTGCCTTTTGTATTTAATTCCGATGCAATTTCTGTTGTTCATCGTCAATAAGAAGGTCCAAGGGATACAGCAAACCTGAAGTGAAGCATCGGAATCTATAACTAGTTTCACAGGAATGGTTCTAAGCATAGACAGTAAGAAAGGTCAGTCTTCTTGTACTTAAGTCGGCGTTGTGCCTTTTGTATTTAATTCCGATGCAATTTCTGTGTTTCATCGTCAATAAGAAGGTATAAGGGATACAGAAAACCTGAAATGAAGCATCGGAATCTATAACTAGTGTCACACGAATGTTTCTAAACATAGACAGTAGGAAGAGTTAGTCTACATGTACTTAAGTCGGCATTGTGCATTTTGTATTTAACTCCGATGCAACTTCTGTGTTTCATTGTCAATACGAAAGTCAGAGGGATACAGTATACCTGAAGCGAGGCATCGCAATCTATAACTAGTGTCACAGGAATGGTTCAAAACATAGTCAGTAAGAAGAGTCAGTCTTCTTGTAGTTAAGTCGGCATTGTGCCTTTTGTATTTAATTCCGATGCAATTTCTGTGTTTCATCATCAATAAGAAGGTCCAAGGGATACAGTAAACCTGAAGTGAAGCATCGGAATCTATAACTAGTCTCACAGGAATGGTTCAAAACATAGACAGTAAGAAAAGTCAGTCTTCTTGTACTTAAGTCGGCATTGTGCTTTTTTTGGATTTAATTCCGATGCAATTTCTGTGTTTCATCGTCAATAAGTAGGTCCAAGGGATACAGTAAACCTGAAGTGAAGCATCGGAATCTGTAACTATCGTCACAGGAATGGTTCAAAGCATAGTCAGTATGAAGAGTCAGTCTTCTTGTACTTAAGTCGGCATTGTGCCTTTTGTATTTAATTCAGATGCATTTTCTGTGTTTCATCGTTAATAAGAAGGTCAGGGAGATACAGTAAACCTGAAGTGAAGCATCGGAATCTATAACTAGTGTCACAGGAATGGTTCTAAGCATAGACAGTAAGTAAGGTCAGTCTTCTTGTACTTAAGTCGGCGTTGTGCCTTTTGTATTTAATTCCGATGCAATTTCTGTGTTTCATCATCAATAAGAAGGTCCAAGGGATACAGTAAACCTGAAGTGAAGCATCGGAATCTATAACTAGTGTCACAGGAATTGTTCAAAACATAGACAGTATGAAAAGTCAGACTTCTTGTACCTTCGTCGGCATTATGCCCCTTTCAATTTATTTCCGACGCAATTACTGTGTTTCATCGTCAATAAGTAGGTCAGAGGGATACAGTAAACCTGAAGTGAAGCGTCGGAAGCTCTAACTAGTGTCACAGGAATGGTTCAAAACATCGTTAGTAAGAAGAGTCAGTCTTGTAGTAGATACGTCGGCATTGTGCCTTTTGTGTTTAATTCCGATGCAATATCTGTGTTTCATCGTCAATAAGAAGGTCCAAGGGATACAGTAATCCTGAAGTGAAGCATCGGAATCTATAACTAGTGTCACAGGAATGGTTCAAAACATAGACAGTAGGAAGAGTCAGTCTTCTTGTACTTAAGTCGGCATTGTGCCTTTTCTATTTAATTCCGATGCAATTTCTGTGTTTCATCGTGAATAAGAAGGTCAGAGGGATACAATAAACCTGAAGTGAAGCATCGGAATCTGTAACGACCGTCACAGGAATGGTTAAAAACATAGACAGTAAGAAGAGTCAGTCTTCTTGTACTTAAGTCGGCATTGTGCCATTTGAATTAAATTCCGATGCAATTTCTGTGTTTCATCGTCAATAAGAAGGTCAGAGGGATACAGTAAACCTGAAGTGAAGCATCGGAATCTATATCTAGTGTCACAGGAACGGTTCAAAGCAGTCAGTAAGAAGAGTCAGTCTTCTAGTACTTAAGTCGGCATTGTGATTTTTGTATTTAATTGCGATGCAATTTCTGTTTTGCATCGTCAATACGATGGTGCAAGGGATACAGTAAACCTGAAGTGAAGCATCGGAATCTTTAACTAGTGTCACAGGAATGGTTCAAAACATAGTCAGAAAGAAGAGTCAGTCTTCTTGTACTTAAGTCGGCATTGTGCCTTTTCTATTTAATTCCGACGCAATTTTTGTGTTTCATCGTCAATAAGAAGGTCAGAGGGATACAGAAAACCTGAAGTGAAGCATCGGAATCTATAACTAGTGTCACAGGAATGGTTCAAATCATAGTCAGTAAGAAGAGTCAGTCTTCTTGTACTTAAGTCGGCATTGTGCTTTTTCTATTCAATTTCGATGCAATTTCAGTGTTTCATCGTCAAAAAGAAGGTCAGAGGGATACAATAAACCTGAATTGAAGCATCGGAATCTGTAACGACCGTCACAGGAATGGTTCAAAACATAGACAGTAAGAGGAGTCAGTCTTCTTGTACTTAAGTCGGCATTGTCGCGTTTTCTATTTTATTACGATGCCCTTTATGTGTTTCATCGTCAATAAGAAGGTCTGTGGGATACAGTAAACCTGAAGTGAGGCATCGGAATCTATAACTAGTGTCACAGGAATGGTTCAAAACATAGTCAGATAGAAGAGTCAGTCTTCTTGTACTTAATTCGGCATTGTGCCTTTTGTATTTAATTCCGATCCAATTTCTGTGTTTCATCGTCATCAAGAAGGTCCAAGGGATGCAGTAAACCAGAAGTAAAGCATCGGAATCTACATCTAGTGTCACAGGAATGGTTCAAAACATTGACAGTGAGGAGAGTCAGTCTTCTTGTACTTAAGTCGGCAATGTGCCATTTGAATTTAATTCCGATGCAATTTCTGGGCTTCATCGCCAATAAGAAGGTCAGAGGGATACAGTAAACCTGAAGTGAGGCATCGGAATCTATAACTAGTGTCACAGGAATGGTTCAAAACAGTCAGTAACAAGAGTCAGTCTTCTAGTACTTAAGTCGGCATTGTGCCTTTTGTATTTAATTCCGATGCAATTTCTGTGTTTCATCGTCAATAAGAAGGTCTGTGGGATACAGTAAACCTGAAGTGTAGCATCGGAATCAATAACTAGTGTCACAGGAATGGTTCAAAACATAGACAGTAGGAACTGTCAGTCTTCTTGTACATAAGTCGGCATTGTGCCTTTTGTATTTAATTCCGATGCAATTTCTGTGTTTCATCGTCAATAAGAAGGTCCAAGGGATACAGCAAACCTGAAGTGAAGCATCGAAATCTATAACTAGTGTCACAGGAATGTTCTAAGCATAGACAGTAAGAAAGGTCAGTCTTCTTGTACTTAAGTCGGCATTGTGCCTTTTCTATTTAATTCCGATGCCCTTTATGTGTTTAATCGTCAATAAGAAGGTCTGTGGGATACAGTAAACCTGAAGTGTAGCATCGGAATCAATAACTAGTGTCACAGGAATGGTTCAAAACATAGACAGTAGGAACTGTCAGTCTTCTTGTACATAAGTCGGCATTGTGCATTTTGTATTTAATTCCGATGCAATTTCTGTGTTTCATCGTCAATAAGAAGGTCCAAGGGATACAGCAAACCTGAAGTGAAGCATCGAAATCTATAACTAGTGCCACAGGAATGGTTCTAAGCATAGACAGTAAGAAAGGTCAGTCTTCTTGTACTTAAGTCGGCACTGAGCCTTTTCTATTTCATTCCTATGCAATTTCTGTGTTTCATCGTCAATAAGAAGGTCAGAGGGATACAATAAACCTGAAGTGAAGTATCGGAATCTGTAAAGACCGTCACAGGAATGGTTCAAAACATAGACAGTAAGAAGAGTCAGTCTTCTTGTACTTAAGTCGGCATTGTGCGTTATCTATTTTATTCCGATGCAATTTCAGTGTTTCATCGTCAGCAAGAAGGTCCAAGGGATACAGTAAACCTGAAGTGAAGCATCGGAATCTATATCTAGTGTCACAGGAATGGTTCAAAACATAGACAGTGAGGATAGTCAGTCTTCTTGTACTTAAGTCGGCATTGTGCCCTTTTCAATTAAATTGCGATGCTATCACTGTGTTTCATGGTCAATAAGAAGGTCAGTGGGATACCGTAAGCCTGAAGTGAAGCATCGGAATCTATAACTAGTGTCACAGGAATGGTTCAAAACATAGTCAGAAAGAAGAGTCAGTCTTCTTGTACTTAAGTCGGCATTGTGCTTTTTCTATTCAATTTCGATGCAATTTCAGTGTTTCATCGTCAAAAAGAAGGTCAGAGGGATACAATAAACCTGAATTGAAGCATCGGAATCTGTAACGACCGTCAAAGGAATGGTTCAAAACATAGACAGTAAGAGGAGTCAGTCTTCTTGTACTTAAGTC
This sequence comes from Schistocerca americana, assembly GCF_021461395.2. Taxonomy (NCBI): domain Eukaryota; kingdom Metazoa; phylum Arthropoda; class Insecta; order Orthoptera; family Acrididae; genus Schistocerca; species Schistocerca americana. The sequence goes on from NC_060123.1 coordinate 761,963,652, forward strand.
GGCATTGTCGCGTTTTCTATTTTATTCCGATGCCCTTTATGTGTTTCATCGTCAATAAGAAGGTCTGTGGGATACAGTAAACCTGAAGTGAGGCATCGGAATCTATAACTAGTGTCACAGGAATGGTTCAAAACATAGTCAGATAGAAGAGTCAGTCTTCTTGTACTTAATTCGGCATTGTCCCTTTTGTATTTAATTCCGATCCAATTTCTGTGTTTCATCGTCATCAAGAAGGTCCAAGGGATGCAGTAAACCAGAAGTAAAGCATCGGAATCTACATCTAGTGTCACAGGAATGGTTCAAAACATTGACAGTGAGGAGAGTCAGTCTTCTTGTACTTAAGTCGGCAATGTGCCATTTGAATTTAATTCCGATGCAATTTCTGTGCTTCATCGCCAATAAGAAGGTCAGAGGGATACAGTAAACCTGAAGTGAGGCATCGGAATCTATAACTAGTGTCACAGGAATGGTTCATAACATAGACAGTAGGAAGAGTCAGTCTTCTTGTACTTAAGTCGGCATTGTGCCTTTTCTATTTAATTCCGATGCAATTTCTGTGTTTCATCGTGAATAAGAAGGTCAGAGGGATACAATAAACCTGAAGTGAAGCATCGGAATCTGTAACGACCGTCACAGGAATGGTTAAAAACATAGACAGTAAGAAGAGTCAGTCTTCTTGTACTTAAGTCGGCATTGTGCCATTTGAATTAAATTCCGATGCAATTTCTGTGTTTCATCGTCAATAAGAAGGTCAGAGGGATACAGTAAACCTGAAGTGAAGCATCGGAATCTATATCTAGTGTCACAGGAACGGTTCAAAGCAGTCAGTAAGAAGAGTCAGTCTTCTAGTACTTAAGTCGGCATTGTGATTTTTGTATTTAATTGCGATGCAATTTCTGTTTTGCATCGTCAATACGATGGTGCAAGGGATACAGTAAACCTGAAGTGAAGCATCGGAATCTTTAACAAGTGTCACAGGAATGGTTCAAAACATAGTCAGAAAGAAGAGTCAGTCTTCTTGTACTTAATTCGGCATTGTGCCTTTTCTATTTAATTCCGACGCAATTTTTGTGTTTCATCGTCAATAAGAAGGTCAGAGGGATACAGAAAACCTGAAGTGAAGCATCGGAATCTATAACTAGTGTCACAGGAATGGTTCAAATCATAGTCAGTAAGAAGAGTCAGTCTTCTTGTACTTAAGTCGGCATTGTGCTTTTTCTATTCAATTTCGATGCAATTTCAGTGTTTCATCGTCAAAAAGAAGGTCAGAGGGATACAATAAACCTGAATTGAAGCATCGGAATCTGTAACGACCGTCACAGGAATGGTTCAAAACATAGACAGTAAGAGGAGTCAGTCTTCTTGTACTTAAGTCGGCATTGTCGCGTTTTCTATTTTATTCCGATGCCCTTTATGTGTTTCATCGTCAATAAGAAGGTCTGTGGGATACAGTAAACCTGAAGTGAGGCATCGGAATCTATAACTAGTGTCACAGGAATGGTTCAAAACATAGTCAGATAGAAGAGTCAGTCTTCTTGTACTTAATTCGGCATTGTGCCTTTTGTATTTAATTCCGATCCAATTTCTGTGTTTCATCGTCATCAAGAAGGTCCAAGGGATGCAGTAAACCAGAAGTAAAGCATCGGAATCTACATCTAGTGTCACAGGAATGGTTCAAAACATTGACAGTGAGGAGAGTCAGTCTTCTTGTACTTAAGTCGGCAATGTGCCATTTGAATTTAATTCCGATGCAATTTCTGTGCTTCATCGCCAATAAGAAGGTCAGAGGGATACAGTAAACCTGAAGTGAGGCATCGGAATCTATAACTAGTGTCACAGGAATGGTTCAAAACAGTCAGTAACAAGAGTCAGTCTTCTAGTACTTAAGTCGGCATTGTGCCTTTTGTATTTAATTCCGATGCAATTTCTGTGTTTCATCGTCAATAAGAAGGTCTGTGGGATACAGTAAACCTGAAGTGTAGCATCGGAATCAATAACTAGTGTCACAGGAGTGGTTCAAAACATAGACAGTAGGAACTGTCAGTCTTCTTGTACATAAGTCGGCATTGTGCCTTTTGTATTTAATTCCGATGCAATTTCTGTGTTTCATCGTCAATAAGAAGGTCCAAGGGATACAGCAAACCTGAAGTGAAGCATCGAAATCTATAACTAGTGTCACAGGAATGTTCTAAGCATAGACAGTAAGAAAGGTCAGTCTTCTTGTACTTAAGTCGGCATTGTGCCTTTTCTATTTAATTCCGATGCCCTTTATGTGTTTCATCGTCAATAAGAAGGTCTGTGGGATACAGTAAACCTGAAGTGTAGCATCGGAATCAATAACTAGTGTCACAGGAATGGTTCAAAACATAGACAGTAGGAACTGTCAGTCTTCTTGTACATAAGTCGGCATTGTGCATTTTGTATTTAATTCCGATGCAATTTCTGTGTTTCATCGTCAATAAGAAGGTCCAAGGGATACAGCAAACCTGAAGTGAAGCATCGAAATCTATAACTAGTGCCACAGGAATGGTTCTAAGCATAGACAGTAAGAAAGGTCAGTCTTCTTGTACTTAAGTCGGCACTGAGCCTTTTCTATTTCATTCCTATGCAATTTCTGTGTTTCATCGTCAATAAGAAGGTCAGAGGGATACAATAAACCTGAAGTGAAGTATCGGAATCTGTAAAGACCGTCACAGGAATGGTTCAAAACATAGACAGTAAGAAGAGTCAGTCTTCTTGTACTTAAGTCGGCATTGTGCGTTATCTATTTTATTCCGATGCAATTTCAGTGTTTCATCGTCAGCAAGAAGGTCCAAGGGATACAGTAAACCTGAAGTGAAGCATCGGAATCTATATCTAGTGTCACAGGAATGGTTCAAAACATAGACAGTGAGGATAGTCAGTCTTCTTGTACTTAAGTCGGCATTGTGCCCTTTTCAATTAAATTGCGATGCTATCACTGTGTTTCATGGTCAATAAGAAGGTCAGTGGGATACCGTAAGCCTGAAGTGAAGCATCGGAATCTATAACTAGTGTCACAGGAATGGTTCAAAACATAGTCAGAAAGAAGAGTCAGTCTTCTTGTACTTAAGTCGGCATTGTGCCTTTTCTATTTAATTCCGACGCAATTAATGTGTTTCATCGTCAATAAGAAGGTCAGAGGGATACAGTAAACCTGAAGTGAAGCATCTGAATCTATAACTAGTGTCACAGGAATGGTTCAAATCATAGTCAGTAAGAAGAGTCAGTCTTCTTGTAATTAAGTCGGCAATGTGCTTTTTCTATTTAATTCCGATGCAATTTCAGTGTTTCATCGCCAATAAGAACGTCCAAGGGATACAGTAAATCTGAAGTGAAGCATCGGAATCTATAACTGGTGTCACAGGAATGGTTCAAAACATAGACTGTAGGAAGAGTCAGTCTTCTTGTACTTAAGTCGGCATTGTGCCTTTTCTATTTAATTCCTATGCAATTTCTGCGTTTCATCGTCAATAAGAAGGTCAGAGGGATACAATAAACCTGAAGTGAAGCATCGGAATATGTAACGACCGTCACAGGAATGGTTCAAAACATAGACAGTAAGAAGAGTCAGTCTTCTCGTACTTAAGTCGGCATTGTGCGTTTTCTACTTTATTACGATGCAATTTCTGTGTTTCTTCGTCAACAAGAGGGTCCAAGGGATACAGTAAACCTGAAGTGAAGCATCGGAATCTATAACTGGTGTCACAGGAATGGTTCAAAACATAGACAGTAGGAAGAGTCAGTCTTCTTGTACTTAAGTCGGCATTGTGCCTTTTCTATTTAATTCCTATGCAATTTCTGCGTTTCATCGTCAATAAGAAGGTCAGAGGGATACAGTAAACCTGAAGTGAAGCATCGGAATCTATAACTAGTGTCACAGGAATGGTTCAAAACAGTCAGTAAGAAGAGTCAGTCTTCTAGTACTTAAGTCGGCATTGTGCCTTTTGTATTTAATTCCGATGCAATTTCTGTGTTTCATCGTCAATAAGAAGGTCAGAGGGATACAGTAAACCTGAAGTATAGCATCGGAATCAGTAACTAGTGTCACAGGAATGGTTCAAAACATAGTCAGTAGGAAGTGTCAGTCTTCTTGTACGTAAGTCGGCATTGTGCCTTTTGTATTTAATTCCGATGCAATTTCTGAGTTTCATCGTCAATAAGAAGGTCCAAGGGATACAGCAATCCTGAAGTGAAGCATCGGAATCTATAACTAGTGTCACAGGAATGGTTCTAAGCATAGACAGTAAGAAAGGTCAGTCTTCTTGTACTTAAGTCGGCATTGTGCCTTTTGTATTTAATTCCGATGCAATTTCTGTGTTTCATCGTCAAGAAGAAGGTCCATGGGAAACAGTAAACCTGAAGAGAAGCATCGGAATCTGTAACTAGCGTCACAGGAATGTTTCAAAACATAGACAGTAAGAAGAGTCAGTCTTCTTGTACTTAAGTCGGCATTGAGGCTTTTCTATTTAATTCCGATGCAATTTCTGTGTTTCATCGTCAATAAGAAGGTCAGAGGGATACAATAAACCTGATGTGAAGGATCGGAATCTGTAACGACTGTCACTGGAATGGTTCAAAACATAGACAGTAAGAGGAGTCAGTCTTCTTGTACTTAAGTCGGCATTGTGCGTTTTCTATTTTATTCCGATGCAATTCCTGTGTTTCATCGACATCAAGAACGTCCAAGGGATGCAGTAAACCTGAAGTGAAGCATCGGAATCTATATCTAGTGTCACAGGAATGGTTCAAAACATAGACAGTGAGGAGAGTCAGTCTTCTTGTACTTAAGTCGGCATTGTGCCATTTGTATTTAATTCCGATGCAATTTCTGTGCTTCATCGTCAATAAGAAGTTCAGAGGGATACAGTAAACCTGAAGTGAACCATCGGAATCAATAACTAGTGTCACAGGAATGGTTCAAAACAGTCAGTAAGAAGAGTCAGTCTTCTAGTACTTAAGTCGGCATTGTGCCTTTTGTATTTAATTCCGATGCAATTTCTGTGTTTCATCGTCAATCAGAAGGTCAGTGGGATAAAGTAAACCTGAAGTGTAGCATCGGAATCAATAACTAGTGTCACAGGAATGGTTCAAAACATAGACAGTAGGAAGTGTCAGTCTTCTTGTACATAAGTCAGCATTGTGCCTTTTACATTTAATTCCGATACAATTTCTGTGTTTCATCGTCAATAAGAAGGTCCAAGGGATACAGCAAACCTGAAGTGAAGCATCGGAATCTGTAACTAGTGTCACAGGAATGGTTCTAAGCATAGACAGTAAGAAAGGTCAGTCTTCTTGTACTTAAGTCGGCATTGTGCCCTTTGTATTTAATTCCGATGCAATTTCTGTGTTTCATCGTCAATAAGAAGGTCAAAGGGATACAGTAAACCTGAAATGAAGCATCGGAATCTATAACTATCATCACAGGAATGGTTCAAAGCATAGTCAGTTTGAAGAGTCAGTCTTCTTGTACTTAAGTCGGCATTGTGCCTTTTGTATTTAATTCAGATGCAATATCTGTGTTTCATCGTTAATAAGGAGGTCAGGGAGATACAGTAAACCTGAAGTGAAGCATCGGAATCTATAACTAGTGTCACAGTAATAGTTCAAATCATAGACAGTATGAAGAGTCAGTCTTCTTGTACTTAAGTCGGCATTGTGCCTTTTCTATTTAATTCCTATGCAGTTTCTGTGTTTCATCGACAATAAGAAGGACAGAGGGATACAATAAACCTGAAGTGAAGCAACGGAATCTGTAACGACCGTCACAAGAATGGTTCAAAACATAGACAGTAAGAAGTGTCAGTCTTCTTGTACTTAAGTCGGCATTTTGCGTTTTCTATTTTATTCCGATGCAATATCTGTGTTTCTTCGTCAACAAGAGGGTCCAAGGGATACAGTAAACCTGAAGTATAGCATCGGAATCAATAACTAGTGTCACAGGAATGGTTCAAAACATAGACAGTAGGAAGTGTCAGTCTTCTTGTACATGAGTCGGCATTGTGCCTTTTAAATTTAATTCCGATACAATTTCTGTGTTTCATCGTCAATAAGAAGGTCCAAGGGATACAGCAAACCTGAAGTGAAGCATCGGAATCTATAACTAGTGTCACAGGAATGGTTCTAAGCATAGACAGTAAGAATGGTCAGTCTTCTTGTACTTAAGTCGGCATTGTCCCTTTTGTATTTAGTTCCGATGCAATTTCTGTGTTTCATCGTCAATAAGAAGGTCCAAGGAATACAGTAAACCTGAAATGAAGCATCGGAATCTATAACTAGTGTCACAGGAATGTTTCAAAACATAGACAGTGGGAAGAGTTAGTCTACATGTACTTAAGTCGGCATTGTGCATTTTGTTTTTAACTCCGATGCAATTTCTGTGTTTCATCGTCAATAAGAAAGTCAGAAGTATACAGTATACCTGAAGTGAGGCATCGTATTCAATAACTAGTGTCACAGAAATGGTTCAAAACACAGTCAGTAACAAGAGTCAGTCTTCTTGTAGTTAAGTCGGCATTCTGCCTTTTGTATTTAATTCCGATGCAGTTTCTGTGTTTCATCATCAATAAGAAGGTCCAAGGGATACAGTAAACCTGAATAGAAGCATCGGAATCTATAACTAGTGTCACAGGAATGGTTCAAAACATAGTCAGTAAGAAGAGTCAGACTTCTTGTACTTAAGTCGGCATTATGCCCTTTTCAATTTAATTCCGACGCAATTACTGTGTTTCATCGTCAATAAGAAGGTCAGAGGGATACAGTAAACCTGAAGTGAAGCATCGGAGTCTATAACTAGTGTCACAGGAATGGTTCAAAACATAGTCAGTAAGAAGAGTCAGTCTTCTGTACTTACGTCGGCATTGTGCCTTTTGTATTTAATTCCGATGCAATATCTGTGCTTCATCGTCAATAAGAAGGTCCAAGTGATACAGTAAACCTGAAGTGAAGCATCGGAATCTATAACTAGTGTCACAGGAATGGTTCTAAACATAGTCAGTAAGAAGAGTCAGTCTTCTTGTAGTTAAGTCGGCATTGTGCCTTTTGTATTTAATTCCGATGCAATTTCTGTGTTTCATCATCAATAAGGAGGTCCAAGGGATACAGTAAACCTGAAGTGAAGCATCGGAATCTATAACTAGTGTCACAGGAATGGTTCAAAACATAGACAGTAAGAAGAGTCAGACTTCTTGTACTTAAGTCGGCATTATACCCTTTTCAATTTAATTCCGACGCAATTACTGTGTTTCATCGTCAATAAGAAGGTCAGACGGATACAGTAAACATGAGGTGAGGCATCGGAATCTATAACTAGTGTCACAGGAATGGTTCAAAACATAGACAGTAGGAAGAGTCAGTCTTCTTGTACTTAAGTCGGCATTGTGCCTTTTCTATTTTATTCCGATGCAATTTCTGTGTTTCATCGTCAACAAGAAGGTCTAAGGGATACAGTAAACCTGAACTGAAGCATCGGAATCTATATCTAGTGTCACAGGAATGGTTCAAAACATAGACAGTGAGGAGAGTCAGTCTTCTTGTAACTTAGTCGGCATTGTGCCATTTGAATATAATTCCGATGCAATTTCTGTGCTTAATCGTTAATAAGAGGGTCAGAGGGATACAGTAAACCTGAAGTGAAGCATCGGAATCAATAACTAGTGTCACAGGAATGGTTCAAAACAGTCAGTAAGAAGAGTCAGTCTTCTAGTACTTCAGTCATCATTGTGCCTTTTGTATTTAATTCCGATGCAATTTCTGTGTTTCATCGTCAATAAGAAGGTCAGAGGGATACAGTAAACCTGAAGTGTAGCATCGGAATCAGTAACTAGGGTCACAGGAATGGTTCAAATCAAAGACAGTAGGAAGTGTCAGTCTTCTTGTACATAAGTCGGGATTGTGCCTTTTGTGTTTAATTCCGATGCAATTTCTGTGTTTCATCGTCAATAAGAAAGTCAGAGGGATACAGTAAGCCTGAAGTGAGGCATCGCAATCTATAACTAGCGTCACAGGAATGGTTCAAAACATATTCAGTAAGAAGAGTCAGACTTCTTGTACTTAAGTCGGCATTGTGCCTTTTGTATTTAATTTCGATGCAATTTCTGTGTTTCATCATCAATTAAAAGATCCAAGGGATACAGTAAACCTGAAGTGAAGCATCGGAATCTATAACTAGTGTCACAGGAATGGTTCAAAACATAGACAGTAAGAAAAGTCAGACTTCTTGTACCTAAGTCGGCATTATGCCCTTTTCAATTTATTTCCGACGCAATTACTGTGTTTCATCGTCAATAAGAAGGTCAGAGGGATACAGTAAACCTGAAGTGAACCATCTGAAGCTCTAACTAGTGTCACAGGAATGGTTCAAAACATCGTTAGTAAGAAGAGTCAGTCTTCTTGTACTTAAGTCGGCATTGTGCCTTTTGTATTTAATTCCGATGCAATATCTGTGTTTCATCGTCAATAGGAAGGTCCAAGGGATACAGTAAACCTGATGTGAAGCATCGGAATCTGTAACTAGCGTCGCAGGAATGGTTCAAAACATTGTCAGTAAGAAGAGTCAGTCTTCTTGTACTTAAGTCGGCATTGTGCCTTTTGTATTTAATTGCGATGCAATTTCTGTGTTTCATCGTCACTAAGAAGGTCCAAGGGATACAGTTAACCTGAAGTGAAGCATCGGAATCTATAACTAGTGTCACAGGAATGGTTCAAATCATAGACAGTAAGAAGGGTCAGTCTTCTTATTCTTAAGTCGGCATTGTGCCTTTTCTATTTAATTCCGATCCAATTTCTGTGATTCATCGTCAATATGAAGGTCAGATGGATACAGTAAACCTGAAGTGAAGCATCGGAATCTATAACTAGTGTTACAGGAATGGTTCAAAACAGTCAGTAAGAAGAGTCAGTCTTCTTGTACTTATGTCGTCAATGTGCATTTTGTATTTAATTCAGATGCAATTTCTGTGTTTCATCGTCAATAGGAAGGTCCAAGGGATACAGTAAATCTGAAGTGATGCATCGGAATCTATTACTAGTGTCACAGGAATGATTCAAAACATAGACAGTAAGAAGAGTTAGTCTTCTTGTACTTAAGTCGGCATTGTGCCTTTTGTATTTAATTCCGGTGCAATTTCTGTGGTTCATCGTCAATAAGAAGGTCCAAGGGATACAGCAAACCTGAAGTGAAGCATCGGAATCTATAACTAGTTTCACAGGAATGGTTCTAAGCATAGACAGTAAGAAAGGTCAGTCTTCTTGTACTTAAGTCGGCGTTGTGCCTTTTGTATTTAATTCCGATGCAATTTCTGTGTTTCATCGTCAATAAGAAGGTATAAGGGATACAGAAAACCTGAAATAAAGCATCTGAATCTATAACTAGTGTCACAGGAATGTTTCTAAACATAGACAGTAGGAAGAGTTAGTCTACATGTACTTAAGTCGGCATTGTGCATTTTGTATTTAACTCCGATGCAATTTCTGTGTTTCATCGTCACTAAGAAGGTCCAAGGGATACAGTTAACCTGAAGTGAAGCATCGGAATCTATAACTAGTGTCACAGGAATGGTTCAAAACATAGACAGTAGGAAGAGTCAGTCTTCTTGTACTTAAGTCGGCATTGTGCCTTTTCTATTTTATTCCGATGCAATTTCTGTGTTTCATCGTCAACAAGAAGGTCCGAGGGATACAGTAAAGCTGAACTGAAGCATCGGAATCTATATCTAGTGTCACAGGAATGGTTCAAAACATAGACAGTGAAGAGAGTCAGTCTTCTTGTACTTAAGTCGGCATTGTGCCATTTCAATATAATTCCGATGCAACTTCTGTGCTTAATCGTCAATAAGAAGGTCAGAGGGATACAGTAAACCTGAAGTGAAGCATCGGAATCTATAACTAGTGTCACAGGAATGGTTCAAAACAGTCAGTAAGAAGAGTCAGTCTTCTAGTACTTAAGTCAGCATTGTGAGTTTTGTATTTAATTCCGATGCAATTTCTGTGTTTCATCGTCAATAAGAAGGTCAGAGGGATACAGTAAACCTGAAGAGTAGCATCGGAATCAGTAACTAGTGTCACACGAATGGTTCAAATCAAAGACAGTAGGAAGTGTCAGTCTTCTTGTACATAAGTCGGCATTGTGCTTTTTTTGGATTTAATTCCGATGCAATTTCTGTGTTTCATCGTCAATAAGAAGGTCCAAGGGATACAGTAAACCTGAAGTGAAGCATCGGAATCTGTAACTAGCGTCACAGGAATGGTTCAAAACATATTCAGTAAGAAGAGTCAGTCTTCTTGTACTTAAGTCGGCATTGTGCCTTTTGTATTTAATTCCGATGCAATATCTGTGTTTCATCGCCAATAAGAAGGTCCAAGGGATACAGTAAAAATGAAGTGAAGCATCGGAATCCATAACTAGTGTCACAGGAATGGTTAAAACAGTCAGTAAGAAGAGTCAGTCTTCTAGTACTTAAGTCAGCATTGTGCCTTTTGTATTTAATTCCGATGCAATTTCTGTGTTTCATCGTCAATAAGAAGGTCAGAGGGATACAGTGTACCTGAAGTGTAGCATCGGAATCAATAACTAGTGTCACAGGAATGGTTCAAAACAAAGACAGTAGGAAGTGTCAGTCTTCTTGTACATAAGTCGGCATTGTGCCTTTTGTATTTAATTCCGATGCAATTTCTGTTGTTCATCGTCAATAAGAAGGTCCAAGGGATACAGCAAACCTGAAGTGAAGCATCGGAATTTATAACTAGTTTCACAGGAATGGTTCTAAGCATAGACAGTAAGAAAGGTCAGTCTTCTTGTACTTAAGTCGGCGTTGTGCCTTTTGTATTTAATTCCGATGCAATTTCTGTGTTTCATCGTCAATAAGAAGGTATAAGGGATACAGAGAACCTGAAATGAAGCATCCGAATCTATAACTAGTGTCACAGGAATGTTTCTAAACATAGACAGTAGGAAGAGTTAGTCTACATGTACTTAAGTCGGCATTGTGCATTTTGTATTTAACTCCGATGCAATTTCTGTGTTTCATCGTCAATAAGAAAGTCAGAGGAATACAGTATACCTGAAGTGAGGCATCGCAATCTATAACTAGTGTCACAGGAATGGTTCAAAACATAGTCAGTAAGAAGAGTCAGTCTTCTTGTAGTTAAGTCGGCATTGTGCCTTTTGTATTTAATTCCGATGCAATTTCTGTGTTTCATCATCATTAAGAAGGTCCAAGGGATACAGTAAACCTGAAGTGAAGCATCGGAATCTATAACTAGTTTCACAGGAATGGTTCAAAACATAGACAGTAAGAAAAGTCAGACTTCTTGTACCTTCGTCGGCATTATGCCCTTTTCAATTTATTTCCGACGCAATTACTGTGCATCATCGTCAATAAGAAGGTCAGAGGGATACAGTAAACCTGAAGTGAAGCGTCGGAAGCTCTAACTAGTGTCACAGGAATGGTTCAAAACATCGTTAGTAAGAAGAGTCAGTTTTGTAGTACTTACGTCGGCATTGTGCCTTTTGTGTTTAATTCCGATGCAATATCTGTGTTTCATCGTCAATACGAAGGTCCAAGGGATACAGTAAACCTGAAGTGAAGCATCGGAATCTATAACTAGTGTCACAGGAATGGTTCAAATCATAGACAGTAGGAAGAGTCAGTCTTCTTGTACTTAAGTCGGCATTGTGCCTTTTGTATTTAATTCCGATGCAATATCTGTGTTTCATCGCCAATAAGAAGGTCCAAGGGATACAGTAAAAATGAAGTGAAGCATCGGAATCCATAACTAGTGTCACAGGAATGGTTCATAACAGTCAGTAAGAAGAGTCAGTCTTCTAGTACTTAAGTCAGCATTGTGCCTTTTGTATTTAATTCCGATGCAATTTCTGTGATTCTTCGTCAATAAGAAGGTCAGAGGGATACAGTAAACCTGAAGTGTAGCATCGGAATCAATAAGTAGTGTCACAGGAATGGTTCAAAACAAAGACAGTAGGAAGTGTCAGTCTTCTTGTTTATAAGTCGGCATTGTGCCTTTTGTATTTAATTCCGATGCAATTTCTGTGGTTCATCGTCAATAAGAAGGTCCAAGGGATACAGTAAACCTGAAGTGAAGCATCGGAATCTATAACCAGTGTCACAGGAATGGTTCAAAACATAGTCAGTAAGAAGAGTCAGTCTTCTTGTACTTAAGTCGGCATTGTGCTTTTTTTGGATTTAATTCCGATGCAATTTCTGTGTTTCATCGTCAATAAGAAGGTCCAAGGGATACAGTAAACCTGAAGTGAAGCATCGGAATCTGTAACTATCGTCACAGGAATGGTTCAAAGCATAGTCAGTATGAAGAGTCAGTCTTCTTGTACTTAAGTCGGCATTGTGCCTTTTGTATTTAATTCAGATGCATTATCTGTGTTTCATCGTTAATAAGAAGGTCAGGGAGATACAGTAAACCTGAAGTGAAGCATCGGAATCTATAACTAGTGTCACAGGAATAATTCAAATCATAGACAGTAAGAAGAGTCAGTCTTCTTGTACTTAAGTCGGCATTGTGCCTTTTGTATTTAATTCCGATGCAATATCTGTGTTTCATCGCCAATAAGAAGGTCCAAGGGATACAGTAAAAACGAAGTGAAGCATCGGAATCCATAACTAATGTCACAGGAATGGTTCAAAACAGTCAGTAAGAAGAGTCAGTCTTCTAGTACTTAAGTCAGCATTGTGCCTTTTGTATTTAATTCCGATGCAATTTCTGTGTTTCATCGTCAATAAGAAGGTCAGAGGGATACAGTATACCTGAAGTGTAGCATCGGAATCAATAACTAGTGTCACAGGAATGGTTCAAATCAAAGACAGTAGGAAGTGTCAGTCTTCTTGTACATAAGTCGGCATTGTGCCTTTTGTATTTAATTCCGATGCAATTTCTGTTGTTCATCGTCAATAAGAAGGTCCAAGGGATACAGCAAACCTGAAGTGAAGCATCGGAATCTATAACTAGTTTCACAGGAATGGTTCTAAGCATAGACAGTAAGAAAGGTCAGTCTTCTTGTACTTAAGTCGGCGTTGTGCCTTTTGTATTTAATTCCGATGCAATTTCTGTGTTTCATCGTCAATAAGAAGGTATAAGGGATACAGAAAACCTGAAATGAAGCATCGGAATCTATAACTAGTGTCACACGAATGTTTCTAAACATAGACAGTAGGAAGAGTTAGTCTACATGTACTTAAGTCGGCATTGTGCATTTTGTATTTAACTCCGATGCAACTTCTGTGTTTCATTGTCAATACGAAAGTCAGAGGGATACAGTATACCTGAAGCGAGGCATCGCAATCTATAACTAGTGTCACAGGAATGGTTCAAAACATAGTCAGTAAGAAGAGTCAGTCTTCTTGTAGTTAAGTCGGCATTGTGCCTTTTGTATTTAATTCCGATGCAATTTCTGTGTTTCATCATCAATAAGAAGGTCCAAGGGATACAGTAAACCTGAAGTGAAGCATCGGAATCTATAACTAGTCTCACAGGAATGGTTCAAAACATAGACAGTAAGAAAAGTCAGTCTTCTTGTACTTAAGTCGGCATTGTGCTTTTTTTGGATTTAATTCCGATGCAATTTCTGTGTTTCATCGTCAATAAGTAGGTCCAAGGGATACAGTAAACCTGAAGTGAAGCATCGGAATCTGTAACTATCGTCACAGGAATGGTTCAAAGCATAGTCAGTATGAAGAGTCAGTCTTCTTGTACTTAAGTCGGCATTGTGCCTTTTGTATTTAATTCAGATGCATTTTCTGTGTTTCATCGTTAATAAGAAGGTCAGGGAGATACAGTAAACCTGAAGTGAAGCATCGGAATCTATAACTAGTGTCACAGGAATGGTTCTAAGCATAGACAGTAAGTAAGGTCAGTCTTCTTGTACTTAAGTCGGCGTTGTGCCTTTTGTATTTAATTCCGATGCAATTTCTGTGTTTCATCATCAATAAGAAGGTCCAAGGGATACAGTAAACCCGAAGTGAAGCATCGGAATCTATAACTAGTGTCACAGGAATTGTTCAAAACATAGACAGTAAGAAAAGTCAGACTTCTTGTACCTTCGTCGGCATTATGCCCCTTTCAATTTATTTCCGACGCAATTACTGTGTTTCATCGTCAATAAGTAGGTCAGAGGGATACAGTAAACCTGAAGTGAAGCGTCGGAAGCTCTAACAAGTGTCACAGGAATGGTTCAAAACATCGTTAGTAAGAAGAGTCAGTCTTGTAGTAGATACGTCGGCATTGTGCCTTTTGTGTTTAATTCCGATGCAATATCTGTGTTTCATCGTCAATAAGAAGGTCCAAGGGATACAGTAATCCTGAAGTGAAGCATCGGAATCAATAACCAGTGTCACAGGAATGGTTCAAAACATAGTCAGTAAGAAGAGTCAGTCTTCTTGTACTTAAGTCGGCATTGTGCTTTTTTTTGGATTTAATTCCGATGCAATTTCTGTGTTTCATCGTCAATAAGAAGGTCCAAGGGATACAGTAAACCTGAAGTGAAGCATCGGAATCTGTAACTATCGTCACAGGAATGGTTCAAAACATAGTCAGTATGAAGAGTCAGTCTTCTTGTACTTAAGTCGGCATGGTGCCTTTTGTATTTAATTCAGATGCAATATCTGTGTTTCATCGTTAATAAGAAGGTCAGGGAGATACAGTAAACCTGAAGTGAAACATCGGAATCTATAACTAGTGTCACAGGAATGGTTCAAATCATAGACAGTAAGAAGAGTCAGTCTTCTTGTACTTAAGTCGGCATTGTGCCTTTTGTATTTAATTCCGATGCAATATCTGTGTTTCATCGCCAATAAGAAGTTCCAAGGGATACAGTAAAAATGAAGTGAAGCATCGGAATCCATAACTAGTGTCACAATAATGGTTCAAACCAGTCAGTATGAAGAGTCAGTCTTCTAGTACTTAAGTCAGCATTGTGCCTTTTGTATTTAATTCCGATGCAATTTCTGTGTTTCATCGTCAATAAGAAGGTCAGAGGGATACAGTAAACCTGAAGTGTAGCATCGGAATCAATAACTAGTGTCACAGGAATGGTTGAAAGCAAAGACATTAGGAAGTGTCAGTCTTCTTGTACATAAGTCGGCATTGTGCCTTTTGTATTTAATTCCGATGCAATTTCTGTGGTTCTTCGTTAATAAGAAGGTCCAAGGGATACAGCAAACCTGAAGTGAAGCATCGGAATCTATAACTAGTTTCACAGGAATGGTTCTAAGCATAGACAGTAAGAAAGGTCAGTCTTCTTGTACTTAAGTCGGCGTTGTGCCTTTTGTATTTAATTCCGATGCAATTTCTGTGTTTCATCGTCAATAAGAAGGTATAAGGGATACAGAAAACCTGAAATGAAGCATCGGAATCTATAACTAGTGTCACAGGAATGTTTCTAAACATAGACAGTAGGAAGAGTTAGTCTACATGTACTTAAGTCGGCATTGTGTATTTTGTATTTAACTCCGATGCAATTTCTGTGTTTCATCGTCAATAAGAAAGTCAGAGGGATACAGTATACCTGAAGTGAGGGATCGCAATCTATAACTAGTGTCACAGGAATGGTTCAAAACATAGTCAGTAAGAAGAATCAGTCTTCTTGTAGTTAAGTCGGCATTGTGCCTTTTGTATTTCATTCCGATGCAATATCTGTGTTTCATCATCAATAAGAAGGTCCAAGGGATACAGTAAACCTGAAGTGAAGCATCGGAATCTGTAACTGGTGTCACAGGAATGGTTCAAAACATAGACAGTAAGAAAAGTCAGACTTCTTGTACCTTAGCCGGCATTATGCCCTTTTCAATTTATTTCCGACGCAATTACTGTGTTTCATCGTCAATAAGAAGGTCAGAGGGATACAGTAAACCTGAAGTGAAGCGTCGGAAGCTCTAACTAGTGTCACAGGAATGGTTCAAATCATCGTTAGTAAGAAGAGTCAGTCTTCTTGTACTTAAGTCGGCATTGTGCCTTTTGTATTTAATTCCGATGCAATATCTGTGTTTCATCGTCAATAGGAAGGTCCTAGGGATACAGTAAACCTGATGTGAAGCATCGGAATCTGTAACTAGCGTCGCAGGAATGGTTCAAAACATTGTCATTAGGGAGAGTCAGTCTTCTTGTACTTAAGTCGGTATTGTGCCTTTTGTATTTAATTCCGATGCAATTTCTGTGTTTCATCGTCAATAAGAAGGTCCAAGGGATACAGTTCACTTGAAGTGAAGCATCGGAATCTATAACTAGTGTCACAGGAATGGTTCAAATCATAGACAGTAAGAAGGGTCAGTCTGCTTGTACTTAAGTCGGCATTGTGCCTTTTCTATTTAATTCCGATGCAATTTCTGTGATTCATCGTCAATAAGAAAGCCAGATGTATACAGTAAACCTGAAGTGAAGCATCGGAATCTATAACTAGTGTCACAGGAATGGTTCAAAACAGTCAGTAAAAAGAGTCAGTCTTCTTGTACTTTTGTCGGCAATGTGCACTTTGTATTTAATTCCGATGCTATTTCTGTGTTTCATCGTCAATAGGAAGGTCCAAGGGATACAGTAAATCTGAAGTGAAGCATCGGAATCTATAACTAGTGACACAGGAATGGTTCAAAGCATAGACAGTAAGAAGAGTCAGTCTTCTTGTACTTAAGTCGGCATTGTGCCTTTTGTATTTAACTCCGATGCACTATCTGTGTTTCATCTTCAACAAGAAGGTCAGAGGGATACAGTAAACCTGAAGTGAAGCATCGGAATCTTTAACTAGTGTCACAGGAATGGTTCAAAGCATACTCAGTAAGAAGAGTCAGTCTTCTGGTGCTTAAGTCGGCTTTGTGGCTTTTGTATTTAAATCCGATGCAATTTCTGTTTTTCATCGTCAATAGGAAGGTCCAAGGGATACAGTAAATCTGAAGTGAAGCATCGGAATCTATAACTAGTGTCACAGGAATGGTTCAAGACATAGACAGTAAGAAGAGTCAGTCTTCTTGTACTTAAGTCGGCATTGTGCCTTTTGTATTTAATTCCGATCCAATTTCTGTGTTTCATCGTCAAAAGGAAGGTCAGAGGGATACAGTAATCCAGAAGTGAAGCATCGAAATCTATAACTAGTGTCACAGGAATGGTTCAAAACATAGACAGTAGGAAGAGTCAGTATTCTTGTACTTAAGTCGGCATTGTGCCTTTTGTATTTAACTCCGATGCACTGTCTGTGTTTCATCTTCAATTAGAAGTCAGAGGGATACAGTAAACCTGAAGTGAAGCATCGGAATCTTTAACTAGTGTCACAGGAATGGTTCAAAGCATAGTCAGTAAGAAGAGTCAGTCTTCATGTGCTTAAGTCGGCTTTGTGGCTTTTGTATTTAATTCCGATGCAATTTCTGTGTTTCATCGTCAATAAGAAAGTCAGAGGGATACAGTATACCTGAAGTGAGGCATCGCAATCTATATCTAGTGTCACAGGAATGGTTCAAAACATAGTCAGTAAGAAGAGTCAGTCTTCTTGTAGTTAGGTCGGCATTGTGCCTTTTGTATTTAATTCCGATGCAATTTCTGTGTTTCATCATCAATAAGAAGGTTCAAGGGATACAGTAAACCTGAAGTGAAGCATCGGAATCTATAACTAGTGTCACAGGAATGGGTCAAAACATAGA
The DNA here is from genome assembly GCF_021461395.2 of Schistocerca americana. Taxonomy (NCBI): domain Eukaryota; kingdom Metazoa; phylum Arthropoda; class Insecta; order Orthoptera; family Acrididae; genus Schistocerca; species Schistocerca americana. The sequence goes on from NC_060123.1 coordinate 761,981,324, forward strand.
CAGTAAGAAAAGTCAGACTTCTTGTACCTAAGTCGGCATTATGGTCTTTTCAATGTATTTCCGACGCAAATACTGTGTTTCATCGTCAATAAGAAGGTCAGAGGGATACAGTAAACCTGAAGTGAAGCATCGGAAGCTCTAACTAGTGTCACAGGAATGGTTCTAAACATAGACAGTAGGAAGAGTTAGTCTACATGTACTTAAGTCGGCAGTGTGCATTTTGTATTTAACTCCGATGCAATTTCTGTGTTTCATCGTCAATACGAAAGTTAGAGGGATACAGTATACCTGAAGTGAGGCATCGCAATCTATAACTAGTGTCACAGGAATGGTTCAAAACATAGTCAGTAAGAAGAGTCAGTCTTCTTGTAGTTAAGTCGGCATTGTGCCTTTTGTATTTAATTCCGATGCAATTTCTGTGTTTCATCGTCAATAAGAAGGTCCAAGGGATACAGTTCACCTGAAGTGAAGCATCGGAATCTATAACTAGTGTCACAGGAATGGTTCAAATAATAGACAGTAAGAAGGGTCAGTCTTCTTGTACTTAAGTCGGCATTGTGCCTTTTCTATATAATTCCAATGCAATTTCTGTGATTCATCGTCAATAAGAAGGTCAGATGGATACAGTAAACCTGAATTGAAGCATCGGAATCTATAACTAGTGTCACAGGAATGGTTCAAAACAGTCAGTAAGAAGAGTCAGTCTTCTTGTACTTATGTCGGCAATGTGCATTTTGTATTTAATTCCGATGCAATTTCTGTGTTTCATCGTCAATAGGAAGGTCCAAGGGATACAGTAAATCTGAAGTGAAGCATCGGAATCTATAACTAGTGTCACAGGAATGGTTCAAAGCATAGACAGTAAGAAGAGTCAGTCTTCTTGTACTTAAGTCGGCATCGTGCCTTTTGTATTTAATTCCGATGCAATATCTGTGTTTCATCGCCAATAAGAAGGTCCAAGGGATACAGTAAAAATGAAGTGAAGCATCGGAATCCATAACTAGTGTCACAGGAATGGTTCAAAACAGTCAGTATGATGAGTCAGTCTTCTAGTACTTAAGTCAGCATTGTGCATTTTGCATTTAATTCCGATGCAATTTCTGTGTTTCATCGTCAATAAGAAGGTCAGAGGGATACAGTAAACCTGAAGTGTAGCATCGGAATCAATAACTAGTGTCACAGGAATTGTTCAAAGCAAAGACAGTAGGAAGTGTCAGTCTTCTTGTACATAAGTCGGCATTGTGCCATTTGTATTTAATTCCGATGCAATTTCTGTAGTTCATCGTCAATAAGAAGCTCCAAGGGATACAGCAAACCTGAAGTGAAGCATCGGAATCTATAACTAGTTTCACATGAATGGTTCTAAGCATAGACAGTAAGAAAGGTCAGTCTTCTTGTACTTAAGTCGGCGTTGTGCCTTTTGTATTTAATTCCGATGCAATTTCTGTGTTTCATCGTCAATAAGAAGGTATAAGGGATACAGAAAACCTGAAATGAAGCATCGGAATCTATAACTAGTGTCACAGGAATGTTTCTAAACATAGACAGTAGGAAGAGTTAGTCTACATGTACTTAAGTCGGCATTGTGCATTTTGTATTTAACTCCGATGCAATTTCTGTGTTTCAAAGTCAATAAGAAAGTCAGAGGGATACAGTATACCTGAAGTGAGGCATCGCAATCTATAACTAGTGTCACAGGAATGGTTCAAAACATAGTCAGTAAGAAGAGTCAGTCTTCTTGTAGTTAAGTCGGCATTGTGCCTTTTGTATTTAATTCCGATGCAATTTCTGTGTTTCATCATCAATAAGAAGGTCCAAGGGATACAGTAAACCTGAAGTGAAGCATCGGAATCTATAACTAGTGTCACAGGAATGGTTCAAAACATAGACAGTAAGAAAAGTCAGACTTCTTGTACCTTCGTCGGCATTATGCCCTTTTCAATTTATTTCCGACGCAATTACTGTGTTTCATCGTCAATAAGAAGGTAAGAGGGATACAGTAAACCTGAAGTGAAGCGTCGGAAGCTCTAACTAGTGTCACAGGAATGGTTCAAAACATCGTTAGTAAGAAGAGTCAGTCTTGTAGTACTTACGTCGGCATTGTGCCTTTTGTGTTTAATTCCGATGCAATATCTGTGTTTTATCGTCAATAAGAAGGTCCAAGGGATACAGTAAACCTGAAGTGAAGCATCGGAATCCATAACCAGTGTCACAGGAATGGTTCATAACATAGTCAGTAAGAAGAGTCAGTCTTCTTGTACTTCAGTCGGCATTGTGCTTTTTTTGGATTTAATTCCGATGCAATTTCTGTGTTTCATCGTCAATAAGAAGGTCCAAGGGATACAGTAAACCTGACGTGAAGCATCGGAATCTGTAACTATCGTCACAGGAATGGTTCAAAGCATAGTCAGTATGAAGAGTCAGTCTTCTTGTACTTAAGTCGGCATGGTGCCCTTTGTATTTAATTCAGATGCAATATCTGTGTTTCATCGTTAATAAGAAGGTCAGGGAGATACAGTAAACCTGAAGTGAAGCTTCGGAATCTATAACTAGTCTCACAGGAATGGTCAAATCATAGACAGTAAGAAGAGTCATTCTTCTTGTACTTAAGGCGGCATTGTGCCTTTTGTATTTAATTCCGATGCAATATCTGTGTTTCATCGCCAATACGAAGGTCCAAGGGATACAGTAAAAATGAAGTGAAGCATCGGAAGCTCTAACTAGTGGCACAGGAATGGTTCTAAACATAGACACTAGGAAGAGTTAGTCTACATGTACTTAAGTCGGCATTGTGCATTTTATATTTAACTCCGATGCAATTTCTGTGTTTCATCGTCAATAAGAAAGTCAGAGGGATACAGTATACCTGAAGTGAGGCATCGCAATCTATAACTAGTGTCACAGGAATGGTTCAAAACATAGTCAGTAAGAAGAGTCAGTCTTCTTGTAGTTAAGTCGGCATTGTGCCTTTTGTATTTAATTGCGATGCAATTTCTGTGTTTCATCGTCAATAAGAAGGTCCAAGGGATACAGTTCACCTGAAGTGAAGCATCGGAATCTATAACTAGTGTCACAGGAATGGTTCAAATAATAGACAGTAAGAAGGGTCAGTCTTCTTGTTCTTAAGTCGGCATTGTGTCTTTTCTATATAATTCCGATGCAATTTCTGTGATTCATCGTCAATAAGAAGGTCAGATGGATACAGTAAACCTGAATTGAAGCATCGGAATCTATAACTAGTGTCACAGGAATGGTTCAAAACAGTCAGTAAGAAGAGTCAGTCTTCTTGTACTTATGTCGGCAATGTGCATTTTGTATTTAATTCCGATGCAATTTCTGTGTTTCATCGTCAATAGGAAGGTCCAAGGGATACAGTAAATCTGAAGTGAAGCATCGGAATCTATAACTAGTGTCACAGGAATGGTTCAAAGCATAGACAGTAAGAAGAGTCAGTCTTCTTGTACTTAAGTCGGCATCGTGCCTTTTGTATTTAATTCCGATGCAATATCTGTGTTTCATCGCCAATAAGAAGGTCCAAGGGATACAGTAAAAATGAAGTGAAGCATCGGAATCCATAACTAGTGTCACAGGAATGCTTCAAAACAGTCAGTATGATGAGTCAGTCTTCTAGTACTTAAGTTAGCATTGTGCCTTTTGTATTTAATTCCGATGCAATTTCTGTGTTCCATCGTCAATAAGAAGGTCAGAGGGATACAGTAAACCTGAAGTGTAGCATCGGAATCAATAACTAGTGTCACAGGAATGGTTCAAAGCAAAGACAGTAGGAAGTGTCAGTCTTCTTGTACATAAGTCGGCATTGTGCCTTTTGTATTTAATTCCGATGCAATTTCTGTGTTTCATCGTCAATAAGAAGGTATAAGGGATACAGAAAACCTGAAATGAAGCATCGGAATCTATAACTAGTGTCACAGGAATGTTTCTAACCATAGACAGTAGGAAGAGTTAGTCTACATGTACTTAAGTCGGCATTGTGCATTTTGTATTTAACTCCGATGCAATTTCTGTGTTTCATCGTCAATAAGAAAGTCAGAGGGATACAGTATACCTGAAGTGAGGCATCGCAATCTATAACTAGTGTCACAGGAATGGTTCAAAACATAGTCAGTAAGAAGAGTCAGTCTTCTTGTAGTTAAGTCGGCATTGTGCCTTTTGTATTTAATTCCGATGCAATTTCTGTGTTTCATCATCAATAAGAAGGTCCAAGGGATACAGTAAACCTGAAGTGAAGCATCGGAATCTATAACTAGTGTCACAGGAATGGTTCAAAACATAGACAGTAAGAAAAGTCAGACTTCTTGTACCTTCGTCGGCATTATGCCCTTTTCAATTTATTTCCGACGCAATTACTGTGTTTCATCGTCAATAAGAAGGTCAGAGGGATACAGTAAACCTGAAGTGAAGCGTCGGAAGCTCTAACTAGTGTCACAGGAATGGTTCAAACATCGTTAGTAAGAAGAGTCAGTCTCCTTGTACTTAAGTCGGCATTGTGCCTTTTGTATTTAATTCCGATGCAAAAACTGTGTTTCATCGTCAATAGGAAGGTCCAAGGGATACAGTAAACCTGATGTGAAGCATCGGAATCTGTAACTAGCGTCGCAGGAATGGTTCAAAACATTGTCAGTAGGAAGAGTCAGTCTTCTTGTACTTAAGTCGGTATTGTGCCTTTTGTATTTAATTCCGATGCAATTTCTGTTTTTCATCGTCAATAAGAAGGTCCAAGGGATACAGTTCACTTGAAGTGAAGCATCGGAATCTATAACTAGTGTCACAGGAATCTTTCAAATCATAGACAGTAAGAACGGTCAGTCTTCTTGTACTTAAGTCGGCATTGTGCCTTTTCTATTTAATTACGATGCAATTTCTGTGATTCATCGTCAATAAGAAGGTCAGATGTATACAGTAAACCTGAAGTTAAGCATCGGAATCTATAACTAGTGTCACAGGAACGGTTCAAAACAGTCAGTAAAAAGAGTCAGTCTTCTTGTACTTTTGTCGGCAATGTGCATTTTGTATTTAACTCCGATGCAATTTCTGTGTTTCATCGTCAATAAGAAAGTCAGAGGGATACAGTATACCTGAAGTGAGGCATCGCAATCTATAACTAGTGACACTGGAATGGTTCAAAGCATAGACAGTAAGAAGAGTCAGTCTTCTTGTACTTAAGTCGGCATTGTGCCTTTTGTATTTAACTCCGATGCACTATCTGTGTTTCATCTTCAACAAGAAGGTCAGAGGGATACAGTAAACCTGAAGTGAAGCATCGGAATCTTTAACTAGTGTCACAGGAATGGTTCAAAGCATACTCAGTAAGAAGAGTCAGTCTTCTTGTGCTTAAGTCGGCTTTGTGGCTTTTGTATTTAAATCCGATGCAATTTCTGTTTTTCATCGTCAATAGGAAGGTCCAAGGGATACAGTAAATCTGAAGTGAAGCATCAGAATCTATAACTAGTGTCACAGGAATGGTTCAAAACATAGACAGTAAGAAGAGTCAGTCTTCTTGTACTTAAGTCGGCATTGTGCCTTTTGTATTTAATTCCGATCCAATTTCTGTGTTTCATCGTCAAAAGGAAGGTCAGAGGGAACAGTAATCCAGAAGTGAAGCATCGAAATCTATAACTAGTGTCACAGGAATGGTTCAAAACATAGACAGTAGGAAGAGTCAGTATTCTTGTACTTAAGTCGGCATTGTGCCTTTTGCATTTAACTCCGATGCACTGTCTGTGTTTCATCATCAATTAGAAGTCAGAGGGATACAGCATACCTGAAGTGAGGCATCGCAATCTATAACTAGTGTCACAGGAATGGTTCAAAACATAGTCAGTAAGAAGAGTCAGTCTTCTTGTAGTTAGGTCGGCATTGTGCCTTTTGTATTTAATTCCGATGCATTTTCTGTGTTTCATCATCAATAAGAAGGTTCAAGGGATACAGTAAACCTGAAGTGAAGCATCGGAATCTATAACTAGTGTCACAGGAATGGGTCAAAACATAGACAGTAAGAAAGGTCAGACTTCTTGTACCTAAGTCGGCATTATGGTCTTTTCAATTTATTTCCGACGCAAATACTGTGTTTCATCGTCAATAAGAAGGTCAGAGGGATACAGTAAACCTGAAGTGAAGCATCGGAAGCTCTAACTAGTGTCACAGGAATGGTTTTAAACATAGACAGTAGGAAGAGTTAGTCTACATGTACTTAAGTCGGCATTGTGCATTTTGTATTTAACTCCGATGCAATTTCTGTGTTTCATCGTCAATAAGAAAGTCAGAGGGATACAGTATACCTGAAGTGAGGCATCGCATTCTATAACTAGTGTCACAGGAATGGTTCAAAACATAGTCAGTAAGAAGAGTCACTCTTCTTGTAGTTAAGTCGGCATTGTGCCTTTTGTATTTAATTCCGATGCAATTTCTGTGTTTCATCGTCAATAAGAAGGTCCAAGGGATACAGTTCACCTGAAGTGAAGCATCGGAATCTATAACTAGTGTCACAGGAATGGTTCAAATAATAGACAGTAAGAAGGGTCAGTCTTCTTGTACTTAAGTCGGCATTGTGCCTTTTCTAATTAATTCCGTTGCAATTTCTGTGATTCATCGTCAATAAGAAGGTCAGATGGATACTGTAAACCTGAATTGAAGCATCGGAATCTATAAGTAGTGTCACAGGAATGGTCCAAAGCAGTCAGTAAGGAGAGTCAGTCTTCTTGTACTTATGTCGGCAATGTGCATTTTGTATTTAATTCCGATGCAATTTCTGTGTTTCATCGTCAATAGGAAGGTCCAAGGGATACAGTAAATCTGAAGTGAAGCATCGGAATCTATAACTAGTGTCACAGGAATGGTTCAAAGCATAGACAGTAAGAACAGTCAGTCTTCTTGTACTTAAGTCGGCATTGTGCCTTTTGTATTTACCTCTGATCCAATTTCTGTGTTTCATCGTCAAAAAGAAGGTCAGAGGTATACAGTAATCCAGAAGTGAAGCATCGAAATCTATAACTAGTGTCACAGGAATGGTTCAAAACATAGACAGTAGGAAGAGTCAGTCTTCTTGTACTTAAGTCGGCATCGTGCCTTTTGTATTTAACACCGATGCAGTATCTGTGTTTCATCTTCAATAAGAAGGTCAGAGGGATACAGTAAAGCTGAAGTGAGGCATCGAATTCTATAACTAGTGTCACAGGAATGGTTCAAAACATAGACAGTAGGAAGAGTCACTCTTCTTGTACTTAAGTCGGCATTGTGCCTTTTGTATTTAACTCCGATGCACTTTCTGTGTTTCATCTTCAATTAGACGGTCAGAGGGATACAGTAAACCTGAAGTGAAGCATCGGAATCTTTAACAAGTGTCACAGGAATGGTTCAAAGCATAGTCAGTAAGAAGAGTCAGTCTTCTTGTGCTTAAGTCGGCTTTGTGGCTTATGTATTTAATTCCGATGCAATGTCTGTGTTTCATCGTCAATACGAAAGTCAGAGGGATACAGTATACCTGAAGTGAGGCATCGCAATCTATAACTAGTGTCACAGGAATGGTTCAAAACATAGTCAGTAAGAAGAGTCAGTCTTCTTGTAGTTAAGTCGGCATTGTGCCTTTTGTTTTTAATTCCGATGCAATTTCTGTGTTTGATCATCAATAAGAAGGTCCAAGGGATACAGTAAATCTGAAGTGAAGCATCGGAATCTATAACTAGTGTCACAGGAATGGTTCAAAACATAGACAGTAAGAAAAGTCAGACTTCTTGTACCTAAGTCGGCATTATGCCATTTTCAATTTATTTCCGACGCAATTACTGTGTTTCATCGTCAATAAGAAGGTCAGAGGGATACAGTAAACCTGAAGTGAAGCATCGGAAGCTCTAACAAGTGTCACAGGAATGGTTCAAAACATCGTTAGTAAGAAGAGTCAGTCTTCTTGTACTTAAGTCGGCATTGTGGCCTTTGTATTTAATTCCGATGCAATATCTGTGTTTCATCGTCGGTAGGAAGGTCCAAGGGATACAGTAAACCTGATGTGAAGCATCGGAATGTGTAACTAGCGTCGCAGGAATGGTTCAAAACATTGTCAGTAAGAAGAGTCACTCTTTTTGTACTTAAGTCGGCATCGTGCCTTTTGTATTTAATTCGGATGCATTTCTGTGTTTCATCGTCAATAAGAAGGTCCAAGGGATACAGTTCACCTGAAGTGAAGCATCGGAATCTATAACTAGTGTCACAGGAATGGTTTAAATCAGAGACAGTAAGAAGGGTCAGTCTTCTTGTACTTAAGTCGGCATTGTGCCTTTTCTATTTAATTCCGATGCAATTTCTGTGATTCATCGTTAATAAGAAGGTCAGATGGATACAGTAAACCTGAAGTGAAGCATCGGAATCTATAACTAGTGTCACAGGAATGGTTGAAAACAGTCAGTAAGAAGAGTCAGTCTTCTTGTACTTATGTCGGCAATGTGCATTTTGTATTTAAATCCGATGCACTATCTGTGTTTCATCTTCAATTAGAAGGTCAGAGGGATACAGTAAACCTGAAGTGAAGCATCGGAATCTTTAACTAGTGTCACAGGAATGGTTCAAAGCATAGTCAGTAAGAAGAGTCAGTCTTCTGTTGCTTAAGTCGGCTTTGTGGCTTTTGTATTTAATTCCGATGCAATTTCTGTGTTTCATCGTCAATAAGAAAGTCAGAGGGATACAGTATACCTGAAGTGAGGCATCGCAATCGATAACTAGTGTCACAGGAATGGTTCAAAACATAGTCAGTAAGAAGACTCAGTCTTCTTGTAGTTAAGTCGGCATTGTGCCTTTTGTATTTAATTCCGATGCAATTTCTGTGTTTCATCATCAATAAGAAGGTCCAATGGATACAGTAAACCTGAAGTGAAGCATCGGAATCTATAACTAGTGTCACAGGAATGGTTCAAAACATAGACAGTAAGAAAAGTCAGACTTCTTGTACCTAAGTCGGCATTATGCCCTTTTCAATTTATTTCCGACGCAATTACTGTGTTTCATCGTCAATAAGAAGGTCAGAGGGATACAGTAAACCTGAAGTGAAGCATCGGAAGCTCTAACTAGTGTCACAGGAATGGTTCAAAACATCGTTAGTAAGAAGAGTCAGTCTTCTTGTACTTATGTCGGCATTGTGCCTTTTGTATTTAATTCCGATGCAATTTCTGTGTTTCTTCGTCAATAAGAAGGTCGAAGGGATACAGTTCACTTGAAGTGAAGCATCGGAATCTATAACTAGTGTCACAGGAATGGTTCAAATCATAGACAGTAAGAAAGGTCATTCTTCTTGTACTTAAGTCGGCATTGTGCCTTTTCTATTTAATTCCGATGCAATATCTGTGATTCATCGTCAATAAGAAGGTCCGATGGATACAGTAAACCTGAAGTGAAGCATCGGAATCTATAACTAGTGTCACAGGAATGGTTGAAAACAGTCAGTAAGAAGAGTCAGTCTCCTTGTACTTATGTCGGCAATGTGCATTTTGTATTTAATTCCGATGCAATTTCTGTGTTTCATCGTCAATAGGAAGGTCCAAGGGATACAGTAAATCTGAAGTAAAGCAACGGAATCTATAACTAGCGTCACAGGAATGGTTCAAAACATAGACAGTAGGAAGAGTCAGTCTTCTTGTACTTACGTCGGCATTGTGCCTTTTGTATTATATTCCGATCCAATTTCTGTGTTTCATCGTCAAAAAGAAGGTCAGAGGGATTCAGTAATCCAGAAGTGAAGCATCGAAATCTATAACTAGTGTCACAGGAATGGTTCAAAACATAGACAGTAGGAAGAGTCAGTCTTCTTGTACTTAAGTCGGCATTGTGCCTTTTGTATTTAACTCCGATGCTCTATCTGTGTTTCATCGTCAATAAGAAGGTCAGAGGGATACAGTAAAAATGAAGTGAAGCATCGGAATCTTTAACTAGTGTCACAGGAATGGTTCAAAGCATAGTCAGTAAGAAGAGTTAGTCTTCTTGTGCTTAAGTCGGCTTTGTGGCTTTTGTATTTAATTCCGATGCAATTTCTGTTTTTCATCGTCAATAAGAAGGTCCAAGGGATACAGTAAACCTGAAGTGAAGCATCGGAATCTATAACTAGTGTCACAGGAATGGTTCAAAACAAAGGCAGTTAGAAGAGCCAGTCTTCTTGTACCTAAGTCGGCATTGTGCAGTTCTCAATTTAATTCCGATGAAGTTACTGTGTTTCATCGTCCATAATAAGGTCAGAGGAATATAGTAAACCTGAATTGAAGCATCGGAATCTCTAACTAGTGTCACAGGAATGGTTCAAAACATAGTCCGTAAGAAGAGTCAGTCTTCTAGTACTGACGTCTGCATTGTGCATTTTGTGTTTAATTCCGATGCAATATCTGTGTTTCATCGTCAATAAGAAGGTCCAAGGGATACAGTAAACCTGAAGTGAAGCATCGGAATCTATAACTAGTGTCACAGGAATGGTTCAAAACATAGTCAGTAAGAAGAGTCAGTCTTCTTGTACGTAAGTCGGCATTGTGCTTTTTTTGGATTTAATTCCGATGCAATTTCTGTGTTTCATCGTCAATAAGAAGGTCCAAGGGATACAGTAAACCTGAAGTGATGCATCGGAATCTGTAACTATCGTCACAAGAATGGATCAAAGCATAGTCAGTATGAAAAGTCAGTCTTCTTGTACTTAAGTCGGCATTGTGCCTTTTGTACTTAATTCAGATGCAATATCTGAGTTTCATCGTTAATAAGAAGGTAAGAGAGATACAGTAAACCTGAAGTGAAGCATCGGAATCTATAACTAGTGTCACAGGAACGGTTCAAATCATTGACAGTAAGAAGAGTCAGTCTTCTTAAACTTAAGTCGACATTGTGCCTTTTTCCGATACAATATCTGTGTTTCTTCGCCAATAAGAAGGTTCAAGGGATACAGTAAACCTGAAGTGAATCATCGGAATCTGTAACTTGCGTCACAGGAATGGTTTAAACATTGTCAGTAAGAAGAGTCAGTCTTCTTGTACTTAAGTCGGCATTGTGCCTTTTCTATTTGATTCCGATGCAATCTCTGTGTTTCATCGTCAATAAGAAGGTCCAAGGGATACAGTAAACCTGGAGTGAAGCATCGGAATCTATAACTAGTGTCACAGGAATGTTTCAAAACATAGACAGTAGGAAGAGTCAGTCTACTTGTACTTAAGTCGGCATTGTGTCTTTCGTATTAAATTTCAATGCAATTTCTGTGTTTCATCGTCAATAAGAAGGTCAGATGGATACAGTAAACCTGAAGTGAAGCATCGGAATCTGTAACTAGTATCACAGAAATGGTTCAAAACATAGACAGTAGGAAGAGTCAGTCTTCTTGTACTTAAGTCGGCATTGTGCCTTGTGTATTTAATTCCGATGCAATTTCTTTGTTTCATCGTCAACAGGATGGTCCAAGGGATACAGTATATCTGAAGTGAAGCATCGGAATCTATAACTAGTGTCACAGGAATGGTTCAAAACATAGACAGTAAGAAGAGTCAGTCTTCTTGTACTTAAGTCGGCATTGTCCCTTCTGTATTTAATTCCGATCCAATTTCTGTGTTTCATCGTCACAAAGAAGGTCAGAGTGATACAGTAATCGAGAAGTGAAGCATCGAAATCTATAACTAGTGTCACAGAAATGGTTCAAAACATAGACAGTAGGAAGAGTCAGTCTTCTTGTACTTAAGTCGGCATTGTGCCTTTTGTATTTAACCCCGATGCACTATCTGTGTTTCATCTTCAATAAGAAGGTCAGAGGGATACAGTTAACCTGAAGTGAAGCATCGGAATCTTTAACTAGTGTCACAGGAATGGTTCAAAGCATAGTCAGTAAGAAGAGTCAGTCATCTTGTTCTTAATTCGGCTTTGTGGCTTTTGTATTTAATTCCGATGCAATTTCTGTTTTTCATCGTCAATAAGAAGGTCCAAGGGATATAGTAAACCTAAAGTGAAGCATCGGAATCTGTAACTAGTGTCACATGAATGGTTCAAAACAAAAACAGTAAGAAGACTCAGTCGTCTTGTACTTAAGTCAGCATTGTGCCCTTTTCAATTTAATTCCCATGAAATTACTGTGTTTCATCGTCAATAATTAGGTAAGAGGAATATAGTAAACCTGAAGTGAGGCATCGGAATCTCTAACTAGTGTCACAGGAATGGTTCAAACATAGTCAGTAAGAAGAGTCAGTCTTCTAGTACTAACGTCGGCATTGTGCCCTTTGTGTTTAATTCCGATGCAATATCTGTGTTTCATCGTTAATAAGAAGGTCAGAGAGATACAGTAAACCTGAAGTGAAGCGTCGGAATCTATAACTAGTGTCACAGGAATGGTTCAAATCATAGACGGTAAGAAGAGTCAGTCTTCTTGTACTTAAGTCGGCATTGTGCCTTTTGTATTTAATTCTGATGCAAAATCTGTGTTTCACCGTCAATAAGAAGGTCCAAGGGATACAGTAAACCTGAAGTGAATCATCAGAATCTGTAACTTGCGTCACAGGCATTTTTCAAACATTGTCAGTAAGAAGAGTCAGTCTTCTTTTACTTAAGTCGGCATTGTGCCTTTTGTATTAGATTGCGACGCAATTTCTGTGTTTCATCGTCAATAAGAAGGTCCAAGGGATACAGTAAACCCGAAGTGAAGCATCGGAATCTATAAGTAGTGTCACAGGAATGGTTCAAAACATAGACAGTAGGAAGAGTCAGTCTTCTTGTACTTAAATCGGCATTGTGCCATTTCTATTTAATTCCGATGCAATTTCTGTGTTGCATCGTCAATAAGCAGGTCAGAGGGATACAGTAATCCAGAAGTGAAGCATCGAAATCTATGACTAGTGTCACAGGAATGGTTCAAAACATAGACAGTAGGAAGAGTCAGTCTTCTTGTACTTAAGTCGGCATTGTGCCTTTTGTATTTAACTCCCATGCACTATCTGTGTTTCATCTTCAATAAGAAGGTCAGAGGGATACAGTAAACCTGAAGTGAAGCATCGGAATCTTTAACTAGTGTCACAGGAATGGTTCAAAGCATACTCAGTAAGAAGAGTCAGTCTTCTTGTGCTTAAGTCGGCTTTGTGGCTTTTGTATTTAAATCCGATGCAATTTCTGTTTTTCATCGTCAATAGGAAGGTCCAAGGGATACCGTAAATATGAAGTGAAGCATCGGAATCTATAACTAGTGTCACAGGAATGTTTCAAAACATAGACAGTAAGAAGAGTCTGTCTTCTTGTACTTAAGTCGGCATTTTGCCTTTTGTACTTAATTCCGATGCAATTTCTGTGTTTCATCATCAATACGAAGGTCCGAGGGATACAGTAGTCCAGAAGTGAAGCATCGAAATCTATAACTAGTGTCACAGGAATGGTTCAAAACATAGACAGTAGGAAGAGTCAGTCTTCTTGTGCTTAAGTCGGCTTTGTGGCTTTTGTATTTAATTCCGATGCAATTTCTGTTTTTCATCGTCAATAAGAAGGTCCAAGGGATACAGTAAACCTGAAGTGAAGCATCGGAATCTATAACTAGTGTCACAGGACTGGTTCAAAACAAAGGCAGTTAGAAGAGTCAGTCTTCTTGTACCTAAGTCGGCATTGTGCCCTTCTCAATTTAATTCCGATGAAATTACTGTGTTTCATCGTCAATAATAAGGTCAGAGGAATATAGTAAACCTGAATTGAAGCATCGGAATCTCTAACTAGTGTCACAGGAATGGTTCAAAACATAGTCCGTAAGAAGAGTCAGTCTTCTAGTACTTACGTCTGCATTGTGCATTTTGTGTTTAATTCAGATGCAATATCTGTGTTTCATCGTCAATAAGAAGGTCCAAGGGATTCAGTAAATCTGAAGTGAAGCATCGGAATCTATAACTAGTGTCACAGGAATGGTTCAAAACTTAGTCAGTAAGAAGAGTCAGTCTTCTTGTACGTAAGTCGGCATTGTGCTTTTTTTGGATTTAATTCCGATGCAATTTCTGTGTTTCATCGTCAATAAGAAAGTCCAAGGGATACAGTAAACCTGAAGTGAAGCATCGGAATCTGTAACTATCGTCACAAGAATGGTTCAAAGCATAGTCAGTATGAAGAGTCAGTCTTCTTGTACTTAAGTCGGCATTGTGGCTTTTGTATTTAATTCAGATGCAAAATCTGTGTTTCATCGTTAATAAGAAGGTCAGAGAGATACAGCAAACCTGAAGTGAAGCATCGGAATCTATAACTAGTGTCACAGGAATGGTTCAAATCATTGACAGTAAGAAGAGTCAGTCTTCTTAAACTTAAGTCGGCATTGTTCCTTTTTCCGATGCAATATCTGTGTTTCTTCGCCAATAAGAAGGTCGAAGGGATACAGTAAACCTGAAGTGAATCATCGGTATCTGTAACTTACGTCACAGGAATTGTTTAAACATTGTCAGTAAGAAGAGTCAGTCTTCTTGTACTTGAGTCGGCATTGTGCCTTTTCTATTTAATTCCGATGCAATTTCTGTGTTTCATCGTCAATAAGAACGTCCAAGGGATACAGCAAACCTGAAGTGATGCATCGGAATCTATAACTAGTGTCACAGGAATGTTTCAAAACATAGACAGTAGGAAGAGTCAGTCTACTTGTACTTAAGTCGGCATTGTGTCTTTTGCATTAAATTTCGATGCAATTTCTGTGTTTCATCGTCAATAAGAAGGTCAAATGGATACAGTAAACCTGAAGTGAAGCATCGGAATCTGTAACTAGTGTCACAGGAATGGTTCAAAACATAGACAGTAGGAAGAGTCAGTCTTCTTGTACTTAAGTCGGCATTGTGCCTTTTGTATTTAACTCCGATGCACTATCTGTGTTTCATCTTCAATAAGAAGGTCAGAGGGATACAGTAAACCTGAAGTGAAGCATCGGAATCTTTAACTAGTGTCACAGGAATGGTTCAAAGCATAGTCAGTAAGAAGAGACAGTATTCTTGTGCTTAAGTCGGCTTTGTGGCTTTTGTATTTAATTCCGATGCAATTTCTGTTTTTCATCGTCAATAAGAAGGTCCAAGGGATACAGTAAACCTGAAGTGAAGCATCGGAATCTATAACTAGTGTCACAGGACTGGTACAAAAGAAAGGCAGTTAGAAGAGTCAGTCTTCTTGTACCTAAGTCGGCATTGTGCCCTTCTCAATTTAATTCCGATGAAATTACTGTGTTTCATCGTCAATAATAAGGTCAGAGGAATATAGTAAACCTGAATTGAAGCATCGGAATCTCTAACTAGTGTCACAAGAATGGTTCAAAACATAGTCCGTAAGAAGAGTCAGTCTTCTAGTACTTACGTCTGCATTGTGCATTTTGTGTTTAATTCAGATGCAATATCTGTGTTTCATCGTCAATAAGAAGGTCCAAGGGATTCAGTAAATCTGAAGTGAAGCATCGGAATCTATAACTAGTGTCACAGGAATGGTTCAAAACATAGTCAGTAAGAAGAGTCAGTCTTCTTGTACGTAAGTCGGCATTGTGCTTTTTTTGGATTTAATTCCGATGCAATTTCTGTGTTTCATCGTCAATAAGAAAGTCCAAGGGATACAGTAAACCTGAAGTGAAGCATCGGAATCAGTAACTATCGTCACAAGAATGGTTCAAAGCATAGTCAGTATGAAGAGTCAGTCTTCTTGTACTTAAGTCGGCATTGTGCCTTTTGTATTTAATTCAGATGCAAAATCTGTGTTTCATCGTTCATAAGAAGGTCAGAGAGATACAGTAAACCTGAAGTGAAGCATCGGAATCTATAACTAGTGTCACAGGAATGGTTCAAACAAAGGCAGTTAGAAGAGTCAGTCTTCTTGTACCTAAGTCGGCATTGTGCCCTTCTCAATTTAATTCCGATGAAATTACTGTGTTTCATCGTCAATAATAAGGTCAGACGAATATAGTAAACCTGAATTGAAGCATCGGAATCTCTAACTAGTGTCGCAGGAATGGTTCAAAACATAGTCCGTAAGAAGAGTCAGTCTTCTAGTACTTACGTCTGCATTGTGCATTTTGTGTTTAATTCAGATGCAATATCTGTGTTTCATCGTCAATAAGAAGGTCCAAGGGATTCAGTAAATCTGAAGTGAAGCATCGGATTCTATAACTAGTGTCACAGGAATGGTTCAAAACATAGACAGTAGGAAGAGTCAGTCTTCTTGTACTTAAATCTGCATTGTGCCATTTCTATTTCATTCCGATGCATTTTCTGTGTTGCATCGTCAATAAGCAGGTCAGAGGGATACAGTAATCCTGAAGTGAAGCATCGAAATCTATGACTAGTGTCACAGGAATGGTTCAAAACATAGACAGTAGGAAGAGTCAGTCTTCTTGAACTTAAGTCGGCATTGTGCCTTTTGTATTTAACTCCCATGCACTATCTGTGTTTCATCTTCAATAAGAAGGTCAGAGGGATACAGTAAACCTGAAGTGAAGCATCGGAATCTTTAACTAGTGTCACAGGAATGGTTCAAAGCATACTCAGTAAGAAGAGTCAGTCCTCTTGTGCTTAAGTCGGCTTTGTGGCTTTTGTATTTAAATCCGATGCAATTTCTGTTTTTCATCGTCAATAATAAGGTCCAAGGGATACAGTAAATATGAAGTGAAGCATCGGAATCTATAACTAGTGTCACATGAATGGTTCAAAACATAGACAGTAAGAAGGGTCTGTCTTCTTGTACTTAAGTCGGCATTTTGCCTTTTGTATTTAATTCCGATGCAATTTCTGTGTTTCATCGTCAATACGAAGGTCCGAGGGATACAGTAATCCAGAAGTGAAGCATCGAAATCTATAACTAGTGTCACAGGAATGGTTCAAACATAGACAGTAGGAAGAGTCAGTCCTCTTGTACTTAAGTCGGCATTGTGCCTTTTGTAT
The DNA here is from genome assembly GCF_021461395.2 of Schistocerca americana. Classification (NCBI taxonomy): domain Eukaryota; kingdom Metazoa; phylum Arthropoda; class Insecta; order Orthoptera; family Acrididae; genus Schistocerca; species Schistocerca americana. Next base: position 761,998,207 of record NC_060123.1, read on the forward strand.
TTAACTCCGAAGCACTATCTGTGTTTCATCTTCAATAAGAAGGTCAGAGGGATACAGTAAACCTGAAGTGAAGCATCGGAATATTTAACTAGTGTCACAGGAATGGTTCAAAGCATAGTCAGTAAGAAGAGTCAGTCTTCTTGTGCTTAAGTCGGCTTTGTGGCTTTTGTATTTAATTCCGATGCAATTTCTGTTTTTCATCGTCAATAAGAAGGTCCAAGGGATACAGTAAACGTGAAGTGAAGCATCGGAATCTATAACTGGTGTCACAGGACTGGTTCAAAACAAAGGCAGTTAGAAGAGTCAGTCTTCTTGTACCTAAGTCGGCCTTGAGCCCTTCTCAATTTAATTCCGATGAAATTACTGTGTTTCATCGTCAATAATAAGGTCAGAGGAATATAGTAAACCTGAATTGAAGCATCGGAATCTCTAACTAGTGTCACAGGAATGGTTCAAAACATAGTCCGTAAGAAGAGTCAGTCTTCTAGTACTTACGTCTGCATTGTGCATTTTGTGTTTAATTCAGATGCAATATCTGTGTTTCATCGTCAATAAGAAGGTCCAAGGGATTCAGTAAATCTGAAGTGAAGCATCGGAATCTATAACTAGTGTCACAGGAATGGTTCAAAACATAGTCAGTAAGAAGAGTCAGTCTTCTTGTACTTAAGTCGGCATTGTGCCTTTTGCATTTAATTGCGATGCAATTTCTGTGTTTCATCGTCAATAAGAAGGTCGGAGGGATACAGTAAACCTGAAGTGAAGGATCGGAATCTATAACTAGTGTCACAGGTATGGATCAAATGTTGTCACTAAGAAGAGTCAGTCTTCTTGTACATAAGTCGGCATTGTGCCTTTTGTATTTAATTCAGATGCAAAATCTGTGTTTCATCGTTAATAAGAAGGTCAGAGAGATACAGTAAACCTGAAGTGAAGCATCGGAATCTATAACTAGTGTCACAGGAATGGTTCAAATCATTGACAGTAAGAAGAGTCAGTCTTCTTAAACTTAAGTCGGCATTGTTCCTTTTTCCGATGCAATATCTGTGTTTCTTCGCCAATAAGAAGGTCCAAGGGATACAGTAAACCTGGAGTGAATCATCGGTATCTGTAACTTGCGTCACAGGAATGGTTTAAACATTGTCAGTAAGAAGAGTCAGTCTTCTTGTACTTGAGTCGGCATTGTGCCTTTTCTATTTAATTCCGATGCAATTTCTGTGTTTCATCGTCAATAAGAACGTCCAAGGGATACAGCAAACCTGAAGTGAAGCATCGGAATCTATAACTAGTGTCACAGGAATGTTTCAAACATAGACAGTAGGAAGAGTCAGTCTACTTGTACTTAAGTCGGCGTTGTGTCTTTTGTATTAAATTTCGATGCAATTTCTGTGTTTCATCGTCAATAAGAAGGTCAAATGGATACAGTAAACCTGAAGTGAAGCATCGGAATCTGTAACTAGTGTCACAGAAATGGTTCAAAACATAGACAGTAGGAAGAGTCAGTCTTCTTGTACTTAAGTCGGCATTGTGCCTTTTGTATATTATTCCGATGCAATTTCTGTGTTTCATCGTCAATAGGAAGGTCCAAGGGATACAGTAAATCTGAAGTGAAGCATCGGAATCTATAACTAGTGTCACAGGAATGGTTCAAAACATAGACTGTAAGAAGAGTCAGTCTTCTTGTACTTAAGTCGGCATTCTGCCTTTTGTATTTAATTGCGATCCAATTTCTGTGTTTCATCGTCACATAGAAGGTCAGAGTGATACAGTAATCCAGAAGTGAAGCATCGAAATCTATAACTAGTGTCACAGGAATAGTTCAAAGCATAGTCAGTAAGAAGAGTCAGTCTTCTAGTACTTACGTCGGCATTGTGCCCTTTGTGTTTAATTCCGATGCAATATCTGTGTTTCATCGTCAATAAGAAGGTCCAAGGGATACAGTAACACTGAAGTGAAGCATCGGAATCTATAACTAGTGTTACAGGAATGGTTCAAAACATAGTCAGTAAGAAGAGTCAGTCATCTTGTACTTAAGTCGGCATTGTGCTTTTTTTGGGTTTAATTCCTATGCAATATCTGTGTTTCATCGTCAATAAGAAGGTCCAAGGGATACAGTAAACCTGAAGTGAAGCATCGGAATCTGTAACTATCGTCACAGGAATGGTTCAAAACATAGTCAGTATGAAGAGTCAGTCTTCTTGTACTTAAGTCGGCATTGTGCCTTTTGTATTTAATTCCGATGCAATATCTGTGTTTCATCGTTAATAAGAAGGTCAGAGAGATACAGTAAACCTGAAGTGAAGCGTCGGAATCTATAACTAGTGTCACAGGAATGGTTCAAATCATAGACGGTAAGAAGAGTCAGTCTTCTTGAACTTAAGTCGGCATTGTGCGTTTTTTATTTAATTCTGATGCAAAATCTGTGTTTCATCGACAATAAGAAGGTCCAAGGGATACAGTAAACCTGAAGTGAATCATCAGAATCTGTAACATGCGTCACAGGCATTTTTCAAACATTGTCCGTAAAAAGAGTCAGTCTTCTTGTGCTTAAGTCGGCATTGTGCCTTTTGTATTAAATTGCGATGCAATTTCTGTGCTTCATCGTCAATAAGAAGGTCCTAGGGATACAGTAAATCTGAAGTGAAGCATCGGAATCTATAACTAGTGTCACAGGAATGGTTCAAATCATAGACAGTAGGAAGAGTCAGTCTTCTTGTACTTAAGTCGGCATTGTGCCTCTTGTATTTAACTCCGATGCACTATCTGTGTTTCATCTTCAATAAGAAGGTCAGAGGGATACAGTAAACCTGAAGTGAAGCATCGGAATCTATAACTAGTGTCACAGGAATGGTTCAAAACATAGACAGTAAGAAGGGTCAGACTTCTTGTACTTAAGTCGGCATTATGCCGTTTTCAATTTAATTCCAAAGCAATTACTCTGATTCGTCGTCAATAAGAAGGACAGAGGGATACAATAAACCTGAAGTGAAGCATCGGAAGCTCTAACTACTGTCACAGGAATGGTTCAAATCATCGTCAGTAAGAAGAGTCAGCCTTCTTGTACTTAAGTCGGCATTGTGCTATTTGTATTTAATTTCGATGCAATATCTGTGTTTCATTGTCAATAAGAAGGTCCAAGGGATACAGTAAACCTGAAGTGAAGCATCGGAATCTGTAACTAGCGTCGCAGGAATGGTTCAAAACATTGTCAGTAAGAAGAGTCAGTCTTCTTGTACTAAAGTCAGCATTGTGGCTTTTGTATTTAATTCCGATGCAATTTCTGTGTTTCATCGTCAATAATAAGGTCCAAGGGATACAGTAAACCTGAAGTGAAGCATCGGAATCTATAACTAGTGTCACAGGAATGGTTCAAAACATAGACAGTAAGAAGAGTCAGTCTTCTAGTACTTAAGTCGGCATTGTGCCCTCTTCAATTAAATTCCGATGCAATTACTGTGTTTCATCGTCAATAAGAAGGTCAGAGGGATACAGTAAACCTGAAGTGAAGCATTGGAATCTGTAACTATCGTCACAGGATTAGTTCAAAACATAGTCAGTAAGAAGAGTCAGTCTTCTTGTACTTAAGTCGGCATTGTGCCTTTTGTATTAAATTCCGATGCAATATCTGTGTTTCATCGTCAATACGAAGGTCAGAGAGATACAGTAAACCTGAAGTGAAGCATCGGAATCTATAACTAGTGTCACAGGAAAGGTTCAAATCATAGACAGTAAGAAGAGACAGTCTTCTTGTACTTAAGTCGGCATTGGGCTATTTGTATTTAATTCCGATGCAATATCTGTGTTTCATCGTCAATAAGAAGGTCCAAGAGATACAGTAAACCTGAAGTGGAGCATCGGAATCTGTAGCTAGCGTCACAGGAATTGTTCAAAACATACACAGTAGGAAGAATCAGTCTTCTTGTACTTAAGTCGGCATTGTGAATTTTGTATTTAATTCAGATTCAATTTCTGTGTTTCATCGTCAATAAGAAGGTCAGAGGGATACAGTAAACCTGAAGTGAAGAATCGGAATCTGTAACTAGTGACACAGGATTGGTTCAAAACATAGACAGTAGGAAGAGTCAGTCTACTTGTACTTAAGGTGGCATTGTGCCTTTTCTATTTAATTCCGATGTAATTTCTGCGTTGCATCGTCAATAAGACGGTCAGAGGGATACAGTAAACCTGAAGTGAAGCATCGGAATCTGTAACTACGGTCACAGGAATGGTTCAAAACATAGACAGTAAGAAGAATCAGTCTTCTTGTACTTAAGTCGGCATTGTGCCTTTTCTATTTAATTCCGATGCAATTTCTGTGTTCCATCGCATATAAGAGGTTATGAGGGATACAGTAAACCTGAAGTGAAGCATCAGAATCTATAACTAGTGTCACAGGAATGGTTCAAAGCATAGAAAGTAGGAAGAGTCAGTCATCCTGTACTTAAGTCGACATTGTGCCTTTTGTATTTAATTCCGATTCCATTTCTGTGTTTCATCGTCATTAAGAAGGTCCAAGGGATACCGTAAACCTGAAGTGAAGCATCGGAATCGATAACTAGTGTCACAGGAATGGTTCAAAGCATAGACAGTAAGAAATGTTAGTCTTCTTGTACTTAAGTCGGCATTGTGCCTTTTGTACTTAATTGCGATGCAATCTCTGTGTTTCTTCGTCAATAAGAAGGTCAGAGTTACAGAGTAAACCTGAAGTGAAGAATCGGAATCTATAACTAGTGTCACAGGAATGGTTCAAATCATAGACAGTAAGAAGGGTCAGTCTTCTTGTACTTAATTCGGCATTGTGACTTTTCTATTTACTTCCGATGCAATTTCTGGGTTTCATCGTCAATAAGAAGGTCAGATGGATACAGTAAACCTGAAGTGAAGCATCGGAATCTATAACTAGTGTCACAGGAAAGGTTCAAAACAGTCAGTAAGAAGAGTCAGTCTTCTTTTACTTATGTCGGCATTGTGCATTTTGTATTTCATTCCGATGCAATTTCTGTGTTTCATCGTCAATAAGAAGGTAAGGGATACGGTAAATCTGAAGTGAAGCATCGGAATCTATAACTAGTGTCACAGGAATGGTTCAAAACATAGACAGTAAGAAGAGTCAGTCTTCTTGTACTTAAGTCGGCATTGTGCCTTTTGTATTTAATACCGATCCAATTTCTGTGTGTCATCGTCAAAAAGAAGGTCAGAGGGATACAGTAATCCAGAAGTGAAGCTTCGAAATCTATAACTAGTGTCACAGGAATGGTTCCAAACATAGACAGTAGGAAGAGTCAGTCTTCTTGTACTTAAGTCGGCATTGTGCCTCTTGTATTTAACTCCGATGCACTATCTGTGTTTCATCTTCAATAAGAAGGTCAGAGGGATACAGTAAACCTGAAGTGAAGCATCGGAATCTATAACTAGTGTCACAGGAATGGTTCAAAACATAGACAGTAAGAAGAGTCAGACTTCTTGTACTTAAGTCGGCATTATGCCGTTTTCAATTTAATTCCAAAGCAATTACTCTGAATCGTCGTCAATAAGAAGGACAGAGGGATACAGTAAACCTGAACTGAAGCATCGGAAACTCTAACTAGTGTCACAGGAATGGTTCAAATCATCGTCAGTAAGAAGAGTCAGTCTTCTTGTACTTAAGTCGGCATTGTGCCTTTTGTATTTAATTTCGACGCAATATCTGTATTTCATTGTCAATAAGAAGGTCCAAGGGATATAGTAAACCTGAAGTGAAGCATCGGAATCTGTATCTAGCGTCGCAGGAATGGTTCAAAGCATTGTCAGTAAGAAGAGTCAGTCTTCTTGTACTTAATTTGGCATTGTGCCTTTTCTATTTAATTCCGATGCAACTTCTGTGTTTCTTCGTCAATAAGAAGGTCCCAGGGATACAGTAAACCTGAAGTGAAGCATCGGAATCTATAACTAGTGTCACAGGAATGGTTCAAATCATAGACAGTAATATGGGTCAGTCTGCTTGTACTTAAGTCGGCATTGTGTCTTTTCTATTTACTTCCGATGCAGTTTCTGTGTTTCATCGTCAATAAGAAGGTCCAAGGGATACAGTAAACCTGAAGTGAAGCATCGGAATCTATAACTAGTGTCACAGGACTGGTTCAAAACATAGACAGTAAGAAGAGTCAGTCTTCTTGTACTTAAATCGGCATTTTGCCCTTTTCAATTTAATTCCGATGCAATTACTGTGTTTCATCGTCAATAATAGGGTCAGAGGAATATAGTAAACCTGAAGTGAAGCATCGGAATCTCTAACTAGTGTCACAGGAATGGTTCAAAACATAGTTAGTAAGAAGAGTCAGTCTTCTAGTACTTACGTTAGCATTGTGCCTTTTGTATTTAATTGCGATGCAATATTTGTGTTTCATCGTCAATAATAAGGTCCAAGGGATACAGTAAACCTGAAGTGAAGCATCGGAATCTATAACTAGTGTCACAGGAATGGTTCAAAACATTGTCAGTAAGAAGAGTCAGTCTTCTTGTACTTAAGTCGGCATTGTGGCTTTTGTATCTAATTCCGATGCAATTTCTGTGTTTCATCGTTAATAAGAGGGTCCAAGTTATTCATTAAACCTGAAGTGAAGCGTCGGAATCTATAACTAGTGTCACAGGAATGGTTCAAAACATAGACAGTAAGAAGAGTCAGTCTTCTAGTACTTAAGTCGGCATTATGCCCTTTTCAATTAAATTCCGATGCAATTACTGTGTTTCATCGTAATAAGAAGGTCAGAGGGATACAGTAAACCTGAAGTGAAGCATCGGAATCTGTAACTATCGTCACAGGAATGGTTCAAAACTTAGTCAGTAAGAAGAGTCAGTCTTCTTGTACTTAAGTCGGCATTGTGCCTTTTGTATTAAATTCCGATGCAATATCTGTGTTTCATCATCAATAAGAAGGTCAGAGAGATACAGTAAACCTGAAGTGAAGCATCGGAATCTATAACTAGTGTCACAGGAAAGGTTCAAATCATAGATAGTAAGAAGAGACAGTCTTCTTGTACTTAAGTCGGCATTGGGCTATTTGTATTTAATTCCGATGCAATATCTGTGTATCATCGCCAATAAGAAGGTCCAAGGGATACAGTAAACCTGAAGTGGAGCATCGGAATCTGTAACTAGCGTCACAGGAATTGTTCAAAACATTCACAGTAGGACGAATCAGTCTTCTTGTACTTAAGTCGGCATTGTGCCTTTTCTATTTAATTCCGATGCAATTTCTGTGTTTCATCGTATATAAGAGGGTCAGAGGGATACAGTAAACCTGAAGTGAAGCATCGGAATCTATAACTAGTGTCACAGGAATGGTTCAAAACATAGACAGTAGGAAGAGTCAGACTTCTTGTACTTAAGTCGACATTGTGCCTTTTGTATTTAATTCCGATTCAATTTCTGTGTTTCATCGTCAATAAGAAGGTCTGAGGGATACACTAAACCTGAAGTGAAGAATCGGAATCTGTAACTAGTGACACAGGAATGGTTCATAACATAGACAGTAGGAAGACTCAGTCTGCTTGTACTTAAGGTGGCATTGTGCCTTTTCTATTTAATTCCGATGTAATTTCTGCGTTGCAACGTCAATATGAAGGTCAGAGGGATACAGTAAACCTGAAGTGAAGCATCGGAATCTGTAACTACGGTCACAGGAATGGTTCAAAACATAGACAGTAAGAAGAATCAGTCTTCTTGTACTTAAGTCGGCATTGTGCCTTTTCTATTTAATTCCGAAGCAATTTCTGTGTTCCATCGCATATAAGAGGTTCAGAGGGATACAGTAAACCTGAAGTGAAGCATCAGAATCTATAACTAGTGTCACAGGAATGGTTCAAAGCATAGACAGTAAGAAAGGTTACTCTTCTTGTACTTAAGTCGGCATTGTGCCTTTTGTACTTAATTGCGATGCAATCTCTGTGTTTCATCGTCAATAAGAAGGTCAGAGTTACAAAGTAAACCTGAAGTGAAGAATCGGAATCTATAAATAGTGTCACAGGAATGGTTCAAAACATAGACAGTAGGAAGAGTCAGTCTTCTTGTACTTAAGTCGGCATTGTGCCTTTGCTACTTAATTCCGATGCCGTTTCGGAGTTTCATCGTCAATAAGAAGGTTCAAGGGATACAGTAAACCTGAAATGAAGCATCGGAATCTATAACTAAGGTCACAGGAATGTTTCAAAATATAGACAGTAGGAAGAGTCAGTCTACATGTACTTAAGTCGGCGTTGTGCCTTGTGTATTTAATTCCGATGCAATTTCTGTTTTTCATCGTGAATAAGAAGGTGCAAGGGATACAGTAAACCTGAAGTGAAGCATCGGAATCTGTAACTAGTGTCACAGGTATGGTTCAAAACATAGACAGTAAGAAGAGCCAGACTTCTTGTACTTAAGTCGGCATTATGCCCTTTTCAAATTAATTCCAAAGCAATTTCTCTGATTGGTCGTCAATAAGAAGGTCCAAGGGATACAGTAAACCAGAAGTGAAGCATCGGAATCTGTAACTAGCGTCGCAGGAATGGTTCAAAATATTGTCAGTAAGAAGAGTCAGTCTTCTTGTACTTAAGTCGGCATTGTGCCTTTTCTATTTAATTCCGATGCAATTTCTGTGTTTCTTCGTCAATAAGATGGTACCAGGGATACAGTAAACCTGAAGTGAAGCATCGGAATCTATAACTAGTGTCACAGGAATGGTTCAAAACATAGATAGTAAGAAGAGTCAGTCTTCTTGTACTTAAGTCGGCATTTTGCCCTTTTCAATTTAATTCCGATGCAATTACTGTGTTTCATCGGCAATAATAAGGTCAGAGGAATATAGTAAACCTGAAGTGAAGCATCGGAATCTCTAACTAGTGTCACATTAATTTTTCAAATCAAAGTTATTAAGAAGAGTCAGTGTTCTAGTACTTACGTCGGCATTGTGCCTTTTGTATTTAATTCCGATGCAAAATCTGTGTTTCATCGTCAATAATACGGTCCAAGGGATGCAGTAAACCTGAAGTGAAGCATCGGAATCTATAACTAGTGTCACAGGAATGGTTCAAAACATTGTCAGTAGCCGGCCGAAGTGGCCGTGCGGTTAAAGGCGCTGCAGTCTGGAAACGCAAGACCGCTACGGTCGCAGGTTCGAATCCTGCCTCGGGCATGGATGTTTGTGATGTCCTTAAGTTAGTTAGGTTTAACTAGTTCTAAGTTCTAGGGGACTAATGACCTCAGCAGTTGAGTCCCATAGTGCTCAGAGCCATTTGAACCATAGTCAGTAAGAAGAGTCAGTCTTCGTGTACTTAAGTCGGCATTGTTGCTTTTGTATTTAATTCCGATGCAATTTCTGTGTTTCATCGTCAATAAGAAGGTCAAATGTATACAGTAAACCTGAAGTGAAGCATCGGAATCTATATCTAGTGTCACGGGAATGGTTCAAAACAGTCAGTAAGAAGAGTCAGTCTTATTATACTTAAGTCGGCATTGTGCATTTTGTATTTAATTCCGATGCAATTTCTGTGTTTCATCGTCAATAAGAAGGTCCAAGGGATACAGTAAATCTGAAGTGAAGCATCGAAATCTATAACTAGTGTCATAGGAATGGTTCAAAACATTCACAGTAGGAAGAGACAGTCTTCTTGTACTTAAGTTGGCATTGTGCCTTTTCTACTTAATTCCGATGCACTTTCTCTGTTTCATCGTCAATACGAAGATCAGAGGGATACAGTAAACCTGAAGTGAAGCATCGGAATCTGTAACTAGTGTCACAGGAATGGTTCAAAACATAGTCACTAAGAGGAGTCAGTCTTCTTGTACTTAAGTCGGCATTGTGGCTTTTGTATCTAATTCCGATGCAATTTCTGTGTTTCATCGTCAATAAGAGGGTCCAAGGGATACATTAAACCCGAAGTGAAGCATCGGAATCTATAGCTAGTGTCACAGGAATGGTTCAAAACATAGACAGTAAGAAGAGTCAGTCTACTAGTACTTAAGTCGGCATTGTGCCCTCTTCAATTACATTCCGATGCAATTACTGTGTTTCATCGTAAATAAGAAGGTCAGAGGGATACTGTAAACCTGAAGTGGAGCATCGGAATCTCTAACTAGTGTCACAGGAATGGTTCAAAACAGACTCAGTAAGAAAAGTCAGTCTTCCTGTACATACGTCGGCATTGTGCCTTTTGTATTTAATTCCGATGCAATATCTGTGTTTCATCGTCAATACGAAGGTCCAAGGGATACAGTAAACCTGAAGTGAAGCATCGGAATCTGTAACTATCGACACAGGAATGGCTCAAAACATAGTCAGAAAGAAGAGTCAGTCCTCTTGAACTTATGTCGGCATTGTGCCTTTTGTATTTAATTCCGATGCAATATCTGTGTTTCATCGTCAATAAGAAGGTTAGAGAGATACAGTAAACCTGAAGTGAAGCATCGGAATCTATAACTAGTGTCACAGGAAAGGTTCAAATCATAGACAGTAAGAAGAGACAGTCTTCTTGTACTTAAGTCGGCATTGTGCTATTTGTATTTAATTCCGATGCAATATCTGTGTTTCATCGTCAATAAGAAGGTCCAAGGGTTACAGTAAACCTGAAGTGAAGCATCGGAATCTGCAACTTGCGTCACAGGAATGGTTCAAAACATAGACAGTAGGAAGAGTCAGTCTTCTTGTACTTAAGTCGACATTGTGCCTTTTGTATTTATTTCCGATTAAATTTCTGTGTTTCATCGTCAGTAAGAAGGTCCAAGGGATACAGTAAGAATGAAGTGAAGCATCGGAATCTGTAACTTGCGTCACAGGAATGGTTCAAAATATTGTCAGTAAGAAGAGTCAGTCATCTTGTACTTAAGTCGGCATTGTGCTTTTTCTATTTAATTCCGATGCAATATCTGTGTTTCATCGTTAATAAGAAGGTCCAAGAGATACAGTAAACCTGAAGTGGAGCATCGGAATCTGTAGCTAGCGTCAGAGGAATTGTTCAAAACATACACAGTAGGAACAATCAGTCTTCTTGTACTTAAGTCGGCATTGTGCCTTTTGTATTTAATTCAGATTCAATTTCTGTGTTTCATCGTCAATAAGAAGGTCTGAGGGATACAGTAAACCTGAAGTGAAGAATCGGAATCTGTAACTAGTGACACAGGATTGGTTCAAAACATAGACAATAGGAAGAGTCAGTCTACTTGTACATAAGGTGGCATTGTGCCTTTTCTATTTAATTCCGATGTAATTTCTGCGTTGCATCGTCAATAAGAAGGTCTGAGGGATACAGTAAACCTGAAGTGAAGCATCGGAATCTGTAACTAGTGTCACAGGAATGGTTCAAAACATAGACAGTAAGAAGAATCAGCCTTCTTTTAGTTAAGTCGGCATTGTGCCTTTTCTATTTAATTCCGATGCAATTTCTGTGTTTCATAGTCAATAACAAGGTCCAAGGGATACAGTAAACCTGAAGTGAAGCATCGGAATCTGTAACTATCGTCACAGGAATGGTTCAAAACATAGTCAGTAAGAAGAGTCAGTCTTCTTGTACTTAAGTCGGCATTGTGCCTTTTGTATTTAATTCCGATGCAATATCTGTGTTTCATCGTCAATAAGAAGGTCAGAGAAATACAGTAAACCTGAAGTAAAGCATCGGAATCTATAACTAGTGTCACAGGAATGGTTCAAAACATAGTCAGTAAGGAGAGTCAGTCTTCTTGTACTTAAATCGGCATTGTGCCTTTTGTATTTTATTCAGATGCAATTTCTGTGTTTCATCGTCAATAAGAAGGTCCAAGGGATACAGTAAACCTGAAGTGAAGCATCGGAATCTTTAACTAGTGGCACAGGAATGGTTCAAAGAATAGTCAGTAAGAAGAGTCAGTCTTCTTGTAGTTAAGTCGGCATTGTGCCTTTTGTATTTAATTCCAAAGCAATTTCTGTGTTTCATCGTCAATAAGAATGTCAGATGGATACAGTAAACCTGAAGTGAAGCTTTGGAATCTATATCTAGTGTCACGGGAATAGTTCAAAACAGTCAGTAAGAAGAGTCAATCTTCCTATACTTAAGTCGGCATTCTGCATTTTGTATTTAATTCCGATGCAATTTCTGTGTTTCATCGTCAATAAGAAGGTCAGATGGATACAGTAAACCTGAAGCGAAGCATCGGAATCTATATCTAGTGTCACGGGAATGGTTCAAAACAGTCAGTAAGAAGAGTCAGTCTTCCTATACTTAAGTCGGCATTGTGCCTTTTGTATTTAATTCCGATGCAATTTCTGTGTTTCATCGTCAATAACAAGGTCCAAAGGATACAGTAAATCTGAAGTGAAGCATCGAAATCTATAACTAGTGTCATAGGAATGGTTCAAAACATAGACAGTAGGAAGAGTCAGTCTTCTTGTACTTAAGTCGGCATTGTGCCTCTTGTATTTAACTCCGATGCACTATCTGTGTTTCATCTTCAATAGGAAGGTCTGTGGGATACAGTAAACCTGAAGTGAAGCATCGGAATCTATAACTAGTGTCACAGGATTCGTTCAAAATATAGTCAGTAAGAAGAGTGAGACTTCTTGTACTTAATTCAGCTTTGTGGGTTTTGTATTTAATTCCGATGCAATTTCTGTTTTTCATCGTCAATAAAAAGGTCCAAGGGATACAGTAAACCTGAAGTAAAGCATCGGAATCTATAACTAGTGTCACAAGAATGGTTCAAAATATAGACAGTAAGAAGAGTCAGTCTACTAGTACTTAAGTCGGCATTGTGCCCTCTTCAATTACATTCCGATGCAATTACTGTGTTTCATCGTCAATAAGAAGGTCCAAGGGATACAGTAAATCTGAAGTGAAGCATCGAAATCTATAACTAGTGTCATAGGAATGGTTCAAAACATTCACAGTAGGAAGAGACAGTCTTCTTGTACTTAAGTTGGCATTGTGCCTTTTCTACTTAATTCTGATGCACTTTCTCTGTTTCATCGTCAATACGAAGATCAGAGGGATACAGTAAACCTGAAGTGAAGCATCGGAATCTGTAACTAGTGTCACAGGAATGGTTCAAAACATAGTCACTAAGAGGAGTCAGTCTTCTTGTACTTAAGTCGGCATTGTGGCTTTTGTATCTATTTCCGATGCAATTTCTGTGTTTCATCGTCAATAAGAGGGTCCAAGGGATACATTAAACCCGAAGTGAAGCATCGGAATCTATAGCTAGTGTCACAGGAATGGTTCAAAACATAGACAGTAAGAAGAGTCAGTCTACTAGTACTTAAGTCGGCATTGTGCCCTCTTCAATTACATTCCGATGCAATTACTGTGTTTCATCGTAAATAAGAAGGTCAGAGGGATACTGTAAACCTGAAGTGGAGCATCGGAATCTCTAAGTAGTGTCACAGGAATGGTTCAAAACAGACTCAGTAAGAAAAGTCAGTCTTCCTGTACATACGTCGGCATTGTGCCTTTTGTATTTAATTCCGATGCAATATCTGTGTTTCATCGTCAATACGAAGGTCCAAGGGATACAGTAAACCTGAAGTGAAGCATCGGAATCTGTAACTATCGACACAGGAATGGCTCAAAACATAGTCAGAAAGAAGAATCAGTCCTCTTGAACTTATGTCGGCATTGTGCCTTTTGTATTTAATTCCGATGCAATATCTGTGTTTCATCGTGAATAAGAAGGTTAGAGAGATACAGTAAACCTGAAGTGAAGCATCGGAATCTATAACTAGTGTCACAGGAAAGGTTCAAATCATAGACAGTAAGAAGAGACAGTCTTCTTGTACTTAAGTCGGCATTGTGCTATTTGTATTTAATTCCGATGCAATATCTGTGTTTCATCGTCAATAAGAAGGTCCAAGGGTTACAGTAAACCTGAAGTGAAGCATCGGAATCTGCAACTTGCGTCACAGGAATGGTTCAAACCATAGACAGTAGGAAGAGTCAGTCTTCTTGTACTTAAGTCGACATTGTGCCTTTTGTATTTATTTCCGATTAAATTTCTGTGTTTCATCGTCAGTAAGAAAGTCCAAGGGATACAGTAAGAATGAAGTGAAGCATCGGAATCTGTAACTTGCGTCACAGGAATGGTTCAAAATATTGTCAGTAAGAAGAGTCAGTCATCTTGTACTTAAGTCGGCATTGTGCTTTTTCTATTTAATTCCGATGCAATATCTGTGTTTCATCGTTAATAAGAAGGTCCAAGAGATACAGTAAACCTGAAGTGGAGCATCGGAATCTGTAGCTAGCGTCACAGGAATTGTTCAAAACATACACAGTAGGAACAATCAGTCTTCTTGTACTTAAGTCGGCATTGTGCCTTTTGTATTTAATTCAGATTCAATTTCTGTGTTTCATCGTCAATAAGAAGGTCTGAGGGATACAGTAAACCTGAAGTGAAGAATCGGAATCTGTAACTAGTGACACAGGATTGGTTCAAAACATAGACAATAGGAAGAGTCAGTCTACTTGTACATAAGGTGGCATTGTGCCTTTTCTATTTAATTCCGATGTAATTTCTGCGTTGCATCGTCAATAAGAAGGTCTGAGGGATACAGTAAACCTGAAGTGAAGCATCGGAATCTGTAACTAGTGTCACAGGAATGGTTCAAAACATAGACAGTAAGAAGAATCAGCCTTCTTTTAGTTAAGTCGGCATTGTGCCTTTTCTATTTAATTCCGATGCAATTTCTGTGTTTCATAGTCAATAACAAGGTCCAAGGGATACAGTAAACCTGAAGTGAAGCATCGGAATCTGTAACTATCGTCACAGGAATGGTTCAAAACATAGTCAGTAAGAAGAGTCAGTCTTCTTGTACTTAAGTCGGCATTGTGCCTTTTGTATTTAATTCCGATGCAATATCTGTGTTTCATCGTCAATAAGAAGGTCAGAGAAATACAGTAAACCTGAAGTAAAGCATCGGAATCTATAACTAGTGTCACAGGAATGGTTCAAAACATAGTCAGTAAGGAGAGTCAGTCTTCTTGTACTTAAATCGGCATTGTGCCTTTTGTATTTTATTCAGATGCAATTTCTGTGTTTCATCGTCTATAAGAAGGTCCAAGGGATACAGTAAACCTGAAGTGAAGCATCGGAATCTTTAACTAGTGGCACAGGAATGGTTCAAAGAATAGTCAGTAAGAAGAGTCAGTCTTCTTGTAGTTAAGTCGGCATTGTGCCTTTTGTATTTAATTCCAAAGCAATTTCTGTGTTTCATCGTCAATAAGAATGTCAGATGGATACAGTAAACGTGAAGTGAAGCTTTGGAATCTATATCTAGTGTCACGGGAATAGTTCAAAACAGTCAGTAAGAAGAGTCAATCTTCCTATACTTAAGTCGGCATTCTGCATTTTGTATTTAATTCCGATGCAATTTCTGTGTTTCATCGTCAATAAGAAGGTCAGATGGATACAGTAAACCTGAAGCGAAGCATCGGAATCTATATCTAGTGTCACGGGAATGGTTCAAAACAGTCAGTAAGAAGAGTCAGTCTTCCTATACTTAAGTCGGCATTGTGCCTTTTGTATTTAATTCCGATGCAATTTCTGTGTTTCATCGTCAATAACAAGGTCCAAAGGATACAGTAAATCTGAAGTGAAGCATCGAAATCTATAACTAGTGTCATAGGAATGGTTCAAAACATAGACAGTAGGAAGAGTCAGTCTTCTTGTACTTAAGTCGGCATTGTGCCTCTTGTATTTAACTCCGATGCACTATCTGTGTTTCATCTTCAATAGGAAGGTCTGTGGGATACAGTAAACCTGAAGTGAAGCATCGGAATCTATAACTAGTGTCACAGGATTCGTTCAAAATATAGTCAGTAAGAAGAGTGAGACTTCTTGTACTTAATTCAGCTTTGTGGGTTTTGTATTTAATTCCGATGCAATTTCTGTTTTTCATCGTCAATAAAAAGGTCCAAGGGATACAGTAAACCTGAAGTAAAGCATCGGAATCTATAACTAGTGTCACAAGAATGGTTCAAAATATAGACAGTAAGAAGAGTCAGTCTTCTTGTACTTAAGTCGACATTGTGCCCTTTTCAATTTATTTCCGATGCAAATACTGTGTTTCATCGTCAATAATAGGGTCAGAGGAATATAGTAAACCTGAAGTGAAGCATCGGAATCTCTAACTAGTGTCACAGGAATCGTTCAAAACATAGTTAGTAAGAAGAGTCAGTCTTCTAGTACTTACGTCGGCATTGTGCCTTTTGTATTTAATTCCGATGCAATATTTGTGTTTCATCGTCAATAATAAGGTCCAAGGGATACAGTAAACCTGAAGTGAAGCATCGGAATCTATAACTAGTGTCACAGGAATGGTTCAAAACATAGTCAGTAAGAAGAGTCAGTCTTCTTGTACTAAAGTCTGCATTATGGCTTTTGTATTTAATTCCGATGCAATTTCTGTGTTTCATCGTCAATAAGAAGGTCAGAGGGATACAGTAAACCTGAAGTGAGGCATCGGAATCTATAACTAGTGTCACAGGAATGGTTCAAAACATTGACAGTAGGAAGAGTCAGTCTTCTTGTACGTAAGTCGGCATTGTGCCTTTTGTATTTAATTCCGATGCAATATCTGTGATTCATCGTCAATAAGAAGGTCAGAGAGATACAGTAAACTTGAATTGAACCATCGGAATCTATAACTAGTGTCACAGGAAAGGTTCAAATCATAGATAGTAAGAAGAGACAGTCTTCTTGTACTTAAGTCGGCATTGTGCCATTTGTATTTAATTCCGAAGCAACATCTGTGTTTCATCGTCAATAAGAAGGTCCAAGGGTTACAGTAAACCTGAAGTGAAGCATCGGAATCTGTAACTTGCGTCACAGGAATGATTCAAAGCATTGTCAGTAAGAAGAGTCAGTATTCTTGTACTTAAGTCGGCATTGTGCCTTTTCTATTTAATTCCGATGCAATTTATGTGTTTCATCGTCAATAAGAACGTCCAAGGGATACAGTAAACCTGAAGTGAAGCATCGGAACCTATAACTAGTGTCACAGGAATGGTTCAAAACATAGACAGTAGGAAGAGTCAGTTTTCTTGTACTTATGTCGGCATTGTGCCTTTTCGATTTAATTCCGATGCAATTTCTGAGTTGCATCGTCAATAAGAAGGTCAGAGGGATACAGTAACCCTGAAGTGGAGCATCGGAATCTGTAACTAGCGTCACAGGAATTGTTCAAAACATACACATTAGGAAGAATCAGTCTTCTTGTACTTAAGTTGGCATTGTGCCTTTTCTATTTATTTCCGATGCAATTTCTGTGTTTCATCGTATATAAGAGGGTCAGAGGGATACAGTAAACCTGAAGTGAAGCATCGGAATCTATAACTAGTGTCACAGGTATGGTTCAAAACATAGACAGTAGGAAGAGTCAGTCTTTATGTACTTAAGTCGACATTGTGCCTTTTGTATTTAATTCCGATTCAATTTCTGTGTTTCATCGTCAATAAGTAGGTCCAAGGGATACAGTAAAAATGAAGTGAAGCATCGGAATCTGTAACTTGCGTCGCAGGAATGGTTCAAAATATTGTCAGTAAGAAGAGTCAGTCATCATGTTCTTAAGTCGGCATTGTGCTTTTTCTATTTAATTCCGATGCAATTTCTGTGTTGCATCGTCAATAAGAAGGTCTGAGGGATACAGTAAACCTGAAGTGAAGCATCGGAATCTGTTACTAGTGTCACAGGAATGGTTCAAAACATAGACAGTAAGAAGAATCAGCCTTCTTGTAGTTAAGTCGGCATTGTGCCTTTTCTATTTAATTCCGATGCAATTTCTGTGTTTCATAGTCAATAAGAAGGTCCAAGGGATACAGTAAACCTGAAATGAAGCATTGAAATCTGTAACTATCGTCACAGGAATGGTTCAAAACATAGTCAGTAAGAAGAGTCAGTCTTCTTGTACTTAAGTCGGCATTGTGCCTTTTGTATTTAATTCCGATGCAATATCTGTGTTTCATCGTCAATAAGAAGGTCAGAGAAATACAGTAAACCTGAAGTAAAGCATCGGAATCTATAAGTAGTGTCACAGGAATGGTTCAAAACATAGACAGTAGGAAGAGTCAGTCTACTTGTTCATAAGGCGGCATTGTGCCTTTTCTATTCAATTCCGATGTAATTTCTGTGGTGCATCGTCAATAAGAAGGTCAGAGGGATACAGTATACCTGAAGTGAAGCATCGGAATCTGTAACTACGGTCACAGGAATGGTTCAAAACATAGACAGTAAGAAGAATCAGTCTTCTTGTACCTAAGTCGGCATTGTGCCTTTTCTATTTAATTCCGATGCAATTTCTGTGTTCCATCGCATATAAGAGGGTCAGAGGGATACAGTAAACCTGAAGTGAAGCATCAGAATCTATAACTAGTGTCACAGGAATGGTTCAAAACATTGACAGTGGGAAAAGTCAGTCTTCCTGTACTTAAGTCGACACTGTGCCTTTTGTATTTAATTCCGATTCAATTTCTGTGTTTCATCGTCAATAACAAGGTCCAAAGGATACAGTAAATCTGAAGTGAAGCATCGAAATCTATAACTAGTGTCATAGGAATGGTTCAAAACATAGACAGTAGGAAGAGTCAGTCTTCTTGTACTTAAGTCGGCATTGTGCCTCTTGTATTTAACTCCGATGCACTATCTGTGTTTCATCTTCAATAGGAAGGTCTGGGGGATACAGTAAACCTGAAGTGAAGCATCGGAATCTATAACTAGTGTCACAGGATTCGTTCAAAACATAGTCAGTAAGAAGAGTGAGACTTCTTGTACTTAATTCAGCTTTGTGGTTTTGTATTTAATTCCGATGCAATTTCTGTTTTTCATCGTCAATAAAAAGGTCCAAGGGATACAGTAAACCTGAAGTGAAGCATCGGAATCTATAACTAGTGTCACAAGAATGGTTCAAAATATAGACAGTAAGAAGAGTCAGTCTTCTTGTACTTAAGTCGACATTGTGCCCTTGTCTATTTATTTCCGATGCAATTACTGTGCTTCATCGTCAATAATAGGGTCAGAGGAATATAGTAAACCTGAAGTGAAGCATCGGAATCTCTAACTAGTGTCACAGGAATCGTTCAAAACATAGTTAGTAAGAAGAATCAGTCTTCTAGTACTTACGTCGGCATTGTGCCTTTTGTATTTAATTCCGATGCAATATTTGTGTTTCATCGTCAATAATAAGGTCCAAGGGATACAGTAAACCTGAAGTGAAGCATCGGAATCTATAACTAGTGTCACAGGAATGGTTCAAAACATAGTCAGTAAGAAGAGTCAGTCTTCTTGTACTAAAGTCTGCATTATGGCTTTTGTATTTAATTCCGATGCAATTTCTGTGTTTCATCGTCAATAAGAAGGTCAAAGGGGTACAGTAAACCTGAAGTGAGGCATCGGAATCTATAACTAGTGTCACAGGAATGGTTCAAAACATTGACAGTAGGAAGAGTCAGTCTTCTTGTACGTAAGTCGGCATTGTGCCTTTTGTATTTAATTCCGATGCAATATCTGTGATTCATCGTCAATAAGAAGGTCAGAGAGATACAGTAAACTTGAATTGAACCATCGGAATCTATAACTAGTGTCTCAGGAAAGGTTCAAATCATAGATAGTAAGAAGAGACAGTCTTCTTGTACTTAAGTCGGCATTGTGCCATTTGTATTTAATTCCGATGCAACATCTGTGTTTCATCGTCAATAAGAAGGTCCAAGGGTTACAGTAAACCTGAAGTGAAGCATCGGAATCTATAACTAGTGTCACAGGAATGGTTCAAAACATAGACAGTAGGAAGAGTCAGTCTTCTTGTACTTAAGTCGGCATTGTGCCTTTTCTATTCAATTCCGATGTAATTTCTGTGTTGCATCGTCAATAACAAGGTCAGAGGGATACAGTAAACCTGAAGTGAAGCATCGGAATCAGTAACTACGGTCACAGGAATGGTTCAAAACGTAGACAGTAAGAAGAATCAGTCTTCTTGTACCTAAGTCGGCAATGTGCATTTTCTATTTAATTCCGATGCAATTTCTGTGTTCCATCGCATATAAGAGGGTCAGAGGGATACAGTAAACCTGAAGTGAAGCATCAGAATCTATAACTAGTGTCACAGGAATGGTTCAAAACATAGACAGTAGGAAAAGTCAGTCTTCCAGTACTTAAGTCGACACTGTGCCTTTTGTATTTAATTCCGATTCAATTTCTGTGTTTCATCGTCATTAAGAAGGTCCAAGGGATACCGTAAACCTGAAGTGAAGCATCGGAATCGATAACTAGTGTCACAGGAATGGTTCAAAGCATAGACAGTAAGAAAGGTTAGTCTACTTGTACTTAAGTCGGAATTGTGCCTTTTGTATATAATTGCGATGCAATCTCTGTGCTTCATCGTCAATAAGAAGGTCAGAGGGATAAAGTAAACCTGAAGTAAAGAATCGGAATCTATAAATAGTGTCACAGGAATGGTTCAAAGCATAGACAGTAGGAAGAGTCAGTCTTCTTGTACTTAAGTCGGCATTGTGCCTTTTCTATTTAATTCCGATGCCCTTTCTGTGTTTCATCGTCAATAAGAAGGTCAAAGGGATACAGTAAACCTGAAATGAAGCATCGGAATCTATAACTAGTGTCACAGGAATGGTTCAAAACATAGTCAGTAAGAAGAGACAGTCTTCTTGTACTTAAGTCGGCATTGTGGCTTTTGTATCTAATTCCGATGCAATTTCTGTGTTTCATCGTCAATAAGAGGATCCAAGGGATACATTAAACCTGAAGTGAAGCATCGGAATCTATAACTAGTGTCACAGGAATGGTTCAAAACACTGACAGTAGGAAGAGTCAGTCTTCTTGTACTTAAGTTGGTATTGTGCCTTTTCTATTTAATTCCGATGCACTTTCTGTGTTTCATCGTCAATACGAAGATCAGAGGGATACAGTAAACCTGAAGTGAAGCATCGGAATCTATAACTAGTGTCACAGGAATGGTTCAAAACATAGTCAGTAAGAAGAGACAGTCTTCTTGTACTTAAGTCGGCATTGTGGCTTTTGTATCTAATTCCGATGCAATTTCTGTGTTTCATCGTCAATAAGAGGATCCAAGGGATACATTAAACCTGAAGTGAAGCATCGGAATCTATAACTAGTATCACAGGAATGGTTCAAAACATATACAGTAAGAAGAGTCAGTCTTCTAGTACTTAAGTCGGCATTGTGCCCTTTTCAATTAAATTCCGATGCAATTACTGTGTTTCATCGTCAATAAGAAGGTCAGAGGGATACAGTAACCCTGAAGTGAAGTATCGGAATCTCTAACTAGTGTCACAGGAATGGTTCAAAACAGAGTCAGTAAGAAAAGTCAGTCTTCCTGTACTTACGTCGGCATTGTGCCTTTTGTATTTAATGCCGATGCAATATCTGTGTTTCATCGTCAATAAGACGGTCCAAGGGATACAGTAAACCTGAAGTGAAGCATCGGAATCTGTAACTATCGTCACAGGAATGGTTCAAAACATAGTCAGTAAGAAGAGTCAGTCTTCTTGTACTTAAGTCGCCATTGTGCCTTTTGTATTTAATTCCGATGCAATATCTGTGTTTCATCGTCAACAAGAAGGTCAGAGAGATACAGTAAACCTGTAGTGAAGCATCGGAATCTATAACTAGTGTCACAGGAAAGGTTCAAATCATAGAGAGTAAGAAGAGACAGTCTTCTTGTACTTAAGTCGGCATTGTGCTATTTGTATTTAATTCCGATGCAATATCTGTGTTTCATCGTCAATAGGAAGGTCCAAGGGTTACAGTAAACCTGAAGTGAAGCATCGAAATCTGTAACTTGCGTCACAGGAATGGTTCAAAACATTGTCAGTAAGAAGAGTCAGTCTTCTTGTACTTAAGTCGGCATTGTGCCTTTTCTATTTAATTCCGATGCAATTTTTGTGTT